>NC_037602.1:17882827-20320996 GCF_003073045.1 Pomacea canaliculata | reverse complement strand
ACCCTTGATTTCACTTCTGTACGTTAACTGATACATAACTGGTAAATACCACTTTTTACAATGACTGTTATGTGCTTGAAGAATACTGTAAGATTCTCAAAACTGACTGATTCTATATCAGTCGAGGAATTGCAGGGGAAGGGCAGGGGCAGATTCATCGCCAAGTGCGAAGTTATAACTGTTGTATCGACTCCTGATAATCAAAACGAAAAATGCGACAATCCATGAGCTTATTCGTCTGTTTCTGATATAAGACCCTTGTATTATTTCATAGTTTATCCTCGTATTCAGTTAGAAGAATATATTTTTTAAAAAAGCTCAATATTCTAGAGAAACAGAGGATTATTAATTTATATGATTTTTTCAACATTATTTCAATATTATTTAAAATATTAATTAAGTAGATTGGCGATCTTCTATTCCTCAGATTCTGAAGTCATGCTGAGTGGACGAGCGAGCTGAGGCCTAGCGTTGAAGAAGGAAGATCGAGGCCATCAGACGACCTCAAACAGGCACCACCAGGAACGTCAACATTCCCGAGCCACAGTGGAAGCTCTGTCCATCGCACGGGAGTCATTGTCATCTGTATTCACGAAACTGATACAAACGTTCTTAGACCAAAACTATTCCTACTTGTCCTCCTTACTCCAACCTGCTCTCGTCCTCTCTTTTAATCAACTTGACGAGTACAGTTACTCACGATCTCTTACCGCACGTAAAAGTTGCTACGGAACTCTCGTCCGTAGAATTATTCACAGTTTGGCACCCTGATATAGCGACAGCTATTTAAACAGTGGACACATTGTACTTCCCAGCTCTTTCCCTAACGTTGGCGAACAGTAAGGTGACGAGGGAGATGGTACTGATGTCCAGATATTTAGTTCAGAAACACTTGTAAATATTTAACACCATTTTTCTTGCGACTTTTTAGTGCCTGCAGCAGCTGCGCATCGCCGCCCCTTTACATCGGTTACCTTTATTCCAGCCATCGTCCTGGAGGATCATCGCCGCCGTCGGTGGAGTGTGTTGATGCGCTTTTCCTCGCAGAAAAATCTCATCAAGAGGCACAATGTCAAGGAGTGCCCAGACGAAGGGAACGTTTCGCCCCCCCCCCCCCTCCCCCCCCCCCCCCCCCTTTGTGAGAAGTTTTTCTCGCAAGACATAAGAAATCACCAGAATTAGCTGACTTTCTACAGAATCTAATCACACACACCTCAAACACGGTGGACAAACCAATATATCAGAACTTGGTTTGCAGCGCTGGAGACTGTACAAAACTGCAAGGGGATTTCCAAGTTGCGATATGAATTGTTAGAGCGACACCTACAGAACCGATTTACAGCGCCCCTTGTAATGCCGTCGCCCATTCCGATGACATCTACGACTGGGCCTCTACTCTCCGTCTGTGTAGAGGCTCACCTTCCGCTGCCTCAGAGCTCTCACTCAAATCATTGACTTCTGAGAGTGTGGCCACGGTCTTTTTTGATTTTGTTTACAACACCTTAAAAATAAAACTTTGCCGAGGGACTGGACAGTTCGTTTGATCTGACGATGACAGTGGCAATACCTTTACCGTGGCAGCGAGATAAACAATTAACAATTAGGAATATACGATGAAACTGAGCTTTTAAGTTTTGGATCTGTGATTTTTTTTATGCCAGTTCATGTTAGTTCTTCTGTGCTTACTCTTAAGGACTCCAAGCAGTTTGCTGCTAAAGAACCAAGAAAAAGGTTGAAGAATGAGGTCATTCCTAACAAGTGGACTTTAGAGTAAACATTTCACTGTAGATATTTTTCAATACAGTGCCATATTCTTGCTGTAGCAAGTGCTTCGAGGACTAGATTTCATGATTCACAATTAGTTTAAATGTATCACAGGGCGCCGAGAGCCAGCAGGACCCCGGTAGACATTCTCCGGGTCCTTGTAGTATGTAAGGAAATGTATTTTCCAGTATATAAATAATTGTTATACAAATCGCATCTTCAACATCTTACATTTCATTCAGTAACGCATATAGACGACACAATTAGGCAAGTAACTAGTAGCTACTCATTACCTGAGCATGAGTCTTTACACGTGAGTAGTTAGTAAATAAGGTGTAACATCAAGATCAAACTTGTAGTACTCCATTTTATAGAAGAAAATTCCCCAGACTGAGGAACTGTTACAAACCTTTCTTTAGAGAAAAAGAAATTAAGAAGGGAAACAAATGCCTACCCACGGCCTGGCCCTCTAACAGCGTTCCGAGCCCGGGTACAACCAGACCCCTCTACCCCCACCTGTCAGTCCTCCAAATGTACAGGCCTTTCAATAGCACGCCATGCTGCATATTGAGCCTACCAAAATATTTCTTCCTCGAACCGTAATCTCACTGTAATACTGAGTTACATTGCGTTGTTGTGTAATTGTCGTATCAAAAGCGTTGGTCTACTTTGACATTAAATATCAGTTGATCAGAACGTTGTAACCTAACGTGTCCCACAAGGACACTTATGATTGAATTAAAGAGAAACAACGATTGCCATTGACTGTCTAACTGAGTCGTACAAGTGGGACGAGTTGCATGAAAGCTTGTGAAGGAGGTAGAAAACAGTTCTCAGAAAACACTCGGAAACCCTGTCCACTAACCAGACCCATTATTCAATCTCTCGCCCCCTGACGAAGCAATACAAAGCTTGTGTGACACACAATACATCAGCGAGAAGAAAAAAGATTACTATTACAAGTAAAAGATCAGCTTTATTTTTTTAATAGTTTAAACCTCTGTAGACTAACCTGCTGTTGTAACTTAAGAAAGTAGAAGTATACTACGTCAGGTAAACTTTTTCACAGAATAAGTTTGTGTCGACCTTGTGGTGTTTTCTAAACTGCTAATATGTTACCCTGGTACTTTTTAGCTGCTTATAGTTTTGCTGGCTTCCTTCTCAAACACTTATCTTTGTAATACTTGCTACATACCTGCTGACTACCAATGGGAAACATGGAACAGTAATCATGGACAAGGTAGGTCGTTTTCCGGTGAATCAGTGCAAGTATTTGTTTGCCACACAGTCATCAAGCGATGTCCACCTTGCCAAGGATTGCTGACCCCTTAAACACCACCCCAAAAGGGTGGGAAACCTCTTTTATTCTCGTAGGAACATTTTATATTATAACATCATTTGCGGACCATAGAAAGCATTCCTACTAAAAAATTACCTTTCTCTCGTCGCAAGGTTTGTTTTCGCCCCAGTGTACTAAAACTTTACGATTTCAAGACGTATGGCACTTTGACTTCCTTCTGAGTCCCACTAATCCACTTTTTCATTCTAAAAGTGAGTAAAAAAAAATCGTTCTAGTCTGCGAGCCAGACGTTCCCATCCTGCTTCAACAACAGTTTCAATAATAGACAGTTTGTAAACACTGTAAGCCAGTCACATGGAAGCTGTCAGCTTGTCCTCATTTCTGTCGTGCAGGAGTGTAAGCAAGCAGGCGTTTATTTATACCTCACAGGTCACTTGTGACAAACCGCGCGGCCATTTACTCCAGTTGACTGGTTCTGAAGAAAGCGAGCTCAGTGGCGGAGTGAGCCACTCACCCGGGTCTACCACCTCATACAGGTTGACAGGTACTTTGCGTCAGAAGGTGCACAAGGTTGTGTACGAGCAGGTGCATGTTGTCCACCATTAACAACACATTTTGTCACCCGAATTCTGCGGTATAGTTGAACCCTTGATTTTCGTGTAATTACCTGATTACATAACTGATGTGAATACCAGTATCTTTTAAACTTTACAATGACTTGGTTTATGCTGGAAAAAGAAGAGGACTGTCTGTATAAAAACAAGTTCAAAAAAACTGGGTTAACTGCGTGTTCCGTCGTCTTCACATTACTTCACACTTGGATATTCTTATCAATCGAAGATAGCTGATTTTTATTTCAATTATAAAGTCTTTACACGTATGCGTCACCTAAATAATTAAAAATTACTGTTTGATAAACATATGCATAAATATGCTGAATACACATGAGATATATTCACTGTAGTCTATTTCACACTTTACGTACGAATTCGCGATTAATATGATGGCTTTAAAAGGGAAAAGAAAAAGAAATAAATGTATTCAATGCATCAGCATTAATAAAACTGTCTGTCGTGAAGTAAAGCCAATCTCTCAAACAAAAAAACATCAGTCATCACAACTCACCTAAGCAGACGAGGAAGTAAATCGCGGTTAAGAATAGCCCTTCACCTGTTGTTTGTGAACAGATACGAAGATTTATGGCGACCTTGCGCTCGCGACAACAACACTAACGTGTGTATGCCCCACCGGCCGTGGGTGTGGTGGTGTTGTTAGGTCGATTGGCAGGTCGCCATCTGTGAAGTTTTTCAATGGAGTGCGTGTCACGCACGGTGGGCTGAACATAATACTTTCTTCACCACACAACAAAGCGATTACCCGAGGCTGCACACATCGTTATTTATTCTTGTGAGTGACTCAGAGGACTTTACACACGACAACACAACATACACATTATAAACAACTGTCGCCTCAACAGGGCTCTAAACGCGCCCACCGTCTACATAGACGCAATGTTTACATCTCCGGGGCACTCCCTCGACCAATCTCAACTTAGTCCATCATACAATCCAAGTATGAAGATTACACGCCCTCGCACTCTCTTCGTTCAGCAACAAAGTTTCAGTTAATTATCTGCCTTACGACCCTCTAGCAATCGTGTATACGTCCTCAGTTCATTGTCCCTCTTTAGGGTTGTCGCCCTCCACATCTCAATAATCCACTGACACAAATACACACACGAAGGCGTACCACACTGGCCGTGTCGTGAGCGATTTTCCGGTCACAGGGGAGGTTTTAATCTGGGTCAGGGGAGGTACTCCGGTGATGGTCACGGGGCTCCTACCCAAGTTCTAGACCAAAGGCGATCAAGGAATGGTCCTGGAGTGATCTTCTTTTATATCCAGAATGGCTCCAATTCTTTGGCCCATACAGTCAAAACCTTTAACTCCCTATATTACAATTCAAAACTATATTCTCCAATACACACCTTTTCTCTCCACATGTTCGTGTTTACAACTTTGAATATAATGAGTTCTAATACAATTCCACAAGCAATAACAGAAAAAGATGTCATACCTCGTCTAGATAAGGTTACTCACAAGGGGTCAGTACCGCGCAGATCCAAGCGTCGATGGACTCTACCCTACTACTACACACAAACCTCAGCTCGTGAGATTTACAACTCGTGTCTCAGTCGCAAAATGGTAAAAAATTCTGAAAAAAACACAGAGGCACGGTCCAGTGACAGCGTGCTACTTCATTAAACAAACTGATTTTTAATATTTAGGCGAAGAATGCGAACAACCCAGTTAGCTGTATTCGGCCCCGATATAAGACCCCAATTTATTTAAAAATAACCCCAATATTTGTTCTAGAGAAAAAGATATTTATATAATTTTTTAAACATTATTTTAAATTGTAATTAAGTAGATTATCATCTTCTATTTCTCAGAGACGAGGTCATGACTGACTGGAACGAGCGAGCTGAGGCCCTGGCGTTGAAGAAGGAGATCCAGGCCATCAGGGACGAACCTCAACAGGCACCACAGAACGTCAACGTTTCTCGAGTGACAGGAAGCACTGTTGCCATCGCACGGGAGGTCATGTCATGTTGTATTCACGAACTGATACAAACGTTCTTAGACCAAAAACTATTTCTACTTGTCCCTCCTGTACTCCAAACACTTGCTCTCGTCCTCTTTTCTGTAATCAACTTGACAAGTACAGTTAGTCCCCATGTTTTACGCAGTAAAGTAGGCTACGGAACTTCTCGTCTGTATAAGAGACTTTACAGCTTGTCACCTTGATATAGGACAGTTGTTTGAACCAGTGTGACACATTGTACTTGCCACCTGACTCCTTAACGGTTGGCGATCCTAATGCGACAAGAGAGATTGTACTGACTCCTTAAAAGCTCGTCCCCTATGTGCGGTGTCTAAAACCTCATGGACGTAATGCCACACGACTACCTTACCTTTTTACCTGAGTAGCAGAGTTAGAAAGTACCCTTTTTGAAGTACACAATATTCGGAGTTGCTACATTAACAAATACACGAGGACAGCAAACCTTGGTATTATGAGGAGCCAAGTTGAAGACATACAAAAATGTAGAGACAATCTTATGTCCAAATATTTAGTCAGAACACTTTTAAATATTTAATTGCATTTTTCTTGCGACTGTTTCAGTGCCTGCAGCAGCCTGCGCCATCGCCGCCCCCTTTACATTGGAGTAACCTTAATACCAGCCATCGTCCTGGGGATCATCGCAGCCGTCGGTGGAGGTGTGTCTGTCGGCGCTGCAGTCGCAGAAATCTTCATCAGAGGCACAATGTCAAGGAAGTGCAGGCGAGGTGGAAACGTTTCGTGAGAAGTTTCTCGCGAGACATGAAGAATTAGTGACATAGTACAAAATCTGAACGCACAGACGAGTGGAACCTCCATCACGACTGACGACCAGTCTATCAAAACTGCTGTGCACGGCGCTGGTGAGGCTGTGAGAACGGCCGGGGGCATCTCCAGTGCAGTTGTTCGCGGAGTTCTGAGACATCCTCAGGCATCAGAGTCACAGCACCACTGCTGTCTGTTGTGAGCGCAATCGCCATTCCGCTGGACATCTACGACCTCGTGACCTCCGCTCTTCGTCTGCGCAGAGGCGCACCTTCCATTGTCTCCGAGTCTTCTCGCTCAAATCATTGAGTTCCTTGATAGTGTGGCCGACGGCTCTTTGATGATTTATTTGACCTTGACAGAGAGCTTAACAATGACAATATGAATAACGATGACAATGACCCTTTAATTTTTGGCATGCTGGTGATTTTTTATGCCGCTTCAGATCTTTGATTCTACTGTGCTTACTCTTAAAGACTAAGACTTTATTTGTAAAAAAAAAAAAAAAGGAAAAAGAAACAAAATGTAGATATGAGCTATTCCTGGCAAGTCACTTTAGAGTAACATTTACCCTTGCTGATTAGTTTTCAATACATTTACTTATATTCTCGCTGTAGCAATGCTTCGAGATGAGTTCTTTCATGATCACAATTAGTTTAATATATGTACAGCCTTCAACAACAACGCCCAGTTAAGGAGCTCGAGTGCATTATGTTTATTTAAAGTGCTTGAATGTAAAGCATTCGTTCACTTTCTTTCCCGTGGACACAATATGAATGACTAGTCCACGTGCTTAGTCCTACCTGCTTTGTCCTTCGACTGCTGCAAACATCTTCCTCGTCCTCCGAGGATGTGCAGTCGATGTCAGTGTGAGCTGATGCAATTGGTTCAAACTGTTTTGGTTGGACATTACTCATAGCCATCTTGACGGCTAATAAATTTCAATGCTACTAATAAAACTACCGAGACACCACCGATCACGAGTTCAAATCCTAGCAATGACCTCAGACACTTCCAGTCTTGGTCCTACGTCACACGCAAGTCTCGAGAAGATATCGTGACTACTCGGCCACAACGATCGATTTCACTGAATTTTTTCGATTTTTATAAACATCGGCAACCAAAATAGTGCTAATAAGTGGTAATTAAGTGAGAAACTAACTTTTGTTTCTTCTGCATTGCTCTCAGGCATTGCATTCGTAACTAAATATAATTTTAAAATGTTTTGACCGTCATCACAGCCTTATCACAGCCTTCAGTATAACTTTAAGAGACAAACTGAATTTATAGCCTTCTGGTGATTAACTGAAATCAAGGCACATTTATACTCAAGAAACATTTTTATTTCAAGCTGTAGGATTTCACAATTGCTGAACGGGTATTTTGCGTTTTTTCACTTTACAGTTTTGGCCAGGTTTCATCTTAAAATTTTCCTTCATTATCGTATCAGTCAAAAGATTCTAATACTTTGGGTACTAACCTAACTGTACAATCTCTGACCGTATTCATGGAGCGAGAACAAGAAAAAAAAATGAAGTAATGAGATATTCCTGACAAATTCCTTTAGAGTAACATTTCCACTGAATGAGTAGTTTTCAATAGTTACATTCTCGCTGTAGCAATGCTTCGAGATTAGGTTCTTTCATGGTCACAATTAGTTTAATGTATTCAATGGCCGCCGAGAGCGAACAAGCCCCGGGGCGCTGATTTATTTTTCGCAAAGGTCGCAGTGAAGGGAAAAACTTCGGGAACCTTCGGAAGCGTGACGTCAGCGAGCTGAGCCGACCACACTGAGTAAAAACCTCCACTTCACTCTTTTGCCAGCCATGAAACTTGTTCTGGGGTTAATTCAACAACTTTTAAACACTAGGAAGGGAGGCATAAAGTGAATTGCGACAAGCAAATAACTCAAGGCCTGCAACTGGTAACAGGTAAAATAAATGAGGACCGAACACAACACGGACGATGATAACTTCAAGTAGGTTTGATTAGAGGACTTCGTGAGCTACGCTTCTGTAGCCTAGTGGTTGCAAACAGCGGCTTTAGTTTGATAAGTGAAGTGTTCTAAACTCGGGACTGTCATTATTGCTTGTTTTTTGTTTTTGTTTTGTTTTGTTGTTGTTGATGTTGTTTGTTTGTTTGTTTGTTTGTTTGTTTGTTTTTTGGGGGTTTTTTTGCTTTGGGATATTTCCTTTCTCTAATATGATCAATTTTCTTTTACCTATTTTGTTTACCTACCCCATTTGAGTAAAGTTAGGTTAAGTGAACCAAATTTTAAAATCATGAAGTTAACACTAATTTGCTGATTTAATCCAGCCCCAGCAAAGAATTATTTGAGCTTTCGAAGAAGGAACACTAAGTGTTCTGATTTATTTTTGAATGATTTATTGCTAAATAGGGGTTAAATTTAAGTAGTCCTATTCATGTTAATGTTAGTGTCAACAAAAATGCATTTTGGGGATTTCACAAAAAAACTAAAGTATTGGTGAGCTCTTTACGTCCACATCGTCCACATTTTATTCCTAGAGGGAGGGGAAATAATAAAATTATAGGAAAGGCGACCTTACACTTACAGTTGCGATTTTTTTATGTAATTGGAGCAGCATGGACTTTACAACTCCAGCACAAAAGAGGGCACCACTACCTACAACCATATTCAGGAATTGTTCTGCATTTGTTACATGCCTGGCCCCTGGCAGTTCTATATTCTCAAACGTGTCCGCCTTTCATAGACACAGAACAGCTGAGATTCTTCTCCCAATAGAGACCAGTCTCCTTCTGGCCTGTAAATGCGTTGCAGCCTCGATGTGAATTCATCGCCGCTAATGTTCAGATACGCCCTTTCCTGGCGCTCGCTCCCTTTAGGACTGGCCGCCCTCACTTGCACTAAAGAATATGGGTTTCAGACATGATGTTTGTACAGTAGCCTGATATTACGAGGCCAAGTAATGGATGAAAGTTTCTGCACAATGCCGACAGCCTGTTCACTGCAACTCACCTGTTAAGACAAAATAATTGAACTCAATTATGACAAATTCCGAAAGCACGACTTAAGCTTTTGTAAAAAAAAAAAAAGTTCTTGTTTAGAATGGTTTTACATATTTTTGTTTTTGTTTGTTTCCTTACATAAAGTCTGACAGGCTGAGCGAGGCTGACAGGGTACTTTCAATGTATTAAAAGGGAGGTAAAATCGGGCTTGGTGTCCTGAATACGGAAAGGTCACTGCGCAATATTAACTTGCGCACTTTATATAACGATGATCACGCACTACTTTTTAATGACTACAGACGCTGGTGTAACTCAACAGTGATATCTTTAAAATAAAAAAATTCCTTTACACTCTCATTGTAATCTAGCCAGAAAACGAAAAAGGATGAGAGGTACCAGCGTGACGTCATCACACTCACCCTTGATGACCTTATCAAGGAAGGTTATGATCCTCTCGAGGGACTCCGATGCAGGAGACCGTTCGCCTCTGTGCAGACTGTGGGCGGCTGTTATTAAATCGGCAAGATCCAGAGGCAGCGCCAGGATGCTGACGGTTGCCAACAAAGGGGACACAACTCTGACAGCTGTTGCTGCCGACTTAGCTCCCCTTACAGCCGCGCTTGCAATGGTGCCTGCCCCGCGCACAGTGGTGTTCACAAAGGAGTTAAGGTTTCCTGTGGCTGCCCCACGCACAGTGGTGTTCACACAGGAGCCAAGGTTTCCTTGGGTACTTTCGTTTTCACTCTCATTTAGTAGCTGTTCCTCATCCAGGTTGTGTCTTACAATATACTCACGTCGGAATTCATCCCATTTCGTCTGTACCTCTTTGACATTATGCTTCCTGAGGAAATATTCTGTAACAGAAGCACCGACAGACACACCCGCGCCCACGCTGGCGATGATGCCCAAGACAATGGCTGGAATCAGGGTCACACCCAGGGTGAAGGGCGCGGCTATGGCCAGACCAGCTGCTGTCCCTTAAATATACATGATGTCAAAATAAAAGATGAATGTAAGTTCATACATAATATTCATAAAACATGAACTATTTGTAGATGTGTGTACATAATATATATTACGAGTAGTAGTAACAATAAAACTTGTCAAATAAAGCTCTCTGGACTGATGGGGACCATGTGATGAGGGACTACACTAAAGTTTCTGAGTGATGAACTTGTTTTGCTCTTACAATTCTTGCAGGAATGTTACATTTACACACATCTATGAGAAGATGGACTGAATGCGTGTCAGACTGTACTGACAGTTTCTGTGACTTTTTTGCCCATATCTTGATGATGATGATGATGATGATGATGTAGTTTTATAGCGCGCCAGTATCCGCATCACAAAGATGCGCTCAATGCGCGGTGATCCCAGCAGCCACCAAACTGCAGGTCAAATGAAAACTTCAAAAAAGTTTAAACAAGTGAGTCTTCAGATGTTTCTTGAAAGATCCAATACTATCAGACTCCTTGGTCGAGAGGGGAAGCGAGTTCCACAAAAGCGGGGCTACATTGGAGAAGGATCTGAAACCCGCAGTCTTCTTATTAGCATTCCCTGACTGAACACTCGGTCGTTCAAGTCTGAAGTGTGCTGCTGAACGAAGGTTCCGCTGGGTTGGTAACAGCGAATGAGTTCTTGCAGATAGGCAGGCGCAAGGTCGTGAAGACAGCCATAGGTTAAGGTTAACAATTTATGCTCAATTCTCTTCTCCACAGGAAGCCAATGTAGGTCACGAAGTACAGGAGTAATATGGTCAGTTGTTTTCTTTCCTGCCACTATCCTCGCAGCCGTATTTTGCACTCGCTGTAGCCTCGACAACTCGCTCTTTGAAATCCCCCAGAGGCAGCTGTTGGCATAGTCTAATGTAGAACCGATGAGGGACACAGCAACTGCATTTGCAGTCTTCTTATTAAGACTGGGTCGGAGTCGTCCAAGAGTGCGGATATGGAAATAACATGCCTTGACTACAAAACTGACATGATCAGACATAGTTAGAAGATTGTCGACATAGAGTCCAAGGTTCCGTACGGAGCTGGAGAGAGGAATTCTAGCTTGACCCACTTGGATGGAGTCTAGAGAGACTTTACTAAGGCTAAGCTTGGAACCACATAGCATCGCCTCTGTCTTCTCATCATTAAGCTTGAGTTTATTCCTCAGCATCCATGACTTGACCTCTAAGCAACAATCTTCTACAGCACAAACTGCCTCACGCACCGACTCACTGTCAGTACTAAATGAAAAATAGAGTTCAGTGTCATCTGCAAACATCTTACGGTTCACATTATGCTTCTCAATGAGAGGACCAAGCTGAGATGTGTAAATAGAAAATAGAACCGGCCCAAAACAGAGCCCTGCGGGACACCGCACAGCAGTGGAACTGTCACTGAAGAAGCTTGATTGACCATCACCCTTTGTGTGCGATCACTGAGGTAGGAATGGAACCACTGCAAGGCGGAACCACCAATGCCCACCTCCATCTGGAGACGAGTTAGTAGAGTGGTGTGATCAATGACATCGAAGGCCGCACTCAGATCAAGGAGGACCACAAGAGTCACTTTCCCTGCATCCGCACTGCACAGAAGATCGTTCATAAGACAGAAGGGCTGTCTCACAGCTGTGCTTGGGTCTATACGCCGACTGGAATTTATCCAATAAGCTGTAGCGGTCCAGGTGGAATGTCAACTGCTGAGCAACGACACGCTCCACAAGTTTCGAAACAAAAGGCAAATTCGACACAGGTCTATAGTTTTTACACAAGCTAGGGTCCAAGTTGTGCTTCTTTAAGATAGGCTTGATCACAGCTGTTTTAAATTGTCTGGGTACAGAGGCAGAGAAAAGGCTAGCATTGACTATGCGAACTAGTACAGGAAGTAGAATGTCAAGGTGCTGGAGAAGAACACTAGTGGGGATAGGATCATCCACAGACGTGGTTGGGCGACAACGCCGAACTAATTTCAATAGTTCATCTTCTGTCACTGGTTGAAAGTTAGAGAGGGGCATGCCACAAAACAAGTCACTGGTTTGCTCCACAGTAGCAACCGAGTCACTGAAGCTGTCCATGATGGTCTTTATCTTGTCTTCAAAATAAAGCCTTAGTGTACTGGCAGCGATCTGATCATCCATCTCTGGAAGAACAGGCTGAGTCACATCTTTACCCAGGAGACCATTCACAACTGCGAACATCTTGCGAGAATCAGAAATCTTGCAATGGAATTGTTTTACAAACAAAACTGTTCTCAAATTTTACTGTTAAATGTTTAAATTCAAATATGTTATGAATCATTGTTGCGATTGGTTTCTGTTATCTTTTCTTTGGCGCCTAAACAATTTTTGTTTTGTAGTAAGGGCCGCGGTAATTATCTCTCAACTCGGGGGGTTTTTTTTTCTTCTTTTTTTTTTCTTTTTTTTTCTCTCTCTCTCTCCCCACCCATGCAGACAGCGACAATCATCCACATGACTTATTGCATTTTCTTCATTCCTACTAAAATATGCTCCTGTTATCCAAAGTGCGGATCATACCTTTGTGTCCATCCTGCATGATACGGTCAACGACACCTACCTCCTGTGGCGATGGCCACAGAACTTCCGGTCACTCGGGAAATGTTGACATTTTTGCGATGTTTGTCGAGTGCAGCAATGATTTCCTCAATTGATCTTTTCAGCCACTTAGCTTCGAATTGTTCGTCCCAGTCGCTCAAAGCAGCCATGACCTAGAATTGGTAAGCAGCACACGTGTCATGAATGTTTTACACGTAGCTTATTAAAGACTAGAGGGGTGCAATATGTTTTGTTGTGACTGGGTCAAGTTCAGTGTCAGGTCCTGTTTTCCAATAGCTGTGTAACTGTCTCAACTTCTTTGTCTTGAGATGTCTATAAACGTCTATACACACTACCAGGTACAAAGAGAAGTCACATACACTTCGTATCAATGTACAGTCCTGACCTGTGTACTGTACAACTAATTGCTCCCCACTAGACCTTTAAAGACATGGAGTCGGTTACACAACAAGCCGTTTGTCATGCAGGAAGATTAACAACATAAGAGTAAGCATCAATTATTACATGTTCAGCCCTTAGTTGAATTCTTCTCCTTTTTAACCTAACACATTTACTCCAATGTGTGATTATGTTGGACAGAAATTTTAGACAAGTCCGTCTGGTTTAAAATATACCACAGCCACATGGACAGTATGTTGAGGTTCAAGTACACCTACAACCTAGCAAGGGTATCCCAGTCTCATGTATCTGTATAAGCGATATAAATATGTAAACAGGCCTGACGAGAGAGGGGGACAGGGGGGTCTGGTGTACCCGGGCCCGCGGCTGTCAAGGGGGCCCGGCCTTGGTCAGTGGATTTTTTTTTCTTCTTCTCCTTTTCTTTTTCTTTTAAAGAAAGGTCTAAGGACAGAACACCCAAGCATTACACATGCAGAAGTTGAGTTTCAAGTCTGTAGAATACAAATTAAACATTATATATTGGGAAAATAATTTACGCTTACAAGTACAAGGGGCCCGGAGAGGTCGTCTGTCCCGGGGCCCGGGCTGGCTCTCGGCAGCCCTGTATGTAAACTGATCTTCACTGCGGCTGATGCGGTGGTCAGAGGAAAACTGACTGACGAACGTGAATGACAACCGTGCAGGAACTGCTTACTATCCCCCAAACATGCCAGGATGCCAGGATGATGTTTACAACATGGCTTCAGTGGCCTACAGAGTTAGCTGACAATAAAGTGTCCATGCTGTGGACATAAATGACCATCTTTAAACACAATAAAAGCAGAAGCTGAGTGTTTACCTGACTCGCCTCAGTGCCTGTGCCTTGTCAGTGAATGGACATGGAAAGATGAGGTCGTCAAGCAGCTGGTCACGTGGTATCAGCTTTGCGACATCGTTTCCCAGAAAGTGAAAGTAACAGCGAAATTCCCGATTTCTCAAAAAGCTGGCTGTTGATGGTGTGGACACATCAGACTGAACTGAATCTATTTTTAACCTGGAGTAACAGTTGCTGGAGGGGGGGGGCCTGCTGGTGTGTCCTCCTCATGACGCTGCTACAGTTCGTGTGTGCGTTCGTGCGTTCGTGCGTGCGTACTGCATATTTATATGCGCATGCACGCGTGTGTGAGCATTAGTGTATGGATGTGTGTGTGCGTGTGTGTGTGTGTGTGTTCGGAAGTTCGATTGTGTTAGTGAGTGAGTGAAAACAATCGTCTGACTTTAATTCACGGAGGAATGTTATTTAAATCATCGCTAGGAAAGATGCGTATGACACACAACACTAATATTAGCAGATATGAGATTAATGTCATCAGCCTTTGTTTTGTCTTCAGCACTGAAAGAATAACAAACTGGTTGTCGTAAAAGTAAACATGCGGCCCCCCTTATGATCTATATGTAAGCATATTATTATATACTGGAAAATAATTTACGATTACAATTACAAGAGATCGTGTACCCTGAGGCCCGTGCTGGCTCATCGTTTATTACTCTTTCCATGACCTTTGATCTTTTCTCGAGCTTAACGACTCTTGATTATCTTTACAGCTCTAGGATATGCTAGCGTGTGGATATGAGTGATCTTGCTTTCATTATCAAATTTTACACAATTGCTCTTGTATGCTGAAAATTAAATCTCCATGTAATACATAAACTTTAAAGGAAATGAAAGTAAAGTTTGAGTTATGATATTGCGAGTGTTTCATTTTCCTCCGTGAAAGGCTGAGGTAGTGCGCTTTATAAATTATCATTTATTATTACTTATTAACAGATCAGCTAAATATTTAAAGCCTGGCCTTCTGCTTAACTGAAATCAAGGAACACTTGTACGAAGAAAACAAATTAATGAAAAGTTGTGCTGTTGATAAATTACAAAATAGGTATTTTAGTACATTTTTTATTTGCTGTTTTGACAAGCTTCCATTTCTACATTTTTTTCCTTATCAGTATTCTTCAGTAACAAAAATACAAATCCAAACTAACCAGTATGAAATCTGGATCAGTACTAGTGTGCAAGGGCAAGTCGTTGTCCCCGGGAAATCAGGGGCAAAGGACTCGCCTTAGCTATGAAGCAATGTCCAGACTCCGCAGATGTTCCTTCAGACAATAGTTGCAATAGAGAACTTGTGAAAAATTCTCTGAATACTCACTCTATTGTTATAGTCCTCATTTGATTAAATAACATTTTCTGATACATGCACTGAAACCATTATTCAAGCTCTGCTGAAAAGGCTGATGTTAAGAAAGCAGTGGATTGTGTTTGAGGCTACATATTCTCCTTGTCTTTTGCTCTCCTTTTAGCCTCCTTGTATATCAGAGATGATTCAAAAGGTCAGTATTTAAGGCCATCTTACCATTTGACTTGCTTTTTCCTTTAACATAAACACACAAAACCAAAGGAGACATGAGGTTTCGTAGTCAAGGAAATCTGCTAGAAGAGAGTTTGTATAATGCAATCTGTTCCTGCCGTTGCGTCATGCTAAACAGGTGAAAATAATACAACGGCCAGGGTCAGACACACCTGACATTACATAACTGTCGTCCAGTCCACGACAATTTTATGTCTGGATCAACTTACAGTAAGACATATCTGCCTTTCTAGACTAAGGACACCTTTCATGGTCCTTCGTGGGTCTTTGAAAATATACAAAATACTTCTCCAACCTTGTTTTTTTAAAATGCACTAGTGCAAAGTTCATTGGCTCACAGTAGCCCGGTGCACCATTGGTTATTACCTGTATAACTAACGCGTAAGTAAAATATTGGCATAGCAACTCATTTGACTGTTAGGCTGCAGTCAGCCACGTTAAGATGTTCAGAAAGTTCTTTCATCATGAAGGCAGGTCGAGTTTCACTTCTTTACTGAGCAAACCTTTGGTTTGTTTCAAGGGGGAAATAGAAATAAAACGACATCAACAATATTTACAATAGCGCTGCATTTTACACACTAGCATTCGTTTATGGTTTCAAGAATGTACTCATTTCATTTCTGTTTTTAAGTACTTATTACAGATATATAGAGTTTTATTTTTGAAGTGTGTTTGATAGTTGTGTGGGAGTTATCTAGATAAACTCACATGATTGTATCTGTACCCTGATCATATGGTGTTGTAGCTTATAATACATCACCTTTAGCCCTGTAACTGTCACAGGCAGGACACTCAGACAACACGTGCACTTCATCTTCAACCTCATGTTTCATCAACTGACTGGGAGATACATCAGTTTGTAGCAATACTGGTGCACATTGATGGGGTGGGGGTGGTGGTAAATTATCTTTGGTATCGGCTCCCCTGACCCCTTCAGCTAACCCTTCCTTTGCCTTTGTTCGTCACGGGGGGCGTCACAAGTAAAAGGTTGAGAACCGCTGCCTTAGCGGCTTAGCCTATGGACGAGAGGAGGGAGAGGGGAGCTGGAGGAGAGGAAGAGGGGTTAGTGCTGGGGGGGCACTCAGGGTCAGAGGGCGACACTTTGACCTGCTACCCCGCAGGTGGTGTGTATTCTTTGTGATTACTTTGTATCTCGCCTGTGCACAGGGCAACTGTTTTATTGTATTTATTTTTGTTTGCTTATTCTTATCTATCCTTTTTATGTAGGTGTTAGAGATGTATAAGATGTTTCTCTTGCATTATTTTACGTAGTTAACAAATTAGTTTGCTTTGTAAGGGAACATTGTCTTTATCGTTGCTGTGTGGTCTGCGCTCACCTGGGGTCCGATGGTCCGTCACAAGCCGTCTCTGGCCGAGCGAGGGGTGGAGCGTTCGTGCGACTATGCCAACTGTTACGGCATGCATCCTCCGACGTCTGGAGATGGTTAGCCACAATCATCTTTTAAAAATGTACCCATGTGTGTGTGTGAGTGTGTTAGACTGCATGAATGCTTGCTTGATATATAACTTACTTTGTCATATGTAAGAAATAAAGTTTATCCTTTGAATGAATGAGACCTTTGTCATGTCATGCATCTTAAAATCTAGAAATGAAGTACTTGTGGCATTTCGAGCATGGATAAAAAAAGCGGAGAAGCTTTTTCTCTTTACCATAATCAGATCTCACAACAGGGTAGATCCTTGATTACAAGATAACGCAAGCGTATTAAACAAGTGAAAGGTACTAGAAATTCTTGCATCTAAAGCTAGCAAAACATCCCGACAAAAAAGTAAATAAAAACATTCAAGGTTTAACAAAAGTAACTGGCAAGAGAGTCCACCTTAGCACTGCACACCGCTCAGCACCACCCACGCCAACACATTTCCATTTAAGACGAGACTCTCGTTACAACCTCCATGGCCGCCTACTGCAGCCTGGCGCCTGACAAACGGAAAGACTTGCTGCAGCTGTTCACACGGCACTGTCTTCTGTTCGCTCCTACCCATCTCTTCACGGTGGTTGAACCACCCCGATGTACACACGCTAAGCCTGTAGGTGCGGGACAGTACGGCTTTTGTGTTTCTCGGGGCAGGCAGCATCATGTCCATGAAAGGACGCTCAGACAATGGAAATACGTCTTTTTTGTTAAAGATGAAGTAATTGGAAAATTGGTCTTGGTCCCACATGAGGGTTCTGTACTCCAAGTAGAATGAGATGTCCAGGTACGGCCATTTCCAAGAGAACCTACCGATAGCATGAGACCGAGCGGAGTAAAACTTCCATCTGACTCCTTGTGTAACATCAAGAAGAAAGTGCGGCTTGAGGCCATTCAACACGTGAGCCACGGCGTCCTTCTGCCATGACGGGACAGCAACATCCAAGTCATCATCCCAGGGCACGAGGCCGTGGTGGCGCCACGACCCCAGCAGACTGCCACTGTAGAGGAAAAAGGTCAAGGACGCCTTAGTCATCACTATAGAGAAAGTTGCGACGATTTCCTGCATAATGTACACATCATGTTGTGACACTGTGGGCTGGAATAGTTTGAGGCTTTCATCCAATTTCACTTTATGACTTTCGAATGTTATAAGTGTGTAGTACAATGTGTTATCAGTCAGAGTGTTAACCTGAGCGATAAGTTTCTTTAAGTTTGCAGTGTCGTACTGTAATCGTAAGCGGTATAGTCTATACAGAAGAGGAAATGTCTCTACTGTAATTAAAGCCGCAAGAATTGAAAATAGCCTAAATCTTGACATGTTTCGAAATGAAGGACACAGTTTCTGTGCAGTGATCTTCATTTTCGGAATGAAGGGCAATACCAATTGATAAACAAGAGCAGACTTTCGGACCACTGGTATGATGAGTTGGACTGTGATGAGATGGAAGCACAAGTCACACGAAGGAATTCCCTTGTCCTCCCACAAAATACCACGCACACTGCTTTTCACCAAAAGAAGACACAGGCAGAGAAAGTCGACAGGTGGCGCTGAAATTGGAATTTAAGCTTGAAATCTGCGTATAACTGGACTTGATCAGTTCAAACACACTTTTGAAGGGTCAACTGCAATAATAATTTTAGTTATATCAGTAAATATAGATCGGTGACTTCATATAACAGTAAGAACAAAATATCAGTCTGTGAAAACACAGAGTTGAATTAGAAACTGAAACATGTAACTTGCTATTGTGTCAGCAGATACAATGAGGTCTACAATGGGCTGGTGGAATGGTCTAGTGTAGCAAGATGTGTGTACTTGTGTATTTTCAAGATGTTTAAATTGTACTAAAACTACTTTAAAAAGGCAACATTATTGTATCAATGTTGCAAAGTAAAGTGTAATCTATGCAGTATATTTGAGATAAACAGTTCATGACTACTAGGAAGACAGCATGAAACAATAACTGATCAAAGTGTATGACAACGACGATGCACATCAAAGCTTATTTATGTCCGCACACACAGACACACACACAGACACACAAGCAACATTTGAGCAGGTACATCCTTCATAATTCAAGCATGGTAAACAAACAAAATGCACTTAAAATCTAATCTCATAAATCACAAGTTTTACTATCTTTCCTTCCGAGAATAATTCCACTACAAAATTAGAAACACTAGCGTAGAAGCCCTAATATATATATACAATATTAACGTACATTTTACTTTCCACATTATTACTTCCGTGCAATACCAGCTTTCGTTGATGCTTTTTTATTCTGGTGTTGTTTGCTGGTCTGTATCAAAAGAGAGTTTGTACACTTGCCAAGTTTAATGAAGCTGAAAATGTGTTAGAGAGATGTTACTCCGTTCTCAAATCAGATTCCCCCCAGATAAATGTTACTCAAATGTACTCACCACAGATTCCTCACAATTCAATATGGCTTCCTTCTCACAATCTTATTTCTTTTCCCACACACCCTTGCTCCCTGGTGACCGCTCTCCTTTCGTCAAAAAACAAAATTACGTCAGATTATAGTGACTTCAGATTATAATGACGCAGCAACCCCCTCCACCCCTCTAGCTCTAGAGCACGGACAGAGCCAGCACGCGACACGTGACAGCAGTGACCATGCATTCATGAAAAAGAGATGAACTCACTAGGAGGAGAGAGTCAACTTTTTATTCAGTGTAAGGAAGGAATTATATAAAAAACAGAAACAGTAAAAATATTTAAAAATTCCATCAGCCAATCCAGAGGCTTGCTCTCCGGGATAAAGACTCAGTTCACAACCTGTGCAAACAGTTACACGGTTGTATAGTCAGGCTAGCAACAACTGGAAAACTAGAAAAAGTAGAAATATCTAACTAAACTAAACACATTAACATAATTTATGCAGCTATAGATTATGGCATGGTCACTAGATGAGCCTCACCTTGCAAGAATCAACTCAGCTACCTAACAACCTGAACTAAAGTAAATTACATTTCTGTTCTCCTTGCACGCAGTTGTTCAAGTGTTTTATATCCTGAAGTTAATATTGTAAATGTTTTCTCTCAAATGTATTGTTCTGAAGCTACCGATGGCTAAGCTTGGTGTTACCTTGCTACTCCCTGAACTGCTTTCGACGCCATCTGTTAAAACACTTACAAGATGAGGCCTCCAAAGACCTTGTAAATATATATTCTTAACCATCACCTTGTAACTATCCACCCTTCTTTATGTTTATTAAATTTTTTTCTATAATGCTTAATTAATTCATTTATTTAGCTAATTTCGTTCCCTTTAAAGGGCGAGGGCTAAATGGAAAAAGCGCTCAGTTGCTTATTTTCCCCTCGTAAATAAAGAATTGTTACTGTAATTGTAATTGATTATCTGTTCTTAATCCTGGAGAACCTAAATTGTGATATTACACTGTGAAATATTGAATGTTGGAATTAGAATAATGTTTTTTTTTTCTTTGTTTGTTTGTTTGTTTGTTTGTTTGTTTGTTTGTTTGTTTGTTTTTGATGAATAGTTTTATTCGGAAAAAAAGCATTTCTGTCTACACCTTCATATAAAAGTGACTTAAAACTCCCAGTATGAAACAAGTGGAAGGAGAACATAGACACCACTTCCCCTAGTACATCTCTCATACATACATGTGTAAAGTGTGTTTCACTTCATAAGTAGTTACATGGTACAATCAAGCAAGTGGGACAGAGGAAGACAAGAAAACACATTATACTTTTTGTTATGGATATGTTCTATACAAATATTTATATGGTAATAAACAGCATCTGATTCACAACTATTTATTCTTTTATCAGCGCATCAAACGTGTGCGTTCATACAGATCCCGGATGTGAGCAAGTGTCCACTTGACTGTGTGAACAAACCTGTGGAGGGGGGACTGTGTTTATCGAATGTGAAGACATTTTTGATGGCTGTTGATGGTGTGGACACGTCAGACTGAACTGAATCTATTTTTAACCTGGAGTAACAGTTGCTGGAGGGCTGCTGGTGTGTCCTCCTCATGATGCTGCTACAGCACGTGTGTGCGTTCGTGCGTGTGTGTGTGTGTGTGTGTGTGTGTGTGTGTGTGTGTGTTCGTACGTGCGTGTATGTTAGCGAGAGAGTAAAAACACTCGTTTGACTTTAATTCACGGAGGAATTTTTTTTTTATCATCTCTAGGAAGGATGTGTATGACACACAACAGGAATATTAGTAGATAGAAGCTTGAGCAACCTTTGCTTTCTCTTCAGTGCTAAAAACACAAAACGTTTGTCGTAACAGAAAACACTGTAACATACTGACATACGACTAATGTCAAAATTAAAAGAAAAACAGAGAACAGTGTGTGTTCGCGTGCGGGCATTTGTGCATGTGTGTGAAAACACAAAGGGTTGTGCCAACACACACTTGCCAACTGCACTTTCTTGCGACAAACGGCAGAACGATTGCCCGAGGCTGCCCAACTCATGTTATTTTGTCTCTCGTCTTGGGCTCAGGACTTGACGGTACACAACACCATAAATGTTGTCAACACCCAACGTCAACACTGCGTTCTGACGAGAACAGAAACTCTACAATATATGATATCCTCTAGAGCTCTCTAACGACCAGTCTCTGCATACTCTAGTCGTACAAAGGGTAGTCACACACCCCTTGTGCTCCCCTCCTGTCCCATACTCTGGAGGTACACAGGGACTTGCTGACTGTACTAACATGCACGCGTCTGAGCTTCATTTTCAAGGTTTGTTCTCTCTGTCTCTCTCCTAACTCACTGAGTGACATTCAAAGACCCTGTTTTCTTTTTGTTTTATTGTCGATTGTAGTATAGTAAACACTATATGATGAAATCAAACAAGGAATGTAGTAGTAGATGCACACTGAAGCTACTTGTCAACAAGTAAAGATGGTATTAGTAAGAAAGAGTACATTATCTCTAACATACTTATGTCGCATGCCTTTATCAAGTTCAGAATCTAAAATGAACGGTTCTGTTGGTGAAAAATGGAGATCATTTCCTATCTAGGAGAGCCATAGTGGTTGGTTTACTGACTGCCTAAAGGTTCAAGGGGAAAGAACAAACCTTTTACAGATGTCCAATACAGTGGAAATGTGTAAGAACTGTATTTAAAGTACTTTAAGAGTATTCAATATTTCAAATTTTAAAAATTTACTTTGACTCTGTGTACATTAGAAGTTTATTCTTTTTGTTTACATTCGTTAATAGACTAACAGTTGGTGAGGTGACAAAATGTGTCCAGTGTTCAGTACAGTGATGTATGGGAGTCTGATGTATGTTACTGCGACTCGGCTCCAAGCTGCAACAGCGTGTCCTCTTCGTCCTCCATGACCAACTGGCAGAGGATGACGTATCTTTCAAATTTCTCGCTGGCCGGCGAACCCAGACGTTTGTGCAGTCGGTAGCCGGAGAATCCCAAGTCGATGATGTCAAAAACAATGGTCACTGCGTTTAGTGCAATGAGAACTTTGCCGACAGTACTAGCTGCCCTCATCGCTACTTTTCCCGCTTCTAAGACGGTCTCAGCAGCATCACCGGCCCGGATTATGGTTCGTATTCCGTTTACCACCCCCGTGGCACCTGAGGCTGATGAGGTGGCGATGCGAGCCACACGAATGACTATGTCTGACGTCTTGCCGTCCAGCCACCTGCTCCATTCTTGTTTTTTCTGTGCAGAGATGGAATATGTTTGTACTACCTGCTCAAAGAAATTTTGACACTTCTTTCCTAGGTCCCAAACGTTCTTTTTGCGCTCGATGCCGAACTCTGTCACTGATGCCCCCGCGGACACTCCGCCTCCGACACCAGACACCACGGCCCCGGCGATGGCAAAGGGTAAAGTAGCACCGAAGGTAAAAATGGCGGCAATGCCACATGCGACTGCAACGACTGTCCACAAACACAAAAATAAAGCACAAAGAAATAAGAAAAAACTCGTAACAGCTAAAATCGGAAAACCCAGGAGCATGAAAACACTCGTGTAAAAAATCGCAAGGCACGATGGTGACGAAATGTCTCCTTACCAAAAACTTTAGTTCATTAGTCAAATAAGCAATTTAAAATATATTTTAGCAGACTCTACCATCCTCAAACAAACGGTATGGTTAAAAGTTCTAATGGAATCATAAGAACTATGTTAAGAAGAGTATCAACAGTTACAACTGGCGAGCCTGACGTTGAGTATTAATTAACTCAGTTTAATTAATCTTTATCTGAATCCTTCTTTTTAAAAATTTGTTGCTTTTACATTCGTATTTTTGACATAATTGTCTTCTGCTGAGTTTAGAATTATAAGTAGAGGGGAATTCTCTCCCTTTTAATACCCGCCACCTGCCCACTATTGAATCTTTTACACGTGCACTGAAATCACACCTCTTCCACAAACATTGCTCCTCACAACCTTTCCCATAATGCTAGTCCCTTGTCACACTCTTCCTTTTGCAATATCATGTTACTCTCAGCTCTTGTTCTTGTTATTTAGTTCCTCTTTGTGTTTTCTGTATTTGATTTTATTCTTCGTTTAGTGTGGTTGTTTATTCTTTTATAGTTCATATGCTATTTGTTTTCCTATCCCTGATCGTATGCTGTCCATGTTTCGTTCTTGTTCTTAAGGGCTAACAGCATGCTCCTTAGGAGTGTGAGTATGCGCTTTACAAAATTTTGTATTTATTATTATTATGAATAGTAGTGGTAATACTCAATTGACTTTAAAGCAACGCTGGCGTGCACCTGAAGCCTAACGTAGATGTCAAGGAGACAGTTGATGTAACCCTCGTGCACCTGATAGGGTAGGGGGAGTAGAACATTTTGTCAAAAGCATCAACAGTATGACAACAAGAAAACATGAATGTTTAAATTTACAATAAAAAGCAAAGTGTCTGGAGGGGCAGCAATACAAGTACACACATTTACAAATATACACACACAGAGTTACGAACAAACAAACAAACACACATATATATATATATTCCAAGATATACTTTTAACATACTTCCTCCAACAATGGCTGTTGATGTACCAGTGACCTTGGAAATGTTGACATTGATGTGGTGTTTTCGTAGGTCAACAATGATCGGCCCGAGTTCTTCTTGGAGTTGACGAGCCATCAGCTTAAGATCTTCTTTGCACATATTGTCCGACATGGTGACTAGAACAATTCAAAATAAAGACTGAAGACGAAAGTTTTATTTTTTTCTAGGTTTGGATTATAGACGATCGTTTCAGTCGTCTATGAAGTCTAGCTTCGCAGAATTCAAAATTCTCTTTGCGCTGGCCTCTACAACCACAGAGTAAACCATGATACATAATATTACACAATACTACACAACACTACACAACACAACACAACACTACACAACACTACACAACACTACACAACCTACACAATACTACAACACAAACTACACAACACACACATACACACAACACTACAACAACACTACACAACACTAACACAACACTACACACACACTACACAAACACTACACACTACACTACACAATACTACACCAACACTACACACAACAATACTACACAACACTAACACAATACTACACTACACTACACAACACTACACAACACTACACAACACTACACAAACACTACACTACACAACACTAACACACTACACACACTACACAACAACACAATACTACACAATACTACAACACACACAATATTACACAACACTACATACAACACTAGACAACACTACACACACACACACACACAATACTACACAACACTACACAACAAACACTACACAACACAATATTACAGCAACACTACACAAACACTACACAACACTTATACTACACAACACTACACAACACTACACAACACTACACAACACTACACATACATACTACAACAACACAACACTACACATAACACACAACACTACACAATACTACACAACACTACACAACACTACACTACACAATATTACACAACACTACACAATACTACACACCACTACACAACACTACACAACACTACACTACACAATATTACACAACACTACACAACACTACACAACACTACACAACACTACACAACACTACACATATTACACAACACTACACAATACTACACAAACTACACACTACACTACACAATATTACACAACACTACACACACACTACACAATACTACACAACACTACACAACACTACACACACTACACAATACTACACACACTACACACAACACTACACAATACTACACAACAGCAACACTACACAATACTACACAAACTACACAACACTACACAATACTACACAAACTACACAAACACACACACTACACAATACTACACTACAATACTACACAACACACACAACACTACACAAATACACAACACTAACACAACACTACACAACACTACACACTAACACAACAACTACACAATACTACAATACACACTACACACAACACTACACAACACTACACTACACAATATTACACAACACTACACAACACTACACAACACTACACAACACTACACAACACTACACAACACTACACAAACTACACTACACAACACTACACAACACTACACAACACTACACAACACTACACAACACTACACAACACTACAACACACACATACACACACACACACTACACAATACTACACACACAATACTACACAACACTACAACACACACAACACTACACAACAACTACACAATACTACACAAACTACACAACACTACACAACACTACACAACACTACACACTACACATACTACACAATACTACACAACACTACACAACACTACAACACTACACAACTACACAACACTACACAACACTACACAACACTACACAACACTTTCTTGGGTTGCGCTGGTTCCAATGTGTTTAATGTCATGATGTACAATGTACCTGTCAGCGGCATCATCACAATGTTTATTACTCTTTTGATGCCCTTTGATCTTTTTTTCGAGCTCAGTGACTCTTGATTATCTCTACAGCTCTAGAATATTCTAGCGTTTGGACGTGTGGCTGTGAGTGATCTTGCTTTCGCTATCAAACTTTTACACAATTGCTCTTGCACGCTGAAAATCAAAAGGTCCATAGAGTACAAAACTTTTAAAGGAAATGAAAAGAAAATGTGAGTTATGACATTAAGGGAGTTTCATTTTACTCTGTGAAAGGTCGAACTGACCAGGTCACAGGTGTCACGTGTCGCATGCTGGCTCAGCACAGGTAGAGGTACGGAGGCTGGACGAGGTGGCCGGATGGTGGAGCGACGGGTTGTTTATTTTTGTAGAGGTTAATGGACAGATGACCTCTAGGGCTATCGATCCCCGGTTTGTCATTGCAGGTGACTACGGGGCCTCTTGGTCTGGGGCGCACTTCTAGCAAGGTCAGCAGGTCATTGCTGATTGGACCCACGTAATTAGAATGTGGGAAAATGGGGAGACAGTTTCTGGAACTTTCGCCGCACAGTATAAATAGTATGAGGGATTCATTGAGAAGAGGTATAAAAGAGCTTTAGTGCTGGTGTAGTCCATAGCTGGGTGCACGGGACGGACCCTAGAAACCAGTATTCCTTCTCGTGTTCTGTGTGTACGACAGAACCAACACGCATCACGAACAGCTGACTTGCTACGACAATTCCTGTCGCCGTTTTTCCTTGCTGATGGCTACCTGACCAGTATGCAGATGTGTAAAATGTGCAATCGAAAGTGGCTGCGAAGTGTGTGTGTGTGTGTAGGAGGATTGGGGATATAGATGTTAATCTTTGTTGTTACAGAGTTGTAATTTGAATGTGTTGATTTGTTGTTCGCGATGGGTGAGTATTGTGGGGGAAGCCTTGGAGAGGCCAGGTGTGCAGTAACGTGGCAGACGGGGTTTTGCTGATGACTAAGCAACTCTAGACAGTACTGTTCTGTTTTCTACAGGCTCACATTGTCTTCCAATGGCCCGCAAATCGCCATCGAATCTACTGCCTTCTGTTCTTCTCTTTAATTGCGTCCGTTTACTCACTAAGCGATTTGAGGGAGCGTGTGTGTGTGCCGGCTGAATTATACTGAGATACTAAATAGAAGTATCAATCCCTTGAAGAAACCTAAGTACAAAGTAGCAGTAGGTGATCACACACTGTGTTATGTCACACCAAAGTATCTGATTTCAATCACGTATGCGCAGAACATGTCGAGAAAACTTGTACTGCAATGACAGAGGCGCCCTCTAGGCTCACCCCTTGTGAGAAAGCGACTGAGATTGAAGTGACGGGAACGTGACATGATTCAGGACTGATGTCTTAAAAAACCAACTTTTTCTTGTTTTCTTTCAATCTCAATCATTTTCTTACAAGTAGTGAGCCTAGAGGTTCGCCTTTGCCGTTGCAGTCCAAGTTTTCCTACGCGTGGAGAATCTCAAACTATTGTAAACAAGTGAACTGCGTTTCGTTCTTGCTTTTACTTGTTCCCAAACACTTTCACTCACACATATACAAATAGACAAAGAGAGAAAAAAACTAATTAAAATTGCGGGAGACAAAAAGTTCCCGCCATGGCACACATTCGTTAACCTCTATTCCCCCTGAACAAGTATCTTTCCCGATCCTGGTCCGAATTGTTTCGGAAATATAAACATCTACTATATACCTCGTCATTGTATTCCATTAACCAGAAACAGTGAGCTATTCTGTGGTACTCACAATTTTTGAAATGTGCTTGCCACAGTTCTTCGCTGTTGATGTCTTTTGTCTGTTGACAAAATGTCCAGCAGCGTGTTGCACAGGACGCGGTGAGGCTCGGAAGGTTTGATGTGAGGGAGAGCGACTTGCCCTTACTTGGACCACAGACCTACTTTACTGCTTTCTCATTCGCTGCCTCTTTGCCCTGTCATTGAAGTCGAGCACTTAACGGTATTTATTACTAATTTTCGTTTCCAATTTCAAAATGGCGCAACTTCATACCGACGATTAAGCTTTAGAGGAAAGCAAGTTGAGTTTTCTTCTTTTATAAATGTTTCTAGGGGAGCAGTAAATGCTTTAACCAATATTATTTTGTGCGTAGAAGACAGATTTGGGCTGTCAAGCGTGTCATAAAATTCATTAGTACCGATCCTGCTCTACGGATGTGACGCGTGAACTCTGCTCAGCGAACTGGAAAGGACAATGAAAGCATCTGAAAGCACGTGCTTAGGGAGGCTGCCCCGGATCTCGTAAAGAACATAAAACCAAAGACTTTGTATGAAACAAGATTGCCACATTTGTATGACACCAGTAACCAATATTTGTAACAAACAGTAAAGCTAGTAAGGAGCGAGTAGACAATTTCTCAGAAACTCCGGAAACACCTTTGTCTATTCACCGACACCTTTATTCAACCTCTCTGTCCTTCACTTGAAAACAATCCGTGAAAAACAAAACCTCGTGAGACAGGGTGGAATGGTTTCAAGTGACTTTCATCTTTGTGATTATTTTGGGATCTTGTTCAGCGCAATGAGTCCGCCTTTAGCTGAGATATCATGCTTTATAAATTATCATTTATTATTACTTATTATTAAACAGATCAGCTAAATATTTAAAGCCTGGCCTTCTGGTTAACTGGAATCAAGGAACACTTGTACTCAGGGAACAAATTACTGAAAAGCTTGCGGTTGTTAAATTACAATACAGGTATTTTTGTACATTTTTCATTTGCTGTTTTGACAAGCTTCCATTTAGACATTTTTTCGTTATCGTTTCAGTAATAAAAATACAAATGCAAACTAACCAGCATGAAATTTGGATCAGTGCTAGTGTGCAAGGGCAAGTCGTTGTCCCCGGTAACTCAAGGGGCAAAGGACTGAACTTAGCTATGAAGCAATGTCCAGACTCCGCAGATGTTCCTTGAGACAATAGTTACAATAGAGAACTTGTGAAACATTCTCTGAATACTCACTCTATTGTTATAGTCGTCATTTGATTATCTATTTGATTAAATAACATTTTCTGATACATGTACTGAAACCATTATTCAAGCTCTGCTGAAAAGGGTGATGTTAAGAAAGCAGTGGATTGTGTTTGAGGCTACATATTCTCCTTGCTCTTTTGCTCTCCTTTTAGCCTCCTTGTATATCAGAGATGATTCAAAAGGTCAGTATTTAAGGCCATCTTACCATTTGACTTGCTTTTTCCTTTTACATAAACACACAAAACCAAAGGAGACATGAGGTTTCGTAGTCAAGGAAATGCGCTAGAAGAGATTTTGTATAATGCAATCTGTTCCTGCCGTTGAGTCATGCTAAACAGGTGAAAATAATAACATTCAAGGTTTAACAAAAGTAACTGGCAAGAGAGTCCACCTTAGCACTGCACACCGCTCAGCACCACCCACGCCAACACATTTCCATTTAAGACGAGACTCTCTCTACAACCTCCATGGCCGCCTACTGCAGCCTGGCGCCTGACAAACGGAAAGACTTGCTGCAGCTGTTCACACGGCACTGACTTGAGTTCGCCGGTAATTCTGTACTCTTCACGGTGGTTGAACCACCCCGATGCACACTCGCTAACGTTGTAGGTGGTGGACAGTACGGCTTTTGTGTTTCTCGGGGCAGGAAGCATCATGTCCATGAACGGACGCTCAGACAATGGAAATACGTCTTCTTTGTTAAAGATGAAGTCTCTGGAGAATAGGTCTTGGTCCCACATGTGGGTTCTGTTCTCCACGTAGAATGAGATGTCCAGGAACGGCCATTTCCAAGTGACCCTAGTGATAGAATGAGACCGAGCGGAGAAGAACTTCCATCTGACTCCTTGTTTGACATCAAGAAGAAAGTGCGGCTTGAGGCCATTCAACACTTGTTTCACGGCATCCCTCTGCCATGACGGGACAACAACATCCAAGTCATCATCCCAGGGCATCAGGCCGTGGTGGCGCCACGACCCCAGCAGACTTCCACTGTAGAGGAAAAAGGTCAAGGACGCCTCAGTCATCACTATGGAGAAAGTTGCGACGATTTCCTGCATAATGTACACATCCTGTTGTGACACTGTGGGCTGGAATAGTTTGAGGCTTTTATCCAATTTCACTTTATGAGTTTTGAATGTAATATGTGTGTAGTACGATGTGTTATCAGTCAGACTGTTAACCTGAGTGATAAGTTTCATTAAGTTTGCAGTGTCGTACTGTGACCGTGAGAAGTACAGTGTATACAGAAGACCAAAAATCCCTGTAATCATAGCCGCCAGAGCTGAAAATGGCTTGAACCTTGACATGATTCTAAATGAAGTACACAATTTTTGTGAAGTAATCTTCATTTTCAGAAGGAAGTGAAATACGAATTGATAAACAAGAGCAGACTTTCGGACCACTGGTATGATGAGTTGTGATGAGATGGAAGCACAAGTCACACGAAGGAATTCCCTTGTCCTCACACAAAATACCACGCACACTGCTTTTCACCAAAAGAAGACACAGGCAGAGAAAGTCGACAGGTGGCGCTGAGATTGGAATTTAAGGTTGAAATCCGCGCATAACTGGACTTGTCAGTTCAAAGACGCTTTTGAAGGGTCAACTGCAATAATAATTTTAGTTATATCAGTAAATATATTCGTGCGTCGTAAACAAACAAAATGCACTTTAAATCTTATCTCATAAATCACAAGTTTTACTATCTTTCCTTCCGAGAATAATTCCACTACAAAATTAGAAACACTTGCGTAGAAGCCCTAATATATATATACAATATTAACGTACATTTTACTTTCCACATTTGCCAAGTTTAAAGAAGCTGAAAATGTGTTAGATAGATGTTACTCCATTCTCAGAACGGATTTTCACGCAGATAAATGTTACTCAAATGTACTCACCACAGATTCCTCACGGTTCAATATGGCTTCCTTCTCACAATCTTATTTCTTTTCCTACCTAACCTTGCTCACTGGTGACCGCTCTCCTTTCCCTTTTTTTAAATCTTTTTCTCGCCAAAAACGTCAAAAAACAAAATTACGTCAGATTATTGTGACGTCAGATTATAATGACGCAGCAACCCCCTCCTCCCCTCTAGCTCTAGAGCTCGGACAGAGCCAGCACGCGACACGTGACAACAGTCACCATGCAGTCATTTAAAAGAGAGATGAACTCACTTGGAGGGAGAGAGTCAACTTCTTTATTCAGTGTAGGCTCGCGCCCATAACTGAAAGGAATGATAAAAAAAAAAGAAACAGTAAAAATATTTTAAAATTACATCAGCCATTCCAGAGACTTGCTCTCCGGGATAAAGACTCAGTTCACAACCTGTGCAAACAGTTACACAGTTGTATAGTCAGGCTAGCAACAACTGGAAAACTAGAAAAAGTAGAAAAATCTAACTAAAATAAATACATTAACATAATTTATGCAGCTATAGATTATGGCATGGTCACTAGATGAGCCTCACCTTGCAAGAATCAACTCAGCTACCTAACAACCTGAACTAAAGTAAATTACATTTCTGTTCTCCTTGCACGCAGTTGTTCAAGTGTTTTATATCCTGAAGTTAATATTGTAAATGTTTTCTCTCAAATGTATTGTTCTGAAGCTACCGATGGCTATGCTTGGTGTTACCTTGCTACTCCCTGAACTGCTTTCGACGCCATCTGTTAAAACACTTACAAGATAAGGCCTCCAAAGACCTTGTAAATATCTTCCCTTCCTTATGTTTATTCAATTTGTTTTTCTATAATGCTTAATTAATTCATTTATTTAGTTAATTTCGTTTCCTGTAAAGGGCGAGGGCTAAATGGAAAAAAGCGCTCAGTTGCTTATTTTCCCCTCGTAAATAAAGAATTGTTACTGTAATTGTAATTGATTATCTGTTCTTAATCCTGGAGAACCTAAATTGTGATATTACACTGTGAAATATTGAATGTTGGAATTAGAATAATGTTTTTTTTCTTTGTTTGTTTGTTTGTTTGTTTGTTTGTTTGTTTGTTTGTTTTTGATAAATAGTTTTATTCGGAAAAAAGCATTTCTGTCTACACCTTCATATAAAAGTGACTCAAAACTCCCAGTATAAAACTAATGGAAGGACAACATAGACACCCCTTCCCCTAGTACATCTCTCATACATACATGTGTAAAGTGTGTTTCACTTCATAAGTAGTTACATGTTACAATCAAGCAAGTGTGACAGAGGAAGACAAGAAAACACATTATACTTTTTGTTATGGATATGTTCTATACAAATATTTATATGGTAATAAACAGCATCTGATTCACAACTATTTATTCTTTTATCAGCGCATCAAACGTGTGCGTTCATACAGATCCCGGATGTGAGCAAGTGTCCACTTGACTGTGTGAACAAACCTGTGGAGGGGGGACTGTGTTTATCGAATGTGAAGACAGATTTTGTTTAATTGTTTCAGCTCTTTTCCACAGTCTGTGCATAAAAGACCATCAAACTTACAGTTAGTGTAATGGGTTGAAGTAAACTATTTCAGTTATGAATGTTCACTAACTGCTTCAGTAAGTATTTGATCACTATGGTAACAGTTTTCTGGAAACCAGCATTCAGCTCGTCTTCACAAATCAACTGCTCGTATTACTTGTCCACCAGCGAGTGTTTGTCTACAAGTACTTACAATCTACAATTACCTGTAGTTACAACTTGTCTACATTTCACATTATGTACTTCTGAGAGACTGCCTACTCCTTGTCTACACTTAACAGTATGTGGAATATGTATGTGATTGTAGACAGTTATATCTACATCCCACTACACACAGTATTTGTATAGTAGGGACTGTACACAGTTATATCTACATCCCACTACACACAGTATTTGTATAGTAGGAACTGTGCTCGGTACTAATACTGTGTTGTACTGTGTGTCATGAGTCAAGTGCTGGATGCTAGCAGTCGATATAAACTGTGAGGCAAATGAACTATTTTTTTCAGAACGATGATGCTGTTTGGGTGCAAAGTTTTACTGGGTGACAAGCAAGTAGCAAGTCGACCATTTTGAAGGACAGAGTAGACGTGAATGAAGAAGAGGAGAAGGGAGATGAAGGGAGAGAGAATATGAAAACCTCACTGTAAAAGCATGGATGTGTATAAGTGAATTGTTGTTTGTCTGCGAGCCTAAATAAAGAATGTGAATAAATCGGAAGCCTTGTCGTCTCATGCCTCGTTTTAATAGTTAACTGAAAAAAATCGTCTGCCAGCAATCCAGTTATACAAGTGCGTGGTGAAAGTAAACACGAGCATCACTTCCATGGCTGAGAGAGAAAGCGAACCTTGCCGGCAGCTGGCTTTGATTTCAATGCGAAATGCATGAGCTGTTGTTATGTTTGTGCCATCTGTTGGTGTGACTCATAAATTCAATTTTGAAAATCCGAACTTTTCTCGTAAACTGGAACATGTTACAAAAGACACTTGGAAGAATTTTTTTAATGTCGAAAACATGGGCAAAAATTAAAATGTCTTTATTATTATTATTATTATTATTATTATTATTATTATTATTCCCCCGAAAAGTCTCCACACTTGCCTTTCATCCCTCACCACACCTGTGTTCCCGCCTGTGCAAGTTCACCCTTTGTCATGTTGTTACCTGACTGTGCGGGGTCAGAAGTATCAGCCAGAGGACAGTCTACAGGTCTTGATGGATTCGGAATGCTTTTCCAAAAAATTTAAAGTCAAAGTAATCATTTCAGTTTTTCTCTTGTTCTCTTTTTCTTTCTCTGTTTCTATCTCTCCCTCACTCTATACTCTCTTACCTGTCCACCGTTTGCTTCGCATGTCCCCAGTGAACCACTCTCAATGCTATAGGACATGCAACTGTCGTTTAGGCAGAACTTCAGTCAAGGCTGTTTTGTTTCAGTTTTGAATAAAATATTGAGATTTGTGTTTATTACAGCAACATTCTTTCAGAAGTCGTTCAAACTTTGAGCGAGTGTTTTAATCAGACTCTCATCCGTGGGTTTGTAGTTGACATTTTGTGGAGTATGTGACTGGTTCTGGTGTAAATATGTTGGAAACATTACATACTAGTGACATTTAGAACTGGAAGCAGCACTTAACATTCCCCACACGGGATATGTGTTTGAATGTTCCTGGACTACAACTGCTCGATCTACCTCTCACTTCCACTGACCTCCATGCTTCTTCTCAATTAATCTCTCATCTACAAAGGTTGCAGAACAGTGCAGCCTGTCTCACTCTATAAAAGCGATAATGACGCCATGTCTTCATTCTACAGAGGTAAGTAGATAGGCAGACCACCTACCGGCTTGATACATTGATATTCTCAGGGTACTCTACCCGTATCATTCTTCACAGCAGTGTATATTTATAGTTCGTCCTGAATGATACACCGAGCAAACCGCTCCTTATCATTTATAAAATTTAGTTTAATGGGTTCTCCCACAGAGGGTTTGCAGTCCCGACAGTGTGAAGTACACTGCCAGCTATGTTTGTTACGAACGGGCGTTTATCCCCCTTATCAGTTTTGGGAGACAGGGATTGTCGCCCTTTTATAAATGCTCGTGAGGACGCATGGACTATGTTTTACGGAAGAGTGCATGAGTAAGCGAAAGGTTCACTGAACCACTGTAGCTGAGTTTGATTATTTCATCGCCAGTCGTCGAAGAAGACAAACGGTGAGAGAATGGCGTGAAAATTTTAAAATTTTCACAAGGTATTTTTAATTATTTGTAAAGATATTGAAAGGCAATATTGATTGTTCAAATCAGATTTTATGGTTCACGCACACTGGTAGTGCAAAAAGTATATAGAAAGTTTAAACAGTCAACACTTACCTCAACAAATAAAAACAGAAGAGTTATGTGGTATATGTATATTGTGTTATATGTATATTGTATATGCTATTGCTCATATAGCTTTTTTTCTGCAACACAACAATGATTCCAGATTTATTATTGACTGCCTCATGTTTTTGTATGTGCTAATGCCTTTTCACGCCTTCTTTGCTGTGAAAGAAAATCGAAGCATATTTAGTAAAATGGAATGGTGGTAATTCTTTCGTCTATATGGTCACACCTGACGAAAGCCAGCCGACAATTTAACAAGACAAGCTCTGGGCTGGAACCCACAGGAAGGCGCAAGGTTGGGAGACAAGACAGACGTTAAGGAGATCGGTCCACAGAGAGGCAGAGACAGCTGGCAGGACATGGACCCAACTGGAAAGGAACGCCCAGCACTGGGTCCGATGGCGGGGTGTGGTGTCGGCCCTGTGCTCCACTGGGGGCGAATAGGAACAAGAAGAAGAAGACTACAGGATGTGCATGGGCTACAAACTTCTGATTGCTTGTCATTGTGTTCATACAGGTACAAGATACTGCACACGTTTACAAGTAGATCACAAGCTAGGTATTAGCATGCCAGCATTGCTAGGTATTAGGCATGAGGATTGGTATGTGTGTGAAAAAATGTCATAAACTATTTTTTAAAAATTTACATATGTATGTGAGTGTGTTAGTCTGCATGAATGCTTGAATGATATATGACTAACTTTGTCATATATAAGAAATAAAAGTTTAATCTTTGAGTGAACGAGATTTTTGTCATCTCATGCAACTTAAAATCTAAAAGTGAAGTACTTGTGGCATTTGGAGCATGAGAAGCATTTTCTCTTTACAATAATCAGATCTCACCCACTTTATTGCACATGTCAACAGGGTAGATCCTTGATTACAAGATAACGCGAGCGTATTAAACAAGTGAAAGGTACAGGGGATACTACCCTGTTAATTAAGTTATAATTCTTGCATCTAAAGCTAGCAAAACATCCCGAGAACAAGTAATTAAAAACATTCAAGGTTTAACAAAAGTAACTGGCAAGAGAGTCCACCTTAGCACTGCACACCGCTCAGCACCACCCACGCCAAACACATTTCCATTTAAGACGAAGACTCTCGTTACAACCTCCATGGCGCCTACTGCAGCCTGGCGCCTGACAAAAGGAAAGACTTGCTGCAGCTGTTCACACGGCACTGACTTCTGTTTGCTCCTAATCATCTCTTCACGGTGGTCGTACCTCCCCGATGTACACACGCTAACGTTGTAGGTGGTGGACAGTACGGCTTTTGTGTTTCTCGGGGCAGGCAGCATCATGTCCATGAAAGGACGCTCAGACAATGGAAATACGTCTTCTTTGTTAAAGATGAAGTCTTTGAAGACTTTCCCAAATGTGGGTTCTGTTCTCCTCATAAAATATGATGTCCATGAACGGCCATTTCCAAGAGAACCTACTGATAGCATGAGACCAAGTGGAGAAGAACTTTCATCTGACTCTTCGCGTGGCATCAAGAAGATAGTGCGGCTTGAGGCCATTCGACACGTGAGCCACGTCATCCCTCTGCCATGACGGGACAACAACATCCAAGTCATCATCCCAGGGCATCAGGCCATGGTGGCGCCACGAGCCTAGAAGGCTGCCACTGTAGAGGAAAAAGGTCAAGGACGCCTTAGTCATCACTATAGAGAAAGTTGCGACGATTTCCTGCATAATGTACACATCCTGTTGTGACACTGTGGGCTGCAATTGTTTGAGGCTTTTATCCAATTTCTTATTTGGAGTTTTGAATGTAATAAGTGTGTAGTACGATGTGTTATCAATCAGAGTGTTAACCTGAGTGATAAGTTTAATTAAGATTTCACAGTGTCGTACTGTTATCGTAGCGGTACAGTGTGTACAGAAGAGTAAAAGTCTCTACTGTAATTAAAGCCGCCAGAACTAAAAATAGCTTGAACCTTGAATGATTCTAAATGAATGTAGACAATTTCTTTGCGGTGATCTTCATTTTTCCGCGAAGCGCAATACGAATTGATAAACAAGAGCAGACTTTCGGACCACTGGTATGATGAGTTGGACTGTGATGAGATGGAAGCACAAGTCACACGAAGGAATTCCCTTGTCCTCCCACAAAATACCACGCACACTGCTTTTCACCAAAGAAGACACAGGCAGAGAAAGTCGACAGGTGGCGCTGAGGACTGGAATTTAAGGTTGAAATCCGAGCATAACTGGACTTGCTTTGTTCAAAACCCACGCTTTTGAAGGTTCAACTGCAATAATAATTTTAGTTTGTATCAGTAAATATAAATCGGTGACTTCATATCCAGTAAGAACAAAATATCAGTCTGTGAAAACAAGAGAGTTGAATTGGAACTGAAACATGTAACTTGCTATTGTGTCAGCAGATACAATGAGGTCTACAATCGGCCGGTGGAATGGTCTAGTGTAGCAAGCTGTGTGTACTTGTGTATTTTCAAGGTGTTTAAATGGTGTTGTGTAGCAAGCTGTGTGTACTTGTGTATTTTCAAGGTGTTTAAATGGTACTAAAACTACTTTAAAAAGGCAACATTATTGTATCAATGTTGCAAAGTAAAGTGTAATCTATGCAGTATGTTTGAGAACAACATTTCATGATTATTAGGAAGACAGCATGAAACAATAACTGATCAAAGTGTACGACAACGACGATGCACATCAAAGCTTATTTATGTCTACACAGACACACACACAGACACACAAGCAACATTTGAGCAAGTACATCCTTCATAATTCGAGCGTGGTAAACAAACAAAGTGCACTTAAAATCTAATCTCATAAATCACAAGTTTTACTATCTTTTCTTCCGAGAATAATTCCACTACAAAATTAGAAAAACTTGCGAAGAAGCCCTTATATATATATACAATATTAACGTACATTTTACTTTCCACATTATTCTTCCGTGCAATACCAGCTTTCGTTGATGCTTGTTTATTCTGGTGTTGTTTGCGTGGTCTGTCTCAAAAGAGAGTTTGTACACTTGCCAGTTTAAATGAGCTGAAATGTGTTAGAGAGATGTTACATCCGTTCTCACAAACGGATTTTCACGCAGATAAAGTTACTCAAATGTACTCACCACAGATTCCTCACAATTCAATATGGCTTCCTTCTCACAATCTTATTTCTTTTCCCACACACCCTTGCTCCCTGTGACCGCTCTCCTTTCGTCAAAAAACAAAATGCGTCAGATTATAGTGACGTCAGATTATAATGACGCAGCAACCCCCTCTCCCCTCTAGCTCTAGACTGGGACAGAGCCAGCACGCGACACGTGACAGCAGTGACCATGCATTCATGAAAAAAAGATGAGCTCGCTCGCTCGCTCGCTCACTCACTCACCACCCGCCGCCCGCCCGCCCGCTCGCTCGCTCGCTCGCTCTCACTCACTCACTCACTCACTCACTCACTCACTCACTACTCACTCACTCACTCGCTCACTCGCTCACTCACTCACTCACTCACTCACTCGCTCGCTCACTCGCTCACTCGCTCGCTCGCTCGCTCGCTCGCTCAACTCACTCACTCACTCACTCACTCACTCACTCACTCACTCGCTCGCTCGCTCGCTCACTCACTCACTCACTCACTCGCTCGCTCGCTCGCTCACTCACTCACTCACTCACTCACTCACTCACTCACTCACTCACTCACTCACTCACTCACTCGCTCACTCGCTCGCTCGCTCACTCACTCACTCACTCACTCACTCACTCACTCACCTCACTCACTCACTCACTCGCTCGCTCGCTCGCGTCGCTCGCTCGCTCACTCACGTCACTCACTCACTCGCTCACTCGCTCGCTCACTCACTCACTCGCTCGCTCACTCACTCACTCACTCACTCACTCACTGCCGGATCCGCTGGGGTGGTATGGTTGCGGCACTAGGAGGACAAAGAAGACTAAAAAGATAAGTGGGTTTGTGGTGTGTGTGTGTGTGCTGCTTCCACCATTTTGTAAGTCTATGATCATGTTGAAAGCACAGTTACATCTGGACTTACAGGCCTACCACAGAGACGTTAATATTCGAATACCACTTCTACCTACCGCAGCGTTCTCATGGCAACCTACTATTTCTACTACGCATCTGGTTTTGTAACATCATTTCTCATCTCCATCTCTTCCCAGAAGCACATTTTCCCGAGTTCCTCGACCATCTCACCGGAACATGGAGATGAAGCTGAGTTTGTAAGTGGCCAGTGACAAATCACTGTCATGTGACCCCAGCTTTCATGCTCGTTGACCAACGTGACCTGCCACCAGCTCTGTCCATTTTTTCACGGTTCCTCAAAGCCCCATGGGGAGTTAATCACACCAGCGCTGTCCACACTTTCCATGTATCCTCCTCTTCTTCTGTCTTCTCTTCTCCACTTTCCTTATTGTTTGGGCATCGTGGTGTTGATTCCCTCTCCGATTTAAAACAAATGATATCACAGATGGTTCGCCTCTTCGAAAGTGAGACGTTTGCGATTTGTTTGTGGCCGTCGAACCTTTGCAGTCAAGCTGTGTCTATCAACATGGGAATAGTTTGTGTGAGCTGCACACCTTGTCCCCAGGCCAGTTCTTAGCCCCCGCGGGGCCCGAGGCAAAGGGCATGTGCGGGGCCCTCACGCCACGATCACACGGTTTTAGTTGGGATCTAAAGTCACATATCAATCAAAAGCGCGGGGCCCCTTGAAGCGCGGGGCCCTAGGCAGATGCCTCGTCCGCCTGCCCCTAAGCACGGCCCTGGGAGTATGTGACTGGTTCTGGTGCAAATATGTTGAAAAATTTACATACTAGTGACATTTAGAACTGGAAGCAGGACTTGACATTTCCCACACGGGATATGTGTTTGAATGTTCCTGGACTACAACTGCTCTATCTACCTCTCACTTCCACTTCCACTGTCCTCCATTCTTCTTCTCAATTAATCTGTCATTTACAAAGGTTGCAGAACAGTGCATCATGACTCACTCTATAGAAACGAAAATGAGACCATGTCTCTCTCCTACTGAAGTACATAAGCAGACAAGCTACCGGCTTGATACATTGATATTGTCAGGGTACTCTACCCGTATAGGATAGGTAAACAAGAACACAACACGAGGTAAAAGGACTAGACGACGCACCCGACTAACGAAAGCTAGAATTTTTAGTGGAAATTTCTCCTTGGGAACTTCCGTCCTCTTCCCTGGAACAACAAAGAGGAACGGACTGATTTGGCGCCAAGCTAAGGTGTAGGGCAGCGGTTCTCAACCTTTTACTTGTGACGCCCCCCCCCCCCTGACGAACACCGGTACGTCCACGCCCCCCTTAGCCAGCTAGAGGGGGGCGGAGCCTTAGCTAACCTCGAACGCCGCGTCGAGGAAATCAACAACGGAAGAACAAAGTTCGTATCTGCAAGAAGTATAACTGTTAATGAAATTTTACTAAAGCAAATTCTGCGGTGCTAATACATATTATTTTATTGGACACTCACTTTGATTAATGAGAAGGTTGAGCCTGCTTGCTGTTGCATAGAGAAGCGAACCTGTGTGCGATGTTCGTACCCACTGCTATTCGCAGCTCAGCCTCTGGCTCCACACGATTTCTGTATTGAGACTTCAGTGCTGCCACTGCTGAAAATCCTTGCTCACACATATACGAAGTTGAAAATGGCAGAAGAACTTTCATTGCTTTCTCAGAAAGCACCGGTGAAACTAATCCAGAATGTTGGCACTGGTGTTGTTTGGAAGACCATTTTCAGGGATTGGTCACTCGAAAGGTCGATGAGCTGCTCTTCTTCTTGCGTGGACAACCCGCTTGTGCTAGGATCAGCCAGAAATGGATTACGAATCCAATCGGATTTAGTCACATCAATTTTTTCAGCGAAATAATGCTGAAACCTTTCTTGCAGTCCGTTTAGATGGGCAATAATTACATTCTTCACCTGATCAAGATTCAAGTTGTCAGTCTTGCACTTACACAAGCACGGAAACATATCACAAATATTTTCTTGGCGTATCTTTTGCGTCCACAACGAAATTTTTTCGACGAAAGCATTCATCTTGTCAGTTGTTTGTAATATGGTGGTGTCTTTGCCTTGCAGAGAAGTATTCACAACGTTCAGCTTCTCAAATATGTCCAATAAATATGCCATTAGCAGCAGTCATCGGTCGTTCTCAAGCCCCCACCCCGCACTGTCTGGTCATGGCCTTCTGTCAGGGACCTAGAGGACTAGGACTGAGCACGTGCGAATGAAAGGGTGTGAATGATGGACGTTTGCTGAATGCCTGCCTTTTAGATGTTTTTGATAAAAAGAGAGGTGTGACTGGAGAGGGAGAGGAGAGTCAGCGATGAGAGATTGGGGGAGAGAGAGGGCAAAAGGCGAGAGGAGGGAGATTGGACTATTGGAGGCTTAATTGTTGAGAGGGGGATTGTGTTTTGAGTTTTGGAAGTGAGAAGTCACTGCATGCCAAGACAGTGTACTTGAATAGAGAGAAAAGATTTGGACTTTGAGGCCCCTCACCACTCGGTTACACAATGTAAACTAATTTCACTTATACCGGTATAAGAAACTTTTAAAAAATGACCACCTTCGCCCCCCCCCCCTTTGTAGGCGCGCCCCACAGGTTGAGAACCGCTGGTGTAGGGTGTTAGCGAGGGTCGGTCAGTCCGGCTAGAATATAATAAAAATTGATATGAAATGTTGATTCCATGGCTTTTAATCACTTTGGCACTTACATTCATGCACACTCAATTCAATAAAGATAACTGCCTCAGTAATTTTATTTTTTTATTGTTCAGCTGTATTTCATCCAAGGTCAGAAACAAGGCAAAACAAGAGACAGGAGTCTATTATAAAGGAACATAGTACCTCATTATTATCCGCTAATTGATACCATTGGTGAAGTAACATAATTTTTATGTAGCATGCAGTGCACAATCAGAACTTGATATCGCGAGTTTATAAAAGATGTGTCAAGAGTAAAACTGCTGCAGTCAACGGTCCCTGTTGCGTGGAAGACAGGGCTCATCTTCAAGTTACCCAAGAAAGGAGATCTTGGAGACTGCAATAATTGGAGGGGCATAACACTTCTTTCCCTCACCAGCAAGGTCTTCAGCAAGATTGTTTTGTCAAGACTGACGGCAACTCTTGAGAAAGACCTCCGACCACAGCAAGCAGGATTTCGTCCTGGACGATCCTGCTCCGAACACATCTTCATTCTGCGACAGATTCTGGAGCAGAGCAACGAATGGAACACACCGCTGTACATCAATTTCATCGACCTGGAGAAGGCTTTTGACAGCATCCACCGCGAGTCCTTATGGAAGATCCTGAGGCATTACGGAGTCCCTGCAAAACTTGTTCAGGTCATTGCAATGCTGTACAGCGATTTCAAATCCCAGGTTGTCTGTGACACGGAGCTCACAGACCCCTTCAACGTCAGTACCGGGGTGAAGCAGGGCTGCATTCTGTCGCCGTTCCTCTTCATCCTGGCCATGGACTGGATCATGAAGACTTCCACCGACAGCGAGAGGAGAGGGCTCAGATGGACCATGACTATGACAGCAACAACAGCACTGGAAGACTTGGACTTTGCTGATGACATTGCCCTGCTGTCACACCGCCATCAAGACATGCAGGAAAAAACAAAGGCCTTCTCAGAAACAGCTGGAACCTTGGCTTGAAGGTCAGCACAAAAAAGACTAACAGTATGAGAGTGAACGCCAGAGTCCAAGACAGCATCAAACTAAATGGAGAAGAGATTGAGGAAGTTGACAGTTTCTCCTATCTTTGGGTCCAAAATGTCAAACACTGGGGATGCGGAGGTGGAGATTCGAGCCCGACTGGCGAAAGCCAGTCAGGCCTTTGCCTCACTCAGGAGCACATGGAAGGCAAAAAACATCAGCCAGAAGATCAAGCTGAGAATCTTCAAGTCAAATGTGATCAGCACTCTCCTTTACGGATCAGAATCCTGGAAGATGACCAAAACCATCAGTAACAAGCTTGACGTCTTCCACAACAGATGCCTCAGGCGCATACTTAACATCTTTTGGCCAAACACCATCACCAACGAAGAACTCCACCGAAGAAGTGAAACTGAGTCCATCACCACGCAGGTTCAACGAAGGCGTTGGCGATGGATTGGACATGTGCTCCGCCAGCAGACAGCAGACCTTTCCAGAGTCGCCCTACGATGGACTCCAGACGGCCGAAGAAAACGAGGCCGCCCAAAGGAAACTTGGAGAAGAACAGTGGAAAGGGAGATGAAAGGAAAGGGCTGGACATGGGGTCACCTAGAGCGGGTTTCAGCCGATCGACATCGGTGGCGGACTCTGGTTGAGGCCTTATGTGCAACCTGATGCACAAAGAGGGATAGATAGATAGAATACAAAAATTCAACTTATACAACAAATCGGAGGTATACAAAATTTACAAATACCACACTATTCTCGGAAGACGCAGCCTCCAGTCCCCTACACGTAGTGTCTCTCCACTTGCCATTTCTCCCTGGGAAGTGAATCTGTGGCCGACGACAGTTAATTATATTCTCTCTCAGTCTACTAAATACTATTACTCATTCAACAGGTGCAGTTTGACCAATCGTGCTGTGCTGACTCGTTAACTTCCTGTCCACCCTGTGTGACAATCACTTACTTGCACCAGAGAGGATGAGTTTTCCTCTTTGCTTGCACATAATGTCAGTGCTCATGATGTTACTAATTTCACTACAATCATTAGAATTCACATTCAGGTTAGCATCACACCACCATCCCTATCCAGAAGAGCAATGCAGTTAAGAGGAATGTATTTGATAATGGGTTGAATGGAAGCAAATTTTTGAAATTTGGTCAATGATCTCAAAAAGACCATCTCCACTAAGATCTGGGTTGGCTCGCTGTTTACCAGACAGTAGGACCAACTTACAACCACCCCTTTTCCCCTTTTCACTATAGTGTGACTGTACAGGTGCTGAAATACATGTTTGCTACTTAAATACAAGAAGTTATGTATACACAGATACCATGACTACTGAAAAAGTGTAAAACAAACAAAACACATATCATCTTTCATCGACTTTTGCTTGGGACAGCTTGTAGGAGAAATCTGCCCGAAGATAATTTCAATTTCAATTTACTGTTTTAGTTTGTAATACATCATTCAAAACGACTTTATCAAACATGTCTTCTCTCTGTCTGTAGAGCTATGGAGCCTGCAAAGGCCCGGCTAGTGGCCACAACTCTCACACGGGGTGGTCGCACTCTATTGTTGATCGCAATCACAGACTAAAGGAGATAAACATTGTATCTATTTGCAGTAGCAGCAGTAGCACTCAGATCATGACCTATTAATTCTACTTCAGGGTCAAGGACTAAATAAAAAGAGGTCACTTTGAAGCTATTTATCCCAGCGACTTGTCGGCAGTATCAGGGATCCCTACGGTTATTATTTTGTGCTGTCTGTTGTATGAAGCGCGCGTTTGCTTCTTCTTGTTGTCTTCTTTCTGATGTTGAGGACCTTGCCACTGGGTTAAAGCTGAACTGAAGGAGAAACTTACGAAAGGAGTCGTTATCATCATTATCATAGTCAAGTAGAAGTTCAATGTCGTCGTAATTGGCATTAGCATGGTCTTGATTATCGCTTTCGGCATTGCCGTTGTCATCGCCTTTGCCATCTTTACTGTCTCTTTCATTGTAATTGTTGGCGACTTTCTCAAGAAAGGTAACTATATGCATGAGAGACTCCGAGGCAGTCGATTGTTCGCCTTCGTGAAGCGCGAGGCTGGCCGTCACCAGGTCAACGATGTCAACCGGCAGGGCGACGACACTGGCAGCAGCCAGCAGCGGGGCTGTGATTCGCACTCCTGCTGCTGTCGACCTCAGAGCTCCACGAACAACTGCACTTGAAATACCACCGGAAGTTCGTACGAACTCGGCAGCACCTTGCAACGCGTCCTTGGGTGTGATGGCGGCGCCGCTTGTTCTTGGGTTCAGACTCAGCAGGAGGTCCCGCGCGTCTGCGACTTCTTCGTGGTTTTCAATAAAATGTTGGCGAAAGGTCTCCCATTTTTCTTGCACTTCTTTAACCGTTTGTTTTTTGATGAAATATTCTGCGACTGTTGCGCCGACAGACACACCTCCACCAACGGCGGCGATGATGCCCAGGACAATGGCTGGTATCAAGGTCAACCCTGCGGTGAAGGGCGCGGCAATGGCGCAGGCTGCTGCAGGCACTGAAACAGTAACAAGAGGAAACAATAGGAATTTGGTGCAATCATAATAAAAATAAGGTTTTTTGTCTGACAGAAAATGTATTGTTTGTGCATTATTGTTGTTTTCTCAAAAGGGGGTGAGCAATGTAAAGAAATAAAGACTACACTAGACATTTACAGCAATCTGTATGATGTGCAATAGAGAGGACTCCGGGTGTACAGATGAGATTATAGTTAAAAAGGCGACAATGCAGTTGACGAAAACAGTCTGAGACAGTTCTCTCATTCCATAAGTAAGTTGATAAAATCGGAAAGTACAGAAAAAATATGAAATGCAATTTTTCTCCACGTGACCACAAATTAACTAAGTGGACATAGCCATGCACGAGTGTGTCTGAGTACGAGAAACACAAAGCACTTGCAACATTTTGGTCGAGTGAAGTTTGGAATTATACTGTGATCAAAACATAAAACCTAAGGACACCGACACCCAGTGGCGACAGCAACAGAACTTCCGGTGACTCTGGAAATGTTGACGTTCCTGTGGTGTGTGTTGAGGGCGTCTATGATGTTCTGGATGTCGTTCTTCAAAGTGCCAGCTTCCTTTAGCTCGTCCCACGCGGCCATGACCTACAGAATAGAGGTCCATGGCGATGAGTATTATGATAAAGGAGGATGGATGACGGGACGATGATAATGTCAAAAGAGGAAGATTAGTGGATGGACTGTCTGCTGGCTGGTTTTTTAAATAGTTCTTCGACGTTGAAATGGTTTTGTACTGTAAGGGAATATTAGAGGGGAAAGCAGCAGAAAATATTGAGAGAGAAAAAAAACTTAGCCAGGTTTTGTAACAGGTGGCAAATTTAGAGAGTGTCAAGATTTAGTATTTAAGTAATTTATTTTTTCACTCTATAAAAGCATGGATAATAAATCAATCGTCCATTAACATATTATCTCACTTCCTCCCCCGCCCTCCATCTTCTCTTTGCCATCATCATTATTATCATCTTAATGTTGATATCGCACTTTCTATCATCATAACAACGCATCTCTCCTCCCCCTCATATTCAACAGTAGTTTTCATCATCAACTGCCATCATTTGTTGTAATTGTACTTAGTGTCCCTACCAGAGACCGAGACAAAATCTGAACCTAAGACTTAACCATTCTCGCCCGACTGTGTTGAACTACAAGTGGCCTGAGTTGAAGAACCTCTAATTAGTTCTAAAAGATTTAACAACAGTAAAATGAGTTCAGAAAATCATGATCATGATCATCATCAAATTTAAAATGGCATTTTAACGCGGGGTGGGCTCAATAAGTTGTGAAAAAAAATCAAAACACAAACGAAGCCAAATGTTTACAATACGATGACGAACTAATATCCCTGGACTGCTGGCAGACGATTGCTTCAGTCAACCACTAGAACGAGGCTGGTGGGTATAACGCTTCCGGTTTAGCCTCCGTGGCTCAGCGAATAACTTCAATGGTTATGTCAGCAAAGTCTGTAAGAGTAACAACAATCAAGAAACACACAAAAGGTGGTTTACACTGATGCTTGGTAGAATACAAATGTTCAAGTATCAAATCTTTCGGTGTAAGTTTTTATTTTCGCTTCCACGGGCAGGTATATGGATAGAACAAGACAAGTGGCGAGCGGCTCTCATGCTACAGGCCGTTCAGACAAAAGTTTCAATCCATTGAGAGCCAAGATTTGTTCAAGGCACTTTGAAGAAGAATGCATTAAAAAAGTACTGATCTTATTGTTGGCTCACTTATTTTCCTCTTATTCTCCTCTTTCCTGTTCATGTTTTAGTTTGTGACTATCAGGCTTAGACAATTTTCACATAGCAGAAGACATGCCCATACAAACAAATTTATTTATTGACAATCACATCATTCATTAAATTACTCGAGAAGTGTATTGATTAAATATTCTTCTTATTGTTTAAAAACTCGTTGTATATGAACAGGCCAAGATCAGCATCAGTGCTTTCAGTTCACACACCCCCCTCCCTTCACCGACACAGAAATGATTTCAGCCGTTATTTAGCTCAGCTTACAATGAATGTTAGTGTGTTGCTCTCAAACACTTGTGTTGATGGAACGATATTTCTGTCTGCCAAAGCTGATTCCCTGCACCGAAGATTGCGAGATCAGCTTCCATATAAATGTCGTAATAACTTTCAGATGTTTGTTGATGCACAACTTGATTGACTTATCAAAGATTTTGTGTAATGGCAAGGCTATATTCATTGCATCTGTTCAATGTGCCTAAAACTGCCATTGTCTTCTTTTTATCATTACTGGTCTGTATATTTACCTTTGCTGTCACTACCGATTTTTTTAACAGTACTACCACTATCTTGAATATGGAACAAGCAATCACCATACTGAAAGCACAATAAAATACCAAATTTTGAGCAAAAATAAATATAGAAAACAAGCCAAGCCGCGTTACTCATACAAGCGGATTTGATAAAAGCGAGAGACCGAGGTGAAGCACATATGCTAACACTTCAGTGATTGTAGATCACTGTGTTAATGATAATGATAATGATAATGATAATGATAATGATAATGATAATGATAATGATAATGATAATGATGGAGTCTTATAACGCGCAAATTCCGTATCATGGAGATACGCTCAATGCGCAAGGGTGGCCAGCAGCATGAAGAATTACAGGAACCCCAAAGACAAACTATCCACAGAGTCTGTAAGTCCTGGAGGCTCACTGGTGCCAGAGCTTGGTGCTAACACTTGCACTAAGTCTGAACGGGAATTAGCAAGGCTACATGCTTGAACTATCCTCCCACCACGTATTCCACGCACGGTTTTCTTCTTAATTAGTCCAAGTTTTCTGCAATATGACAGCAAGTTAATATCCAATACAGTCATATTTTCGGCAAGGTCTTTTAACACAAAAGATGAAAATGATCAGATTGCAGTGTGTAGACAAAGCACAATCTCAGTTCGTCCAAACACTCAACACTGTCGCTGTCCCACAGGAAAATACTGTTGGTAAACACTACTCAGGGAGAAGCCCTGACACTACCATCGCTCACAATACAATGTGTTGATGGGTGTTTCATATTATTTATCATTTAATGAGACAGATTTCAGACTAGTGAAGTAAATAGTTTTGTGTTTTAAATAGGCAAAGGTTCGGTTACTAGTGCAACAAAGCAATGCACTTACAGTAATTATATTGTTGATATCAAACGTCTCCTTAAATTCCATCTTCGCCCAACCTTTTTCGGCCTGCGGGCCATATCCATTTCGGACAGCCGTGTCGCGGGCCACTTCACCGCAAAAATACAAAAAAGAAAAAAACAATAGAGCAAATACCATTTTTATTAGAAACAAGTTGTACTTACCATTAATTATGTAGTAATTAGTGGGATATTTAAAGTTGTTTTCCCGAAACCAACTTCTGAATGTCCGGCCTCATCGTAGAGACACCAAGTCATAGCACTGAATCGAAATGTTCGTCCATCAAAAAAAAGATTGGGAAACGCCCCTACGTGGGGATAAATACTTCTTCTTCCCTTTTTTCGTTTTTTTCGGTTTTTTTTTATTTTTTTTTTTTATTACTAACCTGCCGATTTCCTTCACTGTGGGCAGAAGTTTCGCGGGCCGGATGGGACCGCGTCGCGGGCCGGATATGGCCCGCGGGCCGTAGGTTGGGCATCCCTGGTGTAGGGTATCTAGTGGGTTCGAGATCTTGGGGATTATGCATGTCGTCTGGCAAATTTAACAAATCCTAGCTACTGCTCAAGTCAGTCTAAATCCGCGAGGCACCTCACTGTAAACAATGAGAACTGAGCTGTCGGTGGGTGGGTGTCGGAGCTCCACATTTCACTTTTTCTGAAGGCCACATAGCATAGTAAATAAATGTCCTGACTAATGGTATATCTCACATTTATTAGAAAATTATCCGTCTCAAAAAAACACACATATGACATATATAGTGTATGCAGAACTTATTGTAGGCAATTTACCTCTTAGATGAGTAACAATTCCTAGTTACGACGTTCACTGTTGAAGGACCTTAGGTAAGATGAGCCGCGCTGTAGACAAACACCTTTATAGTAAACCTGTCACGTGATCCCGACAAACTCACCTGAGATAACAAGTCCAACGCTCGTCTGGTGCCTAGTTCAGACATGTTTAGAAAAGAAAGACCCGGGCCTTTTTATCTACTGATTTCCGAGGAAATGGCAATCGCAGATAAGGGCTAATCACTTAAACCTGTCTTAACTGAAGGACACCGTCGTGCTAGTGGGGAATGAGAAGTGTTTCACTGTACTGTATGAACTTCTTTCTGTGCATGGTCTGTAAGACAAACATCGTATATGTAGCCATGAGTCTTTCTTGTGTATCGTACCCACATGTTCTCGTCGAATCTCTGTGATTGAGCTCTATTGATACAGTATAAAAAGACTTGAAACAGTGCACACCAGAAAATGTATTAACACCCAGAAATTGGAGCAAATGGTGTAATACACCATGGAGATGTTGTCTTTGAATGACAAACAGCCAATACTGTCACTTCCTTTTGGTCTGCAATGCTTTGCAATGCGCAGAAAATATGAAGAAAGGGTAAAAAAAAACTTCTTTTGCTCTTATTTTTCAGGAGTGTCATTGAAGCTCAACAAGACTTTGAACCTAGGCACCAACCTACCCTTCTGCTCCCCCCTTGCTTGGTCTGGTTGCTAAGACGACTAAATGATTATCACGAGTGGTTAACACCCCAGTACCCTAGCTATGTGTTAAGCTCTAAGCTTTAGCTGATGTTTTATTCCAGTGTGTAAACTAAGTGCACTTCATTTTCTGGGAAAGTGTTACTATTGCACGATCACTCCACCATGAGTGCACTGGCTGACACGCGTTTCATAATGTTATGTATAACGAGGACGAGTAGGTTGTGTATATATTTTCATGTTGTGGGTACAGTCATATAGCCATTTTTTCTCACCAGCACTATAGCGACCACGCTTCACCACAACAGGATTGTAGTCACACTCTTCCTGTCGTCTCCAGATGCCGTCATGGAAGCCAAGAGGACAACAGGAGTGACCAGTGCTATATGACAGCCTGAAGTCAGGCCGCGGGACGACTCGTAGGGCCACGCCCTCTAGACGAGTAAACGTCGCTATTCTCGGGTGTGCAGCCCCTTTGTTCTAACGATCGTGTACTGGCAACACACATGGACACAAATATCAGGCCCGCACGCTTTCATACTTTTCGGAAAAAGACATTTTCCAAATTTTTCAACTTCTCTAATTTAGAAAAAAAATAGTCTTGCAAGTAACTCTAATTGGACACTTTTTCAAACAAATAGATTATAGTTGTCACTAATATTTTTATTTATTTGCTATAAGGCCAGGAGAGTATTTTTTTATCCATAACATTATCTCATAATAATAACACAATGACAATCTCATGTGCGACACATGATGACAATATTATGGAAAAATCTATAGATGAAGCTCGGAAGCAATATTGACCGAAACGGTGTAGAAACATTTTCGCCATCACCCATCTTTCATCTAGCGACAGTTTAACATCCTGGCATTAATTAACAGTGAGGCAGAGCGTGTGAGTGTTGCTGTGTAAGGGGTAATATCGTTTAGCATTTAAGGACGAGCAGTGACTCCAGCCGTTAATGTTTAACGGTTGCAAATTGTATGCGGGAACTTTGGCCAAATGATTTTTTTTAATGTCCGACTTTGAAGTCCTATGCAGTGCATCCCAAAGGACACGACAAGAGTCACTGTTCGTGTTACTGTCTACTCGCTACCCTGCAATTTACTGCGAATTATTGTCTAGCAATGGAGGCCTATTACCGTACTATCGCTGCATCTCATCTATCGTCGCTATCGCTACCATCGCAACCATCGCTGTCGCTGTATTGCTGCATTTCAACTGTTGCTGTTTCGTCGATATTACTTCAACCATCGTTACCGTTGTTATCCCTAATATCCAGGGATACATTTAAACTGTACATCCAGTCATCTGTCACCAGCCTATGTGTTTGTGGCTACGGACGTATCACTTGATTTTGTGACTTTCTATTATCGCCATATATCACTTGTCAAGGCAGCAGCCCCTGGTATATCCACCTCGTGAGCCAGACCGTCGTAGCAGGAGTGTGGCACGGCAGTAGCCTTCATCTGGGTCACTCACCACGGCACACTGCTGTAGAACTCTTATCTTTATTTATCACCCGTTATTAGATCAGTTCAAAAATGTGATGTTAATAAACCAGCCCATTACTGCGGTATTTTAAGCTACCAATTCTCATTATTTATGACCTTATGGACAGCAGTTAAATTCCCCAACATCCTACTATACCTTAGCCTCTTCTATTATTACAAATTATTTAGAATGTCGGTATCTATCGTTTAACCCCAACCTACCGCTTCACATGCTTTCCCATTTAAGATAAACGCATATGTAATTATATAACGAAAGAAGACAGAGCTTCTCCGTGTCATGGAAATGTGCGAGAAGAGAGTGTACTAAACAAGTGAAAAATAATACAATGGCCAGAGTCAGACACATCATGCATGAGAGGTATGAAAAGTGAACTGTTATTGTTCTCCAATAGTTTTCGCCCTTAAATACACGTCTCTATGGCTGAATTTACTTATAGTGAGAGTTTCCTGTAGCCATTTTCAGACTAAGGACACTTTTGATGGGTAATGTACCCGGACTGATCCATATTTTACTACAGGGCTAACTATATCCTTTAGCTCCAATCAGTCCGCTCTATATGGTCCAGGGAAGAGGATGGAAGTTCCCAAGGAGAATTTTCCACCGTAATTCTAGCTCTTCCTCTTTGGGTGTAGAATCCATCTAGTATATCTGACGTTGTGGGTTTTTTTTAAATTTCCACCTAGTGCATACCCGTACTTAGCTGACCTTTGAATCTATGAAAGACCCTCCTCTTTCCAAAAACAGGTGTCCGTGCGGTGGTGTTTGTCTCGTACTCGACATAGGGGAAATCAAAGAGGTGGGATTTTGAGGTACGTGAGCCACTTGACAGGGGACCAGAACACCTGCACGGTGTAGTGGTGCTTCTCTCGCACTCAAAACAAAAAGGGAGGAAAGACTCCCTCACGCTGCAGCAAACAGGGTGCAGACCCTGCATTTTGCCTTCTAACTATACTCAAACACTTGGGTGCTTCGCCACCCTCTCCAGGGTACACTCGTCTCGTTCACACGGCGACCGCGATGCTGGCAAGGTCAGGGGAAAGAAAGTGGTGCACGGTGGAGGGAACACTGTCAGTGGTACAGGTACCCAAACAGTCCCCCCGCACCAGGTAGAAGTCTTGAAAAATACTTACACTTTAAGTTAAAAATTGCTCACAGTTCCCATTATTTTGATCCAGTAATGAGCTTTCAACTCCTATGTCGAAGTCAGTATCACACTGTGTGTGTGTTATAGTTAGATCTCCAAAGTAATAATACCATGTTTGGGGAGGGATATTTCATTGTGATCATTATAAGCATTCGTTGCAAGAAGTTTCAATTCCTGCCACAAAGTTCTAGAATTGGAATCATTACATGCGGAGTTCAGGTCCCTGCTTATACTCATCGTATTTTTCCCGTTTTGCTTTGCATAGACTTTTAACAGTTTTCTCGAGGTGAAGGTATTTTTTTAGGTCAGACTGAGTACTGCGCTTCCTAAATATTCTTAACTGCTTGAGTTTAGCTTCTTTTGCACGTGCACATTCTTTAGCCCATGAGTTTGGCTTGGCCCGGGATTTTTGTGCAGTGCACTTTGACTTCATGCGGTAGACCACTTTCTAAAGAATGGACACAAAACATGAAGACCAGTCTTCAACACTATTATTATCAGAGACGTTATACCCTCTCTGCTGTTATCAAGGGCGGCTAAAACCAAGAATTTGTATAACTGGACTGCTGGCAGACGATTTTTTTCCAGTTAACTACTAAAACCAGGCAAGAGACTACAATGTTTCCAGTTTATTCACATTCTTTGTTCAGACTCGCCGAGACTAACAGCGGCTGACTTCGCAAAAGGCTAGGCGTTGGTCTTGGCAGACAAACAGCAGTCCATCTATACACATCCTTGGCTAAAATAGTAAAGAATTCGTATTGCCTTTGTTTATAAATATGTAAATTCTGATTGATGTTGGTTTTGCCAAGCATATCTAATCTCTTTTAAAGGTATAATCTCTTACACAGGTTCAGTGGGTACATGGCTCTTTTAACCAGGGATGGGGAGTAGCTGTAGCTAGGCTACAGCTACTGTAGCCGGCTACAAATTTTGTAGCTTGTAGCTTAGCCGGCTACAAATTTTTAAAAAGTAGCTTGTAGCCGTAGCTACATTTTAGAAAGTAGCTGTAGCTTGGCTACATGTTGGCTACTTTCACGACTGTAGCACTCTAGTAGTGTACAAAGTATAATGTCTTTGGGTTGTAGATTTGCATCTATATTCCAGAATGTTCAGAACGGCAGCAATGTAAAAGATAGAATGTCTTTGTGCGAGGGAGGAAATGATGTTCAACAAAGTAGCAATGTTCACAGTAAAAATGTCTTGTCTTTGCGCGAGGGAGGAAATGATGTTCAACAATGTAGCGATGTTCAAAAATGTCTTTATTGCGACGAAATAGAATGTCTGTGCTAGAATGTTCGAGGGGAGGGAGAATAAATAGCAGGGCTGACAGTTGAGAGATAGTTCAGTCTGGCAGGACTTATCATGGCAAAAGCTGCGCACTAGGGTGACAGACAGCAACTTCGAGGCCAAAGTTCTGGTCAAGTTCAATTCCATGAAGGACTAAAAGAATGTAGATTTGTTTTAAGGTTACCGGTACACTCCAAAAATTAAAATCCATATTTTAAATATCTTTAAGGGTTTTTAAATATAGAGTAACAAAATAACATAAATATAGCACTTTAAAACTGTTTTTGAGTACCTAAAGTGAAAATTGTGACTTTAATCAACGTTTTTGTTTCAAAACGTACGAGCATTTAAAAAACAAATTTACACAATACCATAAGTCATATACCAAAGGTTTTGGGTTTTTTGTAAACTAGAGGCACTGATAAGAAAACTGATGCATAAGCCGTTTTGATATCTCAAGATTTCTAGGAAATATAAAAAATCAGACATGGTACCCCCCGACTCAGTGTGAATGTGGCAATTAAATATTTAGAAAAATGTTAATTTTATCAAAAGTAATGATTATATCATATTCTCAAATGCATCACTTTGTAGCTTATGCATTTCTAAACAAAATTGCAAAATTTTACTGCTGTAGCACAAGCCAATCTTGAGAAATATGTTTTTATAGTTTATGACTGGATGTCAAAAACGACAAACAGAGAAATTCAAGCTTAAAGATTTAAAATAAATATATCTTGTATCAGATCATTTTTGAAAAATATATTTCAGTGTTTATATGCTACATTTGACATCCTACTATATAATTAAAGTCTATTCTAGTATGCCAGGACTATACTTTTCACCCTATCAGCTTTTGGAAACAATTAGTTTGTGTTCCTTTCTTTGTTTTCCGTGTCAGTGTTAGAAAAAAATGCCTTATGATCTGCTTGCCTAAATTAGATTAAGCAGTGTTTTACTTATATTCCATGCAAACTCATTTATTTCAATGGTCTGTTGTTCATTGTCACAGTATTGATAAGAGGTTGACATTTTCATCACCACATAACCTAACTTATTGAAAATTCCACCAGGTACCTGATACTTAAGCATCTGTTTAGTTTTCATTTCTAAGTAATAGGGAACAAATAGTTATAGAAAACAAATGTTTATCGGAAAACTTATATAATTTCTTTTGTCACTAAAACAGGATGAGGAAAAAGATCCAGAAATGTTTAATATAATCGTAAAATACGTGTACTTATTGTGTGAAAAAGGCCGTGGGAGGAAGGGGGCAAGGAATGAATGAAAGCATTTATGGATTCACTAAATAAAATTGTCGGTATATCGCAGTTCTCCGTTTCATTATTATAATAAAAAAACTTTGTAAAGCAAGTAATAGTGTTTTGTGTGTATGTTTGATGTTTGTGTATATTGCTACAGCCAGCTGGCTACAGCTAACTTGTTATAACATCATGCTTTTAAAAGTAGCCAAAAGAAGCTGGCTACATTTTAAAAGTAGCCCAAAGTAGCTGGCTACTTTTTGGAAAATTGTAGCTGTAGTGTAGCCGGCTACATTTTGAAAAAAAGTAGCTGTAGCCTAGCCGGCTACAAATTAAAAGTAGCTTGCCCATCCCTGCTTTTAACAATGATTTCTTTTTGTTCCTTGTTGTTGTCATTTTAGCCTGTGAAGGCGAAGTCTCCAGTGGGGTCGCTGCTAACATATACCCAACCTCCTCAACTGACCTCAAGTTTTGTCTTGCTTAAGAAAACGATTGCGCTACTCTGAAAGTCTGGATAGACAAAAACTTACCTTGATAGACTCATTGATCGACTGACTTATTATCAAATTTTTAATGCCTGGTTTTGGTAAACACAGGCTGATTGAGTCTAGATCTTTACACAAAGTTTTTCTCTAAGAAACGAAGTCAAAAGGTCATCAAATATTTTAAACCGTCTGCTTTGACAACACTGTTAGTAGTGCACAGACCGTTCACAGTGTTTATTATAGCAGACGACGTTGAATCTTGCTGACATGAGCCGTGGTGAGACTGGTTCCTAGGCCATCATAACCTTTGCTGCCCCTGGACAATCGCCCAGCCTGCAAGAGTTCATCGGCCCCGAAAGGGCCCCTTTCGAGCTGTCCGGTGTGGCAACGGTTAGCGCCTGTCACCAATGCAGTGAAGGTTGGCTGTCCTGGGTTCAGCTCCCGTGTCGGGCACGCTGTTCTTTCTCTGCACGTGGCATCTGTTTACAGGGCTGGCTGCCTTGTCGTGATATAGCGTTAGTTGCTGGCAAGGCGTAAAACACCAATTTCCCCTCCCCCAATTCTCACCTGAAACATGGGATTGCTGTTGGAGTCATTCCTTGCTCACCTACATTTCATAACTTGATTCATAACTTCGAAACATTTCTCTGTGCTCCTCAACAGCATGACCCGTCTGAAATCAAAATATTAGTCCTTTAATGATAAGCAAAACAAAGACATTTCAATTTATTCACTTCTTACCGATGTGCCATTTACTTGAAGTACATGTATTTCCGTTTCTTACTATTTATGAGCTTTAAAGCAGCTAGGAGGCAACAGGAAGTTGATGGCCAACACCACTTATGTAAATAGATTCATGTAGGCTTGCTTCTAGTTTTGATTACTGTTTGTGGATTGGAAAGGAAAACTAATAAGAGGTAGAATCACTAGAACCATATCACATCAAAGCAGTTGCACTTGTAAACAGGTGTAAAACATGCAGAGATTACCCAGAACAGGGTAATAGGCAGGGTTAACTTTCTTCATAAACACAACATGAATGATAAAGCCATGCTTACATTGATAAATTAAACACATGCATGGTTATTTCTCATTTCACTGACCATCAGATGGCTTTGTCCTTGGACTTATTCCTCCATTCTTGCCTGTTACTTCCAAACTATTTGTAAGCAGTGGCATTAATCTCCCCTTCAGATATAATATCCCCAGGCTGCTGCTGTGCACAAAGGGAAATTGTGATGGTTAAAAGTCAAATACAAATGCTTCATTGTAATACATTTGTACATGAAACCACAGTCTACTTCAGGGTCATATGCAAACCAAACAGGAAAGCTTATTGACTTGCAAAAAACAAAACAAAAACCTGATCAGCAGTGCTACTCTATGGGTATGATCGTGGTCCAGGTCTTTGTGGTCAGAATAAATAATGCTTTCTCCTGATGTTAGTCTGGTCTGGCCACTGGTTTCGCATAACCCGAGAACCCTGATGTTGCATTTTCTCATTTTTCTTGCCACTTGAGCTGACTTGCCACTTTCTTAGGGGAATCTGATGTTCCAGGTCCCTTTCCTGGTTCTTGCCTTGGTTGTCAAGAGATGATTGGGCAAGATGGCTGCCTTAGGCTTTCACCAGCATACGTCATAATCTCTTCTAGAGAGGAGTCTTCCAGACCAGGCCCTTGTTGTGGAACTGTTGCAGTTTCTGTAACACCTTTTTTTATTTTTACAATACAAAATCCCCAACCTGGAGGGCCAGGGTGCAACATTTTAGTCTGGCCTCTCCCCTGACAGACCTGTTCGGCTTGGTTGGACCTGCCAGGAGCACATGGCTCGGTGGATCCACAAGGCGTGCAAGCCACCACATCCTTACAAGGTAATTTACACCAGCTGCTAGTGAGATGTATGTTTAATGGGAAATTATTTTTAACAAGACAAGACAAGTTTATTATTAATCCACAGCGGAAATACATTTGTCAACATCAGGGGCATAAAATACTACACATACTTCAACATTCCCATACTACCACACACTTACTCAGTCCCACACAACTATGAAAAAAAAAACTACTACCACAGTCATATAGCCTACAAAACCGTTCTCAAAGCATAAAATCAGAAGCCAGCCGATAGGTCATACTGTTGTTAAAAAGTCTGACAGCAGCCGGAATGAATGAACGACGAAACCGCTCTGTTCTACACCTCGGCATAGAAAACCTTCCACTCCGCTGCATTTGTAGTACAGCCAGTGTGCCGTGGAGTGGGTGATCTGGATCGAGCAAAATAACTCTCGCCTTCATGGCCAGCCTTCTCTCAACAAGGGGTTCAAATAACTCCAGGCTCAGACCTACAACAGACCTCGCTTTCCTTATCAGCTTGTCCAGCCTGCCAGTGTCCCGCACAGAAGCACTCCCTGCAAACTCTAACACACTACACACTACACACTACACACCATGCTCTGATAAAACATATACAGCATCTTGTTGCAAACCTGAAAAGATCTCAGTTTGCGCAGAAAGAACAATCTTGTCTGTGTTTTTTTAAAAACAGCATTCACATGGTTAGACCAGGTTAATTTACTATCTAACAATACTCCCAAGTACTTATACCCTATAACCATCTCAATAGCTTCATCCTTGATATAAACAGGATGGACAATCCCTTTTTCCTTTAAAAATCAAATATCATTTCTTTGGTCTTGCTGGCGTTCAACACAAGAAAGTTAGAATCGCACCATGTCACAAACTCATCTATGTGCTTTCTGTACAAGTTCTCATTGCCATTACATATACATCCAACGATAGCAGAATCATCTGAGTATTTCTGAAGATGGCATAACTCTTCTTTAATCTTAAAATCAGAAGTATATAGTGTAAACAAAAACGGGGATAAAACAGTGCCTTGAGGCGCGCCAGTGAATGTGTTGATCATACTAGATGTAAAAGTACTATTCCAGCCTACATACTGAGGTCTATCCGATAAATAGTCTAATACCCAATTCACTGTGCATGCATGTAACGACATACTATGCAGTTTCTGAGCAAGGAGTTGTGGCTGAATGGTCTGGAACGCAGAAGAAAAATCAAAAAACATTACTCGTACACAAGCAGAGCTCTTCTCAAGATGAGAATACACAGAGTGTAACATGTACAATAAAGCATCATCTACCCCAACCTTGTCTCTGTATGCAAACTGCAAGGGATCTTGAAAAGCAGCAACTTGGGTCTTAAGTACTGGTAGCACCAATCTCTCAAAAACTTTCATAATGTGCGAGTTAAGAGCTACAGGTCTTTAATCGTTTAAGCAAGAAACATGAGCTTTCTTAGGTACAGGAACAATACATGATGTCTTCCACCCAGACGGAATCTTGCCAAGAGACAATGACATACAAAACAATGTATGAAAAATCTTACACAGCTGCTCAGCACAGATGGAAAGTACCTTAGGTTTGATGCCATCAGGACCTGCTGACTTATTAACAGATAGGGGTGTTGGCGGAGCTCGCACGATGTATTGTGTCACAAGCTTTGTGTTGCTCTCAAGTCAGGGGGCGGAGAGGTTGAATAAGGGTGTCCGTGGGTGGAGAGGGTTCCCGAAGACGTTTCTGAGAAACTGTTTTCTACCTCCTTACAAGCTTTATGCACTTGGCCAAACTTGTACGACTCAGTTAACAGTAAATGAAATCGTCTTTCTCTTTAATTACCAAAATCATTAAAGTGTCCGTGGGCACGTTAGGTTACACCCGTTCTGATCAACTGATATTTAAATGTCAAAGTAGACCAACGCTTTTGATAAAGACAATTACACAACAACCCAATGTAACCCAGTATTACAGTGAGGATTACAGGTCGGAGGAAGAAATATTTTGCAAGGCATCAATATGCAGCATGGCGGGTTATTGAAAGCCTGTACATTGGAGGACTGACAAGGGTGGAGGAGAGGGTCTGGTGTACCCGGGCTCGCGGCTGTAAGAGGGGCAAGGCCGTGGGTAGGATTTGTTTCCCTTCTTATTTCTTTTCTCTTAAAGAAAGGTTGTAACATTCCTCAGTCTGGGGATTTTCTTCTATAAAGTGGAGTACTATAAGTTTGGTCTTCTGATGTTACTTACCTTATTTACTAACTACTCACGTGTAAACAACTCCATGCTCAAGTAATGATGTAGCTCCTAGTTCACTTGTCCTAATGTGTTCAGTCTATATTGCGTTACTGAATGAAATGTAGATGTTGACAATCGATTTGTAAGCACATTATTATATACTGGGAAAATATTTACCATTACAACTACAAGGGACCCGGAGAATCGTCTGGGGCGGGGTCCGTGTTCACACTCGGCGGCCCTGTACTACATTAAACTAATTGTGATCATGAAATAACCTAGTCTCGAAGCATTGCTACAACGAGAATATAGCAACCGTATTGAAAACTACTCATTCAGTGGAAATGTTACTCTAAAGTCACTTGTTAGGAATAGCTCATTTCTTCACCTTTTTTCTTGTTCTTTAGCAGCAAAACTGCTTGGAGTCCTTAAGAGTAAGCACAGAAGAACTAAAACATCTGAAGCTGCATAAAAAAAACCCATCAGAATCCTAAACTAAAAGGTCACTTTCATCGTTATTCTAATTGTTATTGTTTATTTCCCTGTCATGGTAAAGGTCATTGCCACTGTCATCGTCAGGATCAAACGAACTGTCCAGTCCTCGGGCAGTTTTATTTTTAAGGTCGTTGTAAACAAAATCAGAAAAAGAACAGTTGGCCACACTCTCAAGGAACTCAATGATTTGAGTGAGAGACTCTGTGGCAGCAGAAGGTGAGCCTCTGTGCAGACGGAGAGCAGAGGTCACCAGGTCGTAGATGTCCATCGGAATGGCGACCGCACTTACAAGAGGCGCTGTAAATCGGATTCCTGTAGGTGTCGCTCTGACAAATTCCCAAATAATCGCACTTGAGATGCCCCTAGCAGTTTGTACAGTCTCACCAACGCCTTGCAGACCAGTTCTGATATATTGGTTGTCCACCGTGTTTGAGGTTGTGTGTGAGTTCAGATTCTGTAGAAAGTCCGCTAATTCTGTGATTTCCTTATGTCTTGCGAGAAACATCTCACGAAACGTTTCCCACCTCGCCTGCACTTCCTTGACATTGTGCCTCTTGATGAAGATTTCTGCGACTGAAGCGCCGATGGACACACCTCCACCGACGGCGGCGATGATCCCCAGGACGATGGCTGGAATCAAGGTAACCCCGAATGTAAAGGGGGCGGCGATGGCGCAGGCTGCTGCAGGCACTAAAACAGTCGCAAGAAGAATGGTGTTAAATATTTACAAGTGTTCTGACTAAATATCTGGACATCAGCACAATCTCCCTCGTTGCGTTACTTTCGCCAACAGTTAAGGAGAGAGCTGGGCAAGTACAATGTGTCACACTGGTTTAAATCAGCTGTCCTATATCAGGGTCACAAGCTGTGAAGTCACTTCTACGGACGAGAAGTTCTGTAGCCCACTGCGTAAGAGACTCGTGAGTAACTGTACTCGTCAAGTTGATTACAGAAGAGAGGACGAGAGCAGTGTTGGAGTACAGGAGGGACGAGTAGGAATAGTTTTGGTCTAAGAACGTTTTGTATCAGTTCGTGAATACAACATGTCAATGACCTCCCGTGGCGATGGCAACAGAGTTTCCTGTGGCTCGCGAAATGTTGACGTTCGTGTGGTGCCTGTTGAGGTCGTCTCTGATGGCCTCGATCTCCTTCTTCAGCGCCAGGGCCTCATCCCGCTCGTCCCACTCAGCCATGATCTCAGTCTCTGAGAAATAGAAGATCACCAGTCTACTTAAAGGGATTCTAAAGGCTAACTAAAACTGCTTAGAATCGCGTAAAGAGTTGGATAAATTTGAATCTCGTCTATTTATATCTGTGTTCGTGTGGAAAACGTTGAAGGTTTTTAGTGGAATGTTGTGTTTAATAAGAGAAACTACACGGGACTCTTTTTTACTTCCACGAAGTCTCGTTCTCCGTCACGTGACCCTATGACGTGTGGTTTCCATAGTGAGAACCTTGCCTCGAGAATGTGCTGCACCCGATTGCCACGAAAAGATGGAAAAGATTCAAAATTTTCTTTTCAGCGGTTTCCTACAGACAAGGCGATACGAAAAGAGTGGGTCATACCAATAGAAAGGCTCGATCCCAGTACGAACAAGCTTTGGGAGCCCAGAGAGTGGGACGTGTTGTGATCCAGGCCATCTTGATTGTAGATTAGTCTGGATATCACTGATCTAACACAAAATCTTCCCAATGACCACAGACACTTTATGTCAGAGACTGACGTCATAAGGAGACTGACGTCATAAGGAGACAAGTCTTCCATGTCGGGAAGCTATCGTGGTTACTCGGCGGAAGGACACAAGGTCGATTTCACTGGATTTTTTCAATGTTTATAAACATCGGCAACCGAAATAGTGCTAATAAGTGGTAATTAGTGAGAAACGAATCCTTTATTTCTCCTCTATCGCTCTCGTGCTCTGTAATTGTAACTAAATATATTTTTGAAACGTTTGACCTTCGCCACAGCCTTATCACAACCCTTCTGTATCCCTTTAATTAAAATTTCAAGTAATGTTGAAATAATGTTGAAAAAATCATATAAATTTATCATCCTCTTTTTTCTAGACAGAATATTGAAAATTTTTATGTAAATATATTATTTTCAAATGAATAACGAGGAATAAACTTGAAATAATACAAGGGTCTTATATCAGAGACAAATGCAGCTCAATGGATTGTCGCATTTTTCGTTTGGACATCAGGAGTCGATACAACAGTTAATAAACTTCGCACTTGGCGATGAACCTGCAATTCCTCGACTGATAAGAAATCAAGTCAGTTTTTGAAATCGTTTACAGTATTTCTTCAAGAATAAACAAGTCATTCTAAGCAAAGTGGTATTTACCAAGTTATGTAAACAGGTAATTACAGAAAGTGAAATCAAGAGTTTAACTTACCAGAAATCGGTGATAAAGTGTGTTGTTATGGTGGACAACATGCACCTGCTCGTACACAACCTTGTGCACCTTCTGACGCAAGTACCTGTCACCTGCACGGGGTGAGACCAATGGGTGAGTGGCTCACCCAACACTGATCTCGCTTTCTTCAGAAGCAATCTGCTTGAGTAAAGGCAGCGTGTCTGTCACAACGACCTGTGGAGGTCTTTTAGCCGGTGTGACACTCCTGATACAAAAGAAATGATAAGAAGCAGACTTGTTCAATGTGACTGGCTCACAGTGTTTACAAACTCTGCTAAATGCAGCTCGTAGAGTTCAAGAATTGCATTCACCAAGCGAAAGTCGTTTTCCCGGCACTAAAAAGCGGTAAATAAAGTAAAAAAGTCTCCGTTGTTACCACAGACTGTCCAGAACCACTTTGTAACTATTGAAACTGTTGTCTAAGGCAAGGGTGGGGAACGTCTAGCCCACGGAGTAGAACAATTTTTTGTAAACCACCTTAAAATGAAATGTCGGATTGTGGGACTCAGAGGACAGTCAGTGCCTACAGTCTTGAATTGTACACGTTGTTAAAGTTTTAACACACTGGGGCCAAACTAAAGCTTAAAAAATGGAGCAAGCTACTTTTTAACCTTCGAATGTTGCATGGCTCGCGAATGTACACAGACACTTCAAAAAGCAGCAAAGCACACAAACACACAAACATAATGTGAAATGTGAAACCAAACAGAATACTCAGTGACCTGATTTAGCGATCAAAAAGAACAACAAAAAACAACAAACAAACAAACAAACAAGAAAAAAGAAAAAAAGAAAAGAAACAAAATGCTCAAATGAAAAATGATGGTTAATACTGTTTACACTAGTGGACACTAGTTTGCAGGTTAAGCCAGACGGAGAAATCTATCAAAGATGTATCTCTCTCTCTCACACACACAAGCGCGTGCGCTTACTCAAATGAGTAATATTTAGCACTCAATGGCACCCCCATATTTCATACCTTAGTAAAAAATAAATCCTGATAATCATATCATATAAAGACTACCACTGCCTATCACTCATGCTGAGTGTCTATCCCTGTGTTGGATGAAGCTCTCATTGTATCAGCTTCCTTGGTAACTTTTCATCACATCTTAACTGGATGAGTAAAGCCTATCAGTCGTGTGAACTGCTGTATGACATCAGTCTGATGTGTAGTGATTGTAAATTATCGACAAGAGTGCGACCACGAGGGAGTTCATCTTGTGCGATGTTTTCCGGTTTACTGAAGGATTCTCTAAACTGCTGTTTTATATAATTATTTTTCTTACCACATCTGTAGCCTGTCCTGTCACATCAACTTCAGCCTGTTGAGGTCGTCGACTGACTGCGGCGACCGTTAAAGTCCGTTCACGCTTATGTACCGACAGATGACGTCATGCAGCGACAACGTTATCGCCCGAAACAGTCAGCCCGACCTCAAGCAAAGGGGCGTCAGCTTGCACGCGTGCGTTCGCCTCGTGAAAAGAGATGAAGTTTCTAAGGAAACACAAAGCAAGCTCTCACCTCCTTTGTGTGTTTCCTCAGAAACTTCATCTCTTTTCACGATTTTCATGATTTCCCAGAAATTTCGATAATGCTATGGAGGGCAGTGATGTGAGAGTGTTGAGTTCGCCGGATTTGTGAACAACACTGTTATGTGTAGCTGAAGATAGAGAGAGGACAATGACAATGACAATGACAATTCTTTATTTACGAGAGGTAAAATAAGCAAGAAAATGTTTTTCCCCCATTGATCCCTCGCCCTTTACAGGGAACAAAATTAACTACGTAAATAAAGTAATTAAGAATTATAGAAAAAAATTGTAGTAAACGTAAAGAAAGGTGGATATGTACATAAGTGATGATTAAGAAAAAAAACATGTATATATTTACAAGGTTTCCTGGAGTTGGGAGGAATCTCTAGAGGCCTCATCTATATGTCTTGAAAGTGTTTAGATAGATGGCATTGAAAGCAGTTCAGGGAGTGCAATTGCTTAAGATGGAGAGGGAGGCTGTTCCATGGCGCTTCCTGAGTATTTCACACTTGATTTAAAAAGGTCTAGGAATGGGGATATTCAGTTTTGGAGAGGTTCTAGAGTTATTGCAGGAAAATAGTTGAGAGAGAGTCTTGGAGATAGTTTACCTGTCAGTGTTTTATACATGAAAATGCATTTATTAAATGTAAGTCTGTCTTTTAGAGGAAGGACGCCTAGAGAGGTGAAGTCACGTGGGTCTATTGTCGGTTTTAGCAGAACAGCTTTGATAGCTCGCCTCTGATCACGTGCTCGAGGTTTGATGGAAGCTCCACTAGCAGAGTGCCAGAGGGTGGATGCGCAATGATTGACTGGATGTCAGTAGTAACGAAGAGCTTTCTTGTATGGGTCTCTAGGAAATGTTCAGTCTTGGCAGCTGGTAGACTTTCTTGGAGATGTTTTTACTTGTGGTTGAGATATGTTGGGACCACGATAAGTTATTGTCAATGGTAACACCCATGAGTTTGTGGAACTGTACTTCCATTATTGATAGTGCGCCGATTTGGAAATCAACTGAAAAAGATGGGGGAGATATAAAGTGGAGGGGTAGTAATGGAGGAACTCAATGCTAAAATCTCTGCAAAATCGCGCTCGTCTTAGCTGAAAGGAAGGATTTAAAAAAAAACAGTAAAATATGATTTACAAAAACCATCACACAAACCAGGGGCTTGCTCTCCCCGATAAAGATTCAGTTCACGACCTGTGCAAACACTTCCGCAGTTGTTCAGGAGCCTGACAAAAACTAGGAAAATAGAAAAAGTAGAAATATCTAACTAAAACATACACTTCTTCTTGTTGTTGCTCCTAATCACCTCTAGTGGAGCATAGGTCCGCAACTACACCATGACTTCGGACCCGGTTGAGTCCATGTCCTGCCAGCTGTCTCTGCCTCACTGTCGACTGATCTCCTCCACGTCTGTCTTGTCTCACAACCTTGCGCCTTCCTGTGGGTTGCAGCCCAGAGCTTGTCTTGTTAAATTGTCGGCTGGCTTTCGTAAGGTGTGACCGATCCAGCCCCACTTCCTCTTCTTGATGTCTAGGCAGGTTTTTGGTTGGCTCTCTCCCACAGGTCTGTATTGGAGATTTTCTCGGGCCATCTGATGTTGAGGATGCAGCGCAGACAGCTGTTGACGAATGTTTGTATCTTTTCAGTGATGGCATTTGTCACCCGCCATGTCTCAGATCCATACAGAAGGACTGACTTTACATTGGTGTTGAAGATGTGGATCTTAGTGTGTAGAGATAAAGCCTTAAAGTTCCAGATAGATCGCAGGATTTGGAATGCAAGCCTAGCTTTGTTTATTCGGCTTCTGCCATCTTCATCTGCACTTCCATCTTTGCTGACTATGCTGCCAAGGTAGGTGAAACGGTCAGACTCTGTAATACATTCTCCATGTAGTTGGAGCGGTGCTTCTTGCTTTGTGTTGACCTGCATTACCTCCGTCTTCTTGATGTTGATGGTCAGGCCAGTCATCGCTTCTTCTTGTACGAGCCGAGTGAGCTTTGTCTGTGCGTGTTGTTGCTTGTGGGACAACAGGCTGATGTCATCTGCAAAGTCAAGATCCTCAAGCTGCCTGGCGAAGGTCCACTGAACGCCCATGTCGCTGTTAGAGGTTGTTCTTCTCATGATCCAGTCTTTGACGATCAGGAGGATTGTCGGTGAGAGCAGACAACCTTGCCTCGCTCCAGTCCTCACTGCGAAGGGGTCAGTTAACTTTCCGATGTGGATCACCTGGCATGTCATACAGCTGCTGAATAATGGCAAGGAACTTTGGCGGAAATCCGTAGTGCTGCATCCACTGCCAGATGGGTTCCCTGTCTACGGAGTCAAAAACTTTCTCAAAATCCACAAATATCATGTACAGTGGCGACTGCCAAATAAACACACATTGACATAATTTATGCATCTATAGATTATGGCATGGTCACTAGATGTGCCTTCTCTTGCAAGAATGAACTTAACCACCTAACAACCTGCAGCCAAGATGAGAACATTTCTGTTCTTGCACCCATTTGTCTAAATTTAAGAAGTGTCTTATTCAAACAAATAAGTATCCTGAAGTTAATATTGTAAATGTTTTCTCTCAAATTTATTGTTCTGTAGGTATAGATAGCTATGATTGTGGTAACCTTGCTATGATTATCTTACCTTTACCTTAAATTTGAGAACCTAAATTGTGATATGACAATCTAACATGTATTTTGATAAATCAGTGTTTTTGGAACAAAGAAATAAGAGCATTTCTGTTTAAACTTTCCTACAAAAGTGACTTAAAACTCCCAGTATGAAACTTGTGGAAGGTCAACATGGACACCCCTTCTCCTAGTACATCTCCTTTACATACATGTTCAAAGTATTTTCACTTCATAAGGAGTAAATGGTACAAGTGTGACATTAAAGCCATTTCAGACTCTTTTTTGTTATAGATATTTTCAGTTAGTGTAATGGGTTGAAGTAAACTATTTCAGTTATGAATGTTTACTAACTGCTTCAGTAAGTATTTGATCACTATGGTAACAGTTTTCTATGAACCAACATTCAGCGCGTGTTCACAAATCAACTGCTCGTATTACTTGTCCACCAGCGAGTGTTTGTCTACAAGTACTTACAATCTACAATTACCTGTAGTTACAACTTGTCTACATTTCACATTACGTACTTCTGAGAGATTGCCTACACCTTGTCTACACTTAAAGTATGTGGAATATGTATGTGATTGTAGACAGTTATATCAACATTCTAGTACATACAGTATTTGTAGAGAAGGGACTGTACAGCAAGTCGTTGACCATTTTAAAGGGCAGGGCAGAGCAGAAGTAAAAGAAGAAAAGTAAAAGAGAGACGATGTAGGGAGAAAGAATCTGACAAACTGTAAAAGTAAACACGAGCATCACTTCCATGGCTGAGAGAGAAAACGAACCTTGCCGCAGCTGGCTTTGCTTTCAATAGGATATGCATGAGCTGTTTTATGTTTGTGCCATCTGTTGGTGTGACTCATAAATTCAATTCTGAAAATCCGAACTTTTCTCGTAAACTGGGACATGTTACAAAAGACACTTGGGAAAAAATTATGCATCATCATCATCATCATCATCATCATCATCATCATCATCATCATCATCATGAGAGGACGTGGACAGTAGAATATTTAATTGCAAGTGTGCGTACCATGCTATATTTATACCACACAGCAATGATTTTTTTTAATGTCGAAAACATGGGCAAATAATATCAAAAAATTGAAATTTCTTTATTATTATTATTCCCCCGAAAAGTGTCCACACTTGCCTTTCATCCCTCACCACACCTGTGTTCCCGCCTGTGCAAGTTCACCCTTTGTCATGTTGTTACCTCACTGTGCGGGGTCAGAAGTATCAGTAAGACAGTCTACAGGTCTTGATGGATTCAAAATGCTTTTCCAAAAAATTTAAAGTCAAAGTCATCATTTCAGTTTTTCTCTTGTTCTCTTTTTCTTTCTCTGTTTCTCTCTGTCCCTCACTCTATACTCTCTTACCTGTCCACCGTTTGCTTCGCATGTCCCCAGTGAACCACTCTCAACTGCTATAGGACATGCATCTGTCGTTTAGGCAGAACTTCAGTCAAGGCTGTTTTGTTTCAGTTTTGAATAAAATATTGAGATTTGTGTTTATTACAGCAACATTCTTTCAGAAGTCGTTCAAACTTTGAGCGAGTGTTTTAATCAGACTCTCATCCGTGGGTTTGTAGTTGACATTTTGTGGAGTATGTGACTGGTTCTGGTGCAAATATGTTGAAAAATTTACATACTAGTGACATTTAGAACTGGAAGCAGGACTTGACATTTCCCACACTGGGATATGTGTTTGAATGTTCCTCGACTACAACTGCTCTATCTACCTCTCACTTCCACTGTCCTCCATGCTTCTTCTCAATTAATCTGTCATTTACAAAGGTTGCAGAACAGTGCATCATGACTCACGCTATAGAAACGAAAATGAGACCATGTCTCCCTCCTACTGAAGTACATAAGCAGACAAGCTACCGGCTTGATACATTGATATTGTCAGGGTACTCTACCCGTATAGGATAGGTAAAAAAGAACACAACGCGAGGTAAAAGGACTAGACGACGCACCCGACTAACGAAAGCTAGAATTTTTAGTGGAAATTTCTCCTTGGGAACTTCCGTCCTCTTCCCTGGAACAACAAAGAGGAACGGACTGATTTGGTGCCAAGCTAAGGTGTAGGGCAGCGGTTCTCAACCTTTTACATGTGACGACCCCCCTGACGAACACCGGTACGTCCGCGCCCCCCTTAGCCAGCTAGGTCGGTGGAAGAGGGGGGGAGCCTTAGCTAACCTCGAACGCCGCGTCGAGGAAATCAACAACGGAAGAACAAAGTTCGTATCTGCAAGAAGTATAACTGCTAATGAAATTTTACTAAAGCAAATTCTGTGGTGCTAATAAATATTATTTTATTGGACACTCACTTTGATTAATGAGAAGGTTGAGCCTGCTTGCTGTTGCATAGAGAAGCGAACCTGTGTGCGATGTTCGTACCCACTGCTATTCGCAGCTCAGCCTCTGGCTCCACACGATTTCTGTATTGAGACTTCAGTGCTGCCAATGCTGAAAATCCTTGCTCACACATATACGAAGTTGAAAATGGCAGCAGAACTTTCATTGCTTTCTCAGAAAGGAGAGGATATTCACCGTTGACGCTAATCCAGAATGTTGGCACTGGTGTTGTTTGGAAGACCATTTTCAGGGATTGGTCACTCGAAAGGTCGATGAGCTGCTCTTCTTCTTCCGTGGACAACCCGCTTGTGCTAGGATCAGCCAGAAATGGATTACAAATCCAATCGTATTTAGTCACATCAATTTCAGCGAAATAATGATGAAACCTTTCTTGCAGTCCGTTTAGATGGGCAATAATTACATTCTTCACCTGATCAAGATTCAAGTTGTCAGCCTTGCACTTACACAAGCACGGAAACATATCAAAAATATTTTCTTGGCGTATCTTTTGCGTCCACAACGAAATGTTTCGGACGAAAGTATTCATCTTGTCAGTTGTTTGTAATATGGTGGTGTCTTTCCCTTGCAGAGACGTATTCACAACGTTCAGCTTCTCAAATATGTCCGATAAATATGCCATTAGCAGCAGTCATCGGTCGTTCTTAAGCCCCCACCCCGCACTGTCTGGTCATGGCCTTCTGTCAGGGACCTAGAGTACTAGGACTGAGCACGTGCGAGGGCGAAAGGGTGTGAATGATGGACGTGTCCTGAATGCCTGCCTTTTAGATGTTTAAAAAAAAAAAAAGGTGTGACTGGAGAGGGAGAGGGGAGTCAGCGATGAGAGATTGGGGGAGAGAGAGGGCAAAAGGCGAGAGGAGGGAGATTGGAGGCTTAATTGTTGAGAGGGGGATTGTGTTTTGAGTTTTGGAAGTGAGAAGTCACTGCATTGCCGAGACAGTGTACTTGAATAGAGAGAAAAGATTTGGACTTTGAGGCCCCTCACCACTCGGTTACACAATGTAAACTAATTTCACTAATACCGGTATAAGAAACTTTTAAAAAATGACCACCTCCGCGCCCCATTTGTAGGCGCGCCCCACAGGTTGAGAACCGCTGGTGTAGGGTGTTAGCGAGGGTCGGTCAGTCCGGCTACAATATAATAAAAATTGATATGAAATGTTGATTCCATGGCTTTTAATCACTTTGGCACTTACATTCATGCACACTCAATTCAATAAAGATAACTGCATCAGTAATTGTATTTTTTTATTGTTCAGCTGTATTTCATCCAAGGTCAGAAACAAGGCAAAACAAGAGACAGGAGTCTGTTATAAAGGAACATAGTACCTCATTATTATCGGCTACTTGGTACCATTGGTGAAGTAACATAATTTTTATGTAGCATGCAGTGCACAATCAGAACTTGATATCGCGAGTTTATAAAAGATGTGTCAAGAGTAAAACTGCTGCAGTCAACAGTCTTAAAGTGTAAACAATGGTTATAATAAACCTCTTGTTATTGAAGCAACAATTAGGTCTACTCTTATCATCAATACTTTAGCTTAGCTACTGCAGATGTTTTAACCAGTTGACATGAAATATATGAGTATCTTACCATGCAAGGATGTAAAATCATCAAGAGGTATAATGTTGAAGCTAGAAACATTAAGAACATTCAATTGGTAGACATCATGTCAACAGTTTCACATAAAACACATTTATTAATCATGCATTACTCTTGACAGTGACCATTTTGTATCGTAGTAATGAATAATTAATGCTCACTGATGGCTTCCTAGCTTATGGCTTAGGTGTTTGAATGGTCTTTTTTGGCATTAACTCTGTGGGTTGACTTACTGGGAGAAGGTGATGACAAATGCCTTTACCTGAAAGTGAACAAATAGGTAGAGATCTACAGGTAGATAAAAAGTAGCAAATTATTTCAATAGATTAAATGTAAGGTAGACAGACCTGTGTCTGATGTTTTGACCAGTTGTCATAATAGGCTAATTGTCTTGTGTACAGAATTAACCCACTGGTTTTTGCTTCCCTTTACCTACCCCATTTGAGTAAAGTTAGGCCAAGTGAACCATATATAAAAGTCATGAAGTTAACACTAATTTGCTGATTTAATCCAGTTCTTTCTTCTTAGGAAAGTAAGTTCTTGCCAGTTACTAGGGCCAACTTGTCACATATTTCAAACACTACTTACATTGCATCTACATGGTCATTAGCCAGGCCTAAACACTTACAACCCTTCACTCCATGGTCCATCTCATGGCCCTTAGACTGCGCCTATGGACAGTTACAGCAAAAATAAACTACTAATACAAAATTTCAACTTATACAACAAATCGTAGGTATACAAAATTTACAAATACCACACTATTCTCGGATGACGCAGCCTCCAGTCCCCTACACGTAGTGTCCCTCCACTTGCCATGTCTCCCTGGGAAGTGAATCTGTGGCCGACGACAGTTAATTATATTCTCTCTCAGACTACTAAATACTATTACTCATTCAACAGGTGCAGTTTGACCACTTGTGCTGTGCTGATTCGTTAACTTCCTGTCCACCCTGTGTGACAATCACTTACTTGCACCAGAGAGGATGAGTTTTCCTCTTTGCTTGCACATAATGTCAGTGCTCATGATGTTACTAATTTCACTACAATCATTAGAATTCACATTCAGGTTAGCATCACACCACCATCCCTATCCAGAAGAGCAATGCAGTTAAGAGGAATGTATTTGATAATGGGTTGAATGGAAGCAAATTTTTAAAATTTGGTCAATGATCTCAAAAGACCATCTCCACTAAGATCTGGGTTGGCTCGCTGTTTACCAGACAGTAGGACCAACTTACAACCACCCCTTTTCCCCTTTTCACTATAGTGTGACTGTACAGGTGCTGAAATACATGTTTGCTACTTAAACACAACTCATGCAGCTCGTCACAGATACAGAAATAAGTGTACAGTCAGTATTCTGAAACATGAACCATTCAGTTTTACAGCATAGGGATGGTGATCATCGAATGCAATGGACCATCTCACTCTTTGTCTCCCGACAGTTTTTAGGCCGCTTAGGTCGAGTACTGTTATGCTCATTCAGCCTCGCTTTCATTGGCACGTTAACACCGCTTATACCCTTGCACAAGAATGCACTTCCGTTATTCATTGACATTAGTGAAGACAGACACAAATTAGCTTGAGTTATTTATACACAGATACCATGACTAATGAAAAAGTGTTTACAAAACCAAAATGCATATCCTCATTCATCGACTTTTGCTTGGGCCAGCTTGTAGCACACATCTGCATGAAGACAAATTAATGAATCCTGCTGTTTTAGTTTTCAATATGTCTTTATAAGCGACTTTATCACACATGCTTTCTCTCTGTCTGTAGAGCTATGGAGTCTGCAAAGGCCCGGCTAGCGGCCCCAACTCTCACACATTTGGTTGCTCCTCATCCATCCGTAATGTCACACGGGGTGGTCGCACTGTATTGTTGATCGCTGTCACAGACTAAATAGATAAACATTGTATCTACTTGTAGTAGCAGTAGTAGTACTCAGATCATAGTCAGCGACCTGTTAATTCTACTTTGAAGCTTTTAATCCCAGCGACTGGTTGCAGTATCAGGACCCCGTACAATTATTGTTTTGTGCTGTCTGTTGTGTAAAACTTAGTGTGTTTGCGTTTACACTCTAGAGTTCGCTGTGAGTTCAAGTGCTTCTTCTTCTTGCTTTGTTTCTGATGTTGAGGACTTGGCCACTGGGTTACAGCTGAACTGAAGGAGAAACTGACCAAAGGGGTCATCATCATTATCATAGTCAAGTAGAAGTTCAATGTCGTCGTAATTGTCATTATCATTGTCTTGGTCATCGCTTTCGGCATTGCCGTTGTCTTCGTCGCTGCCATCGTTACTGTTATTGTCATTGTTATTGTAGTTGTTGGCGATTCTGTCAAGAAAGGTAACTATATGCGTGAGAGACTCCGTGGCAGTCGATTGTTCGCCTCTGTGAAGCGCGAGGCTGGCCGTCACCAGGTCAACGATGTCCAGCGGCAGGGCGACGACACTGGCAGCAGCCAGCAGCGGGGCTGTGATTCGCACTCCTGCTGCTGTCGACTTCAGAGCTCCACGAACAACTGCACTTGAAATACCACCGGAAGTTCGCACGAACTCGGCAGCACCTTGCAACGCGTCCTTGGGTGTGATGGCGGCGCCGCTTGTTCTTGGGTTTAGTTTCAGAAGGAGGTCCCGCACCTCTGCGATGTCTTTGTGGTTTGCGATAACATTCTGGCGAAAAGTATCCCATTTCTCCTGCACTTCTTTAACTTTTTGTCTTTTGATGAAATATCCTGCGACTGTTGCGCCGACAGACACACCTCCACCAACGGCGGCGATGATGCCCAGGACAATGGCTGGTATCAAGGTCACCCCTAAGGTGAAGGGCGCGGCGATGGCGCAGGCTGCTGCAGGCACTGAAACAGTGACAATAGAAAACTGTATTAACCTTTTGGAGTTTTTCCAAGTGAGTACAATATAAATCATATTTGTCTGCCTGTTTATTTTTTCATTTACATTATTATTCTTGTGGCTTCTCTAGTAGCTAAACGGCAGCTAGCTTACCCTAGAATTTTGTGCAATCATAGCAAGTTTTGTCTGACAGAAAATGTGTTGTTTGTGTATTATTGTTATTGTTTTCTAAAAATGGGGATGAGTAAAGTAAATAAATACACTACAAGACTACACGAGACATTTACAGCAATCTGTACGATATGCAATAGAGAGGGCACTTCGGGGTGTACAGATGAGATTACAGTGAAAAGGGCGACTATGCAGCGGACGAAAACAGTCTGAGACAGTTCTGTCCTTACATCAGTAGTAAGTTTATGAAATCGGAAAGTACATAAAAACAGTAAAATGCAATTTGGCATTTAATTAGCTCCACGTGACCACAAATTAGCTAACTGGACATAGCCATGCACGAGTGTGTCTGAGTACGAGAAACACAAAGCACTTGCAACATATGGTCGAGCGAAGTTTGCAATTATACTGTGATCAAAACATAAAACCTAAGGACACCTACCTCCAGTGGCAATGGCAACAGAACTTCCGGTGACTCTGGAAATGTTGACGTTCCTGTGGTGTGTGTTGAGGGCGTCTATGATGTTCTGGATGTCGTTCTTCAAAGTGCCAGCTTCCTTTTGCTCGTCCCACTCGGCCATGACCTACAGAATAGAGGTCCATGACGATGAGAATTGTGATAGAGGAGGATGGACGATGAGAAAGATAATGTCAAAAGAGGAAGATTAGTGGATGGACTGTCTGCTGGCTGGTTTGTTTTTGATCGTGCTTCGACCTAGAAATGGTTTTGTACTGTAAGGGACGGTGTGATTAGAGGGGGAGCAGCAGAAAATATCGAGAAGGAATAAAACCTTAGCGAGGTTTTGTAGCAGGTGGAAAATTTACCGGCAGTGTCAAGATTTAGAATTTAAGAAATTTTATTATATATCCATTGTCCATTACAATATTTTCCGTGACATTTTATCTCACTTCCCCCTCCACCCATCGCCCTCTCTTTGCCATCATCATTATTATCATCTTAATGTTGATATCGCACTTTCTATCATCATAACAACGTATCTCTTCTCCCCCCTCATATTCAACAGTAGTTTTCGTCATCAACTGCCATCATTTGTTGTAATTGTACTTAGTGGCCCTGCTAGAGACCGAGACAAAATCTCAACCTGACATCATCAGAAAATTTAAAATAGCATTTTAACGCGAAGTAAGCTCAGTTCGTTGTGGAAAAAAAATCGAAACACAAAGCAAGTTGGGGGAAACCAAATCACAACAAAACGACAAAAAAAACTCTGCCACTATTAGTTATATGACACCACCACCCGTTACACTCGAGAGTCAAAGCCTTGGAAAGTGTGTTTTCCTGTGTACACAGAGGTTTTTGTTACAAGCCATCGGTCTGTTTCAAGGTGGAAATGCAAATAAAAAATGTGTGTATACTAAACATGTAAGATGAATTTAAAGTAGCATATTAAGATGAGATATCAATCATGGTATGATGGGATATGGCAGTCTGACAGTGGTGGAAATAAATATGAAAACACACACTTCGCACCCTTCGATCTGGGGAGCACTTAGTTTTAATGTTCCCACTTCATAAATTAGGCCCCAGGTTGTTTGTAAACACCTGGACTTGCACGTGTAAAGGGCCGCGCGCCTCTAACGACTTTTCTGTCGACTTCAATACTTTAAACGAAACACGTGTGTCCGGAGTTTGTTACACTAGTGTCAATCTGACTCAGTTAAATGCAATGTAACCGAGAGAGTAGAATGAAATCTTCATAACCAGGCCACCTGTCTATGTGAACGGGGGTCACAGGTCGTAAAATTTGAAAAACGAAGAACATTCCCCCGTAGTAATTATACACAGCATGTTGTATGCAGGCCATTCCCACCAGTGACAAGTACACAACAACATTTCACTTTTTCTGAATGCTACATAGTATAGTAAATAAATGCCCAGACGAATCTTTTAATACCAGTTTGCCATTTTACACTTTGTAGAAAGTCAACGGTAGATAGTAGTTGTATCTACACTAACACGAGCCCTCCAACAACACAGAAGCATCTGAGTGCGAGAGTCGACAAGAGGGAGAAGAGACAGATGTGTCAGAGACAATAGATAATTCATCTACATTTTCTCTGGATGTGTGGTGGCCAGTAGAACCATAAAGTTTATCTCCCCTTAGCTAGACACGGTCGGTGGAGTTTGCTCCCCTCCTCCCTCCTCCTCCTCCTTTCTCCATTCTTTCCTCCGGCGCTGCCCTGCGTCGGTCCTTCTTGGGAGGATGATATAAATATGTCTATATGTGTAACATATGAATAAAAGGACAGCGAAGTAGAGGAAGGCGAAGATAGAGGTTTTCAGCAACACTGAACAGACACACCCCTGACACAGTGTACAGAGTAGACTTACCTCAAATGTAATGATTCTAAAGCAGAAAACGATTCATTTTTATTAAAAATGATCTGATGTGTAGTAAGTGTAAATTATCGACAAGAGTGCGACCACGAGGGATTTCATCTTGTGCGATGTTTTCCTGTTTACTGAAGGAATCTCTAAATTGTTGTTTTATATAATTATTTTTCTTACCACATCTGTAGCCTGTCCTGTCACATCAACTTCAGCCTGCTGAGGTCGTCGACTGACTGCGGAGACCGTTAAAGTCCGTTCACGCTTATGTATCGGCAGATGACGTCATGCAGCGACAACGTTATCGCCCGAAACAGTCAGCCCGACCTCAAGCAAAGGGGCGTCAGCTTGCACGCGCGCTCGCCTCGTGAAAAGAGATGAAGTTTCTGAGGAAACACACAAAGCAAGCTCTCACCTCATGATTTCCCAGAAATTTCGATAATGCTATGGAGGGCAGTGATGTGAGAGTGTGTAGCCCGCCGGATTCGTGAACAACACTCTTATGGGTAGCTGAAGATAGAGAGAGGAAATTAACTGAGATAGATGGGGGAGATATAAAGTGGAGGGGGTAGTAAAGGAGGAACTCGATACTGAAATCTCTGCAAAATCGCGCTCGTCTCAGCTGAAAGGAAAGATTAAAAAATAGAAACAGTAAAATATGATAATAAAAATTTCATCAGCCAATCCAGGGACTTTCTCTCCGGGATAAAGACTCAGTTCACGACCTCTGCAAACAGTTACACAGTGGTTCAGCGAGCCTAACACAAACTGGGAAACTAGAAAAAGTAGAAATATCTGACTTTATTAGCCCGGTTCTGGGTGTCCCTTACCAGTTGGAACCATGTCCTGCCAGCTGTCTCCACCTGTCTGTGGGGTAAGCTCCTCCACGTCTGTCTGGGTCTCCCAACCCTGACCCTTCCCTGTGGGTTGCAGCCCAGAGCTTGTCTTGTTAAATTGTCGGTTGGCTTTCGTAAGGTGTGACCGATCCAGCCCCACTTCCGCTTCTTGATGTCTTGGCAGGTTTTTGGTTGGCTCTCTCCCACAGGTCTGTATTGAAGATCTTTTCGGGCCATGTGATGTTGAGGATGTGGCGCAGACAGTTGTTGACGAATGTCTGTATCTTGTCAGTGATGGCATTTGTCACCCGCCATGTCTCACATCCATATAGAAGGACTGATTTTACATTTGTGACCGTCCACGACGAAATGAGTCCTAAGTCACACGGAACACTTATGTGCTAGAAGCTCCGAAAGGTGAGAGGGGTCAATTTTGTGCAGTTTGACTTTTCTTTAAAAATGGATTCCTTGGTTAGTAAACTATCAGGAAAATACACTGCTATGTTAAAATAAAAGATAGAATTCGACTTTAAATCGGTTTTAATCGAGTACCCTACTGCGATCCATACCGATTTCACACGAAATTCAAACGCTGTTTCTCTACTGTTTCCCAGTCATAACCCCATCGTGTTATACCTTGCTAGAAACCCCGCAGTCTGTATGTCAAACTTCTTTAAAGAACGATTCAAATATTAACCGATCAAAAGATTTGTCTGCAAAAATTTAGGAGTAAACAAACCTGGTCGGCCATCTTGATGCTAATCTTTGAACCCGCTTTTCTCAAAATGGCCGCCACCGTACTTTCACACTTCAAACGTTTATAGCTCACTCAATTTTAGGAATAGAAGAACAACTTTTGTATCGACAGAAAGTTCAGAACCTGTACTTTTTAAAAATATGCAATTTGGCAAATCTAATATTTCCGACTTTCGACTCATTTCGTCATTTCACATTTGTGTTGAAGATGTGGAGATAAAACCTTAAAGTTCCAGATAGGTCTTAGGGTGTGGAATGCAAGCCTGGCTTTGTTTATTCGGCTTCTTACATCTTGATCTGCACTTCCATCTTTGCTGACTATGCTGCAAAGGTAGGTGAAACGGTCAGACTCTGTAATACATTCTCCATGTAGGTGGAGTGTGGCTTCTTGCTTGTTGTTGACCCACATGACCTCCGTCTTCTTGATGTTGATGGTCAGGCCAGTCATTGCTGCTTCTTCTGCGAGCCGAGTGAGCTTTGTCTGTGCGTGGTGTTGTTTGTGGGACAACAGGCTGATGTCATCCGCAAAGTCAAGATCCTCAAGCTGCCTGGCGAAGGTCCACTGAACGCCCGTGTTGCTGTTACAGGTTGTTCTTCTCATGATCCAGTCTTTGACGCAGGGCTTCTGATTACACAAAAAATTGCGTACAGTACGCATTAAAAGTTCGGAGGACCCCTTCAGTTTTCGTCAATGGGGTCCCAGGGGACCCCTTCAAATTTGGGCGAAGAACAGATACAATATTGGGTAAGTGTAGTTTCTGACGTCGTAGACGAACCTATTGTTGTCGTCTGCTGCAAGGCGAGAGTAACTTCCCTTGCACTGAGTTTGTTTTCCCTTACCAAGAAGAGTTCCACTAAAGGCCGATATCTTCCCACCGGGGGGAAATGAGTGGTATCGTCCGTGCGAGGGAAGGTAGGAGTACACGAGGTGCGGACTGCCATCGGCCAGTCGTCTTCAATTACTAGCCGGACAAAAGGCGGGGTGGACATCACAGGCACTGCCGACTAGCATGGCAATAAATCGTCTCCCTCATCCAGTACTTGCGGTAGGGTCTGAGCGTTGATGGGAAACGACTTCTATCTGAACATTCTGTCGGGGTAAGGACTGACTGTATTCTCCACAAACAAACAAAACTAGAATTTATAAAGGAGAGAAGAATGAACAGCACAAATGACACAAACATAAAAACAACTGAATTGATCGCATAATGGTCGGGTTAGATAAGCGAAGAAAAGACCTTGAGGGCACTATGTTGCAGTCGTGAATTGTTGGCTATTTGTAAAAGTTCAAAGATTGGACTCAAACCGAGGTGTACTTTAGGTCAGTCATCAGGAGGAATGAACTGAAAATATTAAATATTATTATCCCCTCTTATGAGTAAAGAAAGATGTAAGGAAAGACAGTATGTTCAGATAGAAGCCGTTTCGCCTCACTTTTCTTAGACCCTACATCAAGTACTAGTCGGCTGAGAAAGGCGTTTTATTGCTAAATATAGTTTGCAACTGAAACTCGTTTAATTTATTTGTACAGTTTCAAACACCTTCGATCCCCCTTCATCTCATGATTTACATAAGAATCCACTGAATGTCACTGAGCTGTGGGCGCCACGTCATGCCGAGGTTCGCTTTTCTACCTTGCACCAGTTTTTTTTTTTATCCCAACTTTTATACTTTTAGCAACGTGCCACCTCTCGTTTATGTTTCTTACAACTCTAGTTCTCACTAACTTATTAATTGCCAGGTTACGGTCGAGAACTTCCTCTTGAATGATGGCATCTGAGGCATTCATACTTTCATACATCCTCTCCCATCCACCACCAGGTGCAGATTATTTAACTTATTTCAAAGATGTCGTTGACAGCGTGGTTAAATTCATTGCCTTAGAAATGGAAAGAAAGTGAGCACCCCAAGTACAATGAGCATACGCTCATCACAGATGCTTGCACAGACATCATGGCAAAGAAATCTCGCCGCTTCTGACTAGACATTACAGTGCTTTGTGTGTCTGAAAGGCAGTTGAACAAAGTAGTTGACTTGTTGATTTTTTTTTTCACATTGTGAAGGGAGCCCTTAGAGTTAGCCTGGGACCCCTTAGAAATCTGAGGAAGGGGTCCCTGGGACCCCAAAGAATTTAGCCTTAGCAGAAGCCCTGTTTAAAGTATCTTTCATTTCATAAGGAGTAAATGGTACAAGTGTGACATAGAGGAAGACACATTATTCAAGCCATTTCAGAGTCTTTTTTGTTATAGATATTTTCTAGAAACGAACAGTTTCTAATTCACAGCTGCTTATTCTTTTATCAGCGCATCAAACGAGTGCGTTCATACAGATCCCGGATGTGAGCAAGTGTCCACTTGACTGTGTGAACAAACGTGTGGAGGGGGGACTGTGTTTATCGAATGTGAAGACAGATTTTTTTTAATTGTTTCCGCTCTTTTCCACAGTCTGTGCATAAAAGACCAACAAACTTACAGTTAGTGTAATGGGTTGAAGTAAACTATTTCAGTTATGAATGTTCACTAACTGCTTCAGTAAGTATTTGATCACTATGGTAACAGTTTTCTGGAAATCAGCATTCAGCTCGTGTTTACACATCAACTGCTCGTATTACTTGTCCACCAGCGAGTGTTTGTCTACAAGTACTTACAATCTACAATTACCTGTAGTTACAACTTGTCTACATTTCACATTATGTACTTCTGAGAGATTGCCTACACCTTGTCTACACTTAACAGTATGTGGAATATGTATGTGATTGTACACAGTTATATCTACATCCCACTACACACAGTATTTGTATAGTAGTAACTGTACACAGTTATATCTACATCCCACTACACACAGTATTTGTATAGTAGGAACTGTGCTCGGTACTAATACTGTGTTGTAATGTGTGTCATGAGTCAAGTGCTGGATGCTAGCAGTCGATATAAACTGTGAGGCAAATGAACTATTTTTTTCAGAAAGATGATGCTGTTTGGGTGCAAAGTTTTACTGGGTGACAAGCAAGTAGCAAGTCGACCATTTTGAAGGACAGAGTAGACGTGAAAGAAGAAGAGCAGAAGGGAGATGAAGGGAGAGAGAATCTGAAAACCTCACTGTAAAAGCATGGATGTGTATAAGTGAATTGTTGTTTGTCTGCCACGACCAACGCTTAGCCTCTTGCAAAGTAATCCGCTGTTAGTCCCGGCGAGCCTAAATAAAGAATGTGAATAAATCGGAAGCCTTGTCGTCTCATGCCTCGTTTTAATAGTTAACTGAAAAAATCGTCTGCCAGCAGTCCAGTAATACAAGTGCGTGGTGAAAGTAAACACGAGCATCACTTCCATGGCTGAGAGAGAAAGCGAACCTTGCCGGCAGCTGGCTTTGATTTTAATACGATATGCATGAGCTGTTGTTATGTTTGTGCCATCTGTTGGTGTGACTCATAAATTCATTTCTGAAAATCCGAACTTTTCTCGTAAACTGGGACATGTTACAAAAGACACTTGAATTTTTTTAATGTCGAAAACATGGGCAAACAACATCAAAAATTAAAATGTCTTTATTATTATTATTATTATTCCCCCGAAAAGTCTCCACATTTGCCTTTCATCCCTCTCCACACCTGTCTTCCCGCCTGTGCAAGTTCACCCTGACTGTGCGGGGTCAGAAGTATCAGTAAGACAGTCTACAGGTCTTGATGGATTCAGAATGCTTTTCCAAAAAATTTAAAGTCAAAGTCATCATTTCAGTTTTTCTCTTGTTCTCTTTTTCTTTCTCTGTTTCTATCTCTCCCTCACTCTATACTCTCTTACCTGTCCACCGTTTGCTTCGCATGTCCCCAGTGAACCACTCTCAACTGCTATAGGACATGCATCTGTCGTTTAGGCAGAACTTCAGTCAAGGCTGTTTTGTTTCAGTTTTGAATAAAATATTGAGATTTGTGTTTTTTACAGCAACATTCTTTAAGAAGTTGTTCAAACTTTGAGAGAGTGTTTTAATCAGACTATCATCCGTGGGTTTGTAGTTGACATTTTGTGGAGTATGTGACTGGTTCTGGTGCAAATATGTTGGAAACATTACATGGTAGTGCCATTTAGAACTGGAAGCAGCACTTAACATTCCCCACACGGGATATGTGTTTGAATGTTCATGGACTACTACTGCTCTATCTACCTCTCACTGCCACTTCCCTCCATACTTCTTCTCAAATAATCTCTCATCTACAAAGGTTGCAGAACAGTGCAGCCTGTCTCACTCTATAAAATCGAAAATGACGCCATGTCTCCATTCTACTGAGGTAAGTAGATACGCAGACCAGCTACCGGCTTGATACATTGATATTCTCAGGGTACTCTACCCGTATCATTCTTCACAGTTGTGTGTTTATTGTCCGTCCTGCATGATACACCGAGCAAACAGCTCCTTATCATTTATAAAATGTAGTTTAATGGTTTCTTCCACAGAAGGTTTGCAGTCCCGACAGTGTGAAGTACACTGCCAGCTATGTTTGTTACCAACGGGCGTTTATCCCCCTTATCAGTTTTGGGAGACAGGGATTGTCGCCCTTTTATAAATGCTCGTGAGGACGCATGGACTATGTTTTACGGAAGAGTGCATGAGTGAGCGAAAGGTTCACTGAACCACTGTAGCTGAGTTTGATTATTTCATCGCCAGTCGTCGAAGAAGACAAACGATGAGAGAATGGCGTGAAAATTTTAAAATTTTCACAAGGTATTTTTAATTATTTGTAAAGATATTGAAAGGCAATATTGATTGTCAAATCAGATTTTATGGTTCACGCACACTGGTAGTGCAAAAAGTATATAGAAAAGTTTAAACTGTCAACACTTACCTCAACAAATAAAACAGAAGAGACTTACCCAATCATGTCTTATATGTATATTATTATATGCTATTGCTCATATAGTTTTGCTTTTCATGCAGCACAACTGATTCCAGATTTATTATTGCCTGCCTCGTATTTTTTGTATGTGCTAATGCCTTTTTATACCTTCATTGCTGTGAAAGAAACTGCAAGCATATTTAGTAAAATGGAATTGTGGTAATTTTTTCGTCTATATGGTCACATCTGACGAAAGCCAGCCGACAATTTAACAAGACAAGCTCTGGGCTGGAACCCACAGGAAGGCGTAAGGTTGGGAGACAAGACAGACGTGGAGGAGATCGGTCAACAGAGAGGCAGAGACAGCTGGCAGGACATGGTCCCAACTGGAAAGGAACGCCCAGCACTGGGTCCGATGGCGGGGTGTGGTGTCGGACCTGTGCTACACTGGGGGCGAATAGGAAGAAGAAGAAGAAGACTACAGGATGTCCATGGGCTACAAACTTCTGATTGCTTGTTATTGTGTTCATACAGGTACAAGATACTGCACACGTTTACAAGTAGATTACAAGCTAGGTATTAGCATGCCAGCATTGCTAGGTATTAGGCATGAGCATTGGTATGTGTGTCAAAAAATGTCACAAACTAATTTTTTAAAATTTACATATGTATGTGAGTGTGTTAGTCTGCATGAATGTTTGAATGATATATGACTAACTTTGTCATATATAAGAAATAAAAGTTTAATCTTTGAGTGAACGAGATTTTTGTCATCTCATGCAACTTAAAATATAAAAGTGAAGTACTTGTGGCATTTGGAGCATGAGAAGCATTTTCTCTTTACAATAATCAGATCTCACCCACTTTATTGCACATGTCAACAGGGTAGATCCTTGATTACAAGATAACGCGAACGTATTAAACAAGTGAAAGGTACTAGAAATTCTTGCATCTAAAGCTAGCAAAACATCCCGAGAACAAGTAAATAAAAACAGTGAAGGTTTAACAAAAGTAACTGGCAAGAGAGTCCACCTTAGCACTGCACACCGCTCAGCACCACCCACGCCAACACATTTCCATTTAAGACGAGACTCTCGTTACAACCTCCATGGCCGCCTACTGCAGCCTGGCGCCTGACAAATGGAAAGACTTGCTGCAGCTGTTCACACGGCACTGACTTCTGTTCGCTCCTAAACATCTCTTTGCTGTGGTCGTACCTCCCCGATGCACACACGCTAACGTTGTAGGTGGTCGACAGTACGGCTTTTGTGTTTCTCGGGGCAGGCAGCTTCATCTCCATGAAAGGACGCTCAGACAATGGAAATACGTCTTCTTTGTTAAAGATGAAGTCTTTGAAGACTTTGTCTTGTTCCCAAATGTAGGTTCTGTTCTCCTCCTAAAATATGATGTCCAGGTACGGCCATTTCCAAGTGACCCTACTGATAGCATGAGACCGAGTGGAGAAGAACTTTCATCTGACTCTTCGCGTGGCATCAAGAAGATAGTGCGGCTTGAGGCCATTCAACACGTGAGCCACGGCATCCCTCTGCCATGACGGGACAACAACATCCAAGTCATCATCCCAGGGCATCAGGCCGTGGTGGCGCCACGAGCCCAGCAGACTTCCACTGTAGAGGAAAAAGGTCAAGGACGCCTTAGTCATCACTATAGAGAAAGTTGCGACGATTTCCTGCATAATGTACACATCCTGTTGTGACACTGTGGGCTGGAATAGTTTGAGGCTTTTATCCAATTTCTTATTTGGAGTTTTGAATGTAATAAGTGTGTAGTACGATCTGTTATCAATTAGAGTGTTAACCTGAGTGATAAGTTTCATTAAGTTCACAGTGTCGTACTGTTATCGTAAGCGGTACAGTGTGTACAGAAGAGTAAAAGTCTCTACTGTAATTAAAGCCGCCAGAACTAAAAATAGCTTGAACCTTGACATGATTCTAAATGAAGTACACAATTTCTTTTCGGTGATCTTCATTTTCCGCACGAAGTGCAATACGAATTGATAAACAAGAGCAGACTTTCGGACCACTGGTATGATGAGTTGGACTGTGATGAGATGGAAGCACAAGTCACACGAAGAAATTCCCTTGTCCTCCAACAAAATACCACGCACACTGCTTTTCACAAAAAGAAGACACAGGCAGAGAAAGTCGACAGGTGGCGCTGAGATTGGAATTTAAGGTTGAAATCCGAGCATAACTGGACTTGCTCAGTTCAAACACGCTTTTGAAGGGTCAACTGCAATAATAATTTTAGTTGTATCAGTAAATATAAATCGGTGACTTCATATAACAGTAAGAACAAAATATCAGGATGTGAAAACAGAGAGTTGAATTAGAAACTGAAACATGTAACTTGCTATTGTGTCAGCAGATACAATGAGGTCTACAATCGGCCGGTGGAATGGTCTAGTGTAGCAAGCTGTGTGTACTTGTGTATTTTCAAGGTGTTTAAATTGTACTAAAACTACTTTAAACAGGCAACATTATTGTATCAATGTTGCAAAGTAAAGTGTAATCTATGCAGTATGTTTGAGAACAACATTTCATGATTACTAGGAAGACAGCATGAAACAATAACTGATCAAAGTGTATGACAACGACGATGTACATCAAAGCTTATTTATGTCCGCACACACAGACACACACACAGAAACACACACAGACACACAAGCAACATTTGAGCAAGTACATCCTTTATAATACGAGCATGGTAAACAAACAAAGTGCACTTAAAATCTAATCTCATAAATCACAAGTTTTACTATCTTTTCTTCCGAGAATAATTCCACTACAAAATTAGAAACACTTGCGTAGAAGCCCTAATATATATATATACAATATTAACGTACGTTTTACTTTCCACATTATTACTTCCGTGCAATACCAGCTTTCGTTGATGCTTTTTTATTCTGGTGTTGTTTGCTGGTCTGTATCAAAAGAGAGTTTGTACACTTGACAAGTTTAATGAAGCTGAAAATGTGTTAGATAGATGTTGCTCCGTTCTCAAATCAGATTCCTCCCAGATAAATGTTATTCAAATGTACTCACAGCAGATTCCTCACAATTCAATATGGCTTCCTTCTCACAATCTTATTTCTTTTCCCACACACCCTTGCTCCCTGGTGACCGCTCTCCTTTCGTCAAAAAACAAAATTGCGTCAGATTATAGTGACGTCAGATTATAATGACGCAGCAACAGGGCCGCCGAGAGCCAGCCCGGGTCCCGGGACAGACGACCTCTCCGGGCCCCTTGTACTTGTAATCGTAAATCTCACGACAGGCCCCAGTACCCCGAAATTGTATTCTACAGACTTGAAACTCAACTTCTGCATGTGTAATGCTTGGGTGTTCTGTCCTTAGACCTTTCTTTAAAAGAAAAAGTAAAGGAGAAGAAGAAAAAATATCGACTGACCAAGGCCGGGCCCCCTTGACAGCCGCGGGCCCGGGTACACCAGACCCCCTGTCCCCCCCTCTCGTCAGGCCTGCGCAGCAACCCCTTCCTCCCCTCTAGCTCTAGAGCACGGACAGAGCCAGCAAGCGACACGTGACAGCAGTGACCATGCATTCATGAAAAAGAGATGAACTCACTAGGAGGGAGAGAGTCAACTTCTTTATTCAATGTAGGCTCGCGCCAATAACTGAAAGGAAGGATATAAAATAAAAGAAACAGTAAAAACATAAAAAATTCTGGGGGCGAATAGGAACAAGAAGAAGAAGACTACAGGATGTGCATGGGCTACAAACTTCTGAATGATTGTCATTATGTTTATACAGGTATCAAGTTACTGCACACGTTTACAAGTAGATTACAAGCTAGGTATTAGCATGCTAGCATTGCTAGGTATTAGGCATGAGGATTGGTATGTGTGTGCAAATGTCAGAAAATAATTTTTTTAAATGTACATGTGTGTGAGTGTGTTAGTCTGCATGAATACTTGCATGATATATGAGTAACTTTGTCATCTATAAGAAATAAAAGTTTAATCTTTGAGTGAACGAGATTTTTGTCATCTCATGCATCTTAAAATCTAAAAGTGAAGTACTTGTGGCATTTGGAGCACGAGAAGCATTTTCTCTTTACAATAATCAGATCTCACAACAGGGTAGATCCTGGCGCCTGACAAACGGAAAGACTTGCTGCAGCTGTTCACACGGCACTGACTTCTGTTCGTCCTTAATTGTTTTTTCTTCACGGCGGTCGTACCACCCCGATGTACACACGCTAACGTTGTAGGTGGTGGACAGTACGGCTTTTGTGTTTCTCGGGGCAGGCAGCATCATCTCCATGAAAGGACGCTCAGACAATGGAAATACGTCTTCTTTGTTAAAGATGAAGTCTTTAAAGACTTTGTCTTGTTCCCAAATGTGGGTTCTGTTCTCCTCGTAAAATATGATGTCCAGGTACGGCCATTTCCAAGAGAACATACTGATAGCATGAGACCGAGTGGAGAAGAACTTTCATCTGACTCTTCGCGTGGCATCAAGAAGATAGTGCGGCTTGAGGCCATTCAACACGTGAGCCACGGCATCCTTCTGCCATGACGGGACAACAACATCCAAGTCATCATCCCAGGGCACCAGGCCGTGGTGGCGCCACGACCCCAGCAGACTTCCACTGTAGAGGAAAAAGGTCAAGGACGCCTCAGTCATCACTATAGAGAAAGTTGCGACGATTTCCTGCATAATGTACACATCCTGTTGTGACACTGTGGGCTGCAATAGTTTGAGGCTTTTATCCAATTTCACTTTATGAGTTTTGGATGTAATAAGTGTGTAGTACGATGTGTTATCAGTCAGAGTGTTAACCTTAGTGATAAGTTTCATTAAGTTCACAGTGTCGTTCGGTGATCGTGAGAAGTACAGTGCATTCAGAAGAATAAAATTCCCTGCTGTAATCATAGCCGCCAGAATTGAAAATAGCTTGTACCTTGACATGATTCTAAATGAAGTAGACAATTTCTTTGCGGTGATCTTCATTTTCTGCACGAAGTGCAATACGAATTGATAAACAAGAGCAGACTTTCGGACCACTGGTATGATGAGTTGGACTGTGATGAGATGGAAGCACAAGTCACACGAAGGATTTCCCTTGTCCTCCCACCAAATACCACGCACACTGCTTTTCACCAAAAGAAGACACAGGCAGAGAAAGTCGACAGGTGGCGCTGAGATTGGAATTTAAGGTTGAAATCTGCGTATAACTGGACCTGATGAGTTAAAACCCACGCTTTTGAAGGGTCAACTGCAATAATAATTTTAGTTGTATCAGTAAATATAAATCGGTGACTTCATGTAACAGTAAGAACAAAATATCAGTCTGTGAAAACACAGTGTTGAATTAGAAACTGAAATAGGTAACTTGCTATTGTGTCAGCAGATACAATGAGGTCTACAATGGGCCGGTGGAATGGTCTAGTGTAGCAAGCTGTGTACTTGTGTATTTTCTAGGTGTTTAAATGGTACTAAAACTACTTTAAAAAGGCAACATTATTATATCTATGTTGCAAAGTAAAGTGTAATTTATGCAGTATGTTTGAGATCAACAGTTCATGACTACTAGGAACATAGCCTGAAACAATAACTGATCAAAGTGTATGACAACGACGATGCACATCAAAGCTTATTTATGTCCGCACACACAGACACACAAGCAACATTTGAGCAGGTACATCCTTCATTATTCGAGCGTGGTAAACAAACAAAATGCACTTAAAATCTCATAAATCGAGCTCAAGCGTATCATTGCGTCCCTTTGCTCGGAGCTTATTCGTATGCCCGCTAGTTTCTTTTTGAGTGGACTGTTTACTTGTTTGTTTATTTATATTGCCTTTTTGTGATCCTTTCGGTTTTTCAGGGTTCTAAGTTTCTCACGTTTAGCGACTGTAAGTAAACTTATATTTTGTACTGTCCATGCATGTGTGTGTATTTGTTTGCTGAGGATCCATTGTTTTCCTCGCTCGCGTCGGGTGTTTGTTGAATCTGTTTACTGAGCTTGCCTCTTTGAGGGAAAGACGACTGCATTATACGATACTACAGATATTTACCAGAGACCGTGTACTTGCGTCTGTCGTTGAGTACTGCAACCAGCCCAAAGGGCTTCTAACAGCTGGTCCCATGTTAAATAAAATTTGGGACGTCTCTCAAAAATGTAAATGGGCAATCTAAAGCCACCAGTAACTATTTATGCACACTATTTTGAAACTCGTTAGAGATCTCAAAACATTATGCCCAGAAAAAATCCATTGTTTAAAAGACCCGCCAATATTATGTTGAAGGTTACTATGTTCCCCTACCATCCTAACTCTTTCCTTCTATTATTTCCATCTCCAGTCTTCAGTAAGGAAGTGTTCGTCTCGAGTCGTCACACATTTGCTAGCTCAAATCCCTGTCCTCACTATGTTAGAGAAAATTCTTTTCAGAAGTGGTATGTTCAAAGGTCTTTGTCTTTCTTCTCTTGAACCTAATCTTGTGCCTGAATTTCCAAGCGGTAAACACATGCAAAGAACACATTTTGCAGACTGGCTGACTTTACAATGACTTAGTAACAGCAATCACCTTGGTCTTGAGGATTAATTAAACAACAAATATTAACTCCAGTGGCAATACCTTTGGAATGAAAAAGCGTCAATGATGTCTGGGGTGGTAGTTATAAAGCAAGGTGAAACATTGCTCACAGAGCAATTGGAGACAACGAGGGAAGTGTCTTGTCTTCAAAGTAGCGAAGCGGTGTGGAGACCCAGCTTTTTCTTTACACAAAGGCATCTTTGCCACTGCTTTGTAACCACAACCCCAGGGGCAAAGCTTCATCATCGGTGTCTGGACGATGCTTTATACAGAGACAACACGCCTGTCCTTGAGTTCGCCATGTTGCCCTACACGGCCTACAGCAACGACTTTCATATTTTTTTGTTACTATGGCTTCATGTAGAGCTAATATTTTGGGCAAAGTACTCATCGTGTTGAACGCAATGTCCATTTGTTTGTTGGGGAGGGTTTTTTTTTTCTCTCTCTCTCTCCTTTTTTTTTTTTTTTTTTTTTTTTTTGACATCATCGACCTCCGCGAGGTTCACAAACCCAAGGGCTCAAGTCAGCGACACGTTGGACAGACGACAACAACCCAACACTCAAACCAAAAAGGCAGGAACGGCAGCAGCAGCAGCACAACCCTTTGAATGCACGGGCTAGACGCAATGGCCACGGCTGTCTTCCTTTACCGATCCGCTGTCGTCTGCTCTCTTCCAATTTCTTTTACGTCCTCCGTTTGTCGTCACCTTTTTGTCGTCACCTTATTTTGACGTCACACCTTATGGCATTTGCTCAAGGAACTTCCCAAATGACATCCCGCCCTCTACATAAATATGACAGCACTGTGGTGGACTCAGCTTATGGACCATGATATAATTAGGTATGCCAAAGACATGCGCTGAAAATATGGTGTAAGGTACTTCCGGCTTGTGTATATCCTTGCAGACAGACTGATTATAAAATGGATGGCCTGATATTACACAAGTAAAAAACGAAAAAAAGTTTTAAAACTTTTACAGCAATTACTTTTAAATATGAAACAAAACTCATTTTTATAGCTCAGATTTTAATCTTTAACAGAACTGAATATGACATGGTCTGATACCAAATGGGGTATGTCATCAATTAGGACATGAAAGGGTATGACAACGAGTCTTCAATTTAAAGAAAAACTTTTCTGCGCTTGTTTTGATGCTAACTAAACAAGCTAATGCCAAGTCAAAGGGTCGTGGGGGGCAGTAAATACTTAACACCTACACACACAGTTCCTATAAATAAGTGATGGGGAAAGTACGGTCTTTGAACCAGCCCGTCTGCCATAATGGAAAGTCCACTTCTTTTCATTTTTTATTCAGCCTAGGTTAATTTTATTGAAATCTAATTTATCAAGTGCAGCAGAGTTAGAAATATCAAGCCCCTAATGTTCTAACATAGACAAAATACAGAGATAGCAAATAACACATTCGTTACACAGCGTCGGGGCGGCTGTCTTCAAACACTGAACTTGAGAAAATCCACTTTGTAGGTTTTATGTATTGATAATTATTTCCCTTACCAGAACTGTAGAAGGTCTCGTCACACCACCTCTTGAGGTCGTCGACTGACTGCGGCGGCCGTCTGTTCACTGATGTGTATCGGCAGATGACGTCATGCAACGACCACGTGAACGCGGCAATTTGTTAGCCCCACCTCCAACACCTGCACACGGCTGCCACGTGAACAGAACTGAGGAAACAGGGAGCAACTCTCACCTCATCACCTTCCAGAAATTTCGACAATACTACGATAATACTATGGAGGGCAGTGATGTGAGAGAGATGGGGGAGATATAAAGTGGAGGGGGTAGTTATGGAAGAACTCAATACTCAAATCTCTACGAAGTGGCGGCTTGTCTTCTTAAATGCATTTCATTTAACGATCATAATACTACTTTGAGTGCTTGATGAATCTATAGATATTAGTTTATCTAAAGCTTTCATCCAGTCAACCTTGTAGTGACCATGCATTTGTGAAAAAGAGAGATGAACTCACTAGGAGGGAGAGAGATCAACTTCTTTATTCAGTGTAGGCTCGCGACGATAACTGAAAGGAATGATAAAAAAAAAAAAAAACAGAAACAGTAAAATATATATAAATTCCATCAGCCAATCATCAGACTTGCTCTCCGGGATAAAGACTCAGTTCACAACCCGTGCAAACAGTTACACAGTTGTATAGTCAGGCTAGCAACAACTGGAAAACTAGAGAAAGTAGAAATATCTAACTAAAAGAAATACATTAACATAATTTATGCACCTATAGCTTATGGTTTGTTTGTTTGTTTGTTCCTTTGTTTGTTTGTTTTTGATAATTCAGTTTATTAGGAACAAAAAAAAAAATCATTTCTGTTTACACCTTCATATAAAAGTGACACTTAAATATCCCACTATGAAACTAGTGGTCAACATAGAAACCCATTCCCCTAGTACATCTCTTATATATATATATGTTAAAGAGTGCTTCACTTCATGTGTTTATCGAATGTGAAGACAGATTTTTTTAAAAATTCTCTCAGCTATTTTCCACAGTCTGTGCATAAAAGACCATCAAACGTATGATTGGTGTAATGGATTGAAGTAAACTATTTCAGTTATGAATGTTCACTAACTGCTTCAGTAAGTATTTGATCACTATGGTAACAGTTTTCTGGAAATCAGCATTCAGCGCGTGTTTACAAATCAACTGCTCCTATTACTTGTCCACCAGCGAGTGTTTGTCTACAAGTACTTACAATCTACAATTACCTGTAGTTACACTTCTACACATTTCACATTATGTACTTCTGAGAGGCATCCTACACCTTGTCTACACTTAACAGTATGTGGAATATGTATGTGATTGTAGACAGTTATATCTACATCCCACTGCACACAGTATTTGTATAGTAGGGACTGTACACAGTTATATCTACATCCCACTACACACAGTATTTGGTTAGAAGGGTCTGTGCTCGGTACTAGTATTATGTTGTACTGTGTGTCATCAGTCTAGTGCTGGATGCCAGCCGTCGGTACAAGCTTTGAGACAAATGAAGTCTGATTTTCAAAATGACAATACTATGACAACCAGAGGTTTGGGTGCAAAGTTTTACCGAGTGACAAGCAAGCAGCAAGTCGTTGACCATTTTAAAGGACAGAGCAGACGGGAAAGAAGAAGAGCGGAAAAGAAACGATGAAGGGGGACAGAATCTGACAACCTCACTGTAAAAGTGAACACGAGCATCACTTTCATGGCTGAGAGAGAAAAAAACGATTCTTGCCGGCAGCTGGCTTTGCTTTCAATACGATATGCATGAGCTGTTGTTATGTTTGTGCCATCTGTTGGTGTGACTCACTAACCAGTTTGAGAACATCTAAACTTTTTAAGTAAGCTGGGACATGTTACAAAAGACACTTAGGAAAACCTATACATCATCATCATCATCATCATCATCATCATCATCATCATCATCATCATGAAAGGACGTGGACAGAAGAATATTTAATTGCAAGTGTGCGTACCACTCTGTATCTATAAAGCATAGCAAGAATTGTTTAATGTCGAAAACATGGGCAAAAAACATCAAAAATTAAATAATTGTTGTTGTTGTTGTTGTTGTTGTTGTTGTTGTTGTTGTTGTTGTTGTTGTTGTTGTTCCGCTAAAAAGTCTCAACACTTGCCTTTCATCCCTCACCACACCTGTGTTCCCGCCTGTGCAAGTTCACCCTGACTGTGCGGGGTCAGAAGTATCAGTAAGACAGTCTACAGGTCTTGATGGATTCAGAATGCTTTTCCAAAAGCTTAAAAGTTCAAGTAGTCATTTCAGTTTTTCTCTTGTTCTCTTTCTGACTTTCTGTTTCTCTCTGTCCCTCACTCTATACTCACTTACCTGGCCACCGTTTGCTTCGCATGTCCCCAGTGAACCACTCTCAACTGCTATAGGACATGCAACTGTCGTTTAGGCAGAACTTCAGTCAAGGCTGTTTTGTTTCAGTTTTGAATAAAATATTGAGATTTGTGTTTATTACAGCAACATTCTTTAAGAAGTCGTTCAAACTCTTAGCGAGTGTTTTAATCAGACTCTCATCCGTGGGTTTGTAGTTGACATTTTGTGGAGTATGTGACTGGTTCTGGTGCAAATATGTTGGAAACATTACATGGTAGTGCCATTTAGAACTGGAAGCAGCACTTAACATTCCCCACACGGGATATGTGTTTGAATGTTCATGGACTACAACTGCTCGATCTACCTCTCACTTCCACTGTCCTCCATGCTTCTTCTCAATTAATCTCTCATCTACAAAGGTTGCAGAACAGAGCAGCCTGTCTCACTCTATAAAATCGATAATGACGCCATGTCTCCATTCTACTGAGGTAAGTAGATACGCAGACCAGCTACCGTCTTGATACATTGATATTCTCAGGGTACTCTACCCGTATCATTCTTCACAGTTGTGTGTTTATTGTCCGTCCTGCATGATACACCGAGCAAACAGCTCCTTGTCATGCATAAAATGTTGTTTAATGGTTTCTCCCACAGAAGGTTTGCAGTCCCGACAGTGTGAAGTACACTGCCAGCTATGTTTGTTAGGAACGGGCGCTTATCCCCCTTGTCAGTCTCGGGAGACAGGGATTGTCGCCCTTTTCTAAATGCTAGTGAGGACGCATGGACTATGTTTTACGGAAGAGTGCATGAGTGAGCAAAAGGTTCACTGAACCACTGTAGCTGAGTTTGATTATTTCATCGCCAGTCGTTCAAGAAGACAAACGGTGAGAGAATGGCGTAAAAACTTTAAAATTTTAACAAGGTATTTTTAATTATTTGTAAAGATATTGAAAGGCAATATTGATTGTCAAATCAGATTTTATGGTTCACGCACACTGGTAGTGCAAAAAGTATATAGAAAAGTTTAAACAGTCAACACTTACCTCAACAAATAAAACAGAAGAGTTATGTGGTATATGTATATTGTGTTATATGTATATTTGTATATGCTATTGCTCATATAGCTTTTTTTCCTGCAACACAACAACTGATTCCAGATTTATTATTGACTGCCTCATGTTTTTTGTATGTGCTAATGCCTTTTCACGCCTTCTTTGCTGTGAAAGAAAATCGAAGCATATTTAGTAAAATGGAATGGTGGTAATTTTGTCGTCTATATCGTCACACTTTACGAAAGCCAGCCGACAATTTAACAAGACATGGGGTGGAACCCACAGGAAGGCGCAAGGTCGGGAGACCCAGACAGACATGGACATCAGTCGACAGAGAGGCAGAGACAGCTGGCAGGACATGGTCCCAACTGGAAAGGAACGCCCAGAACTGGGTCCGATGGCGGGGTGTGGTTGCGGCCCTATGGTCCACTGGGGGTGAATAGGAACAAGAAAAAGAAGACTACAGGATGTGCATGGGATACAAACTTCTGAATGCTTGTCATTATGTTCATACAGGTACAAGATACTGCACACTTTTACAAGTAGATTACAAGCTAGGTATTAGCATGCTAGTATTGCTAGATATTAGGCATGAGCATTGGTACGTATGTGCAAAAAGTCATCAACTAATTTTTAAAAATGTACATATGTATATGTGAGTCTGCATGAATGATTGCATGATATATGACTGACATTGTCATATGTAAAAAATAAAAGCTTATCCTTTGAATGAACGAGAATTTTGTCATTTCGTGCATCTTAAAATGTAGAAGTGAAGTACTTGTGGCATTTAGAGCATGAATGACAAAACAGAGAAGCTTTTTCTCTTTACCATAATCAGATCTCACCCACTTTATTGCACATGTCAACAGGGTAGATCCTTGATTACAAGATAACGCGAGCGTATTAAACAAGTGAAAGGTACTAGAAATTCTTGCATCTAAAGCTAGCAAAACATCCCGAGAACAAGTAATTAAAAACAGTGAAGGTTTAACAAAAGTAACTGGCAAGAGAGTCCACCTTAGCACTGCACACCGCTCAGCACCACCCACGCCAACACATTTCCATTTAAGACGAGACTCTCGTTACAACCTCCATGGCCGCCTACTGCAGCCTGGCGCCTGACAAACGGAAAGACTTGCTGCAGCTGTTCACACGGCACTGACTTCTGTTCGCCGCCAATTAAGTACTCTTCACGGTGGTTGTACCACCCCAATGCACACACGCTAACGTTGTAGGTGGTGGACAGTACGGCTTTTGTGTTTCTCGGGGCAGGCAGCATCATGTCCATGAAAGGACGCTCAGACAATGGAAATACGTCTTCTTTGATGAAGATGAAGTCTTTGAAGATTTGGTGTTGGTCCCACATGTGGGTTCTGTTCTCCTCGTAGAATGAGATGTCCAGGAACGGCCATTTCCAAGTGACCCTACTGATAGCATGAGACCGAGCGGAGAAGAACTTCCATCTGACTCCTTGTGTGGCATCAAGAAGAAAGTGCGGCTTGAGGCCATTCAGCACGTGAGCCACGGCGTCCTTCTGCCATGACGGGACAGCAACATCCAAGTCATCATCCCAGGGCACCAGGCCGTGGTGGCGCCATGACCCCAGCAGACTTCCACTGTAGAGGAAAAAGGTCAAGGACGCCTTAGTCATCACTATAGAGAAAGTTGAGACGATTTCCTGCATAATGTACACATCCTGTTGTGACACTGTGGGCTGCAATAGTTTGAGGCTTTCATCCAATTTCACTTTATGAGTTTTGAATGTAATAAGTGTGTAGTACGATGTGTTATCAGTCAGACTGTTAACCTTAGTGATAAGTTTCTTTAAGTTTGCAGTGTCGTACTGTGACCGTGAGAAGTACAGTGTGTACAGAATAAGAAATGTCCATGTTGTAATCCAAGCCACCAGAATTGAAAATAACTTGAACCTTGGCATGATTCTAAATGAAGTACACAATTTCTGTGCAGTGATCTTCATTTTCGGAAGGATGTGCTATACGAATTGATAAACAAGAGCAGACTTTCGGACCACTGGTTTGATGAGTTGGACTGTGATGAGATGGAAGCACAAGTCACACGAAGGATTTCCCTTGTCCTCCCACAAAATACCACGCACACTGCTTTTCACCAAAAGAAGACACAGGCAGAGAAAGTCGACAGGTGTTGCTGAGATTGGAATTTAAGGTTGAAATCCGAGCATAACTGGACTTGCTCAGTTCTAACACACTTTTGAAGGGTTAACTGCAATAATAATTTGAGATATAGCAGTAAATATAAATCGGTCACTTCATGTAACAGTAAGAACAAAACATCAGTCTGCGAAAACAGAGAGTTGAATTAGAAACTGAAATAGGTAACTTGCTATTGTGTCAGCAGATACAATGAGGTCTACAATGGGCTGGTGGAATGGTCTAGTGTAGCAAGCTGTGTGTACTTGTGTATTTTCAAGATGTTCAAATGGTGCTAAAACTACTTTAAACAGGCAACATTATTGTATCAATGTTGCAAAGTGAAGTGTAATCTATGCAGTATATTTGAGATCAGCATGTCATGACTACTAGGAAGACAGCATGAAACAATAAGTGATCGAAGTGTATGACAACGACGATGCACATCAAAGCTTATTTATGTCCGCACACACAGACACACAGACACACAGACACACAAGCAACATTTGAGCAGGTACATACTTCATAATGCGAGCGTGGTAAACAAACAAAATGCGCTTAAAATCTAATCTCATAAATCACAAGTTTTACTATCTTTTCTTTCGAGAATAATTTCGCTTCAAAATTAGAAACACTTGCGTAGAAGCCCTAATATATATATACAATATTAACGTACATTTTACGTTCAACATTATTACTTCCGTGCGATACCAACTTTAGCTGATGCTTTTTTTATTCTTGTCCAGTTCTGGTTTTGTTTGCTGGTCTGTCTCAAAAGAGAGTCAGTACACTTGCCAAGTTTAAAGGGATTCTAAAGGCAAAATAAAACTGCTTAGAATCGCGTAAAGAGAAGGATAAATTTGAATCTCGTCTATTTATATGTGTGTTCATGTGGAAAACGTTGAAGGTTTTTAGTAGAATGTTGTGTTTAATAAGAGAAATTACACGGGACTCTGTTTTTGCTTCCACGAAGTCTCGTTCTCCGTCACGTGACCCTATGACGTGTGGTTTCCATAGTGAGGACCATGCCTCGAGAATGTACTGCACCCGATTGCCACGAAAAGATGGGAAAAGATTCAAATTTTTTTTTCATCAGCTTCCGAAAGACAGAGCCTTACAAGCCTTACACACAGAGTGCGTCATAGAATAAACAGACGTCAAATCTTCGCAATGCTACAGACACTTCCTGTGATAGACTGACGTCACAAGAAGACTGACGTCACAAGAAGACTCGTCTGCTTGATCATGTTGGGAAGCTATCGTGGTTACTCGGCGGAAGGACACAAGGGTCGATTTCACTGGATTTTTTCGATGTTTATAAACATCGGCAACCGAAATAGTTCTACTAAGTGGTAATTAAGTGAGAAACAAATCCTTTATTTCTCCACTATCGCTCTCGTGCTCTGTAATTGTAACTAAATATATTTTTGAAACGTTTGACCTTCGCCACAGCCTTATCACAAGCCTTCAGTATCCGTTTAATGAAGCTGAAAATGTTTTAGATAGATGTTACTCCATTCTCACAACGGATTTTCACGCAGATAAATGTTACTCAAATGTACTCACCACAGATTCCTCACGGTTCAATATGGCTCCGTTCTCACAATCTTTTTCTTTTCTCACCCACCCTTGCTCACTGGGGACTGCAATCTTTTCTCTTTTTTTCTCGCCAAAAACGTCAAAAAACAAAATTGCGTCAGATTATAGTGACGTCAGATTATAATGACGCAGCAACCCCCTCCTCCCCTCTAGCTCTAGAGCTCGGACAGAGCCAGCACGCGACACGTGACAGCAGTGACAATGAATTCATGAAAAAGAGATGAACTCACTAGGAGGGAGAGAGTCAACTTATTTATTCAGTGTAGGCTCGCGACGACAACTGAAAGGAATGATTAAAAAAAAGAGAAACAGTAAAAATATATAAAAATTCCATCAGCCAATCCAGAGGCTTGCTCTCCGGGATAAAGACTCAGTTCACAACCTGTGCAAACAGTTACACAGTTGTATAGTCAGGCTAGCAACAATTGGAAAACTAGAAAAAGTAGAAAAATCTAACTAAAATAAACACATTAACATAATTTATGCAGCTATAGATTATGGCATGGTCACTAGATGAGCCTCACCTTGCAAGAATCAACTCAGCTACCTAACAACCTGCACTAAAGTAAATTACATTTCTGTTCTCCTTGCACTCAGTTGTTCAAGTGTTTTATAACCTGAAGTTAATATTGTAAATGTTTTCTCTCAAACGTATTGTTCTAAAGCTACCGATGGCTATGCTTGGTGTTACCTTGCCATGTTTATCTGGTCTTAAACGGGAGAACCTAAATTGTGATATTACACTGTGAAATATTGAATGTTGAAATTAGAATAATGTTTGTTTGTTTGTTTGTTTGTTTGTTTTTTTTTTTGATCAATAGTTTTATTCGGAACAAGAAAAAGCATTTCTGTCTACTCCTGCATATAAAAGTGACTTAAAACTCCCAGTATAAAACTAGTGGAAGGACAACATAGACACCCCTTCCCCTATTACATCTCTTATACATTCATGTTTAAAGAGTGTTTCACATCATAAGGAGTTACATGTTACAAATCAGCAAGTGTGACAGAGGAAGACAAGAAAATACATTAGTCAAACCATTTCAGAGTCTTTTTGTTATGGATATATTTTATAAAATTTTTATACAGTAATAAACAGCATCTGATTCACAACTACTTATTCTTTTATCAGCCCATCAAACGTGTGCGTTCATACAGATCCCGACAAAAAACTGCGTTTGATTATTCCATTGCCAGTCGTCGAAGAAGACAAACGGTGAGAGAATGGCTTGAAATCTTAATATTTGTTTGGAAATCATGATAATGGGAAGAAGCATTGCTGCTTCTTTTTTAACAGTGGTAGTTAAAATTCAATAAAAATTCACAGCCAAGTAAGGATTTCAGGAATCACCTAGGGAAACGAAGAATGAAGTGAAGTGTATTGTCGCCAGCCAGGTGTATCTGCCAAGTCAGCACCTACTGTTCTGAAGTCTGCAAGTATGTCATCGTCAGCCAGGTGTGTCCGCCTAGTCGACACTCGCTGCTCTGGGGTACAGACACGGTATCGTCGTCAGCCTGGCATGTACCCCGTCAACACCAGCAGCCCCAGATTATAGTATTCAAGGGAGATTATTCAGGGGCGTGTGTGTGTGTAAGGTGATCACTCTTGGACTTCACCAAAAGTAAGAATTTTGGACATTCTGTATGGGTTTTAAAGCTGAAGAAATTTCGAACTACTGAAGTAACTTTGCTTATAGAGATTGGATGACTGGAAGGTTGAGAGTCGCTTATGGCAATGATGTGGCATTTATGGTTTGTAGTCATTTGCATGTATTGCTATGAGTTCGGTGAACTTTACTGCCCTCCCCTAAAATCTACACAAGCTCCTGTATAGGATAGAATTGTAAGCCCACCTACAAAGCTTTGTAATCTGTTGTAATTTCTGTAAGTAAGGACACGTGTGGGACACAGTGTGTCTGGTGACTTGGGTACCGTCCCCAGCAATTGGTGACCCCGACCCGAGACACTAAAGGAAAGGTCAGCCAACTCTATGCGCGCGCAGTGGGACAGCGTTGATTGTGTTTGTGGTATAGGCAGCTTCCGGTCGCTTTGTTTTGTATCCGAGAGCGTTTTGGAATCCTTTGCTATTGATGAAATCCTTTTAGTAAGTATGTTTTGATATATATATATATTTTAAATATGAATTATAATGTAAAATATATACACTCAAGCACAGCGTTGTATCGTAGTATTTGTAAGTATTTTACGAGTCAAGATGGTTTTGTCAGCAAGTTCTCGCTCTCTATCTCATTGTCTTTCTGACTGGTTACAGTGTGTAGTTTGTAGTGAGTTTATCTTTTCTGAATTCAGAATAAGGCTCTCAGAACGTGCCTTAAACTCCATTTATTCTGTAATACGTTTGAATCATTATTGATTGTGTAACAATGTTGTTTTTTTAACACATTCCCATCATGAGTTGTGTTATCAGGACGATAGTGTACTTGAAATGTGTGGCAAAGAAAAAAAATGGATGTTCCTTCATCTATCCCTGATATTTATGTGTCTAATTCCCGTGAAATAAACGAGAGAGAGCAAACCAAAAACCTGCCAAGACATCAAGAAGCGGAAGTGGGGGTGGATTGGTTACACTTTACAAAAGCCAGCCGACAATTTAACAAGACAAGCTCTGGGCTGGAACCCACAGGAAGACGCAAGGTTGGGAGACAAGACAGACGTGGAGGAGATCGGTCCACAGAGAGGCAGACACAGCTGGCAGGACATGGTCCCAACTGGAAAGGAACGCCCAGCACTGGGTCCGATGGCGGGGTGTGGTTGCGGCCCTACGCTCCACTGGGGGCGAATAGGAACAAGAAGAAGAAGACTACAGGATGTGCATGAAACTTCTGGATGCTTGTCATTATGTTCATACAGGTATCAAGATACTGCACACTTTTACAAGTAGATTACAAGCTAGGTATTAGCGTGCTAGTATTGCTAGGTATTAGGCATGAGCATTGGTATGTATGTGCAAAAAATGTCAGAAAATAATTTTTTTAAATGTACATGTGTGTGAGTGTGTTAGTCTGCATGAATGTTTGCATGATATATGACTAACTTTGTCATATATAAGAAATAAAAGTTTAATCTTTGAGTGAACGAGATTTTTGTCATCTCATGCATCTTAAAATCTAAAAGTGAAGTACTTGTGGCATTTGGAGCACGAGAAGCATTTTCTCTTTACCATAATCAGATCTCACCCATTTTATTGCACATGTCAACAGGGTAGATCCTTGATTACAAGATAACGCGAGCGTATTAAACAAGTGAAAGGTACTAGAAATTCTTGCATCTACAGCTAGCAAAACATCCCGAGAACAAGTAAATAAAAACATTCAAGGTTTAACAAAAGTAACTGGCAAGAGAGTCCACCTTAGCATTGCACACCGCTCAGCACCACCCACGCCAACACATTTCCATTTAAGACGAGACTCTCGTTACAACCTCCATGGCCGCCTACTGCAGCCTGGCGCCTGACAAACGGAAAGACTTGCTGCAGCTGTTCACACGGCACTGACTTCTGTTCGCTCCTCGCCATCTCTTTGCGGTGGTCGTACCTCCCCGATGCACACACGCTAAGCCTGTAGGTGCGGGACAGTACGGCTTTTGTGTTTCTCGGGGCAGGCAGCATCATCTCCATGAAAGGACGCTCAGACAATGGAAATACGTCTTTTTTGTTGAAGATGAAGTCCTTGCAGACTTTGTCTTGTTCCCAAATGTGGGTTCTGTTCTCCTCGTAGAATGAGATGTCCAGGAACGGCCATTTCCAAGGGAGACTACCAATAGCATGAGACCGGGCGGAGTAGAACTTCCATCTGACTCCTTGTGTGGCATCAAGAAGAAATTGCGGCTTGAGGCCATTCAACACGTGAGCCACGGCATCCTTCTGCCATGACGGGACAACAACATCCAAGTCATCATCCCAGGGCACGAGGCCGTGGTGGCGCCACGACCCCAGCAGACTGCCACTGTAGAGGAAAAAGGTCAAGGACGCCTCAGTCATCACTATAGAGAAAGTTGCGACGATTTCCTGCATAATGTACACATCCTGTTGTGACACTGTGGGCTGCAATAGTTTGAGGTTTTCATCCAATTTCACATTATGAGTTTCGAATGTTATAAGTTTGTAGTACGATCTGTTATCAGTCAGAGTGTTAACCTGAGCGGTAAGTTTCATTAAGTTTGAAGTGTCGTACTTTGATCGTAAGAGGTACAGTGTGTTAACCTGAGTGATAAGTTTCATTAAGTTTGCAGTGTCGTACTGTGATCGTGAGAAGTACAGTATATACAGAAGAGGAAATGTCTCTACTGTAATCAAAGCCGCCAGAATTGAAAATGTCTTGAACCTTGACATGATTCGAAATGAAGGACACACTTTCTGTGCAGTGATCTTCATTTTCGGAAGGAAGTGAAATACGAATTGATAAATAAGAGCAGACTTTCGGACCACTGGTATGATGAGTTGGACTGTGATTAGATGGAAGCCCAAGTCACACGAAGGAATTCCCTTGTCCTCCAACAAAATACCACGCACACTGCTTTTCACCAAAAGAAGACACAGGCAGAGAAAGTCGACAGGTTTCGCTGAGATTGGAATTTAAGGTTGAAATCCGAGCATAACTGGACTTGATGAGGTAAAACCCACGCTTTTGAAGGGTCAACTGCAATAATAATTATAGGTATGTCAGTAAATATAAATCGGTGACGTTATGTAACAGTAAGAACAAAACATCAGTCTGTAAAAAACAGAGAGTTGAATTAGAAACTGAAATAATTAACTTGCTATTGTGTCAGCAGATACAATGAGGTCCACAATGGGCTGGTGGAATGGTCTAGTGTAGCAAGCTGTGTGTACTTGTGTATTTTCAAGGTGTTTAAATGATGTTAGAAATACTTTAAACAGGCAACATTATTGTATCTATGTTGCAAAGTAAAGTGTAATCTATGCAGTATATTTGAGATGAACAGTTCATGACTACTAGGAAGATTGCAAGAAACAATAACTGATCAAAGTGTATGTCAACGACGATGTACATCAAAGCTTATTTATGTCCGCACACACTCACACAGACACACAAGCAACATTTGAGCAAGTACATCCTTCATAATGCGAGCGTGGTAAACAAACAAAATGCACTTAAAATCTAATCTCATAAATCACAAGTTTTACTATCTTTTCTTCCGAGAATAATTCCACTACAAAATTAGAAACACTAGCGAAGAAGCCCTTATATATATATACAATATTAACGTACATTTTACTTTCCACATTATTACTTCCGTGCAATACCAGCTTTCGTTGATGCTTTTTTATTCTGGTGTTGTTTGCTGGTCTGTATCAAAAGAGAGTTTGTACACTTGCCAAGTTTAATGAAGCTGAAAATGTGTTAGAGAGATGTTACTCCGTTCTCAATTCAGATTCCCCCCAGATAAATGTTACTCAAATGTACTCACCACAGATTCCTCACAATTCAATATGGCTTCCTTCTGACAATCTTATTTCTTTTCCCACATACCCTTGCTCCCTGGTGACGGCTCTCCTTTCGTCAAAAACAAAATTGCGTCAGATTATAGTGACGTCAGATTAAAATGACGCAGCAACCCCCTCCTCCCCTCTAGCTCTAGAGCACGGACAGAGCCAGCACGCGACACGTGACAGCAGTGACCATGCATTCATGAACAAGAGATGAACTCACTAGGAGGGAGAGAGACAACTTCTTTATTCAGTGTATGGTAGTGTATGGGCGAGGGGGCGGCGATGGTGGGTGGTGGCCGATAGAGGGCCGGTAGTCCAGAGCTTGTTAGGCAGAAAAACGCTGATGCATGCCGGTAAAGTAAAGGTACGATTGTGAAAGACCGCGAAAATAGATCTGCTGATGCATGAGACCGCGAACAAGGCAGAGCTGAGACGCAAGGACAGGGGAGAAAACTGCGAAGTGAAAGCGCAAGACAAGTGACGTAGCCGTGACTGTGGATGTCGCCTGCATTAGAGAGTTGTGCAACTGCTGACAGGTTGCTGCCTTTCTGAGTGCTGGACTGTTGTGGTCACTGTTCGACTCCCCTCACCACGCACCACTTGGTTACAAATATAAGGAGACAGAGCAGAGGTGTGGGGTGCAGTTGGTGTGAGGTCAGAAAGTGTGTTGGATCGAGGTTCGCCAGAGCCAGCAGCATCGACTGGCATCAGAAATGTAATCTAGAACCCACGACAGCGTTGTCTTTTGTGTTGTTGAGGAGAGATTGGGGAAAAGCCCGAATCTTACCCTGTTACAAGTGTAGGCTCGCGACAAAAACTGAAAGGAAGGATATAAAATAAAAGAAACAGTAAAAACAAAAAAACAATTCCATCAGCCAATCCAGAGGCTTGCTGTCCGGGAGAAAGACTCAGTTCACCACAATTGCAAAAACAGTTACACGGTCTACAAGTACTTACAATCTACAATTACCTGTAGTTACACTTGTCTACATTTCACATTATGTACTTCTGAGAGGCTGCCTACACCTTGTCTACACTTAACAGTATGTGGAATATGTATGTAATTGTACACAGTTATATCTACATCCCACTACACACAGTATTTGTAGAGAAGGGTCTGTAAACAAGTATATCTACATCCCACTACACAAAGTATTTGAATAGAAGGGAGTGAGCACAGCTCATTGTAAAAGTAAACACGAGCATCACTTTCATGGCTGAGAGAGAAAACGAACCTTGCCGGCAGCTGGCTTTGCTTTCAATGCGAGATGCATGAGCTGTTGTTATGTTTGTGCCATCTGTTGGTGTGACTCACTAATTAATTTCAGAAAATCCCAACTTTTCTCGTAAACTGGGACGTGTTACAAAAGACACTTGAAAAAAAAACTATTATCCATGGGTTTGTAGGTGAAATTTTGAGGAGTATGTGACTGGTTCTGGTGCAAATATGTTGAATAAATACTAGGGACATTTAGAACTGGAAGCAACACTTAACATTTCCCACACTGGGATATGTTTCTGAATGTTCATGGACTACAACTGCCCTCGTTATCTCTCACTTCCACTGCCACTGTCCTCCATGCTTCTTCTCAATCTCTCATTTACAAAGGTTGCAGAACAGTGCAGCCTGACTCACTCTGTAGAAACGAAAATGAGACCATGTCTCCCTCCTACTGAAGTAAGTACATAAGCAGACCAGCTACCGTCTTGATACATTGATATTCTCAGGGTACTCTACCCGTATCATTCTTCACAGCTGTGTGTTTATTGTCTGTCCTGCATGAGACTCCAAGCAAACAGCTCCTTGTCATGCATAAAATTTAGTTTAATGGTTTCTCCCACAGAAGGTTTGCAGTCCCGACAGTGTGAAGTACACTGCCAGCTATGTTAAAACTTTGTTTTACAGACCAAGCGACACCTTTGTGTATGAGTGCAGTGAGTCCTTCACTATTAATACCTGGGGCTTGACATCAGTTCTTTTTCTTCTGCTGCATCATCATCGCCAGCAGCAGCAGCAGCATCTCTCTCAAAGTGTCTCACATTTAAAAAACAAACAGAAAGCACCAGAGCGTGAGATGACACAGGTGTAGGGTCTGTTGTCACTCAGCAAACGATGTGATCAGAGTTCTCAGTCCAGCCAGCAGCCAGTGGTTGCTGACATTAACAGGTGTGGCTGAAGATTCACTCACCTTGTAGACTGAGTAAATATTTCAAACACTGTAACCTGCAGGTAGACAGACTTGCTGACTGTACTAACATACACGTGTGTGTCTGTTCGCTTTTCTAGGTTAGTTCTCTCTGTCACTCTCCTCACTCACTGACCGACTGTCAAAAAGAATATTTTATTTCTCTGGTAATACGCATGTAAGCACTCCATAGTGAAATACAACAAGAAAATTAGTAGCAGATGCACACTCAAGCTACAAGCCTGAAAGACGGTATTAGTCTAAACTAAATTGTTGACCAACATCAAAGCCACAAAGTTGTGTTTAATGTTCAAACCATAATAACACACCGCAGCTCAGTTCTACGGCGACCTATTTCACATTCACAGTGAATCACTGATACTGCAGACACAAAGAACAGACCGATCGAAATCGAAATCCATATCAAAAAAACAATGAACTTGTATACTTTTTCTACAATCACGAGCAACACAAGATGTGAACGTCAGTGAAGAGCATTTTCAGTTATCTAGATCGTTTTAACAACACCACAAGAGGTGAGATGACATATTTAAGTAACGGATAATATATTAATATTGACCTGTAACGTACGCCGGTCCTTCTGCATCTTTCGCTGCCCAGGGATCTGACCCAGAGATGTACAAACTGTTCAACGGCTTTGTGGGCTGTCAAACTTCGCAGAAAAGCTTCCGCATTGCTCTCGAAATATGTGTAATGATCTCTGTATTTTTATTCTACTCCCAGTCAAAAAAGGAAAAAAATACTAAAAGTGATCATGCAGACGAAGGTCACACCAAGGACAGTGCTCACACAAAAAAACAGTTCGGTTGCCATGGAACTAACGCAAGGCAGCGCTTGCGCATGCGTAGTGAAGGGATATTTTACTCCGGGTTGACAAGTATACTTTTCACTGCTCGTCAAACTCTCCATTGATCACTCTGTCAAGGAAATCTACGATATCCTGAAGGGATTTCGATGCTGGCGATGGTGTGTCTTTGTCTAGACTGTGGGCAGCCGATACTAAGTCAATGAGATCCAATGGCAGAGCTACAAAGCCCGCAGCAATCAAAATAGGGGAAGCAGCTCTGGCAGCTGCCCCCGCTGCTTTAACTCCCCTTAAAATCCCGCCTGCAACGCCCCCTGCTGAACGTGCCACGACACCAACAGCACCAACCCCTTCAACGGCATCCCCACTTTCTCTTGCATTCATATCTGTTATATCTTTCACGTTGTGCCTTTCCAGGAACTTCAGACGAAATTCTTCCCATTTCCTCTGGACCTCCTTGACATTGTGCTTCTTGATGAAGTGTCCTGTCACAGAAGCGCCGACAGACACAGCGCCACTGACACCTGACACTATCCCCAGCACAATGGCTGGAATCAAGGTGACTCCCAGGGTGAAGGGGGCGGCTATGGCCAGGCCAGCCGCAGTACCTGGAAACAAAATGTTTGAACAATGTAAACTGTTGTCACCGAAATACTATTCGCAAGAAATAGTTTATAAATTGTTTTTAGAGGAGCTTTGTTAGATATTTTAAAGTGAGTCCATCCGGTCAACCTGTCTATGTCATACGCATGCTCATCATACAAATCCCTTTGTCTTTATGAATACATTTGGACTTAGTTTAGCTTATTCCTTGCTATACCTTCCGGCTTTCTATTCCTTTCAGATGTGCATGTACATCACAGAACATTGACTGCATGTCACTGGACGTATCGTATGACTCATTTATCTTCATCTTTTTGGTGATACAGTAGGGAACCTACCTCCCGTGGCGATGGCTACAGAACTTCCGGCCACGCGGGAAATGTTAACGTTCTTGTGATGCTTGTTGAGGTCTTCGATGATCTCCTGAATGGAATTTTTTAGTATGTAAGCCTCCCTTTTTTCATCCCATGTATCCCGACCAGCCATTATCAGCACCTGAGAGAAATGAAGCACCGGAAAAATAAATTTATCAACAGAACTGAAGTTAACAAGGATAACTTATCAACCCTCGGTGGCATCTACCTATATTGATAAACTACTGTCTAGTGACATGTGTAGTCATATCCGCCGACCAACAGACCACTAACCACCTACCACTCGCTACCGCAGGAACGTCAACTTCCCGGCACTTGGCCGAGATTTTCGTGTTCCTTAGACCTCGATGGAACACACCCTTGGGGGGCCGTCGAGGCAGAAAATGATCTGGTAGCTCTTCATCTAGAGAACAAGTCTTCACATCTAACAGTGATGATGCCTCATCCAAGTCGCTTCAAACGCTAATAAGGGACGACCTTGCCTACCTGCATCTCCATTCTAGGGAAAGTAACTGGATGTGACAACACCTGCCGTTCTGCCTTGTCCAGATGATCTTTATAAACCCTTCTTTGGTGACACTCTGACATCTCACCTGATATTTTTACAGAGGTCGACCGAGGTCTACCAATGGCAGGTCTGTTGCTATCAAATTAGCTGGTACACTACATGTTTCTATGGTGTACCCACATTTAATAGAAAATTCTTAGGCTTAAAAAAATAATAACAAATAACAGAGTGTATGCAGAAGATGTTACAGACATTTTACCTCTTAGAAGAGTGGCAACCAATAGTGTCACGAAGTTTACTGCTGAAGGATCTGGGGAAGATGGGCCGAGCTGACGGAAAACACCTTTATAGTAAACCTGTCACGTGATCCAAACTCACCCGTTGCTACCAAGTCCAGCACTCGTCTGGTGCAAAGTTCAGAAATGTTTACAAAAGAAAGACCCGGACCTTGTTATGTACCGATTTCCGAGGAAATGGCAATCGCAGATAAGGGTTAATCACTTAAACCTGTTTACCTGCGTGGATTAACTGAAGGACACCATCATGCTAGTGGGGGAGGGGAAGTGGTTCACTGTACTGTATGAACTTCCTGTCTGTGCATGGTCTGTAAGACGGGCATCTTGTAGGTAGACATGAAAGAGTCTTTCCCAGACTTGTGTATCGTACCCACATGTTCTCGTCGCATCTCTGTGATTGAGCTCTATTGACACAGTATAGAAAGGCGAAACAGTGCACACCAGAAAATATATTAACAGCCAGAAATTGGAGTAATACACCATGGAGATGTTGTCTTTGAATGACAAACAGCCAATACAATCTGTTGGTCTGCAATGCTTTTCAATGCACATCAAGCATGAAGAAAGAGTAAAACAAAATCAACTTCTTTTGCTCTAATTTTTCAGGAGGGTCGAGGACGTTCAACAAGAGTTTGAACCTAGGCACCAACCTATCCTCGTCCCCTCCCCTTGGTCTGGTTACTAAGACGACGCAATGATTATCACGTAGCTATATGTTTAGTGTTGTGACACGTGAGTTTATCCCAGTTTGTAAACAGTTTATTTCATCTTGGAAAGTGCAGATCACTCTGAGTGCACTGACCTGCACGCGTTTCATAAGGAGGATGACGTGGACGAGTTGGTTAACTATATTTTTTGTTGTTGTGAGTACAGTATTACAGTCATCATTTCTCCAACTATGTCGTGGGCAGCAGATAAACTAAACTGAGTTTAAAATAAAATAAAGTGTTTGTACAACGATAGACGCACGCAATACAAACGGCATCATAAAAGACACGACAAACAAAAGCAAACAAACAGAAGGGTAAACAAGCTCCTTGTTTCATTATGATTATTTTCTGAAGGCCGCTGCTCAGGGACAAGGCCAGTGGAAACAAACTGTGTAAGGGTGGAGTGGTGGGGAACGACCCTCCTTGACTCTGTGACATTTCTGAAAAATCCTCTTGTGGCGCGAGCTGTGACGTCAACAGACCTCAAATTTTTTCTTGCTTAAGAAAACGATTGCTTTCCTCGGACAAAAACTTACCTTGATCGACTGGCTAACCGAGAGATTATCAAATTTTTAATGCCTGGTTTTGGTAAACTCGGGGCTGATTGAGTCTCTAGATCTTGCAAACCAATTCCATCCTACTCTACAATACCTTCGACACTTCTAATACCTATCACATTTCTTTTAATGCCTAATTCTACCTACATTACTAAGTTACTCATAACTAAAGTATGAGAACAGGGATTTTGAAGTACGTGAGCCACGTGACAGAACACCTGCACGGTGCGGTGATGTTTCTCTCGCACTCGAAATCAGGGGAACCAAAGAGGTGGGATTTTGAAATATGTGAGCCACTTGACAGCGGACCGGAACACCTACTCGGTGCAAAGGCACGTCTCCTGCACACCCGACAATCAAAAATGGAAGGAACGACCCTCTGGCGCTGCGGTAAACAGGATACAGACCCTGCATTTTGCCTGCTGCTTATACACAAACACTTGGGTGCCTCGCCACCCGCTCCAGGGTCAGGGTCCAGGGTCTTCACGTGGCGACTGTGCGGCTGGCGAGGTCAGCGGAAGGGAAGAGGTGCAGGGTGAAGGGAAGGGGTACAGGGTGGACGGAACACTGTCAGGGGTACAGGCTACCCAAACAAACGCCCCCGCACCAGGTAGAAGTCTTGAAAAATACTTACACTTAAATTTAAGCACTTTTCCGTTCCCATTATTATGATCAAGTAAGAAGCTTTCAGCCTGTATGTCAAAGTCGGTACCACACGATGTGTGTGTGTGATATTTAGATATCTAATCATACCATGTCTGTAGGGGAGGGGAGCTATTTTACTGTGATCATTTTAAGCATTCGTTGTAAGAAATTTCAATTTCTGCCACAAAGTTCCAAAATTGGGATTATTACCTGTGGAGTTGTAGGTCAGACTGAGTATTGCTCTTCCTAAACATTCTTAACTGCTTGCGTTGGACTTATTTTGCAAAACCTTCTCTTGTTGGTCTTGATACTGGTTGAGCTTCTGTTTTAGTCCCTTTCTTGATTCAATCTTTGCCCTGGTCTCTGGGCTCATCCATTCCTTGTGTTTTCTTCCAGAGAACATCTGTACATTGAGGATCTACGGAAACTTCACATCAATGTAAACATTTCCAGGGTTGCTTTCGTTCGCGAGTTTACTGTGCACGGGACGACACAAGTTCTAGTCGCACAAGGTATGTGTAATTATTTCTTTCATACGACGGAGATAAACGTACATGTGCTGAGTCACACACACACACAGGTATATGGATATAAAGTGGATTTATTTACATTATTTACACATGAAAACCATTTCCTTGTGACTCTACACATCGCTAACTCCTACACCACTAATACCTACAGGTATCTCCTACTTCGTAAACTGCTAATTCCCCTAACGCTTCAAAGTTCTGATAATTAATGGCAGAGAAAGGAGATTTCCGGTCACGTGAGCCACTTAATTGACAGCGGACCGTCTGCACGATGCAAAGGCACGTCTCCCGCACACCCGACAATCAATTTACTCTGCGGCAAACAGGGTGCAGACCCTGCATTGGACCTGCTGCTTATACACAAACACTTGGGTGCCTCGCCACCCGCTCCAGGGTCACTCGTCTTTCACGCGGGTGGCGAGGTCAGGGGAAGGGAAGGGGTGGAGGGTGAAGGAAAGAAAGTCTGTTCGTCTCAACATTTACTTCCTGTGTCAAAGATCAAGCACATGACGAATGAAGTCGACCAACAGACGACTGACTTCACAAAGAATTGTCTAAGAAACCTTCAGTTAGGAAATAATGTCGAGATGCAGTTACTAGAAATGTCACTATAACAGGACTAGAACTCCATTAACCCACTAACACAATAAGGAAGAGGCAGCAGATAAACTAAGCTCAGTTTAAAGTAAAATAAAGTGGTTTTTATGACGATAGACGCAAGCAATACAAGACATGACAAACAAAAAAACAAACAGAAGGATAAACAAGCTCCTTGTTTCACTTTGATTATCTTCTGAAGGCCGCTGCTCGGGGACAAGACCAGTCAAAACAAACTTTAGTGGAGTTAGTGATTTCCTTTCATAGATTTATGAACTTCTCTTATTAGAAATTTTAGGTGTACAAGAAAATAGATAATTCAGATAAGCAAATATAAACAAATCCTTACAGCCAATAAAGCGCTGATTTTGGACAGGGACAAGTGTTTGATCCATTGAAAACCTGCCTTGTGAATCATTTCAATAATTTATGGATTTTAAAACTGAATTGTATTACTCTTTAACTCAGCCTAAATAAGAGTGAAATATTTTGTGCAAGGGTGGAGTGTGGGAAACGACCCTCCTTGACTCTGTGACATTTCTGAAAAATCCTCTTGTGGCGCGCGCAGTGTGCGACCTCAACTGACCTCAGGTTTTTCCTTGCTTAAGAAAACGATTGCGTTCCTCTGAAAGTCTGAACATACAAAAATTTACCTTGATAGACTCATTGATCGACTGACCGATCGATTATCAAATTTTTAATGCCTGGTTTTGGTAAACACGGGCTGATTGAGTCTAGATCTTTACACAAAGTTTTCCTCTAAGAAACGAAGTCAAAAGGTCATCAAATATTTTAAACCATCTGCTTTGACAACACTGTTAGTAGTGCACAGACCGTTCACAGTGTTTATTACAAGCAGACGACGCTCACACAGTGTTTATTACAAGCAGACGACGTTCACACAGTGTTTATTACAAGCAGACGACGTTCACACAGTGTTTATTACAAGCAGACGATGTTCACACAGTGCTCACTGATGCTGTTTTATCCTTCAGTGTTGATTTCCTTGACCTTCTTAGGCAGTGGGATAAACATTTCCAGCCTTGGGATAATTCTGACTAAATTCTTTCTCTTTGAAATTTGTTTATTTTGAACTATATATATGAAGAGAGAGTATAATTATATAGTACTATAGAGCGTTGCTGTGACAAAGTACTATACAGCATTGGAAAAAACTTATTTAGGAAGAAGTCCACAAAAGCAGGAAATTACAACCCCTGTTTATGAATAAAGTCTAATTGTAATAAGCAAACTTCTTCATTAACGCAGCCATCACAAAAGTCTCCCCTGTTTCCAAATATCTCATTTATTGATGAAAGAAACTTTTACACACTCCTCACAGCTTTGTTATGACATGACAATCACTCATCCTTCTTGCAAAACAACAATCTTTACATTTTATGACTGGAAAATATTTCATTAGCCTCCTATCTCCTATATCTGTAGCGCTTGAAGTGGAACCACAGCTGGAAAATGTTGTTCTGGAACTGACACCTGAAGCCTCTCTTGTAGGAGTACTCCCACTCTCGGCTGACAATCTTGAATGCTATGTCCTGAACAAAGAACAAAAATCAGAGGTTACAGCAAAGCGCTTTTCTGCAAACCATGGAAATAAATCAAGTGCTGATAACAAAAATACACAATACAGCAGATCAATGTATTCACATGCACACAATAAATAAACATATTTGATATCATGCTAATGTAGATAAATGAAATAACTAGAAAATACAGTCCTTACAGCACTTCCAAAAATACCAAGTAACTGGTCTTTCATACACATTTAAAAAATTTTAAAAAAGGGAAGTTTTGAATAAGATAAAGTTTTAAAAGCCATTAGCAAACCTCATATGGTGGCCCGGCCTTGAACCGAAGTACTGCAAAGTCTTTATTGTCCTCCAGAGGTGTCTGTCAGTGATACAGTAAACCATTAACAGCATGCTTAGCATTACAGTTCAGAGTTTGTTAATTCATCTAAAAAGTATGCACGGTTTTTTGACTATGTACATTTGCATGAACTGTAAAGATTGAATTTCATCTGAACATATTTTCTATTGTTTATGACCATATAAGCTGCAGCACAAATAAAGTAATAATGAAAAACGAAGCAGAGATGATCCCACACTCACCACTGTATATTCTGGAGTTTTGGTCTTATCTATCAAATCTGGGTAGAAAATCTGCAGACAGAAAGCATAACAACTGTGTCATAAAAGGCCACATGCAGAGAAGAATATGTAATTGCCTTAAAGTGCAATATAATGCTTTGTATGTAAATGCATGTGATGGCCCGAAAATACAGTATTACACTGCTATATACTTACATTGAACTTGTAACCCTGAACAATCTTTGGTGGAGGGTTGTCGATGTCATAATGTGTCTGATTGTATTTATTCCATTCGAATCCCTGTTCATTCAGAAAGATATAAACAGGCATAAGACAACTCCAACTCAACAAATTTTAATAAATAGATAAAAAAAATTGTGTTTTGAGTCTTTCAGAATAAGCTTAGTCCTTAACTATGGGGCCATAAAAAAAAGACATAAGAGATGAAGCAATAAATAGGGTTATCCCTTGTGTATGTTCTCTGCTAGACCTATCACTCTTTGATTTAAAATAAAAATTCGAATTTAAATCTTGTAATTTCGAAATCTGGCTGAATGTTTTTTTAAAATATTAACAAATGACTGACAATTCTGCAACTTTTCATTTATTAAAGGAAACCAAACACATTAATATGTGAATAAAAATATATCCCAAAGTTAAGCTCACAGTATGAACACGGTTGAAGAAGCGAGGCTTGCGTGGCCGATATTTGTCAGACCAGATGAATGCTTGTGGTTCAATTGTCATCTCCACACTAAACTGTGCCTCATCATCATTCATGCCCTCACGAGCAGCCTTTTCAAACTCAGTCTCCACATCCAACTGAAACATTAAGATAACGGTTCACAAAATGGCAAAAGTTCATTCACGTTTATCTGAAAGTATGAAAAAAAAGTGAAGTCTCTCAAAATGATCCTGTCACCCAGATGACAATAAAGCTAGCCCAAAAGATGGTCCTCTTGTAAAAATAGCAATCAACACAGGTGGACAAGATGTAAGTCAGCTTTTTAACTTAGTGCTCACCCGCACTCTTCCAGTTGCACAGACTTGGCTACGTGCCAATGCCAGCTTTTTGGCATCTTCCTCCTCATCATAGATCACTTCATCGATTCCTAGATCTCCAGGCTGCAAGAGGCGAGGAGAGTAGCCGCCTTTGATGTATTCATCGTCATTCTGCTCCTCCTGCTCTATGAGGTCTGCCTCTGTGATGACAGCTTCATCGTCATCCTGTCTGAAAGGCACAACAGCAACAATTCATGACACAAAATAACCTAAAATCACAAGCACCCAGAGAGAAATCACAATAGAATCATTGTATAAATCATCGCTGATATCCACATATTTTGGGGGATAAAACTACTTACATACCAATATCTCTTTATAAAAAAAACCACACACACACAACTACCAAAAAAAATGTTTATGATCTTCTACTGTTGTAGTCTAAACCTACTCATTGACTTAGTGACTTTTACTAGTTTTTAAACCTACTCTTCAGATTCCTCCCCATGTTTGTCCTCTGCTGTATCTTTTCGTCCTTCAGCAGATGTAGATGCAACAGCAATATCACTGGACAGCCTGGGCTGAGGTGAGTCTACCTGCCGGCTGGCAGAAGGAACAGGGGAGCCAGCACTTTCACCATCTTTTCCTTGCTTGAGCACTGGGAACAGAGGGGCCTCTAGTCCTTGCTGTAGAAAAGTAGCACACTTGATTGCACGAAGTTTAGCACAGTCTGTGAATCATGTTTTGAAGACAGATCTTGCATACTTAATCTATAGATTTTCTACAGGGGGTTTTCAATTATCTATTTACCTCTGCATCGTCTTTTTAGATGCATTGCATTGTTAATATCCCTTTAAATTTGTTATAATATACTTGGACTTCCCATTGCAAGAGTTAAGCATGATTCATGTAAATGGTTTGTAATCTTGTAAATTCCAGCATTCTAGTGATGATCTGATCTCAGTCAAGACTCTTCTGAATATTAATTGATCTGCTTTTGTCACAGATGTACAGCTGCAAAACTGCAATTCATAGATATCTTGGTCTATTAACATATACTACATCACAACGTTTAAGCTAGTAATAACATTGATTGTCTTTTCCTATTGTAGCTAAGCTTTCATTGCTCTTCAGGCTTCATTACGTTGTACATTGTCCCACAATCCTCTTGTGCCAGTAAGTGCAACTGCGATCATACATTGTATCAGCTATCCGGTGTGAGTGTGAGCCACTGTGTGGTCAGAACAGATGGAAGATGACAGCATCATCATGGTCTTTGTCACTCTTCAACTTAATTATATACTGTCATCAGGGGCGGACTGGAGCTTTAAAGCGGCCCGGGCATTATTTACAGAACGGCCCTTCTCACTAAAATACGGCCCGGGCATTATTTTCAGTGCGGCCCTTCTCACTATAATAGCCCTATAGTATTATTCTACAGAACAAAATAGGCCCACTGGCCCACTGGCATTGCCCAAATGCCCGAGTGGCCAGTCCGCCACTGAGAGTCTTCAATCTTAAACAGGGGTTTAATGTGACAGCTAAATGGGATTTACTGAATTACCTCTACATTTGGGACATAAGTCTCTATCACTGACAAGGCCAACATACAGCACATGCATGTGTGGACATAGTTATACATGTGAGAAGTATGTTAATTATGTACATGTAATATATAAGTGAGAAAGGTCTCAAACATATGTATGTAGCTCTGTTGATGTGTCTGTCAGTATGTATGTGATATTACATGTGTCAGTTTGCATGTGGGGACTGCTTAATTGGAGGTAGGCTATCTGTTCCTTTGCAAGCTTTGGCTGGGTGTTGCACTGTAAAATCTAACTTATTATTGGTAATAAATTGTAACATACTTCATCATTTTATAAAGCAAGGTCAAATAAAGGTTGGGTTTATGATGCAGATTTTGTTTCTCACCAATCCATTAAGTTGGTGCATTTACAGGCTCTGTATGATCAAATCAAAGTTCAAATATAACATCTGCCTCTTTACCTATTCTCCTGTTCACATCTTCCATCTGTCACAAGTGATCACATACACCTCACCAAAAACAATTACCTCTCGCTTCAACTTCAGCAATTTCTGTCGCAAAACATCCTGATGTCTCTCACGTAGTCTAGTTCTCGCCATGTGGGCTTTCAACTGCCTCAGAAGGGTTTCCCAGTATCCTAAAGACAAAAATAAGGCTTTCAGTGCTAACAATGCAATTATTCAACATATAAAACCTAAGACTATAGAAATCATCCAACAGCTTAACTAAGTAACCATGACAGCAACTGAGCAAAGTGTCTTGACTGTCAACAGTGATGGTCAAAGACACACACATACATCCTAGCCTTTGCAAATGCACAGCTTAGATCACGTACCTACATCAATGCCTTCTCCAATGTTCAGCTTAGCTTTGATTTGATCTTCTAATAATTTCAGCTGATTGGTTGACTTCCCCTTGAAAATGTCTGCCACTTCTGTTGTCACAGCTGGATTGATGCCCTCTCGCCGGTCTGCAAACTCTGAAATTATGTAAATACAATTTGTTTCCTTCCTTTTTCTGCGATACATGAAAATAAAATGTGTTTATAAATTTATACATCAAACTCCGATGAATAAAATCCACAAAGGGATGTCAATGTCAGTTTCTGCACGTTTTGCAACATATTATGTTCCCCAACGTTTAAGTTATTTCACATCTATCCTAAAGTGTGACTACCGCACTTCTTTATCATATTTTAGAATGAGTGTGAGGCATCTATTTCAGTTCCTAGAACCTTCAAGGATAGTTTCAAACTGCTGTGATCAATTGAGTGATATTGGTTCAGAAACTTTCACATAATCTGAGTATTAAGGTCATCAGCTACTGATGATTGGTAATGAAATATGTGCTCCCATCTGAGCCCCTTATGGTCAACAATGGAATATATTATCCTGCCAGCACCAATGACATCAATATAACATACGATCTCACCAGCACCGATGTATCTTTATCCTCTTTTCTAACCTCTACTAGCTGCATCCAACTTCCGCAGTTTCTGAAGTTCATCCTCTGTGACAGTAATGATGTCTCGCCAGTAGTCTGCATTCTTTCCTTGCTCCAACTCAAGGTACACCCGAATGTCCTCCAACAAGTCCTCAAGATCTGACATAGTTAGTCCCTGTAAAGACCATCAAAAGACAGGTCCATCATCATCGGTCTTTGATGAGAGAACAACAATTTGTAACACCATCATTATCACTATCAAAGCATTGCAAAGAATTGCTGTTGCTTGTAATCAAACTGTTACAAGGGACTTTTTGCCTCCCTCAATATCACCTCAATCCACCAATGTCATCAATGTACTTAGACTTGTGTAATATACTTAGGCATGCCAAAAGTCTTTGTAAGCTTCATGTACTTTCCATTCACTAGGTATTTCTTTAACTCTTCCCATATAGATATCACCTGAAGGTGCAAAGGTCTTCATAGCTACAGCAAAACTGCATCAATTTATCTGTATTAAATGAGTTAAACTTACATATAGATAGGTATAGGGTTCATGCATCTCCACAGCTAGCTCATCATCCTCTGCACTGATATATTTTGCCAGCAGGTCAATGGGTTTGGCTTAAAAGGAACAACAAGGGTATTTAATATCAACTATTGCACCAGTGAAATGATGCTTTTTACATTGTTTTTACAAACATTACATTGCATCATAGAAAGTATCATCTGTGCAATGATGCATCAATTCAAACAAAAGAGGCCTATAATACTATAAAATCCATCTATATGGATTTGTAAATCTATATGGATTTGTAAATCTGCTCCTAGAATCACGCTTCACAATCAGTCTGCTGTACAATTCACCATCACACAACAGCTTAAATTTGGGATATAAAGTTTCTGTGTCTTACCTCGTCCATCTTTGATTCGAATTTCTGAGCGCAGCTTTGCTTGTTTTAGATGAAACTGAAAAATTAAAATTAATAAATTCATCTGAGCTTTGATGGTTCATTATTTCAAAAGTTGGGAGGAAGTTGTGGAACTGCAAGCATAGCTACTTCATAACTGTTCCCACAAAGCATGGGAATTTTCTCTTTTTGACCTTTTCTAAATTCCATACCTCTTCCGCAGAGACAAATTACTTCCCTGCACCATGTCCACTACAATATTCTACTTTTCCAGTTCCAGTGGAACAAAACTATGTTTCTAACTTTTCAATATACACTTAACTTAAAAAAATATTGACCACAATTTTATTTTACATAAATAATCTTCAAATAATCATCTTGTGCAATACACAAAATGTTGTCCAGAGTACATCAAACATGGACTCAAAGTATTGTCTGCTTCATTGTTGAGGTCTGTGTGCAATACACATACATATAAGCATACAAAAAATTTAGTCTTTTTAATACCATACACCAAAACATAAGAAAATAAATCAGAAAAGGAAAGGCAGCACTCCAGAGGGAAGTTATCTCTTCTGAAGACAGCGTCATAATCCCTTACAAAATCTATCCTCCGCAGGGTTTTACATTCATCCTAAGTCCAACCATCTTACGTTTAGGACTTCATTCACAAGGCATGCGTTGTCAGCATTTACAGGAATGGCTCAAGCGCTACAGATGCTGGTTCCGGTATACGCAATGCCAATTTTTCAACTGTAAGTCTTTGCACAGCAGCAGTCAGACTCATCTCCTCGGGCGGACTGAATGTATACCCTCTACAGAGGACTCTGACAGAACTGTCAACCCAAATGTGGATCAGTCCCAATAGATCATTCTAGCACTCTGACCAGATAAAGATAAAAAAGCCTTAGTGCCTTAGACTCATGAGCAGTGGTTACTCTACAGGGTCCCTTTAATTCAAACCAATGTTGACTGGATCAAGTAGGATAAAGACACTTAGCACTCATTTCTAACCAAAATAAAATGATTATTTCTATATATTGTGGGAATGGGAAAAGTATTCGGCATAGAGAAGAAAGTGGCAACAGCTCACACTGTCTTCTTGTTTTTCCCATTCACGGAAGTAAGCAAGTTCTTTCTCTCTCATCATCATGTCCTGAAATTAAAAAACCATCATTAATCAAAATGGAGCACAGATCCCCTTAAGTCTTCACTTCATATTACTTTGGAAACATCTTTCATAACCAATGATTATCTGTAAGAAAAATAACTTACAGAGTCCTTAGTCTGAAAGTCTGATAAAAACAAACAGAACTCCAAGTTTCATGTGATTAAAACATCCAATAGAAATAATTTCTATGGCTCTCAATACTTGAATTGCATTAGTACACAACAGTCTGAAAGATTTCGTAACAAGTACGACTTTTCTCCTATATTTATTCTGTCCTGGAGAAATCAAAGGCCAGCAAGGCAGACTATTAATTTCAATGTCAAAGCTAGTTATGCTTTCAAAGCATCAATATGACCGATAACTCAGTGTATAATGCAAGTGTTGGTTAATTTTACATAAAATGTTAATATGAAGATAAAGCATAATTTACATTCTTCAATGCAAAAGTGCCGATTTGTTTCTAAGCTGTGCATTATTAACCTACCCGCTCTCTTTCTCTTTCTTCTCTCTCTCTTTCCCTCTCCAGTCTTCTCTTCTTCACTTTCTCCAGCTCAATCTGCAGCACGTTGATTGAAGCATTCAATTTAAATATTTCTTGTAAATACACTGACCCTATCATCAAAAATTAAATACAAGAAATATAAGAAAATCTATGGTATTAAAACAACCCAGCCCGTAAGTGCAGATTGCTAAATTCTTGGTATTCATCAAAGAGGATTTCAGGGCTTGTAAACTGCCCTTCTCTGCAGGCTATATACCTTGCTCTAAAAATAATTCTGCTATAGAATTTTTCAATATTGAAAAGCTGCCCATAAATACAAATAGTTTGTCAAGAATTTGAAAAATAAATCTCAAAAAAGTAATGATATTTAAAACATAATTATTTTATTTTATGTTTCACCTTGTTTTCTCGCATCTTTATTTTTTGTAGTTTTTGAATTTCTGAATGGGCCAAATGTTTTTTTCCTTCCTTGTCTATTTTTTTACTCCATACAAAGGTGTCCAGAAGGTGCTCATCACCAAATGGATTATCCACATTGGTATAACCCTGGAATAACAATAATAATCATAATGTAATAAATTTGGAAAGTGCAATTTCATGCTCATTGCACTTTACAATGCTAAAGCAGATATTTAAACATATGAGTCGCATTCAAAACTAACATAATACTATGTGCACAACATGCCTACGTAAGACACTTTACAAGCTTAATAATGAATATAGTGAGAGTCCATTATCAAAAACATCCTGTGCTTTACAACCATAATATGCCACATACAAACTACACACTCCACACTCACAGACTTACAGGTTATCAAAGACAATCAATCCTGATTAAAGGTCTTCCAATAAGGAAGTAGTAATCAATTTTACCAATAAACAGAAACCTCACGATGGAATTATACTGTAGTTGTAGTTGTCAAAAGTAAATCTTGAAAAAAAACTTATAGGCTTCAAAAAAATAAAAATAAAGGTAAAGAACTTGTCAAACCATATACTCCTGGTCCCAACCCATCTGTTCCTTTCGCTTGCGCTCTTTGGCTTCCTATTAGACATCAAAATGATTTTTTTTAATATGTTCAAAATACAATCTACTCACATTTACAGATTCTCTGACATCCCTAATAGCTACATAGAAATAAAAATACATAGATATACACAGATACACACATATATACATACAATAGATACACACAAACATATACACAGATATATAAACACATAGATATATATATGGAAAACACATGAATACATAGATACATAAATACACAAGTACATACACATAGACATAAATATTTTTATATTGTATTTCATTGAAATGACTGTAAAAAATAAAAAAGCTGAAAAATTAGTAAGAATTAACTAGTCTGACCTTTAAAAACGATTGTAGAAATATAACTCAACATTATGAACCTATGAAACAAGAAGATTCCTTAAAAAGAAAACTGTTGCCTAAGAAAGATAATACTTTTTACCTACCCAGTTCCCCCATAAAGGAGAGCAACTGCTCACACAAACTACTTTCAATCCACTACCTTGAATGCAAAGCCCAGAAAGCAACCAAAGTGATTGCACTTGCCCTATCTAATACCAGCCTAAGTTGTGCCACTCTGTCTGCAGCATTCACTAATGATAAGGCAAGCAGTACAATTAGCACTGACTTGATGTTGAAAATCAGAGACAACAAAAGAAACATATTAAAATATACCTTCTTGGCCAGACGTCTTGCACGTTTTTCCTCTGGAGTTTCCAGTGCTTTAATCAATTCTTTCTGCTTCCTAAGTCAAAACAGCAAATATAACAAAAGTAAACATAACAGTTACTTAGAATTGGTCTGTGTGTAATTTTCTTATTTGTGAAGTGTTTTAAGCAAGCTATTTTGAAAAAGAGCTAAATAAATGCTCATTATTATTACTCTTAAGTTGCTTAGGGAAGGCAGGTGGAAGCAATCGCTCTGCTTCCATCCCTTTCACTCTAAATTGTAATTCAGATCCTAATTAATGCTGATAGCTGATGGATGGGTAGGAAAGATTTTTTCACCTTGAATTAGCAGCCTACTGCACCACAAATGAGCACACTAACTATCAAAGTACAGACCCTTCCCTTACAGAGCTGGATAATGCCCCACAGATCATAAATCTATAGATCAGAAAGAAAAGAACCACTATGATGGCCTTAAACTAGGGTGGCAGATGTTATACTGAATGCAGGAAGAAATATGAACGATAAACTAACTCATTATTACAGAACTGCCATGCAATGTTTGGAGAAGAAATGTATACAAAAATAAACTGGGTAAATGAATTTTCCATCTAAACAAATGTTTGCTGAGTCAGCTCAATGTCAAAGACAGATACAAAAGAAAAAAAAGTGTAAATGAACATACTTTCTCTCCTCAGGATCAAGGAGGGCTGATGGTGGCTGGAACCTGTGCTGGCTGTCATCAGTATGCTCATCATCAGAAGAAGTTGAATCAGACTGTCTTCGATGTCTGTGAGACCGGCTGCTTGATCGTGACTTTGATCTGGATTGCCTTCTGTGCTTTTTCTTATGAGGTGACCTTGATCGTGGTCTTTCATCCCAGCTGTTCTCACTGGAGTCTTCTGATTCAGACCTCTCTCTCCTAACAAAAGTATTTCAATTTCAATTTAAGCATTTAAATATAAATATTTAAATATAAGTTGTGCCAAAAAGTATTCAGCATATCACAAGTCCTAAGAGAAATAAAAATCCAGCATGTATAGTGTCTTTGTGAAGTAATAACAAATGGACATAATTCTAATAATAAAGACTGTTGTCAGATTCACCAGTAAAATATAATAATTCAATGAGAGAGAGTGAAAGAGAAAGTGTGTGTGTAAGAGAAAGAGAGAGAGACAGATTGTATAGATAAACATCACAGATATAAATCTCTTATGCTCTACATTCGCATACAAAGGATGAAGGCAGTGAACTGGCAGCAGTCAAATGCTAAAGTGAATTTGAGCTTCCATGCACATCTTACTTGCAAGTACAAATGCAAAAGAAAGTATGTGGATGTGAGAGAGAGAAAGAGCTGTGTTAATGAGAAAAGCATGCTAAACTGACTAGTACAATAACAAAAGCTAAGACATAAAAATAGAATAGGGTTGTTAAAATATTTACATGATATTTACAAGATGTTACTGAGTCATAAAGGCACTATCAAACAGCTTTGTGACAATCATTTCTTCTCTAGGGTCAAAGATATTCTAGTGAGGTAGTTTGCCTGTTAGGATTTATAAACAATGATGCTTTTGTAGCCATACCCCATGTCTTGTTGAGTGATTAAGAGTTGGCTCCCTCGATTTACTCTGGGTTAAGAGGAGGGGGGGGGGGGATTGGTGTTTTACGCCGTGCCAGCAACTGAGGCTATATTACAGCAAGGCAGCCAGCCCTGTAAACAGATATCACGTGCAGAGAAAGAACAAAGTGCCCAAGACGAGAAATGAACTCTGGGCAGCCAACCTTCACTGTATTGGTGACAGGCGCTAACCGTTGCGCCACCGGACCGCTCTCTAGCTTAAGAGGGAGTATAGCTAAATAGTATTCTACAAAGATCAACTCATAGTGCTAATTGTCTACAAGCTTTTTACATGCTGTACCCACTCCCCCGGCCGTGGTACAGGTTGGTAATGGTCACCAGGTTACTTCATCCAAATCATGGATCTATAATGTTATGCTAGCGATGACATGGTACACAGTCGGATAAGTGAAGTATCACCTGTGTCATAAACGGCAGCTTGGCCATGAAGCAAAAGAATGTGCTAAGGGTTAGTCCGCACGCAACTTTAAAGTGTGATCTGACATGGTCGCTTATTCTCCATCATTAACACCAAAAGAGTCAGAGTAGAATCTTCTATCAATATAGGCAGAAGTCCCATCGAATCGTTTTGCTTCAAAGCTGGTCAAATTAGTAGATGACACAGATGAAAATAACAGAGCAGTAAAGAGCTTAAATAATAAGTTCTAATCGTTATCACGTGTGAACAGTATTCAACCCATCACTCCCCTAGAGAGAGTCTGAGCGAACAGAGCAACAGTAAAGAACCCTATCTGCGAGAAAATTCGAAAAGTCAAAATCAACAAAAGTATATTCATCATGACATACCTATCTCCTTTCTTTTTCTTTCTATCTCTAGATCGTTCTCTAGATCTGGAGCGATGTTTGTGTTTCTTTTTCTCTTTGTTTCCCATATTGTTACAGAACTCACACGAAGTCTGTGATTACAAAAAAATGTCAAACCAACGTTTGCTCAAGAGTTATTCTTCTTTACTTCCGTTTTATTTGTACTCTCTCACTCTTACTAATTAATAAAATTGTGAAAATTTCTTATCTTGAACTTGTAAATCGCTAACAAACATTATCTGGACCACTAAATATATTTTAAGTATATAATCTATCTTCGAAGTAATATAATATTATTTAATTATCACCATACTTGTAATTCAAGTTTATTGGGGTTGGCGGCTGGTCTTCTCGCCCCAAAGTCCTAGGGGCGAAATGACCGTAGACCGTTTTATGGCAATTTGAAGTGATTCCCCTTGTAGTTGTATGGCAGACGATTTTTGTTTCTCTAGGAAGTTTGATTTACTCTATTCGTTCACATCTGACCAGTTTACTAAATGGTAAGTAGAGAATTGATCTAATTGACAATTGGCATTAGTAAATATCTAAATAAAAAGTGTAAGGCATTGTTTGTAATATTATTTCGCTCGAGTTGTTTAAAAGACCTTTGTGACACGTACTTAAAAATGTTGCACTCACACATACATTTATTTTATTTTAAAGATTGGGTCGTAAGGGAAAGTTAACGCTTTCGTAGATAAGCCCTCACTGGCCTATACACCAGTCTTAATTTGTATTCGGCGATCTCAGTACGTGTTTGCCGCAGGCAACTAATTCATCATGATCATTCCATGGACCTGTATATAGGATCTACGTTCATGATCATTCGTCGTTTATTTTCTGTTAGAAATTTTGGAGTGATAGTTTCGAGTGGCACGCAGTTGGCGGAGAAATATTTTCATAGGTGAAACTTGGAGTTTATACGTTACTTTTTTGTCAATGCTTCATTATTGACATTGGTAAACAGTAATGATCGAGTAAGTCCTGATAGATAAAAATTAAGTTAGCCTGTTTTCAGTGCATTTTGCTCCCTAGTGCTCGTCCTTTATTTCAGAGTTATAAACATATTTTCTATGCCCTACAATTTTTGTATTTCATTATTTTTCAAATTTGACTTATTCATACAAATCTGAATATTTGCATGTCTAGATGAATTGTTTGCAACATTTCAGTATGTTTCATCTACACTGACTTTGCCGTGCTATTTCAAAAATGAAATGTTCTTTATACAAATTAAGACATAGCACAGTTTTTATTGGTAAGTCTGTATTAATTGAGCATTCGTCTTTGTAGCTTTTATAGTTATCAAAAGTCTAAAACGAAAATAGATATCATTATGGTGCACTGCTAAATTGTATGAGCTTTCCAGACTCTGCATGCACCTCAATGAAGATCAAATCCTTTAATCTTTAAATTTTAGTGGTGGAGGTAGAAATTTTCACACAGGATCCTGTCATATGATGGCAAAGTGTGAACTCTTGTTTGCAGATACAGCTTATAAAAGGTGAAAATTATTTTGTTTGTCATACCTGCATGCTCCTATACATGAAGTTGCAAATTAAGCAACAGTGATTTCACATTTTGGTCATTGAAAAAGTTAAATAAACGATTATTATTCAGGCATGACATATCTTAGAGTTATGTATTTTGACTGATCAGTCACAAAATGTTTTTATTAGTAAGTACCAAAATATGCTCTTAAAAGAAACAGTCAAATGATTATTAACATTATTAGTTACATCTACTTTTTAAGACTTTTACAATAAACTGATTGTAAGTGAACAAACATTAGTTACTAAAGCAAGCAGTTTCAGAAGGCTCAACCTAACTTTTGATATAATTTAGAATATTAAAATGAAACTAAACATTTTTGTTGAGTAGAAAAACATTCAATGAGCAGATAAGTACTTTTCTTAAATTTGTTGTATTGAAATAAAATGATTTTAGCCTTTTCCCACAAAAGATGAGATTATTTTAACCAGTCTTTTAACCCTTGCAGTCTCCCATTCCTGTACCTGAAAGCTCTAAATTGTCAAATGTCTACATCATAAACATACTTATGGATTTTATGCAGTACTTTAGATATGAATATGATAATAGTGTCAAAATAGCTATCTTTAGTTTTTATGCTGTTTTCTTTCTAATGACCTCAACATGCTGAGGTTTTTCATCTTTGAAAAAAAAAATTCATTGTTGGCAAGAAAATGAAGGAGTCAAAATCTAATGTCTGTTTACCAGTGAATAAGTATGTTTTTTTTTTTTTTTTTTTTTGCTTTGTATAAAAGTATAAAAAATACTTTGCTTAATAAAAGTTCCATCTTTTGCACTCAGGATTTGTGAAATAGAATAAAAATATTCATTTTTCAATTGCTACATTCCTTTTGGTTACAGTGTTGCTGTTATAAAATATTTGTTGCAGCTGTTGCTACTTCATGTGTTTCTAGTTGTTATTTGAATTAATTAAGACCCTTTCCTGCATGGCCACATATGGGGTTTTATGTAGTATTGTGCTGTGTAGTTGTGAAAATTGCTTTAAATCTTCCAAAAAAGTGATCCTTTTTGTACTTGACTGTGATAAAAAAAAAATGTGAGAAAATATGAATCATGATCAAGAAACATACATTTTGAAAGATCAGCTATTTACACTGACAGCTTTCACCAGTAATTTATAACTAAATTTCAAAGTGTATTCGGTGCGTTTAATATTGGTTTTTTTAAGTCACTGTCAGTCAGGCAATTTTTTATTAGCAAGTTTCCAAAGTGTAACAAGCATGAAAAAAATAAATATTTGATTGAAGTGTGTGTGTGCGCGCATGCGCATGTCATGTATCTTCCCATACAACTTCTATTATATCATATGTGCATTGACCAATTCTTGTGTGAAATAGAGCTTTGTGTGTGAAAAGGCTCACAGAGCAAAAGGATTCATTATCATCACTCATTTATATATATACACACACACCTTAAGTGACCGCTCATTATACCTGCACATATAACCTCTTTCCCCTCCCTCACCCTCACACACATATACTCACATACATGCTCACACTCAGAAACAGAATCAGTTTGCTATGATGAGCTATGGAGCACAGACAAAAAAATTTCTATAGACCACACGTAGCTGTGCACCGATCACTTTGTCTGACAGCAGGATGATTTTTTCATTGACAGATTCTTAAACAATGCACAGAACCAGAAGATGTGCCAACCTTTGATATAGCAGCTGCAGAACAGTTTCAAAATCTCAGTTTTGATCCCAAAGGCTTGCAAAGCTTATATAACCTGGTCTGGGCTTTCTTGTATAAGTAGTTTAGTTAACGTGACCTGTGAAATCCTCCAGTTCAAGTGGATGCAGAGGTACTTGATCATCTTAATTTGCTCAGTGTTTTCTCCATGAAAAATTAGAGGAGGGAGTGCAAAGTTCTTAACCTCATTTATATTTGGAGATTGAGCCAGAACAGTTCTTGGTACTGGAATCATTGTAATCAGTGTATACTTGTTTGTGAAGGGTAATGTCACTACACATAATGATCTGACACATAATTGCAAGCACAACCACTTCACCATTTTCCAGTCATCTTTGGAACTCTATTAAGTTGAAAAGAGCCAGCAGCCACCTCCAAGCAGCACACTGTCATTTTACACAAAATCATTGAACCATATCTTGTGTACCTGAGAGAATATGTGTGTGTGTGTGGTCATGCTCTCCCTTAATCTTTAGGTTATGATCCATTATAAATCAGCATAAAATTATTAGCATTATTGTGTATTTATTTCTATGTGAAATACATTAGGTGAAAGTAATATTTTTTTTCTATTCAAGGAAGATAAATTCTCTGACAGTATTGACACCACTTCGCTGACTTACTATCTCCTCCTTCTGCCATCTACTCTAATAGTTCTTGTCATAGCTCTGTTTCTCAACTGGCTGGGACTTAAGTTCTTCCGGCACAACTAGCCCCAGCAGGTATGAATGTGCCAATATCTTATCATTGATATTCTGATCTCAAAGTATTGACATTATCTTTTTTCTTTGTGTGTTATGATCTTCACTCACATAATAATCAATATTTATTTGCAAAGTTGTAGTTTAACTGTGTTAAAGTGCATACTTAGTGGTGACTTTGAGATGTGATTGATTCTGTGAGTGATCTCTCATGCATGTTTACTACCTTCTTCCTATACAACAGGAGCATGCAGAAGATATGCAAGCACCTCAACACATTGTTTTAGAAAACACCACAGGCAAAGAGGCAATAGATACCAAGCAACAGAATAATAATGATACAGAAGTTATGAAGGTAAGACTGCAAGAAAGAATGTCTTTTCCCTGAAGTTTTGGCAAATAAGTGGTTTACCGTCTATTTTTAAGCATCACTGCTAAATACCTAATATGAATTGAAAAAAGTCTTTTATTAAAAGTACTGTAATATGATTGGTTTTTAGCCATCTATTTTTCATTATTGTTGTTTTTTTTTTTGGGGGGGGGGGATTTTGTTTTATTACTAAGTGCTTACTCTTGTTCCTTTAGTCATTTTGAATTGAAATCATCTATTTCCCAGGAAGTTTTCTTCCATGCCAGCAAAATAATATAAAACAAACTGGAACATTTTTCTATTGCAGGAATAATAACATGTAGCAACAAGTAATGAGAAGACAAAAAATGTTATAGAAAATTATGATAGTGTAGATGTGTATAGAAAGAATGGAAGTTAAATATGCATCATGAGAAGGTCATATAAAGTTATCAAGACAGAAAGTTCAGAACCTGTACTTTTTAAAAATATGCAATTTGGCAAATCTCAAATTTCCAACTTAAGACTTATTTCGTCATGGAGGGTCACAAATACTAACGAAATGGTTCAAATTGTTCTCCGTTGTGTTCGATACAAGAAACCAATCGTGATGCAACACTGCAACAAACCTTTAGGCACCCTCTATACTCAGTGTTTCTCCTCCACAATGTCCATTATATATTTCATGTCAAATGTATCCCATCATGTCATTACTTAAATAACCTGTACAGTAAAGTGTTTCTCATCAAAAGTAATATAAGCGCAATTTAAAAGGAGTAAATGGGAAAGGAAGATTGAAATGAAAGATGAAACTTTTATTTGATCATTTTCTTTTATCTAATTTTGTGATAGATACCATTCATAAGATTCTTTTTCTTAGCATCCCAGAATAAAAGATTTGGTATGAACTGTTAGAAATGTTCAGGTATCATTAGCACTAATATGTGCTTGTTGGAATTTTTTTCCCTTCAGCAGTCAGGTGCTATCCTGCCTGTTAGATATGGAAATGAAGGGTTTGTCATCTCAGATCTATCTTGGACCAGTTGGCTTGGCCTCACGGCTATGTGAGTTCCTCTTTAGTTTAAAACATTTTCCAAACTAAGCAACTTTTTGGAGCTCAGTATTCATGACACAGTATAAGCTGCCATCTTTGGTACCTAACATCTTCACAAATTAAATCATCACCCTTGAAACATTATAATGTCAGTAATAAGTGGGCTACAGGATAGTTATTGCTATCCATTCTACTATCGCTACACATTTCATTACAAAGAGGATTCTTACTGAGTATTGAAAGTCTGGAAAAGTTATGGAAAATATGGAACAGTTTTCTATGCTTGAAATATTGAATTTTGACATTTTGTATATATAAGGTCTGAAAAAGTCTTGAAATTTGGAGAAGGTTGGCATAACCTTGTAGCAATAAAATTTTTAAAAAAAAAAGTTATTGACTAAAAAGTTATTTTTAAAAATCCATCACCCAAGCCAATTTTTTTTATCTTAAGGTACAATGTATCACTCTCTAACTAAAAAATAAAGTAAGTCTTCTGAATTTGCATGTGTTGCCTTTACTCTGAAAACCACAAAATTACACTGTGTAGTTTACCCTATTTACTGATCTGCAAACTGTTAGGTTAAATTTAGTTTTATTTCAAATTTTGAAAAATATGCTTCCTAAAATGGTCAATATTTTGTCATTTTTATATGCCAATTAACCTTTTATTGAAGAAACTGAACAAACATAACTACATAGCAGGACTTTTTTGCTATCATTTAATGAGCGAGCTACATAAACGAAAGGGGTCAAAATTATGATGTCACATTTGTACACAGATATGCCTAGTTAATGTATGGCCGAGGCCTTGACAACGTAAACATATCTTTGTACATTTATGACATCTATGTTGTTGACCTATCTCTCTGTGTTCATTGGGATGTTTGTAGACATGTATTTCAAGAATGGAAGATGGATATTCACCCAGATATTGAAAAATAGTATCTTGCACTGAGTTTTATCCAATCATTAGGGAAAACATTGTTTCCACTAGTTCTTTAATGTTTCAGGATTAAGGTCGAGCAAAGCCATTAATCAGATTGCATGAGTTTATCTTGGATGCCACAAAATTTGACAATATTTGAAACAGACTAGGCTTATTGTTGTACTATCCAAATTACAAAATAACTAAATAAGTGTGCTGTTAGCTACTGTTTATTTAAATATAATAGTAACCAACAGTTAAATACAAATGAGAGTTTGTAAGGAACTATGTTTTTTTTTTTTTTGCATATTTACTGCCTAACATAATTTATCACTTTTTTTTAGGGTAGCAGCATATGGCTCCTATGGTGTTTTGATCAACCTCAGCAAAGAGAACGGCATAATCCCTTTCAGCTCTACCTCCCTGGTTCTTATGATAGAGGGTCTAAAGGTTGTTCTTTTGACAGTTGTCAATTTCCATTCTGTAACCATATGGCTGAATTACAACTCATTTTCATGGTAGCAGGAATGCTACACCAATATCTCATAATAGAAAAGTTCTTTTTCATTTATCGTCTTTAGTTTTGCTTTGCTTTATTTATTTTTTTTAATTTACAAGCAGCAAACCAAGTTCCAGTTAAACTTCATAATAAGGGTATGAGTAAGACATGCATTACACCCAGTTATTCAACATTATTTGAATCCAGCTAGTGCATGTTTAAAAATTTAATTTGAAGGAAGAATGCTTGTAGGGAGGAAAGTGTTTCAAAAACCTTAAAATTCCAGTGTAATAATTTTGCAAGTATAAATGTACAACTTGATGGATCAGAAGATCAAACAAAAGGAAAATAAGGAGAGCAAATGGTCTTATTCCTTGACTTTTGCTTGGTGGTAGAGAGAAGATACAAGTAACAGAATCAAATTTTAAAACAATAATCTTAATACTAATTTAAAACAAACCAAAGAAAATCTTTTCAATCTGTCACATCACAAATTTTTTGTTCATTCTCTGTTGACTGAAACTCGTTGATAAAGACCAAGATCAGGGGGCATATGCACATTTTGTTGTTAATCACTAGCTGAGTGATCTATGGCTAGTAGTAATCTGAAATCCATTTAAAATAGTGATATTTCGTCTACTGCTAGGAGTTAACCATCCTAATGCTGGTTGCATGCTGTCACCAGATCACTTGGCAGCATGAAATTCATCTCTGATATTTAGTAAACTTTTGTAACTATAAATTGTGTAGATTTTATTTTATCTGCTACCTGTATACAGTTTATAACGGTCATTTTCTGACACTCATTTTTGGCCAGGGAAAACTGGTTTAAAAAAGCTGGTTTTTTTAATTTAAATATTAAATGGTAAGGATAATAATGTATTTAGTCTCACATAAATACATTTATGTAGTTGTTTTCCTGCTCAGATTTATAAAAATATACACACACATGTAGCAAGATGTTAATTTTTTATAGTTTGGTTAGATATATGTAGTTTAAAAAAAATATTTTGTCAGTGTTTGTGCAAGAATTTCTGAACTGTAAAGAGTTAACACAGCTATAATGTTTTCAAGTGCAGATGGTGATCCAAACATATAGCTTCATATTTGATACAAATATTTGTTTGCAGCTGACTGTTTCCTTGTCAATATATGTGTCATCAAAAAAGAAAGACACAAAATGGATGTGGCCAAGTTTCCAAAAGGCCCTTCCATTTTCTGTACCAGGAATTCTCTACAGTATCAATAACAACTTATCAGTTCTCATGCAAGCACATATGGATCCCGCTACTTATCAGGTAATTTTTGTATGTGTGTGTATGCATGCACATAAGTGTGTGTGTGAGCCTGGGCAAGTGTAGGTGGGTGGGTATGGATGGTATCCAGTTGTTAGTACATGACTTTTGTACAAGCTCTGTTGATCAAAGTTTAACATCATTACAAATGTATTTTATGTTAGATATATATATAAATCTTGGATTAATTTTAAACAAACCCAGACATATTTATAAATGGACTGCACTTATGACTGTAGTGCTTGTTAGCAGAATGCACTGTAGTTTATTTATTTATAATTATTATTGGACTTTAACAATACTGGCTTGAGCAATGATGCTTTTCAATATTTATTATTTCTCTTATTCATAATTTGTAAAATTGCTGTTTTGAAAGGTACTAGGAAATTTAAAGATTGTGACTACAGCAGTGCTGTACAGGATTCTGCTCCAGAGGTAAGAGGTAACAGCTTAGTGAAGACTTTATTTTCCTTGTTCATGCTCAGTATCATGTCACAAGAGTATCAAAGCTCCTTGTCTGTTTTACTTGTTCTCTTACCCCTTCATACCTGTGTCTCATGTCTCATTGCAGTCTTAAACATGCTTAATGTATTTGTCAAATCCAAAAAGTATCCTAAACATGACCTCACTCATCATTTTGTTATTTAGTGCCTGATAATTTGGCATGAAAATGTTTTTTTCCCAACATTTTACAAGTTTTATGTTGTTTCAGGCAGCTGAAGATAAAACAGTGGGTGTCAGTTGGGCTTCTTACTGTAGCTGGTGTCTGTGACAGGTCAGTACTTGAAAAGATAAGTAGCTTATCTCAGAACAATCAAAATTAGAGGATAAATTCAGCACTGGCTGTTTCATTCATTATCAAGTGTCATTGTTTTGTTTGTTGACGAGGTTCCATAGTCTGGTGGTTCGAGCTTTTTTTTTTTTTTTTGAGAAAAAGGTCACTGCCTTGAAAACAACACCTGCTCCACCTAAGCAGACATTGGTCCTGAGAAGGTCAAAGGCAGCAGGAGGGTTGGCTTCACCCTTTACTGTCCTTTTGACCTTTAGGCCATGGGGCCATTAGGACCTTGTGTTCATTGGGTCTAATTAAAGAGAAGTGTTATGCAGAAGACTGTTGAGAGATATGTAGAATGTTAAGCAGCAGCATCACTCACGGCCTTTCTTATATTACAAATGAAATCTGAGAGTGTGTATATGCAGTCAGAAATGTTACTTCAAAGTTCTCGCGGAAAATGAATTGGACTGTCAGTAACTAATGTAGATTTTACTTATTTAGAGTAGTAAATACCACAGTAATGTGATTAGTTGAGTAGGGATTTGACTGCACAACAATCTTTTGATTTTTATTTTTTAAGGCTGCTTTACATAGTCATTTTTATATTTGTCTTGACATTCATAATTAGACATGTTCACAGAAAGAAGGCATTCTAAAGCTTTCTGTATTGTTTGTAAATGAGAAACATACTATCTTGTATATTTTATTGACGTTGATCTTGATGTTTGTGTAGTTGGTTCAGTCTCAGTGACAACACAGTCAAGAAATCCTCGGAGCTTCACCTGCATGTGACGCTGACAGGACTTGTACTCATGCTGATCTACTGCTTTATTTCTGCCTTTGCTGGAGTCTACACTGAGTACATTCTCAAGAAAGACCTTAACACTTCCTTGCATTTGCAAAACATTATGCTGTACATTGTTACAGTTGCCATCAATCTCTTCACATGGCTGACAAGCAAAATTGTAGCTTATTATTCCGATGCTGACAGTAAGTAAAATGTGAAGAATGTGTTATGCAACAGAATACTTTATGTACCATAAAATGTTTTGTGTCAATGATGTCATCTTGAATGTTGATCTTCCTATTTTGGTCTTTTTTTTTTTTAAAGTCCTAAACAGCAAACAAGGCAAGTGAAATAGAATATTCAAAACACTAGTTTGAGGGTAGAGCAGAGACCAGATATGTTAAACCGTTTGCGCAAGTACTGGAAGTTAAATTTGTTGCACAGATTTACAGCCAGTTTTCAGACTCCCAACATTTCCTAGAACAAATAATACATTAGATATTGGTTGTGAGAGTGGCAAATCAAACTAAGTTACTGATAAACTGGTATATGTATTTGTTTTGCTGAGTATATGTAAGTATTGTGCAGTTATATCTGGTTTTACGGACAACAGAAGTAAGGTCATGGATGACTGTTCATTTAAGAAATGCTAGATGTGTCTGTCACTGGATCTTGTGCAACAAAGGCTTGATGGAATTCAGTTTGAGAGAGTGTATAGAGATCATAAAGGCATTTAAACTGTTCCTTCATTTGTTGTTTTTATATTTCCTCAGATGCACATTTTCATCTCCTGGAAGGATTTTCTATTTACACTTGGCTGATCATATTGACTCAGGTAACTCTTTGTCTAATATTTATAAGTGTTAGTGCACACTATATCTAGTTGTCTAGTGTTCTGGACTTTTTCGGTACATCATAAAAAAAAAATCACATTCGTGCACATTTCAAGTATAAAACATTTACTAAGTGAGGATGGAAACATGCAAATGAGTAGGTTGAATTTCCAGACATAACTTCCATAACAGGTGAGTTGACCAAAGAATGTTGCAGTCAAAGGTATATTTAACAGGTGTGTATGACAACTACATTTCGTAAGTGGGAGGACTAAGCTGTTGGAGAGTTTATGTAAATCATTCAACTCTTTCTTATATGATATGTTTTTTTTTCAGGTCTTCAATGGTTTGGCAATGTCTGCAGTTATGAAACATGGTAATAACCTGGTGCGCCTTTTTGTTATTTCCTGTGCTATGCTTTTTAGTACCGCTCTCTCTGTCTTGGTTTTGGGCCTTACTCTTCACGGTTTTTTCTTCATAACCCTGGTTCTAGTCATTTTTGCTATTTATATATACTACAACTAAAAAGATTTTTTGTGTGTATCATTTAGTTGCTTCCAATAACTTTTGTTACAATAAACATCTGTCAGAAAAACAGTCAAAGAATCTGGTGCATGATGCCTTCTGTATAGAAGAAAATATTGTCATTGGTGATGAGAAATATACATTTTCTTGATCTGGAGAGACAAAGTACGACTGAAGAATCAATAGCCTGTTGTTTTTTATATTTGAAATGAGGCTTCCCAGGTATGCATTACACAGAATGTGAGACTGAATACACTGATGGCATTTACAGGCCTGTTGTTATTTGGTTGTGCATAAGTTTTTTTTGTCATATTTGTAACATCATTCTGAACAGCATCCATGGTAAAAAGATCTGATATCTCTTTCTCTCCTTGACTGATGTCCTTGCAGTTTACTGCTGTTGGTGGATTTTTTGCCCACTTTGATAATTAAAGCAAGCAGTACTCGATATTTATCATTGTCAAAAAATATACATGGACCTAATGAATCTCAATGGTAAGCTGAAATCCAGTCCTAGAAAATGGTTCCAACATTAACTTGGAATACCTTTCATGTTGAGATCCAGCCATGTTTTTCTTCCGATTGCCAACTCATATTCTAATCTTGAGCAGTTGAAATATTTACCAAGATGATATCACACCGTTAAGACATTGTTACTCTTGGCTTATCTGGGGTTTTTTTGTTTAATGAATGGTGCTTTTTAATAAACAGTGATATAGTAGATCTAGTCCATATCCATGGCTGAAAAAGAGGTAATATTGGCCACTGTCATGTGGAGAAATGTTTATTACCAGTGATTAATCCTTTAATACTCATGTGATGTATATGTACAAAATGTTATGAATTTTCCAAGTGTTGGCCTGTTTTATTTCAACATATTAGTTCTGAACTTTACTCTTTGTCGGTTTATCATATCCTGTCATTTAATTTTTCTGAATGTGGCTTAGCATTTTGTAAGAATGTTTGAAAGCGTGAAGTGTTTTTTAAAATGAGCTGCTTGTCAAATGACGATGAAGATGATAAGTTTTTGTCCCCAATCTGTGACTTTTCAGCTTTTATATTAAGAATTAGTCTTTTACACCAAGCAAGCAACCTGCTGAAAATACTGAAGGTCAATTTCACTGCTTGTAGTAGATTAGGGAAAAATATTGGTAATTAACAGGAAGTCACTGTCATAGCTGAAGATCAGTTTTAGTTTTGTTTCATCAAACAGCATATTGTGAAAGGAGTTGTATTCATCAGTAGACCAAAACTCTAAACTTATATGAAGTTCTTTGAGAGCTTTATTATGCTGCAATATTGGTAATTTTAGCTGCAGATTTCATACTTTTATTTCCTTTAGCAGCAATGGTAGTAAAGCATTGTGAGTGAATTTGCTCATAAAATTGGACCAGTCCAGAGGAGATGGTTGGTACTTGGAAGATATACAATCTTTTGTTTGAATGAAAACTTGAAGAAAAAAATTGCTTTATATTAAAATATATTTTTGGCTTAAGAATATGGTGATAGGTAGGGGCAGACTGGAGCTTTAAAGCGGCCCGGGCATTATTTACAGAGCGGCCCTTCTCACTAAAATAGGCCTATAATATTCTATAGATCAAAATAGGCCCACCGGGCATTGCCCAAATGCCCAACTGGCCAGTCCGCCACTGGTGATAGGTGAACTGAAGAATATGGTATTATATTAGATCATTACAAAAATTTGTTTTCCTGCTTTCATTCAGTGATGCATCTTCAGAGCGGCCATTGCATTTTTCATTTAAAAACAATACAGAATACTTAAGAATGCTTTGCTTTATTGAAATACAGTAAAACTAGCTTAAAATGTTTATTTAATTGTTAAGATCATATTGTACTTATTGTAAGGTTTTTGAAAACCTTAAAAATGCTTTAATTATAGTTTTTAGCAGGCCAGTCTTCCATTCTTAACTGTCAGCCAAAATGCAGGTCGTAAGGGCCTGAGGTACTTAATTGACAGGCCAGTCATGTTTGACAAGTCGTGCTTGACAAGTCTTTTTTTTTTTTTTCTTCGCTGTCTTAGTTCTAAGTGACATTTTGCAACAGAAACATTACCTTATCTTTAGCGACATTGTTATCTGTATGTGAACAGATTGTCTATGAATGTATTGTACTTTTAACAAATACAACGCATTTGATATTCTAGTTAAACTGTCTCCTGGTCCATATTTGAACTGTAACTTAGCTGTAATATAATTATTTGACTGTGTTTTTAATTTTATAATTTATTTCTATGACCATGAAAAATGTATATGATTATAACAAGAAATACTAGATAGAACTAGAACTGAGTTCGTATAATTTGCATGAAGCAGGTGTCAAAATGTTTTCTTACATACTAGGTTTTTTTAGAACATAAAAACTAGGGGTGGAGGTTAATGTTTTGACAACAATTTTTTTTTTTTTTGTTTGTTTGTGTGTTTGTTTGTTTGTTTGTAATGTCACATACACATTGTTTCAGAAAATTTTGTTGAAAGCACTGTACATCAAAAACTAAGAACTGCCAAAATCAAAAGCTACTCCCAAAGATAGCACATGCTGTACAATGCACATCATAAGACAAACAGTTTGTGAAATGTTAAAAATTTCTGTTGTGCTTTTCAAATGGAAAGGTCCTTGTGCATTTGGACATGCTGACAAGGCCTGCCACTCATCCTTGTCTTAGGCGATGGTGAGCAGGTCCTGCACAAGATGACCAGTCCACTATTTCATGTCTTATATATTGCAAATGTCTCTACAGCATAGTTTAGTTTATTCCTTGTTGCTCCCTTGAGGAGCATAGGGCCACAACATTGTGGTACTGTTGCGGTTTCTGTAACACCTTTTTTTCCTTTTCTTTTTTTTTCTTTCTTTTTTTTTTTTCTTTTAATATATATATATGAGTGGGTTGTTAGCCCAAAGCAAAACCCCCGACCTGGATGGCCAGGGTGCAACATTTTAGTCTGGCTTCTCCCCTGACAGACCTCTGCAGCATATATAAGCCAATTCTTCCTCTGGCCACCGCTACTTCAACCACACTCCAGGGTATCTTGAAGGACAGTCTTTGACAGAATGTTATGCTGGTCCACATGGCCAAACCAAGTACACTGTGTGTTGCAAGTAGGGGTTCCTGGTATCATGTAACTAGTAATTCATGCTTTGTACAAAGTCATTGGTTTTGTGTACTCTGTACAAGATGTGGAGAAGCCTTCTCAGGCACTTGTTCTTAAATGCCTGATTCTCCTCTCCATATTGGCAATGTCCATGTTTCATATCCATAAAGCAGGACTGGTACTAGAGGGAACTTGTACATATTGTACTTCATAGTAAAACCGATGTTATGCACCAGACCCTCTTCAGTCTATCCATTGCTTCTGATGCTGTCATGGTCCTGATGCAGATATCTGTCATGTAGCTGTCATTCTGGGAGAGTGTGGCTCCCAAGTACTTGAATTGTTGACCTCTTCCAGCTACACTCCGTTCATGTAGCTATCTGCTTTGCCAGTGGCCCAGTGTTGGTCTTCATTCCACATGCATTCGAACAGGCTGTCAGTAAGGTTTTGCGGTTCTCTGTTAGTGCCTGATATCATATCTCTGTTGTCTGCATAGTTGCAAATTGGCCTTCCCCCAGGGGAAATGGAAATGTGATGATCATGGAGGATTTCATGCATGGTGAGAGAAAACTCCAATTTGGGTATATGCTCATTGAGTTTTTGTACACTGCTTAGATGAGACCCTTGTTGATATTGAATTTTTGCCTCACGTCATAGCCCTTATGGCAGACTCTGTCAAAGTACTTTTTAAAGTCAGTGAAGTTGTGATACAGGTCCTGTTGATGCTGAAGATGCTTCTTTATCAGGATGTGACATTGAAGATCTGCTCAACTGTGCTCCTACCTGTTCTTAACCCAACTGTTCTTGTGCTAATAATTCCTAAGTGGTGGTGCTTATGCAAATTCTGTATTAAGCTTATTGCTCTGTAGTTCTGGTACTGTTTGCTGTTTCCTTTTTTATTTGTAAAGATCTGTAAAAAATTTTATTCTAGTCCTTTTTTATTTGTAAGATCTGTAAAATTTTTTATTCTAGTCTGGTTATATTCAGTCTTTCAGTTGAATACAGCAGTACTTTCTGTGAAAAGACAGCCATTGCTGTCATCATTGACTGAAATCGTGTTGATCTGTTAATAGAGTCCATAGTAGCAGTTAGGCCTTTTTTTGCTTTAGCATCATGCTATCATCTCTTCTATGGGGCAGTATTGGGCCTCAATCCAGGTTTCCCTAGTTCCCTTCATCCTTTTCCTGGTGGCACAAATGCCTTTTCATATTTGGAAGCTGCCTCAGGTTTGATTTATCTCTCTTCAAGACCCTCCTTTGGTCGCAGATATCTAGAAAGTTATTCATGACCCAACGTTGTTTCTTCTTTAACGCCCTGGCACTTCCTGGGCTGTTGACAGTACCACTTTTTTTTGTGTGTTTCCAGATAAGGTGTCTACATCACAGTCCTGAAGTTCAGTGCCATGAATTTATCTCCAACATTGGTACTGAAAATTTTCACAATGTTTAGGGACTTGCAACTATTGTTATTGTTATTGTGACTACATGGTTAAGATGACAGACTAGAAATCCAATGGGATCTTCCACACAGGCTCAAATCCTGTCAATGCACAGAGCCTTCAGTTTAGTATTTTTTATATATTAAAAAAAAAGTAGTTTCTTTGCTTTTGTCAAGTGCCTAGGTTTGTGTTTTTTAATTTAGTATTAATCAAGCAGACTTTTTTTTTCTATGGTAAACATATAGCTTTAATGCTTGTGTTCAACAATTCAAAAATAAAAGAACACCAGATTTGATGTCCAAATTTTCATAAGATTTGTTCATTCCACTTATATTCTCCACACCTTTACATTTTTCTGCAGACAATTTCATGATCTGCTTAGCTAGTTCCTGATCATTTTATGATTGTGTCATCTGCTGTCGCTCCTAACATCTGCTACAATACAACTTTATTAATCCACAAGGGCAATTGGTGTGACTTTACTTTTTGTAAGAAGTATTTCCATTTAATTGCTGCCACAGCTTCATCATTTTCCCCAAGCTTCCAGCAGTCTTTATTTTCTGCTGAGATTCCCCCAGACGTCAGCAGCCATCAGCATCATGACAAAACTTACATAGCTTTTGTTTCTTATTGAGTTATATTTAGGATTTCACATATTCGGTAATAGATTTCTTGACATAGTTAAATCATTTTGCATGCACACATATGTGTGTATGCTTTATAAATAAAGCAGAGTTTGGTTTTGGCAGTGTTTTTGTGAATGCAGTTTGTCAAATATTATCAAATTTTGCAGGAGCGCTCCGTTTTTCTACCAGAAACTCAGAAAGCTGTAGACTCTGTTTCCATATTCATCCATAGCTTCTTTAATTTTTATGTTACTCGTTGTAAGATGTGCTTGGTGGCTCCATATGAAAAGCAACAAAGAGCCAATTTTGTCAGAGATTCTGACATCATCAGTATCCACATAATTTCATAGGGTACTCGTGGGAAGGTCTGCAAGATGAATTTCCAGACTTGAGTACTCCTTTTATTTAGAAGTGTCAGTGGCATATGGCTTAAGTGATCTTAAGGGAGTAGAAATGAGCTGTCAACTCAGTTTCTGAAGAAATATCCAGAATCACTGAGCTTTTGGGGCTCCAAGGTAAAGCCACTTTGAACCAGCCTCAGTGCTTGATCACACAGACAGCATTCTTGGAATAAATGTTCCATTATTTTACTATGCTTATGCCATCTTTGTCAGTGAATTAAATTAGTTGACACAATAAAGTGGTGAATAAACCTGGAAATAAAATTAGTTGGAAGAATTCGTGAGAGAAATCAATCCCAGGACAAACAATTTGTGGTGTAACTTGCCTTGGAGTTTGCGGGGAAAGTAAATATTGTGATGTTTGATTTGTGTATTGTCTGTAAAAGTGATGCCTAATGTGATAAATTTTGGAGACATATTGTTTGTCTTTCACCTTTATTGTCAAACTCAATAAATGTAACACCAAATAAACACTTTTTTTTTAACTTCATCATTTGGTCACCACTTCCAAGGCAAATATTAAGAGACAACATAATATTCTGAATGAATTGAAATCAATCAACTACCCTGCTGATAGTGACATATAAATTCAGCTTTTTTGTTGAGATAAATATTTGTATTGAATGGACATATTTATCAACCAAAGATTATTTTACTTCCAAGGGATTCACTTCAATTCTTGTTGATTCTAAATTGTATTTTCTGCTAAGTATTTTCATATTTCCTTTATAGCATGTATGCTGAAATGTTTTGAGAAACAAGATGATCAGACTGTACTTACAAACTGGGCTTCCAACTACATACATTAATGCTTTTCTTCTTGCCTGAAAAATGTTCATTCTCTTTATTATTTGGACTTTTTGGAAACTACAAACTTTCATAACCTTGATTTGTCAATGATCATATTGCAGCATGTGCTTTAAAATGCATCAGTTTGGTTTTTAAATTCAGAAAGTGTTTTTGGACAGTATCAGACTTATGGATATTTTCTTAAATCTTTCTCTTAAATCAAAAGTTGTTGTGCTGTTTTAGATCCCATTGTTTTTGTAACTGAAATCAAAAGTTATGCACAAAGCATACATACCAAAGTATTAACAGTAGTAGTGATATTGGCCATTCTGATAAATTGGTACTGCAGTGCTAGCATGTTTCTGGTGTCAGATGTTATTTATGCAGCATTAAAACCTCACTCATTTCTTCCATTATAGTTGCAGAGGTCGTGCAGTCTGATGTCATTTCTTGACTCGACAAATAGTCTTCCATATGACTGAATTCACCAGAAACTTTCCAGCTAGTTTGAATGATAAGTTGGCTTCTAGTCAGCCTTAAGCTTTGCAGTCTGGTCCCCTATTCTTTGTACTCATCGTTTCAACTTTTAATGTATCACGTGCAACTTTATGATTTTTAAGTTTTCTTTTTTGTGTCACGGGAAGTTCTCTGCAGTTTCTTATATTCATTATGCTCAAATAAAAAAATATATATCTTCCAACAGTGTCATATACATACTTTGGATTTTATAAAGTGTTAGTTTATTTACTCACTCAGATACAGTTCATAATCAAAATTTCCAGGTATTCTCTTTTCTTTTGTTATAATTGTACACGATGTTTTCTGTACTGTCAGTAACGATTCACGGTTCAAATCGCGTGTTGTTTATTTGTTTAGTGTTAGCTGCAGGCCTCTAGAACAGCGGTTCTCAAAGTGGGCCCGCAAAAAGCTCAGTCTCACCCGATCACTCCTCAACGACGTGGAAAGGTTAGGGGACGACCCTTACCCGTATCTCGATGGCCGCCACGCGACAAATGCTGATCACAAACACCTACACTCGCAGCCGCCACGTACTATTATCACTATTATATATGTACTCCCAAAAAATGACTTCCAGATATATATGAGCACGTACGCGCGCACACACACATCCTGACAAGAATGCACTGATAAGTGTATTCACAATTCCTTTTTCTGTCATCATCAGGAAACGGATAGCCAACTAATAATTTGATACCCGTATGGTAGTCAATCCCCCCGCTGTCGAGAATCGGTGCCTACTCTTCTGATCACTCATTTAATTCGTCCAAGGTCTTTCGTGCACGAACTGTTATTACTGGACTGCTGGCAGACGATTTTCCAGTTTTACTACTTAAAAAACTTGCATAAAGCTTCCGGTTTATTCACATTTCACAGACAGCAATCCACCTATACATGTCCGTGATTCACGTTTGTGACGACGGTACTCGTGCTCGCCGAGACTGCATGTTTCCGGTTGAGGTTTTCAGCGAACTCACTACAATGACAGCACCGTTTCTGAAGTATGGAATATATTTTAACTTTTATAACAGTTTAGTGTTGTTATTTTCTTAACAGATGGGGTTTTGTGTTTCTTTATTTTAAAATGTGGCCTCTAGCAGCAGGATTTCCAGTATAGGTTGAAAAGTATCATCTGAAGGACACCGCTGACTTCCGACTGATGCTATTTTCTGTTCGATTTCTCTTTTAATCAGCATTTGCGAAGTCATAATTATTTTAAAAGTAACAAATTATTAGAGCCTAAACTACCTACGTGTCAAAAGCCCTGTTACGTCGTATTTTTATTTTATAATCATCATTGTCCAGCAAGATGAATGTTAAATCGCCAAAATACATCGCAAGAGCAGATGCATCTATAGTTCAATACCATTATATAAAAACGGAAAAAAACGAGTGATTTGTTTACATGATCTAGACACATATTTACAATAAGTATCTTTGATGTCTTATGACAAACTAGTATTTTAAAATAAAATTTATGCTTTTTGAAAAGAACTTGCTCAGACACAGGCATTCTTGTAAAAATTGACAGATTTGGTACTGATATATTATGAAATGCCAGTAAGTTATTAAACTGATATTCATTTTTCATTTGTTGTAGGCAGTGGATGTCAGCCTTATGCCGGCACCCGCAGAGTTTTTCTAATCCATCATCCAAATCTGCGAGTAGCATAGCTACACAGATTATAAGTAACAGAGCAGTTTCAGCCAAAACTTCTGCATCTCCAACTGCTAGTTTTTCTGTCGTGAGCTCCAGTAGTTTAATGGCCAAAGAAAGCAACCTTTTATCCGCAAGCACACCTCTGATGCTGCTAGTGCGTGGAAGGGCACGTATACACTACCAACCCAGTGCCTGGAAGCGAGTGAACAAACATGGACTCGAGAAGAGACTCCTTACCCAAAGTGGCATTGAAGTGCTATGGCGGCGATATTTAAAAGATCGTCATGTTCTTACACCCTTTGAGAGAATCTTGTCTGGAACTTACAATGGTCAGATTTTACCAGACATCACCTAAAGTACAATCAACATTTGGTGAATAAAGATTTGCTAAAAGGATATACTTTCACTGCAAAAAGAGTAAACACAAGAAAGTTGCGACGATAAATATGTAAAAGGTGGAGTCTTTCGGGAAATTGTAACATAACACATGGTATGGCATAGCAGCCAGCTATGTATCAAAGTTTCTGCCCATAACAGTAACTGTGGATTTTTGTAACAAATTTGTTTTCCATACTCTGCAAATATTCAAACCATAAATTCATAGCATTAGCAGTGACCTTGTTTTCTGTATGTTTGGAATTGTCTTATCCTTATCATAATTCTGTAAGTTGTCAAAAAGTGTAAGAAATTTAGAGGTTCATTTTGTTTCTCCTTGAGTAAAATAGACATTTTGAAGATTGTGTTGGTTTGGTCTTTTTTTTTAATGTGTAATCTTACCATGCTTTTAGTATTCATTTATCATTGTAATACTTTTTACTTATTTTAGTTGAAGCCCCCCCAATGTTTGCAGTCTCACCCAGTTACCCCACACTGGTAATCTCCCCTCAAAGTTCTGCATCCCACAAGAGGTTATTCATGCATACTCCTGATAATTGTTAGTAGATTTGTATGTCTACCCCTCTATGTGTGTTTGTCTAAAGTAAGGCTGGATCACACATGCTGTCAAAAGGAAAACTCATTAAATCATAGTTAATGCAGGTAATTTTTAATGTTTCACAGACAAGTCACCAGACTAAAATCAGTAAAGTGAGCCAGTTTTGGAAAAAAAAAGTTTTCACACAACAACTTCTTTTTAATTCTGCATTTACTGCAACCATCTGATTAGATTTTTTTTTTAACATGAGAATGTTAATAAAGACCTATATAAAGAAGGATTTAATGAGTACCTATATCCAATGATATGCAACCTTTGAAATAAAGCAAGCTCAAGAGAATAAAGTAGGTGATATATTATTGGCAGATATGATTTATGTTTAATAATAATAATACATCCCTGACAATGAATTATGCACAGCACAGGTGTTTTTTTGCAAGAATAATGTTGAATTTCATCCTAAGATTCCAGCAGTCTTTTTTCCTATCTGAATAAGTGAACGCAACGTTTTGGAGGAATAAATACAATTAAGCAGCAGACCACAAAGCAGGCTATTAAATGTGCAGACAAAACAGCTATGAACATAACTAAAATACTGTCAGTAACTTTTCCCTAAATGTAAAAAGGGGACCAGCAGTTTGTCAATATGTAGGTTTAAAATGTTGATAATAAAAATAAGTTTTATCTTTTAATCTTCATGTTTACCTTGCCTAGAAATGCTCCCCAAATACAACATTTACATATCAGCAAAAAACATTTATGTTCATTTTTTCATCTTTGAGGAAAATGTATGTGTAAAGAAAAAAGTAGGGGCAGTTAGCCATCAGCCTTCATGGGTTTCACTTGCGTGGTTTAGAATTTTGGAGGGTTTGCAATCAATAGCTCAATGGTAATTTAAAAATCCCAGATGTAAAGAAACAATTTTTTAAATTTATAAATGCATAGAAAGCATGTATTATGAATCTATTTTATCATATACAGTGTACTGTTTTTGGATGCTAAATGTAGCAGTAATAAAAGTTAAGGACTAAGGAAGCCTAGCTATTTATGATTTTTTTACGTTTGCATGGATTCTGGCAGCCTACCATTAAATAACATTTAATATTATAAACCTGTCACAAGACGATCTAATAACATATCTGTGTGCAAAAAAAAAAACAACAACCTATGGTTTTTGGACAAATCTACAAAGTCTGCTGCAAAACCGTTACTGTACTTGGTAAACCGCATTGTGAAATCTTCCAAAGCTATATTCAACTGCCTATAAGAAAACTATAAGGATGGATAATTCTCAAGAAGAGATTCGCCTCAGTGGAAAAGTATACACCAAATAACACATGAAACAGAAAATAAAAACAAGACAGCTTAAGCATTGTAGAGTTTATACAAATTACTTTTTGCTCAACATTTTGTCTGGATATGTAAAGCTTTATACAAACATCATTCTTAAAATTAAAATAACAGTGAATCATTGTACTGTACATTCCCGAACTACATAAACATACAACTCCGGTACTCTGAGAAGTATCATATATTTTTCAGAATAATGTTCATGTTTAGTCAATAAACACGATTTGATCACCATAGCCAAAAAGCCAGATCCCATACATCTAAGCAGCAATATCAGCTGCTCAGGCGTGTCTGTAACATCATACCAATAAACTGGTCTGACAGGCATGTCTCTGCAACATAATACCGATGTACTGGTCTGACAGTCATATTTGTGCAACTTAACACCAACACATCGGTCAAAGCTTTTTTATTTTTCATATTCATAAAATGCCATATGTAAGATTGTTATCTCTCAAAACCGAAACTTGAATCCTATCTTGAAATCTCAGGGTTGTGCAAGCAATCCTAAATAATATATTTTACATCTATGTCTTGTGTATTCTCTTGATTTATAAAAAAAAATCACTGACCATTATGTGTAGTCAACAGATGGTGTGTCTTCTCTAAAAAAAAGCCATATAAACCCATCATGCCATCAGTTTTACTGGCCAGCAATATAATGCTAAGCAAACAAGGAAAAGGTGACTGCATTACCAGAGTTAGTGTTAGTTTAAAGCCTAACGAACCCACTAAATTTTCATCATGAAATAAAAACATCACGTAGAAAACATGATGGTAAAAGTGGGGTGGTGGGTGAAACATTGCCTTTATTTTTATGCATATGTATCTGTGTATGTATCCAGCTGTCAATATACAAGATGATGCCTGGACAGCATCATTGTGGATCTGAATGCCAGTATGTCTGACAGACCAAAATAAATTTGCTATAGGACTGTCTCATTTAAAACAGAAACGTGAAAAATCAGGTTTTTTTTAAAAGTCGACAAAATTATAGAACAAAAATAACTCAAATTCTCAAGGTGTACTATAACAGCACAGACACATTATGTAGATCCAAATATTTCAACCATTCAATAAAAAAAAATGCTTCAAGTGCAGTTTCCTATTCACAGCCCACATTTTGTAACACAAATACCTTTAAAAAAAAACTTTATGTATGTAACATGAGTATGGAAAATCAGCTAAGTTATGCACTGATCACTAATAGCTATATAATAAAAATAATAGTAAAACAAAGCACAACATACTTGTTTTTATCATAATTTTTTATGAGATTTATTGGTCTAGTTAAATTTCAATTCATAAACTTTAGCTTTTTACATTGACAAGACATGACAATATGGATGCCAGGCTCAATGTCTCTTGTTGGTGCCATGCATCTACTGTGCAGTACAAACTGAACTCCAGGGAGTTAAAGTATAAGTAACTATAAAATCAAAATATTATTATCATAAAATGTCTCACACTCATAGCCATAGGACAAAGACAGCAATGACATAAAATGCCCCACACCAAAAAAAGAAAAAAGAAAAATCTACATTATTAATCAAAGTTTAAACAGACACATTTACTTGCATAAACTTCTAGATTTGTGTGTCTAGATAATGCCAAGTACGTCAAGAACCTTACAAAATCAGTCCTATATAAATATACTCTGTGACAATCATTTCAATGTTGCTAATACTAGGGTGTTCACAATACTGCAGGAGTTTTTAATTTGAAACTGGAGTTTTACTGGCAGAATATAATCCATAGTAAATCATGAGACATTTCTGTACAAGAAAATAAAACTGAGAATATTTATTTATGGCATCATGGCCTCTTTGTTCTTTGCATGAAAAAAACATACTTTGCCCAACCACATATCTTTGAGATGAATCTAAGAAACAGGACTTCTGAATAAATCCTGTATATCTTATAACAGTAGCAACTTCAAAACAAATTTTTAAAAAAATCACATTTGAATTTAAAGAAGAACAGTTTCTGTCCATGAAGTGGGTAAGACATTGTTCATGTCACTTATACAGCAACAGTAAGGAACCAAATCACTGCCCTAATATTTCTAAAAGTACTGTCTTCACAACCTTAAATGTCAATAATTTTGTATATTTCTACACATGGCACTGCAAAAAAAACCATAAGATAGTAAAAACTTATAACTATTTTCGAAATTATTTCCCTCATTGTTTTCCAGGGTTTCCACAAATGTTATTAATTTTTTAAAACTAATTATTGCTCATTACAACCCTATTTAAAATGCTATTTTCACTGTCCTTTTCACAAACTTTAGGCCATTATGCTCATTTTTCATAAGATAATGACAGTCACAGAATACCAAAAGTTCAGAGTAAACAGAACAACACAGATGTTTTCTAAATCATTACACAATATTTTCTACGCCTCTTGATTCTGAAACAGTACTACATTCAGCTTTCCATAAGGTAATATTAAAACACAAAATTATGAAGTTCATAGTCTTTTATCCTAAAGAGCATCTAAATCACTTTTTAAAAAAAACACAAAATATTTTATGCGAACTTTTAGCCACAAATATAGATTATGTTTATCTGCAAGTCCAGCCTGCACAATATGCAACATTTTAAAGATTATAATTCTTAAATTGTAAAGTTGTAAATTACAAAGATACAAGCCAGGGGTGGGGAACCCTTTTCCTTCCAAAGGTTATTTTGTACTGCTGAATAACCAAATAGGAGTTTACTTTCGCACCACAGTAGCTGTACATCAAGCATGTCCCATATCCCCAATGCTGTTTAATATCTTCTTGGAGAACATCATACCCTAAGCGCTCCATGACCATCCTACATCCATTTCCCCATGTAGGAGACAAAGATCTGTTAGCAGGCACTAACAAAGAAGTGCAAGATTTCACCAACAGACTGACAGGCAGTTTAAATGCATATGGAATGGAGACCAGCACAGAAAAGAGCAAAGTTATGGTCAATGGCAGCGGCAAAGCTAAAAATGGGGTACAGCTCGAAGACGTAGGCAGCTTCAAGTATTTGGAAGCCAACCTCTCCAAGAATGGCAGCTCCACGCCAGATGTCTGCATCTGGATCACAACTCCAAAAGCAGCAATGGCTAGACGAGATTGGATCTGGCACAGCCATAAGATAAGGTTAACTACCAAGTACAATTTGTACAAATCTCTGGTAGTGCCAATCCTGCTCTACAGATGTGACACATGGACTCTGCTCACTGAAACGGAAAGAAGAATCCAGGGATTTGAGAACAAGTCTCAGATCTCATTAAAAAAAACACAGAACAAATGACTTCGTTAAAAACAAGATTTCCAGTCATAGGACACCAGGAGCCTCTAATTTCAATAGTCAAGTGATGCAAGCTGGTCTTCTTTGGCCATGTGACCCGGCACACCTTGTCAAAGACTATCCGCCTAGGTACCTTGGAGAGTACTTGATGCCAGTGTGGCCAAAGAAAGAACTGGCTTACAAATGTCAAAGACTGGACTGGTCCTGTACAGGACCTGCTCACTATCGCTCACAATAGGCAAGAGTGGCGGACCCTGTCAGCTGTCACATCAATCCATGTGCTTCCCCCAATGACAGGTGCCGGTCAAGGGACATTCTGATAGTCATAACGTCACTCTAGGTCTACACAAAATTATCTACTCAAAAATAAGCCTGCTTTATTTGGTCATGCTATACTTTTGCCAAACGTTAACACTTTTGCAAAATGTACAATCCTAGCCTGCTTTGTACTGCTGTCCTCTAAATCACCGCAATCCACCTTTTCACAATAAGGTTCAGGGAAACTATGAACTGCCACTATCAGAAGCATAGAAAACAATTGGAGTCTGTAGAATATATGTTTGTAATTAACCAGTTTCTCATTTATGACTATATAATACACACATACCTGAGTTCATGGCATTTACAAAGTGTCTACAGATATGCTACACACAGACATGTTTGCACATGCACAAATAAACTCAAACCCAAACTAGTTTTTACCAGCCAAAGCATTTTCATTTACTCATCCTTTGGAAATCAATGAGGATATGTTGCATACTTGTAAGCTTAAACGGTACTCTAATGCACACAGCAATGTCAATTGGGGTTTTTTTTCATTATATGAACCGACATGGTCGAAGAACACTATACCTATCAACACCCCTTGGTTTGGGGTAAAGATCACATGCATGCATAATTCTCAAAATTCGTCCATATAGGCCACAGGCAGCAGATGAGAAGCATTCATGTCTGTCCCGTCATACACTCAAATGTGTCCTGTCTATCCAATAATGGAGTTTTTTTGCTTGTTCCTCAAAATTTACATTATTATGATCATTCAATTAATATAAATTGAAGTTGTTATGAAAAATGTTCATAGATTTATTGAAATCTGTGATTGACTTGGTTGGCTGGATTAAATGATCTCACGGGCCATGTATGGCCTGCAAGCTGGAGATTCCCCACCCCTGGTATAAGCAAATGCTGAGAAAAGTACAAACTGATAAACCATGGCCTTATACATTGCCCCCTTCTAAATGAAGTGTTTTTCTCAATGACATCAACTTGTATTTGAGATTATAAATGTTAAAAGTACCCTGCTTCTCTGTCGTCACCTATTGTCTTATCAGGTGCACTCTTCATCACCTTTCATCTGCCATTCACACTGTTCTGTGCACAAACGTACCACCTGACACACTGAAAACTGACACACTGAAAACTACCCTTGGAAGGTGAGCACATAAAACCCTTAACAATTCCTGCAGCACTGCCCACTACACAGACACAGACAGAGCTGTGGCCTTCAGGAGCCATGCTGGAAGAAAAAACACTAGGGTACCAATTAAAACAAAAAAAAAAAAAGCAGCTCTTTTTCTAACTAAAGAAAACTTGAAGTTTGAAAGATATGATCCTGGAATGCAAAAGGAAAAGAAAGGTGTGATTTTCTGCCACACCTTCCTATTTTGTCTACAATTTTCTTTCACTCATCCCAAAAACTGCTTGAAAAGAAACCTGCTCATAATTCTAAGCAATTCTCAGTCAACATTTGACTGTTTGCAACTCTGCTTCCTCACTGAAATTCATAACTTTTATCTGGTATTTTCTGCAATGTTAATGATTTTTTAACTCTGCCATAAAATAATAAGCTCGCATTCATTCAAATTTGGTTTTCTATGAGGATAATAACAATAAACCAATAGATAATAGCAATGTAAAAAGCAAGCATCAAACAGAATTTCACAAAGGCCAAAACAAAGATATTTGTGCTCACATTATCACGTAAAACTAATTTCAGAATCACTTCATGTTAAACCTTTGAACCCTGTTTAATGTTCTTGTCAGCTGTCTAGTTGAGTTTTCAAGAATTTCGAAATGAAGGCTTGAAGTGCATTAGGTGAATGTCATACACCATCTCACACCCCAAATGACCCATTCTCATTCACTTCATGTTTTCTTTTTTCATGTCACCAGTAACTATCATATACTGCATTTTTTTTTTTTTTGCAATACAGCAGGGTGTCATGTTCAATAAAAGGAAAAAATCTAGCATCTTTGCAGCTGAAAGAGTTAATACAAATAAGCTGCTTTTATGAACATTGAAATCTGAATTTAAAAACTTAAGGGACATTTTTTTGGGGTGACTTCCTTTCACAAAGTATCAACGAACATAAGCATTACTTATCATAAGTCAATGTGGTCATCTCCCTCTTCTACATACCTTTCATAAGCACAACAAAAAATGTTCAAGTTGGTAAGCACATGAAATTTTCAGACGATACAAAAGGAAAAAGATGAAAATGATGTCTCACTTTACTTCACTCTACACGCATACCAAGATGTGTCATTGGGATGGGGTGCTTGGGGAAGATAACAAGTGGATACTTTCCTTAAAAATGAAGAAAAGGCTAAAAGTTGAGTCAACAGGGGAGCTCAGCATGACGAAAATTGAATCAGCAAGCAGAGATGCAGGTCTTAATTGGACGAACCAGATGCAGTTCGCTTCCTTGAGTAATGATGGGCAGACCATTCTGACGATGGTAGTTAACGAGGTGGCTGATGCTGTCAAAAATATAATCTTTGGTCCTCACCTGTCAAAGAAAATAACACTTCAACAGTACAAGTTGAGTTCCAAAATCTGCCAATAACGATAAAAGATGCAAAAATAAAGACCAGTATGAATGATCCTTTTTTTTTTCTTTCTTTTTGAATACAGCAATTAATTGTGACACACAATATTTGGTAAAACTGCTTATTCCACATTGGCTGGAATAATAGAGCACACTTTGGGCTGTAAGGACACACACATCTGCTATAAAGTAAACACCCTAATTATGTCAAACAAAAAAAAAGAAATTTTTCTTGTAAAGTATTTGTTCGATGCATACCAGATAACCTATTAGAAGGCTAGAGGTATAACTGCTCTTAAAACCAAATAAATTACTGCCCAAGTCAGCGTAATTAGCAGCCATTGCTGCTAGTGATTCCATTGTAACCAGGTGCATTCACTCTTGACTGCTATATGAGGCTCTGTAAAAAGAGATTAGTAGTCTTTACAATCAACACATGCCCCACAAAACTTAGGGGTGGATAAGACCATTATTTTATGGAGGAACCCTGCGAGCAGTGGCTGAGGGAGTCTGGCACATTGAGACATCTAACTGACGGTCCTCATCTGACCCTTGCCTGCTAGATCAAAGACTGAGGTGAAGTTCACTATAAGTAAGCCAAGGTCTGTCAAAGACTTCCTGGAAGACAGGGAAACAGCAACAAGATGATGGAGAGAGCATGAGGTCAGACACCACTGGTGGAGACATCTGCAGGGCTTTATAAAAAGCCAAGCCAGAGGCAAAAGGTGTTCACTGCACTGGGAAGCTGTTCTTGACCCCACCGACCAAAACAATAAATTGTTTGGTTAATGAGCAGTTGTAGCCCCTAAGCTCCTACCAGTAGGCTCATGTGGTAAAGAAATTGAAAAAAAAAATTATAATTAGTTTGTAAAATTCTTGTCTTCTCAAACACAGATACCTTTTCCTTGAGAAGTTACTTTGGTAGTATACTAAAATTCGAGGGAAAGTTCAATATACAAAAGCCTTGCACACACTTAATATTGTTTTTAATTTGATGAAACAATCACCTCATGCCCATACTACTGATGAAACTCTTTAGGCTTGATAAAACAGCAGCATACAGAGGAAAATTCCCAAACAAAAATACAAACAAGATGACTTGCAAGATACACAAGAAAAAAAACATGATAGGTTTACAACATTAACAATAAGATGATTTTACTCACAATCCCTTCAGGGTCTACCAGCAGCAAATGTTTTATGCTGCCATTCTGTTTGCCACTCAATACAAACTGGTTACTGCTATTGCTGCTCTCCCGCACCAGGAAGTCACCATCTAGCTCCAACAGCTTTTCAGTCTGTCCACAACACATGACAGCACATTCAGTATTCACAGAAAGATTATAGCAAGGTTCTGTGCATCCAATGCTCACTGATAGCTTTATAAGTATGTTGAAATAAGCACAGAAATATTCATGCAACTCTTTGAGGAATGTCCTATAAGCACAGACATTTTTTAAAAACAATTTTATCTTGCGCAAAAAGCAGAACAATGACCATAGTCTAAGATGTGAAAAAAAATATGTGATGTCACCAACAGAAAACCATAAGGTATAAAGAGGGCAGCACCATGTTTTTATTTTTGCTTATGCCTGAGAATAGAAAAAATATAAGATGTCTGCTTGATATCATACAGTTTTCTGTCAGTAACATGGCATGTTTTGCATAACCCTGTCCAGCTGCCGTAAGCCTCAGAGTATTACAACAAACAAACCTGTTTTCTGGACAGCTTTCCATGGTACCATTCCTCAAAGACTGGTGCTGCAGGACCCTGTCCATTTACCACTGGATTCACCCGCAAATCAATCTCCCCAGCATCTGCACAAGCATCCCCAGCAATAACAGCACCACTGGCTGCCACATCATGAGCGGACTTCATGCTCTTTTCTGTCACTCCTGCCTTTCCGTCGCCATCAGGAAACTGCAGGTCCCCAAGACTGGTTTTGAGAGCATCTGATGAAAATTGCATATACAGAATAAACACATATGCTCTTGAGAAATGTAAATATAAGTATACAATCCACATACAATCTACATAGGTTGAGACATAAAAGTACGAAAATAGTATAGTTACTTGATCCTATAGTGGTATAGCTGAATAGCGATAAAAGAGTTTCCCTTGGTGCATTAAAATAAGTGAGGGTGAGTCGAAGTTTGGATTAAACTTTGTCGAAAAAAACTGAAGTAAAAAATGTGCAAATTAAAATTTGTATATAGTATATGTCATACTATGTTTACTGTAATCTTGTTACTTACCAACACCATAGGGGTCAGACCCAAATCCATTAGCACTGGGTGACTTGGAATCACTGCCTCTGAGATTTTTGCGATTGTCATACAAATTCACAGCATCAGGTGACTTGTCCTCACTACCACTTCCTCTAGCTGAAAGAAGCATGTTTAGTGATTAGCAAATAGTTATCTGAATAAGAGAGATGTAAGAATAAAATATTTTCAGCTTTCAGTTATTAATACAATTCTGTAGGGAATACACAAACACAGCTCTCAGATAAACGCTTACCTGAACGATTGTCATACGTCTGACTTTCTTCTGAGAAGTCTATGAGGTCTACAATTTTGTCTATAGATTCTGAGTCTGCACCATTTTCTTTCACCAATGCATAAGTGCCAGCCTGGATAGATTTGTGACCACATCTACTTATTATTCAAATATCTACCATAAAATACAAATTAGAAAAAATCTTTAAGAAAATAACAACAATCTATTGCAAATGTATTTTCTTTAATCATATGGACTTAAAAACAATGAAATGTCTTACACAAATCCTACTCAAACAAAAAAGTAATTCTAAATTAATTAGCTTTGATTGTATTAATTCAGAAAAAAACTTAACTATGTACAGCATCAATCATGTAAAGTGCATTTTTTAAACTAATAATCAGCATAAAAAATGTATTTAGAGTTACAAATTTTTCATTTACTATAATCTTACAAAAATTTGAATTATACACACAGGTAAATTACAAGGCGACCTGTACTCAGGTATAGGGGGTATGGGAGGAGCGCCATCTTCAGCACCAGGGGAGGGTGGACAGGCTCCTGGTCTATCATTATAGTATTCCTCATCTTCTCCCCAGTTCTCAGATTCAAAAGCATTGTTTTCATGTCTTTAAAAAAAATAAAAAATAAAAGTGGTATACTACTTAAATGACTCCACCTAGCACTTAATATAATGCATGTCCATTTATCTATTAGAATAAAAAAATTTTAAAAGTAGGAATAAAAAGCATCAATTTAAAACACCCTTGTCCCCAACAATGGAAGTCAAAAACTGTTACAATATCACACCAAAATAAATCCAGAGGCATATTTACTCACTTTTAAAAGAGCCAGCAAAACTTCATATTACTTTTATTTGAATGTACAGCATAATAACATATAAAAAACTATATTTGTATAAATGGCTTTGCATAAATACTCATAAAAGCAAATTTTTCAGAAAACTCATCCACACTGGGATAAATATAAAAATAATGAGAAACAAAAAAGAGTGATTTATGCGGCACATAATCACGCTCATGAAGGAGCATGCTCTCAGTGCTTAAGAGAAGTGGGAGACACAGAATATGAAGGAAGGAAAAACAAGTAATAAAAGAAAAACATAGAAGACACAAAGAGGAATATGGGAACAAACAGTTAGGATGGAGAGTGCCTTAAATCTGCAAAGGAAGACCAGCAGTGGACTAGTAAACTGACTATAGCAAAAACTATTTACAACTATGTTGAATAGTGCAAGAAGTAATGTTTATCACCTGTCTGACAGTTGTACAGTTTGAGGCTGCAACTTGAGGTACTGTTTGAAGCGCAGCTCAAACGCTTGACCAATAGTTGTCACCACATCCTCTGCAAGCCCACCCCCACACTCCAATACATGGCAGGCTCGTCCCAAGCCTGGGTCTTTGGCCACATAGGATACAAAGTCAAGAGTGCTCTGGAGGCAAAACAAACCATCACAAAAGATGTCGAATCTTTCTTTTATTCCAGTAACTTTTACTTTGCAAGAAAGAAAACAAGTAACTTCTGCCTGTTATACAACCAATTAAACTCCAGTATTTCATTATTTTAATTATCATAGCAATTATTAGATTTTTATAGCACATTTCTTTTCTTTAAGGGGCACAATATGCTTTACAAACACAAAATGAAGTAAAATACAAAAATATATGAATATAGACTAAAATAAACATAGCAAACATAGATCAAAACTATCAACAAATAGACATAACACCACAGCATCTACAATATTTACAAAATGATTAGTGCTTTCAAGTACACTACAAAGATTTCCATTATTTACAAATCAGCTAAAAAAAAATCCCATTAAATATATAAATAGGTTTAAAAAAATAATTATTATAATGAAACCAGTTCAGTTACCTAAGGAATAATTTTTAAATTCTTCATCCTGAAGTTCACACTAACTAATCAAACTTCTTAAAGTTTAAACTTCCTCCTTACCTACACTGCTAACACATTTTCTTGTTAATGACAAGAACTTTGTATGTGGAAGTAAGAATGTACAAATTATCTATTGAAAGACCATTTTTGTGTGGGACTAAATCTGCAAAGAGAGATAACTTACTGCATCACCACCAGATGCAAAAGACACAACATGCATGGGATGGTCTGCAATGATCTGCAAAATACATGCACCACTCAGAAACTCCATAACTCAGAAATTTCTACAACTTTTAAGTTGTAATAAACAATCACAACAAACTTTCATTTTTTCAAACAAGCCCTAATAAACTCTATAAAGTATCTCACCATCAATATTCTAACATCAATTGATTAGTGTTCTAAATCTATGCAGCATGTTTTTAAAAATGCTATGTCCACAGTTTATTGATCATAGCATCACCTTACGGAAGTAGCCCATCCATGATACAATTAAAACTACAAGACAAAACTCTAGTAATTCGTGTAATACCCATCAGCCTTAAACACTGATTCTCTTACCACCTTTAAGTCTAAACTTTTCAGAACAGCGACTTCGCTATGACCCTTTCTTGACTATAAGTGTGCGTAATGTATGTCTGTAATTTACTTGTGTCTGTTACATGTGAAAGTGGGTGCATGGTTGTTGATGATTTAATCTATGTATGATTTATGTAAAGCACTGAGCAAATCTTTAGAAAGGCGCTATGCTATGCATTATTCTTATATTAGTAGTAGTAAATGGTATTTTGTGACTTATCATAAATTGGTGAGCGTTCAACAATTTCCAATGCTAGCCACAGTTAAAATAAGCAGACACTGACTATCTGGTCTACCAGTTATCTTTAAAAGAAATATTTACAAAATGTGAAAAAACTAAATATACCTCTCCTGTTTCCATGACCATAAGACTAATGCTTTCTGTAGAGATGGTCAGGTTTACATTAGCCCCTGCATAGTGCATGTGTGGATTGTCTCCCAACATTCGGCTGACTTTCCTGTCCACCTGACAAAGAACAAAATTATTAGTATGTTCAGCAGCTCTTAATTTTACTTTAAATCTCAATTAAGTTTCCTCTTGCTACTGTTTTTCATGGGGCAAAATTTCACAAAGTTATACTATTTTTCAGCCAAATGATCAAAGACTGACAGCTAATGACTAAAAGTAGTTTAGGCTCAGTTCCTGAAGTGCAAAGACTGCTTCAGTCATAACAATTTTATCTGTTTGCCCAAAGGGTTCCTGAATTTAAACATTCCAAAACATCATGGATGGTAATAATGGATGTTTACTATAATTTCCATGCTACAATATACTTCAGCTTTATATAATAACTAAATAGCCTTCAAGATGGAGTTACACATCAGCCACTCTTGAGTATGTAAGATTTCCCACCCCCACAACTAATTTATTTTCTTCATGTGGGAGCAGGGATGGAGAAGACAATGGCATCATCACGTTTGCTCTGAGAAAGACTGACAGTTTTACTCATACACAGAGAATGGAGAGAGAAAATGAGATACAGAAGGATTCTCAATGCACAAGTTTTGAAAGGTGCAAATGTGGAATATTTCATGCAAGTGAGTGAAGATAAGGATTACTTTATTTAATTCATCCGGAATGAGAGTATGACAGTTAAATCACCTAGGCCCCATATTTTCAACACAAAAAAACTTAGAATAAACAAATCACAGGACTAATCAAAGTTATAACTAAAAGTCAAAATAAGGACAAATTTATTTTTACCTGGTATTTCATAGAGCACGAATGTTCAATTATTAATAATCAATGGCCATAGATGTCAATGTGTCAATTTAAAAAAGATCTGGCTAAGATCTCACCATCATTAATCTCACAACCAGTCTGGCTGTCAAAGTAAAAGGTTGGCACCGAGACATCAGGTTAACCAGTGGAGGTAACAATTTGGTATAGTAGTACTAGTAGTACATAAATGACAAAAAAACTCAAAGCTAAAAGTCTTTATTCTGTTAAGTTTATCTGCCGATAATTTTTCCTTACACAGCTATGTATAAGCTGGTGTTTGGAATGCAGAATTTGATCTGTGGTTAAGCAGCTGACATAACAGCTCTCTGGACACTTTTTGGATGTTTTTGTTGGCTGCTGAATGTGACCAAAAATTTGCAATATGTATTTGTACTCATATACAACAGACACAGCTGGGTCTGACATCACAATCTATCACTAGGTACACTATACATTACAATAAGCATTTAGCATTTAAGTGACTTGATAAAACATGCATGCACGTGCTCAATCATATTACAATACAAGTTTGCTCTCTCTTGTACATAAATACTGATGTGATTATAGCAAGAAAAATAAAGGATGACAGAAGTTCCATAATTTGTACACAAATGGCTTTACCTTTAAATCTACTAAAGAGCGTCATCAACATCCTGAAAAAAAGTATTTTTTGTGTTTAAAGCAATGAGTGTTGTTCACAGCCTGAGTTCAAATGAAAGAGGAGCTGTAAGCATAATAAAATTCTGAACACAAGGCAGTCACACCACAAACAAAGCTCACACCGGACAAAACAAACCTTTCTTCTTTTGCTGGCTGTTTTCAACCCACCGGCTTCTGCAACTCTGTTGATAGCCTCTCTGTCCAAACATATTTTATATTTTATTTTTCATATATAATAAAGATGGTTGTAATATTGTACGTTAAAGTCATTTATGATATTTACTTATATATCATACATATGGTCTTGTTCTAGTAAAATAAAGCCTGCATGGGAGCAGAAATTGTTTACAGTGCTCGAAGAGTCTCATAACCCTTCCACACAGATTTTTTTAGAAGTGGTTTATACCATTAATAAATGAGTGTTGTCCATACAGAGACCGTGTAGCTCTTATCTAAATATTCAGATAATCTCTGTACAAGCAATCACCCACCTTGCCACAGTTGTTCGTGTTTCAAAATCCAGTGTTTTCATAGATTCCTTGACCTCAATACACCCTATATACTGAAAATATATTGGACATTACTTTGATTCAGCATACCTTCTAAGACTGAAGCCAAAAGTACTGCAAACAAGCAATTTTCCTATTATGACAATTGAAAACAAACAGATCTATTTAATTAAGGACTACTTCAACGAATGTTCATAAATTCAGGCTAACCTAGTTTAGCATGCTATGAATCCTATTATAATACTGAATAACTATTAATTATATATAATATTATCAAACAGGAAATCAAGACCTGATAATAATGGAACTGAGTGATTAACCTAGAGAATGTATCACAATGTTGGTTCTCACAAATTGAAAACAGAGGGTACAAAAGCTACTGATTGGTATTGCCAGATTCTGTTTTTAGTCAATTCTTAGCTCTGACAGCAAACCAAAGAGTTTTTTGCATGAGAATATAAGAAAAGAGACAAAAATCATTCCCACACTTACTCGAACTCCATAGCAGATGCCAGCATCAGGGGTGAGTTGATTGTCAGGATGCAACCATCCTACCTCAGGTTTATTCAAGAAACTCCCATTGCGAGACCACTCTGCTGTCTGGCCCATTTTTTTCTTTTTCATTCGATCCATTATGGCAGCCCTACTGCACAAATAAAACAAAAATCAGGAACTGATAAACACAGCGAGAGCGTACTCATTTCTTCTGAGGGCCACTCCTTTTAAGCTACCTCACAGTGAATTTGTTAAAACAGACTTGCCTGGTAGCAGTGCAGTTTCATCACAATTTAAATTGACTGCCACTTCAAAATTATCATGAGAAAATTAGTTTCTAACCCACCTGCTGTGTTAAAATGCCCATTTACTCTTTATTTCCTTTTTTTTTTTTAAGTCAATTGAAAGACACACAAAGGCCGATGACATTTGGTTGTTCACATTTTAACAGAAATATATCTCTACCATTGCTGTAAGGTGAAAACGGAATAGATAATAGGATTCAGTTTTTTTTGTGATTATTTCTCTCTCCCTCTCTATTCTGTTTTTGTACATATGTGTGTGTGTCTGGCATATGTGAAAGATAGACTAACAATAAAAACAGTGGTTAACAACAAAAGCACAGAGACAATGAAACAAGACCAAAAAAACTTTATGCACAATGTTTTAAATGGATATGTGTTTTAACAGTCTCACCTCATGTCAGATTCCTTCTTTACATGCAGTGAAGAATATCCATGACAACGAAATGAACATTTTTCCAAAAGATGTTTCAACAAAATACCACTCATAGTTCTAATAAAATGCTTGGTTTAAGTGTTTCAGTTATCATTGATTTCTAAGAAAGTTTTGTTACCAAAAGAGCTAATCACAATGGTTTACACAATGTACTTATCTTTGAGCTGGGGGAAACCCATATATCAACACTAATTTAGTCTCTTTTGAAATTCACTGCCAGAAAGAAACAAAGTATGATGATCAAAACTTTAAGCAGACTTTTTTAAAGATCAGCTCATGACAACTTTTCAGTGAATGAGATGTAACAATGAGTTAGGAATGGCTACTTATGCCGCTTCATCACCACTTTGTCACTTTAAGTGGTTGGTAGGCTGCATTCGGAAAGGGCCAATTATTTCTGCACTTAATGTGCTGTTGGACTTGGGAGCATGGTCTAATTGTTCACACAGCAATGATTCATACAGCTTGGGAATAAACTTTGAGCCATAGAATGCAACCAACAATCCCAACCTCCCATTAGTTAATTTCCTGTGATAAATTTGTAAATTTACTATTCCTTGTCCATCATTCTGCAAGATGCTGTTGAACTGACCATATTACTAAAACATCAGAATGCACAAATAATAATCCTGATTAGGAATTCTGTGGATGCATCTCAGTTTCAATGCACAACTTCCCGTGTTCCCAAACCCTCTTAACCTTTGCTAGATAATTGCATTTCGGGCTGTGCATCTTGTACACATGACCTCTGCATCTGTGGTCTTCTTTTTTCTGCCTGATGTATGGGCACATAGTTTAGCCAATGAACTAAGCTAAAATCCTACATTTGTATGATAGTATTTGCTCTCTTGATTTACACCCTTATAATTTCCAGTATTACCCCTGAAATAGATTATAGACGTATAGTTAGTAATTATCCCACTTGCATGCACACTTCAGACTACAATACATGGGGTCAAAGGGTCACATATTTATTCAGAGAGAGTCATTGAGTTTCTATGGCCGTCAAGACCAGAAATGATCACTAGTCATAAGACATAAGCACATGTGCACATGCAGATGCATGCAAGCACACACATTGATGCGCATATGCATCCGCAAATACACAATGGTTTTTATCATGAATTTAGAGCTGTCTTTTGATAGCTATATGAATGAAACTATGTGAACAAGAAAAGAGTAAAGAATGATAGTTGCTTCGCTCTGGATGAAGACACAAATTTTACAGTGCTATATATTGTTAGATAACTAGTGTGATTATCATGAGGACACAAATGTTACGGTGCTCTTGTTAGATAACTAGTCTGATCAGCAGCAGTTCATGGACTACATGAGAATTTTTAAAGCACAAAAATGTTTGCTTATTTCAACTAAATAGTTATAAAACAATTATTTAAAAAATAAAGTGAATATTAGGAGTGCTAAATGATTTAAACTGGTGATGAGCCCTTTTACATGTCATAAGCAATCAGTAATTAAATAAATAAAAAAAAAAGACAGCAAGACTTTCGATGCACTTAATGTCTACTATAAAGCTGTGAACGATATAATGACTTAAGCATACGCAATACTACAAACTCATATCTCAACATGCTTTAAATGATGTTTTGAAAGGATAACAGTATTTTCTAACCAATGCTTAAATAGTGGTTTTATGCTGATGACTATTTTTGTAAGATAATTGATTTCCCAGGTTGTAGAAGGATTTAGTTTTGGTGTGACAAATACCTACATCTAACACTAAGAACTGTTGCAGCCCTTTGCTCTTTGAGGAGCAACAAGGAATAAACTACACTAAGAATGCTTACAAACAAACACCAATACACATATGCAGACAGACTGGATCAATCAGTGTCGAATTACATTCCCTACATGAGAAGCAGACTAACACCATTCTGAAAGTTTGTAGGATGAAAACAACAGAACACACCCATATGGCGATTGATTGCCATAATACATCTACACGTAATGTTTTGTGTCATTTCTAAGCACTAAAAATTAAACTGTATATGACATTGTTTAAATTTATAGGCAATTTCAAATGATCATCAATCGTCAAAGCAGAATTATTTTCCCGAAGGAGTCGTGGCTTTGCCCTAAAAATGACAGCAACGAAATCGACAGATTATTGAATGGAACTGGTTTATTTCACATACGCAAATTCCCCTTCCAGCGCTGACTGCTTTTGATGATGATCATTTAACACTACCTTTCAATCAAAGTGATGTCATGTTTTTCCGCCAGCTGCCATGTAGCTCACTCTGTAAAGGTGTCTCTCACCAAATCAAAACAGTATTTCAAACTAAATACTTGTACTGATCGTACTTGAAGGGAAAATCTCCGAAACACTTGAAAGATGTATTTACTGGTGCAGATGACGTATCAGACCCAATCATAAAAGTTGATTTCAATTCTATCTTTAGAAAATCGTGGCTTTAATTCCTTAAGCTGCTTTTAGCTCTCTTTATAACACTTACCATGCCTAATAACATTTCTTCATATGTAATTCGCACATCATGTAACAGTTACACAAACGATGACATAGTTAATATAGTCGTTATAGGTATGTACCTGTTTAAACTGTGCACATCCTGTCATTCAAAACGACTCTGAAAGCAATCGTCTACAGTTTCTTCCACAAGTTTCTTTTTTTATTTTTAACTAAGTCGACAATCAGGAAGTTTTCCACTTACATGGCTAGCCGAGACTTTATTTGCATAGTTTTTCCATTACCTTACTGATCTTATTTTTATTACAAATATTTATGATTATTGGATACTTTCCTCAATAAACTGAGGAATTAAATTAATGAAAAGTGACGTTTATTTCATATTGATAAATAGGAGAAATAAAATGACCTATTTCATAAACACCAATCAAAGCTTTGTCTAGCTTTGTCTAGCCAATCGCTGACGTCCTGACTACGAACTTTGAATTGAGCACACTTCGAAGTTACACAAGTGAGAGTGCAGTATTAGAATTTCAAAGCAGGTCTCATTGAAAAAAAATAAAGGAGGACGGAAAATGTCAGCGGCAAAACAAATTTACTATTCTGACAAATACACCGACGATGAGTATGAATATAGGTAAGTGGTTTTATTTACGATTATCTCTCGTTTTCGTTGACGCAAGCTCAAACATGCTTACACATATTTTGAGGGTGGGTTCTCAAAATTTGAATAGTAAACTACGAACAAGAGTTACGCTTACCTTCGAATGCTTTATTGTCTTGTTCTCTTGAATTTCAGGCATGTTATGCTACCTAAAGAAATAGCAAAGCTTGTGCCAAAAACTCATCTGATGTCTGAAGCAGAGTGGCGTAGCATAGGTGTACAGCAAAGTCAAGGCTGGATACACTACATGAGGCATGATCCAGGTTTGTATAATATAAAAGATTTTACTTTCGCTAAGTGACACTTAGTATAATAACTTGAGTTATTGATGCACGAAATGTCATGTATATGACGCTGACGGGACGGAACAAAAATATGTTTTATTTTTTAATAAGAAATCAATTTGATCATGATCACTGATACATTAATTGCATTACTAACATAGCATGCAGTTGTGCAAGCAAGAATAATAATAAAACTCACATTGACCCGTTATTCCGACTCAGAATAACATCCAGGTCAAACAGCAATAGGAGTGTTGTCCGACCTCAAGCATAAGGTCACTGTTGTTGGTTAAAAGGAGTTACACAAATTTCTGTCCGTTTGATGAGATGCAATATCGAAAAATTTGCCACGAGGGGCAGTTACAGGCACCAAGCTAAAATACAAACTGCTTGTTAGGTCAACAGAGCTGATGAGTTTCAGGCAATTATATCAGAAAAGGGTTTTCTGAAGATGCTTCACAACACTAACATCACTGCACATTTTCATGATCTTGTCTGCACGGACTGATTCATCATCAGAATACAGCACATCAATTGAAGTGAGGTTCACAATAAAATAATGACAAAATCTTTAAGAGATTGTTTAAAGAGATAAATCTTGTTTATTTGCCATCACAAGATACATTCTCAGCAAATGGCCATTTTTGCTTAGTAAAGTGGCAGCTAAATTTATTTTAATGGCTCTGTTTTAAAATAGGCAGCCTGGTTTGCATATCTATAACAACATATGGCTCTTTTGGTAATTTTTGATATTAATAGCTACTTGTGTCATCAGTGATTGATTTATCTTTTGTCCTTGGCAGGATGTGACTTTTTGGTGTTGGGATGAAATAGACATTGCTGGGGCGATTTGACTCAGGAGGTGGGGGGAAATGATCACTCTCTATCCCCACATACATTTAAGAAAACTACTTTTTAAAAAAAAAACCTGAAGAATAAGGATCATTTTATGAACAACACCTAGGTCTGTTGGGAATATTCAACATTAAAAGCAACTTACGTCATCGGTAAATAATTTGTCATTTGGGCCCGGATTGATTTGACTTAAGATGTTGGGGCAATGTGAGCATGCGTGGGATGATTTGGTCATGACAGGAGTTAATGCAACTCTGGTAGATACTAATATGGCAGGAGCAATGCAGTTGTGAGAGGAGGGCTGTTTCACTTACTTTTATCATCAACCTCCTAATCTCTGACTATAGAATTGTGTAAAATTTTATAGAATTTATGTTAAATTGGATCAAACCCAAGCATCATTTGGGGTAACAATGGACATTAAGCCAAAGTAATGTCAAAGATTAATCGATTACATAAAATTTCAAGCTCAAGTAATGACTGAAGTTGCCATCGAGGAGGTTAAAATCCTTCTATACCTAGAAAAGCTGTTTTGCCAACAGATGTTAAGTCTCGTGTGTTCATGATGCCATGAATCACATACATTTCAAAAGATTGATTTAGAAAGGTAGTGGGGCCAACAGTTGGCACACCATTCAACCAACATTAAAATCTGGGTGGAGCTTCAAATTGAATCAAATAAACTAACAAGACTTGGGGCAAATTTTAACTAGCACAGAAAAGAAGTAAAATATCCCTATCACCCAGTTCATTACAGGCAGTTTATTAACACGGTTTAATTTCCCACTCCTCTTTCTTTAATCTACCCTGTTGTGATTTTTGTTAAAGTTTAAATCTACTGCAATGTCATAGCAATATCACGTATGCAATTAATGAGTTGTCCTGTATCCAACTATAAACTTAAAAGGCTCCCAAACATGAATAAGTGGTCTGCTTTTATCCAAAATAAGTTACAAAGGTAAAACACCTCAACAAATTCATTTCCACTTAACTATTTCACAACAGCTTCTCTGCACTTCATCTTTAAGAAAAACAGACTTTGTATTTGTTAAAAAAAAAAAAAAAACACCCAAGCTCACCATATATGTTGGTTTGATATGCTGCAAATATCTCATCAATATCTTTTCTCTTTTCAGAACCTCATATCCTGTTATTTCGACGCAAACTTACACCCAACCAGTCGTGAGGCACAAGTACAGACATTTTAGAAGTATACTTGAAGAGGTTTTCACTTGAAGACAAAAATGAAAATGCTGTGCCTTTATTAAGGACACATATAGGAGTGTACCACCAATTGTTCCTACATTTTTTTTTAACAAGTCTTCGCTGTGGTGTTGATGTGAAAATTTATCAGGGAATGCACCGCAAAGAGATGTAGTCAGTTGACTCAATCACATGATGCCCCTTGACAATTGGCTGCAGCTAAATTGTTGTGACTGGTCACCATTTAGAAGACATCGGAGACATGCTGAACTAGGATTGAATAGATGAAATGGCTTATTCTTCATTTTTCTAAACCACATTGCATTTTGGATGAACAAACCTTATTTTAAACTATGCAGACTTGGTCATCTGTCAGTGAAATGAAATACATGGGGTAGATGATCCCCCTACTGCAGCATCTGTGCCAATGTGTCATGTCATTGACCTTTTCCTGCATCATGTTATTTGTGTACCTTTAATGTCATTTGTCTGGTGTGATTTAACTGTTGGTCTTTGACACTTTGTGGGCAAATGTTGAGATGTAATGGAAGACAAAAGCATTTAATTTGTGAATACTAGTTTGTGTCCACTTAAGTCATTTTCATTTAATCAGAATCCTGTAAGCATCCTACCACTTTCTCACTCACTACTCTGTGTCTTTCAACTGACTGAAGACTATCATTTTTAGTACATTTTACATTTCAGAATTTTCTGTGACTGTAGTGTGAATAAACTTATTCATACCAGACTGTTTGCAAGTGTTTTTTTGTTTGGTTGTTTTTTGTTTTTTTTTTTTGGCGGGGATAGTGTAGAGAAGGGGCAATGATAATGCATGATGTTTTTGGCAAAGCGCCTGTTCTGTAATTATTTCTTATCGTGTTTGTTTTGTTTTTTTAAACTATCAGAAATATTGCAGCATTATACTTAAATATGCACTCTCATTGTGAGATTGTATGACCATTGGAAAGATGTGGGCTAGTTTATAGTTAAAAATGACCAAGAATTGAGTAAACAAGTCTATTAAAGGTAAAGCATTTACTTGCAGAAAGCTGTTGAAAAGGAAGGCATATAAAAAAATATCCATGATTTGGTTTCTCGTGGATGAAAATTTATAACTGTTTGAAATTTGAGTGATGTAATAAATACTACTGGAACCTTTAAGAGATGCTGCCATAAGATGAAAAAGAATCCGTGTAAATTCGTAAGTAGTGCAGGAGCCTTCGTTTCCCACTAGATCAAGGCAGAGAACCGAACATCGAAGTGAATTGTGCGAGCTTTTCCCTCGAGATCAGGTTGTTCGATCGTTACTGAAATATCAACCGCTTAAATTAAGTCCAGTACAATATGTTTACCGTGCAATTCACTGGTGACAAATTTGTGGCTAGAATTACATCTTCAAATTGTTTAAGCTGCGGTGAAAACGAAAGTACATGTACTGAAGTTGAAATTGCTTCATGTCAAAGAGTTACGTTTCTTGTGGAGTGTTTATCAAGTGACTTCCGGTATTGTGTCAAGTGTTGGGGTGGGCAAGTGTAAATACGTTTTCTGGGTCTGCATGCTTTCCAGGTTTGTTTTGGTAGCTTTGAAATATTATTTCGACTACCATGGTCATCAGTAAATTCTGTAGCGTTGGCTCGTATTTTATAGTCGAGTGGTCGTTGCTGGACAATTATCGTCTGTTTTGTTTTCGAGCAGCAGGATGTTCTCAAATCAGGGATTTTTTAACTGACACTAAAAAGTATTTAAATATTCCTAACTCGCTGGCATGTTTGTAGCCACGTATGGTTATAGTTTTTTACAACATTGTTTACAGTTGTAGATGCTTTACAGGTCGTTATTTCGGATTTCAAGAGTTCTTTACTAAATTTATTTTTTCTAGCGTTATTTGGCAGGTCACATATGACAAATGTTTTGATGCTAATTGTAACCTTAGAAATTTAACGGTACATGCCTTAAATTTCTTAAAGAAGTTATGTTCCGAGTCACTTTTTATTTTACCATAATAAATAATGTAAATGCATTTACTTCGTTGCGGCACATTAAAAGATAAGCTTGTATCAAATAAGTTTTATGGACAAATACGATGTAGTCAAATTATATGAGCTCTCGTTTGTTGTCGTGTAACTACAAATTTTTTTTTAATTTGTTACTGCTTTTACTCCTTTCGCTACATCAACTGCTTCGTTTTGATATTGTCGATATCGTCGACATGCCATATTGAATATAAGAAACGCATATGACACTCTTATACTTGAGAATTGTTGTCCTACTGTTTTCATCTTTCCATCACTATGAGCACTAGAGTTTCTTGGTGCCATGATGACTGTATAGTGTATGTGTTTGAAAAACACCCACAAGATCATGGACACAATACCACTTGAAAACATGGCTTGAAATCAATCACAAAGTGACACACTCCCCATTGTTTCCCCTCAATTTGTCGCAGTATGTGTGCCATCTCATACAGGTTTTACAATTATTTTACAAGTGGTGAAGCACCGAAAAATAATTCTCTTAGCAATATTGTCAAAGAGAAAAATGTTTGAGCACGAAGCACTTTGAATGTCAAGATACCACAGTAATTTGCCTCTGTGAACATAACTCAAGAGAAGAACCATGGGTTAATTAATATTAAACTGTAATTGAGTATTAATTTATGAATTCATATTAATATATTTTTCAGACATCTCTGCTGGAGTGTCACTTTCCCAGACACATTACAGAAAGGAATGATCTATTGAACATTTTAGAAATGGGAGAGATCTCAAGTTCTCAAGAGTACCAAAGTTTTCGTAGCACTGTTCCCCAGAAGAGAGTAAGGCTGCACATTTTTTGCACACTTGTATGAAGTCTGTGTGTTTCAAAGATTCTGTAAACAGTGTTGTATTACCCGTAATAGATTACAGGAACAATGCTGCATTGGTGGCATGAGAATCATTTGATACTGATATAGTTCCTGCTACAGCAGAGATTTTAAGATTAGTAATTAATAGGGGTTTTTTAACATTATTTTTTTTCTGTAGGTTTCTAGTTGAAATTTTTAAAACAAAAGCTCTTGGCCTTACAGGTGATAGTAGATGATGACAACAGCAAAGAATGGACAATGTATGATGCTGGACCCAAAACTGTCAGATGTCCACTGATCTGTTTTCCTCCAGCCAGTGGAACTGCAGACGTTTTCTTTCGTCAGATTTTAGGACTGACAGCTGCTGGTTATCGAGTAATTGCTGTAGGTATATTCTGTGTTAAACAATGCATATAAAGATATATATAATAATAATTTTAATCATATATAATAATAAGCGCATTTGTATAGTGCCATTTTCCAGCAACAGAACTGCCTTACAGTAATAAGAGTGCACTTATGTAGCATGGTTCGTTGTCAAAAAAACAGGCTCAGTGCACTGCATAGCAAGAGCTAATAACTTTCCAATAAAGAAAACATGAAGATGAAGCAGTGATTTAAGACAACAGCACACAATGTGGCAATAGGAAGAAGATCAAGCCAGACGGAAATAAGCATAAAGAATATGTTGTAGAAAAAAGTCATCTTCAACTAGTTATAATTTTATTGAGTTCTTTCACTAAAATATTTCAGTTAGCCATGCTTTTTAATTTAAATCAGACGAAATATAAAATCCATATTTTTTATGCATACTACTGGTAAATCAGAGGCTTAGAGTAACCTGTGTATGTGTGTGTAACCTGTGTATGTGTGTGTGGATATGTCTGTATATTAATAGGTGGAGTATCCTGTTTACTGGACGATGAAAGAATTTGTTGATGGCTTCCGCAAACTACTTGACCACCTGCAGCTTGACAGAGTTCACATTTTTGGTGGATCATTAGGAGGATTTTTGGCACAAAAATTTGCAGAGTGTAGTGCAAGATCTCCAAGAGTGGCCTCAATGGTGCTGTGCAATGCATTTTGCGACACAACTATTTTCCAGCAGACCAACTCAGCTCCCACGTAAGACATTATTATTTTCTTTTTGCAGAGATGGTCGGACATGTCTATATTTATTGTTTATTTTCACAAACAGTAATGTCGGAGTTTATTTTAACTTGTTAAAAAAAAATTTTAAGGACATGACAAATACTGCATGAAGGTAGTAGGATGACTTCAAATGCTGTCACTAATTACATGGTTCAGTGAAAATTCAACACAAGCAGTTTTTTGTGATTAAAAAATCCAAAAGATTAGTTTAAGAGAGCACTGACAGCTGTACTTTTAACAAAATGTTTTGGTGAAATTTCTGTACCAGGTTAGGAATATCTGCAATCAGGATAACAGATTTTCATCAATGGATTCGCGTTGATAATATGCTTTGTCCATCTTATTTATAGAATTTGAATTTCAATTTCACATTTTAATTTCTCCCAGCCTCAGAATCATGCAATCTATGCTTGACAATCGTATGCATGATGTATATCTCGTATTTTGCATTTGTTCTGTAAAATATGGAGGCTGAATGAAATTGTGCATACATTTCCTGTTCATTTATGTTTTAATATTTAATTGATAAGAATGTGTCGCTATTTCATTATCTTATAATCCTTGTTTAATATCTTTAAGTGTTTACTATTATAGCTGTATTTGCAGTTGTTGCCACATTTATTTAAAATGGATGCTGTTATTACTTCCAGATTTTGGATGATGCCAGCTCTTTTTCTGAAGAAGATGGTTATGGGAAACTTTGAAAAAGGATTAGTAGATCCAGAGATTGCAGATTCTGTGGATTTTCTGGTGGAGAAGGTAAGAACAAATCAACTGGAGAGGGTGGTGGGCATTGATTGTAAAGGAGAGGTGTCCATGCAGATGCATTCATAATTATATACAGGTCCATCAAAAACACTACTTACCACTGATCTTATAAATCGTTGTACAAGAAGAAAAAATGCCAATGTCATAGTCAATGCTGAAAATGGTACTCAGCCTATAGATTGTTTTTTTCCATGCCTGTAACAGCTAGATGGCTTGACCCAACAGGAACTGGCCTCTCGTCTGACTCTCAACTGCATGAACTGCTATGTGGAGCCACAAAAGCTTAGAGATGTTGACATAACTATAATGGATGTAAGTGCATGTTTCAATGTTTCTTTGCTTAAAAGAAAACGTTGTTTAGACTTTTACAGATTGTTGCAATCATTTTTAAAGAAGTTAACTCCTTGAAGTCACACATGCAAGCAGCAGCCAGAACTCACTTTGCTGTTGAAGTCACACCAGACGTGTATGGTGCTTTAGTAATTTTAATTCTGAAACGGTTAATGGTACATGAACAACAGCTCATTTTAAAGCTGAATCATTACTTCCCTTGGTTTGCAGAACAAGACATCCAGTCTTTCTCAAATTTAAGTTCTTTGTGACATCGCGAGTAAAAGATGATAAAATACGTGGGTTGATGTTCCACCTGTTTTCTGTCAGTTTCGTCAGCAAAATCAGCCAAATTACTGTGTATCTTGTGATTTTCCTGATTCTGGATAATATGCACTAACGTTAGGATGAAAAAAAGTTTACTTGTGTGTAACTTGAACTTTTTACGTATAATGCAGAAAGAAGTTGTATTAAGTACAGTATTAACCAAGCAGCTTCAACACGAGACTGTTCTCCCACATTACTGTAGACAGTCATGCCTGTAATGGGCTATCGTTCTTGCCGTCACCTGCTGCATACTTGATTTCACAGCAGTCTGCCAGAGCTACCAGTCACATGTATGGTACGGGGTATACTGCATGCTCTGGAATACTTGCATAGCAAAGGTGTCATACATAGGAGTGTTTTAATATCAGCTAGTGGACAGGTGTGTCTCACTGGCCTCCACAACTCTCTCTTCGCAGTCATAGGAGGCCAGCGCCTGTGAACAGTCTATGACTACCCCAAATTGCTGATGGTTGCCTCCAGTATTTCAGTCCAGAAATTCTTGAACAGAATCTGGCTATTTCTCAGTGATTGTAAAACTAACCTGATGATCTTACTGCTAGAATTCGGCTGTTTTTCAGTGATGTTTTTGAGACCAGCATCCCTTATTATTATGTTTTTTTTCATTTTAGTAAAGCGCTTTGAGACCACTTTTAGTGGCGGGGAAAAGAGCTATATAAATAAATATATTATTATAATATATATAATCCACTGTGGTTTTACTTTCGAAATACGAATCTGAAAGGCAGTTATGTAGATATATGTGAATTTTCCTTTTTAAAAAATAAAACTTCCTAAAGCAAAAGAGTTCATTTCTGCTAAATGTGATATGTTAACCTAATTCAAAATTATAGTTTTGTGATATATACTTATTTTTGTATAATACCCAAAATGTAATGACTAATGGAGACATCTTGTCTGAAAGGGAGGTGACCACAGTGAGTTAAAACACAAGGATAAATATACTGAATAAACAAGTGCCTTATTTGCAACACACAGCCCGCTGTTTGCAGGTATTTGATGACTGTGCCTTATCGGGGTCTGTGAAGGATGAAATGTACAAGTGTTACCCTGAAGCTCGAAGAGCTCATTTGAAATCAGGCGGTAACTTCCCATATCTCAGTCGTAGTGCAGATGTCAACGTTATGTTACAGGCAAGTGGAACTTACTAATTGCATTTAGTGTGTTAATGTGTATGCACATGGTGTCGAGTGTGTGCCCATCATTTAAAAGACTGTTCAGCTTAAGGCTGTGTCATTGCATCTGTGTAGACCAGCTTATGGCTGTGTCATTGCATCTGTGTAGACTATGCAGAGAAAAAGTGGAGATGATGACAAGTACCCACAGAAGATGAACACTTCTGACAAATATGACATTAAAAACTTTACACATTATCTACCAGGCACATTTAACATATTTAAATTCAAATGAAGCATATTGCAGTTGGGTAGGAATTGTACATGATTTTTCTTTTGCCATTTTGTTCTTGGCAGCAAGTGGCAGATGCATACATCATAATTTTTGTAAGTGTTTATACCTAAAATAATTTTATTCTTATATGCTCAGAGTTATTTGAGATGGCGACGTCTTTTGCAGATTCATCTTCGAAAATTTGATTTGGGTCCATACTGTGCTCGTGAAATACCTAATGATGAACGAGAGCTACTGTCTTCCTGAGCACCATTGTTCCGTTCACCCATCCTGGTGCGTGAAGCATTTTTGTGAATCTACTGTGCAAGATTTCACCAAGACTTTGTGATAATTCATGTTTTCTATACCATGTAACATATTTTATGCAAGATTATGAGGTGCTGATAATGTTTCCAAGTTGCAGGAAAGTTATGACATGTTTGATACATATTTTTGTATTAGAAACAAAGCGCTAGGCTTAATTGATTAAAAAAAATTAAAGGCTTTCAAGCTTACTGTTGCCCTTTCTATAAACATTATGCTAAGCAGATATGCATATGTGATCTCGACAACTTAGATGTTGTGAATATTGAAAATACATGGTTTTTTTTAAAAGAACAAATTCAACAGCTTTATATTTTCCTTCACTTCAGGAATTCCAGTTTTGCCAGGTTAGATACTGATATTAATGGTAGATATTAAAACCACCTTCTTGAAGTGTAGATAGAAAATTCTTCAGGACTGCCTCTTCCTTTTTAATAGAAGAGCATCCTGTTTGTATCCTTTATGGTACATCTGTGTAGAAGACTAATCAATTTTCTTATGTTTTATGCATAGGGCTTCATGCTACACTCTTGCTCACATTTCCTGTTTGCTGCATACACTACAGTTGGTTGCTTATTTCTATGCACTTTGATTAACTTGTTGTCCATATCATTTTTAATGTACAGGGTAAGTACTGACATCATATACATACAGCTCCAGATAAAAAAAATGGAGAACATTCCATGCATGCTTTGACAGCTACCTCTAAATGGCTAGAAAGCATTTTACAATAATGCATACAGTGCAGTTCAAGAGCTAAATTACTAGGATTAGCAGTATGCACCAGAATTATTACTTTTTTTTTTTTTTCATTTTCTCTCTTAAGTCTCAGTCATTTTTTCTTTGACTTCTTTTCTTTGTCAACATTAGTTTTCTTCCGACTTCTGTAAGCACCTTAGTTATGTCCATTTACCTAAGATTCCCTAATTAAAAAATCATGTTTTCACATCTTTTCAACAAACTTCTTATCTATCGGAAATGCACATGCAAATATGTATGACAATAGCATTTTTGTAAAATACACGGCTTGTCGACTCCCAAGAACAAATTTGTAAGAGATTTCATACAACACAAGGAGTGAGTGATGCATGAATTTTTTTTTTATTTTTATATATACATCATTTGGAATGAAGCGAGAGAACATGAAAGAAACTGAAATCAATTTACTAACAAAGGAGTCAGCCCAGGTCTCAAAAGAAGCAGGGGGAAGAAAACTATTTTATTCTTGAACAGTTTTTTTGTTCTCATTGTACAGACACTGGACATAAATTGTGTTTTTATTGAGATTGTATTAAAATTCTTGATATTTTCTGGTTATTCACCTTGATCAATATAGCTTATGTCACCCTAAAAATTGGCAGAGAATTTGAATCAACCAACTCTTACAGTGCCTCGGGCAAGCCATTCTCATAAATAAAAATACATGTAAATCTTGTTGAATGCGTAACTCCTGAACACAAGTAATCATCACGTACTGTATGTGGTATAGATTATTAACATCAGCTTCATTTCTCAAATATTAAACTCTACAGACCATTAATCAATGCTCCATTTCCAATGATTTGGAAACATCTGGCAGATGCAATCATTAGACCATTTTTAAAACGAACAGAGCTGTTGTGTGGGTGTAAAATGAAAAAAGCATGAGAATGAAGAAGGAAAAAAATTTGAGCAATGTAGTCTTGTGTTAATACTCAAATCAGTTGATACACTGCAAGTTCAAAGATTATGACTGGAGAGATTAAATGAAAGAAGCTGCAAGTCCACTGATCTTTGGATTGTTACTATCAGAACACTTCAGCTCCATGTGGGTGGACTCCAAGTTTATTTGCCAGACATAGTTTCTTGTTTACATAAGGTTTATTATTAAGGACAAGGACATCCCCATAAAGGTCAGTGTTGAAAGCTTCTTGGTGCTGCAGATTATGGTACAAGTCCTACCTTCCTCTTCATATTAACAGGTTGTTTACTAGGGTGAACTGCTGGCTTCAATGAGCTGCACAAGTTGCTACTTATGAGCTTGGAAAGCTGTTATCTTCTTTCAAGAAGAGGGTAATGCTGCAGGAGAGCATTCCTAAGAAACAATTTCTATTTTCGTCTTTTTGCATCACTTATATTAACCACACATTGCAAGAACAGTGGAAATAGAAACTAGCGAAACCAACTGAGTGAAGGCTTTAATCACGCTTCTCACAAAACTCATGATTCTTTGTAAATGTGTCCAGTGTGAAAATATGAGAAGGCCACAGACTTGTGTTGCTGAAAGATTTTTTTAAAGTATTTTTATAATATTTAGTTACGACTTATTTAGTTAAGCCAGATGATGATAACAGAAACCTAAGTGAACTATGTTTGAAAATATCTGTTATCTGAATGTCACTTAAACTCTCCTTGTAACAAATATTTTCTTTAGGGAACAAAATTAACAACTTAAAATCTTAGGAGTAAACAGCTTTAAATATACTATGCCAAAGAAAGATGAGTTTATTCGAGATCAAACCAGATAAGTATCTGAGTGGTTTAAGGGATAGAATGCTACAACAGTGAGTTTACCTCACTAAACAGAAAGGCATTGAAATGCTACAAAGAATAAATGTTGAAACATAAGATTCTTAGAAAACCAATTGCTGAAAGATGTAAACAGCTGTATACATGACATTTCTAACCAGGATTTGGGTTCAAATGTATTTATTTTTTAATTCGTGTTTCAAAATTTATACCATCTGTTCAGTTCTGTCTCCATCTCAAATATGTGTAAAAACAAAAAGCAGCAGAGATTTGTTGCACTTGTTACATTGTTTGACCAGATTCAAAATACAACAATAAAAAAAAATAACAAAAACATCTTGCCTTCTGTGTGCGTACATTTTTAAATTAGCAGATAAAGCAATTAAATCCTTCTAGAGTCTAGAGGAAACAGTTTTGGTGAAAACCATGAATCTGTATCCCCTATACACGTCCATGGTGAAAACTGATGTCAAAACATCAAACTAAAAATCTCTGGTCATGAGATTCAACTCTTAATTTACAAGAAGGCTTTGTGCAAGCAAATGTTTATGGCCATTTTGTACCATCAGTTTCCAAATTTGCAGCTAGTTCTTCTCAATCCTTGCATTTTAAATACTTTTGATCTTAATAATATAGGCCAGTCCCCCTTGAACTAGCCCCAATCCCATTTTCTTTATGAAGTAATTTATTATTATGTAGGTTCAAACACGTGGAGACAACTTCTTGCACAGCCTCCTCCCCATAACTTCTCTACCCACCCTCAATGAATGTGAATGCACTCGTTATCATCAATGCCTTTCTCATCATCCACTAATTATCTGCAGCCAAAGCATATAAATTGTCTTTGCAGCATATGTTTGAAATATTTGTCACCATTTCTACTGGAAGTATATAAAGTAACTGACACCAATATTGGTTCTTGAAGGCTGAAGCTTGGGATGGGGAAGAATGGTTTGACACTAAGGGCGGTGAAGAACACATGGCAGTGCTGGCTACTCTTGTGTTCATTCTTTGCTAATTGCTTTTATCTGACCCAACAAGTAACCCTCCACCAGATCTTGTCCATTCTTTTCTGTCTGATGTAAAAAAGCCTGAAATCCACACCCATATACACCACAAACGGGTGGCACCAAGGGCTGTGTATATGTATGTGTGAGAGGGAGAGAAAAAGAGCAAGATAGTTACCACCTGAAAGATAGTGAATAAATGTGAAAATGTATTTAATGACTACTGATCAGCTTATGTAAGGATCTTGAGCATGCCTCTGTTAATAGGGAAAGAAGTTTTTTAATTTGTTTCATTATCATTGCTCAGCAGAAGCTAGCATGACATACCTGGCAGGTCTGTGTGTGGATTCCAACCTGTGTGCTACTTATGTCAAATATCTTACTATAATGATCAAGATTTGGCTGTCCCACCATATCTGAAGCAGGCATATCTGAACTTGTTCCCTCGTAACGGCAGCCAGTGTGTGTATGTATATATAACACTGCCCAGACAACCCACTGGTTCCTTTTAGTGATGTGCAGCTTTACTGATGACTGATGAAGATTATCCATCAATGTTTAATACCATAATCTTTAGCTCCTGTATATTGCTCGTGCAGTATTTTTTAGCACTTTTCTATGCCTTACTCTTTTTAAATCTGGCTTACCAAATAACCAACCGGTCAAAGATGTTTCACACTCTCACATACACTCATGCACTCACTCATACACAATTCCTATGTGCATACATCAAATGAAGTAGATTATTTTATAAACATTCGAACTAATAATTACAATGAGACTAAAATTTTACAACTTCGGTTTTTTCACTTTGTTGTTTAACTTTTCTGATTTTGTTTCAACAGCTTCAGCATCAACACTTTCATCTTGCTTGATTTTTTCAATTTTTGCACTGCTTATCCCTGAAACAAGCAGAAACAACAAGACGTGATTTTTACCATAAAAAAGTGCCTAGAAAAGGTATTGAGGGCATTTAGTGCTGGGAACAAATATGTGTACAAAGAATTATGCAAAAATACTGTATCTGAAATATTGCTTATAGGCCAACTGTCACTCAAGTACATCCTATATAACATAAAGGCATTACTCCTTTCTTAAAGAAAGGCAAACCAACAAACTGTCTTCAAGCTAGGTAATATAAATTCCTTGAACCTAGAAGACATCAAGTCTTGGTTTGTACACATTGCAGTAAGGTTACTGCATTAGGCAAAATTTGTGCATTGTAAGCTTGATATAAAATAAAACAAGACTGCAACAAAATGGATGACTTACAAGTACAAAACAATAAAAAAATGGATTGGGGTAGAGTTTAACAGTAAATGTTACATATTTCTTGGTAGTCACAAGTTAATTCTTTGCATCTGCATTGACCTTGAGACCTTCCATTTTTGCTCATTCATAGAAACATTTTAAAAATAAATGCAAGTATAAAGTGTTCAATTACAGTCAAAAAACAAAAATTTCACTTTATTTATTGTGGTCACAAAAAAGCCATGCCTAAGCAACTTATTGTACCAAAATGAAAATGATGATGCTTCTTTGACACCATCATGCTAAAAAAAAATGAACGAAGTGATTTTCATACTATTTTATCATACTCTCTTTCAAATACATGCTGCTGTTTGAGGATTATCTGGAACCGCTAGACTTTTTATTCCACATTCCACATGCAGAACAAGTGACTGTGTTGTAGTATCATAGCATGAAACAAACCTACATAAACTACTCTAATTTTGGATTAAAAATTAATTTTTCACAGACGTTACCTTGTTGGCGTAGAAATTCAGGACAGTCTCGCTTCAGATGGGATACATCATTACAAAATTTGCAGCCACCTCCTAGAAGCAAACATTTTCAAAAAGCTGTTAAGAATATTCTGCAAACTGTTGGTGCAACTTTGAAAAAGACCCTATGATATATTAATCGTACCAAATAAATTTTACCAGCGACAAAAGAAAAAAACATTCTATTGAAGAAAAATGTATTTTAAGCATTTGCTTCAAATTGTATTAGGTGAATGACTAACCTTTTGGGTATGCCCCTTTAGGATTATCTGGACAAAGTCTGGATATGTGTCCCTTTTGTCCACACACAAAACATTTTGCATATGGGTAGCTTCCTGCCAAAAATAAAATAAAATATTAATGTTTTATGCATTTTAAAAATCTTCAAAATTCTGTAAACTGTTAATATTAAAAAGCCATTGACAGCAAGAGGAGTTAAAACTTCATGATCGTCTGCTGGAAAAAAGCAAAACATTTAAAGTAAGAAACTTGTCCAGCCATTGGCATAACTGATTAAATTTAAAAGGCCTTTGTAAAATATTAGTACCCTTGTATAATGTCAACCCCATCCAATCAGAATAACACTTTCTGGGCCCTCAAAAAGCCACAAAAAAGACCTTTCTTTCAAACCTGAAAGTCACAGCAACACCAAAAAGAATTCTCTCTGGCTATGTGCTTTAAATACTTTAAAACCTTTAATGAAGTGATAGCTTATATACAGTGGAACTCGTCTAACGACCACAATCCGTTCTGGAAAGTTGGTCGGTACCTGAAATGTTTGGTATCCAAAACAATTTTCCCCATAAGAAATAAAGGAAATAGATTTAATTGGTTCCCAGCCCCTGTTGACTTGCTAATATTTGAAAGTTACAGGCTACATAGCAGCACTTGTCCCTGGGGTTTTCTTCTGCAAATCTTTGTAGATTTGCAGCACCTTCTCACAAATGATGCTAACACCTTCTTTTTCTCGTTTATATACAAAACAACTTTTCTACTTCTTCCATTATTTGAGGCCTTTGCTTTGTTAAAATCACTCCTTTCAAAACATTAGCTTCTTTAAGTCGAGACTGTTGACTTTGACATGCCATATTTGGCGGCGATATCCGACACACTCGTGCCTCCTTCATACTTTGAAATTATTTCCTTTTTCAATTCAATTGTTGGCCGCTTCCTTTTCATTACCTTGCTACTATTGCTCTTAATCTTCTGTGGAGCCATGATTGAGGGCTATATTTTAAAATAAAGCACAAAAATCATTAAATAAAAGGATGCGCACAGATAAAGATAACAAAAGACCAATCGTAACTGCGTCTCGATCGGGAATGATGCTTGATCTGAGATGCTGGTCACCTGTGGGTCACGTGACTGTTCAGCATCTGAATTTTGTTCAGTATCCAGCGCAAATTTTTAATGAAATTTTTGGTGGTTATCCGAAATGTTCGCTATCGGAGGCTTTCGCTAGCCAGGGTTCCACTGTAATCCATTAAGAATAAAAATGTCAAATTTTTCTCAAACGTTATATGACAAAATGAATTTTTATCTTAAAACAAAAATATGATAACATTATACCTGGAGCTACTTTGACCTGACATGCACTGGCAGAATGTTCTGTAGAACCACATTTAAAACATATTCCTGTTCCCTGAGTTGGGTCATCAGCTAGCATCATACATTCTCCAACTTTGTGGCCAGGAAGGCGACAGTTGAAACATACCTAACAAGAGAAAATGTGCAATAATTGGCAATTGTGCATCTAACATCCATCAGCTAGAAAGGTCCCATCATAAAAAACAGGAGTACTAACAAACATTTGAGAAACAAAATTTAACAAAATAAGGACCACGGACAATAGTTGTCATATGATGTTTGGTCACTTCGAGCTATAATGTAATAGCAGCCATAATTATGAAGAAAAGAACCTGGCTCAATGATTTTTTTTTTAGCAGCAGTTATCTAAAAATCTTGGAACAAATGCATAACTTCTGGGAACACAATGTCATAAGCCAAGCTCTGGCTTTTGACTATAGTAAATATATAACCATTGGGCACAACCTGCTAATCACCTCTACACAGTAAAACACCAGATTCAGTGCTTGAGTTGTTCTTGTAAACTGTCTTTCCCTTTTTGGCCTCACTTACACAAACATGGAATATGTACTCACAGATCTCCACTACTCCCCCCAACACATTCAAAATGAAAATCATAGCACACAAATGTGATTGATCCAGAAATGAAGGCGTGTATACCTGTTTCGCAGCTCGCTCTGTTATTCGTTTTACCCTCCTCTGTTCTCGTCTCTGTTCCTTCTTGAAAGCGGTTGCCAGTAAATGTTCCTCTGCGGTAATCTTTTTCCCTTTGATTTTGGGCCATGACTTCTTATACTTTGCATTTGAGTCACTATCCGACTTATTACGTTTTGCCTTCGGTTTCTGTAGTCCCTCTTTTAAAGAATCCCAGTCTGTCGCTTCGTGCTTCTTTTTATTCTCAGGCCCCCTTCTTGCAAATCGTGTCATTTTCTGTAAAAATATCGTTTATTCGTTAAGACAACATCATACATAACAATAAAAGGTGTGTGTTACGAATGATGTTGAAAGTACACTGTGACAGACACAGCGCAGCTGAAGATATTGGATATAAATAAAAATTATGTTACGTATATACATAATCCTTTTCACCCATAGATTTGCCTTGTACTATTCTGGTTTTATAACCTGCATCACAATCGCCAATCATACTTTATACTATGTCTAACTGCAGATATCTACGTGAAGCCTTACCTCACACTAAACGGAAACGGGTGATTTATCTCCCTTGCGGAAGCCGTCGCTGATTTTTTTTTTTTTTTTTTTTTAAGTTTACCCGTCAGGTTTATATCACGCATCATAGATAACGATGTTAATGAAAAGTTTACCCAACAGGTATTATCACGCATTAGAGATGACTATGTCCTGGGCCAGTGACCCTCCCCCTCCCACCTTCAAGTAGTTGACCTTAATCAGCTTCTGCAAGAGTGGCAGTCAATTCCTCAAAGTACTCTGGAGAATTTCTGTTCAGTCCATGAGACAACGGTACCTTTCCTGCATTCAGGCAAATGGACAAGTTATATCACCATCTCATCATAATGATAAATATGATATTTCAAATAATTATGATCAAATGATTATCATAGCATCACTTAATTTGTGCTCTTAGATTTGCCATGGTAGATTTAACTGGGTGTAACTATTAGAAAGTTGATGAACAAGTCACATGCAGTCTCATTCCTAACCAAGTTTATAACTTGCTTTACACTAGCAATCTTTACCATTATGTAACCCACAGCTGAGACATGTCTAAGCCTATGTTAACCTCAGTTTTCCATGAGGACTGGCGAAAAGACCACACACTGGATAACATGCTTTAACAAACACCAACGGTCCAATAAAATTTGAATACTTTTATTCAGTTTCATCATGGTACATAGTAATATTCTATTCACTACACAATGATATTACGCTTGTAAAGTGTATTTCCCCTTGTGGAAGCTGAGTGTAATGCGAGTTCCAGGAATGTAAATTTTATTTACATAACGTATCAAAAGTATTTTGCATATCAATAATATTTATCAATCACTTGAAATTGATGGTTCGTATTTTTTAATGACAGCTGACACACTTTTCTTAACTGTCCTTTTAGAAACGTTAAATCTACTAACAGTATTAAGAGGCAAACTTAAAGAAAACACTACTAGCTCGGTGTATCTGTGACACAACAGTGGTAACACATTAGCAGAAAATCTTTCACTCAACCATAAAAACACAAATATATTAAAAATCAAATTTTATTTAGTACACAGAACACAAAGACCACTTAAAAAATTAAGCTATAAATGTCTACATCAGTTTGACTTCTTGGGTTTAGGTGCATCATATTTGAGCTTGGAGCTGTACCACAAGAGGAATGGAATTCCCAGGGAGGGGAGAGTCATGATGGCAAACACAAGCCAGTCCACCTGAAACACACGACATTTCACGTAAAAATGCAATTTTTAAAATGTCTTTTAATGGGGGAAAATAGAATTAAGAGTATGTTTTACTTAGATCTGATGGAAGAGTAAATGTTATCATACATGGTAAATACAAAACTATAAGACATCACAGATCCTTACATGGAATCCCCTTGAGAAAAGATGTTAAGGCAGGCCATGAAACAAAGCAAGATTTCACCAAAGTTTTCAACATTTTATAGCCATAAGTGTCCATTATAGTCTACTTAGGCCCACCACACACCACAATAGCAGCTTTTTACCTTTCAGTGTATTAAGTTGCGACCCTATGCTCCACTGGGGATGAATAGGAACAAGAAGTATTCATTAAGCAAGCAGGCCTAAGGTAATTACAAGTAATAATATAGCACAGAACAGGCAACACTGCATGACCCTCATAGGAACCCCATATTTAAAGTGACTAAAGGACCTATTAGTAAAAGAATAAAATCTTAAAACACTTACAACATGTGGAGAAAAGCGTCTGTCAAAGTCTTTACGTGGCACAATGCCACCTTCCCCTGGGGAACTGCTATAGCCAATCTAATAAACACAAAACATTTTTTTTTTGAATACACAAGTGGAGTACAGATATAGAGTGCAAATAATCACAAGTAAGAATCAAACTAAAGACTGTCTCAGCCTTTTGTACATTACATTAAGGGACTACTGGGCTGCCGAATATTTTTTCTAGTGATTGGGTCAGTGGAACATTGGCCAAGGACTTCTTTCTGTGCATGAAGATGTCTGTAGGCATGTATCTTGAAAATGGAAGGGAATAGTCAAAACAGATTTGGAGAAACAGCACCTTATCCAAGCTTTACCACCATTAGAAAAATTTGGCACATGTGTTCCTAAAACACCACACTGCATTTTAACATTGTACAGTTGTAACCACCATAATTTAATTTTAATTTAATATATTTAATTTTCTAATATTTAATAAGCTTGTTTACCACTGCTCAAAGGCTATTAAATGATATGGGCAACAACACAAAACAAAGTCAATAAACTATTAAATATTTAGCTAATTGTGTTATATACCAGAACATGCCTGCCCCTACATGAATGAACATTGTTTTTTTAAACTGAGGTTAAACCATTTCACTTTTCTGTACCAACCTGTCTGTCTTGTGATTCCTCTGATACCCGATAGCTGACTTCAGCAGATGTAAAGTTAAAGTAGCCTGACTTCAATGGTCGCAGAATGACAGCATGTGTGACATTTGTATTTCTTTTGCTATGTAAAGGAACTTAAAATCTCAAGAGTGATTTAAACATTTTTTGCACTCATTAAAAACAAAAATATATCAAATATCAAGAAATTCACTTTCCACAAGGATACGGTGCGATGCGTTCCCAGATTACATTAAGATTTCCTCTCGCAATTTCAAAGTCTGCTTCTGGGAAACTGTCATCTTTTAAACGTATGTCAAGAGCCGAGCTGAAACATAAGCAAAAATAAGAAAACACTGCCACCCAAATTAATGTTCTTAGCTGATTGTAAAAAAGTCTAAAATGTGACATTTTTCCACTAAAACCAATGATCAAGCTACAATGATATTACACCTTTTGACATTGTACAAGTACTCTAAAAATGTTCAAACCTTGGAAAAAATTGTATATTTCCCTTAAACTAGACAGTTATGGGCAAGAAGTTCCACACATGTAGCTTAAGCATGTTACAAATACTCGTATCCCCCAAACCAAAAATTAAAGGTTTTTTTTCTTTTTAAGTCTCGAAATCCTAACCCTAAACCTTGTCATACACTTTTAACGACCTCCACCCAGCTTAAAAAGTCCACTTTCCCACTGGTTGAATAAGCCCTTCATTGCTTGTATTGGCAAACCAAATTTGCTCTGAACAATATATTATTATTGTTTGTCAGCCACTCAGATTGTGGTTGCACCACAAATTACCTCTGGCCACTTATCAGCTGTCTCAGACACACAAACTTACCTGCCTCCAACATTATAAATTCGGTATTCTACTGTCAAGTCTTTGCCTTCCACAAGGTACTGGTTTAAAATGTTTTTTGCAACCAAAAGTCTGGCTTCTGTTTCCTCTTCAGCATCACTTGGAAGATAACAAGCGAATGCCAAAAGCAATGCTGCTTTCCAAAGCTTCATCTATTAAAAAAAAAAATACCTACAATTATGTGATGGTTAATTGTCTATGCTACTAAAATCCGATTTTTTTTTTTCGTGAACGCGTATTTAACAATTGTATGACATTGTTTAAAAAAAAAAACCAACTATAACTGGTTCTGTAACAACTTTTTATTACCATATATATATCGTTACTAACAGATTCAGAATTAAAAGAATTAATTGTTGGAGGAGAATGTTGCCGTCGATATTAGCTATTCCACTCCTCCAACAAGACATCTGTCGCTATGGTGAGAGGACATATTTCGATATCATTATGATGATTACCCAAACCATCTATTCTTTTTTTTTTTTTTGCTATGTGAGGGAAAAAGATACAATAACCACAAAACAAAAGGTTATTAGATGACAATCCTTGAGAATATGACACTATGGTTTTAGAAACAAAAGACATCCCACATCACTGTCACGGCCACGTCAGCAGCATTTGCTTCTACTCCAAACACATCAAAAGACGTCAGGATCATAAAAATGCAGGACTCCGAATATCAAACAATAAACTATTAATTTTGATCAGTTAGTAACACGTAATCACTAAACGATAAAGGCATTAATACATTTCAACAAATCTCAAACCGTGTGCTTACTCACGTTTGCGTCTTGCGGCGAACAAACCGGAAGTGTTTACATTGACTTGTGGGATACTAAGAAATGCTGGATTGGATGGTTAAATAGATTTTTGAAAGCTTCGTGATACACAATTCATCAATAATCTCTACTTTATTATCTCCATATCACATTGAGGGGATAAACGGAAATGAACACATTGACTAGAACTTAATAATATCTCTTGTAAAAAATAAGTCTAAGTCAGTAGGATACGTGCCCCGCCTTCCTCCAATCTACGCTGATGGCGGTTGGTTTAACCGCGGTAGTCTTAGGTGAATACCGTAGAGTTGTTCAAAATAACCCAAACGTAAGTTTATGTCTAAACTTTGTCTTTTTGAAAAAGGAAGCTAGAAACTGTGATTATTTAAATGGAGTTTTTTGGTTCCACCTTTCTTCCGGTAACCATCTATACAGGTTGTTAGATCTAAGACTCCGGCGTGTCAGAAAAAGAAACTGTCAATTTATTTCTTTTAGTTTAATACCTAAATATTAATTCTGTTAATGATTGTGGGCCGAAGTTCAATTTCACAGAAGTCACCAAGATGTGCATCATAATCTATATGGCTCTATGTATCCTGTTTCTTTTTCAGTAATTACGTGCGTTCTACTTCGCCGACACATAAGGAATCACCATTTAGAGAGATGAGTTGAAGGTCGATGAGAATATGTCTACTTGAAGGCATTATTTAAAACACATTTTTGTTTAATAAACAGATCATCATTTACAATAACCGACATTTTTAAAAAGTAAACGTACACTTTTCTGCGCTTGTCATTGTTAAAACTATACACGTACTGCGACTGTCTTTTAGCAAAATTTTGTTGCCAGCAAAAAAAGTAAGCATCCCCAGTATACAATTTAACACAGCTTGTGATAAGTATGTTTGACTCTTGTTGGGTGGAAGAAAACATTACAGTTATCTGTTAACATTGCTCTGTCTCTGTTTTGACAGAAATGGGTGGCTGGACAGGCCGGGTGTCTTCAGCATCTTGACCTTTAAGCCTATCTGTCCACATTTCTCGATCGCAGTATCTGGATGTGAAACAAGACCTGACTGACACGAAGTTGTCCTGTTACTGTGCTTCATTTGAACTTACTAATGTTTTGAGCTTACATTAGCTAAGTTCTAATTTTTATTCTGAACTGGAGTTACCGTCTAAAACGATACGATCAGTCTTAATCCGCAGTCGACAGAAGACATCTTTTTATTGTGGCGACTTCTTGCACCTGTTCCTCGGTAGCGTCTCATAGTCAGGTCAGTAGAATCTGTAAGGAGGGTGAAGCAAGGAAGCGACGTGATTATCTAAAAATTACCTATTAAATGGGGGAAGAGAGAGATTGAAGTAAATTTAGTGAGCTGCTTGACATATATGTATCGCTGATGGCTGAGCCGTATATTGTGTATGCAGTCTCTTGTTTCCCTATAATTTGCGGGTGACGTGCTAGTAACAATCTTAGTCTCATCCTCTTAGCGTCAGGCTGGTGTCCAAGATGGACAGCGCCACCAACGTACACCTCGTGCCATTCCTGGGGCTTCTAAATCTGATCAAGGTGAAGTTTCTGGACACTCCAGAGGTGTTTCACACCTTAATTACCATTTTATGCGACTTCAATCCGCAACACCCAGAATGCGTCGCCCGGGTAAGTGATATAAAGAGCTTGGACGATGTGTATGTGTGTGTGTGAGAGAGAGAGAGAGAAAAAAGGAGAGAGAGAATGCAGTGGATAGGGAAAGCGAGAGAGTAAAAAAAAAAAAATAGAAAACGCACGAAAAATCACACAGAAAAACAAGTTAAATCACAGAACAAATAAAATGAAAGACCGCTCAAGAAATGTCCTGCGTGCTAACCTTTTTTTCCATAAGCTTCCACTTACGTCATATCACGGTGGGTGATAATGTCAATGGTCAAGATAAAGCCTTACGTAACGCCTCTCTGGGACGTAACATAACATCGGACTTGGTCGCGCTTGGTTGCAGACCAAGAGGTATGTGCGGACGCTGCTGCTGCGGGAGCCCGACTTGGCGCAATGTATGGTGACGTTCCTGGACGAGCCGCAGCTGGACATGTCGCTGCCTTCCACAAGACTGGACCTCAGGTAGTCAGGCTGCTTCACCGATGATTCACCCATGCCGAAATATCTTGAGCAACAGGCCATTCAGATCATCATCAAATGCTTCCAGTTGCAACTAACCGACATTCGTTGGTAGTTTCGGCTGCGGAAATTATATCAGAGCCTCGATTGTTTTAAAAGTGATTTTATACCGGAGCGTAGCTTTGATTGATGCATCGGTATTTGAATTTCTTGGGTCTTTAACTGTGAAAATGTACAGGAGGCATTGGTTTTGATATGGTAGAAGAAAAAGTATAAACCTTTGCACTCAAGAAAAAAGGAAGTACTCGCTAGTAGTTTTGCAGACCACAACACTTTTTCTCACACAGCAGACTGATGTAATTCGACCGATATATATATATAGTTATACATATAATGTACCACTAGGGGGTTTATATATCATAGTTCATAATAAATGGTCATCTCAGTTTGTCAGACAAAAATGGATATAGTCTTAAAATGTCCACTTTGAAGCCCTTTAGACCACGTACACATCATCGGTGAATGAAACTATGAGATTTCAGCAGAATCACTGCACATAAAACCGATCAATTCCTTTTTGTTTAGCAGCTCACAAGACACAATAGACCCACATTTCGAAGGAAACTTCAACAACAATGCCAGTTCCTCCACAACCAGACACGGGACATCACCTGAACCCGACGGTGGTGACACGACCTCCCCCGCAGCAAGTTCCGAAACTGCCGATCAGTCATTTACCCTGAGCCAGCTTACCTCCCCTCCGGCGGCGGGAAGTGCCAGGTCCATGTTCTGCGGGAACGCGAGTTCAGAGGTCAAGGACTGGGGCACCGACGGAGACATGACCGACCTTGCCCTTCGAAGCTGCTGCACGAAAGTCCATCTGGCGGGAGATCAGGAACCAGGCGCTTCTCTGACGTCGTCCTCTACACCTCCAGGACAATTTGTACAGAACCATCAGGCGCAGACCAGCGCTGTAGCTTCTCCTCACCTGTTCAACTTGTGCGATTTGCGCAACGCGGGCCTGCTGCACGCCACCTGGCTGACCTCTGCAAGCGGCTCTCATTCCTCCTATGGAATCATGCCCATGACCTTTCCTTGCCTTATTCCCGCGCCGCTGCTTCCAGGCACGGCTTGCATCCGCCTGCCACCCTTGGACGAGGGCTCTTTGTCACAAGCAGCGCTCAGCACGCTGGCTACCAATAGGGCCAAACCGTCCACAGCAGCTTCTGCCCCGGCTAACCTGCTGTTCATTCCCAGCATGCAGCAAGCCGAAACGGTCGCTGGAAACGCTGCGGGCATGGCTATAAACAAACATTCTCTTCTACCTGCCATTACCACAGTCTCATGTGCGACAACCAACGGGACATCGCCCAAGTCTGCACAGGTATCTTTTGCTACTGTTCTTATAACCTGCATAGTCATGGTACGAGTATATGATTTGTTGCTGTGGCTTCAATGTAAAGCTCAGCGGATTGAATATAATTGCTGTGGCATCGAGATGTTGTCTATGCTCTAATGATGACACTATAGAAATCACACAAAGAAAAAGGAGATTTAAATATATTATTTGGATCTCAGGAATCTACTTTCTATTATTTATCCACATAAACATTTCAAAACTATACATTTCAGCATAACTCTAAATGGATCACTGAAGTTGCATTGGTTAATTTTATCTTCACTGACAGTTTATGGTTAATGACTTAAGCCACAAGGGCAAAAAATGGGACATTTCATATGAACTTTTTTGTTATCCGTCCTGAAACATTTTAATTAATTTTATATTTATGAATTCAAGGCATGCAAGCATATGTTCCCGAGTGTCAACACTTCATATGTCCTCATTGCATTTTTTTTCAACCTCAGTGTGTATTGCAGGCTAAAATTCATTCTTCTCAATTGATGTGCGAAGACCAGCCAGCAGCAGCACAGTTTTTATCTTCCCATGCCAACATGCCACCCATTATCGGAGCAGTTCAGAGTAGCACCATCCCTCTGGAGTCAGGGCTTGCAACCTCCAGCATTTCCCAAGCAAGTTCCACATCCAGCCTGTGTCTCTCTCAGCTGCTTGGTCAGCCTAATGTGGCCCCCCTATCTGTGGGCAGCTTCCTGGACAAACGCAATCACATTGTGGGTGGTCAAAGTATAAAGACATCACCAAGGAAGAGGCCAGAAGGAGAGCTAGCCAAAGAAAAGACAACTTTGTCAGGCAAAGCAAGCAGGCCTTTGCAGCCATTGTCAGCTCAAGTGGGTTTGAGGGGCAGTTTCAAATTATCATCTACCTCAGCTTTAATGTCTTCAGGGATCGAAGCTATAGGTTCAAGCCGTGTTGCTCCCATTTTCCATTCACCCCACCTTCTTAGTCCTGGGGCAACATCCCCTCGAAACCCTTCTGCTAGTAACCTGATTTCTAGTAAGTCTCCTTCAGTGCAGACTTCCCTGGGTTCCAACAGCAGTTTGGCAAGCTTTCCTTACATCCAGCAGATGGTACTGCCTGATGGGCAAGTTTCCTGCGTGTCCTTGCATCACCCCCAGGTCTTCAGCAGCAACCCAAATGACCCCTCCACTCAGCCTCTATCAGCCACTCAGAAATTAAGTGATGCTCACATTAGCCTCTCTCTGCACAAAACAGTAAGCGCAGAGCTAAGCAAATCCCCCAAATCTTCGGATTTCAAGAACCAGGAAAGAAATGAGATATCCACAAAGACAAAGAAGTATTCTAAGATAAGCAACAAATTTGCCTACACATTGCCAGTGGGCAAACATTCATCTCCAGAAGGTTCAGTACCCTCTGTGCATGACAGCATGGACCTTTCTGGCAACACGCAGGATGTCATTAAATGTTATTCATCTATCTCTCGCAACAGCCTTGGAAAGATGAAGACAAAGCGGAAAAGGGTAAACATTGCAGAAAGTCAACTACCACCAATTTCAAGGTCATCTACCAAGCTTAAAAATGTGGATAATTTATGATGTTCTTTCCAGATCCTCAGAGGCTGTTATAATGAATATATTTTACATACAGTTTAAGTAGACTGAATGATATTAATAATCTCTATTCAGTGAGAAATGACATTTCTCTTTAATGTTTATGGAACAGACCCCTGTAACAAAAAGTGCATAAAAACATGCATAATTGTGATGACTTCGAAAAATAATATCTGCCTAGTGTTGTCTATGTCTCAATGCCATAGTTTCAACAACTTGTGTAATCCAGTTTGCAAAGTTAAACCTTTAAGAGACTTCAAACAGATGTGCACAGATGTGCAAAGCAGCTATCATCTTTCTTCCAAACCAATCACACCTTTTCTCTCAGTTCGCTGGTGTACGAAGGCTAACAGCTTCCTTTCACATCATCTGTAAAAAGCTATTACATTTTGATTTGACAAGATTTCTAGTTAGCCATGACCTTGTTATGTTTCGAAATGATTACTAGAGATTCTTAGTAATTACATTTTAAAATACCAATCTTTTCTTTTCTCATAATTTTAGAAATATAAGTCTGATTTATAATGCATCTGTATGAAAGCTAGATGAAGAATACTGTTTCCCTTTTAGCTCTTTCATTCTTTTATACTTCGGGCTACATTAATTCTTCTTTTGGCTTTGCAACCAATCAATAAAGTACACATTGAAAATTCAGTTTAAAAAACGATTTTGCTGATGTATTCAGTTTTCAAGTACAGTTTACCACATTTTCAAAGACAGACTGCAACAATTAGTATGGGACATGAGTGCAAGCAAGTCATCATTTGTCTCAAATACTGTTTGCATTGCCCTATCCCTAATACTAAAGGTAAGCTCAAGGCACTGAAACATACACGTGCAGAATGCAGATTTCATGCTTATTATCAAATAGTAAGAGAGTTAATTTTTCCGACACTTTAACAGTCTGTGACTAAGATGGTTTTAAGTGTGGGAGTGATCTCATTATTGTTAGTTCATGATTTAATGGCAAGGATATGTAGTCTTTTGTAATTTTTCACTGAATAAAATTTGGCATGAATTCACTTGTCAATTTTCAAAGCACTTTTAACTTTAAGCAATTTATTTTGGTGATTATAAGTGTGTGCATATGGATCATGTGTGAAATTATGTACAGTCTCTTATGCAATAGAAAGTGAAAAGAAAACAAAATTTCACCTTCAGCCTTTAATTACAAATCAAATTATTTTATTTTTCAAATATAAATCATCTGGTCTTTATTATCAAATTTGAGTGTGACAAATGGGTCATGAAATCAAATAATACATAAAGTGATCCTTGCATGCATAAATCAATTGAAGCACTCAAATTTTTGTTAAATCCACACACACACACAAAGGTATGTGGATATCACATTCACACAAAATATTTCAGTTATCTGTGATACAAAAGACTTAATATCTATCACCACGCAGTTGACATTTCTGTTGGCAGTATGTACAACTCCAAACAGCAACTGTGTTAAGAACACTGCTTTGAACTTCATGCTCTAAACGGGGTGAAACAACTTTAGCTGTGTGACAGCCACCTATCACTTTGAATCTATTCTTGCACAGATGCATTATCAATGTTTTTCTTTTTTTTTTTTCTCTCCCTTTGAACTCTGATTTCTAGGCTTGTATAAGAATTTCATTTTTAAAAAGAATTAAAAAATCACAGAAGCATGCAGCACAAACCAGCCTCCTGTTATGCTTCAGTTTACAGTGATCACAATCTTAGTGTCTTCTGCATTATCACTCAAACATCAGCATGAAACAATGCACAGATAGATTACAGTGACAAAAGCCATAATGCAGGATAAGCATCTACATATCCTCACTTCCCACATGCTCCCTCACTTTCAACTCAATGCACACAACTTTCAAGACAATTAAATGACATACACTGCCTGTTTTGTGGGATGTGCAGCCTGAACCCTCACAAAATGCACTATTTAGAACCCTGTGTCTCTGGCATGTTCAACAGATCAAGGAAGCAATGAGAGGCTGGAAAAAATTCCTGTCACCTCTTATCCAACAGATGGGCTGAGCACAGGACAGCACAAACAAGTGCAAGACCAAACAAAAATCATTACCCACTTCCCCATATGTGCCAGTTCAGTTTGGTAGGTATCACCACTCTTCTCTATGGCAATAAAACTAAAAACAAGTCTGTGTCAGCACATTATGTTCAATTACACTCAATCCATTTCAACTGAGGTAGCGGAGTCCCGTTTCTTTCAATACATGATGGTCGACACAGCAATGACAAGCCAGTCCAGCATAAGGCCCACATCCAAAGGTATGCATTTGTGCATAAAATCCCACAATACACAGTATTTCCAACAGGCAGCTCTCATATTTCAGAACTGACATCGTGTTCTAATGCTTCTGGGTCATGCTTATACCAAATGCAAGTCTACAAGACAGACTTCCCAGTCAAATAAAGATCTTGGCATCTAAATCACGCTAGCAGGTTCTGTTAGAGTTACTTTGGTTAAACTGAATGAGACAGGTGCTGTTTGGTCCATGACAGCTCCCAGGCCAGACATGTGGAAAAATATGAGTCTTTTTCTGCTTGCACTGTCAAAGTATGTACACCAGCCTCCTTGAACACTGAAGAGATCTGCCCACAAAAGATCAAGGAGCATTTCTGTCACTTTATTAAGAGCCAACGTTCTCTTCCTTAATATGTGCTGGAAACAATGGTAATTTTGAAGAAAATTTCCCAATTTTTTTTGTTCTAATCACTTGAAAAGTAACAGCAGAAGTTCACATGTTTCATCAACGAAGACAGTGAGGAGCATAAGCAACTGATGACAAGTCAGATAGAGATAAGCAAGAACAAAATACATCAACATAACAAGCTGACCTGTGAAATAACACGCTGCTCCACAGCAGACGAAGAGATCTGAACATGAAGAGTGGCCATGACCTTGGTAGATGTGTGATTCCATATATGAGGGTCCCGATATGACAATACTCCATCTACAGCTAAAATCTAGAATCACCAGAAAAAAAAAACCAAACAAACAATTTTTTTAAGTGCATTTCTGAAGTTCTTTTCATCTCACCACATACATTCCATATTTCTGTTCCTTTTTTTGTTTTTAATCTCTTTGAAAATGTTGCAGCCTCATCATTGCATTTCCATAAAAGACCTCAACTTGATACTCACCTTTTGGAAGGCTTCTTCGAGAACTGTATCCATGCCTGTTGGAGTCCTCAAGAGTAATATGGCAGTTGTCTCCTTCAGCAGTGGAATGACACTCAACAGAATAAGGGTGGCAATGAAGAGTGAGCAGATGGGATCGGCAATGTTCCAGCCAAAGTTTTCAATCAACAGCGAAGAGACGATGACACCTACACTACCCATCGTGTCTGCCAACACATGCAGAAAGACTCCTGCAAAACAACAGTGAAGAGACAATGACACCTACACTACCCATTGTTTGCCAGCACATGCAGAAAGACTTCTGCAAAACAACAGTGACACGCAAGATGCAATGCAAATTTGGTTCAGTGAAGCTTCAACACACCACTTGTTTTATTAAGAAAAGCTATGTACTTTGTATGCAACATAATCTACTTAGTAACACAAAATGAAAAGCTGTAATTCTGACTTTATCTTTACCATAAAACCACTGTTTTGTTAACTTCTGGGAGATAGTACACCTGACTCCTATTGGTTAATGTGATCAACTGTTTAGCAAAAACTGCTTAGCATATACAGTTGCTGGTTCAAAGCCTGCTCACACTTGAGGCAGCACTCCTGTCCACCTAGCAGCTGTCCTGCAGAAACAGGTACCTGACTGCTGAGGGAGAGAACTGAGTTAGGTTAGCAAATTTTTAAATTCACGATCCTTATGGCCACTAGGTTGTTAGACTCTTTTGCCCTTTTATCTTTTTCAGATATTCTCTAGCTTTGACAATATGAGTATTTTGCCAAACGAACCTTCCATGTTGGTGTTGTGGATAGGCTGGTCGTGCCCATGAAAGCTGCTTGCCTGCTGACAAGTATCACCATGGGTCCCATGAGAATGCCCATGAGGAGAATGTCCATGGGAGGAACTCCATGGGAATGTCCATGAGATGTGTTGTGAGAGTGGCCATGAGATATGCTGTGAGAGTGGCCATGAGAAGATCCACCACCATGTGAGTGCCCATGGTGGGACACTGAGCTTTGGAAAGCAAAGATGCCAAACAGGTTGACGATAAGCCCCAAGGCTGACACTGTCTGCACAGAGAAGCATATCCATTTTGTCATAATCACAAAGATTACACTTCAAAATTAACATGCTCTTTTTATGTATTAGGGGTCCAAATCAGCATGGTCAGGACTGTATTTGTTTTATGTTTTATAAAAAGAATGATGAGAAGAAATGTTCTCCGTTTTTATCATTTATTTAGGTATAGATGAATTAGTAAGTGAAGAAATGTTTAAAATATAAAAGCATTAAATGCTGGATCTTAAAGACCAACCCGAATGGTTCACCATTTTTTTGCAGATATTTATAGACATGGGCCACTAACTAACCTGTAAATTTCAGCTTCCAAAACCCATCTGACAATTATTCGGCAACAAAGTATTTAATTTGCACCTGCGATATAATAATCTCTGCAAACAGTGTACCATGTCATACTACAACACCAATCACAATATTGCCAGCAAATCAACACCAAACAGAAAGAGAATGAGTGACTTTTCAGATTATTTGGATGCTGAAAGTCTGCATTTATCAAGCTATGGTAGCAGTTTTTCAGAACTGGTGGAAACTGCACAAACAAAAACAATACATGCTCAAGCCCAAGAATGTAACAGTAATCAAAATACACTAATTTCAATATCAAATGACCAACAAATTAAGTGATTAACATTCCATGAAGAAAAAAATCTTTTAACTGCTTGCTGGCACTTACTAGAAGTCTTTCTGTCTTCACTTCTGGTGGCTCAAAAAGACGAGTAAGGGCTTCAGTGAAGACAAAGATACCAACGACGATGAGGAAGAGACCATTGATAAAACCAGACAAAACTTCAACTCGGTCATACCTGTACCAAATAAATAGATCAAAACCATTAGAAAATAAGCATGTTTGCAAGCGCATCCATGCGCACATGTACATACACTATCTATAGCACCATAAATAAACCAGATGTTATTGTATGAACACCAACATGTCTTGCATCTTTTAAGAGGTAACTGTTCACAGAATCACCCACTTTAACCAAACTGGTATTAATCCTGAATTTGAGCAGTGTGATCACAGAAGCGTGGAAGACCTCTATGACTTTTCTTTATATATCCTAAATATTCATCTCTAAATAACAGATATACAGGCGGTCCTTGGGTTACGTCAGCCCCTAGTTATGATATATCGTGGTTATGACACATCTCCCATTTACTGTATAAAGCCTTGTTTTGACTGAAGTGGTTTTGCGTCGTAAACGTCATAACGCGTACTGCGTGTTTTTTTATTACTCTTTATTATTCCTGTTTCATTTCATTATTAAACATATTTTATACGTGTTTTTTCACAATTACTGTGATAGGATAGGATTTATGTACAGTATTTACGTATGTTCCGAGTTGCAGCGAAAATCTGTTTACGGCGCGACGTAGGAACAGAACGTCATAAGTCAAGGACCGCCTGTATTTCATTTTGATACCACAGAGTCCTCTGCTGTTTTAAGGATTACCTCCTGTATAAGAACCTAAAGGGTAGTGTAGCCATTAAAGTTGTCCTGTGCGTAACAGAATGCTTCAGATCTCCAAGACTATGTATACCACATAAGGTCATGCAGTGTAGAATGCCAAAATCTTGTTTTGTGTATTCCTCCTTTGGCTATCAAACTTAACTTACTGCAGTATATATGGTATATAACCATTTATTATTTCTTGACTTTATACATTTACGTATGAGCAAGCATATATACTTTACTTTTGTGGTAATGGAATATGGTGTGTAATCATCTAATAATAATTTCTTTATTCAGGTTTTGGAAGGCCATTTGGCCTAATTCATCAAATACTGCTGGTTACATGCATCTCAATACTAGGGGGTTGTACACATACATAATTTCTTTTCTATTATGGGTCTACAGAATAATAAAACACAGTTTTTCATTAACTATTGACATACCCAAATGAGAAAAGACGGGTGGCTTTCCATCTTGACATAACTGCAGCATAAAGGCCCATGACCAAGGCAGAGCAGTCAAACATCATGTGGAATCCATCAGAGATGAGGCCCAGGCTGTTGGTCCATGCTCCATACAACAATTCTACAAATGTGAAGCCCTGAAATTTTAAAGTAAAGCAGTAAAAAACCCACAGAAAGTGAGTGCTGAATGCAAGAATAGATGGGTAGCCAATGCAGAAAACCAAGGAGAGGACTGAGATGGTCCCACTTCCTTGCGAGTTCTGTACTTTCTGGAGCTTATGAAGAAGATATGCAGGGCAGCATGCAAGCAAGCAAGGAGTTGCAGTAATCAAGCCAAGAAAGAACTAACACACAGACAAGAGTGTTGGTGGTGCACATAGAGAGAATCTGGTGGATGGCAATGATCTTATGTATCTCATAATAGGCAGAATGACATACACCTGTGCCTTGTTTATCGAGAGTCATGACTTGAATAAAACATACAGTGCTTCTGGATAAAGACCATGTTCTGTTTTTAGAAAATAGACTTACCAAGTTAACGCACAAGAAGTAAAATATCTTGCGGGAGTCTGATTCCTCAAGAATTTGACGAAGACCATTTCTCAGCACTAGCATTAAGGAGTGGGATGTCTTGTGAAATGCATCACTTGAAAATGAGTAGAGTGGGATTCCTGCTGGAGAGTACCCTATGAAACTTCCTTTAGCAGCTCTTCCAGCAGACAACAACATTCGAGCAGCTGAAAGTAACCAAATCCAGCTGCTACCTTCACAAATATTTCTCCAAGTCTATTTTACTATGGCAACCTACCAAATGGTGAATGTACTCTCTTAACTATAACACATACCAGTATATATGACATAATCTGTTTTTAAAATAATTACTTTATACCATATTTTTTCATAAGAGTTCCTTCTATTTTTACTGGCTCATGTTACACACCAAAACATCCATAAACTTAAACTTTCTTTTAAAAAGGTGTCAATACCTAATCATCTTCAAAATAAATCTGATGTCAGATTTTTTTATACAAAATAGACAAACTACACCCAAAACATTTTTTCTCATTTATTGAAGATAAAGAAGAGCAAGAGTTTTCTTACCTAAAATAAAGATCAAAACACTAAATATGACACCACCAGACAGCACATGGTCTTCTGTAACAATGTCTTTAATTTTATGTAATGTTGTAGCCTTGGTCACATAAGGATGGTTCCATGTATAGCTGAAGAAGATAGCTCCCCCAAACATGGCAACGGATGAATAGAATGCAACACGCGCCCCTTGCAGATGACTGATGGCAACATTCTCAATGTAGTAGTCAATGATGCAGACAGTGAGTATAACAATAAGAAGTGGGATAATAGTATTCAACCAGGAGTGAACTTCTGTCTGGAAATGTAAATGAAATACATCAAAAAGGCACCTATATTAAAATAGTAAAACAAAAGGCAAATTCAAAACAGCAAAAAGAGAGAATGAAGTATTGGGTTGTCAGAAAAGTCATGACACATTTTTGTAATAGCTAGCACTAGTTCATTTTCGAAAGTACTAGTGCATCTATCTTGTAGTATGTGACATCTGACGGTTCTAGCTTCATTCAAAAACAAAAAATGAGTGATTTGGTCAAGTTTTAGAGATTTTACATTAAGTTAAAAGATGGAAGACCAACCTGTGCATTTTTGCCATATTTTACTTCCATATAGGGAAGAATGCATCAAGCTTGTGAAAAATTCCATAAAGTTTACAGTCACAATGCTCTACAAAAACATCAGATCCAACGATGGTTCATGAAGTTCTATGCTGGTAATTTCAATCTCAAGGACGCTTCTCAGTCATGGAGGCTAATTGAGGCTGATAACGTCATAATAAAAGCATTGGTAGAGTCAAACCCATGTTACACAACTTAAGATATTATGGAAACACTGAACATTTATCATTCTTTGTTCTGTATATAAATAAATGCCAAAAATATGTCATGACTTTTCCAACAACCCAATATTTTTTTATACACAGCATTATTAAATTATTAAAGAAAAGGCAGATCAAATCTGGTTAATATGATCAATAATGAAGTCACAATATTCATGAAAAGGAGTAAGGTGAGACAGAGATGTAAAATATCTTATAATTTCTTGACAGTTATTTTTTGTTTAATTGTCTATAATTTTAGCGTCCTCACCTCTGTTGTAAGATATGTGAACCCTGCCCAAGGCCACAGCAAAAGAGCTGACACAAGTGATGAGAAGGCATGTAGCCGCTTGGCCCCACCTACCTCCACAGAAAGTTTCTTAGAGGCACTGTTGTATCCCACATGTAGACACAAGGTGATGAACAACAAGACCACCCCACCCTGTAAGAAGATAGCAGCCTATTGTAATATGCTGGCAATCAGTAAAATTACTACCATAGTATTAAAGGAACACAAGACTCATAACTTACTTTGTGGTCAGACCAGCCAACAAAGTCCACAGCATGATTGAAGATGTGAGACACAAATGTATGATGAATATGTTCAACTGCAATTCAAAAATATGCATCTCTTAGAAGCACCATCACCCTCTGTATCTGGAGATTTGATGAAACTCTAATGATAATAATAAAAAACATTTATATTGCCCTTTTCCAATGATTTGCTCAAAGTGCATTACAGAAAAGATGTACAGAAGTAATCAATCACCATGTTGAATCAACAAACATGCAATCATATTCACATATAACTGACATGCTCACTCCTACAACAGACACACTCACACACACACAAAGTAAATACAGACACACATTATAGGATAGGATTAGGATAGGGCTGCATTGAAGCAGCTGTCTGAAAAAAATGGTACGAGAATCAGAGTAATGAAGGCTGATGTTCCAAGTTGATGGGGTTTGGTAGGAGAAAGATCTCTGTCTATATATCTTCGTCTTAGTTGGACTCAAAAAAGATTGGTGTCAGAAGACGTGAAGAGGTCATGCAGGTATATAGATTTCTTTCCTCTACTCTTACACATATATAAATATATCACATGCACACATGCATGTGCATTTACTTATAAGCATTACACATATAAGCATGTACTATGCATATATGTTGACTCTGTACTCCCTTTTACACTAGGTATTCATACATACATAATACATTTTTCTTACCCAGCAAAATAAACCATTTGTGCTATTTGTTTCTGGTTTAGATGATTTAGTCTTATAGTCAATAATACAAACTGAAATCAAGTACCTTCACTTTCTGTCATGAGCCCCACCTTCTCATCATGGTCAAAGAGAAGTAGCACAATAACAGCGACAAGAAAAAACACTGCTCCTCTTGTCTGGGTGAAGAAAAGTCAATGGAGTGAAAATAAATATGCAAAATATAAATTTCTGTTTAATAAAACATAACTAGAAAGTTTTTTTGTTATGGAAAAATATGCACACATGCTCTATTCATTTGATTTTTCACAATACAAGCATAATTAGCAAGCATTTTTTGCTGAAAAACAACCATCTTTCCAGCCTGATTTTAACGACATTTTTAAACTGTTTTCTACCACCATTATAAAACAACAGACACTATCATATGGCTTAGGCATAGCAATAATCACTCACTTTTGCTGGACCCCCAGTACCATGAAACAAAGCTGAAGCACCAGCAATAATAACCAGGTCACTATGTTCAAACAGGAGAATTGTTCTGAAAAGAAACATTATGCAATGTTATCAACTGTTTGTTTTTCTAACTTTGATGAAAATCCATACAAGGAAACACAAAAAAAGTTCATTGAATTTTACTTCATAATTTGTGTCTAGACTTGTGACATATTTGTGCTCAACCTTGATATCAAAAAAAGATTTACTACGTTTCATCCCAAAACATAAAACATCATTCGATGAAAAAGGGTCTTATATGAATATCACCTTTACTAGCTTCCTTATCCATTCCTGATCTTGAGGATAAAGTGCAGGGTAGTTCTTGATATTGAAGGTAAAGCTTACAAATATGTGGTTCACAATTTCTAATACAGAAATTCTTCTAACTATGGATCTCCCTTCAAATAAAAATTTTATCTACTGAAGTGGATGGTACACAAGTGAGAAAACATCAAGCAATTTTGCTTATGATTAACAAGAATGACAAGACAAGACTCAAGTTTTTAACTGCTAAATAAGTTTAATCAGTTGCTTATCCTATCTTGATTTTTCAGATCTTCATCTTCATCTAACCTCCTAACATAAAATTAACAAGCAGCTAAAGAATAAAATACCTAAAGAATTGCTTTCCAGGAATTAGTTCAGTTTTTGCTTGGTAAGTATTGATTTTGATCTAAATTAGTACCTGAGGGGACCACACAAAGTAAGACCAAACAGCCACAAAAAGCTGATTAGACTCCCAAACAAAGCATGACGGCCCACACGAAACCACTGCAAAGAAAAGATCAACATCCACTTTAGCTTCACCTTTGTAAGGTTTAGTTTACATGAGCAGGAAAAGTGCTTTTTTTTTTCAGGGCATGTGCATGTATGTGAATGCTTAGATGCAACCAAAAGTCAGAAATATTGTATACATTAAAATAAATATACACACCTGATTCTTTGTAAGTCTGCGGCCACTGGTAAAAGGCTTTTGCAGGAATACAATAATTACAGCAGAACTGGAAAATTACATTCACACACAAAAAAAAGAAAATTGTCAGTCTCATTAAAATAACATTCCAAAATTAAACATTTTATATATCTATCTTTAGAACTGTCATAACTACAGACAACCTTGAATTTTATTCTATTATCTTCAAGCATGTACAAGAAATTTGACTCATTTTTCTCATTTTAAACATAAGGTGGATAAGTGCAGCAGATTAAAAAAAAGCTCCTATGACATTTGCAATCAATTTGTGGATTCAAAGTCATTGCATGATTTTTTTTTACTTTGAAACCCAAGTGTGCATACCACATGACTAAACAACATATTTATAGTTAAATATAAGCATCACTTACCCTAACTTAAGGAAAAAAAGGAAGAGAACAATGGGGATGAGTTTTAAGAGGTCATAAGCGATGAAAAGTCCAGCTGCCCTTAGTATCTTTGATACTACTAAAACAGCTGAATACAGGGCAAGCCTGAAAAAAAAATGTCATCAATGACATCATAAACTCTATTGTCTGATATGTAAAACATGTATTTCACTCAAAATTTCATTGATTTTTGTGTCTTGACATTGTTCCAAATTAAAGTAAATAAAACTTATTGCAGCAATAAACATCCTTTTTGGCAGCTTGCAACTGTAGATTAAAATTCCATTCTTAAACGAGACACTCTGTAATACAGGTAATGAGACTGATGATTTTCCTTAAATGCACGTATGTAAACACAAAAAAAAAGTACATGTGTAGCAAAGTACACATAATACTTTCATCAATGGTTCCTCAGTGACGCAGAAAAGCTTCTATAATAACTTGAATAAGATTCCTCCTAGCATCCATTCCATCTCACAGATGTATAAAGTCATCGTGAGTAAATCTGATTTTAACAGACAAAAAAAAAAAAGAGCTGGCACATCAAAGGGATGTAAACATTCATCCTGCAACAACAGGAAATAAACCTAAGAACGTAATAACACAAAAATGTGAAACGAATAATTACCTTGATGATGGGTATATTACCCGGCCTGGAAGAGTGTCTGTTCCATAGCCTGCCATTACCTGGAGATGAACTACTACGTGCACACTGCTTGCAGTAGAACAAATCAAATTTTACCTAAGATCGAAAGTCTCCATACATTGCATGACTTTCCAAGCAACGGCTCATTTAATGAGTCCTTGAAAAACTTCTGTAGCTGCAGTCTCTTTAACAGAAGTATTTTACGAGGTTGATATTTCTGTAAGACTTTGCGTTTCCGAATGTATTTAGAAAGTAAATCAAAGGAGCGATGCCGATCTCTGTGCCGTGGCAAGTTTCTGCTACCACCGGAAGTGACGGTGGAGACAACAGAGTTACCTTTCTTGACAGCTCTTGCGCTCAACTTTCGTTTCTCCTGTGTTTTCGTGTATCGATCATGAATACCGGAACTGTCTTCCTTTTTGTGAGATTATAACACATTATAAAAGTCCTCTCAGGCTGCTGTTTTTTCAATGTAATAGTGATGAGTTAATCATTGGACGATTGATAGTGGAAATCTTTCTTGCTGATGAAAAATTCTTTTGAATCGTGCAAATGTCATTGCGTGAGTATAGGGTTGGAAGTGGGTAAAAGGTGAAGTAGAAGCTGGAAAATACTCAGAATAGAAAGAAGAAATTACTTTTTTTTTTTGTTGTTGTTTTGGAGCATCCGATGAGTGTTTTCTCGGTTTCGTTTGATATGATAACAGTGCTTGGGCTCTGAATGCAAAATTAAGTAAGCAATTATACATGAACGTGGTTTTCGCAGCTTGTTATCGTACGCGTGACGAGAATAATGGTGCGGAGACTGTATGAGCATGTACACAACCTGCCTTAACTGAACCAAAGATACTGAATACAACAGTATCTTTCAACTGAAACAGAATGTCTGCAGAAAGAAAAGAAATCCTTAAAAAAAATTAATGAACTCGAGCATAGCTACGATAACTATATTTCACGATTGTCTCTTCGTGTGTATATGTGTTACATATTTCTGACGCCATTGTCTATGACCGGAGGGTGCAAGTCTATCTTCGTGCAGGGACAACCCAGGCAATAACGATCGATGAAAGTTTTCAAATTTCCCCCTCACCCCCTCGCAGAGCGTCTTCAAGAAAAGCTCAAGCAAAAGCCAGGAAAAGGAAGCCGGGAGTGCTGTTCATAATTTGCAGACATCTACGTCAGCGAGCGAAAATCAATGGCAAAGGGAAATGGGGAGGGGTATGTTGGGGAGGGGGGGGCAATGCATGCAGAATTTCTCTGTCGTCCTTGCCCGCCCCCATCTTCTCAACCTCCTTCCCTCAATCTGCCCGTTCCTTTCGCACGCGTCCTCAAATCGATCTCCGCCGCGAACATGACATTCATCGAGAAAAGGCTCGTGCCGCGCCCGCGCCGTCTCCTTTCCTTCGCCTCACCCTTCTAACCCCCTTCCCCGACCTCTCTGTTTTCCTCCTGCCAGCAACTGCAGAGCGAGATGTGGGGGGGGGGTAGGGAGGATGGGACACTACTGTGGCAGCCGATGACCACCGCGCCGTCTGCTGGTGACCTCCGAGCGATGTGAGTCGCAGAGGTGCTAGTCTCGTCTGCTGCAAACGTCACAACAGCAATCAGTGTTGGTACGTCACTATACGTCATCCAGACATATCGCCGAGAGACGAGGAAGCCCTCGGATTGATGTGCACAGAAAGATCGAGGCTGCACCACTCCCTCCGTGATCGCCTTGCCCGCCCTCCGTGTCGACGACACCATCTCAGATGCCAGACCACTCACCGACCCTCTCGTCTCTTCCTTTGTCCATGGCGTGAGTAACACAAGTCAGCACTAAAGAAAGGAAAGCAATGCTTGCATGCATTTTAGGTTCGCAGTGCCCTGGCGCAGGAGACTTTCTTGCACTCCAGAAGGACGGTGACCTTCGTATGCCGGCTTGATGGATGTCACAAAGTTTTTCTCTGAGGTTAGGGACCGTGTGGGCGGCGTTGTAGCCTTATTGTGATGTGAGGCTAACACGAGCAGTGATTTTGCAGTGCGCTTAGATCGTTTTCACAGCACAACAGCTTTTGATGAGCGGGATTTTAGCGATCCTGTTTTGATTGCTGTTTATAGTAGAAGTATTCAGTGTGTCACGTGCTCACAGTCCGACATAACTGCCGTTTGTGACGTTGCTCCAACATTCACATAGGTATTATGTTGATAACTGCTCGCTAACAACGTCGCCAGGCACATCTAACCCATCAATTCTTTGTGGATATATAATATCATAGAATAGCCACGACCCGATAAGCTGATGGAGTGTACGGCAATCGCTTTGTGATGTTGTTTAGTCTTGAACAAAATAAAAGAGAGAAATAAATAAATAAAAGTTTGGGATAAGTTATTGAACCTAGATTTGGACGGGACCACACCGCCCTCTTTTGCCAGGCAGCATATACTAATGAATGCAGGATCGATCATAAACTGGTGGAAGTTGAAAACAAAAGTGAGTGAAAATGTAAGAATCTGAACACCTCATTGCGTGTTTGGTGACAAACGACTTTAAATTTCCATCAAAACGAATACAACACATCTACTTCCCATTTGCCCGAAAACTACGGCGCTGACTCGGAAATGTGTAAGTCATTGTTCTCAGCACTAAAGTAAACAAACCACGTGGCGCGGGGTGACTCGTACTGCTAGACACCACATACTGAAGACACATGCATTTCGCTCCCCTGTGGATGCTTTTTCTCCCCTAAGCCATCGTTTTTGTTTGTCTGTTTTCTGCTCACTGACGGCCGCAAGAAATTGCGCTGGGTGTGATAAAAGGTTTATTTGGACATTTAAATGGATTACAACGCGGACTTCTGACCTGCCAACCTGTGTATGTGGTATTCGCGCAGAGCTCAATGCCATGTTGTCATGGACATTATCATCTTTTGCACTGGTGCGATTTTAGCAGAGCAGGTGACGACCGTGATGTGACAGTGACACGACCTTATCGATATAAATGTGGATATTGTTCTCATTTGAAGATGACCGTTGACAAAGCTCAAATGATCACGTGGTCTTTGGTGTGGCATCATCGGTGACGCTAGCTCTCACCTGGAGCGCCTCTCCGCGCGTCGGATGCGACGCTTGACGTCAGCGACGCCTGCAGCAGGTGCCAGCATGATGCGCGAACTGAGCCGCTCGTCCGACAGCAGTCGCACCAACAGTCGCGAGATGCTGGAGGTGGTGCTGCACAAGAAGGACGACGACGAGCGTCTTACTCCTCACCATCACCACCACCACCAGCACCACATGCAGCAGCTGCACCAGCTGCGCAGCACGGACAGCGGCACGCGCCTGTCGCCCATGCTGCTGCGCACTCCTCACTTGCAGCAGAACAACAACTTGGGCGACTTCAGCCGCGGGCCCTCCAGCTTCTCGCGGAAAAGCCTCTCGCGACAGTCCCTCGACAGCAACTCACACATCAGCGACGTCTGCGACGACCGAGAGAACCACCAGCATCACCACCAGCCCCACGAAGACGGCGCTGGTTGCGCATGCGCATCCGGTACGGGCATCTTCCTGCACAGTTTGGGGCTACTGGCAGTGGCCTCCCTTGTCCTGAGCGCCATGTCGCTGCTGCTGCTGTCTGCCGTCTCGCAGGCAGTGGACACCGGCCACTCTAACCATCACCACAGTCTAGGGGCCACAAGGAATCCGAGCCCCAGCGACGACTCCGCCAAACGGGAGCCGCCGGAATCCTACAAAATCGCCACCTCGTCTTCCGGAAGTGACGCTAAAATCAGCAGCACCAGCAGCAAGAGCCAGGGCGTGGGCAAAGGCTGGGGGGCCGCTGAAGGGTTCACATTGACGGGACAAACACTGGCCACCACTGCTGACCAGAGCCCGGATCTCGAAACCAGGAAGGCCTTGGGGCGATTTGCCGGAACTCAGAGCCTAATAGAGGCCGCGGTTGCCATGACGACGCTGGTTGTGGTGGCTAACCTGTGCTGCCTGATGGTGTGCTGTATGCAGTGCTTCTTCGCTGCCAAACTCCTCAAAACGTACGAAGGCGAGGCGAGGTAGGTATCTCTTGTTCCGAGTAGTACCCCGGGTTGACCCCATGACATGTATTGACGGCACTATGTACCCGTTTGACTGATTACTTTCCTTTATTGTCTGAAAAGCTGTAGAACACTCGTCGCGATGGAATGGCGATGTGTAGAGAGTAACATAAGCAGATGTGATTCCTGATATTTGACCTGAAGAATAATAATAAGAAGAAGCAGTTTATTACACTGCAAAGTCCTTTAGCTCCAAACGTTTAAAGCACGTAATCATTGAACTGGACCGCAGAGATGCACACAATCTGTAATTAATGGTGTCTATTTATAAAAACCACTCCTGCAAAGGAGTGATAATGAGGCCATATCAACAGATCACAGACTGCAATGCGATCGGTCATTGAGGACCGCGTTCATGTGCGCGCACTGAGTGAGTAGGGTTGGAAATAATGTCACGGACAAAAGAACAGAGAGAGAGAGCTTTTACCATCCGTCAATCCCACTGAAGTCCGGCTTGGTCTGCTTCTCTGGCGACTCTTTCCGCATTTTCCTGGCTAATGTCTCGCAGTCCTTTTCTTTCACTTCTAGAATAAGAGTGAGGAGAGGAAGCGAAGTGCAACTATCTAAATTCATTTCTCTGAATTAATTGGCGAAAGAGAGAATTTATCCCACTAAAAGCTTGGTCAGTGTACCGACACACAATAAAGTATGACAAATCGACGAATTTTGCAATTAGCAAAATGACATTGCTGCTAAAACAAAAAAGCTTTCTCTCTCGAACACACGCACAACGGACACGTACGCAAACACACATCATCACCACCATATATGAGATATTGATAATAAAAAAAAATATGTCAAGATGTTTGAAACTCAGACTAGAACAGAATAAAAGACATTAACAAATCGATCAATATATAATAAATTGCCAAGCCTACTCACGTATCAGATGTTACGATCTGGAAAATGTTCACAAAACATTTGCGAGTTGGGACATTAGAATTATCTTGTTACCATGACAACGCCATTGTTTTATGACATTATGACTACATGTATTTAGGTTTTTGGGATGGTATACAAAATTTTGCCAACGTTTAGATTTAGATGTTTTCTTGGTTACTTCTTTTGTTTTTAATTTTCTTTCCTTTTTTGTGTTGTTTCGCATCCTATGAAGCCATCTCGTTCACCGTCCTCTGATGTGGCGATTGATGTAGACCAGGATATTTGTGAAAGATGGTGCAGTGTGGGTGGGTCCTGTGATCCAGTCTCTTTCTGATGGGTGAACAAAACTGATGAAGATAATTTTATTGGATTTTGTTCGATTTTTTTTTTACAGACACACACACACAAAATAAGAGACCAAAAAAATCCAGCTATTTGTTTGGTCATGTCTTCGCTCTCTAAAAGTGTAATTACTGTTGAAGGGAACTGTGCATCTGTCTGCTACGAATGTTGTATTATGCTATAATTATTATTAGGTGGAAGTGAAGAGTACATATGTCCATGTGAGTGTTGGATCTTTCAATGGCGCTACCTTTTCTGAACTATTTCCAGTACTGTGAATGAGATATCCTACATCGTACATCTTTAATTTCCCTGCGAACACCGTATATAATAAGTAATAATTCATGTAAAACCTTTCCCACATCTATCGGAATAACTGTATAAATCCATACAAATCAGAATGCCCAAGTCTTCTAGCTATCATCGTTACCAAGGATTCGCCATCATCGATATCCTCCCAACCCTAACCCATTTCCTGAAGTAATAAAATCTTTGTGGACAGACGAAGATTGGAGCATAAATGGAATAGCAAATACCGACAAATTGACTTTCCAGTGAAAATTGAAAAACAAATAGATGGCCCGGGAACTGTTTAAAGCTGAATTTGTCTGTTGTCTCTGGCTGTACACCAGTGAGGCCAATGGCAGGACTTAGGACTGATGGTCTAACAACGGAAGAGGTTTCATAATACGAAGGTTAAGGTTATAAATATGCAGACGAATCTTTAATCACAGGAAGTCATACACACTATGAAGAAATCTTGTCCAAGCAACACTGGAACATAACAAGGACGTCCATGTCCTTGAACAGAAGCACAGAAGCAGACTCCGCAGGATTCTGATGTCTGGTGGCTCCAATTGACTATGCTGAGTTATCATCCCTTGCCGGGATGGAATGACTCGGCAGTTAATGCTAGTGATTGTTTACAAGCCTCCTTAATGCAAATCGTGAGAGACCAATAGCCCTTGGGTATTGCGCTTGAAGCTTTCATGGAGCCATCGTGCTCGTGTCCTAAGTGGCTTGGTTAGACTGAATATTTCAACTATGCCTCCTCTCTGTCGCTCTCTCTCTCTCATTGCCCCTCGGTGTCTGTCCCCTACATCGTGTTTCTGCTGGCATCCTCAGGGGATTCAGATTATTGGTGTTTCCATGGTAACCGATCTCGCATAATGAAGACCACAATCAGATCAAACTATTTCCCTCCATTTGCTGCACTCTTCAGTAACCATGACTACAGACATGTTATTGACATTTGTTTCGCAATTACATAATATTTGATACACAATGGACTCACAAACTATCCTTACATTACGTTAAGTATAAATCCGTTTCTTAAAAGACAAAATAAAACCAGGCCTTTCTCCACTTTCTTCCTATAAAAGTCTAAAATTTTGAAAAAATGTGCTGGTTATCAACAGAAATCTGTGGCACTAGGAATGCGCCATCGTGCACGGTGCCTCAAGACTTGGGCAATGAGCTGTCTGTTGCCATAACTACAGCCACTGTATATTCACATCTCATGAGAGTTTACGGATGAGAAAATACGCCTGACATATTTATTAAGATAGGCAGACCGACTACTATACCTTCTGTATATATATAATTATATCTCTCACACAGAGATTTTGTCGACCTTTGTGTACTTGTTTGATAGGTATTCAATGTGCTTTTTTCCCGATCATGTAGCAACTTTGGAAGGACTTTGCGAAATGGTGTGACCACTGTCCAGTTAGTTAGCTATCAACATTTTTGTTATACATTTGTAGTGTTTCTCCAGAACAAGTCAAGTAACATCTTGGAAGGTCGCACATCTTGGGAAGTTTTAGCATCCTTGTTATTGTTCAAGCATGCTTCCTTGTCTCGCGAAATTCCCTCATTTTGGACTGTCTCAAACAAAGCGAACTATGGCCGGTGAACCGCATAAAACGGATTCCTCCTCCCCCTAGCTCCCCTACCCTGGTACCAGAGACAGTAATCAAATTTCTAACCCTTAATTTTCATTCGGTTCCAGTTTGTCACGTGAAGACACGGCATCGCTCCTGTTTGCGTATCGTGTGTCCACGAATTATACACGTCCATGGTGTGTGAATGCCAAGTGGTCTGTAAAGAAAGAGGGAAGGACGACACAAAAACGATTCCATTTTGTTTAGAAGCGAAATGGGAGGCGGATGGGTTTACACGGCAGAAGCGCTGCATCCGTTTTTGAAGGGGTGAATAAATGTACCAAAAAAAAAAAAAAAAAGGGGGAGGGGGAGGGGAGGGAAGGCCTGTTGTCAATGGCTTTTTGACATCCTAAAGGTTTCAAACCAGAGAGCAGAAAAATCAGAACAAAATCAAACGACAACACAACACTGCAAACAAAGCACATTCAGGCGACACAAAGTAAAATCAAGATAAAATCGGGAAGTGACCGGAACTAATGTACGATCACTGATTGATACGGGATTTACTGTCTGTTGTATAACTCTTTCTTCCTGCTTTTTTTTTAAGACATTAAAAAATATAAGGAACCAGTCCCGCGTCGCTCTGTATCAACACACACACACAGACGGTCCGGTGGCGCAACGGTTAGCGCCTGTCACCAATGCAGTGAGGACTGGCTGCCCAGGGTTCAGATCTCGTTTCGGGCACGCTGTTCTGTTTCTGCATGTGGCATCTGTTTACAGGGCTGGCTGCCTTGTCATGATATCGCCTTGATTGCTGGATCGGGTAAAAAATATCAATGCCCATCCCCCAGGACATACACACAGAGGGAGGGACAAAGGAAAGGTGTATGTGATGCCGAGTAAGGTGGCAACATGTGATGAACGTCTGACTAGAAATGTATGTGATGTAGTTGTTAACACAGGTGTATTCCTGTGATGCAGGTCACACATCGTGTGCGCCCGTGTGTGACGGATCTGAAGCAGGTCTTATAGTAACTTTACAGTTTCTTTCGAGGAGATAGAAAACACCAACAAGAATCTGAATTTAAGAAATAAATATAAATATCAGAGAGAATTATTAAAAAAAATGATTAATTTATTCCGCAGACACATTAAAATTGCAAACCCCCTTTAACGATAAAAGTATTTCGTTACAGTCACTTCTGTAGCCTAAGTCGTCAGGTTAGTAGGTCCAACATGAAAGGAAAGAACACTACAGTCTTTTTTCAGGATGCCGCTCTTCTCAAAGTCCAGCAAAATCCAGATAAAATAAATAAAGAAAAAAAAACCAGGACAGAGAAATACTGATCTTAAAATCTAATAATAATTACCGTTAAATTTGTAATATTATTAATCAAATATTCCACGATGAATAATGAAAGCTAAAATATTCAAGAGGTGTGTTGTGTGATGCAGGTCCGCCAAGTACCTGAGGGAGTGCTCCAGCAGCCGCTTCATCGCCGTCATGGGTTTCTTCCTGTCCATCCCGGCATTTCTCGTCGGTGAGTAGACCATGTGACCATAGCAAGTGCTTGTGTTTTTAGGGCGGCGAGGTAAAACAATATCAACTTTGCAGTTCCAAGTTGACCTCGTGTCGGGATACTCTGCGTATGTGACTTGCTCTTCACGGATTTTTTTCCGGATGCATCTATTTACAATTTCGTAAAGAGATGCAACCAAATAAAACAAAAACAGTAGGTCACCATCAAGCGAAACAGAAATCGTGGATTGCTATAAAATACCATCAGAAATAGAAATGCGAGCGTTCGTCGGAGACAAATATTTAGGAAACAGGATTTTTTTTTAAGCGGTTTACTATTTCCGATTCTGTTCAAAGTAATCAAGCTCTGTTCAGCAAAATCTTTACCAACTTTAATGTACTTTGTAAGCCTGAGAACCCAGCGTAAAGACTACTCGACTTCTTCAGTCATGAACGGTGGAGATAGTTTGGTTCTTCTGCTTTGCATCTCCATCGTAATATGAGTAGACATGGTTCTATGAGACAAAGGATCGAAGGGAGGGTAACCGCCTCCGATGACTTCAACCGCACAGCTAGACGAACTGTCCGAGGAACCCTCCTGCTAGAAATCGCCACTAGGCGAAATCACTAGACTGCTAGAAATTACCACCATTTTCCTACTACATTAATAGCCTGTACGGTCATGTTTTGTTGGCAGCACTTGTTCTGGCTTGCATGCTACATCTGCCGGCGGGTCCCGCCCTCACGACGGGTGTCATGCTCGGGGTAGGCGTCCTCTTCTGCGTGTTGAGCGTCATGCAGAACGTGTACCACTGGCGGGTGGAGAAGAGTCAGGCAGACGAGGGTGTACCGGTCTATCACAGCCGCGCGCCGCCACCCAGCCGTCAAGGGGGAGGACTGGTGCCGCCCTTGCCTCCACTGACGCCCTCCCAGCCTCACTCCCATCAGCACCACCATCACCATCATGCAGACCACGGTGACTTGAACTCTGCTCAGCAGAATGAACTGTCAACACTTGTCTGATTTTTGTTACCTGTCTTTAGGGTCAAGGTGAACTTGTCGCCAGGGTAAAGTTTAACTTTTGCTACTAGTGTTTCTATACCTGACGATGGACAGGTGTTACTCGTGTTACTGCTGCGTCATTAACAAAGATGATAATAATTGTCAATAGTGTACATAATGCTGAGAGGTCAATAAGTATATAGTTGTTTTATTTTTCAGTAATTAAAATACCTCACAGCAAACATTGTCATAGTGGCATGGGTCACCGGTCATTTCACCCCAGGTAGGACCATTTCATCCCAAGACCGAAAAGCCAAATCGTCCCAGACCCAAAAGACGTATGACACAAGTATCTATTAACATCAAATATTACCAAAAGGGCCATACATTGTTACAACAATATGGGAAGAAATGACCGGCCCCAATGGCATGTTTAACACACGTCAAAACTCATGTTGTATATTGTAGGCTTTATCATTGGAAAGGTCTATGACCATGAGTTTTATGGTACAGTATGTTATATCTCTTTCACCCGTCTATGACAGACGGTCCCAGCTCTTACACCAGTCACACCCTTCATGACATAACCGTTTTTGTACATCCATGTCAGTTTTTTTAACACCTCTTTTTCATGGTGATATTTGTAGACATGTTTCTGGAGAATCACGCTGGTGCCATTCGTTGAGAATATGAAGAATAGGATCTTTTAATGAACTCAGCCCAGTCATCAGAGAAAAAACGAAGTTGCAATCAGGTATATCTTTAGATGGTCTTGTTACTATTACTGATGCTGTTGCTGTATGAGTAACAGCTCTCAAACTTCTGGATGCAAAAGTATGCCGCTGAAACTTATCATATCTTTAACAGTATGCATGCAACCACATAGATTAAGAAAAACTCTGTCTCCAGTTTTGAGAGTGACTATGGCTTGAACTTTTCCACTTACATTTTTACCTGTATTTGAACGATGGTCCTCAAAAATCCATGCATCAAGGGAAATCCAATTTTGCAACAGAAGCATACATACTTTTTGTTTTGGGCGACTTATTACAACAGCAGCGTGGAAAAAATACAGTCCTGAAGCAGGTGCTGTGAAGACACCTGTCCGAGGATTGTATCCATTGCCAATATTTAAGATAACCCTATCAAAGACAAGGTTATTCGAATCTTCTTCAATCGTATCTTTGCTGCACTTGGCATGGAATGCAACCGTGGTTTTGAAATTTTCTGCAGGTTCTGAAAATCAGATGGTTATTAAAGATCATGCACAGAAAGTGATATCATGAACATCCTTGGATATGCTTAATAAACATATTAAAAAAACACGATTGTACTTTTCATCTGTTAGCCTTCCTTCCCTCACTTATCCCATGGCAGCTTTCCCCAATAAATTACTTTCATGAGAAACCATTCTACACTGTCCTCTGCCTGTCCATGAACAGGTTAATACTACACAGTACTGGCTTAACACATTTAGCCTGACCATTAAGCTCTGTTAGAAAAAAAAACAACCACCAACATATAATGTCACAGCAACCAATAACTACAGTACTCTACAATGATACAAACATCTTTGGTCCAATGAAACTGGATTGAATATTTATGGTGTAGTCAATGGCTAAAAGCTTAAATCTTGTGAACTTTAGCAATAGCTGGAGCTAGCACAATGTAATAAAATCCCTGGATACAACACATTTTCATCATAAACTTTAACCTGATGATGTGGATTATACTAAATGAAGCGTATAGCATACTTCTGTAATGTTATAATCACCGACAAACTGAATTCTTATGATGATACCTTAAACACTAACTCACATACCTTCAGTACATACCTTTTAATGATGTCAAATCTCTCTGCAGCTTTATAATATTGTCCTTCACTGAGACCCCATTATGAAATATGTCATCTTTCAGGGAAGAAATTTGCTCTTTCATCTTTATGCAGCTCTCCTCTATGGAAGAAAACTGCTTCTTATTTTCAGCTTGTGATTCAGTAACTTTGCACATTACTTCTGAATATCTTACATCAGATATGGCATGGTGTTCAGTGCATTCTTTCTTCAGTCCAGTGTACCTTTCCTCATTTCTGGACTGCAGCTCAGTACATTCTTTTTTAAGTGCTGTGAACATATCTTTCAACTCAGATGAAACTTTTAGCACATGTGTCAGGATGTCTTGAAACCCACCAGTGCTTGGCACAGTTGGTTCATCGCCTTTGTCATGCATTTTAACACCAGCTTCAGCACTTGAATCCTGCTTTGCATTTTCTTCAGTTGGTAAAACTGTGATGATACCAAAATATGCTTGCACACACTGGACAATGTCTACACCAGCATTGGCTTGACAGGCAAAACATACAGAGTGTTTACCCAGGGAATGCCTTTGGCACCAATCCAGGTCTTCCTCTTTAAGAAGTGTTGCATGCACATCCGTCATGACTGCAGCAGACTTACTTCTGGTACCTCCACAATCAAGAATGTTCCAGAGTCTCAAGAGCATCTGACGTACCCTCTTCATCTCAACTTGTAGCTTATCCTGCTCTGCTTGTGTGACTGCTTGCAGGTCTTTCTTCTTCTGTTCCCAAATTTGCTCAACCAAAGTCACTAGTGTCTGGTGACAGGTGTCCAAGTCATCTTCCAACTTTTGCCTCTGAACATCGATCTGCCGATGCTTTTGCCCTATTGCTGCAAGAGCATCCTCCAGCATAGTGACCTGCTTCATGACCTTCTCCTTCATGTCTGCATCAATGTTATTTTGCACAGGTTTTAGGCCACTGTCAGATTTCAAGTCTTGTACATGATGATTGGAAGTAAACATTCCATGAAAATGCAAACACTGAGAACAAAACTTCTTGCGGCAGTCAGAACAGAAGTAGTTTGCATTCCTTTGTGCATTACAAGCTTCACAGGGTATCTCTTGTAGCTGTTTAGCACCACTGGCATCGTCAGTAATGTAAAAATTTGTCTGCACGTAAGAACAATTACATGTAAAGATGTGAGAGATATTAATACTGGGTGGTGGCTGTTTTATGTTAAATGACATCATACTTCTACTCATTTTGTCAACTTGTCTGTCTTTATTACTATGAACAGGAAAACAAATTTCCCTACAGCAAAACTAAACAACTGAAAAGATCACAGTAGAGCAATTCTTCTTGAAGGTGCCAAAGAGGAAACAGTGACAAAAAACTCTGCTGGTCTCAAGAAATGAACATGAGTCTTGGCAGGAGCTGACAACCCATTTCATCCTGTGCAAAGAGATACATGTAGTCCTAAAAAATAACACGCCAATTAAAGAATTAAGTAATCTTTTATAATTTTATATGTAATAGTAAACTACTGTCATTCACCTGAAACTGTTTAGCCCCTCCTGGAGGAATGCAAATAGCAGTGCGACAAGTAGGACATAAAAAGGTCAAAGTCTGAACAGTTTCAAGGCTGCTCTTGCGAACATGGTGGTCAGTGTCTCCACAAGCCTGCTTCACATCTGCTCCCTGCAGATGAGATGAAGAAAACTAATATGCACCCCAGAAATGAAAGAGAAAAACATGTAGCATAACACAAGCACACTTCCCTCCTGCCCGCACACACAATTATCAATCATAAAAGAACAGCAGCTGCATCCATTTCAGTATACTCACCAACATTCTGCCCATCAGTTCATCAAGGCAGGGGAGACAAAAGGTGTGGAAACATGGCAGAAGTTTTGGTGGTCGCTCACTTCGGTATTCTTCAAAGCAAATGCTGCATGTTGCCAGCATATCTTCTTTCTCACTGCACACTGCTGCTGCCATAATCAGGGATCCCTATCAGCTGCATGAAAAATGGTTAAAGCATACAGAATTATATGCAACATTAACACAACAGCAATGTGTCATTTCTGGCACAAATGATAATTGCTTTAAAGTTAAAATCACATACAGATGACTTTATGGTGGCAAACTCTTTTCAATGTCATGCAAAATGTGTAATGCTTAAAATGATTGATAAGCACCATCTTTTCATATGTAACTGGACTGATCTGCTTTACATGGCTAAACACTGTGACCAAACTAACGGTTAGTTACAGCATCATAAATTTCAGGAGCCAACTAGTCTGTTAGTCTTTTTTGTTCTAGGGAAGAAAGAAGTTGCCAAAGAGAATTTTCTCCGTTAAAGCTCTCTTATTCTCCAGTGTGCTGTTCAGCGCATATTGTGTTCTTTTTCTTATCTGCTAAAGATCCACCCTTAGCCAACCTTGGAGTTCACAAAATACTCTGGTTTATTCTACATGTGTCATTGTGCTGAATTGGATAACTTCTCCATCTGTATGATTCACAACTGTCTTGTTTTGGATTTTAATGTACACTGGATATTACAAAGTTCATCCACTCAAGATCTTGTGTCTTTTATTCACTTACACTGGGAAAAATGTAGGACATCACACAAAGAGACAAGGAAATTCAAAAGGTAAGTTTATTTACAGATTAAGAACTACTTAGTAACTCTAAATTAATACTTTTACACTAGCCTTAATCCTACCTTAACTAGAACTATTCTGAATCATTTGTATTCTACATCAACATTGAACAAATTTAAGCATAAGCACCAGTAGGTTCAAATTATTATAGCTTGCAAAGAGATGTGGATAGTGTGATATCTTCGTTTGATAGCACCAAGGACGTGTATAGGATAGCACTGCACGGGCGGGTATTTGATCGTCTGCGAAGGAATAACTACATGTCAAATTTAAAAAAAAAATAACATGAAAAAGCAAAACACACACAACTCACGGTTTATTATGCGCTGGTTTCGACAAATAATACCACGAAAATGTCTGTTAATCCATTCGGCAACACCAGAAGACCCAATGTCTGCACAACGAGAGGTTGGTTCTGCCTGAGACAAATGCACGAAAATGTCTGTTAATCCATCGAGACCCACGTTCCGCAGAAGACACCCATTCAGAGGCTTCCTGTAACTGTAGGAGTCGTTGGTTCTCGCTGAGATATAGGTTCTTCCTTTACCACAAGACCATGGACGTAACCCAGACTTTGCTGGCATCAAAGACTTATGTTATTTAAAGTCCTCTTGGCATAGCCATTGCAGTCATTCGCTAAACCACGAACTATTGATGCTAAACCGGAAGTTTTGCACCGACCAGCCTCGTTCCAGTAGTTGACTGAAAAAAATCGTCTGCAAGTAGTCGGGATATAAACAGCGCATGAGTAGGACCTGCAAAGGAAAGCAAGCACTACCAGAGGTACACACTATCTCAAGCAAACGCTCGTGCTATATATATATAGATAAAATCAGAGTGAATAAGACTCTCTATAGGTTTATGGTAACAAAATCTCATGATTCCCAAACGGTTTCGAGTTATTTGAGAACCGGAAGTTGAAGTCAAGTTTCGCACACGTGCGTCGTAAACGAAGCTTGTTGACGAAGAGTACGAGCGAGGGACTCGGAAGGTTTGAACGCATTGCGTACCTGCAAATTGTATTGGTGCGTAGATGTAGACAAATAATGTTTGGAATTCTGTGTCTCAGCGCAAATATGTTCGCGAGCACATGCGTGCGTGTTTCGGTGTAATGTGTCGTAATGACACGTTGTCCGGTGCAGTGTTTGAATCTGCCTGTGATTCTTCTTTTACCACATAATATTACGTGCATAGTTGATGTAATGAAATCAAGCAAAATGTTTTTATTCTGTTCATTTTACTTTTATATTGTGTTGCACTACAATTTTTGCCAGTCATAAGAGTTAACATTGAACAAGCCTTGAGTAATAACATTTATGGTTGTTTATATTCACTCTCAGGGCAAAGGAATTTCGGATGTGATACAGCATGGGGAAATCGCATAAAAAAGCACGCAAAGAAAGTCAGGAAAAACAAGAGACAGATGTTCAGAAGTACAAGCTGGAAAAAAGAGAGCATGAGTCATGTATACAAGAGGCTGACTTAGATGTGAAGCAAAACATTGAAACGAATGATACAATAAAACAAAAACCAAAGAAATCAAAAAAGAGCAGAAAGATAACAGCGTGGGAAAAAATTCTATTTCTGAAACACAAGCAGATCTTGATGCAGATTTCCTGGATGCCAAGAGCAAAACTAAGAAAAAATCTAAACATAAGAAAAATGTAAACTGTGTTTCATCTTTGGAACGTGTTGACATAGCAGATGAACTACAATTTCAGGAAAATAATAATGCAGATAGGACTGGTGAAAATAATGTGCAGCACAAAACTGCTGACTTGGAACTTTGCAATGAACAGTCTGAAGACACACGTAAAAAAAAGATGCACAAGAAAAAAAAAAGCAGCGTTCAAAGCATTGAAACACCATGTATAGAAGAAATGTCAGTGTTTGCAAAGACAAAAAGGAAAAGGTCCAGTTCCGAGGGACTGGAACAAATACAGTCCCCTGAGAAAAAGATTCTGATGCAAAGTGAGATGCCCTTAGGTGATGATTGCAGTGATTATAAAGCACATAGGTCTGTGAGCAAGAAAAAGAAGAAGCAATCAAAGGGCGAAAAACATCAAGACTGCTCGGAGTCTGTTGAGGAGAAGGACACAGAACAGGAAAGAAAAGTATCAAAGAAAAAGATGAAAAAGCTAAAAAAAGCCAAGAAAGAGAGTGATTTGCATGTTTCTGATAATGAGTTAGCATTAATAGATGCACCTGGCAATGAAATAGTTTGTGAAAATGTTGAAATCAAGAAAACTAAGCATAAAGGCCTAAGCGGTAAGGAAAAGATGGAAAGCAGTGCTATTTGTAATAATTCAACATACACACCAAGAAATGACAAAAAAAGTAGAATTTGTAAAGTTGATGAAATGGTAGGGAAAGTGAATTCCAAGGATAAGGTAGATCATCAAACTGATGGATTCGGTCAGTGGAACTCACAAATGTTTGAAAACAGTGAACGGCAGAACAAATTCTTACGTCTTTTGGGTGGTTTTAAAAAAAGTGGTGCTCTTGGTACATGCACATCCGACAGCACCACAAATCAAAAGAAGGGTCTTTTTGGTTCTCTAAAACCAACACAGTCACAGATTGGAGGAACTAGAGCAGCCTCATACCAACAGGCAAGTGACATGAATAGCCGGCTAGAAACTGATTTCACAACTGCCTTGTCATACAGCCTTGGAGGCCAGCGGGGCAAGGGGCTGGGCTTCCAGCCTGATCCAGCAGCAGGGAAAAAATTGTATATTGACGTAAACAAGTGTTCGTCAAAGAAGTTTGATGAGTGAAGTTTTTAATGCATTATACAACAGCAAAAGTTGTCTTAATCTAGAAGAAATTGTTTGATTAAAAAACAAAATTCAGTTTTTATGACTAGACATATCCATGGTCTAATTGTTAAATTGTTGGTGTAAAAGGGTGGCTTTTTATCTGCTGTTTAACGTGGAAATGCTTGTATCAAGCTGTTACAACACTGCTGATAAATATGTTTACATGGCTTATCATTGTCTTTAAAATTTGTTGAAAGGGAAAAATTTGTACAAGAGTAATCACTCGCTGTATTGCAGTTCACTGTATCACAGGTTTAAAAAGAAATTCTAATTCTGTATCATGGAGTTTTCATTCTATGCGAGATTTTGCAATATATTTATATGATAAGTATTTAAAGAGCATATGAAGGGTTTATAATTCCATAGAATATATATATTTAAGTAATAAAATAAATATAAGGCCGCTACGTCCCGGATTTTTATGAAAATTACTGGGGATTTTTGACCTTAAAATACTAAAGTGTAAGTTTTCATGAAGTAAAATGCTATCATTAAATTATATTTTGGAGCCTTGTAAAGCATAAGTATTACCATTTAAGAAAGCTTGCTGCCAATATACGTTATGATTGAAAAAGATGGTGGAAGTGATAAAGAAGTGTTTATGACTCGTGAGATGGTGTTACTGCAGAAAGCGAACTGGATCATAGAAATTTACCTTGCAGGAAATGTGATTGTGGTACTGCAAATACTCTTATTTCATGCAGGTATATACATTGTGTAATTTGCTTTCATGCGAAGATCAGTTCCTTGAAATCAACTTCCACATGTACGTATGCGTAACACCCATCCGTATGCAGATTGGTAAGAGGTACAGATGCTTTCACTTCAATGATATTACACAAGGGGCTATTTTTTTTTCCTAGAAACTAAACAGCTTCATTGAGGAATAGAAATAGAGTCTCTAAAAAAAAATTAATAAAATGGGAAATTGACAAAATTCAACCTTAAAATACTGCTTAACACTTTGAAAGATTCAGCTACCAAACAAGCAACATAGATTTCAGTAGGAATTTTATTACTTGTATATTGTGAACAAACAAACAATGCTTTTTTCTTGCAACATTTTAACAAGGATGTGAAAATAAGACAAATAGTGTTTGATCAGATGATAGACTAAATCTACCTGGCCCATTTTGCCTTAGAGGGTAGATGGTGTTTGTTTGTTGTGTAACATCTACACCTGCAGTGTGTACAATACAGCAGAGTTGTTTTTGTGGGCAAGCTAACAAGCTTTAACCTGACCTGCTTGCAAGGTCAAATGGCAAATTATAAATATGGAAAGCTGTTCTGCTCTTCAAGTTTAGCTTGGTAGTATTCAAACAAATCCTTGTCAGCATCCATATTAAAACAGTAGTTATACCACAGTAACTAAAATATAACTAGGATGACAATACTAGTGTTTCCTCATTTTCATACATTCATATCAAGGTTGTTTCACTCTATGTTTCATTCCTGAAACTTTTTCAGATTCATTCTGCAGTTCTAGTCTGGTACATTTCCAAGCTCTTCAAAGCTGCATTAATTCACTGAAGAATTTCTATCAAGATAACAATGATTATTTATCTGCACCTTGGAGCATGTGAAGTTTCCATCTCACATCTTTCTTCAGAATTGGTGGAATTTGCAAAACAGGTTCTGGTGAAATACAATGTAACACTTGCACTCATTAGGTTATTGGAAAAAAAAAACAACAACAACAACAAAGATATAAAAGTGCAAAAAATACTTTATACTCAAAGGTTAAAAAAAAAAATTGTATGGGCTCTCGTTAGAGACAAATATACTTTCCAAGTACTGAGTGGCTTATGTTTGTTTTATAACAGGAATGGTTAAACTCAGACTGAAAAATAAAAAGATTCTCACCAGTTCTGGCACTGTCTAAGCCTTGGCCCTGCTGCACAGCCTGAGCAATAGCGTTGGCCGTCATGGCAGGACCAAGAACCTGAAGGAATAAAATGCCACATAATCTATTAGTGAACACAATTTTCCTTTTTTGTGTTTGGGTCTCTGCCAAATTATGCAGTTTTTCTCATTTCTCATGGTCACTATTTGCTTTGTGTACTCTTAATATTTGTAAAATGATGTGATTGTTCGCTCTTTGAGCAGCCATATAAACTGAATCCGTTGAATAATAAACCCTTGATTTATATAACGCATACTCACACTCATAATGAGCATCATCTTGGTGCTTGAGACAAAAACGAGACACGGACAACATATGAAGAATGGAAATAAACAACAGTACTGATGACTAATAACAGACAAATATAGAAAATGCCAATAGGAATTTCTGCAGAGGAAGACGTAGGCAAGTAGCCAATAAAAAAAAAATGTTTTAAATTAAAAATAAAGCAACAAAGTCAATCTTAGGCTGTTTTACTGTGTTTGCTCTGGGCAAAGAAAGTCACAACCCAATGACAAACATACATTTATATGTATCAAATACTGAATACATACTGCTGAAGGGCTGGATGTATCTTCCTGCCACACAAGTGGCACAACTCTCTGGACTTCCTCCAGCAATGCTTCATACTGATCTGTAATTGCTCTGCAGATGTGACTTGATGGAACTCCACAAGAACTTGGAGCAGGCTATTTATTTCTTCTGCAGAAACAGGTTTTATGTATTTTCTAAGTTTTATAACATTAATCCATGTATATAGTCACTGCAAAATGTGTGTGATGGTGGTGTATAATCAATTATAAAACTGGACAGATATATAAAATATACAGCTGGAGTTTTATATGAGTATATTATGCAGGTATCGGCATAAAGCTATTCAGCAATAGAAAATCATTGCTGTGGTAAAATTCAACTAAACCGAAGCATAAAAAAGTGATAGACTTACCTCGCATGCTGTCCACAGTTTTGATGATTTTGGCTATAGCATCAATCAAGGCACAATCTTCAAATGGACTTCCCTCTTTGAGGCTCCATTTCTTGTGCTCTGCCTTTCGCCGAGTCCTGTTTGATCGCCTGTAGACCATAAACGATCAAGCCACTGCTTTAAGTTTGTGTGCATGTGCATGATGTGTGTGTACAAGCTTGTTAGCTTATCTCAGTACATTTTCTAAAGAAATGATACAAATATGATAGGACATTTTGGATGCTTAAGATTGCCAGACAGAAGAAACTTTTCTGACCACTTTTAGAGTTAGATTAAAAGCAACCAGAAAAGATACACTTAATAAATTTTAAAACCAGCCATGCTTCAAGCAACCATTGGTGTTCTAATGCAAGCTTGTGCAGAAGACACATTATACTCATAGCTCTAAAGAACAGGAATCAAAAACCACACTCTTCCCAACAGAATACTGTTTGTGTCTTTTAGAAGACCAGAAAAATCTCACCCAGTTGCTTTGCTGAAGACAGTGGATCGATTGCTATCCACAGAGTACTTCGATGACTGAATGCTTTCGCCTGTAACACTGGTGATGTCAGACAAAAGGTCTGCCATATTGTCATTGTGGTCTGCAAACAAAATCTAGACATGTTCAGAAACTGCCTTGATTGAAAACTTCCATCTTTTTCCCTCAAACTAAGGACTCGATCTTGTAATGGAAAATTAAGAAAAATAACACAACAAAACTAGGAACCTAAGGTATAAAAACTAAACAAACCTTGCATCAAAAGCATTTTCCGTGTACATTCTTTTTCTTGCCGCACAGTTGCTAAACGCTGCACATATCGTTCCATCTCAGCCTGCTGGTTTTCCAACATAGCCTTGGTTTCAGTGCAAGCATTGGCGATGGCCTTCTTCAAGTGAGTTTCAACTATGTCTATTCGTTGATAAGTGTACATCTGCCATACAAAAGTAAAGAAAACTAAAAAATATGCAGATAAATTGTAGTCGTATTTGTCTTTCTGAAATGAAAAGTACATACAGAAGAGCTTCTAGCAGACAGATGATTCTTCAACTGATTTCTACATGAATTATTATGCATCTTCTTCTGCACTATCTTGTTTTGTTTTTAAAGCTAAGGACCTCTGATTTGTAAGAATTGCATGGAAGGAAATGAATCATAATCTTTATTTCAACACCACTGTCCATTACAATATACTTTATGTTCAACAATAGATACCAGAGTCAAAGGAATATAATTATAATTTCAGAAAAATGCAGGGAAGGTCAAAAACACTATGAATAGAGACCACTGACACACTAGCAAGAGTCAAAACACTTACAAGGCGCAAAGCCTCAGACCACTGGCTGCCCTCTATTAATGTTGCCACTGCTTCTTCAATATCCTGTAAAATATTTATTACAATAACGACTATTGATCCCAGAGAGCAATTACTATTTTAATCAGCAAAACAAATCAAATGGATTAAATCAACTATTCCATGCTGCTACACGTGAAGCAGAGATTTTCAAGCATACATTACAAATAATATTTTTTTGCAAACAAAGAACTGCTATGCACTATTTGCATAACAAAATATTGTCACAGGTTACACATCAGCAAAACCAAACTTCAGTTTACCTTTGCATATTGCTCATAAACAACTGCTGCTTCACAAAATTGTTTGCTGTCTTTCAGTCGAACTAGGAAAAAAAAAACCAACATAAAAATGGGTCCACAGATCATGAGAATGTATAAAGTATAATAGTAGTTCTGTAACAAGCTGACTGATGTGGCACAGTGCAGGGACCTATTGGGATAGAGAACTTAACCTACAGGACTGATTAGGAGATAATACGGGCAGCCACAGTTATATGTGACTGCTTTCACTTAAATTAAAAAAAAAAACCCTTAAGTATTAAACTTTTTACTGCTTATTTCTCCTCCATCCTTTTTCTTTTTCTTGAACCTTCACTCTGCAGCTGTACTATGCTCTCACCTGCTAGTTTGCGACCCATTTCTGCAATTTGTGTTGCATCAAGCTGCAAACGTGCAGCCATACAAAAAGCTTTCCTCCAGTCCAGAGCTGCTACAAAGGCATCAAATGCCATCTGCCAAAGCTCTGCTCTGGCAAACACTATACCAGCTTCGTCATGCCTGTTCTTCTCTTTGAGGTAGCAGCCATATTCTTGAGCTAGTGTCTGTCAGAGTGACATAAATTTCATGGAGGCAATAACTATTTTCACAGCAATAAGAACCTTCAGTGTTGCTTAATCCCTAAATGTTAGAAGTTTCAAGAGTAAGCTTACAGTGCATATAGTTAATGCAAGACTGTCTTCCAGAGATCTGCCCTGAAAAAAACAAGTTTCTTTAAAACAAAAATTGTTTGAATACAGAAAATGTCTTTTACTGTTCTTCTACATGGACATAAACAACCTAACTAGTATGCTCGTAGAGCCTCTGCCCACCCAACGGATAGCATCATGGTCCTCTCTATGTACTAATCGTGGCTTCTGCCCGTGATGAACAAATGTTTCTTTTTGTTCAGCAGTGCTTTTAGGCCCTTGGTCACCCAAGGTTTGTTGTTAGGACAACTTTTAAAATGTCTGTATGGGTATGTACAATAAGTCTGTTTTGAATTTTGATTTTGATTTATTTTTTTAAAGAAAGGATTTTCTCCACATATCCATTCACTCAGTCTGCAGCTCAGATAAGCAGCCAGGGAAAGATAATCACCTTGAACTGTTGGCTGTCTGGAGAAAAGAGCTTCAGTGCTTCTGTATACAACTTGTGCCCCTGGACTAAGTCCACACATTCATTGAAGTGTTCTGGCCCTGAGCATACACATACATCACTCCTTTACACCATACATAAAAAACTCATTCTGTATGAAAAGACCCAACAGCTATGACAAAGTTACACTATAAGCATTTTCCAAGTCCTTCAACTGTCCATAACTTCTGTGGGAATAGGTCATAGTCATAGAAAGCTCTAATATATGCATGTGTATTTAAGAAAGAGAATGAGACTTACAATTTGAATGATGTTGAAATTTCAAGATTTATATGATCCCTACTGATAGTGTATGCTCATACAACTTTATGTATGTAAGCCACCCCGAGCCCACTTTTATTAGCAAGATGCTCTATGAATAAATATTACATTAATATTTTTCATGATGTTTTTGCATAAGATTTGTTTCCATTACGTCTATTTTAATTCAGGTTTTTGAAAGTATTATCTTACACCAACTAAACAGCACACCCTAGGTAATGCAGAATAAAAGTGCTGATAAGCCAATGTATAATTTTTGGTAGTAAAAAAAAAAAACGGTTGACAGTGTATCCTCTGGTGTGATAAAGTCAGTTGGGAGAGGTTTTACTGAGCTGCTGGCATACAAGAAACCAGCTGACACACACAAAAAGATGAAAGCACCAACCACAAAGGGCTATATGATGGAGAGCTGAGGAGTACTTTTTCAGATGCCTGTCTATAGTGAACTTGCAGTAGTTCTCTTCCATTCTTCTCAGCTGGTTTAAGAAAGGGATGTACTCTTTAGGATCCTAAAAAAACATTCAAAACAGGACCCTTATTAATTGTTTTACGATAAAAATGATTAAAAATAAAGAAGCACAGAAATAACAACAAATTCAAAATGGCACAGTTCTCAAGAAATAGTTTTCTTAATGCTTACAGTAGATGCATGCATGATGTTCTAATTTTTGATGCTTACCCTGGATGCATACATAATGTTCTAATTCTTAACCAGATTTAACATCTCTATTCACCAGGTAGGTCAATTCATCAGCAATTAGCACTGTCCTTTTACAATTGTTTCTATCATTTATATAACTAATGTCAAGTAGGTGGATGCTTGTAACAGACTAAAATGATAATAGGCAACAATTTTTGAGAGCGTGAATATTGAGGAAATGCTTGACCTTTTGTGACTTCTCAGCCACCATCAGCACAAGGTCGAAGTTGTAGGTGGCAAGGGCTGCATCATAAGAGTTTGTTAACATCCACAAGCAGCAGCAAATATTTCAGCGCTTCCTCGGCTGAACCAGATGATCTTACCTCACCTGTTTTCAACATCAAAAATCTCTTATTTTTATGAGTTTAAGTATGAGGGACTGAATCAATATGTTATAACTGCAATATATCAATCTTATTACATAAGCAGTTATAAGACCTAAAAAAAAATGTTATTAAACAGATGACCATGATTGACAAATTTAAATATTAATAATAATACTACACTTATTTAGCACTTTTCACTGCTTTACAGTGAGCTTAGTGTGGTTGAACAAAAGAGCAGCATAGGAAACAAAGAATGTAACAGAGCCACAGATTACAAAACCACAGGTGTGGAGGAAAGAGAGGGCAAGATGGTAGAAAAAGAAGAGGTGAAAAGAATGTGAAATACTTTTTGATGCCCAGATTAGTTCAAGAGCTTTCTGAAGGTCTGGGGATGACTTCTTGACAAAGGCAGTCAAGATACACAGCCGATATCTACATAAGAAACAAATTAGACTATGAATATCTAGTTTATATTTGGACAAGGTCAAGAAAAAAAATGATGCCTAAACTCAATCCCAATAAGTTGATATTATTAAAAAGGCCTCAGTACAGCTTGCCAAGTTGTATTTTAATAATAATAATACTAGCGAGATATATATATAGTGCAATTTGCACTCGGAAACAATACAGGAAATTGAAACAGTCACACTATTCTGCTCAGTACTACCAACCTTTATACTGACTATAGTAAAATATTTTTAAAAAGTGACTTTCTATAGGATTTCCATTTGTCAACAATCTCTGTCCTCTTCATCACACCAACCTAGACATCACTCACTTTTCTGCATCTTCTCTTTCCAGAGCAGAACGCACAGTGTCACATATGATATCTACTTTGCTAACAGCACACTTGGAGGAAGTGGCAGCAACAAGCACTGCAGATGCTGCACTTTTGGTCACAGGGTCATAAGCTGCTGTGTACATGGTTTTTGTTACATCTTCATCCCTGTAGCAAAAAACAATTTGTAACTGCAAAGCAAAGAATAAGCAAGGAACATGAAACAAAATGTAAACAGCACCAGGAAACAAACCCCAAATTTACATCCAAATGATGTTCTCTTATTCAAGCTTTTAATGGAAGAAATCTTTTTAAAAAACACCTGTATGTAAACAAAGAAGAAGATGATATCTCTCCTTCACAAAAGAAAGATTTATTTAGGCCAAATAAAGAGTATGGCTGTTTTATATCATGTTACCATTAGTTATTCCTTGTGAGCCTTGCAGTGTGACAGTGATTAAATAGCCATTTTAACCAGAGAAGTTTCAAGGAACTGTACAAATGCCAAATACACAAAAAACAGAACTTTTCAGGTCCTTGTGGCAGGAATAAAGTAATAAAAATGGTGAGAGAAATGAACAAGAAGAATGCAGGTCAATATGAAATGACACTGAGTTCTAGTCGGGAGGAGGAAGAGTCACTGGTGTAGCTGAGAAATCTACATGACAGCACACAAAATGTTTAACTAAGCCCACAATGAAAATCTGTAATATAATGTTACTTACTGTAGCTCTGTCAGAAAGAGATTAAGGTCTGACACTGAACTGATCTGCTGGATGAAATTGGACACATGCTCGAGAAAGGCTTGGGGGTTGTGATCATGAATAAGATTCAAGTTGATGCGATGCTTTTTCATGATGATTAATGCCTTGGAATATTCATATCTGCAAAGAAGAAGAATAAATATATTTAAATATATTATTAATATTAATAAATTTATCAAATTACAGTTGAATCAAAACATAAAAAAGGATTTCTAAGTAAATTTAAAAATTGCCTATATCAATACAGTATATAATTTAATGTACATGGGTTGATGGATGAAAGTTGGTTTAACACTAGTTCTTCATTATAAGGGTCTAAAACAGGGGTGAGGAACGTCCAGCCTGTGAACTCATTTCAAGGCATCAGCAGGTTTCAGTAATTCTATGAACTTTTTTTAATAGTAACATAAATGTATATTAAGTAAATAATAATGATGTTAATTTTGAGGGACACACAAGGACCATCTGTTCTGGGATAAAACGGATAAATAAAGTACATTATGGGACAGACACATATGCTTCTTGTCAGCTGCCCGTGGTCTATGTGGACTATTCTGGAGAATTATGCATACATGTGACCTTCACCCCAAACCGAGGGTAGATCACTTTCAGTTTAATGTCTGCAGAGAATTCTTTGACCAGTTCAGTATATATAATAAGATCATTTAATGATTGTCGATGTTGCTGTGTATCTTAGTGTACAGTTCGCCAACACGTGTCCAATATTAATCCTTTCACGGATTTCCAAAGGATAAGCAAATGAAAACGTTTTGGCTGGTACAAATTCGTTTGGGTTTATGAGTTTATTTGTGCATGTGCAAGCATGTCTGTGTGTGTGGCATGTGTGGAGGAATTCCTCCATCAGGAGGAGGTATGTGTACAGTATTTAGTCATAATTTATTATTATTATTATTAATGTACTTTCATTGAACAACCACAAACAGAAAACTATGCATCAGGAAAAAAAGGTTTGTTACTATTTGCTCTGATCCCATGGAAATTTTCTAATTATAAGCATTTATTTACAAACTCTAAACAATTGTCTAGCAATCCTTTTCATAGGAGTAGAGCCTACTTTTTTTTTTCACACCTAATTATGAAAAGTGGATTGTGGTGACTTACTAGGATTTACATGTTGCATAAGTATGGCAAAACTACAGCTGGAGCAAATAAGGCAAGCTATTTTTTAAGTAAATAAATTTTGTATGGCCTGCAAATGATGTTATAAATATTAAAATGGCTCTTGGAAGAAAAAAGGTTCCCACCCCTGGTCTAAGAGCATCTGGTCAAAGTGTCTTGATGCCAGTACTGACTGAATCCCACTTTTTAAAAAAACCCCATTAAAGTCTAATTTCAATATTGAAGAAATCCAAAATAACACAATTTTTAAACTGCAGATCTGTGCCCTGTGGTGGCCTATTCCATCCAGTGAATGCATTATTTTCAGATAATTATTTAAAGACTTATAGGATCACTAAGCTGTAACACACCTGTCCAGGAGCCTCCTCACAGATGACAAAACCAAAGCTCGAGGATGAATGGTTTCTAGATTGCCTCGTGGCATCTGTAACACCAATTTAGTGTCTTCTGCCACCACAACAACAATGCGTGATCCCCTCTCCACACGTCGAATACTCTCATCAAATGGGTGTGCCTTACCATCAGATAAGCTTGCCAGATCTAAATGAAGAGAGCCACATTAAAACTGAAATGGTACTCAAAAGCCCTAACCAGACATATGCTTAAAAATGATTATTACAATTTTGTTGATGTGATTTAAGTTGGTAAATGCACCATGCCAGAAAGGAAAGTAGTAATTGAGAAAACAAATGTATGTTGAGAGATGTGAAGGTGTTGATGATGGCAAAGACAAGGTGTTTTAACATTAACTCTCTGCACAAGCTTTGTCTTCTGTACAAATAGATGTATCAAAAACAACCATCCATGTTCCATCAATCATGTAATCAAAACTACAAGATTTTAAACCCTATCCTCACCTCTGACTGATGTGTGCCTGTGTATGCAGCGAACAGTATGACTAAGTGTAGTCAGGAGTAGGAATTCATTGTGTATTGCAAAAGATGTGCAATTTGATGCCACCTGGATAAACCACAACATAAAAAGTTTTAGGACATGTTGCTGTTTTAAGCAAACAACAGGCTTTAAAAAAAAAAAAAAGATCTTTACTAAATGATCTTACAGCAATATGATTTTGCTTATCCTGTGAGGTCTGTTGCACACTTAAATGATGTTTCAAACTGTCAGGTCTTAAATGTCATCAACACTTCATTTTCAAATTTTACTCCAGTTTATATAGTACCTGAAATAAAGCAAAAAAAAAAAAAAAAAAAAAAAAAAAGTAACTTGTGTCCTCTCAGCAGAAAAAAGTAATTTAGTGACTGTAAAATTCATTGAAATACCCTGTACATCTGAGTTACCAAAAATTCAGCTTTTTCTTTTTCAAGATATATTATGGGAAAAGTCATATGATTAACATGCATAGAATTTACTGGTTAGCAAAACTCACTTCCACATTATTGACGTAGAATCTGAACCTATCTGTAAGTCCGACCACCACTTCCTGAAAATAAGAAAAATATAAAACACAATGACATAGATTTCCTACACTGCTGTTTAACAAAGAATAAATAAAAGATAAAGAATAAAATAAAAGCAAATACAAAATATTTCAGAAGATATTTACGAAGTCCCTGTTCCCTCCAAAAACTGCAGGCAGGATCACGCTGAGTATCAGGCAATAATTTCGTAGCTTTGACTATATTTTAAAACGTTGGAGAAATATACTAACCTCTCCAGCAAAGCTGGTGATCTCCATTTGTGGACTGATGTGTGGAAATTTCAGCTCTTGTTTCTGCTTCGTCTCCCATGGTAACAAAGTCCCAGTATCTTTAAAGGGAAAAGTAAAATTACAAATTTATAATACTGCTTTTTGCCTGTTTTCTCTCACTTTCTTTCTTCCCATATTCACATCATATGCTGACTCACCAAACCGCCATATTAAGATGAATATAAATCACTTGGTATTTAAGAGTTTCTCAGCTCACCTAGGCATAACTTCAGCACCAAGCCACTGACTAATTGCACGGCCACATTTTGTCCTTCTATGTCTGCAGCAAGGCTAATAACACTCTCCTCAACTGGAATCAGGGAGCTTAACATAAAAGAAAAGTTCACTTAATCTCACCATAGTTACTTTACTAGTTACTTTCAATCATGAATATTACATAAGCCCACATCTTTATTGCTATAAAATAAAGTAAATGGCATTTGAAAGTTATTTTGAATACAACCAAACAGAATAACAATACTCTAAAACAACCTATGATTTTAGTTTCTTTTAAAAACAAAGTTCCTACATTGGGAAAAACTGTTTCACAGCTAGGTTTGAAAATTAGGTGCATTATCAGAAAAAAGTGCATAGAGCTTACTGACAATTATTAAAAAGTACTTAGTAAATTAAAACCCACAAAAATTATTGTTAAAAAATGCTCATTAACATTTCTATCATAAAAGATAAAATATAATAAACATATAACAAAAAGTTAATAAACTTTATCTTCACAAAAAAGAAAGAAAAAAAATCAGAAAAAAAAATGCTGGCTGTTTACCCCAACTCAAGTGGATTTGTCTGAACTGAATGTTTTTCTTGCGGCAGTTGACATAAACAAAGCACAGGACCAGACAATCCATGAGTACTGAATACAAAAGTATCTTGCCTTGGCCAACACATATGTGTTATGGACAGTGGAAAGTTTGAAACAGTACCTGGAAGAACAAGGCTAAAACACACACACCACACACATGCGTGCACATACATCAATGTTAATGATTATCAATTATCTGCAATGATATTTCACAAGTTCTCCAAATACAGAAAATGGTGACAGCATGAATATCTACATCCTATCCACTGAATCAGATGCCAAATATCTTTAAATGAGGAAGCCAAGATTCATCAAATATGTTATATAATAATCCAACAATAATGATGAAATATAAAACTATCAATTTAGCATCATTTAATTAGTGCACTAATAAGTTAAAAAAGGACAAAACTTTTACAGTTTTTACCTGCATGGACCAAATAAAAAAAACAAACAGAATCAAACAGAAATTTCGTATTTTCAGCTTAATTTATGGGACCACAATGTGCAGCCAGACTGATCTGTATTAAAAAAAAAAAGTTAACATACTTGATGGAAGTTTTCTCACCTGTAGCTAGCCTTCTGATTAGGTATTGTGCACTGTGGTCTGAATCCCCGTCCACCAGCTGCATCTAGCCTTGAAATGTCTCCAGATACAGTGGCTGCTGCTGTTAACAGAAGAATATAAGATGTTGATCAAGAAGACTTCTCTTATAAAGGAAACTCTAAGTGTAGTACAATCATAAAAAAATGAACTGCATAAGAATGAAGACAAAGAATGCAGAAACAAAAGAACGACAGATAGGCAATCATTAAAGGTGAATTCATGCGGTGTATGTATACAAGATTTCTGTTTAAACAATAGTAAGCTCACAAAAACAAATCTTAAATATAACTACAAGGCTTCATACACCATCAAAACTGTCGACTCCTTAAAAGACTGGTGAATTCCACACATTAATTTTATCGGCATTTTTACGATGAACTATAATTTAGTGGGTCAAATTAAAATTACATTATTCATACTTTCTGTGCATTCACCAAAGATAATGAGCTGGTTGTCGTCTGTCAGAACAGCAATGTCTCCAGCAATATTTGGTGGAAATGTAGGGGAAGTTACTTGACTGACATGTGATGGAAGATGTAACTGATATGCAGACATCGGTGGTGGCACCACCATTTTCCTCAATGGAGTGATTCCAACTGTGCCTGTTGAGAGATTTTGGATTTTAATCTGAAAACAGCATTACGTAGCAACTCATATCCTTAGATTTTTCTTTTTAAAAGGCATAAACACTGCTATCGCTGATTATATCAAATCTGCAGCCCTCAAATGTTGACAAGTCATTTACATTTTGCTTCTAAGCAGCTAATAAATTTTGGTCTAATTTTATAGTATCTGATTCAACAGAGCCAATAAAAACTGTATGGATTAAATTTTCTACAGATTTTTTTAATGCAATAGAATGATTTCAAAATGCCCTAAAATATAACCATATTATTATTTTGCCTGGTGTTTGTGGAACTTTTTGCAACTTACTTCCATTGATAACAAATACATTGGCAGGATCATGTGACGTCTGACCATGACTGTGATTGGTTACACTAGTCCATGTATATTGCAGATACTGTCCAGTGGAGGTAACTAAGTGCAAGCGACCAAAATGCTCAGGGTCCCAGATCATTGCCACCACATTGCCATGTTTACAACTAAACGTCAGGTTTTGCTTCAGTGACCAGTGATAGTTGCTACATGTCCATAACTGAACTGAAAAAGAGTCCATCCATACATCAATATGAGAAGGCAAGCTCATAACAACCATCTCTAATAGACTGTTCTTGCAGGACAAGCAAATATTTTATCAGTTGTATCCATTAAAATGCCTGGCTACATTAGCAACATCAATGTCCTAAAAAAATATCATTTTGCAATAAAAATATGAACATTTTTAACATTTCAAAAGTAAAATTATGAGAACCTTAAATATCCATTATAAATGTAAAATAGAAAAGCATGAAAATTCAGACAGCAAAGTGAAATCTACAGCAGCACATTCTCTATAAAGCTACACCATTCAACATTTGCAAGGCATTCAAATACTAGCAGTCTTACCATGTGATTTATGGAATGTATTTTCACCTGAGGAATTTGGTAAATCTTCACTCCATACTGCTAAAATTGTCGAGTCTGGATTCCACATTAGTTCTTTAACCTATATCACATTTATCAGAACGTCATTAAAGAGCTACCAGATTTCAAATGAATGGGCCAAGCTCAGTACAAAGTGCTCTTTACCAATTCTCTCTGAAAGAATATTCACCCCACCTCTGGTTCATACCTATGGCCCATGGCTTCATATCAAAGACATTGTGATGTCAAATTCCTAAAATAAAAACTGACCATCAGAATCTTTCTTTTTTTAAAACCAATGATAGCTAACATTTCTTTTTAAAAAATAATGGTGAAGCAGGAAGAAAATTTAAAGGTGATTAACATGCACTCTCTACAATGGCAGATTCTTACCACAACTTCATTTAATCCAAAGTTCAAGGTGAACTCTCCATGTTGAAGACCATTTTTTTCAAAGAAAACAACGTCATGTTTATTGGGTTTTCTTTGCGTAGATGCAATCAGAGATCCAGAAGGTCTGAAAACAAATGTGTATACATTTTCTAAATTCACAGTCCAAAAATCAAAATAACTTCTATGACTGTCTGACTGACCTTTGCAGGTCACATCTGTGACAAAAAAAGCTACATGATATCCAAATTACAAATGGAGATTGAGTCTGTTGACCTGACCTAATTAACTAACAAATAAGAAAACAGAACAGACAATAACAACATACTTAACCACACATATCAACAGGTCATAAACGAAACAAAAATTTTATCACCTAACCCCCTAAAAAAAAAATCACAGGTTATTAATTTTTATTCTCAAGAGAGCTTTCATAGGTTGTCTGATAAAGTTAAAGAAGAAACAATAACTCTTAACATACTTCCAAGCCAGTGCCTGTTCAAGACCATTCATGGGCTCAGAAGTAGATTGTAGGATTCCTTCCCGTGACCACACTCTGATAATTCTGGCCCCTGAGAGATCACATATATGCGATTCACACACACACACACATGGAAGTAAATATCATCAATGAAAACTGTGACAATCATGAAAATAATTGTTAAAAGCAGACGAATGCAAAAATGTTAGCGAATATTTCAATAAGGCAATTGCAACTGTACACTAAACAGCAATGCTCCCTAGAAGGAATTTTAAAAAAGAATTCAAAACATAATGACAAATAACCAGAAGTCTCTAAACAGAGAAATTAATTCCTTCATAATGCTGCTTTTATTGGAAAAAAAAGTCTGTTAGAGACTAACAATCACCTTCACATTTTCCATAAAAAATATTATGTAAGACAGAGAGAGAAGGGTGTGCCCGCATTTGTATGACTGCATTTCTGAGAAAAAGCATGTTATGCATCATGCCCATTAGCACATCTGCATGCACAATGTATTTACCTGTTGATGGGTTGATGCTGCTGATAGCAAACAACTGACCATCGCCTCTCCAACTGACTCGAGGCATCAGATCATCTGACGCTGATGCTGGCTGAAGATTCTGAGCATCAGAAACCACTCTTAAGCAAGTCCATTGTCATTTAATGTAAACCCATATAATTTATGTTTCATAAAGACAAGACTAGCAGCTCTTAATATACTAACTACATGTACATCCACAAGATTCTGAAATGCATCAAGGCAATTATCTAAAAAAGACCTGACAATGAATAAAAAACATTTCAGTGTCCACAGTGACAAAGATTTTAAGAATTTCCTTGAGGGTTTCAATTTGTCTGTTGTAATGTTATCTGTTTTAGCTGTTCACATGGATGAAACAGGATAATGAAAAATTTTGCCAATGACTATATTAAAAGATGTGAACTATAATGTTATGTCAGTGCTCAACTGAAAGAGTTTATGATTTTAAAAAAGCCACAGCTTTTCTCTTTAGACAATACATAGTTATCCAGACAATGACTTTTCCAATCCATATATAGGATTCCTTGAGTGAGATCAAGCATTTAGTTTCACCATCTTTAGCACAAACTTCATAACTTCACTAGAGTGCACGCTGACCTCTCTCTTTTGCTTGGCTGCTTGCTTGCCCTCTGACCCATGAAACTGAGTCTCTTTCTTACCCCAGCCTACTGTTATAAATTCTCCTGTTGAAAAAGAAAATTCAAAAAGAAGTAAATGAAAGATGCCTCTCAAATAATTAACAGCTTTATGATAAGCTAATTAAGGTTCCTAAAACAATATTTCTGTAATTATCTCTGCCATATGACATATCATTTACAATGTTGCAGGTGATGTAATTCCCAGTTTACTGCATTATACTTTCCCATTGCCGTTTATAAAAATTGACTGTAAAAACATTTCAACCTTGTGTCACTAATTTCTGTGCCAAATGAGTGCCACACTGCATTAGGAAATCTTACCTTCACCAAATTCCTCAGAGTGCAAAAGAATTTCTGTGATTGCCTCAAACTCCCGTGTCATGATGACAGCCATGCCTTTACCTGAAGAAAGAAGTACAGCCATGAGATGGCATTAACTGCTACTGCAAAATGCTAAAGAATCTATGTGTATGTGTGTGTGTGTGAGAAAGAGAGCAGACAGAATGAGAGAAGTGTCTTAGATTTAAAAAAAAAAGCCAGAGATAGTATTAGAACTTATCCAATCCTTTAGTTTTGCAGTGTACCTGTAATGAGTATAAACAATTCTTGGTCTGGGCTCCAACACATGGTAGATAGGCCATTCTCCACAACTCCAACACACTCAAACTATGAAGAAAAAAGCAAAATACACAAAAAGTAATGGTTTCAATGTAAAAAAAAAAAAAAATCTGAACAAATGCAAGGTCGGTGCAGAAAGCAGAATGTGCTGGTAGTGATACTAAGCTATATAAGAGCTCAATCAAATTAAATTTAATGTTTTATTTTCAGTGTTTACTTATTGCTTCAAATAGCTGATTCATTACTAATTTTCTAAAAACCACCTTGCAATTTTCTTTGCTTTAAATATAAAGTAACTGGTCGCAAGTGCAGATCATCACCTCATCAACATCTGGAATCCACAGTGAAAGGTTTCCATTGCTTGTTGCAATGCAGGTACCATGCTGGTCAGGTAAGAACTGTAAGCCTATGACTTTTCCAGTACCACTTTCTGACAATACTTCATCAACTAAGAGCGACCTTCTGTGAATTATCTGAAAAAGATTTGAGTTAAATTATTGTAACATAAGAGATGTAACATAGACATAAAGTAGATATTCTATTTGCTTATGTTTTGCAAAGTGTAGAAATACATAAAATAATCTTTTTACATACTTATTATAAAGGTTATTTTATGTAATCCAAACTGACCAGTTAGATTTCTAGATATGTATGCTTATGAGGTCTACAAATAATTGCATGTTTTATTCAGTTAAAGATATAACTCCTTTAGTTTTCTACAAAATGATCATATTTAGATATTTCTAATTAGTGTCATAAAAAATCTTTTCTTCCTTTTACCTCTGAAGTTGCTGGATCAAGAACTAGAGCATCTGTGTTGGTCACAAGGATTACATGACCTGTGTCAGGGTTAACTGTGATGTGGCTGCAGCCTGTCAGGTCAAGTGGTGCTATTACTAGGTGTGAGTGAAGAAGTTTCAGATTTCTCATTTTCCCTTTTTTTTTTTTTTTTATTTTAAAGCCTCACAACTTTTGGTAGCTGTAATACCTGAAATTAATAAAGGAACTTAAAGATTAAAATACTCACATCATAGGATTTGCATTCATCTTTACCTATAACTCCAATGACAAAAAGCAAGCAATCTCTCTGGCACAGTGAACATCTTTTTTCTTTTTAAATCCCCACTTCTAAACTGAATGTAATCCCTGTCAGCCCATTTACAAGTTTAGAAATGTTCTTTACTAAATCTACACATTGCACATATTGTGAAATACCAGCAGATATGTTACCTGCTTTGAAGATATATTTTTTTAAATCTCAGATAAAGCTCTTTTCTTTGACCTAGGAGAGGAAGGTGAGGTTACTTGTTAGGCCTGATAGAAGGGAAGTATGACAACAAGGTAGCTGGCACTACCTGTGCTCTGTACCTCCTCCCAGCTTGAACCATTCTTTCCCACAAGAGGGCAGAAATTCAGCATTTAATACAAAATCTAGAAAAGGGTTTTAGTACTGTTATAGCTTATCATATTTTGGACATTGCTCATTTCTCTATGTGCACATGTTAAACAGGTCTCTTATTCAAAATATATTTTGGTTCTAGCACATATGTTTTATTGTAAAAACAAACAGAGGTTTAGTGTCTAGAGTCCTATTTAGAAACTTTTTTTAATAATTCTGTCAATAAAATGGTAGTTAATGCTATTGCTAATCTGAGAAATGTAAGGTTGTAGATACATAGCTTGATATTTGTACGTAAATCACTAATTTTTTTCTATCCCACAGAGGACACCTGCATTAATTTAAATTTGTCTCATTCAAGCAACCATTGCTTCCCATCAAGCAGTTGTGTCAGAAACATAAAACAAGAACATGTCATTCTCGTAACAGTTTGTTTCGTCAAAACTGTGTCTCTTGACCAATAACTTAACCTGTCAGTGTCAGTGCCTCTGTTTACCGGCTGAGTATATATTTCACAGATGCGCATTCATCATTAAGTTGTTCCATCACTGTAGACTGACTGACTGGTCATCAGATGAAAGGTGGGCTCATTTGGTGGATGTGAATTTGTTAAATGGTTTGGAATAAAGTACTTTTGTTTTTTTTAAGCGGCTTGTATACACCACTCGTGATTAATGACAACATACGATATTTTCTTGTAGTAACTGTTCCTCAGCCAAGTAATATTTTACGCTTCGGGATGTAAGTTAATAGTCTTAAAAAAATATAAGCTTTTAAATTTGACTTGCCTGAAAACACATAACACGGGAAAAAATAACGTTACTGCAGTATCTACTAAGAAGAGACAATAGTCGAGTACATTTGTAATCAATGAGCGTGCTTGCCGATGAACTTCACGCAATGTGGTCTCTGCATTCGGAGAAGCATCTCAAGCAAGCTTGATCGATTACATCAATCAAATGACTTACATGATGACGTGCGAAGATAAGTTTCCTATTCAAAGACACAAATTAACTGAATAAAAAAGACAAGTACAAAATGTGAAATGTTTTATTTTGATGAGCAATTCATATTGAAGCATTAAGGATTAAAGGGAACAACCAATTCCCAGTTAGTATGCATTCTTGAACGGCCCGGATTTCTTTCCTATGCAAAGACGTTTTGACCATCGTTGTTAGTCCTTTCCTCAGATGTGAATAGATTTCATGTCACTGGTCCGCCCACAGAATATGCAGATAGAGCGTCTCTGGTCAGGTTTACTCGCAGCTTGAGCCCAGACTGTAAAGGTTAATCTGTTTCACCTCCTATGAGAACTCGCGTCGTCTGCTATGTCGCATCGTGATCATTAAATACAGTCAGGTATCGCTTAGCGATGAAGATATTTTTTTTTCAGAAATGCGCTATTACGCGATTTTAGCGTAACGCTTCACACACTTATATGCGATATATCTGCTATTTACCGTTACGTTCTTGCGCGACGCATGCCCGCGCCAATAACAATTAACAATAACAAATTTGCCTGCAGAAGGGGTCCATTCAACCTACTTAGCAATATCACTAGTCGACACCACATCGCTAAACATCGCTAATGAAGAGGCCCTCCACTGCTGAACCCCCGTAAGACAAATTTGTTCCAATAATCATAATAAATGCAAAATTTGTAAAGCGCATACACTCCTTACGAGTATGCTCCTAGCGTTTAAGAACAAGAATGAAACATGGAGATCATACGAGGGGCAGGTAAACAAAACAATGAGCTATGAAAAAATAAACAACTGTACTAAACGAAGAGCAAAATCAAATATAGAAAACACAGAGGAACCAAATAACAAGAGGTGAGAGTAACATACTATTGCAAAAGGGTGTGAAAAAGGACTAGCATTATGGGAAAGGTTGTTAGGAGTAATGTTTACAGAAGAGGTGCGTTTTCAGTGCACGTTTAAAGGATTCAATAGTGGGCAGGTGGCGGATATGGAAAGGGAGAGTGTTCCATTGTTTCGCTGCACAATAACAAAGTCCTGTGGCTATATGTTGTTTTGGTGACAGGAAGATTACGAAGACGTTCATCAGATGAGGAGCGGAGTTGTCTAGCTGGGACACATGGGAAGAGCAGTTCAGAGAAATAATCAGGACAGGTGCCAGCAAAGAAATTAAAACACAGCACTGACAGTTTGTTCTGGATGCGAGAACGGATGAGAAGCCAATGTAGAAAACAAAGGAGAGGAGTGGCATAGTCCCGTTTCCTAGCTCTAAGCACCAGAGTTCTGTACCTTCTGGAGCTTGTGAAGAAGGTATTCAGGGCAGCCAGCAAGGAGTTGCAGTAATCAAGTCTGGATAAAACACACAGACACGCGTAGACAGAATGTGACGGATGGTGCTGATCTTGTATAACTTATAATAGGCAGACAGACAGCTGTAACTTGTTTAGCAAGAGTCATGTCTGCAGTGACAATGAATCCTAGGTTCCTGATGGAGGAAGCAAAGGTGATGTTGGTTTCGCCCACCTTGATGTGACTTGGTGGACAAAGGAATGAAGATGGATTTTTCCTTTTCGAACATAGGAGGGCTTCCGTTTTATTATAATAGCACACTTGTATTTTCTCCACACTGAGTTAAATATACACAGACCCCATAATGTATCAGATAAGGATGATGATAATAATAATAACAACAACAATAATGTGTAATTTATATTGCATAATCACGCTCAAGGAGCATGCTCAATTGTGTCAATTGCAGATGAGCAATATCACCACTGTCAAGGGCAGATATGTCTGAAATTACTCTGAGAATACCCACTAATTTCCATGCTCCGCAAAAGTCTACATGCCAGCTGAGCCTGAGGGATCAGGTGGTGCTCCTGTAAGCCTAGAGCTGTATCAAAAAGACTTTCTTCAGCATATTAGAGAGAATTTGAGTTTGAAATTGGGCGGTAGTATTGTGAATTAGGTATTGTGAATAAAGATGGGAAAACACTTGCTGACAAAATGACATTAACATCTAAGCATTCTAGAAGTCATGGGGATTGTGTCTAACTGGCGAATTGTTGGCTTGGCTCTGAAAATGACAGCCTTTACATCAGCCGTCGAGACTGAAACTTGTTAAGAGAGCATCCCAAGAGAATACAAGAGATGTGGTCAGTGTTGATATTAAGTCTAGGTATAACTGAATGTCTTGGTTGTGAACAAGACAGACCACTATATCAGGGGTAAAGAGTGAAAAGCAGGAGTTAAAAATGGTATAGCCCAGTGACCTTAGAATCAAAGGCAGGGAGGTGATAGAAGCGTCACTTTCTTCAGGCCAATTTTTTTTGTGATCATTCTCTGCTTAACCATCCCCCAACCCTCTACAAAATAGGGTACCCAACTTCACAGATGGCTAAAGATGGGTTGGCTGGTGGAGGGTGGAGAGGGGGGAATTGGTGTTTTATGATGAGCCAGCAACTAAGGCTATATCACAACAAAGCAGCCAGCCCAGAGAGAGGTGGAGAGGGAGAAGTACAGCAGACGTATAAATTCAAGGACACTGCATCACACACCACAAAAGGCAGATCAGAAGATGTGAGCTATATGTGTGACTTGCCAAAACTGGAGTTCATGGTCTGAGCTCATTTTATGATCTTTAAAAATAAACAGTAGATTACTAAGCCTGCTTTTGTAGAGTTGGTTATATTGAACAAGTGATTTTGTATGGGTGCGCAGGCAATTGCTCAAGTTTAGCCCAGATGTTACAAATCTTATAGATAGAAATACTACACTATAGCCTTAATGCTGCCACCACCATGACAGAAATAGCAAAACAAGGGGCATATTTATATAAACTGTGATGCCATGTTGTCTACTTTGCAAATTGATTTCCTATACCAAATCCAAAACCTGGACCTAAATCTACTTAAATCCTAAACATACCCTTACTTCTAAAAAAAAAAATTAATGCAGTCAATCTCAAATGAGAAATCTCAATTTTAAGTGACTATTTGATTAGACAATTCCTATGACATCATCATATGTGACATGAACACCAAGAATAGGGTTATGAAGCATTTAAGCCCATCTATTTTATAAAACACCCATGTTCACATCATGTAATTAAGTCTTTAACTGTCTAGCCATTGCCAGACCCTGGGAAGCAGAGCCCCTTTCAACAGCAACAATTTCAAGTGGAAGCTGAAACACTTGTACCCTGCTGAGATTTAACATTTGTTTGGCAGAATGTTCCTATATTTGCTAGTAATAGTACTCACTAGAAAGATTGCATAAACAAAAAACAGGAATGCAAGCTTATGAGAACTGGTACTGTCTGCACTGCTCAACAGATGAAAGTCCGCACATTTTTTGTGCTAAAAATAACTGCACATATATATTAAAAACATAAGAACTAAGGTGACCAGACGTCCCGCATTAGGCAGGACAGTCCCGCTTTTGACCTCGTGTCCCGCCTGAATATCGGGCGGGACGCCCAATGTCCCGCTTTCTGGCTTTCTGGAAGTCCATCAAATGTCCCGGTTGTCTTTAAAAATCTGAATACCGTACACTGATACGGCGTTCTTTGACGGTGTCACGACCTGACGTCGGTAATCTGACATGGCGCATTCTCACCAAACGTCACATACCGGCATTCGTGCATTGCGCATTCTTTTTAAATGAAAAACACGAGATCACTTCCAGGTTGGGACGTCCGTTTGTTAATACACACCAAAACTTCACAATACATAACAATGCATACAACTTTCAACCAGAACAGTTTAAATCAACGCTCAGCAAGCACCTTAAATCTCTAAGGGTGCACTTCACAGTCTAAGGGTGCACATGCACCGCTACTTAATACTAATGTCTGAGTCTTTCAGTTCGCTTCTCGAAGGGTCTCAGTTACTTATTAACAGTTCAAACAGCTCTTACCCTGATCATCCTTTAAACGGCATGAACGTCACATTGTCCCTTCCACCTGGGTGCCGAAGGTACTCAGTCTCTGGGCACCTGCTCACACTCGTCAAGTCTCTCTTGACTTTCTCACGTCGAGCTAGTCGTTCCCACACACACAGCAGTGGAGTTGCAGAAGACACTCTCTCACTCCCCGCACACAGCAGAGGAGTTGCAGAAGACACTCTCTCACTCCCCGCACACAGCAGTGGAGTTGCTGAAGACAGGCCTCTGTCGGCGCTTCTGTCGTCGAAACGCCCTCAAGCTGTTCCGGAAGATGGGGGGGGGGGTCCTCTCCTCAGGCCACCATCATCCTGTTACTGGTGTTGTCGTCGTCGACGTCGACTCCGGCTGACAAAACCTCTAGCCGTTCCGAGCCCGGCGCCGCACTCCCCCGCACACAGCAGAAGAGTCACTCTCCGCACACAGCAGAAACTTGGAGACTCTACAATGTCTCCGGTACACGACACACCTCGCTCGCACCTCCAAACAGCTTCTTCACGGACACACTCTCTGTGTTAATCCAAAAACAAGTGTCTCCCCTCCTCCCGAGCCTTTCTACCCTCCTCTATATATACACCCTCTGTCACCATCGACACGGGGTGAGCTCTACCCGCTTCGCACGTGAGGTCCGAAACTCATGGGGTATCCAAAAATCACGAGGCCCACAATTTCCACTAACATTAGGACATTCACAAGTGACAACCTTCCATCCCCTTCCACCAAACTAAGGCGGGATCATGGGAAAAAAAACAAAACTAAGGAGGCACGGACTGGTCCGTGACATTCCTCCCTCCTCTAAATAAAAAAATTGTTGCAAACAATTTTTCTAAGTGACTATTGTAACATAAGTCAATCATTATCCATTCACATTTCTTATCATGAAGATAAATAAGATACCTCTTTCAAGACAAATACAATACAATTAATCAGCTGGACAGGTTGCAAACTGACCATGACCATAACTCTCTAAAAAAAAACACAACAGCAATGCAATTTTCATAAAACAGTAGTTTTCAAGGTATTAGTTGATCCATTTCTGCTCGTGATAGAGCGTCTGCTATTCTATTGTCTGTCCCTTTAATTGCTTCTATAGTGAATCTATATTCTTGAAGGGCCAGAGCCCAACGCATAACTCGGCTGTTTTTATATGGTGTTGAGCGGAGGAACAGAAGTGGCTTGTGATCAGTCTGGAGCACGAATTCTGCTCCCTGAAGATATCGAGCCAACTTTATGATCGACCAAACAATGGCAAGGCACTCTTTTCTATGGTACTATACCTAGTTTCTCTATCCAACAGCTTTCGACTAATGTAAATGACGGGAAGTAATTTATCTTCATGTTTTTGTAGCAGAACGGCCCCCAACCCAACCCCGCTGGCGTCTGTTTGTAATACAAATGTTTTCCTAAAATCGGGGAGTTGCAAGATGGGGAAACGGGATAGTACGTCTTAACCCTTTGCAAAGCTTCTTGACACTGTACCGTCCAAGAAATGGTCCGTGGATGGGTACCTTTAATAAGGTCGCTAATGGGTGATACAAGGTCGGCATATTCAGGATGTAACGGCGGTAATATCCAATCAACCCCAATAGTGATCGTACCTGCCGTTTCGTGCTGGGCGTTTGTAAGTCTAGGATTTTGGTTACTAGGGAAGGTTCTGGTTTCAGTTGCCCACGCCCTATCCGGTGTCCCAAGTATTCAAGTTCGCGAAAGCCCGCTTGTAATTTAGAGGGCCGGGCAGTTAATTGGTAACTTTGCAAAATATTGAGCACCTGCTTTACATGCTCAAGGTGATTCTCCCAATCATTGCTACCAACTAGGAGGTCATCAAAATAATGGTACGTTGAGCATTGCTCCAATTTGAGGGACCTCATTGCTCTGGCGAACGTGGCTGGAGCCGTAACTAACCCGAAGGGCATTCTTGTCCATTGAAATAAGCCGAGCGGGGTCTGGAAAGCTGTTTTGTGACGGTCCTCCTTTCGTACTGGAATTTGCCAGTATCCTTTTGCAAGATCTATTTTGGTAAAGTACTTGGCATCTGCTAACTGGTTAATGACCGCTTCTGGGTCCGGTATAGGTTCCGCGTCAAACTTGGTTATTTTATTGAGTGCTCGATAGTCGATGCAGAATCGGATGGAACCGTCTTTCTTAGTGACTAATAGCACTGGTGATGAAAAAGGGGAAGTGGAGGGTTCTATTACCCCCATTTTCAGCATTGTACTGACTTCCTTCTCAATTTGTCGTTGCATAGCAAACGGGAGTGGGTATGGTTTTTGCCGTACAATGACGTCTGCAGTGAGCTCAATGACATGTTCTACAGGTCCGTTAAAATGTCAGGTTCTGACGTGAGGACCTGCTGAAAACGTTGGAAAAGACCCATAAGTTGTGTTTTTCGTTGCGGAGGAAGCATTTCGTCTATTTTTACTGAAGTCAAGTCCTCCACAGTGTCCATTGACAGAGTGGGTAAGGACACCTTGTCATCTGCTGTTGAGGATGGAATTATTGCAAGATTGCAACAGCTAGGTGCCTGAGGGAGCAGATATGATTCCGATTGCACAACCGGAATTTGAGTTTGACTTTGAGGAGTCATTTCAGGCGAGAGAATATCTGCAAAACTGATACATTCGCCTCCGGTAGTTTCTTCCTGGGGAGGAAATCCCGCTTCGAGGAGTGGAGTGACGGATACTGCGGTACTGATGTTTTCCCTTCTGTAGTATTTCTTCAACATATTAATGTGGAAGATTTTATCTTGACCTTTGATTCGCAAACGGTAGTCAGGATGTAAGACCTGCGTGATGCTATAGGGACCCTTCCATTTCATCAACAGTTTGTTGGCCTTAGTAGGTAGTAATATTAAAACTTCGTCGCCTGTCTCCAATCTTCGTTCTTTCGCTTTCTGATCATAGTAGCGTTTACTCCGAGTAGATGCCTTGTCGGAGTTTTCGGCCGCTAGTTGCAATGATTCTCTCAAAGTGTTCTTCAAGTCAAGGATGTATTGAAATACCGTTTTTTCTTCTCCGGGTGTTTGATCATCCTCCCAAAGGGAAGCAAGTAAGTCCATTGGTCCTCTAGGTCTTCGTCCGTACAGTAGTTCGAACGGTGAGAATTTAACGCTTTCGTGTATGGTTCCACGACAAACAAAAAGGAGGGCGGGAAGGTATCGATGCCATTCTCTTGGATGTGCTGCGGTGACTTTACGTAGCATAGGTTTGATGGTGCCATGAAACCGTTCTACGCACCCGTTGGTCTGTGCATGATATGGTGAGGTACGTAGTGCCTTGATGGAAAGCGTTTGCAGCAAGTCTCGCATAAGGTCTGATGTGAACTGAGATCCTCGATCGGATAAAATCTCTTTAGGGAATCCCACTCTGCTCCAAATCGTCATCAACGCTTCGCCAATAGTTTGAGTGTCAATCTTTTTTAAGGGTATGGCTTCCGGATATCGTGTAGCGATATCGATGACTGTGAGGATATGCGTATGTCCTTCTGCGGAAGGTGGGTGTATGGGTCCTACTAAATCAATGGCGATCCTCTGGAATGGCTCTTCTATTATGGGTACCTTGACGAGGGGAACTACACGATTGCGTCCCTTAGCTGACGTTTTTTTTGGCATATGTCACAAGTTTGGCAATACTGGCGTACGTCCCTCCGTATGCCAGGCCACCAAAAGTGGCTGAAGACTCTTTCGAGAGTATTTCTCACGCCTTGGTGTCCGGCGAATGGGCTGTCATGGGCATATTCCAAGACAGTGGATCTTAGAACCTGTGGCACAACTATTTGAGTGACATCTGATTGCTGTGGCCGTCGAAAATGTCTGTAAAGGATACCCTTCTCCACTTTGAAGGAGCTGTTTAACCAGTCGGTTTTCGTAAAGTAAGACGTTAGGGTGCGATCTTCCCTCTGCTTTTGGATTAACTCCGATTTAGAAATGCCTATTGCTGGTAAGGCTGGCCTCAAGAGTGTGGGTGTTTGGTTCGCTTCCCTGGCTTGTGCTCTTGTAACTACTGCAGCGCTTATTGATACAGGTTGGTATTCGGCTGTGAACGTTACCTCCTGCACGCCGGGAACGTTGCCTATTATGACATCAGTTACTGGGTTCTTGATTACACAACAGGTAAGAGGTCCAGTGAAGAAAGGCGTGTCCACCTGCACTCGTGCTAGAGGAAATACTTCCTTACGTCCTCCGAAGGTAAGACACGTTTGGCTTTTCCCCAGATATTCTGAAGGTGCCACTAAGCTCGCTCGAATGCCAGCTGTAGTCGCTCCAGTATCCCTCAGAACCTGCACTGCTTTTCCTTTTACTAGCCCGGGGTAAAGAGGCAATGACCCCGCCTCTTGCGTGGTGGTAGAACACAAGACTGCGACGTTTGCCACTTCCTGGTTTGCATCACACACCGACGCGGGTTGAGCTCGTTGTCTATTATTGGCACAGAAGCGTGCTGTGTGTCCATAACCTCGGCATGTAAAACATTGAAGTCTGGTACTTGGTTTGACAGAATCAGGCTTGGAGTGGTTTGGAGGTACTGTTCGTTTTTGTTCATCAGGCTTGGACTGATTTGGCGATACAGTTCGTTTTAGTTCTCTCCACGGCCGCCGGTTTACTGGTGGCGAGTTAGTCGATGATCTATTTCTATTGTCGACTGGTGGAGTCCTAGGAGAGTAGGTACTACGAGGGGTTGGTCTATTAGTTGTCCCTTGCGGTCTAGCAGTCCTTGGGGTTGTGCAGCTTGCATTCGCAAACATGGTTGTTTCCTGTCGGCGCGCTATGTTCTTACCAGGATGGGCCTTCCGATACTTCTCAGCCGACTCTATCATTTCTGCTGCCGATTTAGGGTCCCTTTCCTTTAGAAATACTGCCATATCTTTAGAAATGCTCTGCATTATCTGTTCTCTTAAGACGAGGTCTCGCAGGCTTTCGAATGACTTGTCTATCCCTGCCAACGTTAACCATCTATCCAGTAAACTGGTTACTCTAGTCAGAAAAGCGGGCATAGACTCTCCCTCAGCTGGTCTCACTGACCTCAGTTTTTCTCGGAATCCGTCTTCCGTACACTGGAATTTCAACAATAATTGCTTTCTTAACTCTTCATACGCCACTTGTCCCTGCGCACAGAGTGCGTGATATAACTTGAGAGCTTCCCCCTGAATTGTAGCGGACAAATGTAATGGCCACAAATGTCTGGGCCATCGGAGGGCTTCTGCATGGGCCTCGAAACGGAAAAGAAAAGAATCTATGTCATCTAGGTCTTCCTTAAAGAGAGGTAATTTCGGAATAAATCCTTTAGGGGTTACTTCTCTTACTTGTGCCTCGCCATTAGGTTGACCATTCCTAACCTAAGTCTAGCTAGTTCAAATTCCCTCTCTTTCTCGCTCGCGCTCCTCCCGTTCTGCCTGTTCTTTCTCTCTTTCTCGCTGAATCTTTTCTTTTTCCAATCTCTCCTCCCTTTCTGCCTGTTCTTTCGCCAACTCTCCTCCCTTTCTGCCTGTTCTTTCTCTCTCTGAATCTTTTCTTTTTCCAACCTCTCCTCCCTTTCTGCCTGTTCTTTCGCTCGTCTTTCTTCCCTTTCATTTCTCTCCCTTTCAAGTCTCTCTTCCCTTTCTGCCTTCTCATATTTCTCTATTCGCTGAATTAAATACTTAGTGAGCGCCTCACCCGTTAAACCTATGCTCTCCCCTTGCGCTTTAAAGGCCTCAATATCCATGATTACTTTAAAAAAAAAATCAAATGCCGTACAAGAAAAGAAAATCAAAATTCCCAACTACACAGCTATACCCTGCCACAAGTCAGAGCAAGTTAACAAAATCAAATTTACGTGACAAGAAAAGAAAATCAAAATTTACGAGGGATAACACTATCCTTCAAACACATACGTTTAAAATTAATTATACTTCACTTAAACAAAATATCATGAAAGGAAAAATGCTTTTCAAACACTCCAGAAATACTAAGACTAAGGCCTGATTTCTTTTTCTTAAAACACAAACCAAGAAAAGATACCTACAGAGAAGAAAAGAAAAGAAAGCAGTAGAGAAAAGACAGATGGCGGAAAAGAGCGTGAAAGACACAAAAAAAAAAAAAAAAAAAAAAAAAAAAAAACAACAAAAAAAAACAAAAACAAAGGCAAGACACAGAAACTAGACCCTTACTGGGGGACGAACTGTACACACCCCCAGACCCGTAGAGCTGGAGACGGGAAAATATAAAAAAAAAACAAAGCAATTCTGCACACAGCCTAGGCTACCCTAGCACGTGGAAAACGCAATACACACTTTCACTCACACTTACACAGGAGCGTCCCAAACCAATACATAAAACATAAAAAAGATTCTAAAGCAAAGTTCCTAGAGGTGGGAAAGATAGACACACACAACAGCAAGACTAGACCTAAGGCCCTCTCTGTCGACTGAACTATACAAGCCGGCAGACCCGTGTAATCGGAGACGGGATGAACACAGAGTCGAAAACTTCAAAATTCATAAATTTGGCTGACTGCCAACCGTGTACACAACCTGCTGATACCAACTTCTAATAAACGAGCATACAACTTCTAAGCAACGTGTGTACAAACTTCTAAACACATGCATACATACAAATTCTCATCAACGTGTATACAGACTTCTAATAAACGTGTATACGACTTCTAAGCAACGTGTATACCAAGAGACTATCCCTCCCTGAAGTGATCACGTCGGGGTCACCAAATGTCACGACCTGACGTCGGTAATCTGACATGGCGCATTCTCACCAAACGTCACATACCGGCATTCGTGCATTGCGCATTCTTTTTAAATGAAAAAACACGAGATCACTTCCAGGTTGGGACGTCCGTTTGTTAATACACACCAAAACTTCACAATACATAACAATGCATACAACTTTCAACCAGAACAGTTTAAATCAACGCTCAGCAAGCACCTTAATCTCTAAGGGTGCACTTCACAGTCTAAGGTGCACATGCACCGCTACTTAATACTAATGTCTGAGTCTTTCAGTTCGCTTCTCGAAGGGTCTCAGTTACTTATTAACAGTTCAAACAGCTCTTACCCTGATCATCCTTTAAACGGCATGAACGTCACATTGTCCCTTCCACCTGGGTGCCGAAGGTACTCAGTCTCTGGGCACCTGCTCACACTCGTCAAGTCTCTCTTGACTTTCTCACGTCGAGCTAGTCGTTCCCACACACACAGCAGTGGAGTTGCAGAAGACACTCTCTCACTCCCCGCACACAGCAGAGGAGTTGCAGAAGACACTCTCTCACTCCCCGCACACAGCAGTGGAGTTGCTGAAGACAGGCCTCCTGTCGGCGCTTCTGTCGTCGAAACGCCCTCAAGCTGTTCCGGAAGATGGGGGGGGGTTCCTCTCCTCAGGCACCATCATTCCTGTTACTGGTGTTGTCGTCGTCGACGTCGACTCCGGCTGACAAAACCTCTAGCCGTTCCGAGCCCGGCGCCGCACTCCCCCGCACACAGCAGAAGAGTCACTCTCCGCACACAGCAGAAACTTGGAGACTCTACAATGTCTCCGGTACACGACACACCTCGCTCGCACCTCCAAACAGCTTCTTCACGGACACACTCTCTGTGTTAATCCAAAAACAAGTGTCTCCCCTCCTCCCGAGCCTTTCTACCCTCCTCTATATATACACCTCTGTCACCATCGACACGGGTGAGCTCTACGCTTCGCACGTGAGGTCCGAAACTCATGGGGTATCCAAAAATCACGAGGCCCACAATTTCCACTAACATTAGGACATTCACAGTGACAACCTCCATCCCTTCCACCAAACTAAGGCGGGATCATGGGAAAAAAAACAAAACTAAGGAGGCACGGACTGGTCCGTGACAGACGGTGACGACACCATCATCGGCACTTGTCCCGCTTTCGCTCCCGAAACGTCTGGTCACCTTATAAGAACTGATTTAAACAAATTTTTTACTGTGCATTTTGAAAGTATTTATCTGTCTTCATTTTTTGGCACGATTCTTCATTGTTAGCCATGCGTTGCCTTCTATTTTATGACTACGTGGCCGTTCCCAGTTGAATCCTGGAAGCTTAATATCAGAAGAAGGAAGAGTCTTTGTAACCAGGCCTGTAACAGATGTCAAATTATTTTCACGAATGGTGAAACGCTGACCCTCTTTAATAACCATTGCCTTCCGCAATATCACTTGCACTGTGGCTACATCTCCGGGCATCAACATGGGCATGCTGTCAGGCAACTTGATGCAACTAGCAATATCCCATGTCTTGCTGTACATCACCTGGGTGGGGCAAAAATGAGAAAATTAGCATCAGAATGATGCACATAGTCGAAAAGTCACTGTTTTATTAATTTGGTTTTATATGTAACATGCAAAAGATTGAAATTTATCTTTTGTGACTGGAAATATAAAATTTTGAAAATTTCCCATTTTAACAAGACATCAGAATGACTAAAAATGTTTTAAAATCTATGCCTAATTATTCTTGAGCATGAATATTTACTTCAGATAACATCTTCTTAAATAATGTTTTTAACAATAATTGCTTTAAAGAGATTTAAAAAAAAAAATAACCTGAATGTATTTATCCAAAATTGGTTTTGAACGCCCTCCTTCTCCCTTTGTTAAAACGTAAACCTGTGCTTCAAAGGTGTCATACTGCTGCACTGATCCTGGCTCTGCAAGATACATGCCTCGCAGCACAAAATCTGCCTTGATGCCTCTGAGAAGAGTACCAACATTGTCTCCTGCGACACATTTTGGCACAGATTTGCGGAAAACTTGAATGTCTGAAGCAGCTGTCTTGAGGAAATTCCCAAATCCCAAAAGATCAATATCTTGTCCCTTTTTCAGAACACCTTGAATGATGGTTCCAATAGCAACAGTTCCACGACCTGGTACTGACACAGCAGTCTCCACTGGCATAAGAAAAGGTCCTGAAAATCACGAGTTGGAGTGGGAACTGTCTGATCAAGAGCCTCTAGCAATTTTAAAATTGAATTTTTTCCTATTTCGTCCTGTTCACCTTTCATTGCCAACAAGGCTGAGCCTGCCACTACCGCAGAGTTGATGCCGTCAAATCCATATTCATCTAGAAGCTCTCTCGCTTCAAGTTCTACAAGTTCAAGCATCTCTCTATCCACAAGATCAGCTTTATTAATGTACACCACTATATTCTGAACACCAATTTGTCTGGCAAGTAACAAGTGCTCCCTGGTCTGTGGCATTGTGCCGTCTGTTGCGGCTATCACTAGAATAGCACCATCCATTTGAGAAGTTCCAGTGATCATATTTTTGACATAATCTATATGACCAGGACAATCTGTATGAGCATAGTGCCTATTTACCGTCTCGTATTCCACGTGGGTGGAGTTGATAGTGATTCCGCGTTTCTTTTCTTCGGGTGTTCGATCTATGTCTTCATATTTGATAAATTTTGTTTTTTCAGCATCGGCATCAGCAAGTACCTTTGTGATTGCTGCTGTCAAAGTTGTCTTTCCGTGATCCACATGACCGATAGTCCCAACATTACAATGCTTCTTTTGATCCGAAGGCTCAACAGTTGCTGTTGAAAGATTCCTGATCATTGACAATAAGTGGGCCCGTGAATATTTTAAACTCCATGGGTGGAACCAGGAATCGGACTTACGTAAAACCGACCTTGATAATCGACAGAGGAGAAAATACGATCCTTGCACCACCATCTTGATTATTAAGTGCCGTAATAGAAAAATAAAATGTATGTATACTTTATAATTTTTAAAGTTATAAATAAATCTACCATAATTTAATGTATAATATCATTTAATAATATAGCTAAAACTTTTAAATCTCTTTTTTGTTATTATGTGCCGATCAGTAGATAGTACAAAGGTTGTGCTATTTCCGGGTATTACGTCGTGTTGTGCAATACCTAAGCTTTCGATAAACGTATATAACCTGCAAATTATTCAGCAAAATTTGAGCGGTCCTTCCACAGGGGAAGCTAAATAGCGTCCTTGATTGGTTTTATTTTGGTAGGCATTCCTTCAGCATCAGGAACTGCTGAGACAGTATCGTACGTAAGAATTCAAATTTATATTTTTTAACATTATAGTCATCTTAAAATGCTGATTAACGATGTAGACTATTTTATTGTTATCAAATATTTTATCAGTAAAATGCGCGACCCTCGAATGACATTTCTCGCTTTAGAATTAAGCACCTATTTTCAATTCTGTTTTAGTATTGAAAGAAGGTTATTTAATAGTGTCACATTCTTTCTCAGACCGTAATATTACCCTTCCTCACTACTTGCAAATGGTACCAAACATATTTTGGTCATAAAAGTATCTTCATTTATGGAACTTGTTTCAGGTTCAAACATTCATATAGACAGTTCACTCAGTCTGAAGTCTACTAAAGCCATTCTTTTGGAAGACTTGTATATCCACTGCCCATTTAAAAAGCTGTCACTTGAACTGGTCCAGTGTTCTGATACTTTAGCCGACAGGGTGTTTGAAACAGAAGACACCAAAAGAGAGGGAGTACCTCCTAAACCGATGTCCTTACCTTTTTGCAAATTTTTCATATCACCTCAAGGATGCAGATTTGGTAACAAGTGTCGGTATAAACACCCAGAGCCATTTTTAAACTCTTCTGATACCTTTGTCAAAAGGCCAGATAATCAGAATGAAGGCTCAATAAACGTCTCCCTTCCTTCAGCAACATCACAAGCACCTCTTTTTAATACAAATACATCATCAGTTAAGAAACAAAATGAGGGCACAGTGAGAAGTGCTGAATATCCAGATTTAGAAAAAGTATTTGATTGTTCAAATGAAAATGGTTGTACCACCCGCTCTACTCCTTCAGACATCCTAAATCCCCAGCTGCCAACAGCTCAACAGCCTAAAAAGATTTTACACAATGGAGAGCAAAGCCAGAGTGTAAAAAATGAACTCAAATCATCAAAGCGTTGCCATTACTTTTCTCAGTTTGGTACCTGTCGATATGGAGATGGATGCCAGTTTACCCATATCCTGGGTCAACAAAGACTGGCACCTAGATTTCAACAAAGATCCTCATGGTCAGGTCACAGGAATCCTGAATCTTCATACATTACAGACAAAAATGCCAGCCATAGAGGTTGGATGAAAGAGTCACAGAATGACTATAAAAGAATTAGTCCAAATGTGACCAGGGATCGAAGATTCCAGAGTAACTCTTCTGCTGCCTCTGTGGGTAGCTTTGAGCATGAACACAAATCAGCTGATCAGAATGATGGGGAAGAAATAAAGAATTTGAAAAAAGATTTCTTTGTGAGAAAAGTATGTCCTTTCTTTCCAAGTGGAAGATGTTGGCGAGGGAAAAGGTGCAAGTTCCTACACCAGGAAGATCAGGTCCCTAGCTCAGCTGAAGATAAAGATGATGATTATGAAAGAGAATCCCCTCAGCTGAAGTATAGGGAAGGTGAAGAGAAAGAGTCAAGAAATGACAGCTCTCCAGCAAAAAGCACAAAGCAGAATGCACAGTCTCAGAATCCTAGGGTTCCATATATCCCTCAGGGTGTGCGTCGTTGGCAACGAAGTAATTTGGATGACACAGAGGCTTCTCGACTTAGGAGGACAGAGATTGAGCAACTTGTAAAAAGATTTCCGAAGAACAAGTTGAAAGTAGAGAGGGATACACAGGACTCATTTAAATGTGTGGTTACCTTCACACCAACCGATCCAGATTGGGTGAGCATGAAATAGCAACATACTTTGTTAAAAAAGATTGGAAGTAAGGACTGTCTTATGCAGTCTAGAAAATATTCATATGACCCCTGGGTACCTTGTAAAAGTTTTATCTCCATAGGAATAAGTAATATACATCATCATCATTAAAGTCTGGTGTCATGACTGTAACTGATGATCATTACATTTTGATATGTGATTATGAGAGAAATATTTGCAATTGGGAGTCTTCTATCAGTTTAATAGTGTTATTATTCTGACAGATTGGTAAAAGGGAGAAAGTTTAGCGTTTGACTGTACAGTAAGAGGGAAGAGGTGGTGAGGTTTCCTTTTTAAGCCTCATCCCTCCATTAGGTAATCAATAATAATTCTGCCTTAATCTTTACAGATTTTAACAGTTTTCTTTTTTGTTTTACTTCAAGAATAAGAGATTTTGATAAAGACAGATGGGAAAGTTAATGCTGTAATCACACTTCAAGACAGGGGAGGTAGCTTGCAATTGAATATCAATTTTGTATTTGTCAGAGATTGTTATGATGCTTAATGAGATTATTGCCTTTCACTTTCAGCCATTTGATGTCAAAAACTATGACCTGCAGTTGTACATCCCTAATGACTATCCATTGGAGGTGAGCAGTGATTGCAAATAGGTTAAGATGCTGGTTCTGCATTTTTAATGGTATTTTTTGAACGACTAAGAATTTTTTAACATGAATCATTCCCCCAACCTCCGCCATACACAATTTATACCTAGCAAGCAAAATAGTGCTAAAATTATACCTATGTGTATGAAAACAAACTTGATATGTTGGTTTTCTTAATATAACATGCACTCTTTTATTTGTTGTTTACTGCAACTTAAACTATAACCTCAAACAACTTTAAAATGTTATATTTGCTTACAGATGTTGGCCATCACAGTCCCTTCAAAACAGGACTTGCCAGAAACAGTCAGAAGGTTGGTGATTTCTGTTTCAGTATATCAGTATTAGAATAATAGCAATGGAATGTGTGATTGGTCTCAGAAATACAGAATTTGTCTTTTATCAGTAAAACAAATTGCAGACTGAGTAAAATCATACCAAATAAATGCTATTTTTCAGGTATTGGGAAAATAAAATTTTAATGATTATTGTTTTTGTATGCCATTAAAAACATGGTTATTATGTATACAAATCTCTTTGCTGAAGCACAAACTTTGATGGATGTAAACCTATCGTTTTTCTTGATGAAATAGATATTTAGAGGTGTCCATCTTAGAATGGCTGGAAGAAAAAAAGAAGGAATTGGAAGATAAAGGTCAAGTGGAATTGGTATTTCGCCCTTTCATTCGTTGGCTTGATAGATCAATTGAGGATGTGGTCACTGATGGATTGCGACAGGTAAGAGATTTTTCTGCTTTTTATTCTTGTATTTGAGTGCAGGTTCTTGCATAGAATTGAAATGAAAAGAATTTTTTTAATTGTTGCTTTTGGTTTTTTTTTGTGTGGATGCTGTTTGATAGCCATAGATAACTGAAATAAAGCATTGTAAATGAATATTGCATGGACAATTTGAGTAACAGACAGAACTGTTAAATTTGCTAATAATTGTACACACATGATGTCAAATTTTAATTTCAGTTGAAGCGAGAATTGACCGCAGAGGCTGCAGGTTTTCAGTTCATTTCGGCTAAAGAGCTGCAGAAACAGTACCAAGCTAATGCTAATGAGGATGAGATATCAGATGATGAAAGCTCAGATGAGGATAACTCAGAGGACAGTAGCCAAGAGAATGAAGAAGATACCAGTAATTCAGGCTCAGAAGATGATGAATACTCGGATGATAACGAGCAGCCTAGTGGGACTGAACAGACCAGACAGGACAGTAATGGAAACAGAACAGCCAGGCAGGATAAGTTGAGAGCAATGCTAGCAGAGCCCATTCGCAAGGGAACAGAAATAGCACTAAAAAATCTGCAGATGAAGGAAAGTGTAGGCACCTTCTATATTGAGAAGATTTTCCTGGCCATTCAGTGTGAACGTTGCAAAGGAACATCCGAGTTTCTTACATCTGGTGGGCGAACCAACCTGGTGCAATGTGGTCGGTGTGCAGAGAAACAGCTTGCCACATTCAGACCTGCTCTTGTTCATCATTTCTCTGCTGTCATTGGCTACCTTGATCTCGAAGGCTGCTTGCCTTTTGATGTCATTCTCCAGAACTGTAGCATTGTGGCCAACTGCCTTCAGTGCAGCAAGGAAACAAAATTAGGCGTGAGTGTCTATTAAGATAATGTTGGGAAGTGTGCATTCTTGAAGAAGAGTCAGTAGAATCTTCCTGTCTAGGAAATTGGAAGGGGATAAATATTTGATTAATGCCCATATAGGCATTATGGCTTCTATAAAAGCATATACCATTTAGTCTTGGTGATAAGGTAGTGTAGGGAGCTGTTACTGTTATAAAGATTTCAATTGCCAGAAAAACAGTATAAAATTTTATGATATGATGCCAAAGCAACAGCATTTAGGTATGTGGGAGTGACCACATTCATGTTTGTATCTGCACTTATGCAAGGGTACTCAGAAAGGTCCAAAACTGTCCTGTGGTGGAAAACAAGAAAGGTAAATATTAACTCTTATATTTGTCAACAGGCTTTGCATCCAGGTCAGATACAAAATAGTTGGTGTAGAGTCTGTCATCAGAAGATGAAGATTGCTGCAGATGGTGTTCGCTTCACACAGCTGGAGCCGAGTGCTACACAAGGTTTGTTCACTACTTATAATTGCAAAGAACTGTTTAGTCTCATTGATATATATATTAATATAGAAGAGTTGATAATTATATGTGTCCCTCTGGTTTTGTCTCTAACCTTTTATGGACAGTCATGTGCATGCATTAAAATGCTCAAGATAAACAGGTGTGCTTCTGTGTTGCTTTTATTGGACAGATCTGAAGAACATGCTAAAGGTGGTGGTACCACGCCAGCGGCGCCTGCCCAAAGATCCTGCTATTCAGGAAGGCAAACCTTTGCCAAGTTTTGGTACATGCAAGCATTACAAGAAGAGCTATCGCTGGCTGCGGTTTCCTTGCTGTGGCAAAGCTTACCCTTGTGATGCGTGCCATGATGCAAATGAAGATCATGAAATGAAACTTGCCAACCGCATGATTTGCGGGTTTTGCTGCAAAGAACAGGTAAGCTTTCCTGTTTCCACTATTCAGCCCCTGCACTATCCAGTTGGCATGAGGCTTTTGATAATTTGTTTCCAGGTTGCTTCTCTCTTTTTCAGTGACATACAGCCATTTATTTTCAGTATTTACTTGCACATCTTTTTTGCAGCAAGAATTATGGTTCCAACTACATTTTTATATTTGATTATTTTTTTTACATTTCTTTCACAGTATCCCTTATTGATGTATATGTCCATCTTTGATGATGCATGTCATTGTTCATTTTGTCTTCATGTTAATTTCTGCATTTATTATTATGGTAAATCAGGTTTAGTTTAGTCTTTGCTCCAGGAGCATAAGGCCGCAACAATGGTACATCAGGAATTCATAATAATTTTCATTCGACCCATATCCTTTCATTATGGGGATGACCTAATCGTGGATCACCTATGGTTTTTACTGATGGACGCTCTGTCTTCAGGTGTATTCTGCTGACAGACCTTGTAAAGGGTGTGATTTGAACCTGACTAAAGTGCACACTCCACACTGGGAAGGAGGCCAGGGCTGCCGTGACAAGATAACAATGAGCAGGTGAGGACTTGTCACTGTCTACACCATTCCATCATATGCTGATTGCTTTTAAGATCAGTATAAAAAAAAAAAATTTAGAAATTCTTCAAAAAGTGTTTCGCACTTGTTTCAGCAGAAAAAGGCTTGCTCACCTTTGAAAAACTAGATAGCAGTTCATTTTATTTCAGATATGAGTAATTTTGTTTTCTTTTTTTTTTATTTTTTTTTATTTAATTTTTTTTTTTTGCAGATTTGACAAACAGAAACATCGTGGAATGTCCAAAACAACATCTAAACATTCTCAGAAAGTTCAAGATATGCAGTCCAAAAAGAAAACAAAGCTTCGTCACAATTAAGCATTGAGCTGACAGAAAATACTAAAGACTTGCATTATTACAGCTGTAATTCAGCTTTTTGTTGTTTTTGTCTACTTTAAAGGAATTCCTTCTTTATATGTATTTCATCTTGTAAATTTGTAGCTATATTCCTGATATTGCATTGTAATTTTTAAAATTTTTAGTTTCATTGAAATATTTAGATTGCACAGTATTTCAACTGATGTGCAGATAACTTTCTTATTTGTAGGATTGTGATGTTGGTTTGTTACAGACTGGACTTGTTTTTGTTTTGTATTTAATTTCCTAATAGGAATTCAGAAGTTTAGAATTTCATTTGTATGTGGATACTTCAGTTTTATTGATGACTACTTCTGACTACTGTCTTGTTTTACCCATTAATTCTTTTAAACACTGTTTCATTCTATCCCCTAACTATTTCTAAGTCGTTGATCTAAACACACACTTTCATGATAATCAAGTGTTTCTGAACTTTTTATTTGCATTTTGTTTTGCATCGTGTACAGTTAAAAAATACTTTCAAAATACTTTGAAGAACTTATGTTTATGTAATTTTTTACAATTCCTTCCAAGAAAGCCAGGTTAAGACATTTACAGGAAGTCTGGCTCATGGGATCCAGCATACACAGACCCTTATTTTGCAATCTTGTAAAATTGTGATGATAAAGCAGACGGTTACAGGATTTAAAAGTGCTATTATTTTCCTTCTTTGCATTTCCCTTTTGTCACATTTATTAAACATTTTAGTTTGTATTCTGTTGTACTCAACCTTTGGAGATTAGCCTTTGGAGATGTTACTGCACCATCCAGCCACAAGTCTAACTGTGGAGATGATAGTACTGCATCTTTTATTTCTTCATATGAAATCATCTGATCATATCAAGGAATCATCATCACACCCATCAATATTCAGCCACAACTCAAACTGGATACAGTTGTATCTTTTATTGCTTGGCTGAGAAGTGTTTCATACAGAAAAAAGTAGAGAAGAAGCTTGTTGACACAGGGCTACCTCACTATTCACCTCGTACGTGACGAAATAAGATTAGGAAAAGAGAATGTAGCTTGGTAAGATCACTATAGGGACAGCAGTAGATGATGTGATTTCTTATTCAACGAGGACAATAACTGATTTGTCAGGTTAGCCTACAGTTATTCCGTCTTGAGTGTCGTGTGCCTGACATTTTTGCATGCATTTTCCTTCACAGTTACAAGTGAAATCGATGTTTTCTCCTGGGGGTGCGAAAGAGAGAGGGAGCGCATTATCGTTGGTCAGCTGACCAGGAGCAAAAGCATGATTTCTCTCATCTTTTTAAAAAAACTTTATTTTTTAGGCTTTTTATTTTTCCGCATCATCCCTTACGGTTATAAAAAAGTGTGATTTCTACCATTTACCTTGAAACCATCGCTAAAGGAACAGGCATAACATTATTAGCACAGATGTTTGCATCAATATTTCATTTTGAAAATTAAGTAATTTATGGAATTTTCAAAATAATTCTGATCAATTGCAGTGCAAAGATGTAAACTTTAAAAAAGTCAGCCAGACCCACAAATACATTTCGCTTACCAGGAAAGGGAGTTTGTGTGTGTGTGGGGGTGGGGAGAGAAAAGTAAGGAGAGCACTCATAGTGAAGCTCGTAGATATACAATTAAGGATTTCTATTTGCAATTATCTTAAGGTATAAGAGGATAATGCAAACTTCTATTCACGTCGGGATGATCGAAGGCTGCAGAGGATGTCACGGTATTCTGCGGCTGCTGATCAGAACTGCCGCGCCTGTCGGTCTGTTGTTGTTGAGGTTGATGGGATTTGGTAGCGACAACTTCCGCTGCTGCCCAAAGGGACGAGCGGTGTTCGCCTCGCAATCAGGATCCACGTGCCGGGTAACACCCTGGCCCTTCCTGTCGATGACCAGGCGGACGTGGCCCACGTAGTTTTGGATGGAGGACCTCAAAGGTTGGAGGCCAATCTGCTGACTGACGCAGGCGCTGTCTGGGCTGGGGACGTCTCGTCCAGTGCCAGGTGAAGCTGCAGAAGAGACGATCTCAATGCCAGGGGGTCGGGTGGCAAAGATCTTGAAATTGGGTAAAGAAGCAGGATCAGAAGTGTTTAGCAGTTGATCAATCAGGGCAGCTGGCCCGTCATCATTCGACGACATTGCTGGCAAAGGCCTCGACAGCGGTGGGTTCTGAACGAGGCCATCAGTGTCGTTGATGTCGGAGCGAAAAAAATTTACAAGGTGAGTCGGAAGAGACAGAACCTCTCTCTGACCGGTTTGGGACAGGACGATGTCGAAATAATCACACAAACATGACAGGTCTTCCATTTGCTTGTTCATTTTTTCCACCACCTCGTTTTTTCTGATTTTACTGGCAGCCTGCTCCAGAGCCTGCGTGGACTGTTTGACACTTTCGTCAACAGCTTTCTTGAGGGCATCACCTCTCGATGTTATTTCCATTTTGAGACGCTGGACGTTGGCGTTACTAGAAACGGCGTCCACAGCTGTTACAAAAGAGCTGTAGTGTTGGTGAAGTGCGGGTAGAAGTACCTCACGTGTGTGCACATGCACGCGATTACACACCTCCTTTACCCGTCCCATCTCCTCAGCAACGTCCACCGTCACGTGCCCCTCGTGTGAGGTCAGTTTGCAGTCTCTACACACAGCCACGCGGCATCTCGTGCAGTAAAAGCGGAGATGCTCTGAAGTATGATGCGGACACAGGTCTTCAACGTTTGTCTCGTTATTTTCGTCATCACCCGAATCCTCTTCGAGGTAAAAGTTGTTCTGAAAGCCCAGTGCACCTGTTTCAGGTACAGCATAAGTCTTTCTGCACGTGGGGCATGCAAAGCGTGACCAGAGCAGCTGGTGATCAAGTTTTCCAGGCACTCTAGGCAGAATGAGTGGAAACATGGAAGAATTCTTGGCAACCTCAGACGCTCCAGGCACAAAACACAAAGGTGTCTCTCCGACAGTCGCCTGGCCATTTCGGTGTTGATTTGCGGCTAGGTCCCTTTAATTTGTTCCAGATCGAGTTTGTTTATTTGTCTGACCCCAGCATCGCTGGTAAAAGAAAAATAAAATTGTCAGATAACCATTTTCGGAGAAGAAATGATCTTGTCGGAGAGGTTCAAAAATTCTCAGTGAAAGCAATAATTAAGTTCCAAGAAGTTATTTTCACACAATTAAGCATGTTCTTATATTTGATGCATATCTTGAAAGATCAAGACTTTATATATTTGTTTTCAAGTTATGTGCTAAATCTGTGTCGGAAATACCGTGTGGTTTATTTTTGCTGACACTTATACTTCCTTTACAATATGTTTACACTTCTTTTTAGCGTGACTTCACATCTGCTGCTGGAAGTTCAACAAAGGAAAATGGCCAACAAGTTACAATAAAAATTAGTAACTAATTCTTTGGTGTGAGGGCAGTATTCGGACAGGTCAAAGTGTAACCCAGTGTAAACAACAATAACGTTTATCACGGACATGGTCTGTGCTGTTATCCTTCCGAAGCTGATTAAAAGGTTTAGTTTTACCTTCGCAGCATTAAAGAAAGATCCTACTACCCCAATATATGGCCAAGATACTAAAACACTTCCGTACAGGAAAACATTTAACCGAGTTGCAAGAGTAGTCCGAACACAATAATTTTGAGAGAGGCTACGTTATCGAGGTTTTAAATAAATTGACAAAATAAAGTTTGAACCTAAGGCTTCATTACCTGAGCTAGGCTGGAAAGGTGAGGACGTGCGTGGGGTGGCAATCTTTGTCAGTATACGGTGCGCCTGGTGGTGGTATCATGAATCAAACTGAAAACGCGGCTCATTTAACAGCAGAGCAACCAGGAAGTCAACGCTTTGGCTGTCGTCATTCTTACACAGGTGTTTAGATTTTCCCAGAAACTGTACTACCCGAAAGAGCGAAATAACTTCTATGTCTCAAAAAATATAATAATAATAAAAAATAAACATGACAAACTTAGTTCAAAATTTAAAGCAAATTGTAACTGGTACTTCAAACTAATTCTACAGCTTACCTGCCGAGCTCACCTTCCCCCCCCCCCCCCAACACCGATTTTCCACATTACCATGACTCCTGCCCTTGCCCCATCCCCCAACAGGTGTGATCAGCAGTAGAGTTGTGGAATGTTAAGTTAGGTGTGGATTGTCAAGCATGTCAGGGCTCGCACTATGCCGTCTGTTGTACTTTGCTATCTTGCTGTCACTTCCCGGTCCTTTTGTGGAGGTCTTGAATGTCTGGACTCATCCTCCATTCGGATAATGCAGGTCTATAAATAGCATGCACAAATATGGTCAACAAGACACATGAGGATTTTACATAGTTAAATTTTACATTGTAAATAGGAGAGCTTGGACATGTTCACCGAGCATAATTGTAGACAAATGTGATGAGTTTGACCTCTTTCTGTGCATAGTGATGTTTATAGACAGTATATATCCTATGAATTGTCCCCTTCCCCCCAGCATGCACACACCGTTCCCACGATTCACCCAGCTAGGAATAAGTATATTACACTAATCTACTCATCTAGACATTAGAAACAAAAATCGCACACCACCAGATTAAAAAGTTTTGTTTTGTCTCAAATGACAAAATCTGCAAGCGTCCAACAGCAGCGGTTCTCCTTTAATTGAAACCCAACAAACTCACTTGTCTCTCTCCAACATCACCCAACGGGAGGTGTGTTCTCTCTTCACACTTCAGCAATAGGTACTATGTCATTTTCAATTAATTTTATCATTACTGATGATAGATAACAAACAATAATTTCTTACATGTATGCACTTGGAACAACAATATATTTCATTTGCTGATGACATAGGCTTTACACCTTGTTCAGAAAGCATCACAAATGGCAGATGGTAAATGTCAGTATTTCATAGATGTACATGCTAGGGCACAAAGGTTATGACATCTTTCTGCATTTTAAGCTCTCAACACTGATATAACATCAATAGCATCAACTGATAAAGCATAAGTACATTCAAGTTATGAACACAAGTCTGTTCTTTTCGTAAGAGTAATATTGCACTATATGAGCTTTTTTTTTTGTTTTATTTTGTTTACCTCTATGGTATTAAACAGGACCAGAATTATGAGACAGCAAATTATTGTACATAACATCAGACACACACACACAAGCATACTCAAGCAAGCAGACATTTTAATACTGACTCACCTTTTACAAGCCCTACTTCGTCACTTCACCTTATGAAAAGCATGATAAAAAGGATGATCTGTCACTCAAAGCACAATCGAAGGTGTTGAATAATTTATGATTTATTTCATGGATCTGATACACAAATGCCTCAGAAAGACAAAGTCAAGGTATAAAAGCTTTCTTAGAAACACAATGCCATTGTGAACCTAACCACTGAAAGGTGCAAAGATCTGTTCACAGATTACTTACAACAAATGATGTAGTTCTTGAAAGGTAAGCATTATCAAGATAAACATTTCTGCGGAGGGATTTCCTAAGGCTTCACCTTTTTTTTCTGCTATGCTTGAATACCAAAACAAAGTACATATCAAATCACAGCCAATATCAAATGGTACATCAGCCTTTTCATTATATAAGACACAGTAATATACAAAAGGGGGTAAAACTGGAATAACTAGCAGGTTAACAATATCAAGAACCTCACAACTCTGATTATTTCTCTGTTTGTACACAATTCTAGGGATGTAATTCCCTGCTTGAAGCAATAAACATTTCAGAGTGGTTGGGTTTGAATGAGTATTAATTATAAAAACTGCCTTATCACATGCTAACAAAAATTAAAAAAAAGGAAACAATATGAAAGACAAAAATGCAGGCTTATCTGCATTTCACTTTCAGTTGCCATGGGTGGCCAAAGCTCGTGCACTTTCAAGGTTTTGTGTTGTATCACTGATGCTAGTACTTTGTGTGCTAATAGATCTTCAATTAATGTATGGTTTCAAAAGATTCTTTGAAAACTAAAGAACAGCTGTTTGTTAAATTGCAATAAATCAGCATATAAACTACACTAATTGAAACTCAAATACATTTCATACATTTGTTCTTGAAATACAAAACAAATGTTAGATGATAGATGAATGTTTGAAATCACCTTACAAAACCTGCTACAAAGCCACCACTTGCCTGCAACTTGGACAAGTTCGAAGCAAAAGTCTACTACTTTAAACAAAATCTATGAAACTATTTCCCTCAAATAATTTTCTTCCCCTTCAGCAATAAAGGTATTATTTTCATGGAAACATCATGAATTGTGATAATTGTTGGACTGCAATTTTAAACAAATGGTGTGGAATCAATGAATTCTTAAGTTTGAAAGCCACTGTAAGCTTCAGTCTTTAGAAGACCAATGTAAGGACACAACCCACACACACCTGTAAGCAAATGTGCTGCACACACATAGTTGCATGTTCTCTCTCATACAAACAACACACAGAATTAACAACTTTAAACCAAAATGTGAAAAAATTATATCAGTAATTTCAATACAAAGTACACTGTACACATAAAACTGATCTTCCACCTCTTTCATGAGTGAATAAAACTAAGTCTGAATTAAACATTCTTAACGAAGACATATTTTATATTATTTTTACACTATAGAAGCAATCTGCTCTGATGAAGCATTTTTCAAGTTTAAAAAAGAACAAAAAAAAAGCTACACACTTCTGAAAGAACTTTCCCTTGTTGAAATAAAAATAAATGATTTAAGGGCCATAATAGTAATTAAGCTTAGTACACTCTCACCAACAGCCATGAGACTAATGATTGAGATGTAATACTGATAGGCATAATGTCGTATCTACCTGTTTCTAGGCCATTTGATGTCTGAAAGGATGCAAATCATTGCAAATAAATTGTGAATTAGAAAAGAAACAAGGGATAACCCTCCTCCAGGCCAACTCATTATGAATATAAAGCAAGGGAGCTACCAGTGGGAAACTGAAAATTATTTTTCTTCTTTGTTCAAGATGCTTTTAAAAGTTGAATGCTGAGCAAGATGTGCTGTGTTTACCATATCTGTGAGCACTACAAGTTCAATAGCTATAGACTGGAGGTATCTTGATGTACTTTAGAAAATGGCAACAGCCCATGGGTGTGCTATCTCCCAGCAATTCTCAGAGCGCTTTTCCTCCCAGCCACAACTACAGCTCAGAAAGTTATCTCTCCACAAGAAAAATTATGGATGGCAATCTAGTAGTAGTAGTAATAATAAACAAAAATTCTTAAGGGAATGCAGTAGTCAACAAGTGATGTACTCAACATCAGTAACTGCACATCAGACTTGTTCTCTGAAAGCCTACAAATTAAGGCTGCAAAACTGACTGGCAAAGATTTGGCATCCACAATCAATTATCTCAAAGAAAATGATATGTCTTAAGCTAATCAGATATATAGATTCCACTTCTTATTTACATAATGATTTCTTTCTTCTTGACTACCTATAAGCAGTCTTAACTTGGCATCTAAAGATAAATTTGTTAGCCTATTAATTTTTGACTCTGTCTCGCTCCACTCCTCTTTGACTAACCAAGCCATGTCTGAAGTTCAGTCTGAAATGTTTTTACTTTCATTGAACAGCCTCTGTTGGATTTATGATTCTTTAGACTTTATAGAAATGTAGAGGCTGTCTGCTGTTCTTTACATATCAAAGTAGTTGTGATTAGCCTCACCAAAACTATTATTCAACTTCATCAAATCAACACATTCTGTATTGCATCTTCATCATTGCTTTCTCACATCATCATGTTTTGTCTTGTCTTTAAATGCATGGACCTGCTTCACTACATGAGACATGGTAGATGCCTCAAAAAGCAGTCCTGATATTTCTCTTTTCTGGAAGATAGGGCCTCTTCTTTCCCCACCCGCAACCACCACCAGCAAGTCTCCTTCCACCTGTCAACTCATTGATCTTTGACCTCACGGAGTGATGGGGGAGGGGAGGTGAACACCCTGACTGTGTAGAACTTTAAAATGATTACAGATCCTGCTCATGACATTTCTTCTTTCTAGGGCAGAAAAAGATTTTCTGAAGGTGGAGAATAACAAGCTATAATGAGCAGCAAGCCAAAACTATTCAGTCCAAACATGGAAAGATCTGATATATCTATTTGATAAAGTATATCAGCCAATCAAAGATACACAAATATCAAACTGCAAATACTGAATAAAAAATGCAATCAACTGATGATGGAAATGTGATTTGAAGATTTAAAGAAAAATACATGGATGGATGCTGTGTTTGTTAAGATTATTGGACTAGGAAGAACTAAAAGCAAGTAGGAATTTCAACAGTGTAGTATCTTTTCTTAAAATGTATCAATATAAGAACAGATAAAACCATTACCCACTCACAGAAGCAGCTTGGCAGTCATTTAGCAGAAAAAAAATTGAAGAGTGAGGTGTTAGAGACCACACTTTTAGTGAAGCCAGCTATTTTTCAGTAAAGGCAGTGTCTATCTCTTCTCTTTCTGTCTTACCTTCACCCAACCCTCTGATGAGTCAGGTACCCAAGTTGGCTGCGCCACATGGGTATGGAACCAGTGCTGCTATGTTCAGACACCAGTGCGCAAACCAATTGTTTAACAGAGGTTATATTTAACACAGGTGTTGAAGTGGATCATAAAAAAATATCAAAGCATGCAGCTGATGCATGAAAATAAACATTCATGGGCTAAATAAAAGGCATTGTTTAAAATAACTTGAAAAATATAAACATTGTAAAAGTTATTGTTATGAAGCAGATGTGACTTCAATAGCTGACAAAACTGAAATGTTGATTAAAAAAAAAAACAGAATAGGTTTGAGACAACTAAGTTGCAAGGAAAGGAGATCAAAATGGGATAGGACCGTAGGGTAATGTTTGGAAAAGAAGAAAGTCGTTTTAATACGGCATGAAAATCACAACACAGCCAGCTTGTTGATGCGGTCCCAATGGAAAAGAGTAATTGCTGTTACACTGTCAATTCAGAATTCTTCCTTTTTCTCTACCCACTCTTTTCCCTCAAAACAAATGCACAAAACACAGGAACAAAGCAAAATTGCTTAAAACCATTCTTTCCCCAAGAGTTTCAAGACATTCTGGGAGGAAAAAGTAAAACAATCTCGAATCAGATGTGAAGATTTTTCACAGCTCAGACAAGTCTGTATTTGAACGCCACAAGAAGAGGATCTGATCCCTATTCAGGCCATGTGTCACGTGGTGAGGTAGTCTAGTGCCTTGTCTCTGTCTAACTGGTGTTTGATTAGAGCTGTTTGGATACGCTCTCCTGTGAAGCCCAATTCAGTGAACTGTTGGTATAAGTCAAGGAATTGCTCAGCCTGCACACAGAGATAAATATCTTCAAAGATTACTGCAAGTTGCTTTTAAACACTTTTCCTTGTCCTACTATGAACACATGATGCAATCATTTCCATATATCGATTTCAAAACGTAGTTCAGTCAAAACTGAATAATTAGTTGAACTGGCTCTGGATATCAACTACAGCTACCAGGCCATCTTTAATATATCCGCCACCTACCCACTATTGAATCCTAAATGTGGACTGAAAACACACCTCTTACGTAAACATTATTCCTAACAACCTTTCCCACCATGCTCATCCTTTTTCACACCCTTCCCTGCTTGTCTTTATCATGACACTCTCAGTTCTTGTTATTTGGTTTATCTTTGCACTTGCTGAACTTGTTTTTAATCATTATTAGCACTTTGTTCTTAGTTCATGTGTTACTTGTTTGTTTTCCTGTTCCTCGTATACTGTCCATGTCTCGTTCTTTTTCTTAGGCCTAAGAGCATGCTCCTTAACAGTGAGTATGCGCTTTACAAATGTTGCATTTATTATCATTATCCACTCCAGTTAATATATTTATGGTCAGAATTACACAGTGAATAAGTCTGGTCCAGTATTCTTTATGATCACATCAAAAAAGACCTGCTAGTCATTTTCTGTGACTAGGAAATAACTAGAAATAGCATCCCCTTCTCTCCTCCCAACAAAAGAGGAAATAAAATCTACCTCTTTATGTGATTGAACATATCTTTTTTGATATCCTTTCAGGGGAAAAAACCCATCTCTTTATGTTACCAAACATACCTTTTATGATTTTGGAAAAAACCCACCTCTTTATGTGATCAAACCCACCTTTTTGATATCATTTCGGAAAAGCTGCAGCCCAGTTTCTGCAAGTTCTGGCTTAAACTTTTTCTCAACCAGCTTGTCCACATTAAGAAGATGATCTAGAACCTAAAGAACAGAAAAAGAACTATACAACAGAAAACGTAAGAGAAATGGTCAGTTCTTACAACACATAAAAAAAAATCTAAAAAAATACTCATGTAGAAAAATTCTGTATAAACACAGATGAAATAGTTGCAAGCCTAATATAAGTTTATCTATTCCATTGTCTACCTTAATTATGCCTGCAGCAGAACTGAATTTTTGTTATATCAAAACATAAATTTTTCCCATTTTATAAACAGTTCCCTTATTTGATATTGCAAGAATTTAAATTAAAAAAATGTTTCATTCATGCAGCAAACCAGCATGGGCAGAACGCAGTGCATGAGAAAGGAAAAAAAAGACTGCAGTACTGCTTGATGATTGACAAATAACCTAACACTGACCTCTTTTTCATCTGCACCAAACTTTTGTACAGCCCTGGCTGCACGTGATCGTGAGAAACCCATGGATGTCAAAGTGTTAACAAAACCCTGGGCTTCAGCAGAAAGACTAGAATAGGGGTCAGCCTCAGGTGGTGGTGTTATCAAGGTAGCTGAAGGTTGTGGAATGGGACTGACACGTTGATTAGGTGATGGACTGCTGCTTGATCCTGATCGTGGGTCAGGGGAGTATGATCTAGGAGGTGGGGGAAGAGGTTTGTAGGGATTCCAAAGCTGAAAAAAGTCCAAAAAGTTCCACCATATAGAAAAACACACTTGCTTGAAAAAAAAAATCAATGAAACAAAGTATACCAAAACCATGAAAATCCACTGTCTTATTCATGGAGAAAACAAATCCAGTAAATTGTTAAAAAGGGCATAGGGAATGGCAATGCTATCATAGCCTTTGTTGCACATTCCAGATAAAGGTCATATTAAGTTATGAAACTGAGTTCAGAAGAAATCTGTGCTCTACTTCACGTTTTGAATTTTTTAAAATGAAATATTTCAGTTACCTGTGGTGTCTGAGTCTGTGATGCAGAAACCTGAGCTGCATTTCCTCCTCTAGATATGGAGAGGTCTGGAGTGCTCTGTGTACTACGAAGTGCCCCATTCCTACCCACGTCAAAACCATTAACTGCAGGCAGTCCCGGCCCATCTACAACACCATTTCCAAAAGGATTATATTTGTTTTCCATTCCCAGCACAGTGCCCATGGAGCTCCCCCCAGCATGAGGAAATGAGAGGGTGGGATTTGTGGTTGCCTGCTGGCTTTGGTGTTGACTTGCCGCCGCCGCTGGCTGTGACTTGTGAACACTGAATAAGACTGAAGCACCCGAGAAAGTGTATGCACTTTGTGATAAAGGTTCATCCACATAGGAGACTGGAATGATGCTGGCACTAGATTCATCGAGTTGGATAAACGAGTTGTTTATCGGACCATCAGTAAAATCTGAAGTCAGGGCTGATGTATCTATGCTCTGTCCATGGGATCTAATTGGTGGCAGCACATGTTTGGGAAACTTTCCAATCATCTGTTGTGGAAGAGGAGAAGAATGTCCTGAAAACCCTGGACTGACATTAAGATCAGTGATGTTCGTTTGTTTTGATGCCAGTTCGCTTTGGTAACTGACTGTCTGCTGGCTGTAGTCTGATCTGATCTGAACATAGTCCCCTTCACCAGTTGGCTCAATGAAAAGTCTCGAGCCAGACAGGTGCTGAGCTACTTTTTCTGACACTTCAGTTGCACTCCTATCTTCATTATCTTGTGAGCTATTTCTTATATCATCATTTCCACCTACAATGGATATAGCTAGAGTAGAAGTACCACTCTTACCAACCACCTCTTCCTCATTTTGGGTCACCCCTGTCTCATTGGTAACTGCAAAAGTCTGAGTATCAGGATTTAGCGAAGGCTCTTCACCAGCTCCTCCCATGTTTGAGCCACCCAGCAGGCATCTCAGCTCTTCCATATCATCTATAGTTTGAAGTTCAAGAGCTTCAAATGGATCTCCCTCTTGCTCAAACATTGCCAAGTCCACCTGTGCCTTACCTTCCCCAGGTGGTGATCGCAGTTTGTCCTTGCTGGTTTGGGAAGCCAGGATGGTAATTGGAGTCAGAATGGTGTTGCTGTTCATGGAGGATGCTGCTTGTAGCTGCCAGGGCAGTTTAGATGGGTGAGGCTGACTGTGTGTTTCACTGTCTTCACCTAAAGACTCAGGCTCCTCTGGAGCTGCCGCTGGAGTTTCTTCCTCCAAATCTGATGAGTCAGACTCTGACTGTGCAGCAGCTATAGCCGCTTTAGCTTTCTCCCCAATCTCTTTTTTGGCTGCAGCCTTGACCTTTGCTTCTTCACGTGCTCTTGCCCATGCCAAGACTGCTTCCTCTGTGTCATATGTATACTAGAGTGGGGGCAAAAAACACAACAGCATTGCAATGTTAGGATTAGATGCACAGCATAACTCAGCTATCTATCTAAAGGTTAATTAGTAAATATATGTTTAGTGCCAAAAATACTATTTGATAATCAGCTTAAATGACAGAATTGTGAAGACTTTTACCTTAATAAGGGCTCTGGATTAAACCTATTACATGAAAAAAAAGGTATATTTCATACTGCCAGAAGAACAGAATCACAAAATGCTACTACCTCTTCATGCAGAGCCTGGCATGGTGCAGGCCTTTGAAGAAGTTCTGGTGGAAGGATTGCCTGTTGTTAGAAATAGTTTTTAGAAACATAGCCTGCATATGACAGAATCATAAAATTTTTCTCGACTTAATTATGAGGAAAAAAAAAAGACTGACATCTCGAGTCACGGAATGTTTTCCCACTGCTTTCAGCTTTCAGCAAATTGTTACTGTTGGGATGCTTTCTTCAGTGCTCATAAGATGAAGTGTAGTTGTATTCACGTGAAGTGAAAATGGTTTTGTAGCTTTATAATATTTTAAAAATATTTTTAAAAGCCTCATTTGCAAGAAAAAAGAAATCTTTGGTGCTGCAACCTTTGGAGGAGGACGAAAGGCCATTCCAATTTTAAAAGGCACTCCATCCAGTGCACAGTGGCTAGAACCAAGACCGATGCCTGCATGTAAAGAAAAAGCTATCGTTATTATAAAGTAATAGTTATTTATATGTTCAGGTTTCAGCAAGCAAACTTTATATACCTGAAACCTGAGCACAAGAACACAAACATAAGTAAGCTGCAGAAACAAAATCTGCTATTGCTGAATTTAGTTCAAAGACACCCACTTATCACTGAATACATTTTATGTTTTAAAATATCAATATTTCATTAAGAAGTAACAACAAAAATGACAAGTTTGAGATATACTAAATTTGATATATACAAATAACATTTGACTCACTACACCTGGGTGACTACATAGCAGAAGCACCACAGCCACAGTCGGGAGTGAGACATCATATTCACTATAGTGGACACTCTAGGTTATTTTTAAAAATTAAGATTAATACTGAAAGTGCAATCATAAATGACTACAGCTACACTACTTTAGTATCATAAAGATCAAATTTAGAATATTAAATAGTAAGTTAGCTTTAATCTGGAGTGTCATTCACTGGGACAAGCACACTGGAAAAAAGTTTTATTTTTCAGTTTAAGACATATGGCAGAAACGTCTCCTACAGAGACCCAGCTACAGCAGTCAAGACTCATTTTACAGGCTAAACAGAGAAAAACAGGTGACAATCATAAGAACAGGTTATTCCAGATTCAGGTGTCATATGTTCACCAATTTCCCCAAAGTACCCAGAGTGCCTCTGCAGCATGGCCCCAATGATAATAGTCCACTTTCTGCAGGACTGTCTAGCGCTCCAAAAACTATAAGCAAAGACATGCCTGTTGACACACCACTGAAAGGAAAGATTTTCGGATCTCTGTAGTGTCTACAGCACACAGAAGACTATCAGGGCTTCTGGGGTCACTGGTTAAGCATTCAAAGACGACACATAGTGAGTCTGAGGTATTCTTCATTCAACAAACAAAAAAAAAGATCTAGTGCAGAAATGTGAAATTTATTGGAAGAACATCACTGTATAATTCCTCCTGCCAAGTTATTTACAATGGCAAACTCATTAACCTTTCGTAATGAAGACCGGCATAAGACAGGGCTGCATATTATCTTCAATAATCTTCCTGATGGTCATAGACTGAATTATGCGCAAGACAACACCGGTATCCAGTGGACCTTCACCAAACAGCTAGAGGACCTGGGCTCCGGTGCATAGGCGGTCTTAACTTTTCGTCTTGCTTAACCCGCTTTTCGTCTTGGCTAAGTTCGCGGTCTCAAGCCTGTTGCATGAGCGATCTCAGCCCCTTGCTTAGCTGAGAAACGGGTCAGGTCAGCCCGGCGGTCGAGGTCAGCGATATAAATAAATTCGTCCGGGAGCGGCCTTGCCAACCGTATATTCCACCAATGAAAACTGCGCTACAGCGATGGTGCTGAGCCGCGAAATTCGTCTGCACACCATGGTTGAAACGAAGGAGAGATGTGCGACAGCGAAATATTAGTCTTAATCGAGGAGGTTACCAGGGAGAAGAAGAGGCTTTACCAGAAAAAGATGAAATAAGAAAGAAATGAAACAATTTAAAATCTTCCACAATTTCATCTCGCAGTCGTCAAAAACATCCACCAACGGGCGGGGGCAACCACCAGAAACACCAGTGATAAACGGAGAAAGTGATAAATATTTTAGATGATTGCAGACAACTGATGGCCGGCATAAACATCGAAGGTTAGTCATTTTGTTTACCTGTGTAGACTTATTTTTTCACGTCTGTGTCATCCGCAGAAAAAGATCTAGATACCGAGAGAATGCAAATGCAAAGCCGATAGTCAGCACACAACAGCCGGTTTAGAAAATAAATATTTCCATCCGAAATACAGTTATTTAAAATGACTAGGTACATTTCTCATTTAGTTTTTGTGACAGGTGGTGAATCATTTACACTGGTTCCTCAAGAAGTCTTTTGTAATAGGGGAGAGTAATAAAATAATATTGACATATGTAGGAGGTGCAATATATGTACTCATGTAGAACACCCCAGTTCCATCTTCTAATTCAATAATGGAAATGCTTTTGTTAGAAGTATATGCAGATGTATTATTTTCTTGCATAACAAGCAAGAAGGAATTGAACATTTCAGACGATGTTTTCAAATGGGAAATTTTAAAAATGTACTTTATATCACATAGATATTCCTGATGGTAAGTTTGAACAAAACATAAAATATTAAGGAAAAGCGCCAATATTTTTTGTACTTTACTTCCAAAGCTGGCTTAAAATTATAAATTATTTAATTCAAGTGCCAAACATAGACTATGACATAATTTGGGAGGTGTACACAGCAGGTTTGTCTGTACATCCACAGTCAATTTGGACATTTAACCAGTTTTAACTACAAGTCTAATACATGTTACAGTACCAGTGTTCTACAGTTTAGATTCCAGTAGACACTGATCAGCTTCTGAGTGACATGGAAGTGCAGTGTCTACATTCTTTACCAGTTGCATGTTATAAAGTTCTGAAATAGCTATACCTGGGTCCAGTGAAAAGTGCTAAATATTAACTCTAAAGAGAAAAACATGTCCTTCACAATCCCACCAGCAGCATGTAGTAAATATCAACATTACTGCTTTTTATAGTTACTTTGCATCACAAAGAATAACAAGCAAGATAACAAGCAGGTGATGTACCAAGCAGCCAGTATTCCATCCGTCAATTGAGTCATCTGAAGAAAAACAAAATACCTGATGATACAAGAGAATCCACAACAAAGATTAAAGAAAGAAAAACTTTGTATCTCCTGGACAGTGAACTTGATCATGTTAAAAAAGAATCGCAATTGATGGAAATCAAAATAAATCTGGCACAGGCTGAGGTAACAAATATTACATGGAAAAACAGATGGAAAATGAATTGGTAATGCCGGCTGCTCAAAGTGTTGATCAACTGGTTGAGGCGGATGCTGCTATTCAGCCAAAGTCAAATTGAATAATAAATGTTGTGACCATTCAGTTAGAAATTATGACAGCACTATGGAACACCTGATGATTTTTGCTGCTTTGGCAGGGATGTATCTGATGTCACACAATATATTCTGGAGCACTGGATATTAAAGGGGAGGAGTTTATGTATTTCTAAACCATGATGCAAACAAAAGGGTGCAATATATTATAACATGGAGTAAAGACACATACTAACCAGCCCACAAGCAAAACTTGTGCATTTTAACCCTGACAAAGCAAAGACAGTATTTACCATAGTTGTTCCTGAAGAAAATGGAACCAATTTTTGAGAACATCATTGGTTCTCTTAATGGTGTCACTTGTTGAGCTGTGGGCACAGTTGAACTTTTCCTTGTAAAAAAAGGGGATACTAAGCCAATCAGTCAGCGGGTAGCTTCTGTCTCCCATATTCATCCCATGTCAATGCCAAAAGTGTCAGCCACTACAACTTGCATTATGCCTTGTTGCATAAAATTGTAATGCCACCATCACCTGCAAAAGACATAGGAAACATTATTGACCCCAATGATTTATATATTTTAGTACTCACATCTCAACGAAACTGTCCATTTTTAGTTAAAAAGGACGATGTGAACATTAACCTATTATGATTATTTACCTCTTGAGCCACATGCTTACAACTTGAGACATACTGCAAGGAACTGCCTGTCAAATTGATAAACATGTATTAAATCAAACTATATTGGAGTTTCTGGGTGCTCTGCTACTTTATTCTGTGTTGTTTTACTTAAATACAATGACATCAATTTTTTTAATAATGTTAATGTTAATAATACTCTAAAACAATACTTGGAGCACAGTGGATGGGCCAGAATTGTGCCTCTGCTCATATGAGCCAAGTATAGCAAACTGTGAATTTTCTTGGATTATTGCTGTCACCAGAGTGAAAGTAGAAAATTTTCATTACTTTTATTGCAAAGTTCAAGTTTTATCCTTTCCAAAAATGTATTGGTTTTGTGGTCTCATGTTTACCTGAGAGCATCAATAATAACAACAAACATCACCCACTGTCGTCAACACCGTCTTCAGTTATACGCCATTGTTTTATTGTGTAACTATATTTTCATGTCATTCTAACATTATTAAATATTTTTAACGTAATGCTGTCAATTACACTTATTAATTATATATTTATATAGTGGTGGTGACTGTAGTCTTACCTGCAACAAAGGCGGAATAGAGTCTTTTCGTTGAAAATGATGGTCGAAATCATTTTCCATTGTTATGTTCGCTCGACGGAATCAAAAATGATGAAACAAATCGACGTCATACATTTCAAATGGATTTGATGGATCGCTGAAGTAGTGAAAAATCTGTATCTGTCAATGGTATATGCAGAGCAAATTAATAAACAACACGATCAAGCGCCTCTGTCACTACGAAAGCCGCCGTACGGTCATGCGTAAGCAGCGTGTCGCGGCTAAGCAAGGAGTTAAGACAGGGGGGGACCAGTCTCAAATTTTAAGACTAAGACCGCTTGCTTAGCGAGTTGAGACCGCCCATGCACCGCGCTTAGCAGGCGTCTTAGGTTAAGACAGCGTGCTTGGCTTAACTGCGGTCTTAACTCGAGTTAAGACCGCCTATGCACCGGAGCCCTTGACTTTGCAGATAACATTAGTCTCCTATCTCATCGGCAACAACATACACAAACCAAACTGAGTAAGCTAGCAGAGGAAGTGGAGAAGACTGACTTAAATCTCAACAGAAAGAAGACATAAGTGATGAGAATCAACAACAAGCAGGAACTCTCAAACCAACTTCAAGGAGAGAACATCCTGGAAACAGACCGCTTCACATATCTGGGAAGCATGGTCAACAAGGGCAGTGGAGCAGACGATGACATCAAAAGCCGCATCAACAAGGCCAGGCATGCTTTCAACAGCCTACGCCCTATCTGGAATAGGACACATCCTGCGCAAACCAGCTGAAACCACTGCCAAGCAGGCACTTGACTGGAATCATCAGGGGAAGAGGAGAGTTGGGAGACCAAAGCAGACATGGAAAAAAACAGTAGAAAGTAAGTCAAAGGACGTTGGAACCATATGGGGCCAACTGAAGGGGGCTGCCCAAAACTGAGTCTGCTAGCGAGGTGTTGTTGCAGCCCTATGCTCCTTGAAGAGTAACTAGGACTAAACTAACAAAACTAATCACTGTATAAACAAAAGACAGTGAAAAATGTTATACCATTGTTCTGATTTGGAGTTTGATATGCTGCTTGCTTGTAGGCCATATTCCTGTAAAAATAAAACTTGTCATTGTTTCAATGTAGTACTAATATCTGCGCTCTGGAATATATACTGAAATTAAATGTTAAAACCAAATTTGCTCATTCTAACATCTTGGCCACTGATTAATTGAATACAGGAAGATAAAAAAATCTTAAAGATTTAAGTTGATAAAAAATGGAAAATACGGTATTACAGGACTGGAGTGTTAGAAGAAACTTCTAAATTTATAACTAAAAATAAATTAGTCAATGTCATAAACATACACATAACAAAGCTTCACAATTCTCACCCTGAAAAACAGTCCTAATTATAATCCATATGTAAATGATCTAGGAAAATTTCACATAACAAAGTTAAAATTAACGCTAAATACACGATCATATTTCAATGAGCAAACATCTTCCTCGTTGTATACTGCTTGCAGTATGAGAAGATCCTTTCTTTCTACCAGAAAATTATTGAATAATAAGTAAAAATTAATTATATTAAATTAAATAGTGATTCGGAATCGACAGTAGGCTGAAGAAAATTCCATATGGTATATGGACAATGATTGTATCTGTATGTCTTACAAGTGTAACAGATCTTTTTAAATACTTGTCTTTACAACGGTGAGTCATTATCGTCTGACTGTCGTTGCAACGTAATTTTCCTTCTGTTGTTTGCACTGTTATCTTATTATGTTTAAACCTTATTATAAAACAAAGAGTTCTGAATCTAGAATCTTCCTGCACCACGAAAAGGTTGAAACTAAAGACTGAAGTTAAAAAACTTTGACATCTGACATTTCTGAAACTCTCATTTCATTTGTTTGGTTAATGAATAAGCATCTTCACAGAGGACAAAAGATAAACAACCGATGACTACTGCATGAAAACAAGGAAACTTAACATTTGTTCGTAGGCTTCAGAATTACCTGATTGTACAGACGTTTCAGACGTAAACTACCAGAAACAGGCGTTTTCTATTTGTTCTTGCTCACTAAGATCGTCGGCCATCATGAGCCTTTGACGTCACTTCCCAAAATAAAGAGAAGGGAGGCCACTTTTGGATCAGTTTAGTTTGTAGACCTGGGTTGTCTCTCTTACACTGCTTAGTCATACATCGCCACCCACTCCTTATTTTATCTGCATTTACAACTAGATATAAGGCCAGTGGTTGTAAACACCAGGTCAAGAAAGGGAAGATACGAAGTTACTACATGTACTGGTGTACACCGTGTCAGAAACTGAACTAATCCAGAATTAACAGATGGATCATCCAAAGAGAACTATACGTGGCGGAGATGAGGTATCAACACTCAGTCCACGATATTCACTGTCAGCGACATGCTTGTTATTATCTCGTCATTGAAGAATCTACAATATGCGTCTGTGTGCGAAAAGTTTTGGCGCTCAGAAAAACACAATGAGCACGTGCCCTCCCTTGTCTCTCTCTCAACGGGGAAAAGGGGGGGGGGGGAACCCACAAAAAACCGAACATGTACCACATGTGACTTATTCATTAATTTCAAAAAAAAAAATCCTCGTCAAAAAGGCACCAACCCCCATCTTTCGACATGCTTTAATTTTCTCTCTTGTTCTTTTAATGTGTTTGTTTTGTAGTAGTGCTTCCTTTCCTTTGATCGAAAGCTCGATGTGAAAAAAACATAATCTTTGCTTATTCAATTACAATCGTAAAAATTTCTCAGTTGTTTGTGTGTGTCTATCCACAGAAAAAAAGTAAAACGTCAGCGTCAGTTCTTCTGCAGGGGAGTGAACACGAACTAATATCCCTGGACTGCTGGCAGACTATTCCCCCCCCACCCCCCCCAGTTAACTGCTAAAGCGAGGCATGAGTCGACAAAGCTTCCGGTTTAGTCACATTCTTTGTTTAGGCTCGCCGAGACTAACAGCGAACTTCACAAGAGCCTATAAGCGTTGGTCTCGGCAGACAGACAGCAGTCCACCTTTAGACGTCCGTACTGGAGTGCCAAATAAAAAACAAAAACAAAGCACACACATGAGAAATGATAAATGCTTTAAACTCAAAGAAGCATGCACATTTAAACAGCAGACAATTATCTGCGACTATCACTTGCAAGAAATAGATAAATAGAAAGAAATGAAAAAATATACCCTCAAAGGAAAAAAAACTTTGTTACCCTTTTTAGTACATTTCAAATAAAGATGTGTTTAAATTTTTTAATTTTATTTAAAACGTTTTAGTCTTTTTGAATTTCATTTTTGTTGTTAATGTTGTTATTTACTTTGTGACTTTATTCCCTTCTTATAGGTTGACTTAGGGGAGATAACCATAGTTTACTAGTCCTAGAGTAGCAGTTACCTATCTTCCCTAAGTTGGTCAATACGATATTTAAAAATTAAATTATTTAACTATTTGTAGACATAGACTGATGGAAATGATTTAATATTGCATTGTCACCAGAAATGAGTAACTTGTGAAATTTCAGACCTCTAGGACAAATTGGAAGTGGGTGAAAAATCGATTACAAAATTCCTGAACAGACGAACATAGTGATTTAAACGCGTCTAATAACAACAACAACAGCAACAATAATAAAGCAAAAACCCAATAGCTGATAAAGAGAAGACTTTAATTTACGATCTTGACAAGCAAATTGTCCAAATACATGTGTCGCACATTGTTTTGTTGTACAATAAGCATATATACAGCAGCCACCACAGCAGCAATCCGGGATACCCACGTAGCTTTCACGTAGCTTTTCAGCTTTGTTGACCAGAGGTTAGTGCAAATCACGTGCTGTCAGTTCCTTGACCTGTCGCTGAGGGGCGTGGAGGGGGAAACGTAACGGATATTTATAAACATAACATACACAAATACAGTTATCAACAGTTAAATCAAATTGCTGTTTGGCTGAAACTGAATCTATAAAATGTACACCATCTTTTCACAAACAAGCGTCACCCAGTGTGTGCAGAGGTCACGGCATTCACCACTGTCCCATCACGTGATTTGTTGTTATTTCGAGTGATTATTGTAGTGTGTGGGTGACAAGGCTGCTATAAATAGACGCGCTTCAGTCTTCCAGCACCAACACATGTCTGGAACTCAGCATTTACACAAAACGTGGATCTCGCAAACAGCAATTGTTCATAGAAAAACAATAGATATCAAAGTACATCTGGTAAACAACGCCGAAAACGCAAAAATATAATTTTAAATGCGGTATATACACCATTAAGCTATCGCGACCACACTCCATTCAACCGAGACACGATAGTAAAGAGAGACCTGCACCTGAACAAATGTCGCTGGGACGGACCTGCCTGACAGGTAAGAAAGATACAGGTGTAGGGAAAGATCACATGCTCTGTGGTAGGGAAGAGCAGTTGCTGTTTAGGGCACGGTATATGAAAAGCGGTTCCTAACATTCTTCTTAATATCAGTGTGATAGTTCATGCGGTTTTTTTCGCTTTTTTCAGTCACCGGCCTGACCAAGTTTCGAATTCACAGCCTTCTGCTCCGAAGCTGAGCGCACAAATCACTACAGAAACTTCCACTAAAAATGTACTACGAAAAGCCTTGTTTGGCACGCGCATGTGGAGAGACTTGAATATTGCACAAAGAGAGAATGGTGAGAGAGAGAAGAAAGGAATAGAGAGAGGAAAGAGAGATGAACGGAATGAGCATTATTTTGGACTACAGTTTTTCAGTCATCTTTATCTCATATCCTTCAACAACAATCTGTTAGGCAGCAGCACGTTAAAACAAACAATCACTTTTTTCAGACAGTCGGTCCATGCTCTGGGCAAAGTCGCGGTTTTTTAAAACATGGAGTTATCTCCCCAGTGGAGTATGTCCTCGCACACCCTCGATCTTGTCTGCGGACATCACGGGCATCACAACACATCTCTGTTCATTGGACTGATCTCTCCTTGTGCTCAGAACTTTGGCATTCAGCCCGAGCTCACCCACGCTTGTGTGCACTCACACCTGGTTATCTCCATGTCTGTCAGTCTGTCGTGCAGTGCCATCAGTGGGAGACAATCATCAAAGCAAAGAGTTTATTCTTGTAAACTTGAAAGCTGTATTGTCTTCGTCTCCCCTCCCTCACTGTTACTTGCACTAAAGTCAGTGGTGTGTATACCACAACGCAAAAGAACTGTTATTTTAGTCTACACTGACAACACAACAAAAGTATTAACAGAGGGAATATTTTCCCCTCTTCCCCAAACACTCACTGGAGTGTCTGAAAGTAGATGGCACAGACTAGTAGGACATCTCTTACATCGTTAAGCACCACGTGACCGTAACACATCTGAAACATCAAAATAAGACAGAAAATGATCTCCGTCACGTGACATTTAAGGCACAACTCTTTCCTACACACAATCTTTCAAATTTCACAAACATTATACAAAGAACATGCGCCATACACAAAAGGTAAAGGTCCCAGGTGGCCGCAGAAGCAGATAACTGAGTGGTTCATCGTATCAAGTGTGTTACAAAGTCAGACGTTTCCTTAGCACAGAAGTCGGATGCACTCATTTGAGAACGAATGTAATAAACAGTAATGAAGAGGAATTCATCATTCATTGTTCAAGACAGCAACTTTGTCAGATATCATTGTACTAACTCGATCAGTTTATTCCACGTACATCATAAAGGTGTTCAGTTCTGTTCACTGATCAAGAAACTGTTAGGTTAATCTGTGAAACAATCCGTTTGATTGGTTGACCCGTAGGTGTGGAATAAAGTGTAGAATCAAGTCTTCGGAAGAGCATGTCCGGAGTTTTGTAGGAAACAGGAGTTTTCAAACAATTGCCATACATAACATATTTCCACCACGACAAGGGATAAGAGGAGCAATGAAACGGTCTCTTCTTTTGAATGTAAGCAAGAAAATGTTTTGGTGACACCATCCACCCTTTGTCTATATCATAACATCGTAAGCAGGCAACAGTTGTCAGCCACACATTTAATAATTTTTCTTGTTTTTGTGCAGAGATTCTTTTTGTAAGGCCCAAGGCCGACCTCAGTTTTTTTTTCTTTTTTATTTTTTTTTTAGTGGACGAGCAATAATAACATTCATTCTTCACTACATTTCAGACTAGTTAAAGATTTTGAATATTTTGCTGAAGTTTTTCTTCTGAAGGTTTTTCTCGTCTTTCTTGTCTGCAGTCCCCTTGGGCGACTTGGGCCTCGTTCTGGCGTGCAGGGGATGGGCAGGGGAGCCTCTCTCCTCCTCGATGTACAGCGCCTGACCAGCCAGGCCCCCACAGCGGTCAGTGTACACTTTTCGTACTAAACGCCGGAACACTTCGAACACTGCGTCACAGTCTTCGGCGGCTGTGGTGTCGTCGAAGCTGAGACAGTTCATTTCTCTGGACAAGGCCAGGCCCTCCGACTTGCTCACCTGCCTGTAAAAAAAGAAAGGAATAGGACAGAACTCTACGAGACTCAATCACTCTTTGCATACAGTACTAACATCAATGATGGAATAATGACTCCTGTTGCCTTATTTGTGGACTTTGCTTGAGCCTTCCACGGTAGAGGTTTAATGTTCGTCAAAGAAAAAAGATGAAAAGAGAAATTCAACACAAATAGTATGTCAGAAGATATGTAAAAATCAGAACAAGATAAGACATTAGAAAAAAAAAACAAAGAAAGAAGGATGAATGAATGCACGAAGGGAAGAGATAACGTTTGTGAAGCCGGACAAAAGGTCGAGTTTGACTTTGTTTCTTTCTCTCTCTCACACACACATTCTGGCATCATGATGGGAGCATTTCGAGCCTCCAGTAAAAATCTGGATCTCTCTCTATATATTTATACTTTCTCTGATCACCGCGGCGGCGATTGCCCTCTAAGGTACCTAAATAAGTAAATATACACACCTGTAGCACTCCAGGTACCTATGTACATACAGTAAGACACACACCTGTAGCGCTCCAGGTACCTATGTACATACAGTAAGACACACACCTGTAGCGCTCCAGGTACCTATGTACATACAGTAAGACACACCTGTAACGCTCCAGGTACCTATGTACATACAGTAAGACACACCTGTAACGCTCCAGGTCGATTTTGTTGGCGACGAGAGCCAGCGGACAGTCACGCTCGTGCTGTTTGAGGTAGTGCGTGATGTTCTCCAGGTAGGCGCGTGCCGTCTCGAAGCTGGGTCTGTTGGTGATGCTGTACACCACCACGAATGCGTCAGCCCACGTCAGATACCGAGCGGGATCGCTGTCCTCCTGGGGAGGAAAAGAACAGATAATCAGGAACTTGCCGATAAGCTAAAGAAACACAAAGAAGGTGGTGGTGGTGGTGGTGGTGGTGGTGGTGGTGTAGGTGGTGAGATCTGAGAGGAGGACGCACCCTTGACGTTTGTGAGTGACAGAAGGTCTAGAAGGGAAGAGGGGAAGCAATTAATATCATTTTTTTTCACGTCTGTTTTTAGCCTTTTTATTTTAGTAATGATGGCATAAAAGAAGAGAAAACTTTAGCTGAGTGAAGAACAGAGCTGCACTTTTAGGTGATTGCGTGGTTTTATATGGATAGAGAGAGAGAGATAAAGACAGCGAAGAGAGAAAGGATTTAGTCTTGTTTTTCTAACAACCCAGCAAAACCCCGGAAAACATCAGCAGATTAGCAAAGAGGAAAAGCACAACATTCTTTTGAAGCTCGATCTTGAGAGTTGCCAGAAGTATATGTCTGTCAGTTACAAATTAATGGCCGAATTTATAGGTTGCTGGTGGGGGAGGGAGAGAGAGAGAGAGGGGTGGGGAGGTAGCTGACTTCAGGTGTAAACTGTCATATTTTTTTAGCTTCAAACAAAGCAAACTCCAGCTTCACTCTGGCGCCATCAGACTCTTCCACATCCTGGACATCGGCGGCAACGGTTATGGCAAGCGGTGCATATGACGTCATTACCGAAGATGATTCATCTCTATCTCTCGCGAGACGGAAGGAGCAATGAAGGGATGAGAGGAGATAAAGTGAGAGAGATATATCACGAGACAACAGCGACTGCTAAGAAGAAGAAGAAGAAGAAGATGATGATGATGATTGGTGATGATGACGACGAGGCCAACGACTTGAATCCAATGGATATTATGTGAATAAGGTGCAGTCATATGGATGTATGAATAAGAAGCAAAGATAAAATTCATCGATAAGTCCATTAATCAAAGGACAAAAAAGAGGAAGAGCCCACACGCTATCGCAAGAAATGTATTGACAAATACTAGCTCGATTATTTTTTTTTATTTGCTTTTGTCTTTCTATTTTCGCTCACTTTACTTCCGCTCCCACTGTACCTCTCACAACAGACTCTACACCATGATCCCACGAAGTCTTGACAACCTGTAAGCCGATTTTCAGACTTCTAGTCTATCATCACAAAAAAAAAACAGTTCGGGGAGAAACAGTAATGGCCGTTGGATCTTTTTTTGGTGGACTGCTACCCTTAATTCTTCTCACAACAAACGCCATATTTGATGAATTGCAGCGTCGTTTTGAATTTGCTATTTCTGGCATAGAACCTCCAGCTACCCCACAGTGCGCACCCGGCGGCTGTTGGTGGGTTGGTATTGTTGTCTGGTGTTTACTTCAGACACTGTGCAGGAGGGTAACATGAGTGTGAATACCCCGAGAGTGAGTGAGGGGAAAATGAGAAAGATTGTTGATTTAGGTGTGTATCAATACACAGCCTCATCACACCTTTGCGCTAATCCCTTCATAGAATCGATCTGTAAACTGATTTTAGTCTTCTTGTAATCCGGGCTTCAATTCCCTAGAATGAACTAATATCCGACTTTATTCCAAACAAGAGTCGAGATTAGTTCAAAGCACTTTGCAGCGGCTCAAAAAAAAAAAAAAAAAAAAAAAAAAATGGTGAGATAATTATGGGGTTTAGTGGGGTGGCTGGCACTGTTCCTGGGTGTCTGACAGCCTGCCTTCATTACTGGCACCCACCGGTCGGAACCCTTTTGTGGTGGAGACAATCTGCCCTTGCCTACAAAAAGACTGGCTTCATTAGGCGATGCATGGACTGCCAAGTTATGTTGTGGTACTTAAAGATCCTAGAATATTTGTATCTGTTTTATCTTTCTGGCTTTTTCCTCAGTCGATAAAGGGGAGAAAGGCAATGAAGAAAAATAAATTCTATTTTGTGCACGATAGGCCGCCTCGAGGAGTTGAAAACCGTTGTCGCTTTGAGTAAATAAAATAAACACACGCAGACAAAAATCACATTTCTGTTCTCTTTTTTTTTAAATTTATTTATTTTTTTTTGAAGTGGAGAAGCAGATACCTGAGGTAATGGCTGCAATACAGAGATAATTTATTTGTATTCCATCTGCTCGATGAGGGTTCTCACACTTTACTACCCGTGATCAACCAAGATTTGTCGATTGATCTCAGGCAGAACTAATTGATAGCTGGCTACCTGGGATGGACACCTGGCAGGTGATTGCTCTTTCTTGTCTTAAATGAAGAGAGATAGAGAGAGGGGAGGGCAAGTGGGTCTGAGATAAGAAATCTGTGGAGCAGTCAAGCGAGGACTGTCCCCACTGTTGTGTAGAAATGGTGTTCACCCACAAACCTTCTGCTCTGATTTGTCAGTGTGGATCACTCACCTCCGTGCCGACAGTCGCTAGCAGGGAAGACAGTTTATCTAGTGCATCAGGGGCTATAACCGACTCTGAACTCTGCTTCACCCCATCTGTCTTTAAATTTTGTTGCCTGGCGCTTGTTTCTTGCTCCTTCCTTTCCCCTGTCTCTTCCAGTTTGTCTTTTGCCTCCACCCCACCTCACGACCCCCGTCTGGCACCCTCTTGCTCACTTCTCTCAAACATTTTTTTCCCAGCATCCCCCACTTTATTTGATGGGGAGGGAGTTAATTTCCAGGCTGCTGAAGCAGGCTGCACGGATATTAAAGTGCTTTGTAGCAATTGTCTTTATGTCCCATTCTTGTGCAAGAGCTGATGCACGCTGGGAGAAGAGGCCCACTGGGCCCAGATGCACGGCGAGGTGCTAGGTGTGAGCTGCATGGCTAACGACTATCAGTGGTTAGCGACACACACTCGGCCCTGTTTAGCCATTGTCCTTACATTATAAAATATTCTTTTATCTTTCGTTTATTTTGATGTCCGTTAGTTCACACGCCATATGAATCGCTGAGACAAGAATCAGCCATCAATGCTTTGAAGGTTCGTATGTTCACCAATTGCTCGTTAAAGGACCGGTGGGTGTACGAAAAACAAAATGTTGTCAGATTAGTATAGCGATACACTTACTTCACCTATTGTCCTAGTTCTTGTATTGGTTGAGGGTCTATCCACGTACACTGCTGACGTGTGTTGTGAACCTCTTGCAATACAAGGTCCTGTTTGACGGTTAGGTTTAGTTTGACAGTATCTCGAGAACAGAAGGGATGTATTTACCAATAGTTGGAGAAATAGTATCTGGCACTTAAACTTGATCCAATCGTTAGAAAAAAGTTGCACCTGACCAGTCATTAAAACCCCACAAAGATTCGTCTTGATTTTAGAAGAGATAAAAGTTGACTTCTGCTGATATTTATCCAGTAAATCCGAAAGCGTGAAGGAGAATTAGTGAAGGTGAATTCCCAGGGTTGTCCATGGGACATATTTTTCTATCCCGTCCCATCCCGTACCATGGCAATTTATGCCTGTCCCATCCCGTCCCATCCCACGGGATGTTTCCCATGGGATTCCCATGGTATTAACAATCCTATGGACAACACTGAAAACCACTTTTCGGCTTTTGTTCTATAATTCCTGCTACTTCACATACAATAGATGATTCAGAGGAAAGATTTAAATCCTTGATGAATGAAATAACAGTAAATTTATTTTGCAATATCAAGTATCGACTACCATGGGAAATACAAATGTGTGCTGTCCCATCCCATCCCATCCCATGGGACGTTTCCCATGGGATTCCCATGGGATTCCCATTCCTATGGACAACACTGTGAATTCCTCACTAAGCCAAAGAATGAAAAACTGAAACAGAAGCAACAACCTTTTCTTTCGTTTAATTCCAATGGCTTATCTCTCGAAACACAACTTCTATGTTTAGGGGAGTTCAAGGCAGGCTAGTCTGCCAAAAACTTCAGCAGACGACTGTTGATCTCCTACCCATTATTCCTAAAACAACACTATAACTATATATACACAACATCCATAAACATCTTTAAACAAACAATAATGCACAACACCTATAAACAAACACATATAAACATTTACAAACAACGCCTAAAAACACCTGTAAACATAGCACATTACCTGTAAACACTTATAACAACCATCTGTAAGCAAACACCTGTAAATACCACCTATAAACAACTATAAATGCCGTAAACAACACCTATAGTTGTCTAGACACAACACCTGTAAATACCACCTATAAACAACTATAAATGCCGTAAACAACACCTATAGTTGTCTAGACACAACACCTGTAAACACCACCTATAAACAACTATAAAAAACAACACCGTCTAGACACAACACCTGTAAATACCACCTATAAACAACTATAAATGCGTAAAAACAAACCTATAGTTGTCTAGACACAACACCTGCTATAAACCAACTATAAATGCGTAAACAACACCTATAGTTGTCTAGACACAACACCTGTAAATACCACTATAAACAACTATAAATGCCGTAAACAACACCTATAGTTGTCTAGACACAACACCTGTAAACACCACCTATAAACAACTATAAATGCCGTAAACAACACCTATAGTTGTCTAGACACAACACCTGTAAACACCACCTATAAACAACTATAAATGCCGTAAACAACACCTATAGTTGTCTAGACACAACACCTGTAAACACGTGGGCGGGAAGAAGCTCACCCCGTGCTTACCATTCACAGCCGTTGCTTCCATTCAAACCCTGGTAAAGGGAGAGAGAGAAGGTGGTTATACAAACACTCGTTGTGTTCGCGGGAGGAGGAAGCAGATTCCACCCCGAGTGCTTGCGGAGGAAACTTCATCTTATCACTGATGGTTATTCCTGCTGTCGGAGAGCCGAGTTCTGCCGACAATGATTTGCGATAAGAACACCTCATTGCGGGCCTTCCTGGCAGTTAGGGCCCCACACCTCAACTGTCACTTCCCTGCTGCCCCCCTCCTACATCACGTGACATGATTTCAATACTCATTTGTCTACCAACTACTTCCACTACAACTTTGTCGAGATAAGTGTGTGTGTGTGGATATGAGCTGACTAGCTCACTCCTTGAGCACCTTGCCTCTCATGATGCGGACTACCATCCTGTTCTCGTGTTGTGAAGCTTGGGGTCCATCCCTCACCAGCCCCACCCCCCGATATTTATTTGTTGCTCGTGCATTTCTGTCGAATCAAATCGTTGTGTATTCATCTAGCAGGAATGTTACATCCTCTGTTAGTCTTGTTTCCACTCAGACAGAAGTTCACAACCTTGGTAGTCGCCATGAACCCAGAGAGTTCGTCCTGTTTGTTTTGAAGGGAGCGAACATTGGAGTGAGCGAGGGCTGGTAATGGATGTCAACACCCTCTCATCTTCCCTGTTTCTGACCCAATCTACATCCTCTCAGTTTGGTTTTCTTTGTCGGAATGTTATTGAAATTTACATCAGGGCACGTGTGGCCGTCAGCCACAACCACAGGAGAAAATCTCGAGTGTAAACTAATGGCTGCTTCGCCATCTTGACCGGTGGTGGCATGATTACACACACAGACACACACTCACACACACAGAAATAGGATACCATATCACTGCATGTCACGTGCAAGATGAGGGAAAGATAGTTACTGGGTTAGTTGGTTGCTTGTGTATGTCACGGCAAGCTCGTCCATCACTAAAAATGTTCCACACTTCATAGGAAGAAAAATATAAAAGGAAAAAATAAGTGCGGTAGGCGAGATTTGAACGCTCAACCTCCAATCCAACTATCCTTGTGACACACTGCTGAAGGACCACGTGAGAGAGAGAGAGACAAGGAGGTGGGTGTTTGAAGGTTTGTGATGGAGTCTCTTGGGGGAGACTGGAGAGTGAGAGAAGGACACGTGCAGTGCAGTCCAAAATAGAAAGCATGACTGGGAGGATGAAGATGGATGGAGGAGACTGACTAAACATGCCATATTTTTCAACCGAAAATAGAAGTAGCAGACAACTACAACGGTAACGATGCCAGCCCTTGACACGAAAACATTCCCCGGCGCACTGTCTTTTGGTCAGGAGTGTGTCTTTGATGAGAAAAGTATTTATAGAGCGAACAAAGGAGAGAGAGAAAGAAAGAGAGACAAAAGTCTATTTTAAATCGTTATCATACGACTAGAAGTTGAAGTCAGGTGTGTAAGAACAAAATAATAAAATAATTCGCTAGTTAACATTCTCTTCTCCGCTTAAGTTGACTTGCTCTTAACGAAGCGAAGCCAACAGAAGGGAAAGCTTCACATATACTACAAAATATACTGTGAACTTGGAGTTCCACCTTAGAAACTTTCATAACCACAGGTCCGATAGGAACTAAGGTTAGTAAATTATCCTGATTAAATTAATTATAAACTTTAAATTGAGAAGTTAGTTTTCAATTTCTACTTATTGAAAACAAGATTTCCTATTTTACAATATAATTACAAAAGAGAAACTCTCAACTAAAAACAATCAAACCTTTAATTTACAAAGTAAAATGTTTGTATTGTTCACTTGAGCTCCTATAAGGATCAGGAAATATTTACAACTGAATGAAAGGTGACTGGAGGCATCTATGGGGACAAAAGCTACAAACAATCGTCAAAGTAATCATCCACAATGCCGTCGTCGTAGATAATTGCTGTCATCTGTTACTTGCAGGAAGTCTGCCAGATTCTCCACCAAAGCCAAGGATCGAGGTCTGATGATGGCTACAAGTACATCTGAGGTTTTTGTAAGGAAACTTTGATGATGTTAGGGTTTGACAGACATCAGAGTGTGGATGGATCTCATCCACAGGAATATCCCCAAGCAGAATCATCTCCACCATCATTATAATTATCGCAAGCAGGATAATTATTCCCACTGTAATCACGAGAGGTATCCTGTATTCAAGGTATCATGTATTCACGGAGCTACAACTACATCAAGAACCATACCACAAGTCGTTGCTGCACACTATCGTCTCAAGATCAGAGGATCGCGGAATGTCAGGAGGTGAGACCAGGGATGAGCTGTACTCATCGTCCTTGCTGCAGGCCTGCGGATCCTTCCTGTGACTGCAGCAACAGGAAAGTGTGTGGTGGTGGTGGTGGTGGTCGGAAGGAGGCGCAGACAGCTGGTGTTGCGATAGCTTGCTATATATCTACTGACAGCCAGATAAATTCAGCTATCGCTCGCGATAACGCGTGTTTCCGCGGGAATCTGCGAGACTGGCGTGAAAAGAGGACATCTTTCTGTCAAGGTGGTGAAATGGGTAATTTGCGGCTCGTGGATAGGCGCAGACTCAGCAGTAACACAGGAGGAATTGCTCGTCTGCAGGAGAAAAACCGGCCAACCGTCGCGCACCTTTTGATTGATCACGTGTTAGGAAACAATGCACGTGATCGCTGTCACGTGCCGTCACTCTTCTTTGTCCAGCGCGTGCCAGAGACATGCTGTGTATCATAAACATGTAACTGTGAGTAGTGATACCAGCGTTTAGTGAGTGCATGGGCTTGTACTGCCGAGACCAGCGCTTAGCCTCTTGCTAAGTTCTCCGCTGTTAGTCTCGGCGTGCCTCAACAATGTCACTAAACCGGAAGCTGTGTACACACCTGCCTCGTTTTAGTAGTTAGCTGGGAAAAAAGCAGTCGAGCCAGTTCGTGGTGAGTGCACGTGCTGACTGCCCCGACTGTAACATGTCAGCAGTTCCAGATTTAGAACATTTAGATATCACCACACTATACTTGTACAGATAAGGTCATGCAGTGTCTTCCGGTGACAGTTGAAGCAGGTGGACCCTGACCAACCTCACGTTTGAAGATTTGTATACAGCCAATCGTCGTGCCCAAAGAAGTCGTGCAGCAGTGAAACTGTATATCAGTTGTTTGTAGTTTATAAGTACACCTCGTGTTACTGTAGTCTTTGATCTTCACGTACACGCCTATTTACTTGTGAGAAAGTAGTCCCCTTGTTGTCTGGTCCTTTTTTGTGTCTTCTGTTGATACCTGCTCCTTGCCGAGTCTTTCTTCTTCCTTGTTTCCTGCCGCATCTCTTGGCGCCTGTTACCAGTAAAGGTTGGCAGTCCTGGGTTCAGATCTCGTCTCGGGCACATTGTTCTTTCTCTGCATGTGGCATCTGTTTACAGGGCTGGCTGACTGGCAGTGATATAGTCTTGGTTGCTTACTCGGTGTAAAACACCTATTCCCCCCTTTCCCCGCATCTGTCTTCTACCTGCTTGTTACCTTCATTGCCGTACATGCTTGCTACATATGTTTTCTTGCTTCATGTTTCTTTTTACACCTGTCTTGCTACCTGTTCGTTGCACAACCCCCTAACTACCTCCTTGTGAACACATCCCTCTGTTTCTTGTTTGTTACCACATCTCCTGCTACCTGCTGGTTACTCTATTTCTGCTACCCGTTCTTTATTCTACCTGTTGGTTAGCACCTCCCCTGTCTACCTGTTCACGTGCACCGACAGGCAGTCGTCACAGCTTGCCGCTCCATCCCAGACGTCTGGTGTCTGACCTTTTTTCTCGGTACACGCCAGGCGGAGTGATACAATGCCGGAGACCTTCTCCAAATGCCAGTCGTTGGCTGGCGCATGAAATGTTGGAAACAGTTGTATTCCAGATTTTTTTTTTTTGGTCGGTCTGCCCCTTATCTTCAGTGACGATGATGGTTGTAGCGACGATGAGACCGACGATGACCCAACATCCTGTGGAGTGCCGGTGCTTGTGGGTGTCGTGCTGTGCCTGCTGATGATGGAGTCTGGGTAATTTGGGGAACAGGTCTCGTGCCGAACTCCGTGCCCCCGGAATGTTCGAGTGTTGCCATCGGTTGCTGCCTCAGGGACGGAGGGGCACTGCGGTGCTCGGTGCACCTCGCGGGGGCTTCAAAGCCGAAAATATTGCAGAAACATCATCGAGATATCTCCAGATATGCACAAGAGAATAGTTTACACAGATGGCATCGAGAGGTAAACATTAGAATAAAGTGTGTTGATTTTAAAGATCATCCCTTCTGGATTTTGTAACAGATTGAGTCCCTTGAGTCTGTAGTCAGGTGTGTGTGTGTGTTGGTCGGCGTGGCTTCTAGCTCGAACATGGCCGAGTAATAATATGTATTGGATGTCAGATGCACAGGTGACGGCTGTGTAGGGAGCTGCACAGGTCAGAGAAATATACAGTAAGTCACATGAAAGAGAAGAGTAATGTATACCGAGGGCTTGTCTGTGACTCACACAAACTTCAGTTTGTTGTTACAAATACCGACCCAGCTGCCAGGGACTCCGTGTTTCATCTCGGGCACCAATGAAAATGGAGGTGCCTCCCTGCCTCTCACCTGTCTCAGGTGTTGGAACCTGTCGTGACATGGTTGCAAGAGGTGGAGTGACAAATGTACTTTCCTGCTGCGCGGTATCGTGCTTTCCAGCTGCGCTCGTCACCCACTCCCCCCAGCCCCTGGCCGCCATTTTTATCGTCTGCTGGATTTAGACAGCGATGCTCATCGTCACTCACCTCCACTTCCTGCCGCAGACGAGGGATTTCGTGCGGTTATCTGAGGAAGTGGTTGAGGCGAGAGTTACGTTTCCTTGGATACTCTGATGATCGTGTTTCTCCGCGTTAATCATTCTCTCTCTCTATCACACACACTCCCTCTCTCGCACGCACGCCCTCTGTCACTGATTTTCTGTTAGCAATGCTCTGATACAAGCTGGTATTTCACACATCACCTGTACCAACTTTACACATCACCTGTACCAACTTTACACATCACCTGTACCAACTTTACACATCACCTGTACCAACTTTACACATCACCTGTACCAACTTCACACATCACCTGTACCAACTTTACACATCACCTGTACCAACTTTACACATCACCTGTACCAACTTTACACATCACCCGTACCAGCTTTCATTGAATCACCTGTCAGGACGGGGTCATGGGGGCAGGTTTGTGGACGGTTGCAATATCGTTACTACGTGAAAACCGTTAGGCCTCACCGCGAGCGGAAGTAACACCGGCTCTCCGGCAGTGAAAGCCATGATTGACAGAACTACGTCATGACGTCACCACACGACGAGAGGACGGCGTAACCACGTGACAGCCACGTCTGGCACCAGTGTGAATGTAGGTGCAAGCGCCGAACACTCTGTCGACGCTAACGCTGGTGTGGATGGGGATGCGAACGGATCCTGGCAGCAGCAGGTGAGCATGGGAAGGACATTAGCGCCATTGCTCTAGGAGTTGCGCACTCACAACAAACAGCATTAGACATGTCCGGGGCAGGTAAGAAAAACAAAGCAGATGCAGCGCATGGAGAGGAGATGTATGTGGTGGTGGTGGTGGAGGTGATGGTGGTGGTGGTGGTGGGGATGGTGATGGTGGTGGTGGAGGAGGTGATTGGCGTTTTACACCGTCAGACTACATGATGCATGCTAAACAACGTACCTCGTACAGACAAAGAACAGAGTGTCAAAGGAAGGCAGACAATTATCATTGTATTGGCAATAATCGCCGGACTGCATGCACATGGACTAGATGGTGAATCATCAGGTAGGGAGAAGGTTGCAGACAAAGACTCACCCTGTCACAGGTATCCATCAGGTGCACAAGACAGTCTTGGCTGTCTCCCATGTCCTCGTGCTTTGTGTAGGTCCCTTCTGCACACACAGACACAGACCCCCCGTACACACACAGACGTGCCCAGGTAACACAATAGTATTAAACAATATTAAAGATGTTTTAAAAAGTGCCAGGGTAACTTTTATCTTGCTCGATTTTAAGGCAAGATGAAAATACTGGTTGATGCAAGCACACGTCACCAGAAACCACACTAAAGCCAACATTTTTAATTCAGTTTTAGGCTGATGATCTGAGACACTCATTTAATGAAATATATACACATAAAATCAGCTATTATTATTATTATTATTATTATTATTATTATTATTATTATTATTATTATTATTATTTATTATTATTATTATTATTATTATTATTATTCAATATTGTATAAAAATCAGTACTTAATGTAGGCCACGTTTGGTACAAAACGTTTTTGTTTTTGTGCTTGCGACACACAGCCACATACAGACAGGAGGAGAAGAGTGTGTGAGAGAGAGAAAGAAAGAAGGAGAAAGGTAGAAAGAGAGAAAGAAAGTGGCAGGCAGGCTGCATCGTTTTGAGACCCTGAGGGAAGTGTAGCATTGATTGCCCTATTAGGAGACATCCTGTGTGATAAGCTATAAGATTGTCTCGGCAGGGGAGAGAACCCATCTGCGCGGTTATCATTCCTGGCGAGTATGTACACGTGGCGGCTGCTGGCCGAGTACTGCAGGCCACGTACCTAGGTAAGGGTCGTACTCCATGATGAATCTCTTCGTCATGTACTTCACTGTCAGCGCTGAAACAGATGTCAAACTTTACTTCAGACAGACAAACAGATGGACGGACAGACAGACAGACAGACAGACAGACAGACAGACAGACAGACAGACAGACAGACAGACAGACAGACAGACAGGACATGACCCAAACATTTGATTTTTATTGGACTTATGCTGTCAGCGCCACCTACGTCACACTGCTATAACGAGGTCGAGCCACCAGCAGGGATGCGAACCCTAACGAGTTCAGTGTGGAAGAGGTCATCATCCTCGCACGTGCTCACTCGATCTCAGTTTGCATGAACTTCAGATCCGTCGTACTTCACATGCGCACTTCATTGTTTTTCATCCTGAAACAAACTATTACTAACGGCAGACGATAGTACCCCGGATGTACCCCAGAAGTAATGTGAAAATTAAAGATGACGGGTTTGTGAAGAAAAGAATCTATTTTTATTTCAAGAGTAAATGGCGGAGGAAAGGGAGGCGGTCACAACGCAGTGAACAGTTTGTGTACTGAAGCTTTTGTAAACCGCTTAACCCGGAGGTTACATGGAACTGAATAAAACCTGCAGTACTACACTCTCTCAGCAAAGTCACGTGACAGCGAAGGTGTATTGCAGGCTGTACAACTAGCAATGCTACAACAACCACGGACGTGTGTTGGTGGACGGATGTCTATCTGCCGAGACCAACGCTTAGTCTCTTGCGAAGTTCTCCGCTGTTAGTCTCGGCGAGCCTAAACAATGCATCTGACTAAACCGGAAGCTTTATACACACCAGCCTCGTTCTAGTAGTTGAATGAACCAAAAATCCTCTGCAAGCAGTTTATTAATACAAGTTGGTGCTACAATGGTGTGTCTCCAGCTCGGAGTCTCGATGTCCGGAGCGCAGACTGGCACCACGTGATGACCTCACTGATGACCTCACTGACCGACCTCGTGACAGACTACATCAGATGGATCGGACTGGACTTTCTTACCAGGCACTTCTCCTTAATACATCTCACTGCAAGAGGGTAGAGACTAATGGTAAAATACAATGAGAGTCGCATCCATCGGGCTGTAGATACCTCCTGGAGTTGCACAATACCCGGTATCCTTGGACCGCAAGGCGACCGGGTATCTCAAAGGGTAGACTGATAAAAGTCTCCATTAAGCGTTTACCTGAAGGGGGCTGTAAATATCGTGAGGCTGTCTGCAAGGCATGCACGAGCGTTTGACAACGGTTTATACTCATAAACATGGTATAAACATACACAGACTACCCGATACTGTGTTTACCCTATCAGCTCCAGCCACCAGTCCATGTAAATGCCTGTGTTCATGTTTATTTCAAGATTTCCCTCAAATCGTGCAGTTTTCTACCTCCACCGCCGATTGCGAGGCTGGGCGAGTACACAGACCAGCTGCACCCAATTAGTGGCTGACATCATCCACAGGACAAGACTAGTTCTCTGCTTACACCTGAGATTATCTGTCTACAATACACCACTGACCACCCTGAGAACTACACAATGGCTGTGGATTAGCAAGAAATAAACAGTCTAAAATTATACAAAGTTGATGGGTTTAGCAAGAAATAAGCAAGGAAAGAAAAAAGGGGAAGCAGCAGCATCTGTAGTTTATCATCATCACCACCACAACCACCACAACCACCATACTAACACAGTTCCACAGCCTCCCCCGCGACATGCGATGGCAGTGTGGTAGTGTGGTGAATGGCAATTAACGTGCCAGGAAGTCATTTTTAACTCATTTTTAACTCGCCATAACCGACACTCACCCCACAATATCAATACCAGCAAGAATAGGGTTCCCCCCCCCCCATAAACGAACCCTCCCACCCGCAAAAAACCTCAAGCTAACAAGAAAGAGGAACTCTCCTCGTTGAAGAAACCAGAATATTTTTTATCGAGGTATGAAGAAGCCGTCAACAGTTAAAAGGCTCTAACCGCTCCTCTTCACACCCGACTACCCCACACCCAAACCACCTCCAAAGGTAAAAGCTAGGTAGGGGAAGGTGGGAAGGATGGAAGGGAGCGAAGGAAGAATGAACACAGCGATGTGCCAGAGTCAGTGGGGGCAGAGAGCCTCCGCACCGAGCGTGAAACACAGGTCAGGACAACAAAGTCACACTTCACCGCCGCCGGGAGCAACATGCTTGGCTGAAAACTTAAAAAATTTGAGTTTTTATGGCGGTTGGCGCAGCTGACGTTGTTGTGCGTTAACTACACCTGAGTGAGTGTGTATGGGGGTAGGTGGGCGGGTGGGTGGAGCGCGTGATGAGGAATGCACGTGGTGCTGTTGCTGTTGTGATTTCCGAAACCAGAACTCCTTAAGGGGGAGATAACTCTGCGCGTTTTTCATCGCTATTACCTGCTTGCCTGTTCATCTTAGTTTTTATTACATACCCCCGCCACCACCTTCAGTAAAATGGGATCCAAGGGATCACATGGATCGTGAAAAATGTGTGAAAGAGCAGTTATCTTCTCATCTGAGTCCCGATCACAAATTATCTCGGAGATCTGAGACAGGCATGCTGGTTAGAAAACAAAAAGGTGTGGAAACGACACCTTGTGATCATGATATGGTGTGAGTTGGTTTGATATATGGTGCCTGTTATATTCTACGACAACAGGTGGAGTAGGAGTGAGGCAGTGCTGCTGGGTAGCAATACTGAAAGCGAATACATAGGAGTCGAGCTCAGATAACATCTTTCTTATGTTTGATGACAAATCCTCCTGAAAATGACATGAATTAGACTGAATATCTTTTGACACCTCAGCCAAGTCAAAGGCTCGGTGAAAGAAAACTTCGGTCATCTTCCACCGGTCTTGCCTCCAGCACGCGACGCACACACACAGCGTACGTCCCACATTGCGACACGCCCACAGTGTCCCTCACTGACACGCCCACAACCTGTCTTCCACTCAAGACACACCCACAGTATCCTTCACTGACACGCCCACAAGCTGTACCACATTCAGGCACGCCCACAATCTGTCTCCCACTGAGACGCCCACATTGTCCCACGTTGAACCACCTCAAGAAGCACGCAAAGAGAAGATGGCAGCTCTTACAATAAAGAGACAAAAAGAGTTTAAACTAAACGAGGAATAGTCCAACCCGTCTCTCTCTCTATATATATATATAAAGATCTAAGGAAATACCTATATGTCATCGAATATAAACTACAACAGTGTCCTATACAGGGTTTCGGTAAAAGCTTACATCTCTCTCTCTAGTCCTCCCCTGCGGATCTCTTCCTGCAAATAAACAAACCAACAAAAGGCCGACGATACATCATGCAGTCCATTGGAAGCCATGATACCATCGCCATTTTGTAACCACGGCCCAACAGAACAGATAAAACTCCGTTTGCTGCGAAAAATTTATGGCGGCTTTTACGCGCGGACGGGAGACACGCGCCCTGCTGCATGCGAGGCCTGTCTGGAATGTTCTCCGTGGTGTGGCGACGGCTGCTGTACAGTTGCCGCGTGATTACCTGCCACAGTTCACCTGCCACTTCCAGACCTCGCCAGGTTCCACTCTGCCAGCAAGTGGCCACCAGCCGCGCCAGCCAGTCACAAGCGTTTGTCTCGCCAATGTCCAGAGCCACTCACACCTCTCACTCGGCCCTCCAGTCTAAACAGCGCACCCACACGCGCATGCGCAGTAAACACGTGTGTACAGCCGATGAAAGGCATGTCTATTCATTTATTTATTGATTTAAATAAAAAGATTCTTGTCTGTAGATATGCTTTTCCAGGAGTCTTGAAAAACACCGGCATCTTCTTCTTTCTGTTGAGCTTCGAGTTAATCTTTTACAAAAGTACGGACTTTGTTTATTTATTTATTTTTTTTTTAAAAAAGCTCCCGCTTTTAACGTTCCACACATAAGTGCCTACACATGGAGCATTAATGTTCCGACAGTAAGAAAGCCGACATATAAATGGACAATATTTCATATCATCAATCAGCCTACGAGCTGACATGGCGGCCATCCAGTTGGCGGCCAGCCAGACGGAGCTTCCGGAAGAAAGGAATGACGGTTGTGGCGGTGCAAGGGGAGATCACTCTCAACCTCGCGACATGTTTTAGTGTCGCATTACTTGCATTCCACTCGCGACCGGAAATAACAGAATACTGTCAAGCTTCCCTGTGCATGCTGCTGGGATGCGAACAGCATCAAGGCTGAGGCTCCATGTCCAAGGCTGCCAGCCACAGGAACACAAGGACTTGGGAGTCCACCTTCTCGTTCCACCGTCTTTACTTACTCATATCGTTGGCAAGACATGTTCACTCGCTCACACAAGACCCCCAACCCCCACCCACAGCACACAGCGGAAGTGACGACATCAGCGGCTCGGCCTCACACAGGTTTGCAAGTGAGTTATCTGCAGAAGACAAATGCCAGAAATAAAAACAAATCATTCGACGAAGTTTATCTCAGACGGAAGTGGATTCTGATATCGGCATTTACAAAGAGAGTTCTGCCCACCTTATAAAAACTTCTGTCAGGAGAAGTGCTCTTATCTCTGGTAAACGGAGAGGATGGATGAGTAGAAAACAGACAAACCTGGGATGTTTCCTGTTCTCTCTCTCTCCGTGTGTGTGTGTGTTAGACAGAGGAGTGCGTCTGTGTCTCCTGTGTGAGGCTGCTTTTGTTCTTGCTCCTACACTCCTCCATCTCCTATTCTTGAAAGACAAACAGCCAAGAAGTAGTGTAGACACATTTACAACAAGAAAAAGAAGGAAGCTTGTCTATTAATCTACGTTTTTCTGTGGTGTTTGGACACAGACCCCGGATGTTGATCGTCCTTTATTTGCGAAGAAGACGAGGGCTGTTGTGATTCATCTAGCGATGCGTCAACAACCGCAACCTGCTCGTTTAAGGTGGTGGAGCCACTACACGGGGCCCATTGCCGCATGCGTGGGGCAGACAATTCCTCTGATACCAAGAGGTTTTGACTCCTGGCTGCCCTCATCAGGGTTCACCGGTCTGTTGAATCCGTTTCCAAGGCTGTAGTCGCAGTACCATACAAACAGCAAAGAGAAGTCGCCGCTGAGAGCTGTGGGCCAGGTGAGAATCGAACTCGAACCCAGGACACCAAAACAGGAACTTTTTGTTTCGTTGTATGTCTCTTCCTTTGAAATGCGCATTTTATTTACATCGACATGAATACAATACAACGGTCAGATATGCCAATAATTAAAACTTCTTTACTGACTCTTTTGCTATTAAAGCTTTTTTCATACAGGAAAATATTCGATTATCATTGTCATGGCAGAACTGATGTATCCAAGTTTTGCTTGAAAGTTGTATTTAATCATTTTTTTTTCAGAAAAAATCTTCTTGTTACTTAGTTCTTGTTTGTCATAACTACCGCTGTGGTCCCTCTAATCATCGCTGCACTCGTCAAAAGAAATTTGTCGAACGAGCCACTAGGCCTCCCACCTTGTCAAAAGAAATTTGTCAAAGAACTAAAATAAGTTTTTCCTTCCGCTTCTCCATCTTTCTCCGAAATTGTTTTGCAATTTTCATTATCGGTAGTTTGTTAAAACACTCGACGAAAGACTCTTTCCAGCCAAAATATGTGTTTTATATGGATTTCAAGAAAAAAAAAAACCATCCGAGAAATTCTTGAGCTGGTATTGCTTGTGAGCTGATGTTTCTTACGCTGTTTTCAGCTTTCAATGCCAAAAAAAATAAAAGCGGTTGGAATTAAAATTCAAGGACGAGGTGGCAACAATTTGCAACATTCGGTTTACGGTGCTGAGGATGTTTTAATTTGTTCCTCCTGTTTTGCTGCGCCCGAAGGTTGCAGATGAATGATATTTTCTCAGCTACAAACAAGCTCTGGCTTTGATGTGGCAAACTGGGAGCCAGGACCACAAACCACTTTTACAAAAACACTTGATTGCTCTCATTTCACAGACAAAAAGCTGATTGCTTGAGGATGATCTTTGTACCAGCGAGATATTGTTTGCAAGTTTTACAGAATGAATTCGAAGCACAATCTTATAAAGATATTGGTCCAGAAGGTCCCTCAGGTACAAGGCGAACAGAAGGCGATGCCCATCTCTCACTATAAAAGCTAGGACAAAGACTTGTGAACACTGAAGACTTCATTTACTATGACAGCGAGCTTAGTTCATGGCAAATGATTTTGAACTCTTTCCAAAACCCACGACAGAAATGCGATGCTCAAAAATTTGTATCTCACAAAAATTTTGTTGTTGTTGTTGTTTGCGTTGTTGTTGATGCTGATGCTGATTGTTACCTACAAAGCACAGTTCTAAAATGTTATTTGTTTAAAAGCTCAGAATCTTGTGAACAAGACTGTGCGTCTCGAAAAAATATTTCCATTTGAGGAAAGAAATCAAAATTCAAAATAATGTAATAAATATCTTTTAACGCAGTTATCCCCATATTCCTTATATATATATAAAAAAAAACAAGCAAATAAAAGCGAAAGCAACACACACAACTCTACTTGGATTGCGACATACCTTCCCCATCGATCAGGTTATTCGTAAACAACTTGTTTACTGTGTTGTGTGGAAGTGCTGGCACTCTATAGAGAAGACAGTTTGCGAGCTCTGTGTGTGATTGTGGAGACTAACTACGTAGTCACAACATTCACTGCTACTTCTGGTCAGCCAGCCCCTCCTTGTTGAAACAGAGATAAACTGTATCCACACCCGCCCTCCAACACCTGCCTCGCCCCCGCACACCAGCCAGTCATCTTCACGATGCTCAGTGTTTCACAAATGAAGACAAGACCATCAAGTGTTCTCGATGATGTCGGATAGGCAGGTGTCCAACAGGACATTAGAAGAGGATCGCAAGGGAGGAGAAGGGATGCAGTTTATCAAGGGTTAGAATTTATCAAGAAGGTATTCTTGTTCTGTGGGTTATATTTAGATCTTTGTTCTGTTCCACTTGTTCATCATGCACCTGCAAGTATAATGAAGTACAGAGAACAAACGGTGGATCCAGTGTTTGGACGTCCACCCCTTCTTCTGAAATACCCTCTGTAGTCAGTCTACCCTGACTGTTCCTCTCTCCTCCATACCAGTATGTATACATTCCTTCCTGCACCTGGTGTAGTATCTGACCCTGTAAGTGTGTAAGCATCGAGCTCACCTCCCTGTGGATGGATTGCACAATATATAAAATCTTCTTTGTCATCATTTCCTTTCTAACCATCTCGAAATAAAGGTAGGAGAAGGGAAGATGGAAGAAAGGAGAAGCAAGGTGCACAGAGAGGAGTTATGGGTGTTACCGCGCGTGCACGCTTCACAAACTGTTTACAAAGCACAAAGAAGCTCAGCTGCTGGACTGACAGGGGCATGATGGGAGCAGGTTGCACGTGCGACAGGCCAGGTAATGAGCAGACGGGTGTGGAGCAGAAGACTGACAGCGAAATGCCGAGTGCAAACATCGGGCGAGTGTTTAGAGTCTCACCAAAGCTGTGGCGGGGCCAACCTTCAGCCAAGTGTCGGAGGCGCGTGGTGGTGTCCCGCCTCTTCAAAGGCCGCCATTTTGTGCACGTGGCTGGTGCCAGATAAACACCTCGCACCTTTCCTGGCTTTTACGGGGACAGATGCACAGAGAAGCCGCTGGCTGCAGGTGCGGAAGGTGAATGAAGGGTTTTCTTCCTCTCACGACCTCTCCAGTCTTTTGACTGAACTTTTCAACTCGTATTTTATTCACTGTTTAGGAACCGCGAGTGGGGCAGAGGTTACAGTAGAAAAGGTCGATGGAGAAGAGAGTGAAGAAGAAACATGATGTAAGTAAAGAACGACGAAAAAGGGTTAATGAAGTCAACCAAGCTTGGTCATGACCACACACACACTTTCTCTTTTCTCAAGTCCTCGACAGATATCTTAGAGACGTGACCAAGCCTCCTCCCAATAATAATAAAAAAACAACAAAACGAACATCAAACGCTGATAGAAGTGTTTAAGTATCCGCTAAAGTTTATTTTATCCTCCATTTCCTTCCCTCACCTTCTGGTGATCTGTAGACGCCGCCACGTGCAAGTCGTCAGCCTCTACAAACCGCCTTGACCGGGAATGTTTGTGACCGGGAATGTTTGTGACAGGGAATGTTTGTGACCGGGAATGTTTGTGACCGAGAGTGTTTGTGACTGGGATGTTTCCCATGTTGTGTGCTGCTGTGTACAATGTTCAGTCACCTGTCAGTACAAACTTCTGTTCTGAGCTTTGGGTGAGTGAGCATGCGTGCGCATGAGAGAGGGAGGAGAAAACCTACGGTGTCTACAACTGAACTCAAAAATAAACCAGTGAAAGTACCACCTACAAAGGAAAAAACAACTATTTGTGTATACATTAACAAATACATTACCATTAACATATATACAACTACATTAACATCTACGAGTACAGTAACATCTACAAGTACCAGCACCCATCACACCAACACCACACACCAGAGACTTGGGGGCGAGAGCGCGCATACCCGTAACACATCAAGCAGACTCTTCCCATTGACCTCCCTTGGCCGTGCCAGAAGATAGGCAAATGCCATTATGCCAGCTCCGTGATAAGCTGGAGGGAGGCAGAGGAAGTGGGGGTGGATGGGTGAGGTTCAGCCTCCAGTTTCCCTCCCCACCCTGCAGCACACACGAGCGCCAAGTGGACGGCACCGAGAGATTGGCCTCGGGTAGGATTGGAGCATGACGATGAACACAGCTCACGCAAGCCGCTACACCGCCACGGCAAGGTGGGAGGACGGCGGGGAGGAGGGGAAGGAGAGGCTTGCATCCAAGCACCTTGCAGATAACACGATGTCAAGACAAGTGCAAGGAAAGGGCATGGATGATGCCGAGCATGTAGAGGCGGTGATCATGGCACTACACTACAACAGGGTACACATCATGCATGCAACACGTCAACACATAACAACAACAACACCACAATGCCCTTAAAATTCTACCTTTCTCTACAAAAATAAAAATCACGACAGGTGTGATAATACTAAGGTTTACTAGGGCAGCGCCTACTTGGCAGTGAGCGCAGTTCGCTGTCACAGGAAGGCAGCAGGAGAAAGGAGGGAGTAGAGTTCGCAAGCTACAAAAAAACAAAAAAAAAAAAACAACAAACAAAACAACCAAAAAAACAAAGAGGTGAAGACAGACAGGCAACAATGCTGATAAAAGCAGAAGACAACCAGCTATTGGAGGTAATCATGAAAAGAGGAGAGCCGAGATTAAAGCGTGAGAAGTGGTCACAGTGTTAAAGGGAGATAATCTTTTGACAGTCACAGCTGTGTATTGTGTTAAAGGGAGATAATATTCAAATCTCGAGGTCCTCGAGGACCAAAGTTTACCATACGGACAACCGAGTGTTACAGAGTGTTTTGCACCTCCACATATTGTACCCCAGCAAAAGGCATAAATCTGGACAGGTTTGCACGCGCCAAGGGTCTATGTTGAGACAAATTAGTGCCGCGTGTTTCAGGGGGTCACATGGTGGTAAACTTCGTTTCAGAACATACAGAACATGTCTAATCTACACTACTCAAGAGTCTGCCAAGTATTGCAGCTAGGGCACTTCAGTTCCAGAAATAGTTCATAAAAAGATTTTGGAAATAATTCTGTGGAAACAAATGTGTGAGCGACTGGGAGACATCTTTGCTCCGTTGTGAAACTACATTTGCCAGTATTCTCATCCCTTGGAGTGAAGTGGTTGTCTTTGATGGCCTAACTCTGTAAGTGTGAAGTTTACTGTTATGAAGAGGTTGTTTCCCCTAGCGGAACTCTTTTGCTGAGAAGGCGCCATTCACACTCTCTTTGCCGACTGAACCCTCTTTGTCTGTTGCACTTGTCTGCCTCCGAGACCTTCTTTTGTGCGAAGTGCTAAATAAACTCACTTGAAACATGCGTCCTTACAGTCAGCAGTTTGTGGGAGTGGTTCACCGGTCAACTCCCCCCACTGCGTCCTCCTGACACAGTCTGCATGCTGTCCAACAGTGCACAGTCTCCATGTGGGCAAAGAACAGAAAAGGTGTTTGCCGAACTTTGCTCGCCATTAAACTCGCTGATAAACAATTATCAAATTTTGGCGAAATTTACCGCAGCAGCCGTGCACCGGGAGGATAAGGGAGAGACCAGGCAGACCTTGACCTCGACTAAAGATGGCGGTGGAATATTTTGTCTCCACTGGTCTCCATGCTGTTGGCTCACTGCGCTCAGCTTCCGAGCACAAGGTCTTTCCCATTGAACCACTTGAAGTCTCCCAGGGTCTGTTGCGAAGGTAACGAGTGTTCTTAATTATCTGCTGAGAAGAACCGAAAGTGGAAGTTTTTTGGAACAAGGGTCTGAGGAAGAGGATTCTCTCTCGTTGATAGAATTCAGGACAGAGGAATGTCGGGGTCAAGATGAAGGTTGGTGAACCCTCGGACAATGTTGTGCTGGGTGTTAGTATTCGGTGTAACTATTCACCGCCATGCTTTCCTACATGCCTTCATATGCACTGTTACCAACAACATTTGGACCCGTACCAATACCATGTCTTTTCTAATTATATCTTAAAAATATATTTGTGCTGCCTCCAATAATATTTCAACCTTTACTGAAAACATTTAGACTATTACTAACAACATTTGACTTCTACTACTAACCTTTGGTCCTTTCAAAACATTTGACTGTTGCAAACAGAACTTACACTGCTACCAAGAGCCTGATCGCAATTAACAAATACACCTGTTGCTTAATTAAATAGTAATCAACGAAAGAGATATACACACACACACACCCAAAGGCATCGACAGCAGCAGTTGCAGCAACATCAGCAGCAGCAGCGTCGACAACAACGTGGTTTGTGGCCGAGTGAGACACGCGGGCAACAACAAAACAGTCGTTGACAGAAATGTTGACAAAAGCTCCATTCTTGGCATTTTCTACCCAAGCGACCGGCGGTTCCAGAAAGTTGGCATCGACTCCATGGCAACAGCTCCCGCCAGCTGACGCCGCTAACAAATGTTTACCTTCGATTTAGAAGCCAGCAGTCAGGAGATCAGGCAATTAGTCCAACTTGCTTTCTCAACCTTCAGTCAGACTATCCTGAAAATCTTTTACTTGTTTCTTGTCATACACGACCAGGCGGGGAGGGGGAGAGATGATCGTGGCGGTGGCTGGACGCGTCTGTACCTCTGTGAAGAAAATGTTTCTATTTGTTCAAGAAAAACATTTCTGGCTGGTGTGGGTGGATTAAACACTCCCATGATGTATTGTTTACAGCTTGCGTCAAAACATTTTCCTTTTTCTCTGAACTGTTAATGCAATTATAGTGAAGAATGAATCCAGGGCAGGACACTGCAGGGTGTGGCCTTACTGTGCAGTGAGTTGTACTCACATCTGTGGACACCGGTGGTAGGGTCTTATCTGCATTCTGTAAAACTATGACCGTTGAGTCTATTCAAAGTGCCGAATCTCAGCGAGAGAGGGCAGAGGTCGCAGGTAAAAACTGTAAACCTCAATGTGGCCATCGGCAGACTACTCACAGAAGCCTGTCCTACCCCAACAGTCACAAAGAATAAAATAGAGGATCGATAAATGGATGAACGCGAGAAGAACGGGAGGACAACATCGGAAGTCGAGCGGGCGACAACAGCAACGTCTTCCCCAGGACATGAAGACAACATGTCAACCGGCTGCAGCTGTCTGTGATGGAGATGAAGATCTTAAACAGTTTCTACCTTCTGAACTTTGACACATTGAATTTTTTGTTTTTGTTAACACTATTTTCTGGTAAACCTTCCTTACTTTTCTTTCTTTGTAAGGACTGGCGGCAAGCTCTCCCTCAATCTCAAAATTTCTTTTATTTCCGCCACTTATGCTACTTCTCATGAGATATCTCGGCACACACATCCACAATACCTTTATTTTCACATACAAAAATAAATACACGTTGATCTAGAAAATTAAGGGGAAAGGTAAAAAGGTATTGTGTATTATCTGCAGAAAAAGGAAGGCACAGGGTGGCGGGCAATGGAGGTGATGGGGCTAGGGCCAGACACGCAAACAAATCAGCACATTTTTAGCCTCGTTTTGAGGTAGGGAACTGAAGGATGGGGCGAGAAAGTGGCCGTATTTTCACCGTGCTTTGACACGTGCACCCGCAGGCGAGAAGTGAAACGCCGATCTACATTTAGCCGCCTCACTCCCATCACAAATAAGGCCGCCGTGTTCAGGTGCACCAATTTGTGCCACTCCGTGTAAGAGTCTCCCCTCGGCAGGTGAGAGAGTGTTTTCGCACCTTAATCAAGGTGTTTATGGAGGAGCAGGCGTGTCGGTTCTTGTCCCTTCCAGCAAGTGTCTTTTTTTAAGGCCACGTGCTCCGCTTTCTGCACCCTCGCGCGTGCATCCTCCTCTCGCGAACATTAAGTTTGATTTCTGCATTAACACGTAGCTAACTACGACTACCTGTACTTGCTGCATGTTTCTTCTTGAAATAGATATTTCTTCCTTTCATCTGCCTTCGTTCACCGGTAGGGAGAGAGTGAACACACGTCACGCCTTCCTGCGTCTACTCGGTCAGGCCAAGCCAAGTAGTACAAGAAGGTCCCGGATGGAAAAGGTCGAGAAGCTTTCCACTTTTTTTTCTTATCCCAATCATCCAGGGGCTAGGGTCTTTCAAAACCACATCACGTTTCACTTCACTGCACTTACCATCTCCTTTCCACCCAGGGTGCTCGAAGCATCCCTCCCCCAACTCCAAGTTGAATTTTCATGGCCAACGGGCATGCAATGGAAGGGGAGGAGATATGAACTACTCGGAAAGCAAAGATCACGAAGTTTATAAAAAAAGAAAAAAAGATTTGGTGATATCAGCACCCCGCAAAATAATTTGTAAGCATGAATGCACACACGCACGCGCGCGAACCAACTCACGCGTAACTCTCGCCGAGACACCGTACATCTGTGGGCTGGCGCGATGCCAGACATGTTTGACGAGATGTTTTAAGAGGTGTCTCTTGAGTGCCAACACCACCGCAGCTACAAAAGTCGAGAAAGTTTAAACCTGCGCTCGGAGAGCGAATTCCGAGAGTCCAGACCAGGAGGAGCAAAGGACCGACCGCTCGTAACCTTTTCAAGCACGCACCACGTGACTATAAAAACCACGAGAACGCATGCTCTGCGAGGGAATCTGAGGACAAAACACAAGAGGTCGACAAATGTAGGGCTGGAATGAGAAACAGACTTCATAAAGCTCAGCAGGAGATGTTTTAATTAATTCTGGCCGCCGCGGGAAGCCATTTCGTGTGTGTCAGCAAAGCGAAGATAATTCATACACGCTCGGGATGTTCACCTGATGCGAGGAACACTTGGGGGGAAGAGCAGGCGAGGCAATGGGAGAATAACTTGACTAAGTGCACGCAGGAAGCTTGCTGGCAAGGTGGGCAAGACATAGCTTGCTGGCAAGGTGGGCAAGACTGTATTGCTGTACTTGCTGGCAAGGTGGCAAGGATGATGGCGGCAGGAGCACGTGACGAACCTGGGTGGCAAGGAAGGAAGGATTGTTGCAGGGTCGCGGGGAGGATTGTTGCTGTAACCTCATTCAGGAACTGTGAACACGGTGCGAGATATTATTTCTCCTCCTTGCCATTCTCGAGATACACGCCTGCTGACGTCACCACGCACAGACAGACGTGACGTCACTTGTGTACTTCATAACCTAATTAACATATGGACCCAGTTCTCCCACTGGTTGAGGCCTTTACTACAAGGTAAACGTGTCCTGATGTCAATATTGCCACGTCATCATCAATCATCACCATCATCATCCTCCATCATCGTTGTCGTCGTTGTGTCATTCTGGAATCTCGAAAGTCTCGCAAGCTTAGTAAAGATTTTTAAGATTAGTGTTGTGTTCATCTAGAAAATTTTTCCATCTTTTCATCCTCCTCTACACGCACACACACAGAGCAGCGTGGCTGCATCCTGTAGCTGAAGGCGTGAGAGAAGACAAGAACATGGCAAGAGGGCGAATCACTTCCATCCCAGCATTAATGGCGACAACAGACCATTATACAGACATGAAGGCGTGGCCCCTGGCCCCTGTGGGCCGCCTGACGATGATGGCGGAGCGGAGGCTCACGGAAGGCGGCAGGTTGCGAGGCGGAGGCAACTGTTCATCGTTAAGCAAAATCTCACCGCTCGCCCCGCGGTGCTTACGATGATTAGGTAAAACACAGACAAGCTGCAAGAAACCTGAAAAAAATCTGCCCGTAAATTGAAGGCAGATGAATCCCTTTAACACCTGAAATCACCTGGCAAGAGATGTTTGGCTTGTTGGTCGTCTATACCTGACGCCTACAGGAATATTATTAGAAGCCAGCGAACGACAAATGGACAAGTGTGAATGGGGAAAAGATTATGGATGAAAAGATAATGGAAGGTAAGAAATAAAACACCAACACACGCGGACACGATCGGTGAAAACGTGAGTTCAAGGTACTCGTACTGCGCCATAGTCCGGTCACGTGTGAATGAGCAGGTAGATGTCCTGTAGGTAGATGTCCAACACCTGATTCCGATCTGTGCCTTCGTTGACCGATGGCCCCTAAAGAATCAGGCAATCAAGGCATCAGGAGGATGACATCAGTGGACACCTTGTGCCAGTCACCTGCCCGCCTGAAGTAACCTGGTCAGGGCCGACAACTCACCTTGGCTCACCCAGGAGAAGAGGAAGCGACTGGGGTCGGTGGAGGAAGCCCCGCCAGCTCGTGGATGCCAGGACGCAAGCCTCCCACAGGAAGGTAGAGTAAACAAAATACTTGGTGTGCCTAAAAATAGTCGCAATGTGTCCTCAAACAACCATCCTCCCTTCCTTCAGTCTGTCACTTTTATTTCCAGCGCACGCGCCAGGGCATCGTCAGGACGGCCATACACTCATCGCCATCATGTTTGTGCACGTGCTACCCGCGCGGCGTCGTAATACTGCACGTGCCAGACATTTTCACTATTCCTGTTTAAAAAAACATCCTCTGGCATCGCAGCTGCTTTGTACCACACTTATTATACATGTGTAAAACATACTATAAAGCCATACTCCGGTTGCCATAGAGACGCTTCCATTATTGTCGTGAATATCTTTTCCTCATTGTCACGTGCACGATTGTTGATAATTTAATTTACATATTACTTATGTAAAGCAGCAAGTCTTTGGAAATAAATATAAATTATAAATCCTCATTATTAAGTGCACATTTATTCGTGACAAATATAAGAATATTTCTATGAAGAAAATCGTTATTTGTAGCTGGGTGGCAGACGACACCATCAGCCTTACCTGCCGGACATCATTTCAACCGATAAAAAAGCAAATCCCTATCATCAGGATCCGACCTCGAAGTTTGCTATGGTTTCCTTTTAATTAAACACGCGACAGCCAATTTACTGCGCATGCCTCGCATCTACCTGTTAAATATCACGGGTGGCATGCTCAGGTATGCTTTGATCTCACACCTGCATCAGGAGATAAATCACGCGCCTTTCGCGCAGCAGCTGTACGGCAAAATACAAACTACACTGTTCTTACTGGGCCCTCATCATGATCAGTTGTGATTCGGATTACCTGGCACTCCTGACTGATAGCAAACACGTGTTTCGTGGCTTGGGAAGCGAACTGGTCACGACAGACATCAAACACATTGCTGACTGTGTTGTCAGAACAAGCTCCACCACTACAAAATATTATTTTCAGTTATCTCTGCTGCCATATGGTAAGAGTTAGACATTCACTCTCCTGTGTCCTGTTGTTGATATATATATATTGATAATTATTTACTTCAGAGGATCAAGCAAGTCTGGCCGTCGTCTAGTAACCACCTGAGCGACCTATGACCCGCCCTCCACGTGCAGCACGTTCAGCAAAGCGTGAAAACGCACGCAGCGTGACTGGCGGGCAAACCTGTAAAGCAGAAGCTTGGCTGCTAACCACAACTGGAGGATGGTGAACACAACGCACGGAAACATTGATGAGGCGACCATCTGGCGCGTGACGAGCTGCACGTGCACCTCCAGGGCTGTAGCCAGCACCACCCTCCGGTTGACTTCTCGGAGAAAAATGTTGAACTTCACGCAGTTGGCGATGCGGACGATGCTGATCTACATGTCTTGGTGTGTTTTTTTTTTTTTTTGCAGCAGTTTAGCATGAAGGTGTACCTCACACACACACATATACACACACACAATTATATAAAGCATGCATAGACACACACACAGAAGGGGTGGGTGAAGTTGAGGAGGACCACCTACCCGACTTGCCGACGCCCAGAGCACCGACAATGGCGATGTTGAACTCGTGAGTTCCGTTGGACCGTTGAAGCCCCAAGGCCTTGCGTGCACTCATTGTCATGGCAACCTAGTGCAGTGCAGGTGAAGCAGATGCAGGAGAAGTTCTAGTGTGTTGTCTGCAGGCTGAGCATGGACAGGGGCCAGACAATGATCCCTGTTACTCTCTCGCTTGTCTTTGTACCCTCTTCACCTGATTATTGCGATCTCGAGAGTTCTGACACCAACTCTTGTTTATCGTACACTGGTTTATTTGTTTATGTAGAGCTTGTCGGTGGTTGTCGTTGCAGAATGGCAGAAGTGTTCATTTGAGATCAGGGGTCTGGTCTGACTCCTCGCTTTGCTCCAGGAAGACACAATTCTGTAAACAAACAAAAAACAAAGCACACAGAGTGACAGCCAAGAAAACAACTTGTCAGACCGACAACAGAATACTGGATGTTTGAAGATGACACGATAAAAGTCCATCACGGTTACCATAATTTTATAAGAAGATTCATTATCTTGATTCAGTCTTCGTTTGTTTGTTTACTTTTCCATTTTCACACAGAGAGAGATGAGAAATTTTTGCATCATCCCCTCGTGTTATCGTGCAGAACAGTGTACATGTTTACTCCTCATACAATTTTCGATATAAAATGTAAAGAAAGTTTAAGGCAGGAGCGACCACAAAACGAATTATCTCCCCACTAGGGACTGCCCGGATTTACCTCCCCCTGCTGTGTGTCTGGCATCTCTTACACGCCTCTTGCTTATGGACCTGTCCTTCCACGATACAGTAAACATTCCTTGTTCCAACAGTTAACTCTATATTCCCAAGAATGATATTTGGATTGTTTTTCTCTGTCTAATCTTATTTTTTTTAAACGTGAAACCCATTTTTAGAAATACTTTTGAGGAAAGTTTGAAATACGGCGCGTGTACGACTGTGTTATAAAAAAATCATATGTAACCCATGAACCTGGCTTTGTTGTCTGTGCAGCCAAGCGTGATCCTAAAGGGCACGTGCAACATATCGGGTGCACCATCCACACCACAGACCCGCCATTATGACCATGGCCCGCTTTCCTGGCAGAAGGGTTTTCAAGAGAGAGGAGGAGGAGGACAGTAAGAGAGTTGTTCTGACTCTCAGCCTTTCTCTTCGCCCTCTTCACCCGAGGCTGCCTTTCGCCACTTCAAGAGAAAAGCTGCTCTTGAGTGTATGTCTCACCTCTTACATTGCAATCCAGATGCGTCAACAGAAAAATACTCCAGCACCACTAAAATATATTTAAGGGGGGAGAGGGATCGAATACTTAGTGCATTTTAAAGTGATTCTTAACCAGGAGGAAAATGAAGTTCCTTGACCTGTCGGTCGTTGACGTTTGATGAGTTGGAGAAAAAAAACTGTTTTGGGACCAGCTTGTCTCTCACTGCCTCACTGCCTCACCTTTCCTCACATTTTGCAGAGACGGGTACCCATTCAACAGTTGAGTTAGCTGACAAAGTGTGCTGCATCGCACAGAAATTGCTTACTAGTGTGTGGGTGGGTGTGTATGGGGGTGGATGGGTGTGTTGGGGTGAGGCCAGTGGAAAATATTTTTTCAAAGAGGAATTGTTGGGAGGGGGACACAATCGACTCCTCCATAACATCCTTTGTGCTTCGTTCTTTGCCAAGACTATGATGGCAAAGAAGGAGGAAGGTGACGGCGGAAGAACGGAGAAAAACGACGAGGGCTGGCTGTGAGAGGGTTGGAGACTGGGCAATACAGGGTGTGTCAGCTGTAACTGAGAACAGGAGCAACTGGGGTTCGTGTGTATGTGTGTGTAGGAGAGCTTGAGCTTCGTGGCGAGAGAATGTTTCTCTCTAAATCTTTGCAATCCGAGTTATCGCGACCATCGTAGCCACACCCTGGCCGCTTCACCATTCGAGTCCTCTTTTCTCATTCTTATTGTGTGAAAGGACAACTCCATTCTTCATTCACAATGTACAGTCTTGTACCCCTCCTCCAGTCATGTAGTCCGTCAAACAATATTCAGTTTACAGACAACGTACAATGTTGTAGCCCTTGCATCAGCGTATATTCTTCTAGCCCCCTCCAGACAGAACTCGGTGTTGTAGCCCCCTCCACACAGCACTCAGTCTTGTAGCCCCCTCCCGACAATGACCTCTCTTGTTACCCCCACGCACCACACCACACCACATCCCCACTCCACATATTCGTCACTTTTCCGAGAACACGTTACACGACTGGATAACAGCAGGCGGAGGATGAGGCAGTAGATGACAGATAAAATAACCGGAGGACGGTGTAACAGCTCGCAGCTGTTGCCGCAGTTCCGCAGAAGTGCACGAGACTAATGGGCCATTGTGAGCGCGGCAGACATTCCTCCTCTGTCAAACGTATTGTTTACCTCTCAGGCCAGCAGATCGGTGATGAATCATGGCGCAACTATCCCGTCTGATGTGTAGCTAGGCTTTTCCCGCAACTAAAAACTCCGCTTTGCGAGAAAAACTAACAAGAAAAGAAAGCAAATGGAAAGAATAAAGGAAAGCTTAAATGAACTTTAGTTTTTTTTCCAAAGGATTTTTTTTTTTGTTTTTACCAAATGTAGCAATGGTAAGTCTAGAATGTTTTCTGTAATTCTTTCACTACAGAACTGGAATGTATAAATTTAGAAAGGTGAAGGCCAAAGGTCGCTTCTTAACCTTTTTTAAAGGTCGTTCGGGGAAGGGGGTGAGGTCTTAGAGACCACATTTTTCTTGGGACCAGATTGTTATGACGGCGGGTGCCAGTCTCTTCTCCCTCTCCCTGCTGTATATTTTCTGACCCTCTGCGCCATCAGGTACTTATTCTCGACAGAAGGGAAGGTAGGGTAGGTGTGGCACGGGTATCGAACTACCTTGTCTCCCGGTTCGAACACCAGTGCCCTCCCCACTCGGCTGTTCTCTCCCCCACGAGAAAGCACACCGAGCGGCAAATGTATGAGAGGTCAAAGACTTTGGTTACCTGATGCAGCAGGTGTCGCCAGGAGGTCGTCAGACTCTCACAGCCGGTGCAGCGTGGACTCTCACCGAAGACAAGCGACCATCTTGACCATCAAGTGTCCATGTTGCCACGCATCACAGGAGCTGACAGATAAAAGCGCGGCGTTTCCTAGCAACAAATCCTTCCAGTGGTGGTCACACGTGACCGTGTTGCTGTTTATAAAGGTTTCCACAGGTGTAGTCGTATGCCAGCGGTGCCTGTTCGTGGTCAGCTTGTATTATCACTACCTGTTGCTGTGGCCAAAGGTGTGCTTACTGTAGCATGTGTCGCTTCTTATGTGTTCACATGGATCAGTGCACTCTGTTCTGTCAATGATGTCATCTCGTTTCTTCTGCTTAAAACTTTGTCTTCCGCCAAACATAGTCTTCCACTGAGATTAAGTCCTTGATCATCAAAATCCTCCCGATTGTGGATCTTGGGATCAGAATACCATGGCTGTTACCTGGGATCTGGTCAGTTTGTACGGTGGCTGAGAAGATTTACACAGCGGACTGTACGAGTGGACATTTGTACAGTTTTATTTCAAAACAAAAAGTAACCGACACAAAAGTGAGTGCACGGAGACCTCGGCCATGGCTGTGAAGTTGTCATGGGGAGGGTTACATCAGACTCCACACGACAGACGAACTCAAGTGGCATCGGCACAAACTTCCACAAGGACCGTATCAAAAATTCTGAACAATACTAACTCTTGTAGTTGCGACAATTAACTCTTGTAGCTGCAAGATAGAGTTGCTGGTGCTGTGGTGGTAGTAGCGATGGTTGGCGGTGGCCGGAAGACACCCCGTGTCGACGACCGCACGTACCTCCACACAGACCTCTGGTGAAGCGCCTGCAGCAACCGACTGTCGGCGTCGCTCACAGCGGAAGCGCCTCCCGCCTACAGCCGCTCGGTGCCAGAGCCTGGCGCTGCCAGACAACACAGGACGGCGCAGCTACGTGGCACGTGAAGAGAGCGCGTGCCGGTCTGTGGAGTTGCTTCCCTCTGGCGTCTGGTGCCTGCGTCTGGGGATCGCTTCCACGCGCCCCCTTTATATCTGGCCGCACTGTGTTTCCTCCCACACTCCCATGCGACACTTCTCTGGGCTTTACTCCACCTCCACGAGCAAGAGAAACAATGACTTTACAAGAACGGTTTGGTAGAGTTTCTTTCTTTTCTTTTCTTTTCTTTTCTTTTCTTTTAAACATTTTTGGTGGTTTTTGTCTCTGTTCGGAGAGGAAGGGGGACGAAAGTAGGGTGCTAGTGTAGGGTGGATATTTCTGGCACTGGTGCTGATCTCCAGACTTTCTGTTGTCTGTCTTCTACGTGGTTTCTGAACGTAGGTGTAAAGTGATTGCAGGACGGATGCAGGGAGAGAGCGGGTTGTTGGTGGGGAGGGGAGTGAATGAAGTGAATGAAGCGCTGATGCCCCTCCCCTCGTATTTCCAGTTCCCCCACAACGCCGTTGCTTCTACCCGACCTACCCCTTATACCCTCCCCACCCCGTTTATCACCTCTGTCGGCAGACTCGGCGTTGTGAATGAAGCTGACCTCGACGCGCGCGCTGCTGGGGTCAGCACGTAGTGGTGTGAGCGCGTGCGTGTGTGCTGTGAGGTGAGACGGCCCCACGGGGCTGGAGGAGGGAAGGGAGAAGGTCTTACATTGACTGCTGAGGCTCAGCTGCTGCTGAGAGGTTCCTGCCACACTGCAGACCTGAAATGATGCGTGTGAGATACAAGTGCCGTTCCTCTCTGCCCTCTCTATTCCCCCCAATACCCTCTCCCAAACATCTCGTCTTTCTACCGCATTTTCCTTCTCTCCCCATCCCCCAAGACGTTCTTTAACTCCTTCCCGGACCCCCACCCCTTCTCTACCCTCTAAACTCGCCGCGCGCACCTCAACTCTGGAAGTGAGGCTCATCAGGCCATCTCACGCCATCATCAACCCTGGGAGTGCACATTGACCTCTTATGAACCCTGCTTACGTCTCTCTTACTTAGCCACGGAACACAATATTTTGTAGTTTTATACATATATATATATATACGTGTGTGTGTATATATAAACATTTTGGTCTTGCTGTTAGTGTCTGCGGACAAAGCATTGCCTCACTGTGTTCCGTTGACCTACTTCACGAGAATGTCGGTCCTGCTAGCCGCCATTTCTCCTTGTCTCCCTATTTTTCTTGGGCGTTAAAAATTAAAAAATGCACCCGTGGAGCAGAACAGTCTTGATGTATAGGCTACGTCACACGAAAATTTGAAAAAAAGACATGTTTGTCAAACCAGAGTGTTCTCAAACTCAAAAAACCCGTTTTTAAGACTCGGAAACAGCTTTTTCATTTCTGATGCCACACGGACGATTTTATGTCTGGAAACTCAGTGAACTGCATTCAATTCCTTGACGAGAAGGGTTCGTGTACTCGAATGAAGGCTTTTTGTTAATTCCGATATTTGGGTGAATTGATTCACAGTTTCAGTGAAATTTGGGGTAAAAACACTTCCAAGGAGGCACGCGCCTTTTTGGTGGCCATTTTGATGGAAAAAAAAAGTAATTTTGTAAAAACCTGAACACAAGGGAAACAGTTTGCCAAACACACTGTGTAATAAGTGAAAGCAAACTGGGAAAAGAAGCCTGTTTCAGAAACAGATTCATTGACTACAAGTTTGCCAAATACCACGTGACATGTGATGTGCTGTAAGTGTAAGGAGCAAAGTGGAGGCGGGACCAAGAGCTCAAGGAGGACCACTGTGGTTGTTCTGTTGGGTTCGGTTTCTTCTAATCCAGTCACCTGCACCGCTGAAGTCTTACAAAATGACTATTTTATAGTTTTTGACCTACCCAGTGCCATCAGATTATTTCTGACCTGCTACTCTTCAGACATCTTTCGCCCTTCCGATCTACGCTCGATACAACCATCCTCCACCCTCCCCTTCAGTCCTTCCATATTCTGAACTGTCAGCTGCTTCCTCTGTGCCTCCCTGGCAATCCCTTACTGGTGTTCCCCTTGATTCCACACCGGTAAGAGGCTTCTGCTACAACCTTTCATCACTAGACCATAACGGACATTATCTAGTAGACAGAAAAATAATACATTAACGGCTTCATCGACGCCTCGGCGAAGGAAGGATAAGATAAAAGATATGATAAGAAACAGATGAATGGTTTATTTATAGATTTCTAGCATTCTGACGTAGGAAGACATACACGGCACGTGCATACATCCAGGCTCAGGTACATCTGTACTTAAGGAATGGATGCGATTTTCCACCAAAAGTTCACAAGACCTGGAGAAGACCCACGATGCCGGGCTGAGTGATGTATCTCGCGGATGCTTCAGATGGAGTCGCGAGCTCCTCCCAGGAAGGCCGGGTGCTTGTGATGCTGGTGGCGCTGTTAGCTCCTGAAACAATGGCTTACAGGCAAAGTGACCAGAGCACCTGTAATCTTTGCAGAACTGCCACCGAACAAACTTTTCTTCTATGATCTACTCTCTGCCTTGTGTAAAAGTTGGTTGGGATCAAAGGGTGTGGATTTGCATAGAGTACCCACACCCCAGCATGCAGGCGAACACACACACACACACACAGCCATACTATGTTTTATTTATTTTATTTATACGATTTGAACAGACAAGTCTAATTTCACCGTCTCATCTGTGGTCAGTGCGTTCACCCCCTTAAAGGTTAAATGTTGAAACATAGGTTCGACTGACCTCTTACTGCAACAGGTCTTCTGGGTGCCCCAGGTGACAAGTGGCGGCCCTACATTTACCCCTCCACTACCACTCGCATATGCGATCCAGTTATGTTGTAGCACTGTCAATCACCTAGTGCCCGCAAAAGCGATCGGAGAGTGGTTCACCGTGGCTAGGGTTCGGCATGTGGAAGGCTCTCTACTCTCTTCTTCTGCTGCCTCAAATCTTTCCTGATAATACCTGGATGCTTTGTGGGCAAAAGGGAGTTTTCCACTCAAATGCACGTACGAGCTTCCAACAGCCGACCTTTTGCTGAGAACTATCAGGTTGTTTCCCTCCCCTATCACCTTTATAAGGCAAAGAAGCAGATATGAGGTCCTTGCCATGTGCAGACTTGTAGCATTCACACAGGAAGCCACCAACATGTGTTTACAGTAAATGATATAGTAGTTCATCTCCCGGTCAGAGACTCTTAACTTCGCAAATGGTTTCTGAGAATCTTAGTCCAAGAAAGAGAGAACGGGGCCAGAAAAAAAAAAGACTTTCGACACAATCAAAAGAATAATTGGGGATCGACCCGCACGCACTTCCTGTCCTCAAAATCTCAAGGATGGGATAAAAGGAATGAGAACTGGATACAAAACAGCCTCGTCAGTAAACCAAATGACAGCCTCGCAGCAAGATCCATCCAGAGAGAATGCCAAGACAAAAAACTCTCTCCAGTTGTTGATGGTCGGCCCCTTGGTGCACGCAGTCACGTGACGGCACCGACAGGTGGCGCCTCCACGCGTTGCACCTCCGGATACCGTTGGTTAAAACGAGGACAAAAGCTGCGCATGTACTCAGGGCATCTTCCGAAGCATGGTGCGCCTGAAATGTGAGGAGATCAGTTTAAAAAACTTTCTTTTTTACCACGTTCCATCCGTCTTCTACCTGCAGCCACTTTGCCCTGTGGGGAGGTTCAGTGTAGTACACCAGCTTTGTTCGCGTGTTACGAGCGTGTTCACGACCAACCCACTAACAATCACAGTTGGATTTTTTTCTTTTTCAAGCCCACAAACTAACATTTCTGACTTCTATGCAGCGCGTGGCGGTGTTTTATAGTCGCAGAGTTCTGGGATTGACTGGCGGACTCCTGAGGCGCAGGTCAGGTTAGAATTGCTGCTGCAATCATCGCGAGCTGTTGCGAACTCTGAACACCAACACCACGCCCCACTTCAGTCTGCAGAACAGAAACACCTGCATCTACTTGCCGAGGACAAGTGCTGCTTTCGAGAACAGATGTCGTAACGATACAACTCTCTCAACACTCGTTTAGACCCATACTCAATGCACCAACATTGATCTTGACCCATCACGCTCAATGCCTCTTCTCTTGACATCTGCTGCCTCTGTACTTTTTTTGTGATTCTGATGACCAACGTGTGGCACAATCACGTGAAGACGTTATTTTCACTCTAACACTCACTCTCAGATGACGTCCTACCTGCAGCAGCGAGGAAAGACTACTCTTGATGCAGGTCAGAGACCAGGAGAAGGCCGAGGCGGTGCTGACCAGGGTGTGTGTGTGGTGGAAAATATTTGAAAATTCCTGCACTGAAATGTACCAACGATTGTTTCTCTCTCAAGCTGAGACATCCTAGGCGAGGGTTGCTTGAGAGCGTGCTGGTGTTCCCGATCTGTGTCTGGTATAACAGCAACAGTTGATCGAGTGGTTCACACCAGTTCACGCCTTGTGGGATCTGCTTGTCCTGAAAGACCCTCTAAAAACACACACACAACAGCTTCTACCTACTTCAGCTATGAACGGTCGTTTTAACTATAATGGCAGGTGAATCAGCACGTGTGTGCTTGGCATATCATGATGTCTGTCTATTGTGATGCTCTGAGGACAGGAAGCGGATGGGAGTGGCCCTGTGCATGGAGCAATTGTCGCGGTCGCATGCGTCTGGTCACTTGGTTGAATAAATTCATCGTGTCCTACACATTCACAAGTGGCCAGACCTCCACTCATCCTCCTTCTATGTTATCCCTCCCTTGTTTATTGTTAGCGAGTTTGATTAGCGAAACGAGCCGATACGAGCGTTGGCAGCGTCCTCAACCACCTGCCTGACAAGGCCCACGCGAATCACGGAGTGCAGCTGGCTAGCGGGGAAGGGAGGAGAAAGGAGGTGAGGTAGGACGAGTTGTCGGATGTGATGGCGACCCAGAGAACAGAAGACACCAGCAGCTGAAGGCAGCTTCTTCTCGCGCTGTCGTCCTCGTCCATAAAGCGAAGGACTGTGCGACCTCTCCGCACACCTTTTGTGGGTACTACTCCCTTTCCTCTTCCTTTCTGGCGGCGCTGTTAACAGCCCCGCGACCACGTGTTTGCACCGACTAGCGGCTCGTGCAGTGGCAAGGGCGCACAACCACTCGACATTCGCTTACCCTTCTAATGTACCAGTCTCCCTTTGCGGTTTTTCCATGATGTAACGCTCCAGGAGGAAGACGTTAATTTTATTTTTAATGTTATTTTCAAAACTCAAAAGAGTTACTAATTCAGTTTCAAAAACCCGAAATTTTCCGAAACACGTTCCGCGTCATCCGAACAGTGATTGCAGTTACAGACATTATCCGTAACATGATTACGGTTGGAGGTTGGGGGTAGGTTGGTGATTTACGCCGAGCCAGCAACTAAGGCTATACCACGGAAAGGCAGTCAGCCCTGTAAACAGATGCCACATGGAGAGAAAGCACGAGAGTTGAACCCAGGACAGCCCACCTTCACTGTTCTGGTGACAGGCGCTAACCGTTGCGCCACCGGGCCGCCCGATTACACTTAGACTGTAGGCAGAGACTTCACGTTGTTACGTGATTGCAGTTACAGACGTTGACTGCAGGCAGCACTTCACGTTGTTACGTGATTGCAGTTACAGACGTTAATTGTAACATGATTATACTTACTTAGAGACGTTAACTGCAACGAGACTGTAGGCAGCGACTTCACGTTGATTGCTACGTGATTGCCGTTTCAGTAACGCCAACGTGACTGTAGTTTCAGACATACAAAACTCTTGTGGCTGAAGGAGGAGGGTACAGGGGCGGACAGCAAGCCTGGCTTACATTACTGCTACCCAAACTTTACAGGCGCCGAGAGGCTGGCAGGAAATTAGTTTACATTTAAAATATTTTCCTAACGTACGGTTTTAAACTTACTTAAGGGGTCTTCTCTACATCGCAACAGCAGCTTCTGTGCATCAGGTGAACGTTCATTTTGCCGAGATAAAAAGGCTTACTGAGCAGTGTACCAGCTACTATTTCGCCAGAAGAAGGAAAATAAAATGTTTTAGCATCAGCAAAATTTGAGCTCGACCAGACATTTGGATATTCTCGACGAAGTCTTAAGAAAGCTACTTTAGGAAAATGCGAAATTAAAAAAGTTGCTCACATCTAACCACGCCAATTAATTTTAAGCCACTGAAGTTATTTTGATCGTGCCGCAGGAACGCACAAGCTGTCACTTTTTCCATTTTGTTAAGGTGCTAGTCAGTGCAAGCAAGGATAAGCTAAAAATAAAGGTCGTTGCACCGTTTCCAGTTTTCTTGTGGCGGAGTGGTGGTGGTGATGGGGGAGAATTGGTGTTTTACGCCGAGCCAGCAGCTAGGGCTACACCACGGCAAGGCAGCCAGCCCTGTAAACGGGTGCCACATGCAAAGAAAGAACAGCGTGCCTGAGACGAGATCTGAACCCAGGACAGCCAACACTCACTGTATTGGTGACAGGCGCTGGGTGTGGGTGAGATGGCAGATACATAAACTCGACAAGAAATGCACAAGTAGAAAAAGCCCGTAATGAACCAAAAGATCAGGAAAATCTCGGGTCTCTCTACATTCACGTGTTTGTTTATGAACTTAGAATACGTAAAAAGAGTACAACTTCTCTAACCCTCTAGCCAGGTACCCATTCCACAGCTGGGTTAAATGTGGGAAGAAGAACGTTGCGTTACGCGGGTATCGACTGACTAATGCGCAAGTCTTCACGTTTGGACGCGTTGCTCTAACCAGTAGACTTTCTGCTTTCCTCCAGATCTCATAGGAACTTAAAAAAAGAATTATGACGGAATTTTAAAGGAATAATAGTTTCCATCACAAAAATTAGGCCCATGAGCTTGCAGCCTGATTGGATTTGAAACTGAAGTTGAGACATTCAGAAGTGAAGATTTCTAGGTACTTATGATGGAAAATGAAATATGTACAAGGAAAACAAGAGATTTGCTCAGATGCCAGAGCCGAACTACTGTCTGATGCCACTTATCACCAGTTTATATCCAACTTCTCAAAATTATTTCCAGACCAGACTTTTCCTTAATCTGATATTTTTATTGCCATTTTCAATAGAAAAAATTTAACAAACACACGTAAAAGTTTATTGTGATTCAGGGTTGTAACAGGTCCTTTCCAAGTCCTTATTTGCAAGCCAAGTCAGAAATATAGCTAAAAATAGTTCTGATCTCGCAATGTTTCAATAATTTTACTTCAGAAACCTTTAAAGTACATTTCCCCAATGGTACTGGAACACAGCAATTCATTAAAAAGAAGCCAGTTGGTTGTCTTTTTGATTTCCAAAGAACAGATGGTTGGAAACATTATCCAGACACTGATAATTACTTTCTTAATTAAGCTCACATGATGTACGGCGAGAAATTCTTTTCTGTCAGATGAGAATTGCTGATTGCTGCTTCTTGGGTGCAGGGCGATGATAGGTGAAGGCCAAATAACTCTCCAGAATGAAAAGTGTTTCATCCACTTGTAACTCACTCATCTCAAGACTGAAAAGAAAAACAAATTAAGATGTTTGTTAACTTCTGGCAAGAATAAAAGTGCATGCGAGGCATTTTTTTTTTAATATGCTGCAAACTCAAAGAATGAGAGAAAGCAGAGGGTGTTTATGGAATGAATTTTATATTTATTTTCAATAACAGGCAATCATTGCAAGACAGAAACACAGTTTGCAAAAACAGACTTCTAGGCTTCAACATCTATGCATCCTGACCGAAACAGGCAAATCTCCCCACAATGCCCATAGCGTAAGAAAAACCCCCAACCCAATCACATAATTCCAAAGGAATGGAATTACACAACACAAAAAAGTGCCTGACGTGTTGGTGACGGTGTGCACTTTGGTCAGCTGCTGTCTCTCAGGTGGTGTGATCACCTCCTGCACCTCCTCCTTCTGGGCAGGGTCCACTTCCAGGCCGCTCTGCAGCTGCTGCTCAAGGTCAGCAATAATGGCGTCCACTCTCTCCTGCTTGTCAAGTAGTCGCCTGCATGGACAGTCACAAAATTAAACAGTTTCTAATGTCACAGTGAGCTGGTTAACAGAAGTTAGAGACCAGTGAAGAGGGATGTTCGTATTCAGATTAGTGAATAGTGAACATGTTATTAGATGTTAAAAAGCCAGTGAACAGATTAACAAGTTAAAATTCAGTGAATAAGCTAATAAGTTACAGACCAGCTAACAATTTAACAGATGTTACAAACCAGTGAACAGATTAATAAAAGTTACAGAGAACAGGTTAATAGACCTTATATGCAAGTGAACAGGTTAAGAGAAAGTACAGACCAGTGAACATATAAAAGAAGTTAAAAGCCAGCAAATAGGTTTACAGACCTTACAGGTCAGTCAACTAATTAGCAGACCATAAAGACCAGTGAACAGTTTAGAAGATGTTATATGCCAGTGAACAATTTAATAGATTTTACAGGCCAGTGCCCAGCCACACATAAGTGTGCTTACTCATTATCACATGAAGTGTTACACTGACTTTTGAAGAGAGCAGAAGCACACAGTGTAAACAATGAGAAGTTAAAGACTGATGCCAATCTACACAGCAATCAAGGGTCAGCAGAACAGTGTGTGCAGCCACACAGCAGGTACAGCTTCAGTTCACAATCCCACATCAACAACAGTGTGTTCTATTCAGGTTTTTTCCAGATAAAAATTTTAACCCTACTTTCACTAAGATATGGTGCTGTGATACAGCTTGCATACAAGGAAGAATAAAAGGAACTTACTTGTGCTCCATTATTTCAAGATTTCTCTTCACAATAGCATTTCTTATTGCCTGAAAAATGTACAAAATAATAATAGGGGATAAACTCATGATTTCTCTTCTTCTCACAACCACATTACAAAGTTATAAAATCACTGATTTATTTTCATATTTTAATAAGCTCAGTGTTCTTTAAGATATAATCTTATCAAGCATAAAGACCAGAAAACTCAAAATATGTAGAATGTATGAAATGAAGTAAAATCAAACAAATTAAATGCAAATAAAAAATATAAAATAGGAAACAACCTGAAAGAACCAGTCTTCATACCTTAAAGCACTTCTCTTTCAGCATTCGGGCCACCTGTCTGATGTCAACGGTGAAGAGGTAGAAAGTGCGAGATGGTGCATGGTCAGGGGTCTTTGCCAGCTCCTACATTCCAGATCAAAATACTCTCTACAGTTATACATTTTGATTGCTTAAGAAAATAAATGAACTACAGTGCGACACAGTCAAACCTAAAGCACTACAATAACACTAAAATGCAAAACACTTTCAATGTAGAAAACGTCACTTCAAAATGTAAAATCAACAAGACTAAATGAAAAATTAAGTCCATCAAAACTGAATAGATCTCTCAGTCGTCTGCAGAGGATGAGAAATGGAAAGATTCAAAGTTACTTGCCAACCCTTCACAAGAACAAAAAAATCATTGATATGACAGATTTCTGTTGCCAAATATATAGAATCTTATATATAGAATCTACACTAGTACATAATAAAATTTTTACCGTTATTGTGACAAAACCTTCTTCAAACATTTTGTACAGCAGTTCTTTGGCTTCTTTTGATGGAATCATGGCGCATGTCTCTATCTGTAAAATAATCATCAATGATATACAATGAGAGGTTAATATGGAAAAAATGTTATTTTATAGTTTAAAACAATAGCAAAGACATATAAATAGACACAAATGATTCCAATTTTCTTCTGTCAAATGTCATTCTAATGTACAAACCTGTCCCCTTCCCCCACCAAAAAAAAATCATACAAATGAAATTAACAAGCCAAAAGGACTGACCTGACTTTGTTCCACTTGCTTCTTCAAAAGAATAACACGAAAAATCCGCAGAGACTTAGACCCAAACCTTTTAACAAAGTGAAAAAGCGTAAAATGATATCTCTTTGTGGGTGAATTCCATGTATACATTTAAATGAATGCATATTAAAGAAAAATCAAATCTAAATGAAAAAAAACAAAGAGCGCAAAACAGCAGGCAACACCACAAATCAAACACTAATAAAAGAAATTGATGTAATATATTCTTAAAAAAAAGTATACTGCTATGCACCATACCTCACGCCTGGTGAATCTTACCTTTCCAGAACCACCGATTCAATATGTGCTTTACATAATGCCTGTAAAGCCTGAAATATATCTTCAGAAAGTCAAGGAATTTTTTTAAAAATAGAGACTAAAACTAATGTTGTTCAGCTAAAGACAAGCAGCGTTTTTTTCCCCCTTGCAATTTTAAATCTGTAAAATACTGAAGGTGCAGAGCAAAGATAAAAAAATGGTTTTCCCAAACTTGTCAAACAGGGACAACAACTACTTTAGGTCTAGCAAAAGTGTAAGATTTTGGCAATTATCTATTAGCTGCCTTTTCCCACATATAGTCCACTAAACCCTCTTGTGACAAACCCAAAATGTTGTATGCAGGTGAAAGAGGTCAATGCATGGAATCAAAAACATACACGAATGCAGTCCAAATATTCTGATTCCCCACATAAAGAGACACCAAGTGCTTATAATTTAAAAAGTAGAAATGCAAGAATGCCTGCAAAACTACAGCAGAACAAGGCCTTTGTTCATCATCATCATCATTCTTTTTATTATTATTATCACGGATATATGCTTGGTCTGTGCATTCATGCACACACACACAAAAGTATATCCATGGCTAGTTTAACATGTACTTAAGGTTCCAAAAATTATATCTGAGTTGTCACAAATAGTGCCACAATAAGACAAGTGTCAATACAATTAAAGCAAAAAGTGATGAGAAGGGCTAAATGCTGACTGCCTGTACTGTCATAAAGGATGCTGACAACATACATTCCTCCACCACTGTCATCACATTTTGACACAAACTCTGGCTGCAACAAAAGAAAGAATAGTCATGTCAGAGACCCTTTAACTGATGGCCACCAAAAACCTGAATTCATGTAATATGTTTGCTCATTCCCCCTTAAATTATTATAAAGTCTATTCCCACTCCTCTTGTGGTTAAAACAAAAAGTAAATATAATCCCTTAACCTTTTTCAGTTGTTGGGGGAGTGGAGGGAAGAGATCACACTTTTCTCAAAGGCATACTTTATGTGAGGACAGTGCCCATCTCTTTTGCTTCCTCAAGATATACTTATATAGACAGCATTAAGTTTTATCATTTTACTGACGTTTCCATTCTCAAAAAGCTTAAATTTTACTTTATACCATTTCAGGTGCTAAAAGCAGCCCTTTGTATTTAAAGTTTCTTAAAATAAATTTATAATATAATTTTGTTTGAAAGACAACAAAACTTTATACAAATGTTCATTCGAGTATTATAACTTGTCAGCAATACTGAACATACCACTTCATCAGTCATGTTGTGAAGGTACTGTTCTAACAAATTTCTTGTAAAACCTAACTCCTTTTGTAGGCTTCCAAAAATCTGTGTGTAAAAGATAAAAAATACTGCTGTAAAAAATGGACACATAAAACAAAACCACAACTGATACATAGTAATCTTCATTGCTGTGGATAGCTTCATAGTTTCTTTACATACTTAGCAGATTATTTTTTTTTAAAATGAAGATAAAATCTAAAAACTGTTTTCTATAAAAAGTTTAAAAAGTTATAGAATTTGTACAACATAACATTATATGGACATGAGATTTTTTTAAAATCCTACCAAAAAATCTTGTTGCAGCAAGAGACAAGCATCAGCTAGAATGCTTAATGCATGCCTAAAATCAATAATTTATTTCAATGCCCTTACCAAATTTATTCATAAACATTACCAAAAATGGGAACAACTGATATCAAATGCTTTACTTAATCTATGCTACTCCAGAAAGTGCTGACTCATCGACACAAAGCTGCCGCAATATCCACACATCATGCCATAGTTCAGCTTAAAAGACTATGATGTACACTTAATACATAGTTTGTTTATAAATAAATAAAAAATTTAAAAAACCCAAAAGCCACATAAGAAATTTCAATATTTTATCAGTAATAAGCTTAACTTTTGAAAACACAAGGGAAATGACTAAAATTATAAGGTTAAAACAAAAATCAATTTCGCCTTTCCCCCAACAAAACTATTTCATGGCAGTTATAAAGAAGTGCACAGGTGGACATGGCAAAGAAGAAATTAAACTTTATATAAACTTTATAACACATAATATTAGACAAAAACAAAGGCTGTCCAGCTCTTTTGATGACAGAAAGCTCACTGGTTAATGTGACAATATGACTGACCTCTGTGAAGGAGACTGGAACCGTCTGTTTAGCTAAGGGGTCTGTTTTGACTTCACTGATCCGCAGAATAGCTCTCATAATCTCCCCTGCTTTCTGGTTGACATGAACAAGCACAAAGGTACATGTTCAAGACATTACTTAGAGAAACCTATTCTCGCTTTGCAAAGATCAACTTCAAAGTCCGGTATTGGAAGGAAGGGAGTGAGTGTAAATAATGATACGAACACTGAAACATTTTTTTTTTCAAGTCCAGCATCCATTATTCTTATGTTTGTTTTCCTTTTAAGTAATAGCACTTTGAGCCCGCCTTTAATGGTGGGGAAAAGCGCTATACAAATTAACTTTATTATTATTATTATGTTGCAATACAACTTTACTGATCCCCAGGTGCAATTCAAGATAGTGCTCGTACTAGTAATAATATATATGGGATATAAAAGAGATAATATAAATGTAGATGTTAAAATAGTTGTCTCTTTCACACAAACATTCTCTCTACCACACCTACAAACATATTTCCAACAACAGCAGATACAGTTGGTGACCCCATGCCACCTCAGGCTAGTACAAGATTATGGCCAGTAGAGTTTATCAAGTGAATGGCATGTTTATAGGTAAAAATCGAGAAACACAGACAAAAATAGATGAATGCTTGCATAAATATGTCAGCAGAACTTTCCATTTTAAATACTATTTGAAACTCAAAACACCAAGCCTGTAGCTAATGCATCTGATGCATCAATGAAAGCTGACCAAGCCCAATAAAACAATGATAAATGCTTTAAGGTATGTGCATCTCTTTTACCTTATCCAGACGCCTGGCCACTGCTGATATCAGCGCCTGATCTCGGAAGTGATGATGAAATCTTTCACAGTTTACCTGCCAAAAGATGCTGTCCCCTGGACTTGCCTGAGGAGAGAATGAAACAAACCTCTTCATTTAGCAGTGTTCTGACAAAACAAACATCAGTTATTTCTGAATAGATGAAAGTTTGATGAAATACCATGCACATGCTGGTTGTTATGCAATCCTTATCATTCAATCTTCTTTTTTAATTATGTTTTTACTCACTAATGTCATGTCATAAAGGATCTAGATCATATTTTCAGAGCAATATGTACTACTACAACTAATAAACTTGTTTAAGTATTATGACAATTGTAGTCACAAAAACAGGGTATATATTTTGTGCATGGACATAAACAAGCATATCATTTGAGTGGACAGTTTTCTCATTTACAACAAAAATATGCACTCCATAAGAAAAGTGTCTTGAAAAAAGGATCTTCAGATTACTGTAATATTATAAAGAATTTTACTGCCTATTGCTAAGTGCCTAAAGCTACCTCTTTTGATGTAGATTCGGTTTTAAATCTTTTGTTTGGCAAATCACTGTCCAAAGTCAGCTTCCTCTTTTGTCCCTGGTTGCCTCCTAAAAAATAAAATAGCACAAGAATAAGAAACATGCTGATAAATTTGCAGGCTGTGTCCACATAGCACACTCAAGGTACAGACAAGATTCATATGCTGATGTGTGTATTATACACTTATACATGGATATTTGTGCAGACATACTGTCACGCTCATCCTTTCTCGTATTTGCAAATGTCTCAGCCTACCCTCGGCTTACCATCTACTTCCATTGGTTGAACTGAAAATAATTCTTCTACATTTTCAGGTTGTTCAAGTCGAATGACTCTCTTCTTATCATCTAGAACTGGAGAGAAGCACCTCTGAAGAAAATGTGTTTGGACAAGGCTGTTGAATTTATCTCGCACAAGACTCGATGAAATTTTAGGATGACCTTGATAAAAAATAGCAAAATAACAATGAACAGTGCGTAACATACGTTTTAAAAAAGGTTTGAAGTAGATAGAAATTTAACAACAAATGGGGAAAAACTTTCATTTTCTGGTGACTTACATCTCATTTCTTTATAAAAATGTTCACTTGAGTACTAAATTAGGAATGAGATGAAATGGAGTTAGATGTTCTTGGGCCTGTTAAATACCACCTATAGCAATGAGAAAAACATACAAGGCTGCCAGAAACAAAAACAAGCATGCACATGCACATTGAACAGATTATATGAATTAACTTTAAAAAAAATCAATAAAATAAAATTGATTTTTATGTCTGCTGGTAATCTCAGTTGCCTTTTGATCTGGTCCATGAGCAAAGGAACCACTAACAGCCTATCAGGAAAAGGCACATCTCCTAGACCAGACCTGGGCAAAGGCCGGCCCGCCTCCTGTCTCTGACCGGCCCGCCTGCTGGCCCGTCCGCCAGTATATATACTATATATTCAGTATTGGGTAAAACTGAGTTAACTATATTGGTCCGGCTCTCTAAAACCATCCCAATTTCTCATGCGGCCCCTTGGAAAAATTAATTGCCCACCCCTGTCCTAGACAATACTGGGTATCCTTCCTAGTACCTTATAGACATTAACTGTAAAACTGTAAACAGTGATTTATTAACATCTGTTATGACCTACTGCTTGTGATACTTAAACATAACAAATTCATTATCATCTAACCTGCTGTCTCTAGAGCATCATTAAGTCGATCTGTGACCTTCTTCACCACTGTTGCCATGTCAGTCTGACCTGCATGCAGAATCTCCTCAACAAGGAGTTCTGCACCATCTCCATACAACACTTTAGCACAGTGAATATATCTGCAACACATTCTACTATTTTGGAATACAAAATAAAGAATACTCTGTGCCAGTGTGTGTGTGAGCGCAAGTGAGTGAGAGAGAGAGAGAAAGAGAGACTGATGAATTTTCCCATTTTTCACATTAATTTCTGGAATGAGGCTACTGGTTGAATTCACTTTCACAATCAACAGCAAAAGGCAAAGCAGATATGCAAGTTTTTATACTGATGGAGGTACATAAGCTGATCTGTTACGGTCTGTTGTGTTTTCAGTTTGTTGACTCAAAGCCAATGGAAGTAAAGATTGATAACTTTTGCCAAAAAGAAATCAAGTGCCACGCTGTACTTAGTGTGTTTTTGTACATTATAAGTTAATTAATCTTATAGAGAGCTGCTAATCGTTGCCCTCTGAGATAAATAAAGTTATATCTGAATTCATTATGACGAAGAAATCTTTCATTATTTCTATGCACCCAGTGGACTGGTCCTGTTACAGGATCTTAATGACAATACACTTCCACACTGGGATCCAAAGGAGTCAACAGAGAACAGGAATGATGCTGTGAGAGGCTTAAGTAAAAGTAATGATCATAGCTTATGTAAAATGAAATCAATGATTAAAGTCACCTTGAATAGCGAAGATGGTTCATGATCTTATCAATGTTTATGCTGTACTCCATAAAGCTTTTGTTACTCTTTTGAAATGCCACTAGCCCATGTTGTATCAAGACGCATAAAGCTTTCTGCACCTATAATAATAAAAATAACATTTAATTCAAATAAATTTAGAAGATAATGATACGATTATGAACAATCCTAGTTTTATATACTCTTATGAGAGTAAAAGCCACTAAGCAGCATAGTGATACAGATTCTGACAGAAATAAGTGGTGAAGAATAAGATTATCCAAAGTATGGTGTTGCTAAATGAAGACCAAAGCACCTGATTCTCTGACATTAGCGATAGCTACAAACAATTAAACAATTTCAGTTAAATCGCAATCTGGCAAACAGGTTTAATATGAATGATTTCCGTTTTTAAAGCATATACTTAATAAATAAACAAAAAAAAATTGATAAAACATGTTTGATCAAGAGGTAGGAGAAGGCAGTTTTTCAGCGTTCTTATCATTCGACATTCAAGTCGTAGGACCATATGTTAGTGAAAATATTATAATTTTTCGTTGGAAACAAAAAAGAAAACAATAGCAGACAAAGAGCTAAAAGAGGTAATATTCATAGACCACGTTAATTCGTACTTTCGCTACGTCGAGTGATGTGTCTAACGAAATCTGCCGTAGCGGCGACGACCCTTTCGCTTTCTTTAGCAAGTAAAAGCCAACTTTTGCAATTAATTCACCATGATATTCTTTAAGAATATGATGGCAAAGTTCTAACTTTGACTTAGACATCTAAAATATGTTAATTTAGGTACTATACTGGAAAGTTCACCATGTGGTGAAAAGAATAACACAAGACTTCCAACAAGACGTTAGAGTTATCTACAGGTGTCATCAGAGTGATGTCCCTTGAAAAACAGCAGCTTCCTGAGTTATCTACAAGTGTCATGAGAGTGACGTCCCTTAAAATACTGCATCTTTCTATCAAGCCGAATGTTATTCCCGGTATATTATTATTTCTGTATATTTTAAATACCTGTTTGTGCAGTTTATATATTTTTCATATGATATCCATAGTTAATGGAGATTTACATCTGGTATCATTAAGAATACGTTAGGTATGCATTATTTTGGATTACCAATGATGACAATGAACTTTGCAGACAGCGACTTCAGTGCTTGAAAGGAGTTTGTATTTCACAGCTTAGGATTATACACTATTCGCTGTTTATTTTGTGTTAAAAGTTAATTAATCTTATATAGAGATCGGCTACTAATTGCCATCGAGAGAAAGTCGCGGAGCAGAAATCTGTTTCCTTATTCCTGAACACCCATTAAGTGAAATAAATGGTCATTTTTGATCCTGTTCAGTACCATGTCGGTGAACTACGCAGCAGGGCTTTCGCCGTACGAAAATAAAGGACGATGTGGAATGCCAGAAACGTTTGATACGCCGGATGTTATAGAAATGAAAGTGCAGCAGCTGGTAAGCATGGTGCGAGCCAGCACATTCATTGTTTTTCACACAGGTGCTGGTATAAGCACATCTGCAGGAATACCTGACTTCAGAGGACCAAAAGGTGAGCAGAAAGTTATTACATAATGTGAATGAAATAAACAATGTGTGATTTTTAACAGTCTTATTTTATGAAAAGTACTAGTTTGAGGTCATTCAAAACTGCTTTTCATGTGTGAGCATCAAATCACATATTAACTCATTAGGCTTATTTTGATTTGTGAAACATTGTCTTTGAAGGGGTGACCCATTTTGACTTTTTAAAATTTATGTGTTTCCATGGCACCAAGCTAGGTTAAGTGAGTTTAATTAGCTATTCTATGTGTAGGTGTTTGGACACTTGAAGAACGGGGTGAAGAACCAAAGATCAGTGTGACATTTGAGTCTGCAGAACCCACATTGACCCACAGAGCTCTGGTTGCACTTCACAAAGCAGGTAGTTTGTTATATATTTGTAGAGTAAAGTCAATATGAACTACAGTAAAGTTTATATTATAATTTAGTTTACATTCAATTAAATTCAATGGTGCCCTCACACTGTCAGTTGTTTTAACTTTATGCTGGATAAGGATACCACTGATAATGTTGTGTTTGTGACTGATGTCATGACGTTACTTGTAGACCAGAATGATGTAGAAGATGTCAATGCTGCTGCTTGATCCTTGTTTCAGCATTTTACCAGAAATCTAGATGGTTTTGACACCTTATACTTTTGTTGGGGCGCAGTTTCCATGGCATGTTTGAACAAAGTTAATCCGCTAGCGTTTGTAGCCAGTGTCTTTAGGAAACTCCATCTGACTGTATAAGCGAACACTCAGCAAAAGCACATTGTATCCATGTCTGTTTTCTTTTAACGAGGATTGCTGTACTTTCCTCTTCGAAGTCAGATGATGCCAAGCTGACACCTCTATTCTAAGATATACCTCCCTTCATCATTTTCTGCTTTCTTGATTGATTCAGGTGTGATTAAGAGAAAAAATATTAGTATAATATTTCTTGTGCCTCTTTGTCATAAAGTACTGCCAGAATATGTTTTTATGATACTTTATGCTCAATTTCCAGCGATTTTCGCTGAGCACACAGCTTAACTTTTGAAATAATTGTCATAATAGTATTAATGCAACATTTTGGATCAAAAGATTCTGTGATTCCAAGTATAAGTGTTTAAGCATCAGCATAAATGTTTTTTAAAAGATGTATGTTGCTGTATTCCCTTCATACTCTCTCCACCTAATCTCAAAAAAGGAGGAAAGATGTTTGTTGGTTATTTTCCTGTATTAAACTTGCAGGCATCGTACAGTATGTTGTGAGTCAGAATGTTGATGGACTACACTTACGTTCTGGCTTTCCTCGTGATCGGCTGTCTGAAATGCATGGGAACATGTTCGTGGAACAATGCAGCAAATGCAAGTCACAGGTAATAAAGTGGACAAGGTTGTTTACTCTTGAGTGTTGATGAATTAAAGGTCTTTTTCTTAAAAGAGTTTCTGTCAAATTTAGTTTGATTTTCTATTACAATGTAAGTGTGTGTATATATATATGATAGTTTTATCCTGTGACTACACAGGTCAGAAAATTGAAGTGTCTTACTAGACGTTTCTTTGCACGAACAAGAAAAATGATGAAAAGAGATGTAACATGCTGAAGATTTTGTCTCCATGTTCAGCTATTTGTTTATAATAGAAAGTGGTTATTGATAAAACAGAGGGTTTCTTCTACTTGAAACTTGCATGATTGATTGCAGTACGTGCGTAGCAAGTGTGTTCCTACAATGGGGGAAAGGTGCACAGGCAATCCCTGCACTCAGCGGAAGCCACGTGGAGTTTGCAGGTGGGGACCAGGGATGTATGCAACTCTGTCACTGCTTAAAGAAAGTAGTAGTATTACCCCACTACTTAAATAAGAAAGTGGACTGTCACACAACCATTATTAAAAGAATTTGCTTTTTGTGCGTTGAAATAGGAAAGTGGGTTGGTTATCAAGCAGCTGACCTTTGATAATGTAATTGTAATAATAATCATGTTTGTTAGATGTAAAGAAATGCTGTGTAAGCACTTCTCTGGTATTATCCGAATTTCCTTAATTGGAATAAAGAATTATGTTTATGTAAATGATAAATATCCTGTGTTGAAGTAAGGGAGTAGTTTAGTTAATTTGAACATGATAATCCAGACCTTGCCATTTGATCTATTTATTTATAATGTATTTGGTTTATTCCAAGCTTTCATTTGTTTTTATGTGCTGTTAAGTTTTTGGCTTATTTCGACTGCTGTGGGGAGGTTCAGATATGATGATGATGTAGTTTTGTAACGCACTAGTATCCGTATCACAGAGATATATTACAAAAGTTATTAAATAAATATTACTTTTTCAGTGAATTCTGAAAATAAAGTGTCAAAGAAAGATTTGAAGAGAGAGTAAAATAGTGTGTGCGTGTATGAGGGTTAGGGGGAGAATGAGACGAGTTACAGCATTTATGTATGTATGGTCCCAGTGCTTGTTGATGTTCTCGTCTTTTACTTATTTGTATGTAGTGTTTCAAAAGTTGCCAGAAGGTTAAGTTTGAATGTCAGATTCCTTATTAAGATTTATTGCATCAGAGTGTTAAGTCTGAATCTTTAGCAAGATTTATTACTATTAAAAGTCTTCATGTTGGCTATGTTAGCACTGTATATCTTTGATTATTCATAGGGGTCAACTGCATGACACAGTTCTGGACTGGGAAGCATGTCTTCCAGTGCATGATTTAGAAAGGGCAGAAAAATTTGCCAGGTGAGTCCATACCTAAAGGCAACAGAGCTCTGCAGACTGAAAAGGTATAGCAAAAGGTGTACATTTTTTATTATCCATATGGCATGGAACATTTTTGGGGCAGGAAGTTGGTGAAGTACTTGTCATCATCCTTGAAGGTAGGGAAAAAAGACAAAGGGGATGTAGTGAGGCCGGGGCTGTCAAAGCTTCTGTTCTCCATGGCTGAGAATGAGGATGGACTTGTTGCTTAAAAAAAGGCAGAATTCTGTTAAACAGTGTTTGAAAGAAAAATTGACACTGTGAACATAATATGAAATTTGTTGATGTTTTGATAAAACTAATAAACAATTTTTAGAAAAGTAACAGAACAGCAGGCAGTCTCTACAATCTTACAAAAATATACAGAAAAATAATAAATTCAGCGAAGTATTACAGAGTAACATATCACCTGTCCATCTGAGCTCGCTGAAAGTAAAAGGTAAAAGCATAGAGTAAATGGCCTGTCCAGTGTACATTTTGCTGCCCTTCTTGGACTGTTGATAGTTACTAGCAGTGAAGGGTATAATGGCATATCAGTAAATAAGAAAAAGATTGTGTATCTAATTTCATTTTCATCTTTAGCTACTTTTATATTTACGCTTCTAATGTGTTCTGCTGTAACAGAAACAAAAGCAGTAAAACTAGCAAAAATGATTTTTATTTTTCATTTTAAAATCTTACAACTGGCCAAAGAAGCACCAAAGACTGCTGTTTCAATGTGAGACAACTGAATAGACTGGGGAAAAAACATCAAGCTTATCTTGAGAAGTCAGGAATTACTTTCTCTGATAGTATTAGGGACCATGTTACATGTATCATGTTATTTTCTGTAAAGAAGAAAAGGGATTGTAACAATGTTATTTTGCATTCTACAGGAAAGCAGACTTGAGTGTGTGCCTGGGAACAACGCTGCAAATTAATCCCAGTGGTAGCATACCTCTGCTGACAAAACGGAATGGTGGCAAACTAGTCATTGTAAACCTGCAGCCAACCAAACATGATAAGAAATGTGATCTGAGAATTAACACATATGTTGATACAGTTATGGAGAAACTTTGTAAAGGTCTTGGTGTGGAGATTCCAGGTGTCACACATCCTGTAGTCAACTTGAGATCTTTGTGTGCACCCCAAACTGAAGAAGACTTTGGAAAATTTCCACTTACCGTTTGCATCGATCCAGAGCTTTTGCCAGTTAAAGATGAAGGATGTGACATCCCTGAAAATGTTAAAGGGAAGAAGTTGTCTGTCACAATTAAACGTGAAAAGAGATTCAGGACCAGGGAAGTGTCTCAAGAAAACATAAAAAGGGAAGTAACTGTCAAATCAGAATCAGACCACAGACCAACTGGAGTGTGTAGTGGTGGAAGTGACTCAGGAATCGTTGAATCAGATACTTCTGTCTGTGTTAAGGACAGAGAGCCAAGTAAAGCAAATGGTCCTGGAGATGACCAAGTTGTCTCAGAAATAAGTGGCATAAATACCTCCACGACTGATCCCAAGGAGGAAAGTGAGCCCCACATAAAAAAGGTGAAATGTGAATTATCAGATCTTGAGAAGTGATCTCCCAAGGAGAGTAGAATTTCTGCAGTGGGAAATATGAGAATGTAGGGGTCTGACAGTAGGTGCAAGACAATTCCTGAATATCTGCAGGCTAAGAGTTGCTTACACATGATAGATCTTCTGTATTATATAGATTACAAAATTGGCATAAAGCTGCATTTTCCAGTCAGGTATAGTAATTATACAGCAAGACTTGCTAACACCATTAACAAAACTTAATGTGGCACACTGTAGTTTTACATTTAAAGATTTTATGAAATTTTCATATATATAAATGAGAATGATACAGAGTAGAATGCCACAAAAAGACAGATGAATTTTATATTTCCTCATGACAGGCATATAAAAAGCTGTTAAAATGATAAAAGTTTATATGTTTTAAAGTAACAAATATAAACACTTCAGAAAGAGAGGAGGGAGTGTACAAAGTGATGTTTTCAAAATAAGAATTAATGTTTTCAAGAAGAATTAATTAATGCACGTCAGAGTCATGTACTTCATTATTATTATCTTCAAATAATCATTTGTAACTTAACTGTGACCATTCCTCAAAAAATCTTGCTGTACAAACTATGCCTATAAATGTGCCATTTACACATGGTCCAACAACAGATAAAAATACCATGGCACCAAAATCACTTGTTTTTGAATTGTATCTAAATGAATTTTGTTTTGTTTTTTTTGAGGGGTTTGAAAAGTATGTTTGTTCAAAATTTTTTAGTATTGATGTGTTGCTAATTTGTGTTTTAATTGAAGGACCTCTTATAATGTATCTTGTAAATCAAAACTAGAGATGTGTGTGGAAGGAAAGTCATTGATGTAAGAGATGGACATGTATGTTGACTAACATGCTGAGTGCTCAAAGGAAAATATTTTGAAGAATAAGGAACCTTAAATACATCTGTTGAGATATATTTATTTCATATATGGTCCTAACATTTTTCAACGCCTATGCAAAAATGGATTGTGCCTGGGTTAATTCTATTCACGTTTGAGACCACAGAAATGATCATAATATTTCAGCTGTTTTTTTATGCTTTCTGCCACATAATATTCACTTCAGACCTCTGTATCATATTTTGTGAAGATATGATCTGATATGAAGTAGGGGTCAGAGGGAGGGGACAAATGCTTTGTGTAGCATGGAAACTTAGCCTATGAGGAACTGACAACATATCTTTTAATTTAAAACCATCTGTACAGATTTGGAAGGCAGCTGTTGAGTTGGTCTAAAACTGTAGCAGCAAAAAATACATATTTCAGCAGATTAATTCCCACCACTCATTTTGTGTTTGTGGGAGCGTGTATGTAGACTAGATGTTCCTCTGTGTGTGTGAGTAAAACATTGATAGAAACTTTGTTGCTGATAGTTAGTATTACTAGTATGTCTTGTGAAGACATTGATGGCACTTTCTTTTTTGTCTAAACCCTCATTATCTCAAAAGATCTAGTTAATAAACTTTTTTCCATGAACTGATTAAATACTAAATCTTATCAGATAATCTCTGATCACTTCTAGGTGCTCAGTGTGTGTATGAGAGAAAGAGAAAGAATAGGAGCATGGTCGATTTTGGTAAAATTTTGATAAAGTCCATGTTGTCACTACTGTGTAATAACCCCCAAAGCAGCACTGTCTGGGTGAATGCAGCCCGGAACATTCTGATAGAAAAGTGTTAATCTGAAGCGTCGCCCAAAGAACCAAAGAAGGAATTTTCTGGTTGATGTGTTTACCTGTGATACTCTTTACAATAAAAAAAAAAGCAGTCAGTAAAAGTTCCACAATTTCGAAACTCCTGTATCGTGCAACGTCAACTGTAAAACATTGTGGCTTATTGCAGCGTTACCGTGAATATGTCCAGTCTTACGCCATTCTGTTTAAGGTCATTCTGGTGGTGAACTAGCTTGGCCTAACAAAACCACGTAGCAGCAACGAGTCATCCAACCTTCAAGAACTAGCGCAGAAAACCGAAAGCAGCAGGAATGGAACAGCCAGCGCAGGACCTCCAAGACCTGATCCAGCATCACTCTCGAGCAGTAAGGAACAAGGGCACCATTGAAGATCATCGGGGGCTTTCGGAAAATGTTGCGTCGATGCACATTGCTTAGCTGTTAAAAGGGACCCATCGTAGTTCTGTCATACGCCATTTCATTTATTGCAAAACTGTTGTCTGCGCAACTCAAATAATTGGACTAGCACAATGAGCAATTTAATTTCTATGACCAGATACACAACATAGGAAAGATACGAAATAGTTTTTTTTTATATGTATAAAAAAAAACGGGTATTGAATTAGGCGTTCGAAGTTGTCATCCCCGAGGCGTAGGGGGTCATGGGTCAAATATCCAAGGGCCATATTGTTTGCGTGTTATTACTCATCGCTCAAGCCTGATATTAGCTGAGCCCGTCCTCATCCCTGTGGAGGTCGCGCCTGCCCACAGAGCCTTGTGTAAGGTTTAATCACATCGCGTATTGATTGGCAGACAGCAGGCAACGGTCCGGCCCTACAACAGGGATGGAGGGAGCACTGAAGGGCCGAGAGAATGGGGGAGAGAGAGAGAGAGTTTTCGTCACCTCGCCTTTTTCTCCTCGTTCCATCCACCCCTTCTCATCCATCCAAGTCCAGCAGACCTTCTTCATTCACTTGCACGAAAAGGGGAGGAAAAAAATTAACGGAGGAAAAATACTAATGAAATTCGAGTTCTTGGCAACACATGTGCGGAGCTTTTCCGCAAATGAGCTTAAGCAGAAATTGGAGAGGAAAACTTTCCATTTCCTTGTCAGCCAAGTTCAACAAAGCGTGAGACACCAGTGGCATGAGTCGTTTGTGAAGGATGACGTGTTGGCAGACGACGCCTTCTACTTCTGTCAGCGGGCCGGCCGCCCGTCACACGGAGGACCTTGATGTATTAGGAGCCTGGGTGCCAAGGGGGACCCGGGGTGTGAAGGTACACGAGCGAAGCACCGCGCGGCGGGAGCGGTTAATCCTCGCCGCTCGAGACATGCGCACAAAGAGAGCAGACGGATTGCCAGGCGTTACAGTGAAGCTGGAAAAAAACCAACGGCAGCCGATGAGAATTTCATTGTCTTTTTTCGTTCTTTTCACTTTTTCCCTCCACTGAGCTCGATATGTTACCTTGGACATTGTCTCTCCGCCCATGCTGCATCACTTGAAGACAGCCTGTGCTACAAAATATTGACGATCATCATGCTCACCTTGGTTCCTGGCCATTGGTTGCATTAGTGCTGACCACGGAGCAAAAAATATATATAATTGAAAGTCAGTTCATGAAATTTTCGCTCTTTTTTAACTTATTTTGCTTTGTGAAAGGAGTTAGCTTTAAGAGAAGCAGAAACATCTAAAATGCCTTTCAAACTTTCCTCTGTAATGAAGGTGTTTATGTTGATTTAAACAGTTTAAGTGTCTTTTGAAGTGTCCTCTGTGCTGAAGATGTCAGACGCAGGGTCTTTCTGTGTTACTCAGAAATGACAGAGATGACAATGTTTTGTATCTGTTGAAAGCAGATCTCGTGCACCCAACAAACAGTCATTCAACTTCAGGGATGTGGGAAGGGAATAATGTGGAAAACTGGGTGTGGTTCGTCAGCGCTTTAAAAGGCCTTGATTATGTTATTATCTGCATGCAAAGTTTTGCAAGAGAGTCACATCAAAAATAAAATAATAATCCTGCTATAGTCACATATTCCACGCATATCTGGTTAAGAAGGCCCCTACGAAGGTTAGGATAGTCATGACTTGTCCTCCATGAGTGGATTTCATTTACAAATCTCTGGATTTCATCTCCTTTTGGTCTTCACCGCGCACACATCCTCTGAGTGACCAGATATAATGGACAATTGTTAAAGAGGACTGACAGCTGGCAGCTCAATAATTCCCCAAAGGTCAGTGGCGGCGATGTCAGCTGCTGAAGAAGTTTGTTCTGCATGACGTTTCTGACACTGGAGCAAGTCTACTGCCGCCTCTGTCATAAAGTCCGGCCAGGCGTGATTTTGGACCGGCCAGACGACCATCATGCTTGTCAGCTCATCGCGAGGAATCGTCATGGCAGAAGTCATAGAAAAGCCGGCATCCACAATAGAGTCGGGTCAGAAATGTCGCTGCGAACATCTTGTCGCCGTCGTCATGTTTAGTCGCCACGTCACTGCTGCTTCGCGAAATAACTTTCCGCGCTCGCACAGTTTCGAAAGTCCGATGCCCAGAGCCGACAAAACATCATTAAGGCAACAACCGTCATTCTTGTCAGAGTTTCCCAGCCCCTCCTCTCTCGTTCTCGCCATCACTCACGGGTGACTACTCTCGAAAACTGATTTATCGCCGAGAGTTGCAGCCCATTACGGCCGAGAGAAATGGCGGGAGAAATTAAAAATGGTCGTCAGATGGCCAGTGGCTGACACTCTTTAATTGATTCTCTTGATTTACTTTATCAACGGAGCGCCTAGAGAAGCGAGAAGTGGGGGAATGTGTCTCACTGTTGGAACAAGTCGGAGAGACGCAGCGCAGTGCAAACTGATCCCATCTTATGATGAAGGACGCAGACCTGACTCCTACTCCATTTCCGCATGCCACTGACTTCCCCTGTCATTTCATCACGCAAAGGATAGGATGGGCCGCATGGCACAGAAGGAATGGGAATCGTCACATCGGTCTCTTTCTTTTTTTTAGACACGTACTCCAGTAAGAAATGTGTTGCTAGGTGCCTGCTTTTTTTATTTATTTTTTTTTTTTTAGTTTGTTCTACAATTGATAAGATGATAACAGCCGAATACTAGACGCAGTTTTGAAGAACGATAACTAGGATAAAGAGACGAAATAGATCCAGAATGGGAGAGCAGACGACATTCAGCCAACGGAATTCAGACTGCATCCCATAGTCATAATCAAGAGAGGTTAGACTGCAATATCAGAGAAACGTCTAGAAGTAAGGGACCTATTCGTAAATCATTGAATCATCATTGCAACAGGTATGCCAACATATTCCTTGGTTTTGATAAAAAATTATGACCTTGCTTTATTGAAAAAAAATGATTCTTTAGGCTGGAAGTAGAAAGTCTGTCAACTGAAGGATAACTGAAATGGCAAAATTAAATTAGAAACGTAGACATTACGACAGAGTGGTGGCCCTGCTGACCGGATGTCAAACGTTGTTTGAAGTAAGAAATATCTGAGTGAGCAGGCTAGTGCTGTCATCTTGTGCTCTGTTTGCAGTCGGTGCGAGATATAGGACAGCTTGAAAGAAAAACCCCAGCGACTTTCCAGACAAATACAAAGTCTCGTAACGAGGTCCTTATTTTACACGAATAGAAATGTCCTACACTGGGTTCCGGAAACAAGGGATTTGGGGTTTTTTCAAAACTCATGGGAAACTGCAGGAAGTCACCCATTATTGATCTTGCTTTGGAGGAGTCCTCCTCCTCCTTTCTGTCTGCCTGCTTGCCTTCATGCCTGTCGTGTCTTTTTACCTCTCTGATGCAACACACACACACACACACGCACGCACGTTTTGACTGTTCGTCTGACCTACACGGCCTTGCCAGATTCAACCAAATGTAGAGGCTGGACACCATTCCAGACGATGCTTAGCGCCATCTTTGACAGTCTGGCGACTTTGGTGCAAAGGTCTGGATGAAATATTTCTCTCTGTCCGAGCAGGGGACACATATTGAATTATTGGCGCAGGAGAGAAGTGGTTAACCCTTGAAAGCCTGGAGCCTGTCGGAGTTCGCCCACAAAAGGAGCGAGCGCAGGACAGCGGACCGTCTTCATTATTTCCATAACTTACCTCCCCGAATTAGATTCGCACGTGCCACGACAAAGAGGCGCCAGGCTTTCATCGGCGTCATCTTCGGTCGCAGGGTAAAGCCGCGTCGGTAACTGGAATCTGTAATGTCAGAGCAAGAAGCTCCTTTTTGGCAGACGGTCCTCTTGCAGGACAAAGCGCTGGCATTTTTGCGCGAACAGCGGCAATGCCTGAGGGACGAGAGAAACCATTCTGGTGCCTGAGCCGCAGACTCTGCGAAGAATCGAAAGCCTTCATTAAGGAACACAGAGAATCTTCAAGAGACGCGCCACAGAAATTCTGGTTAGTTCCACACTCGCAAGCCCTGTTGTGCTCACGTGACCAACATGTAATCCAACTTTTCATTCGGTGCCAGATTTATCTGCGGACTAGATGCTCTAGGGTACTGCAAGTGGCGAATCCCACGACTCTTGGTGACAACCTCCGGGCGCACGAAGACCACATAGTCACCTTCTCTCTCGCTCACACACACATGTGCAACAATATGAACACATTCTAGCACGAAAGCAAAAAAACAAACAACCCTCCCCCCCCCCGAAAAAAAACCCCATCAAAATTACATATCCTAAAACAATATCCAATCCAGTTAAAAAAGTTTTTTTAAAAAACACAACCAGATAATGTAGTTCATGGTTGCCCAAGTGCACTAATCCTTCACTAAAAATGGTAAAATAAAAATTTAAAAGAAAGAAAAAAATGTTTCTTTTCTAACTTCTGTTACCTTAAAAAAATTTAGTCAGGTCTTTTATTTCTTGAACACCTCACAGAAACCTCCGTCAACAGCAAATCCTGTGACATGGAGGCTGACAACGATGTCCTAACATTCCGATGTTACAGATCATTTCTGTCAAAGCAAGCGACAGGTTTTAGTGTGAGTTAGCACAACTGTCTGTCTGTTTAGACGCAAAAATATCCGAGTACAATCGTCAAGAGAGCAGTCCCGTCATGCCTTAGCGCTAATCTGATGGTAAGTGTGTAAAGAGGGCGCCTGCTCTCCTACACAACTTCTTGTCACTCTTTTTGATGTTGGAAGAGAGGATGGCGAGGGAATAAGGATATCAGCGGATGACAAGGACAACCACAAGAAAGAAAGAATTTTATTTAATCCGACATGTAAATTTACAGCTTGTAAATACAATGCGATGTCTACACGACAGCGACTGTAAAAGACGAGACTCAAAGTTAATTGTTCATCCTGTAAATGTCCGGGGCTAGAAGGTAATGACAAACCTGTTCTGCCTTAAATGTCTTGCGTTAATAAAGCGCGGGGCTTAGCAGGCTGTGACTACGGGGCCGACTTGTGGCCCGCTAATGGAGCGGTTGTCGGATACGAAATCCCGCGAGAGCACGCGGGCGGTCTCGCGCCATTTTTATCGGAGATTTAGCCTTTGATAGATTTGCCGCGCCACAAAATGTGGGCGACTTGTTTAATCTGGCCATGCTGCTCCCGACTCGTGCTGCAGTTGACTGTCGAAATGGGAGAGGGAAATGAAATAAAACTGATAAATATCGCCAAACGCTGAATTTAGACGGGGGCAAAAAGCTCCATCCGGGCTTTTTTCCCATCAGAAACTGAGCGAAAATTGCCCATGGCCCAGACCGGACCAGTTCCAATCCACGCGAAGTTCGGGTACCCCAGTCAGAGAAAATTCCACTACTAGCACTTGGTGGAGAAAATTAATTTGATTGATTGTTTGTTTTGATCAAGAACAGGCGCCTAAAATATAAAGCAACAGAACTAAGAGATGTCAATACTATTGCCCACTTCTGTTTGTCTAACTTTGTTTCTTCTTGTTTCTATATTTTTCGGAAAATGGATTGAAGTGGCAGCTTAATATCTTTTGGGGGATACTGAGTAGGCAGTAGTAGTTAGATATTCTGAACAGAAACACCCAACAGACTGGTCTACCTGTACACGCTAGGCCCCTAATTGCAGGTGCAGTAGTTGCCTTTTGATCTTGAGTTTGTTATTACTATGGAAGATTGTTTTACCATACATTGAAAAGTTTGTCTTTTTTTCAAAAGCGCTTCTCTTTGCGGCATATACCTTTTTTTTTAAATTCACATACATCTAACCCTATTCACAGTTCACTGACAGGTCATCGTGTTTTGCATCACGCTGACCACGTGACTAACTTATTTCCCTTGCACATCTGGACGGCATGTCGGGTGGGGAGATCGCTACTGGTGGGACCAGCCACTGCCACTGGTCGTGCCCCTCCGAGCTGCCAGCGTCTGGGGGACGGACGAGGAGGGGAACGAGCGCGAGGCAGCCAGAAGCGGTAGATTAGCTCGTGCCTCTGGACGGAGGGGGAGTCCTCGTGAGATGCAATGATATTAGTGGCGGCTGCTGCCCCAGGTAAATGAGATTCCCCCGCTTGCTAACACGGTTACCTGCCCATTTCTATCGCCACAGCCCGGCCCTCGCGATACCAGGCAGCTCTGCTTGTCGAGAGAGGAGCCAGGGGGGGGGGGGGAGATGGGGGACTCTTGACGGGTTGCCTACCCCTCCCCCACCACTTACTTCCTCCCCACGGACGGTAAAGACGAGAGGAAGAGGTAGTCGGGGGTCGGGGGTGGCGTTGCAGAGACAACTTATTTCGAGCCGAGGCACGTGGTGAGGTGAAAGTGGATTTTGTTTGTTCTCGAGTTCTATCGATCAACAACACGGATAGTTTGCAGTTCGGATGACTTCAACCACAGGTTGGGGACCTGGGACCTCCTGTTGGCTGAGTACAGGCTCAGGTCCTGCTGATCCCGGACACAGAAGGCGACTGCCATGTTCGGGTCTTGTGACTGCCATGTTCGGGTCTTGTGACTGCCAAGTTCAGGTCTCGTGACTGCCATGTTCTGTGACTGCCATGTCCAGGTCCTGTGACTGCCAAGTTCATGTCTCGTGACTGCCATGTTCTGTGACTGCCATGTCCAGGTCCTGTGACTGCCAAGTTCAGGTCTCGTGACTGCCATGTTCTGTGACTGCCATGTCCAGGTCCCGTGACTGCCAAGTTCAGGTCTCGTGACTGCCATGTTCTGTGACTGCCATGTCCAGGTCCTGTGACTGCCAAGTTCAGGTCTCGTGACTGCCATGTTCTGTGACTGCCATGTCCAGGTCCTGTGACTGCCAAGTTCAGGTCTCGTGACTGCCATGTTCTGTGACTGCCATGTTCATGTCCCGCTGACCTTAACAGAGAAAGTAACTGTCCTCTTTAATCATTGGGATCAAGATTGTTTCTTATCATCACTTTAACTAAGTTACACTGGTTTTTTTTCTGTTCTGTCTTTTTTTTCTTTGGGAAAAGTGTGAAGAAGGTCAGCCGTGATGAATGGAGGAACTGAGTGAGGAGATCGATGGAAGCAGTACTTGGCCACAGTGCCGTGTGAGCTAACTTGTGGTAGGCGCAGTTGACCCCTGACCCTAGCAAAGGCATCGCATACTGAAAATGGCGGATAGCTTTAACTGCCACCTGACGTTGTTGTCAACGAGAACTTATTTAGCTACAAAAGGCGATAATATTATAATATTACACAGGTTTCGCCAAGCACTTGAGTACCTCAAGAGTAAGCGCTACTTGGTAAATAAGTAACTCATTCCTGTTGGCCGTATCCTGTCCACAGCAAAATGGATGCCAGACAAAGTGGTATCGGGACATCTCGAGATCATCAGAACTTGCAAAAAATGTTGTTGCAGGGATCAGGACATGGAGGTGGAGGAAAACGCGGTCAAAAGAAGCAAGGGGCAGACAAGCTTCAAGAGAGAGTTGGTGGTGGTATCGAGTACCCTCGCGGACTGTCGTAGAGAAGGGACTGATGAAGATGAATTGAAAAATAAAACGCGCAGTCCAACCGCAGAATAAATGTCTGCTTTGATTAGAATATCTTTAGATGGCGCATCTGACTGGTTTTGGCCTGGACCTGCGCACGAACAGTGAGTTTCTCACAAACCTCACAGAAAAGTCCACAAAGCACGGAATCGAACACAAGCTGCTGGTCAGCAAGGTGGACACAGTCCGCAGTCTCTGTTGTATCGTCAGCATGTTACCTCACCACCATCATGACTAATAAATCTCTACCCACCAACATGATGAATACCAAAACATCTCTAAAATCTCAGAATCATTCACTATCTCTAAAATGCCCAACAGTCTGAAAGTTTACATGATTCTTATGTTTTGCTCCATGGATAATGAGCTGAAGAAATAATACTTTACAAAATTGTTCATCCTTGAGTGGTAAGTTGTGGATACTTTGTACTGAATGTGCAAAAGCAGGGTATAATAATTTTTAAATCTTATTTCTTCTAGAGGTGCCATACATTTCTTTTCGTGCATGTTCACTGTTTGAATCCCGTTACGAACCACAAACACTTAAATATATTGTTTATTTTTACTTGCATTTTCCATTCCCAAAAACTTGGTATTTCAGCTGCAGCTGCCATGACCTTCCACGTGTGGGAAGTGTGAATCACAGCTTTTTCGAAAGAATTTCTTTTGGAGGAGGGAAGAGGGATGGGAATGGGGCAATGCTGGCGACTAAAAGAATCTGTCAGTGAACTTCGGGTCAGGCTATTCCTTTGAGGTTAGGATCGATTATCCCGAGAAGAAAGGGGCCCGCTCTTCACTTGCCACTCGCCAGCACTCATCCCCATCGCTCCTCCCCAACACCCATCCGCCCTTCCGTCCCGCCGTCCCTTAAACCTCTCCTCACAGCCCCGTATCTTTACTTCCATGGCATCTTTCAAGGCAAAAACCACTTTGGACTTTCAGACGAAGACTGGCGAGAGCTCTAGTCACACAAGAAATACAGGCGATTGGTTCTGATTTACACCTACACGCTCCACTGAGAAATGCGTTTGGCCCCAGCCCACCCTCTTCGATCTACAAGCGGAGGGAGCGGGCCAGGGGCAGGCCAGGCTTTCAAATGGCGCGGATTACACCATCGTGCCGTGCTTGCTTCCGCTCTCGCGCTCGCGAGGGGCAGCGCTCGATTGAAAGAAATTCAGATTTGTAGGCGCCGAGGCCACGTTTTTCACCAGGATGGGGTGTTGGGGGGTGATTTCTCTAGCCGAGACCTGCCCGACAATTTTCACATCGGATTCCCATCACTATACTCCCCCTAGCCCACTCTCTTCTCCTCCTTCCTTCCCTGGCCGCAGTCTAGATCACCCCATGTGGTGGCCGCTAACAATGGGTGGCCGGGGCAGGACCCACCCGCCTGCAGGCCATGCTCTCTCGGCCAGGCGGAAATGTCCGCTACTTCCGACACATTGCGTGGAAAAGGATGGAGAAAATGGCTGCTAATGCAAGCTTTCTTACCTTGATGACGTTTGCTCAGAGTGGAAAGGACGCACTGTGCGCATGCGCGTGTAAGTACACAGAGCGCAGGACAGAGACAATATTAACAAGGGTCATCTTGGTAATGACTGCGATCGGTCTGTCTATACATACGTACACACACTCATAACAACAGTATAGTCGCAGTTTGAGTACTCAAGGACAGCCACACAGACATGAGTAGACATCGCGCTCAGCCCACGTGACACGTGCATGTCTCTGAGGAGATCTGACTGATAACGTTGCACGCGCGGTAGGGACCCGATGCATCTTCATCCCGTCTCTTGACATCTATCTATCTATCTATTCCTCTTCGTGCATCAGGTTGCACATAAGGCCTCAACCAGAGTCCGCCACCGATGTCGATCGGCTGAAACCCGCTCTAGGTGACCCCATGTCCAGCCCTTTCCCTTCATCTCCCTTTCCACTGTTCTTCTCCAAGTTTCCTTTGGGCGGCCTCGTTTTCTTCGGCCGTCTGGAGTCCATCGTAGGGCGACTCTGGAAAGGTCTGCTGTCTGCTGGCGGAGCACATGTCCAATCCATCGCCAACGCCTTCGTTGAACCTGCGTGGTGATGGACTCAGTTTCAGTTCTTCGGTGGAGTTCTTCGTTGCTGATGGTATTTGGCCAAAAGATGTTAAGTATGCGCCTGAGGCATCTGTTTTGGAAGACGTCAAGCTTGTTACTGATGGTTTTGGTCATCTTCCAAGATTCTGATCCGTAAAGGAGGGTGCTGATCACATTTGACTTGAAGATTCTCAGTTTGATCTTCTGGCTGATGTTTTTTGCCTTCCATGTGCTCCTGAGTGAGGCGAAGGCCTGGCTGGCTTTCGCCAGTCGGGCTCGAATCTCCACCTCCGCATCCCCGGTGTTTGACATTTTGGACCCAAGATAGGTGAAACTGTCAACTTCCTCAATCTCTTCTCCATTTAGTTTGATGCTGTCTTGGACTCTGGCGTTCACTCTCATACTTTTCGTTTTCTTTGTGCTGACCTTCAAGCCAAGGTTTCCAGCTGTTTCTGAGAAGGCCTTTGTTTTTTCATGCATGTCTTGGTGGCGGTGTGACAGCAGGCAATGTCATCAGCAAAGTCCAAGTCTTCCAGCGTTGTTGTTGCTGTCATAGTCATGGTCCATCTGATCCCTCTCCTCTCACTGTCGGTGGAAGTCTTCATGATCCAGTCCATGGCCAGGATGAAGAGGAACGGCGACAGAATGCAGCCCTGCTTCACCCCGGTACTGACGTTGAAGGGGTCTGTGAGCTCCGTGTCACAGACAACCTGGGATTTGAAATCGCTGTACAGCATTGCAATGACCTGAACAAGTTTTGCAGGGACTCCGTAATGCCTCAGGATCTTCCATAAGGACTCGCGGTGGATGCTGTCAAAAGCCTTCTCCAGGTCGATGAAATTGATGTACAGCGGTGTGTTCCATTCATTGCTCTGCTCCAGAATCTGTCGCAGAATGAAGATGTGTTCGGAGCAGGATCGTCCAGGGCGAAATCCTGCTTGCTGTGGTCGGAGGTCTTTCTCAAGAGTTGCCGTCAGTCTTGACAAAACAATCTTGCTGAAGACCTTGCTGGTGAGGGAAAGAAGTGTTATGCCCCTCCAATTATTGCAGTCTCCAAGATCTCCTTTCTTGGGTAACTTGAAGATGAGCCCTGTCTTCCAAGCAACAGGGAGCTGCCTTGATTCCCAAACTTGCTTGAAGATTTCAGTCAGCTTGGGAGCTGTCACATTTATATCTGCTTTCAACATCTCTGCTGTTATTCCATCTGCCCCTGGTGCTTTGCCGCTCTTCATTGTCTTGACTGCTGCTGTCACTTCTTCCAGGCTTGGTGGGTCTGTGCAGATGTCAAGGTCTATAGCTGCTGGCTGGATGTCTGCAAGCTGAGGGGGATCTGGTCTGTTCAGAACCGACTCAAAATGTTCCTTCCAGCGCTGTAGTTTTTCTGCCTCTCCCTCGATGACATTACCGTTCATGTCTTTCACTGGCACATCACTGTTCTTAAACCCGTTGTTTAGCTGTTTGTTTATCTTGTACAGTGTCTTCAGGTCATTTTTACTTGCTGCATTTTCTGCTTCATCTGCCAGTTTCTCTATGTGGTCTCTTTTGTTGGTTCTTGCCATCCTCTTTACCTCTTTGTTTAGTTTTGCATATCTTTGTCTGAGTTGTTCTTTCAGGCGTTCAGATCTGGTGCTGTTGATTCTTTGTTTGGCTGACTTTCTCTCTTCTATCTTCTTCCATGTCTCTTCTCTGATCCACTGTTCTTTCTTTTTCCGTTGGAAGCCCAGTATTTTCTCTCCTGATTCCTGTAAGACTCGATTGAAGTCGTCTAAGGTCATCTCTTGTTGGTCTCCCAGTGCTTGGAACCTGTTCTTTACTTCCATAGCAAAGGCCCTTTCGATGACTGGATTTTTCAGTTTGCCAGAGTCCACTCTCTGCTGACGTGCCTGTTTTCCTCGTGATCGACGCAGCTTCAGAGAAACTGTGGCTATCACAAGAGTGTGGTCACTGGCAACGTCTGCTCCTCTGTAGGCTCTAACATCTTGAAGTGAGCTCCTCCATTTTCGGTTGATGATGACATGGTCTATCTGGTTCTTTGTGGTCCCATCTGGTGATGTCCATGTTGCCTTGTGGATGTCTTTGTGTGGGAAGAGTGTGCCACCAATCAGTAGGTTGTTTTCTTCACAAAAGTCTGCCAGTCTCTCTCCGTTGTCATTGATGGTTCCGATTCCATGTTTGCCCATGACATGCTCCCTGCAGGTGTTGTCACTTCCCACCTTGGCATTGAGATCGCCGACGATGAGCAACATGTCATGGGCTGGAACGCTCTCTGAGGCTGCCTGGAGCTGATCGTAAAAAGCATCCTTGTCTTCTGCCTCAGAGTCATTTGTTGGTGCATAGCAGGCTAGCACTGTCAGCTTGGTGTACTTGGAATGGAATCTTGCTCTCAAAAGCCTAGGTCCATAAGGCTTCCATTCCAGCAGTGCCTTTTCCGTTTTCTTGTTGAGGAGTAGAGCTACTCCTTCAGAGTGCTGAGCGTCTGATCTTCCTGAGAACAAGATGGTATGTCCTGACGCTAGTCTCCTCTTTCCCGTGCCGGTCCATCTGACCTCACTGACTCCCAGGATGTCCAAGTTGTAGTTGTCAAACTCCTTGACTAGTTGGAGCATCCTGCCAGTCTGGTACAAGGTCTGGACGTTCCAGCACCCCACCCTCAACTTTTGCCTCGGCTTCAGCAAATCCACTGTCGGGGCGCCAGCTCCCTTTCGGGTTTGGCTGTCGTCCGTCATTAGTCCAGTCACCTGGTGTGCTTCATTACCTCCGCCATCTGTGACGAGTTCTCTGGTTTTAGTTTCTGTAACATACTTTTTTTTACATGGTGGGGTTGTTAGCCCTACCACAACCTAATTTACCTCTAGGTGAGGTGTCCACCTTAGTCGCCTCTTACGACATGCCTGGCTGGATGGCAGGGACCCTATTCTTACAATGCTTGCTAGGCAAGCATACCCCGGGGTCCCACAGGGGCTCTTGACATCTGAGAGTTCGAAAATCACAACCCAAACTGTAGTTTTTCAACATTAGATAGAAGGGCCCAACAAACAAACAAACAAACAAACAAACAAACAAACAAACAAACAAACAAACAAACAAACGAACGAACAAAAACAAACCAGCACCCAATCCCAATCCCTTAACAGATCATCGACCAAACCAAGTCAAACCAAAGAAAGTGAGTATTCTAGTTATCATGGGAAACACTTGGGCACAAGATTATTGTGACATAGAAACATCCTAGTTACTAGTCACGTCACTTCCGGTTCCTGTAATGCGCACGACTTGTCCTGTGCTCCATCATACCGCCCTCCTAGATAGCACTGTTATCTCGCATATCTCAAAGGTTTAATGAGATCGCGGCATCGCAGACAGGTTTTCTGTATTCCTGACATGTCGACTAACATCTACTAACATCATGCCACGCGCATGTCTGGAGGGTTGCCAGGGAGAAGAGTGGTTCACTGTCGTCTGAACTGGTCTCCTCCGTCTCTGGCATGGATGTGATGGGCCACTAACATCCCTGTTACTGGCTGGTGCGAAAGGCTCATTGCTTTCATAGACTTGCAGAGTGTTTTGAGTTGCAGCCGGGGCCCGCTGGGAAGGAAAACGACTTTATTGCTTCCTTTTTTTCTGGACCGATCAGAAGGTAGCTTGGTCCCAAGCAGACTGGCAACTGCAGGGCGAAAATAACATTTTCCTCTGGTCAGAAAGAAAGCGAGGGAGGGGATGGCAAATTGAGTTTGAATTTACATGATCGAATCTTCGTCGAGCAGTAAGCCAGGTTTTGTTACTCATCCAGTAACTAACTCAATCATTTCCGGCAGAGCTCGTTGACTGGTGTGACTTGACCTGACCTGCCCTCAACATGCACTGCATTGACCTATGCCTTGACCTGCGGTACTGCAGTGAAATCCAGTTGCGCTGAATGAAAGAGATTGTATGCAATGTCCCAACTGAATACCCGGAGAGAAGATATGAAGTGAGAAACACAAAGAAACAGAGGCTGGGACGAGGGGAGAAAGAGAGGGAGATGCACATTGCATAGAATCAGTCCGTCAGCGGGAAGGAGCGCGAGATGAAAAGAAAGTAAAGTCAGAATGAAAAAAAAAAAATTTCGGAAAATAACACAGTAGCATATTAAACATAAATATTTTGAATCAGACTTCATAAGAGTTGTAATAATTTTGAAATATAACACATCATTATATAAAACGATTTGTTTAAGAAAAAGAAACTGCTCGCAACTATCTCATCTCCACAGGACAATTTCTGTATGACTTAACATCTCCATGTCAGATAATTCTTTTGCTAAAAACAATTTCGTTACCGCATTCATAGAAAGAGAAGGTGGGGTGGGATAAAACTGTGGAATTAGCAAATAGTCAGAGAGCCCTTAAGAAGGGTTCCTCCAGAAGAGTGATCTCAGCAACAAAAATCCTGTCCGGCGACATCACCAAGGAAAAAACTTATTTTCCTTGATATTTTTATTTTATTTATTTTTTACTATATTTTCTCATTATTTTAAGGGACTAGCAATGAGATATGAATATCACACAGACATTACCATCACGTAAAATCGTCCAAGACTGATGCTGAAACATTGAACATCGACGGCCATTAGATTGGTACGTGACAGAAGTGAAGTTTAAAAAAAAGAAACCCAAACAGCGGACACCCCACACACATCCCGACGTCCGGTGCTGGTCCATCTGACTGGTGCATGGTGGGAAATTAGCGCCACCAGCCCCGCGGCTGTCCACCCTACATCCACCCTACATCCACCCTACATCCACCTCGCTTGTTTCCCTTTAGCCGCTGTGCTACATCACTAAGCCGGGCGGCGACAGGGTCTGGTCCCACCACGGCAGCTTCCAATCTCGGGCGAGTCACAGTTTATTTGCTCCTCCATTTGTCTGCGGATACCGCTCTCTGCTTCTCTTTCGCCGCTCATTAGCCCTCGTTCTTGTGTCTTCCATGACCTACACCGTGGACCTCGTGCACTGTGGGCACGCGAGTGTTGTCTGGGTGTTTGTGTGTTTGTGTGTCTGTACATGGTGTCTCACTATACGTATGTGTGCGCGTGCTTACTTCTCCCTACTCTGTGTGTGTGGTTGCATGCGTGCGTGTATACTTTTGTATTTGTGTACGGAAGTATGTTTGGTTATCTGTACGCTATTCTCATCACGCGAGTGTTCGTGCGCGTGCTTAGTCTCTAACTCTCTGTGGGAGTAATAATATTGGTTACGTGTTACTAACCCTGTCTACAGACATGGATGAATGTTTATGTCTGTTGGTGCGTGTGTATGTGTGTTCGCGGGAGTGTTTATATATGTGATGCGTGCATATCTGTAAGTGTGTATGTTCATATGTTTGTATGTTTACTTATTTGTTTGTGCGTGGCTATTTATCTCTGTGAGTGTTCGTGTCAACTTAAAGGTATAGTAAAGGCTGTGACGTGTTGTGTGACGTCAGCGAGGGACAGGAAGTGTCGGTCATTGTCAGGATTTGAACTCAAGTGATCGGTGGTGAGTGCTTAGTTGGATTAGTGATATATATTAGTGATAACAATCAAGATGACTATTAGCAATGTCCAACTTTATGTCATCAGCTGACACTGGGATCGTGTTGACATCGTCGGAGGACGAGAGAGATGAAAGAGTCCCCGTGTCTCTTACTAAACACAACATCCTGTAAAACATTCATCTTGTTCCACATGAACAGACACGAAAATCGAGGAGATTCAAACTGATCCTACTCTTTACGACTTTCTAAGCAGTTTTATTTTGCCTTCACAATCCCTTTAAGCCTGTGATCAAAGCCCGAGTCTCCGGTCGATGTTGTCCAGACGACTGTCCTACCAGCACATACATAACACAGCATTAGGAGACATCCGACACTCCAGAAGTCAGGACGCTTTAGAAGTCCGATAATTAATTTTTACGAAGATCCCAACTTCTAACAACTTATCCTTCCCTCTGCGACTATCAGCGAAACTCCGTGTAAATGCGATCTTTTCCTTCGCGTGCTTACCAGGCCTTGGTGTCCTCTCCACACGCGAGAGAATAATTGACAAAGATAGCAATGAAAAAAAGCAAATCTAGCTCATTTCCTTCTCGAGAGGTGACGGTGCAGCGACACGGAAGGGAGAGAAGTAGCTAGGCAAAGGGGAACAATCGCCAAGAACGACACTTACGTCATCTCGCCTTCGTCATCGTGGAGTTATCGGAGACGAGAATTCTGCCATGACAACCAGTTGTTTACGAGAGAAGGAGAGGAAATGTCGTCGACTTCTATTTGTCTGTCGCGTTTGTCAAGACATTTGGAAAGGGAGATCACCGCCAGGACTGTCAGCCATGACGGCAGCAGCACTCGCACTTCGATGGTTGATACTTCATTCATTTTACTTTTCTTTCTCTCATCTGCGATTGTCCACAACACACGAACACACACACACACACGCACGCACACGAAGACAAACATTGAAGTGTACATTTTTCTCAAACAAGCGACCACGACATGTAGTCAGCTGTCCATTCCAGTTTTTGTCTGAGGCCTCGGGGACATCCATCTCTATGTCATGTTAGAAACTGCAGCTGCCTGTGCAGCTGCAAAAACTGGAAATATTAAATATCACTCGCATGTCGCAACTAAAGAAATCAGCTTTGACCTGATGACCTTTTGCGGAGGCTTTCATGTCATCTTCATAAAATTCAGACACAAGCGGGTACGCCCTTTGAGCCTGACCTCTGGTCTGTTGACCTTACGCCTGTTCGTTAACTTGCTGATGACAGACTCTGACGTAATGTTACCTTGAGGCACAAGCATGACCCTTAACCCTTGACATTCATTTCCTATGATGACATGCACTGGCGGCACTGGAAGGAATGTCGCAGTCACGTAAGAATGTTGAACTTTGTCAACAAAATCTTGAGCGACCTTTGTACTTGAATTTTTTCTGGAATCTGTCCTTGCCGTTCTGATTACAGTGAGAAGCAGTTTATGTAACTTAAACTTGACTAGACAGACTAGTCTACTGGTCCAAATGGACTGAAAGACGTATGAAAAAAAAAACAACCCAAAACAAACCACTTCATGATGACTATTATCATTTCGTTTTCCCCTTTCTACCTATTCCTTTTTCTCTTCTCCCCACCCAAGCACCTTCGCTCATTCTATCCCCAGTTCTCAGCCCAAACCGTCCAGCGCGCTGTTGTGAGATTCATCATGGCCTCCAGTCGTCCAGTCCAGACTACTGCTATTTACATCATTCCGACAGAAAAAGGACAATGACGATTGTAGGCGGGGGTGGGGCGAGGGTGTGGGAAGAGGGGAAGGCGAAGAAGAGGCTCAGATTGTTCCCTCGGCACACGTGATTTCTCTCTGGCACCGGTAAACTGGTGCTGGACCAGCCTGTGGTGATAAATGCTGACTTGCTGATACACAACGAGCCAGACAATAAATACAAACATCAAAGGATGCTTCTATCAGAGGTCTCTGTCTCGCTCGCTTCCTCTCTAGGCGGGAGGAAAAAGCCATTGTTAGAGTTGTGGCTCTTGATACAAGAGATGGTTAGTTGCAACAAGTATGTCGGGTATTGATGTAAATATGTTTGTAGACTTCAGCAGCGACTGTCGCCTCGTGGTGAGGGTGCTGGGAGCTCGCTCATTCCAGGCCTGGCGCACCCCTACACGCCTTGCATCAAAAATAGGTCCCTGATTTATCAGGGGAGATAAGCTAGCAGTGACACAAGGAAAGGGTTGTGTTCTCCTGTCCTACTCTAGACACGATAAGCCACTTATGTTATTAGCTCTTTGCCACTAGGCTATGGAGTTTCCTTGTTTTGATGTGTATGGATTGTGGAGAAAGAAATTGGAATCTAGAATGTGATTAAAATGTACAGAAAAAGTTGGAAAAAAAAACCAACTCAAGCAAAGAGGAAGTGACGACATCATGAAATTTATGTAACCCACCGGGTCCTATCCAGGACTGTAGTCCTCATGCGGCTTCTCAGTGACTACGACAGCAGCCACAATTACCCTTTTAAATCATCAGCGTCCAGTAATTAAAAACAAATAGACGATCTGCTCTAGTTCTGTTTTCCCCTGTCATTCTCTTGTCCTTGACCCTAGCTCACAGGTCATGACCTCAGGTCACCTGTGGCTTTAGTCTGGCTGGGCGGACCGATGGTTGGGCGGGCGGCGGTGAGACTCAATCACCTCCATGGTGAGACTAACTGGTCCCCGGGGGACGTGGTCAAGCACGTGGGCTTTACAATGGCCGCCATGCGCAGACTACTGCAGATCAACGCCCAGCAAAGGGAGACCACCGCGCACTGGCCGCTTCAGGGAAGACAACTGGAGCTGGACGGCTGCACGTCTGTTTGATTACCGTTTGGCGATCGACAGCCAGTGGATTGTGTGGGAGCAGACGACTGCCATACCACAGACTGGTTGTGGGGCTTCTGTCGCAATCACCCGCCGTCACTCGTCTGGTCGACTGACAGTCATGACACTGGGTGTGTGATGTGAAATTGGTGTGATATTGGTGTGTGATATTGTGTGATATTGTGTGATATTGGTGTGTGTGGTATGATATTGGGGTGATATTGGTGTGTGTTCGTAATCGTCAGTTGAGAAGACTTGTAGAGAGGGTGGATGGTATTATCAAGGGTTTGTCATGATTTCCTCTTACCAGCTGAATGGTCAAGGACTGGAAGTTGTTGTCGCCGAATGTCGCTGATGTTGCTGGTGTTCTCATCACCTTTCACAGCGCTGCTCGCATTTTTTTTACAGTTACATTTCCATACCCTGTCATTAAAAGAACTGTAAAATGCACGAGTCTGTATGTATGTATGCCTGATATATTTATATATTCCTGCCAGCGTAGAAGCATTCCTGTAGTATTTGTTCATAAATGCCAGAGGGAGAGAGAGATGGAGCGACGAGTATGTGTGTGAAAACAAATGAGCTTGTTCTGGAGTTGCTGGGCATTGTTAGCGGGGATAGACAGAAACAAAACACTCGCTCGTTTTATGACTGAAGCCAAGAAGATGAAGCGAAAACGGAAGGAAAGAGCCGAGTGGAACCCGGATGGAGGGGGGTGGGGTTCGATAGAGAGGGGTGGGTGTGTGCAAAAAAGAATGCAGCGAGTCGAACACAAATCTTGATAAATTGCCTGACTCACAAATTGGCCGCCAGGTTCTTGCCATGATGAACACAGTGGCTAATAGAACAGCCGTGGAGGGCGACGCCCAGCACCCAGTCTCTCCCCCATTCTAACGAGAGTGTGTGTGTGAGTGTGTCTGTGTGTGTGTGTGAGAGAGAGAGAGAGTGTGTGTGTGTGAGAGAGAGTGTGTGTGTGTGTGTGTTGTTTTTGGCTAAAAGAGTGGACGCTGTTGGTCAAAGCAAATTTGATGTCAGTAACATTCTCTTTCCATCGAAAATGTTATTAGCAGCCTGACACACAGTATTGAGCAGTAATGGCGCTGGGTCTCTGTGTGTCTGTAATTATTAGCCAGTCATCAATTCCTTGACAGATGTCCGCGCCTGACTGCGTCCAGCTCCCCCTGTGCTTCACTCATTTCTCCTGAGAGCGCGTGCGTGCGTGCGTGTGTATGTGTGTCTGTGTGTGTGTGTGTGTCAGTGCATCTGCAAATAAGGGATTGGTCTACAATAACTGATCATCTTGCCTCTCTGCACGTGTGAAGCGCGTGGAGAAGACTTCAAATTACTGTAAAACTTCCCAATTGTTTGTGTACGAGAGCTGACAAGACAACTCGACCACTGAGACCTCATGTTTGTCTGTTTGTCTCCTTGTCGGTAAATAGTTGGCACACTGATGACAGAGAAGACATGTTTCCAGACCCAGCACACCAATCAGATCACGTGATAAGTCATTGCACCTTACGGCAGTTCTTAACCTGGCGAAGTGGCGAAGCCCCAAACGTGAGAAGTGCCCCCGAGTCCCGTTGTCTTGGCAAAAGTATCGGTAGTCTATTGGCGAGCTGGTCTGGATGGCATACTTGACCGCAGTTTCAATCTCGCCAACGTTCATTCCCCCCCCCCAACCACCACCACCACCATCACCACCACCACCAGATGTTCGTCATAAAAACTGTCGGCAGTTCTCCCCCTTCGCTGTTCTGCTCCACATAATAAAGTCATTGGAAGCATCACAACTTCTCACTCAATGTTTTTTTTTTAATTATTTGTTTTTTTACGCTTGTTATACCTAGCCTCATGGGATAAATGACAAGCTAGAACTTCCGATAATGCCAACACAAAGAGAGTGCCTACAAGGCTACGTCACTGGGTCTGGCAGAGTGGCCGCCCCTGTAGCTGGGTCCCCGGTAGCTCGCCGTAATGTGGCAAAATAACACAATCGCCTGCAAGATTTACAGATCCGCCCGGTGCTAAGCCATGAATAAAGAACAACTTGAGTGCAGCGAGCTGAAGTAGAGCCTAGAGGACGAGAGAGGAATGTTCATCTACAGATTCATCTTTACAGTCACAAGTTTGGGACGAGGCCACGTGACAGCGATGACAGACTGAACGCGTGTCATTCACATTCTTGTCTTGCTCCTCCTGACTGTGAACATCATGGAGCTTTAAAGAATGGTTGCTGTGAACATGTATGAGGTGTGAACTTTGAATGGTTGCTGTGAACTTTGAATGGTTGCTGTGAACATGTATGAGGTGTGAACTTTGAATGGTTGCTGTGAACATGTATGAGGTGTGAACGTTGAGTGGCTGCTGTTGGGTTCACGACAGACATTTGATTGTCTCTGCCCACCACGGCATCGACCAGCCCACAGGGTATCTTGCAGGACAGTCTTCGACAAGGTGTCGTGTCGGGTCACGTGGCCAAACCAGACCAGCTTGACTGTTGCAATTAGGAGTTCCTTGTGTCCTAGGAGTGTGTCAACCGTGCTCCGTACAAAGTCCCTGGTTTGATGTTCTCTGTGCGAGATCCGGAGTCGCCTGCTCAGGTACTTGTCCTCCAACGCATGGATTCTCCTCTCAATGGCGGCAAGCAGAGTCCACCTTCACTCACCAGATATATGGTCTGTAACTGAATCGATTCCATCCTGCTGCCTGGATGCTGTAAATGCAGCATCAACAAGGCCAAGACGAGGACATATGGAGGCAATGACCATGACCCTGTGTTTACGACCCTGAAGCTCCAACGTCCCATGAATTCGCTTTGATTCAGAGAAACTGAAAGAACCAGACTCTGCAGACGTCCTCCAGACCACAGTTGGCTGTAATTCGCCGAACTGAGCCTGGTGAACTGTGATACAGACACCATCATGAAACATCTAAGAGGTGCTGCTGTCGACAACTGAAATGCCTGGAACTACTAAGGACACCCATCAAGACAGGTCAGCACAAGACCTCAGTCATCGCCGACAGCAATGGACACCTCAGGACACCTCACTGCTGTATGCAACCGATGCACTGAATGTCGCAAAACATCTGTGCAGCTTCCAGCTGAAGACAGCCGCCAATATCCTTCAAGACAACCAGACTAGAACCAGAGAATCTGCCAGTCCTGCGGGCTGAGGTCAGAAGAGCGACATTCAATCTGAAGTCACGTGATGATGACGAGGGACCAGATGAGCTGCTCAAGCAAACGGGGTGGAGGAGAAACTATGAAGACTATATAGACCCTCATTGCTTTGAGGGAAATAATCTGGGAACCCAAAGAATGGCCTGAAGAATGGACGCAGTCACTCGTCATGTCCCTTCCAAAAAAAAGGAACAGCCAACAGTGCCAGCACTACAGAACCATAAACCGTAATAACCACCCAAGTAAAATCATGCTGAAAGTACTACAGAACAGAAATAGCACCACCTCTTGGAAAATGTTAGCTGAATAACAGGCTGGCTTCGGACCCAGTAGAGACACCGTGAACCAGATTTGTAACTGTTGCATCCTAATAGAGAACCATCTTCAGCATCCGCGGGACCTCACTCACCACTTCATAGACTTTGACAAGACTTTTGACAGAGTCTGACACAAGGGACTCTGACATGTTACAAGAAAATTTAACATCAAAGACTTCGTCCCAGTCATGAAAGCTCAAGAAGTAATTGCTGCTGAATAACCAAATAGGAGCTGGCTGTCATGACAGTAGGCGGAGGTCAAGGGTGATATTCAAATCTTCATGGCGAATATTGTGAGTAAAATCCTCCACAACCATCACACTTCCATGTCCATCGGCGACAAGCCGCTTTACTGCAACTCGCAAGGCGAATATTGTCTCCATATTTAAATGTCCTGTCTTCGTATTTGTTGGTAAACTGACATTTCTGCATGCTGTTTGATTTCAAAACTGAGGAGGTAGGTGTCAGTAATTATATCATGTGAAATAGAATACAGAATAGGCATCCCAGAACATTCTGTCAACACCCAGAGCCTCAAACATGAATACATCCAACGAAACCACCGAGCACGAAGAACCAACCGGAAGTCATAAACCAAATATGGAAGTCAGGGTGACAACAGTTTTATCGTATTCTTGGAGAGACTGGAGGACATTTCGAGTGGCAGACCTGCAGAACTATCCCTAGAATGTAGCTGGGCATAGCTCCATAGTCTCACCACGAGCAACACGGCGCTGGTGGCCCATCTGGCCCACCCTAGGCTCCCTCCCCGACCCACCCCATGCCTCCCTCCCTCCCTCGTTCATCAGCATCCTCACGGCATGAACACGCGCTGGGGGAGATTCTCGTGGTTCATCGCCCCTGCACGCGGAGGGACCTAGTCCATCGAAGGGCCATAATTTTGCGAGGGGGCGCGTGTTGCCGAACGTTAATCCCCCTATTCGTGGCCATTTGTCGATTCCCCAGTCTGTGCAGAAAATAGCAAAGAAGCGCATCTGTCTTTACCCGACCGTGACGCAGGAGCCTGCCGCTACCTCCGCATCCCACCCTCCCTTTGATGACCTCACGCCTCTGTGCGCATGCCCGCGTCCATCAAGGTGTCGGGTTATTTATCTCCCCCACCTACAGCAGCAAGATTTTAAAACAAGCCATTAGAACGAATATTAGCAAGTCGTGGGAGGTAACTGCCATGTTAACGGTCTAGTTGGGTGCAGATTTTTTTTCCCAGTGACTGAGTAAAGTTTGAACTTTCGCCGAGGAGGAAAATATTTAAGTTCAGCGTTCGTAGTTTTTGAAAACATCGACCACATATTCTTCAGAGCTTTAAGAAACACTTGGAAACAGGAACTTTTTGACACAATACAGACAAATGTTTAAAAACAAGAAATGGCAAGTCTGTGATGACCAAAAAAAAAAAGCAAAAACAAAAAAAAAAACAAAAAAACAAACAAGCAAACAAAACAAAACAAAAAACAAAAAAAACAAAAAAACAACAACAACCGAACAAACAAATCAACAACACCCTGATATTGACAGATCGTATTGCCATCAGCAAACTTGCTACCTACACGGACCTCAGTCCACACATTGCTGCCAGGGGTCGCTGCCATGGTGAACATCCCTCACCTCTTCCTCTGATGAAGTTCATCACAAGACCTGTTGTCCTGTGATTTGGTGAGAGACAAAATCTGAGATGTGACAACAGACCCTCCGTGGCGACTGACGACCAGACCTGTAGCCACATCAACTGTCTGCTCGGAGGACAGCACTTTGGCCCAAGTTTGTAAACTGAAGATTTGTACATTTCGGGGTCGAATTTGAAAAGAAGAAATCAATGGAAACTCGATTAACTTGTCAAGATTTTGCACGCGCTGTAAATACATTAGTTTACAGGACCGAGCGCTTCATATGTTGCCCACAGATGAGACAGAGGATGGAGCAAAGAATGGCCACCTTGGCATGTCTCGTCACAGTTTGTGGCGGCGGCAAGGACAGTTTTGTAAAATAAAAGTCTTTAACTGTCAGAGGGAACTAAAAAGGACTGAGTGCCTTCAAGAAGGTTTCAAGAAACCACTTCTTCATCCATCATTACTCTGAATGTAGATGCTCGGCTTTGGGAGGACAGACTCCAGGCTGAAAGTAAAGACGTCCACATTCTTGCCTCCTCAGTGTTGTTGTTGTTGAAGGAAGCTCTCTGCATATATTCAGCAGTTGAAAGGTGTACTTAGCACATCTTGAGACCACGAGGTGTGAAGCTGATGGCCCTGGGTGCTGACAACTGGCATTACTGTACTTTATCTATTGCCTTGTGGCATTCCACTGACGGGGTCAGATGTCGCTCATTGGGGTCGTGTACACACCAGACGTCCACCATCTTGGTCACCCCAACATGTGGGGTGTAGACAACCTTATTTTGGACATTGTCAACATTTTTTTTTTTTATAAACCCAACGAGTTTTGAAACAGTGATTTTAGACTATCACACCTGAATTTTACTTCTTTTTTTCACATTTTTATGCCAAAATATTTAAATATGTCAAACAGGGTATGTCAGGTTTTATAAAACTGTGGGTCTGTTATATCCATAATATTTAAATCGCAACACGATACCTGAAGTCTGAACCTGAAGTTACTCGATAATAACAATAATCATAATCATCTAGCTGTAGCTAACTAGACATGGTCTATGGTTGCCTTTTACAATATTTCAGAGTAAAGTAAGGTTTTCCGAGTCTGAAGGATGAATTACGCGCTCAGAATTCAAAACATTTCTCCGAGTGGCAATAACAAGGCGAAGTCCCGACAGACCACCTCAGGTCTGAGAACACCCTCAGCCCCGATGACAGGTCGTCTCGACAGAAGATGGTCACGCACCCCGGTCGTTTAGAGTCTGAGAACAACAACAACAACATCGTTCCCGCGAAGCAAACTTCTTTGCCCAGCCCGCGGCCATTTTCAAATCACGTGAGCGGAAGTTGTTGTTTGGTGTGGGGCTCGACGTGTGGACTGTTGCATGCCGGGGGTCTATGACTGGGGCTGAGGGGCGGGTGGGCGATGGCTGAGGAGGCGGGCGACCACAGGTGGCGATGGTTTATGAATGAGGCTTTACGACTGTCGCATGCCACACCGCAGTTATCGCCGCTGCGGTCTTGGCCCGGCACGAGGCGGCTGATGGCGCCACCAGTTCTTACCACAGGTGATGGCGTCCTCGTGAAAACTTCATGTCGTGTGCTGACCTCGCAGTGGGAGCGTCAGATAATGAACGTTGCTGCATATGACGTCATGCCAGCGTGTGTGTCTGCAAGTGTGTGTGTGAGTGTGTGCGCGCTAGTGTGTTTGCATGTTATGACCCGGAATTGACTGTTGCCCTCCCCATGTCCAGTCCATCCCATACAGCGGAATGTCAGGATAAGGTGTGAGCATACATTTTGTATTCTCAGGTTGTAGAAAAATAAACATCTTACTGACATATATCCCCAGACTATATAGTTTGAATGTTTTTGTCTGCTGACCTCGAGAGGTCACAATCTTTTTTGTCTCCTCGCGCAACAATCTTTATCATCGCTGTTCTCATCGTGCCGCCAGCCTCATCACAACCTGTACAGTACTTCGCCCTCGCCAGCTCATTGATCCTCCAGGACAAGTCATTGCACGTGCCTGTGCCTGCTGCACGACAGTCAGCAAAACACGCGCGGAGGCTGATCTATCAAGAATCCCCTCGGGAGATGTCTGGAAGGCGTGAAAGTAGAGTAACGTCCCTTCGCTCGTCACGGTACGCAAAATGGCTTCTGCGCAATCAATTCTTGGGAGAAGAAGTAGAGACGAGTGCAGCCCAACAAAGAGACAAGCTTCCCCCGAACGGCGAGGTGGGGAGGGCAAGAAGGGAAAATCTTGGAGCTTCCACAGTTTTCTGTGGTCTCCACTTCCAGAAAAATGCTTCCTGCATCAAGTCGGCCAGTGCTCGCAGGCCAGTCCTCGCCGGGCTGCAATAATCAGCAACCCTCACCATCATTATTTGTAGTGGAAATTGGCGGCGGAGGGGAGGAGGTGGTAAATTTAGGGAATGTTGGCTTAACCTCGGTCATAGCTATATCAAGCAACTTTCAGTCCTTCTCTGCTCTACTGACTCCGCATTAATTTCTTTCGCTCAGTCGTTTTGTTAAAATATTTATAGGAAAAGTTTGAGTTTTTAGCTTAAAAGAGTTAAAATGTTTCCCATGTCTCAACTGCTCTTGCATCAAACGTGTACACGTTGTCCGACGATGACATATACCCGTCTTGGGTAACCTCGGTGACCCTGTCATCAGGCATCATCTCAGTGACATTACCACCTTACCTCAGGAACTCAAGAAAATGGTTTTGTGAAGAGAAATCGCCTTCAATTGTCATCAAGGATTAAAGAAAGATTTTGCAAGAGAACGGATGCCAATGCAAAAACCCAGACCCAACCCAAAACTTTAAATGTTGATGTAGCTTGACCCAGCGCTCGTAGGTCGAGACCGGGGCTTCACCCTTCAAGGGTGTGACCAGCAAGAAGGCCAAAAGGATTCTACAGACGAACAAAAGATGAACTGATGTCAGCAGCAGGGAGATGAAAAGACACATCTAGGGAGATGAACCCGCTGGTACCGTCCCCTCACTTGGCACGGCACCCAACTTCGTTTCACCGGATGCGTGGCCAGAATACGAAATCATAGATAAGGGTGTCAAGGAGCATACGTGAAGAAACATCATTCATCCACACCCCTGGGAGTCGCTGGCTTCTCGTTGGCCTGCAGAGCGGCGTCTGAGCTAAATATCATATCATTTGATTGACTCCCCCACGGGTAGGACTTGCGGTGTACAGGAGGTGGTTATGGCCGAAAGATCCACTTTTGCGTTTCAAATGTTGGGAAACCAAAGTCACCTACCGAAGTATCAGTCTCCCATCACACTATCTCAAAGATGGGGAGAGGATCAAGCAGTACTAGTCCATAAATCTGTCGGCAAGGTTTGCATAAAATATTCTCATTGTTTCCCCTAAGCCCTTGACCGCGCCTCGACAATCTGGCGAAAATATTTTGATGAAACGAATCTCGCAGCTGCCGGGGTTGTAATTAAGCAGTCTGGCCCTGACCGCGGCTGAACTCCCCCAGACCCTCCTGCCCCCACGTGCTCTGTCATTAGAAGGTGATGGAAGGTCCGGCACTGTTGTCCCGGATCTAATTGTGTTTCTATTGACCTCTGCCGGACATGAGGTCAGAAGAGAAGCCAGCTGGTCACCTGATTGAGTTTATTGATGGAAACTTCACGGAAACTTTGATCCACGGCCGCCGCAAAAAAGAAGTTGACAAAATGGATACAGATGGGGTCCGTCGGGTGGACATTGGAGGCAAAGTGCGACATTAGTGTCGAGGGCGCTGCCTTCAGGAATGAAATAAAATGTCGGACATGCTCACCTTGCAATAACCGAGAAAAGGGAAATATATTGCAACAGAATATAAAACATTTAATGTATCATGCAATCTTGTCCAACTTACACTATACTGCAATACATTGTAGCACAAATATATGTCACGTGATGCAGTTCAATAGGCAAATGATATATATATATAATAGAATAGTGAGACCACATTGTATGGTGGGGTACATTCACCCCATTCCTCCACTTCAGTTGGTGCTTTGATGTAGGACGGCGATGGAGTCAGGTTAGTCTTCACAACATCTGCCTGGGCTCAGCAGCTGCTGCACCAACACCACAACGACAGCTGCTACCATCATCATCACCACACCAACGTCTGGGTGAGTCTCGGCGCTGCCAGAAGTGGTGGGCGAGTCGCGTACCCGTTAGTAAACACAGGGTCAGCGGGGGTTGAGGTCGGGGTGAGACGAGGGTAGATTTTTCTTGTCTTCAGTCTGCAGATGAATGACTTTGAGATTTCAATTCAGCGGTAGTCGGGTATGAAATTGCCTCAAGACCTGTGGCGAGGGTTTTGCCTGTAGACGCCTTGACACCTGACCTCAGAGGAAGAGACAATGACCTCGTCACTGACTACCAGGAGGCCTCGGTAATGTGAATAGTTGAGGACAAAGAAATGAATTTGTAAGTAAGGTAAAACTAACAGTCTAGTTTGTAAAGCCCGTCTCCTGCTCAATAAAACACAATAAATTATTAGTTGGAGAATACGCTGCCTGTGGAAATATATTACATGATTACACGCATGGATGGAGATTAGTTTTCACGCATCGTTCAGTCGTGGGCCTCGAGAACTCTCCACTAGACTCATCGTGCTGTCGACAGCCTACAGCGACATCACCGACTGCTGCCTGGCATTGTGGGCTTTTGGTTAGATGCTGTTGCTGATACACTTTCTGATTTCTGTTACAAATTTTATATTATTTCTATTGACATATTTTGGATGCAAGCGATCGCATCCCAATATCTCAGGTATCGTTGCATGTGGGCACACACTAAGCTGCTTGTTCTATTTGCTAAACAAAGTGAAAGAGAAAAGGACGCGCGGGGTGTAACATCAGTGTCTAACAAAAGCCAAGAGATGAAATGTGTTCAGCCAAGTCTCGTTTCGCGAGATCAGATAGCTAAGTAGCTCTCTCTGCTCTCTCGTAAGTTTGGCGGCCCGCAGTGTGGCGGGTGTGACACCCGACCTGGTGTGACGGTAAACACTGTACTCGCTAAGAACTGGAGAACAAGTCTGGATATTTATGTTGGGTGGCATCGACAGACACGTCGTGCAGCGGGTGGATGTGAAACATTCCACACCATGTGAGAAGGGCGGGGTGGTCGTCATGTCATCGCTGTAACACCATCAGCACCACCCTGGACAAGCTCCACTACTTTAGACTGGTGGAGCGACTTCATGATAGCAAGATAGTCATTCACCTAGACAACTTGGGTACCTAGTTAAACAACTGTAAACACGACAATAATTAACTGCTGAACTTTTTACAAAGTCAACCCTCGACAGAATTCTGATTCGTTTCTTTTTGGCGCCTAACACATACTCTGTGAATAAACTTTCGCGAAAAGAGATAGTTCCAGATGGACCACCTTGACCGAAGTAAGAAGTTGGAAGGTGAAGGACCTTCTCCCTCATGCTCATATATATCTATATAGATAGAGAGAGAAATACATTTGCAACAGTTGCACTGCAAGAGTAGCTGGAGGCAGTGAATGGAAGACTTTAACAGCAGCACGTGGAGGGAACTTTTGCAGCCACTCAAGATGCTGACACGGGTAGAGCACCCCAGGGTACAAGATATTAGTGGATAAAAAAAGAGCTTGAAGAAAGGTCTGTTGTACTCCTGACATTAGGCACAGTCGGGTACATGGCGGGCCAGGACTGGGAGGAGGGCGGGTGGTCAGTGTATATTGCTGCTGTCTGTTGCCCACACCCAAAGGTCGCGAATAATTGCTTCTGAAGAACACAGAGGGAGCCAGCAGTAGCGAAGTCGATGAGTGTTGGGTTCCGTTCCCCCGTCCACCGCCTGGGGTGTGGAGGCTTAGGGAGGGCGACATGGTCGTCTGCGACGTGTCCAGACCAATTGTCGGGTGTTGACGCCTGCAACAAAGATGGGGGAGGTGCTGGGAGGTGCGTGGGAGGAGGAGGATGGGGAACTGTTGCAACGACCCCGAAGTCGCTAAGTGACAGAAGAGGCTGGACGCTAGGGTCATCGAAGGATGATGGCAGACAAACAGGAAACGGGACTTCGTAATAAATCCCTTGAAAAAAACACGTTTTATGCTGGTATTCAGACAGACGAAAGATGAATCTTCATTAGCACATACTTGAAATTTCTTCTCCTAGACTATTTTCACAAAAGAATCTGCTTCCACTAAGAAAAAAAAAAAAAGGATGACATTAGACCTTACATTGACACCAGCACAATGTGTTCACATTAGAAACTGTTTAACTAGAATCTTGCTAGACATTGTCTCCGCTAGAATATTTGTTGTTCGTTTCTCACTAGAACTTGTTGTCTTTGAAAATGTCTCCGCTAGAATGTTCCAAGTTTAGAAACGGTCTCCTCTTTGATGTGATCACATTAGAAACTACTGCCGCTTGAATATGTTCACATCCATATGCTCCCCCTACCCGAATGTCCTCCGCCATTCTGTCCATCGTCAGGCAAGTACCCCGTCCTCCCTCGCCCCCAACCTCCTCCTCCACGCACTGCGCATGCCCGCGTGACTATCACCCCCCTCGTGCAGTTGGCCCCGAAAAGCCTGGTGTCACGTGACCCATACGTGACCGGTACTCGTCCGCTTGACGCAGTCGCGCGCGTCATTAATTATCGCTCGCGGAAGACAGGAAGCCATAGAGCGACGCGGCGGGCGATGGCGGCAGCGGCAAAATTGACTAACCCCCAAACACCCCTACCCCAAGCCTCCCCCCCCGATACGAGAATTCGCTTTGATGACGAGGCGCAGGACCGGAAAGTCACGGCTCAGTGTGGGTCGTCGACAGGCTCGCCCTCTGACCTTTTGTCTAACGACCAAGAGAATGAAGGCGATGTCTGGCGGTGTGGTGGCGGCACTGATGGAGGTCTGACGCACTGTCAAACAATCAGACATGTCGGCAGAATGCATGCTTCTCGCTGCCGATCACCCGCTCACCCTCACAGACGTAATGTTACGTAATCAGGGTGTCTGCGCACGTCCCGGAAATTGCCGACTGTGATGTGAGCGCTTTGATTGGTCTGCTGCTACTCTGGTACATCCTCGCTAACCTCCCTGTATCTCTTCTCCACCTCCAGGGATGGTCTGCTCCATCTATACCATTATCTTCTCATATTGTAGAGGACAATCTCGGCGCATAACGGAGGTGGTGATTGGTTACACGCCTGTCTGATGTCACGTGACACAGACGTCAGCCAGGCGTTAGGACAGGCTGACCAAGGACGTGTATAGGTGGACTGCTGTCTGTCTGCCAAGACCAACGCTTAGTCTTGTAAAGTTCTCCGCTGCTAGTCTCGGCGAGCCGCAACAAAGAATGTGACTAAACCGGAAGTTTTGTAACACCAGCCTCGTTTTAGTAGTTAACTGGAAAAAATCATCTGCCAGCAGTCCAGTCATACAAGTTGGTAGTCTGTCTGACTCGTGCTGACGACGGACATCGTCAGGTAGCGACACGCGCACGGGTCACGCGCCGCACGCAATCCTGACGTCAGGATGTGACCCTCAGATGGGACTGCGCATGTCTGTGGCGACAGGCCGACCCTCCCTGGAATTGTTGACAAGACTGGGGGCAGATGACACCCTTGTCCGTGTCAAGACATTGCGTCGTCCCCAGAGTTTAGTCACGAGGCTAATTTTTACAGTTTGTTTTTTTTCTCATTCCGCTGTCCTCGTGTCGTTTGTTTTTATTTATTCTTTGCATCAACTGTGTAAAAATAAACTGACCTCCATTACATTCCACGACCGCGGGACTGAACACGGTAATGAACTGGTAATGTATAATATAAATAGCACGCAACATTTGCCGTATCTATAAATAGCACGCAACATTTGCCGTATCTATAAATAGCACGCAGCAGTTGTAGTATCTATAAATAGCACTCAGCATTGCCGTATCTATAAATAGCACGCAGCCATTGCAATATCTATAAATAGCACGCAGCCATTGCAATAGCTATAAATAGCACGCAGCCATTGTATACAGCAGGCAGGCCCACTGTACTATGTCTACAGTGGTGTATAACCGCCAGACCTGGTCCCTCCCTGGTGTTTGTCCTGGTGCCAGTCTAGAGGAGCGAAGTGAGGGAGCGCAGTGCGGTGAGGTGAGGTCCTCCATCGCCTGTCTGAGAAGGACTTAGTTAACGAGGACTTACAGTGAGTAGCACTTACTGTCTGACACTGACCAACAGCTACAAACACAACAGAAAATAACGCCTCCATTTCTCTGTAGGTGAGGGAATGTGCTTCCCTCTAGCAGAGTGTGATGAACTCTTCCCATCATTCAGTCTGACGGAGACAGCGGACGAGGAAAGTCGAGAGATTGAGGAAGAAAGAAAGATTTGATTCAGTGTGAGGGGAAGGTGCAAGAGGAAGGGGAGAGTGATTCAAATCAGACTTGGTGCTCCCCTTCATCGCGCGCTAGGGATGGTAAATAAAGGTAAATAAAGGTAAGTAAAGGTAATGGGGCAGGTGAAATTGTACTAATATATTGGGAAATACCTGTGAATGTGCGACTACAGTTAACACCCCTTTCGCCACCCGGATATCGCCATCCACTAACATGTTTCTGTAACTTAGATATCACATACACGAACATACTGCTATTCGCTTGAAGGTTCGCATCTCGCGGAAGGGATGTTAGTTTCGATGTTGGGAGGAGGTATCTTGCAATGAACAAAACCCAACAATTTTTATTTAAATCACTGGTACGTGCAGTATTGCCTTCAGGTGGCGCTCACAGCTCGAAGAAGCTCCTGCTTCTCTAAAAATAACCGAAAGAATGACGGGTCCTGATATTTCTGACCTCTTGCCCCCACCTTGTCTGCATATTCCCTTGTCTTGCTGACTGCTGTCGTCAATTATCGGCCGCAGATAATGGTGACCGATGTCGCTCTGCTTTTACGATCAATTCTTCACACAGTGGAGAGGCAGAGGGCAAAATAACGGCCACGTACATCGTCTGGTTTTAAACAATTGTCCACAGTAATGCGAATAATACGGCCACGCTACTCTCGACAACTGTGGTTTCGTCTGGAGAGTGACCTCCCCTTACTCTCGCTGCTGCACTCTAATGGCGGAGGTCAATTCAAAGACAAAGCTTCCACCTTCACGCTTCAGAGATCAGAGTCGGTGGTGGAGGTGCGAATAGCTGTAGACGCACGCGCTCGCTCGTGCATGAGTACACCCCAGTGAGTTTACATCCTCTCTTCCTTCCTTCCTCCCCCAGTCTCTCTCTCCTTCCTCCCCTTCTCTCTCTCCCTCAGACACTGTGTTGTGTCAATACATGTTTGGAGACAACATCCAGAGTGTGAACTATTCAAATGTCTGGCTGCACGCGAGTAAAAGACTCGGCGGCTGTCGTGTCCCTGGTGTGGGTCGTCTGACAGTTTCCAGTCTACGTCGCCAAGACGACGACAGACCAACAAGCAGACGACTCCCCGCACTGACAACATTGACAAATAGACCAACACGGAGACGACACTCCGCCATGAAGACGACAGACCGACAAGGATCCGCCATGAAGATGATTACCCGCCGCGCACTCTTGACTGGCGCCGCCATCTTGGGCTAAGCCGGCAGTGAGAGTGACGTGCCCCTGGGAGAGTTGCAGGGGAGAGAGGCTCCACAGACCCCGGGGGTCCACTGCAGGCCGGTGGGAAATGCATTTCACCTCCAGTTGCGGTCTCACCTCGCCTCATCCTGTCTCCAGCTCGGCAAGACAGACAGGACAGGAGAGACCTCCATGTCAACACTCTTCTCTCCATCCCGAGGGATTAGCAAAGACTTTTCAATGGTGGCTTGAGTTTCAAGTAAAAGCTTTACATGTTGTTATTAATGTTAATAATAGAGTGTCATCAGATTTGTCGGAGGTTTAACGATGTTTTGAAGAATCTTTAAGAACCTAAGACTGCTTCCTTGTTAGGTCCTCCACACTCCGTCCTCCGCCATCTCGCTTTTCTCTCATCACTTCCTGTGATTAAATTCTTCTTACCCATCGTTATCTTTAAAATTTTAGGACGGTATACTTAATAATAATGGATAACATATAAAAGTAAGATCGTGAAATCCTGTATTCAGTCTTCAGGCTGTCCTCCGGCTACACACTTCGATGCCACGGAAGCCACAGGAGAGTGAGAAAGTTTTATTTGTCCTCTGACCGCAGCAGCAGTTGGTGTGAATGGCAGGGTGGGTGCTGTGTGCAAGATGACACGGTCTGCTTGAGTTTCGCTCTCAACAATTCCCCGCAACATCCAGCCTTTCTTGGTGTCACGTGGGAGCGATAAAAATGAGAAACAGCGCCATCTCGCGGCGGGGGTTATCAGTTGCCGGACCACGTGATCTGGTGGCAAATTGTTCCTACAAGTTATTTGAGAATTCTCTGTCGCTTCTTTGCTCCGCTGGTTGCGATACAAAACTCCCGTGCACAGAGCATATTTGACATCGCATTAAGGACACCGGCTTCTTGGCTTAAAGCCCCTCGGAGACATCTTCCCACAGAAAGCTTTGGTCACGTGCCGCTCAGCTGTCGCTGGTGGCCATCTTCCCCACTCCACCCCCTGCCCACTCACCCCTAAAAGCACGATCAAATATCAGTGATCGTCTCAGTTGTGCACACACAGTGGGGCTGGCTGTCTGGCTGGTGACATACTGTTTTCTTGATGCTGTCAGCTGGTGACAATGCTTTTCTCACTCGGCCAGCGGGAGTCGAAAATTGTTCCCGTTCTCCTCTGTCTGTTTTTTTCTCTCTCTCTTTCAGTGAACACTGCCAGTCTTCTGCGTTTACCTGGTGACAAGGGTTTTCTTAATGTCAGCTGGTGACATCATTAATCACCACCACCATCATCATTATCATCATCACACTGAAAGCTGATAATCGTTTCTGGTGATATTTTCTGAGGGTTCTGGTGGAGGGTTTTAGTTGGAGAGGTAAATGTCTAATATAGGATTTTATTCCACGGAATTCTGTCTGTGGAGGGGAGCTGTCCTATCGATGCATAACTGAACCAGAATTTACGAGACAACAACAACAACAAAGAAAATAACCTGAAAATCCAGACAAATCTGAAAAAGCTTTCGTGGGGTTATCCTGGTCATTGGTGTAGCATCCTGTGGTCAGATAAACAACATGGCTGCCCCGAGGTTGTAGGATGAGGCTGTTAGGCAGGAAACCATCTTGTGATGGCCACCCTAGGTAGAGGTGCACTCACTGACCTGCAGAGTTCAGTGTGGAGCAATGAAGTCCTGGACGTGAAGTTTCTCAAGCGTGGCATTCAACTCTGAGGCTTGTTGACGGCCCCGCACTCGGCGACCTCGACCTGTCCCCAGGAACTGACTGACCGCCTGTGTCCTAATGAGGCTGGGAGGGACTGCTGGGGACCTGTCAACTTTCCGGAGCAGCGAGATGGATGGAAGAGACGACAGGTGAACGAGAGGGCGGATGCAAGGGGCTGGGGAGGAAAGGTTGGGGTTGCTAGCCTTGCATCATGTATCCTTGCGCAGTGTGTGCAACAGTTGCTCAGACACCTGCAACACTCCCTCGCAACACCTTCCGGCAAATGTGGAAAAGTCCACAAAAGACCTATAAATATACAAGTACATAAGTTTTGCACCTAATACATAATTAAGGCAAAACCACAGAAGGATGGAGGTGAGGGATTTTTAAAAAAAAAGTTCGGAAAAGCGAGACATTTCAAAGTTTAATGTTGGAGTTCAGGAGACCATACCCTGTCTTCAGTACTGTACCCGTACAAAGGGGGCAATGGGGGACCTCCGACTAAAGCCTTACAAAGTAAATGTAGGGCTGAGACTTGCTGATGTCTGATGGCCGTCTTCACCTGGACAGACGGTGGCCACAGTGGCTCCCCAGTGGACAGAAGTCTGAGCAAATCAAGGTCCAGTTCGCTGCCTTCCTTCTTCTGTCTTCACACCTCGGCTGGTAATGTCTGGACGGGAGGTGGCGAGGTAGGGACACATCAACGGTCAAGATTAGGACCTGTCGGCATTTTGCCTCTCTCTGTCTCCTCCACTTTGCTTCATTCTCTGTCTCCCCAGACTGAAATGTTCATTAAGTGAAGACTGCTAACGGTGGGCGGAAGTCTCGCAGACCTACTGCTGTAGGTCTTCATCATGGCGCCCTGGTCACCCACATCAACAGCACCTGCACAAGGACCCTTTGTCTCACCGGTGTCATTACTCAGGTGTCAACTTTTATTTATCATAATATTTCTTCCTCAGCCGCTGACAGAGCTGTCACGTGACCTTCTGTCGCCTGTCCGATTACTCACCTGTTCCTCCCTCCTCTCTCTCTCTCAGCAAGCTGTGTGTATTTTTGTCCATGTTTTCTGACCTTTTTTCAGTTTCTGGTGTTGACTCTTATCGCATTCTGGTGTCCTTTGTCTAGAAGCTACTTGCCGGATTCCATTTTAGCTCCGAGCCACAAGAAATTTTTTTCTTTTTTCACCTGTTCTATTTTTTCGTTTTTCTTTTACTCTGTTTTTTTCCCTTCTTCCAAAAGTTCTCCCGTGCCATTCTGCCTGCTGTAGCCCGCAGCAGCCTAATGCACGTGCTCGTTTTCTCCTCTTCATGCTGTCCACGGTAAAAACAAGTCCTCCACATGCGGGAAAAGGACAAGAGTGCAGACTCACACCCCTCGTATTTCACCCATTTGTCATATTTTTGCCCTTCTCTTTATTTTCAATTTTTTTTTCGAACGGATTTCCTGTTCGTGGATCCACCAACCAGCAGCTTGCTTTCATGGAAGGCGTGGAGCCAATCCCAGTTTCTCGAGCTCAGTGATGCAAGTGTTTGTTGGGTAGCGAGCTTGGGTGGGGTGGGCGGCGGATGGAGGGAGGAGGAGTCAGGCTGTGTAGGGTCTGAGATGATGGGTGACGGGTGGAGTTGTTGCTGACATCCTCAGGGAGCTGTGTCAGGGAGGTCTGTAGACAATGTCCCGATGTTTTGTCGCACAACATCATCGCCGTGTCGTCGAGGGCCTCACTTCGTCACTGTCAGTGTGTGCGCGGTGGCTCGCATGTACGACACCGACTTTTCCTCCCGCGCTAGAATTTCAAGGGACATTTACACGGGTTAGCGCCTGCTTGATTGCCGGATTACCAAAACTTCAATTAAGGGGCCCAAATCCTTTAAAAAAGCTTTAGTTGGCGTTTTTTGTTTGGATTTCGCTTTTTTAGGGGGAAGCGGGGTGGGGACAGTTCTCGTCTCCCAGATCCCTCCATTTTTTTACATTTCCTTGTCTTGAGCTTGCAATCAGTCTTCCAGATTTGTTGAGAGGCTTTCTGCTGGCATGGCTGCACTGAGAACATGGACATGGAGAGGCGAACTGTAGAAGTTAACTATATCGCTAATTCGTGTAATTGCTGAGACGAGCGCCACCTTCGTGTTCCTCCATCTAGATGTTGATGAAAGAGTTTTTTTTTTTAACATTAATGTGGTCTACCATGGTATCCCACACTATACACAACAACATTCTCATCCATGGTAGTGGTATGTGTGCGCTCTGCCGATGAACCTCAGCGAGACGAATTCCACGCGCCAGCCATTAATTATGAGATTTGATGAAGCTCGGATGTAGGCCTGCCAGTTGTTGCCCCTGACAACACTAGCAGCCATCAAGGGCCAGGTGAGCAACAGGCCCGCTGGAAGCAGTGAGATGATGAGATGAGCTGCTCATATCTCCTCCTCGTGTTAGCTGAGTGCTTGGAGGGAAGCAGCCAGCTAGCACTTAGCCGCGTGCTCACCTCTCTGCCGCAAAGGACTGTGGACTTGTGTACACTTCAATATGACTGCAATATTGTGGGGTCTGAGTGTTGTGTCACCAGTAAGGTGAGAAGTAGCCATCACTAGCAGAGGTTAATGATGTAACTCGGAGCAGAATCTGATTTGGACATCGGCAGTCGGTGTCGTTGTTGTGGATGTCGTTTATCGCAAGCATCGAGATGCCTTTATTTCTGGGTTTTATTGCAGGCTTGGTGGGAAAATAAGCAATAATGCAGCGACAGGGACGCTGGTCACGTGGTGTTATGGTGTCCGTTGGGGGCACGTTGGGGTCAGGCAGTAGTCAGCAAGCTGGAGCCAACAGCAAGGGTACCGCTAGAAGTGTATCAGGTGCTGAGTCTCATAAAAGCTTTGTCCAAGTCAGTCCAACAGGTCCTCCATGTTTGTGTGGTTGACAATGACCTTTAACCCTAGCGACGTTCCGCGTACCTGTCCTCAGCTCGGTGCCTCCATGCGGCTCGGGGTCCTGACATCTGAGGATGCTGCTGCCATTAGTCTGCCACCGGAAGTCTCGCAGGAGCATGCCTCGGGTGTATCACGAATGCGGAAACACGTGAGATGTCGCGGCGATCGCCGGAGCATGCGCAGTGCTTACCTGAAGCAGCCCCAAGACTGCTGGGAACGACGTGGGCGCTCGGAAACGCCGTCTGCGACTACGACAACCACGGTGCACATGCACTTCACTGGACGGGAGTCCTACTGGGAAGTGTTGTTAGCGACGACAGCTAAAGAGCTTAGGCCGCATAGATAACTGATTTTTTTACATGGAGAGGGTTAAAGGTAACATGCAGACCAACGGATTGTTACTGACATTGACCTGGCAGCGTGTCAAGGCCAGTAGGTCATGAAGGTCACAGGTTGATGAGGGACTGTGAACATTCTACACCGCGCGTGCAAAGGATCCCACCCGGGATCTCTGTGTCCGCTGCACGTGTTTGTTTCGCCGCCTGCCACCTCGCGGCGCTGCTGACGACTTAAAAAAAAAAAAAAAAAACTACGTGGCCAGCACGTCCGCGACCTTTCGCTGGCGACACGTGCTGACGTCACAAAGGTCGTCGCCTGACCCGCCGCACTCAACAGGTTTCAGCAAAAACAACCGGCGTGCTTTGCGGCAGGGTGCACACGGCGGGCCGCTTCCTCCCGACAGACATCTCGACATTCTTAGACAATATGAGCGGCTTAGTCTGATTGCTGGAAATAGCATCCAAACCCACTGTACATCCGGGGCCTGGTCGCTGTGGTCATGTGACAGTCTGACATCTGACAAAGGTTTCCGACATCTGCTGCGTTACGACTTCAGATGGACAGGAGCATCTGCAGCAAGACTTGGTCAGACTTGTTTGTTTGTCCACTCCGATGTCCTGTAAACAAGTCAAAACCTAACGGCCCGGAAGACCGTTGCTGAGCTCGTCGTTAAATATTTCTGCCTCTCTGCGAGGGTATTCGCCAGGCTACATCTCCATGGGAACACAAATATCGCACGCCCTTCACACGCGCAGTCATTATACGTAAGCCACGTTTTCCGACAGAACATTAAGCTCAGTTCACGACGTCTCCACACCCGGGGTGCAGGCGCCAGTGGTACGGGTGGCGGTAATTCGCTTTGTTTCCTGAAGCTCGTCGGCAGTGGCCGTGGTGTGGGTGTCGCTCTCACGTCACGTCACGCGCACAGTTGCAGTCGCAGCACGAGACTGGCGGACGATGACGCGAGAATGTGCGTGTCGCCACGAGAGTTGCCTACCCTCGGACACCAGACCCTCCCAGATGGCGCCAGCACCGCCAGAACCTTCACACGTGTTTTGGTTGTCGGATTGTTTGTACCTTTATCTTCCTCCGTCTTTTATTCACCCGACATTTTAGCTCAACCTTTTATGTTTATTTTATTAAATTTATTTATTAAAGTCCTCTAGTGGAGGAGCACTCGCCGTTGAAGCGTGTTTAATGAGCACCGCGTCACGTGCTCAACACGCCCGTTACAATAATGTGATGGAGTCATCATCGCACACTCCTCTGCTTGCTTCTTCTTTTTCAACATCAGTGTCACGATGTTGGGGCGACGACCTGACTGTCATGAAGCACTCCTTGTGACCTGTGTGCCCTCGTGGACTGCAGCACGCGCCGTGACGTCACGCCAGGGTCATGGGTGCACGCTAAACGACGTCGGGTGCACTGCACCCGTGCTGTAATCTGTGTATTATCTACTTATCATCTGACACAAGTCGCCATGGTGACACGTAGAGTGGGTGACGCCGCGATTTGCTGTTTCCTTTGACTTTTATTAAAATGATTTGCGTTGTGTGTGTGTGTGGGGGGGGGCGACTGGCACACACACACACACAAACACACACGCACAGACACAAACACACATAGACAGACACACAAACACACACACAGACACACACTGACACACAGGTTTGTCACGTGTGTACTTCTGAGCACACTACACCTCTCCTTGTCCATTTGTGCGATGCGCACATAACATCAGGTGCAAAGGTCAGGAGACAATTGCGCATGCGCAGTGTGCAAGGGAAGGAGGGGAAAAGGAAGCCTCTCCCCATGTGTACGCATGCGCAGTGATCAGTCACGGTGTGTGGCCAGGATGAAAGATAGTTCACCAGGTTGTTATTACACAATCTCACATCTAAGCAATCAGTGGATGTTTGTCGTCCGCCGCCCTCCGACATCGACAACAATTTGTAACCGTCAACATTCCATTTGTTCCCCGACAGAATTAACAGTCGCCGGTGTCACCCTCCTGTCGCCGTCTGTAAGAGTTTGTTGTAAAATCTCGTTGGGTCTATCTTGTTTGTTTTCAATGCCTTGTGGGTCCATCACTTTGTGCTAAGTGTCTCTCTCATCATCTGTCTCCTCCCTTTGCTGACCTCGGCGTTTGGCGAGTGTTTGCCGGGGCCGGGGGCAACTCCTCCGAATTTATCCCTAATGGCGGTTTTGCTGTCTGCAGCTCTGTCGTGTTACTTCAAGCACAGCGGAATCCATTGCTGCGAGTCTGTCGTGCAAGACGGATGGGGTTCGTTCCCTCAGCGCGCGAGGTGGGCGTGCACAGGATGGATGAGGCGTTCGATGCGATAACACGCGCGAGCGGCGCTGCGTAACGTAACGCACCCCACCGTGACGTTAACACCACGTGACGGCCCCGTGAGGGAAAGCAGGACGGGTGGGAGGGTGGTCACAAAGGGAAGACAACTCGCACTTATCAGCCAGCTGCGATTCCGCGGGGTGGTGGGGAGTTGTGGGGAGGGAGGGTTATTGCGGGGCGAGTGCTCGGCCAGCTCGTTCGGACACGGCCTTCATGCCACAAGAAACAAAGCGGTTCAGCGCCAAACCGGAAGTGACGTTCGCGTCTGGCGTCTGGCGCTGACAAGTGTCTGCAAGCGACCCAAACGAAGTTTGGAGAGTGGTAATTCCTCGACCGCAGCGCCACCGCCGTCCTGGACAGAATATTAAATGCGCTGTCATAGCTACTTGAGCAAATAGTCCTGACAGCCGGGTCTTAAACAGGCTTCCGCTGGGACTACACTGAACTCTTTAGACAGGGAGACCGCACTTGCTTCGTTTGACAGGAGAGAGAGAAGGTGGAGACAACAACGTGATTATGTTGTCGGCGAGCCAGGAGTCACCGAGGCGGTTAGACATGGCGGAGCGAGCAAGTCGCCATCGGCAAGTTGATGTTGGCCAGGACACAACCGGGTCTGACACTGTCAGTGACGTCATAGGGTAGACTAGCTGCTACTTGACCTTTGAGCGGGGTCAAATAATCACTCTTAATTTTTGTCTCGTTGTTATCTTAATGAGCCTCGCCATGCCAGTCACAAAAAGTTTATGTGTTTGTGTGTGTGTGTGTGCGCAGGTGCGATTGTACAATGTGTATACAAGGTGACTGTGCTTCTAGACTCTCATTTGGGGAACAATGAAGATTTCTGTAGAAGTGAAACCTGCGAAACTAATCTGCTCCTAGTTTTTATTTTTGCCACCTGCAACTGTCGTAGAGATTGCTTCTTAAATGTTACATAGCATCATTATACATGCACGTGTAATCAAGCTTCTTGCCAGCCTCCATTAAAATATATTTTCTTTATTTGCATTTCCTCACCAAGTGCGTCATCTTGCTGGGTCCTCCCCTCCCCCCTGCTGTCATGTAGGACGGTTGATAAGCAAATGAAAAATATACGAGTGCTGATAGATATCTATTCCTGAATTCTCATTATTTCAATCTCTATTTTATGTCGCTAACACAATAAATATCTTTTTTAAACTAGTAAAACTCGGAAAAAGCCTTTTGAAAGTTTTGACATATTCGCTGTGAATGCCATGTTGGTGTGGGTGACGTATTGCTTGTACAGATGCCACACTGGAGGGTCATTGTAACACGAGGCGACTGAGGTGGTCACAAAAGCCACGAGCTCGACACAGAGAAGGAAGAAATGGAGGGACAAGAGCATGCAGGCGGCACTCAAGAAACGAGAGTAAGGCCTGTGAAAACTCTTGCCTGGAGGACCAGACATGAATACGTTTGCGCAGCAATACAAAATAGCCGGATATCCGCGGGGCCTTTTTTTCTCCTTTGTCGACACATGCAATTTCGCCACATGTGGGACAATTTTAGTATTGCTTCCTTTGTGAGCAGAGTTCAGGCGCATCCTCCACAGCAGATGACTTGAAAACAGCTTTGAATTGAGAGAAAAAATGTTTGTGGTGGCTGTCGGGAGAGAAGGCGCGTGTGACTGAAAAAATGTATATAAAAATTTTTTTCAATGAGAAAGACGAATGACGAATGACGAATGTGTCCGATGTCTTAAGGACAGAGACAATGGATAGAAAGTAGTGTGATGTCATCAGAGGGGGAGAGAGAGGAAACGAAAAGTTTTGCCTTTTTATCCAGGTCAAAGGTGAGTCGCCGAAACCATGGATGTGGACTGCTGACCATTGGTACTGTTGTGAGATAATCATGGGAACCCTTGCTACTGTTGTGAGGTAGTTAGTGAGTGCTGTGAGGAAATAATGTGAGCTGCTGTGAGACATTGTCAACCGTTGTAAAGTTTAACGGGAAGCTCTTAGTCTGCTGTCAGTTTACGGCGAGAGATACAGCGCCCTCCACCCGAGACTTGAGAGCCAAACACCGGGTGATGTCGTGCCATGAGATATTAATGCCCAGCATTCCACACTGTAATGAGATATTAGCGAGAACCAAGAGCCGGACAAGTTGTGGGAAGAATGCGCTGATGGCGGGCTTTACACATTGCGAGCGGCTACTACAGATCGAAGGCGATGAAAGAGACGATTGCGCTAATGCGAGATGAGATGTTCGATCGCCACGAGACTCAGCGCCAGAAATCATCAGGAGGCAGCGGGGCGGAGGACCCTCTCTTCAAACACAATGATCTGATCCCCGGATGTAGCAACCTGAGGAAATGGCGCATGCAAATCGTAGAGCAGGCTCAGCCCTGCATTCACGCCGCCAGCAGCAGCGACATCAGCAGCGCCGCCACGCGGCCAGCCTCTGGTCAAAGAGGAGACTACCCCGGTGGACTCTAACAACACCAGAAAAAAACAAACAAACACCTGATTTGTTTTTTTAAACGGAGATGAGTACTATTAGGAAGAAGAAAATGATGATGATGAATCAAGGAAAGGAAGGATGGAGGGGGACACAAAGGGAGAGAAAAGAGAAGACAACTTGAGGTGGTAGAAGAAAAGGGCCCGAGAAAGAAGGAAGTGGGTGAGAAAGAAAGAAGAGGATAATGACTGTCAGGATGCCTGTGACGAAGAATACGGAGGCTGCACCTCGGTGATGGTTTGTGGAGACTTGCACGAGCGCCGTGGACAGTCCACTTACTTCACGACTTTGTATTTAGAAGCAGATACAGACCACAGCTGCTGAGATTGATACCTTGAAGGCATTACAATATAATATATAGACTCCTAATATTCTAATTTCAAACTTTCCAATGACATATTTTGACTTATCTATAAACAAAATTGTTGATATTGGTCTTGCTGGTCATCAGCTTAGCTGTTATTCTCACCTCAAAAAGAAATGGTGACGAAGCTTCTAGAAGGAAAGAATGTAAGTAGACTGAACAGCTGTTAGGGTAAACACACTTCATCTATTTCAGTTTGTTTTGTTTGGTGTCAGCGTGTCATGCGTTTGAAGGACCACTTACAGAGAAGACATCTGGGTTCGCCAGGTGTTCAGGTGATTGTGGGCGTGTCCCACTCCACAGCCAACATGTCATCACACATCACATGTCCAGGTCTCTATAACACAACACATACTTGACCAAAGGTTTGCAGGGTATTCGGGATAGAAGATGTCTGGCTTAGTGGGAGGGCAAACTCCAATCTGACAGGCAGCCACGTCCACATTCCTCCAAACTCATTATCTTTTTTGAGGGGCGGCTGCCATCTTGCTCCCCTGGTCCCTAAGCCGCTGATGACTATTATACAAACATTTTGCCAAACTTTGTCAAACATTTACCCGACTGTTTACGTGGCGATAATGTAAACACTTTGCCAAACTTTGTCAAATGTTTCTCTACACTTGTCTGGTTACCTATGACCTTTGCACCAGAGTGAGTGATCACCGGAACGGACTGATTAGGACGATATACTTATATACACTTTTGTCATGCAGTTTTGCTACACGCAACTCATTATATACTGTATATTGTCTTGCTCACAGCTAGCCTTGTCAGCAGACCGCAGCTTGCGCAACTTTTCATGTCGGTAGGAGTTGTTTGGGTGGACAAAGTGAGTGTAGGCGGGTGGACAAGGTGAGTGTAGGCGGGTGGGCGGGTTGCCAATGTACACCACAATGACATGACACACTATAGCATGTCACAGCAGGCTCAGTGCTTTTTCTTGTCATCTTGTAGTCCGCCACCACCTCCCAGCATCACTGACGGTGTGACGGTTGATGCGGACGAGGTTCTGTTAGTGAGGGCTGGGCAGCTGGGGGGCCGTGTGGCCGGATTCTTGTTCGTCTGACGTGGGAAGGCGGGGAGGGATGGGCTGCTTTTACCATCTTGCAGAAGCCCTTGTCTGGTCTAGTGAGACTTGTAGTGATTTTAAAATATTTCACAGAATTTGAATGTATCTCTTTGTGTATACGTGTATACGTGTATATGTGTGTGTCTTAAAGAGAGATCGAGCAAGAGAAATATCACAGACATAAATTCAGACTACCCGTCAAACACAAACGAAAACAATTCTTTATGAGGGCAATGGTCACATCTAGCCTTCGTCCCAAAGAGGAAAGAATAAGCTATTCTACAATCTACAATCAGAACGAATTGAACTAAAAGTGAAGTATAATAATAATAATGTTTATTTTATATGTAATATAGGTCCATATCCAATGAACGAGCTCAAGGTATTTGACAATGACAGTAACCACAGCAGATGATGACCAATGCAAATCAAGGATGAAGACCGTGGACCACCCACAGACATTACAACCAAGTGCACACCCACACAACACAAGAAGGAAGCAGACAGCTACGAGTGGTTCATCATCTCAGACGGCACTGCAGTGACGACAGCGCCCCCACCACACAAAAAGTCCACTAATCAACAAAGGTCAAGAGGAGCCGAAGCCCGCGGTACCCTGTGATTGAGCAGCAAAAAGAATCAAACCCACCGACACGGAGAGGCTACCCTATTCTAATGCACAGGGCAGGCACGCAGACAAACACACCGACCTCAGCAACATCAGAGGAGACAAAACACACCAGAGACCAGCCTGCAGCCAGTCACACGAGGGCACCTCAGTCTCGCCAATAAAATAGTCGGACATACTTTTATGTACGAGGCATGACGAGGGCCAGTACATGTCGGTGACGTGTATACATTATGCAGGTGAGGGCCAAACGAAAGGTTAGTGTCTTGTATACATTATGTACAGGGAGGCTGGTGCTCGTGTTGGCTTTGTCAGCTGCAGGAGGGAGACCTCAGTGAGTGATAGGAAATGTTGATATAAATATTTCACAGAGAGAGAGAATGTTGTCAGCGAGATGTCAGAGTATTTCACGTATGAAAGTAAGGTTTATTTCAAGAGTGGATAACAAGAGAACCATTGACAAAGGGAATTGTAAGTCGCTGTTAGTCAAACTGAGGCTGACCCACACATCTCGTCTAAATAGTCATCAGAGAGAGGAAAGCTTTCATCCAGCGAGAGCTCATCGCGCCCCTGAGGTGAGGGTGTGGCGACCAAAGACACAGAAAAGCCCTCGAAAGGGAATCGATGGCGAGTGCTTTCTACACGACCTGCCAGCCAGACATGGAAACGAACTTTGCAGCCAACTAGGATTCCTGCTTGTTTGGTGGCATAGACACCGCAAACTAAACTCATTTTCTCTCACCACGGTCTGTAAGCCAGCTCAACAACCTTTAACCTTTGAGAGGTTAACTGCGAGTAAAGCATGTCTGGGTATTGTCAGCTCACCTGTCGCCTCCTGCGGTCTGGTCACCTGCACAGCAGCAGTCATCTCACCTGTACACTCACCTGCACAATGATCTCAGTCACATCACCTGCAGTCATTATTTACTCCAACAAAAGTGTGTCAACTGTAATTCTGACTCAGGCGAGTTCCCTCACGTGCGGTAGCCAGGTCACGTGATGAGGTGCACTCTTGCACGTGCATCAAGCAGCAGGTGGTGGAAGGTGTGACGTCTACAACTCACAACACCGCGTGCTTCACATGTTTCATCTGCTTACCGATCATCTCGCGCATCCAATAAAAGGAAGCACGCGCGGAATGCCGGTCCTCTCTCGCACAAAGAGTGTTTGCTTATGTCGGGGCCAGACACCTTCTCCTCCACACCCTCCAGGCGGCTCTTGTGAAGTTGATGTGGCCGTTGGTAGACAGAGGTGATGCTGCTTGCAGTGTTCACATAGCATCACACACACACACACGTGACTGTTCACACATCTGCCCATCCATCTACATGTACATATACACAAACATACAGTCGAACAAGGAAAAGATAATCTGAGTAGTGAGTGAAAGGGATGGTCGGAGGGAGGGAAAGCTTGAGACAAATGTCTATAAATAGCACAGTGGCATGAGAAATATATATATAGCACAGTGACATCACAAATATATATAAATAGCACAGTGGCATGACAAATGTCTGTAAACAACGCAGCCAAGTGACACAAGAGCAGAAAGCTGGACAGAAAAAGAAAAGTCAGACAATGACCAATAAACAGATGGAAGAGTGTAGAAGAAAAGATACATGGTCACAAAAAGTCAAAGATGAGAGATAGGTAGGTTGTACGCTGACCTTTACCAACAAACATAAAGTAAAGAAGTGGATAAAGATCGCGTGGAGAAAAATAAACATAAAAAGGTGGATGGGCTGGAGGAAAATGGAGCTCACATCCATCGAGGGCTGGGAGCATCTCCTGGAGACGGCCAGCATCACATCCAGACAACCATAGAGACACATCACACACCCAGACAGCCGTGGCGAGGGCCAGGCCATAACCACTGCGCTGCAGCGGACTCCACACCGAGGTCGTTAACGCGCTCGTCGTCAGGCTGCACATCACGTGACAGCGGGCGGACGATGTCAGGCTTGCGCCCTGCTAGCAATATTTTGTTGAGAAATACTCCCATAATTTAAAAATTGCATCAGCAGATGCCTGTTAGCCGAGATGGTGTTGTTCTCAGCATCATCTGCCTGCACCGAAGTCCATCTCACACCAGTATAAACCGTCTCCACAACTCGGTCTGTAAAGGTCATAAACCTTTGTTTATTCTTCATTTTTCGCCTGAGCTCGGGGTCCCGTTCCATGAATGTCACGTGGACGAGATAATTGGCAAGTATATAAACGGGCAGCATTGACATTGTGGTTCCAAATAAATGGATCGTGGAAATTGTGAAATAACTGATGGTAATGTTGAGATGCCCCAGCGTAATGCACACTTTTTCTTCAATTTTATTATTTTTTAATTTATAGATTAATTTTCTGGGGGAGGGGCTTATACTAAGAACGGGGTCGCCGCTCAGTCAGGGCTTTACATTTATTTAAAAGTGTTCTGCTGTCCTTCTACTATAGGTGTAGTCGTCTGCTCCCCACTGCCACCTGACTGTTGATGTCCAACACAAGCACAATGTGGAGATAGGAAGTGAGATAATAATAATAATAATAATAATAATAATAATAATAATAATAATAATAATAATAATAATAATAATAATAATAATAATAATAATAATAATAATAATGCCATATTCCAGTCCAATAGGCAAACTCACGGGGATTTACCCATTATGATGATGATAATGATAATATTAATAAAGAAGCCTGCAAATGCAAATCAAATTACAGTTTCTGTCCAAAAACCAACCACACAGATGTGAATCATTATTCTCCTGCTTATTGGATAGCCTGGGGAATGCCTTTAAAAAACAAACATAATGAGTTCACAAACTGTAGGAAGGGAAGCCATGCAAATCCACCGATATAAAACTGTTTGCTCTCAGATCCATTCATCTGTATATTGTTTTGGTCCGGTGCTTACTAACTGTCAAAGCACTGCTGTCATTTTCTGCAGAAAGATGACTACACATGTTTACTTGTTGTTTGGAGGGGTACCAGATGAGTTCAATAGGTCACAACAGTTCAGACTGACCTGGTGTGGCATGCTTTGACACATTCAGATGTTTGAGAGATACCGCTCCACAGATGTGGTGCAGGTACATCGGGTTAGCTCCTAGCAATTAATAATTATTTATTAATTAATATGTGATTTAAAGAGATCATTTAATATTTAAGCTACTCTTGTCCATACATCAAATCATGTATAGGCTCCCAGGAATTAACTCAGTATATAAAAATTATTAATTAATTCATTCATTTGTGATTAGAATCTATCAGTTAATACATCAAATGATAATTAACTCAATAATAATAATAATAAATAAAATGTGGGTCAGCTAATACTCAGACTTGTCTATACATCGAATCATGTATAGAGTGCTAGGAATTAACTTGGTATATAATCTGATATATAATCCAGTTTTATTATTATTATTATTATTATTATTATTGAGAGGGTCCGTTAATATTCAGACTTGTCTTGTCCATGCATCCAGTCCTCTGTAGATGACTGTAAGATAATGAAGCAGAGGCCAAACCTTTAGCGACTGTCATCTGATCATGAACTGAGCCAAAGAAGCCGTCATGGCGGTGGAGGAGGCTGTCAGTCCACGAGACAACAGTAGACTGTGGATGAAAACTGAGACTACAGACAAGCAGACAGCTCAGCACAAAGACAATGAGCATAAACTCACAGAAGGTCGACTCAGAAGCCCACAGACAGAGAGAAACAGTCCCACACAGCCGGTAGTACCAACTGACATCACTGTAATCCACCAATGGGCGGAGGCTTCTCTTGATGAACTGACGTCCTCCAGCGTCAACTCGGTGTATTCATGAGTGCACCATGCTCCCTGTCTACTTTTTATTATTATTATTTTTTGTCTGTTTCATGACAAAATTCTAGTTTGCAATATACGACTTTTTTAGGCACAGACTAAACAGATAATCCACTTTTATAGAAATGCAGACTAAACAGACAGGAAAGTGAGGCATGCCGGGAGTGTACAATGACCGCCGAAGACAAAACACTTTTGTGATGTTGCTCTCTCCTCGACAGTTCAAGGGCGCACTGTCATGGACATGCAATCAGTTATGTCCGACACTGTATACACACATATGATGCTGGCACTGACATTTTTAGTTCATACCTCTGTTGGTATCTGGTGTTTTTAGTTAAGATGATCATCAGAGCTGTTCCTGTTACAGACATGCCTGCCTGTTTTCAAGTTTACGATGGAGTGAAACTCTGGCCCTCCGGACCTCGACAACGCTCGTCATCTGGACATTAAATTCACTTCCCACAGTCCTGCTGCCCACACATCCACAAGTAACACCTCAGTAACGAGAAAGTAAACCTGGGTCACACTAAAGCAACATTCCATAAAATAAAGTATCACACGAGAGGAACATATTAATCTAGGAATACAATACTGAGGTCACAAGAAGGTAACCTCGCCAGTGTGGGTGGGTTTGGTGCCTCGGACACAGCAGGGAAAACATCAAAAGCAGCCTCGACACACGTGAGAAGTCATCAGACTAAGTGTTTCCTGTTGTTTTCCTAATTTGGGGATGTCGCCACACAATTGCCTCGATATGAGATAATTTCTATGACACCGTGGCAGGAAACAAACAAAAAAATGCTTTCACCGCCAAACAAAGCGAGGTGAGAGAGGTGAGAGTGGAGGTGAGAGTGGCGAGTCAGCACAACATGAACGAGGCTCTCCTTACCTCGCTCTCCATTCACCCAGGTGTTGGGAGGCGGGAGATAATTGTGACACTAATGGATAATGAAACATCAGCGCCACCGCCCGCGTGCCAACTGCACTGTGTATAGTAGACTGACAGATGAGGAAGGGAGGAAGGACAGAGGGACGACTGGTTACATAACACCACCCTGTTATGATCATCAGGGGTTGGAGGTTCGTCCTGACCCTCCGCTTGGTGGTTCACTTCCTGCCGCTGTTTGTGTAATGTGTTGTAATGTGTGTACACAGTGTTGTATTGTTTGCACTTATCATTCCAGAGTCCAGTAGTACCTTCTATACAGTTTTCTGCAGCGAGACTATCATTCCATTGGTTGATTGAATTTAATTCTAAATCATCTTTCTCGATGTCGTTGTGAATTATGTTCAAAGCTATATTTATTTTGTAATATTTAACCGGAAGTCCAGAGTACGTGCCAATGGACCTGCTTCCCCATGTGTGGAGGGTGACTTGCTGTAAGTGGACACGTCACCTCATCCAATCGAGGCTGTGCGTCTGAGAAAGACGCCACCTAGCGGAGACACAAGTCTGGGATGGAAATGACTCAGTCTACGTTTGATAGCAGTGATTCGATCGCCGGTGGCAATGAGTTTAAAGTGCCAGGGCCTCTCAGGCATTGCCCACCGCCCTTCTGATTTAAAAAAAAAACTGTGAGCGATCATGAGTCTTTCTCCAGGTTCCAGCAGCTCCAAATGGGGTGTAAGTCACTTCAGCCCCCTGGCCTGCTTGCATCCACCCTGTCCTCCCAGCAGACGGATCCCCACTCTGCCTACCATAATTACTTTTGACCGTTTGACCGAGGACGTGCAGATGTTTATCTCGAGTTCGAAAACGGAATAGAGCATCCTTCTATTTCCCGTGTGGTTAGCGGCCAGGAGCAGGGGTTGGGCTTCCTGCAGTCATCATCTCATTGTCCTTCCTTTGTCAGTCTCCAGCATGGTGATACCAAGCACTTTGCTAGTGTCAAGCATGATGATATCAAAGACTTTATTAGTGTCCAACATGATGATATCAAAGACTTTGATAGTGTCCAGCATGATGTTATCAAAGACTTTATTAGTGTCCAACATGATGATATCAAAGACTTTGTTAGTGTCCACCATGATGATATCAAAGACTTTATTAGTGTCCAACATGATGATATCAAAGACTGTATTAGTGTCCACCATGATGATATCAGGGACCTTATTAGTGTCCAACATGATGATATCAAAGACTTTGTTAGTGTCCAACATGATGATATCAAAGACTGTATTAGTGTCCACCATGATGATATCAGGGACTTTATTAGTGTCCAGCATGATGGTATCAAAGACTTTATAAGTGTCCAGCAGGATGATATCAAAGACTTTGTTAGTGTCCAACATGATGATATCAAAGACTTTGTTAGTGTCCAGCATCATGATATCAAAGACTTTGTTAGTGTCCAGCAGGATGGATATCAAAGGCTTTGTTAGTGTCTATTATAATGATATCAAGTACCTAGTCTACATTCCAACCTTTTGTCTCTTCTATAGTCTCTTAATACTTCATACCTGGCATACATACAAGACCCGCAATATCTGATACTTCGCCTTCATGCAGAATCTATGCCTATGCGATTGTCTGTCTGTGCGTGTGTGATGACTAGCTCGCTGTCCTAAGCATCGTTCTGAGCGCTGAAAATGTCGTTCTTAAGCGGACAAAAACGAATGAAAGTTTGATCAAATTTGGAGAAATGTATACAGGACAGTTATATCACCACATCTTGGTTAAGAAGAACCTAAAGATAAGCTGGCCTCGAACACACCTCACGGATTCACCAAGACTTGCTGGAAGTGAAGGTACGGCGCTTGCACCGTGTCATAACTGACTTTCATTGTGTCCACAGAAGTACATAGGTCTGTGCTGGAGGAGACTCCAACTACCCAAGTTTTCCCGGCTAACTCTCGGTCATATTTCGATAAGGCGCTGTCCCCAGACACATCCTGAGTGTTTTTCTTGGCTGACAGACTCATATGTTGTCATGGCCAGTAAATACAGTCAGACTAGCGTTCGGAGGGTCGTGGTGGCATGAGAGCATATTTATGTAAATCACCGACAGCGCTATCGTCCATCCCCGCTCCCCCCCACACTCCCCTTCCCTCCCACAGCAAAGTACATCCATCGTCAAACTGTTCTCTCTATAGAACGATGTGAGGAAACATTACTGTTGTTATTAGGCTAAAATCGCTTTTTATCTCTAGTTCTGTAGAGATATATCTACAGTGTGTGAATAATCACAACCATCGGCAGTACAAGTCTCTCTGGATGGTTTGCCGAGAAAACTAACCTCGTGACGTGGCTGAACCCGGTCAGCCACTCAACCACAGCACGGTGTGCACTTGAGAGTTCATTTTCTGCATGCAGACAAATTTTGTTCGCATCATTATTCACCTGGAAAATTGGACAAGGGAGCTGTTGTTCTGGGCTACAAGCTCTTGTTTGGTGTCTTGTCAACGTAGTTCCACAGCTGTCAGGCATAACAACACAGCTGTCAGACATACTAATACAGCTGTCAGGCATAACAACACAGCTGTCAGACATACTAATACAGCTGTCAGGCATAACAACACAGCTGTCAGACATACTAATACAGCTGTCAGGCATAACAACACAGCTGTCAGACATACTAATACAGCTGTCAGGCATAACAACACAGCTGTCAGACATACTAACACAGCTGTCAGAGATACCAACAGCTGTCAGTTATACCAACACAGCTGTCAGTCACACCTAGCAACACAGCTGTGAGACAAAGCAACACAGCTGTCATCTCTGGTGTTACACCTGACGACATGGTGTTACATGACAATCTTCAAGTGTTTGTATGTTTGTGTATCTGCGAGCATACTCTCACTCCTCACTCTACATCAGTGGATTGTCAGGTACAGCTGTACAGTCCCAGCTGTCTATGTGTTACAGGGTTTGTTTACACAACACAAACACAGGAATCCAAAGAGTTGTCATCACCGGGGGTCAAAACCCGCGCCGTCTTCAGGAAAGTTGCTAATCTTCAGGCTTTCATCACTTTCTGTGTATTTGGGTAGAAGCAGTTATTTCTAGCTCCTTCTTGTCGGGTGCCAGAAGTGTTTACACAGAATGCACATAGTGGTGGATTGTTACCTGTTGGCAGTCCGCCCCCAGCAAACCTGGGACCACATCTACAGGTCACTGAGTGCTACTCACTGAACAAACAAGATAAACAAACTGTTTAGTGATGACGGATGGACAGAGCAATGCATTGGTAAGTGTTGTACCTCTGGGGCATGCCCTCGAGTTATCAATAGTTCTTGTGGGTGGACAAACCTTCAAAAGGAAGAGGTTGAGGTCGTGTGTGTGTACGTGTCCTGGCACGTGATTGGTGGAGGACCTGAGCTGAACTGACTTCATCTCTCACTTCCAATCATAAACACAATCAACTCTTTGTTTTGAGATAATTTTCATTGTTATTATTTTATGTTTATATTTTTATCAAGCGCTTTCAGCTAGCCTTTGATGTTTGGTTAAAGCACTATATAAACTAACTTAATTATTATTATTATATGTGTGATGGTTGTATCTATGTTTCAATGTCGGAATATTCTCACCGAGGTTTGAATGTGTGTGTCAGCGATACCCGATGTTACCAGTACCCGACACCCTAACATTTAGCCAGCCAAACCCTCCCTACCCTCATCCTACTACTGTCCGACAGGGTGTCACTACCAAACCCTCCTAACTACAGTGACAGATAGCGAGCCAGCCAACCATCCTCCCACTGTAACCCGGATGTTGCCAGCGCCCGACACTTGCCAGCCCTCCACACCCACGGCAAGCATGGAGTGTGAGTGGTGGTCGTGCAAGTTGTTCATTTGGAACTTGTTTGCTGGCCGGCCATGCATCCTGCCACCAACAGCTGTTTTGTCTGTGTCAGTGCAGCGACATCAGCGGCAAGACGCATTCCCCAAGAGGAGTTAATTCGATTTTCTCCGCTTGTGTTTATGTCTGAAGTGGTCTCCCTGGCGGAAGCTGTTTTCCTACACCGAGTGTTGTGATACGTTTGGCAGGACACTGCAAACCCACACAACATTTTAACGGGTGGTAGTGACGAAACAAGTTTTGAAAAAACTTTGTTGGCAAGTTTGTTCACTGAAAGCTTGTCTGACAAAATAAGTTTTACCTCCGTGGTGAAAGAAGATCGCTCAACAAATCCATCATCTGCTCGTCACGTGTCCACGCGCGCTCTGTGAGGAAATAAGTTTGTACAACCAAGTTCTTTGTGATAAAATAAGGTTGTACACCAAACGGGTCCTTCGTGAAGAAATAAGTTTGTATAATAGGTCGACGGTAGGAAATAAATCACACCAGACTCCATTTTTGTTTGCAACCAGCTCAGGGATTATAACATTCATCCTTTCCTACTTTATTCTATCTCTCCCTCCCTCTTCCTTTGTCTATGGTATGTTGCGACTGGACAACCACGTGACCTTACATTGTTTGTCCCAGGTTGCTGCTCTAAAGTTTTCAGACTTCTGGCACTGGTATTCCAGCTACATAAAGTGGTGGGAAACAGGCTACATAAACTGGTGGGAAACAGCTACATAACCTGGTGGGAAAACAGCTACTTAAACTGGTGGGAAACAGCTACTTAAACTGGTTGGAAACAGCTACTTAAACTGGTGGGAACCAGCTACTTAAACTGGTTGGAAACAGCTACATAAACTGGACGGAAACAGCTACTTAAACTGGTGGGAAACAGCTAATTAAACTGGTGGGAAACAGCTACTTAAACTGGTGGGAAACAGCTACTTAAACTGGTGGGAAACAGCTACATAAACTGGTGGGAAACAGCTACAACTGGTGGAAACAGCTACATAAACTGGTGGGAAACAGCTAGTGGGAAACAGCTACAACTGGTGGGAAACAGCTACTTAAACTGGAAACAGTAACAGCTACATAAACTGGTGGAAACAGCTACTTAAACTGGTGGGAAACAGCTACATAAACTGGTGGGAAACAGCTACTTAAACTGGTGGGAAACAGCTACTTAAACTGGTTGGAAACAGCTACTTAAACGGTTGGAACCAGCTACTTAAACCGGTTGGAAACAGCTACTTAAACTGGTTGGAAACAGCTACTTAAACTGGTTGGAAACAGCTACTTAAACTGGTTGGAAACAGCTACTTAAACTGGTTGGAAACAGCTACTTAAACTGGTTGGAAACAGCTACTTAAACTGGTTGGAAACAGCTACTTAAAAGAACAGCTACTTAAACTGGTGGGAAACAGCTACTTAAACTGGTTGGAAACAGCTACTTAAACCGGTTGGAAACAGCTACTTAAACTGGTTGGGAAACAGCTACTTAAACTGGTTGGAAACAGCTACTTAAACTGGTGGGAAACAGCTACTTAAACTGGTGGGAAACAGCTACTTAAACTGGTGGGAAACAGCTACTTAAACTGGTGGGAAACAGCTACATAAACTGTTGGAAACAGCTACTTAAACTGGTGGGAAACAGCTACTTAAACTGGTGGGAAACAGCTACTTAAACTGGTGGGAAACAGCTACTTAAACTGGTTGGAAACAGCTACTTAAACGAAACAGCTACTTAAACTGGTGGGAAACAGCTACTTAAACTGGTGGAAACAGCTACTTAAACTGGTTGGAAACAGCTACTTAAACTGGTTGGAAACAGCTACTTAAACTGGTGGGAAACAGCTACTTAAACTGGTGGAAACAGCTACTTAAACTGGTTGGAAACAGCTACTTAAACTGGTGGAAACAGCTACTTAAACTGGTTGGAAACAGCTACTTAAACTGGTTGGAAACAGCTACTTAAACTGGTTGAAACAGCTACTTAAACTGGTTGGAAACAGCTACTTAAACTGGTTGGAAACAGCTACTTAAACTGGTGGGAAACAGCTACTTAAACTGGTGGGAAACAGCTACTTAAACTGGTTGGAAACAGCTACTTAAACTGGTGGAAACAGCTACTTAAACTGGTGGGAAACAGCTACTTAAACTGGTTGGAAACAGCTACTTAAACTTGGGAAACAGCTACTTAAACAGGTTGGAAACAGCTACTTAAACTGGTGGGAAACAGCTACTTAAACTGGTTGGAAACAGCTACTTAAAACTGGTTGGAACAGCTACTTAAACGGAAACAGCTACTAAACTGGTGGAAACAGCTACTTAAACTGGTTGGAAACAGCTACTTAAACTGGTAAACAGCTACTTAAACTGGTTGGAAACAGCTACTTAAACTGGTTGGAAACAGCTACTTAAACTGGTGGGAAAACAGCTACTTAAACTGGTTGGAAACAGCTACTTAAACTGGTTGGAACAGCTACTTAAAGAAACAGCTACTTAAACTGGTTGGAAACAGCTACTTAAACAGGTTGGAAACAGCTACTTAAACTGGTGGGAAACAGCTACTTAAACTGGTGGAAACAGCTACTTAAACTGGTTGGAAACAGCTACTTAAACTGGTTGGAAACAGCTACTTAAACTGGTTGGAAACAGCTACTTAAACTGGTTGGGAAACAGCTACTTAAACTGGTGGGAAACAGCTACTTAAACTGGTTGGAAACAGCTACTTAAACTGGTGGGAAACAGCTACTTAAACTGGTGGGAAACAGCTACTTAAACTGGTTGGGAAACAGCTACTTAAACTGGTGGAAACAGCTACTTAAACTGGTGGAAACAGCTACTTAAACTGGTGGGAAACAGCTACTTAAACTGGTTGGAAACAGCTACTTAAACTGGTTGGAAACAGCTACTTAAACTGGTTGGAAACAGCTACTTAAACTGGTGGAAACAGCTACTTAAACTGGTTGGAAACAGCTACTTAAACTGGTGGGAAACAGCTACTTAAACTGGTGGAAACAGCTACTTAAACTGGTTGGAAACAGCTACTTAAACTGGTGGGAAACAGCTACTTAAACAGGTTGGAAACAGCTACTTAAACTGGTTGGAAACAGCTACTTAAACTGGTGGAAACAGCTACTTAAACTGGTTGGAAACAGCTACTTAAACTGGTGGGAAACAGCTACTTAAACAGCTACTTAAACCGGTTGGAAACAGCTACTTAAACTGGTTGGAAACAGCTACTTAAACTGGTGGGAAACAGCTACTTAAACTGGTTGGAAACAGCTACTTAAACTGGTGGAAACAGCTACTTAAACGGTTGGAAACAGCTACTTAAACTGGTTGGAAACAGCTACTTAAACTGGTTGGAAACAGCTACTTAAACTGGTGGAAACAGCTACTTAAACTGGTGGAAACAGCTACTTAAACTGGTGGAAACAGCTACTTAAACTGGTGGGAAACCAGCTACTTAAACGGTTGGAAACAGCTACTTAAACGGTTGGGAAACAGCTACTTAAACTGGTGGAAACAGCTACTTAAACTGGTGGAAACAGTACTTAAACAGTTGGGAAACAGCTACTTAAACTGGTGGGAAACAGCTACTTAAACTGGTGGAAACAGCTACTTAAATTGGAAACAGCTACTTAAACTGGTGGAAACAGCTACTTAAACTGGTTGGAAACAGCTACTTAAACTGGTGGAAACAGCTACTTAAACTGGTTGGAAACAGCTACTTAAACGGTTGGAAACAGCTACTTAAACTGGTGGGAAACAGCTACTTAAACTGGTTGGAAACAGCTACTTAAACGGTGGAAACAGCTACTTAAACTGGTTGAAACAGCTACTTAAACTGGTTGGAAACAGCTACTTAAACTGGGGTTGGAACAGCTACTTAAACTGGTGGGAAACAGCTACTTAAACTGGTTGGGAAACAGCTACTTAAACTGGTGGAAACAGCTACTTAAACTGGTGGGAAACAGCTACTTAAAACACTGGTGGGAAACAGCTACTTAAACTGGTGGAAACAGCTACTTAAAACTGGTTGGAAACAGCTACTTAAACTGGTTGGAAACAGCTACTTACTAAACTGTTGGAAACAGCTACTTAAACTGGTGGGAAACAGCTACTTAAACTGGTTGGAAACAGCTACTTAAACCGGTTGGAAACAGCTACTTAAACTGGTTGGAAACAGCTACTTAAACTGGTGGTAAAACAGCTACTTAAACTGGGGAAACAGCTACTTAAAGCTACTTAAACTAAACAGTTGGAAACAAGCTACTTAAACTGGTGGGAAACAGCTACTTAAACTGGTTGGAAACCAGCTACTTAAACGTGGTGTTGGAAACAGCTACTTTAAAACGGAAACAGCTACTTAAACAGGTTGGAAACAGCTACTTAAAACTGGTGGGAAACAGCTACTTAAACTGGTTGGAAAAACAGCTACTTAAACTGGTGGGAAACAGCTACTTGGAAAAACAGGTTGGGAAACAGCTACTTAAACTGGTGGGAAACAGCTACTTAAAACTTGGGAAACAGCTACTGGTTAAACTTGGGAACAGCTACTTAAACTGGTTGGAAACAGCTACTTAAACTGGTGGGAAACAGCTACTTAAAAGGTAAACAGCTTACTTAAACTGGTTGGAAACAGCTACTTAAACTGGTTGGAAACAGCTACTTAAACTGGTGGGAAACAGCTACTTAAACTGTGGTTGGAAACAGCTACTTAAACGTTGGGAAACAGCTACTTAAACTGGTGGGAAACAGCTTACTTAAACTGGTTAATCAGAAACACAGCTACTTAAACGGTTGGAAACAGCTACTTAAACTGGTTGGGAAACAGCTACTTAAACTGGGGGAACAGCTACTTAAACTGGTGGAAACAGCCTACTTAAACGTGGGAAACAGCTACTTAAACAGTTGGAAACAGCTTACTTAAACGGTTGGAAACAGCTACTTAAAACTGGTTGGAAACAGCTTACTTAAACTGGTGGTGGGAAACAGCTACTTAAACTGGTGGGAAACAGCTACTTAAACTGGTGGAAACAGCTACTTAAACTGGTGGGAAACAGCTACTTAAACTTGGTGGGAAACAGCTACTTAAACTGGTGGGAAACAGCTACTTAAACTGGTGGAAACAGCTACTTAAAACTTAACTGTTGAAACAGCTACTTAAACTGGTTCGGAAACAGTTACTAATAAACCGGTGGTGGGAAACAGCTACTTAAACAGTGAACCAGCTACTTAAACAGTGAAACAGCTACTTAAACTGGTGGGAAACAGCTACTTAAACGGGGAAACAGCTACTTAAACTGGTTGGGAAACAGCTCACTTAAACTGGTGGAAACAGCTACTTAAACTGGTGGGAAACAGCTACTTAAACTTTGGTAGGAAACAGCTACTTAAACTGTTGGAAACAGCTACTTAAACTGGTTGGAAACAGCTACTTAAAACTGGTGGAAACAGCTACTTAAACTGAAAAAGTTGGAAACAGCCTACTTAAAGTAAACCGGTTGGAACCACTACTTAAACTGGTTGGAAACAGCTACTTAAACTGGTGGGAAACAGCTACTACTTAAACTGGTTAAACAGCTACTTAAACTGAAACGGGGAAAACAGCTACTTAAACTGGTGGGAAACAGCTACTTAAACTGGTGGGAAACAGCTACTTAAAACTGGTGGGAAACGTTGAAACAGCTACTTAAACAGGTTGGAAGCTACTAAAGCTACTTAAACAGGTGAAAAGTTGGTTGGAAACAGCTACTTAAACGGTTGGAAACAGCTACTTAAACTGGTGGAAACAGCTACTTAAACTGGGGAAACTACTTAAACTGTGGGGAAACAGCTACTTTAAACTGGTGGGAAACAGCTGATTTAAACGGTGGAAACAGCTACTTAAACTGGTGGAAACAGCTACTTAAACTGGTTGGAAACAGCTACTTAAACTGGTAACTGTGGGAAAAACAGCTACTTAAACTGGTGAAACAGAAACAGCTAACTTAAACTGGGGGAAACAGCTACTGAAAACAGGTTGGAAAACAGCTACTTAACTAAACAGGTTGGAAACAGCTACTTAAACTTGGTGGAAACAGCTACTTAAACGGGTGGAAACAGCTACTTAAACTGGTGGGAAACAGCTACTTAAACTGGTGGTTGGAAACAGCTACTTAAACTGGTGGAAAACAGCTACTTAAAACTGGTGGGAAACAGCTACTTAAACAGGTGGGAAACAGCTACTTAACTAACTGTTCTAAAACTGGTTGGGGAAACAGCTACTTAAACTGGTGGAAACACTACTTAACTGGTTGAAACAGCTACTTAAACTGGTTGGAAACAGCTACTTAAACTGGAACCAGCTACTTGAAAACTGGTGGAAACAGCTACTTAAACGGTGGGAAACAGCTACTTAAACCGTGGTGGGAAACAGCTACTTAAACGGTTGGCTACTTAAGTGAAACAGCTACTTAAACGGAAACAGCTACTTAAACTGGTGGGAAACACTACTTAAACTGAACCAGCCTACTTAAACGGTGAAAACTAACTAAACTGGTGAACAGCTACTTAAACTGGAGGAAACAGAAACTTAACTTGTGAAACACTTAAACTGGTGGGAAACAGCTACTTAAACGGTTCGAAAACAGTACTTAAACTGTTGGAAACAACTGTAAACAACATAAAGAACAGCACTTAAAACTGCGTGGAACAGCTACTTAAACTTGAACCAGCTACTGGTTGAACAGAAACGTTGGAAAACAGCTACTTAAACCGGTGGAAAAGCTACTTAAACTTGGGAAACGCTATTGGAAACAGCTACTTAAACTTGGTGGGAAACAGCTACTAAACAGGTTGGAAACAGCTTAAACTGAGTGGGAAACAGCTACTTAACTGGTGGAAACAGCTACTTGAACGGTTGAAACAGCTACTTAACTGGTTGGAAACAGCTACTTAAACTGGTGGGAAACAGCTACTAATTAAACTTGGAAAAAAACATAAACTGTGGAAACAGCTACTTAAACGTTGGAACCAGCTACTTAAACTGGTTAACCAGCTTACGGTTGGAAACAGCTACTTAAACTGGTGGAAAACAGCTACTTAAATGGAAACAGCTACTTAAACGTGGAAACAGCTACTTAAACTGGTGGGAACAGCTACTTAAACTGGTTGAAACAGCTACTTAAACAGTTGGAAACAGCTACTTAAAGTGGGGGAACAGCTACTTAAACTGGTGGAACAGCTACTTAAACAGGTTGGAACAGCACTTAAACTGGTTGGAAACAGCTAACTTAAACTGGTGGAATCAGCTACTTAAAAACAGCTACTTAAACTGTTACTTAAACTTGGTGGGAAACAGCTACTTAAACTGGTGGGAAACAGCTACTTAAACTGGTTGGAAAACAGCCTACTTAAGCTACTTAAACTGGTGGAAACAGCTACTTAAACTGGAAACAGCTACTTAAACTGGTTGGAAAACAACAACAGCTACTTAAACTGGTTGGGAACAGCTACTTAAACTGTGGGAAACAGCTACTTAAACTGGTGGGGAAACAGTTACATAACTGGGTGAAACAGCTACTTAAACTGGTGGAAACAGCTACTTAAACGATTGCAAACAGCTACTTTGGAAACAGCTACTTAAACTGGGAAACAGCTACTTAAACTGGTTGGAAACAGCTACTAAACTTTGGAAACAGCCTACTGTTAAACTGGTGGGAAACAGCTACTTAAAACTGGTTGGGAACCAGCTACTTAAACTGGTTGGAAACAGCTAACTTAAACGGTTGAAACAGCTACTTAAAACTTAAAGTGGTGGGAAAACAGACTTAAACGTATTACTTAAATGGTTGAAACAGCTACTTAAACTGGTGGAAACAGCTACTTAAACTGGTGGAAACAGCTACTTTAAACTGGTGGGAAACAGCTACTTTAAACTGGTGGGAAACAGCTACTTAAACTGGTGGAAACAGCTACTTAAACTGGTTGGAAACAGCTACTTAACTGCTACTTAAACCGTGGGGAAACAGCTACTTAAACTGTTGGAAACAGCTACTTAAACTGGTGGTGGAAACAGCTACTTAAACTGGTTAAACTGGTGTGGAAACAGCTAAACTTAAACTGGTGGAAACAGCTACTTAAACTGGGTTGGAAACAGCTACTACTTAAACTGGGGAAACAGCTACTTAAACTGGCTACTTGGGAAACAGCTACTTAAGCTACTGGTGGGAAACAGCTACTTAAACTAGTGTGGAAACAGCTACTTAACTGGTTGGAAACAGACTTTGGAAACAGCTACTTAACTGGTTGAAACAGCTAACTTAAACAGTTGGAAACAGCTACTTAAACTGGTGGGAAACAGCTACTTAAAACTGGTTGGAAACAGCTACTTAAACTGGTTGGAAACAGCTACTTAAAACTGGTTGGAAACAGCTACTTAAACTGTGGTGGGAAACAGCTACTTAAACGGTTTCGAACAGCTACTTAAACGGTTGAACAGCTTAAAACTGGTTCTTAAACTGGTTCGAAAAACAGCTACTTAAACCGGTGGAACCAGCTACTTAAACTGGTTCGAAACAGCTACTTAACTGGTTGGAAACAGCTACTTAAACGGTTCGAAACAGCTACTTAAACTGGTGGAAACAGCTACTTAAACTGAGTTGGAAACAGCTACTTAAACTGGTTGGGAAACAGCTACTTAAACCGTTGGAAACAGCTACTTAAACTGGTTCGAAACAGCTACTTAAACTGGTTGGAAACCAGCTACTTAAACTGGTGAAACAGCTACTTAAACGGTTGGAAACAGCTACTTAACGGTCGAAAACAGCTACTTAAACCAGGTTGGAAACAGCTACTTAAAACTGGTGGGGAAACAGCTACTTAAACTGGTTGAAACAGCTACTTAAACTGGGTTGGAAACAGCTACTTAAACAGGTTGGAAACAGCTACTTAAACTGGTGGGAAACAGCTACTTAAACTGGTTGGAAACAGCTACTTAAAACTGGTGGGAAACAGCTACTTAAACAGGTTTTAAACAGGTTGGAAAACAGCTACTTAAACTGGTGGAAACAGCTACTTAAACTGGTTGGGAACTGTGGAACCAGCTACTTAAACTGTTGGAAACAGCTACTTAAACGGTTGGAAACAGCTACTTAAACTGGTGGGAAACAGCTACTTAAACGGGTTGGAAACAGCTACTTAAACTGGTTGGAAACAGCTACTTAAACTGGTGGGAAACAGCTACTTAAACTGGAAACAGCTACTTAAACTGGTGGGAAACAGCTACTAAACTGGTTGGAAACAGCTACTTAAACAGGTTGGAAACAGCTACTTAAAACTGGTTGGAAACAGCTACTTAAACGGTTGGAAACAGCTACTTAAACTGGTTGGAAACAGCTACTTAAACTGGTGAAACAGCTACTTAAACTGGGGAAACAAGCTACTTAAACTGGTTGGAAACAGCTACTTAAACTGGTTGGAAACAGCTACTTAAACTGGTTGGAAACAGCTACTTAAACTGGTGGGAAACAGCTACTTAAACTGGTGGGAAACAGCTACTTAAACTGGTTGGAAACAGCTACTTAAACTGGTGGAAACAGCTACTTAAACTGGTTGGAAACAGCTACTTAAACTGGTTGTTGGAAACAGCTACTTAAACTGGTTGAAACAGCTACTTAAACTGGTGGGAAACAGCTACTTAAACTGGTTGGAAACAGCTACTTAAACCTGGTGGGAAACAGCTACTTAAACTGGTTGGAAACAGCTACTTAAACTGTGGAAACAGCTACTTAAACTGGTTGGAAACAGCTACTTAAACTGGGAAACAGCTACTTAAACTGGTTGGAAACAGCTACTTAAACTGGTTGGAAACAGCTACTTAAACTGGTGGGAAACAGCTACTTAAACGGTGGAAACAGCTACTTAAACTGGTGGAAACAGCTACTTAAACTGGTTGGGAAACAGCTACTTAAACTGGTGGAAACAGCTACTTAAACTGGTGGGAAACAGCTACTTAAACTGGTTGGAAACAGCTACTTAAACTGGTTGGAAACAGCTACTTAAACTGGTGGGAAACAGCTACTTAAACTGGTTGGAACCAGCTACTTAAACTGGTTGGAAACAGCTACTTAAACCGGTTGGAAACAGCTACTTAAACTGGTGGGAAACAGCTACTTAAACTGGTAGGAAACAGCTACTTAAACTGGTGGAAACAGCTACTTAAACTGGTTGGAAACAGCTACTTAAACTGGTGGAAACAGCTACTTAAACTGGTTGGAAACAGCTACTTAAACTGGTTGGAAACAGCTACTTAAACTGGTTGGAAACAGCTACTTAAACTGGTTGGAACAGCTACTTAAACCGGTTGGAAACAGCTACTTAAACTGGTGGGAAACAGCTACTTAAACTGGTTGGAAACAGCTACTTAAAGGTTGGAAACAGCTACTTAAACTGGTGGAAACAGCTACTTAAACTTCGAAACAGCTACTTAAACTGGTTGGAACAGCTACTTAAACTGGTTGGGAAACAGCTACTTAAACTGGTGGAAACAGCTACTTAAACTGGTTGGGAAACAGCTACTTAAACTGGTGGGAAACAGCTACTTAAACTGGTGGAAACAGCTACTTAAACTGGTTGGAAACAGCTACTTAAACTGGTTGGAAACAGCTACTTAAACTGGTGGGAAACAGCTATTAAACTGTGGGAAACAGCTACTTAAACTGGGGAAACAGCTACTTAAATTGGGAAACAGCTACTTAAACTGGTTGGAAACAGCTAACTTAAACTGGTTGGAAACAGCTACTTAAACTGGTGGGAAACAGCTACTTAAACCGGGAAACAGCTACTTAAACTGGTGGGAAACAGCTTACTTAAACAGGTTGGAAACAGCTACTTAAACTGGTGGAAACAGCTACTTAAACTGGTTGGAAACAGCTACTTAAACAGGTGGAAACAGCTACTTAAACTGGTTGGAAACAGCTACTTAAACTGGTGGAAACAGCTACTTAAACGGTTGGAAACAGCTACTTAAACTGGTTGGAACAGCTACTTAAACTGGTGGAAACAGCTACTTAAACTGGTGGGAACAGCTACTTAAACTGGTTGGAAACAGCTACTTAAACTGGAAACAGCTACTTAAACCTGGTTGAAACAGCTACTTAAACTGGTTGGAAACAGCTACTTAAACTGGTGGGAAACAGCTACTTAAACTGGTTGGGAAACAGCTACTTAAACTGGTTGGAAACAGCTACTTAAACTGGTGGGGAAACAGCTACTTAAACTGGTTGGAAACAGCTACTTAAACCGGTTGGAAACAGCTACTTAAACTGGTTGGGAAACAGCTACTTTAAACAGGTTGAAACAGCTACTTAAACTGGTGGGAACAGCTACTTAAACTGGTTGGAAACAGCTACTTAAACTGGTTGGAAACAGCTACTTAAACTGGTGGGGAAACAGCTACTTAAACAGGTTGGAAACAGCTACTTAAACAGTTGGAAACAGCAAACTACTTAAACTGGTTGGAAAACAGCTACTTAAACTGGTTGGAAACAGCTACTTAAAACTGTTGGAAACAGCTACTTAAACGGTTGGAAACAGCTACTTAAACTGGTTGGAAAACAGCTACTTAAACTGGTGGGAAACAGCTAAACTAAACGGTGGAAACAGCTACTTAAACTGGTTGGAAACAGCTACTTAAACTGGTTGGAAACAGCTACTTAAACTGGTTGGAAACAGCTACTTAAACTGGTTGGAAACAGCTACTTAAATGGTGGGAAACAGCTACTTAAACTGGTTGGAAAACAGCTACTTAAACTGGTGGGAAACAGCTACTTAAACTGGTTGGGAAACAGCTACTTAAACGGTTGGAAACAGCTACTTAAACTGGTTGGAAACAGCTACTTAAACTGGTGGGAAACAGCTACTTAAACTGGTTGGAAACAGCTACATAAACTGGTGGGAAACAGCTACTTAAACTGGTTGGAAACAGCTACTTAAACTGGTTGGAAACAGCTACTTAAACTGGTTGGAAACAGCTACTTAAACTGGTGGGAAACAGCTACTTAAACTGGTGGAAACAGCTAACTTAAACTGGTGGGAAACAGCTACTTAAACTGTTTGGAAACAGCTACTTAAACTGGTTGGAAACAGCTACTTAAACTGGTGGGAAACAGCTACTTAAACTGGTGGGAAACAGCTACTTAAACTGGTGGGAAACAGCTACTTAAACTGGTGGGAAACAGCTACTTAACTGGTGGGAAACAGCTAACTTAAACTGGTGGGAAACAGCTACTTAAACTGGTGGGAAACAGCTACTTAAACTGGTGGAAACAGCTACTTAAACTGGTGGGAAACAGCTACTTAAACTGGTGGGAAACAGCTACTTAAACTGGTTGGAAACAGCTACTTAAACCGGTTGGAAACAGCTACTTAAACAGGTTGGAAACAGCTACTTAAACTGGTGGGAAACAGCTACTTAAACTGGTGGGAAACAGCTACTTAAACTGGTTGGAAACAGCTACTTAAACTGGTTGGAAACAGCTACTTAAACTGGTTGGAAACAGCTACTTAAACTGGTGGAAACAGCTACTTAAACTGGTTGGAAACAGCTACTTAAACTGGTTGGAAACAGCTACTTAACTGGTTGGGAAACAGCTACTTAAACGGTTGGAAACAGCTACTTAAACTGGTGGAAACAGCTACTTAAACTGGTTGGGAAACAGCTACTTAAACTGGAAACAGCTACTTAAACTGGTGGGAAACAGCTACTTAAACTTGGTTGGAAACAGCTACTTAAACTGGTTGGAAACAGCTACTTAAACTGGAAACAGCTACTTAAACTGGTGGAAACAGCTACTTAAACTGGTGGGAAACAGCTACTTAAACTGGTTGGGAAACAGCTACTTAAACTGGTTGGAAACAGCTACTTAAACTGGTGGGAAACAGCTACTTAAACTGGTGGGAAACAGCTACATAAACTAGTGGGAAACAGCTACATAAACTGGTGGGAAACAGCTACTTAAACTGGTGGGAAACAGCTACTTAAACTGGTGGGAAACAGCTACTTAAACTGGTGGGAAACAGCTACATAAACTTGTGGGAAACAGCTACATAAACTAGTGGGAATTAGCTACATAAACTGGTGGGAAACAGCTACTTAAACTGGTTGGAAACAGCTACTTAAACTTGTGGGAAACAGCTACTTAAACTGGTGGGAAACAGCTACATAAACTAGTCGGAAACAGCTACATAAACTCGTGGGAAACAGCTACTTAAACTGGTGGGAAACAGCTACATAAACTGGTGGGAAACAGCTACATATACTGGTGGGAAAGTACTACATAAACTGGTCGGAAATAGCTACATATACTGGTGGGAAACTACTAGATAAACTGGTGGGAAACAGCTACATAACCTGGTGGGAAACAGCTACATAAACTGGTGGGAAACAGTAGCTGTTTCCCGCAAATCGTCCAGCCCTTTGTGGTGTCTGTGCGCGCTCCATCTTGAATCTTTTATCTCCCACTTTTTTGTCGTCTTATCTTTCTCCTTTTCTCTCGACCATTTCACTCGTTTCATCTTTCCCGTCTGTGTAATGTCTGCCTGGCTGGGGAACATGGGGAACATGGGGAACAATCCTGTGTTACTGGTGCACATGACACGGACACCAACCATCTGCACATCACATCTTTACAAGCCGCCCCCGGGGTCTGCACTACTACCGTCTGGCCTCCAGTAGGAACTCCGCCATCACTCGTCTTCAAAGGTTGCGTGGCCGCTGTCTGGTCACCTGTCGGGCTGTCTGTACGGGGGAAACAACAGTTCAGTAGTCATTGTTAGGCCTTGGCATCCGACATCCACGACCGTAAACCTCCGAGAGAAACAATGGCGGTGAGCGGAGACATCAGAGCTTTTTAACGAGTCTACAAAAGGTTTTTGTTTATAGGCTCAGCGGAGGGAACAGTAGTTTCTTTCAAGTTTTTCCCCCTGTATACAACAACAGTCGTCCTCCACCACAGTAATGTAGTCTGTTACAGTGTGGAAACTCTGTAATAATTGCTCCTTTCATCATTTTTAATGGGGAAGATCCTTCCAAAGGTTTGGGAGGCCAGATGATTAGTCATGCGAAACGGCGAATGTAGGTTATGAACTAACGACGGGTAAGGATTTCAAGACGAGGGAGGAGAGCTGCCGAGGGTTGGAGGGACACCAGACATTTTTACGAGGCCGTAGTTGGAGACAAGAAGCAACAAACAGATCACACTCATCTCGGGGCACGGGAAGCACGTGCACGGGGGACACAAAGGTCGGTGGAGGCGCTGACATTATTGTGATGGCTTTATTTGTGACCAGGGGGTCGTCAGCGCCGTCTAGTGTCGTTGTATAATGTTGCTGGCCAAAAAATCCTTTAATCTCTGGCTTGTAACATAGTACACAATCTCCTCGTTTGCTTCAATCACAGAATAATGCCCCGCATTATCGTCTACAAGTCCCCGACATGTCAGTGGCCGTGATCAGTTTTCGCACTCATCGCTGGGGGAGGGGATAGGTTGGTGGTGGTGGTGGTGGTGGTGGTGGGGTGGTGGTGGTGTGGTGGTGGTGGTGCTGTGGTGGTGGTGGTGGGGCAGTGAGGGAACCAGGAGTCAGGAGGGGGCTGACTTCTCGCAGACAACATGTCTACTCTTGTCGCTAGTGGAGAAGCCAACGAGATTTTTAAAGCTGCAGCGCAGAAACATAAAACACGGAGGAGCTTTAGGTGTGTGCAGTCAAGCATGACAGACCAGACCTGGCTGCAGGACAGAATAACGAGCTTTATGTTGGTGCTACACTAGAAGAGTGTTAGGAGGTCTTCGCCTCCAGTCCGAGGGCAGGGAGGAAACAAGAGGCGGACTTGGCGGCGATACCAACCCTCCTCGGACTGTGAACCTCTCGTCGGCATTACCGTGTCTTGACCTCCGAGTGTGTCACAGTGTGAACAAACATGTGTGTGTGTGTGAGAGTGAGTGAGTGAGTGAGTTTAGCAGTTCCCTTTCGTTCGTTTTTCTTTTCTGCTGCAACACCTGATATAAAAGTGCATGTATATATATATGTAGAAACACGTGAGGGCGCGTGCTCCATTCCTCCCCTCCCCACACACACAGCATCGCTTGTTCACCTGGTTTTGTTTGTTGTTTTTTTGCAGGGTGCCCCAGTCGCGCCGATCTCCAGAAATATTCCAGACAAGTCGGCCGTGTCTGTGTGAGTGCCAGCAACATGTCTACATCATCGCTAAACTTTCTAAAACAGACCCGAGCTCGTCTTGCCCCACAGGCTGGGGTACAAATAGTCTGAGATGTGAGCTGCTACCTGGTAACAGGTACACAGCTGTGTGTGTGTGAGCGTGTGTGTGTGAGCGTGTGTGTTTGTGTGTTAGTGTATGTTAGCGTGTGTGTGCAAGAGAGAGCAACTCAGTGTGTCCACGGACAGGGAAGCTACCAGGTGTCATCGCCATCTACTGAGCGATCATTTTCTGTTTTTCTCTAGTCTTTTCTCATGCCTGTACAAACTTGTTGCCTCGCCGAGTCCCTCAGGTGTGTTTCTAGCAGCTTCCACGTGCCTTCCCTCAATAAGCAGGTATCAGGGTATCAGGGTATGGTGTGCACAGTGCATGATGACAAGCATGTTGTGGACAAAAGGTGACAAGCCCACCTCTGTGGACCTACGTGCAGGGGGAATATTTCAAGCCCCGGGGCATTATGGTCTCGTACAAAGCTGCGCTGGAGGAGACCACACTTTATGCATGGCCTACATCTCCGCCGCAACCCTCGGTAAATAAAGTGATATGCCTCACAGCAACAGCAAAAAACTGCTGAAGTCAGCCCCGACACAGGGAGGGGTCCAGCTTTCATCGCAATCTTTTCCTTGCAAAGACCCTCCTCACCTGCCCACCTTCCTCCCGTCCAGCGCCCCCCTCCCTGCCCGACTGAGGCTCATGGGAGGTTCTCGGAATACAAGGTGGAGGACACTGGAGGGTATAACAACAGCAGCTGTCAGCGGGGGGTGGATTGAGGTGATGAGCCTGCAGAGCAGGGCTTACCAGGTGAGGAGATGTGTACCTGTCCTTCTCACAAGTCGGCTTTTCTTACCTCACGTGACTACTACAGGGCGTGTGAAGTCTGCCGTCGGTAGGAGGAGCAGTCTGTGGTGGTGGTGGAGTAGAGGCAGTCGCTGTAGGAGGTGCGAAGGTCCCTCGGTGTTGCTGAGCTAACCTAGAGGCAGAGCCTCCACACTAGTCTGAGACAGACGAGAACATGAGACAAGTTGGTCAGTGGACCTGTCCTCTTGTCTCTTACCCGCCATCCCTTGAGGTTAGTGCAGCGAGGGTAGAACCACGAATTGAGAAAAATCACAGCCCCCCCCCCCCGAAAAAAACAACAACAACAACATATTTTTGGCATTTATGCACGAATGAATGTTTTCCCCATCACACGCAGTGACAAACTCTGAGTGCAAACTGGTGTTTTCACAGCGAGGCTGACACCCTGTCTAACAACATGGTCATCTCCATTGACACTCGATAACAAGATTTTGACAATTTGTATACTTGTCTTCCTTTTCTGATGTTATGCCCTTGTCAGGTCTCGCCATCAATGCTGAATCAGTGTACAGAGAAACACTGATGGTGGTCAGCACATTGCGGTTGACAATAAGTAGTTGTCTGTTGTACAAGGACATACCCGGGGTGAAGTGCATCATGACAGGCGTGGACTTAGTCCTGGGTGCGGCTTTAATGTCTGTCCACGAGCTTTAAACACTCGGCATCAAAGTTAAAACGAGAGAAGAGTGAACCGTCTACCTTTCCATGTGTGCATCGACAACCGTTATGATTGCGAAGTATTTACCTGAAACTCGCAGGTAAAAAAAAGAAATCTCAAACTAAGGGAGGATCTTGGCTGCAAACTGACTTCATTGGCTGAATGTCTTTTTCTACCCGAGTAAGCGCTCGGCTTGTTAGTGTGTTTGGCTGACTGTATTGCCGGCCGCCACATCTATAATTGCACGAAGAAAGAAAGTGCAAAGAAAATAAGGTTCAATCTACACTGGCAGCAGGGGGTGAGCTAGCTGATTGTAGCATCGAGAGAGCTGATTGCCTATCTTTCTTTCCGCCTTCTCTCTCTCTTCCTTCATTTTTCTTCTGTTTTGTTTTGTTTCTTCCTTCCTTCGAGCGTGCATGCATCTTTCTGTCTCACACTTCTATCACCACCGCAAATACTTTATTCGTTTTTTCCATCTGCTAAATCAGACGATCTCGGAGTACATTTTTGTGCGTCCCTCCCGTCCCTCCTGTATGTAAGGTGCGCGTGAAGCAGTATTGTGTTCCTCCCCTCCACAGCATCCCTCCTCCTCCGCCAGCGCCGTGTCTATCAAAGCTGAGCATCGTGCGGCTGGTGATGGAGGTGCTGGGTGTGCAGCCCGCCACCCGCGTGTGTCCTCACAGATTGCGAGTAATGGCATCAACTGCCCGGCCATTGCCACAACCCGGCGCGTGCGCGCGCATAATGCACGTGCGGCCGTTGAGCCACTTCCCGTGAGGTGGAGGCGCTACACCAGGGGCTGGTGCTGACCCTCTCTTGCCGTCTCTAAGCCTCGTCGCCTCTAAACAGCGATGTTAAATGCCTCCACCCTTTCCTGATAGGTTTCCGCGGGCTTACATCAAACTGCAGGATTACATGGCCGCTCCTCACCGCCCTCGTCACGAGTAACCGAAATATTTTTGTTTTCTGAATAGACGAACACATTGAAGCCGTGTCCTGGATATTGAGTGAAATATGTAATACATACATGCATATGTATATATAGTAGATGAACATAGTAACAATTACCAGCGTGTAGAATGTGTGTATTCACAAGAACTATTCAACAGTGAGCACTATTCACTACTCTCCAGCCATGACAGTCATGACATACTCATCCAAACTAACTGTCCCCAACTTGTCACATGGACTGTTGAAGCAGGATGTGAAGGGTGAGACAGAGTGTCTACTTTGCAGGAAAGTAGTTCCAGAGGGTAGGTCCAGGGTATGAAAATCTGTAATTTTACGCTTGAAGCGGCCTGCAGACAGAAGACGACAGGAAGAATGGGGGGAGGTGTAGAGGGAGAGCAGAGCAGGTAGTTAGGACCTGTGCCAGTGACAGTGTCAACTCACATCAAGCAACCTTGCATCTGATGTGCTCACAGACAGACAGATGAGGCCTCATCATGCAAGAGTGCAAACTCCACGGTGATGTGGTCTGAAAATTAGACAGACATATATTTATATCTCTTTACAGCACTCGCGCTTTCTCTCTCTCTGTGTAAAGAAGAGAAGGAGAGTGTGTATAATACACATCACATGTAAAAAATACATTCTTTGATGTTTGCAGTTTAAAATTACAGGAACTCAGAGGATTTGGAAAACGGTTGAGTGGGTGGGGGTGAACAACCTCTTCGGTGACAATCATTAGCGATTAGCTAAATATTTTTTTGTGGCGGGCAAATGGAACCTCCATGTCTGTCTGTTGACATCCCACTGTTGATGTCCACACGATGGAGTAGGAGCTTTTTGCAGGGCAATCCTGCACTGGAGAAATATGTGTTTCTTATAAACATATATTTATATATATTATGTTAGTCTGTGGATAGTCAGCTAAAGTATAATCTTGAACTTAGTGGGTTTTTTTTTTTTTTTTGTCGGGCAAGAAGTTCGAAGCAAGGGTTACCTGGGAAGTTACAGAAGGCCTTACTGACCGACTGTATGGATGTTCAATACCTAGGTCACGTGATAGCTGTGGCCATGGCAGAAGAGGGACCACCGTGGGGACCACAGGGACTTCCGTCCATTGCTGACTGCTGTCCACACGGCCTGACATCACCTAATCGATGGAATTCTCTAGAAGCCCTTGTACTACTTCACGCTCCAGCCAGCAGCTACATGTTCGCTTCCAACAAATCGCAAAAAAAAAAAAAGAAGAAGAAAAAAGCAACAAATGTAATTTTTCTTAGCAGGCATGCTACAGGGGAAGGATCATCAAACACGGTCTGATAAAGATCTTCACGTGTAATCTTTGTCTAAATATTCTCGGGAAATATGTTTGTGCCGTGCACTGCTGTTTGCTTAGAGTTATGTCCCTTGGCCTGACAGGCTGGAGACGAGTTGTCATCCCTCAGTTTCTGTGTCGTGGATGTGTTTGGATTTGGAAATCGGTGATGGAGTTTCGTGTCTGACCTCACCTGCGATTTTTCTATTGTCTACTTTTTGAAGTGAGTCGGACTCATCTGTGAGCTGTTTTGCTCTCTGGACTTCTTGTTTCTCTGCTCAGTGCTGTCTGGTCCTCAAGCGTGGTGTCCCGCCTTGTCCACGCCACGGAACTGCCGCGCGCTTTTTGTTGTCATGTTTACAGCATGACGTCATTGGTGATGCGTTGTTTTGATGGCGTCCTGTCTCGTGCTCGCCTTCCACTCATTCATCGTGTGGAGTGTGGTGGCACGGGAGTGGGGTCACTCCTTGGGTGTGAAGTTAGGTAGCTTCGTTACCTTCCATTTGTGTTCAACAGTGAGATCCTCATCATTCGTCGTCGTCATCATCATCCATCATCCATCATCATGTATTTTGTCCATATATAGTTTTACTAAGTGTTTAAATGAAATTATGGTTAAACAGACATTACTGATCTTATTTCTGACGCCGTGGATCTTATTTATTTCCTTTTTTCATTTTTGCAACTTGTGTTCATTTGTCCTGTCGTACCTTGGTACATACCTCTGTTTTTGTTTCCTTCTTGCAGACACCCAGCATTTGTTTCCCGTTGTTCTTCCTTCTCTGACAGTTTTTTTTTTTTTTTTAAAAAAACTCAACTGGTCATGAATTACAAATGTTTCCGTGTTTTTGGTTTGTGGCCATTGTTTCTGGCGCTGGATGAGGCTAATGCAATCAGCAGATTCCGCGTGAAGATGAAGTCTGGTTTCAGGGTCTGGGTGAGCAGGGAAGTGAGAAGAGTTTCAGGAGCCAGGTTTGCAAGGCCGAGGTGGCTGCACATCTCCACACGTGTTTGGCACGAGTTTGACCTCTGTACCCTCTGCCTGTGACTGCAAGCCTCGTGGGCTCGCGGCCCTCTCGGTATTCTCGTCACAAGTCCCTGGCGACGACGACTCCACCAAAAACTGCGAGCGCGGCAAGCGGACGTCGCACGCGACAGGTTTGACAAACTGCGCCATTCCTGACGACGCGGGTGCCGGAGGTGAGGGAGGGTCGCAGAGTTTACTGATAAAAATAAACAGAAGTCAACAGTAGTGAACTTTGACTCACTGACCCCCGACATCACAGTCTGTGACTGACAAAGCTTCCATGCTCTGTGTTACAACCACGGGGAGGGGAGATAATCTTGAAGAAAAATCTCCCAAGATCATGTCTCTGTCCAAATCCGTCGTTATTATTATGTTTTTAAATAATATTTTTAAAGCAAGAATCATTTCTAAAAGACTATGTTATTTCTTGTAAGAATCCATTCCGAAAAGACGGAGCTGAGATGCAGAGCGTTTGGGGGCTGATGGAGGAAATCAGGAACTTGTAAACTTGTTATGTCCGTTAACTAACTTCATTATGTAATCAAAGTCGGGCAAAACATTCAGTAATGGCCACTTGTCTGCGCGAAGAAATAAAATTAACCCGTGTATCGCAGAGACCAGAGGCGCCTTTATTAAAATGCGATGATGGCGATAAACATGAAATGACTGTCCTACAGCCAGGCGCAGTTGCTCTTGTAGCCTGTCAGCGCCATCTTGAGTGCAGGGGACATCACTCGTTGTCGCAAAAACCCTCAAGTCTCGCAACCTGCTGTGTTTGCGACTAGCAACTTTCATTCCACTTCCTGTCTGCTCTCAACATCACTCATCAGTCGGTTATCGCTGTCTTTACGATGTAGCCCCTCAAGGAATGTAGGCATGGCATCCTTGTTCTCTGTCTTTTGAACTGTGAATAAATAAAAAAAAAACAGAACATGTAAGTAATAATATGCTCACGAGTTCACACATTGTACTAAGTAATTACTGACCTTCATAATTCGCCTTTACAATATTATCTTCAATACTTTGGGACCTCGACAGTAATGTTACACTCAAGAAAGTGTTACAGGTAAGTTGACAAGTTGACATGTCCTTCTTGTGATGGACAGCAGGGTTACACTGCAGCCCCAGCCCAGGATCGCCAGGGGGAGACAACAGTAGTCAACTAAGCGGGATAACCCGCAGCTACAGCTTCCGTAGCTGGTCTGCCAGGACTGCACGACCGTGAAACGCGAGATGAATGAGATCGTAAGTGTTGAGGTCAAAGGTCAGCAGCTTGTTGCGCTGTCGTCGCCATGCACTTCGTCATCACCTCCGCCGGCTGCAGCGGCGACACGACCCTCCGCTCCCCCCACGGGCTGGCAGCAGCCTCGCTTTCGTTTCATGGCTCTCGACTGACGAATTCTTATCTGAATATGCGGGATGCTTTCTGTGACCCTCGCTGTTCAGACCCTGTGTCTCGAGTGTAGCACGCGCACCGTGAGGTCGTCAACATGTGGGGATGTGGGAGGGACAGACAAAAATACTGGAGGAAGAATATCCGGCAGGGGGGAATGTTAGTGACAGTGAAAGAAGGAGCAAGAGGCGATGTGAGGGTGCTAGCAGGTGGCGGGGAAGAGGAGGATGTGACAGTGACGAAGCAGCCGCTTATGACGGAGGGGAGAGGGTGAGGGCGAAGAAGGTGGGAAAAGAATGAAAAATGGTTGAAAGGAGGAGCAAAGCGGATACTGAAGGAAGGAAGAGATTTACAAACTGCCTAAAATGAGTAATGCTCTCTTCAATCACGATGGATGCCAGAGCGACAAGGTGTAGCTTGGCAAGTGCGATAACTGGAGGAAGGTGAAGGAGGAAGATAAATTGAGCCCCGAGAAGAAGAGGAGACAATGAGAGAGGTGGAGGCAAAGGACAAGAAGGATGATGAGCGGGCCAGGAGCGCCTTAATCCGCGATATGCAGCAGGATTAGGGGGGCGGAAACTGCGGCTCCACTGGTCAAGACCCGCGTTGATTGCACGCTGATTGTGGGATTGAGAGGCAGCGGACAAGATTACGACTCCTCCTATTGGATGAATTGAACGTTAGCGAGGGTGGGTCGGGGTGGGAGGGTCAGCGTGATGCAGCCAGCTGACAAACGGACTGGACGTGCTTTTTTATGTTAATCGTGGCTTCTTGTTGCTGAGACGAGTGAGGCTGACTGAAGTCTTGGGTTTAGTTGCACAGTTCATCAGTGGAACCACTCGAAACACCTCGTGCGACATTCCATTCAGGTTTCTCAAACTAATATATAGCAAATTTGACCGATAACACACACAAATGTCGACTAATGTCTGCAAGCGCACGATGTACGATTCTTTTTCTTTGTTTCTTTCCCTTGTATGCGTGTGTATGTGCAACTTTGTTTGTCAATGAAAAGCGAGTTGGTGGGTGGGCGATGAGAGTGTCTCCAGACTCGGACACGTGACAAATGTGTGTCAAGGGCACAGCGACGCTAGCGACATCTCCTGGAGACAACAATCTGGTCTAACATCCCCACCCACCCCTGCCTCCTCCAGTCCTGCCGACAAGATGGCGACAAGATGTCTCGATGTTTACACCAACACAATGGCGAGGCAAGCAAAGTCACGTGACTGTAAGCAAAACAAGTTTTTAGTGAACTAAATGTTTTTGTTTGCGCCCTCTCGTGGTACCCTCGGTTCAAAAGCCTTCTACTGTAACTATTCCCATTCCAGACTCCAGTGTGTAGCTATTGTGTTGTTCTGTGTGATGACATCAGTGACAGGCACCTTCACCATCCTTGCTGGATGGCTTGATGTCTGTCCTCACGCCTGCTGTGACTAACGATGGGTGTAGAGACAAAACCACGATGGCCAAGATGGGGAATGGAGGAAGAGATAAAATGAGGTTGTGCTGGCTTTTCCAACTTTCCTCTTCCAGCAATACTGACCAATGGTTTGCCGAACAAACAGTTCAACGGTTGTCCGACCAGAGACACTCAACTGTTCACGTGTCATGTCTTCATACCTCCTTTTTTTCCTAGGAAAACATCTGACAAATAAAACCAGCAAACACGTGACAGGTGACGAAGAGCCTGCCTGTCACAACACCATCCTCTCTACACCAGGGGCAGCATTTGTCACCACACTGCTGGAGGAGTAGAGGAGGGATGTTCTTGATTGTCAAAGTCTGTAATTACGGGTTTGCCAACGGGTGATGGAGAAAGCAGCTGCCCTGAAAGACAGTCTTACTCATTTCTCAGTCTGAGGAATTAAAACGATCGCAGATTGTCTGGACGCCAGACAAGAAAACATCTGTCCTCAAGAAAGTCCTATGAATTTCTTAGACTGAAAAATTCGAACCTAAAGGTCAGCAGTCGTTGGATATTTTCTGTTTTGTCAAGACTATATTTTTGCCATTGCACTTCTTCATCCCAAGTCTCTTCTGTCAAACATCTTGTGTGCTGTCTACAGAGCTGCTCCTCCAACAAGTGACTCCAGTGTACAGGTGTCTCCTGCAAAACATTTCCATGGCAGCCAGTGTAGGAACTTTATCTGACAAGCCAAACAGAAAATGTCGATGATTGTGGACATCCTCTTGTAGAGGTGACACCGTGGGGACAGACGACATCGTGTCTGCTACATGCGACAACAGCAACAACAACTACCCACAGGTCCACTCAGACAAACCCTGTTCTTCTATCACCAAGGATATCAGCAAACATCAGCAATACACTGGCCATCACCCACGACAAGACTTCGCTCTCCAAGTCCACAACTGTATTTTTCTGTTGCAACTTTTACAGTTTTTTTTATTAATTTATTGTCCTTGTCCAGGAGGTTTCAGTCGACATTATTCTGTTCTCACCCAAATCATGTTTTACAGAACTAGAATCGTTTTGGTGTTAATCCTCTCATGTAGATGCCAGAACTTTCAGTTGTAGAACTTTCTAGAGTTTATTTCTTTTTATCGATGGAAGATTAGCAAGCCAGGACCAGAGCTTGGAAGAGATGTAAAGATATGAAACTTATAAAGAAACAATCAGATCACTGAAACACGCAGAATTAAATAATTAATTAGCCAGAATTAACTAATCAACTAATAATTTTGTTTTCCAATCGTTTTGTAACGGTCAGGCGACAGAAGAGAGACTTGTGTAGCTTGTAATGAGGTGTTAGTGTTTGTCTTTGTGTTTCCTTCTTGCAGTATTTATTTTTTTACAGGCAAAAATTTCTTTCTGCACGATTTTCATTTTTCTTGGTTTTGATTATTGCATATCAATATGATTTCTCATTACAAATTTAGTTCACCTCTGTGGCTGCACAATGGCCGATGATTACTTCTCCAATTGCCTATTTACAAGCCCGGATGGTGTTCATGAGTGGGTCATGTGTGTGGAAATTGCTAGAAGTGAAATATGTGAATAAACATACATGCTAACATCATGATGTGCAATGTTGATGACAGAATAAAAATGCAAATGTCAGATGCTCGTGTTCCAAGCAAGTGAGATAAATGAAAGAATAGGATGGTGGGTGGTGTAGGCTCCATTGTGGAGAGAGTTATTCGCCGACATTTGTATTGAGCTCAACCCGATGATTACAATAAAAGTTTTGTTCCTTTTTGAACTTTTTCTGCTTTGACTTTGAAAACATGTTCTTTACTTTTTAGGTGGGACGAATGAAAGAATGTCCTTCTGTGGACAGGGAAGATCCATACTACCATCTCCCTGTCTCTCTTTCTCTATTGTGACAGGTGTCACTGATATTTGTCTCATTGGTTTCTTATTATTTTGTAGCCATCCTTGAAGAACCGGGTACTTTAGCGAGGATAGACGATATCAGTTCGTTTCTATGAGTATAACTGAGTAGAATGAGAGAGAAAGGGAATCAGAGATATACAGGATGAAGATTGTTTAAATTCAGTACACATCACTCTGGCAAAATATGATGAGTCTATGGCAGACAGGTTGCGACAACAGCGCGCTGCAGGATGGAATTTTTTTTTCCAGAGAGCTGGCTGTCGATGGTGAATATGGTACACAGCTCGGCTGTCTGGGATTAAATACATCGGAGCTGGGTTTCCAGACAGCCGTCTCAGTTCAAAGCGACTCTTCCTTATTTTCTGACCGTTTCTGGAATCAGATTCCGACAGCCGGAAAATGGTCCGATATAGTCACGGCGGCCTGGTTACAGATGGGGGGTAGATAAACGTCGTTAAGCTCTCCTCCTACCCTCCATAGGTCCATAAACGAAGTCTCTCGGGTGGGCTATCAGGGCCGGGCAGCCAAGCATCATTCACTTACTCACATCGCAACGGATGTGCGAGTTCTCCCAGGAAGGACGCACGGCGCATGCGCCATATTTTTGTCGGTTTTAGACACCATAAGAAGGGCAATTTTGTCAGTAGTCGGCGAGAAGCGTCTGGTAGAGTAATGGCGGGCCATAAAGCCAGGCGAAAATTACTTTCCTGCAGCCCGCCAGCAAAATCATTTCCTTGGCAGTGTAGGAGAGACACTCTCGCCGGCTATCTTTAGGCACCAGTGAGTTTATTCCGCCTCCCAAAGTAACGCGTCTGCTCATCTGCTTGCCGCTAGGCGGAGGCCATGTTTCCGGAAATGACATCATGTCGAGCGCGCGCGGTGATTCCTTCCCAAATGGCGTTCTTGTGTCTGCTGAAAGTCTATCAAATGTCGATCGCCTGGCGTCGGTGCTTGCTACGATCATGCCGATACACGGACAAGAGAGAAGGAGAATCAAGAAGGAGGGATATCTTAGTTTGATCGATCTCCTATAGTTGCTCTTTAGTTGTCGATCCCACCTCCATTCCTCACCCCCCCTACCCCCATCCTCGTGCTCTTTTGCTCACCGAATCTTGCAGACGATCTGAGGGAGGAGGTCCGACATGTTCCTATCAATCTTCTTCGCTCATCGCGCGCGTCAGTCCGTTGCTGGAGCACGTGACATTAATCTTCAGGTCCAGTTGTCTGCAAGCAGCCAGGATTTGTGAGCTCATCTTGCTAGGACTCGTTCTAAGCCGTTGGCTGTACGATTTTGCTCTTTAATTTGAAGCCGGATTGCATTTACCTTTCCTCCCCCGTTTCCGGATCTTCCCTCCGCGCCCGCTGGATTGCCCAGTATTTTCCACAAAGCACTTACGGGCTTCCCCCCAGGATCATTAGCAGGTCTTAAAAACAGAAAAATGCAATTTTCTTTGTGAACGATACTCTGTTGAGTCTTCTGCAAAATGGAATGCTTCTTTTTAAGAGCTAAGAAAGAATTTTTCTTCCTGTCTGCAGGGTGATCATGCACCGTTTCAAATCTTTCCGTCCTTCCATCTCTCCGTCCATAAAAGAGTCATATGCAAGGAGCTGACACTGGAAGATGGCCGACACCGTAAAAGGGAAAAGAGAAGTTTTTGCTTCACATTTACATACATTAGCACGCCAAAGCAATCCTCTTCTTGTGTTTTACACAAATTTTGATGGATGTTGACATTGTGGGCTTTGCCAGGGCGAGGTCCGCCAGTCGCCCCCAGGCTCGTCTTTAGGACTTGTTACTTCTGGACACTTGTAACCGCCATTCTACAGGTGCTAGGAGAGAGTGAGTGAGGTTTGAGTGGTATATAAAAATGAATTAAAATAATAAAACATAACACAGGTGTTTTTTAACTATTTTTTTACCCTCTAAACCAGAAGTATTCTATTCTGCACTATTTTTCGTTACAAGAAGGAAAGTCCTTTTACATACCTGACTGTGTTTAGTAAATTGAAATATATTCAAATAAGGATGCATAGTTGTTGAAATTTAAATATATGTGTATACATCGACTATTCACATCTTACATGGTAAGTAAAGTGTTCACAATTAAAGGATTTGGTGAAGGAACTAGATTTTATTGCGACTATTGGATGTATTTTAGTGAGTTCTGATGTTTGGTTGTTTTTCTACCTCATTGCATTGCTACTTGTTGTTGTTGTTGCTGTTGTTGTTGTTGCTGTTGTTGTTGTTGTTGTTTGTGTTTAATACCGTGCTAGCAGCTAGGGCTATATCACGCGTGCATCGCTACATCTACCTCAGTGGCTTCCTACCCGATGATGATAATCTGTGTCAAGGTCTCAACTGTGGCATCGACAACCACCTCAACATCACTCAACGAGCATTTTCGATTGCTAGTCGCACCCTGGCCTCGTTCCCAGCCACACTGACATCGCCTGTCGTTGAATCCTAGTCGACACCTCGCGCCCGTTATCGATGTCAGCGCGAAAGGCGAGATACGACCTGCGACCTGTGACCTGTGACCTGCACTACTCTGTGGCAGCTCACGAGGCTGCAGGCATCACCCACTGCACTCATCGTGCACACACTCCACCAGCATCTGTCCTCAGGCCATGTCGATGCCTCCCTGCTGTCTACGATGAGCTGCAGGTTGCCCATAATGAAGGCACTTACCTCCATATCGCGGGCTCGGTACATCGAACCTGTGACATTTTGTCTCGACCTCGCAGTCGACAGTATCACACAGCAGGGAGAAAACTGCACGTGAACCACTTCTTGAGACCCTGCACTTTAAGACTTATAAAGTTGTAAATATTGCTCGTGGGCTCCACATTAAATTCTTGCAAACAAGTCTTTCACAATATCAACGAGTATCCATGATACTCCCAAGTGACTAAAGTTTTTTCCAGTTTCCATTCATTTTACTTGTTATTCCGAAATGCAGACGAATTTTTCAATCAGCGATTGAGAAGCGACAGTAAGTCTGAAATCATAAGAGTGTTATAATTTTACAGAATAATTCCAGTGCAATGAGGTGTAAGTATATTCCCCTTGGGATCACGGGAAACTAGCTTTGTGACATCCATCTCGCTGACATGCTTTGCATACAGACTGCACTCAGCTCCATGAGAACGGTTCACTGAAGGGAGGGCTGCAAAACTTGAAGGGAAAGGGTATGTAAAATAGTTGCAGGACACGGAGAATATAAGAATATAACAAATTTCAAAGCTGGAATGATTTTGAAATAAATGTCATCCATGGAGTTAGGAAAAACTTTCTTTTGACCCCCTAAAGACCCTCCGCTGTTTCCGAAAGTAACTGGTTTTTATGAATGTAAAACACTTTCTGAATACATAAGGTTTTATTTTTAGTCTAGATATTGTTATGGATGTACATGTGAAAGTTGTGTAGATGTGTATTGTTTACATCGCTAAGATACTGGCGAGGCAGGTCTTTCACCGGAAGTCAGCAGTAATCTGCCATGGCGGCTACAGGCGCTGAGTTGCGGCGGAAGATCACAGGAGCCTGTGCGTGACCCCATCTGTCCTGAGAACCTGGAGCAGGGAGCAGACTCATTAACTCTCCAGGAAACTTTTCAGTTGAGATCGTAACTGACTGGGATGCCAACGAGAGTCTCGTGCAGAGTGCACTGTCGTCGGGAGATGAGAGAGGACATGCACCTCGGGCCTCCTGCGATGCTCTAGAAGGTTCTCGGGGTCTTTGCTGGTCTGGAATTAAACTACACGCGGAGTGACGTAGGAGGATACACTTCACGACTACCAGAAAGTTCGTCTTGAAGAAGAAAAAAGTGGGAGGTTGTTGTGGCTGTTGTAAGCTGTTGTAAGCTGTTCTTTGTCGCTCAGTGGATGGTAGGAGAGTGTTGGAGGAAGTAGGACAGGCAAACCAAGACTGCCAAGGTAGTCAATATTGCAGTCAATTGTGTCCTGAGATTATTGGCTGCAACTGTCAGCGATGTGTGCAGTCACATAGCAACGGAGGAAGAGGTGAAAGGAACACCGAGCTTACGGGGCGCACGTGCACAGAGTCTCTGGGACACCAGACTGATGTTCGCTGGGAAACCAATAACTGGTGGGAGGGTAGTCGAGTCCCTCGGTGGAGCTTCTATATTTTAGCGGAGGAGTAAGTGTGCGTGCGTTCGCGTGTTGTGTGTGTCACCTAGACTTTTACCATATTTATCTCTTAAGTCATCGTACAGGGGAAAAAAACTAAGGTGAACCTCCGAGTCACCTGTGCAAAGGGACAATAGTGGACTATATCATACTATGCAAACGATTTCTGTGACAGTTGATTTCTGAAGCACCAGTTCTAAACCCAGCATCGGCCTTTGTGATATAATTCTTACTTGTGCTGTCCACAGATAATTCGTGATGACAGCAGATTTTGGAACTGTTTGTTATATACATTAGAATGGAAACTATTTTCCAGACTTGTATAGGATTCCTGCCAGAAAACCTCACTCAGTCTTTCTCTAAACTTCTTTAAAACACCTTCCTCCCACCTGTTGGAACCTCCAACATAACCCTGACATACCCAAAACCCATGGAGCACAAACTTACTTTAATCCTCCATGTTTCCTGGCCTCTGGAATCCTGCAAATATAGCCTGTCACGTGATTTCTATGCGTACTTTGTGACCGGGAGCTTCGCCAGTCTTCACCAGTGTTTAACACACCTAGTAGGTGAGCTAGAAGAGAGAGGGAGCATCCCCAGGTCGCCATACATTAGTTTGTTTGATGATCTAATTGAAATCCACGGGAATCTTTTGTAGGCAAACAGATGGATCTTCACTCCCTCCGTTATTTGGGTTAGCCCCCAAAGTGTGAGAGAGAGAGAGAGAAAGAGAGAGAGACTGTGATTGAATTGATGTCAGTGTGTGTGGTCGAGTGTGTGTGCGTGTGCGTTCGTGTACCTGTCCGTGTGCCTGTCAAACTGCACTCAAACTCCACAATTTGACCTCTCGTCGGAAGGCGACTTCGTTCTCGATCTAGTGTTTTCTCAGGCACTGTAAGCAATCCTTGACACAACAGAAGGTAATTCTTGACACGACAGCAGGTAATTCTTCACGTGACAGAACGTAATCCAAGAGCAGCATCACTACGTCCTGTGAAGATGTAGTTGTGAGTGGTGACGAGGGTTTGTTGGACTAGGATCGTGGCGATCACACTGGCATTGAGGACCTGGAAATCCTTCACCGCCGAAGCTGAGACATGTGAGGGATGTCGTCCCCCGGCGTCTGCTTGTGTTCACAAACATTTCACGAGTTTTTAAAAAGTGAACGCAGTGAACCATGGGATTGGAAGGCCGAAAGTCAGGGCTCATAATTTAGGGAATATCAAGAAACTAGAGGATAACTAGTTAAACATACATATATGCCGAGACACTCATGGACACGTGGAACACGTGACAGGATGACATGGATACAATACTCAGGAAACCAGGATGACATACAGAAACACTCCGAGTCACATATATATTCAGCCCTTGTTTGGGACCAGATGACTGTTATGTTAGTCCGCAGGCAACGGTCGTCATGTGAGGGGCGTGAGGAAGAACTGAATGAACACAGCAGCTGGCAAAGGACATTATCCAGACCTGTCATGATGGTGAGCGGGTCCTGGGTGGAACCACCTTCATGTTTTCAAACCCTTCTCCTTCTGCCCACATCGGCATCTTCCATCTATCCCGTCCTGAAGAATGGATTCAGAGTGTCATGGCGGGTGACAAGGCCACATGCAAAGCCTAACTGTTGTAAGAAGAGGCTCCTGATGTCCCACGAGGACAGCCATACTCACACATGGTCACTGCTGAGCTCCATGTACTATTTGGACCAGCTTTTCCAAGTTCTTGTTCTCTAACGCCTGGATTCTCTCTCTGTATCGGTAAGTCAACATCTCACAGCTGTACAGTAGGAAGGGATTTACGAGGGACTCACCCTGTACTTGTTTAGCAAACCTAATTTTTGTTGCTGTCCAGCCTTGCTGCTGCCGCTGTGGCTGATGGGATCATGAAGCTGTCATCTTTGCATAGCGTGGATCCTAAGGACCTCGAGGTCCTCACCTCCTCTGGCTGTGCCCTCGGTGGAAACATCGGGGCTCGGTCTCAGTTGAAGAGGAGATGGCGCCACCAAGTGTACAAGCCCAGAGACTAGGATAAACAGACAGACACACTGGCAGACACATGGATACATTGAGTGGCTGGCTGGACGAGTGAGCAAGCGTGACATACAACACGAACACACAAGCATGAACCAGACTATATGAACATGCCTGAGTGCATACTCTCACACACACTCACACGTACGCAGGAATGAACGAGTAGGATGCAGCTACAAAAGAAGCCTTATTCTTGAGACATTTATCATATTAAATAACAGACGGACTCCTCCTTAGTGACAGGTAGAAGACAGGTAACACGACGTGTACACAGGTGTGTGAACTCGTTTCCTCTCTCAAACCCACATCTCGTGTAATGTAAGTACAGCATGATAAATGTATGTAGATGAGTTCATTGCCCAAACAAGGCTAACAACGGGTTTTACTTTTTAAAAGTATTTAACACGAGGTAGAAGCCTGGTTATGGCAACTTTATTTTCTGTCCTTTTGTTGTTGTTGTTCGTGCACGTGCGGTTAGACCGTTGACAGTTGACAGACTGGCGCCGACCCGTCTACAGACCGTCTGTCGACATCACTGGGGTCGAGTTGTGCCAACCATCCTGCACCTGCTGCACCAGAGGTCACAAGTCACAGATTGTTTGGAGAGTTCAGTATCTGTCATGACCTGGCTGTCAAAGCCAGTCTCGCCTCCTATCGTTATTTCTCGCAGGTCATCATTATCATCAAGAGCAACATCAAAACAACGACAGACACGTGTCTCCGGCACCTGGCTTGACGAAAATTAGAGAATCACAATTGTTACTGTCAGCTTGTATTAGTACAAGGCGAGGGCAAACCACGGCTGGAGGAAGTCTTTGGACCGACCAGTCTGTCAAAATGTGAAGTGCACTTGTTTTACACATTTTAATTCAGGATAGGTTGATTTGATTAAAATTCAATTTGATAAATATAAAACCGCTGTCTGAGTAGATTCTTGTTGTCGGTGTACCTACAGTGTATCGTAGTACTAACAGTCTGCTATGGCTGACTGTATGTGCTAACACCAGATATATATCGCACAGATGCACTGCAAGTAACTGTCCCTACACTTGCCTCACATGCAAGCATGCCCCAAGCTGTGGATGATTAACATCAGCTCTCACAAAACACACTTTTAACAACCTGCACGTGCGCCACACACCTAAACTCTTAGCGCTTCCGCTTCCGCTGGTTCACAAACCCATAAATAAGGGCTTTCAGCCTTAAAAGCCGTTTTGAAGAAAGATGTGGGTGTATGACGTACAGCCCTTGAGTAATCCTCGCCCCTCAACAAAAGAGAGAAATCGATTAGGAATTCAGACTAATTAGTCCGCAGGGAGAACTGACCACAGAAACGACAACCCCGGTGCTGGAGGTTCATGCCCAGTCAGCGACTACGACTACGACTACCTCGTGAGTTCAGCCTGGGAAAGTGTGCCACATCCAGAGAGAATTAGGTGCCGGAGATGAGTTTCTTAACTCGCGCCACTCGGCTTGAGGTCAGAGTTCAGTCTCTCACATGACTGTTTTCTTCCACGATTGTCGCTTTTATTCCAAAACTAGCCTTGATGTTTCCTCCAGGCGTGAAATGCAACTCCACTTAAGCATCTTGTGTGCTTTGTGGGAGCTGGAGATGGATTTACAGCGAGCGTGTGAAAAATACAGAGTTTTAGAGACAAGGCGACAGAAACATTTGTCGAGCGAAACTGTCTTTGAAACACCGACACACAAACAACAACAATTCCGTCACCAACATTTCTGACCACTGGTAGGTGTCCTCGCATTGATGACACAGTCCTACCTTTGTGCCTCGACCTCATTTTTGTATCCTGGTCCCACTTCTGCCATGACCCCGCCTCTCGGTTATATCCCCTTTTTCATCATAACCCCACTTTTATGTCAGAATTCCTAGTTTAACTCATGACCCCATTTTGGGGTCATGACTGCACGGCCTTGCCCCACTTTTGTATCACAACCTTACCTTGGGATCATAATCCCACCTCTGGGTAATAGCTCCATTTTGCTGCACAAATTGACAGAACAGCGAGTTGAGAGTCGTTACAGTAAGCTGTCTCAGCATGTCGAGGGCTTGAACCTGCAGCTGAAAAATAAGTAGCCCCATCCCACCTGTCCTCTCTCCCAGTCCATCAAAAAGCAGGAGACAGATAATGACGGTCCATTACGTCCAGCAACTTGCAGTAAAACTCTTCTGGCTTCAAAGATAGGTATCCGTACCCCGGCTGTCTCGGCTCACATCAAAGCCGCCACCTTCGCCAGCCACCGGAAGGTTGAAGGACGGCCCTGAGTTTCACCGAGGGCCAGAAAAGACGATGACTTTGGGGAAGAAGGAGACTTGGACGACACGTCTTCAAGGTGGGCTTAGGTCAAAGTTTGAGCGCCACGTGGGAGTTGTTTGATGCCAAGCCTACCGCAGCGAGGGCAATGCCCAAAAAAGTACAAAAGCGAGAGAAAAAAATGACTTGAAAGGGTTCAGAGGTCAAATGAAGTAACCCTGGATCTCCCCTCTTAGCTCTTTTGTGCTCCGGGTTGTTGCCCTTGTCTCTTCGTGGAACAACAAGAATCGAGTGAAAAAAGAAATAACGACAGTTGTTTTTTTTAAACCTTTGCATGATGATTTGTGTAAGGTTTCAAAAAAGGAAATTTACTCACTTATTGACATATATTATTCATTCTTTTATTTTCACGGCGATTCTGTTATCATCATTGGGTAATTTTGTTTTTGTTGCCACATTCTGATGAAAACTCCACCGACAATACCAGACATGAAAGCCCCATCCATGCCACCCTTCCCCCACCCTGTAATACCTGTCAAGCTGACCCCCGTACACCGAGGCTGGCGAGGAGTCTCTCAATAATATCGCAGCGACTTGTTTGGATCATACAGGCGTCTGGCAGGATTCCGCAGCCTCCTGTCACCTTCTCCTCATTTTGCTGGAGAAAATTATACAGGAAGCACACTCCGCCACCATCGGTATTTCCTGTCGACCTCGCGGCCAGCGAGACTTTGCATGGACAGCAATGATGACAGTCAAGATGTCGCCGACAGACTGGCTGTGAAAGCAAATAATACTTCGACTGGACTTTTGTGGTTTACAGACTGTCCATCCTCCACAAACAGCGATGATGGTTCCTTTCAGTGGATGCCACACACACCGCTCTCTGGCAGTTAGTCAAAATCGTCTCCTGTGCATGCATTCGTCTCTATTTTCTTCTGCCTTTTGGAAGTTATTTTTGAACAGTTTCATGTAATAAAAATATTTTCTTTGCGTTTCAATGCTGACTGAACTGAAAAATACAACAACAAAAGAATACTACAGAATTTTGCAGAAGTAGCACAGAATTCAACTCTGTATCAAATAACGAACTACTTGGCTGCTGCAAACGGTCAGTCATTAGGTAGGTGATGAAAGTAAATTAAAAGTCGTTATCTGCCAGTGTCCTTTTTGTAGGACAGCTATAAACAGGTTATTTTATCTCGTCCCCCCGGTGTCATGTTTACAGGATAGATGTCTGTATGTACACTCGCAAGAATGAAAATAACACTAATATCTTTTTGTGCCGGGGACTTCAAATAACAACCTTTACAATTGAAACAAACTTACCCCACAAAAATTTGGGAGATAATGGGTTAATTCTTACTATTAGGTTGATGAGGACAAATCGACAATGTTTCCTCGGCGGCGCTAACACTTGAGGAGTGGCTCCTCAACATCCTTCATTTAACTCCGATCGACCCTACCCTCCAAAAAATAAATAAATAAACGACGACCCACCCACTCTTCCGACAAAACAACAGAAATGAACACCCAAACAAGAACGTAAACCGTGTAGATGAAACACAAGCCTGGGTGGAGTGAGAATCTCGGTGGACGCTGTAGTCGAGAGTTGGACGAGCAGGAAGCCACAGACGCCCTCGCCGCACTCGGAGGACAAGTTTGGAGAATTCGCTGCCAGACGACGGCAATGGTCTCAGGGTTCGTCCACTCAGATGACATCCTGTCGTAAATCTGTCTCTTCGCCATGGCAACGCTTCCTCCCACAGCGCTGGGTCCTCAGATGACGTCATACGCTCCTCGACGAGTCCGTTCAGTAACGGCGACACTACGTCACGTACATGCTTTTACTGTCTGCGTCACTGACAAGCTATTATCTCCCCATTCCTTACAGGGTCTTATTATCTCTACGTAACTCACAAGCTTATTATCTCTACGTCACCCACCGGCTTATTATTACTACGTCACACACAGGCTTATTATTACTACGTCACTGACAGGCTCTTACTATTTCTACTGACTTAAAGGCTATTATTATATGCCTACGTCACTGACAGGCAAGGTGTCACTAGAATTTTTGGTTGAAAAATAACCTTTGTCTGCTTGTGCGCATGTACAGGACAACTTCTCCCGTTTACTCTTTTGAAAGCAAGATTAAATTTAAAAATCGGAGAACATTCAAATCATTAACAATGAAAGCTATTTTTAGAAACAGCATGAACGATGAAGGCTCCTAGGGGCGCCATAGGGAGGAGCAGGTGTCGTCAAGACGAATTATTTCCAAAATAACTTGTCGTCCCGGCCACACGGACGCACATTGTGGAAGATTTTGGGAACAAAAATGGTATGACCGTCATGACGGTTGTAAATGTTCTGCAAGTTCGATTACAAAAGCTATTTATAGATACGTGTGTACGTGCTTGTGGGCACGTGTTTATATATCTATATATACAGTAATGTGATTGATAATGACTGACGGTGTAAAACATACTTGCAGTGCACGAGGGTGTGTGAGCGCCATCATGTCAGGCCTTAATGGCGCGTAGGACTAACAATAAACATACCAGTAAACATAAACATCCACATTGCCATTGACGACTATCGCTTACTGCTACTAATTATTCCTTCTTATTAATACTATCACTAATTGATAATCAGCCCTAGTATGTATTATTTCTACTTTATACTTACAACAATACTGCTCATAATTTCTACTTACCAATATTATGTTTAATACTACTTACCACTTCTAAATATAACTCATACCTACTGCTACTATTTATAGTAGTCGACTGCTTGCGACTTGTAGTCATGATAATGCTGTTGCTTTGATGTTGCTGTTGATGTTACTGTTGGTGTTGCTGCCCACCAAACTTTACAAACTTTACAAACTGTACACCCACTCCTGACAAAACCTACACCTTCACCTACAGCCCCTCCCCCTCAACAACTGTAAAGGACAGATTTAAATGTCAAAGGCAAAAAAACAAACAAACAAATAAAAGTTCATGTTGAAATGTTTTGTTTTGACAGCAAACAACTTGTCTAGAAACATCCTAAAATCCCGCAGAACACTTTTTTTAACATGTCGTCGACATTTGCCTCTACTGAGGTCGCTCTCTGTTCTCGTTATTTCGACAAATGCTGGCGACAGCTAAAAATAGACTGCTGTTCTCCTCCGCGCCTCCTCCTTTATCAGGTGACATTCGAGTTTGCTGGCCGCTAATTACCCGACACTGAGTTGTTACGTGGACTGCGCCAGTGGCGCCTGATTAGCCTCAGCTAATTACCTGACAACAAGATGGACCTCGCCAAGCACGAATGGTGAGCGATCACCTTCCGCCGATCACAGAAAGTTTGATCAGCCACGTGATTTATACTCGCAAGTCACGTCTGCCGAGCGCCGAGCGCCGAGGGCCGAGAGCGCCGTGACACGTGCAACTGCAGGGTGTGGAGGGCTGAGGACGATGCATGAGTGCGCATGTGTGGGGCAACAAGGTCATTAACAATGGGACAAGAACGAGATGACTACCTGCTTGAACAAATGAGTATACATGCGTTATACATGGATGCATGTGAGTAATTTCTTAGTGCCCTCACTTATTTGTGGCCCGGATGTTTGCGAGGGTGGAGCCTTCCTCTCCCCGTCTTTTATTTAACAACCTTTATATATATATTAATCAGGCACTTGATTGACAGGTAGGACAACTGAGGGAAATATGTGCGCCACATGGGTATCGAACCACAGTTCATGGAATTCCGTGTTTTAACCAATCTTCCCACTGTCCACCCTGTTTGTGTGTGTTTACACTTTCGTCTGTGTTTGTTTGTGAGCGCGCGTGCATGTATGCACACATGTGTGTATGTGTGCATGGAGATACTTATGAAGGTGTGTTTGAAGATAGATGTCGGAATCGGGAGGAAATGTCGTGGAGTCTGAAGGATGTGCAGCTGCATAAATATTCGTTTTTTACTTCCCTAATTACAAATTATGATAAACTTTTTATTTCTCTTTTTTATTTTTTCATCTCTTTTTTCGGGTTTTAAAATTCTGACGAACTGCATTCAGCATGTTTTGTGAGAAATATATTTAACAGATTTTTAATGATCAGGTCACAATATTGCATGTCACGTGAGTTCTTGGGGTTTTTTTTTTTGTGAATGCAGGCGGCAATCTATTGAATCATGCATATTTCTGTCTGTTTGAGTAAGCTTGGGTCATCCATTAGCAATGAGAAATGTTGTCTGAAACAAGGAGGTCATAACAAAACACACAGAGGTCACAACAGCACACACGCACACACATACACACACACACAAACATGAGTGTGTTTAGACTGAACTCTACTTTCCGCTCGAGAGAGAACTGCTGGTTGTTGCAGGAAGAACAAGAGAAGAACAAGTCGGATAAAAGTCTTGGTTAGAGCTCGTCACTCACCCAATCCGTCCATCCAAATTCTCCCCCACTCCATCCATACTTGGCTACACGAGGTACCAAGCTCAGTTTTTGGAGGTAAACCCACAAACCATCCATCACCACCCAGACACTAGCGAGGGTACCGGAAGGGCGGACTCAGCAAACTAAAAGCTTATCACAAACGTAAACTGGTGAAAGCTCGCCACTTCACACTTGACTGCTTCTGGCATCTGCAAGATTGAGGGAGTCCTTAGCTTGAGCTCTCGCCACAGATTGAAGGTGAGTAGTGCCTGTGGGTGGGTAGTGGGGTAGTGGGGTAGCATGTACCCGTCTGCCTGCAAGGCTTCCACTCACACACTACACACAACTCATCAGCGAGTGCGCGCGCTCCTCGCGCCGTCATCTCCAATATTTTCTGGGAATTCACCCGTCCTCCATCCTGTTCACACAGAGCTTTCTTGTTATCTCATCATGTGACCTCAGCCTGCTGGAGGAGTGTGTACTCGGTAACCACCCCTATCCTCCGCATTTTTACTGCTGCCTTTGCAAGTTTGATTGAGTGCGTGTTTTTATTCATGTTGATAGACAATATTCATGTTGATTGAGTGAAAGTTTCGCAAAGATACCAGCTGAAGGACTACTTACCACAGTTTAACGGTGATTTTGCCTGCTTTTTTTTTTTGTTGTTTGTTTTTGTTGTTTGTTTTTTTTTATTGTTTGTTTTGTTTTTGTTTTTTTGTTCTTTTGTTGTTTTGTTGTTTTTTGTTATTTGCATTTTTATAAAAGTATATTCCTGGAGAAACAGAGCATTTTTCTTTAGTTTGATCTCAGCCTGATTATGTATGGTTAATTAAGTCCACGTGTTCCCGTGTTCTCTGTGCTCTGTGGGTCCCTCACTGGTGTGACAACTGTCCTGTGATCATTACCCGATGGTACCCATTTATTTCCAATTGGGATCGGAGGATGTTGTCACAATTTGCATAGTTTTACTTCTGTCTCATAAATATGAGCTTCGTGTCTAATTTCTCATAAACACTGTCTCACTTTTAATTGTGTGATAAACACGAGTTGTGTGCTGTCTCCACCCTGATACCTCAACATTTAATCTCGACAGGGAAGTTTCGCGATGTGAACATCCTGTTTGTAATCATACAACCTGACCAAGACTTTTTCTAATGTGAACTCCACCCCTATGTCTCGTTATCCTGTACGCACGGGTACACCTGCGCACGTGCTTCCGGCTGTATACTCGACACGTGAGACTCGCACGTGCATGAAGTCAGCTCGTCCATCAGTGTTGCTGCTGCCTCCAGTGAAGATGCTGGCTGTGTGGTGTCCTGTCGGCCGTTTAACGGCTAATCTCGCGGCTTACACAAGCAGTCACCGCCCAGCTCACGGACACTCGGCTAATTCGCTAATCTCTCGCTAAATCCCTCGGTGCCGGCGGTTGGCTAATCTCTCGCGACGCCTGGGCTGGTGACAGTGAGCGCCGCTCACAACATCTGCCAGACAGACAAGACCTCGCTAGGGATGTCTTCAAAGAAACTTTGGTCATTTGGTCAACTTCATCGATGTACATTTTTCAAACAATAGGAAGGCAAACAGATATTATCGCTTTATATGTATATAGCATTTAAAATCTCAGAACCGTCAACAGGCTTCCTTGTGTGGTCCTGGTTTCAACACACAGAAGACAGCCTGGAAGTGAAGAACAGTAAATAAAAAAAAAGGAAACTAAAATAACAAGTTGGTCTACAATGACAGAAATATGTTCTGAATCGTCTCACCTCATAATTTCGGGTTCAAAAGAACCGTTTTCTTCACACTCGTGTCTAAAACACAGATGTGGGCTACTTTTCATGAAGAAAGAAAAACTGACCTCAACTTGTGGTGAGAGATACCATTGGACAAGAAAGACATTCTCTGTCAAACCTATCTTTTTCAATTGGCTCAGCTCTTCCTCATTGTAGTGGGGTTGGAAACCAAGCCATGATCCCCCGATCCATCATTCACATGTAGCTAAACCTTTTTCTCTTGACAGTAACTGTCAGTTGTGGGTTGTGTGACTGAGCAGTCAGACCTGCACTTTGTTTGTTTGTTCAGCAAATATTTTCTGATGAAATGAGCTCTGCGAGCGCTCTTCTTAAATTATTTTTACTATTATTGATAATATTTTGTATGCGTATTCATTTGTAATGTGTGGTATATCATCAAGAAGGAGCTTAGGTCTTTACAGGGTGTAAAACCACCCTTGAAGCAGGCCAAAGACCGAATCAATAACGCTCGTTTTTTCTTTCTTTCTCCCACTCACACACGCACAGTGCACATACACAGAAATAAAAGAGAAACACACATAGCAACACACAAAGAGGCATTGACTACGAAAAATCATTAAAGTGAAGATACTAAAATGACTAAATATCGACTATTGCATCCTGTAATACTGTCATTTCTCATTTCCTAAAAGCGTTTCTAAAACGAAACGGGGAAGAAACTACAAGTAGAATTATTTTGTCCCACACCTCATTCATTAGGACAGCGAAGGCCTTGCTAATGTCTACTATACAATGTCTAATGACAGCGGCGACGATAACAAGTGGAGGTGCGCACGAGTTACCTGCCATCACTAATGACTACCTCACGCGGTGTCGGGGAGGGGCCTGAGGTAGGTCTGACCCCAGGGTAACACATCCTGTCTGCAAGACGATAGTTTAATTAACGGTGGGACAAAGCAGCAGCTGTCTCGGTGTTATCTGATCCTCGTGGTGCGTAACTCACTGCGCACGGGGCGGATTAACACACTTCCGTGGGCGCAACGGTTGTCCAAACACATCCGTTATTGTCCGGGCCTCCGTGTGTTTGCTGTGTTTACATTTCTACCTCGCTCTGTCAACAACACATGCTCTCGTTCACGCACTTGGGGTCTGCTAATAACTTTCAGTGGGAATAAATGTTTAGTGTTGACCACACACCCGGTCACGTGGTGAGAAGCCCAACCACTGCCTTAGTTTGAATTCTCCTCGTCAGTCCCGACAAAGATTATGTTTGGATTTGTCTAATGCCAGTACATCTCGAGCTGCATGTTCAATAATTTTTATGAAGAGCTTTCCAGATACTTCAAATGTATTTCACAGTTTCCTCAAGGGGTAAAACTGTCGAGTTAGGCAAGGGACCATTGTCATGAAGCCAGACCCCGAGGGCAAAGTAAGGAAACTAAGGGCAAAGAGGTGTGCAGACTCCGCAAACATCGCTTCGTGCTACTGAACCTCAGGGCATCGTCGCCACTGCTTTATAACTACAACCTCAGGGGTAAAAGCATATCTGCCATGTCTCGAAATCACTTTAAAACTTCTGAGACAAGATGCATGCCCTTCAGTTTCCCGTTTTGCCCCGAGGCAGTTATTTGCCCCTGCTTCGTAACTATGGCGACTGGTGTAGACATTTTGTGAACTCAGTTGACAGTCAGGGGCCTGACTGATGAAGTTGGTTGTGGTGAGTAGCATGAGCTTAACATTCCATATAGTCAGTGAATATCAACATCCTTTCCTGTTATACCCGCAAGCTTCACTAATTGTGAACTGAACATAATAAACATTAACATACGAACATAGTATAATAATATAAACATTAACAACAAAATTTGCAGGTGACTTGGCTCAAAGGGCTTTCTCTGCCTGCAAACCTTGTCCGGCACTAATACAACTGACTATTGTGTGCAGGAAAGATGCTACTTCAGTAAATGTACCAAACGTTTATTGAACCTCTGAGGAATGAAATAGCAGCAATGCCCTGAAGTACATTTACTGAGGTAGTCCCAGATGTAATCAAGCAAAAAAAAATATTCTTTTCACTTTCCTTGATTCTCTTTAAAACAAAAAACTAATCTCAGAAGAAAGACTTAAGTCCTTCTCGTCGTAAGAATGTTACAGAGCTATTTATAATTTTTTTTCAACTAAGGGTATTGTGAATGGTTAAAATAAAATTCCTGAGTACAGTAATTAAGAGTTTAAGGTGTGTGCTCAATACTGTGTAATTGGGGTTTTAAGAATCTTAAATAATTGACACTAATCCCTATTCTTAAGAAACACAATTTACACATCCTTAACGATTTCAAGACCCGCCCGCGCCAATAGACGAGGAATACGGGATGAGGGAATGTGCAAGGAAAGGAGGATGAATAAGAATTAAATAGCAGACCTCTTCCTGTACTCATTTCCAATCGAAAGAGTTTTTTTTTTTTTTTTAGTCGTTGTCGCCAGTCTGTCTAAGACGATGAAATAGTTTTTCTCCGAGTCCGCAAAACGCCATCTTGTATTTGGGAGGCAGCAGCAACTGCAAGAATTTGTAAAGGAAGGCATCTTGTGGGAAATAACTGAGAATTATCACTTCACACTGTCACTCAGTCAGCTAACAATAAGAAAAGAATTTAAACTAGACAGACATTTCATAGTCCCGACTGTATTGACAGCCAAATCCAACAGTTGTGCTTGAGTTGCCGTTCGTGGAATGTCCAACACCCGCCATGTATTGTCTGGGAATAGTTATTACTCACAGACACTATATAAGTGTATCACATCAACATGTCCCTCTGAGACACAGTAAACAAATAACTATATTGATTATCTTGCCCCTCCCCCCAAAATAGGGTTTTTCTTCGCCTGAGGGAAGGTGACGGGTGAAGAAAGAAGAGAAACAAATTACAGTGTGTTGTTACAGTCTTCTTTACAGGTCCACGGAAATTCAGAATTTATTTCAAATTCCCTGAGGTCTGCACTCGAAGATAATCTCCCACGGTCCTTAAGACACTGGCTACACGCATCACCATAAAAGGAGAGAGAGGTCAAAGTTGATAAACGTGTGGTCCCGGCTCTTTGATTGGTTGTTGTCATGACGACGTGAATGTGTACTTGGGCTTTAACGGCATCAGTTTCCATCTTGTTGATGGGGGATATCTGTAGTCGAGAGATTGAAAGGTGATGAACAGCGCTGTTTACTTGGATTTGGGGGATTTCTGTCTTGTACTCAGCTTCCCCAAGTCATTTAAAAACAATTTGTGATCTGCTTGACTTTTAATTTGTTTACAAGATTTGATGAATCCAGCGGAATGGTCTGTATTTGTGCCAGTAACTTAAACTAAAACTATTCTTAGGTATTTGAAGGTAAGTCTACAACAGTAACTGTAATGTGTTTATCAGTCTGAAAATATTAATTGTATTTTGAACCTGAAGCCGCTCTTTGCTGTCACAAGATTTTTGGTGAAAGATGATTGTTTCCATGTTGATACTCTCGGTGAGGTGTTAAAATATGAAAGGATGGAACAGCAAGGTATGTTTGGATGACCGCCAGATAGCAACATGTCCGAGTTTCACTAAGGTATTCTGGATCGCTCAGGTGAGCAGAGAAAAAGATGTCAAAGCGAGAAACTTGACCGCAACTGCTCCACTTCAATCAAAACTTAGACAAAAGAACCCTCGGATCCAAGTTAGTGTTAGCAATTTTTTTAAATATTTTAATTGTTGTATTCTGAATAGCTGTTTGGAACAAGCATTGCCAGGCTCTCCATCTTTTTTCAAGCAAAGTCAAGTAACAAATAATTTTTTTTTCAAAGACTTGAAAACTTTTGTACTGCCTCAACTCTTACAACTGACAGAGCCTTCCTTACCCCTCGAAGTGATTTGCACGAGACAGTCATAAATCGTCCTTACTCCCTCGCGACTTCCGTTGGCAGAATTCCAAATAGTTAACGAAAAGCAGTCAGCTCAACAGCTCATAAAGGTGGTCAGGTTAGCGGACTGCCGCGCTAATCAAGCGTCTAGCGCCTAGCGTGGCGCCGAGCAGCCGGCCCCAGGGAGCCACAGACGTGTCGCAGCCAGCTCCCTCTCACAGTTCATCGTGGACTTCGCCCCTCGTCTTCACATCCATCAAAATCACCCAGGAAGCAACTGCACTGGCAAGATCAAAAGGAATAATTAGTTAATATTGCATAAATCAATTATTTTACCCTTGTTCCTTTCTTAACGGACTTTCCAAAGGTTAGGCGATGGCAACCGGCAGGTAGCACTGCCTCGCCTCTGTTCAGAAAATTGCATTCAGAAGCTTTCGTGGAGGACTGAGTCAATCGCTGCTGACGTGTGCCTAAAGTGTTCACTTCCGCCTTTCGGTTTCCCAGTTTTTTTTAACACTAATTTTTTCCCCCCGCAGTGGGGAACCCTGTAAGCTGACTTGCCTTCCACTTCCCTCTCCCCGCCAAGTACCCGGCTCACTCAGAATGAAAGTGAATTGTGTAAAGAGTTGTAGCAGGTCTCGTGTTGTCTCGTGTGTGAGTGGTACACAGTACCAAGAGTTGTACCAGGTCTCGTATTGTCTCGTGTGTGAGTGGTGCACATTGTCAAGAGTTGTAGCAAGTCTCGTATTGTCTCGTGTTGTGTCCCAGGTCTACCTCATGTGGACGATGTCGCTGTCAATAAGCTGATGTTTCTACTGTCGATCTTCTTGTATTTCCTTAACCAGTCTACTTTCTCCGCACTTCTACTTGTGTGACTGCTGTCCATCATCAACTGCCTTCTCTCCATCTGTGTGACTTGAGCTGAAGGTTTACTGTCTCCATTGTCCATCTCAGTTACAACTGAAGATCAACAGTCTCCACTTTCCATCGCCTGCGAGGGCTCGTCTCTGTAATGTGTTTGTAATCCACCCTACTATGTGGGTGTAAGTGTGCATAAGAACTATTACAAACTCCATTTTCACACAGTCGGCCTTCTGTATCGGCGTGGGACTGGTTTCAAGACACCCCGTAGGTACCACACTCCGTGGATACCCAAGTATCTTGGTGTTCGCATAGAACCCAGACATAACCTCCTGTATATTTATATTCTCTCTAGATTATTTATAATATTTAATAAATATCAGTGCTTTGTCAATAGCAGTTACACGGCATTGTTCAACGAATACTGACAAGAAAATGTGTCTTCGTGTTCAGTTTATACATGTTCACTACACACGAGACTACCGAGGACCTGTCTGTCGAATCAAGAAACGACCAAGCCTTCACCGCAATCTAACAAAATTTAATTGATACTGCGCTTGAATTTGTTGTTATTGTTTATTCAAATTACCATTTAGTTTCTTTGTTTCTTTATAGTATTAGTAAAATGTCATAGATATACGAGAGTGTTTTCAACTAATAGAATAAATGTCAATACTTTTTCTATCTATGACAAAACATGACAATCAAAATTCTTTAAAAAAAAAGAAAAAAAAGTCAGAGTAGTGATATTACACAGTCGCATTTTATCCTCTTTTCGTGATTTGTAACTCGATCAGACAACTTGATTACTACATTACTAGACATAGTGGATTAGACCCCCAGTTACTGTTTTAGTCTCTCTCCCCACCAGTGAAGTGCGCATGCTCGTAGACATCGACACGTTAACAAACGCACACGCGCCACGCATGCAGGACGGAGGGGATGGTTGGACGGGTGGACGGGTGGACTTGGGGAAGAGGGTCAGACATGTTTATCGAGCTGCTGGCGAGCGATGTCTAGGCTGTGTGAGTTGGGCCGGAAGTGGCAGGTACTGTCGCTCATGGCATCTGGTCATTGACCTCGGATCCTAAGCATTGGTTTTCGCCCGTTCGCGGCTTGACCCCTCGTCCATTTTCCGCCATGATGGTTGTTGAGCTCCGGCTTGTCTTTAACCTGAGAGAAGACAAACTTTTCGTTCTGTACTGTGTTTCTTTAGCCTGGTTGTGTTCTTGTATTCACGCAGCTTTGTTTCCGCCATGACAAGCAACTTACGTTGTGTAAACGTTCCGGCTACGGGGCTACACGTGGGGTCAGGTGCACGACGTGTGCAAGGCACTAGTTGCATGAAAAGTCAGCATTTCATCTGACTTTTCTTTTTCTACTCAGCCATCCAGCTAGAGCCTAGCGCCTAGTTGTGTCCGCCGCTCCAGCACGTGCTGCATGGAGCACACCACATGTTGTGCGTGACGCAAGCGTGAGAAAAGTAAATAAATAAAGTTGTGCTTTCTCTTTCGGGCTGACTGAATGCTGGAGTTTGGAAACAACGAAGCCCTATATAAAGTCTCGGCCACACCAAGAATAAGGTCCCAGAATCAAAGTATGTCTGAGGTTTGGGGCCTTTGGCTACCAACGACAGCCTGTGACAACAACAACAGATGAAGACAGCAAAAATGATTATTCATCGGGAGGTCCGTAAGGTCCCTTAACTCTCAATAGACAAACAGCTGGAGAAAAAAAAAATGTTCTAAACTTAACAATATAATTTTCTTGTAAAGAGTCCCTACTACTTGAATTTGTAGTGCTGTTTACAAAGGTTTTACTTTTGTTTATAAATGTTTACAAGAACTGTAATGTCATATAACACTACTAAATGTACTAAATAATATACCAATAATATACTCAAGGGTTACATTGTCAATACACTATTTTTACTGTAGTAATTAATTTACGGAATCCATAGTCTCCATCAAATTATGTGAATGTAAAATCATTATTCAAGGAGAGGAAGGTAGAAACCAAGTAAACAAAAAACCAACAGTAAACAATCGTCTTTCATTTGCGTCAACTCGCAGAAAAAGTATCAGAGAAACCAAAAAGAAAGAAAACACGAGTTTCGGAAGAGAGAGAGAGAAGGAAAGTTGTCAGAAATCAGGCCTGTATAGATTTAACCAAATACTTTCAATCCGTCTTTTCTTCTGCTGGCAGGAAATTAAAAGCAAATGCGACAAGAGGTTCGACTGTCGAGAGAATGAAAGTGTTATTGATTACCTGAGGTTTTTATTGTAAAAATAGTGTCGCTGAGACACATCTGACACTGCTCCGAGCTATCAGTGCCACGTGGACGACAGCCGAGGTTACAGAGGTCGCGGCTGTCCAGCCCTCACAAAGCTCGGTTAGCTAAACGCATTCTTGTCCACCTGGAGATGTTGGCAGCCGCGTGTGCAAGTCTAGTCCAGGTGTTGTGTTCGTACTCCTGCATTCTCCAACATGCAGCTTGCCGCAAATTAAGGATGTAGAATTTACTCAGCATCTGCATTCCATTTCAGAGAGGGGTAATTATTTCCCCTGCTTGGTGGCGCCCTCTGTTGACGAGCGACTGTAGATCGCCCTTTTCCTCAAAACCCAGCGAGCTCTCTACTGTCGCCTCGTGTAAATGCCAAGGACAGCTCGACTATAGTCGAATAAAAGGATTTTTTAAAGGAGTATGGAAAGAAGAAAGTCGGGTGTAATAATAAACCGACTGCTTGCATTATCAAACACAAAACTCTTATTGTCTCCAACATGCAGATTGCTATGGCAACAACAGCTTGTGGAAATTTCTTGAAGCTCAGTACCCAGAAAAATACTCTTTTATGCGAGAAGTTTGTCTTTCAGGATGCTTATGTCAGCGAGTTCTTCAGACGAACACCCCGAGTAAACTTGCTTTGAATAGAGACATACCCTGTTCGTACAGTCAGTCACATGGTCTACCTGGTTATGGCTGGCAATCTTGGGAAACAAGATATGACAGGTGACTGTACCCCAGTGAAAACCACCCCAGCTCCCTCCCACCCGCCATCGTGATACAGTGTGCACTTAGGACACCTCTACCCAGGACAAGTACACCATTGTTGCTATGCAGATGTGGCGAGGTCTTTGCTCTTCCCAGGCTTTTGCCAGACACTCGTGCATAAGAATTGTAGTGTTTGCAACTCTGCTTTCCTCGATCCGCTTGTTGACTCACCCCGGGTGGCGTGTAACTTAATTCAAGAGGAGGTACAACCTTCACCGGGTAGAGACTTCCCTTGAAAACTACTCGGCAATTACCACACATAACCGTCAATCTCAACCTCACAAAATTCAAACCATTCGTAGGAGGGAAAGGAATAATATTATAAAGTTCAAGTTTATGTAAACCTCAATACTATCACGATTGTATGTTTTCGTGCTCCTGTTTAAATGATTTGCGTCATCGTTGCCACTAGCTGGTCATCCTGAGAGGGAAATGTGTCACGTGACCCACTGCGGTGAATGTCACTTTGTCCTGCACCATCCATGTTGCAGTTGTCCTCAGGCCCTCGTCTCGAGCCGCTCGACAGCCTGTGTTTTAGCACTTGCCATGCGCAGTAAAACACGCTTCCGGCTCACTTTAATGCAGCTTTAAAAACTATCTGCTGACGAACTGTTATGTTTCAAAGGGAGCTGCTTCAGAATGTTGGCAACCTAACTTCTTTCCTCCTTAATTGGTAGCCGGGATGTAAATCCTCCACTTGACACTCGCAGTGCTTGGCGCCATTGCTGTCACTGCGGTGTAAAGCACGATGTGCACGAGCTGTCAACTTAATGATGACAGACCAAGGCAGACTTCATGTCAGTACAATGATGACCTGAGTGGAAGTATGGCCATCATGCATCTTAGCCGTTAAACAAGTCTTAGAAAGGACGAGGCTTCATGCAATGTTTTTATAACAAAATAAAAGACTTACAATCAGTCCTAAACTCTTTTTTTTAAATGCGCAACAAAAATATTTTCATATCCTAGTTATTTGATAAATATCTTTCTGCTGAGTATGTCTTCACATTTTTTTTAATGTTGCTAACACAAAATCATATGCACTCCAGTTCAGTGCATGGCGGAGACCATGTAAAAGCAGTCAAGAGTCTGCAATAAGGTTGTAAACTGAGCAATGGTGGCCAAATGCCGGCCAATGGATGTACAATTGCTTAAAGCCTGGACACATAAAACCATTGACTAGGATGCACACTAGCAACAACTCTGAAACTTTTGACCGGAGAACCAGATTTTGACGGATCTGAACAGAGGATGGCGAGCCTTTCCGAGGGTAACACACCACGTGATCTGTGTGACCCTATTCCTTGCTGCCTCTCAAAACGAGCAAAGTGCTGTCCCCCACCTTGCCAACAACAAATATTATTTCTAGAAAGCCAGTCACCTTTCTCTTGCAGAAACTTGTCTCTACAACCAGCGCTGTTACCTGAAGGAATGAATTGGGTTCCACACAAAAAATTCTGCCCAAAAGTGGCTCCGCTTTAAAAAATAAGGAATCCAATGCCTGAAAAAGTTTGACAAATGAAACAATACATAAAAGCGGGCGGAACCTTCACACCAAAGTACCAGTTTCAACTGATAAAAGAAACGAGTTGCCAGCATAACATTTCTCATTAATCAATGTTGCTTGACGAAAGTTTCTCCTGAAGCTGCCTGTGTATGACCGGTGGAAGTATGAAGATTTACCGCCCTTGCCAGAATGGCTTGTAAATGTGAGAATCTCACGACTGTCTGCTAATTTGCATATGATGTGAACACAGTGTTTTGCCGGCGTGTAACTGCGCATGTCAATTCATCTTCACGTGTTATCCTAACGGAGACTGGTATATTGCTGACACATCCCTTGTTTCCACCCTCCGCCGAATATTCAAGTGTAGAGTTCTGACTGCCGTGAGAAATAATTATTCCGACAACCATTCATTGTTATGCGCGTGCTGCCGCCGTCTGTACGTAAGATCCGGTCAGTTGTCTGCCCATCCCAAACATTTCCCGTATTTTCCTCCCTCTGCCAACACGCACCATCCCTCCCGTGGTTAAAGGCTCACCCGGGCAGAACATGAAATTCAGCTCGAGGCTGCTAAGAGTGGGGAGAGCATCCAGCTGTTCTTAGTTAAGACAACCGTAGTGAACATTTAAATGTTTAAGCAAGCACACGTGGATTGGAGTGAATTCGTATATCTGACGTCACTAAAGACAGCAGCCAATGGCAGAGCTTGAAACAACTGCTACTGAGGCGTTGCCCAACCAGCGAGCAGACGCTTGTGACGTCACAGGAAATGAGGTTTTGACCTCTTTACAACACCCAAGGAAGAGAACTGAGATGTTAAAAGGTTTGTACTTCGTGAACGGAACTGAGTTGTTTGCTCAGATTTTTTTAATTACAAAATCTTTAAGAAATCCTAATGTGAGCCTTTGACATGTTACCGTGAGTGAGTTCCCTGATGTGACTGTCCCTGCGTGACATTGTCTTGTGTCACATGCGTGTCCGTTTGTAGTGATGCTCAAGAAACTAAATTATTGGTTTCAATACGTATTTCAACATAAATTTATATCAACAAAATCTCAGTTGAAAGAACACGTGTATTTATGGCTAGAATTCCACTGTCTTTACATAAATCAGTTAGGGTCGGGTACAGTTGAGTTTCTCCATCTCTCTCTCATTCTCTCTCATTCTGTATTTTTTGTTCTACTCACAGTGAAAGAGTAACCTATCGTAAGAGCTCAAACTCGGTCTTGTTGCACACTCCATTCGGTATCAGTCGAGTCTGGAAGGGTTTGGCAGAGCCTTGCGTGGACAGTTCTTTTCCGGAATTCCTAGTATCACCAAAGAATTTTTTCAGACAACATAGTGTTAACAAAAGTGCAGGGAGACTACTCCAAGCATGATTGGTCACGTGGTGTAACTGGCGCGAGAGTCAGTTTAAAAGTGTGAACATCTCTCACCAAGCCGCCACCCGCCTTTGACATCTTCTTGATTCAATGTCGTCTTGCAATGTTCAACACATTGCTGGCTGCAAATAATGTTGCCATGGTAACATCGTCTACAGAAATGGCTGGTGATGGTGGTACGGTGACTTACCAGCGGGCCTATGACGTGACCTGTGCAGAGTTCACAATAGCTTGCAGACATCCCATAATATTATTGACAGCACCACGCGGTCCAACATGAAGCCCGTCCAAAGTCCCAGACTTGTCAGCCATTGAAGACCTGTGTCCATCCAGTCTCGGCTGTCCGGTGTCAGCAAAGCTGTAAGCAGACGACAGCTTCTGTACGCGACACGTCGGCCATAAGTGGCAAAGGGCATGACCTTAGCCGCCCAATCAAAACGCTTCATTTGTACTCACACTTCGTCAGTTTCACCCTGACACCTGTCAGTCAGACTTTTTGGTAAGCTTGCGTCACACACCCTGAGTGCGATGGAAAGAAGGGGAAGGAAGGAAGCAAGGAGTGGATGAAAGGCATTGTGGGACCAGAAGTCAACCCTCGACAGTGTAGGCAGCTGATAAAATTCCTGTTGTTTGTAGAAATGTAGCAACAGTCAGTGGAACTGCAAATGTCGATGAAATGTTTCAAAATGACATCCAAGCTTTTTAACTGCTTTCACAACAACATGGCTTTTGCAAGGTCAGTCCTGTTTATTCTAGATATGATTCTTGTATAGGTGGTATAATTATAATTTTGTCTGATTATCTAATTCATGCTAAATGGCCATAGTGGTGAGAGTAGCTGGCTGATGTAAGTGATGTAAGTCTTCTCGGGGCTTGTCTAGTAAAATATTAGTCTCTATTTCTTTATGAATGGGCTGACAAATGTAGAGAGCTTGATGTATAAAGCAGGAGCCGTGGATATGACGAGAGGAGAAGGCTTTGCCCTGGGGAAACATGGAGAAGAATAGGACAGGTGTCTTGTTTCCGAGGTTATCAAGCGATGTTCAGACCCGCAGATGTTGTTTTACCACCGGAGACTTGCTAAGGAAACGATGGCGAAGATGTCCTGGGGTAGAGAAACATAAAGCAGTATCCACAGGACCCAGACATCACACTGTGACTACCACAACAACACGATTTTCCTCGAGTTCCTGATGTTGCTGAGGGGAGTCGACCTTCTCTAACATCATAACTTGCTCCACATTGGTTACAGACTGTAAGAACACGCTCGCAAACGGATTAACTTTGCCATCCGTCTCCATGGTGCTGGTGATAATGAACATTAATGATTGTTGAAATAAGGGTTAATAGGAACAACTCAGTAGTTACACTTTCAAATATGTTTCTTTATGTGAGGTAGAACATCTGTCTCCTATTCTTTGAGAGGGACAAGCAGCTCGTCTTGCAAGTTTTCCACAGCTTCTTAACCTCCTGACGCAAGGTATATAAAGACCAGTGGAATTCAGAAAACCAAGGAAGACAACCTAAAAAGTTTGGTGTCCTCATGTTTTTTTTGAAATTAAATATCTTCTCTGTCCTGCCCACATAGAAAGAAAATGCCAGAAGGACGAGGAACTGGCGAGAAAGTCTGGAAACACTCGCGTGAGAAGCAGATTGTTCACGCACGCGGCAGACACAATGCTCGTGCTTGCATTTTTATTAATGGGTTTATTTTTTTACATTTTATTATTTTTTAAATGTTGGAATATTGAGAATATGTTTAACAGCGTCATTTTCAGAAACCGAATCCTGGTTGGCCATAATTCGGGCCTCGTGTCCAATCGATGACCGCTGCCCAGAAGGTCCCATTAGGTCTTTTCAAACGGTTTTGTCTGCATTGTGCGATCTTTCCGTTGCAAAGTACTATAACCTCATTGTATTCAATGAAAGTCCGTTGGGAAGCAATAAGATAGTTGCCGCCATCGGCTTCCATCCACTCGGTTCCATTATGACAAATGTCAGTCTACTACTCATGGCTGTTGCAAGCTGCTGTCGGTATAGGATGGCTGTAAAAGTATATTATTGTCTAATTATAGGTTTAGAAATTTGGAGAATTTCTCGGTTGAACATTTAAAGCTGTTGATGCGATATTTGGAATAATCGGACAACAACAACAAAGTAATCGTGAGAAATGTTCTGTGAAAACAACAACAAAAATCGGTGATTCTAGTATCAGACGCAAATTAATGAAATTTGGAAGAACCGGTGAACTTTTCACAGCAATCACAACATGATGTGGCTGATACAGGCCTTGGAAGCACCAGCTGCACCAGCTGCACCCCAAGCTGCTGTCCCCGGTAGACGAGGTAGTAGGTCAGTCCTGACAAGCTGTCCACAGAATTTGTTTCTCTCCACAGACAGTTGGTATCCGGCGCTGGGGTCAGGTTGCACTGTGGACACTGGCTCGACAGGAAAGTAATAAAATGATTATGGAAGCCCATGGTCTGTATTTATAAATACAAGCTGGCTCGTATGTCAGCTTCTCTATGAATTTTCCTTTCTCTTGCTGTTTTCCCTCACTTTCTTTTTTTTTGTTTGTTTTTTTTTTTTTTTCGTCTTCTGACATTTCTATTCAATATGATATCTTTCCAATAATTCAATTTTCTGTAGCTGCTTGTTTGCAGGGTAAAGCTATTACACTAGTCCTCAGGTCTAGACAACGCTTCCAACCACTAACATGAAAATCACTTTTTATTTCCAAAGACCTAATCTTGTCACCACAATAAATCTTCTCTCTTTTTTCCCTCCTCTCTGTCGTTTTCCTGAGCTGCAAATGTAGATTGTTTTGGACAAAACTGTCTTTTCGTCGCGTTTTCCTTATCTGGAAATAATAATAGCAATTGAATTTGGAGAATGCATTCCTCATGTGGATGGGAGTTCAATGAAAAACTAAAACCGAACTGACACCCGAACTATACAAGAAACACAAGCGCCAGCAGGAAGACACCAAGACAAACAAGAACAAAGTGCATTGATGAAGAACTGAGGAGCAAGTGGATGGACTGAGTGAATAAATGAAACCCAAGAACGGAGCCTTTCAGGAAACATGGAGTCTGCTAGTACACAGCTTGGGTGCCATCAGTCAGGTAGGACTGGACTCAGCTCAGAGAGTCCAGAATAATCCCAGAGAGACCAACGATAGCAAGAAAGTGCTGGAGGAGGATGTCATGGTTGAGTGTCCGACAGATCCACCATTGACAATAATGAAATGTGATAATGTCGCAAGAGGACAGTCAGTCATCCATCACCCGTAGCAACGCCGTGTCGGTTGAATGATTTCACAGTAGGCTGCTTGAAATGGTTGGCAGAGATTGTGCTGGAGAAATGGTTCAGGGGCTGAAATGCTCAGCATTTCCAAGTAGTTAGGACAGAAAAGAGAGATTATTAATATGGTAATAGTTTTTGGAGCTGTTAGAGTCGAGGACAGGTTTCTTTACGACCGGGGTGGTGACAGCATGCAATGAGCCACGTTGACATAGTCAGGAACCAGTCCTTGATCTTCATGGACAATTAGTCGAGAAGCTCAAGGACCAGGCCGAGTCTTCACACACCATTAGCCAGTCGATGTGATGTGCTTGTTGATCAGTTGCCCCAGTTATCTGAATAGGTTCAGATGTTTTAAATATATTCAGATATTCAGATTATAAGGAGAGTCCAATTGAAATCGTCGAGCAGTATAAGGTTGGATGGAGGATGGGAAATTCAGTAAGAAATATAGAGTTCAGAAGCTTCTATCGAGAGGTGGCCGACGGAGACAGGAATGTGGTGGACTGGTCCAGAGGAGTTAGTCTCACCTGCCAGAGTTCAAAGGTGTTGAAGCTGCCATCGGATGTTGAGATGACGAGCGACTCTTTTGAAGATTGTTTAAGGAGGACGGCAATTCCATTAGCCTGTCAACTGGCACAGGAATGAAGAATGAAGTGTGGAGGGGCGTTCTCACACTGCCATCAGGTTCGAATCAAATCTCAGCCATGAAGACAAAGTGCCTTTTTCTTCTTTTTTTCTAAATTTTCTTCCTTCCGTCTTTGACTGTTTCTCTTTCTGTCTTTACTCCTGGGTTTAGATTGGTCTTCTTTGACGAGGGCAAACTCCACGCTGACAGTGAACGAGGTTTACATTCCTGCATCCTCGGTATTTTTTTGAGGGGCGGCTGTCCCCTTGCCCTCCTCCCCAGGTTCCTACCCCACTGCATTATGGATATTTCCTCGGGATGAACTGAAGCCTCGTCATTTCAGCTTGGCTCAAGATACAGAAGTAAATTTATCATTGCTGGATGTTCGACAGCTAACGACAATGTGCACACTATAAATTTCTCCAAATGAAGACAACCCAGCGGCCAGTCCGTCCATGCGCCTGTATTCTTGTTTGACTGTTAGACAAGTCTCTGCATCAGCCAGCCATTACGATTCCAGAAACAGGTGAATACAGGTGTGAGAACATGGACTGCACACACACACACACATACAAATTGGTGGTACTCACTCCTCACGCACGCACGCCGTCTGCTGCACACCGAGCATAGACTGGAAGCTGTCAACATGGCCGCGACCGTTTGTGAAAGACAAATGATTGTACAGGTGCTACTGTCAAGTCATTAGTGCAGTCAGTGAGACATAAAGCATGGCCTGACCTTTGACACATCGCACAGTTCGTCTATCATGTGTGATTGTGAGTCTGTGACAAAGGCACACCCGTACAACTCGCTGACAGCCGCACCATACTTTGATGTCCAGTGTAACTTGTCGATGATTTCAGACCGTGGCACCACTTCTAGGTGGCTGCAGGTAGATATCTAATCCTCATCCTCATCCTCCTCCTCATCATCATCCGGTAAAGGGCCTCTCAATAAAAGATTATTTTACCTGTAGTCAAAAGACCCGTATGTTCTTGTCTCACACCTTACGGGACGCGAGAATGGACAACTTCTCCATTTACAGAATTTTGTAAACAAGAAGTCGCTTCGTAAAATGTCCTCATTATCTTGACTTTGCTTACCAGCATGGTTGGAACTTTCTGTTCACATGCTCGTGGTGGGTTCACTTACTCCTTACAGGTTTTTGGAGCTTGGACTTTCTGATGTGCGATATGAGGCATTTTGTTTCCGAATATGAGCAGTTTCATTCTTCCTTTAATTGTTGCTCCATTCTTAACATTCTTCTCCAAATCTGACATCAGAAAGGGGCCAATGGCTGAGCTTGTCTCTGCCAAGAAAAATATAATTAACTCGATAAATCGTCAGCAACTGTTTCTAGAAACATTCACACGAGATCGTCCGATCTTCGGCACGAGGCGCTGGAGCCGGGTGCATGGCGGGTGTGTAGGACGGATAAGACTGGCAGTGGGTTCAGCAGCTCTTATTTCACCAGCAACTGACTGCTTGTCCTTACAGCATCCACTAGGACAGAAGCACGTGCTGTGCATTCCAGCCCCTGGTGGCAAATCTCGAGAGTGCCACGAGCGATCACTCGGGGTGTGATGTGAGAAAATCCCCGAAGCACGACTGCCTGCTGTCAGCTCATCTGCATTCCTCTTCTGAAGAATTTTGAGTGTAACTGAGAGTCTAGATATTCCATGTTCCCTATCTGAAATATGAAATGCATTCCTCAACATGCATAAAGTCTGGCAGTTACTGGACAGCTTTATGAAAATCAGGTGTTTCTTTTTATTTCAACTTCTTTCGGACGGTGCTGCTAGTCAATTTTAGAATATGATAATTCTTCAGGCATCTTCCACAAGATGTTGTTTTACCTACTCGATGCACTCAGATTTTACATTTTAAGGTGAATAATATTCTTATGTTACTCATGTCCAGTTCAGAGATCGCATATAGTAGTACACACGCACGAACAAACTGATTTAGACTAATCAGGACAGACACCGATCTCCCACTTCTTCCTCCCTCTTATTCCTCTAGGAATAACCTTGTCCCGTCTGTTGTCCTATCCACATCACCTGTGCTCAAGATGTATTAAAAACAATAATAAGTAATACACTCAAACAAACACTTAACTAGTTGTCAAAGATATTGTTATGAAATGCCTATTACCATCACTATCAAGTGTCACTCCGAGGTTTTTTGTTCATAATATGCTGTAATGTCGTGGCGATCTATTTCTGAAAATGTTTTTGTCAAAAGTGGCAAACTCCGAAATCGGTCTTGAAATATTTCTTCTCAGGAATCCATTAAAGTGCTTTAACCAGACACGCAGCTGCCATGTTGAAAAGCAGCTGAGCAGAGATTTCTGCTTCCAAAGGCGTTAAGGAGATTTTTAAGGGCGCTTGTGACAAAATGAAATGTCAAGAGTGCAGGACCAAGAGGCGAAAAGGTCGGCATGATCATTGCAAAATATTTTCAGCTCTAAAAGGGTTGGGGCACACGAGTGACACGATCGTCAAAAAAACCTTGTCAACACTAAAAGGGTTAGGGAGACGAACGACTGGCAGTAAGTGCCTGGTGGATGTTCCCACAGGTTTGGGGCTGAGACAAGGAGCGATTTTAACACACAGGGTAAAAACAGAGAAATGCTGAACCCTTGAAAGGAGGGACTGAGATAAGACTTTAGAGCGTGTGAAGGGTTGCCGGTAAAAACTGTTTTTGTGTCGTCCACGTGTTGGAGTGTCCTTGTCTGACAAACTCCCCCAAAACAAGAAACAATCCCTCCCCCAACCAATAGTTTGCCCTCTGTTACAGACATGGGGGGCTGATCATGGCCTTCCAGTGAGGTGTAAAACGGGTTTCTCATTGAAAATGAGTCGGTTGAACCGGATAAAGGTCCACCCATTGTCGACACTCATTTTTGTATGTCAGACAGTTGCACTCTTTGTGTATCTATCCTCTACCTACCCCTCTCTATCTCTTGTTAATCACCCCTTTCACTTCCTAATTAACACAACTTTTCCTTTCATGTTACATCATTATTGTCTTTGTAGTCATGAATTGAAGCAGGTCACCATTATCACCACAGCCTTTGCAATCCTACAATTTAATTATTTTCACCCACAACATCGATAAAAATCGATGACAAAACAAGAAAGAGTAGAGGTTTCATTATCATGAAATCCCTCAGATCTTGATGAACTGTCGAGGGCTAAACTGAAGTCCTTGCTAAGACCATCAGTAAATATTAAGTTAGGGCAGCGCAAAGCGGGTATCAGCTCTTTTCAAACGGGATCTCGGACATCATTTGGCGGCGATATTTAAATAGACAAGAATGTGTTAATAGGATTTAATTCTGGTTGTAAGCCTAGGAATATTCTAGAAAGGCTCTGAACCTACTGATGTAAAAATGTCACTGACAGTTCCCTTATAATTACCAACTGATTATACTTTATACGTGGCAGGATAATTCTATTCACAAATGCTGAGCACACGATTGTGTTGTCGGCCGGAGGAAGACAAGAATTCAGATAATAGAAATACAAAGAAGGATGAAGAAGAGGACATGCAGTAAGAGAGCTGAACTAAGATGGCCGCTCCTAGCTGTGCGACGTCTGCAGCTCTCACTTCTGATTCAAATTTATTTCAATTTTTCATCGCTTTCGTCTCACCCTGTGTAGGTTAGTTGTCAAGTTATAGACTTAGGGTGTTGCGTCTGTGTCTAGTGATGATGATTTTTACGTTCATTGTGTTAGGCATGCGTTTATCATTTTGGATGGCTGTGACCGTTACCACCAGCCGACATTATTAAGATGGCGGTCAGCTTATTTCATGCTGGTCCACGGCTTCTCTACTCCCGCGAGCTCTTGCTCCGTCTTCGTTCATCTCCCTCTGTTACCCGGAGTTTTCGGGCGCTGCAAGTCGACATCGCACGGCTCCCTCCACTTCGCAGATCAAGAAGGAGAGGACGTAGAGGCGGTGTGAAGCGGAGACTCAAGAAGTTTCGACTGGACGATCGACGCAGATCTCCACCTCTTCCTTCTATCCTGCTCTCCAATGTCCAGTCGATTCGTGGCAAGATTGATGAGCTTGAGGTGTGGATACACAACTTTCGATTGCACAGGGATACTTGTTTGTTGGCGTTTACGGAAACATGGCTACACGACGGTGACGCTGATCTAGACATCGCCGGCTTCTCTGGCCCGTTTAGATCTGATAGATCTGCTGCAGTTACTGGCAAGGCGCGTGGCGGCGGAGTATGTTTCTATGTCAACAACAGGTACTGTACAACGGTTATTCTTCGTGAAAAGATGTGTACTTGTGACCTTGAACTTCTCACAATTTCGCTTCGCCCATTTTACCTCCCGAGAGAATTCCCCCAGCTGTTTTTCACGCTTGTGTATATATTTGCTGGGATCACCGCGCATTGAGCGCATCTTTGTGATGCGGATACTGGCGCGCTATAAAACTACATCATCATCATCATCATCATAAGACATAGTATTTTGACATCTGTCCACAAAAATCCATGTGTACAGGAGTGAAGTGTCTGTTAACTGGTTTAAAAGACTCTCGTGACCGGCGCATTGACGAGGGGAAAGTCCTCAGTCAAGTGTGTGCCGGACTCTTCTTCACGCTTGGTTGAACTCGAGACGGATGATGACATATCGAGGTATTTCTACACCTGTTGGATTATTATTACCTGCATTTTGCACACAAAGTTGCTTATCCGACATTAGGGGCAGTGCAGCAGTTACAACCTCAGCCATTAATAGCTTTAAAGCTCAAACACTCAAAACAGAAATGGAAGAATTTTTTAAAAGGAAATGAGAGCTAAGGAAAGTATAAAACCTTTAACAGAAAATTAAACGGTTGTCTGGTCAATAAGAGTTTTGAGAGGTATGCGCGCGCACACACAGATGGAAGAGTGAATTAATTTGTCGGTAAGTGTCTGTGAGTTGAATATCTACACAACAGATTTGCTCATTATTTTCCTTTCACAACAGCAATCGATTGTTTTGTTTGTTTGTGTTTTTTGTTTGTTTGCTGTTGCCTTTTTATAACACGAAGTAACTTAATTATGCAACTGACTTGTGAAAGTACTACCAGTATTTTACTTCCTGTCTGTGTACAACAGTTGAGTCCTATGGAGCTGACGATGTCGGCGTTGTTGTTGACGGATGAGATGTTGACAGCGGTACGGCAGACCACGGTAGCGCAGTGGTAAAGCACTAGTCCTTGAGAAAGTAAGGGTCATGACCTCAGACTCCTCCAGCACAAGTATGTGTCTCCTGCTTTCTATTTTCTACAAAACATTTGCTAACAGATGCTTAAGATGTTGAACAATACGTGTTTGTTCTGACAGACGCGCGCGTGTGCGTATGTGGTGGGGAGGCAGGGTTCAGGGTAAACGAAATGTCTGTGTGTGTGTGTTTTGGTTATCATTCTCGCCTGCCTGCTTGACAACATACTTTCTACAACCTGACAACGTCTGTTATCAAATGGTGATAGCAACAGCAAGAACTACATCAATGGCTTCAACATATCACCATAGAAATATTCGCATTCATGCTCAAGTCTGTCGTTGACTGACCCTCGTTACTCGAGAGTCAAATCGTTCTTACAGCATCAGTTTACAAGTGGCTGGGGAGGAGGGCTGACGGTACCTACCCTTCCCCACTTTCCTCCTCCCTCCTCTGTATGACAAATGTTAGGGTCGCCAAGTCTGCAGGCGGATGTTGCCAGCATGTGGGAATAAAAGAAGGATTTATTTTCCGCCTCCTTCGAAGCTCCTACACTCGAACCCTCGCCATTGTTCCCTTGACCTCCCAGACGGCAGCTTTATCTGCAGGTGCGTGGTCGCGAGCCTGTCAAACGTGCACGATGTAACGTCCTCAACGACTTTTATTGCCACGTGACTCCTGCTTCCTTCTACAGCTCGAGCAAAGCTCGAGAGGTTGAGCAAACTACTTGTTGTGCACCCACGATGTCAGATTAGCAAGTCTCTGAAACGCTCGTGACCGACGACAGGCTTTTGCTGTCCTTCAGTCCATCCATGAATTATGATCTACCTCTTCATTCTTCCCACTTTCACTACAAATGGTCTTTCGTTTGGACCAGAGCGTTTTGACAGTTGGAGGCAGTCGGTTAGTGTAAGGGGGGATCGCTTATCACTAGGGCAGTGAGGGTCAAGTGGTCGGGTCGTGGTCTCCAGTCGACGAGATTTCTGTCGAGATTTTGCGGTTGTTTATACCGGGCTGGAGCAGCTCGCCATCATATATCATTAATTGCTGAGTCGGCCTAAAAGACCCCAGACCCCAATCCTTGGCGAAGTCGACAGATCCTGTAAACTACATTCCTGTCAAGTTATATTCACAGGAGAACCAGTGTCGACCCTAACAAGTCCACCCTAAGCCTGGCTTGGATGATGCCGCACGTATAATGTAAGATGGCAGGACGGCTGTCAGGCTGTGTGCCCTTTACACTGACCAGGACTGGTTCCCCTCTCCCCGATATCCACCTCACAAAATATCTGAGCATCACTCGACCTGTCGTACAGGGAAGATGACATCCATTAGAATCAGGAAAAAAAAAGATCCCTTACCGGATAGCCTGGGTCACGTGTCTTCATTACATACAAGGACAGGGAGCAGATAAGGGAAAGATAACACAACGAAAAGGGAAGGAGAGAAGATAGCAGTGGATAGGTACCAACTGATAATGATCCATAACCCGCAAACTGTTCTTCTTTACATCAATGGTTTATTCATTCTCTCACAAAATGATAGCGAATAAACACAAACGTCCGGTGGTAAACTTTAACCCACATACCTACTTCTAAACTTGTAATATCTCGTGTGTGTGTGTGTGTGTGAGTGTATGCGTGCGTGTGTGTGAAAGAAAAAGAGGAGGAGGAGACGAAATTTGCTCTTTGTTGCTGGTTGCTCCAGTTAGCAACACTTATTGTTAGTTATTGCTTGTTGCTCGTTGCTCCAGTCAGCGACACTCGTTGGTCCTCGTGGTCGAGAGACTACACACTCGCAAACACTCCAGACGCAAGTGTTGGTCTCCTTGTCTAGAAAATTGGGGCAAGGTGTCAGCAGGTATCGCATCCTTACTCCTGCTTCTTCCCCTGCAGATGTTCAAACTTTGTCGAACTAACTGACCCTCCGCCGTTGACGAGCGCAGGTCTGCAGGTCGGAAGGTTATATCCGGCCGTCTTGGCAATGCTGTGAGAAAGCAAAAGTATTTTGTCTGTTAACAAGCGAGGTCAAATCCCTCGAGTTTTAACACTTGACCCTGCAAAAAGATTTGCTTGGCAGCTATTTATAGAACAGATTCTTGTTCGTTTGACGCCGACGTCAGCGGCCGGCATCACTCAGAGCTCGCTAGAACTAATGTCAGCTGGGACCAGACATGTCAGCTGTGGGTGGGAATACAAGTTACAGATAAACACCCGACTTCACACCCTGAACATGACTACACGCTTAGCCTTATATCTCAGTGCTAACTGCGAGAGTCGCTAGAACCCAGACCTTGCCACCATCGTGTATGTCATTGCTGTCACCTCCCATCTCCGCCTTTAATCCCGGGGTGACGACCTCACAGCTGTGCCCCAGTTATGCCCCAGCTGTGCCCCATGTCCAGGCGATGCCCTGTAGTTCAGTACAGGCCGGCTGATCCCAGTTTAAACAGTTTCTGCTTTAAAACCTAGTTCCGTTAATCTGACAATACATGTCAACGGTATTCTTCTTTTGTTTCTTGTAAAATATTAACCTGGACAGTGTCAGGGATAATGATATCATGGTTTGTGTTGCCCCCAACCCCCCGTGCGGTAGGAGAAGGAAGGTGGCGGCGGAGGGCGTGACGTATCCAGTCTCGCGCCTGCACTTCATAACTGTCTCCTTACCCATACCGCACTCGACACTGGGCGTGTCCCCGAGGATCAGTTTCAGGAAAAACCTTTTTGTCCATCTACCTCTCCGTGTTTTCATCATCCATAAACAAGAGAAGAGTTCACTGCTAGAGAGCGGCTCGGCTGGTGAACCCAGGGAGCAAAGGCCTCACTTTCATGGGGGATGAACGAACAAAAACAATTATTATTTTGTGTCAAATGGCCTCATGAACGTGGGAATGGAGCACAATTTACACAATTACACATTTTTTTAAGTTTAAAGATGAAATGTTACCCCAAACATACATGTACAGACGCACGCACTTCAGACACTCTATCGTTACTAGGGTCGTCGGTATTTCCTTTTTATTCACTGAATGAATGGTGGGCTCTGACCGTGATTCTGGAAGCATCCATGAAGTAAATATATGGTTAAACAACTCGACCATACAAGGATAGAATGGTGTCCTTACTGTGTTTTACGAGTTCAGGTATTAATCCTTTGGGGCTAGCTGCTTTATTACCCTTAAGATATTTAATTGCACACATAGCTACCACAGATGTAATATCTCTATCAAGGGAATCTGTCTGATGTCTTCTTCCTTGTCATAATACATCGTATCTGGGTATCTATAGAGTTATTCAGTATACTTTAAAAATTATTTGAAAATGAATATGTTGCTTGTATGCATCTAATTAGTTTGCAATTTTCATTTTTTTTAAAAATCTTTTACAGCTTGCGATTTTTTAACAGCTTTCATTCTGAAATGATTTCTCTCTTGCACAATAACCTTTCTGCACACTTCAACTTTTTGATGGACAATTTTAGATCACCTGGTGTTCGTATCTGAGTCAGCGCCCGTCTAGACATGTTCTTTGCAGTGATACACTCAGCATCGAACCCTTCGTTCCCCGCTTGGCGCCCAGGAAGTCTTACTTTCTTCATCGCACCAGCCACAGACCTAAGCCTGCTTATGACAAAGTAGACAGCCGCACTCACCTCTCTATAAATATAGTTCTGGCTCTGACTACAGGTCTAAAATGTCTGATGAGTGCAAGTGGGACATGAGCACAGGTTTTCAATCCGGGTCCTACTGTAGTTTCTCGAAAGAAGCAATGCATCGCGCGAGGGAGGTGGGGTCAGCACGCGACTGATCGGCATGTTGCCTCCCCTGCCAGAAGGTTTTACCTCCCTCTCTCCTTCTCCCCAACGTTCCACTCGCTGCTCACTGGTTGCCAGGAGACATCTAGCGGTTGTGGTAGTCGTGTTTTAAGAGACTCAGAAGGTGACGTAAGACGTGACCGAAACCACCAGCGTGACGTGTCCGTTACTGAGTCGCGTGACGCGAAGTCACATGACCGATGTCATGTGAGGTTCAAGCACTGACCCAGGGACTGGCTGACCACGAACTTGTATTCACGTCCGTGAGCTGACCACAGACTGAGAGCTGACAGACTAAGGGGCAGGTAACTCCACCTCCCGGGCATCGAACTTTCACCTTTGGCCCTCGCGCTGTCAAGGTCGCGCCAACTGAACGTCCGGAACCGGTTGTACCAGTCGGTGCTGTTGCTTGCAATGTTTCAGATGATTAGCTGGTCAAAGTTCATTAATTTACGCTGTCATTATAACTGTAACCATCGTGTAAAATAATTACAGGCACAGAAATTGTCATTTCACTCAGTGCCAAACAATTGTGGGACCGAAAAAAAAATATTGCTTTTTTCGTAACCACAGAAAAAACTTGAAGACAGGATGCTCTCTGGAAGAGGATGACTGGTGTAACATGTGTTCTATCAGAAATCTGGGCCATTGTTTTTTCTGGTCCCTTCTTGTGTACCTGTCGTCTCACACACCAACTTTTCACGGAGCGTGCAATACTTGCTTGAGTGTATTCAAGTGTATCGCCTGTAATTCCATTTTGTAAATAATTTAATGGAATCATTCTTTAAAATACTTAAACATGACAGAAGAAGTCTTCAGTCCTTCATTCGTATTATCTCTGGTCTTTGTTGGCTGTAATCGCCCGATGCTGCTTTCAACATTTCATTAATTTTGAAAGCCGAATGAATCTGGTGTCTTACATCATGTTGAGATAAATATAGAATTAATAATACCATTATAACTTTCATTAAGGAGTTTCTTTTCCAAGACTTGAAACAGTGAACCGTTTTTGTGGTGAATGCGAGAATTGATCGACAATGGATACATCATGGCGTGGGAGGAGAAATGCCGGCTTGCTATTGATTGGCATTTCACTTTTAAGTTTCAGATATAACAGAAGTAATACAAGTCAAACAAAAACAAAACCTGGAGAACAAGCTTCTAGAATTGCTGCCATGTTGAAACGTCTCATCTTCGTTTTTGTCTAAAAATAGGTATGATCATATCCATAGCTGCCAACCGGAAGTGTTGCTGGCGAGTGAGCAGTTTGTCGATCTACTCGATAAGCGGGTGAGCGGCGCTGATGCTGAAGCTGTGCGTCCTTTGGTTTGTGTGATGTAAGATCCGACTAAGGGAGATAACTCAACAAGGAAATTACACGTTCGTCTGACGTCAGATGAGAGTGATGTGTTTATCGTTCATCTGACGTCAGATGAGAGCTATGTGTTTATCTTCGTCTGACGTCAGATGAGAGCTATGTGTTTATCTTCGTCTGACGTCAGATGAGAGCTATGTGTTTATCTTTTGTCTGACGTCAGATGAGAGCGATGTGTTTATCTTTTGTCTGACGTCAGATGAGAGCGACGTGTTTATCTTTTGTCTGACGTCAGATGAGAGCTATGCGTTTATCTTTCGTCTGACGTCAGATGAGAGCTATGCGTTTATCTTTTGTCTGACGTCAGATGAGAGCTATGCGTTTATCTTCGTCTGACGTCAGATGGGAGCTATGTGTTTATCGTTCGTCTGACGTCAGATGAGAGCTATGCGTTTATCTTCGTCTGACGTCAGATGGGAGCTATGTGTTTATCGTTCGTCTGACGTCAGATGAGAGCTATGCGTTTATCTTCGTCTGACGTCAGATGGGAGCTATGTGTTTATCTTCGTCTGACGTCAGATGAGAGCTATGCGTTTATCTTTTGTCTGACGTCAGATGAGAGCGATGTGTTTATCTTTTGTCTGACGTCAGATGAGAGCTATGCGTTTATCTTTCGTCTGACGTCAGATGAGAGCTATGCGTTTATCTTCGTCCCTGGTCAAACAAAGAAACTTTTTCTCCTGCGTCTGACGTCGACATTTTCTGATGTCCTTTCTGTAGATTACGTCACATCTTCCCTCGCTCCAATGAAGAGATAGTGAAGACCTAGGGAACAGAGTCGTGTGTACAATCGGTTGCTAGGCAGCGGCTAGCTAGATGGGTATAAATACGAATTAGCTAAAATTTTCATTTTGATGGGGTGTAACCATATCCAGGTAACGCCTCACGACATCTCGCACACCTGTCCAGAACAGTTTTCGGCCCAAACTCTTACTGACGCCCTCAACAATTCTCGCCAAACATCGAAGGCTATCATCAACAGACGTTTTTCTCCATCAACATGAACTGCTCGATTAGCTGCTGGGAGAATGAAACGATTTCATTCATCCACTTCTGACAGACAAGTGCAGCGCGCGTTGATAGAAATGGCAGCAAATTGCAATCTGTTTTATGATTGGGAGAAATTTGCAAAATTTGCGGCCAAGGTCAGTTTGGGTCAAGTGCTCATTCTGTTGCCATGGTTTTGTCTTGATGTTATTTGGAAACTTAACTGTTTTACTCCGGCGTCAGCAGCTAGAGAAGGCTTCGTGGTGCACTCGACTGTAGAGCTAGCCTCCATCCAGCACTTGCAAGCTTGTCAGGGGAGGTAAAGCCACCCGCAATCCACTTGACGAGACACTTATAGACTTGTCAGGGGAGGTAACCCGCATTCCACTAGCCTAGACACGGCGAACCACTTAGGTTTGCTGTCCCTGCTGTTAGTCGGTTATGCGACTGTCTGCCTGCTATCTTTACCAGCAAGTTTAACGACATTGTGGTGTCCTGCTGTAGCCCTGTCATCAACTGTCAGATCCTGTCAGAATTTCAAGTTGTCGACCCTGAGCTTTATCGCGCTGGTGGCGATCGCTTTATCTCCTTGATGGTTCAGCCAAACGATTTGTGAACACCAGTGTGTGGGGATGAGCTGTGATTGTAAGGAGGTGGTGTTGGCGATGATCTGTGTGACGAACATGAATGTCGATGGTGTAGTCGATTGTTGCTGTTGTCCTACGCGATGTTTGATCATTGATTCGTTGAGCTGCTTCCTAGCTGCCCTCGGGGTCACACAAGTTGTGCACCTGGCTGCAGCAGGTCGACTGGAGGACAGAGAAAATGACCAACGGAGTGCAGGCTCGTGATGGCAGCCCCCCGGGGTGGGGGCAAGCAAGATGCTGCACACATCACGCAGGCCGTTGGCTGTACGTGTCACCAGGCATCGAGCGCCATCAAGGGTCACACAACTGTCACACGGTACAGCAATCAGCTTGCCTTCTTATCGCATAATTCGAATTGTTTCAACAGTCAAGTTCGGGCACTTCTCTGGTTTCCTCATTGACGGCACGTGCTCCTGTGCAAAGTTCGGTCTAGGAAATCACCCCGACAATCATGCGCAGAAGTCGAGTGCGCAAACAACTTCGCCTCCTCTTCCCCCATTCTCCCCTTCCAGGTGATTACTGATCGTAGAGTACAACTCGCCATTAGTCAGAGAACGAGGCTAACCATTTGTCCAAGCTGGAAGTTAAAGAAATATTCCGAGAAGCCGATCTGATGAGTAAGGGAAGGGGCACCGGCTGAGGGTGGAGGGTGGAGGGCCTCCAGACTAATCCATACAATGACGACTTTGCCTACATGTTCATCGATATTTTCCGGCTGAGATACGAGGGGTCGGAATACTAATGTTTACATACCTGTCGGGCCAATATTTCCACGTCAGCACGAGCCCTTGACTTTTACTGTCGGCGTGAACATCATCAGCGCCGATGCAGCGAAAGTTTGACGACAGATGGCGCCGTGAGGTCAAGGTGACGGATGTTATCGAGCGACTGGCAATTCTTGTAGTCATTTCTCGGGTAGCTACCCTGTCAAGCTTATTTCATGCCACGGATGTCAGAGGAAGCAAGCCAACTATCCATCACGATAAAGGGTTAATGGAGCTGATCACGCACCGTTGGAAGCAGCGACTACCACAACAAGGATTTGTTTTGACTCGCTAAGCTGCCACAGCTCCATCAGCAAGACAGCAAACCGCATTCTGCTTCATATTTTTTTCTACATATATTTTAGCAGATATTTTGTCGCAATTTTCAGCGAAGGGAAGGAGTATTCTTTTTGTAGTTTAATTGAAATATACTTCTATTCACACAGTTAGTGTTCATTTGATGTTTTCTTCCTAGTCATCGTCGTGTGACGAAACGACAGCCAGGTGGCGAGGGCTTATCGGACAAAGGGGATGGGACTGTGGGAGCGATGATGTTTCTGATGGAAGGAACATCGGAGGTAGAAGAGGAAGCAGGTAGTTGAGGCTAAGGAAGGTTATCAGCTTAGTCCGGACACTAATCTTAATCCTGCCAGGATGCTATCGTGGTGGTCAGTCGCGTCTCGTTAACCACAATCAACATCAACCGACGAGAGGATTACGAGTACTGAAAGGTCACCCGACATCTCCGTGACCTCTCCAGGCGTGGGTACTGTCCATCGCCAGTCTTCCCCGGTCTGTCAATCGGTGATCAGGCAGGAGTGAGGCGATGACACCATTAACACCTCCACCTGTAGGTGTGGTCGGTGTCGCTAGAGAACAGTCTGTAGTAGACGTGTGTGTGTTATTCTTGGCAAGTTTGGGGAGGTCAGAAGGTTAGGATCAGAACTGGCTGGCGAGGCAACCCTGTGACATGAGTGTGGAGAGACAGACATGAATTCTCACTTTATCTGTGAGTGACTGAGAGATGATAATGACTTTTTTGTGTTTGAGCCTCACAGCCTCGCTTTGGAACACCACGATCCACCCCACACAAGAATTGTCAGTGAACATTTAAACATGGTTGTCTTCTCTTTGACTTTGGGCGACAGTAAGACCCACCTCCATCCCCTGTTGTTATACTCACACAGTTCTCCCTGTCGTCTCTGTAGAATGTAGGAGAAGGTTCCCGGCATTCCATGCACAGAGGAAGTGAAAAATGCATGTTCATGCACGAGTGTAGGACGAGGTGCGCACTGGAGTCAAAAATCGACATTCACAAAAAGTCATGCTCTTTCGCGATGCGCGACGGAAATGTCAGGGTGTGTACACAAAGATTGTCTTCACCCTACTAAAGATCGCAACAAAGTGCATCAACTAGGGTAGACATGAAAACAAACTGACATCGGCACACAAATCAACCCGGGGTCATTCTGTCAACCTCATTCCAATGTTGTGTTTATAATGTCACACACCCAGCCATCATTTTACTTATATTTTCAAAAGTACAATCTTTCCAGGTGTGTTGAGGTTCGTTCTTCCTCGTCGCCCAAGCAAGAGTTTGTTTTCTCCAAAAGTAACATCAGTACATATTTATATACCTGCTTGTGTAAGTGGTTATACAGCTGTCTTAATGCGCATGTCTACATAGTTTATTATCTACATTGCTATAATTTTGCACTGCAGGTAAAGGTAAGTAGACGAAGAAGGAACCAGAGTACCCGGACAACATCCCCGACGAAATCCACATCCACACGGAAGTGTTCATACCCCGAGGTTGGCCTCGAAGCCAGGATCACCCCAGCACACGTATACAGCTGCTTCCGTACATTCTCATGTGGTGTTTATACAGCTGTTTCCTGGGGTTTATACAGCTGCTTTATGAGGTTTGTGCAGCTGCTTCATGAGGTGTTTATACAGCTGCTTCTTGGGGTGTTTATACAGCTGCTTCATGAGGTTTATACAGCTGCTTCATGAGGTGTTTATACAGCTGCTTCATGGGGTGTTGATACAGCTGCTTGATGGGGTGTTGATACAGCTGCTGTATTAGGTGTTTATACAGCTGCTTGATGGGGTGTTGATACAGCAGCTTCCTGGGGCGTTTATACAGCTGCTGTATGAGGTGTTGATACAGCTGCTTCATGAGGTGTTTATAGAGCTGCATCTGTGAGCGTTTATAGAGTTGCTCCTCTGTACACCTGCTAACGCACCGTGGAGACAGGTGTCGCTTGTCGCTTGTCGCCAGGAATTTTCCCAACTTCTACCGATTTACTGCCTTCCTGACGCCACGGGGGCTCGCGCCGATGTCTCAGGTAGATAAAGGTGTAAAGGTGTAAGTGGATCTTCGTGCTCCTGGCACGCTGGGTAGCGGTTCGTGGTGTCGGGTCTCCACAAAAACATTGCCACTGGAGACAGCAGCAGCCGTGACTGCCACCGCTCCGACGGGGCGACAGAAGACAGGAGCGGACGACAGGAGGGTGGGCACGCGGCAGACCGTTCCGCATGACTGTAACCGTTGTGCGGGTGCCGTGCAGGTGTACGAGGAACTCGGTGATGAGGAGGAAAGTTGTCAGCTGCTCACCTGTGCACCTGTGTTGTTTTACCTTGGTTACGCAGCACACTTTTCATGCGCGGCCCTGTCACACCTGTGCGGATGCTGACAAGGAGTGAAGAGTTGTCTTGTTGGTGGAGTTGTCCGCTGCAGCTGTGGTGAGGGCTGCAAGCAGAGTGTTTGCGGATGCTGTACACCTCAGCAAAGTTTGTCGCACAAATGTCCAACCATCCATTGTCATTGAGTCACTCGCTGCCTCCTGGCGAGGACGGTTGTGAAGAAAAAAAATTCCAACATCTCTCACTACGTGGACATCTTCACGCTCTGTAGTCGACTTCCGGTGTATTATTTTACGACAATGTATTTACGAGCTCCAGAGGCGGTAACTTTGAACCAGAGGGAACAATGTCTTTGAGGTAGCAATGGATCAGAAGCTATGTGCGATCCTCCGGCTGACAAAGACCTTGGTGTCCGTCTCGTCTTCCCTTACCTGTAGAGCATTCCCTGGGGTTCGCACCTTTGACTGAGGTAAACCTACACCAGGAGCAGAATAATGCCCACGGTCCATACCTGCGGCGTTACTATCCGTCCTCGTGTCTTGTTACCTGAACTCTGACCCTTCTTCGTCTGTCTCATCAAGAAGCTTGTGCAGGAACTTGGTTCTAGCTTACTGGGAAGTATTCTTCGTGTCTTTCGCCTTTTCTACAGAGAGACCACCTGTCAGCAGGCAATCGTCTGTAAAATGTCCACAGGGGGCGTCCCGATGTCACGTGCTCAGAACTCCGCCTTGCCTCAGAAATCTGCCTCTATAGTGCGGGTGCGTCGTATTTAAATATAATTTAATGGAGGTAGATAAGGAAGAAAACAACAATAAGAATTGTTACAAAGAATTGTTACCTGCAGGGCCAAACCGTTGTAACCAGGTGGTGAATCCTAAACATAGCTTAGCACTAAGTGTTTGGGCTGATGTAGATCACTCGACTCTGATCCTCTGATTGGATTGGGAGGGAAAAAATAAACTTCGTCTCTCATTGCAAGAACATTGATGTTACCATAGAGACAGAATTGCGCGTACCTGCCGCACAGTGATACCTGGCACCACCTGTGAAACTCGATGATGCAGCGAGTCTCCATCTAAATGCATTTGCAGTAAGAGATTAGATATCAGTGACATACGAACTGAACACCTGGACATACAGGCACTAAACATCAATACAGGGTTGGTTAAATGTTCTTCTTTCCTACACATCAACCACTTACACTCGGAAATTCGTGGGTGGATTTCCTCGTTTCTCCGGGTAACAGACTAACGACCTCAATCAAGCTGAGTGTCTCAATTTTTAAAAATAACTTTGAAAAGGCTTTGTACGAAAATGTTGAAAAATAACTTTGTAGAGTCTTCTGATGGAATATATGAGTACCCTTGTGCGCTAAAGATCCTGTTGACAGTCAGTGTGGGTGGAAGTAACAAACCAAGTTCCCATCCACATGAGCCTGGCGGGTTGCCGAGCATTCAAACTCAGGCGGTATTAAACGTGGCAGATCCTCCACCCACTTCCCAAACTCCGTGTTCAAGCTAGCGTGTCCACAGGTGAATAACACGTTATTAATAACCTGACCAGCCGCAGGTAAACGTCACGGCTCGGACGCGGTGATCCGTAAAGTATGTCGCGGTCAGGCGACGCTCTGGTAGTCACGTGATGCCCTCGACAGCCCGGCTCCGAGGGGAGGGGAGAGGAGGAGGAGGTGATGGTGGTGGTGGTGAGGGTGGTGGTGGAGGTGGTGGGCTTGTGGTGAGGAGGGCTCTAGATAGCCACGCGCTGGCAGCAGCTTGTAGTCCAGTAACCCCCGACATCCGGTCAGTGTGTCAATGATGTCAGCATTGGTTATGGAACTTATTCTGGAGAGGAAGAGAACGTGCATTGCATGTTTGGGAGAGAGTCAACATGATCGTCAGGAACACGACGAAGGATATCATTTATTGTTGCAGCCTTGTGCTGCACGAGCCGACAGGTCGTTAAACAGGTTCTGTCGCCGCGTGACAGCTGTCTTTGATTTGTCCGGCTTCCATTTAATCAGGAGAAGATTAATAAGATGACACTAGGTCAGTTAATTAACTGAGCAGGGAGCTTGATGTAAATAATACACTTGTAACTCAGGCAGGGACAATCTGCTCGTTCTGGACTACAAACAATGGAGTGACGAAAGATAAATCTTTTTACTTCTGAACTTCGTGATAAGTTCTCATGTCTTTTATTTGCTGCTCGGAAATAATTTTCCCCTGAAGGCAATAATTCTGCAACTTTCGTTTTGTCAAAACTATTAAAAGCTTGTTCGAGCACTGATTGTTTTTTACACAATTGCTTTTTCTACCCTATGATAAGCTTTATGTGCGATTTCCAGAGATATGAAATGTTTCGTCTGTCTCAAGTGTCTCAGAGAGAATTTCAATGTCAGAAGAGAGTTGTGTTTCTACCTGGTGCATCAAGAATCAAGTGAATGATGGAAAAAATAAATAAGGTGTATATTGCATCCCGCTCTCAGATCCCAACAGAACGATTATTACTACAGCGTCTTGTTCTCGGGGAGTTATGGTTATGGTAATGGCTGTCATTTAATTACATCCGGGTATTTCATGAACAGCTCGCACCAGCGACTTCTTGCACTCTCATACACACAGATTTTCTTAAACACGTATATTCATTACATACATGCAGACACAAAATTAATATATTCAATCGCAAACAGTTTAAAGTCATACAACTGCACCTGTGTCCGCACCAGTATATTTTGTGTCAGTGCACCTGTTCCCAACACACCTGAGTGCACCTGAGAAAAGGTAAACGTGTAATATTCCCTAGAATGTGTAATTTCGCCCATGGTGCCCACCAACACTGGCCAAAGTCCAAGGTAGGAGTGAAAGAAAGGTGGAAAGGTGCTGTGACTGCTGACACACCTGTTATCCACCTGGCAGGCAAGGGTCCGTGACAGGTGACCAACAGTTGCTCGCAGCGCGTGAAGGATCCCAGTCAAGCAGAGAGAGAGAGCACTTGACACTGGTGGAGGAGGAATAAAGGACGACAGGGGCGAGGCATTTTTCAACATCATCGTCCTCACGCGCTGGAGTTGCTATTCTCGTCTTGTCATCGACGGCAGTCAGTCCATCCATCACGGGACACGATTTGCATACGGGAACAATTTGGGGGTCGGACAGGGCGCGAGCTGGGGGTCCCAAAGTCTCACGACCGAAGAAACTGAGAAATAGTATCAGATGATAGTGGGTGGCTCCTCCTCTCTCTGTCTCTCACGTATCTAGTTTTACTACTGTTGGAAAATAATGGGCGGGCTGTCGTATCTAGTTCTACGTAGACACCATCGTCCCCTACCACCACTACTACCATCTCCACTTCCCAGCCTTTCTTGTAGAACAATGATGCCTTTTGTTCCATAGTGACATACAAGTCCACAGGCTGGTGTGTATGTCAGCGTGAATGTGAGTAAATTAATTTAGAATACACACTACAGAAAAAAGATGGGTATGTAACTATTTACATAACCTGCAGTAGAAAGTAAACAAGAGTATCCTGAAGTTACTGTCCAAGCTACTCTCTACATAACCAATGAGCGAAAAGATAGAATGAATAAATTGTAATTCCTTTCTCTTAAAGACTTGGGAATATCTAAATGAATACAGAAATATAAGGACACAAGGTAGGTTTTTCTTTCTTCGAACATTCCTCCCTTCTCTACTCGCCAGCTTCTACTCGCGATGTTTTCAAGAGCACCACAGTTTTTCATCCTGCAGGTGAGATTTCACCTGTCGCAATTCATCACCTGCGCTTTCCTTGCCCCGGTCATCTCCCGCGGTCCCGTTGGCACGAGGGTCGACCCGCGCGCTGCCAAAACGAGGCGAGGGCCGGTGAGCCACTCCGACACGAGGCTTCACCGTGCGAGGCTCGCCGTGGGTCCTTGACACTGTGCCAGCCCAGCAGACGACAGCCACCACAAGTCGCTGGTGGGAAGCAAGGCAGTCACACCACGGCCCTCCACAACCACGCTGGAGTTTGGAGGTGCGACACACTTGTCCTCCGTGTGCCACAGCTGCCCTGCCCCAACTTTTGTTTGCCGTGCCCCCTGTGTGTGCGCGCGCGAGACTCAACAGCTCATGCATATTCATGCCGCACTCCAGCCAATCACAGTCGACCTCAATCTGCGTTTCTCCGCCGTACGCAGGAAAGAAAGTTTGGGCAAAACAAACACATCGGGCCGCCGTGAGCGTAGGTCGTCGTCACGCCGCCTCTCTCTTCTCCTTCCTCCTCTCGTCCTCGGGATTTGTACGCTGGCGGTTGTACTCACCTGTGCACGTGTGTAGTTTTACCTGGGTTACGCCGCGCACTTTTCACACACGGCCCGTGGCACACCTGTGCGGATAGCGACAAGGAGTGAAGTGTTCTGGTGGTGGTGGAGGTGCAGCTGCGGGGAGAGGGGTACACGAGTGTTGAGGACGTCCACCCCCCAGTTGGTACTCGCTGTACCCGGTGTGTACGACAGACCCTCGTGTGGGTCCGTGCTTCAAACCTCGCGGTAGTCGCGCGCTGCACGCCAGGCGTCGCGTCGTTTTGACGTACGGTGTCGCTCCTGCTGTGCGACAACGCCAACTTTCACAAGAGTTGTGGTTCTTTAACTGGGTGTTCGGCGAACCTCCTCGGATAGCTTCATTATGACGTAAACAGCTCACCTGTCGGGCACAGGTGTTGTTGGTCTTAAGTGATTAGTAGCTGTGGTATTGCTTCTGTACATGGGGGGTTCGGATTACCTCACACCCCCCCACCTCACATCACACGTGAAGGTGGTTGGTTACGTTTGAACAGATTGTGTGCAGCCTGCCAGACATCAACAACAGTTTGCTCCACCGACGGATGACTTGAGCAGCAAGAATACAACGCAAGTCGTCTGTGACGCCGACAGCTTTTTTTTGCGGAGTACTTACAGCGGAGTGTATACGTGACCCCTGACCCTGTGAGACCATCATGGAGTTAGGAGCTACGGTGATGTTGCGCCTGATCGTCGCCTGTCTCGTCTTGGCGGCGGAGGTCTGCTGCTGGCAGATGGACTGGAACCCCAACACTGTCACCCGACTGCCAGGTAAGACGCTCAGCGCCACAAGTTTCAAGGCAGGAGGGGAGACAATCCGCTCAGCCTTGTTGAAACACGCTCACACGCATAGCACACACAGGCTTGTAGATTTATTTCATATCTGTACACATAAACTAAGAGACACGCACGCACATCTACAGTACAAATGTTGACTACGCCCCCTTACCTACGTGCGCGCACACACGCGTGTCTTGCGGTTGCACCCTGGTACGTTTTCATTACCTTCCGCCTGGAGTTACCGTGACCTCACATCCGGTGTTTGCTCGGGACAGTCTCATCACTCTAACCTGTATTTTTTATAATGATCACGCGGAAGCTAATTTACCTGTTGGGTGGCGAGTTTCTCATCTACCCTCCCCTCACCTTACTTTCTGTCTGTGTGTGTGCTTGAGTAGTTTGTGGCTTGCCGTGGTAATTTCTTACTCATCCCTACCCACCCTACATACACCCCTCTGTTAACCGTCTGCTCCAAGTCTTGTTTCTTACCAAGTCTCATGAGAATCCTACAGTTTCCACCCCTTTCATCTCACAGCAAACAACCCCTTTAATCTTACAGTTGATATTCTCTCTATAATCCTCTATCAGGTTGTTTGTAAGACAGAAACTGTTTTGAAAGTTAGCCGAGAGTTCCTACTGGTGTAGTGATATGACGACACTTCCGTAACTGACGGTGTGTGTGTGAACATTCGTAAGTTCATTTTCTAACAAATTGTTGATTGAATGCAGTTTGTGAACTGTGCGGAAGGTGGTGGGATGTCTGGAGGTGATGGCACGTGAAGTAGACCTGTTCCTTTTCGACTGTTTTTGAGAAAATAAGTTTCCGCCTGTCCAGTTGGTCAACACGATCTACCGGTGTCAGAGACCGTTTGATGTTGTACTGTGATTTGATTGTTGTATCGTACATCCATTGTATTTATATCGCGGTTTTATTTGCTGTTGTATCGTGATTCCATTAGCTATTGATGGAATCGTGATACCATTAGCTATTGATGGTATCGTGATTCCATTAGTTATTGTGCCGTGATTCCATTAGCTGTTGTACCCTGATTCCATCAGCTGTTGTATCGGGATTCCATTAGCTGTTCTGCTATTGGTTCTGTCACGATTCCATTGACTGTTTTGTTTTTCTATTGGCTAATTGTTTGGTACTTCTGGTACCAGGTATTAATGGACGGAGGTATCGGGGTAAACAGACATTTCTCCACTGTAGTTTAAAATGGATGAGGTGGTTTCTCGTTGCGACACCACCATTAATCAGAAAGCGGATCTTCCGGTTTTCGCGGGACTTGTACTACTATCAAGGGGTATCAGTCATTGTGCGTGTGTGTGTTTACTTAGCGATAATGCTCCGTAATCCGAGAAGCGTGATTGCTATGCTAGTCACGTGGTCTCAGTATTTATAGGTTTAGGAAATGTAAGTGTACTGTTTAGTTCCTCTGACCTCTCCTTTCACGATCACTCGTCTTAATGGTTTTGTCCCAGTCCACCCAGCATTGGTAAGCGGTCCAGTGGCACAACGATTAACACCTGTCACCAATACAGTGAGAGTTGGCTGTCCTGGGTTCAGATCTCGCCTCGGGCACGCTGTTCTTTCTCTGCATGTGGCATCTGTTTACATGGCTGGCTGTCTTGCCGTGGTTTAGCCTTAGTTACTGGCTCGGCGTTAAACACCTATTTACCAATTTCCACCCAGTTTTGGTGGTGATTCCCCCCCCCCCCATCTCTACTCGCTTGAGCTTGTCTCTCACCTGAGCTAACACGAAGCACGCGCACCAGCGTCCAGCCCACGCAGGAAGTACCGTCATCCATGCATAGAGGGCGCGCGCAGCCGTCCGTGGCACGAGACCTTTACACGCGTCAGTAGAGCGCGACATGGCGGTGTTCTCAGGACCGCTGACTCCCACACCTTGTACAGCCATGGGAAAAACGGAATCCTCCCCACTGCCATCGCCAACCTGTAATGGCGACAGGAACATTTCAGACAAACTGCACGAGACACGTGTTCCAACAAGTCAACGCCGCTTGAATAACAACGACTGCACCGAGCACCAGGATGTCACCCTGGGGACAAAATATAATTGACTTACCACGTGACACGAGCAACATCGCACTGCACTTAAATACAGTTGCGCGGAAGTTACTCAAACTATTCTGACAGACCTCACTTGCTTCCAGAGCTAACGAGTCCAAACAAAGTAAAAAAGTAAATAAAGAATCTCGATCTTTAAGCTCTCGTTTACTTTCTCACTCAACATTTATTATGAGTATGTCCGTTAATATCACAACGGACAAGGCTGAGTGAGTTTCTTGTATAGATTTACATGTATATGCACAAAAAATCACACAGATGTTGCTGGTATCAGTTTATACATTAACCCCGATATTTTGCCCTTTTGGCATTGACCTTTCGGGCCACATTTTTCCCGCGCTCTAATTGGCTGAAATTTTATTGTTCCCATCGAAGGTGGGAAAAACAATTTGGCCCTCGGGAAGCTGACACTATTGACCGCCGACAGACTTTTTGTGTCGGGCATGCTGCACGTGAACCAGTTTGTGAACAGGGAATTGTGAGAACCACATGTGACATACAGGGGAATCACTTCTCGGTGGGATGGGAATGCGGGCTGTTGGACGGGGAGGGTGGGGAGAGAGAGGGAGGGAAGGGGAGGCAAGTATGTGCTGAGGTCTCGCAGGTTGCAGGACTACACCAGCTCCTGACTGACAGAGTGTTTATAAAAAGTCTGTTCCGGTTTACAGCATTCCAGTCAACAAAGCTTACCTGAATGATGTGCTAGTATGTAGCCAGCGCCTGAGGGCAACAACAACAACATAGTCCACCTGTGTGGGGGGAGAGAGAGGTTCAAGCCCCTGACTGGCAGTTGTTAACACGACGATAGTTTACCCAGGAACTTCCGGCGACACCATCGCTGATCTCTCACAAGAACAAACAAGGCTGCAGTCCTCCTGCTCCTGAAAATCTCCTGAACTGGGCGGAGTTTGAGTACATGTAAACCCGATTCTCCTGTTATTTCTTATCGTTAACAACCGCCACACACACGTTAAGTAAGGACAGTCGAGAATTTACAACTCTGCTCTACTTTAATTTTTCTTCCTTCCTGTCGTCCTCATTTTTATTGACCATTCCTCACCAATTAGCTGCATAACCTTTTTGTTTGAAAATGGAAGAATTTCCTCGTGTTACTTTGATAAATCTTGGTCGTTACACGACGGTTGTGCTGCTCACGTGACAAGCCATCCTCCGCCGCAGTGGCAAGTCGCTCGCCCCTGAGGGGAGACCACTTGACCGCCTGTCGGCCTTTGGTCTGTCGCTCCTGCTCGCCTTCAGTTTGCTTTTCCTCCGCAAATCTCTTGTCTGCCAGTAATCACTTCCCACAAAACGCAAACTTTGTTTGTTTAGCCCCCCGAGTGATCCCATTCGCGGGATTGGGCGACTTATTTTTGCACGACCCCTTCCGACCTTTGAACTTTGACGACGGTGTTAAATTAAGAAAGTTTTCTTTGCTCGGCGCTAATAAAGTTAAACCTCGCCATAAATGTTTTGTTGGATGTTGCTGTTAAATGTTGTCGACGCCGCAGGGTAGCTTTTTAAGCAAGTTTAACTGTCCTGCCAAAGTGGTCGCTGTTGTTTATGACTTGAACTGTTGTTAAAGTTTCTGAAATTTTTCTCTAGTCAAGTATGGAGGTGTGAACACCTAAAACCGGGGTCAGTTTTTGACCCCATGAGTGGTGTGATCGCACTGCCAGGGTTGGTTCTGTACATTTTTCATGTGTCATGCTGACTGTCACGCAGGATTAAAAAAAAAGTTCTGGAGATTTGTTGATAATGGGGTTTGTGTGTTCCTGGAGGTCTGGGGATTTGAACACTGGGTGTTTGGTGTGGTGGAGAGTGTGTACAAGCATGTCAGTCTTGTTGTGAAGAATGTACCGAGTGAGAGACGGTGTCTGCCACCAACCTCTCGACCAACTCTCGTTAATCTTTCATTTCTTGTCGACTGAAGTTTCGGTGGGATGTGGGGTGGAAGGGAAGGGAGGAAGAGAGGTCAGGTATGGGGACTACTCTGTGTACTTCGTGTGACTTTTACTGTCTTCAGGATATGACTATAAATATCGACAAGGAGCCTAGTGTGTGGTGTACACAGTGACTCACGTACTCAACAGGATCACCTTCGCTGTGCCGCGGGGGGAAAACCGCGGTGAGGTGCAAAAGATCGGGCTTTCTTACCTGTTAAAACAGGTGTGCCCATACAAGTATAGTCAGGTGATAAGTGAGTGACGCTGAACGTAAAAAAAAAACTTTTAAGGGGAAAGTCCTGCGAGCTTTGTGAGCGAGGATATACAGGTAAAGCGAGTCCCCGCGATCCTCCGTGTTGTTTATGATGAAAGCAGAAAAGACTGTTTGTAAAAAGCGACAGGTGTGAAGGCTGGGCTGACATTTTAAAAACATCGAACTAATGCTGCGTAAACAAATATCAGATAACAGAGAGAAGGTGTATTATGTCTTGAGTTACCCGCTGCTAGCAACTACACTTGTTGTGGAGGCCGAGACGGACAAATGACCAGGTATGACGTCACGTGGTAGTTACCCGTTAAGGTGTTTTTTGAACTGGTGTTGGTCACGTGCCAACACTGTCAATCCAGTTTTGTGTGCTTTTTAAAAGTCTGATGAATTTGTAGGCGCTTGTGCTGTTGCCTGGAATGTGTACACAAGAGTTTTGTTAACCGTGGGATAGTTGTTACGTCACCAGGTGTAATTAGCTTACAGGTGTGGTTGTTTGTCACACGAAAGATCAGTTTGTTTAATGATAATGAAGGGGAACTAGTTTGTGGACAGCGGGTCAGGCAAGCTCAGGAAACACGTGGTTTGGTGACATTCAGCAATGTGATCCCGAGGGCCACCGCTTACGTGTGTTGGCGAAGCGAGTGCTTAGAACATTGGAATCCGAACCCGGAAGAGCTCAGTTTCGATACCCGTGTGACGAAGCAAAACTTTCTCCACTCGACCTAACCCAGATTTCGGGAATGAATAGATGACTTTCATAGAGGATTTAAAAAATACGGCAGAGAAGGAAATGAGGAGTGTAAGGTGAGGGTTTAAACACTTCTCTCCCCAACGACTGAAAAATGTAAAGGTACCACCATTACGTTTTTACAAACATCAACACATTTGAATGTTTGCGTGATTTATAAACAAAAAACGTGTGTAGTGTGTGTGTGGGGGGTGGGGAGGCAACATCTGGCCGTTTTTGTCAATCGTCTCATACCTCCGCGGCGCAGTGTGTCGTCTGCTGGACGTGTGGGTGTCGGTCATTGACTGGTCACCATGTAGTGGTCCTAACGACCTTCCAGCTACACGATATGTCACATTAACGGTCTGCTTGAGGTCAAAGGTCGGGACTGTGGGGCTACAACCCCTTTGTGTGGCCTCCATTGTAACGATAGTAGTGTGACCTGTGGAGAGGTCTTACGATACGACAAGAACCCACCAGAACACATGACACACATTGTGGTCCCTTAACGACTTCCTGTTCGTTTGTCGTTGTCGCTGTATGAGTAGAAGTGGTGTTACCTTTCCTCTTGTGTTTCTTTTTTTCCCTCGTGAATTCATAGAAGTTTGAAGAGCTGCTCGACTGTACTTAGCGTATGTCAAGTTGAACTTCTAGTTGCAAGATTCTTTGTTGTTCACGAAACTGTTTCCGCCGAGAACACTTGGAGGAGAGTGTGAAGGTAGAAAGCTACAGCAACAAGTATACACTCGCAGACAATGTCAACGAAGATAAAACAAGCAGAAAAAAAAAAAAACTGGTCCGATTAAAAGAGAGGAGCGCAGGTCCCGTTGTTTGAAGGACCCGTTGGAGGACATGGAAAACTCGCTTGTCCGCTCCCCCCAACGTGTTGATGCCCCTGATCTGTGCCCCTGTGCCCTCGCCGTGCTGTTGTCTACACTCATGGCCCACGTCACCGTTCATTATCATCACTGTCCCAAACTAGACGTTGAGCCAGATGGCAGTGGTCTTAGGTTTTAGGTCTTGACGGGGGTCACGTGCTAGGGCTGATTTATGGCGTCATGCGGCTTGTCGGGGTCAGAGGTGAACCTGCATAGATAGTAAGTTGTCTCAGATTCGTGTCTGCCAGGCTATTTCGGGACAGCGTGTGTGTATGTGTGTGTGCGTGCTAGAAAAGTAACAAAGTATGACACACTGCGCGGAATATTTTTGCAAGATCTATAAGCCTTGGTATGGCAAGCTTCCATCTCGTTTAATGAAGTTGCCGCCCTTTAATGTTTTACTGTCGCTTTTTATGCTCCATCCTGTGTCACACAGCGTTCACAGGATGGGTGGACCCCTGCTAGTCAGCGCTTTGTCAAGGTTGACGCTGCCTGTGATGGGGGGACAGACCCGCGTGTTCTCTCGTCTACCCTTCTCCTCCTCCACCCCACCTGCCCTCCCGGCCTCACGCACCGTTGATTCGTGTGTCACGCGTCACGCACTTCTGTCGACCGTGTCGAGAGACGTGAGCTGTGAAGGTGACACTGGCGACTGGTGGCGTCACATTTTCCAGCGTACTTCTTCTTGCACTTCAGATCTCGAAACCTCTTAATGTACTTTTCCTCACTTCTTTGTTAAAGAAACACATTCTTATGGGCTTGTCGCCGCCAACACGGGGACTTTGCGCGCAAAAATGATGGGATGGGTTTTTTTTTTTTTTTTTTGTGAAGTGCAAGTAGTGACCTCGACACTCCTTGTGAACAGCAGAATCCGCGCGTGCTTAATGAAAACATTTCGATCGCGTTTGAAATACCTGATGGAACTGACAAAGTCTGCAACATACTTTTGCAGATTAATGAGCACCGATACGGTGACTAATGGCCACAGATACTTGCATGCAAGACAAAGAGTCCCATCCTCCTCCCCCCGCCATGCTGTGATCCACAAATTGGATCGAAGCGGATGCGGCGATATCTCGGGACGCTGAACCAGAACGGGATGCGAAACATCTGCCCTCGGCAAGGCCTCGACAGGTCGACATTTCAAGGATTAGGTGAAAAACGACCGACAGCTGACAGTCATGGTTTTAGGGAACGCTTCAAACGGAGACACGTGTCCGTTAGTTTGTGCTTTTAGTGAACTACATCACGCAAGCCACAGTATAGTCACGAAAGTCCACGTGGCCACGCTCTCTGTTTTCAGTTATCACATATCTTTACTTGTAGACTTTATTCTTTCTATCGGCTGTCTTATTTTTATCTCATGTGAACTGCCGTCATGTTGTTGTGTTTTTGTTGTTTTGCCGTGTTCATCACCATCAAGCGGACAGAGGTGTAGTTTCTTCGAATTGCAGTAACATTGACTTGTTATCTGATGTAGCGGGAAGGAAGGAGAAGACGAGAGAAAGTAGGAAGAAGAGAGATAAAAAATGTAAGTTAACGGAATGTCATGATTAGATTAACCTATGATTAATAGCGGCATAAGGTTGAGAGCCAGCGCCATTGCAGGCCATTAGACAACCTATATAGGCGATGGATCGTGCGATAGAAGCAGTGCTGACGTGTTCGCGAGTGCTATCATGCTCTGAAGTAAGTGTGATTAGTGTCGGGGGGGGGGTATGTGGGATGGGGCAGCAGCTTGGCGGAGGGTTTAAACGGTTTCAGAGCCTAGAAGATTGGCGAGAATGGCATCGGCGTGAAGATGGCGCATTGAAATCAGGACGGCACAGGATGTCTCCGTGCGCAGCTCGACGATGTTCTTTGATCGTTGGAGTTCGTCTGCACCGGCCCAGACCACCGCCGCCGCCTGAGAGTGGTTTGTCACTTCCCGCTGTGCAGTCGACGATGATGGGGGACCATTCCAGCACGCGCTACTCCACTTGCAGACCTTGTCTACAGCGTCTGCCCTCGTGAACACATTTGCTGCACTGGACCTCACAGGTTCACATTAGCCGATGGATGGATAGGGTTAGGTCTCGCCACTCTCATCCATGTGAAGACCATTTTTGGCACGCGATAAAAATGATATCCGTTTGAAGCTGCGCATGGGCAGTGGCGGTGTTTGAACTTAATGAAAAACTGGAAGTGCTCGTATTTATGTCTAGATTTCAATGAACGTTGGTTCGATCTGCCATCAAATATGAAAATATAGCGATAGGCCTTCATTGCTGGGTCCTTTAATGGAGACGTAGGCTATCGCATATTGTAAATCCATGCTTTATGGATTTCTGCTTAACAGAGCGTGTGATTTGGTTGTGGCACGGCCAAGGTCAGAGCGCGTGGTTGGCTCCGGTTGTCGCGCGATCGCCGGGTGATCGAGGGGTCAACCACCTCGGCCGGGGCCTTGAAGACGACGCCACGCGCGACTTCTGACCGATGACGCGAGCTGCTGGCGAATGTTTGGTATCGTTGGCTTTGCGGTTTTCACTCGGCCGGCCGTCAATCAGTTGGGGAAGGATTAGCCTTGTGGTCACGCTAATGATGGCGCCGACGCACGCAAGAACGAGCACTCGTTCGTACGCCCACTCGCGTGCTGAAACGCGCAAACGTCCACGCTCACAAAGAGAAGAGATCAAAGAAGTGAAAAATACCCGGGTGCATATAGGGTTGGTTCCCCCTTGAGGGGATCGTCACAGTCTGACCACACAGTCCGCGGGCTTTCTATGCTCTCCTTCGCGCACTCGGGTACGCTAATGGCGCCAGATCGTGAGCATGATAACTGGAGGACTAGTGAAAGACGGGTTATCTCCGCTGACAAAAACTACAATCGGTGTCGTCGGACTGCGAACAGAAACCTCCGGGTGCACACCGAGGGTACACGCCAAGTACCCGGCGACCCGATAAGACCTTCTAAAACACGACCTTCGGGTCCTGGCACGAGCGATTCCCCAACCACCTCCTCCTCCCGGTAGCTCGGGTGGAGACGGACGTGATCGCTGTTTGGCAGACCCGCCGACAGGGTTTGTTTGTACCCGCGATAAGGCCGACGACGGCGCGAGCCAGACGTCAGAGAGACGGTCCGAGTCGTCAGGATCGCGTGGCCCCAGCACGTGGTGCGCGCGATCGTCCTCGATAGAAAAAGCGAGCTCGACGCCAGTGGCGCAAGATGAGACAACCAGATGTCTTTTGGCTTCTGTGTTTTTACTTTTTCTCCTCTAGAACTGGAAGAAGTGCAGCACTAAGCCATTTTGCTTATCTTGAACACAATCTCACAACACGAGGTTCGCTCGCACTGCTCAGAACAAGACCGGGGTGTTGAGTGGTGTATTAATAGCAGGAGTTGGCTCCCCCGTCGCCCCACTACAGTCAGTGTTTAGATTAGCATGACAAGCACAGTGTTGTCGATGATCAGGGATTAGATCATCGTCTGTAAAGCAAACGCATGAACGTGTATTTGCGCGTGCGAACGACACTTAGATGGACGTGCAATATCAGATATATTACTCAAAGCACGATTGTCGTCCGTGTTCGGGCTCAAGTGGAATGTTGCAAAATCTTCAGGGAGTGCATCGCCAACTTTTATTATTATCGATCCTAGTGATGCTATAAGAGTTTCTTTTTGTCTCTCTTTCGGAAATCTCTGTTTCCTTATTCATGTGAAAAGCGCATTCTGATGACCCTCTGATCTGTTGCCTACACGGAGGATCATATAAGTCCTCACCGCTTTCACTCTGATGAAATCGATGGCTGGCTGAACCCTCGCCCAGTCCTCGACGACCGTTTAGGAAGCGCTATGTGGATTTTGGTATTGGATGACATGTCGCTGGACTTGTCGAGCTTACAGGCACCGCTCACCCACACGTGACGAGCTCTTGGAATCTTGGGACACATGCAATGACATCATGATTACCTCGCATATTTCTCAACATGTTCATGGAGGGTGGAGAGCTGAAAGACGACGGAAAAATAATGTAAATAAGATTTGTTACGTGTGAAAAGTGTTTGCATGACTTTCTCAACTTATGTTGGTTTTAAAAATGTCGGGGAGTCTCAGTCTCGCACAGCACTTTCACGCCTACGGGCTGGGATTCCTTGCAGCCAACCACGATGCCAGCACGTTTGATGTTCACATTCCTTTGGAAATTTTAGCTTTTATCTCCAGGCGCATCTCTGAGATATTATCTGTTTGGTCTTCTTTCAACTGTCCGGAATGATGACATTATCTTTTTTAAATCGTTTAGTGATATTGGAATACCGGAAATACATACATATTGATGTCAGGGTACGGTATTGCACTATTGTTCTTTTTTTTTTTTTTTTCAAATATTGATTGCGGTGGAGGCCTGAAGTAGGAATACAGTGAAGTCTGTAACAGAATAATAGCCTGAGAGGTTTTATTTCCACGCCACCTGGCGGTGTCGGCTCCTACTTTACTCGTGAGATCAAAGGTCAGAGAGACTCCTGGTGTGCACGGGCTTGTGACGACACTTGCTTTATTGGGTTTTTAATGTCCCCATTACACAAGGATCTGTGGACTGCTCGGTGGGGACGGTTTCATTACGAGAGTAACACAGAGCTTTACACATTCCTGACACGAGGAGCCCCATACTTCTTGCTAGCAACTGCGCGCGCACATTGTGAGCACAACTTCCGGTCCTGGCAAGCTTCTCCGCTGCATGCCGACTGGAACATTTTACCGGTTTATTCAGCTGACATAATACTTGGCGTGAGTCTCTGTCTCTCCTTGTCCTTCTCTCTCTCTGTTGGAGGCGGGGGAGGAGTATGAAGAACATGACCGGAGTGAGGAGTAGATTCAGTGTAAGCAAGTACAGCTTAATCTGGATAATTCCAGACAACATGTGGAGTTGACCGACTGCGGACTGAGATATTAGTCCTCCCATCCAGATTAACGAGCATTTGCGATTGATAATCCTCTTGAGGTCCAAGCTGATGACATCCTGAAGATTATCATGTGACTCTAAACAATCTCATGTATTAGTGCCGAGAGGTCAGTGAAGCTGGGAACGAGCTCGGGAGGATGATGGGTGGCAGAGGTTCTTGCAATTACAGCACAGTGATAAAGTGTTACCTTCGAGCTGACCTTTAACCGTCGCTGTTGGCAGTTGAAGGCGGATCAATTACTAGGTCGGCGGTGAAAGTCCTGCGTCATTACAGACCCCCTTACCTCGCACTACCCAGCCTACCCCACCCCTCCCCAAGGCGACCGGAGGCTGTTGGTCCGAGATCGGGGCCAGGGGGAAGGGGTGGGTAGGTGTGTTTATGTGTGGGAGGGGAGTTCAGATGGACAAGAGTCAAGGCCGGCCTGTCGGTACTATTAACACAGTTTCCTACAAGTCATTGTGGGGCTGATGAAAGGGGTCTGACACTTTGACCCCTACTTTCTCACTGTATTATTAGCGGCACGTGACAGGTAGTCGGGAGAAGGAAGAAAAGGGACAACCAGGAGTCCATGTGATCGCAGCTCTGCACCTGCTGAACTCCCAACTCCGTTGGCGCTTCAAAGGAACCGAAAGCGACAGGTAATGGGACATTAAAGGAGTGCTGAACACGTTTTGTAGCCCGATTGTTTGAACAATATTTAACACAGGCGACAGGTAATGAGACGTTAAAGGACCGCTAGAGGCGTTTTATTGCCGATCTCTAGGACAAGATTGGTTTCGTACAGAAGTCGGGTCTCTGCTCGCTAGTCGGTACTGGGGAGCCTGGCCTCCGTGTGATCAACACAGCAGTGAAAACTGTTTATGGCTTTCATATCTGGCATCGGGGCTCAGTCTGTGGACATGACAGGAGTTCACAAGACTGTCCTTCCGTCTGTTATTGGTTGGTCTTCAGACCTTTTCTTGTCTTTCATAAAATTAGCTTAAAAACAACGGGCAAGAGTCATCTGTAGCTAATATAGTCACCTGATCTTATCCTCCATTTAACTGACGGAATGTGTCCCCGGGGCCAATAGTTGGCGAGGTTCTTAGTCGTAAAATCCCATAATATTTCGTAATTTAAATAATGTTGCAAAGGGGCCTGATTCTTATCGCTTTGTCTCCTTCGTCTAGATAAGTCAGAATCAAAGTGCAGTGACACTATCCTATCGACTGACGATACTTTCATCGCCATCCTTGTCTGAACAAATCTCAGTGACTTGTCTTCTGGAATGACGACAATGTGGAATGTTCTACTGGATGGCGATGAGATTATCTAAACGATAAAACAAATGCTTTGACGATGTGTGGATCGGACAGGCAGGGGAGTAACAGCTCCTTCAAGCACTCATAGATGTTCCCTGTCATCAACTTTCTCGAGACTTTGTCGAGAGAAGACATGGCTAGAAAGAGTAATAGCGACAAACCTGGACATTCTCTTTCACACACTTCTTGATAATTTCGATTATCTCTAAAGGACACAGTATCTGAATAAATTTGGGTGGTCTACGTTTGTGGGAAGTGAATAACCAGTTTATATTTTCCAACTCACACGTGACGTACCCAGTCAACATTGCGAAAGAGGTGAAAGAGCTTTTCAAGAACCTCAGCAAGCTGCCGCAAAATCCCTCGGCCATGACGAGGTGAATCGAGCAAGACACAAGAGTCCACCTGTTCATTTTGCTGTTCACTTTTTATATTATTACTATTAAAGACGAGTCCTAAATAACACTTTAGGAAGGCGTGACGAACTTATCCATTCATTTGAAAGCCAGTGCACTTCATTGTATCACTCAACGTTATCTTTAGTGTATTTTCGAAATTAAAGTCCTGGGTCTTCTGCCACGCGTATCCCATAATAGCAGTTGATGGCTGTGGAGGCTTGCAAAGCACAAAAAAGCTCTTCTGTGGCGGATGTGAACGTCTTTTAAAGCGAAGATAATTATCATTTGATGACATTACTAGTTTCCGGTGCCTGGTACGTGTGCCTGCATCTGCCTCCAGGCTTGTGTATGCCAGAGCATGTGCGTGGATGCGTCAGAGGGAGGTGGGATGTGGGGGGGGGGAGGCCATGTAGGTGTGAATCTTCCTGTGGATGATAAGTTGGAGGTGGCTAAGTTTGCGCATTGCTGGAGGCTGTGGACAAATAGACTTCTAGGATAGAAGAACACACTCTGAAATATTGTACATGGACAGTCACGTGATTCTCCCTGTAATAGCCTGTTCCATCTGTGTGGTAATAGAAGGTAAAAACCATATAAGCCAGTATAAATTATTCGTGGTTGTACTTAGTGGAGGCATGGAGCTGAAAATGGAGATTTACACACGCTGCCTACGCAACACCATTTAAAGGTCGTCTCCGCCCTGCTGTCCAAAGCTCGATTCCCTTTTTTTATATAATTTTTTTTCTCTCTCACGATGGACTTAAAGTGGCGCATCGCGCAGTGTGATCAAAGCCCAGCAGTTGACGATGAGTTGTCTTCCCTGGTGCTTGCGTAAAGCCGTTAGATACCTCGAAGGGGCAAAACTCCCCTCAGAACATTAAAAAACAAAACAAAAACAAAGCAAACAAAAAACCCAACTCTCTCTTCCAAGCATCGCATCAGTGATATTTTTGGTTCTGTAGAGTTTGACTAGCTCATGGAGGCCTCTTCGGAAGAAAGCTCTAGAAACAGCGGGCCAGATGGATGCTGGGAAGAGGGCCGTTTGCAATGCAGATTGCCTCAATGGGCGCTCATTCGCATGCAGATCTTGGCAAAATAGTGTTTGATCAGAGCTAATTGGTAGCAGGGACAATTCACCTTATTATTCATGGCATTCATTTACACATAGATTTATTTCGATTGGCAGCGGAGTTGGGTGTCGGTTCGACAAGGGAGAGAACACAAGGGAGGCGACTAGCATAAAGCACATCATTGCTTGTGTGGGATACTCCTTCAAAGCCGTTAAAAAAAGGGAGGAAAATGCTCCGGATTTTGGCGAAATCTTGCTCTGTACAGCTTTCTTCGCCACCCAGCAGGAAATATGGCGAAGAAAAAAAAAAATCGTTGGGAACAGATGTTTCATTTAGCTGACGTAGGAAGCTGGTGGAGGGAAGAAGGTTTACATTATCAGTTCGGCAGATTTTCCGTTAGACATCGCTATACTCGTCTCTATAAATAATCAGTTTGCTTTATCAGCGCTAACCGCTGTTCTCGGGTAAAACCGGGTATGTATGAGAGAACTGTGAAATACAAGATACAACAAGATGTACTGTGAAGGAGACATCTTTATTCAGTTTTTTCAGCTGTTCCTTCTTTGTCTGGTAATATGCACGTGTCTGTCAGTCGGTCACATCTCTGTGACATTTCATCACCTGGTGCCACACGACTGTACTATCATTATTATCTGCTCTTTGGGATGTAATGCTCAGGTCAGGGGTTACGAGAATCTACCCGGAAACCTTTATCAGTCTCATCAAGGATTCTTGGACTTAGTGTGGTGTTCCTCTTAGTTATGAGCTTCACGGATGTAGGTCCCTTTCTTGATACAATCCTCCCACCACCACCAACCACCACCACTGCCTCGATATGGGTGTCGGCAACCTATGGTCCACCCGACACTCCCGCGACGCCTGCAAAAGATTTCTTAAGGACCGAAGTGATTTAGTTCCCTCATTGCTTACTATCTTCCTTCCCCTCCTTCTGTCTCTCCGAGAGCTGGCCTCGGTTGCCAATACTTATTATCATGCAAATGCAGGCTGGACACCATCGGACTCTATTTCAGATAGTCTGACCGTTGTGTCCAGTTCACTTCGTCTCCGCTGTCACCTTCCTGTCTCTGGTGTCCTCTGCTATTGTTGACATTTCTTGGCCGTTGTTTTGTTGATCACAAGAGTAATTAAATCCCAGAAACCTTTCTTCACTTCCCATAGCCACAATCCCATAGCTACAATCTCCTGCTTTTCTTTCTTTTTGAGCGCCCCCACGTTCCTGTTTACAGTATTTCTCTTTTCATTTTCTGGAAACATTTAGAAATTAATCGATTAGGAAGAGACTCGATTTCAGAACTTGACAGCTTCTTCCGAGAAAATTGAGAGTTCCAACTCTGAATTTCCTCCCAGGGCAATTTCTACCCGTGAGTCGAGTGTGCCCAATAAACCTGTCACTCCACCCCCTCCACCTCTCTGTCTCTGTGGCCTCCAGTGGACAAACTGCACAGTTAGAGAATAAAATCATTGCCGTTTTTCTCTTCACCTCAGCGCTAGCGCCGCGTGCCCGCACGTGCGTCCTGTCCATTGATTGCGCGCGCAGTCGCCCTGAACGCCTTGCCCGCAACCATTACATCAGTTACCCCGAGATGAGCATCCACAGCTCTTCAGTGGCCATGTTGAGCTTACTTCCACACAAAAACAACCGCACTTTCCTCTTTCCTATCAATTCGTATAATGTAGATAATTGTGTGAAATGTGTGAAATGTGTGATGCTGGATGCTTATTCATAGTGTTGACTCATTTCGTGTTCTACAGCTATTGACTGCAATCTTAGTTTATCCTGTGGGCCAGTGAATTAGACAAAGATTTCACCTTTTTGTTTTTTTCTTTTCTTTTTCTTTTTTTTTTTGTTTGTTAAGGTTTTGTTTTTGTTTTGTTTTTCGTTTTTGTTTTTTTGTTGCCCGCTCCTCCAATCAGATTCGAAAGGAGACACTCGAGATTTCGTGAAAAGTTCATACAAAATTTTTTGGCCTCTTTGTATTGGCACAGCACATCTTGGAATTCTGTGACAGTTATGGAAAATATAAGAAAGAATCCGGAATGGCGGATGGACTGATGAAAGAAAATGATAACTATGGGCCCTTCCACCCACTGACGCCGTGAGGGCTCTTCCCCGCCTGTCATCGGGTGTCTCTGGCTTGGAGAGCGAGCGGAGAGGAGCTGCGGCGGAATGTGAGGCACAAAGGGGAGACGAGCCTCATGTGGCGCCACCGGCTTGACACGGAGGACAACGAGGAGGGGGAGGAAACTGTTTCACAAACAAGAAGTGTCCGAACCTTTTTGTCGCCCACTGACGAAAGCCATTTAGCCAGGTCTGTTCTGGCGTTGACTTCACAGGCTGCTTTCACAGGCGGAGGGCAAAAAATGGCTTCCACTTCCGGCCTCGTTTTCGTTCCATTGCGCGCCAAAAGAGTAGGCGGAAGTAGGGGACTGGGAGAAGTGACACGTTAAAGTGGCAGGGCTGAGGTGGACTTCCTAACAGATCGAGCGATAGTTGGGGATGTATCAGCCCTCAAATACTTACCCAACATGAAAATTATTGTTTTCCTCGAGACAACATCGATATACCTGCTTCTCAGATATGTTAGTAGTAAGAGTTTCTTTAATTATCTGTCAGTAAACAAACTTCCTTAAGGTCCATCACCCCAACCTCAGTCAGATGCACCCTTCCTATTCTTAAAAAAAAAATGTAACAGCCTGACAAACAAGTCCAGAACTATTCGAGGGCGCTTGCATCCACATGTTGTGAGGACATCAATCATGATTTTCTCCTGCTGACTGTTTGGTATCTCGTGTGTGTGTGTGTGCTCCTATGAACAGTCATAAAACCATTACAAGCAATCGTAAGGTCATGTGATCTGTTCCAGGCCTTCTTGATCAGGAATTCCTTTGTTTTTACTATAAACAAAAGCCGGTAAGGAGATCATCCTGCCTTCTTTCATTTTTACTTTAATCTGCCTGTAAGAGTTGTGTTTCTCCTTTAATCATGTCAGGTTTCAGGTATCACTTTTTGTTTTATATTAGCATTTTGTTTTATTTTAAACCATTTAACACAGTTTATTATCTCAGTATTTCCTCCAGTTTCTGGTAGGCAAGGCAGCAAAAAGTGCAACATAAACAACAGCCGTGTGGAGGTCCGTGGACCAAATTTCCACATTGAAGTCCAAAGACAACAGCTTCGGTCAATAATGACGAGAGCCAGCAGCATCATGTGACACGGCAGCGAGGCTAGGTTCATTACCTGTAGGCAGAAGAATAAAAAATAAGTAAAAGCTGGAGTCTGACAGTACCTTTGTCTCCATAAGGACTTCCATTAACATGTTGCTTGCCTAGGCGACCACATTACCGCGCTCGGAAAATGCATGTTGACATTAGTAAGAGCTGACAATTGGCTTTTAGAAGCCTGGCCTTCACAGTTGATGTCTTCTTTTATTTATTTTTTAGTTGGTAAGTGATCGGATCTGACGGCAGCTAAAGAAGTAATTGCCGTTACCTGAAGAGAGCAGTACAGATGGAGTGTGGATCCAAAGGATGGAGCAGCCTGGCACCCATCGGGGCCATGGAATGAAAGCTTACAGTACCACAGTGTATGTCCCCCTTGACCTTTTGACCCCTTTCCCCGCGAAGTTCCCACATCATCCTCTTCCTCATAGTCATTAAGGAACCACAGGAAGCTGGCTGTACACCCTGCAGTGTCTGTGAGGGACTGTGGAGGTTGCCAGAGCTGACAGCGGAGGTATGTCAGTCCAGTCTCCAGGCCAGGAACCGATCGAGGATGGGGAGGGCCAGCACTTCATTCTGCATGAAATGGATGATGTGCAGGGGGCCATGCGGCTAACGCGTGTCTCGCTTAATCTGGAATGAAAACAAGCAGAAAACTTTACCATGGAAATTGTGTCAGTCTCAAAATGGGTTTCTGGAAAACCAAAATCAACAGCGACGAACCATCGGCGCGTGATGAGCAAGGTTCCGGAAATGAGGCCGATACAATTCAAATTTGTGTAAATTATGCTGTTGAAATTTTACGCCTTGTTCGTCCATCGCGCTTTCTGTCGGTTTTGTTGGTCTGTTTGTTTATCTGCCAGCATTCTTCATTCATCTTCTCCCATACACCACAATCGGCTGAAGATTAGACAAACAGGACGATTTCAAATCCCAAATCGGTCAGAAACTTCACTCGAGGACGATCTGTCAAACCTGCCCGGTAAATAAAACGAGAAAGAATAAGTCAGAATGGATTTGAGAAAGCTAAAAGAGATAAAAGCTAGAAAGTTATACAAACTGAGAGTGAGAGCTAGAAGAAAGCTTCCATGTCAGGAATGTTGCAGCCCGGGCTTTGAGATGTGCAAAGCGCCCTCGTGTATTGAACCCTTGTCAGATGGCGGCCTTTCTGTTGGACGGCCCGAGTATACGGCTTGATGAAGTGCATGAAGTTGATGTGACCGAAATTATATTGCTCGCGCCTTCCTGAGGAGACACTTTTTATGATAGGGGGGACGAAGACAACCATTTCCGCAGGGGCTTTCGGGTCAGGACTTGATGGAAGCAAAATGAGAGTGAACTGCTGTAGCTTCTACACCCTTAACATAAAATTCAGACTCCAGCTTGTCAAATATTGTGCATGTTGAAAGCCATGTGCTTTAGCGAGAAAGGGTTGCTTGTTGGTTCCTTTCTCTCCTTCTCTCTTTCCTAGAATATTTGGAAAAAAACCCACGAAAAATGTCGGATTTTATGACAGAATAGTTCATTTGCAGGAGACTCGGTAACGGGAAAATGGAGAGCACTACTTCCTGACTGATTCTCTCTACATCAGATACAAGTGTCTCTTTATGTCTTCATCTCTGTTTCTTGTATACTCGAGTAGATGTACATTTAGGGTGAAAAAAGCTGATGACATCGGTCTTGCTGTACCACAAGACTGGAAGTTTCTGAAATGTAGCCACCGACTACTGAGGTCGGGGGTCCGTGATAAGGCGCATTGTCCACAGCCATCTCCTGCTGTTGTCTCATCACCGAGCTTGTCTAGAATGTTCTGCCAATGACAAGTAAGCTCGTGTGTTCTGGCACTGAGGGTCGATTCCAGCAGGTGGCGCTGCTACAGCAGCTAGCGGCCTTGACTCTCCCCACGAACGTGTTGCACGTGCAGCTCCACAGTGACTGGCGGTTAGACGTACACCGAGTACCCAGCCACCCCTTGGCCCTGCCCGTCCTGTGATTTCCCCAGACGATGCCAGCACAGTTTTATGCGCCGTTAAGTCGACTTTCTGGCCGACATTTTTCAACCACCACGGTAACACTTTTCTGTTCTTTAAAGACATAATGAACTGACCCTGTCGCAGTGGGCTCTGGGAAGCGGGTTGATGTACTGCAGTGAGTAAGTACACTCCTCCTGAGCTCAATCACAGTAGGTTGCCCCTCACAATTTATTGCAGACCTTTCAGTTAGAAGTTTATTAGGATAAAGACACATGACAGTAAAAATAAAAATCATTTCTTTGAAGGAGAGACAGCAGTTCACAAACAGCTAATCAATGGCCGCTTAGTGCCTCGTCCAGAAATATTCATTGCAAGTCTTTAAAATCGCATTGACATTCGGTGTCATGCACAAGTCATAACATAGCAGATCTTCTTGCCAATCATTTCTAATTGTTTTTTCCACCTGAATGAGCTTATCGTCGACAGCGCCATCAGCTCAGTCTCGTCTTGACCTGATGGCAGGCACTCGATGGCTGCAGGCTCGGCCTGTGTGTGCGACTGTGTGTGTGTTCGATCGTCTGTACACTGCTAACGGCTGGTCTCCGAGTTTTTGTTTTTTGTTTGGTTAGTTTTTTTTCTCCTCGTGTTGTTATTTCTTTTGCAACTTTTTTTAGCAGGATGGAGGCGAGAGTTTCCATGGCGTGCGGCTGTTTTCTGCTTGCAGGCTGAAGGATATACATATGTATATATGTACATGGCCTTCAGAAGTGGACCGAATGCTGATGGGTTAATAACTTTATTTTGCAACAGATTTTTTTGTTGATGCGTCCACAAGTTGGGGGAGGAGAGCGGCAAGTCAACAATTAGTACAAGCTCTTTCAGGGTTTCCAGGTCAAAATGGTCTCTGCCGGTTAGCGGCATTTAATAAGGTGCGAATGAAGCCCCATCCCCACCACCACCACCACCACCACAGCAAAAAACCAACAAAAAATAGTTCTTTTTCAGGTCTGGTGGCACGCCCGCATCGTGTTGGATCATGCCTGTGCATGGCATTGTGACATTAAGGGTGGGATGCCGCTAACTGGTACATGCATCTCTGTCAGCGCTTGGCAACCACAGTTCTCGATTCAAACGAGCGAAAATGAAGTTTTGTATTTTTTAAAATGAACATTTACACAAAAAAAGAGACTGTGGTGCTAGTAGCACGGCAGTGGTAAACGAGCGTGCACGGCCGCGGGGATAATAAAGGACGACGCAGTGCATGCCGGTAGACGTGCGGGGCCTGGGACAACTGCTGCGGCACGACGCAAGAGGATTGCAGCAACGGATCACAGATCGATGCTCGCACTTCTGGCTGAGCGCAGCGTATGACTCGGGTCTTTCAGGGTTGATTGAAGGTGAGCTGCGCGAGCTTACAGGTCGCCATTAACCCTTTCGCCACCACCAGCTTCATCCGGGCGAGCAGCAGCACGCGACACGGCATTCACAGCGCTAATCACGTCTTTTGATTTGGCGAGGGTCCGACTCCCAGCCTCAATTTGCCCTTGGAGATGTAGTTTGTTCTCGAGTGAAAGATATTTGGTGGAGTCACAATTGCTGTTTGTGACTTGCTGTACGACGGCAACTTCCACTACAGCGCCGCTGATGGCAACTTCCGTTCTATACTTGGCCAGTCTCAAGACTTTTAAAAAATGGTTTAGAAATGTTTTTATTTCCTGCAGCTTTATTTTTGGTGTAATTTGTTCGCCGTTAATTCCCCATTCACGTGGCTGGCTATGCATCCTATCCACCTATGTAGCCAGCTCCACGCCAATCGTAGGGTTAACCTTTGACACGTGGCTTTAACACTTTAAATGTGGCTTTAACACTTCAGTCAAAGGTCTAACACTTCAGATATAGTTTCAAAATTCCCGAAATAATTTTGGAACAGCTGTAACAATCGTTTATGCTATCAACACAGCTGGTGGAGGAGGACGTCGACGTCATCACAACCCAGTTGTTGACGTCATTGCATGTCAGTGACGTCATTGCGAGGACGTTATTGACACACGTGCTTCATGCACCTTTGCGTGTGGTCCTAGCAGTCAGCCGTTGGACGGCTTCATTTTTGTCTGCAAATCAGTCGGGCGCTGTATTAATCTGAGATCGATGTCCGCCATAAATGTTGATTGGTGTCCCTTACGAGTCGCGCAAGCTTCCTACCCACAGTTCCGTGCGAGGGCCGCAGCGCTGATTGGCCACGGGACATGAACCCATCATTTTGTCAGCACATCTGACACGCGGCACGAGGCAGTAAACGGCGATCACGGGAGGAGGATCGCTCGGTCCCTGGCAAATGGGTGTGAAATACGATGTATTAAGGCAAAAGGAAAATTGTTGTGTTAAATCTGAACCTATCACTTTCATTAGCACCAAGCCCTCCATTTACCGCTGTGTCCGACCCCTCGTTTCGCGAACCCGTCAGATGACATTAGCGAAGCAGTCACGTCCTCCCACCCTGCCTCCGGGGTATGTGGACCCACCACGTCCTCTCAGTAATGGACTTCCCGCAGCACCGCACCCTCCACTTCTATTAATAGGGAACCAATCAGTTCTCATCTCGGCAAAAAAAGGTCCCGTCATCACTTCAGACAATATTGAAGTCTTCTTACTACAACACTCATCTCAGTCATCGCTTTCCTCGGGCGCTGAGGCCGTCGCTGTCCCACAGAGTCGAGTCTTTCATCTCCGTGTACTTGTGTTTGTTGGCGTGCTTGCTTGTCTTAGTTCGCTAGCTTGATGCCAATGTCTTCGGCAACATTGTGGCTCTGGGTAAACGGCTTTCTTGAACGGACTGTGAATTAGATGACTGTCGGAAAAACAATTTACAATATTTTATGTGACTGTCGATAAAAATTATGTAAGATACATAGTCGAGAGTATGTGTCGTGTTAAGGACAGACCTCAACAATGACCCCAGAGGCGCGAGGCAGTCGTTTCCAATGACACCAGAAGAAAGTGCAAGGTTCATGTCCAGTGTATGGAAGTAAGGTCAAGGCTGCTAGACCTGACTGTGAGTGAAATAAGAGCTTACCGTTGATTGGCGCATGCTGACAGTCTCGCGATCTGACGTCATCGGGAGGAATAAAAATAAAGTGATGGACGTTGACCTTGTCTTCTGCTGACAAACACCAGCTGGACACTTCCTAACGTACACAGCACCTGTCATTCTCACCTGCGTCTACACCTGAACAAAAAGTGCAACGGAAATCGACTTTTGTTTTCCTGTACAAGGACCAACCAGAAAAATAACTCACGTATATAATGCTTTTCAATGTTTCTCCTTCTGTCTCACCCTCCCTCCTTTTGTGTGTTTGTGCACGCGCGTGTACGCACAGTACCCCTTTCTCCGTCCTCTCAACCTCCGTCAGCCCACCAGCCCACTACCACCCTCCACCTCTTCCCTACTTTCTTCCTCCCCTTTGCTCGCTAATCCTCTGCGTTTACTTTTGCCACAACATCTAATTCGTCGTTTCCGCTTTGGCGAGGGTCTGCGCGAGTGGCGCTCACCGCCAGCCAGACAGACAGACGGTCTGGTAGTGGCAAGACTCGGCCCCCCTCTTGGCATCAGCTCTGCTCTAATTCCTCCCCTTGTTCACAGCTCCTCACGCAACCATTGACTCACTCACTCACAACAGTCGGCCTCCGCGCTGGAGGAGGAAGACGTCCTCCGTCTTGCACGTGCTGCGTCACCCGCTCTCTCCATCCAGCACGTTACTTCAGCAGCAATCTTGGTCATTTGCTTTTAGAACCTTCGGTCGCGATCGTTATAAACGAGGTGAAGGCATTGCCAAAAGTCTGAAATGTAGCTTGCTTGCTGTTAGGATGAAATCGTGATGCACATCAAACCGTAAATTTAATGTTTTAATCAAACGGGTGGATTAATTAAAAGGGTGGATGTCGTTGCTTGTTTTTTTTTTTAATTAATGCAGAGAACTCTTTATTCAGGTAAAAATATTTACTGTCATAGCTAACAAAACAAATGGCTCATGACTATTGACGATGATCTAGTGGTAGAAGTAAACAAGACATAAAAACATTTCCGCACTCGGCAGTGAGCTCGGTGTCAGAGACTAAAGAGTTGATCGTGTACATGAGTGAGTGTGTGAGAGAGAGAGAGAGAGAAAAGGTTATGAGAAGAGGAACTAGTACAAGAAATTCAGTGTATGCTTGCTTGCTTGCTACACAAACGATATATTAGGAATGGCAAAAGAAAACAGTATTCAGTTTATAAAAGGGAAACATGGATGATTGCGTCAACATGGAGGTTGAAAGCTACCCGGTCGTGATAGACGAGGACTATCTACCCATCATCTAGGCACTCAGCAAACAGACGCCGGAACAGCTCCAGTCTCCTAGGAAAACTCCACTGGATTCCGTGAAATGTTTTGCGGTTTCGCATGACTGCCGCCGCAATCATCGTAGGTGTAACGCGGCGTAATGCGCGGTGCTGTGGGCTCCGCTCCTCCCGAGCTTTTTCTACTTTTTAAATCCGCTTACAGGTCGCAAGGTCCGAGCATGCGCAGTACGCATTTGTTCTACGAGGAAATGGAGTCCTGATGGGATTTGCTTCCGGCCGCGTGTTGTACTTCCCTGATGGACACGGAGACCTTCTCTCTCCATCCTTCACTTCTCTCTCGCACGACCACTGCACGCGCCCACCCGCCGGTTGTAAAACTCACATAGAGGGCGCTGACTTCACGGATCTTCGTTGTTTGTTTTCACGATTACATTCGAAAAGCAGAACTGAAAACTTTGGCGTTGTCATTACGGGTGTCAGCACGACTTTACAGCTTCTAACTTGCTCGACACTCCCTCGATCCGTTACTGAAGAAAACAGTTGCGAACGAGGGCGTTGTCATAGTTTCCAAGATAGTTTAAAAAAAAAAAATAGTCCTACTCATAACAGACAGCTAAGGAAGTAAAAATCTTTGTGATGACTTTTTTATGGCTGACAATTTTCTCTGCTGTAAGTTATGTTCTACGAACTGGATTCTTAGACATTCTTTAGTGATTCTGGCGAAAGTATGTTTGGGCGTTGGGAGGGGGAGCCTGGTGCTAATGTACGGTCGGTGTTGAGGAGCTTGTTTGACACGTCTGCAGGACCGCGGTAGTTGTGAAACCAGTCCGACAACAGTCCCTCCGTCTTCTCGTCTGGTGCGAGGACCGCGATGGGTCACTCGGCAGTCCTCTCACACGTGACCTCACAGTGACTGCAGACGACAGGACTTGACAGCAAGTGGAGACTGAGTCATTAGCGTCTGACCCTCGGGAGGAGTGTGAGGCCAGGTGGCGACGCTGATGAAGAGGGAGAGGAAGATGAGAAATCATAAAATCGATGGGAGAAGATGATGTGTGGAGGACTGGCCCGACTTCTAAATCAGCACCTGCTCCATGGGATGGCGAGCCACGACCCACAGGCAGCTGGAAATATTGCCAAGGAAAAATAAAGAAAGGAGCAGGGGGTGATGGTAGTGGAGGGGAGGGAGTGTTTGTTTAGCCGTTGCCGCTGACGTCGGAAAATGCGCAAACTGCCGAGGTGCTGTTTACCTCCAGACAGGAACTGGCAGGTGAGCCGGTCTGAGGGTCTCAGGCAACGAGGCGGTAGTGTTAGAAGTCGAGAATCAGCCCTCCACATAAAGCCCACAGTCAGCGGTTTGCAGAAACCAGTATGTGGGTGTGGTTCACATGAAACAATAATGTCTGTCTACAATAGTCAAACCTTAAACTAGCCAATCACCTGATAGAACACTGCGGTGGCCATTGTTTCTTGCAATTCTCAAAATTTAAATTCCTGTGTCATGTGACTACAGTGACAAAGAGATATTTAAATGTTAACGGAAAGAATCCCTGAACAACACAATTATGCGACTCGGGTGGGGTGGAAGGGGTGGGATGGACAGACTACAACAAAACTATAGACCAGCGAAGATCAATGTGAGCCGTCACGAACCATTGAGGCTCGACGAGCGCTGATGAGGGCGAGGTTAATGAGCAGGTTGTAATCCCATTAGAGTGGTAGGCAGTGCGTCAGGGTCATAACCTTTGCGGGATGGCGAGGGCAGGGGAGAGAGGGACAGGACCGGCGAAGCAGACCTCTGTTTTTCTGTCCTTTCCTTTCAAAAGGACGCTCGCTACCACGTTCTTCGGTGACCTTTCCCCTTTTCCCCACTTCATGTCGTACAGCCAGGCTGTAACAGGCTGGGCAAGAAGGATGTTTACATGGATGTTTACGTGTGGATAAGTGACGTCCGTGTCCCACGTACTGTATACGTTTCATTGACAAAAGGTGGCTCTAGTAGTCTAGTACTTGCCTGCCTCTTTGACAAGTTCTGCTTGAATGTCGGCACCTGTGCGTTTGACGAGCTGCGACAGGTACACGCTCTCTGACTTTAGTTTACACCTGCCGTCCTGCTCTTCAAACCTGCGGGTCTCGTCCTATCTCTCCCCACCCTCCTCCCTCTGTCCTTTTATCCGCCAGTTCGGTCTTCACGAGACCAACGGCCGTTTGGCTGTTCGCGGGGCTTGGGGACACGAGAAGACGAGACTTGGACGTGGACTGGAAAGGCAGGGCCAGGTTATTGGCGTCCAAAGCACTTGCCTGGCCACGGCCGTGCGGTCTGGCACTTGACAGGCAGTCGACGACGCCGGCGGTGGTCACGCTGTGTGCGTCTGATGGGATTACGGTCCGCCGCCACTAGATGTCGCTTCTGGCGCACGTGACAGTCGCAGCAACGGGTACCGGCAGCGACACACCAGCTTTGGTCAGCGGCTACTGCCTCGACCTTTTTGACCTGCCCGTTCTTTTTCTCTCCCTCTCTCTATCTGTGTTCTATTACGTGCATCTAGTTTGCTTGTCTCTTGCCTGTGAGCTTCTGTTTAGGCAGTTATCCTCCCTGTCCGCAATTATCCTCCCTGTCCGAACCCAAGGGGGCGCTCACTACCCAGTTCGAGAATAATTGTGAGAAGAATACTTTCCCCGGCTAATCCATCTTAGGCGTAAGTACCCGACTTCGTAGAATGTTGCGAAGGGTAAAGCAACGAATAAAAACCTCGCCAAAGGTCACGGGGTTAAACTTTTGAAAATAACTGAGATCCTGATTCCTGATTCCGCTGTTGTTCCGAACGAGGATAAAGAGGTCTTACGCGCAATCAATGCTCAAAAGGACGATCGCCGGAAGCAGGACAAGAAACACCGGATGCAGCGAGCGTGACGAGATTAAAGATGACTGGACAGTTTCCAGTCCGTCACGGTTCACCGCTGCAGGAGGTCAGCTCGTGTCATGTGGACTGTGGAGGACGATTATAAGGTAGAGATGCTAGCCCCAGCCAACTGCGAATTCGGTTAATACTTAAATACAGCATTTTCATGCAGATAAATCCTCTAGCTTTTGATGTTCTGTCAGATAAGCTTACAGCTTGAATTATCTACCCATTACCCCAGCTCCCTCCCTCCCTCCGTATGAACAATTGTCGCTAAGCTCAGACTGGTAAATAAACGATAATCGACTAATAAACTTTGTTTCTTAATTGACTGAATATTGAACACTGAATATGTACATGAGGGAGAGAACGAAGGAAAGAGAGATAGGGGGAGGGGAAAGAGAGGGAGGGTTGTAGAGCACCTGGTTGTACCTGGCCTGTCGAGGGCTCAGCACGTTGCATACACACAGCATTCTGTAAACCCTATACTCGGGACTTCTCACCTGCCCCTGCCTGGCACCATGGTTTACTTTGTGTTTTCACTTTAAAAAAAAAAAAAAGCAGGCAGACGCCACTTTGAAAACTTCCGGTACTGAGCTGCGCTTCCTGTTTGTGCCAAACCGAGGCTCGGAATGTTCGTCATACCAAGACACCAGGATGGCTGCAAACCAAAGATGGTCTTGTTGAGAGCAACCGCTAGCCCTATGAGCTCGCTCCCCCTCAGGGGATGAAGGGTTGCGTGAACGAAGAGTTTTTCTTTAATTATTTGTCCTGCAGTGCGGGGCGGTGGTGTTGCCCTGCAGGTTACGATCCCGTCACATTTGGATAGACAGGGGCTTCTTTCTGCCCCTCCCATCACCTCTACCCTCTCCTCCACCCGTGCCTGGCGGCTGTTCTCGCTGATTCTCGTTACGCGATGCCAAGCTAACATAACGACTTCCTGAAGGTGTCGCCATTCTCACAAACTAATTTTCTAAAGGCAGGAGGAGCATCTTGAGCGGCCATCTTGTGGCGGAGGGATTGGGAATCAGCGACCTGAAGCACACATGTAGTCTAGAAAATATTTTCACCACAAAATACAAGCTGAAAGAAAAGAGTCTCTACATCGTCTCTGTCGTCAGACCCTAATGTAAAATGCCACCCAGACTTTTGCCTGTAAACTGTAGAAATGTATCTTGCTTTTGATCACGTGACATTGGCGAGGGGCGAAAGTGATGGATGATGACCCCGGCTGGTGTGATATCAATGAGCATTATTATCAACCAGATTTGTAAAGGGCGAAACTAGACCATGCTAACAATGAAGTATGGCAGCTTTGTGGCAAACAGCAATGTCTGCTGTTCATCTGGCTGAAATAATAGAATAATTGTCTTGCTTGTCATATTTTCGAAATCTTTATGTGTGTGAAGCAAAGCTGAGATATTATCTCTCATACAAATTCATTTTCTGGGACTCACGCTTTGGCTACTTTTATCCTTGTGGTTGTTATCTGACTTTTTTAATTTTCAAAGAACCTATCCGAAATTACTGAGGTAGTCATGTGATGCTTATTTTGTCAGAACTTCGCATTTTTAGACGCATAAACAAAAAGGTAAAATCTGACATTAATTTGCTCTGCATCAAATATTTTTTTGTAAACATAAGACGGCTTTGTCATTTATATTTAAATTTCTTAACATTTGTGCTTGGAGTTTGCTTTCTTTGCTCTTTTGTCGCCAGTTACATTATCGCAACGAGGAAGTGCAACTGTAGAAAACACTCGACAGAACTGAAATAGTAGGTCCGTGACTCACCCGGATGCTCAGAGATTCTGAGACTAAAACAAAAACAACATCCTTCACGCTTTTTAATCATGTTCGATCAGCTGCTATTGCTGCCAGGGTTTTGTTTTTTGATATTTTTTTCCTTCTTCTTGGTCAATCGCGTGCAATTTTTGAAAGCACGTAACACCACTTTCCGCCGTTGGAATGAGTGAATGCTACTCACAGCACGAATAAAACCTTTTCTTCTTTCCTCCAAAACATTTTCAGAATAACAAAGGCACTTTAAAACTTTTGCACGTAGTCTTCTTTCGATTTAAAACTATATTCAATGGATTGTTAATTTGAAAAAGAAAAAAAAAAAAACCCAGCCTGAACCAAGTCTTTTTATCGCTAATCAAATGAGAAGGATTTGCAGAAACCGTTGAGACCAGCCCCAAGGTTCCAGCGGATTATCAAGCTGCGGCTAATCTCTTCAATAAAAGCTGTCATCTAGTGGATTGTTGATTGTGATCTTTTGCAGCTATTATACCTTTTGTATGTGCTTTCAGTGATCAGTCAGGCGTGAACAAACAAGAGGCTGTCTTATTCCCAGGGTTACCTGAAGCTGTGTGACGTCAGCAAGTTTTACCCCATTCTTAACGGTTAGGTATTACCCAGGCTTTGGTACCACACACCGGTAGATGAATACAATATTTTCATTCTTCTATTCGTCATTGTCATTTTAAAGTCTTGGGATCCCACTGTCACCTGGCGGCAGCAAGCGGCAACTAACGGCTGTCAGGTGTGAAGGATGTGGCCAGGTATTCACACCGCCATTATCGTGATGGACACAACACCAACCGCCGCGAGTTACAAGATCAGCCCGGGGGTTTCCCTCCGCCAACGGGATTTGCCCAACGTCTGTGATTTATTATCGGACATCTCCGGCACATCCGGTTCCGCCGCTTTATGACCATTCTGATTGGCTGAGCGCTGTCCGGACGGTGCACGGACGCATGCAGCAACTGCACTACGTCTCGACAGCTAATGAGCTCGGACATTCCTCAACAAACTACCAGTGAGTCACGATGCCGGGCATTTTAATTGCAGATGCTGCGAGAATTCCGTGAGGAGGAAGAAATTTGACAGATTATTGCATTACAACAGAAGGCAGATTGCCCCGCAGGCAGGAATTACTCTCGTGTAGGAAACGTTTCTGGGGGCCATGGCAACGCGGGTTGTCGCAGTGGCTGGGCGGCCATTATGACGAGCCAAAGGTTGACAATGAATCACTAGTCGCATTTCAAATCTCGCCTGCGATTCACCCGAATGCTAACAGAATTCCACCCACCACCCCTACTCGCCGCTAGGGACAGTCATCTTGGGTAACATACTTATGGATGAGTGCGCCTCACGCACGAGCCCCGACAGATGTGCACGTGACCCGATGGCAGGACGTCTGCACGGAATCACGCAAACCTGGTGTTAGTAGTTATCTCAGCTTGAGTGTTTTTACTGGCTGCTATTTTTAACATCATTTGGCATACCAGTCTTGATTACACTGTAGCAATACTTTCCTCATAGTTTGTATTGTCTTTCTGATTTTATTCACGACAGTGAGAATCGGGTGTCGCTGGTTCGTATCTCGGTACCTCTCTAAACTGTTTATATCGATAATGTATATTATCAATGGTATTACATTTTAAGTCGACTTGAAAAATGTATTTGGATATGCAGCTATCTCTCTCTCTCTCACACACACCACCCACCCACTCACACACAGAGGGGGAGATAGTTGATCATAAAATATATAATGTCCAAATATACAACAGATATCGAGGCTACCAAGCAGTCATTTCAAACCTTGCGCAACATCAACCTCACGATCTCGACAGTTCCACTGGTCCCACTAAATGCTCCCCACCCTGCAACTGTGTACCTCTCAGGTACTCGAGAACTGAACAGACTTGGATTTCGAGTGGGAGGGTAAGCCATCCAGCCCCACGCCTGTCACCTTATCCCCCTTTTGTACACTCGTTTGACGAGGCGGAAGAAAAGATCGGTGACGCCATAGAAAGAACGCCGACCCCCGGAGAGCCCTTCTGTACAGCCCCCGCTACCCTAGTGTCTCATTACCACGTGGGGTGTGACATGGTATCCTAGCAATGAGTAGCACTCACCCGGACAACTGCCGGCCACAAGCCTGACCTTTGGGGCTAATATGCCGTTAGTCCCTCGTCACTCCTCGTCATTAGGTTTGAATCGTTTCTTTCAGTAAGCAGGACACTTACAGTAGAACCTGCCTGCCAGGCCAAGACCTGTGTCTTAACACGTGCTGACGGGGCACAATTTCGTAGTAAGCATGAGTTGGCAGGATTTCTAGAATTTCGGATATAACTGGGGGTGGGGTACTTTCATTAAAGAAAAAGATCACGTTCTGTCCTCGTGTGACGAGTGTCATGATGTTCCTCAACACCAGCGAACATCGCCGGAAATAAAGTATGACGCATATTCTGCCCACATTTTCCCTCCTGCATCCACCCGACCTCAACCTGTTCGTGATCAGAGAAAATACACTGCGGAACTAGTTGTTGTTTATTTGAACTGTCACTGTCACAACAGGATACAGCAGAGGGGGGCCCGTTGTCATGGTGAGTTGTTTATTAGAACACCAGACCATGACACAATGATTTTGTCATCAGTTATTAACAGAGACCTTGAGTTATGGTGCGCGAAAGTCCTGATCGAAATGACAAACTCGAAATACCCGCATTCTGTGACAGCACCACCCGGAATGTACTTCCACAGAGTTGGAGGGCGTGGTTGGGATGAATTACCGGTTACAGACAATGCAAGGTAGAGAAAGTCGTTACCTTGGCAGTTGTTTGACACCCGGCCTTGACTGTCAGATGGGGTGTGCAGACAAACAGACGGTTGCTTCATTGAATGCCATTCGCAGGAGGGAGAGTCGTGGGACCGCCGTGGGACCCACACTCGGTCAAGGTGCCCAGACGTGTTTGTCTTTGCTGTCTTCGCCCCCTAGAAACACCCGAGCGACTTGTTGCACTAATGCCAGTAAATGTGAGAGGTACCATTGTGTCGCTGGCATCAGAGACGAGATTAGTGTCTGTGTATATTGTATATTAGTACATTGCAAACAAAGTACGACGACCTGTCAACTCCAATCCCGAACCACATTTGAAAGCTAAGTTTTTGACCACCCACTTCCGAAGCCGACTTCACCCTTTCTACACTACCCCGACCCTAAATACTGTTTTGTATTTCGAGAGGGAGACTTGAAATGGGTACAGACGCCGTGCAGGGTACCTTTAATCAGCCTCGGGGTGTAATTTGCTGGCGTCTATGGCGCAATGGAATTCTTGAGCGAGCAATGGCTGTCTGTTGATACTACACGGAGTCCCTGCTTGTGACTGACAATGAACTCATCTCGCTGTTTGTTGAGGTTCGTTCACGAATCTTTGTGGCGGGGAAAGTACGGTTTCGCACCGTTCCCATCTGATGTATGTTAGTAGGCTCGAGAGCCCACCCGCTGTCCACAGAGCTTCAGCTTTCATGACTTTCATCTCTTCTTCGTTTCCAAACGTAGCAGTTCTAAAAATGTATGAAAAAAGATGTTTCTAAATAAAATTTAATCTAAAAATAACTATTTTTGCACTGCTCCATTGACACATAAACTTGCTTCCATTGATAGTCGGTGTGAAGAAAAGATCAAAATTGGAAAGGACAATGACAGTAAGAAGGACCAGTTCACCCTACTTCTGAGGGTCTGGCAAGTGATTGAGGCCAGCAGGTGAAGGTCTGTGTCAGGTCTAAGGTCACGCCCTGCACGTGCCTGGACGCTGGCTCCTTGGACTTGCTAGTCACTCGACCACGCCTCGTTAACGCCGTCCTCAAAGGCCAGACGTGTGTACACGCGTCGTTAACGACGGCGGGAACGACGACAGGTGAGAAAAAGGCCACAAAACCCGGAGGACAGGGCAAAAGGTCCATCGTGCAGCCCCCTGCGTTCCGGGTGGAAAGAAGAGAGGGGCTTATTCCCAGACACTGGCAGTTCACACTTTCACACAATACAAACCCTGGCGCTAGGCAGACGCTGGTCTTGGCCAGTCGCCGGAAATGAAACTTGAAGAGGACTATTTTTTTTTCTTCCGGGTGGATGTACCCTGGTTACAAGCTGCCATTGCCAGCTATAAAGTGTCACGTGTCGCCATCAACAATATCTGTCATGGTGGGCTGGCCTGGTCTCTCGTCTTCCTCCTTCCCCTCATCCTTCACCTCACCCCTATCATCACCGGAGAGAGGAAGACTGGGCCGAGGAGGAAATGAAGTCGACAGAGATAAAAGGCGAGATAAGATTCCACAAGCCGCGGGGACAGATCACACATTGTTGACAGAGCCAGTGTCGCCATGTAGCGTGTAGAGCAACTCCAGAATGTTCTAATACCAGAATGATTTACAAAAGTTGAAACCAGCCATGCATAACGGCCACGAATTTCCGTGAGTGGATTTTTGCGCTTGTTTGCGTGCTTCTGGTCCTTCTGCCTTCATGTCTGTGGCTGTGTCTGTGTATACCCGTACAAAACGATTCTTCAAAAGATTAGCGATGTATTCAGTCATACCCACCTCGCCATAATAGCTTCTCCCCGGGGTACCTCTATAATATATATTAAAGTTTAGTCCCCACGGACTCCGTGTGCTGTCAGGCCCTCCGAGGCGGTGCCGCTTATCTTATTAAGTGTTTCCCGTAAATGGGCTTTGAATCATGGGAGGGTCTTTGACTGGACCCATTGTATCCATTGGTACACACGGTTTGCGCCTGCTTACAGCAAATTCCTCGTCCTTTCATCTCTCCACCGTGTGAGTGGCGCTGAATCCCGCCATCGTGCCGAGAACTCAATAGACCATTGAGCTCCCCCCCACACCCATCCTCTCGCAGACGGAATAAAAACCAGTCCGCCAGGAATTAGCTCATGTTTGTATTTTGCTCAGGTTCAAAGCCGTGTTATGTGCAGGGTGTGTTGGTGTCTCTGGCGGACATTTTTCACCCCACCCGTGCAGTCTCTACCCAACGCTCACTCACTCCAAGATGGCGGGGTCGTGCTCCTCGTGTGACTTCCATTCACCCTGATGCTTGTTAGCTGAGAGCACCTAAAAACGATCGTAGCTGTCAGGAACCCATTACCAATTCTTTAATTAAAAAAAAAATCAGTAAAAGAAGCTGGAGGAGAGGGGTGCGGGCAGTGGGCGGCTAGGTAGATAAGAAGAAGCCGGCGTTTTGTGACATCGCCAATGAAGCCAAATGAAAATGTAAAAAACATGAAAGCGCCAGGCCAGACCTTGGCAGCCTCGTGGCAGGCAGAGAAAAGCGTGAGGGGAGCAGGGAGGATCCGAGGTTTACCTGAATACCCGATCACATGGCACCTTCGGCCATTTTTTCTGTATGTGGGGGGTCAAGTTGTGGAGGTCAGTGGTGGGGATGAGGCACGCGCGGGAAGCTGATGATGCACGCCAGCCCGCCAGCCTCCCCAAACGGATATTATGTTCTTTTCTTAGCCTCGCGCATGGAAGAGGTGCGAAGGAAGGATTGAGGTAGGGTGGGGGAAGGAAGAAAAGATGGAGGAAGGATGTGAAAAAAGTTGAAAAGCAGGTTTTTTGGGGGAAGAAGGTGGGAGGCTGTTAGCTAACTGACTCCCCTCCAAAATTAAGCAAATTTTTTTAAAACACACCACCTGTGAGAGTCATTTTCTGTGTTACATATTCAGGTATACATCAACAGTGGAACCTGTCATCTCAGGTTTGTATTGTGATGGTCATCGTGAAGTTGATGTGTAGTTGGAGGTAATGTAGACATTTCTACAGAAGATATTTCACACTAAAATTGCACGTGTGCTTCAATGTGCTTGGGTTGGTTTTTTTTTTCTAGTTTGGCTCGACAAGAGAAGTCGGATGCTTTTTGCCAAGTTTATCCAGAAACAGCCGCGTGCAGAAAGAGTTGCTTTAGTTCCGAAATGAGCGATGGGAAGAACATATGTATAAAACTAAAATTGTGTAAGAAGAAAGAAATCACAAGATATCTTCTGGAAACATTTCTCTGTTAATAGACACCTCAAAAACTTCTTTCTCATTGACAGACACTTCTTCTAAAATCCATTTACCTCTGATAAAAATTCTCTTGGAAAACAGTTTTGTTTACTTTCTCTCATGGAAATTTTTTCTATTAATAAAGACTTTTCCAGAAAATTTGTTTCATGGATTTCTCACTGGTGTAGACCATACAGCGGATTGTTATTATCTCCCTGATCAGACAAAGTTAACTTGGTAAAAAAAAAAATTAAAAAATCAGAAATGTAGTCTGAACCCAGCATACTTCCGGAGAACCACCTTCTTCCCCTTCAACCGATCCTTCCATTAGTCGAGAGATTTTGCATCCAGACGCGACAGATTTTTATTTTTTTATTTTTTTCTCATTCCCTTGTGGAGGTCAGGGATGATAACTTGATGCAGGAGGAAATGACTACATGTGGAAGACAGGAGCACAGCACGGTGCTATTTGTTGATTAGTCCGTCAGCAGGCTCCGCAGTCACGCTAGTGCTGCAGGGGACGGAGGAGGAGAGAAGGGGCACAGCTAGTGGAGGGCAACATGGGAGTTATTACAATTAACGCAGAGAGCGGATGAAGCTGTGAGCCAAGGCTGGAATCTGGGGGAGATTCCTCCTGCACCCTGCCAGTCTGCTCGTGCGTGTGTGTGCGTGTCTCGAGGTACAAACTCTGGCAGCAGACGACTTGAAGGCAGGAATCATGGCGGAAAGTTCTTCTCTTGGGTGTTGACATGCCGACCTTCCTCCTGCACCTCCCCACCAACCCCTCGCCCAAACTCCTTCTGTTGTATTACACGCACGCGCATGTACGAGGATGTTAGCTTTACCCTAGTCAAAATACACGAGCGCGCGTGCACAAACACATTTTTCTATTCGAAGCTCGGCAACCTTCCTGTGTGCGCGCGTGCATGCGCGTGTGTGGCTGCGTGCGCCATCGGCGTCTCAACGTTGACGCGACCTTTTCCCCCTGATCTCACCCCATCTCCTTTGCCTGACGTGGCAGAGGGCGCTGGGCCCGAGCTCGGCACCGCAGACCACTTCGCTTCGTTAATTAAAACTTTTTGCTTGTTTCGAGTGATTAACTCCTCACTCCTCTCGTCACCCGCTGGCTTGGCTGTAGCCGTTTGTTTCAACACGTCCAGTCACCTGCCACGTGCTGTTACCTCCCTCACTACCTCCGCCTCGTCCTCCTCCAATCTCGACATCCGGGTACTCGTTGTAGCAGATCCGCACAAACATCCAATCAAATCAAACAAACAAAAACATGCAGCAGATGACGAGGTGATAATCTAATAGACAAAACGCCGCTTAATTAGGGGAGGATGAAAAAGTTCACTTCCGGTCCACTGGACAGCCGCAGTGCTGGTGTTGATGCCGTCATGGTGCCGTGTGCACCGCCAGCATCCAGTCACGTGGGCGTTGTATCAGGTCACGTGGGCCATGAACACAATAGGTGAGATCTGCCCCTCGGGTGGTCTCGTCTGTCTCTCTCGCCGCCATTTGTATGCAAAACAAATTTGAACTCAAAGTCAGCTCTGTGTGTTACTGGCATTGTTTTTATTTGCGAAATGACTTCACACCTCTGTTATTGTGATGTGAAGGTAGACACCGCCATAACTGTCAAGCAGATTGTCAGTCACACCTACGTAGCGACCCATCTGATATGTTGACGGAGTTGTAAACAATGACTAGCAATGATTTTGTTACTTTGATAACTTTTGTGTAGGTTTAACTTATGCTGTCAAGGTTTTATTGTTTTTAATCCTCTCCATGTAGTTCAGCAAACTTACTGACAGGTGCTTTAGGGTGAATCCTCTTTTCTGTCAGGTTGCACATTTGGAACTTTTTTTTTTTTGTGGTCAATTGGCCTCGTTTGATCAATTGGCCTCGTTTAATATTTTTGCTAATTAAAATTCTGATTGAAAATCTTTTTAAAACAATTTGTCATTTTAGGGGACACTTTGCTCTCCCCTTTGCCACTTTCTGAAGCCCTTCGGGGATGCAAGCGCCACCACACACAAGCATTCCGCGCGCATTGATATACAGACGGACACAGAGGAAGGGTTAAAGTCGTAATGAGTGCTAATGTCGGTAACCGAGAGCAATTTGCAATCAGCGACAATTAGCCTCAGCCTAATGGCGCACAGGCCGATGTTGTTCACTGATGTATGTGGTCGCCCATCACACACAGCTGTAGCTGTACACTCAGTCATCTGCTACAGAAACCTGTTGTAACGGTCGTAAGTTCCACAGCATCGCCAGGACAGTGGCAAGGAGGAGGGCTGCTGGCACAGGCGGCAAAGCTCGGTGTCTAATCTGCAGGTTGGCAAGGTGCGGGTATCGAGGTTATTCTACCCGAGTGGCGGCCTAGCATAGAGAGTGCACAGTCGTAGTAGTCGGCTAACGGCAGCACCTCACTCACTCCCATCCCCCCTCCCGTAGCTACGTCATCTGTTTCAGGTGTTCATCCACCTGTCGCTCGTGGTTGCCGTGACGAGGGCTTGTGTTCGGCCCCCGAGGTCGTGCTTGCCGTGGACAGGCTCAAGCACCTGTTGGCGGAGGTCTGTGCGCGCCACGCCAGCCTGGCGAGTGGGATCAAGGTTGATGTGTGCTCGGGATTTGAACCGCAATGTTGTGCATACGCCGCACGGCGGATCGGTGCTCGCCGCTCAGTTTACCGGAGTGTTTCGCTACGGCGCTCTGATAGAAGTCCTGCCAGAAGATGGAAGTTAGCCTCCCCCTCCTCATCTCTTCCCTCCCTCCCTGACCCAACAAAGCCATGGCACTGCTATAACAACATCGCCACACGGGGCGTGTCTACACTTCTGGAGTATATCTACACCTCTGGGGTATGTCTACACCGCTGGGGTGTGTCTGCCTAGTCCGCCCTTCACATGTCACGGCAGTACAGCCACCCGTGCTGCTGAAATCGTTAGCAAAGGCAGCCTTCAAAGAAACGTTTATTATTTTAATTATACTTTAAACATTAAAATGCTGATTTTATGCTTTCGCCAAACTCATTCCACGCTGAATTGTTTTGATGTCCTTAAACCCTCGTTTATTGTTTTATAAGAGGAACGCTTTCGATAGAGTTCACCGAGTCTAGTGTGAACACTTGTGGGTTTTCGGGTGCCGATTATTTGGTATTGTAGGGACATCCCGGGTACTGATTGTCTCGGGGGTCAGTTTGCATCCACAGACGTGGAGCGACAGATCTGATAAAGGCGCGCGAGGAGTCGGGAGGGTCGTGCAGACGGCGCCTGTATTTCTGCACCTGGTCGCTGATAAGCTGTGGCTGTGGTTGTGGAGGTCGTATTGCCTGCCAACCTACGCCATGGAGTTCCGGAAGTTCTGATAACTCTTAGCTGATCTCGTAGGACGTAGAGGGTTGTCTGCTCCACCGCTGCACACCAGAGCTTGTGAGAAGATGGAGAAAGGTTGTGATCTTCTGCAACACTGCTTGCATGAGGTTTGAGGTTCTGAAAGTGGGAAGATAACGACTTTACACATCCTAGTAACCTGCAGGGTAGGGAAATGAGGGTATATTATACAATATACAAGATTGTTTATAAATATATTTACTGTCAGATAACTGCCACCCTTATGAAAGAAGCCAAGGATATTAATATAATTCTTTATTACCGGCATGTTCCTGTGTAGACATATACAGTTACTGAGTTCTAGTATATACATGTATCTTTCGCGCTCACTAACTTTTTAAAATTATTTATATAAACGACCAGATACTCAAGCATCAGTTGTGTTCGGAACAATTGAAACGCGTCTACCAGCAGTTGTTACCTCTCGATTACTCCTCGAAATAAAAGTTTGATTTAGTCACGTGTCATCGTCCCCGCCTCCCTGTCTACATGTACACATCCTAATTCCTGCTTTACTCACTTCGTGCTCAGACGTGTTATTCTTGAGCACTCACGGCCTCAAACTCACTGTTCAAACATTAATCACATTTTGTAACCCTAAGCCGAGCTCTGTCCGACATCTCCAGTCGGAGTGATCCACCCACAAATCTGTCCACCCGAGCTGCAGCAGCAGACTGTTGCTGAGGAAGATGCGATCCATAGAAGCCGTCATAGAGATGGCAGATACCCGTATTCTCCCTAAAGTCTTAATAGCGTGCCGCACTAAACTGTCTGGCTGGCATCACGTGACAGCCGGGGCCTGGGGGAGCAGGGAGGTACGGCGGGAGAGCGTACACAAGGTGGCGCCACTGGCTCAGGATGAACTAGGGAAACGGTTGGTTGTTGACGTTGCGAGGTGACCAGGGATTTCACAACTTCCCGAGGCACGATGTCCGTCAGTTGGTTGTGTTGGTTGTCGTCCTCCACCGCCTCCCGATGTTTAGTCGTCCGTCGTTACCTGGCGGGACTTGACTTGATGTGTGACGATCGTTATTTTAAAGGGATGTTTGCTTATGGACAAGTTTATTACCTCTGTCGGTCTTTTTAAGCTCACACATTACAGGAGCGGGCATCACGCACTTCAGCCCACATACATAAATATAACACAAACATAATAATGTACCTCCTATTTAACGGATGTCGCCATTTTTTTATTTTATTTTGATGCTACTTAAAGTTATTAAAGGATAACGCGAGCGCTCAGTGAAAATCGCTGGACTAAGCATAAAGTATCACAGGAACATATTCCGGTATGTAGAAATACGTAGTAGGTCTCGCATCACGTGGCACGACGTGTAAGCACGTATTATGTATCTCGGGGAGTGGAGGCCTACTTACCTACCTGACACACGACTACTGAGACACGCGGCCCTGTCCGCTCCCATTATTGTCGGCGTAAACCATGGTGTATCAGGTGTCAGTCTGCCACCACGCTGTCTGCTGGCGTTCAGACACGAATTGTCAGGTGGGAGGGAGGGGAGAACGAGTACCTACCCGCCTCCTCCTTCATTAGTTTCGTCTTAGCCTGTTAATGGGTCTTTGTTTATTTTTATTTATTTTTACGTCTCACTGGATCGTCGTAAGTAAGCATTGATGGTCAAATCACAGGCGTCGTGGTTTAAAAATCACGTGACTGCAAGTCGCCGTGTTTGTTCTTCCCGTCTCGCCTTCACCAACTCCGCTAATCCTACCTCCCCCTCCCCCCAACACATACACACCTCCCCCCGTACACAGGTGCGACTTGCAGCACTCGTGGCTTAGCAGGTAGGACACCCTGCGTTTGTACCTGGCGTCAGGAGACGCTGACCCACTTTTCCTCGCCGTCCCCTCAGCTGGAGGTGGAAGTGCGCTGAGCCTGGTGCTGGGAGGGTCATGGCAGCCTCGACAGGTGACCCCGTGCTTACCTGGGGTCACAACAACGGGAAACGTCTCTTACGTCACCGACACTGTCTTTGTTACCTTAGCAACACTATTTTGACGTTGGCCTACAACATGACGTAGTTTTTCTCTCTCTTCCGTGACGTTTTTGATCAGTTTGACAGAAAAACGTCAGCAGGTGGCTTGCTCGAGGGCTGGACGAGGGCGGGAGGAGTCGGGAGCGGGAGGAAGCACTGCGCTAAATCATGGCGCTGGCGTGTTTGGTGTCGTCTGCTGTGTGGAGTGATTCCCCCACTAACCCCCACGTCACCCTACTTCATGCTGTGACAGGCCCACGAGCTCGGAATACCAGCGACGAGTGTGACAAAGCCGGAGCACAGGGCGTCACGGTGGAGAAGGCAACAACAGGAAAGTGAACTGTCGTTAGATGACAAAGGACCTGCGTTGATGATCTGATTTCACCGATTTCCAACAGACTGCACCCATGACAGCCACCAAAAGGGAAGAGTCTGTTAGAGGGCTGGGGTTGGGTGGATTGGCTGTGCTCCGTTCTGTCTTTTTGGTCCACACAGACGACATCCTACAGCGAGCTTTGAGCTGAAGAAAATAACGTTTTCAATATATCGATACAAATAACACATGGGCGGGGGGTTTTGGGGGGTATAAAGAGGGGAGAGAGAATATTGATCATAATTGAATCGGTCTTTTCCCCAACTTAAAGACAGGTTGCAGTGTACACCAAAGTGAGTATTCAGTACTTGCCTCCGTGGAGTACAATGAGACTGGAATGTGAGTGAGTAGCGATCACAAGCACGCGCCAGTATGGAAGAGTCCAGTACCACGTCACGTGACGTTCTGCAGACAAACAAAAATCGATTTCTTGTAAGGAAAGGGACAGAACAGCAGATCTAAATTGCATTATTCCCAAAATGTTTCCTTAAAATTAATGGCGTGTCACCGTGAAGACTCACGGCTGAGTGAAGGATAGTGAAAAATTGTCCTGGTTATCAGGTTGACCTTTTTCTAAACGTGCGAGTTTTTCTGTGCCGCAGAAACATATTTAGTTCTACCTGACGTGATCGTCAGTAGTCGATAACACAGGCTTAGTTTTTAGTGCTCCTCGTTCTCTCGGTGCCCTCCCTTGAGCCTTATTACCTGCCCTTGTTTCCAAGACCGCGGGTTGGAAAGGTCGTTGAAAGCGTGCATGGGTCGCGCGGGCTGGAATACTCTGAACTGTGTGAACGCTTTTAAGGACAGCGAGTTCATTTGTCGTTGCTGATGACAGCGATTGAGGGAAGAGCGGATGTATGAAAGTTATGTTTGACTGATTGTTTTTCTGTTATTGGAGTTTTATGGAGGGCAAGGGGGCTTCGAGAAAGTGGATTGACAAAAGGTGAACACCATCAATTGACTAAGAAAGTTTCTCATCTCCAGCTCGTTGCCGCCTCGTGACAAGGTTCGTGTCCACCGCTCGTGCACAAGACGTGGAAGCGCGTGTTTGTTCACCTTGATGGCGCTGTCGTGCCTACAGAGTGACGAGGGAATAACACTGGTCTTCGATTAGAGATCGATTGGCTGGTATTACAAGCCGCGAGGATGTTGCGTGCTTAATCCGGGCACCTTGTAGGTGTACCTGTAGGTTGTCCCTCCCCCTCCCTGGCCGCCATGCTGTCGCGGTTTGTTAAACACGGCCGTCTGCAGGTCACGTGATTCGCTCACAGCAAACGAGGGCTTCTGTTTGAGGGGAGATAATGTTTCCGACAGAGTTGCTGCCCCTTGGAAGCAGTCTCGTGGCCACGTGCACGCCGAACGTTGGCTGGTGCCAGACAATTGCTGGTGGAGCCGATGGCGATGCCAGTAGCGGCCCTTGCTGACAAGTCGGGGGTCGCCTGCTGATGATTGATTGAACCCGAAAGTTCCGTTTACACACAGTCCGGAAGTGACTGTGGTTCATGGGTAATCCGCCGGCAACCGTCTTGGTCTGTGCAGAAGATGGAGGTGGGGTGGGGAGGGTGTAAGTCCTACACAAGGGGAGATGAAATATGAGAGTTGTCGGCCGTTGACGTGGAATAGGGAAAGATTACAAATAGAAGGAGAAGTGTGGTCAGAGGGGAATGCCACAAGGCGTTTTCTATAAAATGTGAATGGGGCTTTGAAGGCGGGCTGTCAGAGAGCGGTTAGATGGACCGAAGGGTGAGTGAACCGAGGGGAAAACACGCAGATAACACGATCTCATTTAATGTAAGGAGACAGGACAGCGAGCTCTTACAGCCTCGGGTACAGCGGGAAAACAACCTGAACATCGCATGACAGAAAATCATTTTAAAATAACCTCCATTCATTAGATCGTGTTTGTAGAATTGTTTCAGCACAGGTTACTCTTGTGTTAACCATGTACTGCAGGGGTTACCGGGTATTACAGGGTACAGCTGGCCTTACCATCGAGCAACACGCCCACGACAGACAAACGTTGTAGGATCCTCTGTCACTGGCTCACATGTGAAGAAGTCATCATGGACATCAACGAGCATGAGTAAAGCAAGTGATAGGAGGATAGCATTACCTGGCCATGAGTTTAAGCCTTGTGTTACATGTGTTACATGTGTTACAGGGGTTTATTACTGCCGCTCACCCGGCTAAACCTTCTTGTAGGTAACATGTTGCCCTTTGTGTGTTGCAGATGATGGCGACAGGATCGAACAGTTCGGTGACGGTTCTAAAGAGTATCACGACTTCCGACTACTGCTGGCCGAACACGACACCATGCTCATTGGCGCCAGGTGAGTGAGAGAAGGTGTGAGTCCGGGTGTACGGAGACAGAGAGTACATACTTCAAGTTTTTTTTTTAATTGCTGCGTACACACAAACACACTCACAATGATTTAACATAAGTACCAGTTCAATCTGGTTTTGGTGTATTATATGATTCATACTGTGTTGTTGACTGTAGTCTCTGATGTTGACTGTTTACAGAAACCATGTCCTCAACGTCAGCATGTCGACACTTGAGCTCAAAGCGGTAAGTGCACACCTTCCTTCTCTCAATCCTTTTTTGCCCCTACTGTCGCCATGGTGTTTATGCCGGTGTCTACACTATGTCTACTTACTTGCCTTCAGGCTCCTGAACTTTCAACTTTTTTATTCTTTATCCTCTACATACCTTCTCGCCATCTTCTTTCTCACTCATTCCATTCACTCAGTTCCCTCTCGTGTTATTTCCTACCGCCAGCTTTGTTTTTGTTTTGTCAATACATCTTCGCACTCTCCTCCCGCCAACTTCTCAGATTCTTATTTATTATCTACCTGCATGCGATAACACTCGACTTCACAAACTAATTCCACAAGACTTTTTACCCTTTGCTTCCCTTGCCAAAGCTCGTTTCTCAACCTATCAACTTGCTGTCGACACCGAGCAGCGCGATGAGTGGTGTTTACTGTGAGATGATACATGACTATCTCAATGTGAGAGGCTGTGAGAGGCCATGATGGAAGCCGTTGAAAGAAAGCGTTGCTCGGTGCAAACACCTGCAAAGCTTTTCATAAACTGTGGCCACCAGCCTCCTCGCCATCTTTTTCCCTGCAAGCCCGCAATTTATCTGCTTCGCGCGACTTTTTAAGTGCTGTAGAAAGTGAAGATTGTGTAGTGGCAGTTTTTGGTCGTTTGATTATCTTTGGCAAATGGCTTTCATCTTGTACAAAGTGATTTTTGGGGTTTGAATGTTTGTGAGCTACGAGCGGCGGTGCTTGTGATCCAACACTAGCCTACGGTTGTTTTCAATCACATCTTCTCTCCTCGCAGAGCATCGAGTGGACACCGGAAGAGTCTCATATTGATGTGTGCACTAAAAGGCAAAAATCGCTGGTGAGTAAATTATCTGTTTCGATTACATCACTGTTGTTATCTGTTTGTACTCGTGTTCCCGAGGGTCATATATATATATGCACTCCGTCTTCTGTAATAACCTTTCTTTCTTTTTTTCTTTTTTTTTTTTCTGCATTTGTTGTTCACCGTCAGTTGATGTATTACAATAAGATTTTTACAGTACGATTTTTGGACGAAATGTTTATCTTATTTATATTTCAGCAATGTATTTTAATGTGACGGTTATGTAAGACTTGAGTAAGACTTTTCCGACATGTTTGACTAGAATCCAATGACTAAAATGACTGTTGTGAAGACAATTCTTTGTCCTGATTGTCTTCATCCTGTATCACAAGTTCCAGAAGACGAGTGACATGCTTTAACCAGCAAGGGGTCACGTGATTCGCTATGCACTTCTCATTTGAAAGAGCATGTCACGTGTCTGCTTCACTGGCTCTTTTCGCGACACGGGGCCCAGTCCGGCATTTTGCTGAATAGAAAAGGATTAGAAAACCTGCTTCACAGCACCAGCAGCTTAGACATCCCTTGCGAGGACTCGAGAGCGAAGAGAGTGTCTTTGACACGTCACAGCGGCTGCAGCTCCCTCTATTAAAGGGAGGTAATCAAAATCAGGCGCGAGAGTTACCCTTTTCTGTCGAGGGCGACGAGCTGCTTGTCAAGACAAGCTCACAGCACCCTGGTGGACCGGTCCCTCCATCTAAAAGGTTATCTGCCTCTACAGCAGGACGGGTACGAGCGGGGGGAGATTGGGCAGACAATCGCAGCTTGGAGGAGGTGGCTGATGAAGAGCTCAGAGCAGGAGGCGAATGTCCACACGGTCTTGATTAGCTGGCAGATGCTGTTTGTGGCCGGGCAAACATCCAGTCACAGCAGCAAGGGAGGACAAGGCGCGTGGTGCGGCCATCGCGGGGGTCTTGCCATCACGGCTTCTGATCGAAGAGTCGGAGGAGCAGCCCTCGGTTGTGTGGCTCGGCGCTGGACAGCCTCATCAGCCGGGGAGCAAGTTTTCTGTGGACAACTTTCTGTTTACTGTCAACTCGCGCCGCTGGTGCGGGATGGGGAGCAAGGGGAGAGAACAAACCATTCCTGACTTGGTCAACCCGAGTCTCGATCTCACAAGCTGCAGCCTGCCCTGTGGTTATAGTTTGTTTTTTCTTTCTCCTCACATTCGAGTTGCCAAAAGAACCTCCTGCAAGTTCACAGAGAAACTGCTGGAAGCTCGTCCTTTGTGAGGTCAGGACTCAGGGTTCGGCGCCTTAAGACGAATCGTTCGACAACATTCAATGTAGATCTTTAAAGAATATCTTTTTCTTGTTTTTAAATTGATTTTAGTCGTCCGTCCTCTCCCACCCTCTCCCAAAACAAAGTATTCATTCAACTCTGTCTCAGTCGCCAGGACAGACATTGAAGGTCTGGTGTTCGGATCTCGTCCTGTTCTGTCTTTCCGTGATCGAGGTTTAGCTGTTGCAAGAATCTCTTCTCTCTCACCTGACTACTCATGTTAACCCGAGTACACTACGTGACGAAAGAACGGCTCGCCGACAAGACTACGTCCCTTTTACCCACGTGCATTACGTCACAGAGCACAGACCGTTGACAAGGCTACGTCATTAGCTGCCGCCGACACTGCGACTACATCGGGGTGAATGGAGAGAGGGAAGCAGGTCCGATGTCTGGATTGCTTTTCCATCCTGAAGAAAAGTATCGAACGCACGACAAGACGAGGAGACTGAGATGATGGATTGCTTGCATGGACGGGCCTGCTGACAGCGCCGGCTGGCGGGAGCTGCCTGGTGGGCCACCCACCGCCATTCACGGCAAAGCGGTTGGACGCTCGTCCATGTTGTCGTGTGTTTTGCCGTTCGATCGCTGACAGCTGTTGCACTTTTTTCTCTGTCACGAGGTGTTTGTGACCAGCGGAGCATGAAGCGCGTGCGGTCGTCTTACACACGGTTACTCGACCTCTCGTGCTCGCCTCAGTGATTACGCGAGATTGAGAAAACTGTTTCATTGGTTGGGAGAAGGGAGAGGTTGGTTGATACATTTTGGGAGATGGCATCACCAGATTTTGAGACACAGGTTTCTGTGCGTTTTCTGTGCGCAACCTTCGAGAGACTGGGAACAGTCTAAAACGGAAGTGACGTCATACATAAGGACAACCATAATTCCGTGCTATGGAGCCATCTTGTCTCGTCCAGGGGCTGTACTAACTACACGAATGCAGGCCAGTACATCGGCACATGCAGGGTTGATCAACAAGGTGACGAAATGAAACCGCAGGGTGAGTCGAGGAGCGGAGGATCTCGAGGGCGGCAGCTTGCATCTGCTTTATGTCACGTGGTTACTGGGCCTGAAAGACAAACACTGTGCTCATGATGGTGACGTGTGCTCTGTCCCCCGCGTGCTCACTATCGGCATCTCGCCGCAGCAGTGCCAGTGGCTGATCAATGGTGCGCGTGACCCCAGTGCCCTCACTTCTGTCCACTGCGCAACCTCCTCGTGAAAGTGCGCGTCACTACGTGGGCGGTAGTCTTATCGACGAGCTACGTCACCTTTGTCATCACTGCTCTCTTGAAGGGCAGATAAGCACAGCAGCGTGCTGCAACAACAATCGTAGTAAGGTTCAGGGGCTCGGGAGACACGAAGCCGGGTGGCGTCAGATAACGGATTCTGGTCCTGTCTGACGTCCTCGGTCGCCCCCTGTCGATAGGGAGTCGGCAACAACGAGGACATCAGGAGTTGCTTCCGCGGCAATTGTGCCCGCAGGCACGTCCTCACTGATCACACTACCCGTCCTTCATTGCTGACTACCCTGATTGCAATTTGTGAGCATCATTGTAAGGTCAAGATGAAGTTTGACCTGTCGGTCGCTGATACACTTTAGTTGACTTGCTCGTCCCCTCAGCCGTCCCTCCCTCTCTCTGTATGCAGAAAAAAAGCCGACAAACCTCTTCACCTCAAGACTTATAAACGATTTGAATTCGGTGGATGCTTCTCTCAGCAGACATGACGGTTACCCAAGTGCTGAAGTACTGCTCTTCCCGAGGATTCCGGGTGGTCGTGTGGGTAGCTGGCTGCTGGCCAGAAAGATTCTCTTGTTGTTCCAGTGCGAATAGTTCCCGCCCCTCATGTTCAAGGAGGTCAGCCATTTGTTAACGGAAATGAGGCTTCGTACCGATTCCTAGACAAACGCTTTGATCTTGCCGTCCTTGTGTTCCTTACTCTGAGAATTCAATATTCAGCACCGGAAGTCGGCACCAGGTGTGTGTGGGCTCACGAGCGACTACACGAGGGCTAAACATGGCTGACAGAGACATGACAGGTCTGACAAGGAGGTCAGAATACGAGATGCAAGTACAACACACACCCGCTATTCTTGCTGATACATGGACTTCACAGAAGTTAGAGAATGGGGGACACAAGTTTTCCCTGCGTTAATTATTACACACGTGACTTGAACACACACAGTTAACCCCTGAACTCAGTCCAGACTAATGTCTGGTCATACAAGCTCACCATCGGGTGCAGCGAGAGTTTTATATACACATGTACATAAAAATGTGTTTCAGTCGGTCAGCATCCTCTCGTGTCGGAGGTCAGCACACATTCAGGGGTCGGTAACCCTTTAGCAACCTCGCTAGTGGAGGTAGAGGATGCTGCAGGTGCAGGAAGTTAAGAAGTTGTGACAACCACCACCACCACCACAACCACCACCATCCCACATCCCCCGGCGCGCCGTGACACGGGCTGGAGAGCTCATCAGGAAGCACTTGAGAAATGGAAAAGATTGCTGAGACGTGTCCGTCTCCTCGGCGATGGCTGGAGGAACAAACTGTCTCTTTGTTGCCGAGACGAGCAGGAGACAGTCGCCGTTTCTTGTGTCAAGAACCCGAGTAAACTCGAGAAGGGGACCGTTAAGTTGTCAGACCTTGACGGCTGTTTTTCTCTCCAGATTTAGCGGCTGGTGGCTTAGAGAAAGAGAAGGAGTGAAAAAGAGAGGCTAGGAAAGGCCAGGAACGGAGAAAGAATGTTTATTCTTTCCGCAGCCCGCCCCATTCTCGGAGGGTTTCCTTGTGCCCGTGTGGACGCTTTATCGATGTCAATTGAATCAATTAACTTCGGGGCGGAGTCCTTCCTCCACAATGGTGCCGCCGTGTTTTTTCTTTTTTCGTTTTTTCTGTTCATTGCAGTCCGATAGAAAGGAGGGCAGGAAATAAAGGAGGAGATGGACGAATAGACGGACGAAGACCGGAACTAGTGTCTTTCATTGAAAACAGTGGCGACTGTCCTCACCTGAATTGTTTAGGTTTGTTTCTACCCAACGACACTAACATACACACGGATAAACCACGTGCATTCTCGGTTTTTCTCACGAGACTTCAGTGAGGTGAGAGGTCAGGGTGCAAATACACTACTGATCAGTCACCTACGTGCCTGCAGCAAGGTGGATGTCTTTCTCTCCTTTCATTTGTCAGTCCTTGAAGTCCTGGGACATTGTTGTTGTTGTACGAGTATCAGCTGCTCGTGATATAAATAAATGGCGGTGCGTGTTTGACAACATGCGTCGGTTTGGAAGTTGGTTAGTATGTTACCTGCGCAGGTATTATCTCGTCTTGTCAACCTGCGATTTGGCACGTTTACCTGTCCTGACCCTGCACGGCGACCCCGGGAGTACCTGACAGTCCTCGACAGGGGATTGTGTGTGTGGAATGCCGAGTGGCCTCACCTTGCGAGGTCAAGGTGATCAGTCGTGAACAGTGAAGATAATAAAGATGGAATTACATCAGCAAATTACCTCGCGCACGCGCAGACATACACACACCGAGCTCTGGCAGGGGCCTTGTACCATCCACCTGTGCCTGACTCACAGTTAAGAAGTTCTTTCAGCGGAGAGTGAGGACAGATGGATGAAGAGTCAGTAAAAGGTGTATGGGAGGGTTGGGAGGAGTTTGATGACACAGACGAGGACAACCTGCCCGGCGTTTCAAACCCTTGCATCAGCTGTCGTCAAATTCTTGACTTTCCCTGATCCTCCATGTTCTCACAGCCACTCGAGCATCTCGCCCCTCCTCCCTGCGTACTTATCCGGCTTTGCTGCACTCGGGTGTACCGCTAATCTCTCACGTACTCACGCGCTTACAAAGGACCGTTTGTTAGGCTGTGACGTCACGGTAGTGTACTCTGCGTGAAGAGCCTACGTGCGCATGCGCGATATGGGGGCTGTGCGCGGAGATTGTGGCGGCACGTCAGCCGCTTGTTGCGCTGTCTCCAGTCACGAAGCCATAGTTTGAAATGCGAATTCCTTCCACACATCTCCACTTTCACTTTCTTTCTCTAATCGCGGTGAGTCACCGGGGGACAACTCAGGCCAGTTACGGCCCCTGCTCTGTGTCAGGTCCCCACAAGTGTTTTTCCCATGCTCGCGACGGTTACTAGTTGATCCTGAAGCTTAACTCGTCCGACGGACATGTCTGACATTCATGTTCGGAGCTTGTCAAATGAGGGCTTTACTTTAATGTTGCTGTTGTGGTTTGTCTAAACGCTTCGTCAGTTAAAAACTGTTGTGTCAGAGGTCGAACTTATGGTTTATCGAAGTTTATTGTGTGTCGAACTCAGGGTTTATATTGCCTTTCGTGCCTGTTATTTAGAATGACAGAAGAGTTGCATCACATGTCAGACAACAAAATATTTCCCCTTGACAACACTAATGTTACAGTCTGACATATGTACAAATCATTACCTCAGACATATGTAGATAAGATATTAAACTAAACAGTATTCCTTGTAGATGTACACGTGGTGGCAAATGTAAATCACGTGACCTTTGATAAGAGGGTTCAGCAGGGTGCAGAGTGCACTGAGTGTTTACCTAGCTGGGCTGTATACACGGGTAGCCTCAGTCATCTGAGTATTTTGTACCCAAGGCGCACGCGCACACATACACACAGTTTATTAGTGGTCAGCACTGACCCTTCGTCGCGGTTGCCTAGGCAACCAGCACGTGCGACACGCAGGGCCGGCCAATGGTCTGTGGCTAATTGGTGCACACGACCGCCGACAGGTCGCAGGCTGTAGTAGCGAGGGCAAGCACTCCAGACCAAGGGACAATATTTGTCCTGACTTTTTGTCGCTGGGTTATCTGCCCACCCCTGGTGAGGGACGAGAGAGAGACGAGAGAGAGAGAATGGTGGAGGAGGTCGTGACGGTGCCACAGCTGACAGGGTAGATGTCCTGCACCACAAGCATCGCATGGTGGGCGCCCTGCAGTGACAAGGGTACAGAGCTTCCAAAGGGGTGCGTAGACTGGGTAAACCGTGGGTGAGTCACCGGGACTCGGAGCATGCGCAAACAAGCGGGGCAAAGGTTGAAAGCAAGACGCTGAGATGTGGAATGTCTGAGCGCGACTGACATTGAGCACCTCCCAATGGGAAAGTGTGTGTGTGGAAGGGGTGTAGGGGGGTAGGTGGCAGACATCACAAGACTTCATTTGACAAAGTTTAAATTTAAACAGCATTCCACTACCGCTTGTTCACGCTCGCATTTCTTTCACTTCTCCCTTCTGCACTGCAGCTTGGGACTGTGTACTGGAGCACAACGGTGACGAATAAAACACATCCTACCTGTCAAAAATCAGACAAGAATTGCTTGTGAAACGATTCAGTCGCACATCACATTTAAATCACAAATCTCATATTAAACACAAGACAGAGCAAGGTGGCTACTCCATCTTTGATGAAAGATGTAAAAAAAAAAAAGTTTCTACTCGAATGTTCCAACATGTCTTGTGGGTTTCTGGGGGCTGGGTCCTGTGTAAAGAGGACAGATGACTTTTCTGTATCAGTGATGTCTTCTCTGATGTTTTCCTGCCGCCCTCTGTCGGCTGTAATGACTGTGGAAGCTATATTTAAAGTTGGATGGAAGGCGAGGGGACCGGAGCCAGCGTGTTTGACCAGGAGGGCAGCAGACCAGCTGATCATCAGCAGGTGTTTGGGGAGCAAACTGGCGATGGACGGCTGCTGCTGTCGCCTGCCCTAGCCTGAACGGCTGCTGCTGCAGCACAGCATCTCACCTGCTGGGTCCAGGCTCTTCCGGCGGCCATGACAAGGGGCCAACAGTAGATAAGGTCGTCAACAGGGCGGCGCCGTGTCTGGGGTGACCCCGCCTGACCCGTGTCCACACAGCGAGGAATCCAACGGTTGCTCTGTCCTCCGGTTTGTAAAAAAAAAAAAAAACCAGGTCACAAGATGAAGGCTTACCATAGTTCGTCTGCCCCGTGAATTTACCTCCAAGTTCGAGAGACCTGTTTTTATTTCTTGTTTCTTTCAGTCCCTCACCGCTGGTTGGAGGGAAGAGAGAAATCTCTTGCTTTCTCGGATTGGACATTTGAAGACTGGCTTTTACAGACTTTTTGCACAATCTGCGCGCGCAGTGGGTAGGGGGCTTAGCGAACCATTTCCGTTGGTGTCCAGTTTGTGAAGTTTCTCATCGGTCTGGGAGGGCGTTTACATAATGAAGATGCTTCAGTTTGGCTTTCACACGCTCCTCAAGGCGGACAGGCCGCCAGCGGTGGGCTTTGCTTCCGTGTTTTTCTTGTTTTTGTTTTTGTTTTTTGTTGGCATTTTCCTCCTGCATTTGTCTATTTTTAAGTGTTTTTCCTACTTTGTCCTTTTCTAATTTTTTTTAATCGGTTCTGTCGCTCTGTACGCCTCCAAACACATGCATACCTCGTCCTCTTTGCCCTTATCCTTATTCTCAACATGCACGTGCACACGCACGCACACAAAAGAGTGAAGATAAAATATTGCCATGTACCATAAGAACACTTTATTACAGCTTCCATCCCAAGATGTGGTTTTAATCTCTGGTGTCACAACCAGTGACTGCTCCAGTAAAAAGAAGCCAACACGCCAGCCGGACATACATCCAGCTTAATGGAGTTTTCTGTCGTTCGGCAGGTCCACGATTTCCTCATTTCTTCTCCTCTTCACATGCAGATGTTTTGGGCTCAGCCCGTTAAAGCCGTCTTTACAGTCTGTTATCTGATGGCATTTGTTACCAGGATGAGGGCTTATTTTTGCAGTTTAGAGTTATTTCTTTCTCAAATTGTGGTGCGAAGAAGAATAATTGTCTTGCTGTTTTTTCGTGAAAACTTTTTTTATTATTTCTTGACCTGGACGCTGTTCCAAAAATGCACGTGTGTTGGTTTTCTTTTTTTTTTCTGTTTATCCGTTAGAACAATAAAAAGTATATAAAGTCAATCCTCTATTCTGGTCCGCACCTGGAATGCTTTTGTTTCTTGGAAATGTTGCTATGGTGACCCAATACGCCTTGAGTCTTCGCGATTTTTGTAGGTCAGAGTTCATCAGACTTTTAGTTCCCTCTCTCTACCTTCTCGGTGTCTGGTCCTTCGTACGTTTGTACCCAGGGCAATGTACCCCTACCCCACCCGACTGCACACAACCGCAGCATCACTTGAGTTTGGGAGGCGGTGTGGAGCTGGGCGAAAGCCAGACGTGATTTGTCAAGGTGGGCAGGTGAGAAAGAGGCTCTCCAGTAACTTATTATACCCTAAGCCAGGAGAAGAAAACCATTATATAGAGGGCGTTACTCAGCGTATACATTCACTTATAACGCGCTGACTGTAAACATTGGCTTATAACGGGCATAAACCAGGCGAGCGGCGATAAGAATGAAGGACGAGATTTATGTCCACCAGCCGGGGTCACCTTCAGCGCCACTTTCGTAAATAAAAGTTTGCTATAAACAACGCGGTCCTCCATTTGATATTCCTGACAGGAGGCGGTCCATTTAAAGAGAAAGAAATAACGTGAAAGGTGCTCAGCAGGCGCCAGCCATGCGCGCGTGAAATGTCATACACCGCTGACGTCACAAGGCATGACGTGTGCGATGACGCCCTTGTTTAACTCTCGTACGCACGCGCTTATGATGCGGAGGGTTATACACATGTGTGTCATTTGTAAGCACGTGCTTGTCGTTTGTAAACACGCGTTTATCATTTGTAAACGTGCGGAAGCAGGTGCTTATCGTGCGCAGTAAACATGCGCGAGCATGTTTGAATCATTTACATTTACAGACGACAGATTTATCAAGGTAAATACCTGTTTACAAATGAGAAATTGCTGTCATAGAAAACCCGGATGTTCAAGAATGTGATCCCAGAAGATGAGGCCTGGTTCTGTATGAAGATCTTTGGCTTTGGTAACTTGCTTCACCTATACTGAATACAAAAATTACTGTTCTATAAATGGTGCTACATGTACATGGACAGGAGCTCCTGTACGCTACGTTTGGAGGCGAGTAAGACTGTACAGGTAGAGCCTGAGACAAGTGTGACAAGAGATCCCAGGACAGGTGACAGTAAGGCCAGGTGAGGGATTGCGCCGTCGCTGCTATGCATGCTGGGTAAACCCGTTTTGCGGCAGAGGTTGAGCTGCCACAGCGGGGGTAAACCAGAGGGAGAAAGGTCAGAGGTCGAGCAACAAGAAAGACGGCCGTCCGTCCTGCAAGTTACCAGCAGCAGACATCTAGCATAGTTCAGGTGCAGACTGGTACTGGGGTCACTAGCTAAGGTCATCCAGCCTACCCCCATCTCCTGCATTGTTGTCAATTAATCTTTGTCTTTGGTTACCAAGCAAAGTATTTAATTTCTCCTGAAGCTTCCAGACTATCGCTCTTTCCACTGTTTCTCAAGGGAGAGTGCAAAAGGTCACGACTTTTCCTACTTGACATCTCACTCACTCACCGGCGACCAACTCGTTGGTGGACACCTTGACGACCAGTCTGTCCGCATCCCAACGACAGTTCGTTAATAATAATACTGTAAGAGCATTCCCATGTTTTAGAGACGATGAGCCACAATCTTACCCTGCTTTTTAAGTTGGACAAAGCAGGTCACATGTCTGAGTCTTGCTGTTGCTGTTGGGATTTTAACTGCTTGCAATCTGCTTTCAGACTGAATGCCAAAACTACATCCGGGTTCTTGTGAAGAAAGCACCGGATAACTTACACATGTGTGGTACCAATGCCTTCAGACCTACCTGCCGGTCATATACACAGTCTGTAAGTTTACTTTCACCAGAAGCTGCTGTCTTTACTACACTTCACACTATGATATAAAGTATCATCACTTTCTAGTAAAAATGTATGTTTCACATTTAACGATTTCACAGTAAACATTGTGCGCCTATTGCTATCACAAACTGCTCACTTGGTATCATATAGGTTTATCCAAGCGCAAAGTGATGGAAATAAGTTCACTATCCCTCCCTGCCAATTGCTTGAAAATAGCAAGAAGGATGGATGACCCTTAGTGCATTGAAATTTGTCCCGTTTCCACCCCTAAACTATTACCCACCCTACCCTTCAAGCATTCTTCATCCCTACTACAAAAAGATTTTCCATCCTTAGAGGTAAAAGTTCACACCCCGAACAGCTCCACCTTCTCCCTAACAACACAGGACCGAAGACTCACAAAATATTTTATTATTTGTTGTTGTTTTTTTTATTACAGGAGGATGGTTCATACCAAAAAACTCACCACAAAGATCAGTCTGGGGTGGCATTGTGCCCATTTGATCCATCCCATAATACCACTGCGATCTACGCCGGTAAATATACTGTTTGTTCTCTGTTGCCACTGTTTCGTTGTTTTGAAGTTGATTTTTCGTTTTTGTTTGTCGTTTTTGTTTGTTTTTTTATCTGATGAGCCCTGTAGTGACGCAGTGTGTATCTTCTGCTTGACGGTTGAGTGAGACGGGGGGGTGCCACCCTCCCCCCACTAGACCTCTGATGTTTTTGCAGGCCTCGGTGGGACTGGCGATTGTCACCCTCGCGATACCTGATGGGAAATCCATCCGATTCAATGTAGACCCATCATCGGTGCTCAGGAAGCAGCTTTTGCGACTGGGCAATAATTTCTGGGCCAGTGAGCTGAAAGCCATGGTCCATTTGCACCCAACGACTCATTGAGCTTGATGCGCCATCTAGCGTCGCCTCACAGGGGGAAAATCGGTCCCAGCGGACAGCAGGGGACATAAATTGAGCGAGAAAGCGTCTCAGGGGAGGGCATTTCGCTGGCTAGAAAACGCCACGAGTCGCCACCAGTTCCTTCCTTGTATCGACCGTTACCTCCACCCTATCCCCACCCCCAGCACTCACTGTGAATACTGACTGAGGTACACACACCGTCCAGCACACTCACCACCATCATCACTCACCACATCCACCATCACTACCTACTCACCCAAACTGTTTACACTCTCCTAGTAAACAAAATAAACAACCTTAATTCAACTCACGCAAGCTTCCGAGCTCCCCCTACCCGGACTCATGGCTTACACCATCTATCCACCCCGCCATTATTCCCACTGGTGGACACCCACTGTCCAGCACCGCCACCCCATAGATGCCGAGAGAATTCTGTGTTCCCTTCAGGACACCGCCATCGAGCCTCGTCCTGCCCCAGTGAGGAGCGCGTGAAGCGCGTGCTGCCAGTCGGTTCCAGCAGACTGTCTCAGCCACGTCACCAAAGTCTCAGCCTCTTTGTCATGATGATGTTACAATGGCGTGGGAGGGTAGATAGAGTGGGGTGGCCCTCTGAGTACTCTGACGATCAGAGCTTGCGATGTGTGTGATGGCGATGTCAATAAACTGACAATCTGTAAACAACAACATACAGTCGCTGTTGTCTACAAGTCTTTGAACCTCCATGTCTTGCAAGTACCCAACAGTTTCGAACTCGATTCGACTTCAATCGTCTCAAAACGTTGGGTAGAACAAACAGGATCGGGTGGAGGTTGTAGAAGGTTGTTAACAGCTCCAAGAAGTTCGAACATCTTGTGTACCCACTCAGCAATCAACGGCGTTAATTACAAGAATTACCCACGTGAGTGTAAAGACTTGACACCGGAAGTACACCGACCTGACATATTGTGAAAACACGGAGGGGGAGCGTATTACCAGCGCTAATTAACAGGCTAACGGCAGCTGCAGATTTGGCCGCCAGGCAACTGATGACAGAAGAGAGACTGGCAGAAAAACCGCCAAATCCTAATTACGATTGCAGCCAGTCCGAGGTATTTTCTGCAAGAAGATTGGATTGACATTATTGGTTTTTGTCATTGTATCAGCGATGTTGTCATCTTGGCCAGGTTCTTATCGCACCCGTGTGGTCCCCGCTGAATGCCGGTCCCTGCACCCCGCCTGTCATGATGGCCGCCATGAAGTGGGTGGTCCTGTCCACCGAGTGTCATCGTCACAGTCACACTTGTAGGCGGAGGGACGAGCTGGGGCTGGGAACTGGGGGATTGTCACGAAGCAAGTGCCATTCTCTGGGGAAAGGATATTGTCCTTAAGTGTATGCTAGTGACAGACATGTCACGTGACGGAGTGGTACAGACTGCTAGGGTCATGACCCTTTGTTGCTGAGGACTCCCGCCACTAACAACATTAGTAACCACACCCGCATTCTAAATGTAACGAACCCTAAATGTAAACATTTGTTTTGTCTAAAGTCAAAAACTAAATAAGACAGTTATTCTTCAGCTGCTTAAACAATTTTGCAGCATCGTGTGCGACAGTGTGTGAACTTCCGTGTCACAGGTCACAGGTCTACGATACCAGCTTTACAAGAGAGACCTTCGATGCTGAGGTCGGAATAGGTGTCCTCTTCCTTCTTGAGGTTAACTCTGAAGCAGGTGTGATTCCCAAGCTCACAAACTGATTTTAAAGAACAGGTGTAAAAGGGAGATAAGTAGGAGAACTGAAAGTGTCACATCACGGCGACAGTGACCCCAGGGGTAGGACGACTGCTGACAGCGGGACAGATGTTCCCCCCCCCCTATCCCTACCTGTCATGTTTGCGTGAAACGGACAGGTGGGCGTTGACGACACCTGGAAAACCTTGTTAGTTGAGGTTTAGTCGAGGGCTTAAGACATTTTGCACAGCGATGTGTTTGTTGGGATGGTAGTGAGAAGGAGGACACAGGCAGTGGAGGAAGCTCACCACACTTCCCGGACTACCAACGGCTGTGACTCACTAGTACACACTTTAAAGATCCTTCATCATCGTTACTTACCTCCCTTTCTCACATCAGAAACGATAACAAGAATAATAATGGCTGGGTTCGAAATAATGGAGTAGACGTTTGGGAGTAAATAAAACCGAGTTGTGAACAAGAGTTAATATTGTTTAGTTGGGTTTTTTTAACGTGGTTGCAATAACGTATTGAACAAAGGTCACCAAATCCAATCAGGTTTTTTTTTTTTTTTTTTGGATCAAGCACAATTTTCAGTGCTCTCGAATTTGGCGTCTGCTGAAAACCTCTTGCCATGGCCCCACGTCTGGTCTGGCAAGAAGCCGGAGACCCATCCGAGACACTAATCAGCCGTTGATGGCTGTTTGCCATCTATTATTTAGAGTCGTGGGGGATGAGGACGACGGGAAGGGGGACTGGTGGAGGGGATGGCTTGTAGAATGGAACCAGGTCTTGACAGTAACGTGTGGCCGTGATGGATTGCTTGGCGACAGGCTTGGGTTATCCCTCTTGGCCGCTGCGCGCCGTGTCACTAGGGGTCCGTCTCCAGCCAAGGGGACGCAATCAGGCGGGGGGGACCTGCAGCCAATCAGTGCCGTGGGATTTAGCGAGACATTCAAGATGATGGTTTTTAAGAGAAATTTATCTTCGATGGCTTTTGTATAGTCGTCTGTAACGGTAGATAGATTGTAAATACCCGGATCTTGCTTTTGACTGATATCAGTGCTCAAGTGGGGTGGTTGTCCATGTGGCAGTTGTGACCCTGGGGTCATTGTAGGAATTGAGTGGAAAATGTGCTCATGCCGATCGTCTCACACACATCGCAAGTCCTGATGGTCAGAGAACCACCATACACTATTCTCACCTACACCGCCATTTTAAGACACTTGACAACGAGGCTACGACTTCCTGAGTAGGTGGCATTGCAGTAACAACACTCAGCATCCCGAAACTTCTTTTCTTTATCGCCAAGAACTGTCGGCATAATAACTTTGATCACTCTGGTCCGAATAATGGCGGGCCTCGGAGAGAGAAACTCCGGGACCAGAATTTAGAATCTCTTCTCTCTCTCTGTCTTGGGAAGAAGGGTGTTGTAACGATCTCTTAACTGCCGGAGTCGCCGAGGGCAGCAGTAATGAGGCTTGTAGAGCCCTGGGCACGGGGATAGCAGCGGCGCTGTTTATAATCCTTTTATCTCCTCACTGCGGGGGGCCAGGTGTGCGAGGCGCCCAATTAGAGGCTTCAGTGGCTGGAGCCTCCATGACCTGATGTGTCTCCATGCTTCCATCATGGGCGATGTCATGAAGGTTCAGCCTCAGGGTCATATCGAGGGGCATGGAAACTCTGAAGTGAACGAGTGGACAGTAATAGATAATGTACTACGCTTGTAGCCTCGGAGGATTACTACTAGGTAAACAGCGGTTTACAGTCCCTGGTGATTGTCACGTGCTTGATAAACCCCAGCTGACAGTCGCACGCAGGTGTGTTGTCCACCTTCCGGTCCAGATCGGACTGCCACCCGTTTCTCAGTACCGCTGGAGGCGCGGAAGAGACTCTACCCGCTTAGGCCAGGGTCGACCTGGTAAGAAGAGAAAAGGAAAGTCTGCTTGTATTGCTGCTGCCACCTGAGTGATGGAAATCCGATGCGACTGTCACAAACTCAGTCTCCCGCGTGTTTGACATGGCAGCCATCATCAGCATGTGACATGTGCACGTTTGCACGTGCGTTCTTCAGAATTTGTCAATGTGTCCTCGACATTTTCTTTGTTTGTTTTTTGTGTCTGTGCTTGTTTTTTTATGTGATTTAGTCAGAGAAATTGATATTCTCGAAGACTTTAAACTTTTTATATCTTCTTTGTTACTTTCCTTCTTAAAGGTCAGCTGGTGCATGATATATTTTTGTTGTTGTTAAATGATCAAAGTATTATTTTATTGACTTGCCAAGATCAGTTTTACATGCTCCAAGCTTTGCATGGAATCCTTGTGGATAAAAGTATCAAGTACACAGGATATTTGGAGACAGCTTTTGTGAAGCTGCGAGGTCTTCTTGTATGAAGAGGCTGCTGTTTGATTTTTACTATTTCTCATTTTACATTTAATTCTGTTCTCAGTTTCACCTGCTATCGCTGAGTGAGAATTATAGCTTAGACAATTAAACTTTTGTGTGAACCTTAGCCGAGGGACGTTCGACACTCCATTGTGTTTGTCACTACTGTCGCTGCCACGACCTCCATGCTCGACGAGCTAATGGCAGAAAAATCCGGGTATTCCGAGAGAATTGTGTGTGTATGAGCTTGACTTCCAGAAAATATTCTCAGCATCGATTGAAAGCTTGAAAGCGCCGCTAGTCTCCATCAAGCCGTCAGCTCATATATCTTGTTATTGGCAGGGGCACTGTACTCTCCTTGCTGTCTCCGATACTCTCTTCATTACATGTTATGCACCTCACGTCTCCTTATGCTCTTTTTACATTTTACGTTCGGGTGGAGGAATTACTCAGGGGACAAAGGAGTTAAATTATTCTTCCTATTGTCTTCCGCTATCGACATGGGACACGTGACACCGCGTCGCCTCGTTACCAGCACGGCATCAGTAGTCAAAGCGAGGCTTAGAGTCCAATTGCAAAAAAAGTGAAAAAATATTCAGGCGTTGCTTTTTTTTTAATGATTTTTGTTATTTTCCAGATGGTAAGCTGTATTCAGCGACAGTGGCGGACTTCAACTCTCGAGACCCACTGATCCTCGAGAGCACGGGAATGATTCGCACGGAACAGTTCGACTCCAAGTGGCTGAATGGTCAGTGAACTTTGACCCGCACCTTGTATGTCTTGTACAGAAGGCCTTTGTTACCTTTCGTTATAGTGGACTGTGTGTGGGCCGTTAATGTTAAACGTAGGAATTGGTAGTCACATTACCTGCCCCGTGGGACAAGAGAATTTCCTTCCAGAAAGACTGACACCTTGACACACATTGAGCTTTCAGGACGCGCACGAGCATGATCTGAACGGTTGTGAATGGCATCAACATTCCTTTATTTATTTCCCAAAGCTGATTTGTATTCTAGTTGTTAAACCAGAATTAAAGCTGTAAACATGTCTGACGGTGGAGCCGGCCATTGACTGATTGTTTGTAATGTTGATAAGACTAAATTATTGTTTTTGTTTGAAGAGCAAGATTTTCTCTCTAAGGAATTGTTATGCAACGGCCTTTTATTTTCTCTAGAACCCAACTTCGTTGGCTCCTTCGAAAAGGATGACAAGGTTTACTTCTTGTTCCGCGAAACGGCTGTGGAGAACATCAACTGCGGGAAGGTGAGTCCCCCCGGTCCTTGTGTCCTCGTCATGGTCTGTTGCCTCCAGTCCTGTCAGTGCTCTCTGTCCTCCTTGCTTAACAGTTCCACACCATGACCTAGTCTGTGACCCCAGATGCTACAATGGTCCAGAATCGCATTGGAGAGATTCTCTCAGCTACTCAGGTGTTGTCGCTATTCTAGCACCTCACCCCGGGTAGCTGAATGAATGACACATAAACGGAGAAACGGGTAAGCAATGGCTGATACTATGTCTGTATGTTCTGATCCATCAGGCCGTGTTCTCTCGCATCGGGCGGGTGTGTAAACAAGATATGGGTGGCAACATCCTGCTGTACAACACCTTCACCTCCTTCTTCAAAGCCCGCCTCAACTGCTCCATACCCGGCGACTTTCCCTTCTACTTCGACGAGATCCGTAAGTCGTAAGAGGGAATAAAGTTTTCACAGGTGTGTTAGGGTATGTGGTCCAGCATGTGAGTGGACATTTTATTCTGTCTTACAAATGAAGGTAGGATTGATTACCTGTAACATTTATGATACTTTATGGTCAGTGTGAGTGGTTAGTTGGTACTAATGGCATGCGATGGTATTATAACTTGAACATACCTGGCTGTGGGGTGTGACACCTGTTAGCTGGGGTGGCTGTCAGTGACCTCCGGGTACTTTCATAAATATAAATATTTTTATGGTCGTTCCAGAATCGTCCACAGAAATGGGTCAAGGTAACTACCGCCCGACCTACGACAGCGGCGACCGCGGCGACATGGTGTACGCAGTGTTCAACACGCCGCAGTGAGTATGCTGGGTGTCTGTGTGTATGCTCTCTGTCTCACTAGCCACGCTCTCTGTCTCTCTAGCCATGCTCTCTGTCTCACTAGCCACGCTCTCTGTCTCACTAGCCACGCTCTCTGTCTCACTAGCCATGCTCTCTGTCTCACTAGCCATAATCTCTGTCTCACTAGCCATGCTCTCTATCTCACTAGCCATGCTCTCTGTCTCATCAGGAACAGTATCCACGGATCAGCAGTCTGCGCATTTCGATACTCTGATATCATAAAAACTTTCGAAGGAAGGTTCAAAGGTCAGAAGTCCTTTTGGCACAACTGGCTGACCGTATCGTGGGACGACACTCCTGAGCCACATCCCCAGCTGGTAGAGTCACGTCCCTTGTTCATTTTATTATTTATTTTATTTTGCCTTTACTTCCGCATGGATGACCTGCTTGTGTGTGTGTCTCAGCCTTCAGTGAGAACAAACCGGTGTGTGAAAGTCTAGTGAAGTGTTGAACGAGAGGAAGATGGCGCTGTGGTCGCTAAGCTCACGTGACTGCTGTCTGACTGCAGTGCTCCAACCAGAGTCGCTCTCTACCGGACGCCACCCTGAACTTCATCAAAACCCACCCGCTTATGAACAACGCCGTACCCGCCAGTGGGGGGGCACCGCTGCTTCTTCACACGAGTTTCAAGTGAGTCTCACTCTGTACTTCTCTCTCTCTCACACCTTTATTCATCGGCTCTTCTCTCATTCCTCTGTCTCCTGCGTGTGTGTGCGTGCGCGCGCACTATCTTTGACCTTTGACTTTTCCTCTCCCGACCTCTTGACGTGACCTGTCGACATGTTCATTGTCGCGCTGATCGAATTGTGACGAGAGTAACGAGATCTCTTGAGTGAGCGAGACAAGAAGTGTACCACCCTGTTGTAATGCCAGTCGCTGACAGAGATTACACACATTACATTACCGCCATCTCGACACATGAATGATAAAGATCTGCGGCACTACTTTGCATCTTAAACATTTCCCAGCTTGAGGACAGCCTCCCTCTCGGTGTGAAAAAAAAAAAAATGGTGAGCATTAATAGGCTGATGCTAAAGAAGGAAAATTTAGAAGGGAAGACTGTGATAGCTTCCTTATAAGGAGAGCAAGGGGCTTGTGATGGCGAGGTCGACTTGCCACACACAACAAGCAGGCAGAATACAAATGGGCAAAGACAAGGTACTAGTAATGTGTAGAATACAATAAAGAAGTAGTGAGTAATCAGTAGAATACTGATGAGTAAAGTCGGGGTACTAGTGAGGCATGGGGGTGTACTTCAGTCGACACCATACAAACAGAAGATAGTAAAGCAGACTGACATGTAGATGATCCTTAAAATAAAATATTGCCGAATGAACTCTGTATCTACATCACCTCTACATCATCTTCACAATATCTCCATGTCACTACATCACCTCTACATCATCATCACAACATCTCCATGTCACCTGTAACACCTGCAGCGTTTCAACACGAGAGTTCAGCGAGCGCCGAGAGACCGAGGGGTGGGTGTCAGCTCCCCTTACCTCGCTCCCACCACCCGGCTCTGTACCCGTGTATGTGACGAATTAAAAGAAGAATGTGAAACCCGGCAACACGTTAAGGAAAGGCTTAATGATTCTTCGTGAGTGAGCCAGTTGTGGAGATGGGGAATAGTCTTTTTTTGAGAATAAAAATCGAGTTTCGACGACAGAGAAACGTTGAGTGGAAACTGATCTGATAGCTATTAATTTCGAGGGGGTGCGAGAGGTGGGTGGTGGAGCAGTCAGATGTTGTAAACAGCTTGAAGGTGTCCTCAGAGCACCCTGACTTCATGGCGGTACAAGAAAGGCAGTTACCTGGATGGCAGCTGAGTGCGACTTCATCGATTCCACCCCACAAAAACCTGCGACAGCCTTGGAGTCGTCAACGTGAGGTGGAGACAACTTGTACAACATCATAAACAAGACAGGAAGGACTGATCCTCGCCTGCAAGGGAGGGAGTCTCTTGTACACGTGTGCGCATGCGTAGTGGAAAGGCACGTGGCGATGCTAATCATTGCTAGTCTTTGTCAGGACAAAGCTTTCAACCCTCTCCCTCCGCACCACCCCTCTCTCCTCCAAAAAAAAAAGCTTGATGAGAAATTCGATAGAGAATGGTTGTTGAGAGAGGAAATCAGTTGTCGTCGTCGCTGCACTGACCACCGACAGCTTTGTGTCCACTGAAGACAGCACAACTGAATGGAGGACACTCGTGGAATTTTCCCGAAAAAGGATGTAGAGGGTTAAGAAGAAAAAAGTAATGGCGGACAAAGCAAGCTGGACAATTGCTTGTTAAATAAGTTTTTGTCCAACTGTAAGTGTACAGGGGGGAGGGGCAGGGGGATTTTATATGATATCCTCTCCACAGCTGTGGTGTGGACCTCACAGTTGTAGTTGATGCGGTTAACGCCGCGCGCGCCAGGTCGGATTTTTGCTCCGCCGCGTGTTTGCACTGGGTTCAGCCCGTGACGTCAGGATGGAGGGAGCGGGGGGACGGACCGAGAACTCGTCGAGGCGAGAATCAAATGGAATTTGCGCGAGGAGCGGAGGCGAGGAAAAAGTGTGTAGGTATCCAGGCAAAAGCTTTAGCAGACGCGGACAGGTATGTCAGCAGGTGAGGTCATTGTGCCAGCAGCGGGAGGGAGTTCAGGGTCGACCATCTAAGGAACCGGGATTGCACAACTTGAGGAAGCCAAACACCGGGAAGTGTTTTCTGCTTGTCTTTTTTTAAGAGAGAGAAAGAAAAAAAAGCCAAACAAAAGAAAGGGTAAGGGGTTGTTAGGGATTCGGAACAAGATCGTTAGCAACCGCGACTTTTATACGGTGATCTCAAACTAAACATTCGTTTCTCCGGGGATCTCCTGACATAAATCTCACACGTGGGGAGGCAGGTCTGTAGCTGCGGCTGAAGGTTCCACCTCCCCACCCCAGACATTTCGCACTTAACCCCTCACCCCACCTTTCTCTGCAGCTATCCGCCCTTCCACCCGCTTGTTCCTGCTTTCTTTTTTCTTTTCTTTTTTTTTTTCTCTTTCTTTATTTTCCTCTTGTCTCCTAGCAGCATGTTTTAAACAGGTACCCCTGTCGCTGTCACGTGATCGCCCCGCACGTGCACACCACAATGCAGGGTCACTCAAGGGTTTGCGGTAAATGACCGGACATGTAATCGAACACGTGACTATGATAAATATGTACACTGCTATCATATTGTTTTAAAAGAAGGAAGGCATGTTGGAGTACATGTGTCTGGTGGCTGTGTGCAGAGCTCAGTTCACCAAGATCGCCGTCGACTGGCAGGTGCACGCCGCGGACGACCGTTACTATGACGTCATGTTCGTGGGCACAGGTGAGTGGACGGGGGAGAGTTCAACACGCAGAATATAAATAGATATAAATCAACAGACCATAAAGTATATACACACACACAGAGATACAATAAAAGTGTAAGTTGATATTTTTGTCTGAAGATTGAGTTGTTGTTTCTGTTCTCATGTCACGAATGTGTCACAGATGACGGACGGGTAATCAAAGCCATCAACAAAGGTCCAACATCTCTCATCGAAACTGTGGTGATAGAAGACATCCGGGTATTTGAGAACCACAGCCCTATCACTGACTTGAAGGTCTTCCGGGACAAGTCAAAGGGCATCGAGAAGCTGATCGTCATCTCTGGCGAGAACATCGTGTCGGTCTCCCTCCATCGATGTTACAAACAACTGACATGCCGGTGAGTGACACTGAGTAGCTAGTGGCAGTGGCATGACAGTGAGCGACAGTGCCATTGTGTAACAGTGAGTGGCAGTGGCATGACAGTGAGCGACAGTGCCATTGTGTAACAGTGAGTGGCAGTGGCAGTAGCACTGTGTGACAGTGAGTGACTGGCATTGTGTGACAGTGAGTGACAGTGGCATTGTGTGACAGTGAGTGACAGTGGCATTGTGTGACAGTGAGTGGCTGTGGCATTGTGTGACAGTGAGTGGCTGTGGAATTGAGCGACACCAAGTGGCTGAAAGATGGCAAGACCTGCAGATAATCGCAGAAGATGATGTTAAAGACTGTAACCGTGGCCTGAGCTAGATGAAGATGACGATGACAATGACGATGACTATCTGGTGGTTGCAGGTCCTGTGTCGAGCTGCAGGATCCATATTGTGTTTGGGGAGACGGAAGGTGCATCAATGCTGAGAGGGGGTGAGTACCATTCACACATCGCTCTTGTACCAAGCTACTCGACGCCAAAATAAATTGTTTTTCAAACCACAAATTCTTATCCTGGTTAACAGGACACGTGTCATTACCATCATCATTAATTAAACTTGTGGTACCTTGAATCACTGGACATTTTCTTTACATCTTTACCTGAACTAAAAATTATGATGAAAAAGATGACATGTAAAGGAACAAACGTTTTGCACACTCTGGGTCTCCGACAAGAGTTTAAAAAATGTTTCTTATCAAGCTCTCCATCTTTGGATCATTTTCTAGAATTCAAAATATCATAGAAGGCTGGAGGAGTGGCTGGAATACACAGTGCGAAGATGTCACCATTTATGGTAGGTGTTGTTCTTATATTTAATATTTTATTGTTGTTGTTTTTGTTGTTGCCTGAATATCAATTTTCAGTTTAAAGTTTGTTGACATTATTCTACATGACCAACGACACTCAGACCAACAGTGGATTCCGGTTAGCTGGACACAACTAGACACAGTGGGGCTAGACTGAGCAGCTCCTCAATTTTAAAAAAAGTTGAGAAATGATTCTGAAATGTATGGTACTAGCCACAGAATTATTTCCGCTAAACTATTGTATGTAGATACGATGCTAGAGATTATCAAGTACAATACCTTGAAGACCATTATCAACCTGTCTGCCATGTTGTACCCAGACAGTGCAGGTGACCTCACAGGTCAGGTTTCCTGCCTTACTTCGAGATTTAATAATTCTGGGACTTGATGGCACACAATCAAATAAAAAAATAACAAGTGTTGTAAGTTGTAAGTCTCTGTAAAACAGTCTCCTACCCTGACAGGACATGATTCCAGTTTTGATGACAGTCTAAGGGAAGGCACTGAGTTCAAATTCTGTAGAGAATCCATGTAGACTGGGCCACCCTCCACACAACCTCCAGCTGATGGGTTACACAACATTGGGAGCCCACACACCTACACTCACAGTATTGTCCAGTGAAATAAGATGTTCCCTCTGTTAACCGGAATCCACTGTACCCGACGATGAGTGTTTGTTGACGAGAGACGAACTGACGAGTTGATGGACTCCAGACTCTCGGATGTTGGCTCAGTTCTCGTGTGATGTTGTACTGTGTGTAGAAACTCCCATCTTGCACTAAGAGCTTGACACCTGCCCCACTTCCTGTTTACCTGTTTACAAGGTGCGGCTGTAGGTTTAGTGAATGTCACCTGCACCAGGACTGCATCATTGTTCATTTCTGTGAGGCCTGATGTCTACTCACCCTCTGACCTGTTGTCTTGCAGGTTTTGTTGTTGTTGTTTTATTTTTTATTGCACTTCTTGGAGTTCTGTTAGACAATTTGTAAGCATGGCATTCATCTGTTGTCGCAGTCGTGGCGTTGTTGCTCATTTTGTTGCTGTCGGTCATTAAATGTTTGGAGTCCCAGCCTTGGTTGGAATGACGAACTGTTGTAGCTCCTGCTTGTTGTGTACAACACTTTGTAGACTGTTGTTTTGGTTGTGTTTGATGAAAAGGACGAGACGGCGATGAAGAGCGTAGAAGAAATTTTAGCTTTGCACTCATCTTGTGGTGGGGAGTGGGGTTTGTAAGCCGAGAGTTGTCTCCCAGGTCATGTCACACCTGGTCACGTGATGTGGTTGTCAACAAGCCTCGGAGTCGGTTTTTGTCACACATTCAAACATTCCTGTAAATTCACACACGATCTTAATGCACGATTGAATCTGAGAGTATTAGTCTTCTCAAGAAGAAATGCATGTACATCAGCTGATGTCGGATCCTTTTGTTCTTGTTTGTTCCGCAATCGCAGCGGCAGTTGTCAGAGTTTTGTTCATTTCCTGTGGAATGTGACGACGATTAGGGAAAAGTGAGACGTTTGACTAGAAAATGGAAAAATGTCAACAGCACACGACTCATAGTATGACAGGAAGCACTTTGACCTTTAACGTCAATACGAGCACGTGACTCCTAGTACGGGAGATGGAAGGGACATCATCTGGAAGTTACCTGTAACTTAGACATTTGCGATGATGACACTTTACGGGTGGAGTGTGGCTAGGGGAGGTAACTCGAGGCACCCACCAAAGGTGAGGAGCGAGAAAATATTAATTGCGATGTGAGACACACAGATGTGACCATCAGAGGCAGGTGAGGAAAGCTGAGACCTGACATGGACAGCCTGGCAACACGACGACCCACACCTGGGCCGTCGCCCGGCTGTACACCAGTAGCTCGCTTTAGAAATGTAGAAATGTAGTCGCGGCCACTGTCAACAGGGAGGCACGGGAGGGGGAGGGGGAGGGAGGAAACCGGTTTGGCATGTACATCTTAATGCCGACAGGAAACAGTGTCGGCGATGGTTTGAGTTCTCTGAAGCTTGTCCAGCGCACTGCTGGGAAGACTGACAAACGAGGGTTCTCAATCCTCAAACATGGATGGGGGGGGGATGGAGGGAAATGTGGAGGCCAGCTGCTTTAAGTGAACTGGATGTGAAGAAAGACAACGAAGTGCTCACAGTTTTTTATTTTTTAAATAAATGTTTAGATATGGAAAACATTGTTGTCGGCCTTCAGAAGGCAAAGTGTACAAACTGTTATGCCACAGGACTCTTACAAGCCAATAAACATCCTGCAGAGAAAGAGGTCAAACTCGTGACGTCACGTTTGTACACAGGTTAGGGAATACAAGTAAAGGGATGCAGGTGGCTCAAAGTCAGGTGATCAACTCGCACGAGGCCCACCGCAGTTCATTAAAATAAAGATCCCGAGGACTTTCATGTTAAACGCAGAAGACAAAATGAGTTTCGTTAAATGAGATGGACCTTTAGACAAGTTCAGAAGACAGTCCGCCATTTGTCACACCACGTGATGTAACACCAGCGCCGCCTAGGCCAGTGCGTGTGCACGCGGTGTGCGGCTCCTGTGAGCTTTCTGTGTTCACTTTTTTTTTGTTGGGACCTGGAGAGATTGTCCAGAGGAATGCTGGGAGCTGCTGGCAGTTGGCCTCGCACAAGTGTAATTTGATTGCAGACAGTTGCCGCCTCCTTGGACGCTCGTTGTTTGCTCACAGAAACCAAAGGTTTCGCACAGAATTAACTTTCTGACAGACGGTTCACATCACTCTTTCTTTCTTTACTTGTTTATTTTCTTCTTTCCTTCGTGTTTTCGATCGATCGTTCTTTCCATTTGTCTTTTCTTAATACTTTTTTTTCCAACATTGTGATTTTGTTGACCCACTTCCACAACCTTTGAGCTCGCCAACTCGCAAATTGTCCATGTTGTGCGACACAAACGAGGCCGTTAATAACTGATGTGGAAGTGGAAGCTTGAGCATCCTTCCCAGTTATTTTCAGCAGATAATTGTGCCTACAACAACAGTCCTTGCTGTTGTGCATTGTATCAGCTCTGACCTCTAAATTATTCTTCTCACATTAAAAGAAATGAATTCGTTGCAACGTGAAATGAAATATTAGGATTTCGACTAGTTCCTGTTGGTGGTGAGCTGCCTTTTGTTTATAGGGGCCATGCTCCGTGTCCCCAGTTTCAAATGCATTTCAGAAAAATAAGATTGACTGTCTTTACACATTTATGTGCGTTTCTAATGATACATGCTTTGTGATTTATCACACTTTACACCATGGTGGTGTGAGTTGTCGGGGGCGGGGATGTTTGGCATCTCCACAGTGTGATCAGATCACAATGAAGTGGTTGAATTGTGAACAGCTCTCTCCTCTGGTTGATGGATGCCATTGGAGAGCCACCTACATCATCGCTCTGTAATAGAGGACGACTACGAACACAAGGCGCGAGCGTTGTTTACACCCGAGGACCACGCGCCAATCCGGGTAGTAGTGAGGTCAAAGCACTTCGTACTCGTATTTATGACCCTTGACATCCTCCTTCCCCAGCCTCGTGTCTCAGCACAGCATCGAAATGTCAGCAGGGATTTCAAAGGTTTCTCTGTGAAGGGGAGATGAGTCTGCAATGGATATTTAGGAACTCTGAGACGCTGCGAGTGATGTCGGCTTTATGAGAAGATACACTGCCCGATGCCATTGTTTGACCCCGTGACCTCTAGTCTTGCCCTTTAGGTGAGAACCTTAGTCGTGAAGCCCGGCCACATCTGGGGTAGAATGTTCGCTCAGAATAAACAAACTTGTAACCATATCCCCCCGTGATCGTCGTTGTCGTGTGCCTGGAGGGTGACATAGGTCAGACGGATGCTCGGCGCAAGTAAGTTTGGACATGAACCTTAAAAGTTCACGGGTCTGGTGTCGCACTAGTCACGTGATCTCTCTATGTGAGGGAGGAGGAGAGGCTGACGGTGTCGTGTTCAAAGCTAACCGTGTAAAACTGCATGGAAAGGCTGACATAACCTTTCGGCAATGGATGTTGCATACTGCAAGCTTATTGTGCGTTGGACATCATCTGTTTCTTCCATCCATTTGTCCGTTGGCACTGGAAGGGGGACACAACTGCTTTTGGTTGATAGGGTGGAGGAGAGACCGTAGTTAGAAACCAACAGATTTTATCAGCAACAGTGTATCTGATTTATTTATTGTTGATGAATATAAATTAAACTGGTTTTGTTGTTGTTCTCAACGACCTGGACTGGTTGGTCTTTAAAGTACGGAAGGTTTTTGTGGAGTGGTCATCTTTCCAAAATGGAGTAAGCTATAATTTAAATCCCTGAACGGATTCTGTGAAGTCTAAAGGTCGGGTAGTATAGGCTCACCTTGCATAAGTCTAAGATGGAAAAGAGTCCAAATCTTTTCTTATTCATACTGTGACAGATGCTGGATGCTGTACTCAGCTTTGACTCATTTTTTATCCTCGAATTCTTATCTGTCTGGAATCAGCAGAGGAAGAGCCATTGAAACCGAAGGAAGGTCTGAAGGGAAATAAACGTGGCTCCCGTGGAACTATTTTCTGCTGATAAACGACCTCATAACTCCACGGACCATGTAGTCCTGCCCCTTGTCTACTGACATTATTTGTCTACATCAGAGAGAACAGTCTGAAGTTTCATCAAGTTTGGTGTATCGTACTCATTACTCCACTATCTGCAGGGAGGTAGTTGTTCCTCTTCAATCCTCGTGAAAAACATTTTAACTTTCAGGCTGAGTGAGACAAAGTTTGGAGAGACCTGTAAGGCACGAGGATTTTACATTGCTGGGTATGAGATGGCTTGCAAACCAACCTGTTGACACCTGTACTTGCCATGTGACACTGTTCTCACCTGCTGACACTTGTATTTGTCAGTTGATGGTTCTCACCTGTTGACACCTGTACTTGCCATGTGACACTGTTCTCACCTGTTGACACCTGTACTTGCCATCTGACACTGTTCTCACCTGCTGACACTTGCTGAGGCGTATTTTCTCCTACCCGAAACTCCTATAATATCCTGGAATGTGACCGGGTATATCCACAAATATTTTTACGAGGGCGTTTTGTAAAAGAATTATTAAAGTCTCTTGGTTCAGTTAAAAAAAAAACTGATGATATTTCTAATAAAGGACCTTTCTTCTGAGGCAGGTAGTTGGTGTGAATATTCACGTATGAACTTATCTGACCGTGAAAGGTGTTTTCTGGGAAAGTTGTTTCGTCTGTAGCACAAAGACCAGATGAATATAAATATCGCATTATCTTTCTATACAAACTGTAGGAATGCGTGTTTAAAGGAGCACTAGGGGCGCTCAAGCAGAAAGAATGTGGTTGTAATGCGGTCAGTGACAAGATTTACTCCAACAAAAAGTGTCTCGAGAGATGCTTCACAACCCTGCCACCTGCTAACACCTGGCTGATGACAGTTTGCTGAAAGACTTTTGTCAGAGAACCAACAGCTGCCAACAGTAAAAGTTTGGCAGGACTGGTGTTACAGTTGCAGACTTCTAACATTAATTCTTGTTTTACTCCATGTGATGATCGCTAGTGTCATCACACTGACCAGTGTCGGGCTTCGAACTCTGAACGTCTGGGGGGGAACTCTCTGTCGACTGTGATTCTATACTTACAGACTCCCGATTAGTTGTGTGGATAAACAACCAGAAATATCTAGAACAAGGTCTCTAGAGGTTCCTGGAGACCTCTCACCTTTCTACTGTTTTTGTATCGGGCGAGAGTTTGTTCTGGAAGTTTCAAAAAAGGTGAATTTCATGTAGTTGTTTGTTTCTTTGCAAGGGTTACACAGTTCCTACACTGGTTCCTCCAAAAAGAAAACATTTTGAAATGTCCAGTTTTGCAGTCCTGGTGGTGCCATTGAAGATATTTATTAAAGAAGACAATTTGTGTTTTTATATTTGTCATTTACCATGCATTGGCTTCACCTAAGAGTTTCAAACCTTGCCCGTTAATGGGTCCTCCCCCCCCCCCACCGGAGCTGGAGTTGAAGATCCTATTTGACACAGGAAATCTTTTCACTGCCTTTCTGTACATTTTGTAATTTTAGACATTTTATTTGCAGCCGCAGGACACGAGCCTCGCGAGTTGTCATTCCTCATCTCCAAAGTCTATGTTACTTTGTCTGTTTTTATTATTTCTTATGTCTTATCCTTCTCTGCTTATTTTAAAACCTTTAACCTATTTCTTATCCTTTTTTAAATGTCATCTTATGATCACTTAGTTTGCAGCCAGAGGTATGTTGATGCCCAGGGCTTACAAGGTTTTTGTCATTTTAAGTTTGTGTTTCTCTCTTTATGTTTTATGTTTTATGTTTTTAATTTTTAATTCATTTTTGTTGTTTTGCTTTGTTCTTTTTTGGCAATTAACCAGACGAACACAAAGAAGCGAATGCGACCAGTGACAAAGAAGTTGAAGAGGTGAAATGTTCTTGTCCGCCGGCGCCCAGCGCTACCGTGGATCCCTTCTCCGGTCAGTTGACAAGTGCGCATGCGCAGTCGTGCTAACGCCAGCAGCCGCCTATAGACACTAAGATAACGAACTTAGACCTACTAGCTGGTATCCCGGGTATCATTAGGGGCTAGAGCCAGATGCCAATAACAGCAACACTCACAATCAGTTGTGGAAATAATTGCAGGATTCCTGAGATAACTCAGTGGCCATCATTAACTGTCATTAACTGATAAACTGACAAGCGCTGATGGTTATTATTGTTTGTTTATTGTTGTTATTATTATTATTATTGCACAGTTCCCATATCTTCATAACTCTAGGGTTCATAATATTCGCTTGATGAGCGCTTTGAGGAAATGTTAACAGTCGATCACACCAGACTCTCCTCCATTGTAGAAAACGGTTCTAACGGCTTATGTCGGTTACCAACGGCAACCGTAGATGATTTCCAGCTTTCACCAGGTGCTTTCAGCTTGCAGCACAATCGCATGATGTCCTGTGATAGTCGTTTTTTATGATAGTCTTGTCCCAGCGCAGTTTTTGTACATGTTTCATCCTTTTTGGTCATTTGCTGTCAGTTTGTAGTGAAACCTCAGATGTCGCTTTGTCTTTTAATTCAAAAATTCTTTTCCAGTTAATCGATAGAATTTTATTTAAATGTAATTCAGGTTTTTGTTTTCTCGCTGAAGATTATTTCATCTGTAGTTTAGCAAGTCACGTGAGGTGACTAGTAGTCAGGCTTGTTGACAGGATGAGTATCCTGCCCTCGTCACTCGCTGCTTGATGTTAGAGTCTGTAGCTGAGTACAAACAGTGATGAGGCTTGTAAGTAGTAACAGCTCTGCTCATACTAATAGCTAAACTGTTTCCTTGACAACAGTGGAGGAGGATGAAGATGATGGCATTGTGGATGTTGATGTGGTGATCGCCCCTTCCGAGCGCGATAACTCTGTCAATGAAAAGGGGAATAATGAGAGCGGGGGTAAGGACATGTATTTAGTCATAGCTACTTCTTGTGCCTTTTATTTTATACATCATAAATTGTTCGTCCTTTTGTATTTTTGATGAATGTTGATAGTCGAATGCCAGTGTGAACTGTCGTACGGAGGTCAGTGACTAAGCCTTGATAAGTAGACATTATTAAAAATAACAAGAGTCTTGCCAGTACAGAGGTCTTGCATGCCAGACCCTCATTTCTAACAAGGAGTATAAAGTTTTATTTAATCCCTTTTTTTTCATTCTTATCATTTTTACACTATATTACAGTCACATGACATTTTCGTTTTCTCATTATTTTTAACAAACATGTTTTAATCTTTTGATGTGGATTTACTGTTCTCCCACAATCCCTTCTTTTGTTTCCCTCACCATTGTTTTGTGGGTTTGTTTTATTTTTTCTCTCTCTCTTACACCCCAAACCAGTCTCAGTTCTTCATTTCGATTAAATGTCAGTCCTGGTCTTCAGATCACCGAAGCATGAAATGCCGGTGCGTTGTTTCTCTTGTTGAGAACACGAAGGCTGTGATGATGAAGTGTCAGTCCCAGTGTTACCTGTAGGGTGGCCCGGGGTCAGCAGTTCCAACACATGATCTAGACTGGGAAAGTGCTTCATCACAGTTTCTAAAAGTGCGTTTCACTGTTCACCCCTCGGCGCGTTTCACGTGCATTCCGATACTCTTCTGCGCGCGCAGACACGTGACGTCACCTGATGGCGGTCTCGGTGGACTCGTCTCCCACTCAGCACTTCATGTTGATGAAACACCGACAGCTTACCTGCTGCACTGTTAGAACCCTCTCACATCTGTCTTCACTGGACACGTGACCTTCGTTCCCGTCTGACACTTGATCTACATCCCGTCCTTGACATTTGACCTCTTGTACAAGTCCGTTGACATTGATGACGTGGACAGAGCGCGCGGCGTGTGTCGGTGTTCGATGCTCACTGTCCTTGCTGCTGAGACCCTGGGGGACAACCTCAGGGAGGGGCAGACAGAAGTGGTGTCCACCTGACCAACATTCTGTGTTGAGCTCTGTGCAAACCTCGTTAGCGGGAGGGACTCACAGTCGTCTGCACTGTCACCGCTTGTTGAGTTCAGACACCTTGACTTATTCTGTCCAGGAGTAAGATGGCTGAGTTATAGGGAGACTGAATAGTACTCACCCCGCCCATTTCCAAACATCTATTCATAACCATTTTAATCATAAAAATCCTGTCCTTTCCTCAAAGTGTCTTCACACAACTGAATATCACAGAAATTTTTAGCGGGAAAAAAGCTTGTTTCGGCAAAGAACGGAGCACACAACCTGAATAAACATTTTTACATCCGGCGGCAAACCCTTTGTGCTGACATGCACCGCAATCAATAATAAATCCTCCTCCACCCGCAAGCAAGTTCAGTGTGAATTTCATGTAAACAACTTGAAATCAGATTGAACTGAGCTCTGCACGCCGGCCTCCCACCTCCATGCTCATCTCTGTCCTCCCTCCCTCACAAAGACAAAGTTCTCTGATATGTAAAGATTAACCATTTGAACTCTTTTTCCCGGTGAACTCTTGAGGCACCCGCTCAAATATCATTTCCCAGCCTCGCATTTTTTCGTATTGTAGTAAATGTGAATATTTTTATTTTTATTTATTTTATTTATTTATTATTATTCACAAAGATAAAAGTTTTGTAAGTTTTTTTCCAAATCTTTTGGGAAGTTCTTCAGATTTGGACATTGATGTAGGAGTGGACGACTACATGCGTTATGCGTATTTTTTTTTTTTTTTTTTTACTTTTTATTATTTTATTTATTTTTTTGAAAGTGTTGGGGGGGGGACTAAGTGCGGAAAATGCGAGCGGGAATAATTGAGAAGAAGGATGGTTTTAGCGTGGGCATGAAATACAGCAGCAGACAGCACTTTCCTGTGTTTGTTTGTCGGCCAAAGCACGCTGTGTTTTCGTTCACTCTTTGATCACGACAATTATCGCCGTTACGCCATTTTCTTACCCGCGCGCGGTGCCAGCGCGTGCCCAACATTTGTCTTTGTCAGGACCTCCCTCGCCTCGCTTCTCTAACCTGCTTTGTTGTTCGCATTGTGAAAATTGGATTGCACGCCTTTGCCAGCTTTTCTTGTGCATACTTTGGTTGTGCAATAGTCTCTAAATAGTTCAATTTCATTTTGTGAAAGCAGATAGCCTGAGACATTTAAAGATGCGCCTTCTTCAAAGATTGGCAAAATGGCAAATACACGGGAAAAAATATGTTTAATAAATGAGCATCCAGAGTTAGAAATATATTGTTTATTGAAATTTCTTAGATATATAAAGCAAGGACAGAAATGACACCATCAGAACATATTATAATAATAAAATGTAGTTTCCTTCTTGATGATACGAGAGGAAATTATTTTTTTAAACAGAATAAAACTCAATCCTGCTTTAATGCATTATCATTATTATTATCATCATCATTATTATTATTATTATTTACACAGGTCCCAAGGTGGGTCGCAGTTCCGAGGAGACCATGGAGCCCGTCGCCGTCGGCGCCTCGGTGGAGACGCTGGTGATCGCCATCGTGGTGTCCATCGTGTTGTCCATGTTGCTGGGCTTCCTCATCGGCTACAAGGTGGCGGGGTGTCGCACGGCGCGCGGCATGGACCAGTCCTACATGGAGCGCACGTGCTCCCTGCAGCGGGGCCGCAACCGCCTGTCGTCCGGCGAGCACCCGCTGTACAACCCCGACCACACCGGCATGCCCAAGCAGATGAACTATGTGGTGAATGTCAAGGGCAAGCTCAACACCGGCACCGTGGAGACCAAGCCCATCACCAAGTCCAACAAGGTCTACTTATAGCCTGCTCCTCCATCCCCACCGGGAGGCCTCGTGCAGGGAGCACCACCTTGCCTCGGACCTTTTTTTCGAATTTTTCTACGCCAGGCAAGTCTTGGAGTTGGACCAGGCTTTTCTAGACTTCCTGCATTTGCTGTTGTCACCCTCGTCAAGATGGCGCGAGGGACCAGGCGCTGTCCAGCTACATTCATCGTGTAGTTGTTCGTCTTCTCGGCCGCACGGCTCGCTGCCCGGGTATTCGTTCTCGGTTGTGAATAGGTTTTCTTCAGTTTCTCATTGAATACCCGTGAGCAGTTCTACGGACTTGGGCTGAGTCGGCCAGATGGCGCAGAGACCAGAAGCCAAACATCACGTGGTTTGGGCAGCTTTGACCTCCGGGAACTTTTTTCTTGATGTTGGACGCAAAACAAGGCTGGATCCTTACGCGAAAATAAACATAAACACGATGCTTCCTATGGACTTGGGGGAAAAGACTATGTGTGTTTCTTGACCAGTGAACTTTGCCCCACAGAAGTGAACAGAATTTTATTTGTGGCAACAACAAGTTGTGTAGACGCACACGGAGGGCGGGGTTGGGCACCAAAGGGGGACCACCGAGAGTTTGCAGACGAGCGTTTTTGCTCATGCCTGTTGCAGGGCAAGACAGATGACCAGACAGCCATACCAACGATTTGTTTCTGTTTGTTGTTTTTTCTCCTGCATACAACCAGACTACTGGCTGTCCTACAAGATGTAGCACTATGTATTTACGGAGGCCAAAGAAATTCAATTTCGGCGTCTGGAAAAAATCAAAGGAAATGAAGCAGCAGAGAGATGCTGTGAGAAAGTTTCATTTTGTTAGCACAGAGATAAAACATCGCATGCTTTGCTTCTGCAGGGTGCTTTAGTATCAAATATATTTTTGTTTGTTAGTCGTCGACAATTTCTATTCTCGACATTGGTGTTTACTGACCAGTGAGTGTTAGATGAGTGCCGTCTACTCCAGTACTCAAACTGAAACTTTTTTTAAAGAAGTGTTTTTGCGTCCTACTGCTGTAACAGACTGGAGGGAAAATAAAAAAAGAACACCCACCGCTGTCTGATAAACCTAGACTAGGATCGCCAATCGCTAAAAAGATGTTTTTGTAATTTAGAATTCGTTCAGTGACTTCCTTGTTTGAAAATAATTTTGGGTTAGCCGAGTGCTGGAACTGGTAGGTTCTCCAAGAACTTTGCACCGACTGGCAGGAGAGGGAGTAACTGTGGGGCTGGTGATCCATTAGGGTTGTGTACCCTGCCAAACGGTTTGGTGCATGTCTCCCAGCGAGAAGAATAGAAACAGTGTTGCTACCTATTGACGATTCTCTGCAAGCTTGGGATTCGCTCTTCATTTTTTGTATTAAAAAAAAATCTCAGAACAAACTCCAAAGGAACGAGACTGGCTGCTTGTGCTTCCATGTTCTGTTCGTGCTGTTCCTTGAACTCTCCCTCACCCTCCTTTCTTCCCCTCAGCTTAAGACTGTGACCCCGCCCTCGGCTCGCTGACCTCTCCCGTCTGTTGGGAGTCTGGCCGCGGGACACAGTCTCGGCGTTTCTCAAACATCTCGTGTGAACGACGTCCTCAACCGATGACAGACGACATCGGCGCCATCAGATGGGAGGCCTGCTCACGTTTCGTCTCGCTCCGAGAAACTGCGATCTGCAGCGCCACCAAGGTGATACGTCACCTCCAAGATGGCGCACGCGGCGTACGTCATCCCGTGTGAAGATGTTCGTGGTCCTAAGCTTCGCATAAATTGAACTTTCAGAAGTTTCGCCGGATTTCGCTGGGTGTTCTTGACTGCTTCCTATGCAACGACATCTAAATAAACTCACACACAGTGCATCCTCGTGCTGCTCACTCTGGACCAAGTGCAAAGTTCAGCCCTCGACCAACGGTGGATCATGTGAAGGAACAGTTCACACAGTAGAAACAAGTTTTATACAGTTGATGACTCTGGACATGCTTGAGAAGACAGGCAAAATGTGTTTTGTCCTCGCATTTAACATTTAAAAAATATGGGTGAGTCGGTCACAGGAAGTGACGTTGTTCGCATGACCAAGTGCGCATGTCTCTGATGGCATGCGGTAACGTACAGGTGCAGTCAACAGGCAGAGGGTGACGTCAGTCAGCACCTGCCCATCAGTCAGACCCCTGGAGGTCTCAGGCTGACAAGCAGACCGCTGATTGACTGTAAATCGAGGCAGGGCGAGCAAACACGAGCTGGAGAAGGTTTTTATTTTTCTGTGCAGCTGTGAACTTTGCGGACCAACTTCAGGCAGACGACCAAGATAAGTGACGTCACGTAAGTGTGAGACCCGGACTCGGTGTGGTGCTAGCAAACACCCCACCCGACCCCACGTCCCGTCATGCATTTCCCCGTGCTGCCTGCGTGTTTCTCGTCATGCAAAGTATTCAATCGGCGCTGAGGTCATCCCGACCTGCAAGAACTCTGACCCCTGACGACAGTCGACTCACCAGAGCTCGGTCCCCAGGACGTTGTCACGTGACGTTGTCCAGCTCTTGAAGTGGTTTGGTGGCTCGTGTGGAGGTCTACCTGAGGGGTGAACCGTACTCTTTGTCCTTCCACATTCCAGCGGCAACATTACTTGGGTCGGGTGGGTGGGTGGGATCCGAGTGATGTCGCCGCCATGCTGTGTACAACAGCGAACACATCGTTGTCATCTGTTGCTCATTTCTTGACGAAAGCTCGTGCAGTGTGTACAGTGACCAATCACGTGTATAGCAATGGTGCCAGTACATTCACAGAGATAAATGTAACTCAGAATTGTATGCTGTAGTGTGCTGTAGCATCTTCCCATAACCTTTACCGCCATTTTCAACGGCTTTTGTGTATCTGCGCGTGCGTGCGTCTGTGAGTATGCGTGACCTCGGCCTTGGCTCCAGCATCAAAGCTTTCGCATCGCTTGACTCGTCGCTTTATCGTCTGCTGATGATGGGCGGGCCGACAGTTGACATGTCTTGTGTTTGGAGGATGGGCGTGGCTTGTAGCTCAGGTGTGATAATCTTTTATCTCAAACTGTTATTTGTATAAACTCATATAGCGGAACTGAGTGTGCTAACTACTCCGGGGGCAAGCAGGGGTTAGAGGAGGAGGACGAGATGTTTCGTACGATTGTGCGACTGTTGAAGTCTCGAGTGTTCTCGCGAGAGTGCCTGTGGGATGTTGTCGTGCTTTGCATGTGTAGGTGGGTGAATGGCTGGCTGAATGGCTGGCTGCACGTGAACACAGTCGTCAGGATAGAGAGAAGAGGGAAGGTAGACACGCCTCGTGGCTTACTCACCATGTCCGGGATGTAGGTAGGTAGAAGTTTCCAGAAGGCATTGTCGGTAGACTTCAGCCTCCTTTCCTTTCGCTGGCCGCCATTTTCCTCCAGATCATCATCACCGGAGCCTCCATCTGCTTTCTCAATCTGCTGCTGTCGGTGCTCGTGTTTCTCTTTCCATAACAAACTGTTTTTGATGTTCGCGGCCACGCGACGGATCCTCCCATCGTCCCCCCCTCAACACTGATGTACAGTATTCTCGAGGTGCGCTCCACAAACAAAAGTTTGTCTTAACAAAGTTTTCTTGGCAAACATTTCGTATATTTGTTAAGAAAAAATACCTACAGAGGCGTGTGCCGCCCTTTCGGAATTTTATTCAAGTGTAAACAAAGAGAGGGGAGCTTATCAAATACAATGCATTATTGTTATTATTTTCATAGTCATTTGTTTGCTTTACCGATTGTCAGACATTATTTGTTTACATGATCCCGCAGGCGGCCTCGCTCTGGCAGGTGAAGAGGAATTTTCCCTTTTTAACCCTTAAAAGTCTGTTAACTGTTATGAGGGTGTGGTGTGGTCCAGACCCGTACAGATCATTAATAAAGTAGGTCTGTGTCATTGTGACAAGTGTCAGCTGCAGGTAGAGTCGTGGTGCCGGAAGTTGTTGTTGTTGCTGTATTATTCCTACACCAGTCCCCTTCACTCCTTTCCTCGGTCCGTTGTAGTTTAGCCTCCAGACAGACATGCGCAGTGCGAGTGGGAGATAAGAGTTGCAGGCGTGCCACAGAGTTCTCTTAGTGCATCTGGACATCGTGAGTTATCTGCCGTCTGTGACAAGGGGGATAATCACGACGCCGTTGTCATTGGCTGAGCACGAGTGTAGGCCAGGGTGTGTGTGTGTACATACATTTCTCTGTGACTGCCTTACAGGCTACCAAACCAAAGGAACTTTTCTTTTCTGCTTTATGAATTGTGTTCACTTCAGTAAAAAGTTTATAAAAATTTGGAACGGAAGGACGAACAATTGTCTTCAAATAAGTAAGCTCCCTTTGTTTCAAGTGGCTTTTGTTGTAGTTGTCTTTTCTTAGAAGCTCAGCTGGATTCGAAACTCTCTGCTTCTAGGTGACCTTAAGCAACCAAGCCATCCATGGTCATGACCAGTGTCGGCTCTGGCAACACCTGCCCCTGTCCTCCTCACTTTCTTCATCAACCACCTCCACCTCACCTCAACTCCTCCCTCCCCACCTATTGTCACCCTCGTCACCCTCTCTCTCTGCTTCATTAACAGCCATAGTTTGCAAGTTGCAAGTGGAGGATGGTGGTGGTGGAGGAAGACAGAAGGCGACTAAACATCGTCTGCCTGCTGACAGGAGGACTACAGGCTGCAGCTGGCGTGGCGAGCATCCAGACGGCGGTGCATTCCGGAGATTATGGGATGTTGTAAGCCTGGAGGCGGTGGTTTATAGGTGGTGTTGGTCGTGAAATTATACAGTGGCAGGACCTGGCGCAGTCACAAGTGACATCAAAGGCCGGCTGCATGTTTACTCGAGTGTTTTACGCCCGCTCGGCTTAGCACGAGAACTACTTGAAAGACGCGGACCCCTCGACAATGTCCTCCCTCTCCCCCCCGAGACCGTCATGCATCATTTCTGTAAACGACCTCCTGACTTTGTAGTCATGGTCTTCATGCATGGAACATTTCTTTTATTTTCATCCAGTGTAGCCATCACAATCCAATGAAAAGTTATTTACCTGGGTAGCTTTTTCTTTTTTTCGCTCCGTGATTTAGCGCTGGAGGAACTGGCTCTGACGGTTATGTTCCCAGCGCGAGACTGGCTTTGAGAAACTCACCAGATGCACGCTCCATTGACCTGAGCACCTGGCAACAACACAGCACAGTGTTGACTAGAGAAGGTGGGGCTGTCATCATCACCTGAGCCTCACCTGGAGCTGGCTACCTGTAAATAGATGTGATGCCCAGTAGTCTCACTCTCTACACCGGACTAGTATTGCAAAGTGCAGAGGCAGGTACTTTGACACAGAACTCAATTTAGGGGATTGGAAGAAATCTTTTGATAGTTTTCATGTTACAAATTTTACTTTCTCATTTCTTTGAATGTCTTGTTCACTCTCACACCTGACCCTCTGTTGTCATGCAGTGTGTGCTTATCTCCCCATTCATACCCGTCTTCCTCTCCCAGCAACAGCGGCCTCCGTGTGCATCCCTGAGACCTACCCAGACATCGTGAGTACCAGAAAAGCAAACTCCACCTAGCTTTCATTTGGCGAGGTATCTATCTGAACTGCTTTCTTGATGGTTGTTGTGCATCGTCGGTGTGGTTACTGTGGCCATCACCATGTCGCCACCACCTGTCTGTAGTCACCACATGGCCACGTGCTCCTTGGGGCCTCGTGATGAGTGCTCAGCGCAAACAGGAAATTATTTTGTGTGAAAAATATTTTCAACGATTCGAAACTGTCGATGGACAGAGTTAACCCCTCCCACCCTCACCCTTCCCGTGGACATCAAGATAATCACAACGATGAAACAACGGCGTCTGCGGACTGTCAGGGTTGAACCATTGTCCACACACTTTTCTGCAGTTCGCCATAGTTACCGACCCCTGACCCCTTGTGATGGACAGTGTATCTGTTGTGTCCTCCACCCCTATCTCCCTCTCTCCCACAATTCCTTACACCCGCCAGGAAAACTGTTTTCTATTTTGTACCTTTGAACGTTAACCTCGCAAATATCTACAACAACATCAAAACTCTTTATCAACTTCCAGTATGCCAAGAACGACAACCGTTTGTTATACGATGAATATTACGCTTTTCTTATGTTGCTGTTATCAGAGTATCTTCATATTCATGTTCTCCTCCCCAGGAGAGGTTGGGGGAGGGCTGCGCGCCCCTACAGGGGGCAGTGTTTGAGTTGTGACCGCGGAATCATATTTTTATACTGCTGATAACAAGAGTGTGACTGTGTGTTGTGCGCATGCGTACTGTAGTCTTGTGTCCTGTACAGTTACAGATCCACAGGCGCTCGTCTGTCACGTGATCTTCAACGCTTGGCTTCCGTTGTTGCGCGCTGATCTTCTTGTCGTGGGTGTTGCAGTCGTTTTTTGTTTGTTTGTTTGTTTGTTTGTTTTTCTTTCGGACGTCATGCGGACTACCGTTGCAAGTAGGATCAAAGTTGTTTTTTTTTTTTTTTTTTTTGTTTTTTTTTTTTGAAATTTGTCGTTTCATCTCGACCCAACGGAATTAGTGCCAACATTAATAGTTTTATTAAAAATCGTGTTGGACATCGGGTAGCCGGGTGGACGACTAGGACGAGTGGATGCCTGCCTGACAGTCGCTGGCGAGCAAACACAATTTATGTTAGTTCCAAACGTTTGACAACTTTTGTAGCTCGTTGAGTTGAAGTATTGACAGACATGGATTGACAATAACAATAATAGTCGTTAGTAATGACAGCGCTGCGTTGCCAGGGGAAACGATAGTGGTACAGCAGCAGCACTAGAGATAGTAACAGGTAGGACAGGACTAGTAGCAGTCCCTTATCATCTCACCTAGCACCAACTCCTCAGTCTATTTATGTTTTAAAGCTCTGTTGACTCTCATGATTTTATTATTTGTGAAGTGGATTCATGTAATCAACGTTTGATATATAATAATATATAACAGTCTTGTCGGCTTGTCCTGGTCCTGGTAGGCTGCTGACAGTTTCTTCCAGTAGAGTCGACTTCAAACCTCGTGCAAGTTCATTGTAAAACTATTTCCCTTCTCGAAGTTCAGTCGACTGTTGGTCACATTCCCGTCGTCTGAACACGAACTTTGTTTATTTTCTAAGCAATGCAGCATTAGAGAGCCGAGAAACAATCTTTTTCATGATTTAGTCCATGTTTCGCAAGTCCTTTCTAATAAAAGGATATTTTTTAAGGTAGTGACGATGTGACAAGAAGATGACAGGCAGATCCTGTTGCTGGTGTCGCCAGTGGACATGTCGGTGTGCGCGGTAGTCGAGGCTAGACATAGTCGTTGCTGTGGGTGTGAGTGTGGACATCGCTGGCCTGTCTTCGTGCTGCTAGACACAAGATGGAGCAGGACAGTGTAGCAATAAATGTTCTGTGCGAAGCTTCTGGCTGAAAGTGGTTTTGTTTTCATTTTACTGAAACATGCGTATATTGTTATTTTGTGATCATAGTAAAGTTGTATGGTATTGTATGTAGCATATCAAATATGAAAATTGAAATAAAGAATTGTTATCTGAAGGATTGAAGCTGGTGGTTGTTTATGTGTGTGTGATTCCGACTGCGAAATAAACAACAAAATATAGTATAGTTAAAAGTAGGCAACTTTTCTCTACAAGATGCCACCAACTTTATTTTGTTGGGAGCTGTGTGACACGAACTTGCCCGAGTGCTAGTAAAACTTTCTTTGGAACTGCATACGACTACAATGGAGACAAATATTTCTTCTCCTCGAACATTTTATGTCCATGAGATCATCCTGACTCGCATGTTCAGTTGGCCTGAAATACTCGGCTTGTTGTGACTGATTATTTACCCCTCGTCTAATGGCAACGCACTTTCTCCCCCTTCCTTCTCCGCCCCTTTCCTTCCGTCTTCTTCCCCTTTCTCTCTCTTCTCTCTGGTAGTGTCGGGGTGTTGTTGATGTTTTTGTCCAGGTATTCCCTCCCCTTCCACCCAAAGTTTTAAAAATTTAATTCTCCGGGCGTCGTTCACAAAAGGTCTCAATAACCTTCTCGGGGTAATCTCCAAGTCTCGTGACCACCGCGACCTCAAACTTTATTGCTTTCATTGCATTCCCGTGGGGTCAGACATTCCGCCCCGCAAGATAACACCTCATTATGCAGTCGATAAAATTCACGCGCCGGGGGCTACAGGGGATCGCACGCATGTACCCAACAACACCGTGTTCTTCCGCTTGCACTATATTCTCCAGGACAGACACGGTTACCACAAGGTGGCAAGAACTAGCGAGTAATGTCCAGCGTGGAGGTAAAGAACCACTCGCACAGTTTCTAGGAAAATGTAGGAGTACATGTACCCTCTGTAGGACGGGTGGGGAACGTCCGCCCCGCGGCCCCTGTAAAGCCCGCCACATTATTTGGTCTCCTAGGGCAACCTAGGCGGGACTCCAAATTCAATAAATCGAGTTTTTTCCCATTGCACCATAAATTTATATAAAGTGGATCATAAAAAAAAGCAACAAACGGAATTTTGGGGGGCCACGGAGGGAATGTCATTACGACATACGGGTACCTGACAAGACACGTCTGCCTGTATTTAGTGACTTAGAGCCGGGTAGGCTGGTGGTGTACAACTGTACACCGTGTACAAGAGTGTACACTGGCAAAAACTAAGGATTAACCAGATATGCGGCGACTTTAAAGGAATACATTTCTATGATCAGTGAGTGATGTTATAAATGTCCAAATGGCCCTCGGCAAGGTTAGCAATCACGACAACTCTGTTTGTTTCATTCGATCTTTTTTTCTTTCTCTCTCACTTCCCCCTCCGAGTCATTTATCGCCAGCCCGCACTCACTGGTGGAGTGGATGTGAGGAGGTATTCACAGTCTGCACCGGAGAAAAAGAGAATGAAACATTTGTTTCAAGATTGAACTATTGATACACGATATCTGCTCTTCCTTCACGAGAGGATCGGGTTGAGAACAAGTACGATTCTGTTCAGCTGGTTTCCTGAGCTCGGGCCTGCTTGAGAGAGATGCCAGGACTTACAGTCGGAGATTGTACCGCCGCCAGCCCCACACCTCAGCAAAGAAAGTTGAAAAGTGCATCCAGTGTCCACAATCTCGCCAACCATCAGACACTCGCACCAAGACCTGGACACCTGCAGAGTAAATCGCATTCGAGCTGCAACAGCCAGGAAATGGAATGATAATGAGAAGTTTGTATCTTGCTCATTGAAAACTGTTTCAGGGGAGAGAATAGAGAGAGAGAGTCGAAAGGTGAGGGGGATGCGGGTAGGAAGGTGACATATTGTTAAGAAAAGTTGTCGCTGACCTTTCAACAAGAAACAATGTCTCCTGGGAAAGAAGTTTGTGACATGCCGCGGCCATGTAAACGCTGAAAAATGTAATAATTTTACATTCCAAATAGTTCTTTAAAGTTTCAAACTTCTCCGCTCCATAAAAAACTTTCCTTCTTTCTCTCTCGCTCTAACGCTCTCGTTTTCTCTCTCTCTCACCACAAGACATCAAATGAATCGTTTCCCAGAGGACCTTGCAGCAGACGTATTGCTGTATGTACAGCCACAGATTTTCCGCTCCTGTATTGCTCTGGGTATTGCTTTGGGTATTGAAGCCGTCAGCTCTGGACTCCAGTCATTTAGGGCTAAAACAAGGATTCAACACGTGCTCACATCATCTACTCACGCGGTGACCCCTGACCTCAGCCCGCCGAGACTCGTTATGACGTCATCGCCTGCCCTCGTTCACGACTTTTGTCTATTCAATTGTCTGTGAACACTGTGGGAACTGTGGACAGTCGCTTTAGTTTCCGCGCAAAGTGATCGAGTCCACAAAGTTTCTACACCGAAGTCAGAGTTCTTTGATGTCTGCTTCTGTTTTTCTCGGTTTTATTTTTTTGTTTCTCCCTGCGGTTGTTTCCGCAGTCTGATACAAAACATTTCCTGGCAATCTTCCAGGCGTTGTCAGCTGTGACACGAACTCGCAAAGAAAAGGAAGAAAAAGATAAAAAGTTGGGAGGAGAGAGACAAGAGAATATGTGGTGGAGGTTGTCCATCAGGCGGTGAGATAGTGAGAGGAAGACCGAGTCACTTCTTCACGTGTTGCTGCTTTCCTGTCTTTCGCCATCATTAATGTGTTCTCTTCTGTCTCTCGACAATGTGTTCTCTTCTGTCTCTCGACAACAATGTGTTCTCTCCCGTCTCTTGCAACATTAATGTGTTCTCTCCTGTCTCTCGACTTTAGTAAGTTGTTTTCTAGTCTAACCCTAATCTTAATGTCTTGTTTTCGTGTCTCTCACTAACACTAATGTGTTGTTTTCCTGTCTCCCGCGACCTTTAGTGCGTTGTTTACTGTCTCTCGCTAACTTTGAACTGGTGTTTTCATGTCTCTCGCCAACTGTAATGTGTTTTGTCAGATTTCGTCCCTGGAGCAGGGTGGATGCGAGTACTATACAGCATGTTGCTGGATACCTTGAGGTCGGCCTGAACTGTGGAGCGCACTTCATTGGAGGATTCTGTCTGCAAGTCATCGCCACAGTTACCGGTCTTCATCATTGTGACAGCGATTCCTCTCTCTCCCTCCTTGTGTAGGGTTAGGCCCTGGGAGGTCAGCTGGAGTCGTCCTGTCATCTCGAAACTGAAACATCTTCTACAACCACACCGACGACCCTGCGACTAACGGTGTGTGACGTCACTCTCAGATTGCCCCCACTCCCCTCCCCGGGAGGCAGCACGAGCGATGCAGACGGCGACAGGAGGTCGGCGGAGGTGACTGCAGACGCGGACCCGGGTGGAAACACAACCTTCCTCGGGTCAGCATGACTCACAAACACGCACGTGCACGATCGCTTTGCACACCCCGAGCACGCGCGTGCATGCCAGGTTACGTGGGGAGGCGGTGTAATCAGCCCCACGGTCTCCGTCTCCCTCTCAAAACAATGCGAAAAAAATGGTCTCCATCCCTTCTCCCTGCACTGCCCCCCTTTCCCCCTCCCTCCGCACGCTCCGTCACTTTGTCCCTACCTCCTCTACCCCCCCACACCCTACATGCAACGCTTTCGTTCACCCTCCACCCTCCACCCACCACCCACACCCATCAGCGAAGAGACTGGTACTACAATGTGTGGAGGATCCTGCGAGGAGTTAGTGAGGGGGAGGCTGGTGACTGGCCCGTAAATTCTGGGCGACAGGCCCCCCCCCCCTCTCTGTAATCATTTCGCCAATTAAGCGCAAAGCAATCACGGGTGGCTGTGCTCCCCTCCACCCCACTTCGCCAGCACCTCCAGTGTACAGCTCTCCTCCTCTACTCCCTCCAGCGCGCGTGTGAACAACAGATAAGAGAAGACAACTGAAGACTGAAAATCCATGAATGATGTATCGACTTCCTTTCCCTCAGCATCTTAGTGACTGTACTTCACTTCTACAGCACGTGCCACGCCCTGTGTTTACCTTGACATTTGATCTCTGACCTGCTTCTCTCACTCACACACGGAATAAGTGGGTAGCCTAAAGGTAGAGGAGAGCTAATCCAGAGGCGAATGGTTCGATACCCCTGTGCCGCAGCAAGATTTTTCCAGTCGACCCAACTGTCAGAGACGGGTAGCTGGGGAAGTTAAGGTAATGAGGGAGAGAAGATGGACACACCCCAGCCCTCACATAAAGCTGGAGCTGATAAAAGTCACACATTGACACACACACTGACACACACACACTGACACACACACACTTGTGCACACAAGGTAGCTGTGTCGTCGTGTGAGGAGAAGGCGGCGATGTCGGTGTACACCACAGACGTCTGCTGCACGGCGCACGACTGATGCAGGGAGGTGTAAACCTGTCACTCAGGTCAGTCTGCTGATGCTGCTGCTGTTGATGGTGCAGGTGATAGCAGCTACAATTATGGTGCAGGGGGTGTGTATGAGGGGGGGAGAGATGGAGGGAGGGGTGCCAATCAGGGGAGTCAACTCAATCATCAGGTGTATGGGAGCCAGGCGAACTCTCTGGACACGACGGAGAGTTATGTTCTCTGTCTACATGTACCTCCATTTGTTGTCGTCGTTGTCGCTGCCCGGTGCCAGCTCACGTGTGGTGGGGTCAAACACGCGCCTGGCAGAGTTTCAAGACGGTGTGAACGCTGCGACCTGGTGAACCACCACCACCCTCCCCTCTCCAGCCCCTACAAACCTTCACTCACCCTCCTCTCCCCTCCCCCACCTTTACCTGTCCCTCCGTCACCCGCTCCATGGCACACCTGAACGATCGACAAACATACCTGCCGTGCTGAACTCGACTTTGTCAGGTTCCCAAACATGCCCTTCGCCGGTGTTCTCGCGTGCAGTCCCCCCTGCTGCAGGTGACAGAGGTCACAACAGTCGAGCATGCACACGTGCACGTGCGTGTGTTACGAGTGCGTGTGTGTGTGTGTAGGATATGTGTGTGTGTGAACTCAGGCAATGAGAGATGTTCACAGGTGTGTGTGTCCTAAAGAAGTTGGAGAGATGGACAAACAGCAGCCATTCACACCCAGCAAACCGTTCCCGCCCTCTCCCTGACTTTGGTGAAGCCGCCATGTCCGCCAGATGCTCGGCGCGTGTTGTACCTGCATGTGCATGCACGTCTTTATATCCCAGTCCCACTCGGTTCCCACAGTTCACTGTCTACATGCTGTGCACGAAGCCAGGGAGGTTCACAGCTGCAGTGTGTGACCTCCACACCACAGCTACCCAGACACGAGAGGGGAGGGTGGAGGGTAGGAGGGGGCGGTGGAGGGACCTGTCATGGGCACCGCGTGGGACTCGACCTAAGATCCTGGTATTTACGCCACTCCGTGTCTGTAGCAGCTGCCTTGCTGCTATTTGCATGAGAGGACTCTAGTACTCACTAACCACTTACACCGCCACCCTTCACCCCGAAATGTCAGCCTCCCCCCCTCTCTCTCTCTCCCCACCCGCTCCTGTCTGCTTCTCGAAAGGACATTTGTGATTGCAAGTCCGCTGATCTTGGAATCAAAAAGCACATCCGCACGTTTGTTTAAGATAAGAAATGTTCACACAAGCACGCGGACACACACACACGTACACACAAACACACTCACACACTCACGCACACACCAGCAAGTCTGCATACTGACATACCCACAGACAGACAGATAAAGGTCACACTGAGTGCCTCACCATGCCGCCCTGCCTCACATTGAAGACATTGTCGGCGATGTGAGGTCTGCTAATGAAGGGGTAGAGGCAGCAGCGCTGCTTGTCTCCGCGTGGCGACGCCAAACGGTTGTTAAGGGGGAAGAACTCGGGTCGCTCCATGCTCTGGCTCCAACTTCACGCAAGAAATTCAGCAATTACACAGACCGAAAAAAAAATGTCGGTAACAAGCCGTGTTCCTAAATTGATGACTCCCTTTCCTCATCTAATTTGTGAGACACTGTTTCCCATCATTTTCTGCCCAGCAGGACTGACTTTAAGGTTTGCAAAAGTCGTTTTGAATTATTCTTCCTTCTAATAACCTGTCCTCCGGCTCGCTACTCACACCACTATTCTCCATTCTTTATTACTTATCTCCGCAGTTTCCTTCTTTCCACACTGTTTCCTCTCTTTTTTTTGGAAGAAGTTTGAGACGAGGATCACTCAGTGAATTTGCTTCACCTGAATGGTCTGAGACGGAGAAATACCAGAAGAAGGGGGGCGGGCTACAGGGTCTCATAAATATTTATCGGGATGATGGGTCACTTGAGATAATAACTGTTTTACCCGAAAAGTTGCTGGTGTATTCAAAAAAATGTCTGCGAAATTATATATGATGACTGTCTCGATAGGGACTGGAGGTCCTTTTGGAATAAATGTCTAGACGAACTTGAACTGTTAGGTTTACAAATGACAACATTTGCAAAGAGTGATTAAGATTAACATCATTAAGATGTAATTAAAGAATGTTTATGAATAAGTTTCTAGAATAGCTGGTGAGTCCAAACATTAAATCACTCACACTGGATTTATGTTCAAGCTGAGATGGTGGTCTTTTGAAAATAATAATAAAAAATATTTAAAAAGCTCGTGTGAATGTTTGGCTTGGCAGCGAATTCAGATCCTTGTTGCTTTCACCTGTTGCAGATGCCGTGTTCACCTGTCGGCATTCTGAGCACCTTCATCTTTATTTAAAATGTCATCGGCCTTTGCTGGGAGTCTCAATGTTTGTCAACATCTGGAAAAAAGGAAGGATAGTATTATTTTGTTTGTTTGGTTGTTTGTTTGTTTGCGTGTGGGGAGAGGAATGTGTGTGTGTGTGCTCAGTTACAAATTTGTTAGTGAAATCTGAGTTCACCGTCTGCAGTGTGGCTCACTGACAGGCAGCAGGATGTCATGGGTAGGACTGTCACTCATTTAGTCACAAACTGACGACTGACCAAAGTTTGTGTGTTTTCGATGCCAGTGTTTATCTATTACTGCTTTCATTGCTTCCTCACATCTGAAGAGTTCATCTGACACAGTCTGTATCGTCCTCTGTAGCAGCTCCACGGTCTGTTAGGAAAACAAATTGCGGTTTGCCACAGAAAACAAAGGTCTAGACAGAGGAGATTTTCGTTTCCTGGTGTGTCGGAAGTGTTGCAGGGTCAGTTTTCCGGTTGTCGCATAGCAACAATTGTGGAAAAGGCAGCATTTCTACAGTAATGAAAAATGTCGGTGTGTTTTAATCCACGTGATCTTTGCTGCACCCCACTTGGGTTTCAGTCTGTCTGTGGCGACTTGAACCATCTCCATGACACCTGTCTTGTGCCTTCCTGCTGATTTTTACCTGGTCTACAGATAAACTCAGATACGAATTTGGGGGTCACCAACTGACGTCAACTTCTCGCGAGATCTCGTAAGCATCTCAACATTCACACCCTCCATGAAGCTCTCCAACATTCACACCATCCCTTCCATACTATGTTTCTCATTACCAACATTCTTCCAGCTTATCAACGGCAATCACATTTTTTTAAAGGGAAAAAACTGAAAGAGATTAAGAGGAAAAAGACAAATATCTTGCTGAAATCGGCTCAAATTAGCTGTTGATAGAAGTGTTGAGAGACGGGGAGCGGCGGGTGGCTGGGGCCATTGTTCGATTCCTTGCTGGAGCTGGAATTTCTTGGACAAGTTTCTTAGAACGAGTGCGGTGCTGCCTGCTGAGACAGGCTTTGCTATTAGAAGCTGCCCCGAGGCAGGGATTCCACAAGGGGCACAACCTCATCTGACGAGCCACGCTGAAAGTGGTCCAACACAGTTATCTGCCCCTGCCGGCCGACAGGCGTCTTAGCAGAGAATAGAAACCATACCGCGAGTTCTAATTGCGCCTTTCTTCTCTCGACTTGTATTTTGCAGAAAACAGTTTGATAGAAGGATTTTTCCTACTGGCTTGTCGAAGGTTGCAAAAACCCAAGAGCAGGCTTACACACATTGATTAGGGTTTTGCACTGAGATTGTGAATTCAGGAACTTAAAACCCTGTTCCCCCCGCAAATCATGGCAGGCTTATTTGGTCAGCTGCAAACTTTCTCTCTTCTTTGATTGTTTTAAACTGTTTGCTTTTCTTTCTATCTCCGCTTTGGATGGTGTAAGTGATTTGGGTGAGGTTTTCTGACATCTACCGACAGAGTTTGTAGAGTGTGGAGGTTTAGGTCTCACCTATAGCAAAGTCCACTTAACTGATTCCGAGCTCCTTGTCGGCTCCATCGCTGGTTGCGCGTGGTCTCACAGGGAGAGAGGGGGGCTATTTCCCAATAATTTATCCAAGATGGATGTTGATGTCGGAGAGTTCAGCAGTCTGTCTCTTCGGTGAGGGGAAGGGGAGGGAACTGATTTGTGATGGGCGGAGGACGAAAAGAACGAGGTCACTGATTGAGGGAAGGAAAATGGGAAAAAAGAGGAGACAACGGAGAATACGGCATGTTGCGGTGGAGGAGTCGCTGGAATGACGAGGCGCGGATGTTAAAGATGAAGCGACAGTGAGGTGCAAACGATGATGATGAAAATGATGATGATGATGATGATGATGACGATGATGATGCGTTGATGGTCACGAGGACGCTGATGTTACTGCTGCTTCATCAAGGATCGAAAAGCTTCGCTGGAAACATCTTTTTTTATCAAGCTGAATTGATCCCGCTTTTGTGGAACTCGCTTCCCCTCTCGACCAAGGAGTCTGATAGTATTGGATCTTTCAAGAAAAATCTGAAGACTCACTTGTTTAAACTTTGAAGTTTTCATTTGACCTGCAGTTTGGTGGCTGCTGGGATCACCGCGCATTGAGCGCATCTTTGTGATGCGGATACTGGCGCGCTATAAAACTACATCATCATCATCATCCTAGCAATGATTACCAGTCCCTTCGACTCGAATGATCTCCCCTTGTGATCACGAAAACAGTCTGCCAAAACGTGTTTGCAAATAAATGAAGTATGGATCCCCTGTTACCATAAAAACCTTATTCTGTGTTGTTCAGTATAAATGAAAAAAGCCTTTCAGAGCTTTCTAAAACTACATTTTGGAAGAAGCTTCAAAAGGTTTTGTTCTTGTGTTTTGTAGCAGAGAGAGGAGTTGGCCCATGACCGCTAATGTGGGGTTTATGAGGTCCACCTTCAACTCTTGGGGTACCAAACGTTCAGATTTGTAAAAAAAAAAAAAATCAAAAACAATCGGATAGCATATTCAGAACTGTAAATAAACCATTACAACAACGACTACGACGACGATGATGATTCAGTGTGTAGACATTCAAACATTTAATATCACCGAGTGCGTTCACGATTTGTCGTGTTCATTACTTTAGCTCGCTTTATTTTCCATGTGTAGGATAATTTGCAATCGTTGAGAAAGCCAAGTTCATGCATTGTACACGCGCACACACACACACGCCTTTTCCCGTCAAGTAGGCCCCACTTCCCGGGACTAAGGGCGACAACAATGTCGTAACGAGGAGAGAGTAGCCTCCCTTAGGCCCACTTTACGAGGCGCACGAGTCCCTTTAGTGTCGCGAGAAAGCGAGGTCGCCGGTGTGAAGGCATTTTATTGGTCATCCAGTGGGCCACCTCACACCGGATACGCTCTCGCGGCTCCTGTAGGAGGACACAGGCTCTTGACGCCGAGCCTTTACGAGCCTTGGGTGTCCTTTTGCGAGGACACGATGACTTCACGGTAGGTTACGTCCTTTTGACGTGTCCTTACCGAGCTATTGCCGGCCTTATCTGCTTTCACCTTGTCCACTGATGTCGCTGCCTTCTTCTTCTGCACAAACATCAACAGTGGAGTGTCTCCTCCCTTTGCTGGGGTAAAAATGGCTCTTGGAAGACCCAACCGTAGCAGAAGACGAAAGTCAAAGGTCTCAAAGTCATGTGACATGTGGTATCATGGCCCTCATGGGAAATGTTATTTTTGCCAGCCTTCTGTTAATTATTTGCCCATTCTCTTCAACAAATCGCCAACTAATTACAATTTTTATGTTTAAAACATGATAAAAAATTACACTTCTTATTTATTATTTACTCAGCTTCGTTAAATCGATGAGGCGGAGCGTAATTGTAGGCAGGGCCTGAGGATGAGCAGCGCTCACTGCGCTCGTGCCCCCTGCCATGTAGCTCAGTCTCCTCCACAGACGAGAAGGAGGAGGCGATGGAGGTTCGGTGGCCATGGCAGCATAAGTTGCCGGCCCTTGTGGGTGGGCCTGGTGCGGCCCGGGGCAGCGGCGCTGGGAGTTAATCGCCATGTCGTTAAGGGGCTTTCCCTCTGGCTAGTGTATGGTGACAGCAGTTTCCTCCCCATCTCGGCGGTGATTTCCCCTGGGACTAGAGGTTTGCAAACTTGTGTTATTTATGACTGCCATCTGATGGCTGGCATGGAGGCCGTGGTGCAGAAACTTCATTACCCGCCGCTCGGTGCTGAGGAAGTTCTAGCCCCTTGCTCACCCAATCTCACAGACTTCGGCCATAATGCGCCTCTGTGTGTGCGTGCGTGTGTTTCGGTGCGCGCGAGTTCGAAATACAGAGGTTTGAATGCGTATGCAAATGTGATGATGATGATGGCGATGATGATGATGATGATGATGATGATGATGATGATGGGAAGACGACATCGATAGGAGCTGGCAGCTGGGTAATATTTCTACAATGTGTCGATCGTCCTCAGCAAAGATTTTTGTTTGTAAAAAAACTATTTCAACCAACATCTATGTCATATATATATAGGGATTAATGAAAACTAATAGCGCTCGTCTTGAGCAATGGTAAGCAGGTCCTGTACAGGACGACCACTCCACTCCTTGACAGTTCTTCCTTCGGCCTCGAGGGTGTCAACCTCCTTCCAAAAGACCTGAAGGGCAGTCGTTGACAGAGTGTCGTGCAGGGTGACAAGGACGGCTTTCTGGTATCCAACAAATGTGGCGACCAAAATTATTTGTGTGCAAGATCCCAAGGCAGTTGTTCTCGAATGCAATCGAGTCACTTCTACGTGTCTGGAGCCAAAGTTCACGTGTGACATCCATGATTGGTACTACAAGAGTTTGTACAGACTGCACTTCGTGTAAACCTGATGTTATGGCTGTGCGAGATCCTGTCCAGAGCTGTCATCTTTGGAGAGGGTGGCTCCCATAAACTGTTTACCTCTTCAACCCGTACTCTCTTCATGTAGATACCCACTTTGCTGTAGTCAGTGAGTGTTTGCTGTAGTCCTTGAGTGTTTAAACTGTCCCTCAGCCTGTTGGTAAGGTCTGTCAGTTCTCTGTTGGTCCCCGATATCAGATCGATGCCGTCTGCAAATCGACTTTACGCAGATGGAAATAGAAGTGTGATGGTTGTGAAGGGTTTTTCGCATTTGATTCTGCAAACGATGTTGACCAGCACAGGCGCTAGAGGGCGCCCTTGACGGACAGTGATTGTTGTGTGAAAGAAAATGTCCATTTGGTTACACACCAGCACTGCGCTCGTGTCACTCTGATACAGCGCTTCAATTACTTGACGAGAATCTCTTGGATGTTGAATTTTCACATCATATGTCACACACTTTAGTAAAACTGTTTTACGGTTTGTAAAGTTGTGGTAGAGGTCCCACAGATGCTGAAGATGTTTCCCTATCAAGATGCGACAGTTGAAGATCTGCTCAACTGTGTTCCCGTCATCCTGTTGTTCTGCTTGGATGGCTTATGGTTGTGTAGTTCTGACACTGTTTGCTGGTGGTTTTTGTTTCCTTTTCTTCTTCTTCTTCTTCTTCTTCTTCTTCTTCTTCTTCTTCTTCTTCTTCTTCTTCTTCTTCTTCTTCTTAAAGTGATGCATTTGTTGTTACATTCCCAGTTCCACAATGTCCCACCAATACCATTCTAGCTCATGGGTGAGTTGTTTTCACTTTGCCACACTATTATAGCTAATGAGAAGTTCCGAGTACCAGTGGATGTTACTTCTCTCAACTTTCCATCTGCTTTCGTTCCACTAGCACATTATTCCCTATCCCCACCATGGAACCAACCGATAGGATGCGTGCTGATTGTTGATGTGGGCCTTGACAGATCATCGGGAAGTGTTTTGTGTGTGTGGCGAATATCCGTGATCCTTTCTCTGGGCTTATACACTTGGTGACGCCTCTGGTCCTCTAAAGATTTATGACCGATAGGTCTGAATGGACCTGGTTGGCCCGACCCTGGCTGAAAGTCTTCGCACTCTGATGTTAGCATCATGACTTTCTGCACGAACTAACTCCCAGAGCCTTTGCCAAGATGGTCTACAAGACCACAATACAAGACTCAGTGTGCGTGTGAGCCCTCAGTGATCTCACCCCAGCGCTGTCGTGGACCCACGGCGCCATCAACTGTCCATGGGAAGCAGCACTCAAATGTTGCAGACGTGAAACAAGTTAGAGTGGCGTCCCTTCTTGCTTGGGCGGCGTGGACTCTGCACGTGAATCACGCGAGCTCACGTGGGGCGGGGGAGGCTTCCAAAATTGAACGGTGAGAATTACATCGAGGGTTCCAATGGCGAGTTACGTAAGTGTGTGTGTGTGAGAGTGTGTGTGTGTGTGAGGGACAGAGAGAGAGAGAGTGTGTGTATGTGAGAGAGATGATGTTAGTTAAAATCATGTTCATTTCATCTCATTTAGTTCTCTGTGGGGGTTCTGAACAATGAAGTGAAGTGCAAAAAAGGTCAAAGACACAGAGACTGTCTTCGCTTCTTCTGTCCTTTTCTCTCTGCATTTCTTTCCCTTTCTTTCTTTCATTCACTTTGGCATGTTCACTATCGAAGAGGAAGCTTGGAATGTTATTTGCATTATCCTCCCATGACGTCTAGTCTATTTTATTTATTTATGTGTTTTTATTCCACGCCCTCAACGACAGTTCTATTTTTATACATGTTTTGTAATAGTTTTCTGTCCTTTAGTTGATGTTATTCTTGCTCCCCCTCCACACACCAGGTCTGTGTGTGTGTGTTTTGTAAATTTTGTGTGCACGCGCGTGAGGAATATGTGTAAAATACTCCCACTGTTTACAACCACATTAAATTTGTCGATCACATGCACAAATATTTCAGGAATTCTGACGCAGAAGCTGTTGTGTTCACTTTTTACATCTTTGCCCACCTTTCCTTGGCCATTCCTTTTTTAAAAAGTAAACAGTGTATTATCGGCGCCTTGTGACTCCGCATTCAAACCTCAAGTAAACAGTCAGGCGTTACAAAGAAAAACAAACCCGGGTTAGAGGCGAGCGGGGACAGCCACACCTGTCCCTAACGTCAGGTGAAAAGAAAGAGAAATGTAATTGAAATCTGTTTTTTTGCTGTTGTTGTTTTTTTTAAGCTGCTGAAAACACCTCCATGAAAAATATGTTTCTCCCTGGGGCACTCGCGCAATAAAACATGGCTTTATTTGTTCTTTGAGCAAAATGTGTGAAGAGGACGAACCATTCTATATCTGTTGCCATGGATACGGCGTAAATGTTTATGGTCAACATTTTATGTTGCTGTTTGCTAGATTTTAGAGATAGGAGACAAGCAAGAGATGAGGCGAGTAGCAAACTGTCCAGAACCTCGCCTCGGTCAATGATGATGATAATATTAAATCATAAAAAGTTCAAGGTAAAGGTCTCATAGTAAAGCTTAAAGGTCTCATAGCTGAAAGTGTTGACTAAAAGCTCCACAAGAAAAAAAAAACAGTGCAATGACACTATTATTTTTTCCGAGGATGTCCAAATCTGTTTAGTTTTTTCCGTATTCGATGTTTTTTTTAAAAAATCAAATATTTTCAGACAAGTGTTGCATTCAAACTGAAGGACTGCGTTGTGCATGGTTTACAGGCAGGCACGATTCCAGACCATTCTATACAGTATTAGAAAGGATGCAGAAAGAAGCTGATATCATTTGAACTGCCCAAATATAAAGTGTCATTGAATTTTAGATTCATTTTGTCATTGCTTTGTACAAATAAAAACAAGAGATATTAAAAAATCTGCGCTCATGCTTACATCAAGAAGGAATATTTTAATATCCTGAAGAGATTCTGTCTGTCCTGATGACAAGCCTATTACCATCGAGCAGCCTCCCTTAGTAGTTTAATAAATAGCCGACAACTACCAATGTATGTACATATATTATGCGAGTATATTCACTCAGATAAAAAGATACACAGTAAACAGTATTTTAATGTCGTGTCAGTAGTGCTGTTGTTGATTCCCAAAGCCCTCGTATAAATAAATTTAAAAAATGAACTTATTTTAATCTGTCTCAGTTTATCTGCGTAAAAATAATTTTCAAGATTCATCATCTTTGATACGATTAGCGAGAACGTTTATGTCAAGGGAGCGCACTGTGTCCTGTTCTATCCAATTTTGAATGCTTGGTTATTTCCCTTTGACTTTTGTGGCACATTTTCTACGCCTTGCTCCTTGGAGAAAAAGTTGCTTATGTTGGTCCAACGTTGCTGCTTTCTTAAACAATATTGTATATTCTTTTGTACTTTTATACCCTGTCAGTTTAAGACCTCGTGCCATGATTCCTTTGACAATTCAACCAGTACTGCTTCTTGTCTTTTAAAAATAGGTGACATCGGCTTCCACGAGATTTAAATGGTTTTTATTGTTTGGTGTTTTTTGTTTCATTTTTGTCTTTTGTTGGTTTTTTGTTTGTTTGTTTGTTTTGTTTCGTTTTTTTGTTGGTTTTTTTTTTCTGGCGTACGGCCAAGGTCAGCCCACAAAAAAATATCAGATTTTATACAAAGTCCAACATGTACAAGTTCCTGCTTGTACTGATGTTTTATGGGGGTGAAACGCGGACTCTGATCGACAACAAGGAGAGTAGAATCCAGGATTTCGAGAGAAAGTCCATAAGGAGACCGCCATGGATCTTGTACAGGAAAAAGACCAATGTGTTTGTACGAAACATGGTCACCTCACTAGGAACCACACTTGCAACAGTCAAGCGCTGTAAACTGGTCTGGTTTGCCCATGTGACCAGACACGACACTTTCGAAGACTGCTCTTCAAGGTGCCTTAGGTGGTCGACGCCGCAATGGCCAAAGGAACAATTGGTCTACACAGGCGACTGAGTGGACTGGGTGTCCTTTGAGTGACCTGCTCACTACACTATCACCCAAGACAAGTGTGAGTGGCAGGCCTTGTCAAATGTCGCGTCTATCCATGTGCTTCTCTCCCCCACCCTCCTCGCCAATAACCAGCTGACTAGTTAATGAATGACACATGATATACAAACATAAACTTGCAAGCAAACACGCATATATACATACATCTGAAAAGCTCGCGCATAAGAAGAAAGAATAAAGCTGGATGTACGAAAATCACAGTTATTTATAGCAAAAAAGCCCATCAATATTTCAAAAATAAATATATATATCACAAGCACTTTGATTACTTAACCTAAGTCTCTACGAACTTTTATGTCGTAAAGTAAAATCCACGGTAGAGTAGGTGTGTATCGCGTCCAAAATCCACTTTTCATAATAAGAGACTCTGGCGAACACGCTAGGATATCCTGTTGTCTGGCAACCGCTGACACCCCATGACGTCACGCCCACCACGTAGTAGTAGCCATCACGTAGACACACCAACGGTCCTCCGGAGTCGCCCTGCAGACAGCATCAGCATGTAAACCATGTAACACCTGTAACACCTGTAACCCTCACACAACAGACTTTCTCCATGCTGTCTCCCATCCTTACCTGTGTAGACCAGATGGGCAATGGTGTCCACCACCCCAATATACTTATGAACTCTGAACTTTTTCTGTCTACCTATCTCGTTAGTCTATTGTGTCTCCAGACAATGTAAGCAGGATCAGAACCCATACGGTGCAGAATTCTTTGTATTTTGTTTTCGCCTACTTGGACTAGGGAAACTAGTCTTTAAGACCAACAAATAAATGACATGCTTAGAAAACAAAAAATGTTCAATAATGTTCCCTAATAACAAATTTTACAAATCTCCATTTACTACAAACACACATTACAGCTGTTAATTATCCACAGATAAAATTATGACTTACACTCCAGCCATACATAACATGATTGTTAATCAGCCACAGACAACATTATTTCTTACATTGCAGGCGCCTTCATCTCCGTTCCCGACGCAGACGTGAGAGTTGAGGATGCGTTTCCAGCCCCAGCGAGCTGCGCATGCGTGGTTTCTCCGGATCTTGACTTCCAGTTCCTGCAGGACCGACTGCTCTTCATAACCTTTGTACAGAAAGATACACGCGCCTTGACTGATTTTATGGCAGAAAAATGAGGTAGATAAAATTCTATATGCTCTGGACAATTTTAGTTTCCATTTTATGGAACTTAATATATTTATTAAATATCACCTGTCTTTGTACTATATGTTGTAATGTTTTGTTGTTATTGATGCCTTCTGTAATACCAACAAATCAAAAATATATCTTGTAAACAGATTTAGAAAAACTTAAAAATCTCTTCCACCTATTGGCCAGAAATATCCCCTTGCCTCCCTCACTACAAGCGAGTGTATCCTTTTTTAGCTTATTTGTCGGCAAATCTTAAAAGCTGTGTCCAAAGCATATTTACGGGTTTAAAAGATAAGGCAAATATGACTTTAAGTGAACGGTCAAATCCCCTCTGACCTGATGTCAGCCACGTACGAGGCTTAGTCCCTCCCACCACCACCCCCATCACCACATACTCCAGCCCTCACCCATCTCCCAGCACAGCTCAAGTCTGCTTCATCCTTTTTTACCCTGTATCCTAGAGAATCCAGCTCAATACAGATGTGTATGTGCAGGCCAATGCCCACAAGGGGAGTATTTTGGACAGCAACAATCCCTGACCCCGCTGCCCCAGCTGACCCAGGGTCTTTTCCTGACCTCACAAAGACTGATTTAAATATTTGTTCAAACATCTCTTTTTACACTCTGCAAACAAGATCAATTTAGAAAAGGAGAAAGAAAAATAAGTAAACTATTTTAACATATTTTTGTAAAGTATGACACTTTAAAAAGTTACATTTTTAAGACCTAGTTTTTCACATCAGGTATGGGAGAAGCTGCAGACAGACCCATCACAGACAGACAGACAGGAAAATCTCAATTTTTCTGTAGAATATTGTTGTGCAAGCTACAACTGAGCAAAAAAAGAAAAAGAGAATTAGTTTTGGGGAAAACTATATTGAAAAATAATTTTGCTAACAAAGTGAATTCCTTCTTTTTTTTGGTAAAACTAACTTTTAGGAGTGTTGTCTCATCTTAGTAAATCTTTAAACTCATTAACAGTAGTTTCTATTCTTGTATACAGTTTAAAATCATAGATGCTTATGTCTCTGTCAGTTTAAGGAGTGAAAGGATTTTTAAATTATTTTTAAGCCTGAAATTATAGGATTAAGTCTTATACACAAGTCTCATAAACTATTTCAAATATGCTTTTCAAACCGTCTGGCTTTGTTTGATAATAAAAACTACAGTTTGCAGGTCGCCAGCGTGCCAGCAACATCAGTGGTGAGAAAGCTGATTATGTTATAGAAGCTAAGAAAGTCTGACACAGACATGAAGGAAAAGCTGCACTGATGAATGGAAGACCAAGCAGCGTTCTCTTCGCTGTGTTTGCGCTAGGAACAAACTTTATTTGGCCTGGGATCATCTCCAGCGTTTTACTTCTAAATCCTTTGGCAATTTCTAGAAAGTTATTCACAGTCGCCCCCTGTTTCCGGTGGGAAAACAAAATCTCGCAAGCCTTCCTTCCCTTAGGCCTCTGTCTGAAGGAATGAGGCGAAGGAACGCTGTATTGTCCCTCAGAGAGCCACCGTGAACTATGCAGCCTCCAAGATTCTGACAAACACACCAGCAGGTGACAACAAGCCTTGTGTGCAGGCAAACTGCCAGGGGGAGTTCACTAAAGTTTATAAATGTTCTAAAAGTTTGTCCTTTCTTTATTTTGTTCTTCTGCTGTTGGTTAGATCTTACTTTCTCTCTCTCTTCTCTCCCCGTTGCACGCAAAGAACTTCACAGGATAGCCACAACCTTGGCTAGAGGCGTCTGCTACCTTCACTAAAACAACTATGGGAAGACAAGACTATGACAGTCTGGTCTGGCTCTGTTCCTTTCCTCTTTAAACCGGAAGTGGGATTTTTCAGCTTTTAGCTGCCAACTTCTCCCCCCTCCCATCCCAGATTCACCGCCACCACCTCCAACACCACCACCACCACCACCAAGTCTGGCCAGTGTGTTTATTATGTCCGGCCACCTTATTACCATGTTTAATAGCTCCTTGGGTAAATATCCGTTAATCTTGAACTTACCCTTAGTCTCGCCCCAGCCCATAATCCAACATTTGCTTTCAGATGTAAAGGGCTTGCTGCGAGAAGGGAGACAAGCATGTCGAATTTGAAAACCGGAAACGTCCACTGGTTTCTCCAGACGCATCATGGCGATGTCGTTAGGGTAGTTTCCGCTGTTGACAAACTCTGGATGCTGAAATCAAAGAATGGATAGTAGTGTTGTTGGATGGTGTGTGTGGATGAGTGTGTCTGTTTGTGCACCCGCACCTGGCTTGTCTGTTCGTGCGCGCGAGGCCACACTTACACTAGGCAAAGTCTAGGAATTACGAAACCTTTATTTAACTTTAAGGATCATCCATCATTGCAACTGAAGTTTGTGCAAGTTGATGGCAGACTCCAGACACCGCGAGCTGCCTCGTTCTGGGCTCTCACCCGAATGATGAGGTCAATTTTTCGCTGCAGTTTGACATCAGCTGTCAGGGTGGGCTGCACGTTCCCGAACACCGCCCTCCAGTCCGTCGCCTCCTCGAACTGCGACCTGGCGACACAGCAGCCGACAACGAGGTGAAAACCACAGGTGTGTGAGAGGCGACAACTCACTCAAACGAAATGTTACAAAAAAGACAGGTAAGCAAGCGACATTCCATGCCATGGTCATCGACTTATGCATGAAATTTGATATTGGATAATGGCACGTCATGCTGGAAACAGGGGAAAAGGTTGCTGGTGAATATATATATATGGATGAATGACGTACATGGCGGTTGCAGGGGAGACTTACCCAAACACACAGTGTGCTGCCGTGATGATCCACTGCGGGTGGACGAGCGTCCCGCCACAAACATGGCGCCGAGCCCACGTCAAGCGCAGGGAGACAACCCATGGCCAGCGTCCTTGTGAGGCAGGCAACCCTCCTACGATGAGGTTTGTAACCGCGACCCCGCACTCTGAGACAAACAGACAAAAAATAACTACAACTTCCTTAAAATAGAATGAGTTAGCAATGCCAACAACGATCTTGAAGACCACAAGTACCGACGACATTGATTTGTTGTCGATCCTTAATATGGCGTTTCTGGAATTGTCTACCTTTTGTAAGTAGGTAATGGCTGATTAACATTGTATCACACATCGTTTACATATCCACAAAATCTTACAAAGCTACTGTTGAATAACTCGTTTGGACTTAAATAGTTTGTTAAAATGCTAAAACACTCCCTTGTCCGTCCCTGCAAAGTTCGTGTCTGCAGCAGTGTAGTCGAGTGCTGAACAACAACTGGGGTCACAAAATGACGTCAGTGTATTCGCCTTCCTTGACCCCTACCAAGTACAATGAGGGCAAATGGGGTCCCCCCCCCCCAAATATCCGGCCCCAGCTCCCTCTGACCTTCATGTTCATCTAATGTGACAGTATCGGCAAACATACGTAACATTTTCAGCTCCCCCGCACCTGAGGGCACATTGATTTGGAAAGACAACAACTGAAGGCCATTCTTTATTACCAAAGTCGGGAAAGAGCTGGTCACGTGCCTGTATGACAAGATTGCTGCTGCTGCTGCTGGTGGTGAGTGTAGTGAGCGTGCGTGTGTGCGTGCGTGTATGCAAAACATATTTCTCCGGCTGCTGCTGGTTCTACTGCGCCTCTGGAAGGTCCTCAATGGTGGCTGCCATCGAAGAGGCCATGGAAGAGGCCAACCACCGTTGTTTGTCGTGAACTCAGTCGATGTTCGGCTTTGTGACAACACCGACGGTTGCCCACAGTGCACGTCTGCTAGTGACCGTGGTCGCTGGCCAGTGTACACATCCCTGTCTCGTGTGTTGACAAGGTCAGTCGGCGGCGAACGCATCATCTACGCAGACATCACTAACTGGGTCAGACAAATGTTTGAGGCCTCGTGCCAAGAGGGAGGTGCGGGTGGTCAGGTACCTCACAGCGCTGACGAGTTGTCTAACCCTGCTCTATAGCTCATTACAAAATATTCTAGAGGACAAAAAGATTTCTGTTGAGGCCAAACTCCAATCAAACTGTCTAAGGTTACAACTCCATACAACTCTGGATGCGACTGTAGCACCTAACGCAGACATTCCACAAAAACGGTTACAGTTTACACTTTCCTTGTGAACAAACCTTGGAAAAACTTTTTCCAGCAGGGATGATAACATTTAGACAGAGAGGAGATAACCCACAGATCGAGACAGAGAGAGAATAACCCTCGTATCGAGAGAGAGGAAAATCCTCGGACAGAGAGAACAATCTCGTGCCCATAAGCGCACGAGAGGACAAAGGTTTACCATGTGTAAACACAGGTTTACAGCGAACTTTGTGTCCCTGTTGGTTGGAGTCACGTGTTCTGACAGACAAAGGACTGGTGGGGTGTGCAGTTGTGTTCTAATGACCGGGTACATCTAGTGCAAGGTCTTCTGGCTTCTGTCTACCCGCCTACAAACAATATTACTCTCAACAGAAAGAGGTCAAACACCTCTCCAGACTTTTCTGGAAGTCCATCACCACTTCCGTCACCATACCATATTCACTGCTCTAGTTCCGAGGGTTATTAGGTGCGGGGGTCGACTGACGACTTTTAACCTCCGACCTACAGTATGGACACGAGCAAAAGGGATAATCCTTCATTACTGTAGCAAAGCACGTGCGCATGCGTACTTAGCGGGGAAGGTCGTGAGCTGCTTTGTCTGTGAAGGTTTTTTAGCTTTAGCTCGCTCACAGCTCGCTCCACTAAAAACAGGGTTCGCTGGCTGCTTGCTGGCTGCTTATTTAATCTCCCTCTGACCTCTCAAACATCGCTGTTTTCGTTTGTTGCAATCCGATCGACAAACGCTTACGCTTTCGAGAAGCAAACCTTCGCCGAGGTCACAAGGGAATCCTGGGAAGGCGGTTTGACACGAAGAGCTGAAAGTCTCTCTCTCTTTCTCCTGTCCTTTTTATAAAAAAAATTCTTTCTTTCTTTTTCTTTCTTTTAAAAGACGACTAAATGAGTCTGTGTGCATTGTATACCATGTCTGTCGTCTTCTTGACCTTTAACCTGTAATACCTTTCTTTCACATATATTTTTCAGTTTAGAGATAAGGTCAATGCATTTTTCCGCATTTCACCCAAACTCATAGTTGTGGCTAGCAGGACATCACAGGGGAGTCGCTGAGGGTGTGGTGTAAGGTGAGTTCATTTCTTATGTATTAAATTTAGTAAATACGATGTTGTATTTTGATCAGCACTTGAAATAGAGTTGAATTTATTGGTTTGTTTGTGAGAAATCCCTTTAATCACATCGTCTCTTGAAAATGACGAGCGTTCTATGCAGTCGCTGTTTGTGATGGTGTTGTTTGCTTCGTGTGGGCGGCTGCAGTGGCCGAATGTGTGCTGCTGGGCGCGAGCAATCCGCGAAAAGCGATGAGTGTTGGACGAGTTCTTACCTTGTTCCAAACAGACCCACAGGACAGGGTCTGAACATGGAGGCCTCCAGCATGGGCTTACCCAACACCTGTGGAAAATGTTGAGCGTGCAAGGCCAAGCTCGCACCCTGGCCTTGGTGCTGAGAGTTATGTGACAAATGAGGGGAAAAAATAGAGCTGTGGAGCTTTATAGGGATGCTCTATCGACTGAAGTGGTTCCGAACCAGAAGGTCGCTGGTCTGAGGCTAGCAACCCCAACCCCACCCCTCCAACTTGCCTGGTAACCAAGAGAAATGGATACTCGATCCTCTGACCAAGCTGAAAACAGCGGAAGGAGCTAAAAGAGGAGGTTGTGACAAGGCATTCACATTTGTACCAGAAAAGGTAAACTGCCTACATCTGTCCCCTGCTCGCGGACTACAACCACCAGACTACCTTCACCTCGTATATATGTAGACTTTTCTTCTCCTCAAGATTTCAGCCAATGAGGCGCCAACAATAGGCACACGAGGATGGGCTGGTATGTTCGGTCGATTGCACGACTAGATGAAGATGTCAAAGTTCAGTCAGAATGTCAATCAAAACATTATGAGAGGTTTATTTTCTTTCTTCTTTCTTACACACACGCTCTCTCTCTCCCTCTGTGTGTATGTTTGTGTGACATACCTGGATAAAACGATGGTACCTCTTCCGACTCCCACCACTTCTCATCCTCTGGATAAGCCTTAGTGGACAGCCATGATTCTTCCGGGTAAGTCCGTGACGTCATTTCCCGCCAGATCAGGTCAGTCTCGCTGTCATCATCATCAGCGACCTCTGACGGCGGCGGCCACGTAATAACGGTGGGCGAAGCGGATGCTGGATGGTCGTCGACGCTGGAGGACGTCACAGATGAGTCCGATGATGGGGTAGTGGTAGCGCTAGCTGCTGTGGTGGAGAGGGTGGTCTCGGTGGTAGCATCAGTGATGTCATCATGCCTAGGCCACCAGTCCGGCCGCTCAGACTGCGTCAACCATGGAATCTGGTTTTCTTCGTCTGACCACCACGGCCGACGGGTAGTCGACTGCGTGGGCGCAGAGGTCCACCTTGGATGCCACCATACCGACTCGTCGTAGTCATTTTCGCTTCTTACGTGGTTGTTGTCGCGTCGACGATTTTGGTCGAGGTCGTCGTCATTTGCGATGATTGTTCGACGTCTGGTCGTGTGCCACCGTTGAAAGGGGGATTTGTAAGTCGTGGGGGCGGCACTGGTTGGTGCCGTTAACCACCAAGATCCACCTGACACCGCGGATGGTCTCGGCGATAGGTGACCGCTCCCCTCGGTCAAGCCTCGTTGTGAAGGCGCGGATGTCATCGTTGCTGTCGTTGAGGATTCCCAGACCACGTCGTCGTCGGCAGCGGAGGCATTGTCGTCTTGATCCCATCTCGTGTCTTCACGAGTTTTCTCGTGAGACTCGCTGACGTCCTCTCCTGTGGATTGTTGGCTGCCTTCTGATTCAATGCGCTCGCTGTCCACGTGACTCTCTTCCAATCCTTTTTCGTCATCGACTGGCAGACTGTTTCCCTCCTCTGTTCCGAAGCCTTCATCGTCGTTGCGGTTATTCACGAGACTCCATTCATTGTCGCTCACCTCTTCTTTATCAACGGTGTCATCTGTCGTCGCTCCGTCATCGCTAATGTCTGCTTCTTTGCCTTGTGTCTCTTCTTTCAATTCCCCCTCCTCCTCCTTTTCAGACACTTGCAAGCAGTCGTCCCAGCGGGACCCCCGCTGCACACAGTTCTTCGCCTGAAGGGACCAAACCAACGAATTTGGACAGCCTAAGGTTGCCATGGGAATCCCAAACCCGCAGACCAGGTACTTGGAACAGTTTCCAGGTGTTCTGACCCACTCAACACCAGTAGATGTCGTGCATGGCAGCTTGGCAGAAGTGTTTCTCACTAAGCGTCTACTGTAGTCTGCTTGTGAAAAATTCAGAACCGTTAGAAAGAAAACTACAATGAAAAGTCCAGAGACTGTCAGTCTAATGGCCATGGCTGCGAGTTCTCGGAATTCTGAGAGGATTGTAGTTGTTTGTAGGGGACAGAGAAGTCTTCTTTCACCAGTTTCGTCTTTGCTGACAAATAAAGTATTTCTTCGCGAGCAGATTACTAATGAGTCTAGTAATGTTTGCAAAGCCTCACACCACAACACAAGTAAAGAGCCATCATTTATTTTTGCACGTTTCCCAGATTATGCACAAAAACTATTAAATTCAAATATCCGCTGCAAACTTATTTTCGTATGTTCGACTATAGATCTTTATTTTTTTTTTTTTTTTAATTTTTGAGACAGTGTACACACTTTTTCCTTGAAAACAAAAAGTAGCTTTTATTCCTCCTTCACAAAAAATCCATGTTTTATCTCGGTTCTCTTTGCAAAAGGGCGCTGACTGACATCGCTGAGCCCTGGTGTGCACGATGTGACCTTTGACTTTGATGTCAATGATCTCGTGAAGGTTCCACTCTCTGAAGGAACAGCTGGAACCAAGCAGCTGAGAAAGAACTGGTAGTTGGCCTGAGAGACAACAAAACACGAGACTAATGTCGCGATCAGGGCCAAAGTTGAAGGACGCACGTGGCCCACAGATCGTTAAGCTCTGGGATGTCCCTTGGCAATGTGTTTAAGGATTATCTAGCCATTTCTTTCAACTTAAGTCGATAATAAACAAACACAATCCTGACACAGTTGTTCTTTCCTGGCTAAATCTGACAGATGAGAACCTACCACCCCCGGAGAGTAAAAGATAAGAGTTTCCCTTTGCACACAGGTTTGATTTATTCTTTAATGTTTTCTCTCACTCTTTACAAGTAATTACCTAAACGACTTACATCCTTCATTCAATCTTTAACTGTTCATCATCAAAGTACGTGAAATTTTCACAGACATCCACATTCTTCTTTCGTCTAAAAACGATAAAAAGACATAATCTTTGCAAATGTGATCAGTTTCATGTTCTTGAAAGCCGTTAAGGAAGTTTGAAGTCAAAAAGTAATGAATCTTGACGAGGGCTAAAAAGTTATTTCACTGTCAGTATTTTACAAAACGAGCAAAATGGTTATTATATCTGATCTCTAATCGCTTTCTATTCTATTATTTTTTACCGGTTATATCATCAAATATTGTACAGACATTTCTTTATCGGCATGCTAAACGTTTTTAAGACATAGACTAAAAATACAATCACAGTAGTTAAAGTTCAGATGCTTAATTCCATTTTAATAGTTTGAAAAAATCGCTCACCTTGACCTTCTTAGTTGTATTGAACGTATCCAATATTGTATTGAAAGAAACTTGTGATGTACGAACCAGTCTCTTCCTGATTAATATACTTGAAAGTACTAGATACAAATTGTTACCCACAGAGGCCTGTCCAGGCTGATCACTGTCTGTGACTGTCGGAAGGTTAGTTATTTACTTTGTCCTCCCTCTCTCCAAGCCTGTGTTGATATTATGTGTAAAGACACGGCCTGCAGTCGCCAGAATCCCAGAGAAGTGAATGCTCCCCCAGTCGGCTGTCGCTGATTGCTCTCAGGTGTTACAGGTGTCAAAGGTGTCAAAGGGTGTCAGGCATCAGGTGGCCTGTCAAGATGCAGCAGCTGACCGGTGTGAGGCAACAACCACCGACACACACGCAAGCTGCCCAACTGACACGTCTGGACGGCTGGACGGCTGGTCGGCCTGTACCTCGCCTGTTTGCCTCCAGCTCGCACTGGCCGTTCCGTTAGAGTGATTCCCCCTTTTACGTCGGAGTGTACGGTGTGTCACGTGCTGCCCCTTAGCCTCTGTCCCCTCCCCCTCCTCCTCCATAAAAAGGTTTGGGTTTGTCCTACGTGGATTGCAGAGATACCTGGACCAGTAAAAGTATTGCATCTTTTCGTTTTCTCGTGCCTGTATTTGTCCATTTTCTCATTCATGTCATTCGCACATACCATGCAGGAGTTGCTATAATAAGATCTCCCCTTTATAATGTCATGGACACGAAGTGTTTCACTCAGGTTTAAAGAATTCGCATCTACACGCAATCGTTTTAAAATAGTTTTGCCCAATAAGTCAATAAGGTATGTATACGTGGCTGTTTTCTTATTTCAGTTGTTTAAAAACATACTTTCAGGCCAGCTAGGAGACTCATACGCATATAATTATAGCAAAGTAGGATTTAGTCCTTTCTGTTTTTTAACAAGCAAAATAAGACAAAGAATTTGCATATTCTGGTTCTGGTCTAGCCGCGGCGATGCCATGAGACAGAACTATCATCAAGGTCCGCTGGACGAGTGGTGCCTGTCTCCATGCACGTTTCCAATCGAGACAGTCACATCTTGTCAGCACCGTGCGAATCTGACGAGAGCTGGAGCACCAGAGATGGTGGTCCCGTCCCTTCTCGAGAAATCCCGTGACAGTCGAGTCCTCACCCAGTCGCCACATTTCTCTGGTCAGACCTGCGACAAGTACGCCCCGCAGCCACGAAACCATTCACATGCCTGGACATCCTCTGGTCGCCAATTGTATCCATCAGTATCCAGATGCGCAAAATGAAGGCCTTGAACTGGGGAGGATAGAGTTTGGGTTTTGTATTACTGGGTCGACATCTTCAGGTCAAGAGTGGGAACTATGGTGCATTTAATAGTTACTTTATTTGCAAACCACAAATAATAATCAGAGGTCAGTTTGTTGTTGAATGTACTGTCATTAGCTACAATATATATTTTGTGCTAATGGCGTGGATACCTTGATGCAGTGCCTACTATACTGTTTACAGCTGTGTTTACTAATAATTATGTTCTTTCTGGCCTTCGAAACAACACATGGAAGGATGCTTCCCAAACTATGAAATAATTTTAGTTTAAGTTTCCAAAGACTTGTGTCTGGTTGAAGCCCACCAGAAATTCGGCGCCAGTTTCACTTGACATACAACAATTCTGTTTTATTATTTTTTAATATTTTATTAGTAATAGTTATTTTGTTGTTGTTGTTGACAGCTCTTTGCCAACTGTACCTAACAACTACAGGTCAGTGATTCTTGTTTCTTCAGGAGACAGTAGCATGTGACATCATCTCCAGCCGGAGCATTCCGACACACAGCGGGTCACGGAGGTTACAGTGCAGCGCACCAGCCAAGTCACACCAAGTCACGTGGTCAGACCACATTCCGCCGTCAGGTGCAAGACGTGAGTAACCCGCTGGACGCCAGCAGTAAGCAGGGTATGCCGGCCACACAGGCATCCTGCCAGTGTCATGTCACAAAGCGCAGTGTCACAACAGCCCAGCATGCATGGCACCACACTGACAACAAATCAACCGTTACAGAATCATTTCTTCTTCCCTTCAACCCCTGATTTGATTGTCTGGTCTTTATGGTGAGCATGGAAAACAGAAAAAATAATTTGTGTGAGGGGTGGGCTGGAAGTGTTTCACTGTAATGTAAATCACGATGACGAAGGCGATGTTAACAAGTGTGATGATGATAATGGCAGTTCTGTCTATTTTCATCTTAATTTACACACGCGCTTTTAAGCAGTCTTAGCTTAAAATGTTTGAGAAATAATTGCTCACACAAAATCTTGATTAGACTAATTACACGCATACATTTCGCTTTTAGAAATCAGCGAGCTTTCTTCTTCTTTCTTTCTTCATTCATGTTTGGGTACTGCCCACCAGTCCGAAACTAATGGGTGGGCACAGGCTAACTGTGCTTGGAGCCCTCGGGTACTCCTGTTGGTACACGTGAGGTGATGCTCGCGCTCAGCAAGTCTCTGTTTCTCATTTGACATGCCATCAACTCATCAACTGTCAGCGCTCAGTTATCTTACCTTTAACTGCTCTATTTATTTTTAAACCTGAACAGGTGTAGGCGTTAGTCTGTTCATGTTGCATGCTGGTATGTATGTCAGTGCGAGCAGTTAAAGCTAACTGTGTCACACCGCACTGTCCAGTAGTTGAAGGTCAGGGCTACAACCGGACGTTGACACTTGAAAGATTCCAACTAACAGGTGGAAGATGGCTGAGGGGACAGAGCACGAGTTGACCGTCACCAGTTAACAAAACAGATGGACCTGTTTGATGTTTGCTGTTGTGGCGTTTGTCAGTAAATGAGCCTCAGTGAGGTCAGCTAGTGCCAAAGGTCAAAAGTGACGTAGTCAGTGGTGGACAGTTTCCCAGGACCTTGACTCCAGGTTTTCTTTTTCTGGGTTATCTCTGAAGACAAACAAGATTGAGCAAGAAAGGAAGCCAGATTGCCATGATTTCCCCCTACATTCACACACAATCACGTCTTCACAAAATCACAAAGTATTATACATGTAATCTACTTATATTTATATATTTATATGCACAAGCTGGGGCTGATGAGACGTTCTCACGCAAAGACTAGGATGGGGACTTCATCTGGCTCGACGAGTGGCAAACAAACACTCGGCTCCGGATGATAGAACCCGCTGAGAAATAGAAGCGTACTCTCACGGCAGGTCTGACGATTACGAAGATGAGGAACAGGACATCGATGCCAAAGCCTTTCGCCAGGCTTTAACAATGTCAGTTAACGCTCATCAACATGCATTTCTGTTCTTTTACCTGGACTGCAACTTTCACGGGGAAAAGGTCGCATCCAGGTCGCAGCTGCTGAGAGAAATCATTCAGGATGTCCAACGACAGTTGCTTACATAGACGATAGTCCTGCCAGCTTCTCACTGATGATGGCGCTGGCCTCGCAGTGCGAAACTTCACTTGTCCACCACCGCATCCGCGTCCTTCCTGTCAATGTACCAGTTCTCCTCCTTTTCATCACGAATTGAACCATCAAGACCCTTCTATGTCCTGCCCCTCTTTGAACTTCTTCCACTTTTAGCGTGGAAAGGACTGGCTATGATCTACGATAGGATTTATTTTAACAGCTTCGCAGAGAACAGTTTTCGGAATAGTTTCCAGATGTTAAATATTTCTGTCTGGGAGAGAATGGTCAGCGCACTCGAGGATCTGACAGTGACTGAACTGAAGGCGTCTAATAAATACGTGGTCATGGGAGTCTTCAGCGAGTATCTTGCCCGCAAGGTGCTATGTGCTTCGATCCAAACTGGCATTCCCGTGGGTAGCTTATTACAGATATTTCTCTCCAGGCGATTTAGCGAGAACTGATGGCTGGTTAGCGATCAAAACTGCACGTAGCAAGAGATGGAGGTGGTCGAAGGATCGCTTGACATAGAGTGACCGTACAGGGGCAGCAGGCATCTCCCAGTGTTGAACAAAATCCCTTACTCCCGGCGAGAAGCGGACATAAAGCTGACGAAATCGGTGTGCATCACATTCTGTCTGCTGGCTACCCTGGGTCTTGTGGTCTTCGGCATCTTGGGATGACCCTGTCTTTAGTGCCTCAACACCCCGACTGCACAACTTGCTGGTTGTCGGCTGCACGATCCTGTACACATGCATCTTCATCAAGTACACCAGCGGTGAACATGGGGCGAAGGGGTGCCAGGCTTTTGCGCCACTCCACATGATTGGTTTTTCAATGGTGCTGGGTTCGTTTCTGGCCAAGGCATGGCTAGTGCGTAACATATTTGCTGCTGCTGCTTGTGCCTGCAACAACTTTGGTCTGACCCTCATCTACGAGGTGGCCACCACTGTCCTGAAGAAAGGGGTAGATCTCAAGTTTGCTGTCTACTCAGCTGTCATTATTCTGTTTGCCAGCTCCAATCGGGGCCTCATTTTTGGACCACTAATCAAAGGCTTCTACAAGAATTTGAAACAAGTTTAGTCAATTTCCTATCAAATATTACACAAGCAACCAACAAATCAACATTTGTTTTCAGGTTGTAACTGCCAACATTCCACAGCAATTTAAAAATACATCAAGGATGATAGAGTATTGTTCAATCAGTTTTACTGATGAGAGGCAATCCTCACTCCCTTCACATAAGGTTTCTTACAAAAGGCATAATGACAATATGAGGAAACCTAGTATGTTTACAAAATATGATAAATACTTGTTTACAGTAGCATACAATGAATTCTATGTGAAACGATTTTTGTATTTGTGTTTTCATCATTGCAACCAGGACACAAAGTTCATATTTGCAGCACATGCAGTTATAAAAAAGGAGCTTATGTTGGAGGTTTAATGATGGGGTGCACCCGCTAGAGACACACATACAACAATGATACCATGAATCAACAACAACAAAAGAATTTGACATGCTCATTTGATTCACAGTTTACAAGGAAACCATGATACCTAGTCTATTCATAGTTTATATCTAAAGGCAGAGTTTCATATGTTAGCAAGCTCTTGCTCTGCAATGTGTTGAGCAATGCATCTCAGCTCAAATCTGAGTAGACTGCATCCCATCAAATGATGCTTGTATAAAAAATTTGTTTTATTAAAAAAAGAAATCAATCAACTAACTTAAAAATATTTTTGGACAAGTGGTTCAGGGTCATCAAAAATATCTTACCTCTAGGTTCTTTATACAAAGTGTTTATCTTGAAGAATATTTTATAAGTAGCTTGCCCATCAACAAGAGCCTTGTAAGTGATACAATATATACTAACAATTTGACTTTCTGACCTATCAAAGTGATAAGCCATAATATACTCAAGGAAAATAAAGAAAGTAATAAAACAACCAACACAGACATTTGGATGACAGCAGCTCAGGCTGCAAATATTATCTCTGAACACAAAGAAAATAATTTACTCTTCAGCAAATTTTGAAGTTACTGAGAAATTAAAATGCAGTGACTCTTTATTTAAGCAATATGAAAAGTTAATTGTCAAATTCATGCCACAAATGTGGTTAAATCTGTGGTCAATAATCTTTTCTCAACTGCATGATGAAAGGGTGTCCATGCTTCTTGAGTGCTATGCAACTCAACGTTATTTTTACCTCTGTCTGGGCAGTCTGTAAATGAACTCCTATCCTTAACATAACCACGTGGAGGTGCACTATGTGTTTTTGCAGATTGGGCACATTTGTCTATCTCCCAGTCAGAATCATCAGAGTCTGAAAGTGTTGTTGTCTGTCTTTGGATGCGTTTGACATCCCCTGATTTTCTGTTCTTTGAAGATAAGGCTCTTCTTTCCTGCTTACTTGAGACAAGAATAGAACTAGAAGCATGAAGTAATTTGTTGCTAGTCTTCCCTGGGGCGCTCATTGCCAAACTTTTATCTAAATCAGCATCATATAAATATTCACTAGATTCAACAGGTGTCACATCACACAACTCAGGCTTTTTGGAAGACAATGATGTATGACAGGATAAGATGGCTGCCTCAGATCTATCTTGTCTGCCACATACATTTTGCTTGTGCAAGTTAGCTGCACTAAATTCACTTCTTAGAGTCAAAATTTCTTCATCTCTTTCCTGCAAGTCTTTCTCAAGCTGGGTGATTCTCTCTGCCTGCTCTGACACTCGGGATGACAGCTCCAGAATTACCTTATGCCTCGACCCTATGCTGTTGGTGGTTGCAGTGCCTGCAGATGCATACTCTCCTACACCCTCACCTGCCACAAAATTAATGACTAATTCATACAAAGAATTCATGATGTACAATGCCTAGGAAAACATAAAGATAACAAAAGAACAGTCCTGTCGCAGAAAAGCACAGATTTTGCGCTTTAATAACTTTGACTATTAATAATAATAGTGATAATTATCATCATAATAATCAGATGACAAATAGCACTGTATCTCAGTCAACACCACCCTCACCCTACTCAACTGAAGCCAATTTACACTGTCACAAAATAAAGAATGCCCTATAAAACACCAAGTCTTACACAAACACACACACACTCTGTCTCTCCTTTTCTATCTGTAAGATAAACACACAAATCCACTCACTAGATAGACAATAAACAGGAAAGGAAAGAGCAAAACTAAATAAAAAAAAATACTATACAGGGAGCAAAGATAAGTATATGATACAGATGGGCAGGTGGATTAAAAAAAATCACTTAAGTCCTTTCCAACAACCTTATTTGTGATAAACTTGTGAAATACTGTCAACAGTTGACAGAATGTAAAAAAACATTGAAGGGAGTGAGCATGTAGTTAACAGCACCAAAAAGGTTGCAACTGAAACGATAATTTTTTGGAGGATTTTCAACTGGAGAACTGAAATATGAAAACTGAAAACTGAAAGCACATGGTCTGTGATGAGCTGTATGTTGAGCAGAGGCATAGTACTGATGTAGTCTTCACTCAACACCACTTTCCAGCATGATTAGTTACTACTATCTCTAGCATCACATTTTTGTCTCTTTGCCTATCAAAGTCTTTTGCACAAAGCAGTGTCTTTACATTTTACACAGGTACAGTGAATGGCATTGACTAGTAGAGGTAGATTTCAATGTGCAAACAACTTAACCTTTGGCAATAAAAGAACAGTGCAAGAATAAATTGTAAAATTCAGATCCACAGATCTAAGTCTTGAAGATGGCCCGTGTTGAGGGTGGCCTACAAATTGTAAAGAAGATCAGGACTAAATCCCTGAAATCCTTGTGAAAGAGCTTGGCATTTCATATTATACCAGTTAGTCACCAGTGGATAAAGATACATTTAGAGGTGCATTCTTGCAGCTGTTATAAACCTCCTTGATGATAACACTAGACTTTTACTAGAAGTTTATACCCCTATGGTCATCATTTGAAGGTCTTTTACCAATAATTACTATAGGGTCCTGTAAAACTTTGCACAACACTTACAGAAGAGTGGAACAGTTATGAGTTGGAAGCTGAAAAGACAGCAAATACATTGCTAGTCAACCAGAAAAGATCCAGCCCATAAATGCCCATTGCAACAAACACATCACAAGAATGACCTTGAAAAAATGAATCCAGAGCACTGCCTAAAATGTTTTATCCAAAGAACTAATGATACATTTTATAAAACAAACCACAGAAACTGTTTAATGCCCAGTCACTCTCAGTAATGTCTTGTAACATGACAGTAAATGATCTGATTGCATATATCAGAAAAATGTTTATGCATTAAGCAGGGCTTCTGCTAAGACTAAATTCTTTGGGGTCCCAGGGACCCCTTCTTCAGATTTTTAAGGGGTCCCTGTTCTTCGCCCAAATTTGAATGGGACCCCATAGACGAAAATTGAAGGGGTCCTCCAAACTTTTAATGCGTACTGTACGCAATTTTTTGCGTAAGCAGAAGCCCTGGCATTAAGTTAATTTTTATATTCTGACAAACCTTGGTCAGAAACGACATGATTCTGAAACTGCTGTTTCAGCTCCATCTGAGCTATTGAAGATTCCTGTTTAGCAACATTCAGCTGTGAAGCTAAAACTTTAATGCGCTTCTTTAGATGAATTCTCTGTAAACAAAACAGCAACAAAAAATGTTATCTTTAGTTCACTTATCTGTGCTCTTCCCCAAAACACATATAAACTTGCCCGTGCAAACACCACTTTCTTCAAGCCCCATAAAGGAAATTCAAGTAATATTATTCACATGATTTTTCTGATAATTTTTGCAAATTTATCAGGCTGCCATACACCATAATTACAAGCTAACAATATACCGTGTTTTTTTACTTACTGTCTTGTTTGCTTCTTTCTTCATCATCACAAGTTCTTGCTCCAGCTGATTTATGTATTGGTCTTTTGCTTTTAAAGTTTCTTGAAGACCTGTGACTGCCTGTGTGCTTTCTGTAGCTATATACACCGCAGAACTGGTCATTAACTCTGCAATGCGCTCTTCTAAGCGTTCACTTTGATCCCGTAGGTCTAATTTTTCACTTTCACTCTCACCAAGCTGTAAAAAAAAACACAATATCTTTCCCTGGAAATCTATAATACATAGATATTTTAAGTACAATATGTAAGTACCCTGTAGGTATATTGTTTCCATAGCTGTTTAACCTTGCACACAGAAAGTTCAAACTTGGACAGTGTATTTCAGCTGTCTAGAGACTATAACATGAAAACTGCTCTACGGATACATCTAGATCTAGGTCAATGGTGTTAACCACAGCATGGAATATCATTGATCTTCTTCTCTTTCCTGACTATATTTTTTTTCATTTTCTTGCTTAAATACAAATAAACTAGGATAAGTGTATTACACATTGTCTTCAAGCTTAAACGAAAGATGGCTGCAACAATTATTATTTCAGATAAGTCATAAAGAATGCAAAATTCCAAACCATGTATATAATGACCCACTTTGTTTTATATTTCCATTCTACACTGTTATAGTATACCTCTTTCTCAAGTTCTTTAATCCTGGCTTCTAAGAGCTGCACTACTGGCTGGTGTTTGCTTGTTGAGTTAGACTCTCGCAAAACTGAATTAGGTGATCCTTCAGCTAGTTCAGTGTCCTGAAACATGTTTCAGAAAACACAAACTTTAAACATAAAAATATCATGCAGATTTATATTCAATAACCAGGCACTTTCTCCTTGTTCTATTAAACACATTTCTAGTTTATCAAATACCCAATTATTATTATTATTACAAATGATTACATTATTACATTATTACAAATAACATTGCAAACCAGTCAAATAACCAAGTATCACAGAAAAGGCATTTCATACTCTTCTGCCCGGCACTAGGTAGCAATGCTTCAGAACTAAGTCATATATGCCTCTGAACCAACTCCTATATTATGCAATGATTATCGCTATTGAACATCTACTACTGTGTAATAAGAACCAGACAAGGTACTGCTAAGCTGTTCCCAGACAAGACATGATACCTAGCAGAACTACAGGAATATAGGCTCATTGTAATTATCTCCCCTTGGCTACACAATGAAAGCAACATTTATAATTTGCCATTCCTACACTTTTTACTCCTGTCTTGAATGGTCTGTCTAATAGTCATAATGCTCAAAACGCAGAATTGACCCATGATGCAACAATATTACTTATACAAGAGATGGTCCTGTACGTAACTGTTGCCACATTAATGGTGTCTATTTCTCAACAGAAATTACATATATATATAAGCATTAATACAAAACATATAACACTAAAGCTTACACATTCTGCATTGTCTGAAGCTGTAGATCTTTTTCTGCTTAACAGTGCCTGATGAGTACTGATCCTTTCACTAAAAACAATTAGAGAATTGTAAACATATATAAAGAAGAAGAATTACAAAGATTTGATAAATAATTATGAATACAAGACATGTATACATCTTTTCTGAACTACGGTTTCACTGTGACCATGTCCTGGCCATAAATGTGTCTGTAATGTACTTTGTGTATGAACAAGTGTATGTTGTAGAAGTGTGCGTGTCTGTTATATGCGAATGTGCGTGCATATGGTTAGTTTAATCCTTGTTAAATTTACTCCTCAAAGGAGCATAGGGCCACAAAGGGTGCATATGGTTGTTGCATATGATTTATGTAAAGCGAATGAGCAAATCTTTGGAAATGCGTTATATGAATCCTCTCTATTATTATTATTGAAAGTTAAGAATAAGTTAACAGTATATCATTCAATGTAGGGGAAAAAAACCCAGAAAACGTCCGGAGATGTAAGCAATGAAAGAATAACGTGTAAAGGTATATTGGTAATGGCAACATCATTTAATGTAATCTTTCCCTTATCCATAGCGTTACTGCATGCTCTCATCATACATCAAAGATCTCCACTTAAAATTTAAACAGCCTTAATTCGGGTATAATCTTTAAAATACGCTAAAAATTACCTGTTTTGACCTTTCAATGCAGCTTTCTGTGTGATCTGCTTTGTATTTTCTTCGTTTGCAAACCGCTTATTCTTGTTGATCTTGATCGCCTCTACTTGAGAGCTGCTAGCCCCTGATCCCATCTTGCTTTAATGTTTGTGTGTTGTCAGGCCACTACGGCAGCCATCATGTCGGCATGTAAACAATCCTACGTCTCACTCTCGAGCAAACGAGATGTTTGGCGAAAGTAAAAAAACAGTCCACAACTCTGATGTAACTTTTGCTGCAACTGTGTCTAGAACATGGTGGTCAACCTACTCTTAAAATTATTTATTATTTTACCATTTGGTAGAGTAACAACTTCCGCTGGGCAATACTTCTCTCCAAAGGTACACATGAATTTGTTATGGTGGGATTACGTACCCTGAAAGGCATTACTGTGATATCCTATATACCCCTGTAGCAATATGAATCGTTGAGCAATATGACCCGTTGAAGCGAGCTCTGCGCATGTGCCGAAGGTCACAGTTCAGAAGACTACGTACATTGAACGTTCTCTTTGATCATTGCAAATCCCAGGTGAACTGATGTCTCAACGTTCTCTTTGCCGATCTTAATTCGCAAGTGTTCTGTAACACTGTCGTCTACAGCTATATAGTTGTTTCTTGTTTACCTGTGTTATCTTTTAAATTTGTTGTAGCTTAGTTCTGGTCTAGTTTCCAAATAGAAACATGATCCCCACGTGGACTAGGTACACTGAACATTGCTCTTGTCGATCGCAAATCGCAAGTAAATTATCTATAACATCGTCGTCTACAGCTACCTTCATTTATTTATTACTTTTGTTTCTCAACAATGTGCATGCTGCAGCATGCAACATCTATAATATTCTATACTGCTTCAAAACTCATCGCTATTGGTATTTATTGTTCCTTAACAAAGTAATAATAGTGCTGATACTCCTTTTTCTCAATGCAAAAAGTGTTATTGAAACCAATCTGACTTTTCAGATTAAAAGGTGTCCTGTCTGTCAAAAACATGAAACAATTAAGACTCAGGCTCCTGCGATGACACCAATCAAGGTTACAGAACCACTGGAGCTTGTGGAGATGGATTATATGGGTAACTGCACGGCACAATATAGAAACATACATAAAATATATGCATAACACCATACTCTTGATGCAAGATATGCACATGCTGTAGTTTTACTTGCATCCACAGTGCTTTGTTGTCATTCCCCACCTTCCTTCCCTTGCTGACCATATTAACAAATGTTAACAAGTTCCTTGTACTGCTACAGCTTGAACTAAAGAGGGTCATACAAAAATGGCAACAGCATTCAGCACTTTACAAATTTACCATCCAAGTAAAAAGTGGTCTGTACGAACACTCACTCAGATTAAAAGTAATGTGACACCCTTGACACCCTTGTTTGATAAGTTTATTGCAGTCACCCCAAGTGTATACTTCTAAGACTTTACTTTCTTTCTATCTTTGCAGGTCCTTTGAAGCGCACAAAAGCGGGGAACAGATATATACTGACGATGATTGACAGCTTCACAAAGTTTGTTGAGCTGTATCCAATGCAATCAAAGCTGCCATCTGAAGTGTGTCGAAAAATATTGTCATTCGTAAGAAGGTAAGTTCTATGACATTATGACATTTTTTTTTACCAGCATAAAAAATGTTTAAATATGAAATGCAGTACGCATAATAAGGTAGTTGACACTCATTAAGGTGACCAGACGTCCCGCTTTAGGCGGGACAGTCCCGCTTTTGACCTCGTGTCCCGCCTGCTAATCGGGCGGGACGCCCAATGTCCCGCTTTCTGGCAAGTCCATCAAATGTCCCGATTGTCTTTAAAAATCACTTTTTTCGGCGTTCTTTGACGATGTCGACACCACCATCGGCACGTGTCTCGCTTTCGCCCCCGAAACGTCTGGTCACCTTACACTCATGTATAGACACAAGACTTCACATCCTTTAAGCTAACCCTCTGTGCTGCTATGACCCAATGAGTAATGCCCTCAAGGAGCTGCAGGATCAATGAAGTCACTGTAATTTGGCTATCAACAGACAGATGATCCTAACTGTAGCATGACACATTTAAATGCTGTTTACAATGCATTTCTGTGTATCTTAGTCCAACCTTGTTTTGCAACTTACAGGTACGGGGCACCAAAACGCATCCTGTCGGATAGAGGAGAATAATTTGTAAATAAGGTATAAGCATTTGTCTTACCACCCATAGCAACTTAATCCAGGCACAGTTTAATATATCACGGTTCACTTATTGCGTCTTCATTATATTGCATTTCTGTTAAAAAAAAATATTCTGTATCAGAGGTTTTGCTATATTGTGGGACTTTGTAGAAGGTATGTATATGACATTTATGATTTCAGATAAATTTACATAAAAAATTTAAAGACAATGACTAACTGTATGTCACATGGTGTATATTTCCAAACAGGCTAATATGGAGCTGTGCCGGAGGTTGAACATCAAAAGAAGTGTGTCATCGGCATACCACCCCCAAACTAATGGTCTTGTGGAGCGTATGAATAAAACTGTCAAGACCCGTTGTTCGAAAATGGTGGAACAGCACAATTGTGAATGGGATGAAGTAGTGAAAGATGTTGCTTTTACAATTAGATGCCAGAAACAAAAATCAACAAAATATTCACCATTCTTTCTGATGTTTGGGCAACAACCTAGATACATATTCGATGTGAGTTTCTCTTCCCTTTTGTTTTTTTTTTTGTTTGTTTTTTTTTTTTTTTTTTTTTTTTGGTACATTTGGTTCATTATCACTGCTCTTAACCATTAGTTATGAACCATTTATTTAATTAACAACAACACTTAAGTAGTGCATGAAATGGAACATGCTGGATAACAAGCTTGAATTAGCTATGTAACTGTCTATTGCAGATGGAAGAAGCAGACAAAGACACAGGTGTGGTATTAATCCCCAGTGGAGATGAGGAGCCAGAAGATGATGAAGAACCTTTATTGGACACGATATCTGCAAAAAATGATGACTCCAAAATGGAAGAGGACGACTCAGTACCCCAACTATTTACCAAAAAATTGCTTCTGGCTGCAGCATGTAACCAGGAGCAAGTCAACCAATGTTCTGAAAGGAATGAGCTGACAAAAATTGTGTTTTCACAGGTCCTGGAAAACCAAGAACAAGCAAGTCAGAAACAGAGGAAGGCCTATGCACAGCGGACTTCAAAGGGGATAAAAACCTTTGACTTGAAGGTTGGGGATCTTGTGCTGAGACAAAATGTCAGAAACAAAGGAAGATATGGTGATGCTTTGGACAAACCTTGGATTGGCCCTTTCAGGTATCAAATCAAATCAAATCAGACTTTATTGTCTGTCAAGGAGACCCAAGACAGAAATTTTTCTTTTGCTCACAAGGGCAGGCATACATACTGTTATATATGTCATGTTATATATATCACTGTTATTTAGGTGCAAACTACATCTTTGTATACATCTTTATGCATACATACCTGGAAATAAAAGTGGTTGGCTACAGCTAAAAAACTTTGAGCACTATTTGGGTTCTTGGCAGCTAACAGGTACTTCTCTTTTGTAATTGTTTCATTTATGGATTTTCTTTTACTGCTACCAAGAACGATTTAGCAGTTCTTTTTCAGCGTATATCGCTGCCTTTCTTTTATATCTTTTGAGGTGTACTGTTGTCTAAAAAGCTTGTTTTACGACAGAGGAAGCGTCTGCCCTATGTACTATCTTTTTATTTTGTATTCTCCGCAAGCATCTATTGTCTGCTTTCGTACAAAATAACATGTTATATATAATGGAAAATATTATAATATACATCGTTTTACCATCTCTATGGACGTAGATATTCGTGATATCTCCCTCTCTTATTGGAAAACTAACCGTGAGTTCGGCTCCCACACAATTATGACAATTCATCCGTAAACTTGTGTATTTTCATGCATGAAACCATTATTCCAAAATTTTCAGTTTTTAATGACTGCCAGTATAAGCTACAATTTTCGTATCGTCTTATCATTCATGGATGTGTACTTCGCACACACTCAACTTTCAAGAAACAAAATGTTTTTCCTAACCTCAGCTTCTAATGACTCGGCTTTGTTTTTCATTATTACATATTGCTCCATTATCAGATTAGTTTTGTACATTCTTGACATTTATTCCTATTTTCTGTTTACTCAGGGTTTACTCTTAACTTACTCTTTACTCTTAACATACAGAGCGAGCAGTCTCCAATACAAATTTCAAGCTGCAGAAGCTTTTTAAAAGTTGTAATTTTGTTGCATAGTGAACATTTATGGATGAAGTATGCGCAATTATATAATCATCGCCACGTACCTTGCAGATGAACAAATATAACTGAACAGCAGTCAAACACAATCCAATGAAAATTATATTTTATTAACTTTAATATTTTCTCCCAGCTAGTACATGCACTTTTCTACAGGTCTCATTCCACTGTAAATAATTTCTTCTGATGGCAACAATTTTATTTTTAAACTAGTTAGAGGTGAATCTGTGGTTGGTAAATACAAAATCCATGTCATCGATATGTTATCCTTCTGTGCATATCTGTTTCAACTAGTTTTCTAATTGACAGAAACTGACTTAATACTGTGCAGTAAACTTTCTGTAGACAAATAACAACTAAATATAAAATCTTTCTTTTGTTGCATCTCCTAAAAAATAAAATCACATTACAATATATAGCTGTGAGAAAATAAACTCATTGAAATCCATCATATGAAGGTCTGGCATTGATAAGCATAATAAAAACTCGAGCAGTGCAAAAGTTTAAGTCAAAGACCATCCTCATAAACACTTTAAAAATTTAAACAGATTCAAATAAACTTCACTAATAATTAAACAACAAATTTGATATGAATTAGTTGATAAGCATTTCTGACATAACGTCTTCAACAGTCATGAAAAGAAAATCAAACACTATGAAAGGTCATCTGTAGTGAGCAATGCTGGGGTTTTTTTTAAAATTAATTTTAAAAATGTGTTTGAAAAGATTGGCCAGAATCAAATGCTTCACAATATTTCACCCGTGTACTTATTCAGGTTTCATTGTGTCTAAATGTTTATCACATCAAATTGTATTTTGTTATCAGGATCACAGATATATTGTTCAGGACATCGATAAGGCACAAGTTCATGTCAACAGTATCTTTTTAATTGTACAGTGAGGCATATTTAAGTGCACAACCATAGATTGGTTTGTTTTCACAATTCTCTTAAATTTGCACTAGAATCCCACGTGCTGCTTTCCTCAAGCTCAAGCTGACTAGCCAAACTTTTAACAGTTTATTAATTGAATAACTAACTAATCATTATTTACTAGACTATATAATAAGTCATAAGCAATTTTGCATGGTGAAGTAGTGAACATACTCGTCTTTAGGAAAGGAAGTGACATACCTAAGAGGGCTTATAGATTAATCCCAGATGCCACAAGCAGGAGCATTAATCTGTATTTTTCCTTTTACTGATTTCTATTCTTTGGCGTTTTACTGTATTAACTGAAATAAAACAATTTTGTTACGCATAGGTCTGGTTAAGAAATAATCAAATTGTACTCTCTTGCTTTTTGCTATAAAATGCAATCAAAATTATCTGTACTTTATACTTTTTACCCCTTTTCTAATCACATGTGACAGGTTTAGGAAGGTCCAAAATGTACACAAAACCATTTCTATCGCCAATCCATACCCTTGTGCAGGACACATCAAAAGAAGCAAAGGCTAAGGCACTTGGAATGAAAACTGGCATTTCCAAATCAATCAAACTTACAATGCCAACAACTGAAAACTGCTCACCCAGCAAAGCTACAGAGCATGTACTCTGGTCCAGAACTGCAACAAGACCATCTCTTCCACTGACAGAAACAGGATTAAATCTGCCCTTGCATACCATGTCAACTAAGCCCTCCCCTCTGTACTCATACAAAGATTCACATTCAAAGTTTCTGCTTTCTGTACCTTTATAAAAGATATAAACAGCTCTTGGACCACGATCAGCAATAGCAAGAATATCTGAACCAGAAATCTTTGAGAATGTGAGCGAGCATGGTTTTTGTAACAGATCTTCATTGTTTATAACCCACCTAAAATTTAATCCATCAATAGTGGGAGAAAATATAAGATTTCGTTTTCCAGCCACTGCTATTCCTATGCTACCCACTGTCACACAAGTGGGTGGAAAAGATGTGGATGCAAAAACAGATCCATGAACATTATCATCACCACCATCAGCATCAAGACAAATGTTTCTAACAATCCGATTGGCAGGACTAGCAATTAGGCCTGTGTGTTGATCGAGCAATGCACAGCCACAAGCATCTCCTCTTGTGTGGACCCCTTGTAGTTTCTGCCCATGGTCACTCACAAGAACTATTACTGGTGATGCTTGTCCATAACATATCCAGGCTTTATTTGTCATGTTACAAGATGGAATAATGTGTTTGATTTCAAGGTCTTTATCTACAAGAAATGAATTCACAAGTTTACCAGTGTTATTATGATCAGGTTCAAGCTGGGATTTTGCAGTTTGTGAAATCTCCAAGAAGTTAGTAATAGCAGTCAAACTGTGTTGTTCTTCCTGGATAGGAAAACTTGTTTCTGTTACATCACCACCACTGATTGGTTCAGCGCTCATGTTTTGGTTACTGCCCTGATCTAATTGATGTGATGTTGTATGGTGGTCTTGTATAATGCCATAAACATTTCCTGTAAGTAGCAAGTTGTTGAGAGTTTGCTGAGGCTTTTCAAAGCAGAAGATTTTCTTGTCTTTTAAGACTCCTGGGAGCAGGCTATTCATTTCCCGGCACTCTTTGTTTGTCTTCTGGTCTGTTTTCACCATAGTAACAATGTCACCAACCTGTGCATCTTCAGCAGCATCATGAATGGCACTGCCTCTGTGAAGAAGTTCATCCAGCTCTGCCTTGTGTTTGTCCACCCTTTCAAGTTCAAGATGCAGCCTTTCATTTGCACCTTTAAGAAAATCTTCGCAAAGGGTGTCAATGAGCTCGTGGGCTGCTTTTCGCTGGTTGGCTACTTCCATTCTTATCTCAGAAAAACCTTTTATTAGTCCTTCTGCATAGTCACTACAATCTTGTTTGATGCCTGCCAAATATTGTTTCATCTTTATTGCTTTGTAACGCGCTTCTCCTAAACTGTTTCGCGTTTCGTGGAAAATATCAACAACAAATCGCAAAGAATGATCTTTATGACTGTTGTTGGCACATACTTTGCAGATTGCCACAAGACACCTCTCGCAGAATAACTCTCCCTTATGACTAGGCACATGTGAACACGGTTCGCGCACATTTATACCGTCGCCTACAGCCTTTTTTATCAACATTAAATCCAAAGATCCGAGAACCTCTGTTGAACGTGCACCTGTTGTGTTCATACCTGTAGATATGACTCTGTTTTTTAAAGGGGTTCGTCGATCTTCCAGATGGTTTCTTCTCCGAATGGCTTCTATATAAAAGTTAGTCTGAAATTTACATACACCGCCTGCTGGCACAAACGTTGACTGTCGACAGTTTGGGCATGTAAACTGTTGCCCATCACGAGTTGCGACTCCGTTCTGATGCACATAACTGACCAAACATTCAAGGCAAAACGTGTGATAGCACGGAAGCATTTTGGGCTCCTTGTAGGGCTCGAGGCAAACTGTGCATTCTAGGGGATCTGAATCATCGTTGGTGATTCCTGAGGCCATTTTGTAATTGTCAACTTTCATCGACCAAAATAAAATAAAGCGTCGAAATCACACACGAGCAAAGCACTCTTACCACTTCGCCATTTATCATGAAGAGTTGCATCCCGTGAGTTCTCGCGACACTGTGAGCCTTAACAACGGGACTGGAATATACCTGACGAAAAAAAAAAAAACACAAAAAAAAAACAAACTATATATATCCTTGTCACCCAGTTTATTAACAGCACACAACGCCATGCGAAACTTTCCGGTATGTTCAATCTGCTCAGCTCCAATCCCTTGGGATCGTAACAAATACTTCCATTGTTCAAGCCCCTGAATGTAGCGTATGGGTGCTACTTGAATAACGCATGAAAGGATCTTCAACTGTCGTGCTTTGATAGAAAAATTCCAGCAACATCAGCAAGAACTTTTCCGCAACTTCAGATACCAAGGACTATGGCATATGTCATGAAAGGAGTAAACATCAAATACATCCAGTTCCGCCGAAAGTCAACACGTGCCCCGGGGTCAGATGATCTCGATCTCCGGGCCCCATGTAATTGTAATCGTAAATTATTTTCCCAGTATATAATAATATGCTTACAATTCGATTGTCAGGTTTATTGAGAAACGTAATATAGCCTGAAAACATTCGGACGAGTGCACTAGGATCTACATCGCTATTTGAACATAGATCCGATCGAGTTGTTTAAACGTGAGTGCATGGTTCGTAAATGCGGGGAAAATGTTAAAGGATATAAACAGAGTTCCCCACTCAATAGAAAAAAACTCAGAGTGAGGAATGTTACGTCAACCTTTCATTAAGAGAATAAGAGGAAAAGCCAAAGGAAAATAATACACTGACCAATGTCAGGCGCAGGGATCACACCTCACGTCAAGTCATTTTCATATCCACGTCAAGAATTTAGCACACACACAAAACAAAGAGATTAATTGTATCAGACGATGTCATCAAAGGTGCCCTCTCTTCTCCATACTATTCTACATGTATTAAACCTTCCGTGACCACTATATATGTACAAACAGAAGTAGAGCACATATGAAGGAAACGAGCACTGACAGGGGCAAACTGTTATGTTCAACACCAGTGAAGACAGCAAATCGGAAATCTAATTAAGTGAAAGAAACAATGGCTCACTAAAAGACTTCAATACCTTCATGAGCAGTACCCTGTCCAAAATTAGCAGGAGAACTCCATATCGAAATTGCACAAGTAACAGCAACAAAGACCATACAGTGAACATGAGATGTCACAGCAGCACCATTTATAGTTGGGTATATAATCCCTTCAGTCAGTACGTCATTTGTGGTAGACCATATGGATAGACACAGCGGTTAACAAAGCATGCCTTTGCCAATAATGAGCAGGACTTGTGCAGGATGACCAGTCCACTCCATATTTTTCTCCAATTCTTCCTCTGGCTGTGCACAGTGGCATTAACATATCCCTCAAAGCTAGGTACCTGGAAAGGTCTTAAACAGAGTGTCATGCAAGGCCACATGACCAGGTTACACTGCTTGACTTTTTCAAGCAGGGCTGTTCTCAAGGGCAGGCAGATGTGAATGTCTTTTATTAAGAAACTGCAAAGTTCCTTAATTTTTTTTATTAAAATATTTCCCAACATTAAGCAAAAATTTTATTGAGAAATGATTAAAGCAGATTGAGAAGGAATGGTATGATCAAAACATGGTTGCCACACCAGGAACCCCTATACTTGTAACCAGGCCTGTTTTTAGCCCCCGCATGGCCCAAGGTATAAGGCATGTTGGGGGCCCTTGACGCAATGATCGCCATGGTTTTAATCAAAAGTGTGGAGCCCTAGGGAGATGCCTCATCTTTTACAATGCATAAAATTACATGATTCATATGACTTGTTAAGAATGTATTTGCATGCATGAATGCCATATGCAATGCTGTTATCCACAGCACTATTACTTTCCACACATAAACAACCAGAAAAGACAAAGGCAAGTACATTTGGCCATATGATGTTTTTATTGTTAAAATTAGAATGAAATATACATTTAAAAAATTCCTTTATCAACATTAATATCGCTTGCAACTCCCTGTAAGTACTACACATATACAAAGGCGAAGAAAGAACATTTGAAAACAATAACTCCAAAGATGACTTACACTTTGTGACTATTTATAGAATCATGCAAAGTCCACAGTGAATATGTACTTATGAGAGAAAATATGTTCGCATTTTGTTAAAGTTTACAAATATCTGAATTCTTTGCATTTGTCTTTAATGCATAGGTAATTCGTGTTTCTTCATTCTTGATTTAATATGGCGGTGTTTGGTTTATTTAAGAGAATATATGATAATGATCTAATCATTATACATCAAAAGACATAATAAGTTATGACATTTAGAGATCAGGGAATTTAAATATATCTACACTGTAGGTCTACAATGCAAGTTGTGTTAAAATCTGACCGTTCACTTTAAGACTGCAGACAGTTTAAATACAGTACTACTAGAAAATTATATTTATTTCCTGAATAATATTCATAATGTACACATATATTGAATTAAATAAGTCTCTAATAATTCATCAATAATAATTGTATACATAGTAGTACAAAATGCATGTAAAATTTGTGCATGTCTACATATACATTTACAAAATTGATTTCAAGAGACATAGACACAAATGTACCTAAGAGGTCAAATAACACGGTGCATAGTAAAAAGATCTGTAATGTCATCTATATATCATGCTTATGCTTTAGTGGTGTTTGTGCAAGGTCTTCACTCCTATATATGCTCATTTGTAAGCTCTTGAACCATTGCATTTATTTCTGCCTATACTTAGTGAGGCAGATGATCATAACAACAAAACCTCCATAGTTAATGAAAACACTGATTTAAAAGGCAACAATGATAACAGCAAAATATCTGGTATACCTCTTCTCTGTAATAAATCATTGTGCTTAGAATAATAAACAATGTAAATCTGATCAATTCCACACTTCTTTGATGCTAAATTGTGTAATTTCAAAACTTAAGATTTCAGTACACGTAGCAGAAACATCTTCATCAAGAAACTGAAGGCATATTGCAACATTTACTTTTTATGTATGTAATTTGGAAGATTAGGCGATTTTTTTGTACACAGTAGGAAAGCTTTGCCTCTTGAAGGTTTTTAAGGATGCTACTGTGTTCAAGGAGACCGCCCAATTCAACATTTATTATGCCATTAAAGGAATAAAATTATCATACTGTCAATAGAATGTGTTTAGCAGGTAGAAATCAAATTCACTACAAATAGCTTGATCTGTGAATTTGGTTATGACAACATGATCACATAATGACAATAATAATAAACCTGTCTGTCCACCCAACTATATCTTGAAATTCTCATAGATGTCATCATCAGACTAGTTTATTAATAGTGGACAGAGTAGTTTATTAAAAAAGGTGATGAATTTAATGACGATGCTGGATGATTGATGGATGGTGGATTGATTGATTATGATAATTTCTGGATATAACTGGGAGTAAAGACAGGTTCATTAAAAAGAAATGAAGACTTTGATCACAGATGTAAAATATCACTTTAAAAATGTGTAAAAAAATACAGCCTGCTTTGACATTCTCTACAGACACTATAATTTTACAGTTCCTGAGAACATCAGAATGTTACTTAATGCCAGGAAAGTATTACTGGAGTGAGACATTTTTCATCAAAGAATAAATATAGCCCATATAATAAATATAGCCTGCTAATACATTTTTAAGATGTAAATGCAAATTTACAACTATGGAAGAAACATGAGAACATTTGTCTGTAGATATGCTCTACAAACTTATATACACAAGGCTTCCATAGATTTGTTTCTTCTTTACAGAAGCCCTTTTTGCAGATTTTAGCCTTTTAAGATATTTGACCTTTTAAATAACAGGGCAACATTTACAAATAAATATATGGATATAATGCATATGTTGGAGGGAAACATAACATGGTAGTCTTATCTGCTACCGTTACTATGGCAAGGAAAAATATAGACTTTCATTTTTTTTATTCATTTATATATACGTGGAAAAGTATATTCTCCCCCAAAAGTTAAGAAAACCAGTTCAAAGAAATACAAACTAGTTGATAAACTGTTTTATTTTCAAGATGGCTTTAATGCCAGAATGTTGAATGCTGAGATGTCATTTTAAGTACTGACATCTCTATTCTAATTCTACTTTACATATTATGAGCATTAGGTACAAACATTATTGAAGGCTATTAAGTAAATCATTTAAACTGGCTTAAAAAATAGATGACATTGAAATTACTCGCGTAATCTCTTTTCTTGAACTGATCGAGTACTTGTGGAATATTTGTATACTGAAATTTGTAAAGTGAAAGATTAAGCCACATGAACAGCATGTTGCAATCTTGTTTTTGGCAGCAGAAGTGGCAAATAAGGTTTAGGCAGTGGATGACTCAGACCAGAACAATCATTTTCCGAATTTGCCCAATTTCTTTCCGCAGCTGGTCTTCCAACAATTTGCGTTTTCCCTCCATGACAGTCTTCACATTACTAATGCTTTCATGCACTGTGGCAAATCCCTCACGACACTCCCTCTTCAGTCGGACAAGTTCATCTGCATTCTTTCGGATGTTGGTATCCATTGCTGCTAACAGCTTGGATTCAATGTGCTGTGTTAAAAATTAAAGATTTCTTCTTATATTTAGTTGTTGCAATGCACTTCCATTATAACAGAAAATCTATATTCATCTAACTGGCATGAAAGGTAATGAATTAACAATATAGAAAGTTTACAAAAATATATTGGTAATTGTTTACATAGACTGTAAACAAGTGAGTAAGACAGGGTGTGTGTGTGTGTGAATTTATGCCACAGTGACATTCCTTATATTATCTGCTACATAGTAAACTCAATTTTTCCACTTGCAGCAAACAGAATAAACTAAGAATGGCTTACGTGCTGCACATTGGTGAGGTGGTTTTGATTGTCTGCCATTATCTCTTCCAGTCTAATGGTTCGAGCCTCAAGATTGTACTGCGTCTCCTCCAATCTTTTTTCCAGTCTTTCCTAAAGGACCAAGATATATACAAGATATTCAGTCTCTTATAAAGCAAAATATAAACACAAAAATGTTTAAATATGATACCAAAGTCAAAAAACTTTTCTCTTCACAATGCACCAGTCAGTGTCAAAGAACTAATAACTACACTGCATTACTCATGTCATTTATATTGTTATACAGCTTTAGCATTTTATGAAGGAAAAGGCATTCTGAATAGGCCAAAAAGTGTCCTAGATATTTATAGCTACAATTAATGCACATAGTTTGAAATATATCACTGCAAGCTCAGAGAGGGATAATAAGTTCATATTTGGTTAGATTACACAATGCTAGCAAAACTCACAATAAGTAAATCTTTGCTAGCAGAACTTTTTTCTATGGCAGCCAAAAGGCGCTGCTCCATACGTTCACGCTCAGCATCTATTGAACCCTGCACCGAAGTCATTGTTGCCTTCATTTCGTCCACTAGCTGTCGAGTCTTAGCATCAATCATGCTCATTTGTGTGTTTGTGTCACCCTCTAGATGCTGAAGTTTCATGCGGCTTTCACCTGACGCACGCTCCACTTGATTGTTGATTGCTATCAACTGCACAGATGAATATTAATATATCTTAAAAAATAAAAGCTAAGTACATATTGCAAAACATTATGCTTTCATAACAACTTTGTAAGATTTATGAAAAAGAAAATTAACATTTAAAGTTATTCTGACCTCTTAAACTTATAACTACTATTATCAATGTAATTATAACTTATTATCTCTGCAAAAATAATTCGCCATAATTATTTTTCCTTAAAAACTTTGAAGACTGAGTAAAATGTTTTGAAAGTATGAAATATTAGTCACTAACTGCAGAAGAATTGAAATCATATTCAAATATTTGTTGGATGGCAAGCTGGTTTTTTTTTTTAATCACAGTGTTAAAGAACGTGAAGCTTTTTTCTCTTCTACAAATAATATTCATTATAAAATCTGACACACTTTCAACAAATTAAAGTAAGTGCAGTAGCCAAATAAAACAATAACTGTTTAATCTATTATAGCCAAAATTCACCTTTTTATTGCAGCAATAACTTTCTTTTATATGGTCTTACAATTGTTTAGAAATGAAGTGAAGAATTTGCATATAGTGTTGAGTCAAATTGTTGTTTTAATAAATGAATATAAATGTTCACTGAAGAAGAAAAATAACTGAGATGCAAAAATTACTAATTCATAGACACACAGAAAAAAAGCTTTACTTGTTGTTCCAAGCCATGTATACGATCCATGATGCGATTGGATACCTCTTGCTGCTGTTGATTTAATTGTCGAATTGAGTCAAAACATAAACGCATGTCTGTACCAATTTTAGCAATAGCAGCATCACATCGAACAATACGTCCACGAAGGTCTGTGAGTGTTGCCACATGATGCACTTCCAGGTTTTTTACTGCAGAGTTAGTACTAACATGGGCATTATCCCGAGACTTGATAGACTCCTCAATTGCCTTTTAAAAGAGATGAAAACACAACCATGTGACCATATAATATAACCATGTACAAATGAGTTAATAAGCAAATATTATGAGCTCTAACAAAACAGATTAAAAACAGATACACCTATTTAATGCCAAAAGTATTCACTAGAGTATCAAGTACCAATGTTATGCAGTTCACTAATTACTTTAAATTGCTTGGCAGGTCTGACTGCGCTGGTTATGTGCAAGAAGTGCACACCTGATTGTGTTCAAGCTCCTATCTGAAGCTTGCTTCCTGAAAAGGCCATTTCAACAGGTTATAAGAAGTCAGCACATCCTTCAATAACCAATCAAGCCTTATTATAATTTATGTAGATGCTGTTTTGTAACTATGGACTTTTTTCTATTTAAAATTAAAGAATTTTTAAATCATAACTATCCATAACTGTGAAGGTTGGTCAGACTTGAGAAGAAAAAGTCCTGATTTCTAATACAAATCTAACTTACCATTTTTTTTTTTTAAATTGTTTTATTTATTTTTTTATTTTCCTTAGTTTTCATGAAGACTTACTATGATGTTGCTGTTTAACTGGTTGACAACATTTGTTATGGTACGGATATGCTCCTGGAGAAGAGCTCGAGCCTGCTTTTCTTCACTCCATGTTCCATGTGTAAAGTTCAAACTTTCAACGACGTCTTCCTTGATCTTAAATGCTTTATCGATCAATGACTGAGTGTTGCGTTCCTGCAACTGATAAGCAATTGCCCCTGATGTTAACTGGAGTTATGGAAGCAATCACAGAAAACCAGCAAAAGCCTTTTATAATTACAGAAACAGTGAAATATAATCAGGACAAGAAATGGTTAGCTAAACTAAGATATTAATACATCTTAGATATCAACCAATAACAACACCTAAATGTCATTAAGGACATGCTCATTCATGCATGACAAATTTTTTTATTGCTTGATTTATTTATCAATTTATTCTAGGCTTCTTAACAGTGCACTCTTATTTGAGGATGGTGTCCATCTCCTCTCCTTCGCTGCCTTACCTTCCCCGACCCTCTATGCTCAAAGCTATATCATATTTACTTTTACACAAATGTACCAAGTCAACAACTATAGAATACAGAAGGAGAGATAAAATGAGAAAAGAGAAACAAAATGAAAGTAGGAGAAAAAAAGAGTATGCGAGTGCATACATGCATGCATGTGAGTACATACTGTGAACATATTTGAGCGTGTGTCTAGATGAGTATGTGTATGTGTGCACAAGCATGCAACTGTTAGTGTTTTTGTGTGCACATGTGCTGCTTTTTCATTCACTTAAATTCTTTTGTAAAAGAGATAGCAAATGTCCAAATCATATTAATCAGACCAAATATGTGGCTTTAGGGTCTGAATATATCAGATACATACTGAAAGTCGTTCTTCCAAATTATCGATTCGATGTGGAATATCCGACTGCACCACTGGCACCAATTCCTGCACCATTTCCTGCCGCTGTGATAATGGTGGCAGTTGTCTGGGGCTTCCAACAGAAATAGCGTTATAGTCATGGGTGGTATCATAAGGGGCCCGCAGTGTGTACCCTTGACCTTGTGTTCGTCGAACCATACTCATTGTTCACGGCCAGGTGTGGAATCTTTAAGAGATATTCTGAGATGTGTGATGCTTCAATGATTTGCTCCTTCAAAAATGACAGATGAAAAACTATATATTATAAAGTCATTGTATTCACTTAATGATGATAACATATTTTAGAAAAAAGTCATGTTTTGAGGTCTCTGGAAAGATTAAGTAAATTATCAACTAAAGATAGTTGGACAAAATTTCAAATTGCCTATAGATAACTAAGTTTTCCATTTGCAGCACTACGTTCCTAAAACACTAACTAACCTCTCTACTGGTTTCCACTAAATGTAAACTGCTGTTTAACTAGCCTACCTGCTAATGCTACTGTGTTAAGATAGATCCTTAGGACCTGTCATTCTGGTCGAATACAGAATACTTAAGCAAAAGGAAGTGTTTTATGAAAAAACATATTATCATCACCATAACTCTTTGAACTCAACCATCACCATGTAATGCAAGTACAAGAGCATGTGCAAGCACACCCATACACACTTTCTCTCTCTCTCAACATCACTCTTCACTTATCACTTACTCAACTGGTGCACTTCAATTTAAGGCAGCAGATTTATAGATACGAATACTAATTTTTCTTTCTACTAATCATCCCACATTGCATAAAATAATTGATACAATTACATAATGTTGTGATTTGCATTAAAATCTTCCCAAATATGTCTATCTCAAGGAATCTTTTTTTTCTTTTTTTTTTAGATCAGCATACTTACTCGTATTCTAGGTCAACAAATACAATTTTACCGTATGAAAAAACACCCTCATGTTGAACAATGAAATCACAAAATATCAGCTGTTTTAGACTTAGAAGTGAACTAAGTAACCTAGCAAAAGCACAGAAAAATAACACTACCTTCTAGCAGTCATCTTCTCTCAAACAGACAAGTAGAGGGCAGAACAAGAGAGTTTCAGAATAACTAATTATTAATTATTCACAGTTTCTGGCAACTGTTGCTATCAGCTCCTGGGAATTTCTCTCTAGAACATGCAAGCTTATACAAATAGCCTCAAAGCCTTCAATTATTTACACAGTTATTGGCAACTGTTGCTAAGCACTCCTTTACAGCTTCTGAGACCTGCATAACAAATGTCATTTGCAGTGAAGCTGGGAAGTCAAGCAGCTATTTAGATACCAATGAATTCTCCACCTGAGAGAGTCTTGGCTGCTGACAATCAACCCCCAGCATAAATGCCATAAATCATTTCTACCCTTGTGACATATACCAAACCGTCTTGCATGTTGCAAATACTTATTTATGAATCGAAAGAGCAATTAAGTGTTTAAAATGCAGAAATAATGTTTTAATTAATCTGGAATATTTCAAACAGCTGTAAATGTAGACATAATGCACAGGACAAAAAATGTTGGAAAGGTATGTAAAGGTATAAGAAAATAGGTTATCCTTGAACACTGTGCATAGCATAGGTAAATTCCATAAATGATTATTTTGAGAATAGTTTATTTTAGTTTGCAATAGTTTATTTTCAAAGTTGTTTCTTGCTTAACATTTTTTTAACATTATGAACAGATTTGGGTTTTTTTCATACCTACTCAAATTATATTTTATAAGTTCAAAATTCAAGATTGTGAAATTGCTTAAACACTACATAGCATAGAAAGGAGAAGAATCTCAGAGTGCAAAGTGATGATAATTTCTATAGGAGGTAACATCACATAACAATTAAATGGTATACAGCTATAGCTTCTTATTACTTTAGAAAGGGCAAGCAATTTCACAGATGTTGCAAACATTTGATGAGAATTCACCACCACCACACACAGAAATTAAAAACAACATCATAAGTCTTAGTAAGATGCCTATATAAATTAAAGTCCTGCACAACTAAAAATGTATAAGATTCCCATAAATCTGTCCTTATAATTAGTATTGTTCATGTAAGATTTAGACTGCCAGTTAGACATCAAAATAGCATGAAAAAAGTATGCAATCATAGTTGTGAATAAAATCTGTAAAATTATTAGGATTCTACTAACATATTGTTATAAAATGATACTTTTTTTTAACTATAGTTACACCAAACAGGTTTACTCAGTCCCTATAATGTGCAACACTATTTATAAGCTTCTTTTCTCAGTATCTTTAGATCAGGATACAAATTTCTAAATCTATTTGACATTTCAGAATAGTTCAAGAGGGAGAATCTACATTGCGTCCATATCTTTCTCTATACAACCAAAAACGATATATGCGCTTTTGCTACAATAGTATGCCCAGTACAATCAATGTACCTTTTTTTTAAATTGCACACTTGCTGTCTAATCGATAGCAACGAGTCCTCACAAGATATTGAACTTCATGTCTGTAAGAACTATAACAATGCTTAAACACCGATGATCAACTCTGTTTATGCGTGCTAGCATACGTACGTTTAAAAAAAACATGAGTAATATACAACTTAAATCGTGCATAATGAAAGATTTCAACTTTTAAAGAACTTAAAATTTATGTTTATACACGTTAATTTAACTACTGAGTTCTACTGCTTTAAAATGTATGCCACACCTTAGTTAAAGTTGATGGACAACAACTTGTTGAACGTGTTGCTACCAATCTATGACGCCATATGTAAACAATCTCTAGTCTCGTCTGTTCTCGCGAGAAACTCCGAGAGTGGAAGGTTGCGAGAGGTCTACCCACAGTGCCCGCGAATCGTTCAAACTTACCACTGCTTTCGCTCCAGCTTTGAGGAGAAGTTAGTAGTGCGAACATCTGTGACTGTGATATGGCTGTGACATAACCAGCAGTGTCCGTTTCGATTTTGTTGTTCATTATCGTTTGCTACCTCGTAATAAGTATTTTTCGTTGTGAGTGGAATGCGACAGACTATTGCTTGTGTTGATCGTCTGCTACAGTGACAGAAGTGATTGTACGCGTTGCTGTTGCCGTCTAGTCATCTTCGTCGTTTTCCGCTTTGTTGTGCCCTAGGGCACGGTGCACTTGGATTATAAGTGTGAATTAATTCTTCTGTGGCATAAAAGGGATTAGTTCACGGTGACCAGCTGAACATGGAGGATTCAACAGGCTATAAACCGCACTATCGCAGTAAGTTTATTTTGCATTGCGCGCGGAGTTTTATGTGTTAACGACAGTATCGTTTACTTTAAAAGTGCAAAAGGCATTATTTCTTTAGTGTAACCATATATTTTTTCAACAGCTTTCAAACACCTTCCATATCACTGATTGTCCATATTTTGAACAGTATCTTGTGTAACCTCACAAATTATACCTTTCCAACTTGAAGACGTTCAGATGGCGGAATAAACTTGTTAAGAAAATTAAGGTTTGCTACTCTGCTGAAAAAATATAAACAGTCACATGGAGGTCATTTTATAATTCAACAGCTGTTGAAATAATAGCAAGTGATAGTGAAGAACTCCTTGAAAAAAATAAAGGCTCTTTGATGAAACATGCGTGTGTGGCATATGGTACACACGCAAATTTCTGTAAACTGCAATCACAATGAGACGATAATGGATGATACTTAAATTGTCAGCAGAGGTACTTTGTGACATTCAAAGGGTGATACATAGCTGGTTAGGCAGGAAAGAGGGACCCGTTTTCAGTCTTTACCATGTTTATGCAGCTAATTTTAGATCTGCACAGCGTTTGGTGATAGGTGTTTTATTGTATTGTGAGTTCACATACATAACAACAGTTATGGATCCTATAGCCATTATTGAAGACTACCACATAATGTCACAAAGGGAAGATTTAACTGAAGGGTTGTTTTTTTTGCTATAAAAGTGTACTGCCAGTCATGTGTTTACAGAGAGGATATTACAGACCACAGAAACATTTTGACATTGTATTCTTTTACATATACATATCGTTTAGTTGATCAGAAAGGGAAGTTGTCTATGATAATACATACCAGACAAGTCAGGGAGCTCTTATCAGTTTCCACATCTAAAACAGGAGACAAATATGAGAGCATAATGCTGAAAGCCAGCATACATCTGTGGCAACCAACAAGAATAAATCTGCTACTGTTAATGTTAGCTTATTAACTAAAGCAGAAACAAAGTTGGGTTACCTTGTGAATTTGAATAGATGGAAACTTTCCATGGAGGGGTGATAGCCAGTATGTCAATTGGTTGGAGACCTGAGGATGACTGGTGGCCTAAAAAAAAAAAAAGACCAGATCTGAAAGAATCAGCTGACTACTTCTCTATAAAGCCTGTTCACAGGCCTGATCCACTAGTTTCTTCTTCCAACCTCACTTTGTGTATGGTTGTATGAGTGTGTAAAACAGCTATATTTCATGCCTATCTACAGTTTGTTTATGATCATTTGTGTATGTTATTACATGTTTGCCTTATGTAGGAAGCATTACGATCACAACACATGGATGTATGTGGTGATGTTGGTGCCTACAAAATACTATGTTATAGACTGTAGTGTTTATGGCAGCTGTGGACTGCAGTTTGGGTCATTTTTTTCAGCAGGATATCAATAACATTATAGTCTGGTGCACATATCATCACAGCAATTTGTGGATCATTTTGCATATTGACAAAATGATTTACATTGTGGATATAAAATTTAAATGATTTTATGTTTTGAAACAGGAACCCAGTCACTAGTTAGAAATGCATAGTTCTCTTGAATGGCAAAGTTTTCATTTACTAGTAAAAATAATGAAAACAAAAAAGTGGAAATGGAAATGATGCACAAAAGCTTTCTTTCTTTACTATCAACACTAAGTCAACACTAAGATTAAGTTCAAGGAATACAAATTTGTTGACCAATGAAATCATACTTGTATGCACATATTTTCAATGTTTTCTGCAAAACAGCTTGACCATGTTTTAGGGTTGTGTTGAATGCAAATGTTGAAAAGACTCAACATTGGCCAATTGTTCACATGTGACACTCAAATACTAGAGACAAATAGCTAGATGCTGAGTCAGTTAACAAAAGCTCTTTTGTGTGGTGCAACCAGAATATTAGTAAACGGAAACTTTGTTCATTTTAAAGAAAGTCTTTTTCCGGTTTTACTGTCCTATATATGCTCACTGATAATATTATCATAATTGTGTGTTTTGTTTGTGCTACAGTACATATGCATATATTTTTTTCCAACATTTTTTCTTATTCATACTAAGATGTACACCATCACTGAGAGAGAATCCATGTGTGGTGCATGTATGCATGTGCATGAATGTATTAAAGAATAGCAAAGTTGTTTCAACAGCAAAGTGTATGCTTAAATACAATACCCTTGTAAGGTCTTAAATATGTTTCTTGAATTAGTTGTTTTATATGAATCTTAGAACAGGTATTTTTTAAGTTTCATTAAGTTATTGCATAACATTGTACTTATATTTCAACTGCTGTATTGTTTTAGCCTTGGACGATGAAAGGCTCTCCGCAGATCAAATGGATGAGCAGAGGAAAAGGAATATTGCATATGAATACCTCTGTCATCTTGAGGAGGCCAAAATGTGAGTAAATTTGTTTCCTAGATCCCTATAATCATCCAGCTTCAGTCCCTCAAATAGTAAAAGAATTGAAGTTAATATTTAATTGTGATGGCATATGGATTTCTGGCTGAGCAAGTGACCACAGGAGGCTGAACTGTACTGCGGCATGGTTTGTAGCTCTCATGACGTTTTCTTTTTCTCTCTTGCCCATAGATTGGGTTACTTAACCCTGAGTATATCATATCCTGAAGTATACTCGACTCTTGTTTTAATATGTTTGCAGTTCAGACGATGGACTTGAGTTAGAGACTGGGGATTTGGGTAGACCAGACCATTCAAATGCTAATAAAACTTGACAAGACAAGGTAGTTAATTGCAGTCATTTATTTCAGCTCACTAGCTACAGACAGCCTAGGCTCTATTTTCACTCAGCTTAGATTAGAGATTTTCAAAGCTGTGATATTTTAAGCACTCACCCAAAGAAAAAGCAAAAAGCAAGCTGGGTGACTTTTATGACATTGGGTGTGCGCACGCACGTGCGTGCATGCGTGATCAGTTGAAAAACTGAAAGTTTAAGGTGATCATCTATTATCTGGTAAGGAACTTTGCATTTGAAGTAGAATCAGCAGAGAGGAAAGTTGTCCAATTTGAGACATTTACTTGTGGATATACAACAATATTGGCAAATAGGTAACACTTAATGTCCAAAGAGCATTACTACTTTGTGTGTGCTCATTCACTTGCACATAAACGGTTGGTGCCATAATTTTTGCTCAGCAGAGAAGCTGGCACAATTGGCCTACTTGGTGAAACATTACCAAAGATCAAAACCCACCTTTCCCTGACCTAGGACAAAGAGAACATTTCTTTCATAGACCATGTACATACAGCTTTGCATGAAGGAGAACATGTGAATGAGTCATAAGGGGACAGGGACTAGACGCGGATGGACAGACTTGTTGACAAGACACCGGCTGCTATTGTTGTCAGGGTGTGTGAGTCACAGTTGTCAGCGGCCAATCAGATAGCACTTCCACACCATGAGGACTGGGTGCCGACACATGACTGTGGGTGCTAGGGTTGGGATGGGAAGCTGCCTATGCAAACAAAGAATACACCTGGGTCTTAATTAACCACCTCAGGGACCCCCACCCCTCTAAAAATAATGTGTAAAAGCCATCTGTAGAGGAGTATACCTGATGTAAGATGTGGTAACCAGCAATTCAGTGTAGTAGTTCCTTTACAACCACAGTGAAAAGAATTATTATCATGTGCACACGGTTTTTCTATTATGTCATGTGGCTAAGTAGATGCTATCTGCTCAATTTTATTGAAAAGCGACTTAAGTGGTTATTTCAGTAGCGGTTGTATATGTAGAACGGACAAGTGGAAAGTTTCTGTTCATAAGCGACCGCACTCCCGACCTCCAGTCTACTTGGTTAATTTTTAGGTAGGTGTGTGTGTACGGAGGTAGGTCAGGATAGACGAAAATACATCTGCATATGAGAGAAGGTGGGATCTTGTCCCACAGATGACAAGTGGGTGGATGGATGCATGTTGGCACTGAATTACAGAGGATCATTGTATCATGAAGGCACCTGTGGCCGAAAAATAGATTGCGGTTTGCCTGATTGCCCCCAGCCCCTCCAGTTCCTCGAGCAGTTTCCACCTTGTTTTGCAGGTGACAGCAACATATATGCTAGTCCAGTCAAAGTACGCCATTGATTGATGGACTGAACTTAAAGGACGCCTACGGGTAAACCGTGTTATACATTAAAGGCGAGAACAAATGCGTGGCTGATGATTACAAGTAGTCGAACTTCAGAAGGGTGTTTCTGGGTACGTGTAGGTCAGGTTTGTGCTTCAGTTTGGTCGAATGGATGCCATACGTCTCGGCTAAGAACCATCTGCAAGAGTTTGTCAGTCGACGGCGTATTGCAACACAGCATCACAAAATCTTTCGTCTGGCGACATTTTGCGAGCACAGCAGTAATCTATAAACATTTCGCAGAAAACGTGTACATTTTTTTTTTTTTTTTGACATTCTTTCAGCGCAATTTCTGTGTGTATTACGTGTAACACGTTGTCGGGTAAAAAAACAAAAAAAAAACAAACAAACAAACAAAAACCGACAACAAAAACGGAAGCTCTGACGTTACGACGTCGACTTCTTGGAAGACCGTTCTGTCGCCCTGACACAGGAAGCAAGTGTTAACTATTCTGAGGACGACTTGCTGAGTACCACTCACTTGAGGGCGACACACTGTGCAGACAGAGGTAGCCTTGTAATCACAGTATCGACTGAGATCGAGCGAGTGATTGGGCGGCAGGTGCAGCAGCAGACAAAAAGAAAACGTGTATGTGCTGACCTGGAAACTTCGTCACACTTGAATTGCTATATCCTATTAATGTTTTTACTGTTTTCGTCATTTTTCTGGCCCGGTTTTCTATAACCTCGGTATTCGCGCATTTATAAAACTCCACTTGTGTGTGCTGTTAATAAAGACGTGAGGCACTCCTTGGAAAATGCATTCATAAATTCCCGTTTTTCCGGCCTCGTATCTACGAAAGTTGAAAAAAAAAAGTTAGTACATATAATTTTGGTGGTCAAAAGCTAAGCACGTTTTGCGGTCAGGTGGTTTTTTTCCAGTTGAGTGTATTTTGAAACGATCTCAACGCTCTATTGCGCGTTTATGTAACACTTTCTCCAGTCATACTCATACAGTTCTTATTGACACACAGGCACACATGTGTAACTATTGTGTTTGTGTCAGAGAAACGACTGACTTCCGTCTAGAAAGAGAACTGACAGCCGCGAGAAGGTGCGTCCACACACAAAAGCTGGTCAGTATGAGTAAGCCGACCCTGAAGGTCCCACCCATGCTGCTGACGAGATTATTTTAGAACTACCACAACAGGTTGGCTAATGTAGCCTGGATCGTTGGTAAACACGACTTAGCGGTCAAGGCCTCATCGTGTTGATAAACACTTAAAAAGTTGACAACATAAAACTGCAGCTATGACTTTCAGTCGGTACTTTAACGGCTGGTTGCGGAGTGAAATGAAATCCTTGACAGCATCGACCCTCTCTTCACCCCCGCCCCCTTATACAAACACTCTTGATGGAAGGCTTTTTATAATTATTTAATAAATTTTTACAGTTATTTAAATTAACTGGAGGTGCGGGTACAGGAAAATGAAAGAGAAAGCAGCGAAAATCCACTACGAGGCGAGACCTGCGTGGGTGAGCTAGTCAAAATGTACATAGTCATCTCCAGGCACATATGGAGCTTGTCATAATAACTGAATTTGTAGATCCTGTTTCTGTTGAAAAACATTGCAAAGACGACAAAGCGGCAAACATGATTAAGTGCGTGGGCGAAGAAGGAAAATTGAGGAGTGGGTGAAGAGTTCGCTGGATTGTCAAATGTAGTTCTGAAAGAAGTGGGTTTTAAGGCCAGACTTTGAAAGCTTTGAATGTAGTCGAGGTTCGGAGGGGTAGGGGCAGATGATTCCAATGGTGGAGCTGGAGAAAGTAACTGCCGAATTTCTCTCGACTGATGGTACAGAGGGAAAGAAAGCTCAGGTTCGCTCCTCATATGCTCAACATCGCGGTTTATTAGATTCACATTTGAAGTTCGTGTGACTTGGCCTAAATGGTGTATGGCTGACCTGAGTCTCGCATGCTCTAATTATGAACTGAGAGGCGCTTTTGGTGTCACACGGTTGGATTGAAAGTTACAGGCGTTTTTGGTCATGCTTCGTTGAATCTCGTGTCCTAGTGACGGGTTAGAGCTGGTAGTCTACCTCCCTCTACCTCTCTCCCCACAAGACCTTGGTGCTCCTGCTTGAACAGCAGGTTCAGCTGGGCTTCCCAGGTGGCTTTCGGAACTTGCCCGTTTGAAATTCGACTGGCCGCTCTGGGTCAAGATGGCCACGTTTGAGATAAATAGGCCGGCATGTCGCTCGGGTCGCAGGAAATTTCCTTTTCTGTTTTGGACTGGATTCTTTAAGCTCAGCGATGCGATGTTCTCGTCGATCGAACCTGCAGTGAGAAGAGCAGTTGGGCTATAGAAGGTCTGCCGTACGCTCTCTATTCACAGTGTATCACTGTTGCAGGGACGGACACACAAACACACAGAGAACTGAACTGTTTATTTCATGGATCAAATACATTTTCAGAGTAGGGGAAAATTCAGTTTCATCATAAGCGATCGAAATAAAAACATAAAAAGCAAAAGGCACAAGACAGAATAAGATGAACATATTCATGTGTATCATTCCCACCAATAATAATTAATTCTGCTCAAACGCGCTCACACGCGCACACAAACACACAACATTTGACTATCCGGTCTAATCCAAATGTTCACAGAATAAGAAGCCAATCAAAACTGTGGCTTCTGGACTCGGCCGAAGACAAGAGTGTATTATACACAAGTATATTACACCAAATTCAAGGATCACTTTTCAGGAACATAAAATATATCATGTTCGTTTAAATAAAAGTCGAAAGCTGTCTATGTACATGTAGTGGGGAGGGGATGTAGACGAATCGGCGCTTAGAAGGAAACTTTTATGTTTAGGAGTGATGAGTTACACAAGATACCTGTTGACATCAGCATGAGGTGGTAATCGTCATTGAACAGCATAGCAGGAGGAAGTCTATGCTATGTACTGATGTGTATAGAAAAGCCTTTTGTCCTAATGAAAGCCAGCAGTATAGTCACAGGGAGCATCACGCCACTGCGTGTGACTCCATGGAATAGCGAACAGTGTGCCAACTCATGAAAAACAGTTCTCAGAACATGGTGACTTCACCAGTGTCTCAATATTTCGTCGATCACATTGTCATGTGATACTCTTACGCTTGCAGTCTTTCCCCCATTGCCGGTCTCATTGAGAGACGACAGTGGTAGAATAACGGCGGACTATAAATCGTTAAACCTCTTTTTTTCTCCGGTCCTTTTTTTCCCTTGCTGTTGTTATCTCCTATTACAACACATCGTATATCTGTCGTGGCTACACGGTATGTGTAGTTATGGTGAAGATCCCTGGGCAAAGTGTTTGCCGTTCCTTGTAGCCACCGGCCTTGCCATATGACCCCAATCGCTGGAGATTTTGGTGAGGTTAGATGGGAAGATCCTCCAGAACAGAACTTACAACCACCTAAGTTCCAAAATCCGCGTTCTTTTACGGTACCTCTCTGTTATACACAGAAATGGTCATTTTGATGACGCACTTCACCCGGACGGGTAGAAGGGAGGGGAGTGGGGTAAAATAGAAATAGAAAATGTCTTGTTCTTTATTAGCTGCCCGTTGACGACAGTAGAATCGTTCGACCCCCAGAAATAGATTGAAAATTAAGAAGGTAGCTACAGTTAAGCAGGGCGGTCCGGTGGTTCAAAGTTTAGCGCCTGTCACCCATACAAAAGGTTCAGCTCTCGTCTCGGGCACACCATGAAGACTTTCTGTTCTTTCTCTGCACGTGGTGTCTATTTACAGGGCTGGCTGTCTTGGCATGATGTAGTCTTAGTTGCTGGCTCGGCGTAAAATACCAATCTCCCCCCCCCCCCAACACACACATAGAGTACCTTAGCGCGGTTTGTGTGCCGAGTGCTTATATTCTCCACCATGTCAACTTTTTTAAAAAATCAGCTTTTGAGGCAAACGCTCTACTACTTCTGCAACTATACTTATCACTTAATACATTAAGTTTAGACTACAACCTCCTCTGTCCCATTTATGCTGATAATAGCAAGTAATTAAATCAAATCTGATTGTGAGAATGTACATTTTAGTAAAAGTCATTAAAAACTTAGAGATTGGAATTGTGTGATCGTGGTTCATCATCATCGCCATTCCACAAAACCCACAAAAAGAAAAATGAAAATAAAAGAAATACGAATAGAAAGTAAGGTGTTTTGTGACCTAAAGGTAGCAGCAGTATCTCTTCTGACTAAACGGGGAAAGAGCCTGACATAGGCCCCCAGTAATTTGTTACATGCCGCACACTTGTCACAGCCCTGACGCACAGCACGATGCATCACCACGTCTCTGCACTCACCACAACCGTCATGGTTTTTCCGCACTTTTCCCCACTGTGTTCTCGCGGACATTTATCTTGAGCTGGTCGCCATCACCTTGCGTCGACTTACCCCCAGGAGTTTTTCGCCCAGCTGCGTTTTTTTTTTTTTTTTCTTTTACTTCTATACCTGTCGCACACATGCTGCGTGTCCTTAAGAAAGCCGTCATTTATCAGACACGAAGGGTCGGAAAAATTCATCAGCGCGAATGCCCTTAAATGGTTGTTTGAGGAGTATAATGGGTTCCTCGTGAATTCACACTGACCTATTTCAGCGAGACATCTTTGTTTAAGCTATTTTTTTAAAATTATTGTTGCTTGGATTGGCTTTCATTTGCAGGGTGAAAGTGCGAAAGATGGCGAAAGAAAAGGCTGGAGAGATATCAGCAAGTTGGGCAGGATGGGAAGGCTAGATATCTGTCGCCATAAGTTCGTGGCTCTGACAGAGCAGGATGATGTAGGTTACGGCGTCCGTCTCAGATTTCTGTCACTACTTTCTGTGTCGAGCTTCATACTGCGCGTCAAGGGACTCTGCCATCACAGGGCGACGTGTCCGGACCACGTGGCGCTGTGGTCGTCATGTACATATCTGGAGCTGCACGCGACTTGTATCCGTTCGAGGAAGGAATTATGAAGGACGTGAGACGAGGCAGCTTAGGGGTTTTGTAGCTGGTCAGCTGGTTCAGTGAGACGAACATCACGCTTAGTCGACTGATTTTATATTATCTGGTGGTGTTGAAGATTAATCGCTCTTTCCTATATTTTAAATATCCCCCCATCTCTCTCTCCTGCTCCTTGTGGGTGGTGGGGAGGGTGTTTTTCCTTTATAATTTCACACAATCATACTTATTCCTAACCAACCATTAACAGATGTCAGTTTTCGGCATGCTAAGCATTGCGATTTTCTCGGCCAAAACGGAATCGGAGGCAAGAATCTGCTACGATTACTTCAGCTCAGTGACATCCTTGCAGCCTAGCTTGCTATACTACCTAGCTTGTGGCATCCTAATTTGTCATGCTGTAACTATCTAGTTTGTCACGCCGTAGCTTGTCATGCTGTAACTATCTAGTTTGTCACGTCCTCGCGCCCATAAATTTCGCTTCTAAGTTCCTGGCACAGGAACGGAAGCAGAGACGTAGCCACCGGAAGCAGGCCGCACACGTGGAGAATGCATGCGCCAAGACGTGGCAAGTGGCGAGCGACAGACGTGTGTCGTTAGGACCGTGAGCATGTAGACCTCGGGCCTTGCGACCTGCGAGACAGTAGTTCTCCAGACTGCTTCCTGCCAAGTCCTGATGCTGAATATACGTGTGTGTGTGTGGAGAGAGAGAGATGCGTGTATGTGTGAAATTCCATGGTTAGTGTTCCTTTGTCGTATTAGCGCAGGCTGCTGTATGCTCTTTGGTGGCCCCTCGCAACTATTTTAAGTTGCGCGATTCGTGTCGCAGACCCCTACACTGCTTTATTACTTTCTTAATACTTTACTGCACATGCACTATTGCACAACAGTTGTCATGGCGGCGTACCGTTGGGCTGTTGTGCTTGTCACTGGCATCTGTGCACTGCTAAGTCTCAGTTTTTATTTTGTAGTGTCACATTTTCGCATATTCTAAAGACTTAACTGAGCTAAATACTGACCAATCATCACATCCAATAACGTCAGGGTTAGGGTTAGAAGAGAAGAATAACCACAACACGGAAATCTGGTTTATCAGAAGAGATGTTGGCGTGTGTGGTTGGAGCTCGGCGGGTGGTTGGTGGGAAAACTTGAGTCACAAATGATGCGTAGTTCTCACTGCGCGACCTCCGCTTTTTTTTTCTCCAAACTTCCTGAAGATGCGTGTTGCACAGAGATTAAACCAGAAGTTACTTTGGTGTAAAAGACTGGGTCTTAATAGAATTGTTTTTAAAGGATTTTTATTTAATACAAAGTCAAGTTCGAAGCCTTTTTATTGTATGTACAGTCTGAACATGCCAGCAGGATGTTACATTTGTTGCTTTTTATCATGCACATTGCCGCCAACAGGAAACGAGGGTGTGGCCTGTGTTCAGTTTCTAACTATACAGTATCCTCGCCACCTCACCCTTTCGTGTCACTCAGATTCTGGAGGATAAAGCTGGCCTTTTGTACCCATTCATTTGATGCAGGCGGTTGTATGGACAGGCTGCCAAGTTGTTGCCGGGTTGTTATCACCATGTAGCATTCTACTCTAGCGCCAGCGCGGTTTTCAAGTAGGACAGGAAGTAGGCACGTTGTGTACAACCCATTCCACTCTCTGATGTACGATATGCTTATGCACGAGACGTCAGTGTTCAAGATGCCTGTGTACAAGCCGTTAAGACGTTAACAGCCAGTTTAACACTTTCACTGCTGTGCACTAGGAAGTTAGTTGGCCATTGTAGGGATTGTTCTCATCATCGGTGACGCATGTTTCATCGCGGGTTTTCACAAAAGATTTACGTGTCTATATGTCACACACACAGACACACTGTATGTCACTACCCGTAACCGATCATCGAATTGTTGCAAGTCAGCCAACAGGTCTAACAAGTAACAGTCGTATTCCTGCACCGGCACCTACCGTCTACCCGTGACGTCTCACCGAGGTGGATGAAGCAATTAATGTCATCGATGATCGTAGACGTAAGAAAAGATGGTCAGGAAAAGGTTAAAGGTTGTTAAAGAGTCATGTAGTTCTTTTGACAACGTCGCTGACAAGTGTGCGACACATGCTTCACTTGTTATTTTGTGCGAGGTGAGTAAAGGAAGTGCTGAGCTCGGCTCAGCTGTGTCTGTAGGCGTTCGCCTGCATTATTCATGGCTTAACTGACGACGCCGCCTTTAGTGGCCGTTTAAGCTGCACTCGGAGACCTCCCCCTCCTCCTCTCCTCTACCCTTGCACTACAATCTGTCGTTTAAACCCTTCTGCCCTCGCAACAGCGTCCCCCATCCCAGTTCTCTAACACCCAACGTCCACAGACATCAGCTGTCACCAGCTTTATCATACAGGTCTCATAAGCAGTCTGCGGTTAATAAGAGCTTTGACTGAAAAGACATGGGTTAGACATGACAGCTGCAGACTGGGTAAATTAAAAGTATAACCCAAACAACTGGATCCGAGTGCACAGGGGTCCTGAGTGCCAAGTCTCATGCAGTCTGCTAAACATTTACTATTTTATAAGCAAGAGCTAGATCCCGAGTTGTGCTCCCGGATACAGGAAAGGGTACGTGCGTCTGTCCGCCCGTCCGTTCGTGAATGAGAGCGCATGCCATGGTGTGTGTTTGAGAGAGACCTTAATAGTCAGCACATGGTGTTAAAAGACCGTCGCTAATAATCACCAGGATCTCACACCGAATAAAATGCTGTTTTCAACTTCTCTCTACGCACAAGTTTCCCTATAAAGAATTCAAACATGGCTTTTCCCTTTTGTGGGGAGCAGTCCACGCATAGGAAGAGAAAGTTACACCCGACAAATCAAACAAACTCGGATTTTATACTGTTTCTGCTTTGTCGAAAGTTTGCACCGACGGTAAATCTGCCACATGCCTTATTCTCCATTCATCCCGTCGGACGACTTCTCTCCATCCCTTAACCTTCCCGAGCAAGGCTACCGACATGCTGCACTCTTTAAAAACCACGTGGGTTCCACACTCGGTCCTCGCCAGTCGAACCAGTTCTCGGCTCAGCAGTGGATCGTGGGCCAGACGGCCATAAGTCACATTGCAACTGTCGCTTTGTCACATCGGTGCGCGTCAGCAGATGTCGCTGCTGGTACTACGTTGCTTCATCTACCTGTGACCTTAGGCACAGCGGTTCGTTTTTGCCTAGCTTTGCAAGAAGGGAAAGTGGGAGGTATTGTTACGGCCAACCGCACAACTAACGCCCTTTGTATTCGATGCAAAGTTTCGGTAGACCACAAGTCTCTTTTTCTACAAACTTGACTGATGGCGACGAAAATATTTCCCCAGCCAGACCTTCTTCCTTCATCGCAATCTGCTTGCTGATTCAGCCCTCTCGCCAAAGAGGCTGGACGTGTTAGGAGTCGTGTATCTCCTCAACTTCTGTGAGCAAGTTATCCTCCTTCCTTCACATGTCTCGCTGGATTACCACTCTTCCCCCGACCCGAGAAAGAAGCTATAAACATGCACTAGGACCCGTGCTCACTCAGTCCACAAAGATGTCTGACCAGTGCTCACAAGTCCTCCTTATAACGTTTAATCATAACGAATTCAATGCAGCAGTTCGATCAGACAGTAATTCTTGTGAAATCAGACACGTTTCCTATGCTTCACTGCTTAGAGAAGAACATTTCCTTAGTTCCTCTCCGTTGAAAACAGCTGAACTAGCACAATCATTGGCATCCGTTCACAACGCTCATCTCAACGCACAACCACCACCTGCTCGGTCTCGTGGTGGTGTGTCCATCTTGTGCGAAGTAAGACAGTTATTTGTGGTATTTCGCATGAGGGCGATTTTACAACTGCTTTAACACCTCGGTAACCCCATCCCGATTTTGTTTCCCCTCATTCGCCATCCCACCCCTAAAGCATGCGAAGGTACACATTGGAAATCGTGTGCCAGCAGATATGAGAACTCGGTACCTGGCATTTTGAAACAACATTTTGTTTTGGTTTATTTATTTGATTTTTGGAAACAACTGGATGTAGTCAGCTAGGTATCCGTGTAGGACGAAAATAGTTTGGGCTGCCATCACTTTCACGCGGCTTCTCCTTGTGGCTTTCTTTCGACCAGTGCAACACGCACTACTGATCGGAAGTACCCTCGGTTTTTGTAATTAACATTTAATTTGCTTCTTTGATACTCGTTTCCCACGCACCATCTTCGACACTGAATAAAGTGAAATATAGGAGCATAGGGTAACTTGTGGGTTAATTAGGAAACTGGTGTTTTAACTCAGTACGCAGTGGGAGGCATTATGTATGTCGGATGACAGCTTGGGTGGTGAAGTTTGATTTCTTCGTTAACTAAAGTAAAGGTCACGCTGCATTGCCCTTTAAGTATCCAACTGCCTGAAAACTGTCCTTCATGTTTTCATTTCCTATTCATAGTTCAAGCTTTAATGAATCATTGTGTGTGTGTGAAATGTAGAAATCTTGCGTGCTGAGGACTGTGCGCAAGACCCTCATTTTCAATGACGTTGGTGAGCACTGCATTCAGGTGTGTTCCCAGGTGTTGACAGGCTGGATCACACGATCTGGACAGCTTTAAGTGGTTTGTTAACCGGGTAAACTGCACAGAGCCGCAGTCAGCCCACCCGGAGAGTTCGGAATGAACTGCCAGTATCCGGAAAGCGCTTGATCTTGTTAGTGCAGGCTCTCGCCAGCAAAGCTAAACTTGCGAGTTTGAACGGCTCTTTAAAGAGTGATTATGTGGCTAAATAAGCCCACCTACGTTACACCGTTATCTCTGTCACCTTGCAAAACCTGGCCCTGCAGCAGTTGGCCTTTGATGTGGAAATGAAGGTCGCACTATTCGCCCACTGATTGTACCAGGATTGGCTGTGAAAGGAGTTTACGGTAAAAATGACAGTGTGATTGAAAGGTATTTCCCCCAATCCACCCCTACCCCTGCAACAGCAACACTTGCTCAGGTGTGCATAGACTGCGAGATAACATGAGGTGAGCACATGTCCGGCTACGGTGGTCGGTCTTGCGCTCACAGGTGAGTGATGAGGACGCCCACGCAGAGGACAGGTGGACCAAACATGTGTTCTGCGCAGTGAGGTTTTGTCACTGATAGCTTCACACCTAAAGAACCTCCTCGCCGTGACTGGCTTGCTGTTCGGCATTTTTACTGTTATAAATAAAATATGTCAAATATGGTCACACATTCGACGGTGTGGCCGGTTAAGAAGCCTTTTACAACAGGCAGTGCATATTATTGTCACTGTTTGCTGCTTGACATAGGTAGCACCTGGAGGATGTCACCTTCACTTTTTGTACCTTCATGTCGTCAACTTTCACGCACACTTGGATTGTTTTTGTGTGTTGTTTTTGTTTGTTGTTGTTTTGTTTGTTTGTTTTTTTTTTGTTTGTTGTAGTTGTGTTGTTGTTTTTTTTTGGGGGGGGGGGTGTTAAGCTACTACCGGTATGAAACTGGCCTGTGTTTATGACTTTCTGCCTTCAACTTGGACTTGACCTCGGGGTCAAATCATGCACTGTGTGTGTGTGTGAGAGAGAGAGCGCACGTTTGTGTAGAAGCATAAATTGAGTTCTGTGAATGATACGAATGCACACATATTTTATTTTATGTCTTATACATGTTTATATTTTGATTTCGATCGCTGATGATGAAACTGATTTCACCCTACTTTGAAAGGGTCATTGACCCATCAGATAAACAGTTTAGTCTCTGCGATCAGTCATTGGGCGGGGTAAGAGTGGGGAGACAACTGTTTGAGCTCCCGTTCTACGGAAAGTGTTTGTTGGGGGAGAGGGTAGGAAAGGGGCGGATGAACGTTTTGCTTGAAGCGGATTGACTAAAATAAACGGAGAAGAGCGTCGTCACGAGAGAGTGATCACGAACCGGAACGGGCAGCCTTCGTGTTTATTGATCACAAACAAGCCGTCGCGTGCTTGCAGCGTGTGGAGCGTGGCCAACATAGTCGGGCCCCGGAGTCGATCATGTGTAAGTCGGGACGCCATGTCACTTCGCCCACTCAGCTCCGCGCGTTCAGCCCTAGGAGAAACTGTTCACAACACTATCACGTGCAGGCGCATGCATGTTCACACATTGCGTTCGTGTGGAGATACTTGCTGTGTGCATAGTGCTGACTGACAGTAACGAGCGTTGATCAAAGAAGTGTCTGAAATTTGATTTCTGTGCATGAATATTATATGACAAATAATATAGGACTACCCCCGCGCAATGTCACCAGGTAATCAAACTTTGTCCAAGGGGTAGTCCAAGACATTTTTCTCACTACACACATGCAAACATACAGCATGTTGTGTCGCATGTTGTGTCGCCACGTGCATGGTCATGATGCAGGTGGACATGCTACCTGGTGGAAGTGAGACTACATTAGCAAACGTTTCAAATTAGTTATTATAAATCTTGCTTATTTATTAATTTTTATATCTGCTGATGAAGTGGGTTTCTATGATATTGCGAGTTCTTGCCCCTTTCGTGAATATCATAGGTGGCGCAACGATTAGCTCACCAATACAGTGAAGGTTGGCTGTCCTGGATTCAGATCTCGTCTCGGGCACGCGCACGTGCTCTTTCTCTGCTTGTGGCATCTGTTTACAGAGATGGCTGCCTTTGCCGTGAAACGCTAATCCCCAACCCCACCCCTGACAGTTCCCAATTTAATTTTCGTCAACAGGAACACCTGTCATATGAAGTCTGCCATGCGCAGTAGTTGTTGTGTGCAGGTGACACTGCCCTGTAACTCGGCAGTTTTCCAGCAGGACAGACTGACTGCGCATGCCCAAGCGGCTTTCAGGACATGCTAAAAGAGCGTTTAGGAGGAAATGACAGCAATTTGAAGTTTTATGCCCGAGGTGTGTGTCCTCGCGAGCGTGGCACTGCGGTCAAGGTTGACGTGGTGGGTGGCGCTGTCGTGAGGGTTTGACGGTGCACGGTGGGAGTAGTCTGCACTGGTGTTCGCTCTGCGATCCCAATCATTGCACTTTGCTTATTGAGTAAGGTGGGGACGACGAGGGGCACACACACTGTATCTGTCGGTCACACTATTCATCGCAGCCAGAAGTCAGATGCGAAGCCAACAGCGATGGGAGGGGAGGTTGGTACGAGGGGGGAGAGCACGCTGTCTGTGGTGGTGACAGTTTCAGTGTCTGGCTGTTAACAAAAATTAAAGGGTGGAACGATGAAGACAGCTCACGCTGTTAATGGATGTAAATCTGAATATGCTGCCTGTGAGGAGGTGAATGTACAGCCGTGATACTGCTCGAAGGGAGGTGAATGTAAAATCTGTGATGAGGAGATTATTGTAAATCTGTGGTGATGCTGTGAGCGAGAGATGAAAGTGGTGTATATACGACATAATAACTATGTCAACTCAGATGACTGGTCACTAACTGCACGGAGCTTTTCAGTAATTACCGTTGACAAAGAACAGCGCAGCGTTAGTCGGAAACAAATAATAACAAGCACTGTTCAACATAAAACATTAATTATTGTGTTAGATTCTAGTTTCTGTACCATCAGGCGCTCTTGTGCTTTTTGTTCCCCTCGTATTTTTCTCGCCTCGACACACGTACAATGTGACAAAACGTTCGTCAGCATGGTGCGGGGTATTATGTGACAACTGTTCTTTGTCTCGTGATACCGAGACCAGCTCTCGGTACGAAGTTGCACGGGATTCAGCTACACCACGTAACCGACTGACTATACGTGGTTGTGTTTTGTTTCTTTAGTGTGGATCTAGACTGCCCCTTCCCTACCCTCCGGGAGCTGATAGCCGAGTGGTCAGAGCACTTGCGTCCGAACCGGGAGGTGTACCTGTTCCATACCAGTGTATCGCCGTTTACTTCCCCCAGTCGACCCAGATGGCGGGAATAGGTACCTGACTCCCAAGATAAGGGAAGATAAGGCAGTGAGGGAGAGGGTTAGGCACATAGACGAGTCTTTAACAAACATGTCCTGAGATGCCCTCTACCTTGCCTTCCCATCTACCCCACCGCCGCAGTTTCCTCGATCGAGGCGGTCTCCTCAGTCCAGAAGTTTCTGATCACACGGAGCTGTTGACAACAGCGCAGGAATCGACTTACAAGTGGATTGTCGTATAAATGCGGCTTTTTGCCATTCAGTGAATTGATTTTTATTAAATGGCTGGTCTGTAATTCTCGAAAGTAGGACAACAACTTTAAGCTGATTGAGACACCAAACAACTGACGACGGAAGTTTTTTGCTTAAGTGAGATACACAACATTCACAGGAAGCTTCATGCAGATACGTCACATTCACATGTAGACCTATACCTCGAAAGAATAAAACAACATTCAGCCACCTCATGCATAAAGGAGGGGAGGATACACCGGATTCACACGTTGCCTTGGACCTAGGGAGTGGGAAACAATATTCTCATCATCTCATGCCTACAGGGGCAGGTCCACCATATTGACATCCGGCTCCTTGCTTAGACGGACGATCAGTCACACTGTTCACACTGTAACTCCCTGGGAGACTACCAGCCACCTTTGGGTTTCGGGCACAGATGTCAAGGGCCGCTTGTTGACAGAAGAGGGCAGGGACTGTTGCTTTGCCCTTGTTCTATAAACGGCCTTAGAATCAAGTCGGTAGAACGCGGTAGGCAGAACAGTGGCATCAGTCCGGTTCTCTCCTATTTACACATCGACTCCACACTTACAGCAGCGCTCGTATAGAACTCCGTGTAATTGCTGTTGCGCTGATGATGGCCTGCCTGTAATAGTGTTCAAGCTTTTATGTTCTTTTCATAGCCATACGCCCCTCTCTAGCCCAGTTTATTTGTCACTATTTGCACGCATCTTTGAGCTTTTCTGACACCTTTCTTATCCAGACGACTAAACGAATTAGTTCAGAGTTTGCGAACCCGAGGGTGTTTAATCGAGGGCAGCGGGTCCTAGCGTAGCTATGAAGTTCGTTCTTGTACACATCGATTATCTGTATGAAGTGCCCAGGGTGGGAACACGCCTAGTTCATGGTACTCACAGAGATGAACCATAAATAGAACCACAAATTTTTCAGTAACTACACAAAAGCCTGACTTTTGAAAGACCTGCTTCTTGGCGCATGCTCATAGAAACAAAGCATCTTGGGGCCGCAGGGAAGAAGGGTAAATCGTTGCTCCCGGGCAAAACGAGGAATTTCTAAAGCGAGGTCACGACCCCGCAGATGTAACTTTGTTCGGTTGGTTGCTTGCTTAGTGATTTCGCACTATGAGGGGAGAGAGGAAACCGGAGTATCTGAAAATAACCAACTCGACGCCCACCCCTGCGAAAAGGTGTCGCAAACAGAGTGTCCAAAGACGAGATCTGAACCCAGAGGCTTTCGCTGCAGTGGTCTTTTAACCACCCGAGTGTGACTGGTTATAAAGCGGTGACAAAGATACTCTAAGCTAAAGAAAGGCAAAGTATTATATACGGGGTCTAGACACCTCATTGTAACAAGACACTTACTCTTGATGTCCTCATTTTACCTCGGGTCAATGACTTATCCTCACTTCCTAACTACGACCCCAAGGGGTTTGCGATTGCCAGTTTTTGTTTTCAGTCCACATGTCTCTTGAATTTTTCCCTCCTCTCCTCTCTGTAGGATTAGAGGGACGACTCTTGTCAAGCCAAATACTGCAGGAAATTGTGGTTAGGGAAACCCTCAGGTTAGAAGCTAACATCATTTGACAGTTTGGACTTTTAGTTATGGGTGGATCAAACAGCCAATGTCTTACTCTCTTACTGCAGACCTTTCATGCACTTCTCCCATTCTTACTATCCTATTGTTACTAGGTGATAGTGTGTGTGTGTGTGTGATAGATATACATTGTGTGTGTGGCACTGTTCTCGTATTTCGAAGAGCGAAACAGTTATACCTCTCGAGTAGTTACTAACGAACACTTAACTCCAAGAATGACGAATTGTTCGTCGCCTGGAGTCAGACCAGAATAAACTACGGAAAATACTGTTGGGGTGTGAGAGAGGTGATTGATCTCCTAGTTCAGGTGACATTTTAACAGATAGTATTTTCGTTCGAAACAATTTAACTTTATTCCCCTAGAATCAATAAATAGCACTTCTGGCGAACACTGCGGGAACAATGGCAGCACCCAACGGTGCATGTGATATTACTTCATAAGTGCTCTCTAAGCAACCTCAGTAATCCACACTAGCCACACTGCCTAATGTTTCAATAAAGGTACTTTGGATTTGCTTCTATTCGAACCCGCGCGCACCTGTATGTGAGAGAGAGAGAGGGCGCGTCTGTTTAAATGTTTTCTTCTTAGCCTACTGGCTTCAAGCTTCAAGCCTTGTTGTCAACTGTTCTGGACCCCAAAGCTCAAATGTACGCTTATGTACCTTATATACATACGGCGCTCAGTGAACAATCAGCACTACATGGTTCTGACATAAAGGGATGTATGTGTGGTTAACTATTATGCTGTTGTTTTCATGTGTGTACTTGGGTTTCCGGCTGTTGCCGAGAACAAGACAGAACGTGTAGATTTTTCTCTTTGCCACGTGACCCTTCTTTGACTTTGTGACACTTCCGTTTTAGGATAGACTCGCGACAGGAACCGCGTGCTGGTGGAAGTGACGACGACGAGGAGGTAAAAAAGAGGGGAAATGTGTGGTATATGCACTTTCACCTTCGGCACAAACGATAGAATCCCCCACTCCCCTGCCTGTCTCACACCCCACACAAACGCTGAGGCACACAAAAGCATCGACATGACAGTGGTCGAGGCTGCCGTCAACATAATACAGGTGTGGACAGGCACTTGGCATGTATATCGATGTGGTGACAATGCATGCAATGAAAGGAAGGAATTTAGCGCCTAGTTGTCTACCTGGGTCATCCTGTCGTCATGGTGCGGATAAAGCCGCGTCAGCAGCTGACGACGCCCAGTCCGCTTGTTCCAGAGCAGGTTTATGTCGGTTCCCCCGAGAGAATCTTGCGAGGCATCAACCATGTAAACGAGTATTAATAGTGACAAAAATAAAATTTAATCGGGGTTAAAATTACTTTAAACCCCCAAAAAAAGAAACTGCCAAACGTTTTTAGAGGCAGGCTGTCAGTGTCAGATAAACACTAGATAAATCATGCCGAGAGTAAGACAAGGTGAGGGATCGACAATCAGTGGCAGTGTGGTGACTCACAGACCGGACGTCAATTATCGACTTTCAAGAGTCTTTTTACGAACTTTTAAACATATTTAGAAAAACACACAAAAAGCATCGGAAAACTTATGCTTGCGATATTTATCGGCGACGCAAGTCGTGATAGTAGCGGCCATTGAGTGCGAGGGATCCGCATACCTGACATATACCACGTTCACTTTCTCTTTTGTCATAAATGTTATGTGACTTTGGTTTATCCATCAGTTGGGCAGGTCTTTAGGTTCTCGTGATTGCCGTCTATGGGGCGAATGTCCTCGACACAAACTTAGGTACTAGGTCCGGCAGCCGGAGGTGGTGCGGCCCGATACAGACTCTCTTTATAGCGAAGTCTCGAGTGTACACAAATACCTCTTAGTTACTCGTGATTCTGCCTCTTACTGGCTGTAACCTTGAGAACATACGCGGGTCTCTACACATTCAGGTTTTTAATAACTTTTCTATGTTTATAGATGTTCGTTAATTTATTTATTTTTTTTTTTTTTTTTGCGTGTGTTGGGTGGGAGTATATAGGAAATAGGTAGACCTTTAAAATTCATGGATGGAACGCTGTAAACGCTAGGTGATGAACTTGTGGTCAAGAAGCAAGGCCATATTTACAGTTACTTAGAAGGTGTTTGGAAAAGGCGATGGTTACATAACATCAAGGAGTGGGCAAGCCGTCACTGGGGAGACCTACTGAACGGGGCGCAGAATAGGTCCGACTGGCGTGCCTTCACCATCGCTGGGTCTTGTCATAAGCCCCTCATCTCCCCTCCCCCATCACCCTTACGACTGGTCACACAGAGAGAGAGAGAGGTGGGGCTTACAGAAACCACATGCGACTACAGCTGCCGACGCTTGAGTCGGCTGTGTCGGTGACGTTACGGTAGACGCCCGAGTACGCGTAGCAGAGGTGTGCGGACCGGGGGAGCCTCGTTACATCGATTTCTGATGGTGTAGAGAGGGAGGGAGATGCCTGTGACGGTCAGGAGTAGTAACCGGACACTGAGAACCACCACCTGTTAGGGGAGAGGGGTGGAAATCGATCTGCTTCAGGGTCTGACATCCCCCGCAAATCATGCCGACTCGGCCTGATCACCAGATGCCCCAGCAGTCGCGGACTCTGCAGAAGTAAAACGGAGAGGTGGGCTGAATGGTGCAGGAAGTGCATCTTGCCTGCCTTTACAGCCAAACAATCAGATACAGCCGCTGTTTTGGAAGAAATGGAGAGTTTGGGACCATTTAGTCTCTCCCTTTCACCACTGCTCTTACCACGTCTTTCATCACTAAGAGACTTTATCTTTATATCAACTTTACCAGTCTTACTAATGTGTTATCATGTCTGCAGTTCTCCAAGTAACGTTTTTAACAGCCATTTGTCTTAGACCACGACACAATGAAGTGACATTATCTCAGAGGAAATCACCTATTGAAAAGCTGATGAGTAACAAAGTGCTCTTGGTGCTGAAATGGCAGAGGGGTTGGTGTATGGTGTAGGTAAAGCTTCTCAGTGGAAGAAGGAACTGGCGACCCAGTGTGGGCTTAAACAGCTTCCTGCACGATGCTTTCCTTCCGGACGCCACGGTGCGACCGAGACATTACCCCGCGGCATTTCAGTTCCCCTCGCTTTGGCGTCTTGCATCAGGTCGTAACCCTGCCACACATCCCGGATTCACGAGTAGAACAGAATCCCGAAAGCAGCTATCTTGGGACACCAGCGACATTAACCACCGTCAATCTGCCCTCTCCATCCCTCCCTTTTCATTTTGGAAACGTGTTGACGACCTGAATTAGATCGCTGCTGTGACGACCTTGATTTTTTTTTCTTCTACCTCACACATTTAGCATGTCGTTTGTCAGGCAGCTGGGGAGGGAAGCAGCGAACCAGAGCTCATGATCAGAAACAGTCACCTTGAGTCAGGGTCAGGCAGCCTTCCTATGAGGGAGATACCTGCGTGAAAAAGGCAGGCCGTGGTATCATGGAGTGTCGAGAAGTTAACTTTATCGATTTGCATCTCACCCCATCCTGGCAACCATAGACTGTAGCTGCCCTGATGGCTCACTATATGTCCACACTAATGCCCCTTTTTTATAACCAACAATGAGCGAAGTTATGGCTACAGCATCCAAGCTTGAGCAGAAGAGGGGATGCTCTTACTAAACCAGAAATGCTTAATTCTGCATTATATATCGTTAAGCAGATCATTCTGAATGGCATTATACCCAGTCTGTACAGCCCTCAAACATCTGTCCCATGGGTGTTTGTTTTATTCATAAAGTTATTTGCAGCTGAAACGTTTTCAGAGTTGACAAGAAAAGCAAGATTTTATTTACCCCAGGCTAGTAGTTTTTTTGAGCAGCATGTACTAAATAACATTCTACCTTTTCAATACAGACCTGAATTATCTTGTGCCAGAGAAGTTTGTTTTATTCATAGAGGTATTTGCAAAGTGTTGACAAAGTTTTTTGCACAACTAGAAGTATAATACATGGGAAAATAAAGCACATTAATCCACACTTCATAATGTGAACAGACAAGTCAAGGTGCAAAATAAACAGATTAGAGGCCTAAGACTTGGCTATAGCCCTCCGTGGTTTTCCATACTTGCTTCACAAACTCTTTTTCTTTTGACCTGAAACTCATAAACACTTGTCCTGTTTAAAGTGTATAGTGAAACTTTGTATCCTGTATCAGTGACATTTGATGCTGTCATTTATGTTTCACCTGTTGAGTAAGTTAAACAGAAGTGACTTCAAATATAATATTTTGATGAATGTTATTGTTTATCTTGCAATGTTCCATGCAGGATTAGGTAAAACAGATGCATGTAGTGTGGAGCATGAAGTGTGTTTATAAGTGTGTTTATACACTTCTCAAAGCTCACAATAGCATCTGAGATAAGAATGTGATCAAACCAAGTAGCCCTTGAAAAGCCATGACTACATATCCCTAATGCACAGTAAAGGTAGCATGCAGCACAATCTTTAAACATGCATAAGTATACCTGTCCCTAACCACTTCCTGACATTGTAGAGAGAAATGTCCAGCATGAACAGTGCAAAGTTGTTATTATTTGAAATTAAAAATGATATGGTCTGAATAGGTAGACATTTTTAAACCACGAATGTATAACCTACCAGCCCCCATTATGCATATATGTGTGCGTGTGTGAAATGAATGATTTACAGCATTTGCATGCATGCAGAGTTAATGGAATTACATGGCTGGCAGATTTATTACAAAAGGACATGTAGTGTTGGTATTGATCCTGGATCGCAATGCTGGTGATAGGCTTTGTGTCACTAATATTTGACAATGCTAAGTTAATAGAAAGAAATGATAAAATTGGTCACTGAATGAATACAGCATTTGCTGCTTTTGGCGAAGCATTGATCAGAAAACATGTCAAATTCATTCAATCATTCAAGAAACATAACTGCCTAATAACTGTTTTGCTGTTTGTCTTAGCAATGTCATGAATTGTATGAGAAACATTTGTGACTGAATTCCTCATGAACTTTTTTTTTCCAGATGGATCCAGGCATGCATCAATGAAGACCTGCCACCCACCACAGAGCTGGAGGAGGGGCTACGCAATGGTGTCTTCTTGGCTAAACTGGGGCATTTCTTTGCCCAATCTGTTGTGCCAATTAAGCGCATTTATGACAAGGACCAAACTCGGTACCATGTGAGTTTCAACATTTTTTTATGTTGTTTCCGCCCCACCCCCACCTGAAACAAATTATGATACCAGTGGCAACAAGTGATTACACTTGTTACTATCATTTGTTGCTGTTTCGTTGTTGATTTGCACAGAGTATGAAAAAATAATAATTATCAATTTCTGATCTTTGGAATGATGTCATTGAGACACCTATGATTTCCCTTCCCCAAAAAAAAAAATACTTAGTTAGGAATGCCATTGTTTTTAATGGATTATAATGGCTTGTCTTATTCATTAAGGGTTAAATTCATATGAAAGTCATAAAAAATTTCATCTTTTTAAGGCCAAAGGGTTACACTTCAGACACACAGACAACATAAACCATTGGTTAAGAGCCATGGCAGAAGTGGGATTGCCAAAGGTATGTACTGGATATTTAAGCATTCAGCATAATATCTAATATGTGATTACGTGCGACAACTGTACAGAAAATAGTCTGTGTAATCTCGCTACCAGCAGCTGAAACAAAGGGTGTGGTTCAGGATACAAGCTACTGTAGTGTAAAGTAGTTTGCATCATTTTCATATGGTCCCAATTGTAGCAGTATATGCAGCAACTGCTCTGAGGAGCAACATGCTTAAAGTAAGATCAGGACTACAAGGAACTTGTACTTATCGTTAGTTTAGTCCTTGTTACTCCTTGAGGAGCATAGGGCTGCAACAGTACTTACTGTACTTTGTAGTAAACCTAATGTTATGGCTGCACCAGACCCTTTCCATCCTATTCATAGCTGCTGTTGCTGTTGCAATTCTGATACTGAGATCTGTCGGGAAGCTACCTTCTTTGGAGAGCATGGCTCTAGAGTACCTAAATTTTAAGTTAAAACTGTTCTTTGAGCCATACTCCATTATTGTAACTACATGTATTTGTTTTTCCATTACCAGTGACCATGACTTTACTCTTGTCAATGCTAGTCTCCATTCCAAATGCGTTAGAACCACCTTTCAGTTCTCTGTTGGTGCCTGCTATCAGATCGATGTTGTCTGCAAAGCGTAGAGTTCAAATAGGCCTTCTACCAATGCGGTTGATTAGGGGAAAAAATATGCAATGTGAAAAAAAAGATCCCATTGGGTTATCCAGCAATACTGTGCTTGTTGAGCTATTCGTGTTTCGATGAGTTAGACAAGACACTCTTCGATGTTAAACTTTCACATCAAATGCCATAGCCCAGGAGTGCCCAACCTAATGGCTCGCGTGCCACATCTCTTTTATATCATGTATATGTATATATTATTGCTAATACACGCACTCTTGAATTGCCCCTGGGGATCAGTAAAGTTGTATTGTATTGTACATCCAGCCCGTGAAGGTACCTTATCTGGCCCGCTCATTTTAACCAGACACAATATAACGTCATGATTCTGGAAAAACCACCATGTTTTGTCCCGTGAGATTTTATATCATGTCCAGTGTGGCCCTCAGGCGAGAAAAGCCTGGGCACCACTGCCATAGCCCCTCATACCAAACCCTGTCAAAAACTGTTTTAAAATTGTTGAAGCTGCGATAAAGGTCCCACTAATGTTGAAGATGCTGTTTTATCAAGATGCGACAGTTAAAGATCTGCTCAGCTGTGCTCCGACCTAGTCTGAAGCCAGCCTGTTCTTCTGCTAGCAATTTTCCATGGTGGTGCTGATGCCGTTCTGTATAACTTTGCTTTGGCGGCTGATATGGCTTATTGTTCTGTAGTTCTGGCACTGTTTGCTGTTTCCTTCTTTTTGAAAGGGATATGACTAGTGACTGCATCTATTCTTTGGGCTATTATTTGCATTCCCAGATTTTTTGCCACAGAACAATGAGGGCCTTTGCTGTTTCTTACCCACCCTACTTGAGCAGCTCAGCTATCAGTGAAAGATGACTTTCCTCCCTTCAGACTGCTGAGTGTATCTGTACTTCAAAGAAAACAGGAAAAGAGTTTTTAATTGCATTCTGTGTCAGTCTTGATGTTACTAGTCAGCAGACAGTCTTGTAGAAAGATGATACTGAGACCTGTATAGTAACTTGGGGGTTTTATGTTCCAGATTTTCTATCCAGAAACAACCGATATCTACGACAAGAAAAACATGCCCAGAGCTGTGTACTGTGTTCATGCTCTGAGGTATATGCATACACATTTGTCTTTATGTTAAGTGTTTTGTGAAAATACTTAGACATTACTACTACAAATAAATAATCAGAATTGTTTCAGACTGTATGCATGCCTTGTACTATATGATAGTGTTCACTTTGTGGGTTTGTGGGTTTAGGTGACAATTATACCATTATATTACCGCAACATTAACGAAACAACTCCTAAAGACCTCAACTAGAAGTTCTGTATTCTTTATTTATTCATTTCTTTTTATTCAGCCTTTATCTCTTCAAACTGGGCCTGGCTCCACAGATTCAAGACCTGTATGGAAAAATCAATTTCACAGGTGCAGTAGAATTGCTGCCTTGAAACTTCATTTGATAACCCCTAATGCATCTGCACAAGGAAACGTGCCTTATGAATTGATTTTATAGCTTCTGTGCTGTTAGTGTTGGAAAAATACCAAAAAAGTGGACATCACCTTATCTGCCACCATAATTTTTCTTTGGGAGTGTATGAACTGTCACCTGAAAGATTTGTTAGTTTGACATCTTTTCCTTTTTTGGAAGTGGGAAACTTTTGACAGAGCAGATGACAAAAAGTCAGTAAAGATGTTTTTGGGACACACTGTGCGCATATGCTGGGTTAGGAGGGGGAATTCAAAAACTGTATTAAAATCAGTTAAATTGTAAGTTAGTGAAGACATCAAAATGAGTTAATATTACTGTGGTCTAATGGGACTGGAAGCAGTGTAGAACACTTTGTCATTTTTTTATGCAGCAGATATACATTTTCCATTTTCATTCCATTCGTTTATAAAGTAATTGTCCATGACTATTACCTCATATTTATTTTTGTCTTATAGTTTATGACCTTTTGAAGTGATGGGAAAATGAGCCATAATTATTATTATAATTATATATATTATGTACAGATAGTTATGCTTAGTGTTTTTCATAACAGAGGAAGAAATCAGTGCCATGAGAAAAGAGCTGGACAAGTACGGCATACAGATGCCGGCCTTCAGCAAGATTGGTGGCATCCTAGCCAATGAAGTATGTTTGCTGTTTTCTTTATTTAACCATTCTGTGAAAAAGAATACTCCATACAGTACATTAAACCACTGCTGTCAAGTCAAGCTAGGAATATCTTACGCAGAAATAATATATTATTGGAGGGCCTATATATCGATCTCCAGCACAAGTACAAGTTTTGTCAATGGGTAGAAACCATGAGAGCTGGTTTACAGACTTTACTAAAAAGTTTAAAGGCTTTATTGAAAATTTTCATTTTGTTTTGTCTGAGTATACAATTCTAACTTCATAGTAAATTATACCATGGCTAGTCTAAGTATGTAAAGATTGATGTAATGTTTGCCACACCTCATTGAGGCATCTTAAATTCTGGTTTTATTGGCATGCTAACAATTCCAAAAAGATGTGTGAAAATAAAAACTGAATTTTTTTTACAGATGACTGTGGATGATGCTGCATGTAAGTATTTGTAAAACTACTTTTGAATTTTATCTACTTAGTACTGTGCATCAATTCCATGAAGATTTAAGACTTAAAGAGTACTGCTAAAAATAAATGTAGTAAAGAGTTTACTGCTAAAAATATATATAGTTTGCTTTATTTAGCAAATAAATAGAAATCCAAGGTAATAAATTCTGGCTTTATCAGTATGGAGAACCTTTCTTTAATTTTCAGTAATTTTTTTTTTTTTATAACTAGAAACAGTTCAGACTTTTATCAAGCTGCCAATAGATGGTATTAAACTGTGTATTATTCTCCATATGGTACTGATATTGTGATGCAAATTTGAAATTTGTTTGATGTGCACAGTGCATGCAGCTATAATTGCCATCAATGAAGCCATTGATCAGAAAGTGGCTGCAGACACATTTGCTGCACTGCAGAACCCTGCTGCTGCTCTGGTCAATCTCCAGGGTGTTGCTATAGAAGAGTATCAAGACATGCTTTTCTCAGCAAAACAGATCAAGGCAGAAAATGCACGAAACAAGGTTAGCTACAGTTGAGATTATTCTTAGTCACTTCCCTTATTTCATTCTTTCTTTGCATTGCCCAAAATAAGATTTTACAGACCTGCCAACATATCCATCTTTTGACACCTGTGTTTTTCTTTTTTTCTTTTTCTTTTCTTATAAAATAAGGAAAATGAGCAAGCTTCATAGCAAAGTCTTGCTCCACTATATTTAGTCTTTCTTTTTATCTTTCCTTATCCTTCGTTCCTTTTTAGATTTTTACTTGTTCTTAATTTAACCATTTGCATATAATTATTTGCTTATTAGTTGCCATTGTTATAGCGGATGTTAGAACAGTAGTAGAAATGTGTTAACTGTACAGTTTGCACCCATGAATGCGAGTGTCTACAGCTCAATTCCATAGACCCATCTGTATTGATTAACGCATACATTTTTTTTATATATATATTTTTTATGCAAAATGGGACAAGGATTTAATGTGCATGATTTACAAAATGAGCAGTTATGGTTTATTATTCTGGCCTGCTCAGATACTAGTTTCATGACATGTTTTTGCCAGTGTTTTCTCAGAAATGTGATGGCATTGTTTGGGTACACCATTTATCTGATTTATACACAGCTTATCTAAATTGATAACATTTAAACAAATAAGGAGGAATTAAAAATTAAAAGCCATTAGAAAAAAGTTACATTTCTGAAATTGATCTTGCATGACATTCAATACATTCCTTTCTAGATATTTAAAAAAAAAATCTTCTAAACATTGCATAATCTGCAGCTTGATGAAGTAGATTCTACATCAGAATCCAAGGACTTTAACTTCACCAGACAGGCAGATGTGTCTAAACTGGTATACCACTTATACTACATAGTATTACATCACCTTTGTAGTGTCTGCGCACATAAAATGTAGTTTAAAGACTATGTGAAATATTAACATGATCATTTTTATTTTTCATATTCATTTGGAATTTGACATTAATTTTGAATGCTTGGCACATACCACACAAAAATGTTATCAACACCTGTGTGATATATGTATAATTATTTAAGCAATTTAGATGCTTTAAATAAAGGATACAGGATGATACAGGGGTCCAGTAAGCATCTGAGTAAAGCATATGTCAAATCAGTTTGCTTTTACACGCTGCAGATTTAGCCAGACAAGCAAGATGCATGAGGCTGCACATTTTAAAATTTATGTAAACTTTATGTACACAAAGTGCATGCCAGGCTACTATACTCAGAGAATGGCATGCTGATACAATGCACAGTGACTACTAGGTCAATGGAGAATGGACAGAAACTAATGTCATTAGAACACAAGAAAAAGTTCTTATTTAAAACATCACAGTTTTGTAAGTACCCGTGTGTGTGTGTGTGGTGCGAGTCTAGCAATAACAGATTGCTATCTTTCTGAGGCAAAGATTTTAAAATTCTAAATATTTGGATCAATCATGGCAAGTGAACATTCCAGCTGTTTGAGGTTTAATCAAATGTAGCTATCAGAATCATTTCTGAGGAACATTTCTGTTTGAGGTTCAAACAGAAAAGTTGTTTTCCATGTTGTCTCGGCTGGCAGCATGTTTAGTGTGTGCTCGAAGAAAACCAACTACCTTAATTGATGATTTTAGAGGCCTTGTGAAATAAGATGGATGACAATAAATTTTACTGGTGGTAATTGCAGAAGTTAAATGAAAGACTGCCTTATTTTCCTTTAAGTTCACTTGCTGATGGAGATGGTATTTTGAGACCATTGTACCTGCACAAGAATGCTTTTGTGGTCATTGTCTTTGAGATCAGCAGTGGCATGACTACAGAACCCACTCTTGGGAATAATGATCCAAGCACATTAATCATATTAATCCATTCCAGTTGGCTTATAGAAAAGGCTATGGTACTGAATCTGCTCTTCTTAAAGTTGTAAATGATTTACTCCTCAGTGCTATTAGACTTGTCAGCTGCATTTGATACTGTAGATCATTCTATACTTCTACACCAACCTCACCAGTCTTTTGGTATTCATGATGTTGCTTTGTCCTGGTTTTGATCCTATCTCATGAACCGAACCTAGACTGTGTGTGTTTATTCAGTTGCTTATGTCGTGAGATATGGTGTCCCCCAGGGAGCATTGGGGCCAATACTTTTTGTGCTATATACTTCCCCCCATGTCTGATGTTATGTCACACCATGCCATGTCACATGTGAGTTATGCTGATAATAGCTGTATCAACTTCACTTACTGAACTCTCTGAACTGCTGACATGGACACAGGAATGCATAGCTGACGTGAAGTCCTGGATGCTCCAAAACAGACTGCAGCTGAATGACAGCAAGACTGAACTGCTACTTGTCCAAAGAAATTTCTGAGACATCCTTTTCTCTCTCAGTCTCTGTAAACAACGCAAGTGTTCCTTTTTCTACCTCTGTCTGCAGTATGGGTGTCATTCTTGATCAGAGTTTGACTTTTCATCAGTATATTTCTTATGTCTGCAGAATTTCTTACCTTGAACTTCATAGGATCAGTACCATTCGTCATTATCTCACCATTAATGCAACTAAAACTCTAATCTGGGCCTTTGTGCTGTCGAGGATGGACTACTGTAATTCTCTTTTAGCTGGAATTGTTGCAGCCCTATGCTCCTCAAGCCGTAATAAGGAATAAGCTAAACGTTAGCTGGAATTCCCAGGTATCTTCTCAATAGACTTCAAAGGATCCAGAAGATGTGAACATGTATCACCCATCATTTGCTCTGTTCACTGACTGCCTGTCATGGATCTTATACCTTACAAACTTTCCACTTTGAATTACTCTGCTGTTTGTGGGACTGGTCCTCAGTACCTTTCTGAACCCACTCCCATCTATACACCTACATGACTTCTTTGTTCATCTTCTGACACCAAGCTTCTGCAAGACTCACTAAGACAAAGATGTATAGCCAGAGATCTTTCTCCTACCAAGCCCCATCAACTTGGACGATATCAGCCTTCGACACTGAATCTTTTACCACCTTTAAATCCAGACTTATGTATGAGTGTATGTTGTAGAAGTGCGCGAGTCTTAAATATGCAAATATGGGTGCATGGTTGTTGACAATGTAGTCTATGTATGATTTATGTAAAGTGCTCTGAGCAAATGCTTGGAAAGGCACTATATAAATCATCATCATCATCATTACTATTATTTAGTTAGTGTTCAGATTTGGACTTAAATGTGGAACAACTATCTTCTGAGTGTTCAAGAAAGATGTCTGAAGAGTAGGATAACACATTTTAATAAAACATTATAAAACATGTAATAAGCAGACCCCAATCTTTTCACTTTTCCCCCCCCTAATTTTCATGAACTTTTAAATTTTCATTTCTGCATTGTCGTTGTCATTCTTTGTCTTGCACTTTGTGTTGTCTAGTGAAGGGGATCTTATTTCACAAGTCTCTGTTATTTTTGTGGGCTTTCTGATAATACATGAGTCTTGAGCTTTCACCTTTTTTTTTTTTAGGAAAAAAACTAATAAGGAATTGGATAATACAGGAATTAAGCTGCCCAAAAATTGTTCATGCATTTTTACTACTATGATCTAAACATGATTTAAACTTTTGAAATATTTTAGACATTTCATCCTTGCTAATGGACAGTATAAACATATAGGTATGCTATTTTATTAATAAGAATTATGGTCATAGATAACTTGGAAAGAAATAATTTTGTTAATGTTTGACATAGAACTTTTCACATTATTGGTACTTTCTGCTTCGTACATTCATCTGCCATTAGGCTTGATAATTGTTTGTTTAAAACAAAAATTAGTGTTAAGGCCAAAACATTGTATATGATTTATTGTTCTGTGATTCAGTGGTATCTTACATATAGTTCAAGTTATTCTGTCAGAGAATTAAATCCTATAATCTGCTGAATGTTTTCTCTTCTTTTTTTTTTTATTTGCTGACTGCCCCGTCCTTTCTAGATGGAACACAGGAAAAATGCAGCAGTTAATCTGCAGAGTCCATCTGCCGTCCTCATTGGTTCACATGAGATGTCTCAAATCAGTTGTGGAAGCATCAACATGACTGGTGTGAGATTGAGCCTGCGCAGGCTTTCTGTTAGTATAAATGGCAGAGATCATGCCATCTCGTCAGTCTCTAATCCAACCCCACAACCCCTCAAGTGCCGCAACCTTATCTTTGCATTCTTTGGTCTCCGCAAAAGTGTTGGAGAATGGAAGATGTGTACAAATTGCTTTGTTCTGTCCTCTGTTATCCATCATTCTTATCGCTCTGCCCATTCCTCTCTTGCAGTAAGACTCTGTTGTCAACTAACCAGCGACTTGTATGGCAGCATCAGCTCCATCAGAAAAATGGATTTGCAGTCACATAATGGTCGAATTACTTATTTTAAAACTCCGATGTTTTGTTGTTGAATCTTTATTTTTGAGCTTCAAGTTATGTGTGTTGATTTAAAAGAAGGAAACTGGGGAGAACTATAGCAAAATCAGAAGTCAAAGTCTTCTATAGCCATGAAGTAGGCATATACATTATCTGGTTGAAATGGCTTCAGGAACTGTTCTGTGCAAAACATTGTTTTTTAATCTGCTTATCAAAGTAAGTTTTCCTGTATTTTAGCACATAATGCAAAATGATTGCATTTCAGCATACTATTGTAGAACAGTTATCACTAGTTCAGGGACATCAGGTGCTGCCCATATTTAAAAACTTTTTCACTTGTATTTATTTATATGCATGTTGAATTAACAGTTCTGCAGTTATAGCAGTTTTACTCAGAACTTGGGTCCATGTCACAGGCATGTTCTAACATTTGCTCGTCTAACAGCATGACCCTACTTTCAGGCAGCTTGGCCACCATCTTGTTCTGTAATGCCACTTTGCATACCTTGAAGTTTGGGCTGACATTGGTTACACTTGTTTTTAATTTGAAAAAAAAAATTTCTCACTTTTTCACCCTCTGTGTGCTTGCATGCATGTTCAAATCTTTATGTGTGTGCATGCACTTATGCACATGCATGAGAGAGAAATATAAGAATGTACTGACAGAGGGAGCAATTTATTCATTTGTATACACATATCCATGCAAACATTTATGCGTGCATGTGTGATTGCTGCGATCATGAGTGGGTGCAAATGAATTTATTTGAACATGCCTAGGTTTGACTGAGTGAATGTATCTGCTTGCATGGCATGAGTCAGGTGTTTGAGGTGGTATTATGGAGCCATGCCCATGAACTGAGCACTTCTAGACATTCTTTTATTTTCAGAACCTTGAGTAAAACTTCTGCAGTTGCTGCAGTTCCCAAAAACTAAGCTGTCAGTAACTAAAAAACATTATTTTTATTTTCAAAAATGTTTGACGCAAGTGTAATTTTTTTGTGCATGGATTTTTAATTAAAGGGTTTGGCTTTGGAAAGGAGATATGGACCATATGATAAGATCTTCCCACAGTGTTTACATGAGTCATCCCAACTTTAATATTGCAAATCAAAGGTGTACAGATCAGTTCACTTTCAAGTTCATTCACATAGACATTGCTATTTATTTCAGAGTATTGATCCTGATCGAACCTATGACCATGATGTGTATGATGAGCTGCTGACACAGGCAGAAATACAGGGCAATGTCAACAGAGTCAACAGTGAGTGTCTTCTTTGAAAACTCTTTTTTGGCTGGCAAAAAGTCTTATACCTCTTATGTGGTCTGCAAAATTAGGAACTTGTCTGACGGGGAAGAGTGGGGTGGGAGTTTACAGGTGGTCAGACAAAATTCATGTGGGCTGACAAAAATTATGTTTGTTTTTGAAGCCTGAGAATGTTGGCTTGTTTTATGTTATTGATGTCACCAAATTTACAACATCATGCTCTTTTGTTGTGACCTGTGATAACCCTTTCTAATAATTCACAGCAACCTAACACAAAAACTGCATCTAGCTACACTACATCTGATTTATTTTGTACTTCATACTAAGTAAATGTTTTTTTTTGTAATAAAAGAGTCTAGAAGATGTTGGTTGAGAAAATGGAGGTGAGAGTTTTTATAATCATTAAAGTAAAACATTCTGAATGTTGCAGCTTCACATGCACTGAAGCAGGTCAATGACGCTCTGCTAAAGGTCGACTTTGAACTACTGCTGGCAGCTCTCCGATCTTCTTATTTGGGACTAAAGAACATAACAGATGAAAATGTGGAGTACTATTCTGTTAAGCTAAATGAGGCAAGAGAGATAAAGAAGGTATGGAAATCAGTGATTATACTTTAAGCTTGCCAGACAGGCCAGTCCTATGGAACACTACATCCTAAAGTTTGTCAATTCTAGTTCAGACATATGAAAGTAAAAATAAAATAAAACTTTCTTTTCTTTTCTTTTTTTGATAATAATTATACAGTCTGCTATTAATAAAGCTCTTTTCCCTGTCTTCATCTTAGCGTTCCATTTTAAGTAGCCTCAGGAAAAAAAGAATTGTTAGCTAGGAATGTCAGTATTTTGAAGTATTATGTTAACTGTGACCACACTGATCATGATGATGATGATGATGATTGCCACAACAGAACAATAACAATGGGGAGGAGGTTGTATTGGACAAAGAAGAACTCCAACAAGTCATAAACCAAGCTAACCTTGAGGCCAGTGCAGAATATAAAAGTAAGTCAACATATTGTGTGCACATCAGACAGATTTGTACCAAATTATGCTTCAGCCACAGTGCTGAGTTTTTGTGATGACCAGTTTTAGGTTGGTTTTTTTTTTTTTTTTAATATTTCATGTTAGTTTACACCAAACAAGGCTATGAATTTGGTTCATTTGGGTCCCTTGATGTGGTTGTTGGAGAGAATGGAGGGAAGCTGGTGTAGAAGGCTTCAAACAACGTGTGCTGTAAGCCTACAGCATGATCCCAGTTTGTTTGTAGCAGATTAACCCTGTAGCATCATCACCATGAGAATACTGATGAAGCTGCTACTTTCATTTGAAAGCGTTAGCTAGACTGGCATGGGATAAAGCATTCTTAAGATTAGGCAAAGTAGTGACAGTAAAAAAGCATACTTTGTCATATTGTAATTATATAATAAATACAAAAAGAACTGGTATTGTTGCAGAGGCTCAAGCTGTGAAAAGTGTTAATGAAGCTATAGACAGGGGAGACCATGCTTTGTTGCTGAGAGCTCTTCAGGACCCATCAGCACAGTTATCACAGGTGTATGAGTTTGCTGGGCCACTCTATCAAGAGGAACTTGTCAATATTAAAGCTGAAAAACAGGTATACCCTTAATAATCACTTGGTTTTACCAGGAAGAGAACATGAGTTTTATGCTATAATACCCTGGTTTGATCTGTTCCTAACTCTTCCAGCTGTTATTTCTTTCTCAGCATCTGAGATAAGACTTTCTCAACTCAGCTTTATTCAAGTCAGTCTTTTCCATGCATGGCATTATTGTAGTGAATAATCTTAATAAATACATTAGCCATGCTTTCTGATATTAAGAAGTCATGAATAGAGTAAAATTAGCCATTCTTTTTCATATGTTCTGTGATGTCACCTTAACTTTGGAAGTGCATCATGATTTAAAGAAAAATCATTTTCAGAATGATCTGGACTATGAAGAAATTGCAGCAGCTCTGACAGGTACGAGGTAGAACTTAGCATACTATCAGTTGTAGTGGTAACCCTAACCCTGTGGTATTAAGAAAATTGGTGAGACAGAAGGATATCAATAGAGTAAATGATAGTTTGCTTTTTGAGCATTCTTCCCAATCTTTGGAAATATGCAGATGATGTAAGTGATAGTGGTCTTACAGGGTATGTTTGTATCTGTTTGTTAGCTATTAGTTTAAATGTTTTCACATTTAACTTGAATAGCATTTTGTTATTTCAGTTCTGTAACAGAGCTTATTCATTTGTATTTAAAACTGTTTTTAAAACCATCTCCCTCTCTCCTTAGAAAAAGAAAAAGGGTGTTGTAAATCACTCTAACACATCTGACCATTCATTGCAAACTTAATTATGAGGATTGCACCCAGATGCTGAAATGTTGCCATACCTTCCCCAATTTCAGTGCTTAATGCAGTGGCTGCCATAAATAAAGCAGTAGATGCAGGAGATTCACAGACGACCTTCAACTGTCTTTGTCATCCTGATGCACATCTGCCTGAGGTTGATGAACACATCACAGACAGCTACCAGAATGCACTTGCCATTTGTAAACTTGCTAAAGACCAGGTCAGCTTTAAAAGAAAGCAAGCTTCTCTATGAAAGACCTTATCCAGATTTTTTTTTAAATGTTATGAAATTTACAGAAAGAAAATTTATATTGCCTACTCTGATGAATGTCTTTTTCCACTCATCTTGATACCATCTGCTTGTGCAGTGTAAAGTCCATTCTTATCTGGGCCAACTACTCAAGTCCTGTACCTTTTTAAGTTTCATTGTTGCAATGATAATTGAATTTGTAAAGTGCTTTTCCCCATGTAGATTCTAGATTAATTTACTGCACATAAAAGTGTGAATGAAACCATACAAAAAACATGAGCATCAGCAGATAGATGATACCGTGGCAAACATAAATGAAATGTATGGATGAAAAACTGAGGACTGAGTGGCATAAAGCACTTGCTTATGCAAAATATATGTTAAGGAGATGGGTTTTGAGCTCAGAGTTGAAGGCTTTGAGCATAGATGCTGCCAAATGTATTTCAAACAAGTTTGGACTTAGCATTCTCCCCAAGATTATTGGTTTCCTGTGACCTTTACATACAATGCTGAAATAAGCCCAGCATTCGAAAACATTTGAGGGCTTTAAATCTTATATTGACTTGCTGGCCACATTTTCCCACCATCAAATCACATCTGTTCCACAAACATTACTCCTTACACCAATCAGCTGTAAATAGTTGGGATTGTAATCAGTTGACTAGTCCGCCTGCTCGTCTTCCTTTGAAAATTTATGACTCCCCATCTTTACTGTTTGTTCCCTGATTCCTCTTTGTATCTTCAATGTTTATATTTTATTACTTTTCTGCGTAGTTCCTTCTTGTCTTAAGAGCATCACCCTTCATGAGTATGATTGTTTGCTATATAATTACACCTTTATTATTATTGTTATTATTATATGTCTGTGCATGCTGTACATTTGTGATGTGTCATTTTCAGCAAGTCAACCCCTTGCTCACTCACAGTGACATTGTGGTGACCATAGAGGCTGTGCACCAAAAAGTGCAAGAGGAACATGAACGTGAGTGAGCTCCCTTGTCAGGAGCGGCCTAATGATTACTTGCCCTGTCGCATGACATATACACTTGAACTATATTTCACAAGAGACTTCACACTCCATTATCTCAACTGGTTTTTTGTGTGTGAAGTTTTGGTCTCATTTCTTGTTATCACAAGCAGTCTTTGGACAGTTAATTACTTTGTGAAGTTATCAATCTGTTAGACATTATTTTTGACAATATACAAATAAGATATGCTTGTGGTAGGAGGCTAGTGTTGTATCATTTCAGCAACATTGATGCAGTTTTAAGTGAGTGTTTATCTGTCATATTTTGGGGTTATATTGATATAACAGAAGATAGAAAATGAAATTTTGTTTTAGTTGGTTTTGAAGTAAACTAAGACGTGCAGAAGAAGGGAATATTACTGTTGACAATGTTTATAGCGTTTACTTATCACTAAGAAGTATGCAAAAATTTTCACCACTTTTCTTTCTTTTTGTATGTATGTAGGAATCCAAGCCATAGAAGCTATTAATGAAGCAATCAATAAGGGGGATGAAAATGAGACACTGGCAGCACTACAGCTTCCAGCAGCTAAGCTGAGCAACATTCAGCCTGCCCAGGCTCTTCACTATCAGATTTTGCTGGCCCGGGCCAAGGATAGCAAAGCAGAAGTGACTAAGCAGTTTGAGTCCTCACATATCCTAAATTGTTACTGATTTCCATGTTGGTCTGGTTAAAAAAGCAGGGTCACCCAGATATTTTTCAGGGGTTAGCATTTGGACTACGATTTACAATGAACAACCACTTATTACCCCCACTCCCAACTTGTGTAGTTTCAGGCCTCTTTTATGCCTTCATCTTGTTCACAACAAAACAATAAAGGGTCCAGTGGTTCAGTGGAAGCAGATGCTACAATAAACATTTTTAAAAGGTTGAGAGGAGAAATACAGATGAGGTATACAAGAGGAAATGAGATACACAAGATATATTGGGGATGGAGATGTACATATTTAAAATAAAGTCTGTATGGTAAACTTTATGGTAATGAAAATATTTCCATGCTTGAGTGCATAAGTTACATACAGATAAATGTTAGATATAAGGCACGCACAAAAATTTAAATAAAGGTAACTATTAAAATAGGCAGAAGGTCCCTTGAGAATAACTGACTGTAAAAGGTTGGGTGGACACAGGAGTATCATGGGATTGCCTTTGAAAGTAACAAAAACAATTTTACTACAGTACAAGAGCATTAGAAACTCTTTATGCCTCCTACCCTTCTCTTGTTCTACCCTACTCTCCTACCCTGCTCTCATTCTACCCTCCTCTCATCCTACCCTACTTTCCTTTTTGAAGGATCTGGTTAGGACAAGGCTGTTGAAACTGTGTCTACAACATTGCATACAGAACAACAACAAATCACTAAACAGCGTAATCACAATATTATCCCACAGTGTACATCATGTAAGCTACATATATTTAGCAAGTAGTTATATTTTGTACATGTTCGAGAGGGTTGTTGGGTTATGACATAAAGCAAGATCTTTTTAGGTATCTTCAGAAATTATTAAATATTTGTTGTGGTAGCAACACTAAATAAATTATAATAATTTATATTGATCATGCCTTTTCTGTAAGTCAAGAATTTTACATCACTGATTTTGCTTCATGTCATAAGCAGTTGACCTGAGTGCATGTTTACCAAGTTTTGTTTGTTTGGTTTTTTTTGGGTTTTATTTTTTTTTGTCTGAAACATGCATAGTGTTGGTATGAAATTGCTTACAAGTCATATACATATATGTTCAGTTTGTTTGTCCACATATTTTATATATGGAATAAATTTCCATGCCATTGAGGTATTCAATTAAGTAAAATTATGAGCTTTTCTGTAAAATATAATATATTTTTGTTTCAAATATGAAATATCAGGACACATTTTCAATAAATGACATGGCATAAAAATAACAGTACTGCATGTATTATCTGGGTGACCTTGCCTCACTAAGCTAACAAAAGCTGTTATGAGCACATTCACTTGTCTTGGAAACTTTGTACATTTGAGAATGCTTGGCCATTTTTTAAACATCAAATTTATACAAACTTTCAAAATTTCTTTGAAGTTGGCTGTACTAGAAGAGAAATGACAGTTATTCAAAGTTTCAAGCCTAGGAATTATGTGTGTTCAAGTAAATTATGTTTTCATTCTAAAAATCATGTGTGTTGAAGTTAGTCAGGATTTTGCTCTGGGAATTGTGTGTATTGAAGTAAATTGTGTTTCTTTTCTAGACAACAAAAGACGAAGCAGCTGTTTTGTGGTTAGAAGAAATTCAGGCAGCTGTTGACAAGGGGAATAGTAATGCAGAAGAAGGACTGGCATGTATGTTTCATCTTTTTCCTACTTGGAGGAGAAAGTGTTGAGAGAATGAATATTTTAGAGAAAGGAAAAGTTTACTGAGTCAAGACTGCTCATGGAATTTCACTAAAATTATTTTATGCAAAACTTCACATCCTCAGAAAAGCTGTAACACAATGTGGATTCTAAAAAACACCACTTTAACAATGCTTCTCTTAAAAAATACCATGAATTTTATGCTGTATATTCATATGTACATGTTGTATGCTGTATATTCACAAAATACATTGTAGAAGAGAATGGCTTGTTTTCAGTATGTGAAGTAAGTTATATATGATTGTTAGTAAAGTAGGACCTTGGCATGTCCTGAGTGACACTGTATTGGTCAGTATACCTGCAAATAACCACACAGTTAGGGCTGAAATAGGTGTGAAAAGTATTGTTTCCAGTATCTTGGTGAATCTTTAAGTTCAAATACTATTTTTTACTGGAAAATGTTATTTTAGAAATCTTGATAAATCGTTATATTCAAATATCGTTATATACAGCAAATGTTATTTCAAAAATCTGACATTATTCCAAAGTCTTGGTTCATCATTACATTTAAATATTGTTTTGTATGTTAGTATCTAGGGGTGTACAAGCCATCAATGAAGCTCTTGAAAAAGAGGATGCTGAGGCTTTGATTAGCTCTCTTTTATCAACCGCTGCTATACACAACATTAAGAGTGAGTGTGGGGAGACTTACTTGCAGAAACTCACCGAGCTTCGGACAGAAAAGGCCAGAGCAGGTACTAATGTGATATTTATGGCAGATGTTACTGGTGTATTATCCAAGAAATGAAGTAGAGTTTAGCATTTTTCACTAATGTGAATAAAGCTTAAAATTTACGTTCACAATTTCTGGAATCTCTTTTCAAATGAATATCAGGTTATGTGCCAGTGGCAGGGGAAACAAATTTGTGTTTAATGACCAACCCCAGTGAAGGTGAAAGCTATGTCATTTTGGGACATGGCTATAACATTTGCTAACAGCTCTTACATTGGTGGAGTCCAAAATGATGTCAAGCTTTTGTCTATTATCTTACTAATTTGTTCCCATTATCATGTGGTTAACTTATCACCATTATCAGTCTTTATCTTAATAATATGTTGATGTATCATTATAATGCTGTTATATTATTGGTTGATTATCATGCTGTTCTATTACTAGTGGACATGTCACCATGATTATATTATATTTAGTAGCTGATGTGTCACACTTATCATGTGATGTATAGGAGAGACAGGAAGTGGCTGGATGATGAATCGTGTCCGTGATGGCTCAAAGTTTTACTACAACACCAAAACACAGGAGTACACATGGGCTCGTAGAGAGGACATTGTCAAGGATTTCTCCATTCTTACCAAAGAGGAAGTTCAAGTGGGGAAAAGTCTTTATTTTTATTAATTTATTTGTTTTTATCTGGCCAAACAATCATTTTTGCACAACTGAATAATGACTAGAATTTAAGTCATCACGAGTTTGACCCATCAGTCTTTAAAATGATTTGAAGATACAGAAGGCTCCACAGAGTACTTCTGTGGAATTCACAAAAAGTGTCATTGATTTGCTTACAACTGCTGTGCAAGAAGATGTAAAATGTGGTGGTCGTTTTTTTTTTGTTTTGGGTGAACAAGTAGCATGATTAGCTCATTATTTGTGGTTGCTTTAATCCCCTTGAGTAACCCTTAATGTATAGTTGCCATTTTATTTGTTGTTTTCAAATGTGCTACTAGACAGTTTTATCACTATTATTTATACACTAATTTTTAATATAAAATACTTTTGAGCGTAAATGGTTTTATCATAGTAAAAAAGAAGAGGAGGAAAAGTCGGGCAAATGAAGGTGCTGTTTCAAAAAAAAACCTCATTATCAACAACTCAACCTACAAAGAGATTAAATATTATTTAAAATAAATGTGCCAGATTTTAAAATTGTAGTTACTTTCATGCTGTATTCTAGATTTCTGTATTGTGTAACTATGTTGTGAAAATTGTCATGTCACACAAACAGGAGTTTATAATTAATCTTATAACCTAAAATCACTTGCTTGTGATCTGTGTGTGTGTGTACATACACAAGGGGAAAAACTCCTTTAGGGGAAAACATTTTTCAAAATCATCTGAAGGCAGTTTTGCCCGTTTATCTGCTGTCTTCTTTTTTTTAACTACACTATTAAAACAAAACTAATACAGTTTCTTATGCTTTGGTGAAACAAACTGCCTGTCCCATCGAGTGAGAGTGAAGGTGATTGTTGAAGCATGAATGATAAGCTAAATCCTAAACCATAAATGGTTATAAAATCATGATGTGATATTGGAGTGGCTTTGTTGAAAAGTATGTTAAAAAATAAGTAATCCTTCATTCAAGCATCAAGAAAGTGTTAGGAGACGTTTCACATAGTGTTTGATTACTTGCTTTCTGTACAGGGTGTTGTGTCAGAGGTGACAGCAGAACACAACCGCCAGATGCTGTTTAAGGCCAATGAGCAGGGAATAATTCTGGGACAAGCAAGAGTACGTGGCTATTTGGCACGCAAAAAATACCAAGATCGCAAGGCTTATCTGGCTGAACAAACACCTGCTGTCACTCGTTTACAGGTAAGATGTGCTTGATCTAGATCAACTTTGAAGAAGAGGCTCCAGAAGATTGAGTTAAATTGTTAAAAAATATTTAAACAATATTTTGAGTGAAGATGTCAGGTAAGAGCCAGTAGATGTCAAGATTAAAAGTCTTTTAAATGAGGTTTATTACAGTGCTAGTAAAAATCTTGGGAAACCACATTTTCGTTTAAAAGACTTTCCGGGAGATATGTTTTGGGGTTGGTTTTTTTTATCATATGCTGATGATGCTTGATTCTGTGGACAGGCTAGCTGGCGTGGGTACAAGCAGCGGCAAGCATACAAAGACAGGCTGAGCTACCTCAGAGATAATGCCAACGCAGTTCTTAAGGCAAGTAGGCAACTTGTGATGCAACAGTCTGAAAGTTTATGTCCTCACCTAAGGGTAGACTGGAGAATAAAAATTAATTTTTTTTTAATTTGTATATATTGTGCATTACATTTTACATTTGATTATTGAATGAATTTTTTTTTTTTTTTGCGTTAGTGTTTTTACTGACATACATTTATTGACTAAGACATAACTTGCACTATGTCAACAGGGCTAAAGCATTTAAATGATTGAAAAATCACTTGACATTCAACATCTGTAGTTATGGCACTATCTTCTAATGTACTGTTCACCTGGTAACTTTCAGCTGCAGTCCTACGTAAGAATGTGGAGGGCGAAAAAGCGTTACAATGAACGAAAACAATTCTTCAAAGAGCATGTGAGTTAGACTGTAACATTCTGGCAGCAATTTTTTTTCCACATGATCAGTCTGAGCATAGGGAACAAAATGATGAATTAATTAATATATAAAACTATTTGAAATATATGGTTTGTTGCAATAATTTAATAACTCGACATCGACAAACTGAAGATTTTGCACATTGCTCTCTGTTCTCTTGTTTAAAGATTTTAAAATTTATCAGCCATATTCTTTCCTTTTGTACACTTCTCTAATTTCTCACCCTGACTTTAAAATGTTAAATACTTGTACTAATATTTTCCCTTTTTCAATTTCCTGTCTTAAATGTCTATTGAGACTTTAATGTTAAAGACATCGCTCTCAAGCTAGTGATGTTTGTAAAATACAAATGCTTCCAACAAAAAAAGACTGGTGAAATGAAAACAGTTGACTTTGGACTTACAGGAGGATTCTATTGTCAAGATCCAGGCATTCTTCCGTTCAAACCTGGCACGCCAGGACTACAGAGCACTAAGTATGTGTTTATGTTAGGAAAACTAGTGCTGACAAAAAAAAAAGGGCATCTATTTTTACTGACTGCTCTTACTTAGACAATGTGATTAAACATATCTAGTTTATATTTTAGGAGTCATGAATATTTACTGCACAGTGGTGAGGGGGTTTTGTTTGAAGAAGTTCTCATAGACAAAATTTTGAAAAGTCCATGATTTCTACCATCATATATGATGTCTTACAGTACCTCCATCATGTGTTATGGTGACTGCTTCACTTGTGATATGTTACAGTGTATGATGAGAACCCATCACTAGCCGTAGTGCGCAAATTTGTTCATCTCCTGGATGCCAGTGACAACGACTATGCAGAAGAACTGGGTGAGTTGATACTGCCCAGATTATGAGCCACTACAGCAACTTTATCTGCCTCTGCAATTGCTGGCCTGTAAATCAGTAATTCAAGAATTATTTGTTAACCAGATGCTCTCCTTTGCAATTCATGTCTGTGCAACAGGGAAGAATCATAAAGAGTATCACAGATGAGCTCCTGATCTTGGCTTCTAGTAGTCCTACAAAGAGTTTATATATGTATCTGGTGTATATCTTTAACAGAAAGGTTATGATGCAAGAGACTATCAAAATAACATAGATACAAGAGACTATCAAAATGGCAAAGTGAAAGAAAACTGGTCGAAATCTGATGTCTTTAACAGAGCTCCAGAAGCTTCGACAGCAGGTGGTTGCTGAAATCCGCTCAAACCAGCAACTGGAGCAAGATCTGGATCAGATGGACATCAAGATTGGCCTGCTTATTAAAAACAGAATCACTTTGCAGGTCTGTGCTACATGACAGCCTTGTATATTATTTTATGGAAATTTGCTGTAACTCAGGGCTTCTGCTTACGCAAAAAATTGCGTACAGTACGCATTAAAAGTTCGGAGGACCCCTTCAATTTTCGTCAATGGGTTCCCCTTCAAATTTGGGCGAAGAACAGGGACCCCTTAAAAATCTGAAGACCCCAAAGAATTTAGCCTTAGCAGAAGCCCTGGTAACTTTTAATGAAACCAAACAATCATGCTTATTATGTGAGAGAAATAATAAGCACTTTCTGACAAAATTCAGTCATGGAAGAGTAGAAGATTCTTATTTTAAGTAAGCATAGCATAATCATGGTGGATTGTTCAGCAATACACTACTACTCAAATCCTTAATTGCATTTTTAAAATTTAAATTTAATTTATAATTTTTGGTTTACTTAAAAAAAGTGTAAGGTTTCCCACCCATTATTTTAACTTTATCTATGAAGAGGTATCTGTTGCCTGTAGGATGTCGTCACCCACAATCGCAAGCTAACCAAGCGGACAGATGAAGCAAGTGCACTGAAGGGCTTGAAAGCATTGAGCAAAGAAAGCCATGAGAGACTTGAAACCTATCAGCATCTGTTTTATCTCCTGCAAACTAACCCTACCTACCTGGCCAAACTCATCTTCGAGATGCCACAGAGCAAGACAACCAAATTTATGGAAGCAGTCATCTTCTCCTTGTTCAACTACGGTGCTAACCAAAGAGAAGAATATTTGCTTCTCAAGCTTTTCAGAACTGCACTGGAAGAAGAGATTCAGTGAGTGCTGATTTTGAAGTTTTTGCCTTGGAAACCTGTACCTCTCAGTCTGATTAACAGTTTTTTAAAAATTATTTTGGTAGTTTTACTGAACTGACATAGATTTCTTTGTTTCTTCATTGTGGGTATGCTGTACTTATTGCCTTGAGTATTGTGTTTCTCCTACCATGACTTTCATTTTAGATTCTCTACATCATTCTAGAGGTTGGTAATAAAAATTAACTTTGCCAACACCTTATTTCACCTCCATTTTTCTAGAAACCACAATACACAATTATAATTGAAGAAAGAGTTGCGTAGAACTTTGGGATCTTCAATGAAAGTGGTGGTTCCATAATTATTGTCATAATTGTACAGATTTGAATGCAATTTACATGCATGTGTATGTGTGTATATTTACGTAGCTGTGCAGTAGTATGCATGCTGTGTGTAAATGTCTTTCTGTACATAGCCTGAGAAGTGTAAAAACCACTTAGAATGTAGGCTAATAAAGGGTATGGTATCACTCAATAACAGTAAGAGAGCCAGTAGAAATTGTCCCAAAATATATGAATATGTTTTCATGTATTTCTGTAGACTGAATGTACAAAAGCATGCAGTGGTTTGGTAATACTGTATCTGATTAAGTCATTGATGGTGTATGTTGGCATGCACAAAGTTACTAATAAACTTTTCCCCTCTCTTTAAATTGCTTCAACAGTCGAACGTAAGTATTAACTGGTTAATTGGAAAGTGCATTCTTATCTTCATGGTTCATTTTTTTTAAGTCAGCCTTTTTTAGAAACTGCCAGTTTGTACATGACCAACATTATGACAGCAGGTTGTAGATTGTTGTACCTACAGGCATTTGTATCCACTGTGTGCCAGTCTGCACAACCTTGCCATCTCACTTAGTACCATTGGTATCAAGATCTGATTTGAGATATAGGCACGTGCCAGAAAGAACTGTAGAGCGATTTGTAGACTCAGTTGAGTTACTGGAAAGCAGTAAAAGAGGCTGACTTTAAACCATGCATGCTGATGTGATGATGGAAAAGTAGTGTAGTCCTTACATCGTCAGGCACATTAATCCACTTGGTGTGTGTTTATTATGCATAAAGGAGGAGGTGGGAAATAACAGTATCGGCCATATTGGGCAACACAGTCTTCTCAGTGCTTTCTCAATGTCTTCTCAGTAGGTAGCATATTGGAAAATGAAAAAACAGAACTTTTAGAATGCAGTAAAAGCAAGAAACAGTTGCTGTTCATAATTACAAAACCAAGAAAATATTTAGTTTATTAGTGAGAAACACACTCTCAATGAACTTTGGTAAGGAATTTTTGGTGACTTCAGTACCAAGGTAGGAATTGTAAACAAGAAGGATGTTCTGGGGTCTGTGTATATGTGCATTCATGCTTGCATATGTGTGAGGGAGAGAGAGAAGGGGGAGAAAGAAAAGGAACATAAAGATAATGAAGACAGGAGAATAATGTCTGCATATATTAAGAGGCTGGTGAAAAATATACATATCTTAGCAGAATAGATTCTTTTGTATTTTCAACACCCATTATTTTGTTTGAAGAAAACACACTTTACTTTTTTTATTTAGTGCACGTATCTGTATTTCAAGTTTGTGTTGTTTTTCAGATGTTAGCAACTGAACTAGTGTTACGTTTCAAAAGCTCAGATTTTACTCCCTTCAACTTTGTTAGCAGAAGTGGGAGACGGGACTTTTGGAATTTGGCAAATATTATTATTACAATCCCACTCTACCCCCAACATAATTATATTTGTATTCAGACACAGGAATACCAGATTAATTTCAGAGATATATATATATATGTCAGACATATATAATCGCCAGAGCTGTGTGTATATATGTCAGATGTAGAATTACCAGATTAATACTGGATACATGTATGTCAGACATACAATTACCAGATTAAGACTGGATATATGTGTCAGACATAGAATCATCAGATTAATACCACAAACCACATTTTGCATGAACAGGTGCTTGTGGGGAGTAAAACTGACTTGCACATATTACTCAAGATTGAAAAGTACTGTTGATGAGTAAACTGATGTGCACCTTGATTTACAGAAAACGTCTCTACAAACATAATGTTGACACACCAACTTGTATAATCAATTTGATTTAACAGACTTACATTTTGCAGACTGACCTCATGAGTTATAAATTGACGCACCTGATCCATACGAGCAGAGAAAATGTGTTTGCGAAAGCTCATTGTATAACTCACGTGTTGTTTCACTGCTTGCTGTGTAACCAAGACTAGCCTGTACATGCTAGATCAGGAGTAGACAATATATAAAACCCTTAATTGAAGTACATGTTTTAAGTTTGAGAAAAAGAAATAAGATTTGTACTGGAGAAGGATTTATAATTTATCTTCAGCTTCTTATAATCAGAAAACAAGATCTAAAAATTAGTAATAGACAGCCTCATTTCATATTATTTTCTGTCTGCTTTATAATTATCTGAGATTAGTGAATTTGCTATTATGTTGCAAAATTTCTGGTATGAAAAAGATGCTTTATATGGCAAGCTGGAAAACAATTGCATTATTGAAAAGATCAAGGACATGGGAAACGTTTTGCTTACTTTGTGTTTCTAAACTGTTCAGATCTAAAGTGGACAAGATGACCGACATAGTGACTGGAAACCCTCTGGTCGTCAAAATGATTGTTGCATATAACAGGTAATTTTTTTTTTTTAATGTGCCCTTTTTATCTATTACTGATTAGGTTTTGATTGCATTGCATTACACTCAGAAAATAAATGATTGAACATTGCATAGAGTAAATGTTTGCTGGTAAGATTCACACAACATTTTATAAACAAGTCATCCTGCTATTTAAGGGATTGACATTTTGTGTAGCAGGAATGATAAAGAAAATCTAGAAGCATGTTGCTGGGAGTTTTATAGTGAGAACATTCCAAAAGTTTTTAACATTTTAGTAGCCTAAGGTCATGTTAAGAACTAGGTGCTACAGATTTTGTTGTGGATGGAGATCTTATGTGACAGGAATCAGCGTGGACAGAATGCTCTGCGGGAGATGCTGAATCCTTTGATCACAACAGTCATTGAGGACCGAGGTCTTCGGATCAACACCAATCCTGTGGAAGTCTACAAGGCCTGGGTCAACCAGATGGAGTCCAGCACAGGCAAAACCAGGTGATACACCTCGGAGGTAGCTGTTACTACCTGTGACATAGCTATGACTTGCTCAGAGGTAGCTGTGACTTCCTGTGATGTAACTGTGACTTCCTGTGATGTAACTGTGACTTAGCTACAACTTCCTTTGATGTAGATATTACTTCCTGTGAGGTAGCTATGATTTCCTCAGAGGCAGCTGTGACTTTCTGTGACATGACATAGCTATGAGTTTCTATTATGTTTCTGTGACTTACTGTGACGTAACTAGGGTGGTTGGTGGTGCACAGAGGTTAGTGTGTGTTACCAATACTGAGAATTGTCTGTCTGGGACATGCTTTGCTTTCTCTGCCTGTGGTACCTGTTTACAAGGAAGGCTGCCTTGCCGTGATATATAGCCTTAGCTGTTGCTCTGCGTGAAACACCAGTGTTCATCTCCCTCAGAATCCCCCCACCTCTACTACCAACCCATGATGTAGCTATGACTCCCTATGAATTTCCTGCATGTCAGGGGTTTCTGTCTTCTGCTTCTCAAATACAAATCAGTTTTCTCCTAATCTGTTACACTTACTTTCTCAGATTTCACCATTGTCATTATTTCCTCGTATCCATCTCATATTTTATTAAACATATGTTGTGAGCTTCTGATTTCTTACTTTAGTGAACTGCCCTATGATGTATCAACCGAGCAGGCTCTGGAACACCCAGAAGTGCGGGAGAAAATTGATGAATCTATTCAGCAGCTACAAGCTCTCACAGATCAGTTCTTGAATAAGATTCTGGCTTCCCTTGAGAGCATCCCGTAAGCTTTGTTTTATGATGTTAAACTTGTAGAAGTTGTCACAGCTATCAGCTTATTCTTGTCCTCTGTAAGATGGTCTTATAAATCTTACCAACAACATGAGACATAATTTTTGTTTTCATTGAGTATCCTAATTCCATTGGATTATATTATATACACTAATTTTTACATGAAATGTAGCTAATTTATTCCAAACAGAGGATAATGTCACAGAGATGGTCCATTACTTAAAGTACATTGTTTGCTCTAGAGAATGTCATGACATTGAAGCATTTCTGGGGCTAGATTGCACAGTATATTTCTTAAAACTGTTCATAAAATCAAATTTCAAAACTTTTTCGAAAAGTGCTCCTATTTCATTTAAAATTGTGATGATAGGAAAGCAAGTCTGGCTAAAAAGTTTTATGTTATTTAAAACAATTTTAGTGGAAAAGCTTCGAAAATTGTACATTGTGTTTATATAAAACTGTTATATAAATGGTTATTTAAAATAAATTTAAGGCCTTAAAGTGTTTAGAATTAGAAATGCGTTAACATGTTGTGCAGCTGGCTCCAGAATCTTTTTGTTGGCCTTCATCTTTCCTTTAAATTTCTACCACAAGATGAGGCTTTCTCCCAGATGGTGCTGGTCTTTAGACTGTCACACTATTGATTGTTCTGTGAACCAACATCAGGTCCATGCATTAGTTCACAAGACTTTTGAGAATGTAGCTCAAGAGCATTAAGAGACATACCAAAAGCATAGAAAAACTGAACATGCAGAATTCAAGCAACCTTTGCATGGGATATCTTAAGTTACACTTTCTTGTGTTTTTCCTTTTTACATCCTGAAGAATAACAGATTCTTGCATTACCACAGTGAACATAAACTCAGTGGAGTGTAACAATTGTTCGACACTAAGACTAATTTAGCAGAGAGTACACTGCTGTTGTTTGTGCAGGTATGGCATGCGCTACATGGCCAGAGTCATGCGGGAGGCTCTGGTGAAGAAGTTTCCTGATGCACCAGAAAAAGAAGTCTTGAAGGTAACCTGTCTTGTGAATATGACACAGCATACCATATCTCAGATCTCAGCATTCTGTTACAGTTCTGTACTGACTCTTAGATCTTGCCAGGCTATAACAACTCGATGTCAACTCTCAGAATTTTTTACTTGTACACTATTCAGTCCAACTTCTTCTTACTGTTGCATTTGTTCTTTGTACAGATTGTTGGAAACCTGCTGTATTATCGCTACATCAACTCTGCCATTGTGGCACCTGATGCATTTGACATTGTCAATGTTGGAGTTGAGAAAGCACTGTCTCCAGATCAAAGGCGAAACCTCGGCTCAATTGCCAAAATTCTGCAGTTTGCAGCTTCAAACAAAGGGGTTAATGAAAATTCTTTGGATTTTAATTGCACCCTGGATATTTTGTACCCTTACACTGAATTCTTGAATTTAATAATAAACTCATGATTTATATAGCACATACTCAATCTCATATAGCATGCTTTTAGTGCTTAATGCAATTTAATTCTTTGCCTTTACTACTGCTCCAACTTGATGAAATTGCATATAAATAGCAGTAGTGTATCTTTTGTCAACCATATAATAACATTTATGCCCCCTAAAAATCATTGTTTTGATTTTAGATTTCCTTCTTAGTAATTGCCTTTGTCTTCAGAGTTATTTTCTTGATGTTTTCCTCTAACATTATGATCAGTTTAAACATCTATGTTAGCCTTCTGCAAGATCGAGAGAAAAGGATAATTTTATTCAAAATTTTTGTTCTTCACAGTTTGGAGGTGAGAGTGCCTACCTTGCTGGAATGAATGATTACATCAGACAGGCTCACGAGAAGTTCAAGTGAGTTGTAACATCACAGGGGTTTTTCATTTCATCTTAAGCATTTGCTTTTAACTGCCTTTAAACTGAATAGAAGTTTTTGTGCTGATTCGTGCCAGCTACATATTTTTCATGAGCTTGGATGGCAACTTTTCTTTGTTTTAAACTTAACTGTCATGTGTCAGTTTTGTCTGGTGCTACCCTGTATGTTGGAGTTCTTTTTGCAGGAAATACTGCTTGGCTGCATGTGACGTGGAAGAGCCAGAAGTCAAATTTAACATTGACCGGTACAGCGATGTGGTCACAATCACAAAGCCTGTCATTTATGTCTCTGTGAAGGAAATAGTGGACACACATTCAGTGAGTACATGCTAAGATCACTTTATGTTGTTTGAGATAGTTACAGCAAGTCACATTCAGTGCTTGGTGTAAATCTGTGTTTACAAGGGTAAATAACTCTGTGCATCCAAGAGCTGAATGGAGCTGCCTTGGTATAAATGATATTTGTCTGAATTTGTCCAAGTGTACTCTAAAAATGTGTGTGTTGGGGTGAGGGGAAATGGATCAGGAGGCAAGAGAGTGACGAGACATTTCATCCATCTTTTTGCATGTAGTGTATGTGATTTTATCTATGTGCATGTGTGGTTTAATTGAAATTTTTTGTTTCCAGCTGTAATGTAGAGGATACTACTTTGTTGCCAACTGTAAATATAGACAGTGGTTTCTCTGTTGCCAGGCGTAATATAAATGATACTTTATCTGTTTCCAGCTGTTGCTGCAGCACCAGGAGAGGATTGCATCAGACCATGATGACCCCCTGCATGAGCTGCTGGAAGATCTTGGGGACGTACCCACCATTGATGAGCTGCTGGGTAAGTTGCTAGCATTTGGGTTTATCTTCTCTGAGTCTTGTTTTATTAAGGGTTAAGGTTGTGAAACCAGAAGGAGGTAGTTACCGATAGTTTATGAAAACTTCTGTAATTGTGGCTTATAGTGCGTTAATTTTACATCAGCATTCTCAAGCAGTCAGTGGGTTTGTGATTGTTAAGGCACTGAACTGACAAGAGATGAGGCAACCAATGAGGCACTCCGTGCTCAGCTCTCCAAAACTGAAATTTCACTAACCCTCTCCAGCAAATTTGAAATGCATGCCACTGATGATAAGGCTGACTTGAAGTCCCTCCTCATAAGGTAAGCTCTTCTGTCTATTCCTGCATCAGGATTATCCTTTATCTGATCTTCTGTCTATTTTCTTGCACCATCTTCTGGCCTCCACAGACGTGCAGAATATTAAGTGTAGAATTTAAATTTTCAAAAGAAGCATGTTGGTAACAGCAACTAAAAAATTTTTAAATAGCATATTTATTGTGTTTGAACTGAAAACTGGATAGTATGGGTTGAATTCATTTGTATATTTAGCAGGGACTGAAGTAGCTCTTAGAATGATGATCCTATGTACAAAGAAATATGGACTACCCACTTTGTGCTGTTTAATAATTTCAGGGCTATTTTATTAGGAAGCTCAACTCTGCTGGTACTTTTTGAATGTTCAAAATGTGCTTTTCGTTAAACAGAACAAAAAGGATGATAGTTGATGTAGTGGTTTGTCAACCGGGTGATAAACTGACAGACATTCTTGACAAACCATCCACCTCAACACAGGTAAGATTGTCAGTAAAGTGACAAGAAATGTGGTCCAAGAAATATGGGTGTTTTCAGCTATGTCTCAATAAGCTGCTTATAAAAATCATCATGCTATCTTAGTTAGGTACTGCCCTAACATAAGCTGTTTCCTGTTTTGTAGCTTAGTCACCTGTAACTAGTGATGGGACAGAAAGTTATACAATGCTTGATATTCCTGAGGTGAATTCTAAGTCTTTAGCAGTGGAGTTTTTTAATGAATAAAATTAATGTGAAGTAACAGTTGTGCATTTGCTAAGTAAGACTTTTAAAAATATCTTTATCTCCGTTACATACATTCATTTGTTCATTCATGTTTCTTCTTTAACTTTACCAGATGACTTGACCATAGGAGTTCAAGGGCTGCAATCAAACAAATTTTGGCCTGGGCAAAAGGGAAAACAGCATTCCCAAAGCTAGAGTGCTCTTCCCCCTTAAGCCCAGTGCTGCCCTCAGATTACCATTTTAAAAAAAAAACAACCTTCCATGTGAGTTTAGCAGTATTTTTGTTTGTTTTTTGAGTCTGCACATACATGTACGGCAATATTCAATCTTACCATTTACTTCAAGGACTTCAGTGCGCAAACTCATGTTCTTGCCTTGGCTGAACTAACAGACAAGAAGTGAAAAGAGAAAAGTTGAACAGATGGAGAGTTTTTAACCATTGGGGTCAACATCAAAATCTTTCTCTGATGGAAGTCTCACCTTCCAAGACTTTTTCCTCCAGTTGTTTCCTTGAGACATGATCAAGGGATATTGGGCTACACTGTCTTTCACCTTTTGACACCTCCAGTTGTGGAATGTAGGGTCAAACCAGGACTCTCGAACCTCTTTAAGGACCTGGCCTGATACTTGGGCCCTTTTTCCTTCTTGGAATCTAGACTATTTACATATCTGATCTCAGATGTTTTTGAACCTCTCAACCGAGCCTCCTTTAAGCAGGTGACAGAGAAAGCAGTCTTCCTTCTGGCCTTGGCCTCAGCAGGGAGAGTATCAGAGTGAATCGGTAGAATCCAACTACTTACATTTTCAAACCGATGGATCCATACAGTTACTCAAAGTTCCATTGTTCCTGGCAAAGAATCTGCTGCCTCATGTGAACCCATCGTTATCCAGTCTTGGCATCCTCAGGGCAGGATGATCCAGCACACTTTCAGTACCCAGTGAGAGCCCTGAGGATCTATCTGCACTGGTCCCATCCTCTAAGAAAAGGACAGTCCCAGTTTTTCCTCACACTCCATTCAGACCACAGCAGAATTTCAGCTCAGACTTTATCCAGCTTGATCAAAGCTGTCATTAAGGAGACTTACGAGCAGCTCTCTCCTTCAGCTCCCTGTGGGTTCAAAGTGTGGGCGCATGAGATTTGGGCAGTTGCGGCGAGCCTGGCCTTTCAGTGGAATGTTGCTCTCACAGACATTATGGCTGACCTCTGTATGGTGGCAATCAGACTCCACCTTTGGGGTGTTATATCTCCATAAAATTTCTGCTCATTGAGCCATCCTATACCTTGTCAGCCTGATTTTGGTGTCCAGTAAAGCTACAAAAAGACTGCTCAATCCACGTGGAAGTTTTTTTTATTTTATAGTAGTCTGATGGCAGCAGGGGTCTTCATGGGGGGCCACTTCATGGGGGGCCGCTATATGACTTATGTGTCCCTATTGCCCAGGGTGAAATTTGTTTGGTTAAAGAGCAGATATAGCCCTTAAACTCCTATGGTCAGGTCGTCTGGTAAGTATCGAAAAAAGACCATTTACAATAAAAAAAATGTATAGTAATCAGAGAGCATCCCATTCTGCAGTCTGCTTCTTGATAATATAGGTATCATTGTCTGGTTAGTTTACAATTCCCTTTAGCTTACACTGATGTTACAGGAGGAACGCCACCAGGCAATGGTCAAGAAACGGGACCTGCTAGACAAGAAGCTGACACAGCACGAAAAGTCGGCCAAAATTGTTCGCCATGCCTCCATCACGGCTGACACAAGGTTTGTGTAGATTGTTCATAGGTGATGCTGTTTGCATGGGATGTTGTTTTATATTCATCATCCCTCTAGGGATAGCACAAGTTTGTGTAACATGCTAAGGTTTTTAGAGAAAGGGGCTTGATGAGGGAAACTAAAGGATTTTTTTGTTTGTTAAGATGATTAGTTTAGTTTAGTCCTTGTTACTCCTCAAGGAGCATAGGGCCGCAACAACACCTCATCAGCGGACCCAGTTTTGGGCAGCCCCCTTCAGTTGGCCCATGTGGTTCCGACGTTCATTGCCTCGCTTTCTACTGTTCTTTTCCAAGTCTGCTTTGGTCTTCCAACTCTTTTCTTCCTCTGAGGGTTACAGTAAAGTGCCTGCTTGGCAATGGTGTCAGCTGGTTTGCACAGGTTGTGTCTTATTCAGCCCCTTTTGTGCTTTTTGATGTCTTGACTAGTGGTATTCTGGTTGGTTCTTTTTCACAGGCTGTTGGAGATCTTTTCAGGCCATCTTATTTCCAGAATTTGGCGTAGGCATTGGTTGGTAAAGGTCTGGAGCTTGTTGTTGGTGTTTGTCACTATCCGGGTTTCAGAGCCATACAGTAGGATTGCCTTCACATTGGTGTTGAAGATGTGGATCTTACTGTGGAAGGATAATGCTTGGGAGTTCCAGATGGGGTGTAGGCTGTTGAAAGCATGCCTGGCCCTGTTGACAATGCTCCCCAGATACATGAAGTGGTCTGTTTCTAGGATGTTCTCTTCTTGAAGTTGGATTGGGAGTTCATGTTTGTTATTGATCCTCATTACTTCAGTCTTCTTTCTGTTGACCTTTAAGCCAGTCTTCTCTGCTTCCTCTGCTAGCATATTCTGTTTGGTTTGTGCATGTTGTTGCCGATGAGATAGATTGATAGAAGACTAATGTCATCTGCAAAGTCCAGGTCCTCTAGCACAGCGGTTCTCAACCTTTTACATGTGACGACCCCCCTGACGAACACCGGTACGTCCGCGACCCCCCTTAGCCAGCTACGTCGGTGGAAGAGCGGGGGGAGGGGGAACTTTAGCTAACCTCGAACGCCGCGTCGAGGAAATCAATGCAATTCAACAACGGAAGAACAAAGTTCGTATCTGCAAGAAGTATAACTGTTAATGAAATTTTACTAAAGCAAATTCTGTGGTGCTAATAAATATTATTTTATTGGACACTCACTTTGATTAATGAGAAGGTTGAGCCTGCTTGCTGTTGCATAGAGAAGCGAACCTGTGTGCGATGTTCGTACCCACTGCTATTCGCAGCTCAGCCTCTGCGTCCACACGATTTCTGTATTGAGACTTCAGTGCTGCCAATGCTGAAAATCCTTGCTCACACATATATGAAGTTGAAAATGGCAGCAGAACTTTCATTGCTTTCTCAGAAAGGAGAGGATATTCACCGTTGATGCTAATCCAGAATGTTGGCACTGGTGTTTGGAAGACCATTTTCAGGGATTGGTCACTCGAAAGGTCGATGAGCTGCTCTTCTTCTTGCGTGGACAACCCGCTTGTGCTAGGATCAGCCAGAAATGGATTACGAATCCAATCGTATTTAGTCACATCAATTTCAGCGAAGTAATGCTGAAACCTTTCTTGCAGTCCGTTTAGATGGGCAATAATTACATTCTTCACCTGATCAAGATTCAAGTTAACGTCAGCCTTGCACTTACACAAGCAAGGAAACATATCAAAAATATTTTCTTGGCGTATCTTTTGCGTCCACAACGAAATTTTTCGGACGAAAGCATTCATCTTGTCAGTTGTTTGTAATATGGTGGTGTCCTTCCCTTGTCTGGTCATGGCCTTCTGTCAGGGACCTATAGAGTACTAGGACTGAGCACGTGCGAATGAAAGGGTGTGAATGATGGACGTTTCCTGAATGCGTGCCTTTTAGATGTTTAAAAAAAAAGAGAGGTGTGACTGGAGAGGGAGAGGGGAGTCAGCGATGAGAGATTGGGGAAGAGAGAGGGCAAAAGGCGAGAGGAGGGAGATTGGAGGCTTAATTGTTGAGAGGGGGATTGTGTTTTGAGCTTTGGAAGTGAGAAGTCACTGCATTGCCGAGACAGTGTACTTGAATAGGAAGAAGAGATTTGGAGTTTGAGCCCCCGCACCACTCGGTTACACAATGTAAACTAATTTCACTAATACCAGTATAAAAAACTTTTTTAAAAAATGACCACCTTCGCGACCCCCTTGTAGGCACGTCGCGACCCCCCAGGGGGTCGCGCCCCACAGGTTGAGAACCGCTGCTCTAGCAGTTTGGTGAAGGTCCACTGGATACTGGTGTTGTTGTCTTGCGCATAATTCAATCTATGACCATCAGGAAGATTGTTGGTGATAATATGCAATGTTAAGATAATAAATAGTTTTAATTGTAGATTTTTAAAATATTTTTTTCTGCTTTTGACATAGTTTAATTAACCACATCTATACATGCATATCCCGCACACACATACACAAACGAAAAAACAAATATGCAGATACAGTGACTGTGTAGTACACTTGTCTTTAGATTGCCATTGGAAACGATGAAAACAAAGATAAGGAGCAACCTGCAGACACTGGAACTTGCCGGCATGGTAACTCGTAAAGATCACTACCAGGATCTTATCAATTCCATTGTGCAGGTAACACAAGTCTTGAAAGATTGATGGAGCTGTGAAGAGTTTGGATATATATAAGCACGCTCAGCGGTAGAAGAAATAAATCAGCCGCGTAGAAATAGTGGAGGGCATTTAAAGTTCAACTAAACTCTGGGCCCGGAAAGTAGCTAGTTGGCTTTCCTCACTTGTATGATGATGACTGAATTCTGCAAACAGTTGGCAGTTATGTTTAAAAATATATCCGAAAACTGTATTTAGCGTATGCCTTGAGAAATAAAGAGGAAGTCCCAGTTGAGTTGGGGTTCTTGTCACTTCTGCTGCTATCATTCTTAAGATGCTGGTTACAACAATTAACTATACTAGTCATGCAACACCTCATCAGCTGTAGACCAAGTCATGTTAACAATTATGCGTTAAATACCCTGGGTAATCTGTGTATTAATGATGGGATGCTTGTTGCACACACCTTGTACAGGAACTTCATGAAACACATCACAAAATGTACTTCTTTTGTTGGCTGTAAGACAAAGTTCAGAGGTCATGTTCTGCTCACAGGATATCCGTAACCAACGGCGATATCGCAACAGCAGGAAGCAGGAGCTTCTGCGGCTACGCAACACCTTTAACAGCCTGAATGAGAAGCGGGCATTCTACGAGTCCCAGATTGACTACTACAACCAGTATGTCAAAACTTGTCTCGAGAACCTGCAGGACAAAAGCAAGTTAGTATCATTTTAATAATAATAATTAGCACATTTCCCAACTTTAAATTAAGCACAAAGTGTTGTGCAGCCACAAAAAGTAAGATACACAAATCTAGAAACATAGTCTCAAAAAAGGCATACATAGACTAAAAAATGCCAGACGCAGACCAAAACTTAGCAGCAGACAAGTAGACATGGAGACAAGGTGAGGTGGCAAAAAGTTATTCTGAGCACTGGGTTGGAAGTTTTGAATAAACCATGGGAAACAACACATTAAAAAGCAGAGGACAGTGGTGGCACCATAGCAGAAAATGTGTGGAGCAGGACACAAAATACAGTCATCATCATGAGTTAAATTGACATCATTTACATGCACATTTTGAAAATTATTCCATTAAAAACTAGTGAGGAGTACAGACAGTAAGACGACAGCCAGAATGTATCTGTGAAGATAACAAATGTTTTTAATATTTTTAACACAAATCACAGCATTTCATAGCTTAGAGTAGTGGCATGAGGTGCAACGTGGTCTAATATTTACACTTATTAACCTACAGTAAAGACAACTATCACTGACACACCATTTTAAAGTGATTTGTAAGAAATATAGCTTTTGTTTTCTTCAACTAAATTCAAATACAAGATAATAACTATGGAATGGAGAACTCCTGTCGTGAAAGGTTACTAGGCAGAAATTTATAAAATTATTTACATAACATATACAAACATAAAGTTTCAAACAATGAAATATCTTATTAGACTATACATTAGGCTTTAAGTATTACCTACTATTTTGTTGTTATTTATTTATGCACAGTGCTATGTGTGTTTGTAACTGTTTTTCATGACTGTTATGTAGTGGTTTAGCACCTGTCACCAATGCAATGATGATCAGGTGTTCTCGATTGGAAATCTTAGGTTGGGGATGCTGGTTTTTTTTTTCTCTCAGCATGTGTCTGTTTGCAGGGCAGACTGTTTTATTGAGATATGGCCTTAGTTGCTGGCTCAGTGTAAAACAACTATTCCTTCTTCAACACTAAACCATGTTCTTGTATTAACAGAGAATAAACCGCTGACACAAGAAAGCTCTGTGTCTGTTTTGACAGAAAGCCTAAGAGAGGAGGCCTGTTCAAGAGGGGACAAGAGAAACAAAACACTCGCAAGACTGTCACCTATAACGCTGCCCAACTGCATGAGAGAGGTGTCATTCTGGAGATTGAAAGTTTGCCTCAGAACCAGTTAGTAATCTTGTATTTATTTTTTATAGGTGCTGAGTGACTAACTGTAGAGAAACTTTTTTATAATGTGTGAAAAATTTTACTCTTATTAATTTAGCATTGTTTAGCATCATCTTTGTTAAAATGTATCTAGAGCAGTACATCCTCAAAGGCTCAGTGGAGTTGCATGAAGTATGGCATAAGAGATAAGAACTTATTATACAAGTCTTTTATGCTACAGAAAAGTATACGTGCTTTTAAAATGTTCTAAATAAGCCCTTAAAATTAAAATTGTAATTAAATAAAATAAAAATCAATGTAAAGTTATTTTATTTTAAAAAGTGGGAAAAAAACGTAAAAAAATAACAACCAGCCATAGAATAAGGCTACCATTGGGCAAAATACCACATTTCCTGTTCCTGCTAATAGGATAAGCATAGCAAGTGCACACAAGCATAGCAAGTACAAGAGTAAACCAAAGTACTTGGAGTCTAGCATGACACCCTGCAAGAAATATAGAATTGGTTTAAAGTATGCTAACAAGGTAATTTTAAAACTGGTACTGACAAAACTCAAAATCTTGTGGGTTTTTTTTTTTTTTTTTTTGGGGGGGGGGGGGTTGTTTGTTGGGGTTTTTTTTTTTTTTGTGGTGTTAAAGGTTGGTGCTTTGGCTGTCTTAGAGATTTATTTTCATACCTTTTAACTCTCCCACTACCTTTATTCCTACAGGTTTAAGAACACATTGTTTGAGATAGCAACCACAGAAGACCCTGGAGTATTTGAGGTAAATGCCAAATTTATGGGAGTCAACATGGACAAGGTTGAGCTAGTTTTTCAGGTAAGCTATTTGTTACATCTCTCAGTGTAATATTTATGTGTACATTTATTATCTGCTTATGTGTCTGAAAATAAGCATGATCCATTTTGATATATGTTTATGCAGAATTTTCTTCTCATCCAGCAAAATGTTTTCATCCACTTAGTAAAATGTTTTCAGCAGCTTGTGTGTCTGTCACTCAACTTGTACACAAACATTTCCTTAGAAGGATTAATACGTACGTCCTCAAAGATTATGGATAAAACACTTTAGAGGGGCTTTCAGTTTTCAACCGTCTTATTATTTAACACCAAAGGATCAGATCATTTTTGTGGAGCTGAATGTTTTAGCTCATTCATTGCAGCACGGAATGGTTTATGCAGTGGGCAGATGAAGGTTGTTTGTGGGAATGTAAATCATCTTGTATAAGTGAATATACCATATGCGAGTTACAATCATTCACTAACTGCTCGGTATTGAATTTTTTCCCCAGGATCTCCTGCAGTTACAATATGAAGGTGTTGCTGTTATGAAGATGTTTAACCGGGCCAAAGTCAACGTCAACCTCCTTATCTTCCTTCTAAACAGAAAATTCTATGGAAAGCACTTAGCCAAGTGATCATACTTTGCTGTGACTGTTGCCACTTTGTTCCTGGTCACCCCAGACCTATTTACTCAGACTGAAGTCACTGTAAAATTTGGTCCACATGATGTCTGGCAGAACATCTGTGTTGCATCCTGTGCTTTGAGAGGGACCCTGGAACATGCAGTCCGGCACAATATCCCTTCTCTCTCTCTCTGATGACAAATGGTTTGTACTGGTGAAAGCAGATCTGCATTATAGAGGTTTTGAAAGCATACTTTTCTGTGTGAAATTGTTGGCATAGTAACTAACTGCATGACTTTATTGCTAGGCACCTTGAGACACCTCGTTTTCAATTTTTACTTGAAACGGTTTACTGGCTTTTGGTAAAACACCAGATGTCTGCTGTAAGTTATCTGTGCAAAATATACCACTTGATTCTGCAATACCAAGTGAATCAAGCAACCCTTTGTGCCATTTACTTTCTTTTTTTTAAACTTTTTGATAGAAAGCTTATAGTGCTGGGAAAATTATAGTGAGTTTTTTTTTATTATTATTATTCTTTCCCTTTTTGGCGGGGTGACTTTAAACGAGCTTGTTGATACACTGTCCAAACAGTTCCAGGATATACAACTTAACATATTAATGGCATAAAATTATAAAGTAATGATAAAAATAAGTATAACTATAAAGAAAACATGTTTTGGATATGTCTAGCTGTACAAGAAATAAACTCCTATTGATGCCTTTCTGTATGCTGGAATTCATGAAGAATGAAACCCTTTGTATGTGGCATTCTCAAGTGAATGCACTTACGTTTGAGGGAAAAACTGAGGCCTCTTTGAAGCCCTACCTTTCTGGTCATAATAGGGTTCAGTTTCCTTCTGTCTGTTTCAAATGATGTTAGTAATAAAATCATCCTGCATACATAAAACTTTTTTTTCAATGTTTGCTGTTAGTTTTCAATTCAAGGAGGAGACTGTAAAGTATTGTGTAGTATTTCATAGACAATAGTTTCAGGATGTATATTGTTTACTAGTCTTCATTTGAGTGTGTATAAATTGCAACCCTTATGATGTAGATAATGGTACATTTAAAGTTGTGCAGCTGCAGTACATAAATATTGCTGTTATTTTCAGCTTCCTATTTTTTTTCTGCGCAATGAGCATTCTTTGGAATGGATACCTGCGCATTACAAATCGACTTATTATTATTTCAAATATTACAAAATGATATGATCATACGTGCAGAAAGACTGCAGTAAAGCATACCTTGTATATTTTATATTACATACTGAGTAGATAGTGAATTTAAAATTTCAAAGAGTTTGATTTCCTCGTATAGAATTGATAATGACAATTATGACTTCAAAATTCTTGCATAGATGAAGCTTCAGTCTCATTATTTATACTTTTCACATTTTTCCCTTTGACAGAATATTTTGTTGTTTGATATAAATATTTTGGTGTAAGGTCACCGTTAAAGCTTTCCTTGCCTCAGAAAAGAAAAGCTTGTTGAATAAATGTTTGTGCTTGAGCTCTTGCCAACTTCCGTAGTGTTTACACTTTAGATGAAAATTTGTCACAGTAGAGTAGGTGTGTGGTACACATTTTTTAGAGTACAGGTCAAGCATGTCTTTTGCCAAAAAAAAAAAACCCCAACAAAATTGATGTAAATTCTTTAACAATTTTAGAGGTAGGACAAGGCATTTGCTTGATAATCAGGGCCTGAAAGGGTAAAGAGTGATCTGTGGTGCTTTTGATCAGCTTGGGAGTAACATGTTGTGCAAGGGACATAATCTCTCCGAGCCCTGATAAAACATTACTTCTCTTTTCCTCTTGAACATACTTTCATATACATGTGTATGTGCATGAATAGACTTGGACTTCTGATAAACAAACTTTAATGTTTACAGAGGTTAGTTCACAAGTTTCAAATGCCTTTATCTGTCCTACTGCACGTGGTGTTCTGTCACATTGAAGTTGCTGCATGTGGTTGCTGAATGAATTGTAACGGTGCTGTATTGATAAGCATCTACTCATGGGGTCCTGTCAAAATAGTATACAGTGTGTTTATTGTGTGTATTTTCATGCGTCATCACTGTCACTATGCAGCTCTGTTATATTGAGTGGTGTCATCTCATCTTCTTAAGCATTGCTTTTGTTCCCATCTTTCACTGTCACTTTATTTTTAAAACCTAATTTTTAACTGATCAAAAGGTTTAAAAATCCCATAATGGTAATCTGTTTATTTGTGTTGCAATCAGGAAAAAGATTTTACAGCATTAGGGTGAAGGATGTAACTTAAGTTGTACAATTATTTATATTAACATTTGAGATTTTGTTGCTTCCTTTTTTATTTAATTGAAGATTGTTTCTGTCTGCAGTACACTGTCAGACCTTCAAAGTATTGGGCATGAATGTTTGATTAAGCTCCCATTAAAGCTGCTTTCAGGAAATCATTCTGTTCTGATCCTACTTACACTGGATTATATGTTGGCTGCATCAAAATAAACTAATAATCTTCTTACATTTTGCATGCCACTTGGCTAAACATTTAAAGGGATCTGTCTGTTTAAAATATTCCAATTTTATATTTTTTCTGCTATAAGGTCTTTTGATGGGCAGGTGTATGTTACATAAGTAAGTTTGCAATTTTCTATATTACCTTTTGAATAAAAGTGCAGGTCATTTGTTTTTTCCTTTTTGATCTATGGAAAATTAAGATATATATGAAAACTGGCAGTCTTCAAGAAAACCCAGAAAATATTTATTTAGCTATAGTGCAACAGGTAAAATTTCCCTGGAGGATGACGTTAAAATTTGTAAACAGCATTTATGCATAATATTTTAAGTTAAATACTGCTCAAAACTCAGAAGCCCAGTCAGTGTTAAAAATACTTTAAGATGAGAGAGGTGCATGTCTATGGGATAAAGGTTTATACAAAGTGCATATCATAGCATCTCTTCTCTTCCCCCAACCCTGCTATGATGTTTGTTGGTAAGGCTTAGTAAAATGGGGCTTTTTGAAAGCCTGATTCCTAAATGCATGGAAAAACTGAATGCAAGCACAAATGTGCATATGAGTGGTTATTACTAAAACCTTTTTTAAAAGTTTGGATGCATGCAGTTGTGATCTATAGAGGCATGTTAATTTGATAGCACCCCATGCTGTGTAGAAATCTTCATGCTCTGTTGAACAAGATGGCAGAGGACATGATAATTGTAGAGAAGCAGTTCTGGTCAACGGTCCAGATCAACAAGTATGCAGTGAAAGACCATCGTGGCATGCTTCTCTGGCCATAGACTTTTGGCTTTTATCCACCTCTTCTGTTGTACTATGCACAATCGCCTCTTTTTTCACAATTGCTGATTTAAGAATGTTATCATGCTTCATTTATGTATATGATGATTTGGTGTTACTAGATTTTTATACAAGGTTTTATGAACAAGTTTTGAGAGTTATTTTAAAAAATTGAAAGATATTTTGCCCAACTTTGTTAATTCTGTATAGATTAAGAGATGATATTATGTAAACATTGCAAATGACTACTTTTGAATTTAGAACCAGTTTGAAGATGCTGGAAATTTAAGAAATTCTTTTATCCTAAAGTGGTCCAATTGTCTTTTATCAGGACAAATAAAATAGGCAACCCATGCTTGAACAAAGTATCTCTCTTTTGTGCAGCTAATGAAGGCACTTGTGATGATGGTTCTTGTTTAAGCCTGCTGTACAATAAATGTCATTTCAAAGATATATCCAAACATCCAATGTCCAGCCTGGTGACTAGTAAGGGAAGAAAATAATATTTCTGTACACACAACAGTCCTGATATTATATACACATCTGCATATTATATGTAAATAATAAACACAACAAACATGAAATGGCCAGATGTGAATAAATAATAATATAAATTAGAACAGCTGCATGAGTCTTTTATTCTGAGAAAAGAAAGATTACAGCATACCATAAACCACACTAGTTGCTAGTGTCTGGCATACACAGGCTTGCAGAATAAACAGATTTGCTTCCTTCACTCTGCCATCGGTCAGTGAAGAGTAAGGATATCTGTCAAATTATGCCTCTTACAAAAACAGACCACATTCCAGAAGCATGAGATGCGAAAAGTTTCTGCACCCTGCTTCAAATGCACATTATACCGTGAGAGTGAAACAGCATTCATTATAAAGTGAGAGAAAAATATTATTATATAAGTGAAACAGCATTCATTATCATCTTTCCCTAGGCTGTCACTCTTGGTGCACATCCTCAAGACAGAAACAGCCTCTGCAATCAAGCATTATGTTTGAAAATGACAAATCTTACACCACATGCATGCTTAAAATAGTATGTTCTTTTCACATCTCATTCTTTCCTCTTTCTGATAGATATGAATGCTCTCACACAATTCAAGCATAAAAATCACAGCCTTGGATCTCTCGTGTCACAGGCTAACTGGACAACAACAACAATGTACCTAATATCACAGGTCAAACAGCATCAACAATAAACAATTCCAACAGGTGGAAGCATTTAAAGTCAACAAAACTGCATAAGAGACAATGAAACATTGATTCACTTTTGGCAGGATGACTTGTACAAGTCATAAATCAGTGGATCCCCTCTCCAAATATAGTTGTCAAGCGAAAATAAATCGCCAGTGTCTAGGGAGTTAAAACTGCTTGTGAGCAATCAAAAGTTTAAAGGGATGCAACTTTTGATGGAGTTAGGAATGCTGCTAAAGGAGTTTTCCCCCTTTGAAACCCTGATAAAGGTTTGCTGAAATTAAAATTTCAATAATCATGAAATATTTCTTGTATGATGGTGTGAGAATTTTTTTTAATATTTTGTGCCTTGTGGCCTTTTTGCCTTGGATTTTTCCACACCTTTTGATAACTTGAATCATTTAAAGATTTACTTTAAGGGAATCATATAATCCCTGTATGATCGGCGCCCGGTAGTGTAGTGGTTAATACACTCACTGTTCACCACTGCACTTGTGACAGTGACATGCAGTGAGCATCTCAGGGTTCAGATCTTGTCTTGGGACACTCTATGTATGTGATGCCTGTCCACAGGGCTTGGAATCTGGAATTTTCTCCAGGTACTTCGATTTCCTCTCCCCTCCCTCTCGCCATAAGGTGGAACCACTTTTCTAGCAAACAAACCAACCAACCCTGTGTGCTCATATAAATGTATGTAAAACATATCTACTATTGAAGTTATACAGATTTATTTTGTTTTCAACTTACTATAAGGTTGGAGCCAACATGCAAAATGCATGGAGCAATTCATTAGGAATGAATCAACCGTCTAGGTGTTAGGAATTAGTGATTGAAACGAGAGCTTTCAGAGTTAATCAAGTGCCCATGAAAATTTGATCAGTGCTCATGGCCAACATCTAATTAAGTAGTGACTGAGAGGCAATGCCAAAGTTCATTGCCTTAACAGATAATTGCTAATTCTCTCTTGCTTTACTTTTTTCCCTACCATTATAACTAGCTTTATGTTGTCTGCATGAACATACAAAGCTCTTAAAAAAATATTATTCTTTTCCTCAGCTATGCCCATCCTAGGAACATATTTTGTTTCATGTTATTCTGTGAAACTCCAATTCCATCCATCTTTTCTTCATCATCAGGGAGCTATGATCAAGTATTTAAAAAACTTTTGTCTTGAAAGATGACAATGGTAAATGATTAACCTAAATCTTTTCAACCTGTGAGACATTCATCATTTAAAAGTTTTATGAGAACAGCATTTGATTTACATTTCCTGATTTAACTAACAACCAAGTTTGTGTTAGTATCTACCTAAAATAATGTATTTTGTGAAAAAAATTATTGTTGGGTATCAACAATAGGCATTTCTTTTAATTACCTAGCTGATCTAAATTCTGTTTGAAATATTTTAAATTCCAGTATATATTTAATATGTTTTGGATTTACTGTTATTTTTATAATACAAATAAATACTTGTTTCCAAATGTCAAATTTCCACTTTTGCACATTATGATGTTGGTTCCCATAATCTATGATATATGATATTTAACTTTATAGCACATATAGATGTTCTGGTGATGACTTTCAAATTAAAGAATAAACAAGATGGCTACATACTAATGGATCTGCCTGGAATTCATAAATTACAGAATTTCACAATGTAAATTGTATCTTCTCTGCAAAATGGCAGAACCTGAGACAGAGACGTACACACTTTCATTTTCTTCCTTTTTCAGAATTCCTTTCACCCTACAGGCTGCAATCTCTTTATTTCATCTGCAGCCCATAGAGCTGCAATGATTTTATTACTCCTCCTCCATAACATCTAAACTAACAGGAGGCAAATCGATGCTTTTTGACATAGTTTCTTCTGATGTTTCTTCATTAAAAGAACTCTGCCCTTCTGACTCTATGCTCATGTCTTTTGGCAGCTTCAGGGAGTGTTTAGTCTGTCTTGTGGCCTTTGATTTTTTCCATCGTGGCTGCTTATAGGAATTCCATATGCGGATAGTCTTGTCCCATGAGCAGGACACATACTGCAACATGTAAAATCCATACAACCCTGAAAAGCAGTTATACAGTGGCTTAATATGCACATAATCTGTGGATGGGATTAAGGGTTATGCAATGTTATATATGACCGTGCACTGTTACCAGAAGAACCACATATGGTCACCAGACTTTTTTTACTTACTGTGCTGCAAAACAATGGAACACTCTTCCCTTACATATCTGCCATCTGCCCACCATCCCAGCCGTTAAACCTGAACTAAAAACACATCTGTTCCACAAGCATTACTCCTTATACCAATCAACATAGTTGTCAACAGTTGTGATCATAGTCAATTGACTATCTGCCTGCCCGTCTTCCTCTGCAGATTTATGAGACTTTCCATCCTTACTGTCTGTTCTCTGATTCCTCTTGGGTTTTCTGGTGTATTATATAATAATAATATGTTTATTTATATAGTGCTTTTTCCCACCTTTAAAGATAGGCTCAAAGTGCTTTGCTAAAAAGAAAACCACACAAACATAATAATAATAATGGATGCTGGTCTCAAAAACAATCACTGAAAAATAGCCAAATTCTAGCAGTAAGATCCTCGGGTTAGTCTTACAATCACTGAGAAATGGCCAGATTCTGTTCTAGAATTTCCGGACTGAAATAGTGGAGGCAACCATCAGCATGTTGGGGTAGTCATAGACTGTTCACAAGCGCTGGCCTCCTATGACTGTGGAGAGAGAGTTGTGGAGGCCAGTGATACATAGCTGTCAGGTAGCTGATATCAAAACATGGCTAGCCTTCACACTCCTATGTATGAGTGCTATGCAAGTATTTCAGAGCATGCAGTACACCCCATAGGATACCAACATAAGATATATGTGACTGCTAGCTATGGCAGATCACTGCGAAAACAGGCATGCAGCAGGCAACAGTAGGAACCATAGCCCATAATAAGCATGACTGTCCACAGTAATGTGGGAGAACAGTCTTAATTGTAGTTGCTTGGTTAATACAACTTCTTTCTGTATATAAGAGAACTCGCAATATACGTTTGAAAGTTTGAAGTATGATATAAAAAACTAAACATGCACTCCGACATATCACATCAGTAAAACTACCATAAACGATACTGTTACCACACCAACCACAACTACCACTCACCTGGTCTCTCTCAGGGATGTGTATGATACTGCGAACAGAGTCAGTGTGGCCCTTGTTAGTCTGTACCAGTTGATATGTCTGTGCCTCATACACTCTATTAAGAGAAACAAAAGCTTCAAGATGTAATTTTTCCATTTCTATGTCCACTTCCTAAGTCTTGCTCTCCCCACTCCCCAATCTATCAACTTCTACAGAAAGATGGTGGAGTGAGAAAAGATGCAATCATTTTATGTATTGTGATGGGATTTGCAAGTGCTTCCATCCACGAAACTAGCTGGCTGAGTTTCCCTAGTTTTGAAAAGTCATGCATCTTGTATGCAAGGGGTATGTATGCCTGTGTGTGTATGCAGTCTAACAACTCATTAATGCTAGAGTGCATGATGCCATCCAACAAAACTTGATACATTTTGGCTGACCTTCACAAGCTAGGAATGCTTTTTCACCAGGACCAACTAATTCTTGGCAAGAAACCAGTCAACATCTAATTAAGCTCACCATTTATACCAAGTAATAAACACTTGTCTGCCAAGTTGCTTGAGTGACATAACTGGTCTGTATCTTTAATCAGTGTAGTTCTTATCTTTAAAAAATATAAAATACATTAGAGTTGATTGTGAGACTGATACAAGTGTGTGTGGCGTCCTATCTGTTGACAATATGAGGAAATGTGACAAAAACAGTCTCTTTTATAAGCCTTTCTCATCCCATAATTGTTTATAAAAGATAGATTATGGCCATACAAACATGTGTTGCTTCACAGCAATGAAGTGAGACAACGTTGCACATGCATCTCTCAATCTGTCATCCCATGTGGAATTCTACACATACGTTATGTTGCATGCACCAATGTGTGTGTCTCTCTCTCTGTCATTTTTTTGGGGGGAGGGGGGGCAAAGCATCATAAGCTTGCCCATAGGGCCAAGATATGGCACTATATGTTTGTTGTTGTTATTATTATATTCTTCTTCTTGTTGTTCTTAACACCCCCAGTGGAGCACAGGGCTGCAACTATATTATTATACTGAATGAAATACTAAGTGGAAATATAATGCTTCACTCTAATCACTCACTAAGTTTTTGGCTATCTGAAGCAGCTGCTTTACATACATAATGCCTGTTTCTTTCCCCTCTCTTGTGTGGCATTTGCACATCTGAAGCTTGCATCTAAAGGTCATCCTGTCTTTTATTTTCTGTAGTTTTTTTTATAAATGCCATTCTATTGCATTTTTATGTGTCAAAAATAAGAGAAAATTGAAAGTACCACACACTTTATTTCTTTCTGTACACCTACGATGATGCAGCCAACTTTGCAGTCTATGCACAGTGCGGTGATTGCACTGTTTAAATTCAGCACCTGCTCACACAGATTCATTAAGGATCCTCCCTGCAACAAAATAGCACCTGCATGATGGTTCTTTGTCTTTTTTTATATCAAGGAGACCACACCCTCTCCTTTACAATGGATATGCACCTGGGGCTGTAGTTATGAAGCAAGATTAAGTCTTTGCCTGGGGCAACATGGGGAACTCAAGGACAGGTGTCTTGTTTCCAAAGTTAAGTGGTGTCAAGATCCCAGAGGTGTTTTACCCCTAGAGCTGTACGTAGTTATAATATGGTGGCTAAAGAAATATGAAATAGTGTTTGCAGGGTCTAGGCATTGCATTTTAACTACAAATACAAAACATGCACACAGATGCACAAAGAGGGTGGAGGAAACCAGATTAATAGAGAAAACCACTGACAGCCCTGTGAAACATATCACATCCAGAGAGCCACTATCAGACTCTAGGACACCCAATTCTCACTACCACAGTGAGAGGCACTGTAGTCCCTGTGCTACTAATACCTCCCCTCCCATAGCAAACTTATCAGTACTCCACTCTCAGAAAAGCAATCACTTAAAGACCTTCCATTTTACTTTACAAGTTAAGATGATTTAAGGAATAGTATTTGGCGCTTATAGCTGCTGTGAACAAGAAACAAACCTGACCAAGACTGTGTCAGCATGCTGCTGTGTGGCATATCATCAAAGGTACATAATTTATATTGATGATTTTCTTGTAATCTATGTTTGCTTACCCAGATGCGAACTGTTCCATCCTCAGAAGCTGTGACCCACTTGCTGCATATGTCATTCCAAGCCACACAATTTACCTCCCCTTCATGGCCTTGCAGGGTGTTGGTTAAGACCATGTGACTGCCCCTGGTGTCAAACTTGCGTATATACACCATTTTGTCGCTTGATGAGTATGCAAACTCATTGCTGAAAAATAAATATAAACTTTCATTAAAATGCCTCTGGCAGGAGAAATTTCTGCATATTTATCTGCCTTCCAAACCACTCCTACATCTCACAATGCTCAACTTCTAATTTAAAATATCTGCCAACCTATACTGCAGTGTATAAAGTCAAAAAGGTACTCACGTTTTAGGATTGTACGCCATGTCTGTGATTATCCCATCGCAGGCCAGCTGATTGTTTTCTTTTCCTTCATTCACGTTCTCGAATACAGCTTTCAGTCTGTCAGTGTAAACAAACAGAGCAGTCTCATTTATTCCATTCTTGAACTTTTGTTGGCGTACATGTTAGCAGCCTTCTATTTAAAATAGCTAAAAAAGCAGCAAAATTAGAAAAACTTTTGGCTTCATTCTGCTGTGATGCTGTCTTCTCTGTCACGACAACAGCGGCTTAGTCTTCCGAGAGTTTCATCCAATTCTACAGCATTTCTCTGTCAAGCCATGTGGTTTCATACTCTCCTATGCTTTATTGCTCTCAATGGTCATGGCAGGTTTTCTGTCTGTGCTTCTAAGCAGTGGAACTCTCTCCCTTGCCACATTCATTTTTCAGACTTCAAGGTAGCAAAATGCTTGCTCAAAACTCATCTGTCTAAAAAGTATGTTTGATTTTCCCTTTATATGTCAAGTATTATACATCATGACAATTTATTTTTACAAAGTACTTTTAATTAGTCAAATGAATTTTTATACTTGAATTTCTCATTTTATTCTTATTTTATGCTCATTTCTTTTTAGCTCGTTGATTACATGTTCTGGTGGCTGAGTGTTTTGAACACCACAGCATTTTCATTGTAAACTAATGTCTTTTTTAATATTTCCTTTTCTTTTGTTTCTATTTATTTGTAGGTTAAAGTGTAAACTATTTTGGCTGCATGATACAAATGTATCAATTAAATTTCTTCAATAGCACTGTTCTCTGCCTGTCCGAAAAGCATCCTATCAGAGAGTGTTAAAAGAAAAATACTGGACACCAGTCTATTATAGCATTCTAAACATGACTGATGAAGAAATATGAAGGAACCAAAAATGGGCCTAAAGTAGGACTACACAGAATATTCTCAGGGTTATCTTGCCAGTAACAATGTGTGAGGCTAAGAGCAGCAAGGAAAAATGAACTCTGCAGGAAAACAAAAAGTCTAAAAATTAAGTTTCGTTTCCTTTGATGTCTGTTCTAAGCCGGTGCCTACAAACAATTAGAACATTCTCTCATCTAAAATGAAATTTGCAATACAATTCTAAGCCATCAAGCACTTCAAATATCTGATTTCATCTCAACAATCAATGTTGCTGCCGCTGAACACCATGAAGAACACCATATTTCTTCGTTAGTAGCAGCATTCAACCCTGAAAGCTCTGATAACTTTAAACACAGTCTGTTAGGCCAGAGAGCTTCTTTTAGCTCCCATGCCAACGAATATTTCACTGCTATTCACCCTGATCAGCACTAAACTGGTTTAACCCCTTCTCTGGTCTTTATGCATAAGGGGCCAGTTGAATCCATCATATCATGAACTAATATCAGATTTAATCACAAAACATCTGCGAAAGATCGATGTAAAAATATGTTAAAATTTTATTTCCTTACAAAAGAAATTTAAATAAAATATAATAGAGCTTGAGTTAATAAAATAATAAAAACTTACTCATATTTTTCTATGTCCCACAGACAGATCCTTTGGTCCCAGCCACCTGACAACTACCAACATAGAAAGCGTAGCCACAGAACACTTGATCCACATGTAATTTTATGTAAAGTAGACTAATAAGATATCCTGTGACATACCTTAACACAAAGTTTTCTTATGGAAAAATAATTTGCCTTTTTAATTTAGGCTGGCTGATCATAATTATAGGCATGTTCAGTCCTAGACCTGATCCTAAAAAAAATGTATATCTTTAACTTTATTTTTCTATGAATACTAGGAGAAATATTATAACTGCTACATGTATTTACATTGTTTTCACTTAAGGACAAACAAATGCAGTGAGTCTTATTTAAGATGCATAGTTTAGTTTATTCCTTGTTACTCCTCGAAGAGCATAGGGCCACAACAATTTAAGATACATGACCATGTTTTACTTTGTGGAACTCATTCACTATGGTAACAATTGACATTGGTTACTGTAGTGGAGATAATGTCTGAAAACAGTTAACTCAAGGGTTTCTGGTGATAGATAATGTACAACTCACGACGTAAGTGCTTTCCTGTCCTTGATCACGGCCCACAAGAAGAAGGGCGGAAACGCAACTTATATGTTCAGCGAAAACACACTTACACAAAAGACCAGCCACCCGTTTGCTGACAAAATTCTTTGCCTGTAAATAAAAGTGTAGTGAAGACTAAAAAAAAGTCAAGATACATCATGGGGTTGAAAATATGTACAATGTCTCAGGTTGAACACTTAGCTCATACTTCATCCCATCATTTTTAACACGTTGACTGATGTGAAGAGAAAGGCAGCATCACAGCTCTAGCCAGATAGTGATTAGCAAGTTATTGTGCATTGTGCTTAGCAGAAAAAGATCCAGGGCACTTCATGTTTCATGCTCGCTTTGTTAGCCACAATTGTTTTCTGTTCTGTTGAATAATATAGTTTGTTTTGGAACATTTTGCAATATCCTACTGTTTGTCAACTGAAAGCATCATGTTACAATTGAATTGCATCCCTTAAGCAGCTGACAGTTTTGGGGGGAAATGATGATGAAATAAAGCACATGGCCAAGAAAAACAATGGTGGAGAGAGATCGAAATCAACAATAATCCTGACCACAAGGAGCATCATAACTACCCTCATACTAACCACCCTGACAACCATAAATACTAACCATCCTGAAAATCATAACTACACTCATACTAACCACCCTAACCATCATTATTACACTGATACCTGACCACCCCGACAACACTGAAGCTGAAATAGTAAATAACATAAATTCCATATGCTATTCCTGACTGTGCAGATGGTGATTCTAAAAGTGGTAGGTACAATAAACCTTTGACTAGACAGTCTGTTAACCATGAGTTTTGTGTAACCATGCACCTGTACAAAACCATTTTTTGAAAGTCCATTGTTATACTTATATATTTCTATTGAATTGATAAGAAAGTACTGTGTCGTGATAAATTCAGGTGTGAAAGTTGATGTCTACAACTGTCATCTTTCATCATAATTTTAATTTGTCTTCCTAGCACTAATATTTTTAATATTGGTGAAATTTTTGACTCCCTAGGCGATTTCTCAAATGTCAAAGTCAACAGTGAAGGCATTGATGTAGTGACAGGACCTGTAATAACAGGTAATAGTTAACAGTGGAGGCATTGACAGAGTAAAGGGACCTGTAATGACAGATGCTACTCTCTTTTTTTATGGCTTGCACCTTTCTTCACCTTTTTTTCCCCCTCTGGATTCTTGGGTGCATCCTCGGTTGGTGGTTTGGGTAAGGAAGACAAAGCAGGCAGAGTTAACTAAGTATATCTGTTTAAAGTTTACACAAGTCTGCCAACAAAACTGATTGAAAGACTCTACCTTAGGCTGTGCATTTTGAGGCAGAAGGACAGAACTTGGGTCTAACAGAATGCCATATTTCTCAACAAGTGTGTCAACATCATCAGGGTTCATCTGTTCCAGTGCTTGCACAGCACTGTCATCCAAGCCCCATAGGTCTGCAAAAATAAAATTAAAGGATTTCCAAAACCATCTATGCCAACACAATTTTAAAATAAACCAGAATGATCAAATCACTTAGAGGATAGATGAAACTTTGATCATTCAGAATGCAACCTACTGCTATGAAAATATATGTAATATTGCAGGGTGCATGACTAACACTGTTTTCTTGAATAAACTATACACACATAATGCTAATATATCTAATTATTTTCTCCAAAAAAATCTCGCTTTTTTATAACGTTTCTAAGTTTACTAACTTTTATACCTACATATATGTATATCTCACTTGGTTATGCATACCATACTGAAGTATTACTGGACTTGTAACAATAATGCAAATTTATGATGTGTGTACATTACAATAATCTGCTGTCTTCTTTAACGATATTTATATGCTACATTCATACAAACATTACAATACACTGCTGTCTTCTTTAGCTGAATACACACGTGTTGCTGCCTACTTAAAATAATGCAATATGTTACTATCCTTTTTAGCTAAATACACACATCTGCTGCTGGTTTGTTTTGGTTTGGTTTTTGTTTTTTTAAAGCTAAGTACATACATATATTGCTGTCTTCTGAAGCAGTTAGAAGACAGTCCAAGTTCTCTATATACAGCATTTGCATGATGGTCACATTAGCATGTTTGTATGCAGCCACCTGAAACAAATAAGAATGTCTTGACAGTCAAGAGACAAACACACTCAAACATCAAAAAAACTTCAACAAAAAGAAAGAGAAATAAGAAAGCAGGAGTTTAGGTGATATCAATAAAAATTTATGGAAGTATGGTTCTGATTATTTTTCTGTTTTTATGCCTTCATTGTCTGTCCATCTCTATCTCATAGCATTTAATCTTGTTAAGTGTTTTACTGATATTTCTGTATACTTCATATTCCTTGTGAACTTAATTTGCTAGGTACTGAACACTTTAAATGCACTTGTTAAACATGAGAGACATAGACAGCAAGTCTTATTTGCTCACTCACACCGTACTTTGTGTAAAGAAAAATCTCCCTTAGACCACACACACTCTTGCATCAGGCTGTAAGCTATCTCCATTTAAGTAAAGAGATGTCACCATGAATATTGTTCAGACAAAAAGTGTATGATATACCTCAGATGCAAGGAAAAGCTCTACTCACTGTTGGAATATCCTTCTGATCAAAAGCATACTGGCTTTGAGAGCGCTTGTTTTTTCCAACGTTCATAAAAACTGTAGGAGCGTTATTGTTTTCAAATTCTTCAAGAGGTCTGGTTCCAACTCTCTTTCTTTTCTTGTTATCACTCACTTGAAGTGTCTCCTTGCTGAAAACACAACACCTGTTATGATTCATGTACAGAATATCAACCCCACGGTGAAAGTAAATCCTCAGTAGCCGACAACTTCATACACCAAACTGTACAAATTTTTCTTTAATGTCTACCACTCCTGTCACATTTTTCATTCGATTTGTTGAGTCTTAGTATGTAAACTCAACATCAGTAACATGATCAAGACTGCTCATGCTTCTGTTCAACACAACATCACTTGCAAGGTTAAGATTGGGGATACAAAGGGTTAGGGATACAGAAATAATGTGAAGGATCTACAAAATGAAGCTATGACGAGCATTTACAAGCATGTACCTTGTATAAGGAGAAGCTATGATAGGCATTTATCACTATATGTTTAATGTAAGGAGACGTTATTTGAGGTATTCCACACATAGAGAATGGTCACATGGTATAGAGTCTTTGGATGGATGAGTTCATGACAGTTCATACAGCAGAGATGAGCCAGTTTCTGAACAATCTGTCACCTAGCTAGAGAAAAGCCAAAACTCTGTTGCAGGTGAGAAAGACAACATTATCTGTAGAAACTGAGGTCAGACAATTTTACTCCATCATTTCTACAATCCCCAAGTACCTATATAAAAAGGGGTTGGACTGCATGCGCTCCCATTTCGTGGTGATCCCCTCATGGTCCCCAGTGAAGATAAGGATGGGTTCTTGAGCGGCTGTGAACATAGCAGGATGAATTAATAAAATATTGAACAAGTGCAACTCTTCCCATATCTACATTGAAGGAACAACTACACAGCGAAAATAACTGCAAAGACTTACCCAAAAGGCTTCTGCTTGTCTACAAAAAGTTGTAAATGACATGAAACTGTATTGAAGTGTCTCTTCTGTTTATCTTTATAAAGATTGTAAATGACATAAAACCGTATTGGTGTTTCTTCTGTCTTTACAAAGGTCATAAAAACACAACTGAAGTGACCCCTCTGTTGTACACCTGTCATATGTTGTTCTTGATAGTTGACAAAGGTTTAGCCGATTAATCATCTTAGTGCAGAAATAAAAAGTAGCCAGCCAGAACTCCTTACAGATAATGGCTTCTCAGCATACTTTTGCTATAAACAATACAAATGCTTGTGCTATGCAAAGAAAATGAAGTAGGAAAAGTACAAGTGAATAAGAAAAATACAGGTATACACTCACTGAAACATATACACTCTAGAGATGTTCTAGTCTTGAGAGCCGTCACACAGGCCTGTACCTTGTACTTCCAAATGACCATCTGACGCCTGTTAGTGGTGGCTGAAGAAAACAAAATGTGGTTCTAATCCTTGAACTCGTTTTATGTTATCAATGATTTATATTTTTAATCCTTACATTCTACAACCACTGGTGTTAATCTTTACATTATAGCATCATTGTACATTGTATACTTTATACATTGTACAACCTTGGTGATCTCAGTCCTTACAATTTATCACTGATGATGTTCTTAATCCTTACATATGATCTTTGCTGATAAGTAAGGGGGACAAAAATGACTGGTCCTTTTTTTTTCTTCTTTAACTTCATTGGTCTTTTATGTTATACTCCACAAGTCACAAACTGATCTGGGTGAGAGTGATATGGGCTATGTGCTGAGGGTTGGGCTACTGATTTCTGCAAGCCAAGCCAAAAAGAATGCAATCATTATTTCCTTAACTCCTCTCAAATGTACAGTGACTGAACTTTGTTTGGTAAGGTTTAAATTCATATATTTTCTCGACAACTCCATATCAACATATGGTCTTACTCATTACTGTGAGGTAGGACATATGACAATGGTAATTTTGTCTCATTATCTATTTAAGTGAGAGGTAACTTTGTTTCAATGTATATCTAAGTATGTGTGAGTGGTAATTTTGTTTCAATGTATGTCTATTTAAAAAAGAAAAAGATTAGTAAGATGATTACTAAGATTCAAAAATATGAAATGAAGTATTGTAGTGCTGATTTTAACTCTTGGGATTACTGCTTCTTTATGATGCGTATATTAAAGAAGAGAGAGACCATCCAATGGTGAGTGAATCAGCAAAAATACCTAAGGTTCCGCTAGACATGTACTGTGGTTGTAATCATACCGAAAGCAAAGTTGTGCTCTGGGTAAAATCTGAGAATCTGCAGCTGGTACTTCTCTTCCTCCACGTTTTGGAATGTACCAATGAAGTCTGAGACCTGCTCAAGTCATACGCATGTGTATATACCAATCATAAGAATTCAAGTACACACATAAGGACATGCATTTGCAGGTCCATACATACATGCAGAAATGAATACTTTGCTTTCATAACAGTTGACTTCATTATCACACTTTGATATATCTAATGGTATATATGTATCTTGTACATCATTTATATGTGTGAGTATTTGAGTGCATGTGTCTATGCTGGTGTGAATCTATGTTTATATTATCATTGTGTGTGTATCCATTTTATGTAGGTGTGAAAATATTGAATGCTCATATTGCGATGTCTTATATTATTTTAGCATATTGAGCTCTCTGGTGTGTGAAGTGCAACATACTGTACAAGTAGTCTTATTGTTTATTATTGAGCTGTCATAAGACTTGCATTATCTCCTGACTTGGGATCATACAGCCAGGCATATGATGCACCTGAGGCAACCCATAAAGTCTTGTTACGTGGAATATAGCAAACACCAGTCACTGAGGAAGGAAAATTGTCCAGCTTGTGAATCAACTTTCCCTCAGCAGTCCAAATCTTCACCGTCTTATCATAAGATCCAGTTACAATCCTGCAAGAGAGAACAAAAAAAATAGAAATTCTAAGCACCCCTTAAGTGGAAGGTGGATAAGGTCTAGTGCTTAGGCAGAAATCACTAAGATACCTCTTTCAAACCATTAATAAGATATGATACTCAAAAAAGACTGAATAAAATATTCAAATAACTGTCACAGCTTTTCCTGTCTTACCAGGTATTCTCAATATCCTTGGCCATTAACAGACTGGTGATACCAGCATCATGCACCTGGTTGCTGCACACAGAGAACAGCATGCTGAACTCTGATCATAACATCATGCACCAATATTATGCACATTGTATGCAGTTGTGACACTTGTTGTAGAAATGGCTGTGTATTACTGTATACAGATGATTAAGTAGAGTACAAAAATGACTGATATGGAGTGCATTCACTGTGCAAAGCTCATTGCATTGCTGTAAGCAGCTCACTGCACATTCAGTACACTGTGCATTCTACATGTTCCTTGCATGTTCTATACAGCTCACACCATATTCAACATGAGTCACCGTGCATTCTACATGTTCACTGCATATTGTAACTCACTAAACCTTCTGTAATGAAGACTGGCGTAAGACAGGGTTGCATATTATCCCCGACAATCTTCTTGATGGCCATAGACTGGATTATGCGCATGACAACCCTAGACAACAACACCGGTGTCCCACACAGCTAGAGGATCAGGACTTTGCAGATGACATTAGTCTCCTATTTCATTGGCAACAACATGCACAAACCAAACTGAGTAAGCTAGCAGAGGAAGCAGCGAAGACTGGCTTAAATGTCAATTGAAAGAAGACCGAAGTGAAGAGGATCAACAAGAAGCTGAAACTTCTAATCCAACTTCAAAGAGAGAACATCCTGGAAACAGATCATTTTGTATCTGGGGAGCATTGTCAACAAGGACAGTGGAATGGACAATGACATCATAAGCCATACCAACAAGGCCAGGCATGCTTTCAACAGCCTACACCCCATCTGGAACTCTGAGCATTATCCTTCCGCAGTAAGATCCTCATCTTCAACACCAATGTGAAGGCAGTCCTACTGTATGATTCTGAAGCCTGGAGAGTGAAAAACACCATCAACAACAAGCTCCAGACCTTTACCAACCTATGCCTATGCCATATTTTGGGAATAAGGGGGCCTGAAAAGATCTGCAATAGCAGCCTGTGGAAAAGAACCAACCAGAACACCAATAGCCAAGACATCAAAAGGCGCAAATGGGGCTGGATAGGATGGTGGTTCTCAAAGTGTGGTCTACTGGTCCGCAGGCATAGGTCAGGTGGTCCGCAGCTGCAGTCGTCATATGTCAGCAAAGTGATGTTTAAAGTGATGCATTCCTTGCATTAACATTTTAATTACAAATAATGAGGTAGTTTTATGTCAACTTATTACTATACTACTGGCACAAAAGGACATTTAGTTTTGAATTGTAATGAAACAAATGCGGCAATTTAAATTTGAAATTCATAGTACAGACTGATTTTTAGGCCTTGGTGGTCCGCCATAGTTTTTACTTAAGTAAAGTGGTCTATGGTCCAAAATACTTTGAGAATCACTGGGATAGGACACACCCTGCACAAACCAGCTGACACCATTGCCAAGCAGGCACTTGACTGGAATGCTCAGGGGAAGAGGAGAGTTGGAAAAGAACAGTAGAGAGCGAAGCAAAGGATGTCGGAACCACATGGGGTCAACTGAGGGGGCTGCCTAAAACTGGGTCCACTGGCGAGGTGTTGTTGCACCCCTATGCTTCTCGAGGAGTAACAAGGAATAAACTAAAACTAAACTGCATATTCTACACAGCTCACACCATATTCAACATGGGTCACTGTGCATTCTACATATTCACTGCATGTTCTACACAGATCATTGTGCAATCTACACTGTTCACTGCACACTCTACACAGTTTATAACACATTTTACACAGACCAGTGTGAGTTCTACACAACTCATTAAGCACCATACACAGATCTCTGAACATTTTGTATAGGTCAGCCTATGCACAGCTCACTGTGCATTCTACATTACACACCATGCCAATTGCTGCACATTGTGCATAGGTCACTGAGCATTCTACACAGCTCACTACATCTTATAAACACCAAAGAGCCAGCATTCCACTAAAATCAACTAAGATCAATTTAAACAATCAATAAGTTAGTACTCACTTGAAAACAGGAACCAATTTGTTGTTTCCTGCGTACGAGTAATCATAGATCACAAGTTTCTGGTCAAAACTGTTTCAGAGAAAAGTTTCAGTTAACATTTAGAAGGCATTCCCTTTGCTAAAATATGACCACCTACTTTAAAAGGCCATTAATGTGAACAGGATGTTTACAGCTACAATAAATCAGTAAAGTACAGCATGATCACAGTACAAGCCATCTAACTGTTTTGCTGCACTGTCATTGTGACAGCAGACTGACATGTCACCTCAGGCACAGGCCATGTCATGCAGTTTAAGCAGAATAGTTTCTTGCTGTCATGACATCTCCTGTATCTCAGGACTTATTTCTGGAGTAAACACTGAACTTTCAAAGGCGCTAACAGCAGCATCTAGAAAAGTGAGCACTGAGCAGAGTGGTTGCTCACCCAGCTGAGTAGATTCTTGCGTCAAGGCATATGATGCAGGAGACAATATCCGTGTGCTCCTTTGCTATGAACAGCACAGCGCTCTTGACATAATGTCCACATTCCTTAGCTACATAAAAACCAACAGCAATGTTTAATTATCAGAAATGATGAAACAGAAAAATACAGTTTAAATTGAGAAAGCACATTGTACAATACTGCACATTGCAATAATTGCAAAAAATTTGAAACTGAATTCAGAATTCAATTAAATGACCATGAAACTTATTTTTATGTTTACATCTTTTGCTGTGTCTGTATGCATACATGTATCTATTCATGGCACACATGGTTTGTTAAAGTGTGTGTTGTGAAGGTTGTCAGTAGGTCTTGCATCTGATCTAAATAAGTATTTATGTGACCATCTATACTTCTTCTGCAATAGTTCAACTCACCATAAGCTAAAGGCACAATGTCTATGACAAGACATCCATTATAAAACAATATTTTAGAATAACTATTAGTAATAATTATATTATTAATAATAATATATTCTGGAAGTTTTGCTCATTATGAAATTACATTTTAGCTTCATAAAAACCACACCTTCGTCCAAGGCATACAGTCGAATCCCAGCATTTAAGCCACAGACAAGTTGGTGACGCCTTGGGTTGAATGCAAGACAGTAGATAGGTAATGACATCTGCAATCAAACAAAGTCATACCCTATACAAAAAAAAATCTGCTTCACCTTCAAATAAACATTCACCTTTTTTAAACCATAAGTGTTTAAAATAAGTTTCTGTAACAGGATTTTTTTTACATGGTGGGGTTGTTAGCCCTACCACAACCTATTTTACCTCTAGGTGAGGTGTCCACCTTAGTCGCCTCTTACGACATGCCTGGCTGGATGGCAGGGACCCTATTCTTGCAATGCTTGCTAGGCAGGAGAGAAAATACTGGGCTTCCAACGGAAAAAGAAAGAACAGTGGATCAGAGAAGAGACATGGAAGAAGATAGAAGAGAGAAAGTCAGCCAAACAAAGAATCAACAGCACCAGATCTGAACGCCTGAAGGAACAACACAGACAAAGATATGCAAAACTGAACAAAGAGGTAAAGAGGATGACAAGAACCGACAAAAGATATCACATAGAGAAACTGGCAGATGAAGCAGAAAATGCAGCAAGTAAAAATGACCTGAAGACACTGTACAAGATAAACAAACAGCTAAACAACGGGTTTAAGAACAGGGATGTGCCAGTGAAAGACGTGAACGGTAATGTCGTCGAGGGAGAGGCAGGAAAACTACAGCGCTGGAGGGAGCATTTTGAGTCAGTTCTGAACAGACCAGATCCCCCTCAGCTTGCAGACATCCAGCCAGCAGCTATAGACCTTGACATCTGCACAGAACCACCAAGCCTGGAAGAAGTGACAGCAGCAGTCAAGACAATGAAGAGCGGCAAAGCACCAGGGCAGATGGAATAACAGCAGAGATGTTGAAAGCAGACGTGAATGTGACAGCTCCCAAGCTGACTGAAATCTTCAGGCAAATTTGGGAATCAGGGCAGGTCCCTGTTGCGTGGAAGACAGGGCTCATCTTCAAGTTACCCAAGAAAGGAGATCTTGGAGACTGCAATAATTGGAGGGGCATAACACTTCTTTCCCTCACCAGCAAGGTCTTCAGCAAGATTGTTTTGTCAAGACTGACGGCAACTCTTGAGAAAGACCTCCGACCACAGCAAGCAGGATTTCGCCCTGGGCGATCCTGCTCCGAACACATCTTCATTCTGCGACAGATTCTGGAGCAGAGCAACGAATGGAACACACCGCTGTACATCAATTTCATCGACCTGGAGAAGGCTTTTGACAGCATCCACCGCGAGTCCTTATGGAAGATCCTGAGGCATTACGGAGTCCCTGCAAACTCGTTCAGGTCATTGCAATGCTGTACAGCGATTTCAAATCCCAGGTTGTCTGTGACACGGAGCTCACAGACCCCTTCAACGTCAGTACCGGGGTGAAGCAGGGCTGCATTCTGTCGCCGTTCCTCTTCATCCTGGCCATGGACTGGATCATGAAGACTTCCACCGACAGCGAGAGGAGAGGGCTCAGATGGACCATGACTATGACAGCAACAACAGCACTGGAAGACTTGGACTTTGCTGATGACATTGCCCTGCTGTCACACCGCCACCAAGACATGCAGGAAAAAACAAAGGCCTTCTCAGAAACAGCTGGAAACCTTGGCTTGAAGGTCAGCACAAAAAAGACTAACAGTATGAGAGTGAACGCCAGAGTCCAAGACAGCATCAAACTAAATGGAGAAGAGATTGAGGAAGTTGACAGTTTCACCTATCTTGGGTCCAAAATGTCAAACACTGGGGATGCGGAGGTGGAGATTCGAGCCCGACTGGCGAAAGCCAGTCAGGCCTTTGCCTCACTCAGGAGCACATGGAAGGCAAAAAACATCAGCCAGAAGATCAAGCTGAGAATCTTCAAGTCAAATGTGATCAGCACCCTCCTTTACGGATCAGAATCTTGGAAGATGACCAAAACCATCAGTAACAAGCTTGACGTCTTCCAAAACAGATGCCTCAGGCGCATACTTAACATCTTTTGGCCAAACACCATCACCAACGAAGAACTCCACCGAAGAAGTGAAACCGAGTCCATCACCACGCAGGTTCAACGAAGGCGTTGGCGATGGATTGGACATGTGCTCCGCCAGCAGACAGCAGACCTTTCCAGAGTCGCCCTACGATGGACTCCAGACGGCCGAAGAAAACGAGGCCGCCCAAAGGAAACTTGGAGAAGAACAGTGGAAAGGGAGATGAAAGGAAAGGGCTGGACATGGGGTCACCTAGAGCGTGTTTCAGCCGATCGACATCGGTGGCGGACTCTGGTTGAGGCCTTATGTGCAACCTGATGCACAAAGAGGAATAGATAGATAGATAGATAGTTTAAAATAAGACATGCATAACTTTACATTCATAACATTTAGTTTACTCTAGGTAGAATCTTGTACCTATTAAATAAGTATGATATCTTTGTCTTAAAGCCATTTAGATGGCGCACCTAAAAAAATATGATTTTGAAAAAAATCTGTATTAATCCTTTTCAGAAAATTTTTGAGTCTGCTGATGGTAACATTAGAACATTACCTAAAATGTCAACACAGACTAATCAAACAATCAATCCTCTCTGCACTGTCTGGCACATGAGGTGACAACAAGGGACGTCCATCTGGTTCTGTCTGCTGCTTTTCTGGGTGCTGTCTCAAGCGATAGGCCTCTGCTCTTGAGGTCTTTCTCGGCAGTTCACCTCTATATGTCTCTTTGGGCCTCTCTCTGCTCCTTGTTCCCTGTGATGTCCATTGCTGTTCTGGGGATTGAGTCTGGTGGCATACCGCACACATGTTCTAGCCATCGCCAGCACTGCAGTTGGATTGTTTCTGCCAAGGTGCACATCTCACAGCTCTTCGTTTGAGATGGTGTTGTACCAGAAGATCTTTAACACACGCTTGGTTTGGAACACTTCTAGTCTTCCAGCACTCTGACCCATATAGGAAGACACTAAGGACATTAATTGTTCGTGAAGATCCTAATCTTTGTGTGGATGCTGAGGCCAGTGGATCTCCAGATGGACTTAAGCATTGCAAAGGCTTGGTTGGCTTTGTTGATCCTTGTATCGATCTCAATTGTTCACCGTCACCTTGCTGTCCAAGTTCACAACTTTTTTTTACGGCCACTAGTGGTCTCCTGTTCATTGTGACAGGGTTATTATTCACCTTGTTACTTAGGACATTTTTTTCCAGTATTGACTCTGAGTCCTATCATGCTGGAAGTCTTACTTAGGTTTTCAGTCTTTTGTTGGAGGTCTTGGTGCCTATGGGATAATAGCCTGGGCATAGTATAGATCCTCCAAGACCAACACAGACTAAAAAGAACCAAATTCAACCACGCAAGAGTCAAAAATCGACAACAACCCTTATTTGATTCATCCACTACCCAAAGCAATTCAAACACTGATCTAAGTGAATTTGATCACAGCCATTGTTGATTCAACCACTGGCCTAAATTATCTGACCACCGACTACAGAAGTTACTATTCAGTTCTCATTGTATTCATTGTAAGCAAAATGAAATGATATTTTTTGTATACAAATTCGTCATGTGATATAGGTAAGTCAGTTGCCTTTGTTATCAAATGCAAAATAAATGCTGTTTGAAGTAGTGTGATGCATGGATACCAAGATATTTGTGAGAAAAAAAAACTTCCTTGCTTAATTTAATTGGCACAATGGCAAAGCAATCGGTATGGTATGGCTCATGGCTGCTCTTTTTAAATGTAAAGCATTAAAAATTGTGAAGATGTAGAAAACTTATTGGATTTACTTTCTCTGTCTCTCCCAAACACACACACACACAAAACAGACAAGAATGGATAGTACGTCAAATTTACTTTTTTCATGGCTGAATTATCACACGCTTGATGATTTGGTCAAGTCAACTATGTAGGCAGTGGTCAAATTGACTGTGGACTGTGGTTAAATCAAATTTATGCCGTGGTCGACTGATAGCTGAATTGACAAATGGTCAAATCGACTGACTTTCAATCATACTTGTCCACTGTATTGATAAGTTCACGTACCGGACTCCATGAGCCTTCTGTATGAAAGTATTGTCTGGTGCTAAAACCAGCACAAGCCAGTTCACTGTCCATAATAAAGTAGAACTGACATTACTCCAAATCTAGATTTTTCAAATTAAAAGAAAGTGAAAACGTACATATATCCTGTCTTGTAGCATGCCTCCTGGTCCCCATGCAAGAAGATAGCTATCGATACTAGCAGAAAATGTCACCTTCGCGTCAGTCCTGTGCGGCAAATACAGGAGTTATCAATAGCTGCAAATGATTCTGCACTAGAGCACCAATGTTAGAATTAAAGTTTCACCATTGATGAAGTTCAGTCATTAAAATATCGGGAATAAATCTGTGGAAACTAGTGACCACCTAACACTGTAACCATTTGCTATAAACCAGTTATAACGTAGGGTATTAAACATAGTTGCGTGTGTGTGTGTGAGAGAGAGAGAGAAAGAGATTATCATATTCTGTACTTTATAAACTGCATACTGTATTTGTGCTTTTGTGCACTCTGAGCCTCTATAGGGATATAGTACATACCAAAGTTACATTTTAACTATGTTTTCACAATCAGTCTATTTTTAATAAGGGCAGTGACCTGCATGTGTGTATGTGTGCCCTTAGTTTTACATTTGTGCATTCAAACATGAATGTATTTACAAAATATTAAAGGAAAATGGCAATGAAGTTATAATTTTGCTGGATAAGCAGCTACTGATACTGGTTACAAGATCATATTCCAATTTTGCATAGCAAATGTTTTTAGCTCCAGGCTGCAAATGAAAACTGGTTGATCTGCTTAATTATTACTGATCAAATTCTAGATATACATATTCTTGAATTTTGAAATATACATCTAAAGAGAAATCACTTACAAAAACAAGTCTGTGAATTGTGTTTTTGTTTTTTTTTCTAGAATGTAACCGACATCAGGTTGATCCCCACCCCCTGGCCACAAATGATTGTGTTTTTTTAATACAGTGAAATCTCTTTATTAAGACCTTCCCGATGACAGCACATTTTTATATATAGTTACGACCCAAAATTTTTGTTCACAGACGTATCTAACTATGTAAACACCACAAGCATGTTTAATTCCCTCCAAGACACTAAATCTGAGGGAACACTTTTCCAATGAGATTACAATTAAAAGTTAACTTATAAGTTAACTATATTGTATTGCATTTACAAGATTCAAGCCACTTATTATTAAAATTCTTATCGACATTTGTAAAATAGGCTAAAACTTCATTTTCTGCAATATCAGAAAGTAGACTTGTCATGGCAACATCTCACTGACATGTTTTAAGTACTGACTGCATTTTTTAATAATGTTAGAACTATTCCTTTATATTATTTTATACACAAAAAGCATTTTTGTGCTACCAACACATATGTAATATATAATTTGCACATTTTATATGTCAGATTTCAATTATGAATATAGTATTTCAAATAAGACCAAACTAAGCAAAGATTTACATTTCTTTAAAGTCTTACCAGTACAAGAAGTCAGTGACCCATCCTTTATGCTCAAGTAAAACTGCTAAAAGTTTTCCACTTTCTGCTTCAAATATTTTAACATAGCCATCTGTAAAACAGCATTATGCATAATATCTCTATATGTCAGTCTTAATAATTGTTACTGAAAATTACAAATTGCAGAATGAATATAAGTATAGATTGTGGCAATCAACAAAACATTTAGCTACATACCTTGACTGTGATGTTAAAATGTACTCCTATTTTGTGTGTTTATTTGTGTTTGGTTTCTGCATGGTCCTTTGGTTACCAAATAGAGAGAGATATATGGTGATGATGATGTGTCTGAACTATATGAAAGATTAAACAATTTCGAAGCACGTAGTCCAACATTCAGAAAAACCAAAACCAATCAACAACAAAAGAATTAGGATGAAAATGTACTGTGCTATTTCACTTTGCTCCGAACAGATAATTCAATAAAATAGACCAAATGTAGGCGTACCTTCGCAACCAACCATGATTTCCCTGCGTGCTGGATTGTAACCGATAGCAGTTAGGGAACGTGTGTGAACCTCGCGCAACATGTATTGTTTTTCCATCGCCATGATTCCAAAGAATATTTAATAACGCAGTTTCTCCTCCTACTGAAGATGGCTTGATACTTATATATATGAAACTGAAGCAAGGAGACTTTGCTTTCTTATGTTCTACGTCCCGATCTTTTTACCGCCATTGTTGTATTTCATGGCAACAGCGCAAGGTCAGAGTTCGCTTCCGGTTTGGTGTACACAAACCTTATTTTTACGCCAGTCTGATGGAGTTTTATCCTTGCCATTCTGTCCCCTCCCCACCAACGAATTTCCTCATCCTCTCTAAAAATCTGTAACATAGGGTTTAATCTAAAAAGCGGTTTAGCGCAGGCTGCGTGAATGACAATATTTTTACTTCAAATGTAGCGATTGCCATGTAGAGAACCAAAGAGGAAGAGACATGGTAGTGCATACTTTTAAGTAAGGTGACCAGACGTCCCGCATTTGGCGGGACAGTCCCGCTTTTGACCTCGTGTCCCGCCTGAATATCGGGCGGGACGCCCAATGTCCCGCTTTCTGGCTTTCTGGCAAGTCCATCAAATGTCCCAGTTGTCTTTAAAAATCACTTTTTTCGGCGTTTTTTGACGGTGACGACACCATCATCGGCACGTGTCCCGCTTTCGCCCCCGAAACGTCTGGTCACCTTATTTTAAGTCTTGCCCATGCCATGGTACCTCCATGTCTTGCCAACAAACATTTACTCGAACAGTTTCATCTCTCAGTTCTGTTAGCAGGTAAAACACAGGATGCTAACTCGGCTTAGTCTTAATCTAAAAATCTTCCCATCACACTTTCAGACTTAAAATTAAGAAAAATGCAAATGACAGCTCTGCAAGATAGTTTCTGGTTCTTCTTTATAAAGCTGGTTTACAACAGGCATTGCACAATACTTTTAATATCAGAGTACATGAGTCATTTGTTCACAGTGTAACTTCATTTGTGTTGATGAAAAAAAGTAAGCATCTGGGTAAATTCAGTTTTACATCAAAATCATTTTTTTTTCATCATTATAACCCTTGAGTGAAACAGTTATATTTCAAGCACAAAGAATGTTCAGTTGAAAAATATAAAAGTATGCAAAACTTTCAGACAAATGAAGAAGTGATTCTGAATATTTTGTTCCTATAACTAAATGACCATCTTTTGAAAACTGATTTTGCAGCATGTTTTCAGATTCTGATTAAGCACATGCTGAACGTCTTCTGTATTTTTGAAGTACTTCTTCTTGTTCCTAAAAACTCCCAGTGGAGCACAGGGCCCCAAGTTTTTTTTCCAAATATTTGTCATTTCATTAATCATTGCTTCCCTTTTTCTGGGCACACCATTCAATTTTGCCTTTCTCAAGGATACTGCAGTACCCATTGTAAGTAGTAAATTGTGAATGTTTTGCACACAAAATATGATTTGCTTCAGTGCATAGTCAGCAGATTTTGTAAAAGAATAATTTTTCTAGGTCAAAGATCACACAAAATTAGATGTTATGCAGAGGAAAATGATCTCTGCCGATGAAGTTTGCAAACTTTGGTAATACAAATTCATTTCTAAATCAAAGCATGTTACTCTTAAAGTACAAAAAATACAAAAATCATAAAATCGCTTTGTTCATAAATATACCCAAATAAAATGCTAAAATCAGTACTTTATAAAATAAAAAATAAATAACTAAACAAAAACCAGTGATATGAACAGGTATGACGACTGCAAAGATTCCAAAAATACTGTTTTCACAAATAACATATAAAGGAGAGGATATTAATCTTTAGATGAAATGGTAGAATCCTTTTACAATGTCCTGTCCAACAAAAGGAGCAACATTCTACACTATTAGGGCTTTTGCAAGATATGAAAATGTAGCATGAATGTAAAAGTTATTTTAGGGCGGCTAAAATTGTAGCATTTATTACAATAAAGGATTAAAGAGAAATGCAGATGAAAACATGCTTTTCTAAATTCAAAAAAATCTTAGTTTCAGTCACAACACTATGCACTATAACATTCTTGCAGATGGGCTTTTAAAGCACTGAGACACTGTTCATGGTAATACCTTGCTATGATCACATTAGCTGCCAAAAACTGCCACCATCCAAGATCAATGTTTCAATAAAGTTTGTAGATGGAAATCATTTTTTATATGGTTAGGGGCATGCTTGCCTACTTTACCCCTACTGGCAAACTTTTGATGCAGCATCTCTAACAAAGACACTAGGTAAAGTAGGATATAAAGTGGGTACAGAGGAGTTTTATCCAGGCCAGTATCTAATCATGGCAAAGCAGCTGACAGTGTAAATAGGTGTCGTATGCAGAGAAAATAAAAGAGGCCTGAGGTGAGATCTGAACCCACAACATCCCTGCATTGGTGACAAACTCAAGTTTATGTAATGAGTGGTGCAATAAAGTGTATTTGTTGAAGCAAATGGCTAACTTTGCCATAAAGAATGATCAACAGAGGGAAAAATCTGGCTATTTTGGTCATTCTGCTATCTTGATGTTTGATAAATTTTGGCAGATGAACACAGATGGACAGTCAGATAAGGCAGATGGTGGCTTTATCATTCTTCGTCTGTCTCCTTTTACAACACTTTTGGCAAAAACTAAATGTAAGGCAAAAATCAAGGCAACCAGTTCAAAGATTGTGGGTTTATAAATGGGAAGCCTGGATGAAGGGGACTGCCTGAGATTGTCTGCATAATACACTTGCATTTTACAGTTGGATTACTTTCACAAAATTTCCCTTTCATAATAAATGCAAAGATTATATACAAAAATCATCAATTAAGTATAGAAGTTTATACCAAAAGAGGATTAAGTCCCGTGATAAGGCAAAATAAATTTATACTCTTTAAAGCAGAAATGGCACATAAGATTACCCGCTCAAATAAAACTATTCATGAGGCTCTTCCACTGTACTTCTATTTTCCTGCCTATTGCAAATAGTAATACATATGAAACAGAGCTAAAGGGAATGAATGTCAATCGTTAAAACTTCCTGCTTAGTCTACCACAACCATGTATCAGTGCTGCAGGAAGAAAATTATGCATAAACCATGAAATTCTGCAAATCAAAAAACACTGAATTGTGAATTAATTTAAAATGACAATGTTTTGATTAAATAATAAGCTCATCAGCAGACAAATCACAACCATAAAATACTGATTTAGTCCCATGGCAATACACCACACCCTGGAAAAATGTTTCATCCACACCTGGTTGTGATTGGATGAATCTAAGGAATGGATGGAAATCTACTGCAGGTATGAAGGATGCAACTGACCTTTCTTATTGTATATAAGGAAATGTAGCAATATATAAGAAGACCCATTTTTGTACTAACCACACTGTGCCTTTTATATGTCACCATAGTTGTAGGAAAAGAAATTATAAACCGATCATCTCTGAGCATCTGTCAGAGATCAGGGTATTTTTCTAACACAACACACACTAAACATCATGGTTATGCAATCTACATATGAAGATGCAAGCCTCAGATTTTGAAAATACAAAATCTTGTCTAATTTAAATTTAGAAAGTAAACTGCACATATTATGCCATGAGACTTAAGTTGTATAACCTATTTTCATGAGAAATATGCACTGTCGTCATCAACTATGTAGGATTAAAACTCTCTATATAGTTATCTGTTTTTCAAAGACAGTAATTTTGATTTTCTATCCTTTAGGATGTTGCTTCAATAACTAAAAGTAGAAAGGCTAGAGATGATTATTCGTTGTTTTTGTTTTTTTTTTTTTACTTCACTAAAGAAGTCATGTCTGTGGAAAATGCATAATTTTAAAATCTTTGAAATATACTCTTGACCTCTCTATTCAAACCTTAAAGTTTTATAACATTACCTTACTCTAGACATTGGATACAATGACAGAATTTAGGTCAGTAGCCAACTTACCTGCTAGAGGCTCAGAAATTTACTCAGGTGCTTGTTGCTCACATACCATGACATCATAATTTTGGCTAAACAAACTCCAACATATTCTGTGATGTTAATTGCTAAAATTGTTCCTGTCAGACAATATAATGTAATATAATAGGGTTTAGAGTCCCAAACATTACCCCATTACTGCAAGGTTGTTTTTATTTTATAAAAGTTTTATTTGAGCTTTTATTTTTTGCAATAACATAGATTCTTTTGGTGTTTGAATTGTTAAATGATTTTTATTTTGGTAGCAAAATAACAACATACATTGTAAAAATAGAATAGTACAAAAATCTGGAATGTTTCAAATTAAAAGATCACAAAATGTAGATTCATATATGATATGTCTCAAGTGGTTTAGAAAAGAAAGTATGCCCCCACATGATATGTGTCATCCACAACTGAAAAAAATATATATATAAAAGGTAAAAAAAAATGACATATGTCAATCTCAGAATATTCACTCTGACATTCGCAGCCCCAAACATGCCTGTATACATGCATTTACACACAATCATGCACATGCACGTATGTATGCACATGCACGTGCAAAAACCTATATGCATTAACTGATGTTCACATAATGTACAAGAGGAGATAATGCACACACAAGTGAGATAATGACATGACACAGCTGCAAATTTGGCTGACAGCTAAAAATCCCATTCCCTGAAAATGACAATATTAATATTGTTGTCACACAAGGGATAAAATCAATAAAAGTAGTCTCTCAGCAGTAGATGATCTTTTCAGATTCTTCTGTCTTTCCAGCTACACTCTCTTTTTCATCTGTTTGTAATCTTGCTCGAGGCTGCCGTACATGCACTTTTCTACCTGTTGCTTCAGCTGGATTGCCCATCTTAATCATCTTTGTTTGCATCTGTGACACTACGGCCTGATCTGCTCCTCTGCGAGACGGTAAAGGCGGACAATTTCTCTGCGGGGCAGGAGGGATCTTTTGATCTGTCTCAAGCACCTTGGCAGCACCACTATTTGTACCATTAGCTGCTGTTGGATGATCTGACATTCTCTTCTGCTGAGGAAGCTTCAAGCGTGGCTTAGGTGAGGCTGTATAAGCCACAATGGGTCCAGCATCCATGGTGTCTGTTGTGCTGTTACTGTCATTAGGGTGTCTGGTCAGTGTCCTCGGTGCAGAATGATAGTTTAGCAAAGGCATTTCCTCTTTACTTTCTGCAGTTTCACGAATGTCCTTCAAATCTTCCTCATTCTTCTCCCTGTTGTCATCTCTTGACCATCTGATTCGATTTGGATTATGTCGACGGCGGTTGATTATTTTTTGGGAAGGAGCCAGTGAAGTTTGTGGAAGACGTTTAGTTGGTGACTCCACCTTTTCCTGCTCATCCTGTTCTTCACGAATGTCACCACGACTTCCCCAATCGCTATAGGCTTTTTCCAGTGAATCCTGGCTTTGGCTTAGTTTGGCAACGTGGCTCCACGCTAAGGAACCAGGGGGAAAGCTACCAAAGAACATTTTTTTTTATATTTTGAGCAAGAACATCTCTAATAATAATACTAGTAGATTAAAATATACTTGTTCCTTACAGAGAAAGCTTTAAGCACATTATAACATTACAAAAATAGTATAAGAAGTGAACAAGTATGCAATAAACAGGGTAGAGAGAACGACCACCAGCACACCATTTGAAACTGGTGAAATAAATGTTGAACCTGACTTGAAGGGGTAAAAACAAAGGTGGTACAGTATTAAAGGAGAAGGGGAGAAATCCGCTAGAAAGAGGCAGCCAGTTCATCAAAGACATTCTAATCCTGTATGACCACACAAACACTTGAATGCAGAAGTAGTATGTCATTGTTTTAGTATCAATCATAAGTGCATGACTTGGAAGTTTCCTAATACTATCTCACCTGTTCGCATTGTTCAGATCTTCCATGCTTGCTTGGAGCTGCTCAGTGGCCATGAAGACTGCATGTTCCAACATGAGATTAGCAGATGCACGTTGCTGATGCGACAGTTCTGCAAGTTCTCGCAGCTGTCGAGACTGGCGCTTACCTGTTTGGTCTACAAGGCGTGTAAAATAGCCATTTTCAAGCTTCAGTAGGGCATAAGATGTGTCAAACTCCACCACTCTTCCATCACTGAACACCTGCATTCAAAATTAGGAACCAAAAAAGGTAGTCTATTGCCTTATGGATGTAATCACAAATGCCATAAAGCACTAAGAACTGAGAATAGACATCACCAACATAAATGCAGACTAAAAGCACTTGGTATTTTCACTTCTTAAGCCCAGAATACTTTGAACATAAAAAGGTCATTTCATTCAATTATTTTTATTACTAAATAATTGATTCAATCTTTATATTTCTGTACCCAGTTTCTCTTGTGATTTACTTGCATAATAACAAAACCAAAAGAGAGGTCTATAAGGGAGACTTTAGTTAGCCATTTAGACCCAACATTTAAAACTTTGTGGCATTTTAACATTTTGAATTGTTTAAAACTCCGATCTATCATGGCTTTCACAGGTAGACTAGGAAGCTGAAAATGGTCATCTTCTAAACATATTTTTTTCTCTGTCTGTGTGTGTTGCTGTGTCTGTGGAAAGAGATAAGATACTGATGTAAAAGTTCTGAGCAGTCAAGGCTTATAATAGAAAGACAGCACCCTGTATACAGTCATGAAGTAAACCAAAACAAAAAATTTCAAGGACAACAATATCTAAAAGTAATATTACAGGACTATTGCCTGACAATGATTTGTGCTGGGCAAAGAATAGCCATTGTGGGCAAGAAAATATCATCTTACCATCACCCTGTCACAGTCCATCACAGAGACTATCCGGTGTGTGACTATCAAAACTGTATACTCAAGGAATCTGGCTCGCAAAATTCTCTGAATTTGGTCGTAAACTCTGCAGAACAGAAATAGCAGCTGAGATAACTGAATGACTTGCAGCATGATGAAGGAGGTTGGAAAAGAATGGTGGGAAGAGAGATCAGGAACACTAACTCTGACATCAAAGTAGAAAAGTACAAGCAGAAGAGGCAGTTGCATACACTTTTCTTCTTGGATTATAAGATGACACAACCTGTTTGGCTAACCTGGTATCCGCGGAGACTGCTGCTTCCTCCAGAACCACAATCTTCGTCTGTTTCAGTAGGGCTCTTGCCATGTACAGCAACTGCTTGTGACCTACATCCAAAAAGCAGGGGACATCATCAGCTTCTGCTGACAATCCCCCCTTTATTCCTTGTATTTTATCACGGAGTTCAACACGTCCAAGAGCTGCCCACAGCTGGTCATCTGAGAATAGGTCACTGGGATCTAAGTTTTGGCGAATAGTACCAGGGAACAAAACGGGATCCTAGGAAAAAAAAACTGGTCATGTAAATATTATCACACTTTCAACAATGTGAAACAAGTAAAAAATAAACAGCCTGATTTTCCTACACATGACAGTTTTTAACTAGATTGTAACGACAATACAATTTAGGTTTTCTGAAGGTCTACAGGTTAATTTACCTTTGATATAACTGTGATGTTTCTTCTTAGCTCCTGTAGCCCAATCTTCAGAACATCAAAACCATCAATAAAAATCATGCCCTGAACATGTCCAAGCCGAAGCAAAGCAGCAATGAGAGAGTATTTCCCAGAACCAGGCTCACCTACGACCCCTATCTGAAAGCAGAGTAAGACATGCAGTACTGTGCTCCTTACATTAACATCAAGCCACTACAGCTAACTTATGGTGGCCTATATATAGCAGCCTAAGTTCTCCAGCATTTTTCGATCCTGAAAAATATCATCAAGCCACTAGAGTTTGTGACATGCAGGCTCAGTTCTCCAGCATTGTGCTCCTTAAAATAGCATCAAGCTTCTACAGTTTTACAAAAGAAATGGCATAAACAACCATTAAACAATATGTAAATTCACACAGTATTTTTAATGTGATCATTTAACACAAAAAACTGCTAAGCTGTAAAATATAAACTACCATTTTAAAAAATCTTTACTATTAAAATTTCTTTCTTTGAGTCCTTACCAGATGACATGACTTTATGGAGTTCATTCTAAAGCTACAATTCAAGCTTTCCGCTCACAATTGGACAGAATTGACCAATGAACATCAAACTCAACCAATTCACCCCCATCCCCTGATCCTGTCCATTTAGCCAGTGAATTTGCCTCTCCAGTTTTTCACTGGAACTGTGAAGAGACCTACAGCAGGGAGATGGGAGGGAACTAGTGTCTATTTCATCTGGTAAGTACTCAAAGAAAGAAATTTTACTATCGAAAGGTGTTTCTTCTTCATGCTGTACCAGATGACACAACTACATGAAGAATAAATAATGGGTGGGCTGTCCATCAAAGAAAGGAGGCAACTGCAGAAAAATCTTAGAAATATACCTGAATTGCAGCTGGGCTGCAGACCAGTCAGCCTCTCTATGTTGAACTCTGGAGCAGCGAATACAGGGTAAGCTGGATGAGTCATTCTGTGGGTGACAACCTGAGCTACTGACATGCTCCCAACTGCAAAGTCCCTCAAGTAAAACCTAATGGACATGAAATCGGACTGCCAGCCTATTGCCTTAATGATTTCTTGATAGTGTAAAAAGGTTAGGCTAGATGGCATGAGTAGGCTAGGCTACTTTAGCTTGAACCTTATGTGCTCTACAAGATCTGCCACTCCTGTAGGATGTAGATCCTTTGAGACAGACATACAAGCCATTTACCAGGTCCTGAAGCCTAACAAATTCATGAAGTTCCTTTCTTGGAGAAGGGTGCAAAGAGACCTCATAAAGATGCAACAAGGGGAGCCTATTCTTGGCCCCAAAACCTGCATGTGTTAGGAGGGAGTCCGAGCCATCAGCCAGAAACTGCAGACAGGATGGGTCTGTTGAAAGAGCAGGAATCTCCACACAGCCAAACCTACGCATTGCCATATGAATGCATGTAGAGAAAGCACAAAAGCAGTCCCATTAAGGGTATGTGCCCTGCTTATTTTGAGCATGTGAGCCTAGGAAGACAAAAGCGTCATTAATCAGTAGATAAAAATAATGACACAAAGGCATGTGAGGCTGCTTCTTCTTGCTGAAAAATTAATATGAACCAAACGAGGTTAAGCAAACAAAGCCTCCATGTTCACTGGTCTATTTTGGCTAATCAGGAGCAGACAGCTAGAATTGGGTAGTGAGTAGGATGAACTCCACATAGTCATGTCATCCTGTACAATGTAAAGAATATGTGCCCTTCACCTATACAATTCCACACCACAAATGCCAACACACATTATGTTACATAACATGATATTATGGCGCATCATTATCTAACCTTCTCCTTGCTCTTGATGTGGATGTTAATGTCTTGGAGGATAACCACTCCCTGTGGGCCAGATAGCAGGTTTGTGCTACTGAACGTGATGGAGCCTTGATTGGGCCAACCATCTGGTGGAGGTTTGTCAGAAAATCTTGGCAGGTCTTGCTCTAGTTTGATGACTGACAGAGCCTGGCTGATTGATACCACCTATTCACATAAAACATCCTCCAAATTCAAATGATGACTGTAAATCACAATGCACGTGCACTTAGCTAATTAAATTGTATCTAATTTTTTCTGTTGCATTTCCATACTTCACCTCTTTTCCTATCAAAAAAATATGGAAAAATCATATGGGCAAGCAGTTCTGCTCCACATGCAGATATTCTGAATGGAAATCATAAGGGCACAACAAGCATCTACTCACACAATTGTGCAATTCCGCTGACTGTTCAATAAGAAACTGTGTGGGCAGGATGATGGTGACACAGTAAGCAAGTGACAATGCCAAAGGCCCCTGGCTCAAGCCTGCCATAAACACAAGTTTTCAACCAAGGGAAAAAAAGAAGTCATACATTTATTACTGAGAGCTCAAGATTTATATGTCCAACTGACCCGTGACAATTGTGACAAATGACCAGTGACAATTACAAAAACCTCTCAAACCTTCCTCCTCATTATCAATGTTGTCATCATTATCATCATCAAGCTTGTTAATGTTCATAGTGCCTGTCTGCTTGTACTTTACAAAAGTATTCTACATACTTAAGTATAATAACACCTAAAAATTTTGTTTTCTATGTATTTTTATTCATTAGAACAGTTATAAAAACTGCTGCAATATTTCTTTTAATGACACATGACAAAAAGACTTATTAATTAATCAAAGCCTGCCAAAAGAGCGAAGAAAAAAACAGTCTACTCACTTTCTGTGAGAAAAATGCTGAGGTAGATGACAATGCTGCTGTAGACAACAAGAGTGAAGGCTGAGTAGAAGGACATGCAGCAGCGGATACACACCCCCAAGAAGTTTGCCCATGTTAGCTGGTTTAAATGTGCATCAAAAGTTTCTATGAAGAGTTCTTGACACTTGAAGGCACGAATTGTCTGAAGACCTTTCAAACTATCCATCACATTCACAAGCACTGGTTCTGTTGCTGTAAAGACAAGACTGCTGGTTATGGAGGGTTTCTTGCATAATGTTCTCCAAAAAAGATGTTTAAGAGCCTAGATGTTTAAACAGGGATATTTTGGAAGTGGTACTGTAGTGTGAAAGAAAGCTCCCATTTGGCTGTCTTATTAGTACTGCACTTTTTGATCTGTTGTGTAGTGCTTTGATCACTTGGACAAGATGCTCTTCCTGAATTTTCCCATTACTTAGCATATCCCCATCTTGCTAAATTCTGTCATAAGCCGTTTTTTTTTTTAAGTCAATAAAGTTGTTACTGAGATTACACAAGTGCAGTAGATGTTTCTCTATCATGATGCAACAGTTAAAGATCTGCTCAACTGTCTGGTATGAAGCCAGTTCTTCTGCTAGCAGCTCCTTTGCAGTGGTGCTGATGTGATTCTGATTTTGCTTTCAGTGGCTAATTTCCAGTCACATATTTTTACTTATACAATTCCTTTTTTTATAAATAGTGTTTTTCTCACCACACTAAGGACATCAGAAAATCTATCTGTGGCCAGCCAGCCTTACCTGAAAATTTGAGTTTTCGGATTCCCTGCAGCATATAGCCTCCAAACACATGTAAAATCACCATGCATACCAGAAGAGGTACTACAGCCAAAACTAGCCAGGGGTTGACAACACATGTGAGAACAACTGGTGCAAGCACACGTAGACAAGTCTGGAATGGCAGGACTGAACATGAATTTCAAATAAAGAAGCTATGGACAGAGTAAAATTTGGTTGCTAGGTGGGAAGAATTTTAGGGACATAGGTAGCATTTAAATGAAGACAAAGTTTGGGTATAGCAACTATATTAGCTCAAAACAGTACTGCAAGTAGCATTTACTCTGGCACAGATGTATGATACACAAGGTCTATAAAGATAAAGAGACAACATGAAGGAAACGGATGACTTTTATGTCCTATGGCTCTTGAAGACCTCATGAAATATGGCAAACAATCCTGACAACATAGTATGGTGATCATGACAACATGCACAAAACTTAACACTTGGTTTTTCACAGATGTTTGACAGATAAGTCAAAACTACCAGTCAGGAGGTTTACACACTTTTAAATTAAATAGAATGAAATGCTGCAGTTTTTTCACACCTTTTTCTGTTTTTGTGTGTGTGTGTGTGAGCCTTCATGTCTGAAAGAGAGGAGGAGAGGAAGAAATGTGCAAATCTCACCTCAGCAGTCAAATAAACCAGAGACGGCACATAGGTATCAATGAATGCCAGATGATGGGTAAACGCCAACAATATCCCATCTAGAAAATCAAATTACAAATACTGTAACCATTCAGTCATTCATTTGCTTGGCTGGTACTGTCACTGGTGAGAGAAACTGGACTAATGCAATGGCTAATGATGCATAGCACTATCTTGAAATATTGTGATGTTAACATTAAATCAATACAAAGGAAATTCCCACAACAAATGGCACTGAGAGATGTATTGAAAGGTACAAACAATGCTTTAGCAAACTAGCATTACAACAGAAAAATATTTCTTATCTCAATTCGCCTCTGTGTTTGTTAATCACTCTAAGATTTGCAATCAAAACACATCCACACATACACAAAGCTACAGAGGGAGAGAGAGAGAAAAGGGGAAGATGTGGAAACATAATTTCAAGAAAAAAAATAGAGAAGACTATTACCTGCAGCATACAGGCTAAAGTGTTTGATTTTTGCTCCAAACAGTGAAGTTAACATTCTGCTATGAAGGAAGTCTGAGCAGGTTGTACACAGCTGTGTTATGCCTACCATGAACATCAAAGCAACTCCCACACCTACAGCTAGTAGAATGACGTATACAAGCAGCTGACTGTCCATGGCTACTGGGGTCACAACCTCTGGTGTGTATGACAGGTTCTGTCTCTCCATCCTTACAAGACCATGGAGGGGTAAAAAAAAACAATCAAGGACATCATGGGTACCCAATGTTATTATGTACCTTAATGTTACACTGACACTAACAAGAATGATGATGGACATACACTCTGGACCTATTATAATAATAATAGATGTGCAGTTTACATAGCTTAGAATCATGCTCATAAAGGACCATGGGCTCAATGCTTAACACAAAAACTACATCAACATGTAATATATGAATGAACGGAAAGATGGGCAACAATGAGGATAACGTCAAAAGATAGCGAAAAAAAAGAGGTAGCAGTAACCATAAAGAGTAAACTTTAAAAAAAAAAAGGGTTATCCACAAAGGGAGATCAGACGGATAGACTAATTAAAAGATACAAGAGAGAGAGAAATGGGTTAGTAGTGTTACTCATCTATAATCTTCTCTTGAAAGAGTTTAATGCACTTACAGAAATTCTGTAATGCAATAATATAAACATCTGAAATATGGCACAGAATAATTTCTGCAATTTTGAACTTTAAATTGCAATTTTTGTTTGCCCTTCTTTTATCTTTCTATGATATTTTTTAAAACAGATGAATTTTGTGCATACATAAGTGATTTTGAAAGTCAAAGTGATTTTCTGAATGACTTTAAAAGTAATCTACAAAATATATCAAAACTGATAAAGATGCAAAAATGTTGCACTTTTTTTTTTACTTATAGCCTTCCCATTGCCTTAAAACAGACTATCAGCGAAAAAAAATAGTTCAAATGGCTGCACCACCAGATATCAAAAGATGACCTTACCAGCTGGACAACATCCAGTCTGAAGCTGATAACAGCATCTGAAGTAAAATACAAACACGTGAAAACCACAACCTCATTTTCAATCTTTTCATCGTAAAACCATTTAAAAATCAATGTGAATTTCTTCAAGAATGCATTCATTTTCACACAGACAAAGCCTTACTTGGCCATCAATGAGTTACTTATAATTATTCATTTTAAAAAAGTGTCAAAAGTGCTAGTAATGAAGATTAACACCATACCTAGTTTAAGTGATAATGGAAATGTACCTGTCCAGAAAGGCAAAGTAGCACAACAAATGGCAGAGCCATGCAAATGGTCTTTCCACTCAGAAAAGCAAGAAATGTGCAAGCATTTGACTGCGTACATGCTGTCTCAGCTTCTGCTGTGTTGTTTTTTCCATACCACATCTTCAGCTATCAGTTTAAGGAAATAACAAAAATTTACTGAGAACAACAAAGACTGTACTGTCAATGGTCTGTATGTGCATGTGTGCGTTTCAACACAAAAATCTAGCTGCAGGATTAATTACAGTCAGACCTCACTAAGTTGAACTCAAGGGATCCCCCAAACAAACTCGACTTACCAAGTTTTTGAGTCATAGAAAATGGCGTAATAGGCGTACGTTGATCACGGACAAAATTTTTTTCCAGCTTAGTCATTCTGACCATTTATTATATTAATATTTTATACATATATATGTAGGCTACATACCAGGTCATACATCTACAGTATGTTCTATTGAACAGTTGAGACACTCAGCAGTTTAGCAGTGAACACTCATCGTGGAGATTCTCAGTGGTTTAGTAATGAGCATTGTTGAGACTCCCAGCAGTAAAAGAATAAACACACATTGTTGAGACTGAGGAGTTTATATTTCTACACAATAAAATGTTACTTAGATGCATACAGCAATTTAAAGGTGGCATTTAATGACCTGACTGTAAATATGGTTGAGCAAAGAGATCAAAAGCATAAATTAAAGCAATTCACCTTGACATGGAATTCTTCCTCTTCTGCTTCAATCTGTATCCTATGAAAATTCTGTCTCTGGTCAGAGTTCACAAACTCTTTCATGTCTACTTCCCGACTTTGCAGTTCCTCATATGATCCAACATCAAACAAGGAACCCTGCAAAAACATAGGTTTAAAATATTTTAAAAAACCCACTAAAAATACCTGCCTAAAATAAACTGACTAAAATAAAAACTGGCAGTGACCTCCTATATTACTGATGGTCAAAGAAAATAATATAACCACCAATCTGTTTCAAATACAAGAAGTTTTATTAGTTTTTATGGCCTAGATCTATGCATTCAACAGCTACCGTTATCAACAAATACAGAACTGGAAGATTATCTTTTTTAAGAATGCTCACCTCTCGAAGAATGACAATGCGATCTGCAGCTTTTAAATACTGTGGATTGCTTGTCACCAAAATACGAGTCTTGGACTGAAGTATTCCACAAATACACCTACAGAGAAAGTGCAAAATATAGTATTTGATAGATGCATATACAGATAAACCGTAAAACACTGTAGATACTGTCTACAAAATATAAAATACTGTCTACAGACATAGGTACACACAAACAAAATAAAATTCATATGAAATACAAAGGATTCATGCAAACATGTCTACACACCAACAAACCACAAGATCAACACTACATACACGCATAAAGATTAGCTGGAAATCCCTATTGCTTTGTGACATTTTAACGCTAGATCAACATTTGGGTTAGGAAACTGCAGCCACTTCATTTAATGGGTTCAGTAAGCCCCAGAAGAGTTTACAACAGAATTAAAACAGTTTACAGTGCATACTGACCCACAGATCCAATGTCCCACTACAGAAAAATGACTAACACACACACGTTTTGAAATATGCAGGTGCAGGTAGATAAAATGGCAAGAAAGCAGGAAGGAAAAGAACATATGACTAGTGCAATGTTTTACCTGTCGAAAACATCCTGTCTTGCCTGACTGTCAGCAGCACTCAAAATATCATCCAGTAGGTAGATATCAGCATTGTGGTAAACAGCTCTGAAAAATATGTTCACACTATTTGTGTAAAGTATTATAAGCAGTCAGTCTTTAAAAGTCAAGAAAATAAAAATCCATGACACATGAAGACCGCCAAATTAATTAGTCAAATTTATAACAACAAAATTTCAAAATTTAGCATTTTCTAATCATGTTAATTGACTTCTAATCATTGATGCACATCTCAAACATGGCAAAGTCATACAAAGTCATTCATCTCATACATTTCTATTCCATAGATTTTTTTTATTTCTAGGTTTGTTTTTATCAAATAGAGAATTTTTTGCTAGGCTCCTGAAGTTTTCTAATTTTTGTATTAGCCATGTTGTTGTCTTGCTCCAACATTTTTGGACTACTTTGGTGTGGGGTGCAGGTAACTCAGACCTTGAGCATGGCAAAGTAGGTTTAGCTCAAGCATTTCTGTTCCACAGATTTTGTTTTTATTTATAAGTTTGATTTTTTTATCATGGTCACTCAGGGAATGTTATCATTCTCCACCTCTATGGTCCAGTATTTATTCAATTATTTATGCACAGTGCAATGTATTTTGTGACACTACCATATTCACATTAAGGGGGCTGGCCAAAAACCGGGTCTATTGGCGAGGTGTTCTTGTGGCCCTATGCTCCTCAAGGGAGCAACAAGGGATAAACTACCATATTCACATTACAGTACGCAAAAAAAGGAACTGGTTGAGAAGTTTGCTTCTGAGGACCCGATCCCTAAGATGAAGAGTTAACAATGTCTCTTAGAAATAAACTTTACTCCAACTGCTGCAGGTTCAAAAGCACCTTGTTTCTGAATGTTGTTAAAGCAGTCAAATGGTTGTCTTGTACATACCTTGCTACAGTAATTTTGGTCTGGTATCCCATACTGAGGTGCAACCCATACTTTCCTATCTGAGTTGTGTCCCCTTCAGGTAATAGTCGTAGCAGCTGTAGACACCAAAGAATGAAGTTCGAAAACTATACGTACATACAATGTGCTGGAAGCTATAATAGATACAACTTTTCTAGCAACTACACATCTTCTGAACCTTAAATATTCAAATTAGTCTATGTCATAGCCACTAAAAAAGATTAATTAAATAAAGCAGGGGGAGAGGACCCAGTGTGCAATATTCATGTTTAATGAAACAAATCTTATTGCTCAATAATGTAATATTATTAGTAATAATAACTAATCTGTTTATATCTAAAATAAAGTGACATTACTCTTGACAATGAGCAAGCTTGAATGACTGCCTGGTATCTTGCTTCATCATAAGCATTTCCAAAGATTATATTTTCACGCAGACTGCCAGAGAAGACCCAAGGGTACTGAGGGGAATATGAAACACGTCCACTAACAGAAATCTGCCCAATTTCATAAGGAAGCTCTCCTAACAAAGTCATCAAGAGTGAGGTCTGGAACAAAGAAACAAAGTATTCAAAATGACAGTTTGTGTGTGTGTACTCTCTTTCACACACTCTTGATCTGCAGTATGTCCTCTTCTAGAATAAAAAATTTAACAGGCATGATCAGCTGCTACTGATAACTTTTCTAATATGTCCATTGTTTTCCCCTCTTGCTTTTTTTTTTTGGCTGAACCATCTAATTGATTGATGGTAAAAAAAATGAGTGACTTTCTGCCAGCTTGTCCAATTCTTCTCTAGGCTTTTTGGAAACTTGCCACTTCCGACCCTAGGGGGCAGTATTGGGATCGAGTTTTACAATCTAATCTCTAAACCTACAGTTGCAGAATGTTGACTCATGCAGCTACACTTTCTTCTTCAGTAAATCTGATGACAAATTGTTGTGCTGCATTTCTCCTACTTTGGCTTTTTCACGTATCTTTAGGCTTATGAGTAACATGAAGAATGCTACATGCAATGAGACCTTGCATGATGGGACCAGCAAGCAGGATTGTCATGTTCCTCTTTAAAATAAAATGATTTCACTTTTATACTGCTGCCCAACAAACTTATTTAAAAGCTATATTGCTTACAAATTCCTTTTAGACATACTTTTCCAGAGTTAGGCGATCCAACCACAGCTAAAAGTTCTCCCTGGAAATATAAAGAAAATCTTATATGATACATCGGATACTGATATACTTTGAAATATCATAAATATTCTGAACAAAGAACAGTCTCCTCTTTCAATGACTTTGTACTTTTACAATGTCCATGCAAGTGCAGACATGTCATGAAAATGCCTCTATATTTACCTAATATAAGAAAACTTTTATCAAAGTGCATCAAATACAGTTTCATGACACTTTGACCAGGTAAAGCATACTTTATGTAAAAAACTGCACTTTTACAAACTATCTTTGTGTATCCCACTTCTCTATTAAGATGTCAAAATATTCTGGACCCCAGGCTGTGATTCATTCTAGTTACATGGCATAGCTGTGTTTTGTTGATTATGGATAACATTCCTATCTGAGTGATCTGTGACCAATTTAATGCATTTTCTTTTCGAAAGGATGATCCAAGTACATGTATCACACCTTGCGTGGCACACTATGTCTAAATGACTAAAAAAATTAGATGCCTCACTTCACTACTAATTAAATATCAGATAATATTCAGACTGCATACAGGTAAGAAAATTAAAATTTTTCCTTTTGCACTAATACAAAAAAATCATTTCACTTTCATCATTTTTAGCTCTTTGACTTTTTTCTGAGGACAGCAGAAATTGTTTTTAGCGGTAATCTTGTACACAAGGCTTACATCTGGAATGAGTTTAGATGGTGTGTGAATTATGGTCCTCTTTACTGTGGGTATTTAAGTAATATGTTTCCATGTCAAGGATGTGTCATAAATTCAGATTTTTATACTGAAATAGACAATGAGTCAAACATAAACAAGGTACTAACCTTTTTCACTTGCAAAGAAAGATATTTCAAAGAAAAGGCATGCTCAACATCACTCTGAAAGTGGAAAAAATATAACTCTTTTAAACCTCACACAGAATATTACATGTATTATTAAAATATACAAATATACATAAATGAAAAATGATGAAACACTAGTTTCTACATATGTAGGAAATTATTATCCCTAAACGCAGACGCTGAGAGAGTGGGTGTGTGTGTGTGCTGTTTGTGGAGATGCAACACTTGGCAAAAACAGTATTTATTAGGTAAAATAAAGCTTGCTATTATTGTCACAGACTTTTTCCTTTCAATTAAAACTTGAGGCAGGGGCATTTTTACCAGGTAATATTCAACTAAATGTTTATTCACCTCATGCAGTAAGCTTTTTGTGGAACTGGTGCTGTCGCGCACACGTCGTTTATGCAGCATTTTCCGTTCTGTTGTGTACACAAGTGGCCAGCGAGCTGTCATGTGATCAATATCAACTGCCCAATCCACAAAAGGTTCGTTTCGGTAGCTGACTTTGCGATGCAAGCGCAAATCTTTGATTTGCTCCTTTTCTTCATCAAGCAACAGAAACTCCTACAGATAACCAAGAAAACCTTAAAATTTACTTCTTAATCAAAAACGATGTCTTTTTCATGTTAAAATCGTGCTTTTAAAAATGCTTTTGTGTCTATATATTCTTAAAATCTATTAAAAATGTTACTCCTATAGTCTCTAACTATGCCATGTGTAAACCAACTTCTTTTTGTGTTTCTCTTATGGTCCAAACGTAGTATAAATATTTCTGCAAATAGAAGGCACTCACTTGTGATTTTTTCAAAGCCTTGCTCAAGTTGAGAAGATCCACGACACCTTTGACAGGAAAATGGTAAAGACACCATGTTAACACATCCAGCAATGCCAGAGAAGTGAAAACCACTTGTAGAGTGAGGGGTTTCATGGTACCCACGACAAGAAGAATCAACATCAGCAACATCAGCCTTGCGACCAGACCAAGAATACAGGACAGAACACCCCGCAGAAATGTGTGTCCTCTCAGCTGACTGACCTCTTTGCTGCAACAGAACGAACAACAATGCTGACATAACACTGGATTATGACTACATTTGCTTATCTATCTATCTAATCCTCTTCGTGCATCAGGTTGCACATAAGGCCTCAACCAGAGTCCGCCACCGATGTCGATCGGCTGAAACCCGCTGTAGGTGACCCCATGTCCAGCCCTTTCCTTCGATACATTTGCTTATGGCTCCTTTGATAAGAAAACCAGCTGTTAAAAGAACGTAGATGCTACAACAGGCAGCAATAATAATGTTAGAAAGTTAGGAATAATTTATGTTTACAATAATTGTAGCATAATTTCCATCATGAGCCTTTCCTGGCATATTCAGATCAATAAACGAAGCAAAATTAAGATTGCAGCTCATTTATGTGAAAGAAGGTGAGTGCATTAATTTTAAAACAAGCAGGAAAGCTGAAAGAATTCATGATCAAGTTGTAGAACAGGTTTATGAAAAAAAAATTTTAAATATGAAATTTCTTTTTTGTGTGTGTGTGTGGAGGGGGAGGTCCAAGGGAAGAGGGGGAGCCGCTAAGGTTCATAGGTTCAGCGACTGGTACCAGTCAAGGGATGAAACCAATGATTGGATGACTGATGACTATAGTAGCTCTCTGTTACAATGTAGCATGCTGGGACAGCTTCAAGCTGCTCTGAGAGAGATAATACAATCATGCATCTTCCCACAACCAATGAATTCTCACTGGGTTTTTTTTAATACTTACCTTCTAAGAGAGGTAATAAGGTGTGTGAGGCTTGTTTCCAAACATAACAGCTTCACTTGTAACATGGCTGATATGACCTTCTCTGTGACCTGGCTTCGTTCTTGCGATAAGAGAATACTTCCATTTCTGTGGTTAAATAACAAAGATAAAAGTTATACAGTGCAAATGTAATGTGGTAAAATATACACACGCCCACACACACGCACGCTTATCCATCAAAAAGAAAAGGAGCAATACAGAACTTGTGTCTACCAGAAAGTTTATAAGACTATCAATAGTACTACTCCTATGAGATCTGGATTATTTAAGCAAAGGCACATGCTGAGGCAGATTATTTGGAATTTACTTGTTTGATAACAAGGAAGGATAAAACATCATATTTCTTATCTGCTTTATTACAAAATGCTTTACACAAAGAAACCTCTTACTTAAGCTTGTATGTTTTCAGATCTCTGATGCCAAACTGTTTATGGTTTAGATCCCCAAGGAAAATTTTGTTCACATAATTAAGGAATCTTTAACATGATCTACAAGTTTCTATCTGACAAGAGACCCTGCTTGAGATTAATTAAAGTGTGCAACTATACTTTGCAAGAGCAAAAGTTTTTTGTTGTTGTTTTGTTTTGTTTCTTTCTTTTAATACCTTCGAAGGAAGGTAATAATAGATGTGAAGCTTGTTTTTATGAGGAATTGCATAAAAAGGAAAGCTAGGGCTCACTAAAGTCATGCCCCTTCAGTAAAGGCCTTTCTCTCTTGACACATTGAGATTTATCATTTTCAAAAAAAATGTGTAAATCATCTAAAGTACACTGTAGTTTTTGTTTTTCTACATAGATTAATATTAGAATTCAATTTTTTTTCTAACTGAAAATGCTTCACAGCTAGATATTGAGTGCTTTTAGTGCTGAGGATTGACATGAAACCTCTGATCTCTGACTTTTTTGAAAGGCAGTGACTAGATCTAAAAAAAAATTCTAAATAACCAGGAAACAAATGACTAAACAATGCCAATAAAGGTATCTGGACAAAAATGATTCCTTGAGCAATATCCACAACTACATTCTAGACTCAGTCTATAGAAGTGGAAAAAAATATATTGACTAGCCTTTGTAAGACTACCTTATGCAACGATTTCATAACAACAGTCTACAAAGCAACTCCTATGTGAAGGTAAAAAAAATTGTTTAAAAAATTATTTTCAGGAAGTATGAAAGTGACTGTTGCATTATTTGTGGTTATTTACAATTTTCTTAAAGAATTTGACTAAAATGTTTTAATCCACAAAGTAGGAACTGCCTTCAGAGGCTGCAACTCCAGTGCATTAAAGATACAGAAGGTATAGAAACTATAAATGTAAGACAAAGTCTGCAATTTTTCTAAAACTTATTTGGCCAAAAAATGTCTTTTCTTCCTAAGGCATTAAACTGCTTTGTAATTGGGTTCAATATTGGTATAAAAATGTCTACCAAATACCTGAGTTTTGATGATGCCACTTCCACGACTGCCTGCAGTACAACAATACCAACCACAAAGCCAAGAATATACAAGCTCAGATCCCCAAGTTGCATAAACAGTAAATAGATAAGAACACCAATCTCCACAGGACCCAGCCAGAGACCATGGATATGTTCCAGTGCCTGTTAAAAAGTAAACATTTAAGTCTTCAAAGCATTTTGCTTTATGATTCTCCCATGAGTAATGACAGCTCACACACCCCATTTTTCTACATTCTGAAACAGTGAGAGAGAGAGAGAAACTCTGTGTGATGCAGTAAAACTTTAAAGGGCATTCTGGCATCCTTTGCAACATTCACATTATAATGAAAACAAATATAGTGCACAGTGCGTTAACATGATTTCTCTTTGAAACTGATGCAGGCAGAGAAGAAGCATTTCTATCAAATAAAATGTGATTTACTGAAAGCTACTTATGGTATTAACTTTATTTCACAACAACAAACATAGACAAACAGTTAGAACACATAAGGTTATGATATCAGAACTCTCTTAATGGCAAGCCAAGCACAGTTTGGCTCGGCAGTTTACCAGATGCAAAGACAGGACCCCACAATCTAAATCTGCAAGTGCCAATGTTATCTATGCCATGGTTTGCTTACTTTAAAGAGGGTACATGCACAATAAAATTTATTTTTATTCATATTATTAAGAAAATAATAGCAAGTTAGTTCTAAACCAGAAGTACTCACTCCTAAAAAGATGGAAGTATCAATGGACAACTGCTCTGTTACCATTGCTGGAGACGTTTGCAATGCCGCCTCACTGCTGAGGGAGATAATTTTTCGGTAAATAAGGGCCTCCAGGCCAGTTTTCATTTTCAGTGCAACATGATTTTGTAGGAAAATGTATACAGTGGAGAAGGCCACGTGCAAGAAAAGTAAGCTGCCCAGTCCAAACCCATAGAGATATGCTGTGGTCTTCTCAAAATGAGGCTCACTGATGTGACCAATTAAGAAGCCAAGCAGCACAGGCTGAGCAACTCTTGAAGCTTCCTGTCACACAAGCAATAAAAAAAAAGCAGTTTTAGAAAATGAAAAATATAATCAAAGAAGGATCCCAGATCAAGACCATAGCTTTGAGTAGAGACATGTTTTCCTAAAAGGCAATAAAATTTTCTAAACTGCATATTTTCTTAATATAAGACTTGACTCTGATTTTCTCAACTGCTGATGCAACTGCTATGCCATTTGTTATTGTGAGAGCAGAAATTGGCCATGTGCCATTGAGCCAAGCACTTTGCAGTCTCATGTCTCCGTTATTGTTTGAATATGTGTTACCCCTTGAGCATTGAATTTGAGCACCATGCACCACCTAACACTCACCTTTTTCTGCTCACATTATCTGCCAGAATTTTTTTTTGTTATGTCTCTGTCTTCACAAAACACACTGAGCCTTCAATTAAAAGGGTAAATGCACTACATAGTTTATTTTTATTATTATCAAATTGAACTTTCTGTAACACAAACGATGAAAGATAGAGTCATACTTTAAGATCAGCTGATGGAAGTCCTTTTCTAACCAACTGATGCACAAACAGTGTAGCAAGCAATCAGTATCCAAATTAACTGAAAGAACGCAGTTCTGGAGGGTTTCCAAGTTTTTAATACTTCTTAAAAAAAATCAGAATAAACAATGAATCCCTTGCATTTTATGCATGTGAAACAATGATGTAAAGAACTGGGTAAAACTGGTAATAATTAAGCGATGACAGTTTTCTCACAGGATACTCTGCTAGCATCAAGCACAAAATATCAAACAGTTTGCAATCAAGAATCTATTAAATGAAGAACTTACTGCCAAAAGAAAGAAGATTGCAGGGAGAAGCCATTGTAGTAAAAATGTTGAAAGAATGGCTCTCATCAAGTTTGCTGTGTCTCCACTTGAGTACCTTTTTAGTTCTTTCTTCCATTGCCTACACAGCACAAATATTTGCTTTAGAGTAGTTAAAGACAAGAAGGAGACGGCTACAAATGTCAGAAAGTGCTGCACACCAAACAAAAAAATGAAATTATAAGATTCAATTTTGAGATGATCAAATAAACTTTGCAAAAGGTCAGAAACATTAAACTGTTTAGTCTGAAAAAAACAGAAAATTTAATTCTGTGTGCATTAAAAAGTAATTATGTATATATGGTCATAAGTTTAGTAATGAGTAATTAATCCATTATAAGTAACCATGTGTAAAGTAACACAAAATTTGTATAGCTTAACTTTTATGAGACACGAAAATAATACAGAGATCTGCTCATTTTTGAAAGGGAGAATTTCAGTCAGGGCCCGCCACTATTGCCTATTGTGGGCGATAGTCAGTAGGTCCTGTCCAGGACGACCATGTCCAGTCTTTGATGTTTGTAAGCCAGTTCTTCCTCTGACCACCGCGGCGTCGGCCACCCCACCTCTCCCCCAAGGTGGCCTGAAGGATAATTTTCTACAAGGTGTCACGCCACGTCGCGTGACCACAGAAGCCCATCTTACGTCGCCTTGGTGTTAAAGTAGAGATTCCTGCAGGGCCGTGCTTAGGGGCAGGCTTCAAGGGGCCCCGCGCTTTTGATTGATATGTGACTTTACATCCCAACTAAAACCGTGTGATCGTGGCGTGAGGGCCCCGCACATGCCCTTTGCCTCGGGCCCCGCGGGGGCTAAGAACTGGCCTGGATTCCTGCATGGTGTCTTACCAGTCTGGCAATCTTGTTTTTGTACAAAGTCGTTGGTTCGAAGTTTTTTGTATGAGATCCGGAGCAGTCTCCTCAGGCAGCTCTTTCGAATGTCTGGATTTTCCTTTCCGTTTCGGCGAGCAGAGTCCACGTGTCACATCCGCACGTACAGCAGGATCTACTCTACCAGAGATGTGTACGAATTGTATTGGTAGTGAACTTTATCTTATGGCAATGCCGGATTCTATCTAGGTTAGTCATTGGCGCTGTTGTTGTTGCAATCCTGATGGGGATATCTGGCGTGGAGCAACCGGTTCAGGAAGAACAATCATCGGTCAAGGCAATCCGCTGTCCGCCATGTCCTGACACCTGCATACCACACTGCTCGTCTTGCATGGGCATGAAGCCATCTGGCATGGACAAGGCAACAGTAGGCCACAGTACTCTTCGCTAATGAATCTCGCTTTGCCAGGTCCTTCCACGATGGCTAAATACGCATCCTATTTGGAGATGACGGGGAAAAGTGTTACCAAAATCTTACTGTGGTGGAGCATGATCGCTATGGTGGTGGATTCCGCATGGTGTGGGGTGCGATGGGGACGACCTACAGACTCCCCTCAACCTGTTAACAAGGCAACTTGACAAATGTGGCATACAGAGATCACATTTCACAGCCTATGGTAACGGCAGCACTGCCATCGGACCAGGCGCCACTCAGAATGACTACACCAGACCGCAGAGGGTAAGGGTCTTCAATGACTTCCTGCAGCACCAAGTCAACCACATGGACTGGCCGGCCTGTTCCCCAGATATGAATCCCTTTAAACATCTGTGGCATGTTGTGGGCCAACCAGCCCACAGCAGTTTACCTCAATCAGCTATACCAGTTTCTTCAGCAAGAGTGGCCCGCAGTTCCCCAAAGAAACAACAGCGTTTTGCCTGCATTCAGGCCAGTGGAAAGTACGCACAATATGTACTTTCTTTTTTCTCTGATACAACTTTTTTTAAATTTTGAAAATATGAGTTATATCAGTCCCATCTAAAATTCTAAATTAATGAAATTGGCTGATGTTTCATGTCATGAATAAAGAAACGCTTTGATTCAATGTTATTGTTTGTGTTTATTGGCACGAAACTGAGATTGACTATACATTTACAACTGGCCTTTCCATTGTTTTGAGTAGTACATTAGTTCTACAGGTGGTAACCACCTTAGAATGCCAACTTTGTGCGCTAATGGTTGCTATGAATCTCAAATCCCTGATAACTAACAATGTCACCAGTTTTCAAAAACTTATGACTTGAGACTGTGCAAGTACCAACAAGGATAGAGTGAGTAGAATGCTGTGTGACACCAACAGTAAAAGTACAAATAGTGACTAGCACCATCAGCCACCGGTGAAGGTGCTCATTTTCTCACCGGTCAAGCCTCTTCTCCAGCAAGTCAGCTTCGTCTGAAGTGGGCACATCAAAGGTGCTACAGGTGTGAGCCAGCTGCACACAGTCTCTGCCAGCCAACCGGTGAAGCCACCTGAAAACACAAGAAATTTGTCAGCAGTGACATTTTTATAAGTTTTTACTTACCGATTTTTACGTTAAGGTTTTTACTTATCATTCGGTTTCTACTTATGTGTTGTTATATTTCTACTTATGCCATGCTTCAGCTTATTTTTATTACATTACTTTCTTAATGTTTCTACTTTTACGTTATCTTTTGTCTTTCTCTTGTTTTTATTTATCACCATTGTTTTTCGAATACAAAGGGATACGTGGCAAAAATCTGTCCTCGCATCAAGGATTTCTGAAAAACTTCGTTTGTTTTTCAACTCCGTACGTTGCTTTTGATAAAGACACCTGTGTTTATGAATTTTACATTTTTAATTTCCCTGAGACCTTCAAGAGCCAAGATTGTGAAAAGTGAAAGCTGCACGCGAGCACACACACACACACGTATGCAAGCACATACAAACACATGCACAGACGCATAAACACACTACAAACATAAAAGTTATTAGGCAGTAACAGCATCGTCGCTGTTCCCATTTTTTTACGGTGAGGACTGGGTCACAGCATTTCCTAACATTTACTAGAAATCATGCCTGGTGACCTTGTTCAGTGCCAGTGCTTTTCTGAGTGGCAAAACAACATGAAAACAAATCCTGTGTATAGAAAAGAAAAAAAAGATTACATTTATCACAGGTGTTTACCCCAAACACAAGACAGTAACTCTATCTTGATTGACGTTTCTCCCTGCTGGGAGGAAGACAATGAGACCCTGCTGCGAAAAGGGGTATGCACGATAGCCGGCATTTGCTAATCCCAACAACAGAAACACGATTCTCTGTGGTATGATAATATTTTATTTATGTCTATACAGAGCTGGATCTGGGTCAACAAACTGGACCAGGGTGAGCGATTGTTTCTCGGGTGCTGCTGGTGGTGTTGCTGCTGATAATAATGAAGTGCATGTGGCTGCCAAACCTTTCTCAACCTGTGAGAAGTGTGATCGCTTAGTATTTATAGGTGTTAAAAGCATCGCCTGTTTAGATCGACCTTATGGACCATGGTCAGTTCGTCCTACTGAAGAGACCTACACATGACGGTGCGTACCTTACCTGCACACGCGCGCGCGTGCTTGCGAATGCACACGCACACACGTTTGTGTCATCTGAATTGCATCGCCCAGCAAGAGGTTGAAACTTCATCTACCCATGATAAACGTATATTTCTTCTCGACAGTAACGCTTGTTTTGTGTAGTCTCAGGTAGACTGCGATAGTAATTCAGTCTCCTGGCCATGCCGACACGTCATCGTTCATTACATTCAGGCTGATAGGACAGAGAAAAGATCCTATTACATTTTCGCGCCTCCTAACTTATACTCAATGCACAAAAGACACATTGCAAACATTAACGAGTTCCCCCACGACCCCTTCCTCTCTGAGAAGAATAATCGAGGCCATTAAGACAGGTTCCACGGTGCAGTGTAAGGACGCGCCACAATGTTACCTGCGCAGGGCACAGGTAGACAGAGGGGCGAAGGAAGCGGGCTTTGGGCAACCCGCAGAAAGGAAAATGCGAGGAGGTAGGGGCCCGACAAGCAGCTGGAAAACAACATGCAGGCACAGGTAGACCAGGCTACAGAGGCACGAGCTGAGGACAAGTGTAGGGGACCATGTGGTGCGTTCATTAACGTGTAATACAAGTCAGTGACGCGTTCGCGGACGCTAGTGATGGGTGCTAAAGGTGTTGCTGTGTTTTAAAGAAAACCTTCCCGGCAAACCTACAAACAACAACATAAATTATGCATAGTGCACTGGAGGAGGAAAACACATTCACACGCATGCGCGTTAGCCTTGGTATATATAAACAAGTTACACTGATACACAGGTGGCTGCTGAGTGTTCTGACGGTGTGTGGTTAAGTGTACTGTCTATGGCTATGTGTGTGTGTATTTTTTTATGTACATGTGTTTGTGTGCGTGCATATCCTACAAATTGATATTCCTTGCATAAAATCAAAAGATGATGCATTAGAGTGGAAACATTGCTACTGGACAGGAGGGCAAGCAACTTTTCTGCTTGAGCTTTACATCCAATGGAATATAGCCTCAAAGCAGGTGCTCATTTCAAGTCTTGTTCTTCTATGTGTTGCATGCTCCAACATCCACAGCTCTCGCCCTTAATCAATGGTCAATATGGTGCTAGCCTTTCCTGACATGCTAGTTCGATCATTATTCCCATAATTATGACCAGCTAATTGCCCTGGTAGTTTTAACTTTTTAAAAAACAGATTACTAGTATTTTTGTAGTTTTCTGCAAAAAAACTCTATCCCTTAGTTTTATTGTGCATCTGTTAATTCCCTTCTACTTTTGGTCTGCTACACTAAGTTGTCCTAATAACACATAAGTATTCCCCCACTCACAACTCCAAAAATTATAAATCTCTATCTTAACTAAAACCTCAGAGACTGATACGTCAAGAGCAGCTAGTTCAACATATCACAGTAAACTGGTCAAACTGTGAAATAAGCTGTAAAGACTTAAATGTTTTATGGTCTAGTGAAATGCAGCAGGATTAAAAGATGAAAGTAATTAACTTATGTCAAGCTGCTGCATCGATTAGAATGCATGTAGTTATGCAGCATTGAACACTCACAGCAGACTATCAATACAGTACAGTATGAGCCCAAAGGCACATCTGACAACTGACCAGCTATATAATGCACAAATTTAAAATATTCTATGTACTGAACGTACACATCAAAATATAAAATATTTTATCCTGCTTCATTTCAGCATGCATCTAGAACATACCCCAAGACACATGAACATCATCAATAAACTTAAACACAAAAATGAAAATTATTTCCTCTAACATCAGTTTAAAAATTATGCCCAGTTGGCAGCATTTTTTTATTTTATTTTAGGAAAGAATTATTTTATGTAAAGAAGAAGGGAAACGTTGAATCAATATATAGTCTAAAATATCTGAGACTTATCATTTTACTGTAATAAGTGTAACTCAATTTCAATTCTTGTTCTTCAAATTTCATCATCAAATGATATTAATAGTCATATGCTGCTTATAGTGAGCTCTCTGTAAAATGACACTAACACCATAACATGCAGTTTTTAGTTTGGAAAATCCCCTATAGTAAAAATAATGATGCAGCATACAAACTGTTTTATCCCTCACACAAACACACAGGCAAATGAAACAGACAACTTATAAGAATAGTTCTAATGACAATGAAATAGCAGATGATAATAAAATGCTGCAATCGCTAAAAGCAGCCAGAAAACTGATCATATCGGTTGCACCCACAGTTTTCAGTAGCGGCTGATACTTCAAAACTGAGTACAGTAATTGCATGCAGATCTTACACGAAGTCAGTTTCCAGAGCCAAAGGTTTTGGATAAAGGCTTGGGGTAAATATGCATATTTCACAGGAAAGTATAAAAATTACAACTTTCATGTGTGCTCTGTCTCGTTGACCTTGCCAGTGTTCCTAGCACAGGTGTGTGCAACTAGCTATGTCACAGGTCTAGTTTTACTACCGCAACACTTCAAGCGAACTATGACGATCCATCTAACCATGGCAGCGAAAAAGAGCACTTACCAAAAGGTCAGCTTCGATAAGATGTTCGCCTGGTCAAAAAGACAAAGCTTGGACTGTCTTCTCGACATCGTGGCAATCCCTGCCACTTGTCAGGTCAAGCAGACGACAGCCATTCATCACTTGGAGCCACTTGACTGTTTGAGCTGCGCTGATCCATTTGCGATTAACACGGAACAGATGATAATCTCATCGTCTGTCACACAAGAACAAAATGGCACACCTGCCAGTCCAGTCAGCTGCAAATATATCAGACTCGGTCCTTGTTGTACACCGTCTCTAAGCCAGAGAAAGAGGAAGGTGAAAGGGAAAAGGCGCAGAAGGCGGAAGTTGGCGACTGGTGACAAGTGGACGACCGCCTGTAGACGACACCGAGTTGGAATGAAAACACCGCACTTGGCTACCTGCGTGATCGCCAGCCCACTGCAATAATAAAATATATCATAACAACGATTCCTGACGAAAAAAAAAAATCGAAAGAAGCATGAAATTTAGCTTATTGTGCAATTAATTTTACAGCAGTATATTGAGATCCCATGTTCGATCTTTGTAATCAGGGAAAGGCAGTCACGCGTTCGCTCGTGCGCGGGGAATGAGAGAAGAAAACGTATAGGCGCAACACACGCTATGACGGGAATAATATCATTAACACGCGCACTAAACACACCTGTGGATTTATACGCTGCATGCATACATACAACGCAGACCCTCCCCCCCCAAAAAAAAAAAAAAAAACAGATATACATATATATCCAGGTCATTCTCAAACAAATATTTTTTTAATGCCATCTCGATTCATTTTATAGCATCGTAAATTATCCATTTGAATAATGATAAGAAAAGGAGTGACTTCTCCTTTCAATCTACAATAAGCTGCTTATATATATGCGTGCACACGTGCATGAGCTATATAGCAATTGTTTCGATCAGTTAATTATTAGGACTCTTTTGTCTCTGCTGTAGGGACCACCAACAAATTAAAAGCGCCAGTGGGCTAGGACATTCCATAATGCCGTTCAAATGTCATTGAACCCTGCTGAGTCTTCATCAATATTCTACAAGATAAAAACTCGGTAGTTTATCAGTTAAACCGTATAAACGTCGACTCCATTATCACCACCCATTCCCACTGTTGTTTGCTCAGTGAGTATCTTCGCGAGTATCTTTCCATCATTATCGTCATAATGCGTATGTGTTATTTATATAATATAAGAGTTGCTCCTCACATCCACTAGTCACACTGGACATGCTAACACTAAACATCATATGTTCGAGCTCACACCTGCTGTTTCGATCCTCAGCAAGCGGTTGTGTGCCAAGGGAGAGAATGTTAGCTACCGCCGTACTAGCGTTGGGATGTGGGTGCTCGTTCTTGGTACGTCAGATGCAGGTGTCGGCCGGCTGTCGTAGTGGCGTTGTTAAACACGTACAGTGCATACGATACCTGCACTTAAGTACTGTGCAAGTCTTTAACTATAAATTCTGTACCGTCTCAACCGTCTCTTAGCCTGTCTGTACGGCTACCTATAGATTGCTGCCTCCACATTTTGACGGAAATAAACAACACCAGAAGCAAAAAGGGATTGACTCAATATAGTTAGGAATCTGCTGACTTCAAAGGTTTGTATACCTGTTTGCCTTAGGTCTATATCTACAGATATATGCACAAAAACTAAAAAAATCCAGTTTGGTCTTTAAGCTCAGTTTATGAACTATTTACGAATATCAAAAGCAATTTATTTTGAAGGTTTCAGCCTTCTCCTAGTCAGCCGTTAAGATTTTATTGCAATATGAATATTGTTTCATTGAAATGCCCAGTAAAGATTTAGTTTGGTTATGATCGAAGCTGATACTTCTCTACACTCCGATGTATTTGGTCATATATATATAGCTGCTGTCAGTGATATCAGCTGTTGATATATTATGTAGGTATGCGCGTGGGTGTGGGTGTGTATATAAATATTTGAGTGCGCGCTCGCGCCCGTTTGTGTATATATGCGCATACCTATAGCCAGCGATCCTTTTTAAGACTTGAGACATATGGGTTTATCACTAACCTAGCTGTGTGTGTGTGTGTGAAAAATGGACACTATACGACATCAGACGAGCGTATGTACAGCTCAGCTTCCATGTACGCGAGAGGAGACGATGAGACCGAAAGCTACCTGCAGTGACTCTAAACTGTACCGCACTCTTCACGATCGGGTATACAAATATATATCCACATACAAGTGCGCGCACACAAACACACACGCACACGCGCGTGCGCGGGGGTAGGACAGCAATGATTCATAGAAGTTGTAAGAAACTCTGACACATACGATGGTATACACAGCTATAGGTATATATATTTTATCGAGTTTTGGAGGTGAGAAAGCTTTTTCTTTAGGGACATTTACACGACCCATTACATACAATAACAACGATTAAAGTACGTATATATGCGATGGCCGCTCTTTAGCGTGTAAGTCAACGATTTCGTATATCCAGCGAGTCGGAAGGTATTATCACAACGCAAATGTGCGACCTAAATCTCGTTTACTGTACCGTGGCAGTCCACCCGGAAGACAGCTAAACGCATATCGTTCAAGCGGGAAAAGCACCCTGTTTGCTGTCTTCGTTAAAACATGGCTTTAGTGGATCGACTAATGACGTAAGTATTATCATTTTGGAAAACTAGAATGATGGTAAACGAAACAAATATACACAAATAGCGATCCAAAGATAAATAATTATAGATAAATACAATGTCATACCTAATGCTCCCATTGCATTGCTACATTATGCATTTCACTGGTGTAAATCACAAAACATTTATTTGTTAAAGATATAATCGAGATCGGGGTGTTTCTTTACACCACTGAAATCTATCTTATGCGATTAAAATGATTAAAGTTCGGTAAATCCCTGTAAATGTGAGAAATAGGGCCGCGTTATAAAGGGCGAGCACGTAGATCGTGGGATAAGCGACCAGAGATGAGTTACTTCCCGTTGCTGGCATCACCGGAAGTTTGTCTGCAAGTGGCAGATCGTTCTCTCTTTTGTCAGATTTGTCGATGTTTTTAACAAGAGACATCTATGTCTCTGCTTCACCATGCCAAAAACACGACTGACAGCAGCTCTCTGCAGCCGGAAAATTGACACAACGTATGCAATTCCAGTTTTCATCTTTTCGGGTTGAATTCGTATTTCTTAGACTGATATTTGCAGTAGAATCTACATGAATGCAGTGAATACAAACTTTTTGTCAGTCACATAATGGAAAAAAACTACTGTCACTGATTTTTTTTTTACCAGAGACATACAGGTCTTTGAAATGCAGTAGGCTAATGAGAGCAATTGCGAAAAATAGATGCCTTATCCCCCTTCACCCCCAAAAGCCAGAAGAATAATGAGCCAGAAGATCTTTGTAATTGGGGGAGGGGACCAGCAAATGTAAATAAACCCGTATGTCTGAAAGAAAGTCGACAGGGACTTTCGGGCCACATGTTTGTACTCATTAAACAAAAGATGTGTAAAGTTAGATGGCAAGCGATAAAGCAGATTTTCTTGTTGATTCTTTCTTTAGACAGAAAAAAGTGTAAATAATTTTCTTTCATTGAAGTAGCGAAGAGAAATCTTTCAGTCTTTTAGAAACAAAAAGGTAGTGACTGTATACTTAAACCTGCATAAATTTTGGTATGCATGATTATTGACTGCTGTCAGTTTTAAAGTTATGTTTTTTTCCCCAAGTGTTTTGTCTTTGTCTTGTGTAAGCTATTTAATATTTAGTCTTATTTGTTCAATGTCATTTCCATTTATATTTTATCTTTGGCCCATAACGTCCAAAACTGAGGTCTAGGTTTATCTCTAAAACTATATGTTTTATATTTATTTAATTTTTAAAAAATATATTTATTATTATTTCATTCTTTAATTTAGTTACATGCTTCAGGGTTTTTAATACTTTGTAATTACTTACCACTGCCTGTTTTCATTATTTCACTCAAAAATTTATTAATATTTGCATGTTGTTTGAAATGTATAAATTCTGATTTGAAAAAACTGATATTCCAGTCTATAGTCGGTTTAGAGAAAACATTCTCTTTTTGTTTAGTCTACTGCATGCAATACAAATCATATGTTGAGATAAAATTGTATGTCTTCAAATAAGATAAAAATTGTATGTGTAACACTAGTGACACTGTTAGCTTGCTGTCTTATTCATTTCTGTATTAAGATTTTATTGACTGGAATGTTGTCTCCCCACTCCCAATGTTTTCCTCATCTTTTGTAAGCTGAATAGTGTACCTTACAAGTTATGTTTTCATTAAAATTGCAGTTCATATAGGTCATAATTAATGTCTACATACTTATACTTGTGTACATTTATATTCAACCCAAAAGACAGAAGTGAAAACACTTACTTCTGAAGTCTACCCATTATGTGGTAACATTTTTAAAAGAAGCATTATTAGAACATGATTCCTGGCATCAACATAAGAATATCCTTAAAAGGTAGGCTATCCTGGGAAGGGAGGAGGAGGGAAAGTGGTGGCGAGATATGACATCTTTACTTGTAGACTGAAAAATATTTCTTTGGGTTTTGAGGCTAGACTTGTAAGCATTGGATGTCGATGATGTATAAAAAACCTGAGTTCCAAATAGTGTAGACAGAGAAGAAACAGTTGCCCAGTATGTTTTATCTGATGCATGTAACAGAGAAGGTCAACAAAGGCAAAGCAAAGAGACTGAAGCATTTGGTAAGGTGTTAGTAGCTCAGACAGATATGCTGGGGCAAAACTGTGAAGACAATGTAAGCTCTGACAGATATGCTGGGGGCAAGGCTGCAATATAGGTTTCCAAAAAAATTTGTGAATGTGATGCATTTGATCTGTGCTATGTGGCAGTCTGTCACATGTGCCATCAAAAAATGCACATCTTTGAGTCATGGCAATATGATTATAGTTTTATATATACATATTATTTATTTACAGATCAAAATCAAATGGGGACTCCTCATCCTCTACATCACCACCATCAAAGGCAGCTTCAGCAGCTGTTTCTCTGATTGAAAAGAAAACAGAGGAGGCACTACCCTCTGTGGGAAAAACAGGCAGTCTTTCACCACAGCTACCTAAAGCCTGCACTTCAAATCCTAAGTTGGTGCACCAGTAGATGTTCTTCTCAGAAAAAAAGTTTTGCCTACAATATTTTGAGTATTGAGCATATTATAAAGAATTTTTTTTTATCATGTAGGTCATTACATTTAGATCATGTGTTCAGCATCAAAAGGTGAATTAAAGGGGCTTTGCTAGTGGTTCTAGATTTTTTTCCTTTTTAATTTTCCACTTATGTGCATGAAGAAGCTGCACTTGATGTTATACAGGCAGTTTTAGCCAACTTTTACACAAAGACTTGTGTCTTGTCACTTCAGGGAAGACGCAAAGAAGAGTCCACACCTGTCAGTACTCAGCCTGAGAAAGCCAAAGTAATTTTCAAACCTTTCTCCATAATGTTTATGTAAACCTTTTGGATGTCTTGAAGTTATTGAAACTGCTGCATAGGATTTGCACATATGTGTATATGTGATGTGTTTGTGTGCTTTCATTAATGCATGTATGTGTTTATACATGTGTATAGTTAGGCACATGTCTGCATGTGTATTTAACATTTCAGGTCAAGGAATAGTTCTGAAAAGCCATCGTTACCATCAACTGATCTGTCACAAGCACCACAGCCGCTACCTCCAGACCCAGGCACAGCTCAGTCCAAACCATCCAGACTTCGTCTGCCTAATTCCAGGTTGTCCCCTTTGAATCACATCACATCACCTTCCCCCTTCCCCCCCCCCCCCCACCGCTTATTACACGTTAGCTCTGTTTCTTGATCTCTCTCCACTCCTAAGGTTTTCCTCATCTTTTGTAAAAACTCATACTAAGCTGAATAGTGTACCTTACGAGTTATATTTTCATTAAAATTGCAGTTCGTGTAGGTCATAATTCATGATCTTATCTTAAATTTTTGCTTCTACACACCATGCAGTCAAAGCCTTTCTTCTATCCTTTTACTTTACACATTCCTTTGTTGTCTAAGTAAATGTATGTCTAACTTGCTGCTGTTTTTGTGTTTATAATAGTCCCATGGACTATAATGTCTGGAATGACTCAGTAGACCCTTCTCCTTCAGAGTCTGAGTCTGATTCTGATCAGGACCTTCCAGACATGCTGTCCTGTCCAGAAGGTAAGTTATCCTGAGTCATGTAGATGGATTTGAAGAAAAAAAAATCACTTTTTTGCTTATTATGCCTTGAGGAAGAAACAAAAAAAATTCAGGTCTAAAAGCACTTCAACTTTTGTCTAATAATTTTTGTGAGTGACTTATTTAAAATCAGTGTTTCTCCTCCTAATAAATAAAAAAAATAAATAAAATATGAATTAGTAAGAGATTGAAAAAACCTTTTTTCACATGTTTTTTTAACATTAGCATTGACTCATTGTTATTAATTTTTAACTTGTAACCATTACAGCCTTAGTTTTCTGTCAAAATACATCAGGCACCAGTCAGTCAAAATCACGTTGACCCAGCCATTTCAACTTCAGCTTAGAGTCAGATCATCCCCTATCAAGACTAAATCAACCTACATAAAACCAAATCATCCTGTTGCCAAAAGTCAAATCAACCTTACCAAAAGGCAAATCGATCACTAATATCACAAGTAGCAGTTCTCATCAGATACTGCTAACAGAGCTTTGGGGTGGTGCAACAGTTAGCACCTGTCACAGTGAGGATTTGATGTCCTTAGTTCAGATCTCATGTGTCTAGGGCTGGCTGATTTGCTGTGATATAGCCTTAGTTGCTGGTTCATTAAAAAAAACTCCTTTCCCTCCGAGAACAGAGCTGTGTATTATTTTTGAGCACTTTATATAGGCAAGACAAAACTATCTTTTGTGCTGCAAATCTTTCATGTGATTATCTGAGCCTTCTGTAGGCAAGACCTCTTGACAATTCATATCCAGAGAAGAAATCTCACACTTGGGCATAAATGCAATTTTTCTCTATAATCACTTTTTAAAAAAACAGTCTTCATCTTTATTCTTTATTTCAGTTTTTTTAGACATCCAGCTAACATCAGATCTGAATGAATCAATTTGATTATTGATATTGGGACAGTTTGGTCTTGGCAGGGGTCAACTTGACTCTGGATTGAGGTCAATATGGCTGGGTCAAAGCGACTGGTCACCTCAGCAACTCATGGCATTTAAAAAAACTGATTACATTTCTCATTTTTATAGTATCCAAGGCACTTCCACAGAAAGGTGATCCTGTCTGGGTAAAACACAGGAACTACAATTTCTGGCCTTGTTTGGTAATGTGATTTTTTTTTTTTTAAAGAGAATGGATTAATTGGTTTTACTCCTACAAGTAGCTAAGATCGTTTACTTATGGTTATTTTATTTTGGGAAAATGGTTTCTTTGCTCAACCAGGGCTTCTGCTAAGGCTAAATTCTTTGGGGTCCCAGGGACCCCTTCTTCAGATTTTTAAGGGGTCCCTGTTCTTCGCCCAAATTTGAAGGGGACCCCATTGGCGAAAATTGAAGGGGTCCTCCGAACTTTTAATGCGTACTGTACGCCATTTTTTGCGTAAGCAGAAGCCCTGCTCAACCCTATAAAGAGCTATCTACAAGGATGTTTATCTAAGAGGGATGAAAATAAGTTGATTGACTATTCAGATTTTCCATGTATAATCTGGTAGACGTTGATGTATCTGGTTAACATGGGATCTATGCTTGCTTTGAAAATGTGAAAGTACTTTACACTGTATAGTATAGCTTCTTTATAAAATAGGTGGTATGATATCAAATAACTAATTTAACTGATCACTACTTTGTGCTTATTCTTGTTTTTTATTCTTGTTTTAGGTATTATCTAGCAACCATAAAACAAAAAAGATTAATGTCCTCTTTCTGGATCAAACCAATGGCATTAACGTGCGTTTAGGGTAGGTATGACGATGTGATGTTGTAGATGTTTGGTAAAGAGAAAGGTAGAAAAGGGCAGAAGGGGAGAATTAGGGGACTGTATATGGAGGTTCTGTAGATGTTTGATGGAGTGTAGTAGGGAAAGGAAAGAGCATGAATTTGTGTATGTGGATATGCGTCTTTGTACAAGCCTGTATGAGAGAAACATGAGAACATGCATTCCTTGTAGCTGAAAAGTGAGAAGCTGTTTTTCAATTCTGTTAATGCGAAGAATTATTTTGCTCAAAATTTTAAGATCAAGTATTTCTTATGTTGTCACCAGGCAAAATGAAATGTTCTGTATCTGCATTAATATCAGGAAAAAAATCTACCTCCTTAAAAAAATTTATGTTGTGCATGATTAAAAAAATGGCAAAATATAGGTCCTATGCTTTTGTTATTTTTGGTTTTGTTTTTGTGTTTTTGTTGTTTTTTTGTTTTTTTTGTGGAAAGAATTCAGAACAATGTATCTGTGATCTTGGTCTTCAGGGAGAGGATATACCTGAAATACAACCGGAAAAAAGTGCTTCCTTATAACCACCAGAACAAGAAACAGTTTGAGGTGTGCATTACCATGCTATCTATTGATGCGTGCCTTGATTGTGAGTACAGTGTTTGATAGTGCTGCTAGGCTGGTATGATCTCTTCATTAAAAGTTTCTTTTACCTATAGTTGTTGCCACTGTCTAGAGTGTGGGAGCACATTGTTGGGTGTTCCTATATTCATTGGTGCAGTGTTTGCTACTTCTGCTTTGCTAACGAACAGCTGGCTAATGGTATGAACAGTTTATTTTAAGTTTTTTTAGTTTCTTTTTTCTGTTGTAGGAATTAGTTGTTATTACCTAGAGTGTGGAAGTATTTAAGTGGTGAAAGTATGCAAATATGTGTAGCATTTCAAGTTTTACATGACAGTTTTAATGAGACCAGATTGAACAAGCATGATCTGAGATGCAGCAATGAAAATAATGCAGTGATTAACTCAGTGAAGTAAGCATATTTTTCCTGAACAATGTGGCATCTGGGTTGTTTTTTTTTTTAATGATTTTTGTGCTGTTTGCGTTTCAGTTATTTTACATGTTTTATGTCTTGGGCAGGCTGAAGGAAGCTCACTTACTGGACCATTGCAGAAGAGTTTCCAGGCAGCTATCCTAAACATGGAAGATTATCTTACAAAGCGAGCTTTAGGGCACATCACACCTTATCACCATTTCTTCGGTGATACTTCTGCCAGTTCTAGTGGTTTGGTTGGTGACAGCATGAGCAATGTCAGTAAGTTGTTTTTTTTTTTATTTCTGCTTGAATCTAAATTAAGAAGACATGGTCTCATCTCTAAGAATAGTGTTTATTTCTGCATTTTGCTTTTCCAGAAAGTGTAAGGCAGTGGTGGAAGATCATGTTTTTGGGTAAGAATGTTTATGCATGCATGTGTGCTGTTTATGTGATCTGTTTCAAAGTCAAGACAACTGTTTTAGAGACTAACAGGTCTGTTGAAAAAGTTTCACTTTTGATTTTTTTTAAGCACATGGAAATGAGGGATCACTTTCAGAAACAAATGATAAACAAGAAGAGAACCGGCCATTAAATTGTACAGCAGACACAACTACACCAGCAAACAAATGCAGGAATCCCACTCGTAAGCGGACATTGACCCCTGATGAAAGGTCAGTTGCATTTCTGCCCATTTCCCTCTCCTTCACTTTACTTCCCAAACATCAGACCAGTCTCCCCCCACCACCTCCACCTCTCACAAACATACTTCTGTGATGCCATTCTCTTGACTAAATATAGCAGAGTTTGTCAGACTCCGAAGCAAATGATGTTTTGGGCATCAGGGTTTGTCATTCTTTTCTGATATAGAAAAACCTCTTTATTAAAACATTCCCAATTACAACCCGAAAATTGTTCATGTTTTCAACTGTGTTGCCCTAAAACTTCCAATTCGGTGTTCCAGCAAATCTGTCTTTTTACTGGCCTTCACTTGAAGTGCAAGATATTGCTTATGCCATGGATGTGTATAATAATACATGTTCGTGCTTATACCAGTCCTTGCTTTGCAAAAATCAACTTCAAAGTCCAGTGCTGGCAGGAAGGGAGCGAGCATAAATAATAATAAGAGCACTGAAACTTATTGTTTTTGAGACCAGCATCCATTATTATTATGTTTGTCTGTTTTTCTTTTTAGTAAAGTGCTTTGAGACTGCCTTTAATGGTGGGGAAAAGCGCTATACAAATCAACTTTATTATTATTAGGCATTAACAATCTTTTGCAGAAGTCACATGTCTATAAAAATAAAATTATTGTGACCAACTGTTTGTGCTTTATTGCAACCATTTACAGAAATCCTGTACAGAAACATAAATAAAGTATTTTAAGAGAGCATCTTTGTCCGCCGCTGTATATGTGTATTGATTAATATCTCTTACCTGGAAAGTTAGTTCCCCTACAATCTGTGGTACAGCCTAAAAAAAGGCATACTACGATCAAGTGAAAGTGAAAACAACAAAAAGCATTATTTCAACTTTTAAATAAATGATCTTTAATATATAGATGTTTGAAGTCATGGTTCTTTGAATGAAAGCAGACCGTTTGATTTCCCTACCATGACCCCTCAAAGTTATAAGCTGATTTTGTTGGATTTTTAGCAAGTCTTAATAGGGAGGCTTTACCATACTTTAAAATTTCTCACTTGCTAGAAGTTGCCACTATGTATATATATTGGTCACTTTATCCTACTAAATGCTAATCATGATAGTTTTATTTAGGGGGATTTCTTATTAAGCATATTTTAAGCAGTTGTGTATTTTTTTTTCCATTCAAATGCAATGTCCTCACACTGATCACTATGTTGCAGAAGGGAGAGACGTAAAAAGACCAACGAACCCTTGGTTGACTACATATGTGCAGAAGACATGAAGGTATGGAGTTCACATTTATGCTTTTAAGAATAATAAGATTCTGCATTATCTAAACATACCATCAGTCAAAGGCTCAATGGAACAAGTGCATCTTCAGCCACTGCTTAAAAACTGACATTGATAATACAGACCTCAGCTGAAAGGGGAGAGAATTCCAGACAACTGGTGCATTGGAACCAAACATAATCCCACAAAAATCCTAGCGACAAGAGCTTTCCTGTAGAGAAACGGAGCAGCCTAGAATGAAAATCTGTGGACAGTGTTGCAGAAAGATAAGCTAGACGTGTGCCCTCAAAATGGCAAAATTCCAGTTTGCAGTTTTGTGCTGTATATGAAACATCAGTGGGAAATCCCATATGTAATATGTTCCTGCTTAGATTTAAAGAAAACAAGGTGCACAGCACTAGTTTGAACTTTTTCCAAGTTCATGATTTTATCCACAAAGAAGCCCTGCAGAACAGAGTTACAGAAATCATGAACTTGTATTACTGGACTGCTGGCAGACGATTTTTTTCCAGTTAACCACAAAAAGAGGCATAAGACTATAAAGCTTCCGGTTTATTCACATTTCAGATCAACTGCTTAATCGAGGCATGAGACTACAAAGCTTCCAGTTTAGTCACATTCTTTGTTTAGGCTCGCCAAGACTAATAGCGGATTACTTCGCAAGAGGCTAAGCGTTGGTCGGCAGACAGACAACAATCCACCTATACACATCTTTGCAGAAATCAATTCGCGAATTGAGCAGTGCAGAAACAAGTCTAGTACAGTCAAATCTCGCTACTATGCCACCCCGCTACTATGCCACTCTCGGTATTATGCCACTTTTGCTCGGTCCCGACTATAAATTCAATGTAAAAAAAATTTACTATGCCACCCCCTACTCTCGCTACTATGCCACTTTTGTGTGACTGTTAAAAGACACAAGTTGTGAAATTCTGCGCAGTGCTCGATTATTACATGTGTATTGTAGTGTGGGACATTGCAGTTAGGTGGGATGGAACATAGCACGCACACAGGGAGGGTGGAGGCTGGCGATAGGGGGTGGTGGTCGCTGGCCGGGTGACAGCCACGTGACAGGGAGAGCGGGAGGGGGTCGACTAGTGACAGGATGCAGGTGCGAGGATGTGGTTGGGAGGGGTGTAGGATGAAGAGGTGAGGGGGAGAATGAGAGGAGACAGCTAGCGCCAGCAGGCGATTCTTGAGAGCTTTGGACTGACGGGTAACTTGAGCAAATAAAGCCTTTTTTTACGAACCCTCGCTACTATGCCACTCTCACTACTATGCCACTTTTGCTCGGTCCCGTTAGGTGGCATAGTAGCAAGATTTGACTGTAGTAATACTTTTCAATAGATACAACTGAATATTTGCAATATAAGTAAGCTGGTAGGAAGATGTAACTAACATGCTGTTGCGTGGAAAGAGCTTGGTCAAGATATTTTACAGAAGTCTGGAAAGGTACCTCGACTCCTCCACTGTCAGGGAATTAATTGTCTAAAATACATATCAAGATATTGTACACAAGTCTGGAAAGCTACCTCAACTCCTCCACTATTGGTGAATTTACTGTCTAAAAGACTGAAAGAGGTGGATGAGCATGAGTACATGATGTCAACATTAAATTTAACCTTATTGGTAGCCACCCTGGCAAAAACACCAGTAAGACAATTCTCAACGACAGTCAGAGCACTGAGGAAATGTGTGGGCGGTATATTTTGGACAATTCAGCATAGTTATAATAGGAGCAGTCAGGAATGTTGATGTCAGTTGAATGTGTAGTGTGAAGAGCACTAGGCTGAAAATGGAGCCTTGCAAAACGCCAGTGGCTCAGTTGACATGGATAGGACTGAATGCCATCTGTGAAAACAGACTGCAAATGACTACAAGAGCAAAACCAAACAAGAACCTCACCATCAACACCAAATGTTGCACTAAGTCTCTCAAGTAAAATATCATGGTCTATAGTGTCTATAGTTTTGTCCATAGGCAGATTGATAAACCTCAGAGAGATTATTTTGACAAGGGATTTTGTAGGTGGGCAAGAACTTTCTCTAAAAATCTTAAGACACAAATGAATTATTTAAAACAGAGCAGGTTTCTTCAAAAGTGGTGTTACAACAGCCTGCTTAAAATGAGGAACACCGTGCAGCACCAGGAAACCATTTCCTACATCACAGGCGGTCAGCACAAAATATTGGAAATACTTACAGAGGAATGAGCTACCTGTAAGGTCTTGCTTACTCCATCTTCTTTAGCTTTCCTGCCTCAGACTTTGTTTGATCTTTGCTTTCAGGATTACCTTTTCAAGATCTGGAAGAGGCACATACCATCTGAGCGACATGAGAAGTTTTTCAAGGGACAGAAAGAAAGGCGGGAACTACAGGAAACAAGTTTTGGTCCCATCGATGACGATGACCAGGTGATTAGACTTCATCCATCTCTTTGCTATTTTCTCATGCAGGGGAGGTAGCTATGGACCGGTGGTAAGGTCACCTGTGATATAGCTGGACCAGTGCAGACTGATGAGCTCAGGAAGCAGACTGGTGCAGACCTCAGAGGCACCAGCAATGAGAAGAATAAAGTTCTTGTTCTGTTAATTCCTTTTGTAAGATAATTATAGCTTCATTGAAAGGAGGGGTTAAAAAGATTGGGGCTTCTTTTTCATGTTCTTTTTATTCTTAATATTACTACAGATGTGTTCCTGCTCTGTCTTATTGTTATGATAGAATGCATTGTTTTGCTGTAAGTTCTGAATTCCACTTAAGCCTGTATAAATATTACCTTGTGCATAACATGTCAAATCTCCCCATTTATGAAAGATACTTTTGATCACTTTCATCATGCACAAACCTTAACTCTTTAGGGAGCATAGCTACAGCATATGGCAGCCTGTTGCCAGCTTCTGTAAAATAAAAATTTTGGATTACCTTATCATAATTGAACATGCAGAGCTTTGACAGAAAACTAGATCTTAAATCAAGGACAATTAACTGAATAATATTTAAATTGTGTAGCTTGGCTTAAGGAATTAAACCATGGAACTATTTCTGGAAATCAAAAAGATGTTTTTAAAATGCTATCTGGAGTTAATGTGGGAGAGCAACATGATGACATTTTTTTGGAGATTGGTTCTTGACCATTCTTGGAATTCTGATTGTACTAACACAGTAGTTCTTTCCATTAGAGCATCCTCCCACCTAGATACTGCTCCTTCCCTAGAAAATTAGTTAACAAAACAACCCAACTAACAACAGGGGTGAGTAGAGGAAGTCTCAGTAAATCTTGGATAAATATATATATATTTTTTTAATCTGACTGAGGTGTGTCGTTAATGACTTGTTTATGTGCCTGCAGCTTGACAAAATCATAGAGAATCTTGGACAATGGTGGCAAGAGGCATCAGGAGAGACAATTCCCAACACAGACTACTTGTTTGGTGTATGGTTACCTGAGGTCTCTGATATTTTATTTCTTTTTTTAACAATAATTATTATTATAAATAGGGGGTGATGGTTCATGATTTTTTTTTTTTTTTTGTAATATTTTTATTTTTCACATTTTTTGCTTTATTACCATTACATTGTTTTCTTTGGTGCTATATTTCAGTTAGTTTTAACTACAATTTTATTATTAATTTGTCTGAATATATATGCTGTCGCTTTCAGAGGTTTTATTGATCTGCTTATTGTATTGTCCACTTGAGCAAGTAATGTGAAAGAGTGAGGTTGACTTTGTTGCCTGCCAGTTAGCGGTATTCTTTTTCCATACTCCTCCTTAGACTTGTCACACACAGTCTGCTTGCAACATTTGTCCTAACAGCTAGTGGTGTCTTTGTCCATATTCTTTCTTAGACTTGTCGCAGTCTACCTGCAACATTTGTACTAACAGGAAACATGAAACATTACTAAGAGATGTGAAGCATCTGCAGGAGTGGACCTATTTACCTGAACTATTTAACCTTTGTCCACATTTATACTTAGAAATATCATAGTTGTACCTGATGATGCAGTGTTTGCACTGATAAGGAAGCTAGAATACCGCTATAGCGCTGACAGGTGTGTACTCTCTGTAACAATTATGATTGCATTAATGATATAAGAGAGTGCCAGACACTGTATCTGCTATTATGAGTGTGAAATAAAGAAGCCATTTATTGTTTTAATAGTATTGAATTACAGACTGGTATTTTTAACAACCGTGGCTTGTCTTAACTTTTGGCTGTTTACACATGCAGGCATGCAGTTTTGTAGGAAAGGTTTGGGGTTCTTTTATTGATTTATTTATTTGATTTATTTTCTTATTGTTTGCTTTCTTTGCATGATGACGTTACGTGTGGCCATGTACATGGGTCTTGTCACCAAACTGATGACTAATCTCTGCTGTTTTCAGGCAATCGTGAAAGGGCTGTGCAAATTTAAAAAAGTTGGAATGACAAAAGCATGGGAGTATTTCAGACAAGGGATAAAGCTGTCCAAAGTAGAACGGAAAGAGATTCAGGACTCCCTGTTGGGAAGAATAATACATACCACCTAGTTCCGGGTGAGTGAGGCATATGGCATGGATTCTGAAATTATGTTCTTCACACTTTTGAAGGATTCTGGGATTGTTTGTATTTATAGTTGAAGGCATGGTGAAAGGGATGCCCCCTTTGAAGACAGCAGTGTACCAGACTTGCAGCTCACCAGATCTTCCATGTTAATGTCAGTGAAGAGATGACTTTATGTTGCTTTCTGGTATTTAAAAAAAAAAAAAACCTTTATCTGTATTTCTAGTCAAGCTCATCCTCACCTGTTGTACCTCTCAGGTATATTTTGAAGCCAGTCATCTCACATAAGCCAGAGTGCAACTGTTTTTCCATGATAATCCATGGAGGTCATGTCTGTTTGGTATGCCAGCCTCAGGAGAAGATTTTGAGATGTTTTCAGGTAATTAACTCAGGCTTCATATACTGTATTTTGTACACAAATGCTCACTTATTTCTTCCTGTTATTTTTTTAGTTCCTTTTTTTTTTATTTAATTAATTGAAAAGTAGTTAATTAAAAAAAATGCCCAAAAAAATGTCGAACAAGCTTTCCAGATAGTCATAGTATCAAACTTTTGCACCGAGAAGACATTAAAAACTGAAAATTATGAAGATTATTTTTGTATTGGTAGATTCATTGAAATTAACCTCATTGATAGCAAATTTAAAAAAACACCCTCATTTAACATTATTCTTTGTCAACTCTATTCACTTCAACACGGAAGAAGAAAAAAGCACCTGGTAGTCTGATTATTGTTGTCATATATGGCATGTTGACGTATAGTGTATTTTATGAAGAGAATTTAAGTCTATTGTTGTGGACACAGTTGTTATGAACATGTATTCATGATATGTTGCTTCAAGACAACAATAAAATCTCACTATTCTCCTTACTTATATAAATCAGATCTGGACTGTTTAAGATAAAGATTTTTTTATGTAGGTGGCCTTCAAAGCAGCATTTTATTCTGATAATATTTGTCATAAAAATTTAGTAAATATTTCTATCGAGCATAGTTTGACATGTAATAGGCATCTTATGACTATTATTATTAAATTGGCTTTTGGGTATTCTAAATAATATGAATATAAAGATGTACACAAGTATAATGCTCTGCCACAACACTAGAGTTATACATGTCCTGACCATGAGTGTGCATAACGTGTCTGTGTTTACCTTGTGTGTGGGTAGTTGTGTCTGTTGTAGAAGTGGGTTTCTTACATGAAAAATGGGTGCATGATGTTCATGAATGCCTTTATGTTGTTAGGTCTGTCTATCACTTCTGTAAAGCAATTTGGATAAATCATTGGAAAAATGCTATAAAAATGTTCATTGTTAGTATTATGCTTAAAGCGTATTTCAATTACATGAAAAATGGAAACAGTAGAAAGCATACAACAAAGAAAAACAATGAAAGCTGCAGATGAAACAATAGCCAGATGAAAACCTGTGGCCTGAAATCCCAGATGTTTGCAGATAGAAAGATATTAAATATTTCAGGTATCCATTTAATCCCTTTTTTTTCAGGGAATTTATAGTATTTCCAGCTGAGTCTGGACTGAATAATATTTTTGTTTAAGAAATATATAATCAAAAATTTTTATTTGATGGGAGGTTTGGAATATCACATATGCTACAGATAATTTTGAGTTTCATGCATCAATGATAGCTGAGCTTGTGGCTGTAAAAAATTTTGTTGTTTCTTTTTTGTGAAAGGGGATATTTAAGAAAACTCTTCTGTTGTTATGCTTCTATTCTGCTTGTTAAAGTCTCTGATGTACGTTGTTGTATTGAACCTATGAAATTGTACATATTGCTGTCTTGGATATAACATTGATATACACATGGTCACAAACCAGGCAGTTTGGCTGCTAAACAAAATGTTTTGAACAAATGTGCAGTTCATCTTGAAAAGTTTTCTCCGTATAGCTTTGTAAAAGTCTTTATAAATATGGAATCACACACTGCAGATTTTACAGAGGTAATCCCATCTGTACATATATCTTACAAATTTGTGGTGATGTTGTTTCTTTGTTTTATATGCTTGTTAGTAAGTACTTTGCTTGAGATTGTTTGTTGTGATGAATCATATGTAATAGGGGAACAATGTGGAAGAGTATCACACAAAGGGATCCTTTGTCATGACAACATTGATAACTACAGGTGAAACTAAAATTTTTTTCAAATTTTACAGAATAGTATTCATATCAGAGCTTTTTGTGATAAAGCTATACAGTGTGTCAATAGAAGGCAATAATAATAATAAGTGAAAGGTGTGTGTAAAGTATTGCATGTCGTGGCCTGTGAACTACATTTAATTGTAAATTTCACATCAGCATAAGCAGCTGAAATTCAGCGTCACAGGTTTTACTTGTTGTGGTTTTTTTTTTGTGTGTGTGTTTTTTTTAGGGGGAGAGATATTTTGTTGTTTTTCAGAATTTGCTGTGTGTGAAGTCAGTGGGGTTGTCTTGTGAGCATTAATGTTTTGATTGTAGAGCCAAGTCATCCATGTGTTGTTTTTTGGGGAGGTGTCATGTCCTGAAGAAAGTAGACTGAAATGCAAAGGTTATTAAGATGCGGGTGTATTTTGCATTTATTCCAAAACCACACATTAAGCAGATGCAATAACTGGTTGCTGTGTTGTAGTTGTGAAGCTTAGTCTATGGCTTTTCTTTTGCTACACCCAAACCCTGCATCCAATTGCGGTTACACTTATATTTATATTTCCTACCATTTCTCTGTTAAGAAAATCATTTCGCAAATAAATTACTGTGATTCTGAATTCTGTTAACACGTTTTCACTTTGGCTGTTTTATCACATTGAAGCCAATGTGAGTTAAGCCCAAAACTTGGATTTGATCGGCGAAAGCTTCACATAAAAGAAAAAAAAGTTGAAGGGACCAAACAGTAAATTCATATTTTTCATTGTTCCTTGCCACTTCATTGTTGAGCATAGAGCTTGCATAACCATCTCCACTTTAGAGGGTCTTTAATTTCTTGTGCCTCCTCCATTGAGCTCTCATTCAGTTCTAACTTCTACATAGACATCTGTTATTCCCATTTCCCGGAGGATTCAGTCGTACTTTCAGATTCTTGCTATCAAACAAATATTATTGGTAGTGCATTGTCTAGTAAATGTTTTACCTTGTTAATGATAACTCTGTGTCTTTGCCAAAATCAATAACAGTGAAGCCAATTATTGGATGTCTCATCATAAGACCTGCGTCTCCCTGGTGAATATTTGTACCTGTGTATGACTGTGTTTTCATTAAAGAGACAGCTTTGATAAGTTGCTGCACCACTAAACTCATTTCAGTCTAGCTTGCTTTAAATTTGCTGAGTTTTGTGTTTGTGAGACTTTCATTAGAAAACAGGTGTGCAGCAATCTCATGTTTAGATTTTGTAATGGGGACCACAGATGATGCAGAGTCCATCAGTTGGATATAACTTTTTCTGTTATGAAACCAGTGTTATGATTGTGCACACAAAAACTGACTTGAGAATTGTACATTTTCTGAATAGTTTTACTGAAGAAAGTAGAATTTGCTTAAAACCAACTTTCAGTTGCCACCATAGCTTATCAAAGATCCTGAAGACTGAATGTGCTTAAGGTTCAGCTTTAGTTTGCATGGACAACCTGATTTAGGACAAGTCCTACCCTTGTGAGAGTTCTGTGTTGAAAGTGTCTGTAAAATAGTGGCTGTAGCCTTCCTTGACTGATATTTTTGTAAGCTGCAGAACCTATCACTTAGGTCCAGACTTCCCCACTTTAATAAACAGTTTTCTGGGCTTATACTTCAATTTCTCTCAGATCACATCATTTCTTGCACTTGCAGATTGCTGTAAACAAGTGTGCCAATAAATCTAACATTATTCTACCATGCCCACCCACTGCCACCTGACAGTACAAAGAGTCCCTAGTTTAACCTGCGGTTACCTTCCACTCATAACGTCTACCTGTATGCTTAACCTATCTTAAATACATTTGAGGCTTGCTGTGTTTGAAGATATTTTAAATCTGTCCCATCCCCAACCCCCTTGTACCAAATGGAACGAAATTCTCTCTCCCTGGTTTTTCTTCGTGTGTTATCACATCATGATCATTGCAAACATTTACGCTTGATCCATCAGAGGCAGCAAACGGTCTGTTAGAATGACAGGTCGTCAGTGTTCAGGGCTGTTTCCTTGTATTTGGAAGGAAACATCACTATTGGCCAGTACAATGATTTTACAGAATAACATCAGAATGTCTTACTGCTGCTGTCAGGGCACATTTTATATCAAGGATGCACACCATGTTTCATAAATATCATTCCTATTTTCTGTTTTATTTTTAACTGAACATTTGTTATTGTTCAAAATGCTTTATGGTAAATTTTGTATTTGTCATCATGTGTGGACTTTATTATCAGTAAGGAGGGTAGATGTTTCACAAGTTGCACTTGTTTAAAAAAAATGGGGGGGGGGGGTATTTTGGTGACTTTTTGTACTCTTGGTCCCATTGATTCTGACTAGGTTGTGCTATGGGAATTGACTCTAAAGGTGCCATACTGAAGAATTTTCATGTTTGTCATCTTTCCTTGGCAGCTTGCCTGTTGCCACTGCTGTTTATGATTTCATATGCATATGGGCATATGCCCATATTGTTTTCATAGCATTTAAAGCTTTCTTACAAGGCAAATGCTCTATAGTGTACAATAATAAGTGCTTCCATTTTCTTTTCTTATGTTATGCACATGTATCTTACTTACAGCAAGCTTGTGTTTTGTATGTTTGGTTTTTCGTGATTTGGTAATACATTTGTTGTTCTATGTTCTAAAAGTGTAGGAATTTCTCTTTTCTTAAAGAACACTTAATTGTGCTTAAGTTAGATAATAACGATAATAAATGCAAGATTTGTGTAGCGCGTACTCACGCTTGTAAGAAGCATGCTCATAATACTTAAGGACAGGAACAAGACATGGAAAATACACGAGGGACAGAAGAACAAACAACATATAAATGACAGAATGATAAACAACAGTACTGATGATGAATAAAAGAGAAACAGAAAATAAAAAGAGGAACCAAATAAAAAGATCTGAGAGCATCATGATTTTGCAAAGGAAGACAAGTACCAATAAGTAAAAATGGTGGAAGGTGTGTGGCAAAGGACTAGCATAGGAGTAATAATCAAGGAAAAGGTGCATTTATAGTACACATTTAAAGGATTCAATGGTGGGTAGGTGGCAGATATGGAAAGGGAGAGAGTTCCATTGTTTTGTATCACCATAGCTAAAAATCCTGTTACCATATGTTGTGAAACATGAAATATCTTCAAATGATGTTGGTAAACTAGAAACCAAGGGGAGAGTTTTTACTGGGGCTAGATCTGGGGGAAAAAACATCTCAGAGGCCAAACATGTCCTGTTATATTTGATGGTCATGTAGGTATCTCCATTGTTTATATTTCTTTTTGAATAGCCTTAACACTTCATTGTTCATTTGTCCTTGTTTGTTTAGGTGAATCATTAATGAAGGAGGAAATTCCCACCATATGCTTGATTCTTCCGTTGGAATACTCCATTTGGTGATGTCATTATTAACATGGATCACAAAGAGTAATAGTTCTCTTATCTGTAAGAGACTGCTGAAGAAAAGTCATTAATACTGTTAAGGTTACTGCAGTCAAAAACTATTATACTGACATTTTATAAAGAGCATCATATTTCTTATCTAAATTCATACTTTATGTAATCAGAAGACCTTTTTTTCATACAAAACAGTTTAAAATACATCTTTGGTAAAAATGCTTTTGCAAGATAAAAGCAAAAACTTCACTAATCAATTTTAAATACATTAGCTACACCACTTGTGAGGAAAAATACAGCTGAATTTACACACTTTCTAAAACAAATGTGTACAGAAATTGTTTAAATTATATTGCCACTTCAAGAACAGGTTAATACTACAATAACAGTTTGTGATAAGAGTGAAGGTGTATTAACAGTAATATTAGGTCAATTTAAGGATAGATTTTCTTGACACTTTCTGTGGATAGCTTTTTTTTCCCCAAAGCAGGCAAAGAAAGGGAAAATGCTTCATGTGTCTTGCCCTTGTAGAAGGTAGCATTTATGCGGCAAGACCCACTCTGTGTTATGTCGAGCCATGGTGGGTAGGACATCTGGGTTATATGGGTAGGAATTGCCAGTCTTACATTATGTAACAAGCATACACACACCACTTCTAGGACAACTGATAGAAAAGTAAAGATTCTGCAGACTATTTCATTATAAAATTTTGACAGTAACCATTCTGCTCAGAGGTTTGAACAATACACTAAGCTTGAACCTCAGTAGCCCAAGATTGTGAACAAGAACCCGATGTTAAATGGATTGGAGTAGTCATGTGACTTCAAAGGGGCAGCAGTGCAGGATGTGCCTTAGCCTTATAGTAATGCCTGTGCTTTCCTGCTCAGAACACATTTACTGTACTGGAAGGCCATAAATTCAACAGTTAATATGTGGACCACAATAGGCATTTGTGAATTTAAACATAGAACTTGATATAATCAAACCTATAGATTATTTTTCAGAAGTCTAAGCTTATTAATTAACGTGATATGGAGAGCTGTGTTTGTTTTCTTACCAAATATAAATCTTCTGTTTTATTGAAGATTAATATGTGCATGGTCACTTCTTATTGCCCCTGCTGTACTGTGCAATTTGTATTCTGTACCTGATTTTGCTTTTCAAATGAAAAAAATTATTTTTGAAGGGAGAGGGCATTGGAGAATGATGCATTGGTAAATAAAATATTTGCTGCTTTATTGCTTTACCCAGTTTTACAGTTCCATCCCTAGGTAAATATTGTTATTTAAGTACTTGTGCTTGTAAAGTTAATGGTTTACCCTTCTGTGTAGTGTTATGTTTAGCTTATTTCTATGATGTTAGTACTCTGGTGGTATTATGTTTACGCCATATCAGTGGCATAAAATAGGTTGGTTCTATAATTGTCACTCACAGCTGGCAATACACATTGTTGTTATGCTTTGGTATTTGTCTTCAGGAAAACCATTGTATAAAAAGGAAAAAAAGAAATCAAGATGCGAAAAAAAAAGCCCAACGAAAAAAATGGGAGTAGATTGTAAGAAAGAGGATTGATACAATGTCATATTTATACAAACAAAAATATTTTAAAATAGTGTAGTGTCTTAATTATAAACCATAATTATGTTCAATCTCGTTATCAGTAGATGAGATTAATTTGTTTATAATTATTGGGTAATGTTGGTGTTGATTTTGATATTAGCCATGTTGATTTGAAACCCATACTTTTTCCCCTACCTCTTTTTTTTGTAAGCAAAGAGTCCTTGGTATATGGAATAATGGATAATAGAGAAGAAGTTTGTTTTGCATATATTTTCATTTGCTGTGGTAAAATGTGAATAAGCCAGCATCCCTGATTGAGAGTTAAAGTACTAAAGTGTGCATTAGATCTTTAATTTAAAAATATGTCAAAGATTCAGAAATATAAGAGGTAAATGATCTCAAATCTACAAAGGTATTTTGAGTTTTTGCTACATTATTAAAAGCTTGAATATGTACTTCAGTGCATTATGACCCAATTTTAAAGAGGGGCTTAGCTTTATGTTCTTTGAGTTATACCACCCTCTTGAGATATGAAAGAAGGGTGTTTATGTGTGTTGATGCATGCAGTTTGTTTTTTCTTCTCTGTATCCCTCTTATGCCCCAGTCACCTTTTTTCCCCTTCTCTTCCCCTCTCCCATTCTCTTTCACTTTCTTCCTTTGTCTTTCTCTTACTCACACCCACTGTAATGAAAGTTTAAGTTACCTAAGACTCATTGAGTCAAAGTACAGACCACATTAGAAAAATGCATTCTGATTTCTTTTAATTCAGATGTATATTGTCATCAAATATCATTATATTTAACTTTGCTGCTAGAAACAAAGAACCACTGTTTTGATACAACAAGCTTTTATGTTTCTAATAAAAGTCAAATATTCCATTGGACATTGATTGTTCCTGCATTTTCCACTCCCTGATGCAGTGATGATGTAAAACAGTCTTTAAATATAAAGCTATAAAATTTATTTTTCAGGGATTGCTTGTGCAGGTATGTAAGAAGAGGAGTGGGGAGAGAGTCAGAGATCAAGTAAATCTCAAATGTTACAAAAAAAAAGAGAAGAAAGTCAGGTCATCTAAACTACCATTCAGAGAGAGAAAATTCACCAAAAGAGAAAAACCTTATTTTGCCTACAGCAGTCTGTGAGACAGAACCCTTCCCCCCACCCACTCCCTACCCAAAAATGTGGCCATCTGAGGGTTGGAGATTCTCTTCTAACAGAGGCACGAGATGTTGCTAATTCCTTGGCATCCACCATTGCTCACAACTCCTCACTACTCTCCAGATTTCGGCGCTTGAAATCTGTTCAGGAATCTTCTGGATGGGTTGCTTAAATGACAGCAATGTATACATTGAATGTATATTTATATATACATTGAAATCGTGACTATTACATCTGGAATAGTTTCCGTCCAAAATTTCGAGGTGGGGCCACGTCATCAACCCTTAACTTCCCTGCGATTTTCAGCAGTTGTAGGAGCCTTATCAGAAACTAGAATTATCTGCCATGACTTCCTATCAACTGTTTCCGAAGGAATGTGATATATTTTTCCGAACACGATAATTCCTATTGTACGATTTATTTGGCACTTGCTCACAAACAAAAGAGAAACCATATTAGAGGTTGGAAAGGAAGCTAATTAATACACAAACGAAAAAAAAAAACGATACTAGGATAAGACGAATACAAATGGAAGCGCCCTTTAAATGTCTGTCAGGCCACATCAGCTCACCCCGCAGCATATGCAAAGCAACACAGAAACCATCAACAATGTAGTAATTCGATTGCATTTAATTGTTTTTTCATGAATACTTGGAGGCTTTTTTATTTTAAAAACAATAAATGTACACGACTGAACGTGATGTCAGGATCATGCAATCTTATCAAAAGCGTTTTGGTTTTTTCGTGATTGAGACAATGTGCTTGTAGTCTTCCTTATCTGCTTTCGACAGCAAGTAATCTTTAGAAATATTTGCTGGAGAATCGCAGCAGCTGTCAGTTGTAGATGCAAGTCTTAGATTATTCCAGGAGTTTTTTGTCCTATCCATGTAAGACGATCTTGCAGTCCAGCATGGTGCACGTCAGATTGTTAGGCCCCACACAGATGCAGTCGTTACAGTCGGTCGCAATTACGCCGCCAACCGGAACAAACTGCGTCCGAAAGATGCAGCCCTGGGTGGTCACCTGGTCTGGACACATAACACGGTGCCGATGCGTAGTCAGTGCGAAAAAAAAGGCCAGTTTCTAGGTAACATGGCTCGTGGAGCGAGTTGCAAGCGCGTGCAGTTGCGTGATTAGAACTCCAGCTTTACAGTGTAAGACACGGACCTATACTGAGATGATTTTAAAGTCAACAGTGCAGGACAAGGAAGGGTCCCATTGAAATAGTCTGCCTGCAATATGCGTGCTCCATCGAGTTTGTGGATTTGCATGCATATATATGTATTCGCGCATGCAACGGAAAAGAGAGACGTTGAAAAGTTCTACAAGAGTTTATAAATAAAGATTTAAGCAAAACAAGATCCAAAAGGGCAATATAATTCCAGATCCTCTAATACTTCGCTAGCTCGTGGATATATATAGTGGGTGAAGGAAATAACTTTTTTTTTCAACTTGACTGAAACAATGGGATAAGTGTGACATTTGGAAAAAAAAAACCCGTTGCAGCCATATGTCCATTTACGGTATCATATATACGTATGAAGATAAATTAACCCTTGATTCAAATAGTTCGAGTTCTATTTTTTCAAATATATATACAATTTGGCATCGTAAGTGAACTTACCCGAACTAATGACAGTGACACAGAGGGCAGCCATAATGACAGCGAGAAGCTTCATGGTGCTAACTGGACAGTGATGTCAGCCAACAACTGCTTTGGCAAACAGGTCTTGAAGCTATAAATATATCCCTTTATCGCCAGAAATCTGAGGGGAAAAAAACCTGCAGCATGTCGCATGGCGTCAACTTACAACAGACCGAGTTCTGGCCCCTCCCTATAAGATTCCCTGAAGCTGACTCTGGTTTGTGTGAATCCCGACGTTTGATACTGATAAGGTTGACAGAGAGATAAGCTACCTCCTCGCTCTTGTGGTTGCTACTTTGGTTCTGACCGAGGCAGGGTGCAGCGCTCTTGGGCCTTATGAAACTGTTAGATCCCACGTACCTAGCAGAAGACTCAATGCGCTTTACAAGAGAACGGCTAATACACTAAGTGAGACCGACACAAAATACACATATAAACGCATACGGACATAGCCCAATATATTTGTCAGCAAACAAATGGAGACAGACACATCAAAAGACATGACAGAAAACCCGCACAAAAAATCATGTACGTCCGATCAGAAGCGTGGGCTCTCGGTTGTATGTAGTGATGCAAGCTTTTATAGTGCGGTATCCCAACCTCAGCAAGACTTTCTGCGCATTACAAACAAAAACAAATCACAGATCCCGGTGGCTCTCTGAGTGTAGAAGGAATGTCAGGTAGACCAAGAATCAGAAACGTGGATCAAATCGTGCAGATGATCACAAAGAAAGTGTAGCGAAATGTCGAAGCACATGCTGTTTGACACTGATGGAAACTCTATCCCAGGGACTGTGGTAGCCAGAGATAAAGGAGTTGAAATCAAGAGAGGAAAAAGGCCACAGATAAATAAACAGTATAAAAGAATGCCTATGACGACATAAAAAGTACAGGTAGGTACGTGGGTACAACAGGTATCACAACAAATCCAAGATAAAAACAAACATGCAAGAGCCATAAGCCTATTAGCCGAAGGGACACCACTCCACTATCAGTTATTTCCCTTCCTACTGCAGAAGCTCCGCAGTTGGTCCAGACTGCGATAAGGCTGTGGTGACGGTCAAAACGTTTCAACAATATATTTAGTTACAATTGCATAGCAGGAGAGTGATACAGAAGAAATAAATGATTAGTTTCTCACTTAATCACCACAAATTATTTCGGTTGCCGATGTTTATAAAAATCGAAACAAAATCCAGTGAAATCGACCGTTGTGTCCTTCCGCCGAGTAACCACGATATCTTGCCGAGATTTGCGTGTGACGTAGGACCAAAACCGGGAGTGTCTCAGGATTTGAACTCGTGGTCGGTGTTGTCTCGTTTGCTGGATTAGTGATCCACAATTATTAACAGTCAATATCAGATGGCTATGAGTAATATCAAACCATATCAGTTTGAACCAATTGCATCAGCTCACACTGACATCGACTGCACATCCTCGGAGGACGAGGAAGATGTTGCAGCAGGCGAAGGACAAAGCAGGTAGGACTAAGCACGTGGACTAGTCATTCATATTGTGTCCACGGGAACAGAAAGTGAACGAATGCTTTACATTCAAGCACTTTAAATAAACATAATGCACTCGAGCTCCTAACACTGGGCGTTGTTGTTGACGAATTTACTTAGTAGCATTTAAAGAATGAAATTACATTTGGCGTGCTAATTATTTTCTTATGCACACACACCGGAATATTCACAATGTATATGATAATTTAGGTTTTAAAGTTAACTTTCCAAACTCCAAAGGACAGTTTCGAAATATATGTGTTAAGTAATTTAAACAGACAGTATTTACAGCCTTTTTGGGGGGTATAGTTTGAATAATTTGACTTATAACATACTGTATAAAAACGATGCATAGAAGTCAGGCAGAGACGTTTGCTGTATATTATGCCTGTGCTTTTAACTTATATGTTTGTTGTTTAAATGTGTGTGTACATAGATTCATTTATCAGAGTTTCAGACTGGTGCATTTGCGAGCATTGTGAGGAATGGCCACAACAGAAAGAAGATGAAAAAATATGTTGCCGTTTGTATTCAGAAATAGAAGATCATTTAGAGGAGGACCAGATGTGCATTACCAGCCATGAAGGCATGGCTGGAAATTGTTTGTCAAGGTAAAATTATAATTTCAAATAGTTAAATTTGTCCCTTAATTTTTGTGCCGGTTACTTTATGTTTTGGGGTTTTTTTTTTCCTTTTTTGTTTGATAAGATTGTGTCTCTTGCTCATTTTGTAACTATTCATAGTAACTGGGCACCTTCCCAAATTATCTCCTGGGGACTAATAAAGTTGGTCATTGCAATTGTAATTACAAGCATGTATGTTATTACCTTTTTACCACTACTGAAGGTATGCTCAAAACACTGCATAAAACCCACACCTATATGTAGGTATACAAGCACACACTTTAAGAAGATGCTTTACAATCATTCAGACTAATGCACATGCCTTTTTCATAACATGTTAATGAATACACACTCAAGGTGGAGGATACCGAAGTTCCTGAAGAAAGCCACCAATGGTTAGACCTGCAAAGACGCCCAGAAATAGGAGCCGAGATCTGACTTCACAACACCTATTTTTACTTAGTCATTGGTGCTTTAGCCACTTTGCAGGCAAACTATATCTAAATGCTTACATTGCAGATTTTTGAGAGAAACGCTCTGAATATATAATGACTTTCTAATTGGTTCTTTCAGGTTTGTTATTGATTCCACCATAGTGCTCATAAAGCAGCTTAATATGAAAAAATGGCGAGAAGACTATTTGCAAACAGAACCACACAAGTAAGTGATATTTTAATCAAGGTACCAGCATGTTTTATTTATAGACACTGTTTAGTCTGAGCAATGTCAAATTAAAAGCATGAATGAAAAGAAGCACTTCAAAGAAAAATCGTATACCAAATGTTGAAATATAAAAAAATGTATAGTAAAAGCTTAAAAGTGAATTGTCAATAAATATTCGCTTTACAGCATGAAAATTTTTACATTTACCTAAACCCAGTTATTTGACACCTCATATCAGATGTCTAAAAATATTTCCATGTATCTGACATGAATTGTAAACTAAAATCTTCCCTTTACAGAATTAAAATGTACTATTTATTCAAACTCAGGTATGGGACACACTTTATTTTTATGTCTAAAACAAATCTTTTATGTATCTGGCTTTTTTTAAAAATATATTTACAAACATCATTTTAAATAGTTCCAAATGTAGCTTTTATTCTTTACTTTCTTATGGATAGTAATGTATGGAAAACTCTGACCACTGATTTTTTTTTTCTTTTGCAGAACATACAGACATGTGGCTTACTGTAACTTTGTGCGGTGGATATGGCGCAAGACAGGAAAGAAAAACAGAAAAATCTTGCCTGCTTGTGTTGTTGCAGCGATCAGCAAAAAATTTCCATCTGAGGAGTTTGCTAGCTTCAAATATGCTTTATAAAATATGGGCGAGTGTTGCTATAAATAGTACATTTATTTTTGTGAACAGTACTTCCTTACAAAAAGGGTCACTGTTTCTCTGACAAAGTTGACAAAGAAGGTCTCCAGTTTAATGCTGGCGATGCTGAGTCATCACAACAGCTCTGTCTACTGGGTCTGAAGTTTTGCTTAAAGGGTCAGGAATAGTTTTCTTGTAGTTTGTGCGGGCTTGGCCTTCTCATAAGACAGCAAATTTTTTCTTATCACTAACACTTCATCGTTAAGTTCTGAAAAGTAATCTGTAAGATAAACAGAGGAATACATAATCTTTCATATGTGAAAATTATGACATGACACGTACTTGTACAAGAGAAGCAATTCATGCAAAGTTTGACTTATTTTTTAAGAGAGTTAACTAAATCCATGTGAATTTATGTGCACATTTTTAAAACACTAGCTACTTGCAATTTTTTTTTTTTTTTTTTTTTTTACATTTACAAAAGTTGCAAAAAACTGAAAATATAAGAACAGATGATAAATACCTCGCGTATGCTTCTCTTTCACAATTCATGCCAAAGGGGTTCCTTTGCAGGCTTTTGGCCTAATAGTTGTCCATCTCAAGTTTCCATCCTCTGTTGTAGCTTGTTGTCGGCCAGAATAAGCATAGAAATGCATTCCAGCAAGATAAAGCCTGTTGAATTTAACACTAATTATCTTCTTTTGCATGAAACATCCAGTTTTTATTTGCAAAATATAAGACCATTTTTTTATCAAAACTACTTTGCAAACAGCCAATACTAAATTAGTAATTTTAAATAGTTCACTATGTAATGAAAAGTTTTAACTCCTTAGCTTCCGCAACTGAGTAACAAAAACTAGTTGCTTGGGGGCAAAATGAAGGACAAGAGCATGATAGGGCTCTAAAGAGGCTGTCTGGCAATCCAATATTCAATCCAGCATTCCAATATCACGAAGGAATGGATTCTTTAAGATTTCAAGAATATTATGCTGTTGTGATCCTGTAAGAATGCAAATAGCACAATTTGTGGGTTCTCTTGTCAGAAGCATTGCAGTGTAATCAACAGAGTGGAAAGCATTTTGTTAAGACCAAATTTAACCGATTAAGAAATGTTAACAAATATAATCTATGCTGTCATAGATCATTTGTATACCTTTCTTTATCCAGGCTCTGCCTTTAGCTGATCATGTTGACGTCTGGCATAAGACCCACCATGGCCTTGAAGGATATCCACAATATGGTTGCAGATGGAAACCCACTTGTCTCGAACCAATTGTTCTCTTCCTAAACCTTCTGGCAATCATGCTGAGTACCAGTACATATAATTCGATATGCTTTTGGACCATAATGACAGGATAGAATTACTCTTTGATCTGCTAGCTGCAACGAGGTTCTTAACAACTCATGAAAAAAAAAAAAACCCCGAAAAGGAACGGGTTAAACAAATTATACATAAAATTGTATGTATGGTGTGTGTTTGTGCATATATGATGTGATACCACATCTACTTTTTAATACTGGCATGGCAGTCTGTGATCAAATGACTGTCACCTTATCTTTCAGTTTTTGTAGTCCCTTTTTTAATTCCTCAAGTTTCAGAGCATGTGAATTTTTCACTTGATTGCTCTGTTCGCATTTAAAAGCAGTGTCAACAATGTATTGACATTGCCATAATTTTCTTAATTCCTGCACAGTTATGGATTTCAATCGACCAAGTGGACGTTTTGAGATACAACTGTGTTTGTGTATTTGTCAAAGGTTGAACATTTACAAAAAAGACACCATGCATGCATCACTTTGAATTATATTATTGACTATACAAATATGTGAAGTACAAAACAGCATGGATGAAAAAATTGTCACAAACCTGTATTTGCTCAATGTGCATCACTCCGATGTCTGCATCCATCAAGGTATAGCTTCCATATTTAGCACAATGGCCAGTTGAATCACATCTCCCGTCCCCTGCCATCTTCCTCTCCTGGTATCTATGCCATGTATTGCGGATAGCAGGGAGGTAGGATGTCTGAATGCTAAAAAATGTTTGGCTGGTAAAACATGCAATGCTTGCATGCTTAAAAGCTGTAATAAGCCTTGTTGGTGAGCAGGCTGTAAAAAAGGCTGCTGCTACCAAAACAAGGTTCCCCAAAGGAAACCTGAAAGAGTGTGGGTGGGATGGCCACAGGAGCTGTCTTGACTTGGCATGTGGTTATAAATTTGAATCCTGTGCCACATTCCTCTTTACTTTTGATAGTTGAGGGGTTGCAGCACTGCCTGCATACACACAACAGCTTTTCGTAAACAAAAACTTTCTTTTGAGGAAAGGATTTGCATACAGTTTCTTTCAGAGAATTCCTAGACACATAGCATCGTTGCAGTCCTGTGCAAATCTAAATAGTTATGTGTACAGCATGGAAGGATATTGATCATCTTGTTCTTATGGTGAGCAGCTTCACCGATCTTTCTTCTTAACAGGTCTAAACTCACTCCCACCCCACCCACTCAAAGTTAGACAAGCAGAGATGTTTGCAGCTGTGCAACAGAAATGTTTGGTGTGATGGTGTCGGGTACTGCATAGGGAAGTGATGCATGGTGCAGGATGGTAGTCTGAAATACATGGATCGATATATTTAATAAATATGAACGGCAGTTTTGAAGGGCCTAGAAGTTTGTGGAATGACGGTGTGGTGAGCTACAGATGTAGGTCGTCATCTGGTGACTGGACTGTGCTGGGGTCATCTTTCTCTCATCTACTTAAAGACATCATTGAAAACTTGTGATGCTCAATCACAACCAAAATGGACCAGAGGGAACGTAAATGGTTTCACATGCCCTGATGTTAAAATTTAAGTTAACGTCTGTCCTTTTTGCAGAAATCATTTAGTGCCCAGAAATTGTTTCATCTTTGGGGATCCATCAAATGTTTTGTAATTGTCGTAGGCATGCTTGAGCGGGTGATAGCAAAGTATATTTTATGTTGGCTGATGTAGCCTTGTGTGAGAAAGGAGCAGAGTTGTCGAGTATGAAGTAGTCATTTCTGGAATGCTCTTTCATGGTGCGCACACAAGTGCTGCAATACATAACACTGAAAGTATTGTCTTGATCAGCCTGTTATGAATAAATAATTGCGTTTCAATCTTTGTGTTTGATGTTCTGAGTAGCCCCAAATAATCATGGTTAAACAATTTCATATAGGCAGTGCACACACACACACACCTATCACTAAGATCATGTTTGTGACTTTGCAAAGCAATCACGCATGTATCCAATTGCATTCACAGTTTTAATCATTTTTAACTGAAATTCACATCATACAAAAGATTAGAATAATAGAGATCTTTGTATGCAAATGACCAGATAGAAAACAAAGCTCGATTAAAATCTCACTTTGTACTTCACAGTTTAAAAGATGGACAGATGTAAAGGTAAAATGATAAGTTTTCTCAAATTTCAACGTTTATAAAGCTCTGTTCAGAAATATCAGCCAAGATATGAAAAAGAGTATAGAGAGGGCAGAAAATATAAAAACCATGTAAAACAATTTTCATCAACCCATATATAAACATTAGCTCACATGCAGAGATGCACATGCAAACACATCTGCACACATTTACACTCCTTAGACATTCATGGATGTAAATCTGAGATTATTGTCCATATATATTTACATGCTCTGAGCAAGAAGTGTGTAATGCCTACCTCAGCACAATAATGTAAATTAAAACAGAAAAGAAGAATTTACAAAGGCAGCAAATAATGCAGCATAAACTCAGATTGGTCAAAAATCCTTCAGTAGTTGAGGGGTGGGAAGGTCCCAAAACAATAACAAAACTCATACATGATGCTTACAAACATCAATATTTCAGCAGACCAACAATCCAAAATATTTATAAAGAATAATGCTCATTGTGCTTTTATTCATTTTAGCCATCATTTCACATCACTAATATCATGTATTTACTATCCATCATTAAACACAACTCTTTTGCCTTCAGCTGTATTTTCAACAGTAGTGTTATAAAAGGTACATTAGCTATTTTAAGAGAAAAAAGAAAAGTATGCTGCTTAACAGCTTTATATTAAAGCTTATGACGTCTTCACACTTGAATGACAAGGAATCTTCACTCCTGGCAGTTGGTGGTGTAAGTGGTTCTCAAAGTATTTCGGACCGCGGACCACTTTACTAAAATAAAAACATATGGCTGACCACCAAGGCCTAATATCACTCTGTACCATTAACTTCAAATTTAAATTGCCGCATTTGTTTCATTACAATTCAAAGCTAGATGTACTTTTGTGACAGTAGTATAGTAAGAAGTTTACATAAAATTACATACTTTGCAAAGTTATTATTACGATTTTAATGCGATGAATGTAATTGTTTTTGATGATATATTAAGGTGATAAACATCACTTTGCTGACATATGATGACTGTCATCCGCGGACCACCTGACTTATGCGTGTGGCCCACAAGTGGTCCGTGGACCACACTTTGAGAACCACTGGTGTAAGCTATGAAAATGATGATAATGAATGCACAAAATTATTTTCTAACAGGCTGAGGGGATGAACTCTGTTATTTTTATTCTGCGTTTGGAACTGTTTTGATCTGGACATTAGTAATGGATCTTTGTCTGTATTTGACCTCAGCTGCATTTTTCTACTCTCTTCTTTTTTGCAGTGATGTTAGATTTATTATTCTATGCTTAACAACACTGCCAGCTGACTGGTCTTGTTTACTTTGTTCACTTTAGTTATGGTTTTCACTGCAGTGATCTCAGTGTATTAACTGATCACCTTCTGATGGCTGTTGACTATGTGACTGATCGAAATTCTTCTAGTCTAACTTGTGGTTACTGCAGATTTTCCAACATGTCTCCACATTTTAATCTGCAGTGATCACTCTTTACCAACAACTTGCAGTTAAAGTCTTGTTCTCCATTTTACATCATTAACTGTGTCATTAATTACTGTGATGTGCACTATAAAAGTTATAAAGTTACCTTTACTATTATAATAAAAATTTTGGATCTAAGACATTTGCTGCACTCCTCAAAATTTGAGACAACGTTGGACCACTGACACCTTTCCCCATCCCTTCAAAATATATCATGAATTTCATATCAAACTTTGGGCAAGACTGCATTTCAACAGAATTAAAAACAAAAGCATAAACTGAACATGCAAAGTGTCTTACAATAACCACAAAATGGATGACATAGGGAAGAGATTCACAAAGCTTTGTTAAGTAAGAGGTAGGATTCTATGCTCTATGGCTCTATGCGATGCCTGTTGCAAACATGGACACTCTCTGAACATATCCAAACATTACAAATTTTCCTCAGATGGGGGATGATGTAATCACTATAATTAGTTCTAATAATTTCATTAACATAACAAAACCTTTATTATCCCCATCTTTGAAGATCATAATTTTTTTTTACTTCTGTTTACTTGTTTACTTTTTCTACTAGAATCTGTGAAGTCATCTTACTCTGAATGGGATGAAAAGCCTAATTTTTAAATATCGTCTTGCTAGCATAAATTTGTCAGAAAGGAAATCTTGCTAACCAAGAAGTTTTTGAGTGGGTGTAACTTACCAACCTTTCAGCCAAAACATTACTGACATGACACAGCATCTTACTAGCAAATGAGAAGGAAGCCACTTAACGAACATTATCTTTACTGCCTCATTAGATACACCAGAACAAGGCTAATATTTTAAAATCATCAGCAAAGTCTTTGTGAAAGAACTGCACCTTAATATTCTCTATTGCATTAATAAGAATGTGTGACATAAGACAGCACTTGTTCTGCTTCAAGTGTGTTAGCTTCATTAGCCATATCAACATTGACCCCCACTTGTCCATTTTCATACCTGAAATACAGATTGTTTTACATTATAATTTGTGGAGAAACTTGTAAAAGATAGCCAAAACAAAAAGTGCTGACAATATATATATACTGGATACTTATTAATAACTTTAAAGGCTGTAGGAATTAATTGCTAACTTTTAAATTTGTTAAGTTTTACTCGTAGTCTAAGCAACATTACAAACTATTTACACATACTAGTCTCATAAAAAGACCGCCAAACTACTCACACAAAAAGGAAGCGGGTGCAAACATGGTCACTGTCTGAACACACCCAAACATCAGAAATCTTCCTCAGACTGGGAGATTGAATCACTGTCATTACAGGTAAGCTCATTGTGAGTAGCAGTTTTAATCACTCTAATAATATGATAATTAAATCTTTGCAAATGGATAAAAGCCTCAGTTCGTATATGCAAATATTTGAACTCACAGTGTTCTGTGGCTGTGTGCATATACATGTGTGTGTGTGTATATTTGTAAATGAACAATAATTTTTAAGAGAACACAATAAACAAACAACGCTAACTAAAGAGTTTCTTACCTTCACACAAAGCAATGCAGTTAAGATTGTCACTTTCAAGGAACCTGCATGGGATATCCTGCAAAACATCTACTACTTCAATAGCAAAGATAACTTGGTTTTCTTTTCAAATAAATTTTTGTAATTAAAAATGAAATGCAATACACACTGTATATCAACAAAATATACAGTACTAAAACATCATAAAACCTAACAGATAACCAATGTTAACTGCAACAGCAATCTATTTTAATGACTATTCTTACACCTGCTCTGGTCCACATACCTGTTTCTCTGTTTGACTTTTATTTAGTTTGTGGGTGCCATGTCCCATCAGTGAGTAGCTGAAGGACAAGTGACTTAAAGGGCTGAGGTAGATACCCTTGCCATGAGCTGCACCATTGACCTTTGTCCAAAATAGGCAAACAGACATTATGTGTACATGCATGCACACACACGCACAAAATAAACATATAAATATCTATAAAGTTAACACAAAGCAAGAAAAGGTTCATGTTGGGTATTGCACAGTGACATGAATGGTGACGGCCAAGGGGAGTGAGATTATATGCTATGGTAGAGGCTTGAACTGGGTGTCTGTCAAATATGGCCTACAAGAAAAACACAGTGAGATGCCTGAATGTTTGGAAAAGACTGGTGAAGTAAGGTATGGTCATTTCAGGGTGGAATATCTTGTCTGCTGTCTTGTGACAGTTAATAACATTAGATCACATTGCTCCACTATCGCGTCACACTTCAGTAACATGGTCTAACATTACTGTTATTGAACTGAAGCTGGTAAAAGAGATTGATCGTTTATTAATTCAAGGGCCATTGCCCCATAAAAGGGGGAGCAAATGACAATGATATTACAATATTACATTCAAAAATACATAGACATGAAGGCTAGAACTGTAAATAATGCCTTCAAAACATTTACTTAGATATAGAGATTAATCTTCTACTACAGAGTTTCTAAACTGAAAAGCATAGAAAATATTAAATGCCGAATTCATTACAAATTTTTTCATTTGTTGAAGCCAATAACAAACTTTAAAACTGTTTGGATTTATTTACCATTTTCTTTTTATGTATCTTACTCTGAAATGCTGTAGGGCTTTACAACAGAGAACAAAGTGAACTTCATCTTTCTCATTTCTTCTACATAATGGACATATCAGGTCATATGCAGCATGTCTTCTATATCGAAAATAATGATCTGTAATATTGGATACATCTACTCTTCCCTGAGTACTGTTTACTCAAATTGGTAAAAGAGAGAAAAAGTATGTGTGCATGTAAGAGAGTATGTATGCAGGTGCATGTATATAAGATAAGTATGCATGAAGACAAAAAGATATACCTGCTTTGGTGTATTACTAGCCACCACAAGACCATTTCGGATGATGGAATGCCAGTTTTCGATACTTGAGCCACTGCAAGACAAAAAGATGAATCTTTATAAAAACAGTGACCAGTGCATATATCCCCATTTGTCATCAATTGATCCATCTCTCCCCAAACAAAATGGAAACATATTCCTAGTATGGAAGCTCTTGTATGAAAAGACAAAGTTTTCAGGTATGCAATGAAGAAATTAAAGGATGATTTATTGTTTTAAGATCTTTACATAATAATTACTGTGCTGTATTTTTCCACTCTGATATTAAAATATTCTTTCCATTGACCATTCAGGCTTGTAAAGCTGGTGACATGGATAAATATTCCCATTAATAAATCATTAACTTTGTACCAAAGCAGAAACAGACATACTGAAAGGCGAATGTGCTGCCATATTTCTCTTTAGCAGCCTGGAAGGCCACTTCCTTGGCTGGCGGACTACTTAGCAACAAGAACTGATGTGGTGTGATCATGAAGGTGATTAACTGGTGGATTATAGCAAGCACAAAATAAGCTGGGTGACAAATGCATGTCAACACAATCCTATGTCAAATAAAATTGATAGTACTTTATTCACGTGGCTCAGAGTTATTTTCTATGCCTATTAAACAAAGTAAGCATAGTGAGACACTTAACAACAGTCATACACACATATATATTTATACTCGCACACAGTGTAGTTCATTACACTACTTACTAAAGCACATTAAGTTTCAATGTCACACACACACACACAGAATGGTCAAAACGAAATGGAAAACATTTTGAGACTAGATTTACGCTGCATTAAGTTTTTTGGCACCACCAGAAGAGTATTAACTTATTGCTTCAGAAAAGATTGCCAATCTATTCTCTTTTCATCTTATTAAAAAAACAACAACATTGTAATGAATTTTATCTTTATCAATCATGTTGCCATAGTTAAATTTCTCCAAACTTTCGGATTTTCACAATAATCTTTACCTTAAATAATAAAAGTGTGTGAACCTGTACTAATTAATTAACCAGAGACTGACGACATGATTTGAGATTTATTTTGCAGCTTTATCTCGACGATGGGAGTTAAGTAATGTAGGAAGCAGGTAATCAAACCATTATTTTTATAATCTGCTGAATATTTTCCCCATGCCTTTTTAGAATCTGCTGAATATTTTTCCATGCCTTGTCATTTGAGAAGATTAGTCTCAAATTTAATCCCAAGCTGAGCAAGATTTTACAATGTAATTTTGACTTAAAAGAATACAGTAGTTTTCCACCTCATGAGTTGTAGATGTTTGTTGTAAGATGTAAGTTTGCATTAAATATGAACATGTTGCAAGCTCATATGGCATCCAAGCAGTCTAGATAAAGATAAGCATGAAACTCAGTCAAGTGTTTACAATTTTTGCAAAGAATGACTAAGAATATAAAAATGTTTAACTATTTATGAAATACATATATAAGCAAAGACACAAGACAATGTACTCCAACACTTACTTTATCAGATGGTAGCTTGACAATGTGTGACCTATTACTAGAAATGATCCTGTAAACAACAGTTAAACAGTTCTCATTAAGTTTTCATTACCTGAAGAAGGTAGGCAAAACTAGAACATGAAATATCTATGCAGTAAAATAATTTTCAATTTATTTTTTATTGTAAAAGAATGTTACTTGTCTAAGTCTGCAGTTCACCATATACATTTAATTTTTTTTGTTTCTGAAATATCTGTTAATACCACTGGCCAAAAAACTTATTAATATGTGTCAGTGTGTGTGCTTTAAACCAGAATCAGGTGAAGGATTATGTGCTTGTGTACATGTCAGGGACATGGGTTGTCACCCTTGGCTGTAGGATATTAGAAATGCATGACTTATGGAAGAGCGGATAACTGAACGAAATGTTCACAGGAACCCCTGTATTTGTCGAGAACTCAGTTTTAGCATTACCAAACAAGTTGTCGAGGTAGAAAGACACTGTAAAGACTTTCTGTATGAAAAAGACTGGGAATGTGAGTGATTCCTTGCCTAGACAAGGTATTAGATATGTATTTTTCTTAATTATTATGGTTATCTATGTAAAGGTTGATAAGAAAATATGAGTTTGAATCGTAACATTTGATTGGAGATTTTGTTATTGAATTAAAAGTGTTTTTTCTATTGTAACAAAGAGTAGACATGCATTCGAATTGTATATTCATTGAAGGGATACTCAAGGCTTGTGTTAAGGCTGTGGTGACAGTCAAACGTTTCAAAAATATATTTAGTTACAACTACAGAGCACAAGAGCAATACAGGAGAAATAAAGGATTTGTTTCTCACTTAATTACCACTTATTAGCATTTTTTCGGTTGCCGATGTTTATAGAAATTGAAAAAAATCCAATGAAATGGACCGTAGTGTCCTTCCGCCGAGTAACCACAATAGCTTCCCGAAATGGTCAAGCAGACTCGTCTGCTTGTGAAGTCAGTCAGAGACGTACAGGAAGCGTCTGTGGTCATTGCGAAGATTTGACATTGTCATCGGTGGTGTCTCATGAGTTAATTTAGGTTTTCAAGTGAACTTTTCAAAGCACAGTTTTAAAAATTATAGAAAACAGTCTGTTTCACTTGCTAAGCAGTCTTGGTCATATGTCATAAGGTCATGTGACGGAGAACGAGACTTTGTCAAAGTAAACGAAAGAGTGCTATGTAATTTCTCTTATTAAACTCAACATGCTACAAAACCTTCAACTTTTCCCATATGAACAGACGCGAAAATAGAGGAGATTTAAGTGGATCATATTCTTTACGCGGTTCTAAGCAGTTTTATTTTGCCTTTAGAATCCCTTTAAGTTGCAATGATTTCAGGAGTCACTTGAGGGCAAAGGAAGATGGGAACAAATAGAATCATAGAAACTGTAACATCGCACTCATCAGTCTGAAGTGTCTGCACAGACAACACCAGCTGTCAAGGATTATAAGAGTCATAACTTAACCAGTCTACAGTGCCTGCTTGGCCAGCACCAAATATCGTGGTACAAACAAGGAAAAGAATTCAAGGGGATGTATATGTGTGTGAGAGCGTGGGGTCAGACACGGACTTCGCTTGAACGTGTGATCTTTTACTATTCTAATTGCGTTGGAACACCAGTCTCCGACATTAGTGTTACCAGTTGCGGTTCCCCACTTGAGAGACTGTAGAACTTGAAAGTCTGAACTTACGCGTAACAATGTGTTATGCCAGGATTGACTTGTTTTTAGCTGTTACTGGTATGTTCTTAGAGTAACTTTTTTCTTGCCTCCCCTTAAAGATAATCAAAACTCCCGACAATAGAAAACCTGATGCCCATGGACAGATATCTGTAATTTGTTGAGAGAAAGAACACGTGTGGGACCCACTGTTTGTTGGTATGCATTGTCTGCACTGAGTGTGTGTCCCTGACGGTGCATAAGTCAACAACGATGGTGAAACCCGTTTTAGCAGCTTTTTGTTCATTTAACTGACCAGGTTAGAAGAGGAAAAAGGAGGATGTCAACTTTATCCATCTTCATCTGCAGGTCCTTGGCAGTGGCCATTGTCAGTTCTTTCATATGAGGCATCTTTTTAAGAACTTGTTCCAAACGAGCATAATCTTTATTCTATAGATGAACACAAGAAAACCCAACTAACTTTAATGCAATTTACTACTTTTTTCAATAAGCATAAAAAATTCAAACATGAACTATTTTCTAATCCATGTGATCAGGAAACACAGACAATAATTTAATGAAACTACAATACATGAACCGTTCAACGTCATTAGTGACAGTATCAGTGCAGCGAAGAAGTGCATTGGCATAATATATATAAACATACCTGTACATGGGCATTTCTCATATAAGATACCTGGACTTTCCAAATCAGGTGCAACAACTATAATTTTTGTGGATACATCTTTTCCTTGATAAAATGCTCTTGCTTTAGAAGAATTATTAGAAAAATAAAATTTTAAGAGTAAATTCCCTTTTCTCGAGACGTACCAGATTACATGACCATAGGAAAGATTATACTAAGTCTTGGTCTCCGGACTAGTGGAGTGCTCTGCACATCAGGCACATGCTAGTTCAGTCAGGGAGACAACTTTTCAATGGTTAAAGACCTAGTGTAATCTTTTATCTCCTATGGTCATGTCGTTAGGTACAGCCTAAGAAGAAAATATTTTATCTTGCAGCAAGCATTTTCCCTGCTTAATTATGTGTTACAGCTCTGTGTGCTTGTGTATGTGCCTATGCATGTGCCACTGCATGTCTTTAAAATCAGTACAGTGATACCTCGGTTCTCGAACATAATTCGTTCCGGGAGGACGGTCGAGAACCAAATTGTTCGAGAACCGAAGCAATGAAACCCATAGGCAATAATGGAAACTGTATTAATTCGTTCCAAGCCCCAGAAAATGCCTATTTACTGGCCTAATTTGTATATAATATGTAGAAAAACATGAGTCTCAGCAAGAAATAAGAAATAAAAGTGTATTTATTAAAGCAAAAAAAAAAAAAAAATAAATAAAAATAAATAAAATGTACTGTACAGTACAGTAAATTGTGTTTCATTTACTGTACCTGTACCAAACTTTATGGCAGGAGGGAATGAATGTGGAGGAAGGAGGGTAGGGGGATGGTTATTGTTTTGAAGGGGAGTCCTCTTCAATAAAAACAGAGGGTAACTGCTCTTCGGGTGTTTCTGTTCTCTGTATCTTTTGCTGAGGAGAATCAGAATCTTGCTCTGCAGTTGCTTGTCTGATTTCTTTACGGAAGAATTTGTCAATTGTTTGCTGTTTTTTTCTCCTTTGCAAAATTTTGCGGAAAGTGGACATAACATTGTCATTAAAAATGTTAACTGCTCTATTTGCTACCACTTTATCAGGGTGATGTTGTTCAACAAAATTTGTGATTTCTGCCCATTTTGCACACATTTCATGACTCTCTCTCTCTCTGCACTCACACTGATGACGCAAGCAAGTCGCGCTGGGCCGAATGAACGCCGTTCCGCTCAACTCGGCTCATCTCGGACGTTCGGATGTTCGAGTTCCAAATATTTGTTCGGATTCCAAGACAAAATTTTCTTGAATTTCCTGGTCGAATACCGATTTGGTCGAAAGTCAAGGCGTTCGAGAACCGAGGTATCACTGTACTTGCTTTTGAAATTTTTGTTCTATCATATAAAGCCCATCTGTGATAAATAAGAAGTTAAAAGTTTGCCCACCTTTGCAGAAAAGACCAGCTCCTTTGGATTTTTAGGGTCGACAACATCAGGAAAGGGCTCAAAAATGACTGCCCTTCTTGAAGACCTACATGCTGCCTTTGTCAGGGCAATTAAGAGGTCAACAACCTAAAAAAAAGAAATCAGTAAGCCATCCCCAAAGCCCATCTTTTTAAGAATTATCTTGTGCAATCCAGCGTATTCTGCTCACTTCTCAGTTCCTCATCTTCATTTATGCACTTAGCTCATGTCTGCCACAATGTCATACATTTGCTGATGCTTTTGTTTATCGTATGGTAAACTTTGGTTTGTTTGTAGTCTTTCATGTGCACAAAGGGAAGTGCACTTTATAAATTCACTCATTATTCATTGTTATCTTATGAAAGAATAGTCCACACTATACAGTAAATATTTTTTGCTTCGGTAGGAAATTTCTCATTTCTACAAAATAAGTATAAATTTTTCATGGTAGATTGTTTTTGCTGTGCTGTGTAGTTCTAACCCTTTCTTCTCTCTATACAGCTACTACTAATTGCCCTAAGGAAATAAATTCATTTCTTATCTAAAGATATGCCATTATTTATGAATGCCAACACGGAAAAAGGGTTTACATGCTGGACCTGGTTCATGAGTACACTTGTCATGTGGCCTTTGATCACAGTATGTTAGCATAATAGTTTCACTGTTGTTCAGGATGTTAAAAGACAGAAGAAGAAAGGCTCACCTCTGCTCCTGTTGCTATGTCACAGGCAGCATCTGCCATCAACCCCAGAGTCTGGTACGCGAACACGCACAGTGCACGTGAGCACACAGCAGGCTGCAATAGCAATAAACAAAGTCTTCATTGATGCATTAACAGTTGCATGAGCGCACGCACACACACAGAGATTGCAGCATCAAACATACATCATAGCAGCATGGCTGGTGCATCTTTACAATCTGTTAAATTTACAGTCATTAACAAGTATGTCTTGGATGCTTTTGTTATTGACATTGGTTAAATATCAAATCAAAGATCACCAAACTGGTCTCCTTTTTGTTAAGATCAACCTATGCAAACAGTGCACATGCTAATCAGTTTCTTTTAATTTATGGAACTTACTAATGAGAAGGCTTTCACACAGGGGCAACATGTCTTTTTCAAGAGGAAAAACCAAAATAGTTCCTGCAAAATTTCTCTAATCAAAAATTAATTCACACACACACCAGAGAAAATGGCTTACCCTTGTGCTAAACAGTACTAATCTTAAACAAGATAGATCAGATAAAAATTTATTCAAACATGCATTGAAATTAAATATAAAGCTACAAATATTTTTACCTTCAACATAGCTCCATTTTGAAAAATATGAGGCTCATCGCACACAACACAGTACTCGTTCAATGTTGATGTTCTTTGCCTGGCATACTGGTAAAGCTGAAAAGGCAACAGAAGAATCTATCTTGACAAAGAAACTTTTTCTGAATTGCAGCTAAGAAAGGTAAATTTTCAAAATATATAAATAGTAAGCCAAACTTGCTCAACTATTTAAGTTCTTACACAAGGTATTTTGTTTCTTTAATCCAGTTATGTCCTTTTGCCTATCTAGCTTGAGGGGACAGCTCTAATTTTTGAAACTTTTTTTTGGGGTCAGTTCTTTTTGTGGACTTTGATGTCTCCTGTTGCTTTGTGGTTTTGGGAGGGCTTTTTTTGCCATATGCCTGTTTTTAAATGCTCTATGGCTGCACCAAGTCACTTCCATTTATAAACCACTTCTTCTACTAAAAGTTTCTGCAGCATATTATTTGTTTTGGTCATCATGTTTGAGATTTTTCACTTTATATTACTCATCTCCATTTCACTTCAGTTATATCTTTTTATTTTTATTATGTATGTGAATTTTCTTTTTGTGAATCTCCCACAAAAAAGTGCCATCATAAGCAAAGACAATATCCTCAAATTGTTTTTGGAAATCTGAACCAGTTACATACAATGAAATGTGAAGCATTTACATTCCTTAAAGATGGCATCATATTTTTAATAAGGATTTTTGTTGTTTCATATTGCATGGAACATAAGCCTACAACTTCAGAAACTCTTCCTAGTTCTTAACAACAAATAAAAAAGTTAACTTAATCTTACATGACTAATTATTTTTCCTTTTCTTCTTTTGGAAGCTAAACTCTTTGTTACCAACATTTTTAAAGCATGATGCAAACTCAGTTCATACCATGACCAGAAAGCCATATTCTAAACTAGGTGCCTTCTCATGGTCATTACATTCATCCTGTGCTGCTCTCTCCTCAAAGAAAGAATTACTAGTGCCTGACTGCACACGGTGAATACCAGAAGCTTCACACATGGCCCTGCAAGAAAAATGAATTCAAAGACAAGTGCATTTTAAATGGTAACCCCATAGCAAAATTCTTTTCAAAAGAAATTATGTAATTCATTTAAAGATATTAATTTCCAAATTCTAAGTAAAAATCTCTGTTATATATAAGCATTTAAACAAGTGTTTTAGAAAGAGGTTAAGACTTCCTTTTCTACAAACACAGGCTCACTTTGGGTAATGCTTCATTAGGTCTGGATATGGCTATCTCATTCTGTGATGTCATCAGTTAAAATTTAGCTCAATACACACAAGCATTTCTCTAAAACATAATAAAAAATTCCCTACACATTTTTTGTAAGAAATTAATATCAGCTATATGTTCTGTCAACGTGGCAGCGACTTAGGGCTTAAAGACAGGTCTAATGAGTTAGCACTGAAGATAACAGTGTCTCTTTCATTCTTTACATTTACTGACTGACAGGAATGTACATCTGCTTAGCTAACATACATTTGACAACACACCAGAAACTACAACACTGATCTACAGGTAAACTGACAAAAAGGGAAGATAATTAACTAACTTTTGGTTGACTCTGCATGTGGATAAGGTGGTGAGATCTGTAGGCACACTGTGTGACCGCACAGTAGCTGCCTGTAGACTGTTGTTGTGCAGTTTTTTCCATTTAGAATGAACAAACTGTTGTAGAATGCTGTAAAAGGCAACGTTTCCCAAAATTTAGAAGTGATGCAAGTGAATGACAACATAACCATCATCAAACTGATGCTCTTAGACTGCTCCTAGGTCCAGAAATATGAGACAAAAAATAATTTATCAGCTCTAACTTTATCAAATGAACATTGAGAGATTTTTACTTTTAAAAAGTAAGTGGTGCTATCCATCTGGATTAAAGCAACAAAAAAACCCCAATAAATTGCATGTTTCAATTATTGCACTGTCTCTTAGCTGAAATGCCATCCTAACAATCTCATCTAATGTCAGATTATCTCAGCTACATTTCTAAGTCTTAATTCATGTGATAAAAATTTATTATTCAATGCACCAAAAAGATGAGAAGATTTTTTAAAAAATCAGTGGAGATATATATATATATATAAAACATAAAAAAGATAATAATTATCAATAAAAGCACCATTAACTAATAAGAATCAGCAAAAATTAACATGCATGATCGATATGTACAGGTAGTCCTTGGGTTACGACGGTCTTGAGTTACGTTGTTTCGTGGTTACGACGCTTTATGCGACGCTCATTCCAACTTACGAGGTTTAGTGTCATAAGTCGAACTGTACGTGCGCCTCATTCCACGTGCAGCGGAAGTCATAGAGTGACTTATGTTTATTGATAATTATGTAGGGTACTGTGTTATGATAGGTGTTTGGATAGGCTAAGTGTTTGCAATACTGTACTGTTATTATGGTACAGTACTGTATGAACGTATGATCCGACTTACGTCGAAATTCAATTTACAACGCCGCGTAAGAACGGATCACCGTCGTAAGTCGAGGACTACCTGTATAATGCAATGTATGAGGAGTCACCATCACCTCTTCACCTGTCGTGCAATGCCACATGTTTCCCCAGAGGATGACTTTTGGAACACATCAATTTTAGGAAAGTCTGTGCAAAATCAAACGTGAAAAAAAATGCAAGCAATTAATTGTTTTCATTATTCTGGAGGGTTTAAGACAGAATTCATTATATCTAGGTCTATCTGCTATCTGAATGTTTCAAACCAAATCATTTCTGTTTTGATAATTATTGTACTGAGATCATTGTTTGACTTTATAGTATCACTGACTTTTAAAAGAATTTAGCACTACTTTTCATTAAATTTGAATATTAAATAAACAGCATAATAATGCTGAAAATTACCAAGACAATTCTGTTATCTCCTAGACACTGTCTTTGAGCAGAACAACTTCCAAGGATATTAAAAAAAAAAAAAATAAATAAAAGGCTACCATCAGCATTTTCTATCCTTACTTAGTTCTGCGGGGGCGAAAAAAAAAAAAGAAACAAACTTTGTAAACGTAGTCTTTTTAAATGTATATTTGTATCTAGATTTTTTTTTAAATCATCAAATGCATAAAACATAATATTAAGTATTGAACCAAAAAAAGCTTTAAATGGAACACAACAGAATTAGATCTTATGTAAAAGTTATCTCCCTAGCTAATGTACTAACAAAATCTTCATTTTCATTGCATTCCCCTACACTTTTTGTAAGCATTTTATTCGTAAGCAGCGTTTTTATTACAGTTGTTAAAATTATAGACTGTGGGAGAAATGTACATACCTGGGCTATCAAGGTAGGATCGTGATGATATATTGATCCGAATGACAAGTGGCTCCTCAAGATTTATGCGCCACGCTTTGGATGTTTGATACTGATTGACATCAAAGAACAAAATTCAAACATATACCATTTTCTACATAATTCAGCTATTAATGATTTAATGTGTGCTTGAGTTATATAGATGTTCCAACATTATTTCACCTAAATGTTTCTGTCTTTGGAGTGTTGCACAAAACACGAAATGATCAAGAGGGTGCTAGCTGGTTTAACAGAAACAGCAAATGTAAGAATCAGTTAAGTGAGATGAGAAGGAGTTTGACAAAGAACTTTCTAGGATGTAAGCACAAGAGGAACTCTGTTACATGTGGTGCATAATTTTCAGTCATGATCCAGGCTTATTTATGTATTTCTCTAAAACATAGCACACGTCACTACAGCAAGTTGAGTAATTAGCTATTTGATGAGGTATGTGTTCTTTAATGTGGAGCGAAGAAAGTGAAATACAACCCTGATAAAAATCATGTGTCACTGTCACAGGCTATCAACAAGGAAATAAAGAAACCAGAAAATGAACCTTCTATGGTTGGAAATCAAACAACTCAAAAATATAATGTTATCAGGGCTTCTGCTAAGGCTAAATTCTTTGGGGTCCCAGGGACCCTTTCTTCAGATTTTTAAGGGGTCCCTGTTCTTCGCCCAAATTTGAAGGGGACCCCATGGATGAAAATCGAAGGGGTCCTCCGAACTTTTAATGCATACTGTATGCAATTTTTTGCATAAGCAGAAGCCCTGGTTATCCTAACATAAAATAGTACTACTTACTGTCCAATTAGGAAAGTTAAGAGGAAGAAACATGTCCACATCAACTTCTCCTAGGTAACTCAGGAACCTGTGACAAAAAGTCAGCCAAGAAGCATTATACCTTAGCTCCTTTCATCTTTACAGGCTAACACACTAAAATTATAGTAGTCTGCTGATTATTCACTGCATACCGCTACCTACAAAAATGTTACAATGGAGAGGGTTGACTCTTGCCAAAGATATGATTTAAGATATGCATGGCAGTAAAACTTAAGTAGAGCAGATTAAATCATCACACTGATCAGGAGGATAAATGGCTACCACACTGCTTGCATAAGAGACCTGTAAGATATGCTGGTGTCGGAAAAAAGATCCCGCATCATCTGCATGTCTCTTAGCAGAAGTGGATGCAATGTTGATTCACCAGTTTCACTTATTCTAGTCTGCAATCAAAAAATGCAACCCATAAGAATGAAAATCCTTAACATTTCCTTTTCTTTTTTTCAGAATGTGTGATCCTTTCATTGTAATGGCTTTTAATAAATAGTCACTAGTTTAGTGCACTCCCAGTGTCTGCATTGCTGACTATGCTAAGACTCAATTCTAGATTCGTTATTCTTTCACCCTCTATGGGGTATTGAGATAAAATATAGCCATACATATTCACACACATTCTGATCTTTACATACAATTATCTCTCATTCACATACACACACTCACTGGTTGGTTTACAACAGCTAATTTATATATAGAAGGAAAAAACCCAAAACAAGAAAAAAAAAAAACCCCCAAAAAACAATAAAAATAAAACAACAACAGGAAAAACCAAATTAGTTATTTGTATCACTCCCTTATTCTTTTCTGTATTAGTTGTCATAGCAACCCAAGATATTCAACAGCTGACCAGGTTCTTTAGTGTATATTTTTTAAAAGGATAATACAATTATACATCTTTTAAAAATCTTGGGTACTTCACTTTTTCTTTATTCGGCTTGTTTAGCTTCGTCTTGGGTGTTTATCTCAGTTACATCCTAAGGAATGCTAACATTCTACATCATACACAGAAACTGAGGGGATACTTGGAAGGCCTATGATAAATAATGCAATTGCTATTTCAAGAAAGCTTGAAAAAAAAAGCTAACAAAAAAAAACGTCTTAAGCCAACAATTTTAAAATAAACTATACTAATTAAATGACACTGAAAAGGATCAACCTCTGTTTCAAGGCTGTCATCATCAAAGTAGTATAGCTCCTCAGAAAAATCATCTAATGAATGATCAGATAGGTCGCTACTGGACTGACTGTTCATCACTGAATCTGAGGAACCAAGTGAGCTCACTGTACCACTATCAGGAAGAGCAGAAGCAACTGCAGGTAACTGATTGTCCAATTTCATCTGCTCTTCCAACACTTGTAGAGCTGTATCTAATTTGGATAGGAATATAGACAAAACAAAGGCATATAGTTATATATGCATACAGGTACAAGTACACTTTCTCACACATCCTCACACTCCCTATCTCTCGCACACACACACACACAAATACACCATACAAATATATTTTTCATGATCTTGTCATTTTATATTTCAGAATTCAACTTTGATTTTAGACTCTGATATCTGTAAATCCCCATTCACGTGTTAATTATTTCCACATATAACATTGTCATTAACCTCTCATAATACAGAACAGCAATAAACTAAAAGACTTAACAAAAAAATTTAAGTGTAACTTATTATAAAACTACACACTGTTATGTGAACTCTTTATTCTTGAGTGACATACTTTTAAGGAATGCACAATACTATTTTTACCATTGCCTAATTTCTCAAGAAGGCTGGAGACAGAAACATGGCAATAGCAGCTTATTTCTTTGCCTGTAGCCTCCCATAGCTGAGTGATCAAGGAGTTTTCTGTAAGACAAACAATACTTACAAGACAGCTGCAAAAGTATTTTTCAAGAATGTTTTTAAGAGCCGAGATAAGTGGAAATCATTGCAAGACAAGCAAAAGAGCTTTGTTACAAAACCTGTGTCCTTGCCTCCTCATAAAGGTTGGTTTCAGTCATATAAAGGAATAACAACAATTCACAAAGAATGAAAAAAATCTCCATGAGGAGAAAAATACTGTTTAACTATTACACTGTAAGAAATTCCATTATATCTGACAGTGAATTGAGTCCTATTCTCTAATGAATAGAAACAAATCTTCACACTCAGCAATATTATATTATAATGAGTCATATTCATTTATTTTATATTTGTATTCATGAATTGTGAACAATCTACAACTTACATTATCATCAGCAGCTTATAACTTGCACATTATTCAATGCAGTCATTTTGTGATTAAAAACATATTATCAAGCATTCAAAGACTGTTTTTTTCAGTGATTGAATAAAGACTTCCATGTTGCTAGCTGAAAATAATCCATGTAATTTGATCCAACCACAATAAAGAGATATAAATAGGTGCACATAAAGCAATAGTTTGGCAGTACAACAAAAATTCATATGGAGGATGATGAATTAAGCATATCTTGTATAGTTGGAAAAAAAAGGGCAAGCTAATGAATGGTCCATTAATGTTCATGACACTTTAAATGATTTTCAGTTAGCTGTTCATACCTGGATAATCATCTGAAGCAAACATAGAAATTTTGCAGGTACCTCCTGACTGTGGGGATCTATATGTGAACTTCAAGACATTAGTCTCAAGATTAAAGTCTGAAATGAAAGAAAACAAACAATAATTACATCTGTGTGACAGGGCAGCAGTGCCTCCCAGTAGTGCTACCTAGCCTGTGGCAAGGTCAAATATTGCTGATACACAGATGATGTGCTGTCAATGCTGGTACTACTAGCAATCTCTGACAGAAGTGATTCATGCACCCTGACATCTACAGATGTACACATCTCCATAATCACACATGCACATTCCCTTCCAATTCTCTTTCAATGTAAAATATGTTATACAATTCAGAAACATCCCAACTACTATGGTGTAGAAGTCATGTACTGTATTTGCTGGTATCCTCAAAAATATAATACAACCTCCCCCAAGCACCTAAACAGTTTACCTCTTAAAATTCTACACCTTTAAGGTAGAGACAATGCAGCTTTCAAAATTATTATGTCAACAATTTAAAAATAATTTAATTTGAAAAACTATAGCATACAACTGGGAAAAACTGTACAGCACTGGTGAATAGTGATTGATAGCCTTAATCTACATGCACACACAAAATGCAGTAAAACTTTTAAAAACAGATACATGGAGAATCATGATAAGCACGAATAGGCAATCATTCATCATTAATAAAAAGTATGATGTAAATAATACTAAACCGAGCATTTTCCCTTTATCTTCCTGATTACAGTAACATACAAGTGTTAATATACATAGTAGTTTTGTGGCTATATATATAGATGAATCAATGGATCAGATTTAAACAGAATATGTGCTAGCATTTGTACGCCTTTCTATTTTATGATGTTTAATGCATACTTTTGTGTGGAATCCTGTTACTGTCAAGGTAACAAACAGGATAACTATGTACTAGCTGTGAATATCATTCACTTTTCCTTATTTCTTTTTTCCTTTGCCACGGTTATGCCTAACAAAAGAATTTTGATCTTTTCTTTGCCTGCTGTAGACGATAAGATGCATTATGGGCGAGGCTTCTTTTTCCTGAGAATCAGTCTTTTTCCTATATTTATTTACCTAACTTATGTTAAGCGAAATGTCACTGGCAATTTATTTGTCTTCACACAGCGCTTCATTTAAAATAATTACATTAAAATACGTATATGACAACAACAGGTTTGTGTTACTAGTTTTGTACAAGGCCAGTTAGGACAATATTTTAGCTTACACGTTATATTAATGTATGACCTCACGTGACACGATGTACAAAAATGACAAAATCTTCTTTACGTATGCCAATATAAGTATAAAAAGTATAAAAAAAAACCCAACAACAACAACCGAATAGCTCCCAAATCAGAAAACATCGTTTTACTTTACTTCTACGTCTGTAACGGAAGAACAACTTTTTTTATACACAAAAATAAAAATTAAATACCGTTATCAACATGTGACTACTCTTACCTGAAAATGACTTATCATTCTGGACTGATTGGATACACTGACTTGCATCTGCGGTGAATTTAGCGAGCCTCACCTCCATTTCAAGTCAACGCATGCCTGCGTGCTTCCTTGTCATGATTAGAATGTTACAAAACCCGAACTTTCGTTTTCTTGTGAGGGGTGGGGGGACTTGCGCTCCCTTACCTATCGCGGGGTTACGTTCCAGAGACCCACGCGAGAGGTCAACATCCGCGATGTAGCGGCGTTATATATATATTTTTAAAGCTTTTTATGCCCTTCTCACACTCCTTTAAACCTTTTCCACTCTTATTATTAATCTCACGTTGGAAAACTTGCGCATGCGATAGTACTGCATTTTCATATTGTACAGTAAGGTATTCATCCGCTGTAATACTGTATTTTATTTCGATTTAATATTCTTTTTATATGCTTGAATTAACAATTTTATATTGTGTTAAATTTTTAGGCAAAAATAATTAAAATTATAAATATTGTGTAAATGCCTATATACCGCAAAATCCCGCGGTATAACGAAAACTCCGTGATACAGAATTATATTTTTAAAAATATACAGTAAAACCGCAATAGCGAAGGACGAATGTAGTGTTTTATGTCGAGCCAGTGACTAAGGTTGTATATTATGGCAAGGCAGCCGCCTTGTAAACAGATGCTACGAGCAGAGAAAGAACATCGTGCCCAAGACGAGAGCAACAGACGCTACAACCGTTGCACCACCAGACCACCTTTTTGTTACCGGAGAGTAACAATTTCTAAGGGGAGGTAATGCTCAACAGATAAATGCACGACTGATATAAGTTTTTTTTCTGTTAGAGCAAAAAAAATGCGGATGAGCAATGATTTTGTGTTTCCAGAGGGTACGTGCTGATCAGAAATCTGTGATACTGATGGTGGTGCTGTCTATTTCATCTTGGTCTTGGTCAAGGCACCGAAAGCCAGCACGGTCCCCGGGGAAAACGATCTTTCGGGCCTCTTGCAATAATCATAAATTGTAAGAGTTTGATTATTATTTTTCCAGTGTGTATTACACTGAAAAACTTATAGATCAAACGAAGAGGTTTGTAGAGAAAAATAAAAATCACAGTAATGCCAGCCGCCACACCATTTGTTTGCTATCCACGATCCCTGCCTCCCTGGTTGGTTCGGTGGCGCAACGGTTAGCGATCGACTGTCACCAATACGTACGCTGAAGGTTGGCGCTCAGATCTCATCTCGGGCACGCTGTTCTTTCTCTTCATGTGGCATCCTTTTACAAGGCTGGCTTACCGTGATATAACCTTAGTTGCTGACTTAACGTAACAACAATTCCTCCTGCTCCTCCCCCACTCCTTTAATTGTCTCTTTCAGCTTTTCGTGATGATACCCTCTCAAGTTCTGCTCTGCGCAGTATAAGTTTATCAATCTGCATAGTAGTTCTGTTTCATCGGCAATATTTTTAATGACTATGAAAACCTAGAATGGTCTAGAGTAAGGTGACCAGACGTTTCTGGGGCGAAAGCGGGACACTTGCCGATGATGGTGTCGTCACCGTCAAAGAAAGTGATTTTTAAAGACAAGCGGGATATTTGATGGACTTGCTAGAAAGCCAGAAAGCGGGACATTGGGCGTTCTGCCCGATCAGCAGGCGGGACACTAGGTCAAAAGCGGGACTGTCCCGCCTAAAGCGGGACGTCTGGTCACCTTAGTCTAGAGCACTGTAGCAAAGAGCAGACAACCAAACAGTCTACGACTTTCCCTAAGTCGACAGGCGTACTCCTGCCGAACTGTTTCGAACAAATAGTGTGGATTTACATGGGTTTCAACTGCCCTCAAACACACACATTGCCACACACTACTTTTTTTTCCCCCAAGTACTTTTCCAGGTACTTTTCCAGCCTGAAGTTTTTTTTAGATATCTCACGCATCCTCATTTCACAAAAGTAACACTATAACACCCTTTTAAAAACAGCTACAACTCCAATAAGTTAGGAACTGGTAAAAGTATTCAAATTTTAATGGGACATAAGAGGGATAGTTGTCAAGCACATTGTACAGCATCCCCCTGACCAAATCTCAGTGCTGGTGTGGCCCTAAAAAGGACCGAAGTGTTTTTCTTTTTTTTTTCTTTTTTTTTTTTAATTTGGATTTAGAAAATTGTCTTTCACTTGCTTTCTAAATATACACATGGAAACGAGCTTATCTGAGATTTTGGTAACTTACGCTCAGTTGTTGGAGTTTTTTTTCACGCCTTTCATAAAATAATGCTGGCTTCTAATTATATAGAAGGCTATCCCGTGGTTTCGTTTGGTCACATCTGCTGGCACAGTGCTTCAAGAATTGTTGCTGCACATTTGATCGAGAGTGCAAAGTGACCCTTGTCCCGACCTCACGTCGCTTCCACCGGTGTTGGCCTGCATTTCCGCGGGCTTTTCCTCTCTTTAACTTTCTGGCTTGATGACCGGCTGTCCAACGTCTTCTGGGATTTTCTCCTCTTATTTTTCCCTCTTTTGGCCTTGGCCTTGCTCCAGCCCCAGGCACCCTTCTTGGTCTTGCGCTTGCGTTTGCCTTTACCTTTGCCCTTGCCCTTGCTCTTGCCCTTGCCCTTGCCCTTGCCCTTGCCCTTGCCCTTGGCTTTGAGTTTGCCCTTGCCCTTGCCCTTTCCCTTGGAACATGGTTGGCCGCATGCCGATTTCTTTCTTTGATTCCTTTTTTGTGCTTTGCTGGCGCTTCTACTCCGACCGGAAGAGTCCTTCCTTGGAAGACGATACTGGATCTGCCGTGACCTTTTTCCCGTCGGCAGCAGGAAGCGCGAGACTACACCCGCGGTGCCGCCTGACCGCTCCAGGTGCCCGGCTTGGATGCCTCTCACCAGGGCCCTCTTGACGCAGCAGGCGGGAGGACGCTCCATGTCCCTGCTTTCCTTGCTGAGGGCGTTGCGGATCTGGTTCATAGTCGCGCCCTTCCGCTCGCCCAGCTGCGAGATGGCCTTGACTACTTGCCCCACCGTCACGGCCTTGTGCTCTTGGTTCCCCGAAGGCTGCGACGGATAGCCGCCGCCTTGGGCGTGGTTCGTGGACTGACTAATACTGGTGCTTGGTGGCCGGTCGTGCGAGCAGTCAGAGAACCCGGAGCGGATGGGTTCGTGCTCCCGGCACCGCCCCGCATCATCCTCTTCCATTTGCGCTGCTTCTTCTTCGAAGACGTCGGAATGGTGCGCGCTGCCTCCCATCTGAAGAGCACACGGACAACGTATATGTCTGTCCTTGAGTGCTGGAGAAGTCTTTTGCTTCTTCTCGTGGCAAACAGATGGTAGCAGCAACACCACAGTCAAGCAAAAATGACTGGAAAGTCAAGTCGGACGATTTTGTTTAATACTTTTTTTTGGAACTCCAGGCGCAGGAGCAGCTTCACGCGGCTGTGGTAAATGCAGTGCAGTAGTGGAACAGTTCCACGGCGTTCTGCTCGTTTGCCAACCGTAACGCTTGGATGACTGCAGACCCAGACCCAAGAGCCGGTTTCAGTCAAACGTTACGAGAAGCTCGAGCAAAGCCAGGCGTGAAGCTCAGTGGCTTTAAGTACCTCCTCAGACGAGCGGATTAACGTTTTTCACTATGACAACGCAGAGATCGTCAAAGATAATCTCAACGTCTGCTCGCATGACGATGCTGCTTTCGTCAGTGATAATCTCAACGTCTCATGCATAACGATACTACTTGCATCAGAGATAATGTCAATGTCTTTCGCTCTCTAGCAGAAAAGATAAATCGCTGATTTTGACTGAAATGAGGGAGGTGTAAAGTCATGCGTTAAACCGTAATGAATAAATGTTACAACCAGAATAGAAGTATTAATAGCAGTAATTATTGAGAGTGTTAAAATGTATACTTGATTCAAAACTTTCTCCATTTTCTGTTGACTGGAAGAACGGCAGTTTGAACTAGGAAATTAGGGATCGTAATAATTTAATCGCTTTAATGTATAAATGCTATGACTTTAGCCCGGGTTAAAATATTCCCTTGTCACCACTGCAGTGAGAAACTCAGGGTTCAGATCTCACCTGTCCTCAGGGTTGGGGGTCGGGGGTTTTCTTCGGGTACTTCCCTCTCCCTCTACCCTTATAGTGCGAAATCACCTCAAGGTGGAGGGACTTTCCTGTTAAACCAACCATCTTCAACCCAAAAGCCAGCACGGGTCCTGAGGCAGACGACCTTTCCGGACATCTTATATTAGTCATTAATTGTAATAATTTATTATTTTTCCCGTCTGTAACATTATGTTTAAAAGAAAAGCGAAAATTCAACTGGCAAAACTATACACAACGAGGATCTACAGCGCTGTACGAGACAAACATTTTAGAGTTGTATACACGTGAGTGGTCAGTAAATGAGGAACAATGATGCAAGAAGATCAAACTGTCTGAACCCTTGCCTGAACCACGCACTCTTTTCTTCTTCGAAACACAGTTTGTGATGTTAGAGATGGGGGAGGACGGGATCATGGTTCCAAAGGGTAACATGATATAACAAGACATCGATGGCATGTATGTCTTTAAATTCGAGTTGACGGATGATGCTAATAGGGAAGACAGGAAACAAGAGGAAGGAAAAGAAAATAGCATATGTGACGAAGCACAGCCATATCCGTATACATAAAGGTATTTTAAACACACAGGTACGCAAACGTTTCTGATTCCGAGCTCACAATAATACAATTTCGCATAACTATTCCTTACCTTATTTTGTAATTAATCTAATGAGTTAGACAAGTTGGAAATATTTGTGCTTGAAAATGTTACAGTTTTCAAGTTAACTGCAGAAATAAACACAATTTCTGTAAGGTTTATTGATGGAAAAATAAGATGTTACACTTTACTCAAAAAAGAGTTTTAAAAGACGATAGAGTTTAAAGTCGCAAAGAGTACAATAGGCAGAGCAAAATACTTTTTACCTCTGGTATCTTATGAAAAATACAAAAATGCGTTTCCGATATACAAGATGTAATAATAAAGACATAATAGTAAGCTGAACAATTATGAAAAATCAATTTTAGAAAACGTTTTAGTTCATGGCACAAAATATTCTACTTGATGCGCAAAGACTGGGGCAACCGAAGTCTAAGAATATATTAAAATATCTAAAATATTTAACACGTATATCCATCTATGTGCATATATCTATCTAGCTGAGCCGGAAAGAACCCTATGATTTCAATAATTAAGAAGTATACAAGGTAAGATACGTTTGTTTATATTATTGGTAAAATTATGGTAGAAATGTTCATATGTACTAGAAAATTTCAATGTACAGTGATGCCAAAGCTTACAACAGGCAATGTTTGAAAAAATAAAATTACATTCTTTTCTGGCTTCAAATGAATTTTCTCTTACTCTTTGCTGGGTGGTTAAAAAACAGCTGAAATCGAGTAAACTAGGGGAGCAGGGGCATGGGCACGGGGGTTTGTGATTCCCCTTTGCTGTCTGACTTGTTTGATTTGTCTTTTTTGGATTTCTCCCTTTTATTTGAATTCTTTTTGACTGATTTTCTGCCTTCTTCACTCTTTGCTTTGCCTTTTGGTTTTCTACGTTTATTCTTCGGGGGGGTTTTCGGAGGCTTTCGCCCCATGCGTCTCATGATTTTGCAGCAGCAGCATTCGACGCAATGAAAGATTTTGCGTTTGCGTTTGCCCTTTGCTTTTGATGTGGACTTCGCAGCAAAGGCATGAGCTCTGATTCGTGTCTTGGCTGGCCGTGCAGTTGAAGTTTGCAGCAGGAAGCGCGGGGTCTGGCCGGTGGAACTTCTTTCCAGATGACCATTCTGGAAACCTCTTTCTAGCGCCTTCTTGATGTCAGAACTGGACGGCGCTCCACTGTCTCCGTACTCAGTTCTCAGGAACTTGTGGATCTGCTTCATCGTGGCACCCCGCCTTTCCAGCAGACCCCTCATAGCATCTGATACTTGCTTTAGGGTTACCATCTTCTCACCAAGACCGTAGAGTTTGACTTTTACAAAATCCCTTTTTTTTTAGCAGATGACTTGCCACTATTACTGTGACTAATATTTAGTGGCTATATCTAAGCTGCTGATGCAGATGTTCAAGGTGAGAATTTTACTGCCTTACGTAAATTTGTATAGTCATTTTTGGCAGTGTTGAGAATGCTCAAAGGAAGGTTGTCAGAGTCTTTTCAGAAGAGTTATGACATCACAAAGAAACAGTAAGTGGTTATGACAAGGTGGGCCCTCGGATCCTGGGTTCAATTTATCTCGCAAGGTTTAGGTGTTGCACAAACTGTTGACGGACGTAGCTCAATCACACTCCTGAATACTTTGGGCAAAATATTGTCTGAAAAAAGCCAACCTGGTCTAGTTTCTGTTAGGTGTCCTGAGCTATCGCAAACTCACACTCACTCTGCTCTCTCGATGCTCGTCTTTCCAGAAACACTCGAGAACCAGAGACGATGTGGTGTCTGCTGACAGCGCTGCTGGAGCTCGTATATTCCAGTTGTTATAATATTTCTATTAGGTGAAAGGTGGCCATGTTTGTAACTGCTGCTCCATGCAGGGTGTGCGGCTTGCTGGTTCAAGTGACACGTTCACACTATGCAGTCAGTAAGATGGGTTTGATAGCACCCCACCAATGTGTTAACAGCTGACGTAGTACAAGGAAGATATGCCATATCTACAGTCATGGCTGCTGTTGCTGACGTGAATGTGGAGCGAGTGTTTGTGGGCCTGCGACTATTTGCTCTATTTGATTGTTTGTTAGACGATTTTTTTTTCAATTTGCTGATTTCAAAATTGCTTACTGCAGACAGGGATGTAGCTTTAGCCGGCTACAAATTAAAAAAAAGTAGCTTGTAGCCGTAGCTACATTTTAGAAAGTAGCTGTAGCTTGGCTACATGTTGGCTACTTTCACGACCATTCGTCGACAGCGTGTCAGCAAGACGACGACAGCCACTGCTCTCACTGCTCGGTGTCTTGACAGCCAGACACCCACGTGTCTCGAACGCTCAGTAACCGCAAGTACTGTGTCGTCCACGTGGCGGGAGCGATTTGAAAAACGAAGATGGACGTACCCATCAATTTCCAGCCTTATTTGAAATTTTTTACATTTTGCGAAGCCACAAAATGTGGGTATAGTTTCAAATGCAAGAATTGTTGAGAGATTGTTCAGTCTGGCAGGACTTATCATGACAAAGCTGCGCACTAGGGGGACAGACAGCAACTTCGAGGCCAAAGTTCTGGTCAAATTCAATTCCATGAAGGACTAAAAGAATGTAGATTTGTTTTAAGGTTACCGGTACACTCCAAAAACTAAAATCCATATTTTAAATATCTTTAAGGGTTTTTAAATATAGAGTAACAAAATAACATAAATATAGCACTTTAAAACTGTTTTTGAGTACCTAAAGTGAAAATTGTGACTTTAATCAACGTTTTTGTTTCAAAACGTACAAGCATTTTAAAAACAAATTTACACAATACCATAAGTCATATACCAAAGGTTTTGGGTTTTTTGTAAACTAGAGGCACTGATAAGAAAACTGATGCATAAGCCGTTTTGATATCTCAAGATTTCTAGGAGATATAAAAAATCAGACATGGTACCCCCCGACTCAGTGTGAATGTGGCAATTAAATATTTAGAAAATATTTAGAAAAATGTTAATTTTATTAAAAGTAATGTTTATACCATATTCTCAAATGCATCACTTTGTAGCTTATGCATTTCTAAACAAAATTGCAAAATTTTACTGCTGTAGCACAAGCCAATCTTGAGAAATATGTTTTTATAGTTTAGGACTGGATGTCAAAAACGACAAACAGAAATTCAAGCTTAAAGATTTAAAATAAATATATCTTGTATCAGATCATTTTTGAAAAATATATTTCAGTGTTTATATGCTACATTTGACATCCTACTATATAATTAAAGTCTATTCTAGTATGCCAGGACTATACTTTTCACCCTATCAGCTTTTGGAAACAATTAGTTTGTGTTCTTTTCTTTGTTTTCAGTGTCAGTGTTAGAAAAAAATGCCTTATGATCTGCTTGCCTAAATTAGATTAAGCAGTGTTTTACTTATATTCCATGCAAACTCATTTATTTCAATGGTCTGTTGTTCATTGTCACAGTATTGATAAGAGGTTGACATTTTTCATCACCACATAACCTAACTTATTGAAAATTCCACCAGGTACCTGATACTTAAGCATCTGTTTAGTTTTCATTTCTAAGTAATAGGGAACAAATAGTTATAGAAAACAAATGTTTATCGGAAAACTTATATAATTTCTTTTGTCACTAAAACAGGATGAGGAAAAAGATCCAGAAATGTTTAATATAATCGTAAAATATGTGTACTTATTGTGTGAAAAAGGCCGGGAGAGGAAGGGGGCAAGGAATGAATGAAAGCATTTATGGATTCACTAAATAAAATTGTCGGTATATCGCAGTTCTCCGTTTCATTATTATAATAAAAACTTTGTAAAGCAAGTAATATAGTGTTTAGTGTGTATGTTTGATGTTTGTGTATATTGCTACAGCTAACTTGTTATAACATCACTCTTTTAAAAGTAGCCAAAAGAAGCCAAAAGAAGCTGGCTACATTTTAAAAGTAGCCCAAAGTAGCTGGCTACTTTTTGGAAAATTGTAGCTGTAGTGTAGCCGGCTACATTTTGAAGAAAAGTAGCTGTAGCCTAGCCGGCTACAAATTAAAAGTAGCTTGCCCATCCCTGGTAACCAACACGTCAAATGACTACGTACAGTGGCTGTCGTACCAGAAATAACACAGAGATTGAATTCCACACTGAAGTTTTCTTTAATTTAGTATCTTTTTCTCAGCAGCTGGCCTAACTTCTCTCTCTCTCCAATTCACAATGAGGTCCCACACCACTGTCAGCCCTACTATTTATTCTCCCTCCCCTCGAACATTCTAGCACAGACATTCTATTTCGTCGCAATAAAGACATTTTTGAACATCGCTACATTGTTGAACATCATTTCCTCCCTCGCACAAAGACATTCTATCTTTTACATTGCTGCCGTGCTGAACATTCTGGAATATAGATGCAAATCTACAACCCAAAGACATTATACTTTGTACACTACTAGAGTGCTACAGTCGTGAAAGAAGCCAACATGTAGCCAAGCTACAGCTACTTTCTAAAATGTAGCTACGGCTACAAGCTACTTTTTTTTAATTTGTAGCCGGCTAAGCTACAAGCTACAAAATTTGTAGCCGGCTACAGTAGCTCCCCATCCCTGGAGTAGACATATCATGTTTGGTCTACTTGTTTATGTGTCATGTGGTGATTGATTTTCTTGGGTTTTTTCCTGTGTAATACATATCTTCTTCTTTTGACACCTTTGCTACTGCCTTCTCAACTTGGCAACTGATGCATTTCTATGTACATCATTTTAATGTACTTGAAACTCAAACAAGTCTAAACTTCAATTGGATTTTTCGACAGCGCTGTAAACTTTCTTTAATTAAGTAAACACATAATGAAAGGAAAATATATCCTGCTAAATCATCTTAATGGAGAAGACGTGTAGCAATTTTACATGACATGTTATGAAAATCTAAACAAAAGATCTTTTTTTCTGTCATGAAAAAGATTTGCTGAAGAAGTCCACACCCAGTCGGATTGTGAACCTAAGTTCTGCTGCCCATAAGTACATAAGCATGAAAGCAACTGACATGGAATATTTGCTGAACGAGACCTCGGTGTCACCGTTTCGAAAGTATGCCACTACAAAACTAGCCAATGTTCTCTTCACTCGAGAACTGGCTCGCCGCTTGGATGGTTCAGGTATTTTCTTTTTTAACTTTTTTACTCACCTTTTCGAGTGTGAACCTGATGTTGCTCTAAAATGCCGTACTGAACATTGATGCATAATGAAAATCTAGAGCCTTGAAATAGGGACTATGCCTTGCAGGCCTTACATTCTTCTTCTTCTTCTATTCTTCTTCTTCTTCTTCTTCTTTCTTTCTTTCTTTCTTTCTTTCTTTCTTTCTTTCTTTCTTTCTTTCTTTCTTTCTTTCTTTCTTTCTTCCTTCTTCTTCTTCTTCTTCTTCTTCTTCTTCTTATTATTATTATTTAAGGTAACTTATATAGCACCATTTCTTGGCCGTATAGGTAAGCTCATGAAACTTAACAACGAAAATATGCAAAACATGCAAATGAGTTGTCTACAGAATGCTATATGAGTGTACAGATACGAAGCCAGAAGTTGCTCCCAGCTTACACAATTCACTTGAAAAGCTGTAATCTAGGCTGCAAATATTGCTATCCACACCACAGTTCCAGTCATAGAACAAATCTAGTAGGCAGAGGTCTGTTCTATTTTGTGTTTGTGCTCCACAAGACATATTTTAAACATTTAATGGACTACTAAGAAATAGTGGACAATAATGTGTACTATTTGTTAAGTAGCTTTCTTATGTCTGTTTATCTTCAACTTCACTGCTGTTGACGACTACTCAGTATGTGTCCCAATCTACAGGTGTTACGGCCTATGCTGTGCATCCAGGTTATGTTGCGACCAACATAGGGAAAACACTTCCCACGATTACCAAGCTCCTGTTCTTACCTCTTGCGTTGGTAACAAAGGTAAGCAAAAACTAGAGAGTGGTGCTAGAGCCCACACTTCTTAATGCTCTCTGAACTAATATCTCCCGACTGAAGCTCTTTAGCTTTCTTAGATTGCATACCTTTGGAGTGAGAGTAATGTCCCTTTGCCTAACGAGCTGGAGGCTGACTGCTCTCCCTTTTCATATTTGTTGATCTGCGTGAAGTTTTGTGTCTAATGTTCATCAGTACATCTGTTAAGATATTTGCTACCTTCTTGGATGGATTTCTGTGTCTGTGCCACTTTTCATTTTTTCTTGTGCCATTTTATTTCTTCTGTCATATCTCCGTCATCTTGCCACTACTTAGATTTGAGATCTACACATCGTCAGTGTCGGCTTAAACTCTGATTGCCTTCCTCCAGCAGCTTCACAATGTCGAGCTGTCACAGCAAGCTTTGAATGGGGTACACACCAGTCTGCAATGATTGATATCATGTATCACCAGGAAGCTCAGTGAAATATGCCGCTCAGACGAATCTGACTGATGCTAATGTTGAAAAATGCCAACTTGTTTTCGAGGCCTTTGACCTGACTGATGTACTTATGTCATATATCCGCACTTCCCCGTCACCTGACTACTGTACTAGTAGCTGCTAAAATGGGACCAGAGGCTAAAGAGAGACAAAAGTTATGTCAGACAAATCAGTAACAAAGCATTGTGCTTGTTTCAAATCTCAATTGTCTAATTCTCCACCAGCAAGTCAGACAGGCCACATCACCTTCCTACCACTGGCAGAAAACAAGATGACGGTCACTCTTAACACTTAACAAACTCAACACATTATTATTACTACTACTAGTGTGTCCTCTGATCACCTTTTGTCATCTTTGCCATATGCTGTATTTACTGTTGTTGCTAAAATCGTCTGTCACAGAGCGCAGAAGTCGGAGCCCAGACAGCTATTTACTGCGCCGTGTCTGACGAGGTTAAAGGGCAATCCGGGAAATATTATGCCGAATGCCGTTTAGCAGAAGATTCCGTTCATCCACTGGCTAATGATTTAGAAGCTACCCGCAAACTGTGGGAGCTCAGTGAGAAGTGGACAAAACCAACATTAAGCTGCTAATATTTATCCTAGAGCAGCAATTCATGAATTGATGAAGCTCACCATTTCCTATGCTGTCCTTAAACAGTGGACTAATTTTTATTGCTATGACTTACAAACTTTTAAAAAGACCCTGTAACCATTTACAATATCAGGTATATTTTACTCACTTATATTCCTGTAAGTACTGGGTGAATTCTATTTTTGTACCTGAGATGGATTATAATGAGCACCACCCCTAAATTCCTCTGTACAGAGATATTGTTTTTAGTTGTTATGCTGGAAGGTTTCATTGATGGTGTTTGTGTGTGTATATATATGTGATGTTTTGCAGAGAAAGAGAAAAAGCGTGGGTCAGAAAATTTTATGTATATACCTGTATATTTATATTGCTTGTGGAATGGGTAAGCATATGAGAGGTAGTTATAGTTTCATTTTATAATTCAGATTCATGTAGAAAGATGCAGGCTATATTACTATTGTACACAGTTTATTTACTCTTCTTTGTAAAGCTTGAAAATCTGGGTTTTAACTGTGACACTTAATGAGTACCCCTATGTGCTGAGGCTGCTGTTGCTGCTGGTGATGATGATCATGATGATCATGATGATGATGATAACCAAGAGACTTTTTATGTTCCAGCAATGGGTTATGAGTAATCTGTTTTTATGTTCTCTGTCGTCTTACAGTACAGTTCATATAGAAGGGTCAAGAAAATTAAGCTGTTTCGGACCTTTCGTGCAATTGAAATAGCTCATGACATGACAATCATCGAGGAGTGGGTGGGAGCACGACAGATTAGATGGGGGAGTATTACTGGCCAATTCAAACAAGCAAGACTACGTACTTCTCAGACTGCATTTAGCGCAAAGACCTATAGTCGCCATAGCAAATTGCTATTGACTCCCGGTAAAGACAGAAAGCGCCACTTTACATCACTTTGTGATGAAAACACACAGTTTTCTGTGTTCCTAAGTGCTGTACGTATTAGTCACACTTTCAAAATCATCTGTCAGTTAATATGAAGACATATCATGTTATTTATTTTCCATTATATTTTAAACGTTATGATGTGTTTGTTGTTATTCCCAGATCTGTTATGGAAAGCTATTAAAGATATCACAAATTAAAATAGTTGTAGAAAGGTAAACGTGTATCTTGTTCTCAAAATCTCTGTTTGCCAATCAAGCGGATTTAAAAAAGAAAAAGTTCCCGGTGACAAAGCAGATTACGGCGGTTATATCACCTACGGTTTGTGTATTTGACACCACAACGCTGTACACGACACGGTTGTGAAGGAGACGATAAAAAAAAAAAAAGAATGTTGAAGGTGATACATAATATATCGCCTCGTTTTCGTTTGACTTCTGTTACTTTCAGAAACGCGGCCGCCAGGTAAGAACGCGACAAGGTATTTACTGCATTTCTTTGAAACTACAGCCCGACAAAAGTGTTTGAATGTGGGTTGTACTTTGGTAGAGACTTGACTGCGTCGACCTCCTTGTGCTCGCATATATTTTGGCAGAGAGAGAGAGGTCGACCATTGATTGCTACAATTTCCGGTGTCGACTTTTGTTAAAATGCTGATCTTGCGCTTTCAGGCATGATATGCTTTGCCCAATATGTCAGCAAAACGGATGAATGTTTAAATTACCTTTCTAGTCAACAGCAAGTGAGCATTTTTGTATAAAAATAATGACAAATCAAAACATGGTAGCAGGATTGTTGCAATTAGGTCAAAGTGTAGTCATGAATAGGTGAGAAGCCGACAAACAGTTTATTTTTAGCGGAACTAGTAGCCCTTTGGCTCAGTGGTAGAATCGAAATTCTGCTTATAGCTCTGTGGGAATGTGCTTAGGGTGGCTGGAATTTGTATGACTGGTCCATCGCGACAGATCACGGACGTATATATATCTCTGAACTTCTTGCAGAGGAATCGCCCTTCTCTCCCCTCTCCACCCCGCACCTCCTCACTCTCGTTAACTTCAAGAACGAGGCTAAAGCTAAAGGTCGTTTCCGGCTGAACTATCAATATCAAAAAAGAAGAGTAGACAATGCAGGCTCTCTTGTTGATAGAGGTGCAAAAGCTCAAACTTTAGGTTTTTTAAAAATATAGTTTATTACGTCAAGGGAAGTGATGGTCGGTGACTTATGCAAAGTAACAATATAAATAAAAAGTAGCAAATTGATTGCAATATATTGAGGCTTTTCTCGCTCGGCCGAATATTAAACTGCCAAATGGTACAGAGAAAGAATACCGTGCCTAAAACGTAAACCTAAGACAATGAACTGTTCTTTACTGTGTTTTAAATGTTGCATTCACTCATTCAGTCTTTGTCTGGTACCGGTCGTTGTGGTTTGGGAGGATGACACAGACGGAGTAGTTGACAAAGCCCGCCACTCACAATTATCTTGGGCCACCCTTACTGTAGACCAGGGGTGGGGAACCTTTTTTCGTCCCATGGCCATTTTGATCCTTCGAACATCCTTCGCAATCCGTACAAACTATCTGCTTCAAAGTTTTACTAAAGTGTGTTAACAGCTTGGCAACGTGCACAATTCCAGCCTGCCTGTCAGTGATTAGTTTCTTACAAAAGCAGTTTTGCAATTTTGCGAACACAGACATTCTTTTCAACCAGAAATCAGCGCTGTGTGTTATATTCATGCAGCTAGTGTTATTCCATCTTACCACGGCAGTTTTATGTTTTAAGAGCTGTCACACCGTGTAAAGAATACTAAACAAAGAGATTACGAAATAAAAAAAGTTGGTCATCGTGTATAGTCAGTTATGCTTGCTGCAGGGTGAATGATGTCAACAATGTCAGTGGGTGGATGGCTTCATGCCTGTGACAGGACAACACGGGTTGTTGTACTCACAGTAGGAACTGCCGCAGTCTTCGCCTATGTGGTCTTCAGATTGCGGAGGTTTGGAAGATGCACCAGTCAAACCGACCTGACTGGGAAAACCGTCGTTGTCACAGGAGCTAACTCAGGTACATGACGTCATTGTCACCAGTTCCAAGAAGTATCACAGGTGTACCTCAGGTGAGCTGTTGGCAACCATTGGTCTCAGTGATCAAGACTGCCAACAGGAGATGCCTTATGCAAAGCTCTCAGCGGAGACTAGCTGATAAGTTGACCAAAAATGATTTTTTTTTTGTTTGTACCCAGCCTTCCAGATATTTTTGTCACTTCGGTATCTTTTTTTCGAGGGGGCAACTTACCCCCTTTGTCCCCTTGGTTCATACGCTATTTCGTTAACCCGATAGACAGTACAGAATCTTCATTTTGTGAGAAAACTTTTTCTGCTAAAGGAGCTAAGTGACAAGTGAATATAGGTCCTGAATCGATGTAGTGTGTGTTGGAGGTAAGGGATTTACGACAGGGTAAATTATTTTAATATTGGAATGTAGTGACTACATGTCGTGGCTACAGTTATCTTGTCATCAAGAATTGACGATGTGTAAAAAAATCTGTAACCATTTTCAGGCATGGGTTACTGTACAGCTCTTGACATGGCACGACGAAATGCAAGAGTCATCCTTGCAAGTCCATACATGCAGCTGGCAGAAAAGGCCAAAGCTAAAATAATAGAGGCCACTGGGAACCAAAATGTGGTAGTTCGCTTTTTGGATTTGGGCAGCATGGCCTCTGTCCGTCAGTTTGTTCAAGAAATAAAACAAGAGAGTCGGCTGGACATCTTGGTGAACAACGCTGGGGTTATTAGTGAGTCCTACTCATCGTGTTTCTTTACAGCTAGCAAGAAAATATGAAAGATGAAAATTATGCAAAAATGATTAGTGGGATAAGCAACACCTTCATGTTCACATAGAATATAAGTTTAATTTTATTAATAAATAAATATTAACCACCCTACATCGACACACATTAGCATCACCCGGTTTTATTGCTTGAAAGACATCTCATTAAACCCTACATTTGATCATTTTATTTTGCATTTTGTTCTCTCATTTTTTAAACAGTTATATAATGCAATTACATTATGTCTGATTATTGTTGTTACTTAATAAATATTGACTTTTTTCAGATCTGGAACAAAAAATAACAGAAGATGGTTTGGAAATAAACATGGCTGTCAATTACTTTGGTCACTTCCTTCTGACAGTAGAACTTCTGGGTAACAATATTATTTACAAAATTATACAATATTTTTACACATGAAGTAAGTTTTTCTTTACCATGAACTTTAATTCCTTAAAAAGGCTATTATTGGAAGTAAGTTATTGCTAAATTGTTTGTATCGTGTTACAACCTAGAGGCTCAGCCATGCTGGTATGACCTTTGTCATCAATTCTTATTTCATATGAAGTTTAACATTTTACTAACCTAGATGCTTGATACCGTTGAATTGAAGGAGGACTCATCTCAAATGCGCATATTTTTACAGAATATTAGCAAATAAAATTTCAGTTAGTAAAGCAATATAAATTATCTGTACAATGAAAAGTTTCAGCCCAAACGAAAAAATCTTAATTCGATTTTGCACTGTACTAATATTCTTAACCATATCTCTTTATTCATACAACCTTCTCTCGTGCGTTAGTGTTACACAATTTTGAGACATACGTGAGTTATATTTCGACAAAGCAACCCTTTCAGTCCAGCATTCTCACACTCATTCTCCCTATGTATCTCACCTTGGTCCATGACAATTTCTTGTTCGAGACATTAATGAGTAATATGTAATGATTCTTTTGAACGTGATTTGTGTCGGGTAGGTCTTTAGAGTAGAAAATGTGTAGCCCTTTGACATGACATGTTATGAAAATCCAAACAAAAGATCTTTTTTACTTTCCTTAAAAGATTTGTTGAAGAAGTCCACACCCAGTCGGATTGTGAACATATCTTCTATTGCCCATAAGAACTCTAGGATGAAAACAGCCGACATGGAATATTTACTGAACGATACCTCGGTATCACCATTTCGAAAGTATGCCACTACAAAACTAGCCATTGTTCTCTTCACTCGAGAACTGGCTCGCCGCTTGGATGGTTCAGGTATTCCCTTTTCTCCCACATTTTCAACTGTGAACCTGCTGGTTGCTCTAAAATGCACAACTGAAAATTGATAAATGATGAAAATCCACAGCCTTGACACAGGGACTATGCTTTGCAGTCCTTACATTCTTTTTTTTAATAATAAAGGTAACTTATATAGCACCATTTCTTGGCCGTATGGGTAAGCTCATGAAACTTAACAACAAATTCACACACACAGGGACGCACATAGCACAAGATGCAAATGAATTGTCTATAGAAAGTGATTTGAATGTACAGATATGTAGCCAGATGTAGTACAGATATGTAGCCAAAAGTTGCTCCCAGCTTGCACAATTCACTTGAAAAACTGCTGCTCATGTGGTTTCCTGCAGAATGTCGCTTTGAAAAATGAGTTCACAAGCCATATTTTAAACAGTTAATGGACTATTCATAAATAGTGGACAATAAAGTGTACTATTTGTTCAGTAGATTTTTCTTATGTCTATTTATCTTCAACTTCACTGCTATTGATGGCTACTCAGTATGTGTCCCAATCTACAGGTGTTACGGCCTATGCTGTGGATCCAGGTTATGTTGCGACCAACATAGGGAAAACACTTCCCATGATTACCAAGCTCCTGTTTTTACCTTTTGCGTTGGTAACAAAGGTAAGCAAAAACTAGAGTGTGGAGCTAGAGCCCACACTTCTTAATGCTCTCTTAACTAGTGAGAATGTCTTAACTAATATCTTCTTATTGAAGCACTTTTGTTTTAGCTTTGTCAGGCTGCATGCCTTATGTTGTGGTATTCTTGTGTCCTCTGATCACCTTTTGTCATCTTTGCCATATGCTGTATTTACTGTTGTTGCTAAAATCGTCTGTCACAGAGCGCAGAAGTCGGAGCCCAGACAGCTATTTACTGCGCCGTGTCTGACGAGGTTAAAGGGCAATCCGGGAAATATTATGCCGAATGCCGTTTAGCAGAAGATTCCGTTCATCCACTGGCTAATGATTTAGAAGCTACCCGCAAACTGTGGGAGCTCAGTGAGAAGTGGACAAAACCAACATTAAGCTGCTAATATTTATCTTAGAGCAGCACTCTATTTATATTCAGGAACTGAATAGAAACTCACCATTTCCTATGCTGTCCTTAAACAGTGGACTAATTTTTATTGCTATGATTTACAAACTTTCAAAAGGAACTGTAACCATACCCGTTTCAGATACATTTTACTCACTCATATATTTGTTTACTCCTGGATGTATTGGGTGAACTTTGTTTATCATTTTACCTGAGATGTGTTTTAATGACCACCCCCACTCCTAAATTCCTCTCAACAGAGATACTGTTTTTACTTGGTATGCTGGAAGGTTTCATTGATGGTGTGTGTATTAGATGTGTTGCAGAGAAAGAGAGAAAGTGTTGGTCAGAAAATTGTATGTATATACCTGTATATGTATATGGCATATGAAATAGGGGACAGTTCATATATGAGTCAGTATAGTTTCGGACCTTTCGTGCAATTGAAATAGCTCATAAGCTAAGAAGTGGATGGGAGCACGAGAGAGTGGGCGAGGGAGTATATTGTCGCGTGCCGTCGTTTTGGGTTCTCGCCGATGCACACTCACAAGCACGCTCGCATCGACACAAACGACGTTTACTCGATTGCCGCGACAAGAGACAATACCAGCCGATCCTCAGTAGACAAAAGGACTGCTGACAACACTGAAAAAAAGTTTTAATAAATAGAACACATAAAAAAGCAAACCAATACACACCCGTAAAAAAAAAAGGAAAACAATATGAAACTATAGGCCCGACCTCAGTAAGTCACCCAGAGTGCTTTAACACTTCACATCAGCACAAGAAACAGAAAAAACACGTGTCTTTTAAAGACGCCCGACCAAGCGAGAAGGCAATAACAACCAAATTAATGGCATCATGCTTGAATATCAACTTGAGAACCGAGCAAATTCCAGAGCCATTGCACAATACACAACTATATATATATACCTCAGGTTCCATGGGGGGGATATTATTTTCTCGGATGCCTTCCTTCAGGACAGTCGGTATTAGGAGATAGGGATGGGATACCTCAAACGATACACATAGAAAACGGTCCTCAGTTCATTTCAGAAGCATTTGCAGAGTATATAAGAAATATAGGAGACAAGTATATAAAACAACTCCGAGATGCCGATGGCAACAAGCCAACGGAATAGAAACAAAATCAGTCATTGCTAAAAAGAATGAGAATGTATAGCTCAAGCTGAAGGCACGGACTGGCAAGATGAAATTCTGACATTACGAATATTGCTGCATACCGTGAGAGCACACCCGTGCACAGGAGGACGCAGTAACATTAAATTTAGTATGATATGATTAATTAATGATATATAACATATAATTATATTATAATATACTTCTTACATTATCAGCATATTAGAATAATGCTGTAAAAATAATATGAGTACATATGAATAATTAAGGGGATACAGGTAATAATTTATTATAGACATTCGATTAACGTCCGATTGATTCTATCCAAGGATTAGAATTTTGTCAGTAATAATTTTAAGTAAAACTTAATGATTATAGAGAACAAGATGTCGTATCTAAGTGCGACCTACTGAGAAAGACGGTGTTTTGGGGTGATCAAGGTATTTAATTGACCCTTTATTGTAGTCTACAAGCCAGTGAAGTGACTCGGAGCGTGAGGATAGTATAATTACCTATACCTTCTCTGGGATACATTTACTTGTTGCTAGAAATAATTTAAGGGGCGGAAAAAAAAAGGATTATAGTCAGCAGAATGTTTGGGGAGCAGTTTAATTACTACGATCAAGAGCGTGTGAATAAAGCATGCTTATACCAAGACTGAGTTGTGTCTTGAGATGTATCGGGGCTACGCAGGCCAGCCAAACAGCTCGACAGTCGTGACCGAGCCATAATCGAAACATATATTCCTGCCAAATTACTTTTTAACGCGATTTGGCATTGTTGTTTTTTATTGGTTTTTTTGTGTGACCTTCCTAGTATAAATAGGGTATGGAGAACAAACATCTTATGGGAAATAATGCAACGAACAAACACAATAATTATATATAACACACACCGCAAATAGACTACTGTTTGTTTAGTACTATATAGTCTGTCACTGTTACATTTAATTTGCTCGAAAATCCTGGGTCTGAAAATATCCTGCAATTAGTAATAGCTAACAGTGTTTTACTGCTAACGTTTTAACGTTTAAATTTTTTTATTATTATTAATATTCTTTCGCTGCATTTGCCTATCAATAGAGCATCCCACAGAGATGAGTCTGTGGAGCAGACGCTAGCGACCCGTAAGCAAGTAAAGTCAACAGATGCAATTTTGGTAACGTTAAAACATTAAGTATATAGCAAGTGTTTAAAATCGAAAACATTTTCAGTATAATTTGAGCAAGAGTTTCGCCGCTTTTCAATGGAAAATACTTCATTTATTCGAAAACAAGACTTAGTAGCTTTCCCGCTACCTCCACGTCAACAATGTTGCGGTAGCAGTGACTTAAAATAGAAATGACACACCTTCCGTGTCCACTAATGCTTCTCTTAGGAAAACCCGACTTCCTCTAACTAGATGAACATTTTAAAATGTATGTAGTGGTAATTTGAACATAATAAAGTTGTCATGACCTGCATCATGTTCATTTTAGCTTGATAGAAGTAGCCGCAGCTCTAATAATTGTCAACACTGTGAGGTTCGGGAAAGCCCTGTTAGGTTCCTGGTCGGTTGTGCAATTCTGACAACTATACACATTTGGCAAAGTATTGCAGGCTATTATTTTAATCAATTCGTCAGAAATGGCGGTTGAAACATCGCCATCTCAAGTATTGGACTTGCTTTTCGACGAGGACTGTGGTGTTCTGGCCAGAGAACTTGACCAGGGTCACATCGAACCACCCAATTTTGTAAGTTTATGTATTGTGAGATTTGTGTGTGTGTTGCCTTAGGCGATGTAATGATGCTATACGAGTCTGTGGCATTTCCGCCGTAAAACCCCATTTATATAACATCACTATGGCCACGTGTTTAATGTGACTAAGCGTTGCCAGATATATTACCTTTGACCCTGCCACGTACAATTGAATAAACTAGAGACGTATTTGAACGTTTACACATTTCCTAGAAAAAACGTATTCGCATCAAAACTGACTCAGTATATGCAACAGATAAGCCGCAATTAAGCAGTGAGCAAAACAAAGGTTTTCACCAGTGACCATCCCAGAAATCACGTTTTATTAGCAATATGGAAGTAACGCCGGCTGTTGACAAATTTACTATTTTCTCTCTTCTGGATAGTGGAGATACTATGAACACCACGATCTGGGATGAAATTAACGTCAGTACATACATTTTCATGTTAAATACTTGAAGACAGTTTACTGAATTAGAATAGGACAAAGTGATTTGCTGAAAGAAAAGACAATTTGTTTGATATTGTGAATGGTTGTGTTTAATGAGTTACTCTACAGTTCTATTCTTTAAGACATTTTAATATCTGTAAGATATTATTAACAGATTAGATCATAATGTTTCACATTCCACTATGTTATGTTTTAGTTGCTGTATGCATTTTGCTTAATTGTAATTATACCAGTACTTTTGTTTGAAGCAAGCAATATTGTGATTTGAGTTATATATGTGCTAGAAGGAAACACACATACATAATGAAACCTGTATCTCTGATGGTTGACAAAGATTATACTTTTTTAAATACTGAACCTACATTTTTTTATAAATAAAACTACATTCATGAGTATGCATTAAATAGAAGTAGGTATCCAAGTGACAACATCTTTTTTAATTTTTAGGGAGATTTGGACTTACTGTCTGGTGACTTTTTTGAGCTGTTACAAGAAGACCAACTTACTGACACTATTCACTATGATGACAATGCCATGAACCAGTCCAAGAAGCAGGCAACATCATGGACTTCCAAAATTCACAGTGACCATGACTACTATGCCCACCAGTCACCCAGCGCCCATAGTGATAGTGGGGTATCCTTGAACTCATTAGAAGAATCACCACCTTTGCCCCCTGTGGCTGAAGATCCACATGAAAAAGCAGGAAGTGATTATCTCTTGGATTCTTTACATCAGTCTGTATCAAGTCCAGTTACATCAGAATCAGTTTCAGACTCAAGTCCAATGAGGCTGGAGGACTTTGATTTCAGTACCTTCATGGACTTTGGTGATACAGACCACAGTCAGTGCCTGGACATGGAAAATAATGAACTTGATCTGGCAACTATCAACAACACTGAAATTTCTATAGATTTAGGTAGGTTTCAAAGATAATATATGTGGAGGATGAAAGATATGCATGGGTGCATAGGTAATTATTTTCTTTTGCTTTTCATAATCATAGTTTATCATTGCAAGAAATAAAAGCTAGTAAAAAACAAAAGAGAGGAAAAAAGAAATAATAAGAGTAGTTCAAATATATTTTAATATATAATAATAAATATTAAATTGAGAAAATTCATTTCCAAGATGCAGTTTATTGCAATGCACATGAGAACTACAAACAGACAATAACCCAATAAGAAGCATAAATATCAGCATAGGACATGATGGCAAATATAAACTAAGTGTGTAGACTGGAGGGCGACACAAGCAGACTGAAGAAACTGACATTATTTATTATATAATTTGTCATTGTCTCAGTCAGTCTGTGATCTTTTAATCTCAACCTTGTATATATAACATATTTTCAAACCAGTTTCCAAAATAAGAATGCCTTTGAATCCAAGTAGGTTATTTTTTTTATAAAGTGAATGTTTTGTTTCTAGATTTCACCAAGACTGGAAATGGAAAATCAGCTATTATTTTTGTGGATTCTAACACTCACTCAGCATTACATTCTTTCTCAAATAACAACACCAGCAGTGACAGCGACAGTTTGCCATTCACTGTGAAGGATCTTCGGAAAGATGCTGCAAGCTCGTTGTACGAGTCCAAGAGTGTGAGAATCTTTTATCACTTCTTTTTTAATCAGTTTTTGTGTACTTTTTTATTATTTAACCATGATAGGATTAGTGTAATAACAATGTTCTGTATTGTGTGTGTGTGCACACATCCTCATGCACATATTTATTCATCTGCCTTCCCCAAATTCTTTGTTGGGGAAAGGGAGAGAATAATGTAGAGTCAGCAAACAAAAATGTAAACCTTAATTTTCTCGCCCCACCCCCTTCTCAAGTCTCCCTTTGAAAACGTAAACACTTTTCAAAACTCTTTTTGAATAAATATGTTTTATGCCTATAGTTCCCAGAGCTTCGCTTGACAGATGAAGAAAAAGAACTTCTGGCAAGGGAGGGAGTGAGCCTTCCAGCCAACATGCCTCTTACAAAGGAGGAGGAAAGAGCACTTAAAGCTGTGAGGCGAAAGATCAGGAATAAGGTAAAGGTCATTTTAAACTTTCAGAAGCATAACTTGATTGTTCACCAAGGAGAAGGGGAAAAGCAAGAAAAGAAATTTTTAAAAAATTGTTTGAGGTTTTTAAAGGTTTGGAGACGAGCATATTAGCGGAAAGGCTATATGAGCATGATCATCTGAGAAAATGTGGAGGCTCATGTTAATTGTTACTTGTTGATAATTTTGAAGGTTTAGTCTTAAGGCTTCGCTGTTTGGAAAATTTCTATCAGGCAGATAAACAGTTCCAGGATTGTCAGTCATAAGATAACGTATATGCTTTGGAAACATAATAAAAAGATTAATATTTTGTTCAAGACGTTTCCAAAATTTCTTACATCTGTTCCTTTGATATGTGTAGATATCTGCTAAAGAGAGTCGTAAACGAAAACAAGGATATGTGGATGGACTAGAACAAAGGGTGAAAATTTGTACACAGGAAAACCAACATCTGCATAAAAAAGTAGAGACGCTAGAGAAGCAAAACATGTAAGTTGTTTTGTTTAGTTTGTGACTAGTTGACCAATTTAAGAATAAGATTACATTCTTGTAATATTGTCCATAGAAAGGTAGGAGAAATTTACAGCATGCACAGATATACATATGCACACATGGATGTTCAACAGTCCATTTGAAAGTACAAAAGGGATATGGGAAAGAACCTACACTGCCTTCTAGATGTCCTTACCTTTTTGTTTTGAACCTGAGAAAGAGAGAATCACTGTAATATTTCTCTGGGCAGGTCTTTGTTGATGCAGCTGAAGAAACTTCAAACTCTGGTTTCCCACAGCAGCAAAGGACCTGTTCAAACATCCACATGTGTCATGGTGAGTCTCCTTAAGTGTTCGTTCATGATGAGCCATGTTTAATCTGTCCTTCTACAGAAGCAGGAGGGTAATACAGTAATAAGTGTTTCATTCAGCTATAACAAGAAAAATCTAAAGCAGCTTTTGTCTCCCTTTTAAACAGAATGGCAGATAGTACAAGAAACAATGGTTCAAGAATTTTAGCATTTACTCATGAGAGTTTATTTTGATGTAACGAAATATATATTTACTTCCTAGTATCAGGATTTGAAATTTCAAAAGTTTATAAGCTTGAATAATGCTTCAGATTGTGATACAGTTTAGTTTGTGTATATTGAGATGCTTACTTCGTCTTGCTTTTTCAGGTATTGGTGCTGTCATTTGCTCTTCTTATCATTCCTAACTTATCTCCCTTTGGTGGGGATGGTAATGAGAAACACATACCGGCAAAATCAGTCGGCAGAGGTATTTTTCTTCCTGCTCCTACTTGCATTTGTTTTGGTTTCATGAACGTCAGAAACACATCAATTACATTGCAAATTTAAAAGCCATTGTTTATATTCTTAAGAATGACCAGAAGTAGTTGTATTTTTTATAGATTGTTTTTATCTTTATTAGCAGTAAGACATGCAGAATTATGTGCAAAATGTCTCACCTACACTAAAAATAGTAACATTAGCCCATATTTTTTGTACATTCAATCCTGTCAAGATCTGTAGAATTTAAGCACTCATACTTGATTTATCCAAGTGATGAATGAATGACAATATTTGCAGGTCAATCTCGGAACTTGCTGGTCAGTCCCGATGAGCCATCCAAGATGAGTCTCCAGCTGCATGACACAGACTCTGATCCATATGGAGTAAGCAACAAGCCAGGACTCCCATGGGAACGTCAGACTCCTGTTTTTTATGTTTCCAAGAAACCTGAGCAGATGCAGTTTCAAGACCAATCTGATATTGTCAACAGCACTGAGATTAACATGGTTGTACGGGATTCTGTTTTGAGCTTGCCTGAAGATCATACTACATCAGAAGCTAATGCAAGGGAAGGTGTGGCACCAGTTCGAACAGCTGAAAAGGACGGCACTGCCCCAGGTGAACTTCCGGTTTCCACTTAGAGTATGACAGGTCAGGATCAGTCACTGGTGACTACTAACTCTGCTGTTACTTTGCTCGTTAATCAAGCAGCTGACTGTCCTTGTACTGCTCCAGATTTATTTTAATACAGTTCTGAGATGTCTAAAGGTCACAATAAAACCAAAACAGCATATCTTGACATTTTCCCTGGCATTTAAAAAAAAATTAACAACTAAGAGATATGGTAGGAAAGTATCTTACTTTTCTAAACATCCTTGCTGCATAGCTTTTCTTCCATCCAGCATGAAGAATAACATGATTTTTTTTATAATCTCATCTTAAGCTTGTTCAGTTTCATTCACTGTACAAAAGTGTCTTTTGTCAGCAAACTGGTCTGTCTTGCTTGAGAAATAGGCATATGATAAAAAGAGTCAAAAAGAAAACAATTCAACAGCTGATTATGAAAAATTCAAATGGAATGAAAAAAGGTGGAAGAAAGTTTGAGGTGACATTTAAAAATTTTTTTTGTTCAACTAAGTATGATCTCAGTTTCTTTTAAATAGGTCTGAATTACTGCAGTGTAAAGAAATGGATTGACTTTGTGCGGTGATAAATAATGGCACTTCTTATGAATTTCCTACATGCTTACTTGGTTTCATTGTGATGTAGGCAGCACCACTGTTCTGGAGTACTTGATACCCCTAGCCCTACAAAACAATTGTATTGTTATACCGCCTTGTATTATATCTACAGGTTCATTCGCTCACTCTTTCCATTTTGTCATATTGTCATACACTCTCATCTATCCCTGTAGATTCTCATAACTAACTCCTCACTAATACCTTACGTCCTCTTGTTGGTAACCAGTCATCATTTAAAAGAGCTTCTCTGTCTCAGACAGTTCTAACATGAGGCTATAACAGACAGGTGGAGTAGTGTGTGACTGAGGCCATATTTCATATCTTCTTTGGGTTTACCAGATACTCATGACTGGTTGTACAACAGCAGCTTATATTTGTGACCTATAACTACTTGATCTGGTCTTGTTCTGTCATTTAGCCAAGTCAAGATTTAAACAAAAATTGTTTATAAATTAAAAAACATCAGGTGAAGCTGGCATGTTTAAACTAGATTAATTCTGAACCATGCATTCCACAGTGATCACATTATCAATGAGATATTGATGTAGATATTCAGCCAGTTTAATGATATTGCACACATATTTTAGACTTAAGATTTGTTTGACATTTTTCTTCAGATAATTTACAAATAAATTGTTTGCAGGTGTAAAACAATTAATCAAATGAAGTTGGAAAACTGTATTTCTTGTTATACTCCAATTACCAAACTGAGCCTAAACTTTCCAGAGCCCAACATTCAGTTGGCTGATGGTTAAAAACATAGGTTTTACATAGAGACAAGGCTGTACTCCAGAAACACAAGATTTTCTATTGCAGTAGGTTTGGTCACATAATATCTTGTCTGATCTTTCATTTGAGAAGTCTAAAGAAGATTCTATGCCACCATCATGAGAAAATTTAGCAAACTTTGTTGAAAACTGTCACATCATCTCAGTCATACATAAACTCAACATTTTCAGCATCACTAGTTAGCACTGCTGTGAAAACAAGATCATTCATTCTAAGTATTGCAAAATGATTATCACAAATGAGTGTATCCATTGTCACTGATTATTTTAAATGCAACAAAACATTGTAAAATGTAAAATAACAGTAGTGTTCAGGAGTGCCCAGAAATTGTTAAAATTGTGTTCTTATAAAGCATAATGTAAGTGTAAATGCACTTGTAAATAGTAATTCTTTAATCTTTTCAATTCCTTTCATGGGGGAAGGAGGAGAGTAAGCTAAATAATAAAGTGAGAGAGAGAGAAACTGATCCCATGTTTCTTTTTTGAAAATGTTATCATATCACGAATAAAAAGTGTCATTAAAATTACATGTGTGAACCTTTTACCAATTTGCATATAAACATAGATTTTTGAGAGTCTGTGCAATGAATAAGTACAAAATTATATAAATGGATTAATATATGTATAAAATTGTAAGAATATTTTGTTTTCAATTTAAACTGAAGAGGACATTGTATTTGATATTGGTTGTTTCAGTTTGCTCTGTGTGTGCCATTTTTTAAAGAAAATAAAATGATATAACAATAATTTCTGGGGACTGTCTGAGTTGAAATGGTCCTGTTTCTTTCATTGCTCATTTGAACCATGTTATAACAAAACAAACACATAATCTATTTTTGACAAAATGTATTTAAACAAAGTGCAGAATGATACTGCTATGAATACAAAAATGACTATAAAGCCTATAAGATGATGCAATCATGAAGCTTTGGTACCTTGATATGATCCATACGAGCACTATCACAGTGGAGTAAAGAAACAAGTAAAATTAACATGAAATTGATGAAAATGAATTTGACTTCCTGGAGAGGGTGAGAATAGAAATGCATCTTCAGATGCACTGTCTTGTCTAAGAACAAATAAGCAGAAATCATTTAATGATATGGTCCAACCAAAATGTTTATATTAAATCAATATTCTATGTCAATAAAAAAATCCACAAAAATGCTAGAAACTCAACAGTTTTTACATATACAATATCAATGTCATCTATTGGTGTGTGTGAATGAAATATTTATGCATAAGAGGTGTGTATGGGCACGGGCACATGCACACTCATGCATGTAAACATTAATGTGCTTAGAAGTTATTTAACTGTCAATAAGAATAAAAAAATAGGGACTTGGTTTAAAAATGTACAACATTTAAATTTCTGTAATATTTAGCAAGGATTACCCTAATGTAAGGAAAAAAGAAAAATAACACTCTCACTTAAGAACTAAAACTCAAAAACACAAAATAATTTGGTGAAAGTTAAAGACTGATGTCCTAAATGTCATTCCCACCCCATTTCTCAAAGTCAGAATAACCCACATGAGCATTAGTTTTAAATGGGCGTTTTTTGCATCATAGCTACAAGTATCACTAAACAGTCAAATACATGTTTTGCATCAGGATTGAAGGAGGTAATAACTAAATTATTCCAAAGTCTTCATTTAAAAACTGTTGCAGCATGAGAAACTGAACATTGCAAAAGACCACAGAATAATGTTTCTTTGCTGCAGTAGAACACAAAATGCTAGTAAGACAGGCAATAAAAGTACTGTTCAGGTAAGGCTTGTAATGAGAAAAGCTTCTAATATCATTGCATCTGAAATCTTGTAAAATTTTGGGGGAAAATCAGCTACTATTATATTAAGAGTTATCAACAGATTTCGAACTGAACTAACAGAATTATGTGAATAAGACAACGAGAAAGATGGAGAAAAGAACAGGCAGGATTTGAATAACGGTGTCAACAACAATAACTGTGATACGTCATGGTACAATTATGCATACAATTTAATATTTTGACCATTAGTGTGTTACAACAATCACTTTCATTAAAAATATTTTATGTAAACATGCATTGTCATATCCTGGAGGCGCCAGAGTACACAGAATAAGCTGATCTTACTGGAAATGTTATTTTTGTCCAGCCATACAATTTGTACATGAAGACGGCAAGACCATAAGAAAAATAAATTACAAGACGTGACATGGGTAAAACAGACAACAGACAAAAATTGTTACAAGAAAATGTGTTGTGTACTGATTACACAAATCTGTGACTGTGTATGTGTGTGCATTAGCATAAGTAGATTAATGGCTGTTCAGAATCTAGGCTTGCAATTGAGCTAGAAGAATAGTAGTAATAATATCCATCATTTTCCTTTCAAACTTTGTGTAGTTAAAAATTATTAGATGTGCCTTAATTCAAATCAAATACAATTATTATATAATCATTCTTGTACCTGGAAACATAACCTTTGATCACAGCATAAGCAATTATGCACTCCTTGGTGTCAATAAGGGTTTCAGTCCTTAAAGAGTAGAGGCGGTTAGTTGAAGTGTGAATGAGAAAACTGTAAGGTTAGACTGGTGGACTGGCATTGCCTTATGCCAAATCATAAAAAAAGAAACTGTTACAACATCTTTATAAAATGTAGAAATCAGAAGAAAAGATTTTTGTAAACTCTGGCACCACATCTTCCCACTGAAAAAGGGAACCTGAACTTGACATCAGCTTTGTCAAGGCACGTTGGCAACTCAAGAGTGAAGTAAGGAAACGCTAGTGATGATTATTAACATGAAGACGTGGCTCTAAATCCATGAAGTGTACAGACATCTTTACCCACACCTCCTCATCCCCAACCCAAATAAAAATCTGATGCTGTAGTGTCTCTTTCAAATGTTTAAAGAAATAAACAGTTCATTTTTACTTTCTTCCCACTACCTGTAGCATGTGTGTATCTCCTACCTAATGAGGATTGTGACAAAGACATTGTCAGTTCAGGTAACAGATGTGCAGAAGGTTGAGGTGCATGCATTAAAAAGTTTAAAATGATGGTAGTTAACCGAGTCAAAAGATATATATGACCACTGTAAACAATGCTGGATTGGATTATGACCATGCCAACATCCGTAAACAATGACACACATGGCTGAAGCACACACATGACAATAATCAAATGACTAATCACTCACTTACTCAAAACGCACGCACAAAAAATGTGTCTAAACATCTATTCTTTGAACTGGATCAGTCACTAATTTTAGAGATCTAAGTCTTCAGCACTTGTGTATGGGTGTAATGCCAGTAATTGTCAATATTTCATTGTCCCTTTTTGGTCAAGTTTGATTGTAATATCTAATTTTACCCAGACTTTACTTTGGCACCCTTGTCTGGAGCATCTAACCCCACAGTATAACATATTTTTTTCACAGCCATTTCACAGAAAATGCTGTTTGATCAGGTTCTGTTAGGCTTTTTTTGTCTCTTCTTATCAAGCTGTTATAAATGTCAATGTGCTGTTAAGTTACAGAGAGTTGTTAACGCTGAACCCTATGTAACTTCTTCAAAGAAGTGCTACAGCTACAGCCGGAAGTGAGCTTTGGCATGTGCACCATAGGCAACACCTGAGTTTTTTTTTTTAGTGTTAGTATTTGATTCATGACTATTAAGTCATGATACCCAGTGTTAAAAGTGTTAATACTTGAATCATGACTTTTTCAGGGTCTAATACTTTTGCTGTAGTTAAGAGAGTGCTTGTGCCACCAGAGGGATTCACAAAAATCTAAACACGATCCCTGTTCAACTCTCACTGTTAAGCTGAAGAAAGCAGAACTCCTGCCCTAGTAATGCCTCAGTGAAGTAAACAGGAGGGAACAGTAAGATATGGGAAGTAGCTGATCACTTTTACAAAAGAAAATTTTACTCTGAAGCCAGGTAATGAGTATCATCATCATCTGCTGTCATCAAATGATTCCACCCTTCTTGTCTTCATGACCTGAACACACACCTAAAAATAAAAATAAGAACTTAAATAATTTAGTCACACACACAGTGCTATGATTACTTGACAATTCGATGCACTGATTATAACATGATGATAAAATTGTGGTTACTGAGTTGATCACTAGCTGTTTACATTAAAGCAGATAAAATATCTGTTTTTACAGCATCTCAAGTATTAAGTGGATTCTTGGAAGTCATTTTCAAGTGTTCTTAACTAACTGCATGAGTAATATATGCACACTGTGTATGCACTGTTTCATGCATGAGTCATAGTACTATAACTGCCAAGATGGGAGCTTGAAGGTGGCACCAATGTGAATTAGATTCAAAGATCTATTCTTCATTATCAGTTATGCCTCCGTTACTTCCCCATATATTTTCTCTCAGTTTTACGTTCCTTTTGGCATTAGAAATACACTTGATTTTCAGAATATGAGAATTTGTGTGGTCTGTTAGCTGTATGATGGTATTTTTCAACAACTTTCTAAGCTGGCATTGCACAGGGATTCTAAAACAAACCTCTACAATTCACCATCTTTATGCAGGATTCCTCCAAGAGGCTTCAAGCTTCTAGCTTTCAATAGCTTCTGGATATCCATGCAACCATCTACATTCTGGATACTTTGTTTCCACTAGCTGAGCGCATGACTGGAATTTTTTTTAAAAAGTTTCTAACCAAATATTGTGCATTTTTAATATGCATGTGCACAGTTATGTGTCACAGTTATGACAGTTTCTAAATTTATTAGCAAATTTTATGAAATCATCTGCATGTGACATTAATAGATGTGTCTCCACTGACATAGTCTGTGACATTTCCAATAATTTACAAAAAGTACAAAAATATATACCAGCAGAATACAAAATCTGAAGAAAAAAAAAATTGAACACGTGTGCATGTACTTTCAAGATTAAAAGAAAACTACCAATCACCAATTATAGAATTAACAAATAAAGACAGCAGTCAACATGATGCATCACTACCAGCTGAATGTGACTTTTAATAATAATTATAAAATGCATCATTTATCATTATCACATTACATGTTTCTGTGTCATTGATCTCAAATGGCAACAAATGGCAAACAGAGTAATATCATTATATACAATTCTTCAAGACCATCAAAAAGTCTATGGTCTGCCAAGAAGAAACAGAGGCCTGTTTGAAAACTGCAGGAAAATAAAATAAAATGCACATGCATAAAATTCTTATATTTTGTTGATCATGTCCACACACAGAGATGTACACACACAACTGGGCATGTCCATTTAAGAATAGAGAACTCCAAAAGGGATAACACATGCATAATATATTGCATGCTGTGCACATCTTGTATACAGCTCCAAAATCGTAGAAAGAGTAGCACCACAATGATTATATAAGAAAAATACATCACAGTATAAATATAAATAAAAAGAACTTTATACACTTTGCATTAGTGCTGAGAAGCACATGTCCAACAGTCATACACTCACTCATCCCAACTTTTGTTTGCACCAAAGAGATTCTAATATTAAAAAGTGCCTTATACAAACCAAGTGTATGATAATCCCTGTTTGGACTCAGCCAATATAAAACAAATAATAATAAAAAAAACCAAACTGGCTTATCTTACTAGCTTTAGGTTTCATAAAGTAAGATTAGAACAAATGGGGTAGATGGCATGCACCCTAAAATAGTTTCTATTTACCTCTCTGCCTTCCTTTTACCACTTGGATTTTATGAGTATTGTCCTGGACAACATAAGTGATGGCGCCAAAGAAAGGGGGAAAAAAAAACCAAACCTCCTTTAACTGGGATCAACAGTTTTGGAAACGAGGGGAATCTTACACCACTGTGTAAAAGGTGGTTTTCACACCTGGTCTCAATGCATAACACCAATAGTTCCAAAGTTATTTTCCATCGTTTGCAGTCTGTCAATCCATATCCCCCCTCCAAAAAAGAAAGGAGGTGAAACAAGTAGATGTGAAGGTAAGATGCAATGTGGCCGATAGAAACAATGCAGCCACCATGCCACGTTTGATCACTGTTTACACTATAGTGGTCAGAATTACCCCATTTCTAGTGTGTTAGTAATGATCACCACCTGTTTACATTACAGTGGTCAGCATTATGCCATTTCTAGTGTCATAATGAACTGGGCACATTTTGAGGGGTTACTAGCACACTCTCAAAGTCATTCTTACATATCTTGTCATATTAACAACTTTATTGCACATACATTGTAAAATTATCAAACTGCAGTATAAGTAAGTATTCTTACTGCCATAGTGCCTAAAGTTCAACCAGTTGCCCTCTATTGTCCAGTATCATGACAGTATATGACAGCAGTAAGCAAGGGGTTAAAATATTCTACAGAATATTATAAAAAGCCAACAAATATTAAAAAACTACCACACAAAACAAAATAAGTCATAAAACTTCAGCCAGGAGAAATATAATTTCTCCGATTGCTGCAGACACTAAAATATAATTGTATTTTATTATGACAGATATGTCTTGTTTTCAATGGTTGTATGTTGGTTATTAAGTTGTTGCTTTGTTCAAAACTCTGCAGTAGGACAGCTATCCATGAAATAAAAATATAAATATATTTTATATTCTAAATCTTTTGAGCATTAAGCTTAACAAAATTTGAATTAAAAAAAAACAACAAAATAGCATTTCCTAAACTTTTAAGTTCCTAGAAAAAAGGCCAAAATGTTATACAATAAAGAATAATAATAAAAAAAACCGTTATGGTGCCTTGCAAAAAATACAGTAGTGGGCTGCCATGAGACCAGCTCTGCAGCAAATATCTCAGCCAACTGCTAAGGATTTACATGTGAACAATCCTGCAGCAACTGCTTCCTGAAGCAGTCATTGGCCGTCCAACAAGACAATCTACCAATGACACCTGGTAGATTCTGTATCAGCTGCCATCAACTGAGAGCCAGGGATAGATGTTGAGCAACTTGCACTTTGTCACTCTGTACACACACAAGCAAAAAGTGTTTTAGCATAGCTGCTTTTCGCAAATGCGACAAACAACACTAATAATTTCAAATGCATGCAGTCTCCTGCAAATAGATGCCAAGAAAACAGCAATTAAAAAAAAAATGAATAAAGAATGCCAAACAGAGGACTCATAAAAAACAAAAAGTGCTGCCCATAACTTCATACTGTTGGAAAGGTATGAAACAGAAAGTAGACTGATAAATGCAGAGCAAAATGATGTGCTTAGTATCTGTTCGAGACAGCCGTGCACAAAAAAAAGAAATTCTCCTGCTAGTACATGTTCTGGTATGGACAAGAGTTCAAAACATCTCTGGTACATGACCTTGTAGAAAATAAGAAATGTTGTAACTAACTGCTTTGACTGAGTAGCATACAGAAGGTGCTGGCACTCAGACTAACAAGTACCACAATTTCAATGGTCTACTTATCCCATGAAATAAAAACGTTAAAACAAATATGGTTCAAAATATTATATGTCATTTACAGTTTAATTTCTTCGAGATTTTAATGTCTGCTGTTTCTATATTTATAACAAAATGTGATCAAGATCCCATTGCTTCATTCACTTCAAATTTGTTCATTTTTAAACAGGCCTTCTACTCTGGTCACAAGGTTATTTTCATGTCCTCTGATGCTTTGCTGTTTGCTGTGGCATGGACCATGATTTAACTGGGGGACAAGACTTCATTTCAGTGAAGTCTTTATTTTGATTGCGTACCCTCCATGCTCAGAACAGAAACAACCATGTGGACCAGATGTTAACAAAAGTAACTCAATCAAACTTTGATAAACAGGTGTCAAGAGGGAGCCAAGAGCTCTTTCTGGCTTGGTCCAGAGACAAGAGATCCTTTTTAGAGATATGAAGATTGAAAAAAGAGATGAACAGAGGCAAGAAAGAGAGGAGAGGAGGAAGAGAAACACAGAGAGAGAGAGGTTGTAGACAAAATACTTGCCGTGAGTAGAAAGGGGCAGACCCATTTCTGAGTTGTGTGTGGAGTGCGGTAATGGCGGCGGCCGGTAGTTGTAGACATATGTGTACATTGGAGTGTAAGTCAAATCACCCATGTTGGAGCCTGGCTCATCGTCATCATCTTCATCATCATTAAGATTAACAGCACCTCCAACACTTTCAACATATGTGGGTGGATCTGTGGAAATGCAGTTCATGGATCTGGGATTTGCAAGTTATATGAATACAACACATATTTTTATTTCCATGTCAAAAATTTATTGATGGGAAAGGAGGAAATTAAAACCTATCTATCTATCTATTCCTCTTTGTGCATCAGGTTGCACATAAGGCCTCAACCAGAGTCCGCCACCGATGTCGATCGGCTGAAACACGCTCTAGGTGACCCCATGTCCAGCCCTTTCCTTTCATCTCCCTTTCCACTGTTCTTCTCCAAGTTTCCTTTGGGCGGCCTCGTTTTCTTCGGCCGTCTGGAGTCCATCGTAGGGCGACTCTGGAAAGGTCTGCTGTCTGCTGGCGGAGCACATGTCCAATCCATCGCCAACGCCTTTGTTGAACCTGCGTGGTGATGGACTCGGTTTCACTTCTTCGGTGGAGTTCTTCGTTGATGATGGTGTTTGGCCAAAAGATGTTAAGTATGCGCCTGAGGCATCTGTTTTGGAAGACGTCAAGCTTGTTACTGATGGTTTTGGTCATCTTCCAAGATTCTGATCCGTAAAGGAGGGTGCTGATCACATTTGACTTGAAGATTCTCAGCTTGATCTTCTGGCTGATGTTTTTTGCCTTCCATGTGCTCCTGAGTGAGGCAAAGGCCTGACTGGCTTTTGCCAGTCGGGCTCGAATCTCCACCTCCGCATCCCCAGTGTTTGACATTTTGGACCCAAGATAGGTGAAACTGTCAACTTCCTCAATCTCTTCTCCATTTAGTTTGATGCTGTCTTGGACTCTGGCGTTCACTCTCATACTGTTAGTCTTTTTTGTGCTGACCTTCAAGCCAAGGTTTCCAGCTGTTTCTGAGAAGGCCTTTGTTTTTTCCTGCATGTCTTGGTGGCGGTGTGACAGCAGGGTAATGTCATCAGCAAAGTCCAAGTCTTCCAGTGCTGTTGTTGCTGTCATAGTCATGGTCCATCTGATCCCTCTCCTCTCGCTGTCGGTGGAAGTCTTCATGATCCAGTCCATGGCCAGGATGAAGAGGAACGGCGACAGAATGCAGCCCTGCTTCACCCCGGTACTGACGTTGAAGGGGTCTGTGAGCTCCGTGTCACAGACAACCTGGGCTTTGAAATCGCTGTACAGCATTGCAATGACCTGAACAAGTTTTGCAGGGACTCCGTAATGCCTCAGGATCTTCCATAAGGACTCGCGGTGGATGCTGTCAAAAGCCTTCTCCAGGTCGATGAAATTGATGTACAGCGGTGTGTTCCATTCGTTGCTCTGCTCCAGAATCTGTCGCAGAATGAAGATGTGTTCGGAGCAGGATCGCCCAGGGCGAAATCCTGCTTGCTGTGGTCGGAGGTCTTTCTCAAGAGTTGCCGTCAGTCTTGACAAAACAATCTTGCTGAAGACCTTGCTGGTGAGGGAAAGAAGTGTTATGCCCCTCCAATTATTGCAGTCTCCAAGATCTCCTTTCTTGGGTAACTTGAAGATGAGCCCTGTCTTCCACGCAACAGGGACCTGCCCTGATTCCCAAATTTGCCTGAAGATTTCAGTCAGTTTGGGAGCTGTCACATTCACGTCAGCTTTCAACATCTCTGCTGTTATTCCATCTGCCCCTGGTGCTTTGCCGCTCTTCATTGTCTTGACTGCTGCTGTCACTTCTTCCAGGCTTGGTGGGTCTGTGCAGATGTCAAGGTCTATAGCTGCTGGCTGGATGTCTGCAAGCTGAGGGGGATCTGGTCTGTTCAGAACCGACTCAAAATGCTCCCTCCAGCGCTGTAGTTTTCCTGCCTCTCCCTCGACGACATTACCGTTCACGTCTTTCACTGGCACATCACTGTTCTTAAACCCGTTGTTTAGCTGTTTGTTTATCTTGTACAGTGTCTTCAGGTCATTTTTACTTGCTGCATTTTCTGCTTCATCTGCCAGTTTCTCTATGTGATATCTTTTGTCGGTTCTTGTCATCCTCTTTACCTCTTTGTTCAGTTTTGCATATCTTTGTCTGTGTTGTTCCTTCAGGCGTTCAGATCTGGTGCTGTTGATTCTTTGTTTGGCTGACTTTCTCTCTTCTATCTTCTTCCATGTCTCTTCTCTGATCCACTGTTCTTTCTTTTTCCGTTGGAAGCCCAGTATTTTCTCTCCTGATTCCTGTAAGACTCGATTGAAGTCGTCTAAGGTCATCTCTTGTTGGTCTCCTAGTGCCTGGAACCTGTTCTTTACTTCCATAGCAAAGGCCCTTTCGGTGGCTGGATTTTTTAGTTTGCCGGAGTCCACTCTCTGCTGACGTGCCTGTTTTCCTCGTGATCGACGCAGCTTCAGAGAAACTGTGGCTATCACAAGAGTGTGGTCACTGGCAATGTCTGCTCCTCTGTAGGCTCTAACATCTTGAAGTGAGCTCCTCCATTTTCGGTTGATGATGACATGGTCTATCTGGTTCTTTGTGATCCCATCTGGTGATGTCCATGTTGCCTTGTGGATGTCTTTGTGTGGGAAGAGTGTGCCTCCAATCAGTAGGTTGTTTTCTTCACAAAAGTCTGCCAGTCTCTCTCCGTTGTCATTGATGCTTCCTATTCCATGTTTGCCCATGACATGCTCCCTGCAGGTGTTGTCACTTCCCACCTTGGCATTGAGATCGCCGATGATGAGCAACATGTCGTGGGCTGGAACGCTTTCTGAGGCTGCCTGGAGCTGATCGTAAAAAGCATCCTTGTCTTCTGCCTCAGAGTCATTTGTTGGTGCATAGCAGGCTAGCACTGTCAGCTTGGTGTACTTGGAATGGAATCTTGCTCTCAAAAGCCTGGGTCCATAAGGCTTCCATTCCAGCAGTGCCTTTTCCGTTTTCTTGTTGAGGAGTAGAGCTACTCCTTCAGAGTGCTGAGCGTCTGATCTTCCTGAGAACAAGATGGTATGTCCTGACGCTAGTCTCCTCTTTCCCGTGCCGGTCCATCTGACCTCACTGACTCCCAGGATGTCCAAGTTGTAGTTGTCAAACTCCTTGACTAATTGGAGCATCCTGCCAGTCTGGTACAAGGTCTGGACGTTCCAGCACCCACCCTCAACTTCTGCCTCGGCTTCAGTAAATCCGCTGTCGGGGCGCCAGCTCCCTTTCGGGTTTGGCTGTCGTCCGTCATTAGTCCAGTCTCCTGGTGTGCTTCATTACCTTCGCCATCTGTGACGAGTTCTCTGGTTTTAGTTTCTGTAACAGGATTTTTTTTACATGGTGGGGTTGTTAGCCCTACCACAACCTATTTTACCTCTAGGTGAGGTGTCCACCTTAGTCGCCTCTTACGACATGCCTGGCTGGATGGCAGGGACCCTATTCTTGCAATGCTTGCTAGGCAAGCATACCCCGGGGTCCCACAGGGGGGAAATTAAAACCACATAACAAAAATCTGAAACAAAATTGTACAAGCATGCAAATAAACGCAGAATAATTAGAATTAGACAACTCCCCATAATTTGTTTTTAATAAACATTTTGAGTTGGAAAAATAGTCAAAAACAAAATCTATAAATATATTGTACAAAGCAACATCCCACAAGTGACTGAGTAACATCAGATGGAGAATGATCTCACCTTCAAACGGTGGTGGGGGAGTGAGGGTCTCGCGGTATGGGGGTGGAAGAGGAAGAAAGGACATATCAACAAACTGCGCATGGGTCTCCCGGTAAAAATGAGACTGTGTAAAACTGTATGGATGAGCTCGCCTGTATGGAACAGTTCCAATTATAACTGGCAGATGAAGTGATAAGTTATATGCTCCTGGGATATGCAGCGCCACCTAAGTTTAAGAAAGAAACAATATGACTGGCATAATTTACTTCCAGAAAATAAGTACGCAATCACTTTAAAAAAAAAAAAAAAAAAAAAAAAATAAAAGACACGAGATAAACTTCCCCAGAACCCATCACATCAAAGTAATAAAAACCAGGTAAAAGCTGTCATTACAATCATTTTAATCTTGATCTATGAGGACATGATATTTTCATAAGCCATCTAAATTCATTAAATTTTTATATAATATGATTAGGGAAAAATAACCCCAACCTTTACGTAATAGTCGACCTTCATGACACAGCAGTTGACAATGGAAGGTGAGACAGCAGGAATTTTTAACAACTGAGAATCCCAACTGCCCCGAGTACCAGGTGCAATGGGAAGACCAGTAAGGACTGTGAGCTTTGTTCGTCGAATGCGTGACTTGCCACTGGCAAAGAATGCCTGTGTTTGGTATAAAGTGGCATAGGGAATTACGGTGCGGGATGAATGGTTGTCAAACTCAGCCGATATTGCAATTGACTCTCCTGTCAGAACACACAAATAAACCTCAAATATTCATTCACCAAGGCAAAAGACAAGAACCCCCTCCTACAACTTTGAAAAGAAACATATCAGGTAAGATTTTTGCAGGTGAGACTCACCAGGACAATAACCACGGCGATCAGTGAAAGAGGTGATGGAGATAGGCCCAGATGTGCAAAGCCAACAGCACAATGTCTTTTCAACACTATTCTCCACTTGGGTCTGAAATATTTCCGGAGTAAACATATATGTATTAATTAATGTGGACAAATGTGAAACAACATGCAAAAACTGAGTTTCTTCAATATTTGCTGATGCATAAAGGAATTTTAGTTACTGTGCGGCGAAACAATGAAACTCTCTCCCTTTCCATATCCACCACCTACCCACTATTGAATCCTTTAAAAGTGCACTGAAAATGCACCTCTTCCGTAAATATTAGGCTTAACACCCTTCCCTAAGAGATAAGTATTGTAACATATTCTTGAATATTAAAAAAATGACAAATAATAATGAAAAATAAAAGTGATAACATTAGTGGGATTATGTACACAAAATACAAAACAATATGTAAAGACATAAGTATAGTACTAAAAACAATGGAGCAAAAACTTACTGACTTAATCTTTCCAAAGAATTAATCTGATGGAATAATGAATCCATAACTGTATCTTCTATGGATCTGAGTGACTATGAGACAATTAGATGGTGAGGCTTCCACACTAGTTTAGTCCTTGTAGCTCCTTGAGGAGCATAGGCCGCAACAAAGGCTTCCACACAAAATGAAACATTATCCTTACAGTCTACAGCTAGCTCTATAAAATCTTTTCTTTGTACCTGATATTCTGGTCTGTTGATGTCTATGGGACTGATTACTGTGAAGGCTTTCTTAGTTTTATGATTGAAAGACCACGGCTTGTCCATCTCTGCCTTCAGCCAGTACCTGATGTTGCCATGCTTGCCTTCAAAAGATGTTGAGATGCCTCTGTTTGACAAAAGCACTTTGTAAAGTGAGTTTTGAACTATGTCAGTGATTGCATGCATGTATATACATCTATTAGCACACACACTCTCTCCACCTCTCTCACCATGAATATCTAAGAACTCCACTTCATGATAATTTCAAATGTTAATTAATCTTCTTACACCATTTATTCAGTGTTCCAGCCTATGTTTCAAACAGAGCTCTTGGTCTTGACAGCAATACCTTTTTTCTATGATCTGTCATCCTTGTATGCCAATCCCATTCACTCACTAGTTTGTCCCCGCTCCCCTGAAATATATTCCTCTGACCTATATTCTTGAAACCTACACATCCATGGTGACGCTCTTCCTCCCCCAACACACACACCAACATGCTGTCATTTGCTCCAAGAATCCTATAGACCTCTCAGCAAATAATATATCTTTTCTTGGCTTTTTTCAAGGATTTTCTTCTGCAATTTTTCACATCTTCTATGAATGTAGACAGCTGTGGCTTTTCTTCTCCTGGTTTCTTAAGTTCTTGACAGTGATCAGCAATCCTGTTCTTTCTCATCCAGGTAAAGTTGTTGTTGTTCCCAATGATGAGGAATAAGTCATGCTAAGCCCATGTTCCTTCCCTGATTTTAGTGCAATTGCTATCTTTAGGAGCATCCTGAAAAATTAATGAGCTTTGGCTGATGGCAACTGGAAGTCTAGGGCCATCCCATCACATTCAAAACCTCCTGATCAGATGTGTTCCATCATGCCTCCCTGGCTTAAAGACACTAAGTTCCAGTTTGCTGCTAACAGATGAGTGGTCATCAGGTTCATCAGCATGCTTCACTGGTATCCTTGGGTTGCCTCCAAGCCGAGCAATGTTTATCAACTGCCTCTGACACTTTTCTGGCATAAAGACATGAAGTGAGCCGCCAGCCCTTTTTTCTCAGAGTGCATGGAACTATCAAGATAACCAATGGAAGGAGGGATTCTAGGTCAAATGTATGTGTGTGTGTGTGGATATGTTTATATGTGTGTTTATGAGTGATACAATCTCATATCTAAAACATAAATGCACCTGCATACACAGACACACACACAGATCAACCAAATAATAGATTCTCAAAAATTTCAGCAAAAATATTCTTTTTCAATCTAAAGCTATCTTGAGGTCTTAGAGAGAAATGCAGAAAAGACAAAGAAAATTTCAAGCAATGATATGAAAATAATCTGGTGAACGGATTTACCAGATCAACCCTTTTTATCTGAGGTTCTGAAATAGGTAACTTAGGGTTTCAACTGTGATTGTAACTAAAAAAATAAGCAACAGGTCTTTTCATGAAAAATAATGATACAGCCTGAATTTTTTTTAAATGAAAGGAGTTTTGTGATTACACAGTTATAGCATGCTAATTGTACTATCAGTTGTAGATTTCATCACTTTTACAAAGTTATCCCTGAAAACTGAACATTATTTCCAGAGTTATTCTGAGTGGAAAGGATGAGAAAGTCTGGTCACATATTTTCTCCATCATGGCAACTGTGATGACAGCTTCGTTTTTTATGTTTTTTTTTTTTCTACTGTAGACACATTTTTAAAAGACACAAATAGGTCCAATAGAACAATGTCATGACCAGTGACTCAGAGGAATCACATTATCTCCTAGTCAAGGAACTTAAATCAGATGGACCATCATCTCTATTTCAGTAGAAAGCTTTGTTAACACTTAAATCATTTACAAATATTCCCTAACCATCCAACAAAAATAATAAGTGTTTAGAAAGCCTGCATAAGAATAACAAACTTTAATGCTTTCAGTTTTGAATTTAGTATAAAAGCAAAGAATGCAGAAAAGAAGAACATTATGCAGCCACCTGCAAAATATTTTAAGTGCAAAATTGTGGCTTCAAATTCTTCAGCACGTTGTTTTTCCTTGCTCTTCCAAAATAGACTGGTGCTTTCTTACAAGGTTGCTAACTCATAACTTTCCTGCTTTGTTTATATAATTTCCTAAAATCATACATGATAGCTGCCATCCAAAGAAGGAGTATTTGTACTGAATGAATGACTTCATCCAGCTTTTCCACCAAAATTTCCTTGCAAATGGATGCTTGGTACATCTTTACCAGGTGATTAAATAGGAGACTAAACAGAAATTCTGATGAACTGACAAGGGCATCATTTCAAATGTTTTGTTTGCACCTGCATAGGTGAACTCAGGAATCACTTACATAAGCTTTTTAAATTCTGATTGTGGAAAATGTTTGCTTTCTACTTAATGTTACTTTCACATACCATTCCAGAAAGAAAAGGGCTACCGATATGCATACTGTGCGACTGTTAACACGCACACATGCTGCCAGTCATACCAATTTTACTTTGTGTACAATAATGGAACCTTTTTTTTTTAATTACAAAAGTCTTTTTGCAATATTGGGGAGATGTTTGCGAGGTTGTTTTGTTTTATATCAAGCACCAAGAGGATAGACAAGGAAACAGTAGTACAGTACTTTGCAAACATCTCATTGGTGGGGAATGAGGTGATGATAGAAATAGCTGGAGAGGGAATGATCGAGGTAGTAATCAGGTAACCTGTACACTCAGGAATAGCACATGTAACAAGTACAATCAGGAATAGCATATATAACGTGCAATCAGAAATAGCATATGTAAGAAGTACATCCAGGCATAGCGCATGTCCACTCAGGAATAGCACATGTAACATGCACACCCAGCAACAGCACACTTCTTAGACCTATGTTTTAAGTGATATTGCTGTAAGAATTCCGTTTTGTGCGTTTTAACTAACTCAGTATGATGATTATTAGTTTTATTTTTATATTCACATTCTTTGTTACGGTTTGCCGAGACTAACAGCGGATCAGTTCGCAAGAGGCCAAGTGTTGGTCTTGGCATACAGACAGCAATCCACCTATACATGTCCTTGCTTGTATGTTATGATGTGTTATCCATCTGAGAAGTGATGTGAGTAGATATATTATTTGTTGTTAAAAGCTTTATTGTAATGTTACACATTTGTACAAATATTTATTAATTCAAGTAGAATTCAAAAGGGTTTGAATGAACATTATACATTTGTATATGTGTGTGTCCTTTTTACAAGGAGTCCAGGTTGTGAATGAAAAAAATGTTTCTTCCCTTACCCACATAAATGTTAACCACACACACTCATATGTATATAAATATTTACTGTTACTTTTATTGTCATTTAAAACTTTGATGCAATCAATTACACAAAACAGGTGTAAAATCAATGATACATCAAATAAATCTCAGTTTTCTGCTTCAGACTGCTAATGCGACAGTGTCGGTTGTCCTTGACCTAGATCAATGTTTGTCAGCTTTATGTCATTATGTAGACAATAGACAAATAAAAAATGTTCCCAGAACTACAGTAAGTAACAGTATTTTTAAATGCATTTGTAGCATCAAATATTTAAACAAATACCTGCAGCATAGCCTAAGACTATCTTATTGCGTCCTTTCTTTCTGACATAAATTGTTTTTGATTTGATCTGTTGATAAGCGCAAAGGTTATCCAGGTCTATATATAAACCTGATAACATTAATACTTGTATTAAAATTTTTCAGTCTACATAAATCTGTTGTTTTTACATAAATATTATTAAGAACTTTCATTCATATGACTCCCTGTCTAGTATCTGCAGAATTTCAATATTATGCATTTTATTTCCATGAAATTGTTTGTGTAAAATATATCCTGGAACATTAAACAGTCCTGCATACATAACCAATAGATTAGACCCCAGACTTATAAGCTCTTGTTAGCAAAAACAAACTATCAATGCCTGTCAATACATCAAGCTTCTACACAGCAGACACATGGCCTGTCAGAACTGCTCAATTACATGCATGCAGTGTTGCTAATCCAGCGGATGTTTGCTGAACAATATTTTGTGTATTTAAAGGGAATGTAATTTCAAGACACATGCTTGAGGTCTCATACTTACGCCAGAGGTAACTCAAATGAAAAATTGAATTCATGCCGACCTTCTGTAAGTGTGTCCCGGCCATCAGATATTTCTGAAACAAAAAAAATGTACAGAGGTGTACGGTTAAGGAAGTGTCAAAGATTTTGTTAAAAATTCAACAAAATGTACAAGAAAAAATACTTAATTTTCTGTTGAATTAAATTTGAACTTTAAAAAAATGAAAAGATAGCAAGTCAAGTTCCTTAACCTATCAGCCACAGAAGCAGTCAACTGTAAGTGGTTTAACACATGTAATGCATGCCATGTGGATAGAAGAGGCCAGTAGTCTTCTGGCACTTTCCATGATAAATCAGTACCTGCTGTTGCTGCTGCTGAACAGGCAGACGAAACTTTCTCTTTTCAAAGGCCTGGATGAACTTAAGCTCTAAAGCTAAGTATGTTAACCAAGCATATTGCCTTCATAGCACTTTCCCGATAGGAATAATTACTGATACAAAGCAATCACATTTATTATCAAAGACCTTTGAAATGATGAGTGTCTAACATCTTCTTTTACTGCACAAGAATAATAAAACATAATATCCTAAAGTCACTCCTCAAAACAAATTGTATTCAGTCTAGTGAATATTTTCTCAATAAATGTGACACACTTTTAGCAAACACTGGCAAAGCTGTTGCTAAGCCAGCCATTTTAAGGCATCCCCTGTATGCTTTGGACTAGTCTGTCATAAACACTGTAGTTTATACAGACTATCAACAAGGTCAAATGGTGAAACCTGTAACTTGTGCCTTATGTGACAATTAAAAAAGCATTATCTCCTGCAAAATCAGTTCATTCTTTCATACTATATCTGCAAAACATCTTTTTTCATCTTACATCTCAATGGCATAGTTGCTATTTGGTACTTATTTTTTCTCCCATGCACATAAATTTCCCTAAACAGAATAAATGAACTTTACATTTAAAAATGCCATTTCATCCTGCAAAAAAAAAAAAGCCTTATTATGCTTTTTGCATACACATAGCATACTTTTTAACCGATGTCATACTTGTCTCTTCTGTTTTCATATTTTGAGTGTCAATAAAAGTTATTATAGATTTTTAATACTTGTGAAAGGGACTAAGAGCCAGTATAAATGATTACAAATGGAGAACTAGTATTTCTGCCTAAATTGATGTTTTATGTGAAGTGATTTCTAATGTTACTGCCGGCAGACACAACAGTTTCCTGAGAAGGATCAATGAAGATATTTTGCATTTTGTATCTGTGCTGCATGAACATGGTTATTCTTAGGAGAGAAAAAGAGTTTAAATAAACACTTATAACTATACAGTATAGCTCCATCATCAGGGTCACTGAGAGCCAGTATGGGCTCCAGAGCAGACAACCTCTCCGGGCCCCTTGTAATTGTAATCATAAATTATTTTCCTAGGATATAATAATATTCTTACAGCTCGATTGTCAATATCTACATTTACAGTAATATAATATAGACAGCAAACTCAAACCTTTCTTTAAAAGAAAAAGAAAAGAAAAAGATGAAGGAAACTAGGTACAGTATCACCCCTTCTCTTCCTATCTCGTCATCGGCCCCCATCGGGCCGTCGATTTTGTGTGCCTGCATGCAGGACAAACAGACTGAGGCTGTCTTTTGTTGTTTCAGCAGTGCGACTTTTGAATGGGTTTATGAGTGAGATATGAATAGTTTTGTGCATGCAATTGTGTATGAATTTTAATTTTAATCGAGCTGCACCAGAATTGCCCTCTGGGACAAATAAAGTCTTATCTTATCTTATAAATGAACTTGAAACACATACTTGGCAAAAATTCCCAAAACCAAAAAATACTCTAAAACAAAAACTTTTGAACAGCGCAATGTTAAGTCTTGATGCATCTTGCCTTATCATGGTGCTTCTCACTTGGAGAAGTGTTAGCTAGTGTGAATCTTTCCTTTATTTATGCTTTGCTCTTCAGTCTGGTCCCAGCAATGTAAGAAGCTGTGTTTGTGTGAAAGACACATGTTTCTTTGTTCTATATGTTCCATATTAATTAAAGATGAGTTTGTGCTATAGCATTGCCTTTTTATTTTACTAGATTCCTTCCATCTTATTTGTAAGAAAAAAATGGGTGATATAGGTATGTGTATAGGAAATATATGTGGGGTTTTAAGTAACTTTCAACTTACATATTGATGACATACTGCATGGCCTTACTATATTTAGAAATGGAAAGAGTTTAACGGGCACCAATGTCAGTTAACATATGCTGATGATGAAGATGAAAAAGCATATATATATCAGCACTGGAGACAGGTTGATACTAAATTTTCAATGACTGGAAGATGATGAAAATATTCATATTTAATGAACAAAATTAACTCATTTTATTGTTTAACTGAACAATGACTAAATATCAGTTTTGGACATATCAAAATGGACATTAAGCTGAAGTTACTGAGTTTTTGCTGTTTATAACTATAATGGAAACAACGACTTTAGTTATAAGTAGTTATATTACCCGATATACTGTTACTGTGTTTAGTTGTGCAAATAATCATTTAAAAGGAATATAACTGTCTCATATCCATATCATCTCTGTACAGTTTATAAACATTTCGACATTGTAAACATTTTAAATTAAAATGCATGATTATATATGTAGCGTTAGTTCTTTGAGGTTTCTCTGCGAGTCGCCAGTACAAAAAAACTAGCAGGGTCATGGTCTTCAGTACTCACCTCCGCCAAACAGAACTTGGCGTTTAAAGAAATATTCCACCTCGGCATTGTAGTGTTCTGTGTAAGAGCCAAGTCGACTCCCCGTGCTTCGCGATTCGGTCCAGTGAACTTTCGCTACCCCACGCATGAAGATTCTCAAAGACCGCATCTTCATATCTCCTTTCAGTTCTACGATCACCTGTCCCAGTACTCGTTCGCCTGGATGAAAAACCGACTTATTGTCGGATAAAATAACTTCGAAACATTTCAACTTGCCCATCTTCACACACTTAGCACGGCAAAGAAGAGGCTGCGAGTTTCATATGCGCTGGCTTGTCATCTTCAGCGGCACAAATAATCGTTTGGAGTCCTGGAGATCCGAAATGCATTCTTTGTCAAGCCTATTTCACGCAAACTGATCTCTGCCTAAAGCAAGGCCTTCCACTCGCTGCATTCTTGCAGAATGCGATCGGCACCAATTACAAACTGGAGTCTCAGAACTGAGCAATGACGCAGATTCGCCCTCAGTGTAACTTTCGCGATTTAAAGAGATCTCATTTTTTTGTTTTTTTATCATAGATAAACAATAACTTAATAATATTTGTAAACTATTTCTTTAATCACATATCAGGCGAGTTCATATAATTATGTTGAATGTTCAGCCAGCTTCGCAGTCTTTGACAAAGCTGCACTGGCGAAGCATGGAACTCCATACTGCCAGTAAGAAGCAGCTGACACCTTCCCCTCAATCAGTGTATGTACTGTGCAAGGGATGGGGGAATGAGTAAATGCGTTTGTGTGAGTGCACCCGTTTTGAGTAGCATCGCAATTCCCTCAATCTCCCCTCCCTTCGCCCACAGCGTGATCTAGAACCCTCCTCTCATCCCCGCTACTCGAAGAAAGGCGGAATAACTCTATACAATAATGTAATTGTAATTATCTCTCTTGTTCGCAGACGACAGAATGAGTGTCGCGAAGCTTAATTGCGCTAAAAGCATTTTGTACAGAACCTGTATTCATTCAGGGAACAGATTTCGCGTAAGTAATTTTTTTAACGATTACAACATAAAAATGTTACTTATAGTACCAATATTTTATTTATATAATTGAGTTTTTGACATGCATAGCAAATATCGCCATGTCGGTGGACAATAATTTTTAATGTTAACAACAAAAATATTAATAACATTATGCAACGCATCATACAATTTTCAAGGCTTGATCAAGACAACAGAAGTAACACAAGTGTGTGAAAAATTAAGATAGATCAACTTCCAGTTAAAAAATAACCCACATTTTATAAATATGTGTAGTGGGAAAATATTGATAACTATGTAAACAAAATAAGCTACTTTTCCACATGAAGGAATATTCATTTCGATCATAGTTCAGCCGTCAGCTGTTTGTAGTAGGTATAGATGTACCCAGGAGCATATACTTAATATATTTATTGTCTGTGTTCTAAGATGTTAGCGGTGGCTTTAGATGAAACAGCGTCGTACTTTGAGAAGGCACCGATGAAAGAGAGAAAGGGGGAGGAGAAGCGAGCATGGTGGATGGCACATTTTTTAAATTTTATATCTCCTTTTACTTGAAATTTTGTGCCAAACATGAGCTGTCAGTCTAGTCATTATTTTGCTAGACTGATATCGTACATAAATAAGATTGACTCAGATGTGAAGCGATGAATCCAAAATTGATAATTCATCATTGCATAAATCAACCTGGATATCCCAGCAGATTTATTAGACACTATAGCAATTGAAAAAACAGCATAAAACACATAACATGGTATTGCCCCATTTTAATGAATCATCTGATTAACAAACTGACAGACTGATAAATGACTTTTCTCTGATTAATATCAGGCAGGAAGATTGTTGACTGCAGTGTAGTTTTTAACAGGTTATTAAACTTGAATCAGTTTTGAAGTCTCCTTTGCTTTGCATCTTCAGTTCATTTTGAACTCATGTGTTTGGTTGTGCAATGTACTATTGACAGAACTGATCTTACGGTGAAGCATGAGTTTTATTGCTTTACAGTGCATAAAGCTGGTAGATTTTAGTAATCTGTGTTGGTTAAAGTACTGCTGAATAACATATACTGATATAACCAAAATAGATTGCATCTGTCATTGTTAATTGTATATTTTCAGGTTTGCATACCTCCTGATTTCATATGGCTAACATTGCATCAAAAAAGAGAGACTTTCCCAAAATGGTTTCCAAGAGTCATATTTAGCAACTCAGCTGAAGAGATTCACACGTCTTGCAGATTTTTAAGAGCTTGTATAAACTCCAGGTTTGAACACATTAAATTGTTTCATTACCCACCACCACCATTACAATTAGGACCAGTGTTGTGGCTATCATCAATAATTTTGTTATGCTTATTTTGGGGGTTAGATGTAATGAACACATTCTATATTTGTGTAGGCATAAATGCGTACAATGACCTAGATATCTTTCATCATTTCAGATCATCTCAAAATAAATAAACATCATAGAGCTTTTGATTTCAACCATTCAAATCAAATCTTATTGTCTGTTTGAGGAAGTCCAAGACAGAAAATTTTCTTTTGCTCACAAACCCAACCACATATACAAACAATGAGTGTGTATATATATATACAGCATAATGGGCAGAAAGTCCATACCAAAACATTCGACACATACACACACCTACACCTTCTCACACATGAGAAACTTCCTAAGGAGGATGCCAGGTAATAAATGGCAGCCCTACAAGTCCTTATGCTTTGTATTTATGATGGTAACGGCTGCTGGCACGACAACTGTAACATTGATTTTTTTTTTTTTTAAATCAACATTGTTTATTAGGTGTGTATATAAAAAAAAATCAAATCTGTAATAATTGATACAGATTACCCTCCAACCAACATTTACAGATGTAGTCTTCTACCCATCAACATAGTTGTCAATAGTTGTGATTATAGTCAGGCTAGTCTGCCTGCTTGTCTTTTATCTACAGATTTACAACTCTCTCCATCCTTTCTCTTTGTTCCCAGATACCTTTATGTGTCTTCTGTTTGTCTTTTATTACATATCTGTATAGTTGTTCCTACTTCCATCCTTCATGTTCTGTCCATGTTTTCTACTTGTCTTAAAACCTGAGAGCACGTTCCTTCGTGAGAATGATTATGTGTTATATAAATCGCATTTTGTAATATTAAATCACCACTATTTGTCAAACACAAATGCGAGAGGCAAGGGTGGGACAAAATGTAGCAGTAATAAGCTTGTGCAAATTTATTCTGTGGCAAAGTGTAGCAGTGGTGCAATAACAGGGCAGGGTAGTGGGGAGTGGGGTTTAAGGAATACAATACTGTAATGTTTCAACTGTCTATTCTTTTTGTCTTTCAGCATATCTGCAGAAGAATATGAAAATCTTGTGGCAGACACTCTTGTATCTCTTGCAGAGTGTTTCGAAGATTTGCCAGAGAAGATTAATTGTTCAAAAGACTATGACGTCACCTATCATGTATGTCTTTATCATCTGCAGTATTCACTTGCCATATAGGCATTATTTTGTGGTGAACCCAATACTTTCTCTACACCATTTCCTTTCATTCTGACTGAAAGTATGAGATACTGAATACAGAGATTTAAACAAGCGATGCTTTCTGTTATACAAAAGCAGGATGCTTGTTCTTTTCAACATAATCTTGTCATATTGGAAGTTGCAAACCTAAACATTCCAAAGAGCATTGTCTTCAGTTAAGCATCTCATAGGCTAATGGTGGTGAATGTTGGTGGTCCTCCGAGTTGAGGGCATGGCAGGGGGCAGGCAGAGCCCAACTTTTACCTAGTCAGGTAGCCATCTTGACTAAGCAGTTGTTGTATGGGCAAGGAGGAATGGGGAAGTTAACAAACAGAGGCTTCAAACCAGAGATATTCTGTCAAGCACACTTAATTACCATTAGGTTACATTCTGTCAAACACACTACCAGGTTACAGAAACATTGTATCAAACACACTTGGCACGAAGTTGCAGATTACCCTCCCCCAGCACCCTTTTACAGATGTAGTGTTTATTTAGTGTTCCCATCATTCCATGTCTCATGAATACTGGCAAGATTTTCATCATATGATACTAATGATTTGATCATTTCAGGATGGAGTGTTAACAATTTCACTGGGTGGATCTCTTGGCACATATGTCATCAACAAGCAATCACCAAACAGACAGATATGGCTTTCATCACCAAAAAGGTGAAGTTTGGGGCTGACTGCTTAAAGTGCTGCAAACTTGAGTGCTGTGTTGAAGTTATGCTAAAGTTTTAGTACATTTGAAGTGAGAAGAGAAGTCTTATAATTTTAGCTATAGGTGTCATTGACCACTATGGCATCAAGGTAAAAACATAGTCTACAACCAGTAGGAGCAGGGAACTGTATGTGGTTCACCATGTCTATGCCACAGTATGTGGAACATAGAGCCTATCCCATCCATCTGTTAGGTGGATTTTTCTGGTGACTCAGGTATGTCTCATGACCTTTTTAAAGTTGAACGTCTAACCATGAAGTTGTCTCCCCATGGCAATAGTGACCTTTTGTTAGGTAGTTACTGTGAGTGCAATGTGCTGACTTAAATAATGACTGTAGTTTTTCAGCAGAGCTGTTTTGATTTTTGATGCCTCTCATCAGACCCACATAACCATTTTGGTGAGTCAGTAAGAAAAATGCTTATAGTGAGATAAATTATTTGCATGCTTTGTTTTATGTTACTGTAACAGATGGTCATTTTGAAATGTGGTTTTCAGTGGACCCAAGCGGTATGATTATGAGGATGGCCGATGGATCTATCATAGAGGAAGAGAGGGATTGCATTCTTTGTTGGAGAAAGAGCTCTCAGAGATTTTACAAACACCAATCAACCTTTCATCATGTTTCTGCTATAGTTGATCAGCTATTTTTTGTGCAGTGACTTCTTTCCACTTTTACTGGTTTTTTTACTGTTTTTGTTTTGTTGAATGCCATAACTCTGACCATCCACTATCATAGACAGCAAACTTTGATCATTACCAGATGTCAAAATGTGTCGTGTCAAGCTACAGCCTCACTAATAAAGGCTGCATTCTTATAGCAAAAGACTTTGACTTAACAGCACTGGAAGCAAATATATTAGGGTCAAAATGAGCATGAAAGGTAAAGGCTGTATTTCTGATCTTGGGGTATGAAACCATGAACAACTGAACAGTGGGACTAGGTGGTCCTGTTTTGATTTGACGATTTACCAATTTGACCAAATCGATTCAACAACTTCCATACTCAGAGCTACAGCAAATCTACCAAGAAAAGATATATATCTGTTCCTTTGAGCGGCAAATATTATCAAAACAAAATCATATCTATTCCAAAAATCTTTAGTACACAGAAATTTTATCATACCACATTTTACAAAATACTTGAGGTAAAGGAGAAATGAGCTAACATAGTTATGAACACATATTTACACACATGTACAGAATCATAAATTAATATAAAAAAAATCTGTAGAACACAAAATATGAGACCATTGAAAATCATTTGCATGAGACAATTAGATTATTCATGCTCAACACTTGTTTTAGTTTCACTTTTGTGAAAGAACATAGATTCATATTTTTGCTGCAAAAGTTGCTAGTTTTAATTCTTTATGGGATTTTAGTGCCCTTATGATTGCTTTCAACATTGAGACAAGCTATAAGCCAAACAAAATCTACACTGTTGTAAATGATGTCTGAACTTTATAGCAAGTCGTCATCAGTTGGCCTCAGGATATGGGTACCTGATGATGTTACTTCCAGCTCTCACCAGCTTCCTCATTTAAACATTGGGTTTCTCTAAAGGTAACTAATGATGGTGGTTTATGACAGGGGAAATTGTTGGTGATAAGAAAAAAAAGAGATTTAAAGAGAGGGGAAATAAAAATTGATGTGAAACTAAATTGATAATAAATGATGGTGGTGGTTGAAATTGGGAGAGAGATTTAAGCAAGGATAGAAGGAAAACAGAATGATTACGAGTACTTGATACGGGGGTTGTAATTTTTTTTTTAAACTGTATTCATAAAGCCCCTATGGGTGGCAAAAAGAAAAAATCTTGGAAGTTTGACAAAAAATCTTTGCAGGCAACCTACTTGTATGGAGAACTTATCCCACTTAAACACCTGGGGCATATGCTGACAGAAATGGAAGGAAAAAAATAGGATCAAGATTTACGACAATATTTTTGCCACATATAAGGGTTTTCAGCCAAACATAAACACCACACTGTGTGGCTTGATCATGTACCTGCACCTGTATGACACACAGTGAATGAGAAGATACTGCAATGCTTTCATTTTTTTTTAAATGAGTAGGATAAGACTTAAAATTTGAAAATACTAACTAATGAGTCATGTAACCTGTCACTGTCACCTCAAGCCACTGGCCATCTGTATCAAAAACGCTGCAAGTAAATCTGGATGCACTATCAAAGTACACACCATTTTGAAATAACTCTTAAAACTTAAATTATTTCAATGCTTTCATACTGAGGAATGTATATGCCATTTTCAAAAAAGTTCAAGTAAACATTTACTTATGAATTGTCTCCTGACATTACAGGAAATGAGGTCCATCCAGAAGAATATGGATAATGAAATACCCTGATACCAAAAGTTTATGTTGAAGCCCTCAGGACTGTATAAAATAGTCATAAATTCAAAGGCATTAAGAATGATACTTATAGCAGCATAGTTCACGACAAAATATGTAGTCCTTAGAGGAGAATATGGCAAAGAGGAAAACCACATCCCACCACCAACTGAAAAGGCAACAATCTTTACAAAATAGAAATTTTAAAATAGAACATTCGGGATTAAAAAGATTAGGTTCAAGGAAAAAACCTGAAAAGATGTGAATGAATCACTAAAGCATCACAGAGTAATGTGACAATTGTGAAACACAACATTGGAAATGTGCTCCTAATATGAAGTCCCCAGAAAATGGGACTGCACTCAATAATGACAACAAATTATCATCAATAAAATAAGTGTGTTAACATCAAATGTAGATAAAAGATATCAGCTATTGCAAAGTCTCAGCATACAAAAACACACGTATAAATAATTTTATGCTTGCATAACTTTTGTGCCTCTTTGGAAGGATTTTTCTTTTTTGATTGGATGGGGTAATTAGTATTCTAGGAAGGTAATTTCAGATTTTGTTTCTTTTAAAGGCCAGTTTCCTTATTAGCTCAAACAGTCAATAATTTATATTAACAGTCAAAGCTGGCACGATATTGTGATATTATCTGTGGTGATGCAGATATCTCAGAATGATGCATTTGGATCTACAATCATTTTTCTGTTCATGATGCAATTTCAGCACAATAGAGGTAGGACCTTCCTGAAAGCAAGGATTTTGTAGGTAAATGGAACACAGTTTATGATTCTGAGGATTAATGCCACGGTAAAAATGAAATAAACACACACGTTTATAGGAAAATATTAACACATTTTGTATGTGTATGACCTATCTGCTTCATCCTGCATCTAAATCTTATGAAATGGAGACTTACTGTTCGAAGAATGCATTTTCTTAGGATGTGGAAGATGCTGGTCCAGAGGGTACAAATTGATTTATTTGAATATTTTCTTTTTTTCAGCTTGGAATAAACTGTCCACTGAATACTTTGTAATGACTTTACAGTGTCACCTTAATGACATCACTGTTTTTGTGGAGTACATATCTCCACCTAATCAACAGATCTAAATCTGATATTTTGAACCATGAAGAATTAGCACCAAGCTTTGGCCATCTATTGTCAATACACTTCACATATCTTGATTCTCCCATCTTTTGTGCATTCTCTTTTGTAAAGCATTGAGCTCGCTACCCAATGAGGGTTAGGGTTATCATTCCTTTCATTCTATAACTGATGCCTGAGTTATCAGTCATGGGGAGACATGATCGACCATAGCAGACCATAGCAATTAATGCTCTATGTAAGTGTTCTTTAATAATAAATAAAAATCATCTGAAGTCCTCAATATGATACTGTTGAATTATGCATAGCAGCCAATTACTGATGCCTTTCTAAAGAAAAGAAAATGTAAAGGTTTCATTAGTCTTTTGGCTGTATATGCAGTTCACAGTAAGTCAAAGCTAGTAAAAGATCAGATGTTACTCGCATAGTATTTTTTACCTTACTAAATAAATCATTTTTCATACGTTGAAAGTGAGAATTTTCCTGCCATAAGCCTAAGTAGTCCTCGAATCACAGACCTTCTGATCCAGAATTGATCATACTAACCACCAATTTCAGCACCTCACCACCTATGCTCTTAAACATACGTCATATTACTGTCATATAAAGCACGGCACTATGTGCATTTCCGTGAAGTTTAAAACCGATGTCGCACAAGCTCCAGTTAAACTCTGCGGGAAAGCATAACCATGTACTAACCAAACACCATCACAGATGTTAAACAAATGCTACATAAGCAGAGTTTGTGAGACATTCCAAATAGATATTTTCACAGATATCCCATAAGTTCTTAAATGTGGGATGTTGCTTGATATTTTCCCACATCTTTATGCAAATCCCCAATATAAATCACCATCCAAATACGTTGAACATATACTACACAAGATGAAGAGAAGTTTGTGCAGTGAAGGGGTTGTAGCCTTGCAGTCTAACTAGTCTCAGAGGCTCAAACAGGTCTTCCAGAGGAAGAAACCTGTCCCAGTCCACCCAGTTCCAACCTGAGACAACATAAACATGTGTACATGCACACACACACACACAAAATATAAATTTGATACTAATGTTCCTAGACAGCTAATAAATATTTACTATTTTATAAAACAGTTAAAGGTTTATGCTTTCTAAATGAAGTACAGTCTCTTTCTGTGCTCATTTGGCAAAAAGATAATAATAAATGGAAAAGAACAGAAAAAATTTGCCTTACTTCAGCTTATCAAATCAAAAAGTGGGTCAAAACTAAATCAAAATTATTTTAGACTAAACGGAATCATCTTGTTGCTTCAAATACTGGAATTTTTTTATGCAGAAAATCATTTACTCCCATATGACCAGTTTTATTCTACTTTCTTGACTACACTTCATGCTGACCCATTTTGTTATTGGTGTGAGTTTGTTATTAAAGTCAGTGATGTCTGACATGTTTGCGTGTAATTAAGAGTGAAGGAGAAGTAGTCGCAAGCAGGGATAAAAGATAGCAGAAATATTATAAGCCATTCACCTTCACATTTATCAGGTTCAAGATTAGTAGGATCAGCCATGTGCTGCAAGTCTACATGACCCTGTACGAACAGAGTGATGTAGTGATAGTTCTCAGTGGGGACTACAGCATTAACAACTGTGGAGTAGCGTATCCCCACCAGTCTCATGCCTGTCTCTTCTTCCACTTCTCGCTGGCCACATTCTTCCCAGCTTTCCCTGTTGAACATGCACAACTGAAAATGTCAACATTTTCCAAAAATTATGTGTAACATAACTTGACTGAAGAATGATGTGTGTGAACAAAGAAAAAAAAAAACATAAACCGTTGTGGTGCAATAGGATTTGCAAGTAAATAAACCATCAATTCCTTTAATAATCTTTTATTAGACCTTTTATGAGTTAAACTTTATTTATTAGTTGATTTTTTTATCCAAATTACACTTTGCACAAGACCTCAATATCTTGTTGGACAATCATCTGCAATCTGGTGATATCATAAATCTTAAACAAGACGGGAATGTAGCTAGTATTGAACATTATTTCAATTCAATCTTTACTTCCCTTACCAAATGATGTCACCCCCTCCGAACCTCGCGATTACTCAGGTACACAAATCGGTGGATGATAAATGTTGATGAATAATTTGTCAGCGTATGTGGGAGAGAGCGGGAGAGAGGTATGTTCTTTACATCCATGCCGTCTCTGTAGTGAAATACACAGTTCTAACGTGTTTCGCATAACATGACTTTGAGGGGGATGGGCTTCCGATCGTGGGCTGATGGACATTTCCGGGACCGAATGTCTCGGTCCATACAAACTTAGATGCTCACCCGAATTCAAGGTGCCCTCCTGGCAATGCATACTTTCCTGCCCCATGTAAACCTTTTCTTCGACCTACTAGGACACAGTTTGGATGTTTTGAACTCATGACAAATACACCAACGCCAACTTTCGGTCGCTCTCTTTGAATCATACAGCTAGCCATTCTCAGAATGAGTATGTGCCTACGTGACTTGTAACCGATAATCTGTCCTGTTCTCAAATAGACTCCGTTAGCAAACATTCCGTTTAACCAGAGGCATCGCGCATTAACGTATAAAGCTTTCAATTCAAAGACGTGAAACTGGATTTGCTGTCTTCAACCTCGCCTTTGGTCTTTAGTTCTGTCATAATGTTTGTAAACTCTAAAGAATGGGACATAACTCATGCCACGACAAAGTCTGAGAACTCTTTACAACTAAAATATGGGTTCAAGCTATAGCCAGTGAACCATGAACGTGTATAGGATATTAGTGGTGACACCACGAACTTCTATATACGACCATAGTGAAACCAACTACATTCTACATATATTTTTGGACATGTCGAATACTTTGAATATTCTCTAACAAACAAAACAAACAAAAAACCCCAAAAAACTTTGGAATGCATGTAGGCTTAAAATGACCAAGTACACTTAACCAACACTCAAAAAACAGCAAAACCCGATATCGAGCTACTGGCATTTGCTAATTATAATGCCGCAAGCATTTCTGCTGCACCCTTGGAATCAGCCTAGAGAAGACGCAGAGTGGTCGGCAGCTCATGCCGGTTCATCGTGTTCAGTCTACAAAAATTGTTCAGCTCCTTGGTTTTCAGTTATTTCGTGTTAAGTCGAAGAAAATTGTTCCTCGCAGCTTATTTCCGTTGTCTGCTTTTGTCGTTTTGGGTACTTTGAAAATGTCTAATCAGGTCATTGAAAGCGACTAGAATTCTTTTTGCTATTTGTCATGATGAGACCTGCACCAAACCCCTTCTTCCATTACACAGATTTTATTGCACGTTTGTTTTTTGTTTTTAACGACTGCTTTGCGTGCACGCGAAAACGTGTCTACGTAGCGTAACAAATCAAAATTATGCGATCGTGAATTATTGATTTAAAATCGGTTATTCTACATTAATGAATTAATATTTAGGGGTGGGTGGGTGGGCGCATAATGATAATACGTCAATTTTGCTTTCATATGTCTTTCGTTATTTCAGTCGTCATGTCTTTCCTCCATATCGGAGAAACGTGGTAGCTTTAGAGCACAAAAAGAACCAATCAACGCAGTGTCGTCCAAACCCCGGATGCGTTCTGCACAGTATGGCATCCACTCGTGGATAGTAGAGCTGGGGGACGATGTTTCTGTTGTCTCTATAGCATTATATTCGTCAGTTCATTATTGCAATACGAGTACCGAAACTTTCTTTCCAACTGTTATCATTATACAACCACACAATGTCAGATCCTCCTTTCACCATACGGATTCACACAGAAAACAATCAAGATATGGACTGGATGGTTCAACCTGAGGAAGTCACATTTCGTCAGACCGTGGTATTTGGCTACATCCTTTCTTATTGCGAATATACCAGAGCATTTAACCAACATATCAACATACCTTCCATCATCTATTAGTGAGGTATTACCAGGGCAGATGACATGAGCGACCAAACATTCAGATGCTGCCCGATCACTGACGTATATTGAAACATGCATTGCACATCCTTTTACTTAGCTGTGAGATTTCATCGATGATAAAATTCTTCATTATTAATATCACTATTACTTTTACCTGTAAATCTAAGTGAACTACTTTAAAACAGAGCAAAACTTCTATGAGTTGATGATGAATATGGTATTTGTAAATAATATTATAACTTATAAATAGTAAACATAGGAAACCAGCATGATAGCTTAAAATGTGGTAAGTATGATTGAATTTTTTTCGGGGAAAGGTTTTGCATCTATCTTCAATTCTGTCATTGTGAAGTGCAGCAGAAAGAGGTGGAAGAAGTCATAGGGTTTTGCATGAACAGCTGGGTATGTCAAAGGTCTTATTTAAACCATCCTCATTCCCAAGTTGAATGAGCTTAAAGATAACTGAAGGGGCTGATGGTGGCATAATGTATGTCTATGAATCAGTTCATCTGATCTTTTGATCAAAGTCATATAAGATTTAAAAAAAAAATCAATATATATATATTATTTGTTGTCTTACAGTGTAAACTATATATGGAACTGAAATCAGGCAAATTAGTGCCCTCAACCATGACCCCTAACCCTGAAATATTGTTTGGACTAAGTGGACAGACTGCCCTTCCTGAAATTTGTGGTCTTTTTTCTACCTGATATCTTTCTCTAGTGATGGCGGCAGATTCTTTCACGATTTATAGCTATACACATTCGAAGATGCTAAATATGACAGGACTCAGTAATCATATAACTTTGTGTATCACTTTAATTTTTTTCAGGAGGTAATATCACAAGTTATGCCTCATGCCACGGTCACAGCTTTTGAATGTGAGCATGTCAATTTCATCTCTTTTTAAATTAGACTATATTTGAGATAAATATAATATATTTTGGTTAAAACATGTTTGTGTGTATGTTAGAGAAAAAGAAATCACATAGGCTTTATGGTTCATGCTTTTTTATATGTATGTACATGCTAGTATTAAATGCATTTATTTATGCAAGTTTGTGTAAAGCAAATGTTAGTAGGTCCATTGGTCTGTTTGACTAAAATTATGAAATTAAGGCAACTTTGAAAGGTTAGTTAAGTTGATGTGTATTTTCTGTTTTGTTGCTGTTAAATGCTCTCTCTTTCCCGGGATACACATCACTTGAATTATTCAATACACAACTGTCGACTTCTTCATGTTATATTTTCAATGCTTTATTTTTGGTATTTTTTAAAATCTCTTTTGCCAGTTTGTTCTATTTTATTAGTGACTGTTCTCATAGATACTGTGATATGTAAAGCACAGTAAATATGCCCCTAGTGCTGAGATACAGCGCTATATAGGTGAATTATCATTTATTGTTGTCGTTTAATGCAGATGAAGATGAAGATGGGGACCATATAACAGTGAGAAGCGATGAAGAAATGAGAGACATGTTCGCAGCAGTATGTTGCTTTCTTTGACGTCATGTTTGTCCCATTCATTTTTTTAAAAAATGGATGCAGAGAAGTGTCTCTTAGTTTTATGGAGTGTATTTTTATTTGTGACGTAAGCAAACAGTTTATTCAGAAAAAGTTGTGCTCTATTAATTTTGGAGTTGATAGACATTTAAGAATATTGTCACACAACTCAATTTGCATTTGGAATGGAATTTTATATGCTCATTGTAGGCTTCCTTTCACAGCTTGTGTGTGTGAAAAAGTGTGTATGTTTGAGAGAGAGAGAGCATGTGCATGCTTTTAAAGAGAGAAAAAGAAAGAAGATAGGCATAATATGCTTGGATGAGTTATCAAATAATTGACCTCCTGTGTGCACAGTACTGATAGCAGTAATACAAAATCCGAATGAAATGATTTGTTTTAGTGCACAGGGTTGATTTTGCAGTATTTCAGAGAACTCAGTGAAGAGGACAGAGCTCGAGGGTTACTGCCACCACTTATCATTTTCCCCAAAAGTAAGCTGTGTGTTTTCTTTACAGCTAGACTTTATTGTATTTTCCATCATATATATTATGTGAAAGTTTTATGTATGCTCATGCATTGATTTGCCCCCATCAAACAAAGTTAAATGGTCCTGTACACTACATGTACTTAACATTTACACTTGCCAGTCAACTATAGTGAATGTAGACCTTTCTCATACTAAGTGCACAGTTGACCCTGATTGCTGCATCACAGAGTTGCCTGTGTAATTTGCATTCTTGCAGCAGATAGATTCTTGTAAGTGCAACAATGATACCGAAAAGCAAAATCCACTACAATAAAAGATGTGATATTTTGGGACATGTCTTTGTGATCACAACTATGTATGAGTGTCTTACACATGGATTTGGAACAGAGTATTGAGAAGTTTTGTAAAAAATTAAAGCACATACCAGCAAGAAATTATTATTGCCCAGTTTCTTAATGATTCATTCATTTTTTGAAGAAAGATTTTTTCCCCTCAAGGCCGTATTAATGTGTAGTTATATTGTGCTTGGTTCTGTTATCTTATTTTTCATTGTTGAGAAATAATTTTGTTTATGCTTGCAGTGGGCAAAACACCACAAAACAGAAACATCCATGGTCTCAAGGTAAGACGTACAGTTTACTTCTTACAAACTTTATTTTACCCTGTTGTAGAAAGAGAGCTTGTGTGTACTTGTACATGCATACATGCATGTATATTATTAGAAATTATAACAGAGTTTCAACCATTTTTTAAATTTTTAATGTTGGCATAGAAATGAAAAAAATGTTTTGAATAAACCATTTAAGACATATTTGTTCAGGTAGCAACATTATTGATATTTGCTTAGGTTACATGCAGCAAAATCCAGATTTTTTTATTTACACCATCATTTCTTCTGATCCTCAGTGATTTTTGATTCTCTTTAAAATTTGATACTGTGCACATAATTTACAAAATTAAGCTTGTTTTGTCACTGTTGCTGATAATCCCATTCTTTCTTCAGAAAATTGATGAGGATTTTCTTTGTTCACAAGTAACTTGTACAAAGTTAGGATTCTTTATATATTAGCATGAACTACTGATAAAGCCATCAGACAGAGTTGTTTGGTAATTCAAAAGTTGACTGATTTGGCTTGTTTTTTTCCCCCATAAGCATAACTTAAACTTTCTTACTTTAGTATTTTCACACAGTTTTTGGATTCCTGAAATTGCATTTTTTATCACCCATATGTGTATGAGCAAAAAAATTATAACATTTGAGAGTATTGCCATACGCTAAAACCTAATTTCATGTGTGTAAGTTACAAAGCTAGAAAGGGCAGATCTGTCCAGCTTGGGTAGCTGCTTCATTACTGCACAGGGGAGGAAGTGATGAGAGGCTGACGAAAGACTGTGATGTGGAAGGCTTGCTTTTGCTGTTTAAGGACTGTAGTATCTGTTTTCAATATTGTAATATTTGTGTGTATTGTATTTTTGTACTAAGGAATAAAAATTGAAAAAAGGTTTTAAAAATGCTTGCAAAGCAAGAAATAAAATGTTTACCTTTATCTCAAAAATCAGTATGTTAATGTGTGCAGATTAAAACAAATGCAAGTTCACAGGCAGGACAACCTGTATCGACAGAAACAACAGGAACTACTGGTCTTCAGACAATACTTCAATGTGGAAACATCAATGAGACACAGCTACAACGCCTAGAGCCCGTGGGATCAGGGAACGGGGGACATGTTTATAGGTGCCATAACATTACAAGAAGATATTTTTTAAATCCATTTTTATTTATTCAAGTAAAAAGAGAGCGAAAGAAAGATGTTCATCTATCCACACATTTGTAATGCTCGTATGTCTGAACATCCATGTGTAGCCATTTGTTTTAATATTTTAAAATGCACATTGCAATTTTTTTATATTAAAGTTTTTGTTTAATGATTTTTATTCTAAGTATAAGCACATTGTTTGACAGTACATGTTTTCTGAAAATGCAATATGATCTATGCTGTTTGACAGAGCACTGCACAGGCCATCAGGCAGGATTATGGCTGTTAAGGTAGAAACTGCTGCCTTTCCATGTACTCTGCTTGCCATTGGTATTGAAATAATTTTCTTATTTTGACAACATAGATGCTAAATTTGGTAACTCTTTTTTGGACTTTCCTGAAGTTTTTGGAAAATAGTACATGAGAAGTGAAAGTTAGCAATTATTTGTTAAAGTTATCTGTTAGCAGTGTAGAATTTAAAGTGTTCATCAATGCATTGATGCTTTGTTTATAATCTCAGGTGATCCATGTGACCATATTCATGCTGTCTTTTTTTAATCCCAGGAAATACAGCTGAACATATCACATGCAGTGCAGAGGCAGATCATATGTGAGCTTGAGATTTTGTACAAGGTAACTGCTAACAACAGAACAAAACCCTTGAAATTCATGCTTATGGTCACATAAATATGTGTCGACACAAACACAGTATTGTTCACATATGTGACCTGCCACCACAGAATGAGTCCCAAGTTGGAAATTTGAGATTTTGCAGGTTGTGTACTTTTAAGGTGAACAGGTTTTTCCCTTTCTTTTCATACCAAAGTTGTTCCCCTAGTCCTAAAATAGAGTTTGAAGTGCGTCCGATTGCACAAAGTTGACCCTAATTACTTGTCTGGGCCTCTACTACAAAACTGCTTTGTGGAACTTTTGTGGTGGCGAGTAACTTATGATAAACTCATGCATTGACTTAAGTATACAAATATTTGAAGACATAAAATGTTGAGCTTAATACTGAATAAATTTTGCATGACCGTGTTTTTACATATGACTTCATATCAGGGTTGTTTTTTTTAATTGATAATAATACAGTACTTAATACCATAGTTCTTGAGATAGAAGCTGTAAGTGATCTTGGACTTCGCTTATTTAGTACAAATATGAGTTGGATGCCATTAATCTCAACTGTCTGCAATGCCAAATGAAGGGAAAAGGCATAAATTATAAAAAAGAGGGTGATCAATTAAAAAATTTACTTGCAACTACGTTTTCTAGATTTATGTTTGATAACTTTGTTTTCTGGTTAATCTAGTGCAACTCAAGAGCCATCATTGCATTCTATGGTGCCTTCTTCACAGAGAATCGCATATCTATTTGTACAGAATATATGGATGGTAACTGATGTTTTTTTGATTGAAACTTTTGAAGTTAAGTTTGCCTTTGAATTTACTTACCCCTGACCTATCTGAGGTGAAACAACAAATGTGTTGTTTTTTTTTTTGTTTTGGTTTTTTTTTTTTTTGTTAGGAAGAAAAGCAGTTATTTGTAGAAAAACAGGATGACATCTTGATTTGTTTCAAAGGAGAATACAGAAAAAGCCATAATGAGTTTAATCACATATAGAAAAAAAAAATAAAATGGGAAAATACATATATACACACATGCAAGAAAACAGAACAACCCCACACCAAAGTGAGGTAATGAGACGTTCGTAAAGGAGATAATAAACAAAATACATCCGCACACACTGCGGCACAGTACTGTCGGAGTTCTTGCCCCCTGAAGCCTTCAGGCCTAATTTGAGAACACTTTGTATTCTGTTTACACTGTCTCCTTCAGTTTCTATGGCCTTGCACGACGCTCTCGCGCTGACCACCACTTCACTATCCGTCCGACGTACACTGAGACCTTCTGCTGGTCCACAGTCCGAGCTGCCTCGTTGACCACACGACGGAGGACTGGACGACAAAAGCGACGGAACAAAGAAACGAAGGGAGAAACGTAGAACAGTTGAGACTCCGCACACACTGGGGCGGAATGGGCGCAGAAGAATGAGATGATGAAGTTGAAGAAATGCAGCGACGACAACACAAGGACAGGGTCGACAAGAAGATCACACGAAGAAGATATGAAGAATAAGACCTAATACAGTCCTATTGGAAGATGTAGAAAGTCGAATTAACAAAGCCTGGCTTGCATTCCACACCCTACGACCTATCTGAAACTCCAAGGCTTTATCTTTACACGCTAAGATCCGCATCTTTAACACAAATGTAAAGTCAGTCCTTCTATACGGATGTGAGACATGGCGTTTGACAAATACCATCACTAACAAGATACAGACATTCAGATGTCTGCACCACATCCTCAACATCAGATGGCCCGAGAAGCTCTCCAGTACAGACCTGTGGGAGAGAGCCAACCAAAAACCTGCCAGCCCAGACATCAAGAATCGAAAGTGGGGCTGGATCGCTCACACCTTACGAAAGCCGGCCGATAATTTAACAAGACAAGCTTTGGGCTGGAACCCACAGGGAAGGCGCAGGGTTGAGAGACCCAAACAGACATGGAGATCAGTCGACAGAGAACCGGAGATAGCTGGTCCCAACTGGAAAGGGACGCCCAGAACCGTGTCCATTGACGGGGTCTGGTTGTGGCCCTATGCTCCACTGGGGGCGAATAGGAACAAGAAGAAGACAGTCCTATTGAGTTTTCTTTTCCAAAATTTAACCAACAAAAAGGGTGCGCGACCCGGCGATCACATCCCTAAATCAACAAACGGTATACTATAATACAACTCCTTTCTTAGACTAGCAGATACAGTTTTAACTCACTCACATAAATGCGCAACCTCTCATCCGCTAATTGAGTCTTCCACGTGTAAGAAAAAAAAAGGAAAAATCGCCAAGAAATCACACACTCATCCATGCGGCTTGTGAAGTGTCCTGGGCTCACCCGTTCAACAACGAACAGAACCAGAAGCCTACTCACGTCTCGCGATTATGTGGACCCTTCTTGTCACCAACCGGCTACTGAATCCGCATCAGCTCCACGGATTTCCACTGGCTCTTAGTGGTCGCTACTGGCTACTGTGTCACTAACAGTACCAGCCTTCCAGTCCACCCCTAGCCTAGTGGTCACTCCTGGCTGCTTGCCGCTTTCACAACCACCCGCTCCTCTCAGCGTCTTAGGAAGATGCCCCGAGAGACGCTACGCTCTGATGTTCGCTACATCGTTTCCAAGGGGCTGGAACCAATGGCCAGCGCCCACAACACCCACGCCACTCTAAAGCGCGTGAAGGCTTTTCGCGCCAACATTGCGGACAGGGTTGGGAGGGGCAATGAACAGCGAACCCCTATTACTACAACAAGCAGCAGACAGCATCAATCATGAGCTGATCTGTAAATTCTGCATGCAGTTCATGAAACATATATATGGCTTTCATGTTATTTCAGTTTACTGAGAAGTTCCTAAAATATTAGTTGATTTTGGTTGTATCGGGTAATTTGCTGGAAAACTAAATCCCTGAGAGATAGCCATGTCATAATCAACAGCAGGTGTGAAATAGGTCTTGAGGCTAGTACTTGCCTATGCCCTAAGTCATAACCAGTAGGCTTGCTTCTGTATCAGGCAGTTCACTGGACAAGTACATGCCTATTCCTGAAGCTGTGCTTGGGAGGATTGCAGCCTGTATTGTTGAAGGTCTTCTGTACATGTGGAACCTCAAAATTATGCATCGTGGTAAGTGTCAGTTCCTGTCATGGCTATTAATTGAGTTAATGTTTTGGATTCTTTTATTTTGAATACAGTAACACTGAAATTCCTTTTTTCAGAATAAGCTAGAATAATTTACTTTGAAAAGCACAGACCAGATAAGAGAAACTCATTAAAACTTGCAGACAGCAAACGTATTCCCTGCCAGAGGCCTTTTTGTTATTGAAATCTTTAAGATCAAGTAAACATATAGAGATGTAACAAAAGAGTATTCTTGTAGAAATTGATATTATTCGGGTTAGCCTGTCAGTTAGCTTTTGTTGCTAGATCTTTCTTGCTGTGAAAAGATAACATGGAGTGAGTCATTCATATTTTTGTGTTTAGTCTTGACATAAAATACCTGAGGCAAATAATTGTTTGTGAAGATGTGAAGCCCTCTAATGTGCTGGTGAACACAAGTGGTGAAGTCAAGCTCTGTGACTTTGGTGTCAGTGTACAGGTGTGTTCTAATGTCATGGCTCTGTGAAAAAGCTTGTTGGTGCATGTCTGTTACATACTGTTTCTCTTTTTTTTTCATATTTAAAAAATATACATTTTTTTTTAAAAAAGAAATAATCCTAATTCTGAAGTTTTGTTGTTGTCTATAGTTCCTTCTATCAGTCTGTACATTTACAGACATTTGCTTAGAGTCTTTTTTTTCATTTTGACTGTTTTCATGTCAAAATTCCAAAACTAAATTCCATTAGGAGCTGCTGTTTTTGAGTAAATGATTGTTTCAACAGAAAAGTTTAGGTCTGTCTGCTTTGAGACCTTAATCTGTTGAACATGTCTGGCTTGAGTTTTATCATTTTGTTAAAAGTTTTTCTAATTATTTCACCTTTACAGTTAGTGAAGTCCATTGCAACAACTTTCATTGGGACCAATGTTTACATGGCTGTAAGTTTTATTTTATTATTATTGTATTTTTTGCTGTCGTCTTGTCACTTGTCTTTATCAAATGTCTTCCTCAATTTTTTAAAAATATTTTCTTCCTGCATCTATATATTTTTTCACACTTACACATTAAATCAACATCACGTTACCTTACGCCTTTTCCAAATCTTAAATTAGTTAAAAGAATCATCCCCACAAAATATTTACACTACATGTTTAATAAAATGATAAACAGAAAGGACTTTCATAGGATACAATTTTAGTTACCTTGTGTATAAATCAAGTCTCAGAATGCTTTAAAGGTGCTTTTGTGTTAAAATATGTTTCTCTGCCTTGATGCAGCCAGAAAGGTTACAGGGCAAAGATTATGGAAAATCAGCAGAAATCTGGAGCTTAGGTGTCACTTTGTTTGAGGTAATATTAAAGAAAAGAAGTAGCTTTCAGAATGTCAGAACACTCACTGTGATGATGTTTCTGTGGTGTTATGTAAGCTTCATATATTTAGGAAGGTGATTTTGTTTCAAAGAATGTAAATTAAACTGGAAAATAGTTGTTATTGTGCTTGTATTAGCTTGTGCACAGTCATTAATATTCTGATACTTGTATGTATTATGAAAGCTAGGCAATATTATTATATTTTGTATTGTTTCTAAACTTTCTTGATCAGCACACTGCAGCGCTCAGTTTTTTTTCTTTTTCAGCTAGCAAGTGGAATCTTACCATTTAAATCAGTAAGTTTTATGATCATCTTTTAACAGCATAGATCATAATTAAATAAAGCAATCATACATTCAGAAGATTAACTACTTATGGTTGTCATTAGAATTGTATTCTCATCTATCTAAACATTTTTATTTTGTGTAATATTTTTCTTTATTCTTTTATTTTAAGTACTACTTCCTCTATCAAGCCTAGTCTTTTATTGTGCATTGTAAACTGATGTTTTTGTGTAATTATCAAAGGTTGATTAGTAGTTGTGTTTTTGGGTAATGCAAGCTTGCATATATTAAGATTTATTTGAGACATTTTTAACATAAAGTTTGTAATGCAGAAATAAGATTGAATGCTATAAATTGTTGTTTTAGAGAATGTTGTTTTTCCTTGCAGATAAATCCAGATATAAAGGTAAGAATGCAGACTGATGTCAATGTTCAATGGCTTTCAAGCATTAAATGTACTCTCCAGTACAAGTCTTTCAAAATAATTTGCTGGTAGACAATTGAACTTAAATGTATACAGCTATTCATATGGAAGCATATATTCTTTGACAAGTGATTCTGTATAGGAAATGACCACAGCATTGGTGCTGAGAAAAGAGAGATAAACAGTATACTTCTTGTCCTTGCTTAATCTAGACTGTGTTTGATTTGCTCAGCAGTTTGTGTTTAAGGCTTATTTTACATTGCATCAGTTACATCATAAATAATGTTCAAGATATATAACTCTATAGAAAGCCTATTCCATTTTTGAATATAGCAGTTCCTTACCTAAAACTAGATAGTTCTTGAGAAGAATTTTTTTTTTTAATATCCAGCTTTTGGTTTGCAGCAAGCCATCAAATCCAAACCTCCCCTCTCCAAATTTCAATGTATCAGGATTAAGATAATGTTTAACATAGTTGGGTCATAATATTAGATGATGATTTTGCCAGTGATTGTCATCTCTTGAGTTTTCTGCCATGTTTGGGGTCTGCTGAATTACAGCCAAATTCTAAACTGAAGCTTGTTTAGAAACCATTAGAAATGAGAACTGAATATTATGTCATTAATCATACAGAAATATATACACTAAGCATTTTTAATGTTACAGCCCTTTCAACTTATGCAGTGCATCATTGAAGAGGTGAGTATGTGTTCTGATTTATCTTCACGTTTTGCATGGAAAAGTGCTTAACACAGTGATTACAGCACAGACATCTGCTGCCAAAGGTACACACAGTTGCTGGCATAATATCTGCATAGCACACCATGTCCCTCGGTTGACCTACGTGTTGAATGGGTTGAGTTCTTAAAGAGTTGAGGAAAGAAATGCAGTGAGGGAGAGGACATTGGCATCTATCATCAAATAAAAGCTGGTACCAAGATAACAACATGTGACTGAAAGGAACTAATTTTTTTCTTATATCATAAAAGCCTAGGTAACATCTCTTTGAAACAGGTAAATAAGGTCATCTGTAACTATGATGTTTAAAGTTTACCTGAATGAAAAGGGTATACTGCTCATTGCAGAATTTCAGGCCATTATATATAGATATATCAGTCTTTAGCACTTAAAGCGCATGTGAAGGGGATACTTGTGGGTGTAGTCTGCCTCCTGGTGAGTAACATTGAGGAATCTATCACCATAAAGCTTGTTTCTTTAGATAGTTAATAATAAATCTACATTTTAAAACTGTATGATATCTGAGCTAGTCTTGGTGACCCTAACATTTCAAATTTATTTTCCATGTTTGCTGCTTTTGCATCAGTGCTTAAAATAATATTTTAGAAGAAATGTTTTATCATCTTCCAGAGTACACTTGTGTTACCAGTGGATCAGTTTTCTCCAGATTTTATCCACTTTGTTAGCCAGTGGTATGTGTTTTATAGCATCAATAGTTTGTTTTCTTCAGTCTATGCATCTTCTACATGTAGAAATGCATTATTGCATGCTTTTTTTTCTTGTTTCAGTATCTTAGTAGGTTTTTGTATTTTTCTTTCCTGAAATTTATAAAATGATAGAACCTAAAACTTATAAAAATCATAGAACCGGTGTGTGTGTGTGTGTGTGTGTTTAGGGGGGAAGGTATGTGTGAGAGAGAGGAAAAGAGAGAGCGTGCATGTATGGGTGAAAGAGGGTGACAGAGGGCATTGAGCACGAATGTAGCAATGACAAGAAAGAGACACAGTCAAATTCATATCTGGTTTGTGTTCACAGTATGCAGAAAGATCCTGATAAACGTCTGACGATCCCAGACATAATGGTAGGAGCTATTCATATTTTATATATGTGGATGTGGGAAAGCATTATCGAAGAGCTTAAATAGAAAATTTACCTGAACTAAAACTTTTTCCATAATGTTAAATTACAAAGCACCCTGAAATTGTCTGGTTGGGTCATGAGCACCACCTTTTATTCATCTCTGTCATTCCTCTCATGTACAAGCATACCCAAAGAGGGAAAATTTTTTTTATATAATTTGTATCTTAAGAACTTGAAGTTTCATTCACATTTATTGCATAATGTAATTGGATTCCAATGCCCCAGGGGGAACAATCCTGTAATTATTTTTCCCTTCAGCAAGGCACAGGAGGCTCTCATGTTTAGTGAAGCATGCACTAAGTTGACAAGAGAACACCATCATGCTTCATGGACCATGCAATAGGTCAATAAGAGAACCTAACTCATGTGCAATGATATTTACATGAAGCAAACATCATTCAGCACTCGGTGATTTGTGTACAGATTTCATAGCAGCACATTTGCTCTGGGTTTTGTATTATTCTGTAGATGACCTTTATAAAAGCTTTTGATATTCCCCTGCTTTCTCTGTATTTCATTTTCATCACGTTAGGTTTTTTGTTTTTTTTCCTTTTAATTTTTTTATTAGTTTCTATCAGTATTTTCATTTCATTTTCCACATACTAAAGATTTTGCAAGTTTTTACTGCCAAAAATGTGTATTAATGAAGTATTGATGCATGTCATATTGATAATATGGGAGCATTGATTTTGATGACCAGTACTGGTTATCATGCTGCTGGAACTACAGTGAAGTGATAATAATCATGTAGTGATCAATATGCTTACAGAACCATGAATTCTTGCGGCGGCACGGTGATGATACTGCTGTCGTTATCAGTCAGTGGGTGCGATCTCGAATACAGGACATGAAATAGGCTAGAGGCCCCTCATCATAGCTTATGTCAGCAACAAAATATCTGTGTGAGTGTGGCATAGTGCATTTGTAATTGCCCTTGTGGACTAATAAATTTGTATTGTATGCATGTGTGATCTTGACTGAAATTAACTTGCACATTGTGGTACTCCTTATCATTAGAGAATAGTAAGATAAAAAAAAAAATTCAAAACCTCTAAACTTTTTTGTGATATTTTGAGGTGCATAAAACTGTATGTCTGACTATTGGAATAATAGGATGAGAAATCATATTGTATGAAAGTAAGTAAATTGAAAGATCTGTGGGTTGAATATCCAGGTTTTAGTAGAAAGTTGATGATGCTTGAAAAGGGTCAGTCTTGGCCAGTTTTTAAGCTTTTGCGATTATGGAAAGACTTGTGATGATCTTCAGATTATATTTGTGGGCATTAAATGATGAAATGTGCAAGGGAGCAGGAACCTGCTAAAATATGGGAAAGGATTTATCTAAGGCAGAACCTTTTTTTTTTTTTTTAAAAAAAAAAGTGTATTTTGTGATGGGATTAGCAGATGATGCATTTGCGGTTAATGTGACCTCTCCAAATGTTTGATGGCCTGAGACCATTTAGGAACTTAATAACAATGAATGCATGAATTTAATGGTCAAAAAGCAGTTAAACTAATTTTTTTTCTATGTTTTTAGGTATGAGTGTGACTTAATTCATGATTCTTTTTCACCAAACTAATGTGCATGTATTCGGTGAAAGGTGACATAAGAGGTCCTTTTTTACGTTGTATGTTATCATGTTGTTAACATGGCATTTGAAATAGAAATTGTGCCTGAAGTGTGTGTATAATTGTTGTGAATGAAGCTTTAATAAACCTGTCATGTGTGCATGTTGATGGAAATAATTTATTATATATATTATTTCATAGAATTATTATAGCATGAAAATTTCAAAAGAATATCCTAATTCATGAATCGGTTATATACCAGCAACCACAGCTGATTTTCTCACCTCCCTTCACTGGATTGAATCTATTTTTTCCTGCCGGACAGTGAAAGTTCAGCCTTTAAGGCCACACAAATTACGTGGTGGTAATGCTGTAGCAAAGGCTTAGTGTGGCCAAATTATATATGCAGATTGCAAGAACATCAATAAACCAAAATAAAGTCCCAATTAACAAAGATGTCATGCATGCATGTTCGTGCACACACCAAGCACATGATTCAGTAACCAAAGAAAAAAAAAATTCAAAACCCTCAGAAAAATTTGAACATTTAATTTATTGCATGTGTTCACAGTTATTGAAACATATAAGAGGCCTAATTTTAGGTTTTTATAGATACAGTTTTATGGAACAAGAAATTTGTCAATGTTAACAAGATAATGCATTACTCATCAATTAACATGTGGTACGGTGACAAGAAAAAAAAATCCAAAAAAGCAGTCTGCCAACTAAGTAAATTCTTTTAATTTTATAAAGTTGTCATGATCTTTTTAAAGTAACTAAAAACTTTCACTGCATATTAAGTTCTCAGTTTCTTATGGCAACACTCTAGTCATATTTTGTATCAAACTTCATTTGTTTTAATACATTTTTATGCTTTCAGGATTCATCCATTTGCCTAAAACATTTCATGCTACATTTCTTTCTTAAACTATAAATATTTTATAACATAAATTCTTACAGATATAGCAATTACAAAATATACTGCTTTCTAGAGATAAAGAATATAGCACAATAGCTGTATGACATCTAAAAATGTGTTATTGGAAGGATCTAAATTTAATGTGCATTTTTTGTCAAACTTCTTACCTGATGCTTGTTAATATTAAATTGTGGGTTGAAAGTACAATCAGCAGAAATTTCTACTTCTAGATCTTGTTCACCACTGCTGACTGAGTTACTAATAAATTTGATGCCTAGAAATTTCAAGCAGGCAAGGCCGATGATGGTCGCTATGGGAAGAGTGAGTGTGAGAGAGAAAGGGAGGTGCATGACCATGAGAGAATACTATAAATAGTCTTCTCATTATCTCACCAGCCTTCATCATTTTTGCAAAACATTTCCTCCAGAGGTATCCCTAAATCATATATCCTGTTGATGTCACTGCCATTGATTCTTACCCAATATTTGTTGGATAGTGTTGAGCTGATGATTTGAGACTGCAGTCAGGTTTATACAGCATTATTAAAAGCCAGTTGATTTATACTTGTAGAGCTTCTCAGAGCATTCCTTGGTTACCTTAAATTGGACAGGATTTTTGTTGTTGGTCTTTGCTCTAAATTACAATTTTATTTGTGCCTTACTATATCACAGTACAGTTTCATTAAATTGGCCAGTGTCTATTGTGATTCACACTTTCATTAAGTGATAAAATCATAATCGGTTGCAAGGCCATGTAGCAAAGTCTGCACAAAAGTGAAACCTGTGTTCTTTTCCTGTGATATTAACTGCAGTGTCTTACAAGGAAATGATTTTGGAAAGGTTATTCTTTTAAATGTTTATACAGTTTTACAATTTAGGCTGATTCCCAGAGACTTGTGTCATTTTTCTATGCATGATGTACAATAACTACTTTGAAGGCAGAAAGTCTTTCTGTGATTCAAATTTTCACAGAATTATTTTAGTTGCACTGTTTTAAGTAAGAGTGACGATTAAAAAATCCTTTGCAATATATATTTTGTGTATGTGTGTTGAAACAGTCTACCAATGGAGTTATTGGAAAGTTTCAATCCATTTTTGTAGGTTCAATTGACTAACCTTCTTTAATTAAAAAAATGCATGCCTTTAAACATCAACATTCTCACCTGTGGACAGGAAGAGACTAGTTATTTCTAGCACTACTTAAACAGCAATATGATGATATGGCAGTATATCTATAGGGTAAACATGAAAAACAGATTCTTAGTTTCATATAAACTCTTATTTTATCTTGACATAAATATTGCTAGCAGAACAAATATCTTGCATAGTAAATCTACTACATTGTGCATTGAAGAACTAAACCTTAGGCATCAAATAATGACTGGCCATTCGCCCTGAATGATAACTTTATATTCATGGTGGTTTTTGGTTTGGTTGTTTTTAATTATCTGCCAAGTCAACTTTAAACCACTCATGTGGTTACAAAAAATTACATTATCTTAATTTTTTCTTAGTAGACCCCCAATTCTGTGGATTAAATGTTGATGTATGATGGTAATAAACGCAAAATTTGTATAGTGCATACTCACACTCCTAAGGAGCATGCTCTTAGTGCTTAAGAACAAGAACGAGACATGGGCAACAAACAACATGTGAAAGACTGAAAAAATAAACAACTGTATGATGAACAAAGAAAACGCAAAGAGAAACCTAGTAACAAGGATTGAGAGTATCATAATTTTTCAAAAGGAAGACGACCAGGGAAGTAGCAGTAAGTGGAAAAGAGGGGAAGAGTGTGAAAAAGGACTAACATAGTAGGAACTGGTGTTGGGAGTAATGTTTAAGGAAGTGTTTTTTCAATGCATTCTTAATGATATATTTCATTTTAACAATAAAGTCTATTAAAGATGTAGAGAAAGGAAAATGGTATAAAAAAATTAAAAATCAACAAAGCAAGGATTCCATACGGGCGGCGTCCATACTGCACATATAGAGAATGTTAACCATTCTTCAAACTCGACATTAATTCTGAGATTTGTCTTGTCTCCTAAACCTGTCCTAGGAGACTTCAAGCGTGTGATCTGAAACAGGTTCTTAGCCGCAACGACTAGTCTGTCAAGTGGCCTACCGCTCATCATTGGACTGTTATTATGCAGCTGACAGATCGATCCTCTCCTCCTCCTAGGTTAGGTGCGCCATATCACTCGTAACAGTGAATATATTATCTTCAAATGAGTGCATCGAAGACCAACAAACACTGGACTGCGGACGGAGTAGTGAGTTGATTGGATTATTTCAAGGGTATAAACACCCCCCCCCCCCATCCCCATCATGACGACCATTTCTTGATGTGTTTCATTTTTGAATAATCTGTATATTAATTTGTGCTCACCAAGAAACTTCCCAGCAACACGCAAGATTGGGCAAATCTTGTAACATTGGTTTACCCTTTTGCCAAACATATCTTCCAAACAAACGCCAGCTTTTGCCAGCGTTCACGATCAAATTTGGGTGATCAAGAGCTTAAAGTGCCCAGTGCATCAAAATGCAACAAATAATAAGCATCAATTACAGAATGTTTTTAATTGTGAGATTTTATTTACTGCTCATAATAGTTTACGATGCTTAAAGTGTCTTCTTGCTTTAAAAAATAACAGCCTTGACATCGGTTTTCAGTCCAAACTCTAGTCTGACCTGATAATCAAATGGAAATTGGCAAAATTTTAAAACATTTACTTGCTTCCGACGTGTGTGTGTGTGTTAGATCAGTTTCATATTGCTTCTTTTCTCATTTTTACTTACGGTCGCAGTTAACACCTTTATCAGGACATGATGAAGGTTGGTCCGTGCTAGACTGCCACAAAGGGTACATTAATGGGTACTTTAGTGTCGATATGCAAACATATAAATACAATATATTTATTGATTAAACAAAACATTGTTTAAACACACACACGATGTATTCAAAAGTTGACCAACCATTTTAACGAAACCTGTAATCACGTGACTATATTTTTTTAAAGTAAATGTAGTTCCATGACCTTTCGGTCATTGGCTAGGGGACAGCCATGTTAATTAGAGCCCAACGTTTTTTTTGCGGGGAGGAGGAATCGTGGACCCACTCATTATCTGAGTGGCTACGGACTACTGTTGGAAATCAAATGACTGATGAACAGACGACAGAATAATCACTGGCGAGAACGGGAAATGTTAAGCCGTAACTATAACGCAAACAGTATATTTCCCAGGTGAAAACCTGTTCGTTACTAACATGCTTGTACTACTCATGATTCTACTACTGAAAGGAGATGATTCACATAAGGTAAAACTAGTCTTTAAAACGCTTTGACTTTAATGCATAAAATGATTATGAAGACAACAAACATAAATTGTGAGAAAAGGGATTTTTTGACAGGTTGGCGTAGTTTCCGACATCTTGAAAATAATGATGACGCCTTCAGAAAACGAGTGATACAAGAAAGATAATTACAATAAAAGAATATGTTATTCTCTATTCCCCTCCATATTATGCTCGACTTAGTGCTGTGCCGGGCGCAGCTCATGAATACAGATACTCATTTCTCCCTTTCTTTACCTCATATACACTTACAGTAGTAGCAACAATACATAAGGGTTCTAAACCTAGATAAAGTCACATTAAACACAGAGATATTAAATAATGACAAAAGTGTAAGAGATCAACTCTATATCTTGCGAAAAAAAGAAAAAAAACTAACAACACGGAGATAGGTTTATTAGAAATGGTGGTGCATACTTCTTATAATGAAAAATTGGCAAGGAAATATAAAAAATTTGGTAGGTATAATTTAAACTAAGCATTTTTAACTTTGTGAGTAAATCATGCATGTGATTTGGGGACGTTTTAACACAGGTGCGTGATTTGTCCAGAGCTAGAGAGATCAAGAACATGTATATTGTATAGTGTCGATAATTTGTACACGAAAGACGAGGAACCATCTGAGGTGACTCCAGTTTGTGACGACACGCCTACTTTTCTACGGGTCTATGGGTTTTACCTTGACCTTGCTGACCTTGGTGGTCGTCTTGGCTGCAGGTACGGAGCTGACCTGGCAGACGAAGAAGTCGATAATTTCGAGGATCGTGAGAAGACTAGCCCCGAGCAAAAGCCCGAAGGCGCCACCAACGTCACAAAAGAGCTGCAGGAGGGTGTAACCCAACTGCTTCTCCACCTTCTCGTAGGTCATGGAGGTCAGGTAGATCTCGATGTGCACCAGGTTTTTGCTCCAGTAGCTGATGTTGCGACCCTTGAGGTCGGAGAACTCCTGCAGAAAGTTATCCGAGAAAGGATTCGATGACGGTGTCACGTGGTAGATGGTCTCTGAGCACGGGTCTGGGCACGTGTCCTCGCAGACGTTGTTACCCTGGGTAACGAGAACAAAGTTAAAGCTACAAACACTACTGCTGCAAACTAAGCCATGTTTTAGCCTTACTATTCAATTCGGTATCTAGGGCAACTTTTTTTCTAATGACTGATTAAAGTTATGATATTATTTCTCAAATTCTGGGTGTATATCCTTCCCTTCATCAGAAACACGAATATGTTTACGTTCTAAAGACCTCAGCCAGTGGAAGAAATGCGATATATGTTGATTAGTCTATTTGTAATCAAACATGACATCAAAATTTTAACTTCCTTTTATGCGTGGTAATGTTTGTAGGCGTGTATGAACAGAAGGAGAGTATATTCACGTAGATTTGTGGGACACTGTCTTGCATTGAGTTTTATCTAGTCATTAAAAACAAATTAAAAAAAAAAAAGGTCTTTCAACGAGTAAGTATTATTGCACGCATAACTGCATCTTTCGCTCACTTTACACACTACATGTAGAGGTACATTCAACTCCGTTGGTTGAGAAGAAATAGGCCAACAAATAAAAGTGGATATGCGACCAAGGTATAAAAAAAACTTGGCGAAACCAAAATAGTTCATGCATCGTATACAGGCGTCTTAAATGCGTTGGTGTGCGAAAAAATCCTCACCAGTAGGTATTCATCCAAGGTGGGAAAAATGCATAGGTAAAACTCGGGCGGGTCGCAGATGCGGAGGTTTTTGTTGGGCATGTACAGGTCACGGCAACCACAGCGGTCAATGACGTAGTCGGTCCGACACTCGATGCGACAGGCCTCCGTGGAGTACCCGGATGTGTAGTATTTCATCGCCTTGGAGCCACAGTTACTGATGGAAGGTTCGGCGTTCACCAGCTGCACGCAGACGAACACGCATGCACATCAATGACAGTTGTCCCCTTAGACCATGTCACGTGACCATGACATATACCTGCCTCCTTCGGCACATGAACACTCGTATGGTACTGTGAACACACTAGGGGCGGCCATTAACGTAATGGTTAAAACACTCGCCTGTCACCACTGCAGTAAGAGGTCCTGGGTTCAGATCTAGTCTCAGGACACTATATGTGAAACCCTGTTCGCAGAATCTGCCGTTGGTGTTTTTTCTTGGGGTACTTTGCTTTCCTCTCCCGTCTAGATAGATGAAGCTCTTCCCTACCTAACCACCACGAACATATACTTACCCATTATATAGGGTGACCACAAATCGTTTTTAAATTTTTTTTCGTCGTTTAGGTGTCTGCTGATTGCTCTTGATATGTGGTTTTTTTTTTTCTTTTTTTGCCCCACCTGCTACTGTTCATTCTTCATCGAATAACGGTCTCATGTGCTACATCTATGCCATCTTGATTCCAGTATTCTTATGTTTGCTGGATAAATGAGGAATATTTGGCGAGAAACAAAGGACAGTAAATCTTATAGGTTGTTCCCCCATTACCCACCAAATATCACTCACTCTCTCCACTTCCATGCTGTTCCCTCTTTTTGTTATATTGGCCAGACTACTGCTACATTCCCCCCACCCACCAACTCACCTCTGCTTCAGATGCAGGATCGACGTGGATCAACAAGTAGTACTAGTAGAATTTGTAAAGTGAATTTCTCAGTGTGAATACGAACTCAATGCACTTCTCACGAAAGACTATAAAACGAAGGATCGAGCAAAGGGTCGCGACAGTCAACCATACAAGAAACATAACCTAAGTGCATGGATGAATCCTTCTTGACGTTGGGGAAAAGGGCTATAGAATCACCCCACCGCCGCCGCCACCACCACCAGCACCAGCAACAGCATCATTATCAAAATGAAAGTGACGACAGGAGGCGCGGCTCACCTGTTTGATGTCGATGGCCAGGAAGTTATGGTGGCCTGCGGACACAGCCACTCCTTTCTCCGACAAGATCGGGGGGACGCCTGGCGCGTGAACCATGACCTGAATCACGAGACAGTAATTAGCGTCAATGAGGTGAATGTGTTACTTCTGTCACTTCCACCAACATTGATCTTCATACTGAACGAGATGTGTGTGAGAGGAATTTGTGTGTGTGTGAAGGTATGTGTTTTAATTAAGGCATTTGACAGTTGGACTCATGTTGACAAAATGAAGTCAAATTGATCGAAGTGAATACATACGCACAGAGTGACCACTCGTCAAAAGTAACGACTGTTCTACACTAGATAAACTAGTATTGTCTGTCATGGCTTTTCTGGCTTTTAGAATCGGACCTATCTGGTAAAACTGGGTGGTATTCTGACAACAAAATTATGATCCAGAGTGTGGGCACTGATGTGTATGACTCAGGTGCCGAACACGACTATTCAGAAAAAGGGCAATTTTCCGCGCAGCTATGACATCAAATTGAATTTTTCAGAGCTAGTTTTCCATTTCCTGTTCTGCGACTTACCAGAAAGTATGTGATGGAGAGGAAATGGCATTACCGGTTTTACAGGAAGTCAGAATCCACTCCCCCAAGACCCCGTGATAAAGCGCGATCCGGTTCTGCTGGTGAATGTGTGGAGCCCGCGGCTATAGTTTGGGACCCCGATAAAGTTTGTTCATTCCAGAACCGTTGCAGTATATTATATGCTTCAGTGAGGTCTCTTGAAAATTTCTTTCTTTGTAAACATTTCTCTGTACATATCATTTCACGCACTTTGTCATTAGGCGGCACTGCTATCATTCTTGAGCGCATCAGCAATAACAACACGCACACATACATTTTCTCTCTCTCTCTCGCTCTCTCTCTCACACACACACACTTTCTTTCTCTCTCACACACACACTTTCACGTCATGCCGTTGTCTGCTCCGAGCATCCAAGTATTTAGCTAACGTCTCATTGCGCTACCTAATTAGGGCTTAATTAACTCTGCCCACCCCGACTACCACCCCACCAAGCTTGCGCAACAACAGCGAAACGTGGTTGTCTACTGAAGCGCCGACACTCTGAGGAACAATGACCACTGACAGGAACAATGGTCCACTCGCAGTATTTCTCTATTGGGACATCTGCCGCTTATTTACTTTGAACTCAAATCTTTCAAGTATGTGTATTTTAAACTTGCGAAAATTTTCTCAAGAGAGTTTTATTTTTTATAAGAGTTGAGGTGGAGGGAGCAGGGTGTGGCATGCGGCATGGGTAACCGCACAGTTTTTTATTATAATAATTATTATTATTGGCCGCGTGGAGCAGAGACAGCTTGCTTGGGGAAGAAGCTTGTGTATCGTGAGCATTTCGCCATTGTAAGCAAATCGATATTAATCGAAGGAAATCAGAGAGCAAACATTATGGCTTTAGTGTTTACCTCCCTGTCACGTCGGTATAAGATTTCAAGGAAGACCTGTTCCGCGACACATAGACTGGGCTTCTCTTTCCGGAGCATGCGCAGCGGGAATGAACAGTGCACACCTGCTGTTTGATTAATTCTATTTATTTTCCCCATGACCTTCAGCAGTGAAAAAATACATTCTCGGATATTGCTAGGTGCTATGACTTTTATTTATCTGCGAACATATTACACCGTAGTGAAGAACACTTATTGTTATTTAAGACCGGGTATGGGCATCGATGTTAAAAATAGTAATTGACCGAGGTTTTATGAGACGGTAGAGAAAACGGATTTGAGGCATAGAGAACCACAAGAGCTAACAATCATACTGCAGTCATTAGTGGCTGATGATCCTACGCAAGATCTTTATGTGAGAAAATGAGATAACATGAAGTAAGACTGACTCTGAAGCCGGCGCCATAGTACTGGTCCATGCTGCGAAGGTAGTCGGCCTGCTGAGCGTCGAGAGTCACTTTTAGGCCATACGACCTACCCGCTTGTCGGGCCACCAAACTGCCGTCAACTGAGACAAAACCACACACACACACATATAGCTGAAATATAAGGGTACAAATATATAACGTAAGTAAATTAGATAGATTTTTTTCAAAAAAGAGATAAAGGGTTTCTTAGTCATAGTAGCCGGTACGAGCACTCAACTGTAAGTACAGTTGAACTTCTGTAACACTAGCGAAGTTGTCCGGTGTTGGTCTCGGCGAGCCTAAACAATGAATGTGGCTAAACCGGAAGTTTTGTATACATCAGCCTCATTTTAGCAATTAACTGGAAAAACCGTCTGAATGCCTTTTAGTGCTATAGCACCCCACTTCTCCGCCAATATTATCCTCATATCCAGGTCGAAGGTCATATGCCCATTTCTTTCCTTCCGAAGGACTCTTCGTTGGTTATGTTTCCGTGTATCCGAACAATTATTACAAAAGTTCGTTAAAGTTCATAAAATACATTGTAGAAGTAGGCAAGTAAGTGAAGGTTTGATAAGAAAAGAATTGGTGAATGACAAAGTGTATGTGCAGGCAGGCGATTTTCGAAAATAAACAACGGAAAGAAAAAGAAACTAACCGTTGAAGGAATAGCAGAGTCCCATGTCTGTGAAACTCTCCGTGAAGTTGTTTATACTGCAACTACTCAGCTCCCACTGGCACTGTGAAAACAGATTGAATGTTTGTTTTAACATGGCTTGAGTAAAGTGCGTGTGTTAGCGCACGCAGGTGTGTGTGTGTGTTGACAATACAATATAATGCGTCTTTGAGAAACAGAACTTTATTTGTAGGGAGACATTTTTCTTTTACTGAGAAGAAGCAACGAAGTTTCAGGACAAAATAGAGAGCGAAAGAGAGAAATACGCCTGGCATAAGAAAAATGGTTCATGCCATTAGAAATTTATAAATTATATAACAACAGCTGCCTTGGTTACTCTGGTACAGCGAAAGTCAACTTAAAAAAAATGCCATTGCTTTTCCAGATCACCATTGTACCACACATACACTTAAAATAATAATAAAATTAAAAACTGAAAAAACAGGTATTGCAGAAACTGCATTCAGTACACAAACAGATCGATCAGTTACCGATTAATACTTTTACTGGGAAGCTCAGATACTGTCAAATATTTGTTGTATCTACCCGATAATTTTGAGCTCAACAAAGAAGTGCGCTATGTTTTTGGTTTCTAATGGGATTGTGTGATGTTCCCAAGGAAACAGAGAAAACTTATTTGCTGCTAATAAAACGATCAAAGGAGCTCTCTTTTTTCACCACTAGAGGAGCTACCTTGAAAATGAAGCCGAGAAAACGAAGGCAAATTGCATACTAGCCAGTTGGATACCCTTGTGGGTACCAGAGGAGGTTGGAGAAGGTAATGCAGGAGGAAAATAAGAGCTGGACACCTCCCTCATAAAAGCTGGCCCCGAGGTAAATAAAAGCTCTAGCATCTCACTTCACTACAACCATAGACAAACAAATCGGATTTAGGGTTGAGACCAAACAACCTTGGGTAACTGCTGCTCCATGTCTTTTGAACTTTTTGAACCTACAGACACGTCCACATGCAAGAAACGGAAAGTCTCGGATCAGGAGACACGTGACAACATGGACTTTCATAATCTAGAAGAATGTAAAGTCCATGCATGGCCACGCCATTCATCGCGAACGACTCCATTGCCTCTCTCGTCGATCATCGCACTTCATTCTCATGTCTGTTCGCCGGAAGTGTATTCCATGTGAGATCGAACCCCAGGTCTTTCAGTTTGATCGCTCCTGCTTCGATCAGACGTGAAGTGAGTGCAATACACGATTACTCCTCGGGAGGTGATGCAGGTAATGAACAGATCGTTGAAACCGTCGATAACAGTCGTGGGCCTTTTCCTCCTTTTTCAAATACAGACACAAAAAGGTTTTAAACGACAGTGGAGCAGTTCGATTACACCATGCCAACGACGATTTTATTTTCTCTCGACCTAGAGAACCTGCCATGGAGAGTCCTGGTGTAAGACAAAAGCTGCACTTAATGGGCAAGATTGAGAGACATTATATATAGCTGCAATAGCAAAAGAACCAAACAAAAATCCTTAATTCATTTCTAGATAATTAGAAGCACGATAAGATTTTTCATTGGTTAAAATATTCAATTATACAATATCAAAAGTAGGATTTAATCCGAATGTAATAGTGGAATAGCGTTTCTTTTTATTTGTATACAAGGGAATGAATCTATTTTAATTCAAATTTTTATGATCGGTTTAAAAGGCAAGATTTAATGTAAAAAGTATAATATTATACATTTTCTATTTTAAATTTTATAATAATATTTAAGATTTTTACAATCTTGTTTACAAAGGACGTTAACATAGTGTAGGAGTCAGCATGTAACATTTATAAATTGATTTAAGATCTATAAGGAGTCCTATTGTGTATTATATATATTATATAGATTGAAATGGTCAGATAATGCACATATGTCAGTTAAAAATATAACAGTTTAGTTGTTACCTGAAAATGTATAGTTGTATATGGGGAAACACGAAGCAGGGATTCTTTTCGGAGAGGGAATCGCAGTCGTTCAGTGTCACGCGTAGTAATTTGCAGTGGTTTTTATGAACACCCAACCCGTTTAAAGTTGTTTTAGATGTTTTATTCAGTTCAGTTCAACTTTTTGTATTCAGAGGTACAATTTTCTTTCAAACTTCTTTGGGGGAAATTCCGTATCTCAGCGAGTTTTGTTGTAAATTAATTCATGAGGACAAAACATCTAAAAATAGCCTACGCAATCACGTGATCGTTTCATGGCGGGTAAGGGTATAAATTTTACATGACTTAACAGTTATTATTATCAAAATAGGACAGTTACAAGTACTAAGTAGTCATCAATACGTAAAAAATCGGGTTACGCGCTTATCCTGAATTATAGAACTATTTTTCTGTGGAGAGAGCAGCCGGCAGACGATCAAGACAAAACGCCGGAAGCCGTTTTATGCAGAGAATGTTCCACTGTGAAGGTACCATTCAAAAAACTCATTTAGAATTGCAGTTTACTTAGTCTGATAAATGCGAGGCATCAAAAATCCATCAAACATTTGAAAAGCTATCAATTAAGAATTTGAAGAAGCAACGATGGTCATTTCACGACTACAAGTCTTTCTAATGTCATTCAAAAAGTATAACAAGTTTTGGAAAAGTTTGTCCAGTTGATTAATCTTATACTTCGCTATTCTCTTGTAAAGATGCGTACTATGTATGACCTATGCATTTCTAGAATGGATTCGTATTATCTTTCTATAAGCTGAGCGCAAAATGCAGATATAAATTAATTTTCCGTAAATTTCATCTTCGTATAATTCTTCTTTCGTATTACATAACTGCCTTCGAAAATACTCAGAAGAGGGAATAAAAATTCTCAATGGATACTGGAGTAAATAACTCTTTCTGTGACGAGTTACACAACCTTTGAAGGAAATCTGTCAGTCCGATGTTGATTAGCCTTTCTTAAGCCACTATACCTATTATTAATAATTATCATTAATATTACTTTTAAGAAATTAATTATGTTTACAAGGCATTAGAGTAAATAACATCATGATATGCTGCACTTTGGCTAGCATACCTGTAACCGCATTTTTTAGCATTAGAGATCTACAAGCATGAAAATACTTTTTTTTGTGTGAATGGGCTAAGATCAGTACAACATATACTATATCCAAAAATCTGAGTGAATATCCCTCCTCCATCCATAGAGACAGACCTACACAGAAAGAAGTCAAAAATCGGCTTGCATCGGCTTTAAGAATGCTAAACTTTGCTACTCTTTAGACCAGATATGCACGTGGGCTCGAACTGGTCTTGAGTAGACAGCAGTTAACATCAGTGACCAACAAAGCTTGGACACGGATCAAAAGAGCAGATTATTGTACACGAGCAGCATTAGCACTGTTGTTTTTAAAAAATAGTCTCATTCAAATCTGAATCGTAACTGATACTGATACTGATAAATTATTGGCCGCGATAAACAGTCTGGTGGCCTCCAAGAAATCGACCGTTCTGCTCAAGGTCACAAATGGTCCACACTCTGTCACCAACAACTTTAGCTACGACCGACTGCACTTTGCTCGATTGCTTTGACCTTGTCCTTTGAAGACTTACATAAAATATGTGTCGTGGACTAAACTGCAAATATCTGCAGAAACTGCCCGGCCAGTGAATGCACCAGATGTTATGCTCTTTTCCACATAGGACAGTTGTGCAGCCGGCAAAGAAAAGTACTTACAAGTAGTTTCTTACTCCAAGGAGTCTCACAATCAAAGATGACAGACACAAATCTATCTCAGAATTTTCTATAACCTAACCGTCAACTTGACCGAACAGAGTGAGCGACCAGTACAGCAAGTGAGCAACGGACCATACATGAGAAAACAGCATCGGTCATTTCTTTCGCCCCCGTAGTGACTGAAAAATCTGCCGAATGTTGGTCGACTGCTAGAGGTCAATAAATTCCTTTTTAAAGTTTTTTTTTTTTTAAATTCTGCCGCACGTATTCGTAAACAATAAACAAATTCGATTGATTTGGATCGGCCAACGCGTGGACTACGTGACCTGAGTTAGGTACCCGCGTCTGTCTACGTCAGTTCATGAAATCGCATAGTCAGTCAGTCAACTAGCAACCAAGCCAACGAACGCCATTCCAGCACATTTCACTCTGACAACCTGCCTCTAGAAGCGACGTCTTCAAACTGTGGGCGCCGTTCTCGAAGAATTTTCCCCAGCCGATAGACTGGTACTGGGAGTGGTTGATGTCGAAATGTGAGAAGTCCATCTTCCATGTCTGCTCAGAGTAAAAGAGAGGGACAGCGGCTTTGACTTCTTTCACGGCGTTGACCGACTGCACGAAGGAGGTCGTGATGGCGTCGTTGTTGCACAAGGTGACGACCGGAAAGGCCATGTCCTTTGACCTCTCCACGTCGACTCTGACGGTGATCGGGGTGCTGAGGTAGGTGCTCAGCTGGATGTGGATCTCGTAGAAGGTGAAGCCCAGGGCGCTGACGACGACCAGCATCCACAGGACCCTCCGTAACACCCACGACTGGCGATCCAGGATGGGCTTCAGCCCCTGCATGCACACGGACTCACAGAAGGCTGCGCGAGCGTCCTTCACCATGTCGGCCCCTACCATCGCCTTGCTCGTCGCCTCACACGTGCACGGCTCCGCGACTGTCTTCAAAGGCGTTTCACTGCCGCGCGTATGACATGTGGACTCTGCTATATGAGACATGTTGTCTGGTTCCCCCAGCTGGTCACTGTTCTTCATGTTCAAACACACGATCACAAAACGTAGTTCAGGGTAAACTGACAACTCGTTATGAACCTTCTCAACGACAGCGTGTTCTTCTTAATACTTCTACCAACAAACTTTCTTAGATAAATTTTTAATTTTTATTATTTTTGCTGTTGTTGTTCTGAAGAAAAGAATCAACATCACATTTATTCCCCCTTCTTCTCCTTCTTATTTCCTAAATGCACGTAATCCGTTCTCCATGACGAAAGTTTCTCGGGGAAATACAATAGGTCGAAATCAATTCAAAAGCTAAGCCGGAAAAGTGACAGATTGTCAACAGAAATGTTTTAGTTGGTGAAGGACAAAGGGTGACCGGGAATCTCGCTGCTAACTTCTCTGTTTCACGTGCTACCTGCGCACAGACCGACGCAGGGTCACACGGGCTCGTCCGTAGCTACACACACAGATTAAAGGCACAACAAAGCTACGCCGCCAGTGTTCCGCAAGCAGCTCCACCAACAACGACGCTACACCCAGGGTGCCGCTGTAACTCTTCCTGAAGTACCAAGAGGAGACAATAGCTGGTTCCCGGAGACCCCTTGCTCTGATATAGAATCCCATCGATCTTGTCTTCTGCTGCATTCTGTCCGCGCCAGCAAACATCCAGTCCTCCTTTCCTCTGCCTGTGCATTTAACACAGTGAGCAAGACAACCATCCTCAAACACTGTCTCACCCTTCCCCGCCCCCTCCCGGGGGGTTGAAGCTACGTGCTATCAGTTTTGTCACGTGATTATCTTAGCCATCCTGAATATTTGCTTTCATTCTTTGCGCCGGGCTGAGAATTGATGTGAAAAATAAAATGTTGGAAAGGTGGAGAAGTTTTGTGTTAGCTCGTCCTCACATATAAAGAAAGAGGTCCATCATCATGTCACCCAACTGTCACTTAACGCTGATAGATATTTGCTAATGATGATGAGCTAGTGTTAGTGCAGCACATCTGCTTTGGGACAACGTTTAGTCCTGAGAGAGACTTGGTAGAAGAATGAGACAGTGGTATCCACCGTATCTACTAGGAGACACTGTTCAGTCAGTCCACAGACTTGCTAGGAGCTGAAGAGTTAACAGAGTTATCAATCATATCTACGACTTTCAGTCAACCGACACAGTTGACAGAGCTATGCACCGTATGTGCATCATCAGGGATAACATTATGATAGGAGACAAAGAGTCGACGGTGTTATGTGTCCTATCTTCATCGGAAGATTAATGTTTTAGTTTAGACCTGTGCACGTGCGCTAGCACACACACAAAATACATATGCATAAAATATAAAATGTTATGTGTGATTTACAGCGTATCGACTTGGGACTACGAGAAAATGAGTAGAGACGAACACCTTGGGGGCTTGAATAAGTAGGCCTCTATTTCTGAGTGTATGATAAAAGAAGAGTAGACAGTGTTTTATTAATCCCTGTCTACCATTATACTCTCTCATTCTAAACAAATGTAAAACAAAGTGACAACATCACCGTGAAAAGCACTCTCTCTTATCCTGCTCTCTCCCTCTCTCTCTCTCTTATTCTACTCTCCTTTCCTCTACCTTATCCTATTGTCCTTCCCTCACTCTGATTCTGCTCTTCTTTTCCTCTCTTTTAGTCTACCCTCTTTTCCTCTCTCTCATCCTGCTCTCTTTACCCACCCTTAAGCTTTCTCCTTTCTTTCTTTCCCTCCCTCTCACTTCTTTCCTATCTTTTCCTGTGATGTTCACTTTTCTCCGTATTAACGCTTCCAAACCAAGAAGTTACGACTTACTAGGTTATATGTGCGCATGACTGTATCTTTCATTTGTTCCCCTCCCTTCCTTCCTTCTGTTTTGAGGAGTTTTCTCAACGCTTCCGTGTACATGTACATACCTGGTGACAAGAAAAGGACTTCCACGTGACTCACTTGCGCGCACACCCAACTATCCTACTGACAGGAAATAGCGGAAGTGGAGCAGCCCACAGCCATATCTAGCCATGAGTCGTTAAAGTGAGTGTATCTGTCATTTGCGAGACAACTAATAAAACCTTGTGATGCAGATGTCCTAACAGCAGTTCAAATGTAACTAACGTTTATTGTGACATGAGCACTGCTTGATCGATGTTTGCTTATATGAGTGAGCAGTCGGCCAGCCATGACGGATAAACAATAGACCGATAGACAAGACATATCAATAGATACAGATAGAGAGATAGATGAGCGTTAAAAAGAGAGAAGACATGAACGAAACAGAGGATGTAGAAAATAGAAAAATTGTGAACAAAAGAAATCCAAATGTATGTTATCAAACTAAACCTTTGTCTGAAACCGCTTTATATCGAGAAGCCGTCTTCTACCAGACTCGTCAATCAAAAGAGGAAGAAGCCACACACTCGACTCAACAACCTTTTCGTAACTCTTCGCTTTACAGAGTTACGTACCTTGATCATCATGGCATCCATCCTCTGACCGAAGGCACGGTAGAAGTTCTCCCATCCTGCCTTGTGATACGGCGTGAAGTCGAACCCCGTATAGTTGGGAGACGAAATGTCCAGGTCAAAGGGCAGCGGCTTGGTGTCCTTGACCTGCTGCACCGCATTGTATGCTTTCAGGACCGTGAGGCTGGCATAGTTGTTGTTGCACAGGGTAACGGTGGGGAAGTTGAGAGTCGGCGCGCGGATGTAGTCCACGACGACGGTAATAGGGGTCACAAGATACATGTTGATCTGCGTGAAGATGTTGTAGGCCGTGAAGGTCACCGCCAGGACCACGATCAACGCCCACAGAAACTTTCTCTTCCGGCTGGACCTGGGGTCGCAGATAGGGGCCAGGCCCTGCATCGACACGTTCTCCGAGAACGCCTTGCTGCGAAGCGCTGCTGAATCCCGCACGATGTCCGCCCAGGAAACTTTAACCTTCTCGTCCGTGGCTCGAGAAAGTCCTTCTGGCATGGGAGCACCTGCTGTCTTTGTGTCGGAAGCGGCATCTTGGCCGCTTGTCCAAACCTTACTGGCTGTCTTGTGCTTCCCCATGGCCTGGTTCCACTGTCACGTTGCGCGTTCTGACATCTCGCTGAACACAGCTCCTCTATTTTGCTTGCACCATACGAGTTTTGGCACCGCGCTTACTTCGTATCCCGTTCAGGGCTTCAAATTACCATTCTTATATTTTCTTTTTTTCTTCACAGTTACGCTTCTTTCCGTGTCCCAGACTGTTCTGTGTCTCCCCGAGAGAATTTAAAGGTTAACCCAAATAATTGAAAACTTCCTTCGTTATGGACTCGTTCAGAAATGAATATTTTTCTTTCTTTTTCGCTAATGGTAGCCTCAAACTAATGGTCTTAGTATCAAATGACACAAGAGTCATTGAAGAACATCGATTTCATTCGGTCGTAGGGAGCACTGCACCGTGCAGGTATCGAGCCACCTTCGGCCGCTAAAACTCAATGGCTCCCAAGTGCGCGATGGTGAGGTAGACGCTCGTCCGACTTCGCTGCGATTGGACGCTGCAGCACGCTCTCTGCGTTCCTGGACCAGCGCGCGCGTCCTTTTAATTGACATCAGAGATTTCAAAGAAACAGATTCCTGGCTGCAGATGTACCTGTTGCAGAGAAAGCCACAACAGGCCCTCTTCCAAGAATTCGGTCTACTTTCATTGCTAAGAATAAATTCCATTGTTTTCTACCTTTTGAAACATCTCGTTTGTAAAATTGTGAACGATACTCCATTTTGCTCTCATTTTTGAACACTTGAAGACGATTTATCAAAGTCATCTACCGTGAAGGCTGATGTGACTATCGCATCTACATCTACTTTCATTTTTTTTTAAACAGGACCATAATTATTATTCTATCAAGCGTGAGAAAATTTCATTTTAATACTTCTAGTTTGATTCCGGGGCAGTGGGAAATAAAGGGTTATCATTGTGCAATCCGTCTCCTAGTTTTATATTTCACAGTTAAAGCAACAACAAAACCAAAAACAAAAATTATCTAGCCCCGTTTACATCGCGGAGACCTCAAACATCCAAATGCCCATAGAGACCAATTCCCTGACCTTATATTAAAAAATGGAGACGATGGCGTTGTCATCAAGGCAACAGCAGTGGGAAAGCTTAACCAGTGATATGATGGTGTTTTATAAGGTCAAAATGAGGCTCTTTCTATGCATATTTCAGAATATTGATGTATATCAGCTTTCTATCTTCAATCCGGCTCATTCGGATTTAGAGAATTAATTTCCCGAAATGGACTAAACTCGAGTCATTTTAAACTCTCCGTTTTTACTCCAATGCGTCTTATGAAAACGAGAGAGATCAACACCACGAGGGACGGTTAGTAGTGCTCATCTCCCCGATGAGGACGTCAGTGGCTTCAGACATCTTTCTAAATGAAAACGCATCGTTCGCTCAAATTTAGGGAGTTTAGTGTTTTGATGTGAACCATCTGATCCAATGAAAAATATTTTCCCACAAGTTGGTCTTTAAACTGAAGGCACAGGAGGACAACAGCTGCAACTAGCAGGAACAGTCAGTGTTTGGCGTTCTGCGCCTCATAAAGGGTCTTGAGTGTGTGGTTTACAAGGCCTGCTGGCGCTCTCCAGCTCTTTGATCCTTTATTTTATTTGTCCTTCAGTCAGTTGTTTTCTGGTGTCGACAAACGAAAAGCTGTTTGTCGCGACCTTGTCTTCCCACACCTGTCTCCAGGCGACCGAACACTGATGGCGTGAGCATTCTGTTTTTGAGATGCAGTTAAAGACCGGCAAACCTCCCAATACCCAAGATAAGCTAGTAGTTACGTCCCCTGAAAGGTGCAACGGGCGATCATCTGCTACACATGACTGATTACTCCTAACACCCTTTCCCATAATGCTAGTCCTTTTTCACAACCTTCCTTTAGCAATATCATGTTACTCTCAGTTTTTGTTCTTCTTATTTGGTTCCTCTTTGTGTTTTCTGTATTTGATGTTATTCTTCGTTTAGTACGGTTGTTTAGCCGCAGTCACCGAAAAATTTGTTTTTTTCTGCTTCTTAAGTGAGTGTAGAGAACGCAGGATCAGTTAGCACTATTAGAGATGGTATTCATTGCGATTGCCTGCAAGGTGAGGCTTGGTTACACTTCTCATGGATATTTTGGAAGTGTGTAATACATCTTTCCAACAAGTGCCTTAGTCTCACAGGGTCACCATTACAATGTTCAATACACCAATAAGCATGACCCCTGACCTGCTGTCGTGTCACTGAGCTGAGGTTCGCTTTACTACCCTGTGCCAGATTTTTGTATCCCAACTTTTATACTTTTAGCAACGTGCCACCTCTCGTTAATGTTTCTTACACCTTTAGTTCTCACTAACTTATTAATTGCCATGTTACGGTATAGAACATCCTCTTCAATGATGGCATCTGAGGCATTCATACTTTCATACATCGTCTCGCACCAACCACCTGATGCCGCTGGGTGCACGTGTCATCCTCTTTGATGTGATGTGCTTTGTGTGTCGGTACTCCCAGAGTAACATCACCAGCGTGATATGACATGCGTGCCTTGCATCCGGCGCTTCAAGAAGTCAACGACTACAGAAAACCGTGGCAGCCGTCGTCTCCAAAAATGTATCATTTACATGCCCCACATTGGCACACTTAGCAAACTGTTTACATTGAATGGGAATAATCCCTGATGTACCTCGAGGTACATTCTTTCACTTACAGAATAACTGTCACCTAGTGGAGACTAGTTACAGAATACAGACGATATTATGTCCGTGAGGACAAACAAGGATGATCAGCACGTGTCCACCCATTTTTAAAATCTTCACTTGGGGCGAAGAGGTGCACGAGACTGAATGTGCATAAACATGATCTACAATGTTCTTCATCTTGTCGTGCTCACCAACAGACAAACATGGACCGTGGGGCCGCTATTGTAGATGGTGGATGGACTCTGTGTTACAGGTGTGAATTGTTGCCCATTTGTAAAGGTACGAACATTGCACTCAAACACAGATGTATTTTATGTCAGTCATCAGGGGAATACACTGAAAATATTCAATATTATCATCCCTTATGAGTAAAGAAAGATATAGAGACTTAAAGACAGATAGACGAAAGCAATAAAAATAAAGTCTTAAAATTCAGTTGTCTTTGTGTTTGTATCATTTCCGCTGTTCATCTTTTTTCTCCTCTATTTTTCTATTTATTTTTCTTCATGGAGAATATATTCAATTGTCGGTCCTAACCCTGACAGTATATTCAGTTGGAAACCGTTTCATTTCAGCTTTCTAAATGCCAACACCAAGTACTCGGTTGAGAAAGACTTTTTATTGCTCGGGTTATTTATATACATGTGCACAAAAACACATATACACAGACACACGCAGACATACACTGTCGCTCATGCAAAGATTGAAAGAAGAATAAAGTTGGAGGCAGGCACAATGGAGCCAGCAGTGAGATTTGGCATCAAACCACAGCAATACAGGGAGCAGAGAAAAGCATGGAGACAGACCTAGGCTTCCGCTTACTTGGAGCAGATACATGGCTGTCTGCTTGTTTGCTTTCACGGGTGGCTCACTGTCTTGATAGCCTGTTCGTTGTGCATGAATAAAACAGACACACACAAATATGTTCAATAATACAAACCTTCAAGCACCATAATTCAAACATCTTCTAACATACATCTGAACTTATGAGACGTTTACAAAAAAAAAAATAAATCAGCTTCTTGGACGGGAAGGCATGCATATGAAGCCGATCTGATTGCCGAAAGGGACGCCGTCGCGCTCGTAAGAGAAGTAAAGGTGGGGGTTGCACTTGGTGCAGTGAGAAGTGGAGGTGTCGATGAGGTTGGAGCACACCCCCTCGCCCTCCAGAACCAAGCGGTTGCTGAGCTGCAGGTCCGCAAACAAGTATTTCCTCTTCACTTCTTTCACGTCCTTTGACTCCGAAGGTTTGGATGTGACGCCCGGGTGTCGTTTCACGTCTTCGCTGGGATCGCTGCCCCCGAAGGTTGGGCCGATGTGCTCCTCCTCGCGCAGCGACGAGGCTTTGTCATCCGAGAGGCTGACCGGAAGGAAATCTTTGCCCGGCACTACCACACTGACGACGATATCTTGAGTCTTCTGCTGACTGTCTGTTGTGGGAGAAGCGCAATTGAAGTCCCTCTCGCACACGAAATGCGACCTCGGGTGGACGTCCTTGCTCAGGCAGGTCGGGTGGATGTCGAAGAACGGCTGGCTCTCTTCCTCCAGCATGCGGAAACATCCCATGCGGAGCCCCGGTCCCAGAGCCACACGAATGTCCTGCGGCTTCGACCCGTACTCTGTCGTCATGACCCGCACCACGTGCGCCGCCACGCGCTGCACGGTGCCGCGCCAGCCGGCGTGCGCCGCCCCGATTACCATGGCGACGGGATCCGCGAAGAGCAGTACGATGCAGTCAGCGCCTGCCGCCGCGATGGTGACGTCACGCAGGTCAGTGACGAGGGCATCGTACCTGGCCGGCTGCTGCTCGCGGCCCACCCGCCACACATTGTGGCCGTGCTCGGTTCTGATGATGTGGAAGCGACTATTGTCGAAGCCCCCGACCTGGCGAATACAGAAAACAGAAACAGGCATTCTCAGCAGGCGTCTTTTAACACTTGACACTTTAACGTTAAAAGTCTAGTGGGATGCACAGAAAAAGTGAATAAAACTCAGTGCAAGATACTGCTTCCACAAATATAGGTAAAAAAAAAATTCATTCTCGAGATATACGCTGATAAGTTACCTCGCTTGTCATTCCGCCAGTCACTCTCTAATCGTCAGAATTTCCCTTTCCATTTTCCCCTTCCTGTTAAACACTTCCTCCCGTGCCCACACCCCAACCCCCCACACGAGGATGCAGCACAGTCAGCAATATGTTCTGGAAGATACGTTTGTGACGCTATCAGTCAAGCCAATACTACTTTCACCCTCCAGTAGCGATGACAAAGTGATTTACTACATGGGAAAAGGGGAAGGATGTTTCATATCTCACCATTGTATGAAGGGGTTACAAAAAAATCCGCTGATTTTGTTTCATGTTATTCTAGACGTACTAAGTCCTAGTTCTAGATACCTACGTTGCACAAAAGGCGTCCACTAGAGACCCCCATTTTTGTCTGTCAGCAACATATTTGTGTTTCATATATCAGCAACTTATTTGTGACGGCAGGTCAGAGGACAGGTTGGGAACGTCCTTTCGGCTTTAGTCCTTAAAGACCAACCTGAACGGCTAGCGTTTTTTTCTCCCAGATATCAGTTGATATAGGCGACATAAAACTAACCTGTAAACCTGTAAATTTCAGCCTCCTAAATCCATCCGTTAATTAATCATCCACTACAATTTGCACCTACAATCAACGAACGCCACTAACAGTACTACGTCACGCTAGTGCACCATTCACAACATTGCCAGCCGTCAACACCAATCAGAGAGAGAGAGAGAAAGAGAGAATAAGCGACAGTTCGGATTATTCGGACGCTAACAGTCTGCATTTCTCGTGGTTCGGAAAAACTGCTTCTTTAGCACGAGAAATACAGACTCTCAACGTCGGAATACCCGACCTGCCGCTCTGATTGGTGTTGAAGGCTGGCAATGTTGTGAATGACAACTAACGTTAGTAGCGAGTTCCAGCTCCATTACTATTACTATTATTATTACTAAACATTACTATTCAAAATAAAATGTTTAAACTTAAATATAGGTAAGACAGATTCACGATTGCCCATGCACACAGCTCAAACGAATGTGCCTATGGTCGTCATCGAACACCTAAGTACAAGAAACTTCTCGAAATGCCTTTAGAAATAAAGTGACAGGAAGCTGTCTTTTGCTAGACATTCGGGTTCTGACCTGTGCCAGGCGCCGCAGGTTCTCGTCGATGACCACCTGTGGGTCGCGCTTCTTGTCAGTGTAGTAGAGGTTCATGGAGGTCGTGGTAGGCAGGGTGGACACGCCCCCTCGTCGGGTGCTGTACCCGTGCACGAATGTTTCCGCCGGAATGACCTGCGACCTCTCCACTTCCGGCTGTCCCAGCAAGGAGGGAAGCGTTCTCAGGAAGCGCTTGATGGTGTCTTGCACCGTCGCCTGGTCCACGGCGTCCACGTTGAAGACAGAAGGAGCCCCGCTCTCCACCGCCCAGGTGTGAACAGGTGTAAACAGCTCGCGGCAGACGGCCGTCCAAAACGCCCTCCGCGACGCGCGACAACAGACGACTCGCACCTGGCTGATCTCTCTTGCATCGAGGTCCTGCTTGGCGGTGTAGAAGGCTTTGATGTCGTCGTGAGAGGAAATGACATGTGGAACAACAACGCTGGCGGAGGCGGCGTTGTGTGACGTCAGCCGCTCCAGCGTCTCGTTCGCGTCAGTGGCGGACGACGACAGAAGATAGAGACGAACTTGGTCGCAGTCTCCAAATTCTTCCTCCGTCACTCGAACAATGGTGTCCCACACGCGCTTGACCTCATCACGAGTGTCGAGAGGCGAACCGCTCTCAGGAGGGTACAGGTCCCACAGAATGGCCCCAAGTACTTTGATGGTCATTTTTTGTTATGAAAAGTCTGCAAGAAACAATGAAACAATCAGACAATAGTTCTATTTCCTAAACAATAATTGTGTGTGCTGCTGTTCATACGATTCCCAAAAATGTATTTTGGGAGATAAAGTAATGCACACATAAATTATTATGACATAGCATCAATTTGATGCAGCAACCTGTCAAAAAAGGACCTTAAAAGATTTTTAATTCTAATGTTATGCAACTTGGAACAAGCTGCGACTCCTCACAGAACAAAAAAATTATTTTCGGAAAACAAAATGGGATGATCTCTTCATTAGTACAGTGACCTGACTTCAATTTCTTGAACCGGCGCAGTTATCTTTAACCCCTGCCTGCTCGAGATTGAAAAGCTAGCACTTCAGTTCTCAAGATTCCCCAGACTGTTAAGAAGAAGAAAGAAGAAGTAGGTAACCTTAACAATTTTATTAGTTGTATTTCGTCAACATCGGATTACTCGCTTCCTGCTTCGCTAGAAGTAAACAAGTATCTCGGCCAAATAATCCAGGACTTCTAGGACCAAGTCACACCGCTAGTCCGAACTCGTGCAAGCGCCTGAACAAACCGGAGGTTTCTTACTGTTTGCACTGTAATAAGAGCTACTTTCTTTGCTCTAACCCACAGAACGTGCAGCAGTAATGCGGAAGCACTTTGCGCCTGGACTTTATACCATGAACGGGTCACGTGACTAAACGCTGATCATGTTCGACTTCCTCCGATAACTTTTTTTCCCCCTTGGAAAAGTACGACTGCACTAAGATTTGTTGAAGACGGGAACCACTTATGACATGTCGTTTATGTGCGGACGAAGGATAATTAGTCTGCTGAAGTGATAATCACACCGATCTTAGGACAAGTGTGCTGGATAAACGACAACTCGATCAAAGCATACGAGAGCGGCGTGAATTTTATCATTTTATCACGGACCACAGTATTTACAGTGTTTTACTGGGATAACTGATAACATGTATAAACGAAATATCTTAAATATCTTATGCCCCTAGAAAGATCAAAGTACTTGAATCTTTATCAAGTGCACCGCCTTTTCCTAGTTCAAAGAAGACAACAGGGTAGGACTGCCCCCGGAATCCTGCTACCTTCAGCTGTTGATAGAAACAGGAGAAGACGCTGAGAACGCCAGCTCGCGGCACGTGAGATAACGATACGCTGGGGCGATAAAGTGGAGGACATCAACACTAACAGTAACACCGTACAAATCCTGAGGAAAAAATGACAAATTTTCCTCGGCTGCGATGGTTTCAGGGAAAGTAACTTTAACCTTTCCGCCTGCGCTTATTTTTCGGATAGGAAATAACTGTCACCATCACCATCACTACCATTTTAACAATAGTAATAAAAATTATTACTACTATTTTTCAGGTCTTTTCACGAGTTTAAGTAATAACTAACAAACGCAGATCTTTAGTACGAAATGAAAATCCGTCAGAGAGTTGTGTGATGCGTCTAGTGTACGTGTTGGTGAAGAGGGAAGAAAGCGACCAACATGGTGCGGGATAAAATCGACTAGGCAAAACAAATGAAGAGAAATCGCTATCGGTGGAACACGCATGTAAAAATACAAATGCTGAGCTGCTCGTGTTCCTTTGTCTTTATAAGACCTTTCTAAAAAGTAGTCGTTCCATCCTCTGTCTTCAAAATAGAAATAAAGTGACTGACGAACAACCAAGTAAATTACACCCCAGTTCTTTTTTTAAGACAAAGTTAAACCAAGGGCTTTATTTTTTAAGCGAAAGATAAGAGGAGAGGGAGGAAACAGAATTCTGCTATTGCAGGTTGTCGACTGCACTTATAACAAGGCTGCCTCTAGTCTGACAAGGCAGCAATGTTAGTCCGACATGACCCCCCAAAAGACCCAACGTTTTGACAAAGCCACTGACGAACACAAATCAAATAATATGTTTCTGTCGAAAACATAATGTCGTTGCCGTATATATAATAATGTCTGTGTCTCATAGTAATATAATGATGTCTATGTCTTCTAGTAAAATACTTATATCTAATAGTTATTCAATAATGTATATTGGCTGTTGGTATTTAACGGCAAAAGCAGTTCAAGCTCTACAACCTCGATACATACAAGCAGTCACGATACAGGACAAGTGAGAAATGACGAATTTTGAATCCTTGACTCACGACCCACATTGATAACAAAACCTTTCGTAGATAAGGGCTCGTAATTTATGCATGTCATCATTGATAACAAAGTATACTTCTTTAGCTTGGTTTTTTTTAAAAATATCCGACATCGGTTCATGGATAGACCTTTTTTAATAACAAAAATTATCTAAAATCAATTCAGATTTCCTGTAGAAGAAAGTCTACATGCTTTTACTATATTCTAAAGATTTCCAGAGCTGCACAACATTCAAACAATACAAAATAATAAAACACGATAAATTTTGTTAGCAGGAACTCTATCACAATTTAAAAGATACATAGAAGCAATTTTCAAGAGAGAAGATAGTGTGTAAACGTTTGTCTACAAAAGGAAAAGTTTTCAAAATATCCAAACGTTCATAGAGCATACAATTTATTTTTCTTACCGTCTCGTATGAATGCAATCCGCCTATCTAGGAGACTAACGTGACTGTCGACGTCGGAGACTGCCAACCCTATTTAACTACCCACGACCCACCCACCCACAGCTGATTAAGACCGTTCGGAGCGTGGACGGAAAAGGGTTGGAAACGGGGAGAGTTTTGTGGGTGGCTAAGGGAAGGGGGACAACAAACACAGTAAGACCGCAGCGTAAATGAATCGCGAAATGTCTGTACAATCACTGCGGTAGCCTATGGCAATCACGCATACGCACCGACCAATGAAAGTGCAGAGAAAAGTGGTTTGCCGGAAGGTCCCTGACGTCACTCAGCATATGATAGGTGTTTGTCCGAATCCGGCCTGCGTCACGCGTCTCGTCCCCTCAGGGTATCAACTTGTGTTAGTACGTGTGTACAAGGAATGTGAGGGACAGGGTGTGGGGGATGTGGGGGGGTGTGGCTCTACCTCAAGATGTCACAACAGAAGATACGTGACTGGAACATGAAGCCATCTCGCCAACTAGTTGACAAGATATTAGAGCACACAATGCCATCTAACACCATAGCTGACACAAAATGATTTGCTTCACCGACTTTCTAAGTACAGCAATTGAGGCAACGCTCTTATGCTAGTATTTAAAGGACTACAAAAGCTCATCGTGGACAAGTCGGTAATGAAGATCAATAGGACACTGAGCAACTAGTTAAGGACAAGAAACTGTCATTTCGCCCGATTTGAGGTTGGAGTTAAACTCTGCATATACAGATTTTGTGAAATGGCTTATTAAACGGAGTTAATTTCGATTTTTGAAAAAAACAAAAAACCCACCAAGACTATTAGGCCTTTAACACAGAGAAGAATGCCATGAAAAATAACGACGTGAACAGTCAGCGTACTTCCCGGACAAAAGTGTTGCCCTCCACGTGATGAATATTTTTTTTGTTGTTAACAGAGGGTTTCCGGGATCATAATAGCCGTTCCCGGAACAGACACCGACGAGACGTCAGTGTGTAGGGACAACAATAGCAGCAGGCAACATGTCATCTCAACCCCAACATTAACATACCATCGGCTGTCACTTTAGTTCTGAACCTCTGTGTCGTCTTCTTCATTTTTTAATTTATTTGGGGTTTTTTATGTTTATTCCTTGTGTATGTGTGTGTGTGAGAGAGAGAGGGGGACGTGGGTAAGCAAAAGTGTGTTTGTGTGTGGTCTGTCTGTGTGAGAATGAGAGAAAGAATGAAAGAAAGAAGCGCGTAGGGTTAAGAGAGAGTGTGTTAGAAACTGGGGAGGGGAAGGGGCTCTGTGTATGTTTTGTGTGTGTGTGTGTTGGTTACTTCAAAAAAGAATTAGACAGGTTTGAAGTACTGAGAAACATAAAACTTTAAAAAATACTGTACTTTTAAAAAGAATTGATCAACTATTCGTCTTGCCTACCACGACAACAAAACGCCCCCACTATTTTCTGTCGTGCCCTAATGCTAACCATGACTGGGATCGGGAAACTCCGCGCCACAAAGTTTTTTTTTCCCTTCTAGATCCTGGGTCAATTACCATTCGTGATAGCTGATAAACTTCAACCCGGGCAACAACCATTTTCCTTACACCAGTCGCAACTTCAAGCACATCTTCGCTCCTGGCCAAGCTTCTCGATGAGCTTATGGTCTTCCAAACAACGCACTCAAATGATGCGGGCAATCAGATGACATCGAACAGCAAATATCGAGCTGCTGATTACAGATGCGAGGATCCGTGCTGAGTACACTACTACATTACAATACAGAGACAAAACTACACCTGTACGTTAGTCATTCGCTAACTACTCGTTCCTGTGTTGCAACCTAAATGATTTTGTTACTTTCCCTTTTAAATAGACATGACAAAATGACAAACATTTTAACTGTTATATTTTAACCTAGTTTATTTTAAAATATTCATCTCTCACTCTTTCTCACACACAACGCACATGCTTACTCATTCCTCAAAGTGTAAACTATTTTCAATATCAACCTTTCTTTTACAGTTTCGCCCTTTATGCATTGTTGACCCCCAACAGACGCACACACTACAGACCGTCAATGCTCAGCTGTTGTATATCTAGTCACTCGTAGAAAACCTGAGTTCCAGAGTTCATGGCTAACCTCGAATATTCAACAGCAAGAACTAATCCACAATCGTTACTATTTTTGCGTGTCATGGTTCTAAGAAAAACTGGTTAACTGCTTAAAACTGGTTAAATAAAAGCAAACAAAATAAAACAGACCTCTATCATCTCTTTGTGTACGAAGCTGCTCTCAGATGCGTTGAACGACTCGTTCTGAGAGGATGAGTCTCTACTTCATCTGCAGCAAGGGATGCTCCGCCAAATGACAGGATAAGCGGCGTGACGCAGATGCAGCGAGCACTTGAAGACACCAAAAGAGGATACAACAACTGCGACCTCACCACAGAAACTGATAATGGACACCTAGATAACTCCGAGAACTGCACTTGTTCATTTGCACTAGAGGACGAACTTCGTGCACAGGAGATAATAGTCTGCTAACCCAACTCCACAAACACGTGATAGCTAATTAATAAGCCGCAGTCGACGTTGATTATTGTCATGTGGTAACCTTAATGGGGAAGTAACAATCCGATTAGAGTCTCGGGTGGCTTATTGACAAGCCTGAGGACCTGAGATGAGGTCAAAGCAATGCACTTTGTAGTGTCGGGCTTAGAGGACATTCTGTACTGCATGGTGCGGGTGGACTTGAGCCCTCCACGTCATCTGCTTTCTAGTCACCACAGGTTGCTGTACATAGAAATTCGCGAACCTTTCACAAAACCAAGGAAAGTCTTTGAAAAAGAAGCAGCCCGGAACACCTCCACGTACGTAAAATCTCAATACACACTGGTATGTACGTGAAGAATGGGGCGTGGCACACACACACACACTTCCCCTATCTACCCACCTGTCAAACACGGATCCCGACTTGACAGCGACCTGGGACATGTAATGTGTCTACCGCCACGTCTGAATGGCTTCACTTCTCTGATAACGTGCCTAACGTACCGAGCTATGACGTAGGGCTCTCCGTCATCAGATTGGTTATAACTGACAGCTGAAAGGCTACAAATGCGTTAGCGCCAGTTTAGGATTTTGGTCACAAATCAACCAATATATATATTAAAATATATTACAAAACAAACAAACAAAAGCCAGCAAATAGTTCTCAAGATTTTGTTAAACTAAAGAAGTGGCAGCAGTAACAACAAAAGGAGCCGATACCGCAAAGTCACAGCTCAGGTTCATGCAGTGGTACGGAGGAAGGCTGGAGGGGGTGAGTGACGGAGGGGAGAGAGATGGCATATCTTTTATTGCCTCAAGCACAGTGATTACAGCAAGGGTGCTAAAACCTATGCAGTATGGCTCTCACATCATGATCATGAGATCTGCGAGAAAAGATGATAGTTTTTCAATCGCGAAAAAGCAAATAAGTGTAACAATATATGAGAGAAAAATTTTGAAAAAAGAGATACATCGTGACTGTTCATAGTTTTTCTTTACATAAACTATTTTATTTTCAGTATAATTCAACAATTGCTTTGATAGTACAAGCTAAATGTTTAGAAATTTTTTCATGCTTTTTATAAAATGTATTAATCATTAGATTTCATAATGAAGATTTGCCATGCATTATCATATATTTTATGCCGTAATAAATTTTATTACCAGCAAAGTCGTTTTTGAGTATTTTAGTCAGTCATCCCTTGACCAGCACCTGTTATTGGGGGAACACATGGATAGACGTGGTAGCTCCCTTATTTTGAGTGATAGCTAGCAGCTCCCTTATAGGACGTCTACTCCAGTCTTTGATATCCATAAGCCAGTTCTTCCTCTGACCATTGTGGCAACGGCTACCCTTTAAGGTGCTTTGAAGGATAGTCTTCAACAAGGTCAAGCTGTCATGCTGAGTTAAAAGAAGTCTATTTTGTTCCCGACGGCTCCCCTGTATACAGTGTTCCACACTCAAAATTTCCTGCCTGCTTACAGCATGTATATGATGTATATTCTATGCATGAAGTCACAAAGGCAGTTGTCTGAAAGCAGCTGTCTAGTGATGTCCTGTACTGATCTGTGTCATTTGTTTATTCTGCTCAGGTTCTCTAAAAGTGTGTTAGTCCTACAAGGCATTCTCAGACAAATATTGTCAAATAAGGCAATATATCTGGTAAACTTTTTTTTTAAACATGAAATGTAAAAATTCGCCAAATATAGTCACCCACTTGACAATACATGACTAGTTAACAAAGCACTTGAAGGTTTGCAGACTTAATTTGCATGCCTCAGCATCTTAGGCATTGCAATCTGACAAAAAAACAGAGAAGAGCATATGACAGTAGCTACATTAAGTATTCAAGTAATATAAATGGGGCAGAAACAAACTCGGCTATACAAATAGGTGGCAGACAAATTAGACCAAGTCTTTAAATACTTCCTGACAAGACAGAAAAATGTACAAACTTCACATAAAAGGGAAAAATGAGCCAAATCGCAAGTGATGTTTAATCCGCCTTTATGAATGTCAAGTAACTTGGATTTCAAGTTAAAAGAATAATATATGAACAACATCCCAAAAGTATTCAGAGCCATCTCAAAATTATTAAAATAACATTAATCAGAATAAAGTAGAAAGTGACCATACACTTATAAATCCTGCTGTCAGAGATAGCTTCCAACCACTTATAGCTATATAATGTGTGTGTGGTGGGGATGGGGTGTTAGAGAAAAAGAAGTGATAGTGATCAGGAAATAAAGATGCAAATGCTACAAACATATTGCTAGAAGACATAAAACTGATAAAGTTTTTCGAAAGTTCACAAGCTCCAAAAATCTCTAATGAACACTGCTGTCCCAGTATTCAGAAGATCTTACCACAAAATGCTCAATGTAGGCTAAAGCGTACAGGTTCTCTATAAGTTTACAATATTTATATATTCCAGCTCATGAACTGTAATCATCTTTTGCATATGTTGTATGCTTACCTCTGTTGTTATAATCTTCTAAAAGGGAAGGAAGCAAACTTTTTCTGATAAAAGGTCCTATTTTGACAAAAACAAGCTATTTATGTTACACTTCCCACACTTCCATTTTCTCATCCCATTCGACACATACCAGCATATACTATTACAGCACCACCATGTGATGAAAATTTGAACAAAATTATAGTTTCAAATTAAACAATTCTGGAAATAAAACTCTGGGACATCAAAGAAGACAAGGGAAAAAATAGAACCATCCTCTTTATAACTACAGAAAAACTTGAAGTCTGACTGGCATGATGCCTGAAACGCAAAAGAGTTTCTTAAAATTTTTATCTGACAATGACATGCAAACCATCAAAAGTACTTTAAGACCTACATACCATGCTTAAATGTTTATGAACATTTGTCACTGATTTCTGATGTAAGACGTCTCATCACTTCTTCCTTAGAGAGTGATCCTATTATCCTCACACTTTTACTCCTTGATTTTGACCCCTGAAAAATTTTGTAAAAGCTATAATCAAAGTGACAATGAGACATCAAAACCAAAAGATAACAATTATTGAGAAATTCTGAAACAGAAAGCCTAACTCTGGAGTGTGAAGATCAAATTCAAGTAAATATTCAAATATAGCTACCCATCCATACTTTTTGCACATTTTATATAGTGGCTTGCCCAATTTAAAAGGTTTAAAAAGATACCACTGATGCCTTGTGGTGATAAGCTTGCATGCAGAAATAATACAATAAAATTAAACAGATGCCACATGCAGAGAAAGAACAGCATGCCCAATATGAGAGCTGAACCCAGGACAGCAAACCCTCACCGTATTAGTGACAGGAACTAACTGTTGTGCCACCAGACCACCCCCAAGACTGTATAGAACCCATGCACATGACCCTGAAAGGCATGTACCTTCAAGCCTTGGAAAGTCATTGAGGTGTTCACCCCCCACCCCACCCCTCCAACTTTGATTCAACACTGATGTGGCTGTTGCAAGGTCCTGTGTTGGGTCTCTGCTTTCAGCAGGCAATATCACCGCTGGTGATCCTAGAGTGGACCATAAAATTCGATGCAGTTGGAGAACCCTGTACACTGGGTGGTAACCTCACTTTTCTGGGTGTCTAAATGTTGCTCGTGTATAAATGCTGAATTTACTTGACTGTTTGACTGAAAAACTATTAGGTTGAAAATAAGGGTGCACATAATTTTTATTTATCCTGTTGAGGGTCAAAATTTGGTTTTGTTATTGTGTATTTTTCTGTCATTTGTGTTTCATTCTTGATTGTGTTCATCTTTTCCGTCTAAACTTTCACACAAAGTGTTTGATATATGTTTCCAATGTGATTTGAAGGTAGATAGGAGTTGAAGACTGTTAAAAGAGCATGTTTCATGTTGTCCTTTCCTTAGTCCTTTATCCAGGAAACTATTATATGACATCTTGGACAACCAACACAGCCACTGTTTTGTTGTTGCTGAAAGAATGTGCATATGTCCTGATTGAGTGTAATTTAGTGACACCCCTCCATGAAACACTCCAAAAACCATAGGATGCTTATCCAACAAACCTTGTCCAAAGAAATTTCAGACTTCCTCAGGTCAAGGACTGAAGCTAAGTATTTTAAGAGCTCAGTATTTGCTTCACCATCAACAGGAGGAGCAGCAATCTGCACACCCACGCCATCACTACTAACATCTGGAGACAAAAGAAAGGGTGCTGTTAGCGAGAATATATTAACTTTGTACATGTAATATTAAATTTTTTTAAATTGTAATATTTAATCTTCTCAGCTTGTATTGCAAAGTTGTTTTTTTTTTAAATTTAATTCTATATCTGTGCACACTGGAATGTAACTTTGCTATTACTTGTGCATAAATACTTGTTCACAGTTGATCGTGCATGTAAACAGTGTAAAAATCACATACAAAGATTCAACTGTGAGCAAGCATACATTTGTAAACAATGGTTATATATGATTCCTACTTGGCAATTCGATATTTTTTTTTAAAAAAAGATAAATGTGTATTGACACATTCTCTCTCTCTCCCATCTCAAGCAATTGCACTCCCTGAACTGCTTTTGACGCCATCTATCTAAACACTTTCAAGACATATAGATGAGGCCTCTAGAGATTCCTCCTAACTCCAGTTGACCTTGTAAATATATATTCTTAACCATCACCTTGTAAATGTCCACCCTTCTTTATGTTTACTACAATTTTTTCTATAATGTTTAATTACTTCATTTATGTAGTTAATTTCCTTCCCTGTAAAGGGCGAGGGCTAAATGGAAAAAAGCCCAGTTGCTTATTTTACCCCTCATAAATATAGAATTGTCATTGTCTCTCACTCACAACCAAAAAAAAAAAAAAAAAAAAAGAAAAAAGCAAATATAAAAAGGCTGAATCAAAGAATTAACATTTTGGGTCTAATTTGTAACTAATCATCGTGTGACTTTTAGTCTGTCTGATAATGCAAAAGTTGTCGAGTTACCACACCTGTTACTGAATTGTGTTTGGCTCCTGGTTTGGCGACAATCTTGATGGTGATAGTGTTATCCGCATTTTGATGTACAGGACATTCATCCTCAGCAGCTGCTACCATACTGTGGGTTTTGGCATTTGCTTTTTCATCTCCACCCTATCCAAATAAACCATTTTTTTAATGGCCAGGGCAAGATAATGTATATGTCCATCAGACATAAACAAGAACTGCATTCAAGAACCAGAGCCAAAAGGGCAATAGGTGTTGCAAACACATTAAATGTGACATTTAAAAACACAGAATTGGTTTTTGAAGCTTTAAGACTTATTGAAACACAGTTGCCAGATTTGTTAGATTTGTATGGTTTTAATCTGGCCAGAACCATTGTAGTCTGTTTCTATCCAGCTTTTGCTCCCTCAAAAACTGGTATACCACCTAGTTCATCAAAATTAAAAAAAGAATAAAAGGAAACAGTGTATTTTCTGCAATTAAAATGTCTTCTCATTATGCATAAATATGTCTTATAAATAACGCAGGAGGAGGCAATGTGTGCTTTTGACTTCTGATCACATTCACATCATTGTCTGATAGCCACCACATTTGACAGCAACTAGTCCATTATTATGAAGGACACATGCTATGTTTGGTAGCTTTGGAGCATGTTTACTTTTGAGGGTTTTTTTTTTTTTTTTAACTTGCATTCTAAGATGTTACCATTGAGTAGGGATGAAACAATGGTATACAGAAAAAATTGCAACATATTCATACAATGTTGAGCAAATATAGACAACATTGTAGTGTGAGATGGCATCCATCCCTCTCTCTCACATGGTTAGCACCTGTCATCAACACAGCGAGGACTAGCTGTCCTTGGTTCAGATCTTGTCTCAGGGTACACTTCTCTTTCTCTGCATGTAGCACCTATTTACAGGGCTGGCTGCTTTGCTGTAATATTGCCTTCATCTCTGGCTCGGTATACAGCACCAATTCCAATTCCCTCCCTCCAAAACACACACACACACCTGAACTGAATGACAGAAAACAACCTCAAACTGAACCATGACAAGACTGAAGCATTGAACATTAGCACCTTTCCACTTTGTCTTCCTCCACTGTCTGATTGTCTGGTACCACAATCTCTTTATTGTTTAGCGTTAAAAGTCTTAGTGTCATTCTGGACTCTACCCTTTCCACACAGCCCCACTTCTCCTTTTTGGTAAAAGCTCTTTTTACAAAGCTCTAGTACTTCTCTGCTACCTAATGCTATCACAGTACCAATATCACCATCAAGCCAATTGTCTTTCTTTTCTCATGCCTGGATTACTGCAACTCCCTTTTTTTTTCTGGCCTCCTTGTCCCCACATTCCACATCCTTCAAGGTGTTCAGAATGCTGCTGTCCCTCTGATGCTCTGGTCATAAGACTGATTACATCAACTCCCTGCTGTGCTTACTTCACTGGCTTCTCATCACTTGTATCTTTACTACTAACTGTGAGTGTTAAATGTCTGTATGAGTATGTATGCCTGCCCTTGTGAGCGAAGAAAAATTTCTGTCCTGGGTCTCCTCGACAAACAATAAAGTCTGATTTGATTTGATTTGATTTGATCACCAACCACATTACACTTCATTCAGCAGCTGATACACTCACCTCTTTAAAAGGACTTTTAAACACTCCTCCACACCTTGAACTGTTTTCATGGGATCAGGGCTCATTATAAGTCTCTCTCTCTCACTCACACACACACATTCTCTGAGCAGGATGGTAGAAAGATGAGGAAATGAAAGTGAACAAGAAATTAAGTTGCACAGATATATATATAGAGAGAAAGCAAGACAGAGGGATGGGGGAGTGACAGAGTTGATAGAAAAGTCACTAGTGATTTCCCCCCGAAGACCACATCTATGATTAGCTGGCTGGTGGGGGATGATCAGCCTACATTAAAACATCACCATCCACCTAGATGGTAGAAAAAGAACTTAAACTCAATGGTGATAAAAGGCAAACTCTCTTATGCTTGAGAAGAAATCAATCTTCGCTGGTCAGTCTGCCCAAGCACATAAGGTGGGTGAAACAAGCATCACCTTTATGTCATCCGTCAAGAATCTGATGATCCTTGATAAATTACAGTTGTCAGTCATATGTCACATTAGCATGCTACCAACACTTGTCTGCATGTTTCTTTCTTGGCTTGAATACTGCAACTCCTTGCTTGGGGGCTGCTAATCATACCTCATTCATAAACTCCATGAAGTACAGAACTATATAGCTAAGAAATGGAACCATGTCAATCCTCTCCTTTGTTTTCTGCACTGGCTACCCATCCATTCTCGCATCCAGTCCAAACTCTTTTGATTTCTTTGCAGGCTCCTGCCCTCACTATTTCCCTTATATTCTCTTACCCTATATCCCAGCCAGAAAACTACACTCTTTACCTGATGACCTAACTATTCTTGTCACCAGAACAACATATGGTCACAGGACTTTTAATTATTGTGCAGCAAAACAATGGAACTCTCTCCCCTCTCTCCCTTACATACTCGCCACCTATCCACCATTGAATCATTTAAAAATGCACTGAAAAGACACCTCTTCCTTGAGCTAACACGTACAGTCCACACAATGGTAGTCCTCGTTCAACCCCCCCCACACACACACCTCCTTTTTCTGTTTATTGTTCCTTCCCTACTTGTCTTCCTCTGCAGAATCCCGATACTTTCAGTTCTTGTTGCTTGGTTCCTCTTTTCGTTTTCTATATTTGTCTTTTGACAGTCGTCATCATCACTGCTGTTTATCCTTCCATCATTCATATGCTGTTTATTCCTCCATCCTTTGCATGCTATTCATGTCTCGTTCTTGTCTCAAGCACTAGGAGCACACGACTTACTAGTGAATGTGTGTGTGTATATCTTGTATTTATTATTCTTCTAACCTCCCTCACTACTAGAATCACTGTATCCCCAATGTGAATGGTGAATGTTAGCTGACAGTCTGCTACATTATGGAACATCAATAGTACAAATACTTCTCTATTTCACTACACATACAGGTACACAATTTAAAACTAATTTGAAATAAACTCTAAATAAACTAAAACAGTGAAAATTCGATTTTGTATGTACAATACTTACTTTCACTCTCTTCTTCGGCATGTCCTTATTTTGGTGACTGTACAAACAGAGAAAGGAGAGATCAGTGGGTATGCTACCATGAGGCACTCTTTTTACCTTAGTAAAGGCTACATTTGCTGTTCGAAAAAACAAAGACAACATAACAGTTTGGTGCTGTAACCACCATCAGTTTGTGTTGTGATTCTGTGACGAAAATAGATCCGTGCGGTGATGTGCAACATGAAAATAAATATTTAAGAAGTATTTAATATCATAATGCTGCTTAAAATAATGTGTTAAAACTTTTTATTATAACTGTGTGTTTTATTTGAATAATTAAAAATTACGACAATTTTGTTTTCTGCGAACATATCAACATGGCAGCGTCCTTGGTCCCACACATCCGAAGAGCAAGGTACAGTCGACTCGACGGAAAATCCATGTCAGCATGTATGAGCCATCAGCTTGCTCATCAAAAACAGACATCCTTAATAATAGTTTGTTGTTCCCAAGGTTTATAAATGTTATGAATATGTCACAAGTTTATCATAAACCTTTATCCAGTTTATACAATGATGAACGTTGAAATAATGAACGATCGCTGACCGTTACGACGTCGAAGGAATGGACGTCAGTATCTCAGGCAGAAAACGAGTGGATAGCTAATAGTCGCATATGTAATCTGAAGAAAAAAATGATATCCAATCTGTTGTAAAGGTGTTTATTGGTGAAAGCATTCAGTTATTTACCCATTTCATGATTTCAGTAAAATGTTTAGGAGTCGTCGGAAACAATTCTCGAAAACATCAATCTCCAGTGCAGGGTTAGGTGTCAGGGTCCAGATTCCCAGCCATACAGTTTAGTACTTTGAGCTGTTATCTGAACAATTTTGGTTCAGACCTCTCTGTTATTGATTTTTCATAGTTGATAAAATAGCTGTGTGCGCCATATAGCCGACCTACAGACCATATGTTTTATTCCTATTCTGTCTTAGTTCAGTATTGTCAGTTTTCATATAGGTTAAGATGCTAGTCAGAATTTGTGATTCCAGTTATAAATCATAGTGGGTACTTGTATGAGCATTCATACTTTTCTGTGCACGTTATGTTACAGAGTTAGCTCAGTACTTAATCGGGACGTTAAGCAATTTGGAAAACAACATCTCTTTGATGAACAAGAGGAGACTTGTTGGAATTCTGACCAGGTGAGTAAGAATTTTTTTTAAACTTCAAATTCACTGCTGTGTATAGAAAAGGGAGTGTTAATTTGTTTTATGTAATTGTTGTAACCTATAAAAATTAAACATATTTTAATAATTTTTTTCTTCATTTCTTTCATTCCCCATTTTGTTAGCAAAATATAACACAAAACTTCTTGGATAATTTTTTTTCTTTGACAGGGATCACCACAGTTTATTCAGGTAAACTTGGATCAACCAGCTCAAGTAACTGAGGTCCAGATCCAGTTTCAGGGCGGTTTTGTAGGAAAGGAGTGCCAGCTTGAAGTTAAAAATACTGTTGACAACAAATCTAAGATCTGCAATTTCTACCCCAATGATATCAACTCTTTGCAAATATCCTTGATGTATTTGATGTAATTAGATGAAAGAACTACCATCTGCTCTTATTATACAATCATAAGCACATCACTATGCATGTATAAAGGTAGCACCATAATATCACAAAAGTCCACTGATCTCCAGATTCACATAAGGTTCCTTCTCTTCCATTGTGGTAACCTTTGATATATAAACATTTATGTACATTTTTACATGAGGGTTTTTGATCTCCTCCTGTGAAGGTGATGTTTGCTAGAGAGATTTTAAGAAAGGAGAGAGGTTATTCACTCAGATTTGGGAAAATGATCTGTGTCATTTGAAAACAAAAATTTTTGCATTCTTGTAGACCAGGGGTGGGGAACCTTTCAAGGGCCATTTTGATATCAATAACATCATTCGCAGGCCATACAAAATGATCTATTTAAATATTAGTTTGCTGTACTTTCACCCCAGTGTGTTAACACTTTTGCCTGCCTGGCACTGCTGTCTTCTGAGTCACCACAATCGATCTTTTCGTAATTAGGTGTGTGAAAAATGTGCTCTACTTCTATGAAAAGCATAGTGAGACAACTGCTTGGAGTCTGTAAAATATGCCAAAAAGAAACATACCTGTCTGTCCCGTCATGTACACTTTTGTGTCCTGGTAATCGCATGATGGATGTTCCTTTCTTGTCCCTCAACATTTTCGTTATTATTGACTGAATATACATTTATGCTGCTATGAGAAAAGCTTATAGATTTACTGAAATCTGCAGTTGCCTTGGTGGGCTAGATCAAAAGATTTTGCAGGCCTAGTTGTTGAATATAGCTGTGTGACTGAGCATCTGGTTATATGATGAAAAACTGTTTATCTCCCCCTGGCATCTGAGGTGGTGTTTGAGGAGGGCTTTGGCTTTGTTTAGGAGCTTGCCTGCTTTGGTTGCTGCAGACAGCTGCCAGATGTGGCGAGTTTGTCTGCCTCTTTATTTTCTGACAAGCCTTAGTGTACAGGGGTCCACTGGATAGCCACTTTCATGCACTGAGAGAAAATAAGCTCTGGATGATGGATCTGCATTCAGTCAGGAAGACAATATGACAGGGTGGGGTGTGCTTCAATGCTGACAAGTCTGGCAGCTTCCTGCAGAGCATTAAGCTCAGCTCAGTTGTTGGAATGACAACACCCAAGTTTTCAAAAGCAAAATTAGCAACACATTTCAATATGAGAAAATTATTTTTGTGATGTGAATTGGACTTAAATTCCTTAACTTTACCACAGATTTCCTGTTGACTGCTTGCCTGTTGCAGACAACCTCAAAATAGTGTTCAACACAAGTACAGATTTATTTGGTCGTGTTATAGTCTATAAGTTGGATGTCATTGGAACATTGATGTGACATAAATTATTTTTTCAACTTCTCAGTGTGCTGGCTATTATTTTTGTGGAAGCTTGGCTGTCTTTCAAAGATGTTTTACTTTTTCATTCTTAATTTTTTTTAAAGTGTTAGTAGAATGTAGTGATTGTAAAAACTATATTATGCTTGTCTTCCAATGTTTTTATTTACTTCTTAAAGTCTTGAAATTCAGGTATAAAGAACTACTTCATGAAGTACTGTTTGATCAACCTTTAAAGGTCAAATCTTTAGCTTTAGAGTAAGATTCTTCTCTCTGATGTTCAAAGTTGTCGCTATGTCTTGAATGATCTATAGTAGTAGTAGGAACTGGCTATCATTTACCTAGGCCTCACAGTCTGTTTAACATCCCCACTTAAATTCACTTGATTATTGTCTGCTGTAAGTTTTAAGCAGATTACAATATACAATGTAAACCATCAAAACTGTAAAATGGTTCTACAAATTTTGGACTGTTATAATAATAATAAAAGCACAATTTGTAAAGCACATACCCACACTCCTAAGGAACATGCTCTTAGCGCTTAAGAACAAGAACGAAACATGGACTGCATACAAGGGACAGGAAAACAAATAGCATATGAACTACAAAAGAATCAACAGCCATACTGAACGAAGAATAAAATCCAATACAGAAAAAAATATAGGACCCAAATAACAAGAACAAGAGCTGAGAGTAATACGATATTGCAAAAGTGCGTGAAAAAGGACTAGCATTATGGGAAAGGTTATTAGGAGTAATGTTTATGGAAGAGGTGCGTTTTCAGTGCACGTGTTAGAGGATTCAATAGTGGGTAGGTGGCGGATGTGGAAAGGGAGAGAGTTCCATTGCTTTGCTGCACAATAACTAAAAATCCTGTGGCCATATGTTGTTTTGGTGACAGGAAGAGTAAAAAGTTCATCAGACAAGGAGCAAAGTTATCTAGCTGGGACATATGGGAAAAGCAGTTCAGAGAAATAATCAGGGCAGGTGCCAGCAAAGAAATTAAAACAGCACGGACAGTTTGTACTGGATGCGAGAACGGATGGGAAGCCAGTGCAGAAAACGGAGAGGGGTGGAGTGGTCCCGTTTCCTAGCTCTAAGCACCAGACGTGCAGCAGAGTTCTGTACTTTCTGGAGTTTGTGAAGAAGGTATTCAGGGCAGCCAGCAAGCAAGGAGTTGCAGTAATCAAGTCTGGATAAAACAAATGCAGACAACAGTGTTGATACCGCGCATAGACAGAATGTGACAAATGGCGCTGATCTTGCGTAGTTCAAAATAGGCAGACTGACAGACAGCTGTGTGACTTGTTTAGCCGGTCATGTCTGCAGTGACAATGAATCCCAGATTCCTGATGAAGGACGCAAAGGTGATGCTGGTTTCGCTCTCCTTGATGTGACTTGGTGAGCAAACGAGGAAAGATGGATTTCTTCTCGAACATAGGAGGGCTTCCATTTTATCATCATTGAGTTTAAGTTTGTTTGACACCATCCAATCTTTGACTTCATTAATACAGACTTATATATAGATTCCTTGAAGCTATTCAGATTTGTTGCATATTTGAAGTTGATTGGCAATGAGTTCCAGTTTGCAGCAACGCTCTTTGTGAAAAGTAACAATGTATGATGGATACTTTTTCATCTGAATTTCTAATAACGTTAGTTTGTGGTGGTGAGAAAAAAATACATGCATATCAATGTACTCATTCATGCAGGGATATACAGAGTTTTAAAAATAAGTGTAGATCAGCCTCTCAGCAAATTCCTGTAAAATTTATATGCACAATGCAGGAGAGTAATTGGCAGTGTTGGGAAGGGTTTTTATTAATACTGGAAGAGTTTTTCTTTTATGTTTGTTTCTTTTTCGTGACCCGAAGATTCATCTTATAAAGAATTTTTTATTTTCGAAGTTAATAATGATACCACACAAAGATTTAAAACAAATTATGCTAGGCATTTATTAAATGTTAATCAGAATTTAATATAGAAAAGTGATTTTGCGTCTCACATTAAAGATGCAAGCAGTTATGAACATAAACGCACGTCCGTGGTGAAAAAATGTGTCACAAAGTCGAGCTAAAACAACAGTTAATTATTATAATAGTGGTATACTATTTTTTTTTTTCAAACTGACAACATTAGGAATTTTAAAACACTGAAGCAAACATATATCAGTCCACAGCAGAGACGTTATAGCTTTAACGTCTCTGTCCACAGAGAGGCGGAGACAGCTGGCATGACATGGTCCCAACTGGAAAGGGATGCCCAGTACCGGGTCCGAAGGCGGGGTGTGGTTGCAGCCCTATGCTCCACTAGGGGCGAATACGAACAAGAAGAATCAAACGTTATGGATTATTATTAAGGATAAATCTTCTGTTGCTGAGTGTCACAAAAACGAAAGTTGGTAGCAACAAAGAATAGCGTCCCTTGGCATGACCCGTGCGCATGTAAAAATGTAAACTTCCTGTTTTGGAAATAGCATGTCGAAGATGGTTGAGGTAATACCGAACTATATCATAAGAAACAAACGTTCGTCTTGTGCCGTATCTTTAGTTCTAATCTTCATTACTGGTTTTGCTGTTTCTTTCCCCAAATTATTGTTTCTTTTTTTTCTTTTGGCTGGCTTGAGAGCTTATGCGTTTCTTGTTATTTTTAGCTTCAGAAATCTTTCAGTTGGTGCATCTCTTTTCTACATTACATTTAAAAATGGATTGTTATTTTATTACGGTGTTAATTTAGACTTGAACATCTTTTTCAACAAATAATAGCCCTCGTTTTATTTGAGTTAGAAATGTATTTGTTGTGTATGTTAACAAAAGAGTAAAGCCTCTTACTTTGCTACAATATTCATTGACATCATTGTTAATGCATTATCTACTCTTAACTTACTGCATGTTATCAACAATTCTGTAATTAAATTATTAAGTTTATCTTTAAATCAGAAGGGAGATGAAGACCAGTAAAAAAAACTTTACAAAAAAGAAACCAACCAAACAAAAAACTGGTTAGAAAATCAAATGAATCGGATAACAACTTAAAGTTTTAAAAGTTCTTTAAAGCAAGCTTTCATATACAATAGCTTTTTCTGTCGGGTGTTTATGTAAAGTTCATTTGAGTGCATGAGCAAGTGTAACATAAAACAAAATTGAAAGGTATTTTGAATGCAGAGAGTTTTTGACAATATAGCATACTGAATCTATGTCAGTGTTTTGTTTCTTTTTGTGCTGAGAGTATATGTTCAATCTGTTGTGAAGTATTTCCAGTGATGATTGCCTACATGATGTTATCATTGACCATCTCCTCATCTGATAAGCATATCTTTTCTGAAGATTTCTATTAATGTGTCCTTGATGTTTGATTTTCAGTGATCTTCCATTTCTTAATTTCATACAGCTCAGTATTTGTTTTCTTTGTCATCATTGACTTATTATTGGGATTTGTAGCACACTAAGCTACAAACTTTTATTATTAGAAGTAATAAAATATTGGAACATAGAAAGGTTAAGACCTACCTTTTGCAGTGTAAGCAAGATAAAAACTAATAATGCTTCTTTATTTGCTACTTCTATTTACAACAGAACTTTTCCTTTGTTGGGAGCTCTCAGAATTAATGATCTAAACAAAATATAGCCACACCTCACATACCCATACAGTTACACACACACACAGAGTCATGATTATTGGGGCACACATTCACCAACACACTAGATACATTGGTTAGTTCTGTTCAAGAGGGCTATGGCAGTTGGTATAAAGGACTTGGCAAAATCACTCTTTTTGGCAACCAGTTGTTTCCATTTATGGCTAGAGGGTAGCATTTGGAAATGGTGGGTAAGAGGGGTATGTGATGATGCACACAGCTTTTAACCTCACAGCCCTGGTGTGACAAGCCAGTGATCTTAACTACTCTCATCAAACAATCCTTATCTTTAATAAACAGAGCACTGACATATTAAATGTGAGAGTGCTTTTGATCAGGCTGTAATATAGTTATTCAAGTACAAGGCCATAGACACCAAAATTACTCAATTGCCTTAGCAAGAACTGATATACATTCCTGGAAATGATATTAGTGTTTTACTGGAAAAATTTTCATCTAGCACTGTGCAAAGGTATCTAAAATTTTGCATCTGTTTTACTGTCTCACTACCAGTAACCAAAGACGTATAGATAGGTTGATGTTTCCTTCTAGAAGGAGTCTGTCATTTAATATCAGTGTTGAAATGCACAAGCTTTTCAGTTGTTGGACAATTCTTGTGACATAGCTTCTAAGAACATTGTGCACTTAAGGATTTATCCCAAGCAAAAGTTGAAAAAAAAACCTAGTTTTTTCCCTCAAGGTATGGGAAAATTTGTATCTTGAGCTAGTCATTTTAGAATATTGCATTTAGATGGATCCTTAATTGTTATTTAAATTAGAAGTAACCTGCTCTTCCTTTATGATACGTCGTGGTGAAACAGAAGGAAGCAAGGGGAACTAGTGGGTATTCATCATCTGAGAGAACATTATTTAGAAAGGGATTACATTTAGGATAAAAAGAATTTTGAGAAAAAACATTTTCTGAACAGTGCTCTACCAAATGTGATTTTAAAAAATACTATGTGTAATAGTCCGTGGTGTGCTGGAGTCTGTATAACTCTTTTGTTTATATCAAGGAGAAAAGTTAAACAGTCTACATTTTGTGGAGATAAGGTGTGAAAAAAATTACACTCAAATGGTCTGTGAGACCTTTTACAGACAAATCACAAGGAGCAGGCTGACTGTGGATGCACATTTGTGTGTGTGTATGTGCATGTATGCATATTTTCTCTTCGCCCTTCTCTGGTTCTGTCATTTGCTCTGACCCAGCCACTACATATCGAGATGAACATTTGTTCTCTACTAAAACATCATAAACATAAACAGAAAGTCAATTAAAACTGCAGTTGAACAGTAGATAATTGTTCTCTCAAAGTTTTATGTATATGCCTGACTTAAGAGCTAAGTCAATAGAAGTCATAAAAGATCAATTGTAATATTTAGCATCTATTCCTGGATACAGCCTTCTGCCTCTGTTGCTATCAGAAATTAAACATAAAAGCTTGATGGTGTGATGCTGGTTAAACACCTGGCAGGATCAATAGCTTAGAAAGGTAAAGCAGAATAGTGCTAGGACTGACCTCAAAAGTATAATCTGTTCAGGCTCCTCTTGTGACTTCAACATAGCTAGGGGCTTAATCAGGGAGGCACTCAATTGACTTAAACTCAGATGACCAGCTGTCGGCATTGAGGAAGTAAGGCAGACGGACTTTCCTTTTTAGGTGACATCTGTGCTGTTAGATGATGTCAATGAACCAGCTTTGATGCATTATGCTGGGCTAGGCACATTAGTAACTGTCAGGATATGATCTTGCTTTCACTGTTCAGTTTGTTGAATTTTGTTTCTGCTGCAGCATTGATTCTTGGGCCTACCACTAAATGTCATGCTTCGCAGGCTCAACATATGAAGTATTTTATTAGTGGCTTGAAGGATAATATATGATTTTAATGCCATACAGGGTTTCTTTGGACCTTGCCAGATTAGTTTATTTCTGCAGCAGTATATAAATCTTAAACATATCAAAAATAGCAGCACTTAGTAACTTGTCTTTTTCACTCATTCTAGGACGTGGTGACTGTTCAAATTGAGCTTGGCCACAAAGCTGATTTTAAGCCAAGGCCATCCCCTGAGGGCTTCACTCATGACTGGATGGTGTTTGTGCGTGGTCCAGATGGCACGAACATTCAACATTATGTAGAGAAGGTGGTCTTTCATCTCCATGACACCTTCAAAAATCCAAAGAGAGGTAAACATCCTATAAAATATGATTTTACTTTAATGCTGAAAACCCTCACCTGATGTTCTATAGAATATCTTTTTTGCATGTGCTAAGAAAAAAGTTCCTGCACCAGTGGAGAAATCACACGTAATTTTAAAACTAATACCAGCTGGGGTTTTTTCTTTTGCAATTGTTTCAGCAAATGCGGGTAATGTATTATGAGAATACATACGCCATTATTTTGCTGTACTTATGAGCTTTCCTCTGTAGCTATTTTCAAGTTACAGAATAGTTCTTACCTAGGTAAAATTGCATGAGTTTTTCATTAATGCAGTAGCATTTCCCATAAAATCTGCTTATTTCAGTTGTGACAGAGCCACCATATGCAGTATCAGAAAGTGGGTATGCTGGATTCCTACTGCCTATTGAAATTTTCTTCAGAAACAAGCAACAGCCTCGTAAAATTCGCTTTGAATATGATCTCTATCTTAATGGAGAAGGAGCAGGACCAGTTAACAACAAACGTCATGAAAAGCTGAAGTTTTCTAATCCCTCGGAAGACTTTCGACAGAAGCTGTTAAAAGCTGGAGCTGTAAGTTTCTAATTCATTCTCCTTACCCCACTTTCTGTACAAATTAGAAGATATGTACTAATAAAAACTGTCTTTTGATGCTACGGTTAAAGGCATAATGGATGAGAAATGATTTTGACACTGGGAAAGAGCACAGTACAGAGATTCCCATGCACATGCAGTGTTCTGAAGTTTTAATCATTCAAGATTTATTTAAATATCCTTGATAATTTAGATGACAGGAAAAGTCTAGCAAAGTTGTTTTTTTCCCATTGATTGGGTAAAGCTCAGTGCAAAGTGGGTAAATGCTTTCTCTTGGTGTTCTTAGGATTCACTTTTACAAACATCCCTATGAACGGAAAAAAGTCAAGATCATAACCTCACCTTTTGCAAACTGATGCACCTAATTAAGAAATTGTTACAGTTCTCCCATTGGCTAAAACATTGATAGAGTAATTATATCCTTGTACAGTCCTGATGTTTGTGGTGTTGACCTTGATCTGTGTGCATGGTGACATTTGCAGGCATAAATCTCAAAAACAGGAGGGGAAGGTTTGGGAAAATAATATCTTGCCCAGTCATTAGAAGAATCAGTTGCACTGAGATGACGTTGAAAAAATGTAGCAATGACACGAACAAGGGCAAGGATGACAAGATCATACGAGGATGCGAAGAACATAAGAAGTTAACAAGAATAGGAAGTAATAGATTTTAAGGATGACAAAGATGATAAGCCTGTGGAGAAAACAAAAGAACTAGGTGGCCTCAACATGAAACAAAAAACTTCCCCCTCACGCACTCACCCACACAGCTCACAACCAACAGTACCGGAAGCCCACTTCCGTCTCACAGACCCTGGTGGTCACCAACCGGCTACTGAACCTGCACCAGCCCCATGGATTTCCACTGTCTCTTGGTGGTCACTATTGGCTACTGTGTCCACTAGCAGTACCAGCCTTCTAGTCCACCCCTAGCTTGCGTGGTCACTTCTGGCTGCAGTGCAAAACATGGCACCTTGCCTACGTGATTTCTCACCACTTTCAAAACCCACACCTCTCAGCCTCTTAGGAAGAATGTCCCAAGGGATGCTACGCTCTGAGATTCACTACATTGTCTCCTAGGAGCTGGAACCAATGACCAGCACCCACAATACCCATGCTCGCTAAAGTATGTGAAGGCTTTTCGTGCTAAAACTGCACACAGGGTTGGGAGGAGGTATTAACATCGAACCCCTATTGCTGGAACAAGCAGCAAACTCAGCACTCAAGCAGACGGTGCATGACGTAGCATGGGCATGACTTCAGGTGTTGTTCAGTCAGGGGAAAAAAGCCTCGACCTTTCCCTGCAAATGGGGTAAAAAAAAGCCTGGAATATGACATCAAACATAATCTGCTGTAAGCTGCCTTTCTAATACCGGTTCGTCCCAAGCACCGATAGAAAAATGTCTGACACACAACATTCTCCACTAGACTTTCAAATTTCTTTCTTGTTTTAACAAGGAAAAATGTGAACGAACTTTCATGCCTTGTGTTCCTAAGAACTGACCTGAGTCATGGTATTATTTTAGTTGCTTATTTACTTCTTAGGGAAACACTGCTTTACAGCAGTAATGATCATTTAGAATGTATCAGTCTCGAAGAGCTAAATATTCATAAGGCATTTAGCATGTGTGACAAGGAAAGGGCTTTAAAAAAGATGCAAAGGCGGTTAGGGATGAAAGGTTTGAGTGTCTACTTCAGCATTGCTTCACCATAAATTTTAGAAGTAAGGAAAGTTACCTTTCTGATGCACAAGAGCTTTCAACATGTGTTTGAGTCACCTGTGTTGTTTTTTTTTTTTTTTCTTGTTTCTTTTGGTGTTAAAAGATAATGGCAGCGCTACTCAAATATATCTTGCTCGTTTTTTTGTTTTTTAAAATTATTCCATAGTATGCGGTATAAGGATAAATTCAAGGGCAATAGAAATGATCTCAGTCTTTTTTGAACAGGTGAGCAGTATTGCAGCAGCAGCAAACCAGCCATTTATGGATTTGTTTGGCCCTCCTATCAAGACAAGTTTGGTGGACAGTCCAAAGAAACATAAGAATAAGGTAAGTGGAGTGCACGAATATTTCACTTCGTCACTAAACTGTTTTAAATGCTGAGTCTTCATGTTCTTAAAACTCTTCTATACCAGAATTCACCCCACCCATTTACTCACTGTTTTTAAATGGGAGAACAAAATGTCGTAAGCTGTCAAGATTTGCTCATCTTTACTTAACATTCAGGTGTCTCCAGTTCATCCTATTTGATAAAGGCTAAGTCTAAAGAATCAGCCTGTCTCAATCTTACTGTTTGTTTGTAGTATTTTGAAAGCATTTTATCAGCATAATCACCCATTTTTAATATTCCATATCCAAAAAGTGATGTATACATACATAGTCTTTCCAAACTTTTGTTATGAGATAACTGTCACTCCTAATAGTGCTAATAAGGCAGTCACTAGCTGGACAAACAAGATACTCTGAACATTCTTGAATGTTTAAATTAAAAAAAATATTAAAGACTTCATTGATTTTTTTTTAATATTCTATGTTTATATGTATTCAGTGCACTGCAGGCACTGCAGCATAATTTACTCATATGAAGCAGTTCAGAAGAGTGTTAAGGTTGACATGTCGGAGAAATGCAGCTGACAGATGTATTGCAAATTCATAATGTCCAGTAGGTTGTATGACTTAGCCGTGCAGATAGTCCCTTAAATAAGTGTCTTAAAGTGACAGTCCTGTAAAATTTTTATCATAATATTTAAATCTTACTTGCATGCATTGAAACTGATAATTTCAGATGCTTCTGTAAATTAAAAGGACTATCAAGATAATTATTAAGTATTAAGATAAAAGCTAACACAGAATATTTATTCCTACTCACATCAGTATTGTTTTGTTTTTTTTAAATTCCAGGATAAAGATAAAAGCTACAGCAGAGGTAAACATTCACCAGCTACATCAAATTCTTCGTCCACCTCAGAAAAAGATTCAAAGAGCGACAGCCACATTCATGTTTCAGGGAAAGACATTTCCAATTCTATTTCGGCACCACAGAAGGACAGAGATGTTACAGCTTCTTCACAAAGAGACAAGGAAGGATTCTCATCATCATCAAAAGATAGAGAAAACACTTCTTCACACAAAGACAGTAGCAGTAGCAGCTTGTCACAAAGAAGCTCATCATCAGCAAGAGAAAAAGAAAGGGATTCCACATCATCCTCTAGTCATAAGGACAAAGATACTTTGTCTCATAAAGATTATAAAGGTGGTGGCACTGGACTTTCTCATAAGGAAAAAAATGGTTTCAAAAAGAGTAGCTCTAGTTCAGGCCATAGAGAGACCAGTTCTTCATCAGCTCCGTTGTCATCATCTACATCCCATGGACAGAAAAGCAGTAGTTCATTTTATAAAAGTAGCCACAGAGACATTTATGGTTCTAGCGTGAAGGCCAGTCCTGGAAAAGATGTGCAGGGAACCACAGACATGGGTTCTTCCTTGAAAGAAGGGTCATCTAACCACAAAAAGAAATCCAAAGACAAAGCAGGCCGAGACAAGGAGAGTGGTGAGTCAACAAGCAAGCGAGCATTAGAGCCAGTAGCAATGGGAGACAACCCTTCCACAAAAAAAAGAAAGTTGGACAGTAAAAACAGTTCTTCCAAAAGCAAATCGAAATCAGAACATGACAAGTCCTCCTCAAAGGACAGCAGTGCGAAGTCCAGTTCCAAGAATGAGTCGTCTAAGCCCCCAAAGAAGAAGGAGGGCAAATCTGAAAATTCTAAAATGCCAGAAGAATTAGATTCAAGATCTTCATCTGCAACTAGCAGTAAAAGGAAGAGCATAGAGAAGCGAGTGGCGGACGACATAGACAAAAAGGGGGAAAGCAGCAAGAAGACTTGCACCCCAGCGTTGATGCAGCGAAGGCCCAGCAACAGCTCTGTGAGTTCAGAAGTCTCCACAGTGTCCAGCCTCCAGTTCACAGATGAGGAGGAAGAGCGCCCCGGCCTAGACATTTCAAACCTCATGGCCGATCTAGGTAGTCCTAGTGACAAAGAGCAAAACAGCAAGCCAAAACCTAAACTGGCATCTCCAGCTCCATCTTCACCAGTTCCTGTGCATTCGGGATCCTTATTATCAAAATCCAAAACATCAAAAATGTCTTCTTCAAGCATATCGTTGAAAAAAAAGTCACCACCTTCTCCAGTGAATTTTTCAAACAATGCATCTTCATTGTCTTCATCAAGATCATTAAAGCCTTCTGCCTCAACTTCATCCACAAAGAAAAAATCACCAAACTCCTCGTCATCAAAAAACAGCCGACCACCCTCCTCTTCCACAGATAAAACCAAAGAAAAGAAAATTTCCAGTGACAAACAGCAAGAAAAGCTTTCAAAAGAGAGCAAAGCTGAAAAATGTGAACCCAAGACAGACAGCCCTCAAGCTCTCCCTCCAGTCTCCCGGAAAGAATCACAAAGTTCTGTTCTAGAAAAAGTCAATAGGGTTGACAAGAAAAAAAATGAAACTACTGCACCTCAGAAAGCTTTGAAGGTTGAGAGGAAAAGCTCGGAAGAGGAGGGGGAACTTTCTTCCTCATTAAATCTTTCAGATAGTAGTGACGAAGAAATGGAAATGGTAGTTAATGATGACAGAAGAGGGAACAGTGCATCAGTATCTAGTGAAACAGTTCCACCCCAGGCAGACCCCTCAAATGTGGGTGCACCAGATCGGAGGGTCAGTGTAGACAGTATGCATCACATGTCCCATGAGAATGGTGGATTGTTTTACAAGGATGATCTTGCAGACAATGGATACACTTTGTGGAGTCTTGTGTTGTTGCAAAAAGAGATTGAAAGTGTCTCGGAACCATCTGTGCTTCAAGAAATTGCCGAATTGGTCTTTGATTCTGGGAAATCCGCAACTTATGATGATACCTTTGAATTCGACCTATGTGCCATGGAAAAGGACGTGGTAGATAAAATCAGAGACATTGTCTCTCAGCATCATAGAAACCCTTGATTTTTTTTGTTTTTTGTTATTATTATTATTTAAAAGTGTTTTGCTTCTGGCTGGTTTTGTTTGATCAGAGCATACCTGAATTTCCTGCCATAATGTTTGGAGCTGTGTGCTGTTGAATGATCTGTTGACAGCAAACTGTACCAGACTGATAGAATAAAGAAGTCTGCATTTCATCAACATGAGATTCTCTTGATTGGCTTTTAACTGCTGCCACAGCACATGCATCAAGTAACTATCAGACACCTGCAAGGACCGGAATCGACCTTCATTGTTTAGGAAATTACCATCCACATGTTAGTATAGTGATGTGCTCTTATGACCCACAAGTTCCTGGTCTGTTGATGTTGCCTTTTAATTAGGACTTAGTTCTGCTGACTTGGACATATTGAAGACATCAGTCAGAACTTGGAAGAAGGGGGATCCCTCCAAAAAAAAACAAACAGCAGTTTGTGCTAGCATCAGCTTTGCCCTTAATTGTTTCTGAATGAAGAAAAGATTGTGTTTGCAATATTTCTTGTGTGTTTGTGTGTCATGCTTTTAAAGGCATCTTTATGTTGTGTAGCTTTACACCTCCCATTTTCTTCCAGCTTTTTCATTTGAGGGACACGACTTCCTGCTTTTTTGAATAAGATTATGATTTTAGTAAGATTATGTCTTCTTACCTGGAGTATGAGTTCTTTGAGTCAGTTTTTGGTAAATGTCTGCTGGCAGTTATTATGGCTACATTTTTCGGTTTCTGTTAATGGGGTCTAGTCAAACTTGATAATATAGTCTGAAAATGGAGCCTCGCCTGTGTTTATTAACATTCCATTTCCTGTTTAACTCTGGCTAGTATTGTACTGGTGATTTGTGTATGCTATTTTTGGATAGCAACGTGTGAATATCAGACACAAATTTTTAAGAGTTTAAGTAAAAGGATGTGGTCTAAAAAAATTTGATTCACAATAAGGTTTTCCTTTGACACCAGTCAGCAGTACTTTCCGTGGCCAGACATGCCATCTTTCAGCTGTTAGACTGGTGTGACAATATATACTGGGAAGTAAGAATCTTACTTCTTTTGTGATGGCATTTATATGAACCCTGCCACACACCCATTTGTTAGATCATTTTGGGTTTTGTATAAATACCATTATAAAATTCTGTATATTGCAGATTTGTTCAAAAAAATCTCTAAATATTTCTTTTTATTTCAGATCTGAATTAATTTTATTGTCTGCTTGTCCCATCACCCCTGTCATTTTCTTCCCACAAAAAAAAAAAAAAGCAGAAAGCAAAAGGTCTCAAAAGCTGTATATTCCAATGCGCACATCATTCTTTTAATGTTGAAGTTCAAAGGCATAGAACTTCTTTCCTAATAGTGCATGACTATTGTTTTTGCATTCACGCAATTACACTTGGAGACCTGCTCTTAGGATGAAGCTGGCAGTCATCTGCTGAGCATCCACAGACCCCTATATCTTGATGTTACCAGCGCCAGCAAAGGCCAGACCTCTGCCCTCAGTTCCTGGATGAGACTACTCACCTGTAGGATGTGCTGTGTAGTCTGTTTTATGTTCCCACAAGAATATGATGGGATGAAATGAGGTGTAGTTTCGAGATGTGTAGCTTAATGTAAGACTTCTTTTCAGCCTGTTCTTTCTCATTGCAAACTTTTTTCTTTGATGTAGCATGGAGAAAAGATTGTTTGTTAATGCTTGTAATAGCTTTATTCATTTGCACAGTTGTGGTCGCTGTTCCATTTTATTTATGTCAGTACAAGCTAGCCATTTAGGTTTCATGAAAACCACTTGCCAAGTCTCTTTTTTATTTAACAGTAGCACACTAAGAGGCATTATAAGTGAAACAAAAATAGTCCCTATGAAAGATAGAGGACTTTGATATTTTATTTTAATAATTGTGTACTGTTTTACTGACACATCATGACTGTGATCTTTCTGTTTGCAATGTATGTTTCATTTTTGAATGATGGTAAGAAAGAGAGAGACTTAGTGTAAGATTTGATTTGTGCTGTGCTGCAAAGGTGGATTTACATACATTTCTGTCTCCATAGAGTGAAATGAGTGGTTGTATTCTGACCATATGTGAATTTAATTTATGACAAAGACTTCAACAAGGCCTTGTCTTTAAACTAGAATATATGGATCTATGGTAGAAAATATTTTTTACTTTTTCCCTCTACCTTTTCACCAATGTATTCAATAGAAAAGCAAGTTTCTCGCCACTAGTAGCTTTTAAAAGGGCAATAACCTGCTGATCTGGTCATACCATTCTACACCTAAGCTACACCCAGCTCACGATGGTTACTCTGTAACCAGATCTCTGAGTAACGCTGCATACTGTGGAAGGGAGATTAGGACACACTCAAAGCTTCATGTAGAGAAGTATGCATGTGCCAGTGCTGCTGTTGCTAATGTTCATATCCTCAAGTGTTTGTTATTTATAAATGAGTTTCTAACCAGTCCTAATTTTAGTTCACATGAGCCTTGGATGCAATTATATTTGAGTCATATGTGAAGTAACTCTTTTCAGAGTGGGGTCAAGTTTTCAATAACTGCATTTAAGTGTGATGTCATTTACTTTTCCTATTACAGATTCCTTGGTTTTTTTAATTGAGCTCCCACCCACTCCAGATACTAGTGATCAATTTGCATGGACTTGTTGAGGGATTTTCTGCTGTCATCTTCTGGAGAAATTGACAATAGAAAATTGCTAAATGTACTTTTGTCTTTGGCAGAATAAACTCATATTCTTGTCTAATGAAAGTCACAAAATGGGCTATGAGTTCCAAGTTGGAAATTATTCCTGACAGTTTGGCCTCTCAGGCAAGAATTTTCTACGGGTTGTGTACAGTTCTTAGTCATGAACAAATTTTTCAAGGGTCTGAATTCATGTGCATACAAGCCATTGTAGCAGAACTTCTTTGGCTCCTAAAGTTATTTGTGCACAAACGGTTGCCGTAAGTACTTAAACACTATGACCATGCATAAAACACCAGCTTCAGCAGCCCTGCCTGTTGGAAATTGCATGAATTGTGAAGTTGTTACACAAATTTCGGTTGCTTTAGCGGAGACTATCATGGTTGAATGGCCCATCTTTGTTGTGCAAAACCCTGGGTTATATAGAGTCTATATACAGAGTGCGATGTTAATTACCTGCAGGGGGTTTACTTGTGAACACTTCGAGCTTAGCCACTTTGGCTACATTTTGTGGGTTCAGACACACCGTACTATTCTAGCCACTTGATCTGGCTTGTGTGCAGATGCACAGTTCAACCTTGGCTATTTGTTCTGGGTTGTGAACACGCAATGGTTAATTATTAAGTTTCAAGGTTTTTTTTGTATAAGAAAAATAGACATTAACATTTAAAGCTAGTATAAGAACAAGCTTAATATCCAGTGGAAATTAAGAATTTATAAAGCATATGCTTCTTGTTAATAACAAATGAATAGGAGATGGAGGAACATTTTAGAACTGTTTTGCTAAAATCTAGGTCAGTTTAGTGTCTGCTTGTGCTGGTGGGTTTTGCATCACTTTAATATTCTGGAAACATGCTGCTATTGTGGAAAACAGATGCTCTATTTAAAATTCTGCTGCAAAAGAGACAAACTGCCTCTTGTTATAGTGGTTTAGAATAGCTTTGGCTCATATTCTTTAGAAATGCAAGTTTTGCATACATTTTTAATATACTTGAGTTGCATTGACTTCAAGCTGCTTATCTAAAGGGGTTCAATTATCTGTTTACCTGTTATTGCATTACTGTTGGTCTTCCTGTCTTATAGTTTTAAAATTTTTTTTTAAGAATTTGTCAACTCAAGGCTGGTTGGTGTTTTCATCGCAGGGAATTTGTTCTTGAACAGTATTTGTCTGTTGCAGCATTTGCAATTGATACACCAAACATTTTTGTAAGGTAGCATGTCAGACAGGTCTCATGCTTCTGCGTATTTGCATGTATCCACAATCCTTCTTTGTGCAGCTATATCTTAACGCGAGGAGTGGTTATGTCTCAGAGTGTAGTTATCAGATACTGATGGCTTTGTTAAAAGTCTAAAAAAAAATTGAAAGATGATAGCACCATTTTGCAAGAAATGTGTTAAATGTTAGAAATTCCAGAACAAGAAAAAGTTTTTTATTTTTTTTATTACTTTTCGTTTTAGAAAAATCTCTCCTTTTAGAAACTTTTCTTTTAGAAATGATGAGGGGAGATACTGTTGGTCTTTGGCTCTTGTGGAGCAGTTTCTAAAATAAAACAGGTTTTAAAAGTGAGAAGGTTTATCTGAAAATGTTAAATGTTCATAACATGTGAAGAGTTTATCCTTATTTGCCAGGCCTTCACTGTCATGAGGATCTGTACCTAGCTTAAGATCATGCATGTATGTGTCCATTCTTTCATTTCCTGGGTCAAAATATTTTCCAGGGATAATTCATTCGTGATCTGATTAATTCTTTACTGATCCCTGGCTTTGTATGATAAACGGCAATTTTAGTCTCAACCATTGTCATGTTGAACTTTGTGATCAATCATTATACTTTGAAAGTTGGAACATTTCATTGACCTTTCCTGTAGGACAGCAGTGTCCAGATATTTGATGTGTAATCCACCAAAACCGTATGTGACTTTACACTGAAAACATAGTGTTGCTCAAAAATAAAAATAAGATTATGGTGGAGATAATGTTATAAATAATTTGTCATTGGCAGTATGCTGTTGATTACAAGCAAATTGTGGTTTGATGTATGCTGATCACAAAAAAAGACAAAATAAGAGAGAAATATCAATAAAGCACACAAAGCTGCTGCTGCTGTTGTTTATTGTGCTTAACATTTTTTCCACACCAAAGCTGTGCATGACCTTTGGACTGTTCACCTTCAAAAGATGCTGATAACACACTATTGATTTTTAGAGCCTCCAGCAGTTTCAGTATCTTGGCATTTTGATGATCCCCTCATTTGTGCTCACTGGAGGGTAGACAATAATAAATCTTCAGAGTCAAACTTGTACAGGCTGTCAGAGTTGGACCCCCTTCAATCCTAGTGTAGTGTCATAGACTTTTTCTTGAATTTCTACACAGGCTGTCAGTACATGCCTTCCCCATGTCATAAAACTGTTCCTCACATGGACTGTCCTGGCATCATAACTCTCTTCTGAATATCAAAGTCATTTATGTGAAGGCATATAAAAAGTCACATTTTTTTAGAAATGCCTAGTAGATTTTATTCATATTGCATGCTATTTACAAAACATTAAAAAAAACAACACTTGAAAGCACTGATGCAAAATGCAGCTGCTTTGGTTCATACACCAACATAAACATTAGACTTAAAAAGTATGTAACGTGCCAAAAAGCTCTGAGAAAAATCTTTCTCAAGCCTCCTGAATTTCTCCAGCAGTAAAGTATAACTAGTATCTACTTTAATATACGTTTTAGGTTAAACTAACAAAATCATCAACATTGTGACTGGCAAAACATTGGGCATTTGACCTCAAGAAAGAAAACTCCAGGCAACATTGAAAAACCAGACCACAAGCATTCAAGACACTTTGTAAACGAGGCACACAGCTCCTTGTTTTCTAGATGTAAACATTTAAGCTTTGTAGGAGATGATTAGAGGACAGGGATAGTATGCAAAACAGAGCATGCTCTTTGAGTCTATCATTTTGTTTTGGTAGCCTTAAAGCAAGCACAAAGACATGCTTAGGAATATGGGATTATTTATGTTGGCCTGGTCCTCATCACAGCTGGAAATGGTGAAGTTCTGGTAGTGTACTATCCAGGTCTTTATTCACAAAGGAGATTCCAATGTACATGAAACACACTCTCACCGCTACACACAGATCTACATTATGCTGGCCCTCCTCTCTGAAAGGATAAAAGTAACATGATTTGCAGACATGTGTACTAGACTGTGATAAAAATTATTAGAATGGGTACATGAAAGATTTGGTGAATCACAAATAGAAGAATAGATGCTTTTTTCTCAAACTGGAAACTACTTAGCTCCAAAGTCTAGATGCTCTTACAAATCTATACATAGTCTGTGTCCATAGTGTTATGTCCATCATTTTAAGTCTGATACTATTTGCATTATCTGTCAAGTTCTGATTTTTTTTTCTTTTACATCACCCTGTTAAAAAAAACAGTAATGGTGACCATATAGCCCTTACTACGTTTCAGATTTACACCAGTAATATTTGAAAAAATAAAATTACTAAAGCCAGTGTGATAATATAGCATATACCGAGGACTGTCCTAATTTTCCTACCTCAATATATTCCATTTCATCTTTCTCGATCATACGTCGTCTATACTTGGCAGGCAGTTCTGTAAAATCAATGCCACTGCCTCTGGAAGTTGTACCCACAGCTTTGGGTGCCTGTGGTGCTGTTGCAGTAGATGCAGCCACATCTCCTCTTTGTAGATCTGATGTTGATAGTGTTCCTGTCAAATTCACTGATTATAAAAGATGCTTTGCAATACAACTGCAAACTGAATGTGAATGAGTGAGGTATTTAATGAAGTTAACATATACATATTTATGTCCAAATGGTCTGTCCACTAATGTAAACAGTCCTAAACAATCCTACCACTATTTTTTCATACTGTCTTGTCACTCCCCTTATAGGATACTATCTGCGGCTAGTAGGGACTTTCAAACTATCATGAAACCTGACTTCTCTATTGATGCAACTATTTGTAGTGCTACAACTCACCTGTTCTGCTTTATTTGCATTAAGCTCTGCCATTGGAAGATATCTCAAAACGACAAAACCAAACCCTAGCTTAAGAAGACAGGTCAGTCTTTTAACCACAAACACGCCCTCTGGTTTTACAGAAACTTAATAGTATAATAATTAGAACCTTACTGTCAACGATTCTTACGATGATAGTTAATTTAAATTAATGATGATGTACCATACAGAATTTCATTAAACATTACCTGGGCTTCTTAGAGGAAATTTAATAAGCGGGATATGCGGCGTCACAGTCTGAAAGTCAGAAGCAGTCAATAACTTTGATAAATATTACTCAAAAGCCGAGGACACATTACTTATTTGCATCTGTACAGTTTTGTACAAGTGCGAAAACTGCAATATCTTTCTTCTTCGTAAGTAAAAGTTATCATTAATTGGTAATTTCATAACAAAATTTAAAATACATATATAAGTTTTCATCTTAACTTTTTTTTTGTCTCGGTGTCAAATGCTTTATTTTAATTTTGACTGCATCGTTTCGTTTAGCACGTCCACGACACATGCACATAAGGCATTCAACGGTCAAAAATGACTAAAGGACGATTAAAAGAGAACAGTTATCCCCACAAAAAAAATTCAGATGCTACTATGGAAATAAAACTATTCTTTTGAATTCCTTTTAAATTTTATAAGTAAGAAAGAGTATGATTCCCCGGCACTTTTGAAACAACCTATAATGCCTCACAACCTTCAGAGTCCTCACGATGGTCGCCATACTGCATCAGACGACACTGAGGACAACTCCGGCAGGTGGGGCAGAATACTTGTGGGTAGCTTCCCCTACACTAGGAGGACACCAGAGAGGAACCTCTTTCATGAAACTATTTTTTGTTCTCTGTTCTCTCCCCTTACTCGGAGGAAAGAACCGAGTTCTATTAACAGTGATGTACTCTTTGCATTTTCATCTGTATTTTTACTACCCCCCACCCCCCCAAAAAAAGTTATTATTAACTCATTACTGTAATAATGACTGCAATGTACACAATGTAACAGTCATATTCTTGGGTCAGTTGAGTACGGTGTTTAAGTCCACATGCATTTTTCTCGGGAATTTTGCTGCCAGATCAGCATGCAGCGTCTCTAAGTCGTCATATCAACCAACACCTGGAGCTTCAGTGCTCGAAGGAAACCCATCCAGCCGAACACCGCACAGGGAGGTAGGGGAAAAAAATCATTGCCCCCAAATCCTATATTGTTCCTGTCATCTCAGCCTCTACATAACTGTTAATATTTTGATAGCCTGTCATCTCAGCCTATACATAGCTGCCTGGTGCTACACAAAATAAAAAATAAAATGAAAAGTGCTTGCGTCCCGAGGAGAGATCCGAACCTATCATTTTATGATCTTCAAAGATAAGCGAGAAGTATTATACCGCGCTACCGGGACTAGACTACCTCCATCACAAACATAAAGCCTGAATTAATCGTTGACTCGGTCAGAATGAAACACCAAATGCCATCTAATCTCTACAACAACATTCATTGTTTAGTTTGATTAGTGTGTGTGTGTTGGGGGGGGGGGAGCGCCCGGAGCGGGGGAGCTGGAGGATCTCTGTCGATCTCAGATTGCTATATACTCATCCAATGGCTTTGCGTGACTCAATTCTCTCAGTGTCAGCGAACCTAGCTGTCGGGAAAGATTTGAGTGGACTTCTGCACGTATGTATCATGTAATGAGACTGTCAGTGTACTTTCGATCCGTAATGCTGGATAAAGTAGGCTTCGACATGCATAACCTACTGCAAGTAAACCGCAACCTCTGCGTAGCTGTTTATCTTGCTGCCCTGTCATCTCAGTCCCTACATAGCTGTTTATGTTGCTGCCCTGTCATCTCAGGCTCTACATAGCTGTTTACCTTGTTGCCCTGTCATCTCAACCTCTACATAGCTGTTTACCTTGCTGCCCTGTCATCTCAACCTCTACATAGCTGTTTACCTTGCTGCCCTGTCATCTCAGTCCCTACATAGCTGTTTATGTTGCTGCCCTGTCATCTCAGTCCCTACATAGCTGTTTATGTTGCTGCCCTGTCATCTCAGCGGACTCAGCCTATATACAGCAGCCTATCCTTCAGTTCAGAATGCTTGTGGCCGTCACCTGTACATGATGCAGTTGTCTCGCCGTGAAATAGCCTTATAGTTGCTGGCACAAAGAAACAAACAAACAATTGCAACAGTTGTCAAGTGACTGATATCGTGTTCGTAAAGTTCGTAGTTCAGATAGACAAAGTCATTATTAAGTTCATATAAAAGCAGGTCATTATATAACTGGAAACAGTTCTTGTCCACAGAGCAAATCATCGTAGATAAGCTATATCTATGTGATCACGTAGCAAATGCAGTCTGTAGTTGTACATCAAATAGTCGATATGGGAACAAGAACGACGGAGTTGGAGAAAGATACAGTGAAACCAGAATAATTGTCATGTACAACAAAGTCAATCTCAATTAAAATAAGTGTAGGCTAGCAAAATACTCCAACGAGAGGTTAATGTGGTACGGAACACTGAAGCAGAAAAAATAATGGTTGACACTGGCAACGCCCCGAAGAATTGTTGAAGAATAAAACTCTGCATGATTCCTACGGTCGGTCATAAAAACACAGCAGAAACTAAAGCTCAGTCAGTGAGGAACACACAGACACAAACTACACATCAACTGCAGCTACAATCAAAGATATCAAAAAAAAAAAAAAAATTGTGGAGCACGAAAGCTGTCATGCCAGGTAGACGCAGCCTCATTTAACGGTAGGAATTTAACAGACTTTGTGCAGGTGTAATCTACTTGAATCACAAGCACTCACGAAGCAGGTCATAATCCCCCAAAATCCCCCAAATCCCTTTTTAGGTCGTTGTGGGATGAAGTGTTTGAGACCGCACTTTTCTCAGAGCCATGGTGTTTTTTATTTTTTTTATGTTGTTGTTGTTGTTTGGGTTGTTTTTTGCTTTGTTTTTGTTTTGTTGTTGTTGTTGTTGTTGTTGTTGTGTGTGTGTGTGTGTGTGTGTGTGTGTGTGTGTGTGTGTGTGTGTGTGTGTGAGGGTGGTGCATATTTCCTCTCTGCCCCGTTGTTTTACCATTTTCCCAACCCTTTTATGGAGTCAGGTAGCCATTTCTGACAACCATGTCGGTCAGTGGAACTCGCTGTGCCGCATGGCTATCAAAGTGGTGCTTCACCTGTCCGGCCATCTTCTCAGCATCTATGTTCTATGTCCATACTGCCAAGGGTGAGGGGGTAAGGCGGGATCCTTCCGTTACTGTGCTGACAATACAATGTCAAGAAGCCGATAGTCCTCCTTGCCTCAGGGCAGCAAGGAAGCCAGCCACACCTTGAAGAATACGAGGCCAGATAAGAAAGTCAGTAGTTTGTCAAGGGCTGCTCTTTCGGGGCGCCCACATTTGAGGAAGAGTCGTGTGTGTGTGTGTTTGAGGAGGAGATGAGGTAACCGGGCATTTCCCCTTCTTCAAAAGTTACACAACTTCTCCAGTGCGACGATGTGTGGGGGACTGGGGTGGGGGATGATCAGGGAGAATCAAGCATTGCCACTGATCTGAGAGCCTTCCTCCTCCTTCTACCCACCCTCTCTTTCATGTCAAGGTCGCAGACGTGGTAGGGACATCGATAAATAACGCCCATTGCCACGGGAACGTAGTATTTTGCAGGAACTTTAAAAAAGTCATCTGGTTACCGTGCTAGAACCCCGCCCTCCAAAGATCTATAACTGGTGGCTGAAATGTGTCATCAGTTATGTCAAACCTGCAAGTTAAGGAAAAAGAAAATGGCATTCGATCGTCTGATAAATTTTTCTTCTAACGCCTTTGGTCCTCGGGATAATGTACAGTACTTGTCAAGGAGATCAATGGTGGCATTTGTAATGTCCTTGCGTGTATCTGCGCACGGTACCGGGTGTGATCCTCCACCCCAGCACCTCCCGCCGCCATCCCACTCTTCCTGTCTGAGCTTCCTTCTCTCTCTCTAACCTCTCTCTATGTCATCCTATATGTCTTCTTCCGACACCATTGATCTTCTGATGTACAGTTTACAGTTGAGAAAGATGAAATCTGTCACGGGTAATGTATACCCGTATGCACACACGCGTTTGTTTGTGTGTGTGTGTGTTGTTTTTCTTTTCATAATAGTGAAAGATTAAAGAACATGAGTATATACATGCGTTTGTGTGTGTGTGTGTGTGCACGCTGTATGACTAGGAAAAGGGGATAAAGGGAGAGAGAGAAAGAAAAGAAAGAAAAGCATCACGTCACCGGCCGTTGCGTGCACCGGAAGTGTGTCTGGCTGTGATGGCGGCACCAGGAAGTTTGCCGGCGTCGAGTGGATCACTGGCGAAATCCGTGTCTCGCGATCTATGCAGAATGTCTCGCGTCTGCATCAGAGGTAGTGAGGTGGTTACTCCCTGGGCTCAGTGAAAAAAAAAAAATACCCAAAACCGCAAACATCCCTAAGCCGTTGCTTATGTTTCCGCTAACTTTGTTTTTCTTGTAGTTATTTATGTAACTAAAATGTTTTGCTTATTACAGATTATTTTTGAACGTGGAAAGAATGTTAAAAGTGATAATAATAATAATAATTCAGACACACATGGCGTTTACAAGAAACACACACAGAACATGCTTTATCTTTAATAAAGTTTTTTTCAAGCTGGTCTAAGGCAGAATCTTTCCTCTACACAATAAATGACTATGGTAAAGTAGATAATTTAAGAAACATTTCACTCTTGAACGTTATCATCAAACAGTGCAGCAGCATCATTAATAAAAGACTGACCCATTCTCTGAAGAAAATGAAGATCCCAGAAGCTCATGCAGGTTTCCGTAAAGGTGCCAGTAAGACTGATATTTTTTGCTCCTCCAATCACTAATACAGAAATACTTGACAAAACAAGGTGGGCGTTCTTACGCCCTATACGTAGATTTTTTTTTTCAGAAGAATTTGAGAATATCAACAAATCCAAACTACATACACCCTGCTATACAGGGGTATTCATGGAAAAATGTTTTAAAACATTACCAAGTATGTATGAAAGCGTGAAAGCCGTTGTTGGCTCTGGGATAACAGACTATTTAAAGTGCATGACCGGAGTAAAACAAGGGTGCATGCTAAATCTTTTGATATTCTGAATGTTCCTATCTGAAGTTTGGACAGACTTAACACTTTGTGAAGTACATGGTCTGGCGTTTTAGCAGATCCACATGAAATCTTACTTTTGATGTACAGTATGCTGAAGACATTACCATTGTTGCTGATCCCCTCAAAAGTCACTGACATTTTCTCCGCGAGTCATTCTCGTTTCAAACAACGGATCTTTGATGTAGGAAGACCGACTGACAATATCTAACGGTAGTAACATGACTAACGAGGCAGTGACTAAGGTCAAATGTAAGGAAGACAGCTACATGAGAGACTTCCATACTTTGTTGACGTACACATTTGACGACCATCGTGACGTCATTTCCGCCTCTATTTCCGGTATCGTTGCACACATGAAAGCAGAAACATGCTAACACAGAAGACATGTTACAAGGGCAAATGTTGGTAAATGCATTCCGGTGCGGATTCTGATATGGGAGGCTTGACAACACTTGGTGTCCATGTCTGACGGGCCTGTCCTGCTCTCTGGCGCTGGAGGCGGGACCCGATGTGCGTCAGCTTAGGTGCAGCGAGGTCACAAGGGGGAGCAATTAACAGGAACCCTGCTGCAGTGCTGTCTGCAACTTCCGGAGTTGTGGTCGCTGACTCACTCGTACGCACTTGCAGACACACACATCCATATATACAGACACACGCATACACATTCAAAGCAGGAGAAATGAATAAGCATGCGCCAAGCCTTTCTTATTAGCTCCTCAAAAAAAAAAAAAAAAACCAACAACAACAAAACAAAAAACAACAACCTGTAGAGCACCGAATGACCGACTGAAAGTGTCCGTTATCTTATGTCATTCAGGGTGAGGCTGGGGACCCACATACAGTAGAGCCTAGTTAAATAACGCCCAATGACAATAATAAAGAACACTTAGTGTCACACTGATATTAGGCCTTGTAACAATAATACATAAGGTTAAGTGTCACATTTTTACATAACGCCCTCTTTATATAAAGCCTAGTGCCATATTTTCATATAATGCTTAGTGTCATTATCATATAACTCTTAATGATTCAATTTACCTAGTGCCATATTTTCATATAATGCTTAGTGACATTATCATGTAACTCTTAGTGACACGATCTCATTGAACACCTAGTGCCATATTTTGTGTAACAGCTAGTGTCACATACAGTTTCATATAAAGCTAATGTTACATTTTTCACTAACACCTAGTGCTACATTTTTATATAACGCTGGGTGCCATATTTTTGGTGGGAATAATACATAACTCTAAGAAATGTACATGTAGTTTTAAAAAAGTGTATTGATGCTAATCAAGATAGCTGCACATTTTTATATAACGCATTGTGACACGTTTTCAGTGTAAATTATATATATATAATTATATATTCCACTTAGAGTTGTATTTCAAGTGACAATACCAAATAAGACAGTGTCACATTTTCATATAACACCCAATGACAATACAATAACAAACACCTAGACCATCTCGAGACATCACAAAAGGTCGGGCATGTGGTTCTCAGTGACCTCATCTGCCATCAGTTCTGCTTTGAAAGGCAACCGATGACCGAACGTTTTGTAAGATAATGCATAACATCAATTCTAGCTGATTAACGGCCAAAGGAAGACATCCCAACATGTTCCATCACTGTGCGAATGTGTTTGTCAGCGCGCAAATCGAATGTAACAAAAATAAAAATAAAATAAAAAAAGGTTCCGCAGAGGGTTGGCAAACCTTTTTTGTATGACATGACATGGAGTCGTCAGAGTGCATGGCAGTGTTTTGGCGCCGCTCATTTCACCATGGACCTGCTTGCACTCATCGACCTTGCCACCAACTGGTGAGGAAAACGTTCCGTAAACCAAAACCTTTTCCCCCCACAGCGTCTGCTTCCTGTACTCCGACACCGTGCACGCGCCACCTGATGCGTGTGAATACCGAGCGCGTGTGTGCGCGCGCGCCTGCTTGCATATGTGAGCATGTATGTGTCTGTTCATATGTCAGCTGGTGGCTGAATGGGTCGTTAACCACTTTCACAGGTCAGCGAGAACCGATCGCTGATAAACAAAACGCTCTCTACCTTATATGCATGTTAAATGTATGCCGGTGTCGGCGTGTGGGTGTGTGAAGTATAGGGTGTTGTTGTTGATGAGAAACTTGAGCTGCCCTCGGTCAGGTGTTGTCAGCCCTACATCGTGTCGCATTTTTTTGTATATGCTCTTAGGTCAGTTCATTCTCTGGAAATGGACAATTTTACATGCCCAAAAGATGAAGCAGATACAAAAGTGATCGCTGTGATCAATGGATGCACGAGTAACAAGACAGGAGTGAAAAGGAATGAATGCACGAAGAGATGATGATGATTGATGATGATGATGATGATGATGATGATGATTTTCAACACAAATTCAGACCCTTCTGAAGCATGCTAAATCTATATCAGACGAAAGATACCCTCCACGTTTTTCTCCTCGACACAGGGAAGCCGCAGGGGAAAATCTTTTAACAGAAATTGTTTCCCTTCTTTAAAGGCAGGCGGACTAGTCATTAATCATTGTGCCTCGCCTCTAACCCCACCCTACACCCCCTGGGCATGCGCCACGATAATAAATGGAATATGATAGTTGGGGACAGTGTCATTTTGCTGGCAGTACAATGATGATGAAGGTTGCAGGGGTGGTGGTGGCCGGGGTGGGGCGAGCATTGACTGAGTTCAAAGCAGGAGGCAGATGTTGCATCACGATAGCGCAGAGGATAAACGCTTCAAGTAGACGCTGCAACAACAGTGCCCGCTGGTAGTGGTGGTGGCTGTGATGTACACAACAACAGCAGCAGCAGAAGGGTTGAATAACTGTAGCGATGCTTGTCACCGCACGCGCGCCAGCTGCAGTTACAAACAGTTGCACGCGCGCCAGCAGTAATACTATCACCTGCCGCTGCACCTGTTGTGTCGGTTATTACACTTTAAAACACATTTCCCCTTTTTTACAGTCAGTATGACTCACCTGTCGTTATTTGCGTCTGGTTTGTTTACAGTCTTTTCCTCAATCACTTTCATGCCTATGTGATTTTATGAATGCAAGCCAGGACGACCTCGATGTCTATCACACACACAGAGAGAAAAAGAGAGAGTTGGAATAAATGGAAGTGGCCGTGGCAATGGAGGGATATTTAGACACCTTGGAAGCAGCTGTAGACGGAGGTTTCCATGAAAGTAGCTATAGAAAGAGGTTTAGATACCTCGGAAGTATAACCAAGTGCAAAACGAGGGACTGGCTCTTTAGGTCGTTAAAGGTCATGACCTGTCCGTGGTATGTCAGTGAACTTTATTTATTCTCATGCTGATCGCAAAATCATGTTCCGGGTCACGTAAGACTAAATAAAGCCCGACAAGACTCCAACCACGGAGGTGTATAGGTAATATAAGTTCGTGCTCCAACCAATCGCAGAGCATTGTCACATCCCAACATCACACCTCCCTTTAAAGATCAAGTGGGATATGCAATCTTTTTTTCTCTCTAATGGCTTTGTGAAGCTCATTCCAAGACAGTACTTCCCCAAATATATGGGTGAATATAAGCCATTCTCGCGATACACATTTACAAACATCAAGGAAAGAGACCAAACTCTTATCCCTAAATAATTAGCGAATTGTCTCATCTCTCCCATTGGCTGTAGCCTTGACAAGGTAAGCATATCCTGTCACTATCCTGCTCTGAGTAGCCGACCTCATTCTGTGCATGGTAATTGGGGGAATATTCCTCTAGACTCCAGGTAGAATCCTGCACCAAGCTTTACCCAGTCATTAGAGGGGGAAAAACTGTTATCCCCTACAAGACCTTTTACCTAGCAAATAGCATTAAATCTTACTCGGAAATATGAACAAGAAAATTAAATGAGGCAACCAAAAGAATGTGCGAACACATGAAGGCAGCAGTCATTGTAACGAGATGTTAAAAGAAAAATTAATCATGTTTTCAATAGTGTGTGAACAGGACCAAGCGGTTCAGTAGGCTGGCTGGGGTTTGGACTGAGAGAAATTGTAGAAGTAGCTGTTAATTGTCATCGTGAAGGGTTGGAGATAGAAGGCCGCAACACCCGTCGGCGGTAGCAGGGAGGAGGTAGCAGTAGGGTCGGGGTGGATGGAGCGGAACAGCTGCGCAGAGTTCAACGAAGAAATGGAGGGACAATTATGAAAGCGAGGCAGACGGCGACAACAAAGAACGCCGACGGAAACAGCCACCAACGGAGGGTAGGGTGGTGGGGAAAGCAAAAGGAGAGGATAAAATAAATGGAAGCAGGCTGGAAAATGAAAACTGCCAGGATCCGGCAACAAGCAAGGAGTTGGGGAGGGGGGAATCAACAACAAGAACAACAACAAAAAAGCCTGCTGGTGGTAAACGATCCTCCCCTTCTCCTCCAACACGCAGGCAGTGGTGTTGTTGTGTGTAGAACGCTTGCGACAGCACAATGTGGTGGGCTGTCAGTCGTGAGCAGGACAATTAAGATGTCCGCCATATTGTCCATTATCGTCGTCTGCTCCTCGCCTGGAAGATCAAACGTACGTGACTCCGACGAGTGTGTGGGAGGGCAGTGCTTGTGCGCACGTCCGTTTGGGCCATTGTATGCCAATACCTATCGACCTTCTATGCACTATAGCTAGCCCCCAGGTGATAAGACTTTCCACTCTGTTATCCAATCATCACAAGAAGTGATTGTAAGTTGGTTCTGTTTGCTGATCTGTCTCATGCTTGCCTGTTTCAGTCTCGATCATTCGAAGTGAGAACAATCAATGTTGGGAGGGTATACATTAAGAACAATTAATCTTGGGAGGGTATACACTTAGGAACAATCAATGTTGGGAGGGTATACACGAAGAAGCAATTTAATCTTAGGAGGGTACACACGGAGAACAGTAATCAATGCTGCGATGGTATACACGTAGAACAATTAATCTTGGGAGGGTACACGCTGAGAACAATCAATGTTGAGGTGGGGAGGGTCAATATACCGAGAATTCTGAAAAAAGAACAAAAATGACCAATTAAGGAACAAAAAAAATGTTAAACGAAGCAAAAGAAAAAAAAAAAAGAAAAAAAGTCAGTTCTAGAACGTTTTGGCTCGAGAAACTCCTAACCCAAACAAACTCCACGTCATTAAAAAAATAAACATATCGCGGTTAATTTACAGCTGTGTGCAAATTGCAGGTTTTAAAAGCAGGAAGGTTTACAGAAATGTGTGGGAAGCCACATGCGTGGACTCCTCGACGTGAGCAAACAGTCTAAAAGGCGCCTCGCACTCCCAATCGATGCTCGTGACCTTTGGCATCTGGGAGCGCACGCTCTCGGTACAACAGACGCTGCAACCTCTCCGGTGGTGGGTGACGTCTCTGGTGGTGGTGTCGACTGTGTGTGGTAGGGTGGGGGAGTGTCGGGGGTGAGGGAGAGAGAGAGAGAGTCTCAATGAGTGCATGCTGAATGGTCAACTGATGAACCGGCATCGGCTAACTTCTTTCCTTTCTTATCGCCGTGCGACTAACCTAGAAATGAGATAAGCAAGACCTTTTATCGTCGTTTTCATCCAGAAAATCTGTGGTAAATGACAATGAAGCAGACATTCGCCGACGTGATCGTGAAGCAGAGCGAACAGTACTAGACGGTTTATTGTTTTTTTTAAGCTGGCGCCGAGTGATGGAGACAGGACTGAGACTGTCCCCAAGTCCAGCTGTGACAAGGAGGTGGGAGGACCGAACAAAGGACCGTTGGTGACTAAAGAGCCAGTAGCTGTCACTGTAAGCACGACCAGACCTGACGTCCTTGACTAATAGGAAGCGGCGTCAGATGACTCACATCTGATGACAAAAACATCGTCAAGTGATTTACCTCCTCGACAAACAGGAGACAATATCCAGCGATTCGCGTTCTCGGCAAATAGACTCCTCCTCGATAAGAAAGAAAAACATCCCTAACGGCCCATGTCCTTAACAGCTAGTAATCCCATTGTCTTAGACTTACTTGATACACTGCCACAACAGCCACGGACTCCATCCAGTATGAAGAACGTGTACACATTTATTTTTACATATGTACACACACACCTACAGACTTATTGAAACCATCTTTAATCCTCATTTTTCTCACATTAGGGATATAACATTTTTCAGACCACTTTCTCACAGAGAGGTATAGGGTTAAAAATAAACACCGCCGTACATCATTAAGTATAAAATAAAATTAAAGCTGTTCTGATGTACAAAGTATCTATTGTAATCTCCCAGAAAATTGAAGTATAGAAAATGACGGAAGCAATTTATAAATATAATATATATAATATTTATAATAATGTGACTTGTTTTGCTTAGGTGTGCTATGAATGCGTCCTAACCGAGGCTTACACTTTAAATACGACCTGGTGTGGGCGGGGAAGCAGGGTGGTGAAGGGCAATGGGAAATCCCCACTTGATATTCCCCTCCTCCGCGTCCAGATCGAACTCAGCCATCCACCCTCAACCCACGCGTGGCCAGTGATAGCTTACACGCAGACTGCGATGCCGGCCCATCCCAACACCAGGCAGGGGGATCAAAAAAAAAAAAAAAAAGTAAAATGACAAGTGAAGGGTGAGAGAGGAGGCAGGGCAGCGAGTAGAATGCACCTCGGCAAAGTTCGTCTCTCTTACCAACGTGGGAGCAGGGTGGCGTTGCTGTCAAAAAAACAACATTATTTCGATTTCTAAAGCAGATCATCGAATAGGATTTGTTTTTGTTTTTGAAAAGCTAAACATTTTTTGTTTTCTGGCAACCTACATGACATACATGTTGTGTTCAGTAATTAAGCCAAGGTAATGAATATATAGTGCAGGTATTACTCAAACTAAGATGGAAAATAATTTATAAAAATACTGGCTTGACATTAGCAGAGACAAAGGTGCGTGGATTTCAGTCCTAAGCCACCTCAAAAACAAATCATCTACTATACAGTGGTGTCAAATATAGCAAAGAAGTCATTTAAAAAATGTTCCTCCGTACCTTAAAAAAGGAAGAAACAAAGGTCAAAGAAGGAATAATAAAGAATCTAATAGGTGAAGGTTACACCTTGTAAACAAAGCATCGCTACAACACTGTAACAAACTTTAAAAGTCTAGCAGGGTGCAAACTTTTTTCATAATTACTGGGTAAAATTCGAGATACACGCCTACAAACATCGTCTTTCACAGAAAGAGATGAAAATCGCGCGCTTAATTAGCATATGGTGCTAGTTCTCCCATTGGCTGGCGCCTTGGAAACGTACAAATATCCAGGTACAACCCTGACCTCTGTGTTGTTGACCTTTTTCTTGTCATAGTCGTGTCTGTAGGTGTATATCTCAAAACATAACGAGGATATTAAGCCAGGGGAAGTAGTTCTTACACTTTACCCAGTCATTAAAAAACAATTTTAAGCCTCCACTTGACCTTTGAGCATCAGCGTAGTGCGTGAGGTCTTGGGAACGCCCTGCAAGATCTCGCCATGCACTCGACCATCTAACGACGCCTATTGGCGGTTTCTCATTCTTACGTCGTTGTGCACCCGTCAAGATCTCGTCTGCGCAGCTGTACACATGTACCCGTCGTTTTGTGTGACTCAAGTACGCTCCTTGGTGGACTAGCTGGCAACAGCAACACCCAACATCAAATTCCTAACAGACACTGAATTTAAGAGTTATTTACGCATATTTTTAAAATAAATTTAGAGAATGGGGTTAAAGTTAGAAGATTTATAATTAAAGTCGATCAAAGAGCGATCAACCATATGCACACAACGTGAACGGATGTTGTTGGTCCCTGTGCGCCGGCTCTGGCTGAATCACGTGACTCAAGTCAGCGGTCCATTAGACCTGTTGGTCATGATGTCGCGCGGTTTTAACCCTCGTCGTGCGAGCTTAAAGTACACCACCACTTGTTACGAAACCTTCACCACCTCTCCATCCACAAAGGTAGTGGTGGTTGAGGTGGGGTGGGGGATCATGACGAGGGTAGCGGTGGAGGGAGGGGGCAAAGCCAGAGGCGAGGCTGCCAGACGCACTAGGTAGCGAACCACACCCCTTGGGCTGCATGGCGTGCAACCGCGGCGACACTAATAGTTGAAGCGGGAAGCAGATGCAGCACGGCGAGCCCCGCCGCTTGCACAGTTTGTTTGCACAGCATTTTGATCAGCAGGCGTCTGTGAGTTGTAAGTCGGGGCCCAAGGGAAAGAACTCGACATTTCCGGTTCTATTTTTTACAAAGCTGATTTAACACCTTCTCTCTCTCTGCCCTTTACGACATGCTTCTCCAAGTAACGGTGGCAGCCAAGGAGTAGGATGTCGTGTGGGAAGGAGGGGGTGGTACTGTAGACGGGCCGTTAGACGCCGAACTGGCTGATGGGAAACAGTTTTTCAGCTTTGATTGCGAGGATGTAAGAGCAAATGATGCGAGGGTCACCCTCAAACCTTGCGCAAAAATTCTTTGAGCTTTGCCCCCTTTTTTGTGCCTGCGTGCCTTTGCTCTCCTGCGCGCGCGCACGTGCGTTTCTGTGTATGCAAACGAGCCCACGAGCTAATGGTGAGATCCGCAGGTGTTGATAAGATAGAGGGGGTGGTGGTAGTTGACTGAGTGGGGAAAAGGATTGGTTCAGGAATTCCATTCTTACAGACCAAATCCTTCTGTAATTTGGCGGGAGGTGAATTAGTAGGTGGATAAGGAATGACTGAGATACGAGGGAAGTGGATTAAAAACAACAAAACAACAACAGAGATACCAGCCTTTGACAAAGGGATGGGTAAGATCTTCCATGAGGAACACCAACTGAATACAACTATTCCAGGACTGCAATTTTCCTGAATAAATGTCTGCTTCGATTATATTTCTCACATCACAGATTCCTCACAGAAAAAGCATCTGCAGCTTCAGAATAACAGATCTTTCCTTTCTTGAATAAAAATGTTTGTAAATATGCTGGGGTAGATGAGCGATGTACTCTCGCAAAAGCATATTATGAATGAAAACCAATCAGTCAACACCGGGTGCAGTCCACCCGGCACAGCAGTGTTTTCGTAAAATTTCTAAAATTAGAGAACATTTTCAAAGCCATAAAATTCTTAATAGAAGAGCGCGTGCTGTTTTAAAATAGCAAACTTCCATGCCATTCATCAGCGAACACCACTTCAGCTCTGAACCAGTAATGTTTCCTGCTTTTAGATAACAATTAGATAACAACATTTATTGCGAAAAAGTAATAGAAACGTATAAAAGGTTTATTTCAGGAAGATATATATAGACACTCTAAAACTGAGCTTGTTAACAAGTTTGAACTGGTCTCTGATACATCAACCCTCGCACTTCCCCACCCGTCTATATTTTTTTATGTTCCCCTGTCTAATTAACTCCCTTCCCCACAACTCTTCGTGCCCCACTCGTTTTTTATCTACTTCTGAGATAGAACAAGCAAGAGGAAGGGAACAACTGAATGAACAAAGAAGGAGGAGCCCCTCTTCACCATTTTGTGTGTGTGTACCTCAGAAAACCCGAGCGAAGGGGGGAAAAAACTAAATGAATAGGAGAGGGAGTCCTCCATTTATGTGTGTGCTTCAGAAAGAGAGATTTAGTGGGGAGACTGGGCAGGAGAGGATGAACACTGAACTCCAAGCGAGAGAAAAAGAAAAAGACAGCCATGTGGAGGCTTTTTGTTGTCAGGCTGACGCACACTGGAAGTTATCCCGAAGTCGGTGACAAGCCTCCTCACCTGAAAACAACCTCCCTGTGTGATTTGCCGTCCCTTCTTTTTCCCAGCATTCTGTAGTTTGCCCGACATCTCGCGGTCGCCGGCGACTGAACTCTGCTCAGCTGAAAGACAGACGGGTTGTCTCCTCCAGTCAGCGGCATGCCGATTATAATTTTTTTAAAAGAAAAGAAATCTCTAATAACGACGATTTCTTTCTCGACTGATGGCGTCAGCACGCTCTACATACGGGTGTGGTGCTGAGATGAGCAGTTTTCTCCCCAGCAAACACTCTTTATTGTCGACGGTACGCGGCTCCCCCATTCCCCCTTTGCCCCCTTCTTCCTCTCCACGCTCTTCCCTTCCTCGCCACACACCATTGATTTTTTGGGTTGGCAAAGGAGAACATTCTGGTCTTTCTGTAATGTCACACGGGTTCAATCACGACCCAGCATGCACAGCGTGCCCAGACAGGGATGTAAGTCGATGTAATGTATATTACAAAAATTTCAAGGCGTTGATTATAAATGTGTAAATTCTTGTTTGTTGTTTTTTTTTTTCTTAGGGTGCAAACATAATTGTATTCGATCTGCTCCTGACCTTAATCGCTCGGATGTGAGACGGAGCAGAATGTCGCCACTTAAACGCCGAGCAGCATGGACACACACACACAAAGAGCATGTTGAATGGAGTAGTCTTTGTGGTGTTCCCCACTGTATGAAAGACAAATGAAAACAGGAACGTGTGTTTGTGTTTGTTTTGGTTTGTTGACTACCACACACTTCTTCTACCGATACCGCCAAACACCCACCTTCACATATTAATACTAATAAAATAAATAGTCTTGTTTGAACTGTGCTTAATGTTATAATGACAAATATGTTGATATGTTCATTAAAGTAGTGCGATTCATGTTTTATACTTCGTCCATAAATGTTGACATAGTTGGACTGCCCGCCTGCCTCCTGAGGCTGTAGTCATTAAGTGACAGTCAGTCGTTGTTGTTCTGGTCTTGTATCATTCAGACTTTGCGGGTGTTGCTTTACTCTTGGGTCCCTACTTTATAAAGATTCCCTGGAGGGTGGAGTTGGGGGAATGGGGTAAAGTAACACAAAACAATATCGGCGTGGCACTACGAAGACAAAATATGTATCCTTGATGTCCCTGTTTTACCCCCTGGGCAACGACTTACTTTCCCTTCATGAATACGGCGCCAGCTAATTGTGTGTCCACCTCCATGCCTATTTTTCATTCTGCCTATAGGTTTGTATGTCTAATGTCATAGTATGATTTAGCTAAAGCCAGCTTCACACTATTAGTCTTTGGCACGTGACACCTGCCAGTCACTAGTCGGACCCATGGTTAGGGTTAGAGTTGGAGGTAGCACAGGAGGGCGGACGTAGTGCGGGAGAGTGGACATTACGAAGAACAATTTCCATCGATAATCAAGATCCGAACAGGTTTTCTTCGAAAATAAATCAATTTTCGTTGCAGACCATTTGGGGTTACAAACTTCGTCCATATAATTAATCACACTGTGTAACGGCACCCTAAAGTATTTCTCCACGCATGTGCAGAGAACAGACTTTTATTTCAAAACAAATGAGAAACAATTACAGTTGAAAGAAAATACGTTTATTTAGAACTGAGACCCGACCTTCGTGTGGGCAGATCGTCCATATATGCCTGTGCAGACGAAAATGGTCGTGCTGGGTCTCGCATACCAGCGCTGGGTTACTGGGTCACGTGACCAACGTCAGCACGTCCACTGGAAATGTACTCGAGTGCATCTTCCCGAGTCACTGGTCGAGCATTTCCTCTACGTCAGTCTGGGTGTGAGGAAGACAAACAGAGAACAAACGCACGAGTCTGAACACCTGGAGTGAAGGACTGCTTCACTGACCTCCATGTCAGAGGTCACTGGGTCGCTATGTGACCACGTGACCAGAAATCTATTTCCTGTGGCAAACAAATCTCACAAATAACACAGAGGTACTGTTATTACTGTTACTTCAAGTTGTATCATTGCCTAAATAAAAAATCTTGCTCACTACGCACACAATCATGTCATTAAGTGATAACTGTTATTTAAAAAATAAACTATGAAAAGTGTACAGATTTAGTGTTCAATGCAGGTAAACATTAACTGATACAGTTGGCAGAAATGGTGGTAAAAATTGTTCACAAATTTGTTGTTAGTGCACTCGTTAATTAATTGATATATTTGTTTAAATGAATACAAAAAACAAACTCAAAAACGTCTTTCTAACGAATACTTGCTGTCGTTCCATCCATAGAGACGGGTCCAAATATTTAACTGTATGATGACATGTTAATCAACGGCTGCCAATTTAAAGGTTCAATGTACGAGGAGCAAAGCTTTTATCTGTCGATCTGTTAGAAATACTTCGAGCATAATTTTGAATTTTGATCAAATTATTGCCGTCGAAACTTTTGACTCAAAATATATTCCGCCTTGTAAATGTATGTATATTTATGGTCTTAATGAGCACCGGGAAAATGTTCCTTTTATAAAACAAGTAATATTCGTTTTTAGTGTTAACAGATAGAGTTGTTCTTGCTTTTGTTCTAGCAGGTTTGGGGTAGAATTGTACCGGAAGTAGCTATAGTTGACGTTGCAATCAATTGTAGGCGGCTTTGCCAAGCAATCGCCTGCCGACAGAGCTCTCTCAAATTACCTATTTGTCTGTTAGCGGCTTATGTTTGCTTTATTTGTCTGGTTGTTTTTTTTTTTTTTTTCACGTCCTCCTCCTCCTCCTGGATCCGATCTCCCATCGACAGAGAAATGAGGGCAGAAAACATCACGTAGTGCATTTCCGGTTTGACGTCTTTTGACGTCGTCGGACGTCACAAGGCGGTTATAAAAACAATCAATCATTTGGGGAGGCAATAACTGACAACTGCAAGTTGCAGTGAGGAGCGTTAATTAAAAGCCTAGATTACAGTAACACTAATGTTACATGCACTTTATGTCAGCCAATACTCAGCTACTGATTGTTATGATTCTAATAAAATTTAAAAGCTAAAATATTCTCGCTTATGTTGTTTTTTATTCGCCCTCCAGCTGTCACTCAATAACGGATCTGATATCTCATGCTCGACGTCCCCCGGTCACTGGGACGTTGGCAGCCATGTCACTCTCAAAACGGATATTTATCGTTACATCGCGCTGGTTCAAGTTACATACAGAAAATAAGCTACTGTCATTGAGGTCTGGCTAATATGTGTGACACTCAAATCAACAGCTGACATCAGTGTGTGTTGTGACATTTACTCTGCACACGTCTGCCTCGCAACCAGTATTTGCTCTCCATGAGCTCACTCTGCTCGTACCATGTACATGAGAGCTTTCCGCCAGACTGTAAATATACCCTCCTCTCAATACTCTCAGTCTAAAATAACAGCAATAACAAACCCACTTCTCATCCCCCCAATAAAAAAAAAATCATTATTAAAAGTGATCTTGTGAATACATGTACACAGGTGTACACCAGAAAAATAATTGGATTTGGTGGGATTGACACTGAGTGATCGATCTAGCTGCTCGTCACTGGCTTCAATAAGCATGTCGACATTATCAGCATGTCCAGCTGTCAACCGTCCAGCACAGCTGTCAACAGCTGGAGTACCGGGGAGGCGAGGGGAGGGGGACTAGCTCTGTCTCTGTGCCACTCATCTTCGCAGTGCCACTCGGCGCGCTCGGGGTCAGAGGGTAATCGTGATCACGTTTGCGCGGACGGAAACAGGTTCTCTGCGACAGTTTCTCCAAATGTCACACACGCAAGCCCCTCATTCATATGACACCAGCAAACTTTAACCATCTCGCTGGTGACCTATTCCTCCACACCACACATTTGGTCTGAAACATCGATGACCTTATAAAACATTTTAAACTGAGTTTATATGTAAATGATTTGTCCCTAGGTTAAACCTTTCACTTGTTTTAAAAAAAAAATATGCTTCTTTGTCCAGAGCCTATTATTATTGTTTTTACTGCTGCTGTTAATGAAAAAGTTCACATTAAGACTGATACTGAAAAGGATTAAGCTTAATTAAAGGATTTAAAATGCTGTTTTACGTCTATAAAAGATTAGTAGATAACTTCCTGTGGATATAAATTCCTTGCCAAAAAAAAACCATATTGATATGGATCTCGCATTGTCATATTATTGAAGAGGTTAATGAAATGCCGATAGAAACTTCCTGCTATCTCTAAATTTTAGAATTTTTTTTCTTCTCTGATTTGTTTCTAAAAAAAAAGCATGGGTCTAAATTAGCTCAGACTTGCTGTCCGTGTGGCCGATCATGTCAAAGTTGAGGATGGGGGAAATTTTCGTCTGATTCCTGTCTTACAGCCATAATTATAGCATCTGTTCTATTTTTTCTCTTATCATCTGTCCATTTAATGACCGCCGAATTCTACATGTCCATCCATCTTATGCCAAAAAAAAAAAAAAAAAAATTCCAGTCGTTCAGAAGCTTGGGTGTAGGAGTCGGGGATCACCTCGAGCCTAACTAATGGCGCTGTTGTAGGAGGGACAAGACAGAGTGTGTCTCCTTCTAGAATTACTAATTTCCATTTGGCCCGGCGTTCACTGGGCAGGCGTTTGACATAAATAAGGTTAAATGATGCGCACGTGTCCCTGTACGTCACGTGGGCTGTCAGTGTCAGCCGCAGGCTACGAGGCTCTGCTTTTCGTTCACGTCACATTCATTCATGTTAATCAGTGACCCCAAGTAAAAAAAAGGCGGAGACCGTTAGTGAGAGGTGTACAAAGAGCGTGCGCCTCCACTCGGCCGTTGGTGTCACCGAGGGCTGCACTCACGTTTCGCATTACCATTCCTCATACGACATTCGACCACTCCTTTGCTCGACTGCAAACAGTGTAAATTTGTTTACTTCAGGACTTCGTCCATTTATTTACATTTTTCAAGAGTAAAAAAGCACACACGCAAGCATGCACGAACACACACATTTTTTGAGTGCAAGCCAAGGGCTTGATCATATCGAATACTGTAGTTCTGGAAATCAACCAATCTTCTGAGGTTGGTTTTTTTTTTTTTAATGTGTTTGCGTATTCCGTTATTATGTTTATGTTGTCCCGGGTTCGAATCTCGTCTTAGGGAAGCTGTTTCTCTGCTTGTTGCGACTGATTTGCCGTGATGCAGGCATTGTTGCTGTCTCGGTCAATTAACCATCCCCTTCATTATTTCCAGATGTCGGTCAGTTTGCTTCGTCTCCTTTGTTCCTAAGCAACGGTGCTTAACGATGGGGTCTATACTGCAAATACCAGCATGGAATTTTTGATCAGACATACAAATGTTCCTCGCCAGATATCCTTTCTTTCGCACAAAGTCACACTCGAAACATTCTGAATTGCTTTTGTATCTCTCTGTGCCGGGATTTTTCTTTGTGCATGATGCTGCTCATACTGCAGAGAATTTCACGAAATTGTCTGCAAACACTACTCTCATGAGAGTAATTTCATCATGGATCATACATAAACTGGACCCCTGGCAGTCTGCCGAGACCAACCCTCTCGCGGTCAGGTCTCGGCGAGCCCTTTGAAAGCCGACATCCGGAACCACAACAAATCGCGAATGGACCACACTAAAATTGTTAGCGTCAACAGTATACTTATTATTGTGTTTTTATAGTTACTTTATTGTTTATCTCTTTTATGATAAGTGCTCGAACTCCTTTCAAATAAATTTAAACGACATTAAACTATAAAGTTGGAGATGTTTTTTACCTCCTCCAACACGAGAGGTCACATCGTTTATTCTTCTCTTTGTGTTGATGGTGAAATAGAAAACTCGTTCGCAAGAGCCTCGCTTGAATAGTTAACATTTTTGTGAAACTTCATCTGCCAGCAGTCCATTCTATATAAGGTTCGTGTTGCGATGCCTCTCAGGAATGAAAGCCACCTTCTATGGAATGACGATCAAAGTTTAAAAAAAAAAAAACAACCCGGATGCAACATCCCTTGACCTTCTAATGCGAGGTTATTTTAGAACTAAATTTGTCATCTTAAATTCCCTCCTGTCCCAGAATAGAAGTTATTTCCTTTTACTTTGAGAAAGAATTCCACCTCAATGAGTTGTGATGTACTTTTTTTCCCCCCTGCGAAAGCGAAACCCATAAAATCACGGAATAATCTTATTTTCTCGACTCAGATCGACTATAACTTTCTTCAAAACTCACTCAGTAGAAATGCATGTTTCTTTGCTGCAGAGGACGTCTGGAGTGACTGACAGGTTGTCTCACATTGAGTGAAGGGAACAAAGTCGAACAACGACAGCTCAGAAGTTTGAGCGATGGCAAAGAAACCGACTCTTCAAATTACACAAGGACCAGCCTTGTAAACCGAGTCTTCAAAATGTCGTCTGATGGTGATGCAAACAGCACACGTAGCGCTAAAATAAATAAATAACAACTATTTTCTTCTACATTTTTACTAATCTGTGCTCCTTCGACTGCTGCTGACGTAGAATAATGAATTGTGTTTGTTTACTCTGGACTGATTCTTTCCCGACAGTCTTGTTTACAATTTGTATCATCAGCGATTATCATACACAACTACTGCACACACACACAGACTGATCCTCTCTTACAATACCGTTTTCATGAGATCACTCGTCTACCCGCATTCTCGGCCCCTTCACCCTCAGAAATCGTAACAACCTTCGCTTTGCCCTCTGCTCTTCGCCGGAAGATTACACACAGACTTTGTTTACACCTGGGTCGCGATGGGCCTTTTTACCTGTTGACAACCTGATTCGTGGGATGAGCCCACAGCTTGCGTGGGTGAAGTCGAAACAAGTCCGCGCTCTCTGCTGCGCATGGCTTGTGCTGCTGATCACCGTGACCTTTGACACTGTGACCGGCACGTGCTCCAGCCACCGCAGTTACACGCGGGGATATGCATCATCCCCCCCTGTCGGGAGACTTTCGCCGGCTACTGTCAGGCCGCCGCTGGGGACCAAGAGGAGGATGCTGACCTTTGTTGCTTTATCCAGTCGTTGTGTGAACGCTGGTGTGTGTGAAAACATCACGCGCTCATGAATGAATGTGTCTGACTTGTGATTGTAGAGAGGTCGGCGAGCATCAGTGTAGCGGATCAGATTGTGTAATGGTGTTCCTGGTTGTTGATGTGATGTGTAAGGATGTTGCTGATTGTTGATGTGTATAATGGTGTTATGGGTTTTTATATAACAGTGGGAGCTACTCTGTAACCGTCCTGTGGGACTGTTGATTGTATTGGATGTTTCTGCTCATACTGCAGTGTCTGGTCGATTTGTGAGCCAAACGATCGCGGGGAGTGGGGGATACTTTGTGTGGGATCAGCTGTCAAACCTCGTAGTAACAGGAATTATTTATTGTGTCCTCCAGAGAACAAACACTGGTGTCTGTCTCTTTAAGGACACATGATAAATGAGTAGAAGCTACTGCTTTTTGAAAAGTTTTCGTTCTTACTGTTTGAGTGTGAAAGATATCGCAGTACACTGTACACATATCAATAAAAAGATGTCAAAATAAAGAAACAAGGAAGGAAGGAAAGGACAGACCAAATATAAAAAAAAAAAAAAATACGAAACAACCAAAACAAAGAAGCAAAAAATAAAGGAAGAAAAAATGCAAACAAAAACCAAAAAATAAAAAGAAAGAAACAAAAAAAAAAAAGAAATAATCCAAACCAAAAACCAAAAAAGAAGAAAGAAACAAAACAAACAAATAAAACGAAAGAAAAACAGGAACATACAAAGAAATAAAACAAAGAGAGACAGAGATGACTATGAAAGGCTGATATCGCGAACATTAAAGTCGGTTAGGAACAGACCAGCTGTTATGGGCGCTGTCTGTTTTCTAGTTCAGAAATAAGACCGCTCTCGTGTGTGTGTGTGCTCGCCTGCATGCTTGCTTCTTGTTGTTGTTCTATTTTCTCCTCCCCCCGCAGAGATATATTTTGCTGCTATAAAAGGATAGTTTCACAGTCTCGCCATTAAGGTTGGGTATCGCGCTGCTGCCCTGTTTTAGGTGTAATTACAGGGCAGCCTCACACAACTAGGTCTCAGTCTTAGCTCAGCAAACGGTAATTGTCGCTGAAATGCCGAATCATTTTATAGTTTACATTTGTGTTAATGATTCTTGTCTTGTAAATACTGTCAGAACAAGCATTCAAGAGCTGAACGAGGCCAGCAGTCGTAGTGCGTGTGTTTGTCTCTCGTCCGTGAATGGCAAGTTTAGTGTGCCCCTCACCCAATGATGATGATGAGGATGAGGATGTTGACGACGACGACGATGATGATGATTACCTACCCTCCACGATCGAGAGACTACAAAGTTTGTCCCTTCCTGTTCTATGTGGAATGTAACACAAAACAATTCCTTTTTATCACCCTCCCCATTACATTTAAATTAAAATTGTTCCTGGTTAGTCATCTTTCTGTTCAGTCATTTAAATATAATAACACTTGGAAACTACCCTGACGCATAGTTTTTGTTTGTTTATTTAAAATCTACACATTGTGTAAATACACAGTACAAAGCTGACGTGTATATAAACACTGACAACTGGTAGAAACCCACCTGCGAAGTCTGATATTACCAACCCTTTTGAATGAAATCGTCGTAAAGACTAAGGGGGTGCTTGTGTGGGGTTATTTATTAATTTTTTTAACTGTAGGTGTGGGGCGAAGATCGGGAGGCGTGATGGCAATAAACAAGACCGAAAGTAGTGTCGTGATGTCCTGGGCGTCCTTGGCAATACGGTCGCGAACTGGGGCCCAAACTTTCTTGTAGGCCTTTGACTGTGCTAAAACCTGGACGACTGTGACCTCTTTCTGTTCAAAGATAAATGACAATAATAATAAAGACAATAATAATAATAATGACAATATTGTTGGTGATGATAATGACGACGACGATTATCATAATATAGTAATTTTGAATGCACACTTGGCTTTGCAGCAAACACGCATGGCCGCCTCAGTTTTGCCAGCTACTGACGCTAAAAAAACAAGAAAACAACATGTACACACACATTGAAGCCAATGGAATTAATTACTGAAGCACTTTTAGTAACAGGACTCCGCCATGTCAAAGCGGGTTGTTAATGACATATCAGCGATTATGCAAATGGAGCTGTGAACATTGTATGTGGTCCTTCTACTCCCATTCAGGGTTAGGGGGGACGAGAGTCGAGAGGATACGTGAAGCTGTTCACGTACTCTGGCGACAGACGAGCAAGTCAACTTAAATCGACGGGGGGACTATCCGGAGGAAATGTGTTTACAGTTGTTCTTTTAAGTATGTCAAATCCTTACTACCGAGTGTTGTTATAAATCACGGCAATAAAGGTTCATTCAAGTCTTCAGCGTCAACTGGTCTCGGTAAGCACAGAACATACGAACAAAAACCCCTCAACCCTAACCCTAACCCCAACCCTAACCCTCACCCTCACCCTAGCAAGAAGTAAGAAGGGAACTTCTCAGATAGCAACAGCTCAAGGAGAGATGGATGTGTAAGTGCTACGACCTCATGTGACCGGGAACACATGTGAGGTGATATAGATAATGAATAAAGTGAATGTTTATCTAAACAATGCCCCGCAGCATTCAAACAGCTCATCGCACCCCTCCCCCAGTCAGCCAAGCCGGTGATAAAGTAGCGGACTGGATCTTTCGGGTAGAAAACACGGCAGCGGTTAAAAGGATGTTTGTTCATGCGAGACAACAGAAGTGAACGACGACAGGCCCTTGTCGTTGACAAAGTTTCCTTTGAAGGCAAAAATCTGCTGTCTAGACGCTTTCTTCCAGTCGCATTACCACTGTTGTTTGTTGTTGTTGTTGTTGTTGTTGTTGTTGTTGTTGTTGTTGTTGCTGCTGCTGCTGCTGCTGCTGCTGCTGCTAGCTTTGCTTCCGTCATCGCAAACGCATGTTATCAAACATCCAGACAAAAATAACAAAATAGGCTTCTGATCCTGTTTCACAACAAAGACGCCTACACTTTCATTAACACTGTCATATTTATTTATCGTCAAACACAGGTCAGTACTGACTTTCCCGAAAAGTATGTTTCGGGTAGGCATTTAGACTAATTTCCCGGCTTGTGTACTTCACTGGGCCAACTTCCCAGTTAATGCTTGTAATTTAGAGGGTAATGTTTTCAAAATTGTGTAACCAGCTGGAGCCGTAGCTATGAAGCGAAAGTAAGTCGTTTCCCCAGGGCCAAATGGGGAGCTCGAGGAAAAGTATCTTGTTTCTGAAGTTATAAAGCAGTGTTGAAATCCCGCGGACACTACTTCATGTTTCTTGACCACAGGGCACCTTTGTGACCGATTTGTAACTACGGTTTCAGTGGTAAAACAACATATTCGGGGTCTGAGCACCGCTTTATCATTTTTGGAAACAAGAAAATTACCGTTGAGTTCTGCACGCTGCCCTACGGCAACGACTTCCCTTCCCTTCATAACTACGGTCCCTCCAGCCAGATGTTGTCTCCACCACCCCTCCTCCTCCTATAACAACAATAATATTAATAACAATGGAGATACCAGCTGGTGAAAACAGAAGAAAACTGCGTAAAAGGTGCATGACATCAGTATCTGACACTAATCGCCTCATGAAAATAACGGAAGGCAGATTTCCCTGTGACATAAGGCCATGGCGGGGCTACTGTCCCTACCCCGGGTTAGAACTTAGCTGTTAATACACAGCTGTTTGATGCTGTGGTTTCATTTTACTCGTGCGGAAAGTGCAAATGAGTCACAACAGAAGTCAAAACATGTCATCCCTACAAAGAAATGAAGGGGTTCTTCATGCAGAAGAAAGTACAGAAAGACATTTACTGCTTTGTGCGGTTCAGTGGCAGAAAGGCAGCAGTCAGAGACGGAGCAGCAAAAATTAAAATAAAAAGCAAGAGTCTGCACGTCATTAGCATTTGCGCTGTTATCAATACAAAACTTCTCTATACGCAGTCGTGAGGCTCTTGTATGTGTCGAGGGCTACTCTAACCTGAGCGAAACTTTATTTTCAAATAACTAGACGATAATAGTGTTCCCCAAAAGTAGTTTGAAAAATCTCAGCTGAAAAACTGATCGGTTTCTTTTCCGAGACACGAGCTCTTCCACTCTGTAGTTCGAGTTCGGCCTTTCTAAAGGTCAAGACCTTGTTTTCCGTGACGTCACAAAAATATTCTCTCTGACCGGGCAGCGTCTGCTCGAAGCTTTCTCATTGGTCTGCGGGCTTTGATGACGTCAGTAGTAGACATGTAGGGGAATCCACGTTTGCTTGTCACTAAAATCCTAATCAAAACTTCATGTTTAACACACTATCGAGAGATTCATATTAATAACTCTTGGCAGCAGGCAGTAGCCTTGAGCTTCATTTCATGTTTGACTAATTAACTTCTTTTTACCATAAAATTGTCGGCTTTGAAAGGAGTGAACAGTCACTGGGTTTTTTAAAAGGATAAATTGGTGATCATGGACTGGACCGACTGGTTGTATATTTTGTCTCTTCCTGGTGTGTGTGAGAAAGACAGAGTCCACAAACACTCTCTTTGCTCTTCTACACCTAAAATGTTAATTTAATTAGGCGATGAGGGGATAGGTGTTGTGGGAGAAACAACCGTGAAACAAAAAGTATGAGGTAAATTCATATAAAAAGAAGGTTTGTATTCCTTTCTGAAATACAGGATATCGATCTTATCCATTTAAGATTGGAATTTCTCAGGAGTGATTAAGGGTCAACGGCTACATTCATTTTTATCCGAATGCAGCGCTGGAAAAAAACAATACAAAAGAAAAAGGAATATGATTGTAGGAATCGCAACCAGCAATCATCTGACGGTAGTCGTTACACGAGAGCTGCCCTCTCCTCGTATTTCTTCCTAGGGCACGCAGAAAAACTATTACGGCTGAGGTTACGCGAGGGTTTGGGGGAGGGGACCGTCACCCCATCGTAACCGACCCCACTGAGGAGCAGCTCCAACAGCTACAAATAGTCACCAGTTAGTGGAGCGAACTCCTACAGACCGACTGAGTTCGTGCCGCCCGGAAAATTCCTGGCTCACCTCGGGGAATTTCCGATCAGGCGAATATGTGGGCTTGGCAAGTTTCGACCGCTGACATCACGCGCACGGTTAGCCTGCCGACACGGTTAACCCTGCAGCCGATCAGTCGATGGATTATTTATCTTTCAAACAAACTTGTTGCATTCTGTTATGCAATTTACCCTCGAATGTAGGGGTCAACAAGGCAGACCTAATAAAACAGTACGTGAACGGTTTAGCCCACTATTTTTCTTCTTATGAAATAGATATTAGAAGTATCAATGTTTATATTTTTTATTTGTGTGGGAAGATAGGTGTTGTTTTCTGAGGTCTGACAACATCCATGATCTATGGAACGGCTTTTGCTTATACTGTATGTGGTTTCGTCTCACACTGGGGAGTGTGCTCGACAATATACAGACAAACATCGTCCTTGAAGTCCTTCGCGACAGATGTTCTAAACACAGAGGTCTGAACATATAAAAGCTCTAAAGCTCAGTATTCTAATAATACTATGGTCTAAACATACCGAGTGCATGACCTCTTTCTTTGTTTAATATTATTCCATTGGCTTCTCATTGATGTTACATGAACTTACATCATCAAATCACTCAGTGGCAGTAAAAACACCCGCTCTTCCTGACATTTCATTATAGGCTTGCAAACAGACAATAGCACCAGACTCGCACAATAAATCTCGCGGCATACAACGGAAATGAATAACCTACATCCCAAAATAATCAGTTCGTGACTTTGCTTTTTTCTGTTCATATCTTTCGCTCTGTGTGTGCATGTGTCTTTATGTGTAGGAACGTGTGTGTGTGTGTTTTCACATTCCCCCAGCCCCTCGCCACACACACATTGCTACGAGGTCAATAACAATGATAACAAGCGGCGAGAAAACATTGCCACAGTACATGCACTTTACCGCGCGATAAACATCATTCACCTACACGCACTGCCTTTCCATCAAATGTAGATCTCACTATGCGCATGTGCCGAGGGCTGGGTGAGTACATACTATCTACCATGGTCACGGACTTCTTCACGACACTGGGGACCCCGGTAGTGCAGTGGTTAATACACTCGCTTGTCACCACTGCAGTGAGCGGCTCAGGTTCAGATCTCGTCTCGGGATACTCTCTGTGACACCTTGTCTGCAGGCCCGGGGGTCGGGAGTTTTCTTCAGGTACTCTTGTTTCCTCCCCCATCCTCTCCCCCCACCCCACCATAGTGCGAAATCACCCTAAGGTGGAAACACTTTCCTACTAAATAAATCAACCGATTTCTTCACGATAGTTAGGTAATTGTTTACATGGTAGCCGTGTTGTCATGTGACCTTACGTCCTTCTCATTATCAGGTGATGTAATTTCATCCACGGAGCCCCTGTTATGACGACCATATCCTTCGTGACTTCCAACCTAATGCATTTATCAAACTACTTCCTACCATCTTCACCCTTCTCTCCCTCCTCCCCATCTACAAATTCAATCGATCGGTTGCACTTACATACTGTACATCTGTATTCATCTTTTTTAATAAATTGGTGTGTCTGCTGAGAGTAATATTAAAACACACCTTTACATCAAACATCGTCATATGCTATAAAAGAATATAGACTCGTGCCACCTTCCACTTGCACACTCAGTGACATTTTCAAGGGAAAAGGTGAAGGGTTTCATAGTTTAGAACCCGTATGGGTGGTTAAGTTTAAGTGGTTTATCGTGTCAAGAACACGACATAAGAAAAGCGGGCTGCAACCCGATGAGGTACCCGTATGCTCGGTGTACGACCGCCGACCTTCCAAAGTCAATAGAAACTAAGGAAATGAAACCCCTCCGCACTCCCTCCCCCATGTCTTCCTGCATTGGGATTGTAAAGTTCTGGGTTCAGATCTCGCTTCAGCGTACGATTGGTTCAATACTGGGATGCTATACCTGGTCACAGGGGTGGCCGTCGGTGGATGCAATATCGAGGAATGAGATTCTCCGGGTGTTCTGGTTTCTTGCTGGATCGGCGTAAAACACCAATTATCCCATTCTTCAGTACTTCATTCTTCACCACTTTGTCGAGCACTTTCTTATCAGATAAGGCAGGCACCCAGCAATGGTGCTATTATCCCTCAACATTTTTGGACAACACACTCCTGGAGCCGCAGTTATGAAGCGACTATGAGTCGTTGCCCTGGGGCAACATGGTGAACTCTAGGACAAGAGTCATAATTATTTCCAGGTCCCGCAGATGTTGTTTTCCCTCTGAAGATGTCGGTCCGAAAGATGCCCCCGAGTTTAAAAAAAAAAGAAAAGAAAAGTAGTGTCCGCGGGGTGGCATGGCATTCTAGCTATAAAAACAAGACGCTTTTACTTGAATTCCCGATTTTGCCTTGGGGGAACGACTTGCTCTCGCTTCATAACTACGGCCCCTGGCGGACTGCGCGTCTGACTGCTACGTCTAATGGAGAATGAACTTACTAGCGCCTAAACGGACGATGAACTCTGTTTGGAAGTCATCGCACTAGGTAAGTACGAGCAGCCTCTGATACGACAGCCACCTGTGCAAAGATGCCGCTGGTGTACCGAGGGTCTCCATTACTATCCTAATCTGATGCAGATACATCAGAGCTGGGCCGCGTGCTTGAGCGTATGTATCACGAGCCTTTGTGAGATGATGGCAATGTGATTTGAATGTTGTAACCGCTTTTTACGTATGGCACAGAACCACGACAATTCACGTAAACGTAGACCTGGTTTATAATTAGATGACATTGTCACGATGGCTCATGTGGTTTCTACTACCCCGAGTGTGTGCTTCGATCGTCTCAAACTGCTGGGAGATAATGAACTACTATAACTATGATTCATCACTCATGTTGCTTTCTTCCGGTGTCTATGTCGTCATTTTCACACTCGCGCTCTCCTGTTGCTACATCTGATAAATGAAGGAAATGCAAGTCTTCCGACTGAAAGGTGAACGAGATACCCCGTGGGCATGTCGCCAACATCGTGCACCTTTTGTCGGAGAGAAGTTATGGTTCAGGCCAACCGGATGACGTATTTCCGGTCAATGCACAACTCCGCCAACAGACCTTGCTATCATGGCTGACCAGACCTTCGGAACACGCTGGGCATTTTAACTGCAATGACGAGTCCACTTCTGTCTGTCTCCCCGTGTTTCTGTCCCCCTTGCCACTGCATCCTCCATACTTTCCGTTCTCAAACAACTGTCACTCCTTTTGTTTCGATCCCGCGCAAGAAGACTGTCAACGGATCTTTACTCGGATTAGCCTTACCCCCTTATTCCTCTCCCCTCCGTCAAACCCCACCCCCTCCTTTTTTCTGCGCACAATCACAGAAGTCGATAAAGTCTGAGGGTGCGAAAGTAAAATACAACCAGTCCGTCTTTTAGAATACAGACAGCGCACCAGAATGTTCGAGCTCTATTTTCTGTCTGCCGTAGAAATACCCGGATTTTCGCTACGTCGGCGTCGGATATTGAAAAATGGCGTGGGTGTCGATTTCCTGACGTCATAGGTGTGCAAAATGAATGTGTGCAATATGTCGCCGCTATATGGCCGCGGGGCCATCTCGGACACATTTAAATATAAAAGGTCGCTTCTTAATGTAACAGAACGCGCACGATCGAGAAATTTGTTGATCTGTACTTAAGCGCTGAAAAAAATTAAATGATTCATCGCAGGCATAGATGTATCAAACTGAAATACTTCCATTCACTGTTTTTGTTTTCTATCGGTGATTTATTAAAAAGTGTGCTTAATTGTCAGTCGTCAGCTATTGGTATAGATTGTTAAACTACATTAAAGGAGTTGACGACTCGTATACCTGCTGTATTCCATCGATAAAATATCGTCCTGAGGACACTATTTTAACAATTTATTAAATTAAAAGGAGTGTCTGTTTTTAGCTCTTCTGTCCCGCTGTTATATGGCTACAAAAAAACATGGTTATGATATTTTATTGCTTCTGCGCTCGGGCATTCTATTTTTAGCGCAGACCGACATGTCTTATGAAAGTGACACATAAATTTTCTTTGGAATGTTGCTCAGATTAATTTGGAGCGTACACAAACACATTCACGTAAAAATACTCGCAGGCACGCACATACACTGTCACGACCACATACCCACCCGGTCACACATGGCGAGACGTGTGTGTATATATATATTAATATATTGACGTTATTCTGATTTTATGAGTACTGTTACACCTAATATCGTATCACACACTGTACCAGCACATTTATACATTACATACTGGGTAATACCTGTTTCATGAAGTCAAGTAATATCATTGTCATCGGGACATTTGCGCACACAGACGAGTATCACTCGACATGATGTAATCTGTTAATTAATTGGCCGGGATTTCGGAAGGAATTATAAGATCTTTGAATTTTCGGACCAAATCCCTTTCCGTACACGTTCCAGTGTAATGACCGATACATCATTCCTTCCGTCCCTATTTTACTGTTTGGTAAACGTATTAATTATAGGACTCATTATCAATTACATAATAATTCTCTTTTTCTTTGGTTGGAGAACACGTGATCCAAATCGGGAAAGTTTTCTTTAAATTTGAACTTGGATTTCTTTCAATTGTCGATTTTTAAATGGATGAAATGATTTTTTAAAAAAAAACATGAACATTCTTTTATTGAACGATTGTACCTTTCTGTTCCTTCAACACTTTTCTGACGTCTGCTACAATGGCGAAGTGACGTATCGCTGTGGCTTCTCCATCCTCAAGTAGCTCATCCTGTATTGCTTTGTGTTTACGTATGACAGACTGCACGCTATGTATTCAAACTGCCACGAAATATTTAGTCTTTTATCTTTCCCGAAACAGCTTCGCAAACATTTGCATTTAATGCTCGGGTTTTCTGCCAGCAAGCCAACAATACCGGACGATCAAAAATAGCAGTCGGCAGTTTTCGTTACTCCACGGAACCGACGGCCATCTTCCTGGCTTCTGATTGGTCGGACGTTTTCCCCTAACTGAATTAGACCAAAATGGCGACGCTGGTGGAAGGCAGAGAGTACGGTCTCGCTTCGAATGGATCAACCAGCGGAAACAAAACTTTTATTCATTTGAAATTAACCGATTCAGCATTGAGAGCCCTTGAAGAATTCTCCAAAAGCAGGGTAAGGATAGTTTTCATTGTTCAATTTTCCGAATTCTCTAGAATATCGCGTAACTTCGGCCTTTTAAATGCAGACTTCGCAGTTTTGAGCTCTCTTTGAGGATAGATAAGCCAAAACATTCTTCGGGGAGAAATTACTGTTAATGGTATTTTAAGTTATGAGTGTATCAATGATCCCGGAGGACATTGAAGAACTTAAACTGCTATGGTTTCTGTCAGATTTTTTTAGAAACACGCGTTTGAAGATCAACATATGGGTTTATTACTGTTGTCTGATATCGAGACTTGTTTGGTTGCTCCAACTGTGGTTTCGCTGAGAGATAACTGCTTGTAAAATAGGATAAGTGTTTGTCGATATTTAAAGTAGGTATAAAGTAGACGGAGACACGAGCTTATGTATTTCCAGTACTTTTAGGAAGGGAGCAGTAAGGCTAACAGTACAAATTCCTATCCTGATCATACATACACGATCTCCATATGGTGTTAAGGTATGCATTGTTGGATCAGCAGAACTACAGCCACACTCGATACGGTATTGTACTCATGAAAGTGTACTAAAAATAAAGAGACACCAGATGCGTGTTATGCAGATTTTTGTTTTCTGAGTACAAACCTTCCAATGAGACTGGCTATTGGAGAAATAAATGATTCAGATTCTGACTTCACAGTTTCCACTGGACCAACAGTTGGAAACTGGTTTTTTATTTATTCTTGACTGGTTAGGTTGCTAGCGAATTTGTTTTCTATATCAAAACCTTCTCAAGTATCAACATTTATTCTAAACCAACACTTTTTACACTTAAAGAAATTATGAATATTCCTTGATTTTCGCATCAGGGACAGTCGTACGCTGTATGTGGTTGTCAGCTTTACTTAAATGCAAGCAATTATCTGCAATTATTATGACACATATCACTATGAAATACTCTTAGTAGAAAGAAAAAGAGAAATCTGGTCCATAATTAATATAAAATATATCGTCTGTGCATATACACAATAATAAAGTAGCAAATTTTATGAAGAATATAGGTGTCCCTATAAACTGTTCTTTTGTTTCAGGATATTTGTGAAGATCTTTTGAATAATGTTAAATTTTAACAGTTGACTGCTAACCCAGTATTTTAATTTTTTTTACTGGAGAGTTGTTAAATAATCTGTTAAGGTTGAGCATTAGTCTTAGTTTACCAGCCAAAATGGTGGAATTGTAAACATGCATAATATTTACTTCTTAAACTAGTGTAAGGTGGTTGTAAGTTTAAATGGGGCCTGTGTAACTAGTATTCTACTTATGATTCTAAACCTTGATTTGTGGGAGCTGTAAGTACAAGCAAATCAAGTTACAGAGTGTACATTAGGTTTATATGAAAGAGCTACAAAGTTGCAACACTGTCCAAATACTCAGACATCAAATGAAATCTTATTGGAGATTTTGTAGTGCATTTTACTGGTCTCCAGATTACAGGAGTCTGAGGACTTTGTGTGTGTGCCTGTGCGCCCAGGGAGCGATAGGTGCAGATAATGTTAGCCTTATTTGCTAAAGGCTTGAATTTGTGGGCATATTTTTCTTTACAGGACAATATCTTCAATCCTGTAATTAATTTTTTTAATTATTTTTATTCGTGGTGGATTCTCTGAGTTTCTTTTATGCTTTTTCGTTTACTAGAGGGCTTGGTAAAAGCACATGTGATTGTCATTGCAATAATCCCTCGTTTATCGCGGGAGATGCATTCCAGAACCACCTGCGATAACCGAAAATCCACAAAATGGAACAGTATATTTATTTACTTATTTATACACTATATTAAGGCTTTATAAAGTCTCCCCCATACTTTTACGCTACATAAACCTTTTCGATTTCCTTAATAACCATTTCCACACTGTTCTGCGCAGGTATTGTACCTTTACAGTAAATAAAAGAACAAACACATATATGTCCTGTACTGTAGAGTAATACAGTACCTGTAATAGAACAAAAGATGAAAAAGTACACAACACGCTGCTGTACTGAGCCAATCGGGGGCTGGGATACAACGCATCACTCTCTGGTTGGTTGCTTCTCCAGCAACCAGCCAATCGTGTGTTTACAATTGTGATTAGGTGCATAGCGTCTCAGGCAATGGATGCTGGTTCTCGTTTCAGAGTAAATACCTGCACTGTTAACTGTAATTCATATTAATTTTATTTTTTATAATATTTCTTTATTGTTAGAATTAATATTAGTAATATATTTTTATACACTTTGGGCTCTTTTCATCTAAAAATTCATAAAATATACATTATTTTCCACTGATCGAATTTCTCAGAAAATCCGCGAAGAAGCGTAGATCCAGGAATCATTTTTCCCATTAATTTCTTATAAAACCCTGCGAAATAGTGATGCCGCAAAAGGTGAGCCGCCTACTGGCGAGGGATTACTGTATTTATTAAAAGTGATGTCTAGTCATAATTATGTGATTTGAGCAATATAAACAAGAAAATACTCATTGCCTTGGTGACAATTTGGGGGTTGATTATTCATGGGGGATTGCTAATGGGTTTGTGGTTGGTCTTATACTTCTTTTATTGTCTTTTTATAACTAGATGGTTCAGCTCTGTTTTCTCTTTGACTTTTTTTAAAAATTTCACCCACAGAGACATTAAGCTCATCAATATTTGGACAAAGTGCCGTCTAAATTTGGTTATGCAAACATGTCTTTCAGCGGTTCATATTTTTATTTGAATTCCCATCATCACCATACAAAAGGCATGGCATTTGTGGAAACTATTATAGAAGAATATTTCCTGAGTCCCTTATTAAAATGAAAGACAAGAAATATCAGCTCTTTATGCAAATGCTATTTTTAGCCCTATTGGCTAGAATACAACAAAATTTCTGCTGCATGATTTGCCACATGCTTACAATGGTATGCTTGCTGCCTATTTCATAAATTAATATTTTTAGAAATACATTTCCATTCTTGGTTTTGACAGCTTCTCATAGGAAGACTTGGATGACTCCTTTATAAATGATTTATTTTAGCACCAGCTTAGATGCTGGAAGAGTGTTTCAGCTGCTGCAGGGCATCCGAGGCTGACTCAGTCAATCTAAAAGCAAATGTCTGAGCCAATATTTGGGTTATTGATAGGTGACCACCACAGTCATTTGCTGAACTCAACACAGATGGTGATGGCTGGTTGGCTGCTCGTCATATCTCCCTGCTTGTTGCCCTTTTGAGTGGCAAAAATATGGCAGCCGTTTTTCCATGATCGGAGAAAAGACAATAAATTTAGCTGTATGAGATATGTCATAGATCTGATACATACTTTGGTAAAGAGGAAATGGATTTTATGAATGCTGATCTTTTATCACAGTAGAAAATTAGCTTGGAGTATACAGATTTGTGTGTGTTAGTAAATACTATTTGTGGCAAAAGTTTGTCTAAAATTAGTGTCCTTCTTGTTATTATTATTATAGGATATCAAGAGTATTTATTAAAGCAGAAAGGGGTCAGATATGCCAGCATGTCTTTTTGTGTTAGATAAAAGTGAGTAGCAGATAAATATACATTGAAGTGACATGTAAGTTAAAATGGAAAATGAGACAACCAGCAAACCTAGAAACCTTCCAGATGACAAATGAGTGGTTATTGCTAGTCGAAAACTAAACATTCCATATTTCTCAGTGGAACAGCGCGTGTATTGTAAATATAATGCTGCTGTTAAACTGCAGTTTCCACCAGTCACTGTCCAAATTAGAAACTGGCCGAGAAAAAACAAAATTAAAAATGAGTCAAGGAAGAACTAGGTCATGTAGCTTTTCAAAAGAGAAAAGGGAGCGGTTTCAGTTCGCTCAGGAAGGAGGTTACTTGAGAGGCCGTGTTTGGTCACGGATAGCTGGAGCACCTTTATTTGATTGTAAATTTACGATAATCAGTTACCAGTGCAGCAGAAAATTAAGTTGAAAGCGGCAAAACTCAGATCACAACAGACGACTTAAGATTGAGAGAAGAAAAGAAGAAGCCAAGATCTGTGTACAAAAGTTGATTACGCAGGCGAGAGGCTAGGACCTCAGGAATTAATATGGCGGTGGACACAGGGCGTTTGGCTGAGGGTTAGACATAAAGCACATAAGATGGGCAGCCAGGCGGTGACCAAGTACAAAGGATTGTCTCTTGGGTCACCGTGCCACACGGGGAAGCACACTGGTGGAAGCTGCGTGTGTGTCGTCCGGGAGGTGAGGGGTTAGGCGGGGGAGGGGTAATCGTCTGCCATTTGCCCAGTGCGTGGTCCCCTCCCCTCTCCTCCAGGTGGCTGTGTTCACGTATGTGTATCCCTAGATTCTGCCTTTGGAGCTGATGTTGACACTGGCTTTTGCCCTAGTGTGTCATGTGCCGGGCCGGCCAGTGTGTGTGTGTGCGCACGTGTTGATCGTCTTTTCAAGACTTAAGATTACGGACCTTAAAACCTGCCATACGTACTCGTGTGTGCACAGTCTTGCACTACCACCACCCACTCCAAACCCTCCCCGCGTTGACGATACATTTTTTAAAAGAGATTTTTTAATGCTGGCTGATGACGAAAGGGTTTCCATTAAAAAAATTAATAAGGAGTGTTGTTGGTGGGAAAACGCCAGAAAAAAATACAAGGCAATTGGTGTATGAGGTACAAACAGCACTTTTCGCAAACTGAAATTTTTAAAGCGTAATATATTTCGGTTTCTATTATGTTATCTTTTAGTTCCATTTGACCGTAGTCAACTTTTCGGTTGTTGTGGGTAAGCTTGGAATAAAATCCTGTTATATGCATTTTGTATTTATATTTCTTTCGAAGGTATTATGACACCCTATAGTGTGGAGTTGTTTTGTGTACCGCAGCGGGAGCCGAGAAGGAATGTGTGTGCGCGTGAAGATGCTACAAGTACAGCAGCTTGTCAACAGAATCTTGAGCCTACGCGTGCCTGCAGATGGCGGCAGCACAAGGCGTGGCGTTCTGGGACCACGCTGATCATTTGCGTAGCCTGTTGACGCCAGCTGCGATGGTGTCATTCGCCGCCGCCGTCGAACTTTTAGACGAAGTGGATGGCCGATAGACTTAAAAGGATCGGAAAAACAACCACTCTCGGTGATGATGGATTCTCTGGTGCCGTTGTTTGCCGGGCGTGAAATCGTCTGCTGGCCGAACGTTTCTTCCTTCTGAACCAAACTTTCCGCTGCAGACTCCAAGGAGTTCTCTTTTATCCCTTATTAAATAGAATGTTGGCCTTACTTAACAGGATGCAGATAATAAGGAAGGCGACAAACAGCCCCCGCATGGTGCAAGGGTTAGAATAGAAATGCTCGCACGAAAGTGCTTGAAAACAGTGATACTGATGGGCACGCGTCCAAATGTTGTGGTTGTTGTTTAGTCATCTGTCAACAAACCCGACCTTGCCAGGCTGCCTTGGGTCTTTTAGCATTTGTTGCCTTCCAGCTTTGACGTAGTACACAGATATTCCTCATCTGTCCATCGTTGCCGGCATCTGTCAGCAGAGTAGCTTGCATTCATTGGCTTGATCGTATCATAGTATGGAATGGTATGCTGGTGCCCATTTCTTAAAATTTTTAGTAACCTCCGAGCATTTTCTTGAGTTTATTAGCACTATTGTTGATAAAATTCAACATCTTCAATGGCATGAACGGTTAGAATTTCCAAGCATTTTTATTTGTGATATTCCTTTTGTGAAACTAAGCAAAACCGCCCTGGTGTTACAACTGCACCCTTCAGAATGAAAACCAATTCTTGTTTAGCTGAATAGGGTTCTGGTGGTGTAATAGAGTTGATGTCATCAACAATGTGGGTGCAATCTGTAAATAGCATTTTACACACTCCAAGAGTTCCTGTTTTCTGACTGTTGACTAGCGTAATCTCAGGAGCTGACCGGCCTTCGGAGCCCCATTCTCCAGATTGATAGCTCGTCCTCCAAGTAGCAACAAAGATTGAATTGCTGCTGAGGAATCTCTGTGCAAGCACAGCCCCTCTTTTGTCCTCAGTCCTCGACCAGGCCGCTAGTGTCGCTCTAGCTTTACCACCACCCCTCTGTTCTGCCCGTTTCCTCTTCTGTACTATATGTTTGTATAACATACCGGGTGGGCGGGGAGGGTTGTCTGTCAGAACCGTTAACGACTGTAGATCAAAAGTGCTAAAGATGCACTGTTGCACCTCTTTCGCATCGGGCGGCTCATTGCGAGCCATCCACCTTTTACCAAACACTTGGCACAACCAGCAGAAGGAGGGGTCAACACGAGGTCAACGTGTGTCACCTGGTAAGGATCGCAGCATTGTCGCTGCCGCAGTCAGGTGCTTTGATAAGCCACTAGCTGTCAGTGGCTTTCTTGTTCCCCCCCCACTCCAACTTTTTCTCTCTGGACCACTAAGAAGTTGTGGTGTGAGGCTGTTTGTTATCGTGTTTACTTAGGCCGCAGGGAGTCAACAAGCGTGCACCGCGCCCGGGTTAAAAAAAAAAAGTTGCTAGCCAATGGGGAGAGAAATGCAGCTTCTACCATCACCACCAGCTGTTGGCCAGAGGGATGACCCAGATACACCAGCCGCTATTATAGGGGTAACAGAGAGCAGTGCACCGTGAAGTGACGGCGGGAAGGGGGGCTAGGGGCCGTCAGGTTGCGCAGGATACTGTAATAGGACAATTGCTTGTAGGATATGTAAGCATGGTGTCCTTGGAACTGTCCTCCCCACAGATATGTCTATTTATTACCAGAGGTGCCTTTTGGAGGTAGATCTTTCGCGGTATATATTAATGAGAGGGGGGGGGGTGTTGAGTGGAAAAGTGTGAGTTGATGACAGGAGGCAGGTCGGCGTTGGTCACACAGCATTCAACTTAATATATTGAGTAGAATGCCCATACATTTTTAAAAAGTTTTAGAAAGGGGGTGGTGTTCAGCTTTCTTAAGAGAAATAACACTCAAAATCTTATAAATCAGACAGTGCAAAGGCTTTGGGGTGTTGTATAACAGCTACTACTACAAGTACAAGCTGTATAACAAGGGGCTGTATCTGTGCAGAGTACCAGGTGACATTATTTATGGCCTGTCTTTCTTGTAACCCTATTCACCGTCATTGGCTGTGAGCATAACAAACAGGATGCTGGTCAGCAAGCCTCTCACAGGCCAAACATCAGATTATGCAGAGTGAAGGTGCTTGAGAAGCTTTAGTCCTAGCTGTTGTATAGTCTTCATGCCTGTACCTAAGAACTTCTCAGTGAAATATCCAGAAAGGCCCAACAGTAATATTTTCTTTAATTTAATAATTAAGTTATTTACAAGTCTAGACAATCTTCACAGAAAGTGGTCAGATCTGTGATATCAGAGTATGGCAACATTCATGTCATCATAGCTACAGCCAGTGGGACAGATAAAATATATATACTCTGTGTGTGTGTATGCATGCATATGCATGTTGAGAATGTCAATGTGAATGCTTACATTTCAAACAGAAGGAAGAGTGGGATGGGATAAGCATGTTGTACTGAACTTGACCCAATTAATGAAAAAGTAAATTGACTCAGTGGGCCCTTATGCCCAAGCCTTCGATATCCACCAAAACCAATCTGATCCTCTTTCTGGTCAAGAAACTTTTTCTGTTGCTATTAGATCATTTTGTTCTGTGCTGCCAAACATATGTTGGTGTTTAACAGTGTACAGTCAGGTGTGGTTGAGGAGAGAGGTGGCGAATCTTAACATATTGCAGGTAGTTGAGATTAATACTTAAATAATACATGGCATTAATGTATCAATGCTGTTATTTTTGTGAATGTCTGTTTCACAGGATGGCTGCAGCAGGAAACCAACCATCCAGTTCACTGGCAGCACAGGGGTGAGTTGGCGTCCCGTCCACCCCTTCTTTCATTTATCATATTTAACATGGTCAAATGTCAAGGCTTTTTTCATGTCATAGTCTGTGTTCACTTTTATCATACATAGTTTGATATTTTGGCATGATCACATCATGCTGGGTGCTGTAGCAGGTGTAACAAGACAAGTGGCTGACCTCGCAGTGTGATACAGATGTTGGGTATCTTCCTGTTACATTTTGGGATGGGATGTGAAAGTTATTGACATCTGGTTAGGGCCAATGTAGGAAAGTGCTGCATGTCTCATTGCTGCATGAGGGAGAGGGACTGTGATGTGTTTTGTATCATGATGCTTTGTTAAAAGTAGTTTCAGCTGTTCTGGGATGTGGGTAGTGTTGTTAGGGAGGCAAAGGTAGTGCTGAGGGTTCTGGGATGTTGGTAGTGTTGGAGACAAAGGGATGGGTGGGTGGAGTTGGAATGCTTGTGGATTGCCTCACACTACTACTTACTTTTCAGGTTATGCGCATTCCTGGCCAAACGTCCTCTCATGACCCAAAAGCTGAGCGGCAGTTCCAGCTGTCTCTCACCAAAATCCTGGGGGATGACAATGGAAGCTTTGACTGCATCAGACAAACCGCCACAAGGTAAACTACATTTCCTCCCCCTCCTCACACACACACTGTGTGTAGTATAAAATCAAGTCCTTTATTTCATCAAAGGGTAGAGAAGAACATAGGTGAAACTGCCTATAGAGGTTTTGACCAGTCATTATGTTTTACCAGCTTTCCACTAAAGTGAAGTTCAGTAGTAATAACAATGGTGTAAACAATAGGTTTAAACTTGTAACATCATCACGATTCATTTATTAGTTATGTATCAAGATGACGAAGGCATATTGACAAAGCTAATTTGGTCATATTGAGCACCAGCTGGGGTGCTAGGCTTCACTTTGGTTGATTTCATATGGCCACAGCTTTTTTAGTTATTGTGCAGCGAAACAATTAAACTCTCTCCCTCTCCATATCTGCCACCTACCCACCATGTCAGCCATGCAACTTTCTCCTTTTCTCCCTTTCTCTCCCATCTCGTTTTTTCCTTCATTCTCTTTCCATCTGTCATCAGTACCATTCTTAGTAGAACATTTATATTTTGCATAGTTAAGGTACATTGCAATTTTTCTATGTTATGTCATATGTTATATGATAACATCTTAAAAGAACAGAAAAAGTAAACATAAATGATGCCTACCTATTTGTAAGATTGGACAATAGAATGATATGAGGAGTACCACCATAACTGTTGAATACCAGAATAATGTATCTTTAAATTTGTTGGTTTGCTGGTGTGTGTAGACCCAGTGGCAGCAGCTTACAGTGCCAGGGAACAATGCAGTACAAGATCGTCACGCATGCTAACAATGATGTGTACACAGACACGCGCAAAAAAATCACCCTGGCAGACTCTGAGCTCAAGAAGTCTTGGTATGTTTCATTATCTCAGCTTTTTGTTCTGAAAGGTAGAATTGTACATTTAGAGAAGAAATTTTAGAAAATTGTTTCTCTTTTTTTTTTTTTGGCCATCTCCAAGGATTGTAGAAATCACCTCCATTGATTTGGAATACTGTTATATTGTTTTTAAAAGCATTTCAGTATTTTTTTTTTTAATTTACAGTTGCTGCATATTTAGGCTGTATTCTTTATATAGCAAAAAGAATGGTTAATGAAGGATTTTTGCTTTTGTATTTTATAGTGCAAAGGAAATCAAAATGGGTGGGCGCTTTGGCAGCAAGAAGATCAAGAAGGTTGTTTCCAGTAGTGCCTACAAATCCTCAAACCCAGTCAAAGCTCCTAGCATAGCCCCACGCATCACTCCACCTACAGCTTCGTCAAGTTCTCCAGTGTCAAGTTCTGCTGTCAGCAGTCGTCTAACCCCACCTTTTGGTGGCAACAATCACTCACCTCATCGACCTAACACCCTTGCATTGAATGGCAACCGACCTGCCAGCAAGCCCTTTATGTCTGTTAATAATGGTGCCAGCAAGCCTAGTTCTCACAGTAGTAAACAGACTTCTGGTGTGCTTAGCATGCCATACAGGTACTTATTTTAGAAAGTTTGTCTAAATGCTTTCCCTTTGCCCTCTGTAACTCCTTTTAGGATGACATAAAAATAGTTTGAAACAAAATAATGTGAAAAAAATTAATAAGATGCACTTAAGAAGAAAAGGGGATGGAATCAGTTTCTTGCTTTATGGTAATTCAGCTCCCTTTCTTCCATTTTAAAACAAAATTTAATGATAAATTTTCTTCATACATTGTGCAGAAGTTTTTTGATACAGGTTCTTTTTCACAGGGATCGTATTATCCACATTCTCGCTCTTCGGCCTTACAAGAAACCAGAACTGTTGGCAAGACTCATGAAGGGTAAATATTTTTTAATTTTATTTGATGTGGATTACAGTAGATGCCTTCAATCTGCATATGTGGATAAATTAAAAAAAAAAAAAAACTAATTTGGTGTTGCAGAATTAAGATTAGGTCCTCAGTTTATTAAAAATAGACTTGCTGATTAGAGATTCTTTAAGAATGATTTGTGTTAAAAAAATTTCCATGGCTGTAGAAGATCAAAGTTAAGTGCATTACTGAATGAATTTCTGGAGAGATTTGCAAACTTTGTCTTGGAAGGGAGGTAATCAAGAAGTAAATTTTTTTTTTGATACATAATTATTATCCAAAATGGCACAAGTTCACAAATTAAAAGGAAAGTTTTTAAAACTTAATAATGCATTAATTAAGATAAATAACTATTTAGCGGTTCAGCTTTTAACCAGCATAAGCTGTCTTTTTCCAGAGCTTAGAATATTTTTACTATCTTTGCAGATGGAATTCGTGAGAAAGATAAAAACTCTTTAGGTCCCATCCTGCAGCAGGTTGGCAGCATGAACAAAGACAACTCTTACAGCCTTGCTCGTCATGCTTGGCAGGATGTTCGTGTTGACTGGGCTCATTACACTGAGGAAGAACGTGAGCTGGTCAAGAAGTACGTCTACAGACTAGCTGACTATTTAAAATAATGGTTTATATTTATTTTATTCCCTTTGTGTATATATTAAATCTTTTTTTTTTTTCAGTTTGCTGTGCATTGGTGTGGCATCAATTATAGATGTATTTCATTTGCATTCTGCTGTATTTCTCTTTTAGTTTAGTTCATTCCTTGTTACTCCTGGAGGAGCACATGGCCGCAACACATGTTTCTCTTTTAGTTCCACATAATTTTCTAAGCTTGTCAAAGAAACCTTTTAAAGTGGTTGTCTTTTAAATTTAAGATTTTTGTATGTAGGAATTTGCACCGGCATGAGTCACGGATGTCCATATCACCGTCCATTTCTCCTGCTGCCAGGACACCAGACAGTCCCTCACCTCCCCAGGTATTTTCAATGGCCATGTGTAGAGTTGATTCTTGTAGCCTATATGCGCTTAAAGGACAACGGAAGCACTCAGCAAAAATCCTTGGACATATAGCATAAATTATCAAAAACATATTCCGGTGGTATTTTTCTTTTGATCACACATTGATCAATGAAGAAAATGGGAGCCAGGAAAAGGGTAGTCTGTATGAATTTGAAGAGAAAAGATTTGATCCTTGGTAAACCCTATGTGTTGGGCTGTTCCTGGGTAAAAAAGTCGCTTCTTTAACATGACAGCATGTACGATATTTCTATATTTGACTTGAAAGCATGCATAGATTTGTTTAACTGAGCCATGCTCGCTATTACAAATACTACTTGTGCTTAACATACCTCTCTACCATAGAGTAATTTTCCTTTGCTACTGGCAGTTGAGAATTCTGATGTTTGAAGGCTTATATCTTGAAAATTAAGCATAATTGTGTACTCATATTTTGGGAATTATTTAAAAACCCAATCATAAAGAAAAAATGGTGCACTCATGTTGTCTTTTAAGTGTGAAACATGCTTAAATAGAAGAGTTTCTTAACATCTTTGTCTTAAACGTTTTTTTTTTCCATATATGTATGCAGCTGTGTTGATAGCATCCACTTTTCTTAACATGGGGAAAACCTTTACAATGTAAAAAATCTCAAGTTTTGGAGTTTTTTCCACCTCATTATTGTGGTTTTTCTCGAAGTTATGACATCACTGATAATCGGTCACTGTACTTGTGATGCAGAAGCGACCTTTGGAGGAGGTTCCAGATATCCCTGTCAAAAAAGTACGAATATCTCATGAACATCAGAACAGTCACGTAAATGGCAAAGTCTCCAATGGAATGAATGGTGTGGTGGAGGCGTCTGCTGTGAATGCATTATTCAACATGACCCATAAAACTAATGTGCTTACTGGAGAGAGCAAAAGCAGAAATGGTGTAAGTGCTTCCTCACCAGTGCCAGAGTCACCCAGTTCTAATCGAGAAAACCAAGAAAAAGGTATGGCTGTTTTACCTTTTGTTAATAGACAGTAAGTGTTCCAATTGATTTAAACAGCCGCTGTTTCATCTTCTCTCATTATGCCGCTTTAAAGATACTCAGAAACTACTTGCACACTTTACTTCAGGAAGAAGGCAACTGCAGTGATAATTCTGTTGATAAAATTTGACTTCAGTAGAGAACAAATCACTAATAAGAGGGCAAGAAAAAGTCTGTCTACGATAGACGGATTTTTGGAATGACAAATATAGAGATTTTATCTCAGAAAGGTACTGCATCCCATAACCTCAAGATTGATGGAGCAAGTGATATAAGTGGTTCATTAACATTCAGCTTTATCATTTTTTATTCCAGGAACTTTTTTTTTAAAGTATACATTTTATTTAGGAAGTTTGATTGAAAAAAGAGCTTCGTTTTCCTGAGATATTTCTTGTGCATGCATTTTCATGTCCTGACACCTGCATCAGAATATGAACAAACATGCTTGAGCTCTGATATATTCAAGGTACCAGAGATTTCATTTGCTTTGTTGAATTTTGTTTTTTCAGGGTTGGATCCCAATGATACATCTTCATCACCAGACTATGTCACGTAAGTATGCAAAATAAATCCCTTGGTTTTCCTGAAGTAAAACTGAAATGTGGAATATTCTAATGGACTGGCTAACATGGTTGTACAGCAGGAGGCAAGTCTGGTTTAACTGTCCTTATCAGTTCATCTCTATTTTTTTTCACATTTTGGCTGTCTTGTGACCTGATCTTTCCTTTGAAATAAAAATAAAATCGCATGACGTAAAGTGGTTTAGGGCAATAAAATTTATGGTGCTGTGCCTATTTTATAACAGGCAGTACCCTAGCATAGAAGATGGAGATCAACGCATGCGCTACAAGCAGGATTTCAATGAACACTATGAGGAGTACCGGCGGCTGCATGAAAAAGTGCAGAACGTTGCTCGTCGCTTTCAGTATCTTCGGGAACGTATCAGCAACACGAAAGAGGGCACACAAGATTATGAGGTGAGTGGTGACCGTATAGTTTCAATAATAAGTAATACTTGTTTTATAGATGTTTCTGCATGGATGTAGAGTGATGTCCCCTCACCTAACTCCTAACTGCCTGGAGAGAGCAGAGCTATGTCATTTTTTTATTTTAATTGATGTCTTCCTCATATTGGACTTGTGATTGTGTGTGTCTTTGACGGGCCTGCCAGTGTGCGCTTGGAATATGCTGCCTCTGTCGGTGGCTTCGGTTCTTTTCTGATACGCAGACTTCACGATTGGCACAGTTGTGTGGGCTTCTTGTCGTCTTGACCTTCTGTTGATCTGTGAACTTTTGTTTATGCTGGACTCATTTCTGTTTCCAGTCAGACTTGTGCTGTCTGTTGGATTTGTTGCATTTGCTATGGGGTGTATTGTGGCTTTTATGATGTTTTTATATTTGGACTGTGGGTTGTTTGTGTTGTATGTGGACGCTTCCCTGTGACACAGTTCGCTGAACACTGACATTTTGTCGCCACATCATCGTCTGCATCACCTTCTGTCATTTGTGAAGTGCCTTGAGCTGTCCACAGGACAGGATAAGGCACTATACAAGCAAATACTTATTATTTATTTGTACATTAATATATAATACTATAATGTATATTTTTCCAATTTTTTTGTTTGGAAATAATAGAGGGTTGGGTTTTTTGGCAGTAATTTAATATTTCATGGATGTATACTGACACGACAAATCAATGTTTGGATGTGCAGGTACTGAAGAAAAAAGTACTTCAGGAATATCAACAGCAGAAAAATGATACCAAGTTCCAAGAGCACAAACGTCGGGTGGACTACTTACATGCGAAACTGGGCCATATCAAGCGCCTCATTAATGAGTTTGACCAACGCTTTCAGGTGTCCACGCGCAGCTAGCCAGAGCTTCCACTGGCCGCTTCTTGCCCCATCTCCCCAAAAGATCCCCTTACCACACTACTTCCCCACTCTTACCGGCCCTAGCAGGCACCTGCATCTTCCCTCCAGGTGCTGTGTTCCCATGGGTCCAGAAAATGGCCAGTGTTCCCATTTGTTTCTGCAAAAAACCACTTGTCAGTAGACATTTGCTGAAGCCTTCATATTTGATTCTACCCAGTCCACATTTGACTGCATCAAGCGCTTGAGAGAATCTTGCCACAAGATGTTCCTGCTCATGACGTCAAAATTTCCAGGTTAGCTGCCATGACAGACAAGAAAGCTTTCATGCACAGTGCATGTTTGTGCATTACCTGCAGGCTGATGCTCCCTGCCTGTCCGAACTGTTGTCTGTGTTGTGAAAAGAGTAGTGTATCATGAGCCATCGCCGTGGGAGAGGTTGGATGTACTTTGGATGGTCTGCACCTTAAAGTTGATGTAATGTGTGTGACCACAAGAGGGGACCCTGGACATAGCACAAGCTATGCTCAAGAAGTTATGTTTTTCAATGTCATTTCTTCACAAGGTGAGACAGGACTTGATGACTGCATTGTCTTTCTTTCCAAGCATTGGACTTGCTGGTAAGGACTAGCCACTCAGTTACAAATTAATATGACAGCACCACCAGCAAGCTCAATCTTAATGGAGTTTAAAGAGTGCACGTTTTCATGTGGAAAATGGAAATGGCAACTTGGATTTTGTAAACATGCTTCACAAAAGCTGCTCATAGATGTGATTTCCACAGCTGTCCACCCTTACCTAATAAGTGAGCTTCTGCTGCCTGCTTTAAAAAGCCGGAGTGATGACCCAGCTGCAAGTGGCAGGTTGGTGGCGCCCAAGGTTGAATTGTCAAATATGACTTACTGATAACAGCATGTGAATGGGAGGAGAGAGAATGAAGTTGTGAAACATTGCCTAAACTGTGATCTAAATTGTGACGGCATGATGACATGCCACAGCTGTATGTGTGCATCATTGGATGTGTGTAAGTGCGTACAAAACATACCTTGTACAGGAGAACAGTGTGATCAGTGGTGTGATCTTGGGCTTAGAACTGCAGTTGTGCAAATCAAGATTTAAGCTGGCTAGGTTATTTTTTGGGTTTTTTTCCCCTTGTTCCATCGCTTAAGTTAATGCTGTGATTTACTTCTCTATCTTTTGAACCTAATTTCCCTCCCTCCCTTATTGTAATCCATTAGCCATTCCTTGCTGCCATCATAACTGAAGCAGTTAGGATTTGTGTGTATATATTTGATACTTGTTCCTAAATTTTCTGCTGAGAAACGTTCTAAAACATTATAAATAAATTCTGCGAAGGCTAATTTTTAATTGCACTGAGAATTAAGCTACTCCATGCAATTCAGATAATTGTTAATAAAGAACTCCAACCCCCTATATCAGTGGCTGAAAGAAAATGTGATGGGTCATTATGAAAAGAAGCAGAATTGGTGAGGAAAAAATCAACTAAAAATGAAAACAAAACAAAAAAACAAGAAGCATTTTACTCCCAGGTCTGTCAATTTCCTGTGAACCATAGTAGTCAAAATATTATATGCTAGCTTTTAATTCGTGCGTGATTTGAGGGTATTCTTGTTAAACTTCTTGATGTTTTTGTACAGTAGCTGATTTTTCTGAATGTTAACACAGGTAAAAGTGTTAGCTTTGACCTATATCACATCTTGTATTGGAATTCACAGTGTAAATGATTTGATTAAAAAGAAATGCCAAGAAGGGTCTTCCTTATGTTACCTCTGCTGTCCAGACTTGATGGCTTCATCAAGCTGCAGTGTTTGCTTCATTTTACTTCTAGTCAGAAGGGTGCCCTGGTTAAAGGGGCCACAGTAACACTGTTACTGTACAAGTAATACAGTATATAAAACAGTACAAAATGAGATTTCATAGAGTTAATGGGGCATTGAATTTTGAAACAAAAGTAGACATGGAAAAAATGGATGCAATGAAATAAGTGGATATAAGATGTGTCTGCATATGCATGTAATCATGTAGCACCCAGAACGTCTTCCATTCTACCCATCTGCTGGCTCTCACAGCACAGATTTTGTTTGCCTTTGACTCTGTATACATGGCATGGTGTGTGGAAAAGATTGCAAGAATAGTACAAGGCACAGGAAACCCTGTACCCTTGAAGTATCAAAAACTCTGTCTACCTGATATGCTTTAACTACTGTGTTGAATAGAAACAGCATTTTTTGTATTGTGGATATTCTAGGATGTAAAAGTGCAGTGCATGACGTGTCACAATTAAAAAGTCTTAAGTATACAGTAAATACCTGCAGCTGTGAGTTTTGTGTACATGCATGGCTGAGTAATGGAGAGAGAATTATTGGTGTACTTGCAGTTGATGAGTAATTTGAAGGAAAACTGACATCTTCTGGATGGTATTCTTCATTCTATTGCAACTAACTGCTGATGAATATCAAACTGTGCTGGGTGTGAATTGCATTTTTCCTTATACTGTATGCTTTGTGTAAGTTTGGATTTGCATCTTTGCATCAGGCTTGAGTTGTTGAAATTACAAAAGGGTTGAAAGATGGTCACCAAGATAATTCAAAAAGCAGCGGTTTCTCATCCATGATGCATTTAAATCTTGCAAGAATTCATAAGTAGCAAATGGAATTTCTTGTGCACAAAGGAGAGAAAGGATCCTTGTTTTTATTTTTTGAAGAATAATGAAAAATATACTAATAATCTGCCTCTGTGTATGTGTCTGGGTACATGCTTGCATCACTTAAATTGCAGGGTTGTAATAAAGGGTTGTTGAAAGGACAAATTTACTTAGCACCAGTTTTCTGTTTTGGCAGGTAGTTAATGAACACTGTTGGGGTTTTAGCAGCTTATTCTCATGGCTAGAAGCATGTTTGTGGCAATGAATTTTGTAAATGAAATGCAACCAATTATAGAGGTGTGTGTATGAAAATGTTTCCATTTTTCAATGATGTTTTGATAAGGTGTCCACAGCAACTAAGAAAATATTTCATCTTTTATCTAATTTTGAAATCCACATTGTATTTGCTTCACCATCACAGGCCGGACTGATAGCACTGCATTTGTTGGTTCATGTAACAGATGAATTATTGGGGTTGATGGCAGAAAGGTGTCTGCATTTGTAATCACATGTTAACAGGGCAGAAAGGCTGTTCCTGAGACTCCAGTGTTTGTGTTCACCCAGCACTGAGAGATCAGTGCTGAGAAGTATGGGAAATTTAGCTTGAAGGTCTTGATGCAATGCCAGTATCCCTTTAGAAATCCTGGCAGACATGTTGGATAATTTCTTTTCAAACGAATGTGATGTGTCTGTGACCTTACTTTTTACAATGTCAGATAAGTGGTCATATCAGTGCAGTAGCTAGCTAGTCTTGTTAGAAATCGCCTAATTGCAGCTGCATAGAAATTTGTCAATTTCAGACATCTGCATTTACACCACACCAATTATCCATAGATATACTTGTATGTATTTCTACATGGCAGTCTCTAGACAGGAGAATTGCACAAACATATCAGTTTTTTCCTGTCTTCATGGGAGTGCATTGTGAAAACATTTTCAGGAAGTATAAGCTCTTGCTTTGAGCTGGGATGGTTGTGTGGTTGTATGCAGCCACTCGGCCACTACTGCTAGCTAACCAACCATTTTTTGAAGTGGGTCACAAAAGTGCTGCCAACAAATAAGAAGTGCTTCAAAATATTTTATCTTTCTCTTTCACATTTTTAATGACCTTAACAAGTGAGAATGTACCTAAAAACATAAGTAAAAAAGATGTGGATGGTTTGTGGAATTGTAGGCATAGTAGTAGTATAATTTCAGTACAACAGACCAGTGGGAATATGAAAAGGAAAATGTGCTTTAAAAAGGATGATACTGCAAAAAAAAAAATTCCAGTGAATAGTTCCCCTCCCCCCCAATATTTCTCTGTGAATTTTGTTAAGTGTTAATGACTTGCATGTAACTGCAGATGGAAAGAAATGTCAAATTTAAACCATTCTTTACCAGCTTTGGAAATGTTTGACTGCTGATAATGAATGCTGTTCTGTCGTATCGCTCAACTTGATTCTTGCTGTTAATGAGTGCTCTGCAGCCATTACTGCCTGATTTATTTTGTGTCATGTTTGGATTTTGGTGGTCAAGTATGCAGACTTTACCATGTTTTATATTTGTACTTATGTTTGAATCTTAGGTAACAAGATCTGTATATTTGCTTGAGATTTAAACTTACAATGTGTATATCAGCATAGTGTGGACAGCATCTCATGGAAAGGGTGCTAATGAATGAAAATGGACAAGCAGTCCTGGATGCTGAAACTCAGCTTTGAATGGCAAGCATGGCTACAGTAGTGACTTTCACTTCCTTTCCTTGTAATATTTTGAGGGGAAAATGTGTGATGTCATTTTCAGATGTAACAGGCTGTGAATAACATACCTTCGGCACAACATAGACGAAACTGTTCTCCTAGCTGTACAAGAACATATTCCTGTGAGAAAGTCAAAATGTAGCAGAAAATTGAAAAGTGCTAAGATGAAGGTGATAACAAAGTGCCTTGTTTGATAGTAGAAAGAAGACCATGGTGAAAATTAGAAGGGGAGGGGATTGTTTTGAGGGCTTTTAGATCTGGTTGTTTAGAAGCCATCAACCCTTGAAAAACATTAGCAGCAAACAGTAATTACATTGTTGATATTTGACAACCTCAAAGATAAAGTGGTCACATCTTAATGGGAAAATGGAATGATTAGAAGAGAATTTTGTCATTGATTAAATCAACAGTGGTGTTGGTCAGCCCTGCCATGTGTAAAATTTTACTTAAAAGTTTACTTCGATGTGGCAGGTAGGGGATTTTTAATGGTGTCTGGAAGCAGAATGTTACAGTAGCTAGTGCAGATATGTGAGTGTGAGTAAATGAGAGACTTATTTATGATTCCTTCCTCCCCTCCACCCAACCCAACACTTCCTGTTTAAAGTCCCTGATTATTCATTTCTTGTCTGTTGCCAAAGCAAGATCACTGGTAATACAAACCAGAATGAAATGGTAAAGATTAGCCTTTGGTGCCTTTAAAAGCTGTGATTGTCCAGAAGGCGTGATGGTCAGTGAAAAGTCATTTTCTGCACATCCCTGATGTGGGCTTTTGAGAAGTGTCTCCGAACAGATATTCCTTACTTTGAAAGCCATTTTGCTGTCAGGTGTTAAAGATAATAATGTAAATAAATTGAGGCCCTGAAGCAATTGTACGTACATCATGCAAAAATGATCATGACCCATCCCTTGTTGGGATAGAATGTAGGGATGTGTTGGTGTAAAGGGTAGTGCTGACAATGTCATAGCTATTCAGTAGATAGCTTACCTTGCTGCACTGGAGTATGGCTGTGGGCTAGTCTGTTATATATAAAAATACGATCTCTTGTTTCAAGGAGTTTGTGTCATGGCCTTGTGTTGCCAAGTTGTATTATGAGAAGAAACATTAAGTGATGTAAAGTATGTATTTATAATTATTTTCATGTTAATTTTGGTGAGTGTGGAATTTAAGAAAAAATTATGCACGTGTGTGATTTGAATGAACTGTTGATGCCCCAAAGAGACTTTAAGGCAAAAACAAAAAAAAAGAAAAAAAAAAGAGAAAAATGTATTAAAAGTGAACACAAAAAAGAAACATGAGAATCCAGTAAGAATGTGAGAGTATTATAAGAGTGTGCACATGTAAATGAATTAAAGAGATTAAGTATGGAAAGGCCATGGTATTTTTCTGTATTTACCATGGCTCAAACATTCAACACAACTGACTGCTCATGGATGATAGCAATTCAAAAGAGAAAGCAACCTAGTGTGTGTCTTCATAGAGACAGTACACTTTTTTTTTTTTTTTTTGCCAGGTGCTTGCTCTGCTCCTTGAATCACGGACAAAGATTTACGCTTAGCCAAATAACAGCTCAAGAACATGGAGATAACCAAATCTGGTGTGATCCAGACATGGTCCTCTAACTGGGCTGTCTCTTTGCTTGTGCCATTTCTGGACAAGCAGCCATTAGTGCTGCTGCCTAGGATTCGCACACTATTAACATATTTGCTGGGTGAGAGGGGATGTACCCCCCGTTTTTTTTTAAATTGACTGTGCTCCACAAAGCAATGTGAGCAGTGAAAGGTTTTTGTTGATTTAGCCATATTGGTGCAACAGAAGTAATGGGCTATGTACTGATGGGAGAGACACTTTTCATAGACTGACTTACCTGTCATTGTATTCACAATTGTTTTCATGTCATGGACTGTTGTTCATTTTCAACACCATACCTGTGAAGTATTTACCTAAAGATCTTTCATGACCAGAGCAGCAGAATGGGAGTGTCTCACACCTGTACATTGTTCAGATACAAAGGCTAGGGTGAGAGAGCCTGTTTTTGATAATTGTACAAAGTGCTCTTAGGAAAGAATAGCAACATTGTGAAAATGCCCAATGAAAAGGTTGTTAGAAAGGGCACATCAGTGTAAAACTACTTCAAAATGATACTTGCACCTTTCACTAACTGCTCTAGTACTTTCTGAGTAAACATCAGATTGCAATGTGTTTGGCTGATTGGATGCATGGTTGGTGCAAGTTGTATTCCAGGCCGACATTCTGAAAAGTAGCTGTACTGAAATATCATTTGTGATTGCCATGTGGCAAATCATGTACTAATAACTCATAATCAAGGAGCCAGGACTGGTGAGAATTGTACAAGGTGCTATGTGGGTGTTCATTTCACTATCCAACGATGTATAACAGTGTTGATTGTACAGACAGCTTCTTTGTGCCGACTCTGGACATTGCATGTTTTCTCAGAATCAACACTGTGCATGTCGCTATGGCAGCCATGTTTTGAACTTTATAGCAACCACACAGTGCTGCACAGCATTTTGAGGAGGAGTTTGTGTGTTGACTTCTTCCCCTCTACCACAGCAAATAAAGCATTGCAAAAGTTTGCATTTGTTATGTATTGTATGTTAATGGTGTTGTAGCTAAAGGCACTCAGATAAACTTGCATTAATTATGTGAAAACATTCCCAACCTAGCAAAGACTATTTCCATGCAGTTCATACAAGAGCTGTATGTGCACTCGCCTATCGCGTTTTACAGTGCGCTGCGCAAGAGGTTCTATAAACTTGTAAGATTATGGAATCTTATGAACTAAGTGAACTACAAATTTTGTAAGTTTGTTTTATCATGCTACTTCCCAAAATCTATGTAAGAAAAAAAAACCACACACACAAATGTACATTAAGCCTTTGAACTCCCCTCGCGAACTTGAGTGGGAACTACAGAGACCAAGATTTCGTTTTCATTACGAACGTTATTACATGTCCGTAGTTTCATTCATCACAAAGATATGCTGATTTGATATTACCCAGTGGGGCTACATAGGGTCACCAACTTTTATTACGGGACTGTTGGCAGACGATTTTTTTCCAGTTAACTACTAAAACGAGGCATAAGACTACAAAGCTTCCGGTTTAGTAATAAGTCTTGTAACAGCGGAGAACGATACACATCCATGATAGGGTGCCTATGGTTCTTATAGGGTTGTAGATTTATGGGTAGGCAAAATAAAATAAGTCAAGTGTTTTTTAGCGAATAGCTGATATAACTTGCAGTCAGGTCCTTAGAAAAAAAGGTTATTTGGTGTAAAGTGTGTTCACAGTATTCTCTCGCCCCACTGCTCAAACCCTCTCATTCCCGTCAAAATGTAGGGGACATAACTATTTCTGTTTTCAATGGCCTGTTGTCTCGTATAAAAGATTGGGTCCGACTCGGCGAGAAGTGAGGATACTAAACAAGCCAGACTGAAGTGATTACCGAGGCATGGCTACTACTTTCACCAGCACCGCGTATGCTCCTCGCCTCCCGCCCCAAGGTCTAACCATTCTTTCCTGATTTAAGTATGGGTGCGACATCTCCATCCTGGAAAAAAAGATCAACCTGGGGCGGGAAATAAAATTCTGAATGACTGGGAGGGGACGGGCAGTGAAAAAGCACGAGGAAGTCAACGGTAAAAAGGAGGGGGAACTACAGGAAGAAAGTTCGAATAATCGTAATTACTTGACGTGCAATTTTAAGACCAATGGAGTGCATGATTTGATGTGTTGCCCCGTTATCTTCCATACAATAAACAATCTATTTTTTTTTTTAATTTCCTTTCAGAATGGCTTGTTCAGAACACATATTCCTGACTAAACAAAACAGGTTGTTTGCTTATTATTTTAAAAGAAACATGCACCATTTCAAAAGCTCTCTCTCACACACACAGAAGAGAGGAGCAAAAACGACCCCTCCTGCTAAAGACGTAACCTTTAAAATGAGAGTATGTCTCTAAGATTGAAACAGGTAATCTCCAGAAAAGAGAGAATCTGAGAAATTTATAATGTGGAAATACTAACAAATGTGTAGTAGTACAGTTGGATAATGTTTTGATGAAGATCACAGCTTTTTTGATGGACGAAAAAGAACCATTTAATACTGTAAAATAACAATTTCCCTCAAAAATTAAAAACTGCCCAAGGCAGAGATAGCTCCCTAATAGGTAATTGTTCACTTAGGCAGGATACTTCTTACTGAGCTGAAACTATACTGAGTTTGATTGCTTGAAGTTTCTATGTGCTTTAAATCATAGCATTTATTGTCAGAATACTAAGTTTGATTTATTTTTGTCACTAATAATTCTTCAGATTTTGTGAAATGTCACCATGAAAAAAGTGGTGTGATGTTTGGATTCGACCTACTTCAGTCCCAAAAGACATTTTAGCTCGCACCCACGCGTAAGGAATAAGTTTATTTGTGTGCATGGACAACAGTGACAGACAGCCATTTTCAAACTAAAAAACTTGGGGAAATTTGTTTATGCAAGTGGCAAGGCAGCAAAGAAAGTCATCATGCCTGAAAAGTTGGAATGTGTAGTTTCCAACATAAATGGTTTAAAGAAAAAGATTACAAAACTCTATATTGTGGGACAAAAAAGACAAAAGCGCAGTGAGGAATTTGCAATGTATCCTTGAATATTGCTTCCATAAATGACGCTAGTTTAAAAGTACACATGAAAACTGAAAAATATGGGAAAAATAAGAAACACCACAGAGCTGAAACTTTTTCAGAAAATTGCTAATCAAATTGTGCACCATGTTATATTTTCTTTTTGTAATTTATACATCTGCAATAAATTAAAATAAGTGACATGGCCTGGAGTTTTGTTTGCACGACAAGAAAACATCCTTGTGTGGTCCTTAAAATAGGTTTCCCTGTCCTTATTTTTAGTTTGATCAGATCTGTATGAACTTTGGTTGAATAACGTCAGAAGCTACAGTCACATCAAAAAAATTGTAATGCCTGTTTTTCATGACAACAATGCTTTCTACTAACTCGTTCACAACTTTTGAATTCATCAGCCTGTTTAACTTGTGTTAACCTTTTGGTTATGTCCACAGTTCTCACTCGACTGAGGTAGGTTGCTACTTTAAAGGTGACCATTTACAATAAATGGGCATAAGATTCTGTATAACTTTTCCTATAAAATTTGCACCTGCAGATTTGAAAATCTTCATAATTACAGCTCATTTCATCTGTATTTAATGATTTAAAACCAGTATTTATAAGCCGATTTCACATCAGTATTATCTTGGGGGATGAAGTACACCTCATTTGCTGTTGTAAACAGAGGGGCTTTGCTTTTAGATTCAGAACATACCATATGGACATCTAACACATCTGGACGTAGGTGACAATTACAAGATGTTATCAAAGCCATGGCCACTTTAAATTTGGCCACAACCCATTTTAAATATTTACAGATGTGGCATTTTTTTTCATATTCACTCACGTGAATGCACACATAAAAAGTTGAGCTTTTAAAGGAAATTTTCATGCACTCTAGATCTGGAGTTGACTGTTCAATGACAGTAAATGGATCTAAAAGGAAAAAAAAGAATATAGTATCAAGTTTATTGACAGTCACATAAATGACAACAGTAATTGATTTACAATGTATACAATATAACAGCAGCAAGGAAAACTAACTGAAGTTCAATGGGGTTAATTAAGGATGACAGGCAGCCTTACAGAAAGCTATCACTAGGCCGAATCCACGTATCTGAAATGGTCACAACTCTGTTTTTCACAAAATATGCCACTTCTTCCTTGCTGCATATTTGATGAGTGTACTGCTGACTTCACTGCATTTTCGGTGACAGCCATTATAAAATTTAAACATCTTTCCCTAAATCATTTTGTTATTTTAATCTCATAAAATTTTAAAACCAACTCCCCTTTATCAAGAATGAAGTATCAATATATATATATATTGCTATTATTGTCAATACTAGTCCTACGATCCTTTCTCATACTGATGCACATATTCAAGTCAACTCTACTGTTTGGTGCTGTACAGCTCTGCAAGCTGTTCCCTTAGGATTCTATGGAATGAACAAAAAACACAGAAGGAAACTGAATGCTAAAAAAAGAAACCCTTTGTTATGATTTGAGGAACACTATCCAGGGTCACTTGCCATCATGACATCAAAGCCTATGGACCATATTTTTTCTCTGGGAGGGGGAGGCAAATAACTAAAGCACTTATTTTTTCCTAGCATTCACACATCTGCACACAGTTATACAGACTGCACCAATCATAGAATCATCATCACACAATCATTCCATTTGAATCACAGTTTTCAGTCAAGGCTAGGGCTGGAGTCCATGGATGTGTTACTGGCAGAGGATGGAGCGAAGTCTGGCGGAGAAGCAGTATTGCTGTCGAGAGGTGGCATGAGGGCTTCATCTTTGGTGGAGGTGTCCTGCCCATTCAGGTCCTTACGACACACTGGACATGTACCATGCTGCAAGGGAATGTCACTCTGAATCTTTTAATCTGTACGCCTGACCACCCCCATCCCTACCCCTTCTCCCAACAACTCCTGCACTAGAACAGAAGTGCTGAATAATTCAAATCCTGCAAAACTAGCATAAATATTAATAACAGGAAAACTGCCAAACATTTTAATTCCCATTTTGTATTAAACTGTGTTTACATGTTTAGAAAACAGTAACAGCATGTGAATTAGTCTTACCAATATTTCTTTAGACAATGTTCCAAGTTAAATTACTGTGTGCACAGGATCATTATTTAATAGAAATATCTTGTTCCTCTGTATATCATTTTGGGTCTGACATATTTTCGAGATTGTCAGGGGCAGGTGAAAAGAGGTATCTTAATGCAACCCCCAGCCCACCTCTGCTTCCCTACTGCAAAAGTTTCTAAATTTTGTTTATGATACTTTGTAGTCATCTAACAACTCAGCAGCATTTCCTTAAAACAATTATTGTGTGGAAGACAACATACCAGTTCTAGCCAACGAATAATGCATTCTTCATGATAGTGATGATCACAAGGCAAGCGCTTCACCTCTTCATCCAGGTGAAAATCCTCCATACATATAGAACACTGTAAAATATGTTCTGCACAAAGAAAAAATACTGTGACAATAGCAGGATCTTAATGGGTTACATCTTACAGATGAAACTTTTAAGCTAATATGCTTCTTGACAAATTAAAACACTTGAGAAAAAATTTCTCATAACCAGACATTTCTTTGAATAATTTTTTTAAAAACAACAGTTATCTACATATAAATTAGAAACAAAAGGCTTTTGTTCCCTTACCAACTTGACTCTCTGATATTTTAACTGTGGGGAGACCATTGATCTTTTCTGGCTCTGCTGGTGGCGGACCTGAGGATTCCAGCTGATTCAGTAGCTGTGTGAGCAAAACTCTCATTACAGGTTGAATTGAAAAATGAGATCAACAATAGTTAGAAAAAAAAGCAGTTTAAGATTTTTTTTCCTTCAAGGAGGAAGTTAATTTTACAACCAAAAGTTTCACCTGTGTGATGATGGTGTCCAGGCCTCCTGCTCCCCAGGCATAGTCAGCAGGGTTGCCATGAAGTTGGAACATGTTTCTGCCAAGAATCAAACTAAGATTTACACTGTTAATCATCCTTCATTTGACCCAGGAGCAGCAAGTAACACCTCTAAACAGTGACAAGTTCCCCAAGAAACCACACAAAGGTTTGAAAATGGAGTGTAGAGGCACCATTATAGTACCTAGTTAATGCAACATGAATGCATTCTAATAAAGAAATAAAACCCAGGGCTCAACAATTATTGTATTACAAATCTTGCAACACACTTTATCTGTGAAAAACAAACTATTAATATATTAAACATTAAATGAATTTTAGTCATGGATGAACAAGCTCTCAGATCAAAAACTGACTGATAAAAGAAGGCCCAATACATGTATTCCCACAATATTTAATCATTTGTGGGTTTTACCCAACATGATAGACTGCTGAATATGAGAGCTTACATTGGAATTCCCTGAACTGCTTGATCTCCGAGTCTGCTCAGGAAATAGCTGATAAGACTGCAACAAAATACAGATATGCTGATAATAATAAAAGAATTTATAATTCTAGATTCCCCATGTGGAAGCGAGTTCCATGCGCTGTGCATGAAAGACTATACATAAACCAAAAGTTAACCAAAAAAAGAAATGCATCCACAGCAAACACATAAATGGAAGATAATATAAGCAGCATTATTCTTAACCCTTTAAAGCTTCTCAAGTAGGTGGTTAGGCAGATTGATGAATTAAATGATCTGGCTGCCAATGGGCAACACATATGCAAACATGAGCTTTTTGGTGGCAGAAACTGACATAAAGGGTCAACATGTCTGATCCTGCAAACCTCATGAAAGATAGGCTTGCAAAAATGCACTGGCATTAAATTCATGAGAAAATGACTTGTCGATGATGATAATGAAATTCCTGATGGTCTAGGAAAGAGATATGGTTACTTTAAAGAAACAATTAGTCCCTCATTTCAGTTTATTTGTAGAGGTTATTGGAATGACTTCAGTTAAAAAGACTTACGTTACAAAGAGGTACACTGAGACTTTAAGAGTTTAAAAAAAATAAATTGCATGTGCAACAGCCTTTAATATTTAAAGTTCAGCCACACACATACAGCTGAATACTCAGATGAATTTACTCAGCAAATGAGTAAGAAACCCTGAACTTCAAAAACAAAAGTTATGATAAATGTATTGACATGTGTGTGTGTTTATGCATAGAAATGTGCAGTACAAAGTGCATTAATGAAACTTCAAGGAGGCTTCAAACATGCCTCTTACCCTTCCAAGTAGGGATTGCGAGCAGGTCTGACCAGTCTCACAGTCGGCTGCGTGCCAGATGGTCCAGGTTGCCCCTCTGACAAATTCTGTCCCTGTCCATTCCTTCGTCCAGCGTTTGAAAGGCTTTGTGATTCCATGACAAATGCTGGGCCTAGCAATGTCTGAGTCCAAAGCTACCATAAAGATTTATACCTTAAAACTTTATGGCTTTTTTAATAAAAAAAAAAATAATAATAAAACAAATGAATTTTTAAAATGTTTGACAAAAAAGACATGTTCACCTCTGCATACTCTGCTATTATATGGGGTTTAAAAAAAAACAAACTACAATTAATCATTTTCATACCTATTACTTGCAACTTTCACTCACTTGAACACTGAGAATTCTCATTATGAGAAAACTAACAACTTCTTATCAAATTTTTAAAAATTACTATAACCTTTAGAAAATGACAGGGCTGGGGTGGATGTGCATACCTCCTCAAACCGTGATGCAGGGTCCTGGGAGTTTCGACCCAAAGACGCATTAGACCCAGAACCACTAACAGTATTTGACCTGAAAACATTTTTCAGCTACTGATGATGCTTGAACAATGTAAGGTAACACAAAAACTGAGGAATATTTCTAGTATTTACCTGCAGGGGCGAGGTAAGATTGAATAGCAACAGTTAATGACTTATTTAATTTTCCAAGACTGTTATGTTTCTCAATGGATCTTAATCTTTTAAAATAGATGGAAATATTTTCGAGAAATGTTTAATTCTCCTAACCATAAAGATTTCTATTTTAAATAAAGCAATGAAAATGCAGGCACACATCTTACTACAAACACTTACAAATATTTCACAAGACATCTTCCAGGTATTTTTTATAATAATAATGAGGATTTGTATAGCGCCTTTCCAAATTTGCTCAGAGTGCTTTACATAAATTATCAACAACCATACACCTATACTCTCATATAACAGACTTGCACACTTCTACAACACAAATCATACACTAAGTAAATTACAGACACACGTTATGCACACTCATGGTCAGGAGAGGGTCACAGTAAAGTCATCATTCTGAAAAGATGTGTTTTAAGTTTGGACTTAAAGGTGATAAAAGAATCAGTGTCGAAGGCTATTAAAAGTTAACTTTGCCTACACTGTCAAAATCAACACATATATATATATAAAACGTAACAAATTATATGTGTCTATAAAGGTAAATCAATTTAAATAACCAGATCTATATTCATATAAATTCATTACAGCTTAAAGCTTACACAGTGACTTCTTCTATAAATCCACTGTTGCATGTTGGACAAGTGTAATCCTGAAATACACAATGCAACACTGATTAGCTGTGATATAATTTAGTAATTAAACATTGCTGAAGAATTCACTTTTTAAAAACGTGGGCAGGGAAAGAAGAATTAATAAAGTGTTTTAAAATGATTTGATACATCTTATTATGTCCACAGGGAAGCATATGTCATTGTTACCCCTTATTTCTTATGGCTCCTAATTTACTATTTTCTCATATTTATCTTCTGAAGCTGCCCTTCCATCTTCAAAAATATAATAAAAGCAAAATTGCCGCTATATGGTAGCTAATCACTATCTGAACCATTCAGTTCTTTTCGAAACCCCTACATATTTTATTCTCCCCGAGTACGACTGTGTTTTATGATAAAGAGAATAATAGATATTTGTGTCAACCAGAGGTGCTTATGAGTTATGCTCACGGTCTTGATGAACTATTTATGAGAATGCTTATGGAGCAAAATGATAATTATTTAATATGCAAGTGATTTCAATGTAAAACAAAATACATAACGGGGTAAAAGGGTTTGCAAAACGATCTCAACTTGAATAGAGAATTATTTTTCATAATATTTATTTAATACATCGATTTAAATACACGCAAATTGCAATAGCACTTTAGACCATATAATAATTGTATTGCTTCCTCTCACTTTCAGAGACACATGCTGATGAGATATTTCAACTGAATCAGCTCGTTCGCTAACAACACAGAACTGGCAGTTCTGCCTGTTCTAGTAATCACTTCGTCAGAATCCATAAATAATTTTTATAAGGAAAACGTAAAGATCAGACTTATCAACTCTATACTTCCAAAACAGTCAAATCCTACAGGAAGATTAGGTGTAATTTCTGTAGAACATTGATGACAGTAGAATCGACTGGAACAAGGAGGACTCTCTACAGCAGCTTCTGCCATTTTGTTTTCACAATGTGTACTACTTCCGCTGAACGATATGACGTAAAGGAGTAGGTTTTAGAAAAAAATTTAAATGAACTGATAAGTATTATCTTAGTTCTGCATCAACTAAGGCATTTTTCAAGTGTAAAGTTACATACAGCAATACAATAATGAGATAACTTGCATAATACGTGACCTCCTGATTACGTCATGGAAAAGTGTGTTGTAGTTGAAGAGTGTTCAGTGGTGAACGCATTCCTTCTTAGTTCCGTGTTATGTCTGCTGTTAGCAATGCAGTTTTTATCGAATCTGCAGCCAAGTAGCTCACATTTCTGAAAAAAACTGAGTAAATAAGGGTGTGCATAGGTATCTGGAACTGACGCTAGCATGTGTGAAAGCTTTAACATACTGTGCGCACTCTGTCGCGTCGGACTGTACGCAGTGAGTATGATCTACATATATACAGGTCCAACCTAAGAATAATATTCTTTCTGTTCACATTTATTTCCAGAGATTTATCTCTAGATTTAAGGTGGCATCATTAATAAAAACGAATAATTTTATATTTTTCTGATATTCCTCGACCGACTGCCCATTTTTAAATGGGCGTGGTCAAATTGAGGCAATTCTAAATCGTATTCAGATACAATAGGACCTCATGGATTGCATGAGTTTTTAATCGTTCGAACGTTTTATTAACTTATTCTGTGTTTTGTTCTGTCTGCCCATAAGATGCATCGTGGATATACTAATTAACGATTTAACATTTCCTGTTGCACTGCCTGTACATTATCTTCAAGTTTAGCATTATCAAATAATGCTTGATAAGATATATCTGTCTTTCCTATTTTGCCACTAACTGCTAGCAGCGGTTTTTATTTTTCAATCTATCACTTAAGTTTATAAATGCAAGGTGTCAATGCAGTGAGATAATAAAACATGATGTATTCTTGATATCCCTTTCTTAACTTGACAGGTTAACGGGTGATTTTTGGTGATGAAGCAAGTGAAACCACCAAATAACTTGCATACTTGGTGTCTTTTGCCTCCCTGTCTCTGCCTTTTGGTCTTATAGGATACTGTCACAAATTATGATGTCAGCATTTGCCTGGCTTTGTTGGTTTTGTTCATTAGGAGTCACCAGCAGCATTTTAGCATGGAAAAAAAAACATGTTTCTGAGTAATGTACAAAACATAGCCTGTGACCTAACCATTGATGATAGGAATATTTGGTGAGAATTGGACAAACTGTTTCTAAACAAAACAACATTAGGGGTGCTTTTTGGGTCATTTTTCTAACCCTGACTCATTATAGTCATCATATAAGTGAAAGGATAAGCCAGGTTTTTTTTGTTCTTATTTATGTTGGAGTGAACTGATAGGATTTAAAAATTTTGATACTTGAGAGGTGGTGAACAGGATGGCACATGCAGTTTTTAGAATATTGTGGGATCTTGTGAAACATATTGGTATATGAAATTACAATTTTGACATGCGCTACACAGAGAAGTGTTAATGTGCATTTACTAAACAGAGCAAATTTAGATGACATAATTTGAGAGGGCATCCTTTGTGGGTGGAAAAACAAAAGGGTGGGAAGAGTGAGCAAATCATATGGCGGCTGGTACTTCTGCGGTTTTTATCTCCCACTTAAAATGTTGTGCCCCTATTGCCATATATGAGTAGTCAGTCAGTTCTTCTTTCCTGGTTGCACTTTATATCCTTTGTCATATGCAAGCTGCAAACTCTGCTGTATGGTATGGATTGGCAGCTGATCCCTAAAGCTTGACATCTACAGAGGTTAGATGGGGCCAGACCTTTTGTCGTTCTTGTTGGTAGAGTGAACAGTATTGCAGAAAATGCTATGATGGTCTGCTTCTCCAAACGGGAACGTGGCTGAAGTTTTTATGCCAATTTTCTTGAGGTGTCTGTTAGGGTAGTTGCCCAGTGTTGCAGGAGTTAATGCCAGTCACCAATACAGTGAGGATTGGCTGTCCTTGGTTTAGATTTCATCTTGAGCATGCTGTTCTTTCTCTGCATGTGCCATCTGTCGACAAGGCCAGCTGCTTTGTCATGATAGAGTCTTAGTTTCTTGCTTGACGTTGAAACACCAAACACCAAACACTCTTGAAGTGGCTGTTGAGGTTGCATTGTCTGGTCATCAGGGAGAATGTCAGCATTTTTCATAGAGTGCCAATTAGTGAAGCGTGTCTATGTTGTGTGCCAGTTTTGTTTGCATCTGTTAGCAGTTAGTGTGCTTACTTCCTTTTATGGCAGACTTGATGTTGGCTGCTGTTGGCTGCTGCCCTCTTTTGGCAGCTGGTCTGCCCTCTCATTTCCAGCAACCCATGTACGTGTGTGCTGGTATCCACTTCAGAACAGTCTTGGCTTTTTTTAATCCACTTGTTTATGTTGTTTGTTGTGGGCTGCCTTATCTGGTTGGTTTGGTGAGTGGTTGTAGGGCTGAGAGTGAGTTTGTGAAGAATGCTTTCTTGGGCTGTGGTTTGTCCTGCTGTAGAAGAGTCTGTTGTGATAAGTATCAGAACTTCTCCTTCTAGAATCTAGATGGAGCACAATCTGCCACCATGTGCTGACATGAAGACTGGTGGCTGGCCAGGGATTTTTATGTAAACACTGCATCCACCTTTTTTATAGTACTCTCATCTGATTGTAGATATGTGTTAAAGAACATCAAGAGTACAAACATATCACTATAGCTAGTACCTTAGCTAGTGTACACATTCTGGAATTTAGTTGATGTTAACCAGACAGTGCTAACCCTCCTGTGTTGCTGATTAGTAACATAAGCTTGAAATTTCACTTTCTGTATTAAATAGAATAAAGTATATGCAGTACCAGTGAGTTGTCTGGATGACATCCTTTCAAATATTTGAGCTCTTTAAGTCCTTTGTCCTCTGTTCACATATATTCTCTCTCATGCTCTTGCTCAAATTACAGTTATCATTGTTTATCAATCAAGGTTCAAGAGCATTTGTTTCTAATTTCCTGTTTCAGCTGTACCGGCGTCTTTGTTGTAAGGGTCCAAACCCAACGCGACCTAACTTCAGTATTCTGTGCATTGGACTGGAGGGATGTGGAAAAAGCTCAATTTTAGCTGTGCTTAGTGGTGATGACTTGCATAAAATTGAACCAACTGTGGGTAAGGTTTGTCAGTATGCAAGATTTAGAATAGTATTTGTTTATGATAATCATCAATATATTTCTGTACTGGATTTAGCGTGTATCTTGCTTCTATTACACGCATACACATGTGCATGATAGCACATATGTATACATCTGCATGTTTCATATACATGTACAGTGCTCAGAAGTAGTGACAGCTCACAGGAAATGAGAAATTATCCACCCAGATAGAAACCACTTAAATTCCAAATAGAATTGGTCTAAATTAAAATTTTTCAGTGTTTGACAAACTACTGAAATTTCTGTGTACCGAACTGGTTAGTGCTGGACAGGCTCTTCAACAGAGAGAAGGATGGGCATTTAGTATAGAGGCAGTTACCACTTCCATTAATATAATATTCGTATATGCATATTATATATCTTTGAACTGTTATATGCTATGTTATATGCCACTCTATTATGATTATTATCATTATTCACACTGTCAGAAGGGGGAGATTTTGGGGGTAGTATGTTTGGCTTCAGAACAGAGTGTCATAGGTTGGAGGTTCACTGAGCCCAGTGACTGAAATACTTTTGACACATCCAGTAGATCTCCCTGCTTACCTGGCAGATCATCCCCTGCCCTCCAGTAAAGTTCTTCCCACCCAGCTGTGACAAATAACTGATTCATCAAGCAAATTAACAGGTGACAGGAGGAAACTGTAGGGGGTTAATCTTCCATAGAGTGTCTTAGAGATGATGAACCACTTACAGTTTACTGTTCCTATGACCATTAGAGTGTACCAGTGGGGCAATAGTTAGCGCCTGTCATGAGTTCAGCTCTCCTCTTGGGCATGCTGCGCTTTCTCTGAATGTGGCATCTGTTTTTGATGCCTTCTATGATCTAGCCTTAGTTGCTGACTTCGCATAAAACATCAATCTCCCTCCCCTTCCCCCATGGCCACTAGGTTATGAAACCTAGCCTGCTTAGTTTTTTTTCTTCCATCAGCTTGTTTGTTTTCTGCAATGTACTATAATTTGAGTTGTATGTTGTGCATTATCTGGAAAGGTTAAGGGAGACCCACATTGACATGTAGCTCATGCTGCTGACATGTAGTTCATGCTGGTGGCATGTAGTGTGAACATGTAGGGCATTTGTATCTCAATACTCATTGTTAACTAGTCTTAAATGAAGAACATATCTTCAGCAAAGCTTAGATTTAGTAAAGTGTTATATGTATATATGTTATATGATTTTTTTTTTCAGGCTTCAGCATCAAGGCATTGCTTTTTGAAGACTGCATCTTAGAAGTCAAAGAATTGGGAGGTTAGTCGAGTGTTGCAAGAAGTCATTAGGGTTGAAACATGTCATTGTTATGACTACCACCAGCTCTTTCTGGCAACTAGAACATTTCTCTAGAATTCTTGTATTTTATCGAAAATTGAAAGTGGAGAAATGTGTAAAAAAAAAAAAATTAAAGCTAACCATAACTTAAAGCTTGAGGGGAAGGGTTTGAAAGTTTTGTTGATGTTTAGAGAATAATCAATATTATGTAATTAAGCATTATATATACTTAGTTTTGTGGTAATATTGAGAGGCAGACTTAATCTTGAGTATATGGATGGGTGTTTGAAGGAGTAAGTTTTATTTAAATTTCTGTGGCACATGTTCATTTTGTGAGTAGACTTTGTACTGTATCATTTCTTATCTAGTCTGTGTATGATTTATGTAAAGCGCTATGAGGAAATGGAAAGGCACTATATAAATCCTCATCATTAATATCTGTGTACTGTACTTTATCAAAGTATGTGAACAGATCTTGTGTGCCATTGTGTTTATGATTCTTTCTGTAGTGTTTCAATGGCTGGCTGCTTTTTTTTTTTTTTATAAGTGCTAGACTTAAGTGCAAGTTTCATCTATAAGTGCACATGATTGCATATTGCATGCCAGCCATCCTTGACAACCTTGGCTTTTAATCATTAGTGACCTGTTTTATCACTCTTGCTATGCCTATCCAGACTTCTTGCATCATGCCACTTCCTGCTTTGCCCAGTATTGATGTACAGACATCTAAGGCATCATGTGAATTGCAACACTCTAGGGACAAGCTTGGCCACAGAACTTTTAAAAAATGCAATGTTTACTTTAGATTCTATTTCAGGACATTTTCAAGTAAATACAAGGTTCTGTCTATAGCTGAACAAGCTAATGTTATACCATTATAACATTATATAAAAGTTGGAACTTCCATTTGGGTACATTTAGCTCAATTTCATGAATGTTGAAGCACAAGTATCAGGCTCCTGAAAGTTGACAGAACAGTCCAGAAAGGAAATATAACAGACTGTAGTTAAGTGTATGCTTTTCAGTTATTTCTTAGTTGCTAGTACTACATAAAACACAACCAACCAACCAGTCCTTAGTTTTTATTAGTTAAACAGTTTGTTATAACCTTGTCATGTATGTAGGCTTTTGGTCATGAGGACTTGAATTTAAGTGGAATGTATTGATTTATTGCTATTATGAATATCACTTAGCTTGCTTCATTACAGGTAAATGCATTAGGGACACTTGTTGTTATCTGCAGGTGGGGATAAAGTGCGGCCCTATTGGGACCGCTACTTCCAAGTCTTTCAAGGAATCATTTTTGTGGTGAACAGTGGGGCTAGTGAAGAGGACCTAACCCTAGCCAAGTCTGAACTCTACAAAGCCCTGAAACATACACAGCTACGAGGGCTCCCATTGCTTGTCTTGGGAAATTTCTCTGATGTGGCAGGGTCACGTTCTGCTGAAGATGTAAGTCACAAGTGATGTAGTAGACTGTGGTAGCTCTGCTTGGCACTGGATGAGAAATGTTTAGAGAGTTTGATGAAACGGCTACCTTTTTTGGTCTTATTAGTGGAATTATGTATGTATTTGTTTCCAAGGACAAGCTTTAGTAATTTTTTATTTCCATAGGATCTCAAAGTGTCATCTTGGGGAAGATGAAGGTGTCTCCATGAAGATTCATGCTGTGTATATCATCGCACTTTGCCCCAGAGGTGTTTAACACATGATACTTTTTTTGGTCTTATCAGCCTCAGATGGGTTTTTTGTGTGTTGCAGCTCATAAAACTGCTGGAGTTAGAGAAGGACGTTGGCGATGCCAGGCAATGGTACCTGCATTCCTGCAACATTCACGACAAGGACAGGCTGCAGGAAATATTCCAGAATTTCAACAAAATTCTCACAGAAAACCTTGAGAGAGAAATAGAGAAGAGAAAAAGTAATTCTCCCACCCACAGTCAGCGTCTTTAGCAGAGACATGATTTGTTTAAAACACATTTTTGTGATAAGAGTAGGATGAAGAGAAAGGATTGGGTGCTGTGTTCTGACCGAGATTTTATGGGCTTCAAAGGAAACTTTAGCCTGTTGTTTTTTCTTTATATGAGATGCATGCCTTACCTTTAAAATGACAAATCTTACATACAAAAAGTACTCGAGTATCTTATGACTTTTCCTTAGATCTGTTGAAAAGATACTTTAAAGATCTGTTGACCTTGTTGTGTTATCTCTCATGAGTAAGAAATTCATGGGTAATTTGCATTCAGAGACTCATTACTTAGAAAAATATCCAGATATTTGCTCAAGTTCTGCTTTTCATTTATCCTTTAAAAATCATCTAAGTAGCCATCAGCATGAGGTCAAACCATTATGGGAGGATGGGGAGAATAATTTTAAATCAGTGTAATTTTTTTTAAGTTTTTTTTAACTTATGGTATAGACTGTAAAGGTAAAATGACAGATCAACATGTTGGCTCCAGTTGTTGACAATATCCAACATTTGACCATAGCATACAATCAGGGGTCAGTATTTCAAAGTGAAACCCCACAAGTTCAGCATTTTAATAGCTGAAGATTCAGTTTTATTCTTTTTGGATCCTGTATTCTCTTACAAACAGCAGCACATATGTGTCGATCTGTTTAAACACTTGGCTTGAACTAGAGTGCACGTTTGATTTCTTTTGCATTTTCTTCAAACATCCCATCTAGCTTGATACTGTATCTTCTCAGGAATATCTATATGTATATATATCAGTAAACTTATTTCCAATATTCTCTACCTTTTTCTACTTTAAATTTATGTCTTGATGTTGTAAATAAACCTTATGCAGATCTTCCTATTTTATCATCAAACCATGTCCAGAATATGTTAGAGCTGATTGCCCAAATTGCATCAAGTTATTGATTTGGCTGTATTAAGGAATTTGCAGCCGTCACAAAAAAGTGGTTAAAAAGCTGCAAACTATGAGCATATTCTTGTCTTTTTTCTCCATTAAATTACTTTACCAATGATAACATTTGCTATAGATTAGAGTTTTCTGTTGTTAAAGAATATATTCTTATCCCAGATGGGTCATTTTTTAATTATGTGTGCAACCTTTTTTTTATTTAAGTTTGTGGTGGTGTCATGATAGGCCTGACTGTATATCACCATAGAATTGCTTAGACACCAAAGTCTGTCCATAAGTTAAATTGTTTGGTGCATGGCACGAACTTTTTAGAACAAGTCAGTTGTACTTAAAAATGTGCATAGAAATTTTGTACAAAGTAATTTGCTTTCAATTAATTGCTTCGTTAAGTATTCAATCTTCTGCAATGGTAAGACACTAACTGTAGCTGAGGAAGCAGATTTGGATTTTCTGTTTTTATGTGTGTATTTTTTTCTTTCTTTTGATGCCCAGTTTATTTTAAGATTTCACTCGTTGAACACTTACACTAATTTTCTGTTTAGATCAAAGTCAACTATATGCCAGCCAAAGATCCCAATCTTGGTTTCTAAGTTCTTTTTAATGGACTGACGTACTGGCAGCAATATCCCCCATCACTATTAGGCATTCACTGATGCACGATTGGAGGAGACTTTTAAAATTTCCACATAATACACAAAGATCATGGAATGAAAAAGTATAGTATAGTCTTTTTTTTTTTTAAAAAGCTGAGATTCTCCAACAGTTCTTAAACAGCATTCAAGCTGTTGGACAAATTTCTATACATTTTACTTGTGATCAAAACCCATACACTACTCCCTATCTGAACATGGATAAAACATTTTCTCATAAACTGTATACAACAAATTGGCTTCTCTTATTACATGGTCTTTGTGCATCGTGTGGAAATTTAAAAAAAATCTCCAATTGTAATGTTAGACTGTAATTGTTACAGAGCAAAAACAGAAGTGTGCATGCGTGGGAAAAAAACAACACTCCTTCCTTTTTTTAATATTGAACATTGGAAGACAATTATGCACAAAACCATCAGCATGGCAGCTATAATATTGGAATTGTTTTTATATTGCTGTGCTGTACATTTTTGTCATTTTTATTTTCAGACTCCACTTCTGATAACTACATTTTGATTTTTTTTTTTTCATAGGGCGGGATGATGTCATTTATAGACAGTCTGTTCTATGCTTTTTGATAGAGCCACCTCCATGACTCATTTCCTCTGGCTCGATAATGTATGTTTGATGTTTAAAACAGTGTGATAAAATTTTACATGTTGCTATTAACTTGTTTTATAACAAAAACTGGTTGAGACTGATGAAAACAGGGTTGGCTGTGAAACTTTACAGTTACTCCTGCAGTGAAGGGTAGTTTAACAAGCTTTTTGTGACAAAACTGTGCCTATTAGGTCTCAATGACCAAGTAGCAAAGAATTTTTGCTTGTCGTGGCTTAACATTTTTTTCCAGCTGACATTTACATTTGTGGCCTCGGTTACAAAAATTTAAGCCTGCAGATATTTTTGCAGTGATCTGCTTGAGCCCTTCCTTCTACAGGAAGTAAAACAATTGGCTGCATTTTCACCCCCAAAATAAATCACTAATAATTTGCTGTGTTTGCTTTAGCAATGTGATCCAACAATTTAAGTTTCAGTTTTGTTTGTTTTTGTTTTTGTTTTTTTTTTGCCTTATTGAGAATCAAGTGTACATAATCCATGTGGCTGAGCTGTAGAGTTCATGATGTAATCATTTGTGGCTGGGCCATCTTGTTGAGCATTTACCTGTTCAGTAATCTGCTAACCCCCTTCTCCAACCTCCACCTGTTTGCTCTTATGTATGGAAAATGCTTCCATAGAAAATTTTTGCCTCATTTTGCAATTATTACCATGACTAAGCTTCATATTGTGTATTTTTTCTGGGACAGTTACAGTGCACAGTGATGTTTTTTTAATTGTTCTATTGCTGTTTAATAGCTGTGTTCTTTACTTTATTTACAGATGTAAATAACTCATTTTCTCTGCATCATTGACCCATTCATGTTTGTGCCAGAGAAGATGCCACAGAACAGTGTTAGGAACACATATTTGCCAGCAGAATAGCACAGTTTGGTTCCATTTCCTTATTTATCTTCATCATAAAGCAAAGAAAACTTGTTGATGTCTGTGTCAGAATGGTAGAATTTTGCTCCAGAATATTATGAAGTGTTTGCCTTCAGTCTGCTTGTATATTGGGTGGAGGGTGAGGGAGGGTGAAAAACTTGATGTATGAGACAGTAAATGAATATAAATGAGTGAGAGAGAGAAAGAAAGCAAAAGTTCCTGACTGTTTTTGCAGTAATTATGGTTTACAAAGATACATTTCCCTGGTGGAAGGAGTATGGTGGACTTTGCCAGTCATATAAATATATACATCATATATTTTTACAGATGCCAACTTTGTCACTCATGCCAACGGTGTCTTTTTTTTTTTTTTAAGTGACGGTCAATATTGTGATAATTTTGATGCTAGTGTGCTATGGTAGCATGCTAACACTTTCTGAAATTCATAAACACATTGCTAGTTTTTTTATTTTTAGATGTTTGCTCTCCTACACCCACCATAAATATTCAACGTGTTTTTGATGGTTTGTTAGTGTTAAAATGACCAGGTTATTTTAGATTTCGTGCATGCTTTAAAAAAAAAAAGGAGCGTTATAGCATTACTTGAGTTAAATGAACTGGACTTTTTTGAAATGTTTTTCAACCAGTTCCATGAATGATGCAGACCTTGTATATCCAAAATAGGGCATCGATAATTTCATAATGTGATCATCTCCCCCACCTCCTCATTTCTCCATTTAAAAGAAAAATTATGGTCTGTTCATACAGAATGACAGCCAAGTGCTGGACTTTATAGGTCTAGTCACTTAAGTATCATCACTATTCCCTTCAACTATTGGGAACACGTGTCACCCTTAAAGGCTAGCCCAAATGGAATATTTTTAGATAAAAATTCCAAAGTTCTGAGTGAAGAACTTTTTCTGTTCCATTCACAAAATACAAGCCTGCCAACACTGTGGTTTCCCATGGTTTTTGTACAAAATGTCACAAAAGTAAGCTTGCTGACTGGGCAACACAGCTTTCCATGACATCAGTAGTTCAGATTGTAACTTGTTGAACTGAAGATGGTACAGTGAAAAAAAAAACGTGTAAGACCATTTGTAGGCAGAGCAGGCCTTTTTTTGTTGTCACTTGTGACAAAATATTTCTCTTTGGTATGACTGAACATCAGCTGTATAAAATTGCTGTTTATAATAAAATCAAATTCTCAACTCTTTACAGTTAAGTTGAAGATTGTCAAAAAGTAATGTTTGATCAACAGATGAATAAAGGGTGTAATGAGTTAGAAATCCTGCTGAAGCTTATTATTGTCCTTTACTAAAGCAGCAAATTTCTCACTTATTTGCTTAAGTTCTCAGCCTTAATAGAGGGATGTCATCACTTGGCCAGAAAATGGACAACAATTTTATTACACTTGTTATGGGAGCGTTTTAGATTTTAGAAAAGTATTTTGCACATTGTACAATCTAAAGCCTAAAGGATAATAGTTTAGGCATGACAAATTCTGCCTCCTAGATTTATATTGCCACTAAGCAGTTCCACAAGCTTGTTTAGGCATAACTTGTATGCTGATTAATATATGTTCTTTAATATTTCTATCAATAATGAGTTCTATTACTGCTATTCCAGCAAGTATGTAGCCATGCAGCAAGAGTTTTCAACATTTAATTTTGATGCACAAGTACTGTAAACCTTTACTGTTCATCATTATTTTGAAAATCCCATAATTTTGGGGGATATGTTATTTGCTGCTTTGTACAAATAGAGTGTAAATGCTGTTGTATCTGCTCATAGGTTGATGCTGAAAAAAATGTTTTTGTTTGCAGTATCCAAAGCACTGTGATTTGCAGCAAACTTATACAGTCTGGAAACTTAATCACTTGTGTCACTTTCATCACAATGTCACATGTCTTAATCTTTACCAGCAGACTTTGCTACAACTGTCAGTTTGTGTTGTTTCACATCCATTTAACCTTTGGCATGTTGGGTGATCAGTAAGTTGAATGTGGATAGCCAGGTAGGCATGATCGCTGGGTAATGCATTGCAAAGAGGATTGTCCTTGAAGGATATTTTTGTTACTGTGTGTAAATGTTTAGTGAGCTGATGCCAGCTTTCTACTTACACAGGTCTCGGAGAAAGATAATTATCTAACAGCAGTTAGTGCTTACCCTTGGATCATTTTTAGGTATGCAGACATCAGTGTATTGGTGTTGGTCACCCTTTTTTTGCTCCCTTAGAAAATGCCTCTAATTGTTAACGTATTAGCAGGTCCTGCAGAAATAAGCAGACAGTAGTGGAGACAACCTGGCTTGAAAGAGCATCCACCGGACAAGAGGCATGTCCAGTCTTTTACAGGCATACCAGTTCCTATTATGTAAACCCCTCCTTTAGAACTGAAAGTAACCATGGAAGACAAAAATTTGTGAGAATTTATTTCACATAGAAGTTACTGAACTCAAAAAATGTCATGGAAAAATGTGAAGATTCATTTCACTACCAGAAATCAATATGGAGCTGCTGATGTATTTTGGATTGTAAACTTCCGTTTTTGTTGGCCTGTGCTGATTTGTCAAAGATCATGGACTCCACGGTCATGTCAACAACGAATATGTGAATGATAGCCATTCTTTTTGGTAATAAAGTGACTAAAGCTTTAATTTTGTGAAAATGTTCTTTTTAAAAATGGCAGACAGGAGTTTTTTTGCGCTTCATTTCTGTGCACAAGCAGACGGCTACTCGAAGGCTCACACATCCGATGTCCCTACCAGTCATGTCCACATTTTGTACTGTTTTACTATTAAAGTCATCAGCCACAATCAGAACTAATTAATCTGTTGCCTACATTTGGATTGTACTGTGCTTTGACAGAGCCATCTACACACAACTTTAATCTCTTTGATTGGCAATGTATGTACACTAAAAGATCTTGAAATTGCTATCCCAGTGAACCACCCAGGAGAGATGTTTTATCAGACCTGTAGGTTATGTTTTTCTAGTTTTATACCATTCATGTATTCAGTGACTAGAGAGAGCTCAACTCTTCCTCTACAGTTTGCACCCACAGATGTGAACATTCTCACAAGTACAGCTCGGTTGTGTCGATGCTTCCATACTGAATGAGTTAACACTTTTCTTCCTTGAATGATCAGACAGGCAATCCACCTTAACTTTTTTTAATGACTTTTTCAGTGATGACTTGTGCCGGGTGCTAAAGGATTTGGTCTGATGAATAATGGATAAAGATATATATAATGTGACAATAAGTAAACATAGTTAAGTAAGATAATAGCAAACAAAAAATGAAAAGACCTTTAAAAACTAAAAACAACTGATTCATAGCATTCTTGTCTTTGTGATTTGCAGCACAAATCAGAACTGTAGTTTCTGCCAACAAACCACATAACATGCTGCCTGTTGCTGTACATTGATGATCAGCAACCGCTGAAAGACAAAAAACATTTTCTCCACCGAGAATGGCGACTCCCCCCACCCCCACCAACCACTCCATCCCACATTTCTGAGTGATCATTGCATTAGCAGCTCACACTCTGCTTGTTTCAAACATGTATATCAGATGTATGTCTATCTTTTGCATACAGAGGATTGTCAATGTTTATATGTCGCACATTTTGTACACTCAACACATTTATCTTCAGGTGCTACCCTGTTCCCCACAAATAAAAATTGCTTGATGCATGAATATTGGATGTTAGACTACAGTCTTGAAAATGCTAAGGTAATGCAAATAAGATTTGTTTTTTCAGACAATGTTATAAGGAAATTATCAGTTAACAACTAGGATGAAAAAAACAAAAAGGAAGAACTCTGAAGCTCATTCATTGTTACTGTGTACCAAGACATCATCTTAGCAAATTACTGGGGCGTTATGCTGCTGCTGTAGCTCTGTAGAGAAACTGATCAGTTTCTCTATGGAAACACAAAGCCATCTTAGCTATTGTGATAGAGGTCACACTGGCAAGGCTGCCAAAGTATATAAGGGAAGGACCAGGTTGTCAATCTGTGAAGTTAAGGCTTCATAAACAGATGATGCCACTACGGCAAACACCACACCCGACCATGAGAATGATTCAAACCAGCCTGTTGAGAAATTGAAAGAAAAAAGCAATGTGTACTTATGAATACCAGTCACAATCTCATGCTCTCCTTCACACTTGTGCAAACATGTACATGAACATGCATTCAAATTTGTAAGCATATCAACACATACTGGCAAACAGCCTATTATGGTACAGCAGAATAGACTATAGTATATCTATACAGATAATCAGTAAAATAAATTCTACTTCCCTGCTACAAAAACACTTTTTTTTACCTCATGAAAATAAAATTTCTGAGTATTTGCTAATCTAAACAATAATATTTGTAAGTCTTGCAAGCTCTACTGCTGGTTATGCAGGAGTTAATTCCTTACTATTCCGTGAGATAGGCCTACACAGCCTCTTGAGGAGAGTCTGGAATTTGCTTTTTTTTCGTAAAGTTGATTTTTAGAAGGTCCAAGCAAAATTTATAGCAAACAAACAACAAATATAGCAACAAATCATTGCGTTATAAGCTCTGTACCAAAAAATTCAGTATAAGCCTACCTAAAAATAACCCTGTAGTGATGAAGATGAGCTGTGCAGTAACTGAGAAACCAGTTCCCTGCAAACTTTTGCATGTGCCTGCACAAAGTTGACACAACTCTCTGATTTAACATATATACAGTCTCAACTTATCATCTTCCCATCCATAATCTCGCAAGCCCTGCCTCTCCTCACATTATGGCAGATAGGGTTTCCCTCACAGTTACTCTTAGTTACAGATTATATACAGATTATGTCGCCACCCTTGCTTCGCACCTGACATTTGTGTCACAGAGATATAGTGGCATGATAAGGAGCAAAGACTGTCAACTTGCACTAAATGGTAAGGGATGCAGACTGACTCAAAGTTGTGGCTGTCAGGACCAACCTTCTTTATCAAATAGTTGATATATTGAAAAAAAAACCGAAATAGGAAATAAAATGGAAGACAATCATCTTCCTGTCATCTTTCACACATGCACCACACACACAAACCTCCACAGATTTATGCATACATATAACAAACACTCTCAGAGAGCGATAATGAAAATATACCTGGCCATTTGGTCAGTCCATAGCGCATACCAGCAATACAAGCAATAGTGTCACCAATGCCAAGTGAAAGGATCCCGCTGGACAACTGTAATAACATGGCTTCTGGGCAACCAAATGAAAACACATTTACTTTCATGATAAAGCAAAAACATATGTGAAAATGCTACATAGTCCTTCATATAATAAGAGTGATATCCCTTTGCCTAACTGGCTGGAGGGGACTAGCTAGCTCTCTCTCATCCATGGAGCTATGTCAAGTTTTGGTTCCTCCTACTCATCTGTGATGTTTGTTGCACTATAGATTGTTATTCACTGGTTGTACTGCATCATTTCTGACAATAGACATATTCTTCCACTAATGATTTGTTTCCTCCTACTCTTTGTTTTGTCATATTGCTTTGGATTTTTGACTGTACAGGATTCTGCGCCTCTTTCGCTGACACTTTTATCTGTTCAGACATTGTGGACCATGCTGTTTTCCATTTTTTGATTTATGAACTACGTACATTGCTACACTTTCTGATGATTCTGGATCTATATGCCTCAACAATGACGTCTGGTGATAGATGTGTTTGTTTGATCCTTCGTCTTGCTTCTTGCATGTAACTGCTGTTGCCTTCACTTCTTCAAGGTCAGGATTCTAAACTTCTACTTTGGTATTCCGAGGAATCTTTCTTTTTTACTGGCCTACATATGAAATTCAAGACATTGCTTAAACCAATCCTTGCTTTGCGATGATCAACTTCAAAGTCCAGTGCTGGCGGGAAGGGGGTGAGTGTGAATAACGATAAAAACACTGAAACTTATTGTTTTTGAGACCAGCATTTATCATTATGTTTGTGTGTGGTTCTTTTTAGTAAAGTACTTTGAGCCCGCATTTATTGGTGGTGCGATACAAATCGACTTTATAATTATTGTTATATCAGTTCTGGTCAGTATAAGGAATCTTTGACATATTGTGAGCAATGAAGCCATTTCATGACAAGTTTAGCCCTTGGGTTTTCTTTGACATCTTAAAAATCCTAAAGCACTTCTTAATTTTCCTGATCAGTTATCATTTTATCAATTAAAATCATAACCTTTCAGCAAGAAATGTAAAAAAAATGTCCTGCTTACTGTTATTTATATTGCATGAGAGCCAAAGAGGAACTGACAGTCCCACCAGCAGATAGATGTGTGTCAAGAGTACAGGGCCCTGATCACGACTGTCAGTAAAAACATGAAAGGCAATATCTATGGTAGTGCCCAGCCATTTTACACGAGTCACGCGAGCTGTCTGAACAGGAACAACACAAATATTTGTAAATCTGCACAAGACTGAATCATTTCTAATTCATGCAAAAAAATAGACAAAAAAAATAGTGTGCATTATGTATATACTCCTAGATAAACCAAATATAGACAATAAGATTATTTGTCACAATACAGACAAAACTGCATTTTAAAGTTAGTTTTATGTATTCATGCACTACCATGATGTTTATGGATATTTGCAGCATTTCTCTCAGATTTTCTTGCATATATATCAACATATTTATGAAAGAGAGTAGAACCACTAATTTCATTTGTTGACTGATATCACCACCCACCTCAAGTAAGGCCAACACAGCCAAGGCAACAACTGAAGCAAGTAGGAGAAAGGCAGGATCATGCACCAGTCCTGGAACATACACTGCAACCACTACAAGATGAAAGCACTTGCGCATGGCAGTTGAAGCTTTGTCAACGGTCCCTGTCTTCTTTGCTAAGGTGGGGTAAAGGCATACACCCATAGCTGTCACCACAGTCAGCAGCACCCACCAGCCCAAAAGAAGCAACTGGTGAAATATTCCTCATGACATTAAAAAGTAGTTTGCAGTTTAGTTTTGTGGATATAGGTCTAGCTACAGAAAAAAGAGTCATAAGCAAAAATGAAAGAATAATCGGAAAAGTGTAATGTGAATCCTTATGGGAACATTTTACATGAACTAAAATCTAAGTAGGCCAAGAGAGTGATGATCTAAACAAAAAAAAATGTTTTTTTTTTTTTTTAAAGATAATGGAGAACAGGACTGTGCTTTTTCGCTAGCATGTATGAATCATCTTTTTTCTTTTGCATGCTTACTATTATTCGAGCTATCTTAAGTAAACCAAATAACATATTTACCAATCTTACCAGTTGTGAGATTGTTTTGAAAATTTACAACTGATCAAAATGAACAAGATTCAGGCAAAGCCAAAGTACACAACCAGGCTAATGTACAATTATCAACAGTTATTTCTTACTGTTGACCTCTGAAACTCACCCTTTCTTGCCTGGTGAAGACAAACTGCAAAAGCCAAACAGCTGGGTTCAGATTTGTAATAAGACAATATGTCCCAAATCCCATTAGTGTGAAAATACAATACAGCAGAATGAAAAACAATATATTTTTCACCGGTTTTACCAACAGTATGGTGATTGTTGCAAAAGCAACAAATATACAAATGACCTGAAAAAAGATCAGAAATGCAAAGATATACAATTGTGGTTAGAACCAAATCAAAATGAAAACAAATCTTTAAAACCAAAACCAAATCATTATTATCAACATTATTTATCAATTTAAATTGCAGTCATACTTTTTTATCACAGAAATTTAATCAACCGATCCTCGTTCTCCACAATTCAATGGATGTAAAAAGTTAGCAGTTTGTCAAACTTGATAGTCATGACAGAACAAAACTTTTAAAAGTTTCACTCACTGAAATTAAAACATACAAACAAGCCTCTTCTGAAATTGGTGGTCTCCCCTGTAATAAAAATCACAAAAAATGGCTGCATAACAGGCACTGAAATTTTATTGTGAAAAAAGATTTTTAAAAAACCCTTGTTTCAAAGAGATCCAAATATTTCATTTACTTCTTAGATGCTTACTCAACTCGCACGTGAACACACACTTCTGTACTCTGTATAGATCTATAAATATTTGAAATCAGCCCTTATCTCACCAGTTGTTACTCCACAGGGAGAACTGGAAGCACTAAAAGTGTTAACTTTCCAGAACGACATTTATTTTTTGAAATGTTGATGCTGTTTTAATCTTGGTAAGATATACAGGGAAACAGTTTAGTGAATGCTGTTTCTTTCTCTGGTCAAATCTCAAAAGAAATAAGTATATAAAAATTTCCAGTATGTCTTTTGAAATACAATGTGCACTAAAATGACAGTGAGGTGCAGAGGAAAACATGAAATTAGTTTTGTAATCAAACTTAGAATTATTAATGTATAAATGAGATGAAAGAATGTCACACCTGATTAGAAATGAATTCAGTCAACCACCTCATGCTTCTCCACACAAAATCCCCAGCCAGATGACAGACAACACACAACTCCCCAAATGTAAAGGATTTTGGGCACAGTCTGGGAAGATGTGTGACCATAGCCACTACAACAGCAATGCCAAAAGAAATGGCCATGATACTGCTGCCTGCAAATAAACAAGAACCTTTTGTGTTTCTTTGTGTAGGGACATATTCAAGAGAATATGAACTGCAAGGTTACATGCAATATTTTTTTAAAACAAAGTCCCCTCCAATCTACTGATGAATAACAATACAGACAAAGGAACTGAACTCATGACTAACCTGTAGTTAAGACAACTGGAAGGAGAACAAGACCTGAAGACAAACTGAATGCAGTCTGTATAAACCCACTTGAATGCACACTGTTAAGACTTGGAAGCATTCTTGAGGACAACATCAGCATTATGCTACTGCAGGCTAGTAGAAATGATACCTCTTCTACCCTGGAATGACCTAAATCAATATCAGTACAAATGATTCTGAGTGAGGGAAAGCGTAGATGCACACCCACAGATACACATGCACTCACAGTCACTGGTCATTTTGCTCCAAAACTGAATTGCCCCACTGTCCAAATCAAATCATCTCAGTCCCAGGCAGTGGAGCAATATGGTTTTGGGGCAAATGACTAGCCCAATGAGAAAACTAAAAGGTTAAATATTGTTATAAATTGTTAATGAAATAAATAATAATTAATCATCACTCATTTAAAATATAAGACAAAAATTTCCTGATTTATTTAAAAGTACACTAATATTTTTCATATATCATTAAAACAGTTAGAGTGTTCTAGCATTTTGAAATCATATACAGTCAATCCCCTCCCCTCCTAAAAAAAGAAAATTAAAGAAGTTTCAAAAGAACTGCAGCTGTAGCATAATGGATTTTTTAAACAAAGAAATAAAGAACATTTATAAATGTTAATAAACTCATCTTACATGATGAACAGTTGTTTGCAGTATAAGAAATTTCTGCAAGAAAACACAGGGGAACCAGCAAGATGCAAAATATTCCAGACTGTTCAGCAGTTCTGAAACAAAATAGCAACACACACACAAAAGACTAGCATCAGTAAACTTTCCCTTTTGGTCTCTTACAGAAGTATAAATGTTTTAAACATGGGAGAACAAACCCCTGATTTCGGTGTAACTTTTCTCCTACCTAAATGTGTCACTTCCTTTGTGTCCATTCTTTGGCGAAGAAAAGAATATGATTGACAACACTTGAAGTACGAGAGATCCTGCAACAATGAAAGCATATCAAAAGCCTTTTTCATTTTTTTAGTATTTATTACGGACTAAACATTACAAATAAACATCAAAATATTCCAATGAACCTTGTCAGGAAAGTACATTAATTCTTCCAATATTCTTGAATGTGCAATAAGCATCACATTAAACTCATCGTCTTCAACGTGACTGCAAGCAACTTACAGTTAAATATATAACTTGTCTGTCATTTACATTTATTTATCACACTATTTGTGTTCAAGTACCAGCGAGGCAATGGTATGTCCATTCATGGGTTACATTCCAAGACTGAAGAAGCAGGCCTCCTAAAACCTTGGTCACCAGGATGATAATCAGCCAATCCTCTCCTGTTAGTCTATTACATAAGATCATCATTGTAAACCTTAATGCAGATTACAACTGTAAATTAAGTAACTACAGAGTTTTAAGTACGTAGAACCAATGCTGCAGTGCGATGTTCTCATTTTGGTTTTGACAAGAAGCGAAACGACTAAGAATTATCTCCCTTTAAAGAGTTTTTGAATCCGTCGTAAAACGTCGACAAGCAGGCGGTAAACAATAATTTACAGGCCTTCCGCCATCAGAAAAATATTAAGGGGTTTTAATTTCAGTTTCGCCTTCATTTGTTTGTTTTTTTTTTTTTTTTGTTTTTTTTTTATCTCCTTGTTTTATCAGCATGATTTGGGTTCTATTGTTAAGTCGTTAATTATACGTGCTTGTCACATGGATCCTCCACACATTCTCAGGCAGTTTCCATTGAATTTCATTCTGAAACCACTCAGCATCTTCGTGTTTCTCTTCCTGCACAGACTATAAAATTATTATTTACACGCAGACGCTTGAACACACTCCCATCCATCCATCTGTAATAACTCCACAGAGCCACAGGAATTTTGTCTTGTATATTTGTTTGTAACGCGCGTTGAGCCTGCATGGCTTTGGCTGGGATACCGCGCTATAGAAGCTCACATTATTATTATTATTATTATTTATTATTATTATTATTATTATTATTATTATAGGATTTATACTGCTCACGGAGCTGAATGAAAGATGTAGAGGACAGATGGCAGTGATGCCGTATACGTGAGTGTGCTTGTGTGTGTTAAAAAGGGGGGTCACCGAGAGTAGTGTATATTGCCAGGCAACACCACGCCATGACGTCATTAATCCTTTCTCTGATTGGTTGCCTGTCACACCCGCCATCGCTCACAGACCGAACAGAAAGGCAAACACCGTAAACCCCTCGTCAAAGTCTCCCCATTGCTGCAGCCCAAAGGCCCTCGACTGAAAAGCGGAAAAGCTGCAACAACTGTCGCGATGTTAAAGCCAGCAGATGACAGACAGCATTAGATTTTTCATTTCCGTCAAAAAAAGCTTGAAAAGAGATCCCAGCAATGAAACAACGATCGTGTGACCATTCTTTCACTTTGCTTGTTATCGTCTTATTGTTGGCTGCAGGTAGGAAGATGCAAGAAGCTGGACCTGTTAACAAAGTTTAAATGTTGCGGATTGTTAAATGATCAATCGTTGAACTGTAGTTGGGTCTAACGTCTATAGTTTGGTTTCATTTCTGTGTGCGTATATATTCATTGAGCATTGAATCCATTTGCCCTGTTTACGTACAAGTATATATATATAGGAGGAAAAGTTCTTATAATGCAAACCATAACTGACACTACAATTACTTGCATGATCATTAAGTGATGTGTTTGATTTTAGTTCTTTATTGCATGTCAGTATTTATAATAAGTTGTTATGCTGTTGATTGTCATGGGCAGTGTAAATCATTACACTCACACAGCCAAGCGCATGCCTGCGCACTGTAAATGTATGGAATGAAATGTTTTAAGTTAGATAAATTTTTCCAATCTTTTTCTATGAAATATACAAACAAGGATTGTTTTGCTGATGAGATGGGTGGATCAGTTAATAGGTACTTTTTTGCTTTTAGTGGTTGCATACTGAAAAGATGAATTTTTTTTTTGTCAAATCTGTTCCATTCAGACCCATCTTATGAACAGTCCTGTAACTGCACAGTGGATTGCATCGTAGACTGCACGTCAGGACAGTACTTTGATTCTGGACAGTGTCATATATGCCCACCTGGTTATTAGTAAGTATACCGCTACCAGATAAAAACTCTATATCCTGTACTTTACAACCAACAGCTATGGATAAACTTTTCTTAGATGAGATGTATTTGTCATCAACTTTTATAATTTCTCACTATTGAGATGTTATCATTCCAAAGTAAATATTATCTCCCATGAATGTATATGCATACTTTTTTTTCTTATCATGACTTTGTCAAAAAAAGTTGTCAAAAAGTATACTTTCCTACTAAGGTAAAATGACCAAAGATATTTTCACATCTTTATTAATGCTTGGAACAAGAAAACATTGCAAGAAATCTTATGTTTGTCTTACTTGTTTAAATAGACTTTCATGTAAGAAGTCTTACAGATTCATTAAGGGTTGGTGGACAGGTAGCAGTGGTAAAAAAGAAAGTAATCTATGATTAAGATCAGCTACTTTAAAGTGTCTGATATAGAGAGAAGATAAAATAAGTTCCATTACATTATGCACTCTCACACGTGCATGCACATACATGTAACCCATGTACAGCATTTGACACACATGACTATTCACAGTAATCTGATTTCTTGGAACCTTACCCACTTCTTGTCATTTTAATCGCACTCATTTCTCAGGCACTTTTGTCATCATTTTTAGATAATACATATTCCTACTGATCATCAGAGGTCTGGAATAGGTGCAAGAACAACTTTTCCTAACAATCTCTCCGTTACTCTATTACTCTATAGATGTGTTTCAATGTATAAAGACTTATTGATTCCACAGTGTATAATGCTTGTATTGAATCCCCTCATTCCAGCGATAGTACTCATGCTGATCAACAACAAAAAATGTATTTGTGAAAAGCCATATTATGCAGAGACACATCCTGCTTCGTAGGAGGGCTTTCAAACTGTAAAGAAACACTATTCACTGAGCTTTGAGGAGGGTAGGTTTCTGGCACAGTGCCAGCACTGGTGTGTAATTCATCTGAGAGGTGTGTGAGATCTTACCCAGCTTTTGCTGAAATGATCGTTAAGCCCATGTGAGAGTTAGGGAGAACTAGCAACGATTGTTTCCCATTATACAACAAACATCAGTCTTAGAATGGAAGAGATTCATCAAACTGTCAGAAGCAAAAGTAGTATAATGGGAGACAACCTTTCAGAAATTCCCACCCATCCCCTTCTATTAATTCACTTGTCCAACTGTTAGCAGATTAAGTTACAATCAAAACATCTCCTGGATCAGTTACTCTAGAAATGTGATTCCATGTTTATATGTTTGCTGAACCATGAATTTGTGAGTTCATTGTAAAGCATAGGTTAACATCACTGGAACTGTCATCATAGATTTAATATTTAATAAGATTTCAGTACTAGACTGAATCATGATTTTGTTAAAAGACATTTAGCATGTGGTTGTTGAATGTTTATAGTTTGAATGTTTATAGCGACTCCTACTCCCCTACCTTACGGCAGTATTGGTGAAAGTTTAACAATACATGTATGAGGAGGAATTTACATTCAGTTGCAAATGTCAACATACCCATAAAACGTTTAGAAATCTTTGCTAGCAACAACAATTAAAATAGTTTATTGATCAAAGCCCTGGGTTCAGTTTGCCTCTTGCGACACTCTAGCTGTATGTGACACCTGTTTGTAGGGGTGGTGTCTTCTCAGGATACATCAGTTTCTCCCCTCTCCCTCTCCATAGTGCAAAATCCCCTCCAGGTGGAAACTCCCGCCAAACCAACCAACCAATGATTCCAGCACCTTATTTATTTGGCAGAGCAGTACAAACAGTGATAGCTCATTTGATGACAAGTGACAGGTCTTACTTAGTAGACCAGAATAAGCCTCTGCTGCTATTAGATGCTTGGTAAAGCAGTATAAAAACCTCAGTTGCTGCAAGGTGTATCTCTTCACTTTACCCACTCACCACAGAACATAAGGTGATGGGTCCTACTTAGCAGAGCATTATATCCATTCCCGAGATACATGGCTCCTGCAAGTTGACTGGCTCCAACTACTTTTGAAATAAAGTAGGGTCGGCTAAAATGCAGATTTCTAAGAGACAAAAAAGGAAAAAAAATTAACAAATGATGTGAGGAGTTAAAATACCCAACAAGTAAGATCTTTAAATTCCCATAGAGAATTTTCAATGAAATTTATGGATCTTACTCGTCAGGTGTTTTAATTCCTCACATCGTGTTTTATTCCTTTTCTCTGAAACAAGACTGATTAGCGCTAGGGCTTCGATCAGGAGTGCTTTATGTTATCAGTGCAATACCAATCTGAACATTAAAGCTGAACTTAATCCACACCATTATGGAAACACCACCTGATACATGTAGTTGCTTTGAAAAATTATTGCTCCATTTTGAGAATATCAAGCTGATATTTCTGATAGGCATCAGGACCATTTAATGAAGTTTTTTTTCTCACTTGAGAACTCCAGATTAGCTTACTTATAGGAGGTATACTGGGTGAGGGTAAGGGCGTAGAATCGTAAATGCAGACAACTGTATTGGCTTTACTATGTGGGTTTTGCTTTTTGCAGACTTGCATTTGTTGAATGTGATAATTCCTGAAAAATTAAAAGTGCTGATAATTGAGAAACAGCAAATGTTCAATTGCAGTTTTCTTTCAAAGACTTGAAGACAACTTTCTTTTTTATAAGTGAATCTGACATTTGATAAAAAGCGTATTAGACTGTTGTGGTATCCATATCCTTGAGATGTTTCAAAGGCTGTGTATTTTCCCAAAGTAGAATGTCTTGTATTGCTTTTTTTTTCTTTCAGTTGTGATGGCACTGCAGATACTGCAACCCCATGTATTGCTGGAACTTACAACCTGAAAAATGGTTCCACATCTTTATCAGAATGTCAGGTGTGTGCCAGCAATCAGATAAGCAGTGATGGGGCCTCTACCTGTCAGCTGTGCCCAGATGGTGAAGTCTCTAATAGTAATCACACAGCATGTGAAACATGTCCTGCTGGAACCTACAGAAGAACAACTGATCCTGCATGTGTCACCTGTCCCAAAGGTTAGCAGTTTTTTAACTATTTATTGTTTTCTAAACTCTGTAACTATTTTGTATTATAGAAGTCCATGTGGCAGGAAGTGATGTTGTCCGTACCTGATGTGCCATTGGATTTAGCTCCACTATGATAAGCTTAGTTGACTCTCCAATGAACTTACACTTTCCCATCTTCCTATGACTTCAAGCAACTTGTAAAGATACAGAGGTCTGCTAGGATAATGACAAGATTATCTTTTGTTTTGTTGGCAATATGCATGGGAACAGTTAGGTCCAGTTCTTTTATAAACACTACAAAACATACTTTTCAAAATTTAGTATTTTAGAGATCAAACTAGATGCTTAGGATATACTTTACATTGAGGATTTAAGCTGGCAGCAAATTATATATAATCAGGGTTTTTATATCTGTTGGGTGTTAAGAGAGCAGACCTTTTCTAGGTCCAGAGGGGACAGAGAGTACCATACACACAACCTCCTGCTAGGTGCACCCCAATGTTTATGTGTTCAGGTTAGTTACTTTGACATGAAGTGACATTACTTTGCAGAATCTTGTAAATGTGTGCTTGTGGCATTATGTCAGGCTATAAGTGTCCAAGTAAAGGAATGGCTGCCCCAATCCCATGTCCTAGTGGTGAGTATCAGGCATCAGAAGGGGATTCATCGTGTGTCAAATGCCCTGCCGGCAGTGAGTGCTCAGACCCAACAAGAGCAGCTTTATGTAGTGCTGGCCACTTCTCACCAGATAGCGCCATCAACTGCACAGCATGCAACACAGGTACTCTGAAGAGGAAACTTTCTGTATTTTAAAGTCTTTAACAACTTAACAAATGTCTACATCCATAATCTTTACCTAAAGCTAATGTTACTATTAAAGACAATAGAAAAAAGCTATACTTTCATTGCATGTTTTATTTATCCTTATATTCATGGTCTTGGGGTGGACTTTTAAAATAGTGTGATAATATTCGGTAATATTTGTTGCTCTAATGTTCTATCCATGAAGAAGCTGCAAATTTAAAAACAGACTTTCAAAACCTTGTCCTTATGTGAATGTTACTATATTGCTAGTAAAACATACAGTTACACATGAAGATTTGGGCTTTACAGGCTACTTTTCATCTACTGGGGCATCATCTTGTATGGAGTGCGCAGCTGGACAGTTCTGTACGGCTACAACTCAGACACCTTGTGGCATGGGCAAATACAGCAGTGCTGGAGCAGTCACATGCACAATCTGTCCAGCAGGGTATCAAGTTTGATTTTTTCACATTGAGTCACAACATACTTTAAATGTTTCATAAAGAGTATGCAGGGTGAACTCACAGCAATCACCTTCCCTTCACGAAGAATATGCTGGACATAACACAGTGATCAGATTCCTTTCATGAAAAATATCTTCATCAGGTGGCCACATTTTGGGCCTTTTTTTAAAAAGTAGCAAAATGTAACAAAAGTATAATTTTAAAAGAGCTTTTATTATCAAAGTTAGCAGAAATGAACTTTCCTTGCCTTCAGACACCATGTTCTTTTGGAAAACTTGCACATATCGGTTTACCTGAAACTGTTTTTCAAAAATGTGTTTCTAAAGTAGGGCTACAGGGGAAACATGTTATGTAAACAAAAAATTCCAGTCACAAACTCTGAGAAATGTGTTTCTGTTTCCTTAAGTCTTTAGATCGTTGCTTTTCACTGTACCTTTTTCTTTTCATCCTTTAATGTAACATAGTTTCTTTCTTTGCACAGGCATGCCTGTCCAAACAGCACAACCACTACTCCAGAAAAGTGTCCAGCAGGTAGTTATTCAGCTGAAGGTTCAGTAATTTGCCGCCCATGTAACTCTGGATACCAATGTCCATCAGAGGGCATGTCTATGCAGGATCCATGCACTAATGGAACATTTACCAACACTTCAGGCTCTTCTTCATGCAAGCCTTGTCCTGCAGGTCTGTGATCTATCTCTACAAATTTATGGAAAGCTATACTTACACATGGAGGGCTCATTAGTCTTTTTGTTTGCCGCATAGTTAGTTGCCATGCACTTGCATGGTTGGATGTAATCTGTGAGTAAGAAAGCTAGGTTTACAAAAAATGGTAAATAAGGAATAAGTGACTTATCCATCAGAAAACAAAGAGTAAACAAGCATGTCCATGGAGCTTTACTTAATTGTTAACTGCAAAACAATATTTTTTTTCCTTTTGGGTTGGGGGGATAAATTTTCTTTCTCAGTGTGTCATTTTGAAGGTTAATGCTGCATTTTTACTATCTGTATAACTTGTTTACTGGTTGAGATAAAAGTTTTTTCTTTATCACAAGCAGCACTCCTGTGATGTTTGGGATTTGATGGTTTATTAGCATGATCTGTAGTTTGTACAATTCCCTTGCTAGAATATGCATGTAATGTCTTCTCTCACTAATATACTAAACTCCGATTGTAACATATATACATAATATTTATTAGGATGCAAACACCATAAAATGCTGTGCGGCTTGTCTACTTTCTAACTATTCTACTGTGCACTAGTGATGTGAGTGGTTGTGGTGTTCTCAGGCTGTCTGATTGCATATTTGCAGGTTATAAGTGTGTGAGCCCTGCCTCCACGCCCATAGAATGCCTGCAAGGTGAGTTCAGTCCAGAGGGGACCACCATCTGTGTGGTATGTTCAGATGGATATTATGCTGCTTCCATTGGTTCTGCCACCTGCACCCCTTGTCCTGCTGGTAAATACTGTGCTGCAAAAAATTCTGGACCTACAGACTGTGGGCCTGGAGAATACAGGTATGTGTCTTGTAACAGGATAGATGTGGGTTGCTTTCCTGATCCCACCATAAAAACACAACACTCTCATGGGTTCCTTAAAACACACCATGTGCTGCAGGCTACTAAAAAATGGATCTGTCAGTTAGGAAAAAAGAGGCACATTAGTACAAAGTTGTTGTTGTTCTTATTATTATTGCAGAAATACTGCTGATAATTTGTGAAAATAATTGTGAAATTAAGTTTATTTGAACAGAAGATCTGTTTATAATTTCAGATACTAGAATGTGGAAATGTGTGTGTGTAATTATAAATTCCTGTAGAAGGTTGAGGATGCGTAGTCAAAAGTATTTTCCCTGTCAAATCCATATAAACTAAGGTTGTAAAATTTATGCCTTGTTGATCTAATTTTGTGTTTCAGTCATGGATTGGCAATGTCATGCACTCAGTGCAACTCTGGCTATTTTAAGACCACTGCAGGAGCAGGCAATTGCACATTGTGTCCTGCTGGTTACCAGTGCCCCACGACCTCCACAGGTAAGCTGACTTTGTTTTTTTTGTTTTTTTTTATCAGGCATGAAATCCAATAATATTATAGTCAGCCAAATTTTTTTTGCAAAGTACTGTGTGTATAAATGAACAATTTTTTGTGTGCAGAAATGGAATGTGACAATGGGTACTATTCACAGGCTGGGGCAACAAGTTGCCTCCCTTGCCCTGGTGGCTATTCCTGTTCCAACAAAAGTCAGTTGCCGCAGTTGTGTACTGCTGGTACCTATGCCAGCAATGCTAGCCTCACATGCACCAGCTGTCCCCCTGGTCACATGTGTCCTGACAGTGGAATGGTACAGGCCATAGCTTGTCCTGCAGGATGGTATCAAACATCCAGTGGTCAGACATCCTGCACAGAGTGCGGGCAAGGTAAAGAAATGTGTGTGATGACAGGATGATGTTGCTTACTTGTTACTTGCTTGCTTTGTCATTTTTCACTTTGTCAAAACGATATGGACTGAGTGACTGAGCAGAAATATTGTAACCAACACATTGGTCCCTGATGGCTACGTAGGGGTGGGCTAGTCGCACAAGAACACAACAAAGATGGAACTGCTGCATAACTATAGATTTTATTCAGAGTTTCACTCAGAGGCTGGCCTGCTTTCTCTCCACTCTCATTTCCAAATTCAAAAAGCCTCCTTCAACTCTAAAGCTATGCTACTTATTCTATCCCCATTGAATGTTCCAGCAACCTTTTCCCCTTTTCCCATGGCTTGGTTACGCAGTTCACCCTTTCCCTGCTCTCTGTGATGGTAGAGGCCATCCCCATCTCACACTCTCTGGTCATGGCCTTCCCAAGTGGGTCAGGGGGTGACTTCATAAGTTTGGGTGTATCAATAGGTCCAGTAGCCACTGGTGGGACAGTTCAAGGCTGGCTATCACATAAGCAGCAGACGTGAGAAAGGGACAGTTTTGGGAGCCATTCGATTACTACCCTCTACAAAAAAAAAGAAATAACTAATTAGTACACTACTAAAGCGCTCTCTCTATATATAATATGTGTGTGTGCACATGCACATGTATGGACAATATTTCATGCTGAACCATATTTCTTATAACTACTTCAAAGCTGCTGTAGACACAACATTTTAAAAATATAAGAAAGATTTGAAAGGGCCACCAGGACTTTCAGTTAAAACATTCTGCCCTTTAGTTCATCTTTGGTTTTGTCTCTGTTTTTAAAGACTGGGATACTATCTTTAAAGGTAATAATTTTGAAAATGTATGCAGATTGTTCTTTTCTGTTTACTTGATAAGCCTTTGCAGCTCTCATCTGTATATTAAAAAGAGATCACGACCTCATGTTCCAGAGCATTTTGTGAAAAACAAATGACAACGCTATGTTGTCACTCGTAATTAAATAACTATCATTGCTGTACCATCTGAATAGCCCAGTAAGCTTGAGTTATCTGGTTCAGGAGAGAAATGCACTAATCGCACGAGCAGCCCCACCCCTTGTCCAGCTGGAGAGTATCAAGATGGAAGAGGGATGGAAACCTGCAAGTCGGTCAGTTGTTGTTTTGTGTTCAAGTTCCATAAATAAAACTTTATTGTTGTGTGCCAGAATAAGACACATCAGTATCTTGGAGACAGCATTTAAATGGCATTATTTGCATGTGGGGGTTCAGTGTTTGAATAATAATTTCTTTACTGCAGGGATCAAGGATAAAAGTGATAACAGTAATGGTGAATAAAAGATGGTGGTGATGATGTAATGAGAGCAACAGTGATTCTTTTATCATAGAATAATTGAATTTTTTGCCATCAGTGCCCATCCGGTTATTATACAGCAAGAACTGGTACGATCCTGTGCACCATTTGCCCAGCTGGGTCCAAGTGTCCAGATCCATCAAGCAGTCCTACACCTTGTGGCAGTGGAGAGGTCAGTTCATGTAGAGTTGGTGTGTCATTCCAGAAACACACAATTTATTATTTTATTTCCAGAATGATCACTTTAACATTCCAACCGTTTCTATTTACGTCACAAAGTATTATGTATTAATATATTTATTGGCTTCAGATAGAGAAGGCTTGCTGGCTTTATGAACAGTAAAAGAGTAAGAGGTAAAATAAAAACATTCCTTATAGGATACATCCAATAGATCTGATAGATGTTTTAATTTTCTGATGATTTATCTATTTCTTATTTATTTAATCACTACTGAATGTGTGTTTGTTGACAGATGGATAATCTATGATTTTATTGACTAGATGACAAAAGCTGGCAATAAATAATAAATGGGTTCAGTAATAGGCGAATGCACAGACTTGAATTGTTGATTAAGGCATCTTATTCATTAAATACATTGAATGATCTGTGCCTGACACTATGCAGCATCAGAATGTGGTAGATGTCAAACAGGGAATACAAAGAAAATTGAAATCTGAATTTTAATTTGTGTTTTACAGTATTCAGAAGCAGGATCAACAGTATGTCAGACATGTCCAGCAGGGACCACATGTGGAGGCGATGGCTCTGTCTCCACATGTAATGTAAGTTGTTATTAACCTCCACAACAGATGAGGTTTATCTCTAAGTTTGATAGAATATATTTTTAACTTTTCACTTATTGTCATATGCTTATCCATTTATGGACCTTTCATTATTTCAGACAGGAGAGTATTCCAATGGCACTGCCTGTGTCCCATGTCCTGCAGGGTTCTACTGTCCATCGCCCCTCGCTTCTCCTCAGGTCTGCGCTACTGGTACTTACCAGCCCTCCACTGGTCAAACCAGCTGCTTGGCATGTCCTGCTGGACAGTCTTGCATTGACCGCTCAACCTCACCAGTCAACTGCATTGCCGGCTTTTTTAGTGCTTCTAGTGAAGAAACTTGCCAGGTATTTCAAAAATTGTCGAACTTCTTGAGATGTCACACACAGGTCTAGAGATTTCTAAACGTGTAATAAAGATGTTTTGGAAGGAGAAGTCAATAAGAAGCATATATCTCTCTGTCAGGTTAATATAAAGGGTTATACATGCCAAGGGCATGACGAAATAAAAGATTTTTTCCAGAAAGCGCTGCTATTTTTTAAAGTATTTCTTGTCTTGTGTCCTTCTTGCAGCGCTGTCCAGATGGCACATACAGTGCTGCTGCAGCAGGATCTTGCTCTCCCTGTCCTGCTGGTAAAATGTGTTTCGATGGCAGCAGCTACGTGTCACCAACAGACTGCAGCACTGGGACATACAGCCCTGCTGGCCAGACCACATGCACTGTCTGCCAACCAGGTCAGCTGTACATCAAGTTGTGTCTGTTGAAATGGCTAACTGAAAGAGACAATGTACAACATCTGCTCTTATTGTTAGGGTGTTATTTTCATTCTAGGTTGACTTTAACATAGAAAGGCACCTTTGCAGGAAATGTTCTTTAAAAACAAAAATCAGCCAGTGTTGAAAAGTGTAGCTATGTAATATGTTTTTAACATTAACGCTAATGTTGGGTAAAGTTAGCACATGCATATAACAAATGATAAGTTCAGAAAGAAAGCTTTCATAGATTACTTACAGAGATGATGGACCATGATTATCTGTATTCAGGTACTTACAGCAGCGCAGGAGCAACTGTATGCTCGCTGTGTCCAGCTGGTTCCTTCTGTCTGGATCCATCTCAGGCTCCACAACCTTGCGCTGCTGGGAACTACAGCACCAGAGGGGTGGTCAGTGATAAACTTTTTTTGGACCTCTGCTGGTTCATTCTACAACTACTTATGCATCAACATTTATCCGTTATTGCATATAAAATTATTTCAACAATGTGCAAAATATCTTGGTAGCAAAGCTTTTCTTCAATCATTTAGTAGAAGTATAGATAAAAGCAAGTAACAAAATTCATCTGTACTCTCTTTCATGTCCCTAAACAGACTCATTCTCTTGCACTACTTGCAGATCTTGTAGGTTTGCCCTGAAACTGCCTAACATAATTACTTTCTGATTATTTTCTCAGAACATAGCTTGTGCTCTCTGTCCTGCTGGCTATGCCTGCTCCAACCCCTCATCCCTTCCAGTCATCTGCAGCAGTGGTACATACTCCTTATCAGGGCAGACAACTTGCTCACCGTGTCCCACAGGACAGTCATGTCTGGATCCCTCCGCTCCACCTGTCAACTGCAACGGAGGGCAATACAGCCCACAGGTAATTCATTCTTGCCTACCTGCCACAATACTTAAAAACTGATGTGTTAAACTACAGCAGGAGGAAGGAGGTAACTTCAAAAGGAATTTCCTGTTGGGAACAAAAAGATGTTGGTTCGCTCAACACCCATGCTGAAGATTTCTGAAATCTGAACAGTGTATTAAATGCCCATATTTTGCCTTGGAAAATGTATTATCTTACATTATTCTCCCACCGGTATCTAAGAGAAAGAATTCTGTCCTTTTGCCCATTTCTAAGGGAACATTTATTTCTTGCAGTAAAGTTAAAGAGGTAGAAGATCCTTTTATTGAGATAAAAGTGTATGTCTCCTCGGCAGGTAATAAGAATATTTTACCATGTGACTACATCTATAAAGATTTTAACTTTATGGGCATTTATTGATGACTGAAGAGCTGAGGGAGCATTATTGTATTTGTTTCAGGGTATTGCATATTGTCTGACATGTCCAGCTGGATATAACTGCGATCTGAGTCAGAATAGCCTGACTGCTTGTAGCTCTGGTTACTACAGCCTGGCTGGCTGGGAGAACTGTACTGCCTGTCCAGCAGGTTACATGTGTCCATTTCCTAGTCTGGCACCTATTGCTTGTCAGACTGGCTACTTCTCCACTGGCCAGCGTGTTGTGTGCTCTTCCTGTCCTGCTGGGTCGCAGTGCCCTGCTGCAAGGTAGGATCTTGTGATTGGCAGGACATTCTAGCATGACAAAACTAAGGGCATTAACTTTTAATTTCAAGGTCACTACCTAATGCAGTACATTTCTGTGCCTCAAATCACTCTATCACAAGCTATTTTTTTTTTACTGGCTGCATTAGTCCTCGTGTCTCTCATGCTGTCCTGGAATGCCACCCTGAAGCAAATTGTACATCTCCCAGCCTCAAACACATGCCATTTGTTCAGAAATCGATATACCGCCTTACATACAGTTCCTAATGGTCCCAAACTAACACACTTTGACTTTAAAGTATCCCTCATTTTTCATACAGTTGTTATAAACCATGTGTCAACCCTAAATCATGTTGCAGAGTTCTGGCCAACAGCCCCCAGAATGGTTGGCTGTGGAGTGATAGTCCACATATGTATGGAGATATAAAATATTTTAACTGATATACAGTTCTCCTTTGTTGACAGTGCCAGTCCCTCACTGTGTCCTGCAGGGCAGTACAGCCTGGGTAGCAGCACCAGCTGCAGAGCATGTCCGGCCGGTTACGCCTGTGCCAATGCCTCGGCTGGCCCAGTGGCCTGTATTCCTGGCACCTACTCCATAGGCAATCAGAGCACCTGCACTGGCTGTCCTGCCGGCTATGCTTGTCCCTCTACTACAACTGCTGCCATAATGTTTTCTTGCAGGGCTGGTGAGTGGGACTGCTGCCTGAATACAGGATGTTGTGGGAGGCATGTGTATCAGCTGATACATAAGACTTCAAGCAATGAGGGGCTGGAATAGAGCTTTGTAGAAACTTTCTACTTTCTTGGATATGTTGGAACATCATTACATGAATTTTTTTTTTTAATTCATGCTGAAAAATCTGCCATTTGAAAGAATGAGAAAAATATGTTTTGAGTTTACAGGTCTTGCCTGTTTGATGTAGTTTGATTAAGCAGATACTGGCATACTGACTAAAGAAGGAAGACAGTCTGTTTATAGCTGCCTTGCTATCTGAGATATCTTAAAATTTTAGTTATTAAATAACTTTATTTTAAGATCTAAATATCAGCAATTGCAAAGAAATGATAATGCTTGAAAAAACATTTAGTATTTTTTTTCCCAATAAAATGTAAATTTCTGTTTGTTTTTCAAAGGTGCTTTTTCCTCAGCATTTATTAGAACATTTGGCCACAATTTGTTTCAGGGACATATTCAACAGGAAACCAGTCATCTTGCACTCCATGTCCAGCTGGGCAGTACTGTCCATCGACCTTTGATGGGACTGCTCATCCATGCCCTGCAGGCACCTATTCCTTTTCTGGTAGCAGTTCTTGCAGTCCGTGCTCAGCGGGTTGGGCATGTCCTTCTGTGGATGGGTCTACAAACACACCATGTGCTGCAGGCTACTATGCCATTGGTAATGCCACAAGCTGTACCGTGTGTCCTGCAGGCTCAGCATGCCCCTTGACAACATCTGGAACAGTGATTTCCTGTCAGCCAGGGTCGTACTCAACAGGTGGCCAGCAGACCTGCACCCCCTGTCCAGCTGGGTCAGTGAGTCAATCTCTGTAGTCTGACAGGCAGAAAAAAAGGAGTTAATTAGTTGGTTAACAGCTAAGTAGATGGGTGAGTCACGGAATAAATAGCAGATGATTCAGCAAACAAATTTGCTACCAGCTGTCAATCAGGCCTTGAATATTTCTTTCAAGCCTGACTGTTTTTTAATGATAGACCAAGCCTTCTCCAGTTACTTCTCTTGAAAATGCAGTCTAATCAGGAGAGAAAATAAACTGAGACAGTCTTTAGCCCCTTTGTGAAGGATCTGACAATTTTTAAATAAAAATAATCTACTTAGTCTGAATAAACAGCAGTATCTGTGTCATTGACCCATTCCGGCAAGTCACTAGTGTTTGCACCACCTATAGATGGCTCCTGCATTTTGCATTAAACTAATAATGATTACTCTAACATGAAACAGATAAATTGTATGTTCTTTTCTTTCATTACTTTCTGGACAACATTTGGTATCTTCTCTTGCTGTCTGTAGGTTTGCATGTACCAGCACAACATCCAATGCCACAACAGCATGTGCAGCAGGCTACTACAGTGAAGGTGGTCGTGCAGCCTGTGTCATGTGTCCTCAAGGCTATTCGTGTCCAAGTGTATATTCAGATTCCAAGTTCCAGTGCTCTAAGGGCTACTATGCAACAGGAGGGGCCGTATCCTGCACCATCTGCCCTGCAGGACAACAGTGTCCATTGCAAAACTCTTCTGGGACTCCATGTGCCAGTGGCTATTACAGCTTTGCAGGTCAGACCTCATGCACTGCTTGTCCAGCTGGATACAAGTGTGCAGCAACAAATTCAGGGCCAGTCATCTGTGCAGCTGGAACATACAGTGCAGAAAAAGCTACCACTTGCAACAACTGTGATGCTGGGTATATTTGCCCCCAGGGTAGTGTCCAAAAAGACCCACCTACATCAGTTTGCCCCCTCGGTTATTACTGTGATGGAATAACACAGACTCAATGCCCTGCCGGAACATATGGTGGCAGCTTAGGGCTGAATAAATCCAGTGACTGCACACCATGTCCTCAGGGATATTACTGTCAGATTGGAACACGAGGTATACCCACCTCATACCTCCTTTGTAACAAAGGTCACTTCTGTCCAGTGGGCACAGATGCCTGGAATAAAAATCCATGCCCAGGTGGGAGATACAACAATGAACTAGGAGCTGTTGTTCAGGACAGATGTCTGGCTTGTCCACCTGGACGGTACTGTCCAGCAGGGACAGGTGATCCATATGACGATAGCACCATCTGTCCACGTGGTTCCTACTGCCCAGCTTCCAGTGCTGCCCCAGTAGCATGTCCTGCAGGAAAATACACAGAAGAAACTGAGTCCACTGGCATAGAATTCTGCAAGAATTGTCTAGCTGGGTAAAGTTGACACATTGATCATGCATTTTTTTTTTAGTATAACGCATTTGATAAATATTGGCAAAAGTGAAAAATGCGTATCTGCAAGAATGTGCACACATGCATGTGCATACTTGAAAAAATATGTGAAAACATGTATACTTTCACAAATTCGATCCTTTTTACTGTCTTTTACACATATACACACATACATATACACACTCATTCATAACTTAAATAATGTAGACATTAATTTTTTTTTTGATAGCTTGAAATGATTATATTGTGTGTACAAGTCATATAAATCACTCTTGTTGTACAGCATTTGACCAGTGTCTCATTATTACCTCAGGTATTATTGCACTAGTGGAACAGCTTCTCCTGTGCCCTGCCCTAGTGGCACCTATTACCCATATGAAGCTCAAGGAGCTGCCACCGGCTGTGCACCCTGCACCGCTGGCAAGGCCTGCACAAAATCTGGATTGACGTCCCCTGACTCAGCTTGCTCACCTGGTCATTATTGTCCAAATGGCACAGTCCTGCCTACAGACACACCATGTCCTGCAGGCACATATACTAATCTGAACAATCTGACCGATGAGACACAGTGCCAGATTTGCCCTCCAACCGTGGCCTGCCCAGCGGGAACAGGTGGTACACAGCAGCCTCCACAAGCTTGTGCTGAGGTGAAAAATACAATTTGTCCTCCTAGTGGAATTTTTATAAAAAAGACCTGATTGATGGTACAGATTTGATAATGAGACTGACATGTCAAAAATTTCTAAATCACACATTTAACACCATCTTCTATCAGCATTAGCCATTTGGATTAGCCATATTCAGTAACTATAATGGGTAACAGAGATCTAATAATGTAATAATGAGTTACAGCCATATTTAGTGACTTAATAGGTAACAAAGCTAATAATGTTTAGTTTAGTTTATTCCTTGTTGCTCCTTTGAGGAGCATAGTGCCGCAAAGGAGAATAGGGCCACAAAAGCAAATAATGTAATAAGTTATAATCATATTTAGTGACTATAATAGGTAGCAGAGAGCTCATAATGTAATAATAAGATTGTTGACCTTGTTTTGTGTCTACAACTGCTTGATCCTTTGCTTCTTACCATCACAGCTTAAGGCTCTTTTTTGTCTGTTTACACATTGAAAAAGAGTTTAAGTGTCTCTGGTTTTAACGAAGATGATCATTGCTAAGATGCATCACAGGCTGGATAAGTCATAATAATAAGTGATTTTCATAGATAGTCGATAATTTATTTTTCAGAAGGGTCAAGGAAATAATGAATGTCCATGATGGTTTTATTTACATAAGTTTCATATTTGACTAGGGCCACTACTGTCCAGCGGGAACAAAATATCCCCGTCAGTACCCATGTCCAGCAGGCACTTTTGGCAATCTCACAAATCTAGATGAATCTTCAGACTGTTACATTTGCACAAGGGGTTTCTACTGTTCGGTAGGATCATCTGCGCCTACTGGCCTGTGTGCTACAGGTCACTGGTGTCCAGCAGGTCAGTCAACCCCACTCAATATGATTTCTATATATAATTTTATTTTCAATATGAAAGTCTCTATCTTAGACTAGTGACACAAATTCCTGATAATGATACTTAGTTCAGTTGTGATAAGAATAAATCATAAAGGGGGAATAATTCTTCCTCAGATTTCAAAAGATAGCATATTTCCTGAGATGGAAAACCTTGATCTGTGGGGAACAAGTGTGAAAATGAGACACCATGGTTCTGCCATGATAGGATGGTATTTGTTTCATGTCACAACCATCTTTAGGCCACACACACACACCCATGTGTGATATTTTTTGTGATTGCCTCCTTTGATCAGGTACAAAAAATAGTACAGACAACCCATGCCCAGCTGGCACTTTCAGTAATGACACAGGTAATATACGCTGGGAGCAGTGTAAAGACTGTTCTACAGGATCTTACTGCCCCGAAGGATCAGATTTACCGACTGCCTGTCCTCCGTGAGTAAAATCCTGTTGTTTTCACCTTTCTTCAATTTTTTGAGAGAAGTGGTTGGACTTTGAACAAGAGACAGAAATGTAGCTCATGTTTTCTGTTTCAGGGGCACTTTCAACAGGAACACAAGAGGAATGAGTGAGGCAACAGCTTGCATGGACTGCACTGCTGGCTACTACTGTCCCGGCAGTGGAAATGTTGAGCCTATAGCTTGTGGCAAGGGAAAGTACTCAAGTAGCAGGGCAGCAAATTGCTCCATATGTGAACCAGGCTACTATTGTGACTCAAGCACAACAAGGTCTGGAGAATGCATGCATGAAGAATGAAAAGGGAAGAAGGGGAGAACACGTGTGAGAGAGCTGAGAGAAAGAGGTGCATTGTGGGAATTAATTTAGCAAAATAGTTAAAGATTTCCAAGAATTGACCAACAGTTTAGCATGTAGATGAAAATAAGCTTTTATAAAAACTATAAGATTTACAATACAACATTTTAATTTCTCATTTATAAAAAAATCAGTGAGCAGAAAAATGATGCATGTTTTTTGTTATGTTGACAGCTTTACCTACATGTCCACAAGTCGTGTCTGTCCTGCTGGTCTAGAATGTCCTGCAGGAATGACAAGACAACCTGACCTCATCCGTGACAGGTGCCGTATAGGCTACTACTGTCCTGCAGGGAATGTCCAGCCACTACCGCAGCCCTGTCCAGGGGGAACCTACAATGCTGAGACAGGTCGTATGAGAGTGTCTGACTGTGTACAGTGCACACCTGGAAAGTACTGCTATCCAAGTGGATTGTCACAGCCGGCAGGTGATTGCCCAGGTGGGTATTACTGTCCACTTGGAACAGCAGAATCCAACAGCTTTCCTTGTCCTATTGGATTTTACAGGAATGGGTCAGCTAAAGAGTCTTTTGAGGACTGCACAGAATGTATCTCTGGCTACTATTGTGATAGGGAGGGACTTGCTCAACCCATTGCCTGCCCACCAGGCTACTTCTGTGTTAGTGGAAGCACTTTCCCACAGCCATGTCCTCTTGGCACATACAGCAATTCAACTGGCCTCCGACGTTCTACTGACTGCACTCCTTGTCCTGGTGGCTACTACTGTGATGGCATTGGACGAACTGCACCAACAGGCCTGTGTGATCCAGGCTTCTATTGCCGTGAGAAGGCTTACTCCTCTGCTCCTCCAGAGGGTACCACTGGAGGTCTGTGTCCACCAGGTGGCTACTGCCCCCGAGGGTCTGCCACACCTACACCATGCATAATGGGATACTATAGCAAGTCTGCAGGGGCAAAATCTAATTCCGATTGTGTTCCTTGTGATCCTGGTTACTTCTGTGCAGGCAGCTCAAGCACGGCAGCTTCTGAAAAGTGTTCTGCAGGCTACTACTGCATTGGAGGGGCAGACAAACCCACACAGCATGATACACCTGCTGGATACTTTACCCTACAAGGTGCATTCAAGCCTGAACCATGTCCGCGTGGACAGTATCAGCCTGCGAGTCGCTCCAGTTCTTGTCTTCAGTGCCCCCAGGGCTACTACTGCAATGGCACAGGGACTGTTAATGAAGTTATCTGCCCCAAAGGTCACTATTGCCCCCTTGGCAGCGAGCAGCCTACTCCATGTCCTCGAGGAACAATGCTCAATCAGGAAGGGCGTTTTAACCTGACACACTGTAATAACTGCACATCTGGCTATGCTTGTGACTCTGTTGGAACTGCGATACCCACCACTCGCTGTCACCCTGGGTACTACTGTCTGGAGGGCAGTGATACCTCCATGCCTCAAGGGTCATTGTGCCCTGAAGGCTATTACTGTCCAGAGGGGACTGCAGACTATATTGACACGCCATGTGGAAACGGTACCTACAGCAACTACTCAGGTATGTCAGATATTTCAGAATGCATACCCTGTGACCCGGGCAAGGCCTGCACAGGTCTGGCCCTCACCAAGCCCAATGGAGTGTGTGCTGCTGGATACTTTTGCCGCAGAAAAGCCACAACCACCCGTCCACGAGATGGTGGCTCCACTGGTGATCTGTGTGTGTCTGGCTCATATTGCCCTGAAGGAACTGGTGAACCTAAGCGCTGTGAAGCTGGGTCTTTCTCCAACACAACAGGGTTGGCTGCCTGTTATGGCTGCCCTCCTGGCTTCTACTGTGTGGATGGAGAGAATGCTTTGCGGTGCCCTCAAGGAAGGTATTGCCCTGGCAACAACACAGCCTATCAGCCGATGTGTCCCACAGGAACATACAATCCTGTCTTTGGTGAGCATCATGTACTCTTCACTGTAAACTTACTTTAACCATGATTGTAGCATTCTGGAACAGAATAAAAATCTATAAAACACATAAGAAAACTTGACTTATGTATCAATATAGGGCAAAACTATGTCTATTCCTTGCTGCTCCTTGAGGAGCATAGGGCCGCAAAAAGGCAAAACTATATGCATCCAAAATGAAAAGAAGGAAAAATATTACAGAATAATCCAGCACATATTAAATTGAATATTGATGTGATATCTTAGGATATTTTGCCTCAAACAAAGAGCCATCACACCTACATGGATATTACACTCAACAGCAACTTAAATATCACCACATTTCTACATAAAGCAATACAACTGGTCAATTCTTTTTTTATATTAATGGTCATACCAATTTGAAAAATATGTAAAACTTTTGAGACATAAAGCCCGCTTATCCCATGAAAATAGACATCCAGCCAGTGAACTTTGCCTGGTGTAATCTGGGCCCCTGTTATATAAGGTATTTCAGTGTTGCATTTCATGTCTTCCCCCATAAGCTGTTTGAATAATAATAAAGTTGATATATATATATAGTGCTTTACCCCACCATCAAAGGCAAGCTTAAAGCACTTCATAAAAAAAAATTAAAATACTTAGAAAAAAATAATAATGGAAGCTGGTCTGAAAACAAAGAATTCATTGCCTGTGGCTACTCATGTGAGAAGGTAAGAAGGTAAATGCCATCACCATAGATGCAGTCTACAGCCTTAACATTGCATGGAATTGTCAAGAAAATAAATTTCTGCTTCAAAACGTAGCTGAAAGTGTACAGATGACAAGCTTATAAACATTGGTCTGAATGAAGCTAGATTCATTTTTCTTTTTTTGTTTAACTAGATAACACACAATGACAAGGGGTTTACTACTTTCTTCTGTGTGTATTCATAGGAATGGCAAAGGAAAGTGACTGCCGGCCATGCTCTGGTGGGTACTACTGCTATGCCATGGGTGCCACAAGCTTTGACCTCAGTGTCAATGGCACAGGAATAGGAGTATGTGCTTCAGGCTTTTACTGCAAACAAGGTAAGACCACAGAGCCGTGCTTGAGTTCACTGCTACATTGTCTTTCATGCTGAATCACCCTAAAAAGCTTGTGCAACTCTTTTCCTGATAGTTGTAAACCATTTTTTGTTTTTACAGGTATTAACTTTTTGCAATGAGGGTTAGGTTGATAAAAATGCACTTTTCCTTACAAGAATAAGCACTTTTCTGGACAGGTGTAAACACAAGTCGTCCCACACCGAGCACCACAAGCGGGGTGGGTGGACCCTGTCCCCCTGGTTACTACTGCCCTGAGAAAACTGAGGATCCTACACCTTGCCCCAAAGGAACATACCGTAACTTTCAGCAAGGAGTGCAAGAATCAGACTGCTTTGCGTGTTCCTTGGGTAACTACTGTGGCTCACCTGGCTTAGCTAATGCCTCGGGGCCATGCTCACCTGGTTATTATTGTCTTGAGGGTAGTGACACCCCCACCCCAACAGGTAAGTGAAATCTTCAAAAGGAAAAAATACATTTCACTTGAATAAATAATATGTAATGTTTCTATAAATAAAATATTATATTTCTCAAGTAGTTAAGCTTCAGAATGATAAACCTTAATCACTGTCAAGAGTAATGTAATTTTTCCTGTCTAAATCTTGTAGTATTCTTGAAAGGATGAGTTGTCCATTTTGTAACAAAGCTGAAGATAAGATTTGATTTTTTTTATTGAAGTGCCCCAATGTCACATAGATAAATATATTTTATGTGAAGTTTTGTCTTTTTTTGCGTTGTTTTTGTGTTGTTGCGAGTTGACCCCAGGGAAATGGTTGACGGCCACACTGTTCATTGTTCACTGTTCAGATGACATAATTTAATGCCTCTTCTCTAGCTTGATTGCAGGCTTTGATGATGCAAAACATCAGACTCTTAGCAAGAAAAACCAGATTCCTAACTGCTTCTTAGCCCCTTTACTACTAGTTTATATATTAAAAAAACCTCTCTGCCACACACTCCTGCCTGTAATGCAGTTCAAAAACTTTTCTTTTCTCAGGTGCTGATCCATCTAAGGGTGGACCCTGCTATGCTAGTCACTACTGCCCAACTGGAACATCATATCCCTTGGAGTGCCCTGCTGGTACATATAACAATATTACAGGACGGGCTGAGTGTTTCCAGTGCCCACCTAGCTACTACTGTCCAGCCAACATCACCAACTTTGAGCTGTACCCTTGTCCAGTGGGCCACTATTGCCCTAATGGCACAAGAACTATGTATGAATTTCCCTGCCCATTCGGAACATATCGCAATGCGACCAAGGGCCAGAAGGAGGCAGACTGCTTGCCTTGTCCTGGAGGGACATACTGTGGAGGGAAAGGCCTGAGTTCACCATCAGGAAAATGCAGTGCAGGTGATTATGCATGCAATTGTGTGCACATATGTGCATGTGTGAAACAAATGAGAAAAGAGCAGGAGAGATGGGGAGATGTTAACAATAACAGAGATCACATAAATTTTTCACCACGGCACTGCATTTTGCTTTACTGTGTTGTATTTTCCAATATTATTTTGTATGATTTAGAATGCTTTGTGCTATACATTAAGCTGCATTGCAGGCTTAATGCAGTGAAGTTTATCATGAGCTATTTTCATCTCTAATCTTCACTGCATTTTCTTTCAGGCTATTTCTGCCTCTTGGGAGCTTGGTCCAGTCAGCCTACAAACTTGGACAACTACACACAGGGAAACTGTCTGTGTCCCAGCAACAAAACAGGTGGCATTTGTCCGCCTGGCTATTTTTGCCCAGAAGGCTCTGAAGAACCAACTCCGTGTCTCAGTGGCTACTACTGTAAAACACCAGGTATGTGTACATCGTTTCTTTTCTTTTTCATCAGTGGCACATGTTATCTAATAAAGTAGTATTATGGTGTGTAGAACAGTGTAACATTTTTTTTGTTATTAAGAGTTAAGTACATCGTCTATAGGTATGTTATGGAAGAAGCTTGGAGTAACATTTTTTGATGGCTGTTTTAACTAGATAATTTAAATTGTCACTTGGCACAGATGACTAAAGACACATCTGTCTACAATCTTGCAATAAGCAGTGCAATGATGTTTCATAGACCTTTGTCATGTTTCATGAGATCGCACGCATTCTTCCTGCAATTTATTTATAATATCCTTAAAGCCATAATGTTGAAATTAAAATAAATTCATGGCAAAGTAAGTTATAGTTCAGGCTCTACCATTAATATTATTGTTTTTAAAATGTCTACAGGGTTAGCAAGCGTCACAGGGCCATGTAAACAAGGGTACTATTGTTCCTTGAATGCCATAAGAGAAGATCCTACAGACGGAGTCACTGGCGATGTCTGTCCAGCTGGTCGATACTGCAGTATGTGCATTTTATCAATGTGTTTAGTAGTAATGGAAACAGCTTTAATGGTTTTTGGGTGGGTAATTAATCTGTGGCTTCATTTTGATTGTTGACACTGTTTTGGCAACTCAGTGCAAGTTGAATACACTGCTACTTCAACGTGAGATTGCAATATTTCTTGTGATATTCTTCAACCTGTGTCATGAAAAACTGGTAATTATAGTTCATGATTTGATATGGTTTCATGACAGGTGCTGGTACTGGATCAAGTCAACCACTTTGTCCCATTGGAACTTTCTCCAACCGCACAGGTCTTACAGCCCAAAGCGACTGTACCAACTGCACACCTGGTTACTACTGCCAATCTCCTGGCATTACCAAACCCACAGGACCTTGCTCAGAGGGTGAGTGCAAGCCACAAAAGAAGTCTGCAGGTCTAACAATGTGCTGGATTTTAATTTTTCTGGACATATTCCAGAAGCAGGAGAATTGATGGTGGTAGTCGTGAGAGGTTTACATAGTGAAAAACTAAATTCTTAACTTATTTTATTTAGATGTATCAATGCAATTGAACTATATGGAGATCTTTGCACTTCACTAGGTTACTACTGCCCATCTGGCCAGAGCAGTCCCACACCTTATGCATGTGGAGCAGGATATTATTGTCCAGAAGGAAGTAGAGAGCAGGTTCACTGTCCATCAGGAACATACCAAGATGAAACTGGCAAGGGCAGATGTAAAGTCTGCCCTGCAGGTAAGTATCATGGAAAATCTTTAGATGACTTTTCGTCTTTTAGGACACTACATGTTAAGATGCTGAGACTGTAGAGGACTGGGCACTGGACTGAAAGATTCAGACTGGATCTTCATGGATAAGATGTTTTTCAGAATGTGTTACATTTAAATCTCACTCTGAGTGCTTCTCTTCCTGAAAAAAATGATTTGGATAAGAAACATTTGGATATTGAGAGCCCTTTCTCTATTTTTTCTTATGTGAATAATTTTTTCCTCATTGTGAAATATTGTAATTACCCTCATTTCCCTAAATAATAGTTTTATACTTTGTAACACTTACATAGCCATTATTCAATATATCAACATAACATTTTTAAAAATGTAAAAAGTAGAACAAACAAATAGAAGGGAAGGAGACAATACAGGTTGAAGCAGATCAACCGTATCTCTCCCCACTGCCTGTATATGTTGCCTCTCTCTGTGTTCTTGTGCATGTTTGTGTGTGTATGCACCATATTCCATGCTACCATATTAATAAAAGAAGACAGCATTGTAATCTGTAGCTCTTTCCTATGTTGGTATGGCTAATTAATACCAGACACATGGTTATAAACCTTCCACCAAAACAGTTTATTGGAAAAAAAATTTGAAGATAGAATTGCTGCAATCAATGTTTAACTCTTTATTTCTCTGTTTTCTTAGGCTACTATTGTGACAGTAACAACACTCTTGCCTCATACCTCAGCTACTTATGCCCACAAGGCTACTATTGTCCCAACGGAACCCAGTGGGCCACTCAGTACCCGTGCCCACCTGGTACATACAGTCCTTACACTCAGTTGGAAAGAGAGGCCCAGTGTGTTAGTTGTGATCCTGGAAAGTACTGTGCAGCAGCAGGACAGAAGAATTATACAGGTAGAGATTGCTGTAGCATAGTTGATGTGATGTATAAACCATTTATCTCCCACAGTCTACCTGCAGTCTTTCATAGAAATATCAACAAATAATTTTCACAGTTTTACTCTGTGTGTGATGTTACAGGCCCTTGCACTGCCCGCTATTGGTGCATGAATGGATCATCCACACCGACACCTATTGATGGTGTGAGAGGTGCCTTATGTCCAGAGGGACACTTCTGTGCAATGGGAACACCTGTTCCTGAGCCTTGTCCAGTGGGTACCTGGTCTAACAACACAGGCCTGGGGATAAGCTCAGAATGTCAGCTGTGTTCAGGTGGCCACTATTGCAATGGCACTGGACTCGCAGAACCCTCAGGTCCCTGCAATGCTGGGTTCTACTGCACTAATGGAGCCAAAACTCCTATGCCAAATGACAGCATCACTGGAGCACCATGCACTGTCGGTCACTACTGTCCAGAGGGAACTTATGTGCCCAAGCCATGCAAAGATGGCACATACATGACTAACACTGGTGCAGAAAACTGCTGGAATTGCACAGCTGGACACTACTGTGTAACAGGTTTGGACCCAGAGCTATGCCCTCCAGGGTTCTACTGCCCACAAGGAACAGGAGTGATCTGGCAGTCTTGCCCACCTGGCACCTTTAGCATGTTACAGGGGTTGTGGCATGTTGACAACTGCACTCAATGCTCAGGTGGGAGGTACTGCTCCAAAGTTAATGCCACAGCTGTGACGGGTTTGTGCTCTGCTGGCTATTACTGCACCAGTGGGTCAAACACAGCCTCACCAGAAATAAATAACACGGGTGTGGCAGGCCCTTGTCCCCCTGGCCACTACTGTCCAGAAGGCACCTCGACTCCACTGCCTTGCCCCTTAGGCACATTCAGCAACAAAACAAGGGTAACCATCAGTGGAGACTGCACTGCTTGCTCATATGGACATTTTTGTGGTGAAACAGGGCTAGTCAAGCCATCTGGACTTTGCTGGGCAGGGTTTTACTGTCTGACAGGTGCCCAAGTCCCTAACAACCCCACAGTAGATGTTACAGGAGGACCTTGCCCACCTGGGCATTACTGCCCCAATGGTACATCCTATCCATTAGGATGTCTAGCAGGGACCTACAACCCAACAGCTGGCATGTCACAATGCTCTCCTTGCCCAGCTGGTTTCTACTGTCCAGAAAATTCTACAACCTACCAGGGTAACCTCTGCCCAGCTGGACATTATTGCCCTGAGGGAACAGGCGAGCCACACCAGTTTCCATGCAGTCAAGGCTATACCAACCCTGCTACAGGCAAGTGCCTAGACTAGGCTTATGTGTAAGGCACTGTCCACACATTCACAGGGCATGACATATGTAACTCTTTTACATTTGTATATGTATATCCAGGTTTCCACAAGATCTTTCTCAGACTATGCATTTTTATACATCTATACATCTGAAAATTGTTTACCCTGAGGTAGCATTTATCATACCTGAAATGTTTACATGTTTACCTGGAATCATTAGAGGGTGCTCAACTTGGTGATAGATTATGACTTGTTATACAGATTTTTATATGCATGGGTGCATCATAATCCAATGGTAATGGGATATATATATATATATGAACACACTTTCTTTCATTTAATATCAGGCAAGCAGAAGAAAGATGACTGCATCCCTTGTGACCCTGGACACTACTGTGGGACTTCAGGCCTCAGTGCTGCAACAGGAGAGTGTGATGCCGGATGGTACTGCGTGCGTGGAGCGTGGAGTGCCACGCCTGCTGACCTTGCCAACTACACAAGCATCAGCTGTGTGTGTCCTGTAAACAGCACAGGGGGACAGTGTCAACCAGGATTTTACTGCCCCAAGGGTTCTGTTGAACCTCTTGCCTGCCTTCCAGGTGAGACCACATCAAATCATGACTGAGTATTCCAATGTTTGCTCTTCATTTGTAGCAGCTTTTGTATGGCTGTAGGTTAAGTCATGTGTGTTGGCACTACTTCTCCTTATTGGCTTTGTAGCACTTGAAGCATACAAAAAAATAATGTCATAATTATAATTTTCATCATCACCATCATCATTGCCATTATTATCATCATCATCATCATCATCATAGTTATTTTCATCACATTCTCATCCTCTTCTTATTCCTCTTAGTCGATGAAATTTTATGTTGTGTAGTGAGATCTCTGTATCTCCATAGCATCAGACCTATGTATCCCCTTCAGTCACACAGTTTGTAGCGCTGTCAGCTGGTCCACTCTAGAGCTGCGGTACATCATGGAAAGAGTCAGTCCATATTTTCTTGAATTTTGTGGGGATTACTGTGTGAAGCTTTGGAGCGGAAAGTTGCCCACATAAGGCTTGCTTGGGCAGGTAACTGGAAGACTCAGTTCCACTCAGCAATAATGAGTAATGGATTTATCAAGAGAAGAAAGAAGCAGTGGAAGGGGGGGAGTTGTGTGCCACATTCCATATGTTGTGCTTTGCCGAGTCCACAGCAGTTTCTTGAGTGTATCGGACATTGACTAGTGGTACTGTCTCATGTCCACTGCCAGCCATGTATATCAGACCAACAACAAAGCACATGAAAGGAACATCCGTGGACAACTATGTAATGTTGAGATCTGCTTGCAGGCCGCTACTGCTCTGGGCCTGGTCTTGCCAATGTCAGTGGTGAATGCAATGCAGGCTACTACTGCACATCAAGAGCCATCAGGCCGGACCCAACAGATGGCACTACAGGGAACAGGTGTCCTGCAGGTCATTACTGCCCCACCGGCACTGGCAGCCCCAAGCAGTGCCCACCTGGTTACTTCAGCAACGCCACAGGGAACATTGACTTCTCTGCCTGTCACCCATGTTTGGCAGGTAGGCATTCACATAAAACTGTTGATCAAGTTATAGGAGTTTGGACTACAAAGCTGATTGTAGACAAGGTGACCACAATGTCAAGGATCAGTTAGTCAATAAATCTTAAATCAGTTTCCTTGTATCATAGCTATGCAGCAATTCCTTATATTCATAGCGATGTAACAATTCTTTCTACTAATTATAGCTATGTAGCGATTTCTTGCATCTATAAATATGCAGCAGTTCCTTGCTAACCAGCAGTTTCCATTGTACATAGCTATTCAGAAATTTCTAGCTGAAAACTCTTCATGATAATACAAATTTGAACAACAATCTTGTCTTTAACAACAGGTTTCTACTGTGATGACTATGCTCTGCTGACACCAAAGGGACCATGCAGTGCTGGATTTTATTGCCCAGAAGGGCAGAATGTCAGCAGTCCTTTATCCTTTATATGTACTCCAGGACACTACTGCCCTCCAGGGAGCTCCACTGAGACAGCCTGTGCTTCAGGCACATACCAGGATGAGTTTGGGAAGGTCAGCAGACTTATTGCAGTTTTGTTTTCACACATGGAATTACTTTATAAACCCAGATGGAGTTACTTTTGTAAACAAAGCACCATGTTGTTAAAGTCAAATTTGAGACTATATGATGTGCTGCAGCTCTGTTTCCTAGCTTTTAGTATCTCTTTATTTTACTGAACTGTTTCCAGCTGCTTCATGGGGAATAAAGTGAATCAAAATTTGGATCAACTTGCTGCAGTGACATTCTCAAGTTTTGTTTGGAAGTTTCTTTTCAGTGATCACAGAAAACAACATAGCTGCTAAAGTAATTCTGTTGTTATTATTTTATTGCAGGCTGTCTGCAAAACATGTCCAGAGGGTTATTATTGTGACAGCACACTGCAGAATAACACAGTATGCACACATGGTGTTCAGAATCCAGTCCCATGTCCACCTGGTTACTTCTGTCCAAATGGAACACACTTTTCATCTGAATATCCTTGCCCACGTGGCACCTACAACAATCAGACTCGTCTAAAGGGTGCGTTGGAATGCCAGCCTTGCACTAAGGGAATGTATTGCAGCCAAGAAGGGTTATCTGCTCCTGTGGGAGTTTGCAGCGGTGGCTACTACTGTATATCAGGAGCCTCAAGCCCAACACCTAGAGATGGTATGACAGGTGATGTGTGTGATGTGGGGGCTTATTGTCCCCCAGGTTCCAGTACCCCTACACTTTGCCCTGCTGGCACCTACAATCTTATTTATGGTAAGCGAGCAAAACACCAACAAAGCGGTCATTTGTTTTATACCTTAACAAAGTGGTAACAAGGTTAATCCCTCTATGCTTCAGTCATGAAATACTTTCACTTTTGTATGTCCTGGTTAGGCAATGATTTTTTTTCTGTATAGTTTGCTATTGCCAGCTACATTGCTAAGAGCTTTGTATAAGACAATGATGTTTATTGTCTGGTCATATTCACTTCTCAATCTCTAGTTTTGGCTTTAAAGAGAATTGAAAAAAAAAGTAGGTTGATGTTAATAAGCAAGTATTGATTTCTAATAGTTTTGTCTTGCTTTTTCTACCCTCTTTCTTTGCCATGCATCAGTTGAGAGTAATATTGCAGATTCTTCTTTTTGTTCTTTGACCTCTCTGTTTGGAATTTTACACCCCTTCAGAATTCTTCTGCCTGTGTCTACTTTCAACTCTGGCCTGTAACCATCTTTAAGATATTCCTTTCACAATCCACTGAAGTCTTTTGTCTCACCTCAATTTCTCATTTTTGTCTTCACACTTTGTTCATGATAACTGTTCACATTTGCTGTTTCTTGTGTTTCTTTGTTGTATGGTTTAACTGGCAGTTGATTTATAGTGTGTTGTCCAGTGCATTGACTCACCTCCACCTACAGATTCAATTAATAGTATTATTATTACAGGTCTGGACTCAAAGAATCAATGCCAAGGATGTGACCCAGGACAGTATTGTCCATCTCCAGGTTTGAATGACACATATGCCAACTGCACTGCTGGTTACTACTGCAGTGGCAATGCCACTTCCCCAGCACCTACTGATGGCGTCACTGGCAATGTTTGCCTCATTGGACATTATTGCCCATCTGGGACTGGAACACCAGTACCTTGTCCTTATGGCACATACACCAACACTACCCAGAATGCACAGTGTCACATTTGCCCAGCCGGCTTCTTCTGCACTGATGGGGTCACACCAATGCCTTGTCCAGCTGGATTCTACTGTCCAGAAAATACTGGCTTTAACTGGAAGCCATGTTTGCCAGGAACTTTCAGTGCAGATGTGGGACTTGCCAATGTGTCACAATGTAAAGAATGCACAGGTGGCTATTACTGTGATCACCATAATCTAACCACGCCATCGGGAGCATGCCAGGCAGGTTACTACTGCAGGTAGGAGAAAGTGTCTTTGCCTCGGTGCTTCATCAGTAGTGGCCAAGAACTAGTTTGAAAATAGATGTTCTGTAGACATTCTTTCCGAATTTACCTTAGCTTAAGGAAAGTTTGTATTTACAAGGTTGTTATTTCTTCTTAATTTAACTTATCTACAGGAAAAATTATTCTTTTGAAATGGTTTGAGTAGTAATGGTACTTTAGGTCAGGCTGATCTATGTTTCTCTTTTTTTTAGGCATGGTTCTGACTCCAGTAGGCCAACTGGTCTAGGCACTGGTGAAGCAGGTGTCTGTCCCACAGGGCATTACTGTCCAGCACAAACGCAGGAACCTTACACTTGTCCTGTTGGATCCTTCAACAATAAGACAGGGCTCACTGGACAAGCTGAATGCCAGACCTGCCTCCCAGGTTACTACTGTAACCTGCCTGGTCTTGAATATCCATCAGGTCTGTGTGAAGCTGGCTACTACTGCAGCCAGGGGTCTAGCTCTTCTAAACCGACCAACACAACAGCAAATGGAGGCCCTTGCCCAGCTGGATCATTCTGTGTGGAAGGGTCAAGTCAGCCTGAGCTGTGTCCTGCTGGTTCTTACACATCTGTGGCACTGCAGTCCAACTGTTCAGTGTGTCCTGCAGGTTACTACTGTCTTGCTGGAAGCACCAACATTGTGGATTGTCCCAAAGGTTTTATATATATATATATTATTTGATTTCATTTTATTTTCCATCATGCTGTATCAAAAGAATGTTTTATTATTACTGAGCTTTGCTTTTCTTCACATCAAAAGTTTTACAGAAGATTGTATATTTACACACACTGAGTAGCTAGGGAAGACCATTCATTCTGACATGCTATACAGGTAATATGATTATTTCAAACATTTCTCTAAAGAAGCTGCTTGCTTTTCAGGTTATTACTGCCCTCAAGGAACACAATTTTCTACACAGTATCCATGTCCAAATGGGACTTACAATAACATCACCCAAGGCTCAAGTGCAGCAGCTTGCCAGCTCTGTGACCCAGGCTACTATTGTCCCTCTAGTGGCCTTGCTGCCCCTGCTGGACCTTGTGCAGGAGGGTGGTACTGTACCCTGGGGTCATGGTCATCCCACCCTAAAGTCAGTGGCTTTGACACTAACTCCTCCTGCAGTTGCCCAGCTAAAAGTATTGGTGGGAAATGTCAGGCAGGCACTTTTTGTCCAGAGGGCGCCAGTGCTCCTGTTCCATGCACACCTGGTTACTATTGCCAGACTGATGGACTGAACAACGTATCAGGTCCCTGCAGTGCTGGCTATTACTGTTCTGCAAGCTCAACTATTCCCACACCCGTGAATGAAACCTTTGGAGATGTCTGTCCTCAAGGGCACTTCTGTCCAGAAGGAAGTGCAACAGCCCAGGCATGCCCTGCAGGAACCTTCAACAACCGATATGCCAGCCACAACATCAGCAGCTGTCTTCCCTGTACTGCTGGTCAGTACTGTCCCAGTGCTGGGTTACCCACCCCTGCTGGCTACTGTGATGAAGGCTGGTTTTGCCCAGAAGGTATGACACAGCCTCAACCCCCTGGCAACCAGTGTCTTGCAGGACACAGTTGTCCACAGGGCAGTCCTGCTCAAACCCCATGTTCCAGTGGTTTCTATCAGCCTAATATTGGGAAGGGATCTTGTCTGCCTTGTCCTTCTGGAAGTTACTGTGACCAGAATGAAGCCATAGTAGAAAAACAGAGTGGGTCAGGAAAACCCTCACATGGCGTGGTTACTCCTAAAGTGTGTCCAGCAGGATTTTTCTGTCCCAACACAACGAAGACTAAACAGGAAAACCCATGTCCTATCGGCACCTTTGGCAACAAGACAGGTCTAGAGATTCAGTCCCAGTGCATCTTCTGCCTTCCTGGCCACTTTTGTGAAGTTGCTGGCCTGACGGAACCTACTGGACTCTGTGCAGCAGGCTACTATTGCATCACAGGCGCAACTAACTCCACACCAGCTCCATCAGCAACATCAGGACCTTGTCAACAAGGAACCTACTGCTCACAGGGAGCCTCCAATGAGACACCATGTCCAAAAGGCACGTATGGCAATCGTGCATTGCTTCCATCTTTAGCTGACTGCACTGCATGTCCACCTGGAGAGTTCTGTGCACAGTCTGGCCTGTCCAGACCTAACGGGTCCTGCCTTGCAGGTTTCTACTGTTCTAGTGGCTCACAGGAGCCCAGTCCTATAGGCAAGACCTACGGTGATCAGTGTCCCAGTGGCTACTACTGCCCTCAGCATAGTTACCAACCCACCGCCTGCCATGCTGGCACGTACCAGCCGAAGATTCAGCAGACCAATGTGTCAGCTTGCTTGTCTTGTGACCCAGGTTTCTACTGCAATTCCACAGGTCTGGATGCCAGGACAGGACCATGTTTGGAAGGATTTTTCTGTACAGGAGGAGCCTTTTCCAGTGCCCCAACCGATGGTCTCACAGGGGACATATGTCCAGCTGGTTCCTACTGCCCTGCACAGTCTCCACAACATTACTTTTGTCCCAATGGAACCTACACAAACCATACAGGGTCTGCCAACTGTTATGATTGCCCAGCTGGACACTTCTGTGTGAACAGAGACCGTGCTGACCCATGTTTGCCTGGCTACTACTGCCCACCACGCACAGGGGCAGATCTTCAGCACTGCCCAGCAGGAACGTACAATCCTCTCAGAGGCTTGAGTATGGAGAGTCAGTGCACTCAGTGTGATGGTGGTAGATACTGTCAGACACCTGCATTGAGTGCTGTATCAGGCCTCTGCAGTCCTGGCTACTTCTGCAGATCAGGTGAGCAGTGTTTAGTTACACAGAGTATATAAGGGACTGTTAATGTTTGACATTTACAAAATTTAGCTCAGTGATTCCCATGTATTTAAATGTTTTAACAAATAAAATGTTGCTCAAAGTGTTTCCTTCATTCCCATAAAAAATATTGATATCAAAACATAAGCACAAACTGATATAGTAGCTTTGCTGCCCCTGATTAGTACCTTATCCATCTGCAAAAACACTTTTTTATAAATGTTGCTTTCTTTGAGGTAGTAGGACAAACATTGAGATTTAGTTAACCACAAGAGGATCAGTTAATAAACAAAGCTTTATTTTGTAAATTCATCATGATTTTAAAATAGGAAATGAAGATGGATCTTAAAACATGGAGGTTTGTATCTTAGCAAACCTGCTGAATTAAAAATTGTTGTTCCCTGTGCTGCAGGTGTGAACACTTCTACACCGTCAGGGTCTCACACTGGTTATGGAGGAGTCTGCCCTGTTGGCCATTATTGTCCACAGGGTACAACGGATCCTCTACCTTGTCCTGCAGGTACTTTCAGGTAAGAGCTGCACAAAAAGAAAGTAAATGTTTGACCAGAACAGAGAAATCGCTTCATTGAATACTTTGTCCAAATGAAATAGGACTGGCACAACCTTTTAGTAGAAGTATTTCACCCATTCACTTGTTGGTTCATCTATTCACTTATTGGTTTATGCATCCCTTGACTGGCTCTTGCTGATGATCAGCTGTACTTGTCTGCCAGTTAATAGTCATCAGAAGTTTGGAACTGGACAGATGTGGTGGCTTGCCACATTCCTGTCTTGTGCATTTCATGGAAATGGGAAAAAAAATGTTTGGATTGTGACTTGAGTAAATGTGAGTACTTAATAGAGATGTTTACTAGGATTCCTAACAGAGAGTAAGCATGGGTTGCTAAAGCTTACAAATCCTGTTTTTATAGTGACAGCCCCATGCAGGATTCCTGCACCAGTTGCCCTGCTGGGTCCTACTGCCAGGAAAATACCACAGACTTCAGTCAAACCACTTGCCCTCCAGGGTACTACTGTCCAGCGGGCACCACTGATCCACATGAATTTCCTTGTCATAAGGGATCTTACAATCCAGCCCGTGGCAGTGATGGTCCTGAGGATTGTCTCCCATGCCCACCAGGGCAATATTGTGAAGGTGTGTTCCCCACTGCTGTCAATATTCTTTTGCTGGTTTTCTTGAACAGTTGACTTAAAGACTTATTTATATGCAGAATAAGTTATTTACTTCAAGTTTGTTGAATTTTTTGTTTCTAAATGTCATGTGATATTATTTTTAGTGACCCATAGATGACATGAGTTCTGTTTTTTTCCTCATCTTCTTCTGGTCAGTTGATGGAATGTCAGCACCTTCAGGCAACTGCTCAGTAGGATGGTACTGCACAGGTTCTGCCTTTATGTCTCAGCCCTTCACTCCAGTCAATGCCTCCAGCCTACCCGACTGCAGCTGTCCAAGGACCAACTACACAGGTAGGCAACACATCTTGGGTTTGCATACTTGTAGGTATACTACACAGACAACACATCTTGTGTCTACATGGTGTTAGGTATACTGTCTCAGGAATGCCTTTAGCGCTGCCAATGCTTTGTTCCCTCATCCTGCATGTCCTGCCTACTTTACTGTGAGGGTCTGGGTCTTTCCCTCAACCCTCCAGAATCTTATTCACTGCAAGATACTGGCTTCTGTTTAGGAGAGTATCAAAGTGAAGCTCAAGCAGAGTGATAGGTGCTTGGTTTACAGACGTCATGGCAATCCTTGTGAACCAAAAACAATTAAACAGCAATGCCATTTGTTCAGGTGGTAAATGCTGGGCAGGCAGCTACTGTCCCAGTGGCGCTTCCTACCCTGTCACCTGTACACCTGGTATGTACTGCTCCACTGATGGCCTTTTCACACCAGAGGGTCTATGCAGGGCTGGCTACTTCTGCTCAGGTGGCAACACATCACCAAGTCCATCCAACAGTCTATGTCCAGCTGGCCACTACTGTGAGCAGGGAGCCTCAAGACCAACACCTTGTCCAGCTGGCACATTCTCTAGTTCTCAAGGCAAGTTAAAGTTATCTGCTATTTATCTCAAAAATGCAATTAACAACAACAACAACAACAACAACAACAACAACAACAACAACAACAACAACAACAACAACAACAACAACAACATATTTATTTATGACATCATCCAGAGCAACTGTGGCTACACGTGTGATAGTGATTCATGATTTGAAATAATCATGAATGATGATAGTACTTCCTTCTGATGGAGGAGCACATGGTTTTTACCTAATGGCTACACACATGTGACATACATGCATTCATTCACACATAGGTAATAATGAAATAAATAATAATTATAAAAGGTATAATTATTAATATTAATAATCAGTAATAAATTAATTACACCCAAAATGCCAGACACCTTTGTCCAACCAATTGTTCCAAGCATATCGTGCATTGGAATGTTAATAGCAGCAAAAGCATGTCACAGTAAGGGCTGGTACACATATCGGAAAGCGTTAAATATGCAGTGAAATGCAGATAATCCTGTAAAGTAAAAGACTTCAAACAAGTCAGCCAAAGAACATGCTGTGGAGAATGTTAGTGGTTGATGTGGAAACGGCTTGACACAGGCTTAAAAAAAAATCACCCAGAACATCAGTAACAGAAGTGTAACAAAAATTAAAGATCAAGAGGAAATAACTAAAGTTGAAGTAGACCCATAGAAAAGACAAAAGACAGAACCTAAATAAAACATTACTGACTGTCTATTGTACTTGTTATATAACTTGTATAGATATACTAAGTTTGGAGCTTTTAGTGGAGATTGTAGTGGAATGGTTTAGTTGCCATCTTGTGGTTTGACAGATTGAAAATAAAATTTCCAAAAAACTAGTGCACCCAGTTATTTTACATTTTCTATTTATTTTATCTGGTATTTTTTATGATTTTGTTATGCAAAGAAAAATTTGCTGCTGCTGCTGCTGCTGAACAGGATCATTTTGCTGTTCTAATTTTTTCCTCATCTCTGTCATCCTTATCATCATGAATAGTTTTCAAACTTCCTAAAGCTTTGTTGATCAGGTAACACAAACATCACTGGCTGCCTGTCATGTACCCCTGGATACTACTGTGCTGGAGAGGCAAACACCAACGTCTCAGGACTTTGTGCATCAGGCTACTACTGTCCATCTGGTCAGGAGACATCATCTCCTGCTAAGTACAACTGTACTGTAGGCCACCATTGTCCCAACGGTTCAAGCCAGCCTGTGACCTGTGATCCTGGTTTCTATCAAGCTGAAGAAGGCCAGAGCTTCTGCAAAGTCTGCCCGGCTGGAAGGTATGCTTGCTTTAAAAAGTGTTATTAGTGTTATTAATTTAGCTTAAAGTATTTTATGCTTAGTTTCAGATTTTACTTTCTTTCTCCCTTTATCATTTGCATGATATTTGTTCTTTTACTCCTCAGATACTGTGACCCTGTAGAAGTGGCTTCACAAACTGGGCGGCCTGGTGAGGGTGTTGTTGTACCTGCTGACTGTCCAGCTGGCTACTACTGTCCACTTGGTACAGGAGTCAAGACCAGTTTCCCATGTCCAGCAGGCACCTTTTCCAACTCTACCTTGCTGCAGAGGATTTCAGACTGTCACCCATGTACAGGAGGACATTTCTGTAGCTCACCAGGTAATATCAGACATTACAGGAAGACTTAACTTCTCCATATTTTAGAATGAATTTAGATATCTTGTAGAAGTTAGCTCAGATTGCTCTTCAGGCTGCTTAACACTTTGATAGTATCTGTTGTAGCATACACCATACACAGAAATAAATCTCTTGATAGTATTTTTATGCAACCCTTTAGAGTGGAGATTTATCACAGTGACAAGTCATCTCTTGATAATCTTTTGTATGTTATACAAAAATTTCATTTGCAATATTTATTGTCTCCTTACACAAGTACATTTGTGAAATTTCCATCACTAAGTGATAATAATTTACTTGTAAAATTCACACAAAATATAGATTGAATTATTTTGCTGTAGATACCTTTTATAGTTTATGACCATACAGCATATTCGTATGTTTCAGGTCTTATGGCACCGACAGCCATCTGCGACGCGGGCTATGTTTGTGTATCAGGAGCCAACAACTCGCAGCCATATGATGGAGTTACGGGCTATGAATGTTTCCCAGGTCACTATTGCCCTGCTGGATCATACCAGGGCACCAAGTGTCCTGGAGGCACATACAGTAGTGCCTTTGGCTTGCAGAATGTGACAGAATGTATTGCCTGTCCCCCAGGCCAGTACTGTGGAGGAGATGGTAAGTCATTGAAAGTTCAGAAGTAAGCTGGATTGTCTGTGTTTATCATGGTGGAAGCTAGATGGTCGTACTGCCTGGACTTAGATTAAGAAACATAGTAAAACACTGTCCAGCAACAAGTTCAGCATTATGTGACACTTTCAAGAAACACAGAATAGGAAAGAAACGGATATTACTTGCTTACAGAAGCAACAACAGAAGCAAAAGTCTCACCTGCCTGACATAGTTAAGCTGTTCTTCAAGATTTGCCTTGTATTGATGGTTATGTTACCATAGGATGTTACTAAGTGCTTACCATAGGAACTGACATACACAACCTGTTCCAAAATCCTCAAGGAATCGTGATCGTGTTTATGTACTCCTTGTTATTTAGAGCCTTTCATCAGTGACATTTGTTATTAATTATAAATATCAATGTATAAACACATAAAACAAGGATACTGGCTCAGTGCATTCTCATCTTTGTTTTCCCAAGGACTTGTTACACCATCAGGTAACTGTTCAGCTGGTCATTACTGTACTCTCAAGTCCACTGTAATGAATCCCATTGGGCAGACCTTTGGCGACTACTGCCCAAGTGGTCACTATTGTCCACTAGGCACAGGCAGCCCTGTGGCTTGTCCAAGGGGCACATACCTGCCTGAAACAGGACGCTCTTCAGACCTGAACTGTCTTGACTGTCCTGGTGGATATTACTGCAGCAGTGATGGTCTCACAAATGTCACAGGTAAAAATAATGTATTTAAATAATGAGCTTTAGGTTTTCCTGGAAGAGGAAGTACAGGTGTAATATTTATATTCCTGTCACTGTCACAATTTCATTCAATCATTATAGGCTGTATGACCACGATCTTGTTTGCTGTTGGGAAAAGGTAAAAAAAAAACAAAAACAAAAACAGTCTCCAATAATTAACCAGACAGTGAGTATGGATGTCTGAGTGATTTCATGCTGATTTTGTTGTGGACTAATGACATAAAGAAAATGGCATTCTTCTCTGAATTGAAAGATTTGAAGTCTATCTTGTGTCTTTACATGCAGGCCACTGTAGTACAGGTTATTATTGTGAGAGACGGGCTACAACAGCCACCCCAACAGATGGTACAACAGGCAACATGTGTCCAGCTGGTACTTACTGCCCACCTGGGACTGCAGCTCCTCTTCCTTGTGAAGATGGTAGGTTGGGGCATTCTCTGCAGTTTTGTGTGGTGGCAAGTTTAGGAAATTGCAGATCCTGAAGATTGTAATTCCAAGCAGTGGGGTTTGGGGATCGCTGTTTTACCCCAAGCCAGCAACTAAAACTATATCACGGCAAAGCAGCCATCCATGTAAACAGATGCCACTCCAAGCAGCACAAGGAGAAGGAGATTTACATAATCCTTTTAAGACTTAAAGACCTCTGATCCTGTCTGCTCAGCTGTCTTTTCTTTACCCTTTTTTAAAAAATATTGTTGTAACTTATGTAGAATGAAGAGCTTACGATCAATTGCAAATGTGCTTGGGACAATGCTTGGTGTCTGTGTTTCTCAGGTTCATATGTAAACCACACTCAATCCAGCCTCTGCGAGGTGTGTCCTCCACGTTACTACTGCGTTAACAAAAACCATGCAGACCCTTGCCCACGTGGGCGTGTGTGTGGTGGCGCCACTGGCTTTAACATGACGCTTTGTCCACGAGGCACATATAGCAATGTGGAGATGCTCCAGGATGTGACAGAATGCACCCCATGTGACCCAGGATCCTACTGTGGTGCCCCAGGTCTGACTGCAGTCAGTGGGCTGTGCAGTGCAGGGTACTATTGTCATTCAGGTGTTGATACACCTGCTCCTAGCAACAACAACACAGGTCTTGGAGGTATGAGAATGGTTCAAGATTTGTTTTCTTTAGTAGATGAACTTAACACATTTTGTATGTGGCATAAATGCTCTTGCACCTATTTGTATTTTCATATGTGTTAGACTATGTTTAATGCCTACTAATAATCAATAATCTTTAAACACACACACACAAGCAAATGATTGATTTATAATAGGATGTGAATTCGCAAACCTTTTGCTCAACATTTTGTAATTGAATAGCCTCCCTTAGCCAGTTCTACTAGCAGATGAAAAAAGACAAACTGATATGAAAATTGACAAATATCAAGAAAAGAGCATGATGTGTAGAGAGTTGATTTCAGGTGCACCAGACTAGCAACACCCTTGTCAAGATCACAGATTCTAAAAGTTAATGCTGCATTTATTAGATGGCAGGTGCTTTATGAAAAACATTTTCTTGTTCATGCATTAATTGGCTCTGTTTTTTCTGCATACTAGGTCTTTGCCCAGTTGGACATTACTGTCCAAAGGGCACAAGTGACCCTATAGGCTGTGAAGCTGGTACTTACAATGATTTGACAAAGCAAGCAGCTTGCATTACATGTGTGGCCGGCTACTACTGCTTAGCAAACTCCACTACATATGCAAACACTCCTTGTCCAAGAGGTATGTCACAGTAGGTAGGGGGGGGGGGGAGAGAGACATATTGATAAAGAAGAGACATATTGATATTCACACTTGCTTTTCATTGTATTCATCCATTAATGTTCATCTGAAAAATTTAGAAGCATGAGATTTTTTTTTTTCTGGTAACAGGAGCCTACTGTCCAGCAGGGACAAAGTACCCTTATCAACATCTTTGTCCTGCTGGCACCTATAACAACCTCACTATGGGAAGTACTTTGTATTCCTGCTTACCTTGTCCAGGTAAAATTTACATTTTAGAGGATACTACCTGATGTGTGCATAGAATTTTTGTCTGTATTATCACAAATTATCACAAAAGGACTATAGACACAGCAAGCATAAAATCAAAATTCTCTTAATTTTTGCAATCAATTATTTTTACTTGATGCTTAAAGTTACATCTTATTTTGCATCTTTTCTCACAACCTCTCAACTTGTGGCATACCTTCACTTCATTATTTTCAAAATATTGTTTTAAACATGTTGGGATCATTGCAAATCTCACTTTTTGCAGCTGGCAAGTACTGTGCAGGTGAGGGCCTGGTAGAACCCACAGGTGACTGTTCAGCTGGGTGGTACTGTTCACGAGGTGCTTTTTCTGACCGACCCTCACCTGTTGTTAATGCCTCCAGTTCTGACTTCAATCTTACCTGTCCAGTCTACTCCCTAAATGACACTGGTGGCGTCTGTGTACCAGGTAAAAGCTGAGAATCAAAGACAACATGTTATAATGAGTTATGCTGTGATGACAATGACGGGAAATATCATACCTACATATGTCTTACCTACAAAATTAACATATTTTTCATTTAACGTTAATACCCTTAGTCCAGAATGTGCATAAAATGGGAGCAAAATTATGGAAGGAAACTTATGTTTCTTTTAGGCACATACTGTCCTGCAGGCAGTGCAAGGCCACTGGCTTGCCCAGCTGGTCAGTACTGTGGAACATATGCCCTTGCCCTTCCTAGTGGTGACTGTCATGCTGGATTCTTCTGCAACGGCAGTGCAACTTTGCCTAACGCCATTCCATGCTTGGCAGGACATTATTGTGTGCAGGGTACACTTTCTGAAGAACTTTGTCCCCGAGGATCATTTGCAAGTGGGTTTTGAGACTATTAATATTAGAAGAATAATTAATGTTTATCTATGTAATTGGATATTTATTTAGCACTTGTAAGACAAGGATTGATCCCTGTTTAATAACAAGTCAAGGGTCATTTTTCACTAGTATTTTAACAAGCAAGCTGTCAAAATCTAGATTTAACATATATTGTTACAGAACATCAGAAAAATAAGCATTACAGGGGAGATGGTGGGTGGGTAGGTGACTAGCCTTTTCTGTTACATAAATATTGTGTCAAGTGGCCTGCAGCAGGTCTTCCTTTATGAAATAAAGCTGGTTTTTATGCTTTATTCACAGTCTGTTTGTTTTCTAACAGACTTCACAGGTGCCAGAAACGTCTCCGACTGCCTGCCTTGCCAACCTGGCTACTATTGTGGTCAGTATGGGTTGGACAGACCAAGCGGCCTTTGCAGTGCTGGTTACTTCTGTCCAGGAGGACAGGACACAGATCGACCTCCTGACCTGGCCTGTAGTCCAGGTCACTTCTGTCTTGCTGGAAGCACAAACCAGACTGGTTGTCCATCAGGGACATATCAGGCCCACTGGGGACAGAGTTTTTGTGAAACGTGTCCACCAGGATTCTTCTGCCAAGCATTCGGTAAACTTCTTCTTTTGTCCCTATGGTTACCACCCTGAGACTGCTTCTTTCCTTGTGCATTTTATGCGTGTGCACACTTGTGTGTGTGTAAAAGAAATATAACCATGATTTTACTACTGCTAGGTAATGTTCACTGTCATTACAAAAGCGAGAATTCAAGCAAAATTGTACAAACCTGTAGCAGTTCGTCCACATTTGAGCTCTTAGGTTACCACTTTTTAAGTTTTACTATGTTAGGTTCACACAAGAACGGTACAACATTGCAGGTGACTATGAAGTCCTTGATGCAGTCAATACATCAACATCAGGCAATTTCTCCAGTCGCTATCGCAGTTACCGAGGAGTGTCAGTACCAACAACTTGCCCTGCTGGTTCCTACTGTCCTCAAGCAACAAAATACGGATCTCAGTACTTGTGTCCCTCTGGAAGCTACAGCAACAAGACTGGCCTGACTGATTCCTCACAGTGCACACCTTGTGACCCAGGAAAGTTTTGTGCTGCAGGTGAGTTTTTTTTCTTTTTTTATGGTCAACACCACGCCGTTTATCTTACAGCTTCATGTACATTCAACCATTCGACAGCTTACACATGTGATTGCTTTCAGAAAACTGCATTTAAATTGAGGCTGTGAATACTTGTAAACTGGAGTTGTTCCCTTGTATCATTTGTTTTTTCGAGACAAACTTGTTTTACTGAAAGTCACTACAATGTGACTGAAATACTGTCCATATAGAAAAATAGAGGTAAACAGATGTTTTGCTGTAACAGCACATTGATTAAATGATTGTTCATACACTGGAATATATAAGAGAGTGTATACGGCTAAAAGAACAGTTTATGGATAGAGTGCAGTGTGACTGAATGGGAGGATGAGAGATATTGTGTGTGAAGAAATATTCAAAAGCAAGTATTTTTTTTAATTGGGAAATATCACAGCCATTTACAATTTTTTTCCAGGTAGCACTGAGCCAACAGGACCATGCTCACCTGGGTACTATTGCACTCACAGTGCCAACAACTCCATGCCTGTAGATGGTATGACCGGCAACATCTGCCCTGAAGGACGTTACTGTCCAGAAGGCAGTGCACTGGGGCTTAGCTGTCCAGTGAAGACCTTTAGCAAAAGGCTGGGTCTACAGAACAGCAGCGAGTGTGAGCTGTGCACGCCTGGTCACTACTGCAGCACAACAGGACTGACTGCACCATCAGCCATGTGTTGGGCAGGTAAGTCTGATATCATCTAGCGTCAGCAGACAAGGCCTGCCACTGGCCTGCCTTGATGAAAGACATGAACTTGGACATATTTATGCATGTTCATTGCAGCACTTCTTTTCTAAAATGTCAGTTGCCATCTCCAGGTTTTTACTGTCTCTCCGGGTCAAGTGAACCTGCTCCAACTGGTCAGGTTTATGGCAGTGTGTGTCCAGCTGGAAACTACTGTCCAAATGGAACATCTGTACCAAAGCCTTGTCCTTCAGGAACATTCCGAAACACCACTGGGGCTAGTGATGTCAGTGACTGTCTGGCTTGTAGCCCAGGTAACGTCTCTCACAGATACCCTTCAGTAGTTTATTTTAATGCTTTAATTGGTCTCGTGTAATAAAATTACATTGAGATACACTCACACATATTCATTCCTATGTAGAGATGTAACAGAGCTTGTTTACTTGTTCCATAGCAACACAAGTTATAATTTGTCATCTAAAACTTTTATGGTTGTGGATGAATAAGCATTATGAAACAGCACACTAAACATAACAATGTAGCAGATGGTTTGAAAATGATAAACTTTGAAAAATTGATCAAGTTGTGATTTTGTGCAAAAATACATGACAGTTATATATGCAGGTCTGTTGTTGGCAAACTTTCATTTACTAAAGCAATCCAAAAATATCATATCATTAAAAAAATAAATCCCAGCTTCTTCTGCTTTTTGTATGCTGTATCAACAGGTTACTACTGTCAAAGCCCTGGGCAGACCATTGTAACAGGACTGTGTGCTGCTGGCTACTTCTGCATTGGGGGTGCTAACATCTCCACACCAACCGATGGCCAGACAGGTTGAATTTGGCTTGCATAGTTTTCCCAGAAAAAAGTTCTTCTACAATCAGTCAAAATTTTGCTAGTTTTGCATTTTTTGCTGAGAAAAATTGAATAGTATGAAGACTTCTTCAGTAACCTTTGAGGAAAACAGACAATTATTTCGTTTTGAACAGGTAACATCTGTCCACAAGGCTTCTACTGTACAGAAGGATCGGCTGCCCCAACGGCCTGTGGAAATGCCACTTTCATGAATCACACAGGGGCTTCTGCCTGCTACATCTGTCCAGAAGGCTACTACTGTGTAAACCGTGACCATGCAGACATCTGTCCTCAAGGTTACTATTGCCCAAGAGGCACTGGGGCTGACTGGCAGCTGTGCCCAGTGGGAACATTTGGGAACACCACAGGACTCTCTGAGGAAGCACACTGCACATTCTGCACAGGTGTGTTCTTGTGTGTGTGTGTGTGCATAAGAGAGAGAGAGGGGGAAGAAAAGAGAAAGAATCCACAAGTGAGAGAGAATAAGTCTCAGACATCTTTAAGAATCTTAAACTGTGTTTTGTGTGTGTGTGTGTGTTCATATTTCAGGGGGTCACTACTGCAATACCCCAGGCATATCTGCTCCCAGCGCTGAATGTGCTGCTGGTTATTATTGTGAGTATGGTGTTGACACGGCAACACCAACAGACACCTCACAGCACACTGGGGTAGGAGGAGAGTGCCCAGCTGGGTTCTACTGCCCCAGAGGTACCATCCAGCCCATCAGTTGCCCCTCAGGCACCTTCACTACTACAACCAGTGAGTATTCATCACTTGCAGTCAGGTTTAAGGCATCAGCCTCAAACTGGTCAACCTAGCTGAAAGGTTTACTCAACCCATTCATTCTGTCTGCTAATCACTGGATTGTTAATGGAGTGTTTTGATTGATCGTTTGCTTACAGAACGCAGTTCATGTGACACTTGTCTTGGTGGATATGTTTGTGCTTTGGGCACTAACTCTACTTCCACACCTTGCACACCTGGGTATTATTGCCCTCCTGGCACACAGTACCCTACCCAGTACCCATGCCCAGCTGGCACCTATAACCCCTTGTCTACCCAAGACAGTGCCACAGCCTGTCTGATGTGCCCACCTGGACTCTATTGTGAAGGAGAAGGTCTATCCCAACCAAAGGGCAACTGCAGCAGCGGATGGTACTGCACAGGGGGAGCCACACATTCTAAGCCAGTGGTTGTGGGTAGGTGATGCAATGCACTCTTTAACACTTCTCGGGACATGAATTTAATCTGCTGGAACATCTGCTGTGATTATGAATCATCTGGATGCCAGCTTTGGTCTGCATGTCTCTCTGTGTGTGTGTGTCCCATCTGCCCTCAACAAAATGCTTGACAGGGTTTTGGGTGTGGGGGGGTGTGTGTGTGTGAAAGAGAGAGAGAGGAATATATGAGTGAGAGAAAAGGAGTTATATGTGTGTGTATATAGATATACATTTGATCTTTTAATGTAACCTATTTGTGTGTTTATGTGCCATACTTTTTATTGGTAGTTCTTGCGGGTACAACCCCAAACAACTATTAATATTTTGTAAATCATATAGTGGTTAGTTCATTCTCTAAAGTAGACACATTTATTAGAGAGTTTCATTGAGTTCCTCTACTTGCTGAACATTGTTTCTTGGGTCCTGTTTGCAAATGAAGACACAGATATGCACAAGCCTTTTGCTATCTTTATTCAGGCAACTTCAGCTCTGTGGATGTGTGCACATGTCCACAGTTCAACTTCACAGGTGGTCGATGCCAGCCTGGGACATACTGTCCTCAAGGATCCTCGGCACCTGTTGCTTGTGATGCTGGCTGGTACTGTGCACAGTATGAACTTGCTCTTCCCACGGGTGAGTTCCTTAATGCTATTTATCTATATTCTTTTAAACAAAACATCTTCCTCCTTGTTTCATGTTAAATAGGTTACTGATATTTTGATGTGTTCATCCTTAAAACATTTTTTTGGGGGAAAAAAAATTTACTTGTAGTCTTTTTCAAACATTGAACTAGTGTTATCGGGTGATGTTAATATTAAGAGATTTTATTTTTATGCGATATGATAAACTTCTTTCCATATCTTTCATTTATTCAGCATTTGTTTCGTGTATTTCCTTCTACTTTTCTAGACCAGTGTGACAAAGGTTATTACTGCCCAAGTGGTCAGAGTGTACCAAATCCAGTTGGCTTTGAGTGCTGGGCAGGTTACTACTGCCCAAGAGGTTCAGCCACACCAACTCCATGTCCTATGGGTACCTTTTCCAACTCAACAGGAAATACAAACATGACTGATTGCAGGAATTGCACCCCAGGTAAGTTTATTTACTCTAGGGAGATACAAATGTCACTGAGACAAAAAAACAAAATACTAATATTTGATGTATGCTTAAATGAATGCATGTAGGAGCAAGTATGCTGAGAGAAAAGAAGTAAGAAAACTTGGGTCATGAAAGTCAGGTGCATTAGGCTGTATTGATTTTTGGATGAACATTATTTCTATATATATACTTCAGAAATTTTTGAAAAGTACAGAATTGTCTGACACTGATCAACAACACTCTGTGTTGATGAAAAAAGATATGCAAACACTTCACCTTGTGATCAACAATAACTTGATCTCCTCTTCCTGGACACTCTAGGTTCGTACTGTGGTGGAACTGGGCTTGTCAAGGTCAGTGGACCATGCAGCGCTGGTTACTACTGTCCAGGTGGTCAGGCCACTCCCACACCTCCTGAGTACACTTGCAGACAGGGTTTCTATTGCCCAGATGGTGCTTATGAAGAAATCATGTGCCCACGGGGTGAGAAACTTTTCATCTTGACAGAGTTTATAAACAATTATTAATTTAGCTCTTGTTTCATGTCTTCTTGTACATTTTTGATGTTCATTGTTCACTGGTTTGCTTTATCCAGGAACATATCAGGATCTTCCAGGAAAGGGCAGCTGTAACTCTTGTCCTTCACGTATGTACTGTGATCCATATGAACTGGGCAATGTGACAGGTGTCATTGTCCCAGCTGAATGCCCAGCTGGTTATTTCTGCCCCACAGGCACAGGAGAAAAGCACAGCAACCCATGCCCTCCAGGATCTTATGGTTCAAGCCCTGGTTTTCAGGATTCTAGTAAGTTCTTGCACAAGTTTTGTATCATTAATCTGGATTAATGAAAAGTTTGCATTGTGATTGATTTTATTATGAAAGTATTTGACTCTATACGACTGCATTGAAATTTGGGGGGTTTGTTGTCAGCTGACTGTTACAGCTGTCGTCTTGGCATGTACTGCATGACTCCTGGACAGAACCAATCAGAAGGTCCGTGTGCTGCTGGCTACTATTGCAGTGGAGGAGCAGCAGTCCCCACCCCAACAGATAATGTAACTGGAAACATATGTCCACAAGGAAAATACTGTCTGGAGGGAAGTTATCCATCCGGTAGTTATCCTTTAATTATCTTCTGTAATTATCCTTTAATTATCTTCTGTGCAGAAATAATGCAGAACTTAAACAAGTTTATTTGGAGGTGCATTTCTCCTACAGTCATGACAAGACATACCCTGTTATTCTAAAACATTGGAAAGGAATTACACACAAAGTAAGAGATACAAAATGTGTGTAACCATAATATTTTTATTAAGGTATTGGCTATAAAAAAGCATAAATCTTATGAGAATCTTTGCTTTTTGCAGGTGATTCATGTCCTGTTGGCACATATAACAACTTGACAGGCCTCCGAGCTGCCAATGAATGTGCACCATGTGATCCTGGCTATTACTGCCCCAATGAGGGCATTATCTCCCCTAACCAGCTTTGCAGTGCTGGGTACTACTGTAAATTCGGCTCCACGGAACCATCACCTGTTAACAAGGCCTATGGTGACCAGTGTCCTGTGGGTCATTACTGTCCAGAAGGCACCCCTTCACCTGTTCCATGCTCTTCTGGCACATACCAACCTTATCTAGGTATGGAATTATTAAACACTAGGTTTATTTAATGCTTTTATCATTTGCTTAGCTTTAGGATAATTGTACTTATGCCAACTGTTGTGGATCTGGTTTTGGTAAATGGAGGATTTAACTTCAGCATTCAATTTTACACTGTTTGAATGAAACTAATATCATACACTTGTTGATCTCTCTTTCAACCCTGCTTGCTATCTATAGCTGTAGTGAAATCATCATAATTATCATATATTATTACAAGCGATTACATCTGAAAGAAAAATATGTTGATGAAAAGATGACAATGCCAGAACTAGTTTTCATGTGTACTAAGCATAGTAACTGAATGTCAGTGACTGAACATTAATTTCTGACTGTCAATTGTTCCTGTTACCAATTGCTGTGTCCAGGCAAAATGGCAAGTGATGCATGCTTGCCATGTAGTCCAGGATCCTACTGTCAGGGAAGTGGACTGAACACTTCAAGTGGACTGTGTAGTGCAGGCTATTATTGTACTGGAGGTGCTGCAGTACCAAATCCTACAAGTAATATTTCCTTTTTGAAGAGTTATTGGCATGTGTATGTTTGAATGTGTCTATTTAAATACATAAAAGTGTAAGGGTTTGCGAAAATAAAACATCTTGTCTAAATGAATGGCCTCAAATCCATACAAGATATAATTTACCAGACAACTGAATAACACCCTTCCATTACCAAGGTATAAGCCCAGACAGATCTCGTTGCATTAAAAGAGGTAAAAATAGCTGTTACATCAGGAATATACATAAATGTTCTTACTAGACCAGTAACGAGGTCAGTACATTCTAATATTACCTATCTGTGGACAATCATGATATCAACTTTTTTAAGCTTTTCACTCCAGTACATTTCTTAATTTATGTGGATTTAATTAAGCATACAAGTTCAGGCAGTCATTTGAAGGTCTGAAGGCATGAGTATGAAAGTACACAGAATCTTCAAATACTGCTTGGGATTGCCAATTTTAGTTGACTTAAAGGTTTATGAAACCTTTGTAAATTCATGCAAAAGTCTGTTTGGAATTAAAATTGTTTCAGCAGTACTAATAGCAAAGCTGTCTGTTTCACACAAATACATTATTTGGAGCAGATAGCACAACTGGAAACATCTGTCCTGTTGGCCATTACTGTGTTGTTGGGTCGTCATCGCCTGAGCCATGCCAGCCATCCACGTACATGAACCACACGGGTGCCTCTGCTTGCAACAGCTGCCCTGAAGGTTATTTCTGCGTGTCTGGCTCAGCAGCAGACCCTTGCCCCCAGGGTTATTACTGTCCCCCAGGCACTGCTGGGGTTTTTGTGCCTTGTCCAGTTGGCACATTTGGGGCCAGGAACCAACTGACCAACGTTAGTGAATGCACACTTTGCACTGGAGGGTCCTACTGCAACCAAGAAAATTTGACTGCTCCAGCAGGACCTTGTCAAGCTGGCTATTACTGTTGGTCAGGTGGGTTGGTTGTTAATGTCTTAATAAGAGAAACTAGGGTAAATTTTTGTGCCTGTGTTCTCCATTTAACATTGGCAGGAATTGTTTTCTAAAACTGACAGAAGTATTTTAAAATCTATCTTTACATACTGTAATTCATTGCATTTAGGGTTCTTGCTTGGCCACCAAGTAGATGTGGTTTTATGGCTGATACTTGTTTAAGTAACCTGGGAAAGTTAATGATATGTGAAGTAGTTACAAGTGGTACAGTTTGGTTTCATTCCTGTAGGTGTCGACACCCCAGCTCCAGGACCTGACAACACTTTCTTGGGTATTGGTGGCCTTTGCCCTGAGGGAACAGAGTGTCCAGAAGGATCTACATACCCATCAGTCTGCCCTCCAGGAAAATACTCGCCAAACACAGGACTAGCAGCATGCTTTGCTTGTCCAGCAGGTGAGACAATTATGTTTCTGTGCAGCAGCAAAAATAAAAAATGGAAATTGAAAGAAGCAGGAAATTGAATTAATGCAATAATCAGCCACACTTGAAATTAGTAGGAATTGAATGAAAGTCTTACTATTTCAAATTATTTTACTATACATATTAATTATTATGTCAGTGTTCATGGTAATAAATCTAGTTATATTGTGTGAATAAAACTTGTCGTTATTTTAATGACATATTGTCTTGGTATTTCTCTCTGGATGTGAAACTTTACAAAGTAAACTACTGTCGTGTAGACACCCATGATGCAGTTAACCTCATAAAGTCAGAAGAGTACAATTTCTAACACTATACTGTCATATTTTGGATGTCTTATTTGGAAACCCACAAGCATCACTTGTCTGGTTACTTCAGGTTACTTCTGTGAAAATGGAACAGTGGTGCCTGCGGTTTGTCCTGTTGGTCACTTTTGTCCAGAGGGCACCAGATTTGGCCAGGAATTTCCTTGTCCATCTGGAACTTTTGGCAACACCACAGGTACTCACAACTGTTTCTGGAACTTCTTTTTCCAATATAAAGCATAAAAGTACATAGCACTTGGGCTGTGTGGTTAGTGCAATGACATTTGGTGCAAGCGATGAGAAAGCATCCTTCAACTATCCAGCAGTGAGTGGGTATTTGACCTTTCACGAAAAATAAGACAGTGAAAGAGAGTTCTGCTTTCTACATGACAGGCCTTAAGTATAAACCACAAATAGTTGGCTGACAAGGCTATACATCCTTAACCTTATAAGGCACTGTTTGATTTTGTAGCTTTTGTGTCTATGTGTTGGGTTGGAAAAAGAGAAAAGAAGTTTTCCAAGTGATTTTTATTGAGGCAGAATGCTGTGAATTTGCAATGAGTTTTGTGTTTTGACTTTTTTTTCCCAACATCCTTGAAAGATCTCAAAACCTTCACAGTTAATCATGTTTATGTAAATCTGTAAGGTCAGATTGACATTACCAGTCAGGCTAAACTTAGCTGGTTTTAAACTTGATTTTCATAGGATATAAGTCTGTAGAAAAACATAAATGTAACAGTGACAGTTTTTTAAAACAGGTGCTGCCAGTGTCACAGACTGCACAGATTGCACACCAGGTTACTACTGCTCAGGGTCAGGACATGTGGAACCCACAGGTCTGTGTGACCCAGGCTTCTTCTGTGCTGGAAAGGCTACAAACAACAGACCTTATGATCCAGGTTTTCTGACTACTGCCAATGGAACCAACAGGTAAAAACTCCATGTGTTCTGTGTTTTTGTGTGTGTGGCTAATGTTACTTTCTGAGCCATGCATCTTTGATTCAATAAAGAAGTAAAATGTGCTATTAATGAATCTGATCTCAAGATGTACATCACCAAATATTTCTTGACTAAATACTACATTAAAAACTACTTCTGCTATCAGTTTCAAAGGTTTAACATAGTCCATTTAGATTACATTGTACAGTTCTGCACAAGACATTTTGCCTGCCCATTTTTTCCTCCAGTGGCCTTTACTCAAATGACACTTGCACTCCTGTGTGGGACTGTGTGTGTCCTAATTTCCTTATGACCTCTGGTGGAATCTGCCCTGTTGGCTATTTCTGTCCTATGGGCTCGAGCAAACCCACGGCATGCAATGCAGGAGAGTATTGTGCCACACCTGGTCTTCCTCTACCTACTGGTGAGTTGATATTTGTGTGGCTGAAAGTTTCATCCATCTTCATGTACCTTGCTATAGATTTTCATGGTCTTGTGGTTGACATAATCATATCGATGCATTAATGGTGAATGTTTAATAGATTAGCATGGATGAAAATTGTGTCTACCTTTATATATACTTTGCACTGTATAAGAGATGGTCGTGCTTGACATAGGCATGCTGATGAATTAAGGGTGACTGCTCATGAATCTATTGTTGGGGTTGTGTTTCATGGCTCGTTCATGCTGGTAAAGGTAAATGCAGTCCTGGCTACTTCTGCAATGACACCAGCAGCGTTCCATACCAGCATCTATGTCCTGCCGGTCATTACTGTACTGAGGGGAGCGCCATACCCACTGAATGTCCACCGGGTACTTTTGCAAGTAGCACCAAAAATCGCGCTCTCATGGATTGTCAGAACTGCACTGCAGGCCACTTTTGCCAAGGTAGAACTTTTGCCTTGTGTCCTAGGGTTTTGCTTACTTTATTGCTGCCAATATTGAGACAAGATTGATCCAAACTTAGACAAAGTTCATTCCAAAATTATAAGGAATTCCCAAGCCTGGCCATCTTTAGTCCAGTGTTGTATAAAGATATGTTTATTGTTTCATTCATGAGCTATATTACAGTAACTCAACCTTTCTAGCATCTGATTTTTACAACTTCCTTTCTTTTTTATGAAAATGTTCTTTTTTGATTTACCAATTATGGAAGCGCTACATTTTTTGTTGTTGTCTAAAATGTGAAACTCTGCCCTATATATCATTTTGTTCCCACGTTACTCTGTGCAGGTTATGGGAATATTAGTCCTACAGGACTGTGTAGTGCAGGATATTACTGTCCTGGGGGTCAGAATTCTTCCACACCCTCTGAGTACCTATGCTGGCAAGGCCATTTCTGCCAGGAGGGTAGTATTGTCCCCACTCGCTGCCCCAATGGCACTTTCCAGCTGAGTGATGGAGCCAGTGAATGTGACGTCTGTCCACCTGGATACTTCTGTGACTCCTATGGAAGTGAGCATGCTGGGTTTTTTAAAAATTGGTTAAACCTATCAGAATAACGTGATGTCCTGAATTAATATTGGATTTTTGAATGGCATATAATAAACAGTTTGTAATTTTGGTTTGAATTATTTAGCAGAAGAAATTAAATAATTTAGCAGTTTAAATTTAATTATTTAGCAGAAAATTAATTTAATTCTAAGTAATTTAATGCACATAGCCATGCTCTTGTCTTGATCCTTCATTATGCTCTGATAAAATTTGCAATGAAGTGTTTCAAAAGATATGAGAATATTTATGCTTCCACAATTTCTGTCATAAAAATGTTTGCTGTAGTTCTACAGTCATGCATATGTCATAAGTTTCAGACTGTGTCTAATGGTCATATTCATTATTTTTCGTAGGCAATCAAGTTCTGAACCCGGTACCTTGTCCAAAAGGCTTCTACTGTCCAAGTGGTACATCATCTCCCCAGACCTTCCCTTGTCCTGTTGGAACATTTGGTCCAGAGGAGTATTATTCTGCAATAGAAAACTGCAGTGCATGTACAGCTGGCAGTTTCTGTGACAGAGCTGGCCTGGAGAGTCCTAGTGCACAATGCTGGGCAGGCTACTACTGCACTGGTGGGGCATCATCTCCCACTCCCTTTGGAGATGGTGTAAGTGAGACTGCATGGATGTGCTGGCCTGGAAGAAAAAAAAGAACCAAGCTGACATATCTGTTCACCAGCTCATCTTCTCATGCAGACACAATATCGTCTCTTCATCTCATTTTCATCCATGATTTTTTTTTAACATATATTATGAATTATGCATACGTACCTACATGCACATGCAAGCAAAGCATTTACGCATTTATTTATTCTTGAAGCTCTTGGAGTATGCATTAAAACCTTTAAGATTTTAGATGGTATTTATTTGAGTGGTATTTTGCAGTTTATTGTTTACACTTGCAAGTTATGCATGCTGAAAAATCAAACTAGGTGATTTCAGACAGCATGTGATTAGCCCATAGATTTTCCTTCCATTGTTTTGCTTTTACAGGTAGACTACAGTGACAACTCAACTTTCACAGGAAATGACCAGTGCCCTGTGGGTTATTACTGTACCAATGGCACAGCTTATCCTATTGCCTGTCCTATTGGCACTTTCTCAACGCAGCTTGGAGTTACTGGGCCTGATGGCTGTGAGCCCTGTCCTAGAGGGCACTACTGTAATGTGCTTGCCTTCACCAAAGTCACTGTGGCACCTTTATGTTCTGCTGGGTACGTTCATTCTTAAGAGTCAAAATGCAGTGCCAGAAACTTTTTTGAGAATTAAGAATTTTAAATCTGAGAATGCGGTATTTCAAACATGGCTCAGAGATCTTGCTTTGAAGAAGACTGTAGCCTCCCCAGTTACCATTGTATAGAAACTGCAACAACAGAAACGGGCTGGTCACAAGGTAGATGATGTTCATGGCTAAAGCATCTCTCTTTTAGGAATGAAAAGGTGGCAAACGCAAGTGCATCAATCACGAATAGGGCGTAGAAGTCAGCTGCAAAACTAGAAGTCCTTAACCTAGATTCAACTACTATCCTCTGACAAGAGAATCAGTCACTCTATCATTCATCCCTTGATTGGTACTGGCAGTCAGGGGAGCAAATGGATAGACACAGCAGCTGACAGGGTGCACCACTCAGGCCTGTCTTGAACAATAGTGAGCAGATCTTGCACAGGAAGATGTCAACTCATTCCTTTTCATAACCCAATTCTTCCACAGACCACTGTGGTGTTGACCACCCTTCAAGATACTTTGAAGTTTTTGACAGAATGTCGTAGCAAGTCACATGGCCAAACCAGACATGTTTAAGTTGAAGTGTATGGGCAGAAAGATGAAGTCAGTTTGGTTATGGATCAATCCATCTGGCAAGTGCCAGTTTGCCATCCTATTTTTCTTTCAGGGATGTAGGATATTAGCTAAGGTGATTAAATGATTGTACAGATACTAGGAGTATCAAGCTCCTGTCGTCCAAACTTACCCACCCTTCTTGCTCATATCTGGTAGGCATCTGGGCCAAAAGTCACAGAGTTTAACAAGAAAATGCTTTCGTTGGTACTGCCTGTGTAATCTTATCTATCTGTTGGTAAAATTCATCTTTTTTTTATTAGAGATACCTACAGAGAGCCAGAGAAGGGCAGGAAAATAAGCTTACTCATGAGTCTGAACTACAAAAATTAATCTTCTATATAAATATAGCTGTCGTTGTCAACACCACCGCCCTCATTACCACCATTATCACCAAAAACATGTAGATAGGGAACAACAGATTATTAGATATGTTTAAAATGTTATGCCAATAGCATTAGGCACAACAATATGCTAAATACATTGTCTGCTGCAATGTACAGTCTAATGTTCTTGATTTTCCAGATATGTTTGCACTGGAGGGAGCACCACTCCGACCCCAACAAACGTCAGTGAAGGCTACCTGTGCCCACCTGGGCATTTCTGTGTTGAAGGAGCAGAGTTTGCACAGGGCTGTCCCATGGGTACATACCAACCCAACTACGGACAAGCCAATTGCACTATTTGTCCTGCTGGCTACATGTGCCTGGATGTAAACATGACAGCTCCATTGTTGTGTCAGCCAGGTGAGAGCTTTCCTAACTGACACTGCCTGTCTATAGGAAGTAACCAGTCCAAAAGATTTTTAATGGTGTTTTAAGATATTTTATACTTCTATGCCATTTAAAGCATGGAAAATGTTGTTACTTTGGCAACTGCAAGGTAAAAGTGATGTGGTATCAAGAGGGCAAATAACATAATTTACAGAAAAGTAATTCTTAAACTATTTAGTACCATGTTTAGATGGAAAAGATGCGTTATGAGAATATCAGTTGTATACTGTGGTATGTCAAATGTAAAAAATCTGTATTTTTGTAAAATATTTGCATGTTAAGGTTTCATTGATGTTGTCGACTGCCTTCAGGTTACTACTGCCCCTACAATGTGACCCCCAAGCCTTGTCCTTCTGGCACATACAACAATCGGAGTGGCATGCAGGACAGCACCCAGTGCACAGATTGTCCACCAGGCCGTTTCTGCCAAGGTGTTGGCAACATCAACCCAACGGGTAAAATCAAAATTCGTGATTGACTTACATTTGTTATTTTTACAGCTGTACAGATTGGTAAAAGAATTTTAAACATTTATTTTTGTTCTGTCAGTTTATTTGGAACAGGAAGTAAACAATCTCATCTGAAATATAACATTTTCATCCTTGATAAGGAGAAGTAATTTTATAAAACATTATATAGTGCTGATACAAGATTGGTTAGATGTTTTGTTTTGTTATCTTTTTTCTTGATCTGCAGGAGAATGTGACAAAGGCTACTTTTGCGAAGGCGGAGCCAAAAGTACTATTCCTGTGGCCACCACAAAGTATCCTCGCAATGGTCCTTGCATTGCAGGACACTATTGTCCACAAGGCACCACATCAATGCTGCCTTGTCCTGCTGGAACCAACCGTAGCAGAACTGGTAAGGGAAGACATTTTGTTGATTTTGTTGAGACACAGATTAACATTTCTGCGTTACATTCTTGTGTTTAGTCCTCAGGTATGTGTTGGGTCCATCTGCCTCTTGCTTGGTGTAGGATGCAGAAATTTTCCACAGGCAGCTCTACAGCAGACTTTGTAGTTAGAAAACATGTTATGAAAACTGTGGGAACCCCCTGTGCAAATATCTTGCCTTGATGAATACAACAATGGCAGTGCTCCTAAGAATTAGATATTCTAACAACAATAATCTTGGACTTTATTTCAAGGCATGACAAAGAAGCGATAGTTTAATTCTAGTACTCAGATCTTGGTGTTGGTGTATCCTAACTAGACTATCGGAGACTGTAGGCGAAGAGCCAGAGTGTTTAGTGCCACAGTCTAGATGGCAGGGACTCATAGTGTGATGAAAGATACATCCTCGCAGAAATTGTTGTTAGGTGCAGGAAAGAAATAATGGTGCAGAGGGATAATTATTAAGGAAGTGAACAAAATATTTAGTAGCTGGCCTCTACAACTAAAGTACTTGCATTCATGTAAATCTGTAAAAATTGTTTTCTCATCAAAGGGTTTGTGACTTTATGAACAGGAGGTTCCTCCATAAGTGACTGCCTGCCATGCCCTGGGGGTCATTATTGTGCCAGTGATGGGCAGCTGCAAGCCACAGGTCTGTGCTCTGCTGGCTACTACTGCCCTGCCAATGCCAGCATCATTTCTGCAACTCCTTCTGGGTTTGAGTGTCCAGCTGGATATTTCTGCCTAGAAGGTAAAGAAATTGAAAATGCAGCTTATCATTTTCTCCCCGTTACAGGAGATTAGTTTTATAAGTCCATGTATGCTTGTATTTCATAACAACAAAAGGAATTTATATAATGCATTTCCTGACTTAGCAAAAGGCTCAACGTGCTTTAAAAGAGAAAGGTTAATAAATGTGCATAACACACATACTGACACAGTCCAATATATGTTTGCAAACAAATGGTTAAAAATAAAAACAAAGGAAAGACTAAAATCCAGATTGTACTTACCGCCTTGGTGGGAATGACACTTAATGAAACAAAGTGCTTCCACTATCAACAGTCTCTCTGATTTTGACAAGCATGTCATCTTATTAACAGTCTCAGTGAATCTCACAAGCATGTCACAATATCAAGTGAATGTGAATGTGTCATGCAAACCTCGTTGTCTGCATTGCCAGGTTCCTCGGAACCCACACCTTGCCCTGCTGGCCAGACTCAGATCAACAAAGGGATGTCATCTTGCGACCCTTGCCCAGTTGGCTACTACTGCCAGAGTGCAGTATCCCCCTCCCTAGTGGACTGTCCTCCTTACCACTACTGCCCTCAAGGTCAGGGAAAATTAAGCTGCTTTATTCTGACTTTTAATTACCATCCAAGAAATGAGGACATAGTGTGAATAAACTTTTAATGTTTTCATTTCAGACCTGACATTTTTACGTCTCCTCTGTTCCTTGAACTGTGTCATGATTTCTAGAGTACATGCATCAGATTAACTAACAATGCACTGTTACTAGCCCAAAAATTAACATACGAAGCCTAGACTGTGCCAGGTTCATCATGCTATATAATTCGTACTGAACATCTGAGTGATACATTGACATTGTACAACGCACCTCTCAGAACTGTTACATCACTTTTGTGAAGATAATAAAGCACTGATTAAAAAATGACAGGTACTGCTTATCCTGTGACATGTGAGAACGGGACATTCACATACGACAACATGACAAACCTGCAGTCACAGGCAGACTGTCAACCTTGTGTGGCTGGTTATTTCTGCAGGTATGTCTCTATATATTTCCAGTTAATTTTAAAGATATGCATTATATAAGTACCAGACAATTCATATTTTATTATATAATAAACAGCTCTACTGTTTTTTCAATAGACAGTTCATAATTTGGTTTTTAGTAGATGATCCACCTTTCGTTCTCCAAATAGACTTTGTTTAGTATCCAGCAGAAAACTACTGTTTTCAGTGGATAGTTTGTACTCTGCTGGCTATTCTGTATCTGGGTGTCTAGTAGGTGTTTAATATATATAGGTTTTTGGAAGATGACTCATATCTTGATCTTAAATCTGCATTTCTAGTCTTTCACTTTATATTTGGAGTTCAGTAACTAAATCACCTGATTTCAGTACCTAAGTCATGTAATATAGACATCCTGGACATTTGCAGACTTGGGCAGATTTATGGTAACTGCTCTTCCGGCTTCTACTGCAAGTCTGGTTCCCGTGATGACATGCCCAATGCTACCCAGGACTTTGCTGTGTGCCAACCCAATTCTGAGTGTGCTGGCCCTTGTCCTGCAGGCTACTTCTGTCCAGAGGGCACGCAGCTTCCTGTCCCATGTCCCAAAGACACGTACAGAGATATTACAGGAGCCGAGCAAGATTCAGATTGCTTTGCCTGCCCTGCTGGCTTCTTATGTCCTGAAGGTAACAAATAGAATGGTCTGAAACATCTGGCTGAAAAAGCAAACTTTTGATGATTAGAAAAAGTAACTTTTTGCACATGAAAGCAGCTGGGCATGCAGAGAATTCCCATAGCTTGTTACTAGTGTGCTCAGCTGGAGCAGGGGATTATAAGTTTGAGGTTTACCGTGTTTGGGTCTGTGACAGTAACTCTTTCCCTGCCCACTCAGCAATTTTCCAGGATTAATAGGTACCTGAAGGTAAAGATGGTGGAAGGAAAAGGTTGGACTTGGCCATCTATTTACAGTGCTTTAATGATGGCAAAGCACTTGTTTGCCATATCCACGGATACTAGGCTGTAGGGTCCTTGGTCTTTTTCTATATGTAACAGAGAAATTTGTGACACATATGAATGCATGATTTGAGTGAATCAAAAATGACTACAAATTGCAATGACTTTCTGCAACAATAGCCCTGAGATCACAGAAATTGTATATGCAAATTAGAAGTCTTTATCTCTTCTATACTTTTACATCTAAAGTGTACAATGTGCAGGTCCTGAGTGAGTTTTTTTAATGAAAATATTAGAATGGGGGGAATGTGTAGAGGTTTAACATTGTCTCTTCAATAAAAGATGAGATCATCTTCAGAAAACATAAACAGTGGAAAATTATTAACTTAACCAATGCTGTTTAATAATAAAAGTAGCAGACATGGGTATTTACTGCACATAACAAACCAACAGTACCATAAGAAGAATCACCAAACACTAAATGAAAATCCATTGATGAATTAAGTCATTGTTAAAGAGGAAGAACATAAAGATGTACAAAAAGCTGCAAGAAAAAGCTGTTGCGAAAAAGAAATATACTGTAATACTGAAAATGTTAATAATAAATACTCTTTGTTATGTCTTGCTGTCAAACAAAAGAATAGTTGCAGAAAAGGCTAATCAGCTGTGATGTACTGACTGGCAAGTAGAAAATATTTGTTTCAGGCACAGACAACCCACAGCCTTGTCCAGTGGGTCATTACTGTTTGATGGGTAACGGCACAACACCTTGTCCACGGTTGACATACCGAGACACACCAGGAGCAGCAGTTATCACAGACTGCCACCCCTGTGTTGCTGGGTACTGGTGTAACTATACTGGTGAGTTAAAATACTGTTGCAGATGTGATACACAAAGATTTTTCCCAGTAGCATTCACTTTTTGGATAACATAAAACCTATTTATCTTAATTTAAGACACAGATTTCTACTGGCTGCTTTATCTGTCTGCTTTAGGTATGGCCAATTACTCTGGCAGCCCATGTCCACCAGGATTTTTTTGCTTGGAGGGCGATGAACCACGCCTTTGTCCTGCAGGAACCATGCATGATACCCCAGGATCCTCTGGACCAGATGACTGCCGACTTTGTCGTGCAGGATATTACTGCCCCAATGACACAGCCAATACACGAGTAAATTGGTTTATGACCTTTAATTTGTTGTGTAGATGTTCCAGAAAATATGATGATGGTGGATTTATATTGTTTTTATTGTATAAGTCAATTTATGTTTGCCTTTTTCAAATTTAACAAAATAGTTGAATATGTTTTCATTGGCATTTTTGAAATGTGCCTTTTTCACCAAATAGGGTATACCCTGTCGCGAGACCTATGAATGTCCCAGGGGTGCATCCATTGAGATTGACTGCCGACCTGGTCACTATTGCAATGGTACAACAGGCATACCACCAATCTGCTGGGCCGGCTACTATTGTCCCAATGCGACAGACACACCCATACTCTGTGAATATCCTTACTACTGTCCTGAGGGAAGTAACATGACCCTTACCTGTCCTTTGGGGTACATGGCTGAAGGGCACGCAGGCGTGCGAGACAGTCTGGCTAAATCCTGTCGGATATGCCCACCAGGTTACTATGGCAATGCAACTGATCGCTCTACCTGTGAGGTTTGCCCAGAAGGTTATTACTGTCCAGCAGGCACAGGACATGGAACGGACAATCCCTGTCCCATTGGATCTTACTGCCCTTTGGCTTCATATCAACCCACACCTTGTCCAGTTGGCATGTATGGCAAGGTCAGGATTTTTTCACTGTTATTTTGATATTGGCATGTTTGAAACCAAACTGAGAGCATAAACAGTTATGAGCACACGACTGATATTTTGTTTCTTATATTTACAAACAGAAAGAAACTGCTCAGTACAGCATTTGAGAAAAGAAAACATTAACTCCAACAAGGGTAAACCTTCCATGGTAGAGGGAGAGAGAAACCAGAATTGAAGCTAAATAAGATCAGTGGCAAAAATCTGGTATGGTGTTCAGAGATTTCTATAAATCTGTTCATTTTTCAGGTTTTGCTTGCAACGGCATTCTCCCAGTGTGTTCCATGTCCTGAAAGAACCTTCAATAACCTGGAGGGGCAAAGTGCCTGCAAACCCTGTGGCAGCTTTTCTTCTGCACCACAGGGAAGTGCCTACTGCTCATGTTTTGGAAAGTATCGCACCTTCCAAACATCTGGTGGGGCCTGCGTGTGTCAGTCAGGTTACATCTACTACAATGAATTGGATGAGAAAGATGAGAGTGGGAGTAATGGTGCAGAGAACTGCCAGCAGATTGTTGACAAGAGATGCTCATCATCGCAATTCAGGAGGGCCAGTGATCGATCATGCAGAAGCTCAAGTGACTTTGACTGCAGCACTGCATGCTACAGTGGCAGTGGAACTGTGGATGTCAGCCTTGGAAGGTACGAATCCAAATCTGGCTTGTTTAGATATCAGGCGATCCCAGTCTTGTCAAGTGCTGGTTAGCAGTGAAATTTAACAGAGTGATAAGGGTAAATTTGATAAGGGGAAAGATTGTATGTCAGGTGGAGTGGAATTGTTAAATACAGAAACATTTTGAATGAGCATCTTCCTTTCATGCAAAACAGATGCAGCTGCTCCCAGTACAAAGATCCTGAGGAGATCTGCAATGCCACTTGCAGGGCTACAACAGCTCCTAGCATGGCACTTAAACTGAACTCTGATGGTACCATCACTCTGACCATCACTGACTCAAGTGGATCCAGCACAGCTGCAGTAAGATTTTGAAAGTTTGAAAAAATAATTCCTTTCTGTACTAGCTTTTGTTGTTTACCTTTAAAAGCGCCCACTTAATAATTGTTTGTTAATTGCAGAAGATGACAGATGTCATTGGCCCAAGTGAGTCTACTGTAGAACCCACCAAGTTCTACGTTGTGAATTTCTATCAGGATGTAATAACAGCTTCCTTGTACCCATCTACTGCTGATGCTCTGAGTGAAGTTCAGTGTAAGTACCAGAAAAGGAGACATGAGTAAAAAATTAGTGTCTTTGCTGATAACAATATTGCTTTCTGCAACATTAGTTTTTCTTTATTATTTACTAAAATGCAGAGTGTGTGTGTGTGTGCATGCATGTGTGCGCAATGCCCATATACATTTAAAATGTACTTCATGAGATGCTGTGAGATTTGTAAATTACTAGTTTAAATATAATTTTCTTGTATGCAACACATGTTAACTGACACATAAATTAGAAGCAAATCTTGTACACTGTAATATTTCTCACAGTCTGAGGTCATATTCTGAAGATGTATGATTTCTGCAAAATCTCTCATAGATGACCTTCACACACTGAGTACCCGAACAGTTTCCGGGCGTCGACGTCTGCTTGCCACCAGCATTCCTGGAAACCAGATTGCTAACCCAGCATTGTGCCTGGAGCAAAATGAAATGGTGCTGTTTAAAGTGTGGATTGATCCCAGCAACCGCAGCAGTAGCAACTACCCAGTCTATGTTGCCAATCACTTGTACAACACCAACCCCACGTTTGACTATGGTCCCTTCACGCAGCTGGCATACCTCATTGCTAACACCAATGTGTCTATTTCTTCATTTGCACATGTCTTCACTGAGGGTGGGACGTATGTGTTCAGAGATTCTCAGGATTCCAGCAGGTTAGCTCTAACAGATGCATGCATACATTTCATTACCTCAGTCTCTGACATAAGTGTTGTGCTGTTAGAAGACAGTTGATAAATATGCAGGTGTACTAATTATTGTTGGATAATACTTTTTACCATCATTGTTTCATCCAATGCTTTGATTTTTGTCAGTGCATATAGATAAAATCAAAGAGAATCTGCACAATAAAATGTTCTTTAATGGCTTTATGACAGAATGGACCATAGTGTGTTTGCAAAGAACTCTTTCAACTTGATAAACATGACACCTTCAGGCCAGGCCGTCCTGTCAGTGTGCGTGTGTGTGTGTGCCATATTACGAATCCTGTCACAGTTTTTGTTAGGATGATTGTTATGCTGTCAGCTGATATAAAATTAACACAGTCAAATTTATACTCTATCATGGTCTGTAAAATTCAGCTTGCATAGAAATTAGGCTACATTAAAACTAAACCATTTTCACCCCAGGGACATCATCATTGAAGTGAAGCCATCTGGATCTACTTGTCCATCTACTTCCTCCCCTGTCACCTCTTCATCACCCAGCAACCTGGCTAACTTTGGTGTCTATAAGACAAGTGTTTCTAATGAAGAACCAGATTGGGCACTGATTATTGGTGAGTTATGAAGATACACAAAAATGTTTTAGAGTTTTTTTAACTAATTAAAGCAATTAAGTTTTGAGCATATCTTCGAGCATATCTTCTAGCTACCATTGTGCTATTGCTATGATCATCTGATCATCAGTCTTCTGAAAATTGAATCGGCATAATCCCCAAACTGCAGATTTTTATTGTGGTTTTTTTTTCAAATTTTGCAGGCCTCTTAGCCTTTTTTGGTGTGTGTGTGATCTTGCTGATTGTTGCTGTGGTGGTCTGGCGTCCACGTGATTCTGTCATTTATCCCTTGAAACGCTGGAAACCACGATATCGCAGTCTTGGGGCACCTCCACCTGTACCTTCATATATTCGCTACGATGTTGACAACTGGCCTGACAAAATCACGTATGGTTCATTTTAGTTTGCCTATTTAGCCACTACATTTATTTATCAGATTACAAGATGGTAGAATGTCTGTTTAGAAGCAGTATCTCTTCCATGAATCTTAACTATTTGTTTTACCACACAATCAAGAGATGAAATGGAACATGGTCAGGTTAAAGACAGACCTTGTTGCACAGCATTTAGAGACTTTGATGTGATTATGTGTGCTTTTCAGGGATCCTGATCTCCTTGGGCCACGTCCAGCAGTAGTAGGAGCTGAAGCCAGTGTCTTGGTTGCAATTGGTCAGTGACAACTTTAAAGCAGTCACTGAGCTAAGACTTGCCTTAATGGTTAGGTGCTAAATGAGAGATAAGAGTCTTAGGAAATTACAGATTTGACTAGTTCTATTAGATGTTATGCTGAAATAGTGTCACTGATATCTTACATAATCCCATGCCTCCTTCAGTATTTCCTGTTGATATTCTTGTGTAATTTTTTGCAGAATAATGACTAAATATTTATATGTTCTCCTCCCCATATACATATTTTATTCAAATTGTTGCTGTTTCATCTTGGTTTTTTTTTAAGGTACAAAAGAGGTGCAGGAACTAGAGAATTTCAATGTTCGAGTCCTTTATGACAAACTAGAAGATCAGAATCTGCACCTGGCAGCTCAACTGGCTCGTCAGAAAGACGACCTCGACCATTTCTACAAATCCATCTGTAATCAGAATGATGAGCTGTGCAAACTACTGAATAACCTTGATCCTGCAAAGCTGGAGAATCAGCAGTTGGGGATTGTCAGGGAAGGGTTGCTGGGTACAAGCTCTGGTGAGGGTGGCCCTACCATCGTGAATGCCAGCATCACTGCAGGTGATGGAGCCAATAGGCTGAAATATGCAGGTGGGTCTCATTTAACACTTGGTGTGGATGTAGCACAAGTTTTTATAAATGCCATGTATATTGCTCTCATTTTCTGTGATCATAACTAAATATAATTTTCAAATGTTTTGGACTGTCGCCACAGCCTTATCACCACCGTCACAGATTTACTATACCTTGAAGTTTGATGAGATATTGAGTGTAACAAATTCACCAAGTGCAGTGATTTATCTCTCTTATAACTCAATCCTGAAAATTTGTTCCCTCCTTCATTGCAATGGCTGTGCTTAGTTGGTAATATGCTGAGTGCTTTCTCCTTAATTTTGATTTTTATTTTTTTAATCATAGGATCTGGCATACGTGAGGCTGAACTCATGGCTTCTCTGAAGCTTCTTATTGATCGCCTCAATACTGGCAACATTCCACTCAGCAAAGAAACATGGGAGAAGTTACAACATGGTGCTCCTGATAATGGCATACACAGCACCACAAAAGTTTACCATGTCAGTGGAGGAGATCTGGTAGGTGTCAACTTCTACTCCTGTAGGTATGGTGTGTGGAGTGAGGGGGAAGGGAGGTGGTCAAATTATCACCCTTTAGATCAGGTTGAGTCTCTTTAATTTATTATGTTTGTGATACATTAATCATGCCTTTATTTGGGTAGTGAGGGATGTTTGCCTGAGTTGACCTTCCCCACTGATCTTTACCTGTTAGAAAATGGACTGCAGCATTGTTTATTTATATGCTATTTTTAATGTTAAAGAGTGGTAGCCAAGGGGAACTCTTGCGGCAGCAATATGGTGAGCAAATGCAGCTGGAGCAAGAGCTGGCAAAATCAGAGCAGGAAGCTTATGACAGTGCCATAAGAAGTCTTGCAGAGTCACGACGCAAGACGGTAGACTCAGTGATGGAGTCCCTCACTTTGAAACTACAAGGTGAGTTGGAAGAAACTTTTGATCCTACATTCACTACAAGGATAATCACTTCGCTAACATTTTCCCTAAACCTACATGAGATTGTGTTCAGCCAAATTCACAAGTTTGTTAGTAGTGCTTCTCGAGGAAGATGCTGAACAAAATCTGGAAACATAATGAATCACATCAAGTTCATAATGAATCACATGTTTATGCAGATTCACAAGCTTTAGAGGTGGATGTTAGGCTTGAGTGGCACTTCTGCACTGTTAATGTAATTAAAGGACTAATGGAGTGAAAATTTTCATGAAGTGGTTGGGTAAAACTCAGTGCAAGATATTATTTCCCCATATCTGGGTGAATGCCCTTGCTTCTACCATGAGATACGCCACCACTAGCACTAACATCACTTTGAACGGCAAGGTCAACAACACAGATGTTAGGATTGTACATGGATATGTTTAGCCAGTAAGAGAACTGGCATATAATAACGTCAGATTTGGTGAAATAGTATAGCGCATTGAGCTTTTATTTGATCATTAAAAATAGAGAATCTTTGAGAAGAGCAGGACTGGGGCTAGGGTTTATCATGAAATTCATCAGAATTGTAAACCGAAGTCTCTGAATTTAGTGAACTTATAGCTTTCATCTAAGTGGACACCACTGACCTGGTATAGCTGCTATTGATACATAATAGATCATGTACTGAGCTGTGATATGACAACATAATGACATTCCTGTATCAGAACCAACATCCCTTATTTGGACGTGACTGCCTCACAAATCTGTCTTGCCACTGCCACCAGTTTCACTGCCTATGATACTTATAATAGTCAGACTGTCAAATGCTGTCATTGCTGTTTAAACTAAGACTTTCCCAAACTCCACTATCCATCCACAAGATGCAGCTAGTTTACTTTTGAGGCTACTGCAATTGTCTGTATTAATACAATTCTACACTTCAGATGCCACCATCTTGATCCTTGTTACTGCCATTTTTAATCCACTTACCTGCAGGAGACCTAAAAGATTCTGAAGTCCAAGACATACTAAAGGAACATGAGAAAGAGCTTCAACAGGCCTTAAGTAAACACAACCAATCTCGACAACGACAACTTCAAGAACTGAGGTCACGATTGTCAGAGCAGCGGCGGAAGAGAGAAGCTCAACTGAAGGAGAAGCACAAAGCAGAGGTTTTTTTCAAGTTTATTCCTTAATCAGAAAGATAGAGTTGCCAAGCATTCAGACTTGCTAGATCATCCCACTTTGTGTGTGTGTGCATGTATGTGCGTAATCCCCTGTCATACTGTACCTATCACACAAACCATGAGCTTTAGGTCATCATGATACTGTGTGCTAATCGTCTTTCTGTTCTTTGTGGTGTTCCACTCAAAGGCTAAGCAAGCAGGCATACCACCACCACTGGACAATGCTGATACCACAGAAATTACCTTGCACACTGAGGAAGCTTTGCTGAATGCTGCACACAATGAAGAAATCGCCAAGCAAACACAAGCAGAGACCACTGTCATTCATCATCTAAGTGACCAGTATCGCAAACAGATGTCTGCCAACATGTCCAGTCATATTGTAAGTAGTAATTCAATTGTGTGTGCTTGATACTGGAAGTTTAGTCTTTTTCTGTGAGCCTTACTGTACATCCATGTCTATGTCTATATATATAATTATTCAGTCTGTTGTTTTTTTTTTGACCCCACAGACCATTGCTCTTTAGTTGTAAATCGCTGAGAATTTCTAGAAAGGTACAGGTTGTTTATTCTTTTATAGCTCATATGTTATTTGTTTTCCTGTCCCTTGTATGCTGTCCATCTTTTGTTCTTGCACTAAGAGCATACTCCTTAGGAATGTAAGTATGCACATTACAAATTTAGCATTTATTATTATTATTTATTGCAATGTCCTCCCTTTCAAGAATAATGTCTTCTTTAAGTTGGCACATTTTGGTCTTTAAAAAAATGAACGAAAAATCAATACCTCACAAAAACATTACTTTGAAATGATTTTTATATAATGAAAATTAGTAGAAATTAACTGTTTGTGCTTGAAGGGAATAGTGTTTCTTTATATTTTACACACATATAACTGCTTGCCCATAACTGCTGTTAAAATAATGTTTTTCTTTTTATTTGCGAACAGTTACAAGGGAAATAAAGCTAACAGCTAAATCACCTCTCTATAAGCTACCTTAACTTAAATTTAATAACAAGATACCTAGTTTTTGTTCAAATGTAATGCCTTTGTTGTGAATCAAGCAAAACATGACCGTGTGGGGTGATGTTCCACATTTTCTGACAGTTTAATTGGTGCAGCAGATTATCAGAATGACTATGTATCTTGTGATTACTCTTATTCTAGATAATTTTCATTCACTTTTAGGATGATTCAAGTTTACTTAAATGGCTTACTGTACATAAATATTCCTCTTTCAGTGTAGCGCCCTAGTTCAGAAAGATATAAAACTTTACAAATATGCGTGAAGCATCAGCACCAGCTTGGCACATTACTATCAGTGGCAGGCTAGTGTATCAATGTTGTGTTTATAGGATACAATACGAAGGCTGGTGTGTAAATTTTATATTAATAGGACAGAGCGTGATGCTTTCATGGCAGAAATAGCTTTATTTGTAGGGGAGGTAACCAGGCAAAAAAAAAAGGCGATTTTTTTTTTCTCACAGCTCACCAGTCCATTCCTTGCAGAGCCATTGGCACAGATCAAGTTGTAATGCCTATTTATAACACATTTATAAGTACAAGAATGTAAATGTATCTTTACATAGTAGACTGAGGTGAAGAGTGCAGGCAACCTTATGGAACTGTTCTCACAGTCATGGTGTGAATATTGCTATAGGAAACTCTGAGGGACCAAAATCTGATCCTCAAGGACAAGGCAAACAACCTTTTGATGCAGCAACGCACGTTAGAGGAGAACCTGGCAGCAAAGATGGAAACACGAAAACAGCAACAGCTGCAGCATCTTCTGGATGCTTGCATGCAGCGCCGCCAGGCACAGCTTAGGCAGCAGCTGCAGAAACAAGAACAGGAGAAGGCCAAAGTAAGACTGTGTAGATCTATGAAGATCTGTGGAAACATGTTTTATTCCATTTGATACACAATGTACTGATATTTATAGATAGTGAAGCATTCTAGTAACCCCACCAAATGCAGTCATGCTACAGACTTTTGAAGCATTTTCCAATGCTGAGCTTGTGCAAGATATGACTTTTTTTTCAGTCAAAACTATTATGCTTTGTCAAACAAAAGACAAAAGACACACATGTAGCACATATTAAATAGTTACCGAGCACATTTTCATGGGTGATTTATCATTTACATGTACATATTTCTTGCACTGAATCATTTTGTATGGTACAAAGATTTTCAAAATGCTGTCCCATTTTTCCATTATAAACAGGAAAATCAATGTCTTGATTTTTTTTCTTTTCCGTTTTCTTTTCTCCAGTTGTCCTCTAAGCTGATTGAAGAAAGCAGGAATGATGAGCGTGACTCACTTCTCAATCAGCTTGACAAACAGCATCAACAGCAGCGATTAGCACTTACAGCTGAGCTTGATGCCGAAGATGCTGAGCACAAAAGACAGCTTACGCAGGCAATGGATGAGGACCACACAGGCACTCTCAGAAATATCCACCATGATTTGAATACACAGGTTGACTGTTATTATCTTGTGGCCTTATTTTTTTAAAATAATGTATTAAAAAAAGTATATCAGGGTCAGTTATTCATTAGGTCTGATATCTGTAGCGTTGCCAGGTTCATGAAGCACAGCCAAAAAATATATGGATATTTTACATTTTCTCCGAAGAAATGATAACAGTTGTCGTTTCTGTAATGTGTGCAGCTTGAGCAAGCCACTCAGGAGAAGGATCGTTTGGCCGTTCAGCGGTTGATGGACCAATATCGACGTGATCTTGAGGCACTGGCCTATGACACAGACAGTGAGAGGATCAGGCAGTTGTCAGAGCTTCAGGTATAGTTATCTATAATTGTTATAACCATTCCTGTAAGATCTGTATCCCTAGGAATGTCTTACACACAAGTTCACAAGCACACATATGCTTGCACAATGTCTGATATCCTTGACCTTGTGTTACATTATCTATTTATTTTTATGATGCCACCATAAGGTGGGCTCAAAGTGCGTTAACACCCACACATACTTTAAGCAGACATCAACTGTGCCTCACAAGCATTCCAGTGATATGCATGCACGCACACACTTGAGCATACTTACAAAAGAACACACAGCACACATAGGATAGAGAACACTGGTGTACTTAGAAAGCCACCAATGGTCAGCCCTGATTATTATTTTCATTGTGTTGAAGGCGAAACTAGCAGCCAGAAGGCAGCAGCAGGTCTTGGAAGCATTCCAGCAGATGGAGGACAGCACAGCTCGTCGCTTGGTTGCTGAGCAGGTGCGCAGGATGTCACAAGGCAGGAATGGCACAGACGGAGCAGCTGTGGACTTGCATCACAAGCCTACTGTTGTCTATACCCAATCTGCTGAAGAGCAAGCCATGCTCCATGAACATGTATGCCAATCTACTTTTGTCTGTATGTTTGTGTGTAACAGCTTTGTTAATATCTTTGTAGCACTACAATAGTGTACTAAGTTATGTCTTTGTTTTTGTAGAGGGTAGGGTTAGCAGCTCCCAGGACTGTCCCTTTCTCACGCTGGCTGTATATGTAAAACCCAGCCTTAAACTGTCTACCCGTGGCTACTGTCTACTGAGCCTGTTGTTACACCAGAAGTTACAAAGTTGCCTGAGCCACTTGGGAAGGTCAGGACCAGACAGTGCGGAGTACCACTGCTGTCATGGGAGGCAGGGAAAGGCTGTAACCAGACCGTGGGGAAAAAGGGAGGGGGTATGGTTTCTGGAACGTTCGATGGAGATAGGATAAGTAGTGTAGCTTTACAGTTGAGAAAGGTATTTGTGATTTGAAAGTAGAGTGGAGAGACAGCAGGCCAGCCGCAGAGTGAAACTGAATAAAATCTACGGTTGTGTGTCAATTTCGATCTTTGTTATGTTCTTGTACGACTAGCCCACCCCTATGTAGCCATCAGGGACTGACGTGTTGGTTACATCTTAAAGGCAGTGAAGTAATTTTATGGAAACCTGGCCATTTTATGAAAGTAAACATGGTTACAAAATGGTATCCCTGGTTGGGCGAAAGTAAGCATGGGCTATATGTATTTTATAACTGATCCTGCTTGCATATTATTTTAACAAATTTATACAAGCAATTAATAGAAAATCAAAAAACTAGTATTCCTTCATGTTGCTGGGGTAAAGTTCAAAGACACATAAAACAGCTAACACTTCTCTCATTCTGTTTTTCCTGTCAGGAACGAATGAGAGAAGAGATGAAAAGGAGACACAAGCAAGAGCGTGATAAACTGGCAGCAGATCTTGAGCAGAAAGCGCAGCAGGAGGAGAAGGCCCTCAAGCAAAAGATTGAAGCAGAGATTGAGCGGATGCTGAGAGAAAAAAAGAACAGGCATGCAGCAGAGGAGGCTGCTCATACAGATCTCAGCCCAGACCAGCTGGCCAATGTGAATAATAGAGCTTTGAGTATTTTTATAACTTAAATGCAGACATAAAGCAGATGTTTCTGTTTTTGCATAAATCTAAACCATAGCATTTCCAAGGTATAAAAATTTGTGCATGACTTCTGTAGGTTCAGTTGTAGTTTATAATTTGGGTTTGTTTGTTTTTTTCACCATACAAGCTTCATAGTTCTACATGAACCAAAAGATTTTGTTAAAACAGATTACAGAGAAGTGATGTGCAGTTTTAGAAGACGATTGTGTAAATGTATGTTTTTAATTTTATACCAATACAGCTGATGGCCAGACATAAAGAGGAGCTGGATGACCTGCGTGAAAGTCTGGAGTCTGACAGATCTCGACAGATGCTCTTGCTGCGTGACTCCCTGGCGGAGAGCAGACGGCGCCGAATGGAGGACTTGAGAAGGAGCCAGGATGCAGAACTAACAAATGAAATGCTGGAGCAGAAGAAAGAATTAGATGAAATTCGACTTCAGCAGGTGAATACTGTGTTTTATTTCAATGACTTCCCTGTCTTTGTCCTGATTTTTGTCAAGGACATGTAGTCCGTGTCAAGGAAATGTATAGTATATGAGAATGTAACAGTCTGGAGTGTCAGTGTCTCATCCTCCCTGAGCTACATAGTTCTTTATCCTCATCCATTGCTTTGTTAGTTAATGCAGGTGTGTTTATGCTCTTGTAACAGGCCAAGCAAGTAGAGAAGAAGGCTATTGAGGAAGGCATTAGAGAAAATGGCTCTGAGGATAGCGAAAAAGTGGTACAGGCTGTGTTGGCTGCTCGGCATGCCAAGGTGACAAACCAGTTAATCTTCTTCTTTTTATTTTGCATTTAAGTATTCAATGTGACATTTTTTTTTTTTTAATGATAACTGGTAATTTAGCTTAATTATGTATAGTAATGGTGGAAGGCGGATTAATAGAAGTAACAAGACTGCTGATGCACTCGGGCACAGCCAGCCATAAATTAAATGCATACTTTAAGAGAAAAATAACTGAAACATTTTAGAAAAAAAAAGGCAATAACTAAAAGCTACGCTTTCATAATCCCAGTATGCTAAGTAGCTAATTGTTGTTACTGCTGAAGTGAAAATCCTCATGCAGGACCTGGGTTCAGATCTTATCTGACAGTGCTTTCGATGTATGTCAACTATTCACAAGGCTGGTCATTAAGGGCTTTCTCTGGATAATACAATTTTGTCTGCCTTCATCATCCTTTTTCCCCCAGTGTGAAATCACCACAAGATAGAAACATTTTCCAATCAAGTTAATGAGTCAACCAACCGACAGATTAAGCAAGCAACCAACTCACCCTCCCAATGAAGCAAGCATACAAATTTTCAAGAGAGATTTTTATTTTTGTCTTAGTAAGATTATGATGTAACATTCCACTCAGTTATCAAAGTATGGCTGATGCTTCTTTTTCAGGAACTGCATGACCTTGAGGCAGCTTACCAGGCCAAGCGCCAAGCGATGATTGACAAAGCACTTAACAAAGTTCATGATGACTATGAGAAGAAGCAAGAACTTCTCCTTCGTCAACATCAAGAGGATCTGAAAGCTCTGACAGTTAGTTCAGCTTTAGCTTCATCCCAGTCATGTGCTTGCTTTTCTGAGAGAATTATTCTTATAAAATTTGTGTAAACACACCAAAGACTTGCTGGTAGATAACATACATACTAATAGGCACCAGAACAATTTGTTTTGAGAGCTAACTTGGTTGCAAAATTAAATTCCCTTTGGACATTAATATTCTCTAATTTAACCTACTGTATCACATCTTCTGCAATGTGACATCTCTGACCTTCACTTTCTCATCACAGCAACAAGCTCTAAGCCCAGAAGAACTTGCAGAGCATCGGGCCACACTTTTGAATCGCCACCAGGTGGAGCTAGCTGAACTCAAGCATAGACTTTCTGAAGATGAACGTGAGGCTCAGCAAGCTGCTGCATCTGACTGGGAGGTCAGCTTTGCTCGTGATAAGCTGGCTCTCAAGGAACGTCACTACAAGGTAATGGACCTGTAGCAAGCTGATGCTTACAGATCTTTTAAATGCGGCCTGCATTAAGACGTTTAGCTTAATAATTTGGGTTTAGTAAGCTGAAATAATAATCCTTAGTTGTTTTTTTTTTAAATGTTTGATTTTCTGCTGAGAATTTGTTTTTGTTTTTTTAATTGACTGATGTACATTTTTCAAATGATGGAGAGTCTTTGCAAGTTCACCATTTTGTGTGGCTATTTGTCAGGTTTGTTTCTTCATCAACTGATGACATAGAAAACAATTCCTAGTGTAGTCTATTGCACAGAGTTCCTAGAGCTGGAAATATGTCTTCACATGTTTAATCTGACAATCAGCTTCCAGTAGCCAGAATTCTTAGCTGTACATAACAGCCAGTCAGGATTGGTTCTGACTGTGTCAAAGAAGACCAAAAAGCCCAATTTCTGGGAAGCAGAGATGGAGATAAACATGTTACAGCTTTGTGTCTAGTCACTTTTTGGTATGCTATTTTTTTTTTTTGTACTTGGCATGCAGGAGTTTGCTGAATGCCTTCGAGAGTACTCACCTGGGCATGAGGCTGTCAATAAGGCAAATGCAGCAGCTGATAAACTTGGAAAGGTCAAAGCAGAACTAGATCAGCAAAGACTTGATAAAGAGAAGAAGCTGAAGAAAGAACAGGAAGGTGAGCGAATGAGGATAATGATAAGAGTGTGACTGCTAAACAATATCATGTAAATTTATTCACATTCAGAGCTGAGTTCCAAAGATTCTTTGCACCCTCAGAGAATTGGTGCAAGTGCTTTTGTGAATTTACTTCTTCCAGATTTACCTGGAGTCCAGCAGAGAGAAATAAAATGTTACTTAAACAGTTTTCCATCAACCATGCTTTCTGTTGTTGACAACATGACGTAAAAGTGAACATGACTATTGTTTGCAGACTTAAAAAACTATCTTAAATAATCTTGGAAAAATGATTTCTTTGCCTTTCTGTTCTTACAGAATTTGAAAAACTGGAAAAGAAGAAGCTAGAAGATGAAATGTCTACATATGCACAAAATTTGGAGGAGGAGACAAAGAAAGAGAAGGATAAACATGAACGTAATATCCAGGCCTTAAATAAACGAAAGGAAGAGCTCATCAAGGAAAACAAAAACAAGTTGAAGGTAAGGTATTGAAATATTGTCATACCTTCCCTGTCTCCTGAACTTCTTCCATAGAATCTTTTATTAGAAGAAATAAATTATTTAATGTATCATGTAAAATATATTGTAAAATGGAAAGTGGAAAGTTAAAAAAAAACTGCCATCTTCCTACAGGCAGAGCTTGCACATTTGGAAGAGTCTGGGGCAATGAAAGAGGAACAGGAACTCCTCCTCAAGCAGCATGAGCACAATATGAACATGCTGATCAGCAAAATGGAAGCTGACCGTCTGCGCATGCAGAGCAACCTTCAAGGTCGCTTAAAACAGCGGCAACGAGAAAAAATGGAGGAAAAGGAAGTGGAACTCAAAGAGGAAATGATAGAGCAGCGGCGACAGATGGACAACCTTCAACGCAGGGAAATGGAGAGGCTTAAGATGGATGAGGTTGTCTCCTGACTCTTTTTTCACTATATATATGTGTGTGTGTACATTTGTCTTGAAGACATTTGTCTTAAAGAGATGTGAAAAATAGCTTTAGGCAGGGGATATGATTTGTTCAGGGTTGGAGTAGTAAAGTCGTTTGGGTGGGGCTGGGGTTTGGGTTAGGAGGGGATTTTAACCATACCAGTTTGGGAAGCTAAAAAATTTGCTGATGTGCACCTAAAAGAACACAGCTGCAAAATGAACGCACAGAGGGTTGGGCAGTAAGTCTCAGAGAGGTTGAGTTCTGCTGCAGTCTATTCAGCACTTTGACACTTTTTTCACAGACGTATTAATATTATTTTGTAGCTGGTTACCTTGCAAGAAGCCCTGGGAGTTGACCGAAGTTACCAAGATGAAGTTGGAGCGTCTTTTGGTGGTGCTGACATCCCTGCCTCTAAATCTGAAGATGTCTTTCAGACTGATTCTGGAAAAGATGAAGGGAGAATGCCTTCAAGCTTTGTCCAGGCGGCACCACTGAATGAGGCTGAGCTTCTGGCTTTGCTCTTGGCATCTCCTTTGTACCAGAAGCTGGAGAATGTGAAGAAAGCTGTGGCAGTGCGGGCAGCCCGCAACGCTTTTGATGGTTCTGCAGGTAGAGTGGGGATTTTTTTTTTTGAATACATTTTGAGAATGGGCTTCTGATTAAACTATATTTGTTAGGTGTTGATCAGTTTCTACACACCATCTGTTGAATTTTGAAGCTTGATAAATAGTTGAAAACAAGGTTTAAACTTTGTTGAAGTAGCATTTTGCAAACCTTAAAGCATTTGTCAGATACTAGAATATGGGACATCATGCTAATCCATCTCACTTCTTAGATATCTAATCACTCATCTGCCTGCTCATTTTCCTTTGCAAATGACTTTACCCCACTGTCTTTCGTCACTGGTCATTATCTCCCACCCCTGAGTCCTCTTTACATCTTCATTGCTTGACTTTTTATGACTTTGTCAGTACTGTTGTTCACTCTTCTGTTCCTTCATATGCTGTCCATGTCTTGTTTTTGTCTCAGCGCTGAAAGCATGCTTCATCTATAGAGTCATCACTTGCTATATAAATTGCCTATTATTATCATCATCATCATGAAAGAAAAAAATGTTAAAGAATGCAACTTTGCAAAATACAAAAATGAGTGTAGATTTTAGCTTCTATTTTTATATGCTCTTTTACAAAAGTTTATAAACAGGATATGACTATAAACTGTTCACCATGTTAATCAGCAGATGATCACATCGATGAGCAGGATGCTCAGTGGACATCTGACAAGGACCTTTCTCCCTTGGATGTCAACTCTTTGAATGCGCGATCCTTTGTCATTTACAAATTCGGCTGCTACATCGCCGGTGCAGTTGCAGCATGCTGTCAGCATGCACCAGTCACAATCTTGTTGGCTGATCGAATACCAGCCAATCAGCAACTTGCACGCAACCTCTACCGCAACTCCTTCTACTTCGATGCTAACAATCGCATCCTGTACATGCGGGCAGACAGACTGGACAATGTAGGAGAATTTGTGGTGGTGCTGGTACACTGCCTCGCCCACATCAAGGCTGGTGAGATAGCTGCAGTTAACCTTTGTGATAAACTTATCACTCCCTTTTGTTGCTGACAAAACTCTCTATAGAGTTCTTTCATCATAGCTGTGCGACGTGTCACATTCGTGTCTTTTTATATCTACTTAGCATTCAAGACAAAGCAAACACCTAGCCAATAAAATACATTGTGTCTGTGTATGTGTGTCTGTGTCTGCACCTGCTAGTACAAGTGTTTATATAAATGTGAAAACAATGGCTAGACTTTTTACTGATGGAAGACTCTGTGAAAAATATTCTGCTGATGAACTCCCAGCAGTATGGACATTTTTGCTAACAAATCAAAATTTTTTATGCAAAATTCTTTGTCACTTTACATGTAATACAGAATTAATCACTAACCTTTGTGCCAGCTCATGTCTACAGAGTGTTTGCATTATGCGAAATAAGGAACTGATAAAAATAGGCATAAATCAAGCAGATAGGTAGGAAAATGAAGAACTGTAATAGATAACTGCAAAAGTGAAGAGCTGTAACTCAAGACTATGAATTGTTTTGTTTTGCAGGTGACTTGCATGATGATACCAACTCCACCTTTGTGCGTGAATATCAGAGAGCATTGTCTGTTGTTTGTCATACTCTCTTCTTTGCACAACACCCACAAGAGTCTCATACAGTACAGAAGCTTGCTGCTACATTAGAAACAGATGCGAAATCAGCAGGAGTGGCGCTGCAGAAACTGTTTGTAGACAGCCCCACAGAAGATGCCCAAACCCGCATTGTGGAGGATCTTCTAGATTTGAAGATCCTGCCTGATGTGGATGCTTATGGTCATCAGTTCAGTGCTGAAAGGATCAAGGACAGGTGAGAGTTTACTATTTTGTGTTTACTTTAAAACACAAGGCCATGACAAGTTTATACTTGTTGCATCAAGCATATAAATTATTTTGTGATGTTACAAACTCATTGGAAATCTTTGACATTATCCTCAAACCTTGTTTGGCTTCCACAGTCAGTCCTTGCAAAACAGTCTTTGTCCCTTGTAAAATAGTTGTCAGGACTGTGGATTGTTGGTCAAGATCTCATTTCCAACACATAATTTTTCCTGAATTTGATATTATTTTCTGGACTAACTTGCCTTAATTAAGCTTTCTCTGCATGTACCTGGAAACCCTTTTCTCCTGCATTTACTTCTCTCGTGATTTATCCTCTATTTATTGGGGATGTTACATTTCAGGATGAACAAGAGCTGTAACTTCTCAATGACTAACAAACTGCAGAGCATGCTGGGAAACTTGGAAGACAAGGTTCGTCAAGCAGGCTCACAAGGCTCCAATAGTGCAGTGACAGAACAACTAGCTCAGCTCAGCCAGCGTTACTCCACAGCTGGTCAGTGCTTGCTAAAGTGAAGCCATTAAAAAAGAAACTCATAAATAAAAAATGTTAATTTATTTAATTTTATGTATAAATTGCCTATGCATTTCAAATCTATTACCTACATATATGGTGGGGAAATCTTTTGTCTTTTTCACTTATTCGGAAAGGAAAGAACAATTCAATAATTTAAAATGTAACATTTCCAGCTTTTACCTTACATTAACTTCTATCTTGCATTTTTATTTATACAGGTACAGTCACCCCTTCTCATCAAATGCTGCCAAGCTCCTTGATGGCAAATATGAGCGGCCATGCTTTGTGGCAAACATTCGTCAACAGATCAGAAGATCAAGATGCTCCTCCTACACTGACCAGAGCCAAAGATCCTTCTGACCACTCAGCACAGGTGCACATCAAAATTTGACAAAACTTTCTAAAGAGTTCTTTCATCATAGTTGTGTAATGTGTCACATTCGTGTCTTTTTATCAACTTAGCATTAAAGCCATTTTGCTAAGAACAGTGATATGGCCAGCTACTTACAGAGAAATGTAATTGAATAGTAAATGCACCATGCTGGTTACTGTGCGTAAAAGATCTTATACATGTATACATGTTCCTAAACCATAATGCATGTATGCATTTCTATGGATTTTTGCTAATACTAATTAATGTTTTTTCCTCATAGGATCAATTTGATGACTTGTGTCAGGACTTCAGCAGCATCTGCCAACAGCAGATTAAGGCCAGAGACTGTATCAGACAACTGGAGGAAGAGGTTGCCTCAGAGACACAACTTGCAGAAGTCAGCCGAGGCCGTGAACATGATGTGCATGCCAAGAGGCACCAAAAAGCACTGCAGCAACTGAATGAAGCCAGGACTTTGCTGAACAAACTCACTTTTGAACGTTCCCAGGTTGAGCAGCGGCTCAATGCCAGTGCTGCAGAAACAGTTTTGGAACCATAAGCAGATGCAAAAAAGACTGACAGTGCAAGTGCCTCTTTGATGGACAATACCACCTCCGACAAGAAGACCACAAGCCAAAACAACCCTTAGAACTTAAAACCTGTGACATGCATTACAATTTCCTGTTACATGTCTTTCGAGTTTCTGCTACCAGTTTTTATATGGGTTGTCTTTGAACAGGCAATTTTTGTACTGTCTGCCTCAAAGTACTTTGGATCTGCTGTCGTTTGTAAACTTTCAGCTTTTAGTAACACTGCTTCTGGATTTTCTTTTTTAAGTAACCAGCTGGATACTTAACTTCCATCTTGAAATTTGCTGAGACTCTTGCCATATACAGGCGTTTTTTTTTTAACTCTCCATATAATGACATGTTTAGACAACTGTTGAAAAAACCTACAGTTTTAATCAAACTTTTCTCAATCAAAGGTGATATTTTCTGATAAATTTGTATTTTACTGACATTCATAAATTATTTATATGCATGCACTGTTATGTTGTGGCACAGTAAGGACTCACACTTATCTATATAAATACTGTAATTTTCACACAAAGTTTGACATTTCTTACTTTCTTTCAGTGTACCATTGCACAGTTATCTCCACATTTTGTGAATGAAAATCCATATCTACATTTTGTTATTGAGATTCGCTTATGTCTTTCTAGCTACATAGTGTTCTACTGCTGCTATTGCAGAGGTGGATTTCTTTTCATCTTGTTCTACTTTAGAATTTTATGAACTTCTAAAGGCAAGTGTGCAGCAGCAAGAAAATGGAGTTGGAAATAATTTTTTATATTTTTTTTCTAATGGATGTGCTTAATTTTTGTCTGTTACCCTTTAATTTGACAATTTGCACATAAGCAAAGCATAATTTCCATCGCAAACAATCAACATTCAGGTTAATTCTTTGTACACTTTCTTGAACAAGAAGTCTGTGCAATAGTGTCTGTGATACGTTGATGTTGGGTCACATTCTGGACTTTTTACACACTATACAATAAATTGTAAATTAATTTGAATAATCATTGCACAGTTCTTTTAATGTAACATTTAAAACGGCAAAAATATGATTGAAAAAGGGGTCGTGTCTTTACAGACTTTGTAATCCGTCCATGTTTTAAACATAATATTAAATGAGGGCGATGGAATTATTTTGTATTTACTTGGATATTATAATAAAGAAAATTCCTTTTTTAGTATTAGTCCTTATTATTGCATCTCATTTGGTGCATACCATACACTTGAACAGAAGTTTCTGCAGGACTTCACATATGACAGGAACATAAGAAAGATTACAGTTGAAGGATGTTTGTTGAGTACAAAATGACTAGCATAGACTGCTAACTCAGGCATGTGTTTAAGATGATCACTACTTGAGTAGACTCTGCATCCTTACAAAGTCGAACATAAAAAATGGCAAACTGTTTATCAGATAAGATTTTGTTGGGCAGTTTAGGAACAGAAAGATAATGCGTATTTATAGGTCCCCTAGATCACATCTATAATTTTAAATTGTTAATGTAATTGTTCACAAGCTTATAAATAATGTAAGTTATTTAAAACAAAATTCATTCACATTCGAAAGGGATCTACAAAAATGTTATTGGAAGGCTAAACTGCAGGACACACGATGCAATGCGGTATACTCAAAGAAAAACAAGCAAATAAATATGATAGAGATTGTCGCGAGTGAAAATGCTGGATAAATCTCACAACAGCATGAAACGATGGCCATAAATAATGCGTGACTTCAGGAATCAAAACATGTCACTGAACTTCGAGAGGAAGTACGTGTTCGTAACAGTGTCGTAAGACATATTTATTTATTCAACGAGTTCATTCTTTTCGAATAAGGAGGGTATTTTACACTGAACCAGCAAGTAAGGCTATATCATAATAAAGCAGCCAGCTCTGTAAACAGACACCACATGCAGCGAAAAAAACAGCGTGACCTAGACGAGAACCTATAACAACCCATCCTCACTGTATTGGTAACAGGCGCTAACCACCAGACAGCCAATTCGAATAAGGACCACAAAGATAGCTTCTATAAAAGAAAATGAACGTATGGCTCGAGTCTTCTTGCCCTAAGGCCGGTTCTATGATTCTAGAAATCTGCGAGTTTCCCAGGCACAGCAGCGATGTTCAAGAGAGACCACTCTCATTCCGAAGTTCAAGAGAGACCACTCTCATTGCGATGTTCAAGAGAGACCACTCTCATGGCACTAAAAACTTGGCGCCAGCTGATCTCGTGTTGACGTCTGAATTCGAGCTTGGTATTCACTTTCTCAGTATATAAAAATGTGTGACAGCTGCCTTTTTATTATTATAAAAGCAAGATCATATTAAACGTTGATAGGCGATTAAATGCGATGTTTGATCTCGAAAGCGACAGAAATGAAGGAAGCGACGATGACGGGCAGGACTGGTCGCTACCTTCTGCTTCAGACACAAAACATGACAGTCGTTTCACTGGGGATCCCAGCAACTCTGCGGCGTTTGACTGCGAAAACAGAAGTGCAGGTGTTGTACAAACGTTGAATTAAATATATATAACTCGACGATGAGAATACAATGCGTATGTACTTAAGAATTACTTTGAAGTGACAGTTATAAACTACAACAAATAATAATCTGTTGACATTTTCTCAGGGTCGGAATGCCCATTGTCAAGATTTGGTCATCGGCGGACAATCATCCATTTTGACAGTGACTGTTTTTACGCTCAGGTGGAGATGATTCGCAACCCAAAACTCAGAAATGTGCCTCTTGGTATGTAGATTAATTCTGTCTTCGTAAATCATTTGGGGGACTCCGACAGATGCCATTAAATCTTGGTGTTACTAAAAAGTTTGTTTCACTTTTTATTTGAGCTTATAAAAGTTCTAATGAAGTTTCACTGAGGCAAACTTTTCCAGTTGCTATGCTAATGCTTTTGAAATGTGTCATACAGGTATCAAGCAGAAGTATTGTTTAGTGACATGTAACTACCCTGCTCGTGAGAAAGGAGTCACAAAAGGTATAAGCATAACAGAAGCCATCAAAATATGCCCAGAGATTGTGGTCGTAAATGGAGAGGATCTGACTCACTACAGGGAAATGTCCTACAAGATTTCAGGTTTGATGTGTAATTCTTTTGAAGTTGCTTCTCATTATTATCATTTTTTTTTTTAGCAGATACATTTTGAATTTTATGATCATTATAGTTTGGAGTGGTGAATGAAAGGTGTGTGTTATTAAGTAATAAGATACAAGAGTAAATTGTTTTCATTTCTTTATCTTTAGAGTTTTTGCTGAAGTACACCCCAGATGTTGAAAGGCTCGGCTTTGATGAGAATTTTCTTGACGTCACAGAAATGGTGAATCATCGAATAAATGGTGGCTTAGCAAAGCCAGATGTGGAAGGTCATTTGTATTTACCAGAAGGTGCGTAAATGCATATAAATAGGACAGTTCAAAAATAAGAACTTCGTGTGTGTGTATATGTGTTTTTCAATTTTCAAAAAAGAATAAAGAAATATCCTTCTCGTTGATTATAGAATATTCATGACTGTGTTACTCAAAACAGATTCAGCAAATGCATCATCATTTGAATGCCAGTGTGGATGTCACCATCGACTAGCAGTTGGCTCACAAATAGCAGCCGACATCCGCTCTGCACTGTACCATGAACTGGGTGTAACAGGTTGTGCAGGAGTGGCCCACAACAAGGTGCTGGCTAAGCTGGTCGGTAGTCAACACAAACCTAACCAGCAGACCACACTGTTTCCAGGTCATGCTATGCACTATATTAGCCATCTTGACAGCCCACACAGGATCCCAGGCAAGTAGTGATGGTGAAAGAGACAGATGTTATGTGACTAATTTCTTTTATCAATGTGACATGCATACACACAAATATTGCAACATTGAAACATGGAATAAGCATTGTTATTATGATTATGTCATTGAAGAATCAGCCTTAGTTTACTGCAGTTTACTTATTATCTCACTATCCCTCCCATGCAAATATTAAGGGAGAGATAAGGGTGGCAACATAAAGAGGTTATATGTTCCACTAGGGAAGGCAACTTTAGGGGAAATCCTTTCTGCTATAAAGACTGGGAGAAGGAAGGTGGTTTGGTGAGATAACGAGTTAAGACTGTAGTTCTCTACAAAATGGTTAATGCTAAGAAAACATATGTTGCATCAGGGACCATTTATTTATATTATCCACCTTTGCTTTATTACTTAGTCAATATATACCCCTAAATGGATCTTCTGTATTTGCTTTTTCATCTCAGGGATAGGATGGGCTACCTGGGGACGACTGAAGACATTAGGCATTGTATCAGTTACAGACCTGCAAAAATTTTCCCTTGAACTTCTTGAGAAAGAAATTGGCATTTCCCCAGCAGCCATGGTACACAATTTGAGTTTTGGTGTGGATGATTCACCAGTTGTGAAATTCAGCAAGCCACAGGTAATTGGTTCATGCTGATTTATGATGAGTACCATTTTTTGCTACAGTATTTTTAGCATTCACATTGTTCTTCTTGTATTCACAAGAGACACGTGTTTGTATGTGTTTGTGTCTGCACATGCTTAAGTATCCAAACACAGACACATGCACACACACACCCCCCCTACACCTTCGGACATGAATCAAATTTAACGCTATACACATTCTGTTGTGCAAGATGGTGGTCACAAAGTCATGACAGATTATTTTTTAAAAATTAAATATTACATGAAATGACCTTTCTTAACATTTCATGGCTAAAGCTTTCTCTCCGGACAGACTTTAAGTGAAGAAGAGTCATTCCAACAGTGTAGCAGTGAGGCAGATGCTCAGACTGGCATTTCAAAACTAATAGACAGCCTGCTACCAAGGTGTTTTATGCAGTTTAATATCTGGTTTCTTATTCAGTTATAAAGCACCAGAACATCTTGAATTTAGATTATGGAAAAGAAAAGAAAAAAAATTAATAAGTGCAGAAAATATTTCAAACAATGGATATTTGAAATATAAATGGAATAATTTGTTTCTTGGAAAGTTTTCTAGTTTTGATCTGTTCTTGTCGCAAGCATTCTAAAAATGATAAAGTATTCTTAATTATAAATGTTGATGGGTTTTTTTTTTTTTTTTTTTTTTTTTTTTTTTTTGAGTTCTCACCAATACATGGGCATAAAGTCTAGAGGTTTAGACATTTCCTCAGATTGAGGAAAAATATTGCTACTGTGTATTTTTTCTAAATCAGGTTGATTGAAGATGGACGTACACCTCATACCCTACGACTAAGTGTGCGTAAAGATAGTGAGCACAGATGGAACAGACGTGAAAGCAGACAGTGTTCCTTGCCATCTAGTGTCTTCACTAAGCTGCGAGCTGGTAAGTCATGCTGTTTCATCACCAGTATTACCATGTTTTGTATTCTCTAAAGTTAAAATATGTTGGAAATCTTTTTATTCCGTTTAATTTGATGTTTCACATTTAACATTGTTAGTTTTTTCTTTATTGAAAAAAATGCGTACCAGAAGAATCAGTGTTAGTGCCCAAAGGATTGAAAGAGAAGAGAATCCAAGTATTCAGAAAGCTTAAATGAAATGTATGCTTATGTGTCTTCATAAACCTTAACATTTTCACTGGATTCCTCCATCCTAATTGATTCATATTTGTGATGGATTCTTGCAGGATGCACGGAAACTGCACGAGAGCGTCTAGTTACCATAGCAATGGACTTGTTCAAAAGGGTGGTGGATGTCACGTGTCCTTTCCATCTCCGAGTTATAAATGTGGCCTTCACAAACATGGTTGAGATATCCAGTAACAGCATCAGTGCTTTCTTATCATCATCCTTGCATCACCCACTCCATAGCTCTTCTTGTCAGCCTGCACAGAACTCAGCCTGTCAGTTGACTCCTGCTGTTGCTTCAGGGGAAGAATGTCATCGCCTAGCAACTTCCACATCACATTTATTATCACATGATAGAGCAGAAGAGACAAAGAGAGATGATCACCTACAGCACACCACACAATCTTTGGACTGTGAGACTGAGACAATGGATAAAAGGTTTGATGCTAGCATTGAACCATCATCTTCGCCAGTACCAGATTCTACTGTAAAGGCTTCACAATCGCACACAACACATGCTTCCAAGAGCAAGAGGAAGAGTGCTATGCCCTTGGATTTCTTTGGCGTTAAGCAGAAAAAATCTGGGAGAGAAGAAGGCTTTGCAAATACGTGGTGCTTAGAAAAGGCTCAAATTTCGGATCTTCATATGTCTGCTCTGCCACTGGAGGTAGACCCAGAGGTTTTTGCTCAGCTCCCGCTAGAGATCCAGAGAGAAATTGTAGGTGAAAGTAGACCTGCATTTTCACATACAATTAAAAAACAAGCTGAATGTAAAAGCCCCAAGAATGTAGCAAAGTCTTCACAGGTCAAAACTTCTTCAACCAATCCCTTATCAATAAAGTCTTTCTTCTGTCCTTCCAAGATAATACTGGAGGAGAAAAGGAAAAAGGAAAGCACTTACTCTGCATCTCTGGAAAACTCATTAGAGGCCATTGAGGGTGAACAGGTGAACTTTTGTGAGAAAGCACCAAAAGTAAATGACATGAGCACAACAACACAAGATGAGACACTGCCCTCAGAGTCACCGTCATGGATTTCATGCCAGAGAAGATTCAATTCTGAAGCGGGTGAAGCGCCTGACATGTCTGCAAAGAAATCCTTGGTGCTTGCTAATACTAATTCTAATGCTAGAGATCTTGAAGTACCAAAGTCTACTTGTTATGAAAAAGATGAAAGAAGAAACAGTCTGTCGAGCAAATTTTCCAGTGAAATAATGCCAGTCCCAGCAGGCATTGCACCAGATCTCTTTGCATCTCTTCCCCCTTTCCTCCAACGGGAAGTTGCAGCAGATGTTGCTTTACAAAGACATAATATGGCTACTTCATTAGTAGAATCAAACAATTTTCAAGGACTGGGGAAGAAGGCCAAGGGAAAAGGCTGCCCTAACCAGTCACATTCCATGCTGAATTATCTCAAAAGAAAATAGCTTTTTGTGACTATTATCTGAATTTTTTTTCATCAGTGGTTATTATTTACGTTTTATCCTTTCATAGCCTTTCCTAATATCTTTCCTCCATTAACCTGTGTGTGTGTGTGAGAGAGCGAGAGGGAGGATCCATTTTTGTGGTATTGATCTACGTCCATGGTTGGATTGATATTGTTGCTTTCTTTTATGTGTGATAGGACCGTTTTTTAAATAAGGGTCAGTGATAAAAAAGTAAGTGGAAGAAAAGATTTTTTTTTAATCTCATAATGCAGAAACCACAAGGGTCGTGAATTATAAGCGGTTCATCGTGTCTAAGGGAGCCCAGCCTTCATTTTTCGCTGGCTTTTTATTGATAACGTCCCTTGCTGATCAACGTCCGCACCCACAAATCTCAGCAGAAGGCAACGAAGTCTCTAAAACAAATGAGAAAGAATATGAACAAAAATTAAACGCGTGTTATTTTTGCTGTTGCTAATGTCAGTTTATTAAAAATAGGACAACGAATTATTTCCTCCACTGCGTTTAATTAAGCCAGTCCTCGCCCCCGTCTTTGTCTGCTCGTCATGGTATCGTCCTGTCCATAATTGGGTTCTCCTCTCGACCCTGTCTGTCTTAGCATCACGGGTGTGTACAGCACCTTTTAACATATCAGAGGCGTAGGAGGAGCAAAACAAAATTCCGAGGAGGCAAGAATGTGAACTGTCATCATGGATCCCCCCTGGGCTCTTCCCCACCAAAGCCGAGCATCTTCCACTGAATATATTCTCTTACGTCAGTAGATCTTTTTTCACTCAAGGTTCCGTCCTTCCTGTATCGGTATCCTAGTAGTGTCCTAAAATGGACTCTTCTCCCCAACCCAGTCGATCGACGGTATCTCCCATCCCTCCTCCTGACCTGCATCTGTGTATCTTGAACCCCCCGTGTCTTTAATGAGATCGCCTTTTTAAAAAAAATCCCAAAAGTGGGCGTGTACTTGAACTTCTGTCGTAACCTTCAGCACAGCAGACGAGAGGTGCAGAGGTCATTTTCAGGGCCACAAAGGTCACTGTTTACCTCGTATGTGTATATATTTACACGCATTCGAGCGAGGACTAGGATCTGGAGGAAGTTATTGTATTTTTTTTCCATCTCCTTGTAGATCTCTCAATTTTACCCCAGACATCCTTAGCGAGGATCTCATACAATTCATTTTCTGGTTTTTAAAAAGCTGAAGTGAACAATTTAAAGCATCTTCCCGATGTCCCAGTCCTTAAAAATGTGAAATATATTAGAAACATTATTTTTGAAAAATATATGTGATATATATCATATCTTTCAAAGGACGGACAAGTCTTATTTGTTTTAATTTTTGCAGTTGAAGATCGAGTTTACGTGTTCATGCGAAAGGATGTAAACAAATAATTATATTAATTATTTCCAGGTCAATAAATATAATAACCAAAACCTGCTGTGAACAGTTTGCGAACATGTGAGAGGAAGAACTTTGCGTACCGATTCCAGACGAAAACAACAAGCGACGACCCAAAAATCAAAATCGCTTGAACCTATACTGATCTTTATTTAGTTCAGCGCTGGAAACATATCGGTCATTGTTTTTTTTTTTTTTTTTTTTTTTTTTTTTTAAGTGCGGAATGGATTTTTAAGTGCACAGTGTATGCTTGCGGTACACGTACAAGTACACTGCTAGTGCAAGACGAGTACTTTCTTTCGCACTTGGGTGTGAGCGACCGTGTTCTCCCGCGGGCGTCGGGGCACGAAAGTACAAGTTTAGTGCAGGAAAGTCAATGACCTTTCTGCGCTGGACAGCATTTTCTCGGTCACGTAAGTGGGGTGGGTGAGTGGGTTGGTGGATCCCTGTCTCCCTTAACCTGGAAATGAGCTCTTCCACAGCAGCCCGTCATTCAGCGTCCCCACAGGGACATGCACCGCACGCAATTCCTGGCGATCGGCGGTAGATCTTATTTTGGACCGCAGTCAAGTTCTGTTTGTTGTGGTGACTGTTTAGTAACATTTTCTTTCGGTTTCTGATTAAAATACAGGCACGACTGTTAGTGTTTAGCATTTTTAAAATGTTTTCTTCGGCACTTGACGTTTTTCTGGGTTTTGAACAGATTCTCATCACCATACCACAAATTTCATTGCCGTCTCACACAAAACATGCAAGTTTCTTTTGCTCTGAGCTTATGTACTTTCCAGTACTGAAACACCTTTCCACCATTGAATTAAGTTGACACCACCAACTATAGTTGATACAGCACCATTTCAAATTTAATTATTCTCAGTAGAATGCTTAAAAATGCTGACGTGTGGCCAAGGCTAGATTTGAACCAACAACCCACCATCCTGTGTCTTGGTGACGAATGTGCTACTGTTGTTCGAGCCACCTATCTTCCTGGTGTAACCGCGTGTCAACGTCAGCGAACTTCTCACAGTGTCCGCCTCCATACCCCCTCTCCGACTCTCTTGCAAGCAATAAAAATAAATTCCGCGTAGCTGGCACTTGATACGTGAAAATGTGTGTTCACACTCAAGAGCCTGTTTTTTTTTTTCTTTCTGCGACAGTGGCTTAATCTTTCTCGACACTCGTCTAGGGGAAACTTAATTGAGGTTCATTTCTGCTATGCAGATTGGATTGTCTTTGCGGCACAAGCTTCCAGACCATGCTCTTTTGTCCTGTCCACACTAGATGTGAACACAACTGAAGCCTCCTGGGGCTGTAGTTCTGAAGTAAGGGCAATGTAACTTAAAAAAAAAAAAAAAATACTTTTTTGCTTGAGTTCCCAATTTTGTCTTAGGAAAAACTACTTACTCTTGCTTCGTAACTACAGTGCCTGGAGCCACTCGAGGTGATACCCTATATGGCTCAAAACAAGGGTGGTAGGTATTATTTCATGCCATGCCAGCAATAAAGCCTGCATCACAGCAAGAGACTGTTCGATTTATTGACGCTGTGGAAACAAACTTCCTGATGATGATATAATGATAAAACCACTGAATAAACTATATGTATACCAGCGCTACCCCCCCCCCCCCCAAAAAAAAAAAGAAAATGGATAAGCGTTGAAGAAAAAGGGAAAGCAATTTGCTAAAAGATGTGGTTTTTATAAACAAAATAGTTGTCAGCAGAGTGGACCTGAACAAAAGCAATGACCTAGTTGTAAAAACTGCTGGTGGATCTCTGGATAAATAATTAAAAATGTGTACAACAGTAAAATTTCCTGGACACCAAGAACAAACTGGGTGGTCATCTTGTGAAAGATGGGAATGTGTGGCATGGATGTGGCCTACCAAAAATCTGCAAAGGACAACTTCCTGCCGCCAAATAGGACAAGTCAACAAGTGGTCATAAATATAGGAATAGTGAGGACATGTAGCTTTTTCTGGCCCAGAGCGTCTCAGTAGCACTGCCTTAGAGGTTGCACATAGTGAAGCCCAAAATATAAATCCAGCCCAGTTTATCAGTCTCAGGGAACTTTAAAATAATAGGAGCAAGGCAGATGTGTTTTTTGTCTTTGACAGAGAGACTTACCTTCTGGTTACCAATATCAGTTCCCTTAGTTGGAAGTACATGCAATAGTGTCAGGTTCCCCTATTACTATACTAGACAACATTACCGTTTACTCGTGCCTACTTTCTTGGTTTTCTGTTCTTCCCCAAGGATGCCCTAAATGAGAGGCAAGTTCTAATGTAAACTAATCGGACCGTTATCAAGTTATAAGAACTTTTGCAAATCATATTCCCTCGCATGTTGCAATAAGCTGTCTCTGAGAGATGAGCACAGCAGGAACAGACTTGAAAACCTTGCACCAAAGTGCAAAGGTAATGGAGTTTGGGTGCTTATATACTAAATTGCTGATGTGCATGTTTTTTGCACTTTTTTGAGCTCATCCTTCACCTTATATACACTTATTTTCTCTGCTCTCCACGGCTTGCCCAGTCAGAATGTCTTTGCTGTAACTGCAGGGTTCTTTCTCAGCTTTATTTTGGCTGCATACAAGCTCTTTTCCAGAGAGAAAATGTCAAAAAATTGACATGCATGAGGAAAAAGTCACATATATATATATTCTATTTCATGCTGCATTGGTTGTTTTCATCTGGATTGTCCATGGTATTCCAAACCCTTCTAGTTTATGTCCAATCTTTGTTGTTTTTTTTTTAATGGTTCATAAAGCACATAATCCAGGAAGAAGCATGCCTGGTGTCTCTCAAAATCTCATCAGACACTGGAACAAACGTTAAAAATATTTTTATTTGTAATGAAAGAAAAGTGCAACTATAATGCTGAACTAAAATGCAAAACCATAGTTACTAAAAACAAAAATGTACTTTTCCTTGACTCCTTGCAGCTGACCTTCAATCTCTCTTGATTCTGAATGGAATCTTGTGCTTGCATTTCTTTTTACATCATTTTTTTATGTGTGCAGAAAACCTTGCTGTTATTATAATAATGGAAATACCTCCCCTGAGGATCAGGCATGTTTATTTCAACTTCTAAAAGCTGCCATGCTTATTGAAAGGCATTTGTTTGTGCTTGAGAAGTTGCTTCTTTTAACCATTTACCTGCCAAGCTGACCTCCAGCAGCTGTGTAGTACTTGTTAAAATCTAAACGCAAAAGTAGCTGGGTCAGGTGAGGGCTAGCGTTGTGGCTGGACACACTGGATAAAATGCGAAACAAGATGTTGGACTGTCGCTGGAAGCTCTGTTTAAACAAAAAACAAACACATTTAGTGCTACTTAACACATGATTTTAATGAAATTTCTTTTAACAGATACAGTGTTGGAAACAGAATAAGAGAAAAATACAGTGGCAATACTTAGATTGCCAGTTTTTCATGCTAGGTCAGGAAGAATGATTTGCTGATATACCTTGGTGATAGTGGTCAGCTGTGCATGTTCTGTGGCCACAGATGGTGAGGTGCTGACAGCAAGGAGACGACAGACGGATGAGCAGAGATCCAGGATTTCATATAAACAGTGTGAAACCTGCAATCAGTGACAGCTTTATGGGGCAACAGGTGGGCATCAATCATTTTTAGAGCAATTACTATTAACCTACTAATCTGTTTTAGAATGTAAACATTTCAACACAAAATAAGAAAGCAAAAGGCTGGTGAATTATCACCCATCTCTGCTACCTCTACATCAACCCTGTCTTTGTACTCTCAAACCCTTGACTGTTTTTAAGAACTCATGTTCTACAAAGTCAGTCTTGGAAAATTTTGATAAATTTGTAGCACATCTTATCCCTCAGAACAAACTGCAACAGATAAAACAACACATCCTCTTGCCATACTATGTCTAATTTGCACCAAGAGTATTGTTAACCTTCAAAAGGTCTTCGCTGGCTTGTGCCATAAAAGCGCAAAACAAACACTTACTGATACAGTATACACTATTCATTAGTTGATTTTTTTCCATGTTGAAATGTGTGCCCACATTTCAAAACCTCTCCTAGGACCAACAAAAACTAACATCAAAAGGAGTAACTACCTGAAAGGTTACACAGCTGAAGGAAATAAAATCAAAGGGCATACCGACTTCATGTGCACAAAGCTCTGTGCCAGCAATGCTGCCAGGAAATGCTCATGTGCCAGTTTGACAGCCTCAAAGTCACGTGTGGAATTAATCTTATCCAACAACAATCCGTACTGTGACTCAATAACATCAACCTGTTGTGAAAATAACAAAATGTAAGAGCTCCACAGTGCAAGTAAACATCAAGTAAGATAACTTTGTTTTGGGGAGACTTAAAGTTGTACTCTTGAAAACCAATGGCTAATAAAATTTACTGAATCACCACTACATTTCAATTCTATAAAGTGTATTTTAATAAACATCCTCAGTTTCTGTTCTTTTATTCCTAGTTTGTTCTAGTCAGTAGATTAAATTTGCTTAGACAATAGCAGCCCCAAATAAACCACTAACACCCATATCACATGGACCCTAAATGGCAATTTTATAGTCACACATAGCAAACAGGTTAAGGTTTCTGATTTAAATCCCAGTTCCCATATCACGCAAAAAGTTTTTCTTTTCATTCTGGTAAGTGGTGAAGGACTTCACATTAATCTTTGCAATCATATTTTGCCTTCTGTAAACAAACTCTTCTGATCCAGAACAATAACTAAGAGGAGGCTAACTAATAATAACTAATGTGGAGGCTATTTCTCTCACCTTAACCCCTATTTCTAGGAAGGATACATTCACATCTACCTCAATAAACACATTCGCCTTGACTGGTCAGTGGCCATAGCATTATAGCTGCTATTCAAATGCTGATGTTTGAAAGAAACATCTTAGAAACAATGATTACCCTAAACACAATACTGTCCTTTTTGCACGATTTAAAAAAGAAAACTCAAACGAAAGGTGGCATGTATACCCCAGTCACAACCTGTATATCTAAATTTCAAATGAGCATCCTTTTCAAGCGAGTGGCTGTGTGACTGTAGAAAATCTACTATGATATGTTTCAATTAGGCATTAGATTTTGATGGAGATAAAAGTCATACAGAAATTATACTGACCTAACATATACAGCAGCATGAGTCCATGACATGTGTAATTGTTTGAGAATAAAAGAAGGAAATATAACTGCTCAAAGTTAACTACAGTGTCTTCCAGAATACTGTCAAACAACCCTGACCTGCAAATAATACTGCAGGTTATCAACCAAAAAGGACATGTGGTGCCGCAGTTGCCACACCATCTTGGTATCTGCAGGGTGTGCACCATCTTTCATTTTTTTACTGCACATTTGTAGTGACCACAGTGACTGTAAGTCTTGCTGTGTGCGCCGCACAGCTAGCAGGAACTTGAAAACACGATTATACCTATAACAAAAGATTTACAAGTGGAATCCACTCCAACATGAACTTTAAAATTAGCTGTTAATAACACAAAGAATTCAGTGTTTGTGAATAGTTTGTATTAATGTTCCACCCACATATAAACCCACACACACACAAAATATAAAGGCATGAAGGGAACCATAAGTTTTTTGACACAGTGACCTTTCATAAGGAACTAAATTCTACTGAATCTAGACAAGAATGCCGATTTTAAAATGTATGTGAATTTAAGGGGTGTGTTTGTGTACATGTGTATTGGCAACCAAAATTCAGAGAAGATGCATCAATCTTGCCAGACTTTACTTCTTGAGGATGGATGGAGTGAAGAAAATGTGGAGAGGCCACTGAACAGTGTAGACCAAACCAAGACAGTTCCAGCCTGTCTCTACAGCCGCATCAGAATTCAACTGAGCTCCATCTAAAGTCTCTGTTGAAAGAACAAACAACTTTAGTTCTAGGAATTCTTTTGGATGACAAAAATCTTTCTGAGCTTAAGTCACTCTAGTCACATTTGTGAAATTCTAGTATTGAATCTGGAGATAGATGTAAAAAGAGAGAGGAAATTATTTTGTAGTGATGTGATGTGCTACGATAACGAATAAAGTTGTGGTAATGGTCTTAAAAGTAAGCAAATTTATTTACTTTTCTCCTCTGTTTTGGAAGTGATGCCAGTGGGACTGGCTGTGGTGACTGTCAATCGAAAACGCTGCAGTATTGCTTCATTCTCCAGCAATACATTACGTGCTGCCTGCTGGAAGGCTGTGTTCACATCTGGAGGAAATAAAACATACACTCTTTTCCCCTTTATCCAACTGGATCTTAAACACCTTCCCTCTTACTGGTTTAAGTTCATGTCACCAAAATGTTATACCATGATCTTATATAACAAACGAGATTTTATTTTAAATAACTTATTATCAATGTAAAAGTCTACAGAGCACAACGACTATTTTGAGCCAGTGAATTGAGTTCAGTGTACGATGCTATTCTTGAGATACAGACCTACAAACATCACCACGCAAAAACAGAGTCAAATATATGAGGTCACAAATGCCCAGGTATATGCTTATTAACATGCTGAGATTACTGTGTAGGATGCCACATACAAACTGCAGCCTAATCTCAGTTGCTGCAGACATAAACTGAGTAATGTTTTTTCCACATCCCTGAATTCTTACAAGATGGTAACAGTGGTACCCGATGTAAAGGAAACATGTTCGTACACAGGCTGGGTGAACTCATGCAAGTGGGGCCGGTCATGCACTCATGAGAATAGTTTTAATAATATTACAGAAACAAATATTTTCAGAGGGGGTTCCCTCCCTTAACTAGTAAAGAGGAAGACGTTTTAATGGATGTGTATAGATTTCTCAAACTTCTCTTCTTCTTTTTACAAAAGATGGCATCTAGGTAATACAATTTACACATGTTGCTCTAGTCTGAAATTATCTGTGAAACAAATTTATTTCATCTATCTGATTGTGACGAAATTTGTCAAGAATTTTTTTTAAATGAAGAATTCGTTGGTGAGCACATGGCCTACTGTCTTTGAAATATGAGAGAAAAATAAAACCTTGTCAGAAAAAAATGAGCTATGAACAGTTCATTTCTGAATATTTTGCACTTTGATCATACTTTTTGCTTTCTATGATTCAGTAAAAATGCTTGAAATTCATGCATACCTGAGTATCTGAATGACACACATGGTGAAGTTGTTAATGAGTAAACATATGTTCTCACTCTGCTATTGGCATTCTGTTGAAGTGTATCTTGAGAATGAAGAGTGATTATTTGAGTGTTTAAGGAAATACTATCTTGTACCTAACCTGGATGAATGATTTGATAAAATATTTGCAGACAAAACTTGAAAAGTATTGAAACCACCCTTCTGATGCTCACTGATGGATCAAAGACTCTGAGATTGAAAAACCCACCATGTTCTGTGCTGCCCGTGGGGGGCCCTTTTAGAAGGTGCTGAGCTTGATCGATGAAGGCAAGAATTAGCTCCCCACGTCCCAGCAAGAAAAAATCCTTCATGACTCGCAGTTGGCCAGTCAGGTCTGCTTCCTGCACTACCATTACCCACAGTTGCTGGAACAGTAGAGAGACAGTTCTGCTGATAACAGTATGTCAGTAGTTGGCATACAACACTTGGGGGAAGCAGAGTCAATATCTTATAACAGTACAGATTACATGTCAGATTTATCTCACCTCTGCAACATGTGTGCGTATCTTGTCTACGAGGCTTTCAAATACTGAGGCACTGAACAGTGGCTGTTGAGCAAGCTGCTGGATGTCTCTTGTAAACTCTGCTTCCCGTCCTTTCATGAACCGACCTAGCAATAGGTACCATGAACTACATTAACTGATCTACCAATGACACCATGAATAATAAAACATTCATGTACTTTAACTCAAACTCTTACAGGTGAACTGCTTTTTTGTCTATAATGTCATTTTTTTCCACATCCCTCAAGGGAAGAGTGAATAAAATTAATGTCTGAAAAATGGTGAAAAAAAGGTCATCATTTCTTCAACTCTTCAAGAACTGACTTCTTAACAATACTGTGCTAGGTAAATCTTTCATGAACTGAGCCCCTTTGCACTCTCAAATTCTGGCATAGCCCAGTTGTTTCATGTTTTGTGTTTATTTTATTTTTATTTTTTTTTATACATGTACTCCCTTTTTGTACATACAGCAGATTATGCCATCTATGCCTTTGAAAACACTTTTCAGAGTTTTCATTCATGAACCACCAATAAAAAGATATGTAGCTGCATACTCCAGATATGTTTTATGCACTACAAGAATACAAAACAAAGCAGAACTAATGCTTAGAGTGATCTGCACCAGAATGCTGGGTGGCCTGCTGATTTGTCTCAAACATCTGCACAGATTCTCCAACAAATAATATTTTGTTGGCAACACGTAGTGGGATGTAGCTGGGCAGCAGCTCAGCTTGGACAACATGCCCAGTCAAATCTGCTGTGCTGTCAACATCTGGTAAGGTCAAGCTCCGCTGCAAAATCATCATCGTTATCATCATTCCTTTAGCCTAACTAGCAATATTACTACCAACTATTGCCAAATAATAAATAAATGACAACAACAAAGGGACACATCAGAAGTAGATTTACCTTCTGCAAGACATGAGACATGAGTGATATCCCTTATCCTTACCAGCCTGAGAAGACTAGCTCTCCCTCTTCTTCTTGTAGCACCATTGGGTTTTTGCTGTCTTTAATTGATGTCTGTTGAATAATGATGATCAATGCCTTTAGTTGCTTTTGCCTAGAACTGTTCTTGAATGTTTTCTTCTGTGCCTCCATTGCTGTTTTCTTTATCTTCTAACAGTCTCAAACGCCGTCTGTGCCATCTGGATTCCGTTTTTTTGATTGCTGGATTAATTCTCCACTCCCTACAGGTTTTCAATGTTTTCTGCTTTACCATCCATCTTCCTTGCAACATTTTCCCCACTGCTTTAGATTTTGGATCTATGTGAGTCAACAAGGGTGGACTTGATTCTTTGATCTACTGTCTACTAGAATACCTTTTGATTTATTCTTTTTCTTCACTGCCATTGTGTTGATGCTACCTCGTTGACAGTTATGTGTGCACCAAAAATAAATAATTCTACATTGTTTCTGGCACCACCACTATTACAACCGACTACTACAACTACAAATCACATCTGCAAGTCACGGACACAGGAATGTATATGTAGTCCTGGAGGCTACAAAGCAGAATGCAACTGAACAACGATAAGACTCAACTGCTACTTGTCCAAAGAAATTTCTAAGTCATCCTTTTCTCACTCGGTCTTTATAAACAGTTCATCTATTCCTTTCTCCACCTCTGTCCACAGCTTGGATGTCTTTCTCGATCAGCCTTTCACTTTTTATCAGCATATTTCTCATGTCTGCAGAAATGCCTACCTTGAACTTCATAGGATCAGTACCATTCATCATTATTTCACCACTGATGCAACTAAAACTCAAATATGTGCCCTTGTGCTATCAAGGATGGACTATTGTAATTCTCTTTTAAATGGAATTCCTAAGTATCTTCTGGACAAACTTCAAAGGATCTAGAATAATGCTTCTAGCCTCATCTGTAGACCATCTAGATACAAACATATTTCACCCACCATTCGCTCTCTTCACTGGCTGCCAATTGTGGACTGTATAGCCTACAAACTTTCCACTTTGATTTACTCTGCTGTTTCTAGCACCGGTCCTTGGTATCCCTCCAAAATCACTCCCATCTATACATCCGTTCGACCTCTTTGGTCATCTTCTGACGCCAAGCCTCTGCGAGTCCCACTGACTAAGACAAAGACATATGGACAGAGGTCTTTCTCCTACCAAGTCCCATCAACTTGGAATGGATAACCCATCAGCCTTTATCACTCTGATTCTCTTACCACCTTTAAGTCCAGACTTCAGATAAATCTTTTCAAAATGACTTCACAGTGACCCTGTCCTGAACTTGAGCATGCATGACGTATGTCTGTATTTACTTTGTATATGAGTAGAAACTGTAGTAGGAGTGTGTGTGTGTTATATGTGAATATGGATCCATGGTTGTTTATGATCTAGTCCAGGGGTGGGCAATTAATTTTCCCAAGGGGCCGGATGAGAAACTGGGATGGTTCTAGAGGGCCGGACTAATATAGTTAACTCAGTTTTATCCAATACTGTATATATAGTATATTTACTGGTGGGCGGCCAGCGGGCGGGCCGGTCAGAGACAGGAGGCGGGCCGGATCCGGCCCGCGGGCCGGCGTTTGCCCAGGTCTGATCTAGTCTATATATGATTTATGTAAAGCACTCTGAACAAAAATTTTGAAAAGGTGCTATATAAATCCTCATTATTATTATTAAGTCAAAAGACTGTCAAGGAAATGGAGAAGGCTAGAAAGGAATAGTTTGGTAGTGGTATTAGAATTTATGGTAAAGGTATTTACCTTCTTCTTAGCAAGAGCAGCTACACTAACTGTGAACTCAATGAATTCTTTATTTTGTTGTTGTTGTTTTTGTTGTTGTTATTATTATTATAATATATTTTTTATGAAGCGCTTAGAGTTAGGCTTTGATGGTGGGGTAAAGTACTAAATAAATTAACATTATTACTATCTGAAAAGTACGAGATGATGTCATCTACAGATTCACATTCCCACATACCAATGCCTGCATTTGGCGCCCAGTAATTCCCATGATGCCTAGATCTCCTTCATCCTCTTGAGTTTGTGGACTGGCTTTAGCCATACTTTTGGCATCAGTTGGGCTCCCTACAGCATGCTGGATGAAAAATTCCTGGTTGGGGTCCGGAATCAGTCCATGCAGCATCCATGAGCATAGCTGCTTGAACATCACTCCATGGCAGACATGAAGAATCCTAAGTCAAGACAACACCATTCATGATCTTTGATGGATATGCAAAATCCTATAGCAAGATACAGCATTTACTATCTCTTGCTCTGACTGACATGCAAAATCCATCATTTATGAGAGACATTCACAACAGTACTCCACCTGTCTGCTTTAAAAGTAATGCATAACCAACTAATTATTTCTGATATCAATTTCTAAACAGCAGATATAGTCCACTTGTGAATACTTTTATAAAAATGATTTACTCTTACCCTTGAACAAGGTAAGTCAACTGTCCATCCCTCTTTCTTTAGGAGAAAGGAGATCAAATCATTTTCAAAAATGTTCTGTCACTAAAACTGATTGCAGAAGTCCTTTAAAATTGATTTTTGATACTTGATAAAATGAACTGAGCTGCATGACACCATATACAAATTTAAATATGACTTACCTTTCCAGTGCATCCTTAACTTTTGGCAGTCCACATACTGCATTTCTGTGAAGAATATCCAACAAGTAACAGCCATGAGCCTAAAAGCAAAGGTCAAAGATAAGACACAATAGCCATCTATATCACCATTTCCTGTCCTGGTGTAAATTCCTCTACTTCAAAATGCAAACTTTATGAATAAATAACAGTACCAGTTTCACTGCAACAAATAATCCCTGAAATAAATAAATAATTAGAAATTCAATTACGAACCAGTTTAGACTTTTGATATGGTCAGATGTTTGTGGAAATGGGATAACAGATGAAGAGAAGCATACAAATAAACAGATACATACCATGTACATGACAATTTGACATTGAATAAAGAGAAGTCTACCAATATATACTTGCCTGTACATAAAAATTTGATAAAGGCTAAAGAGAAGTCAACAAATAATTAAATACCCCATACATGATAATTTGATAAAGGATAAACAGAAATCTACAAATAAAGAAATATTTACCCTGTGTGTGATAATCTGATCAAGAACTGCACCCAGAGCTTGGAAAAGAAGCTGAAACTAGAAAAGAAAAATATATGTTATTTAATTACATGCCATTATTTTTCTAGTGACGTGATAAAGTAGGCAAATGTAGTCTTCTGATCTTTTTGTCACTGAAAAGTGAAAAGTTAAAAACCACATTTTTCTTGTGTTTTTTGGTGTGGCTATTTTGTTTCTTCTTTAATAGCACTACTGAACAGCTGGCCCTCCAGGTATCTTCAGGTCTCAGTTTTCATCAACTAGTGAGACAGGACATCTGCAAGAAAAAAGGAAAGCTTGTTTGTTGGGGAAGCTCCCCAACAGCTCCAATGTTATTATTACCTAAGAGATGTGCAATTTCTGACATTCCTTTTTTTTACGTTCCTTAGTTTACAAATACAACCATAGCAGAAAATAACTCGAAAACCCAGACTGTGGAGGTATAAGTGCTGAAAACAAATAAGCACCAGATGCTGGCTTTGAGATATGCACACACACACACATAAACTAACATGAGTAGATCAGATCAACTCTGTCATTGTGCACAAAGTTTTCAAAACAGCATGCTTGAATGTTTTGCTGTGTGACCAGCAGTCCCCAGACTGGTTTGTGAAACAGCTGGCAAGCAGGCTTGGCAAACCGCCAACCTGTTTTTTGTTTCTTGTCTGCCTGCTCTTTAGCCAAATGGATGCAACCAGTAAACTGATCTAAAAGTTGGGTTCACTGTCAAGGCCAAAAATGAGTCACAACCTTGGAAAGAATCCTGTAATTTACAGAGTAAATGCCATTTTATTCTAGGTATGAACAAACAGAGACTGCTCCCTCAGCAATATGAGTAGAAGGCAATAATGAACAACGCCAAATATAGTGAACAGTTTACAAAAATAAAAATACTCAGTCTTTACTATCATGCAAAAAATGTAATTCAATGCCATTCAAATGCCAAACTATCAAAATAAACATGAACTGTGATTCTCCTTTAAAAATAATTGGTTTTTATTTGTCAGACTTACGTCTTGCAGCTTGTATTGTAGATGTGACACTGGCAAATGTGGATCTCGAAGAATTTCTTGTTCGAGGTCTAAAAGTGCTTGGCGATAGTCTTGCAAAACCTGGTCTAGTCCACAGCAGAAAGACTGTATGTACAGCCCATGTGGAGCAGATTTCGAATCTTGAACTACATAAAAACATAACACGATAAGATTCAAGTTGCAGCAGTACCTTGCAAGTAATCATATTCCTGGTGGGCATAGGAGAAGGGATAAATTTTAAGATATTTAGAACTGAAAAACTGGCATAAGTAAATTAACAAGAGCAAAAGCTAATAATTATGTTGAAATTAACCTTGCAGAGCAAAGATCACAGACTATTTAAGTGTAAAGGACAATAATAAATCAACAGCAGAGTTGTTCATTTTTGTGTTAATATATGTAAAAAGTTTGTATAAGAATAACTGAATGTTATTAGATTGGCTTTTATGGCTCCTTCAAAGGTATTTTTTTTAATATCCTTGATGTGTTGGCATTACAACTATAACAACATAATATAGCATAACCCATTGGAATTAAACTGATAGGAAAATATGTTCTAACATTAAAAATAAACTTTCAAGAACAGAATCTGTAAATAACACTGGCTAATATGTTGCACTCTCAACAAATTTGCTGCTTGAAGATAAACATACGTCTGGTCTTGATGCTGAAGCTAGTTCCATGGTTACAAATAAATCTCTGAAAAGTACTGTACTGGGTTCCAAGACGACATAAATCATTCAATATTGTCACTTCTGATGGGTGAATGAAAGGCAAATCTGCAACAACCTTAAAAAAAAAAATTATACGTCAGATTACGGGAGATGTAACAAAAGGCATTTGACCAAACTCCTTGTCTTGATTTTTGCGGCCCTATGCTTCTCGAGGAGTAACAAGGACTAAACTAAACTAAAACCTTGTCTTGATTTACTGGGTGGCACTTAAAATGGTATGAGAATGATTTTAATTGTGATGCAATCTACGCCATAATCTGGTGAGGAACCCTTATACGGCTTATAGCATAGTCAAGAATATTTGGATTAGAATAGGCAAATCGAAGATCTGTCAGGGCAGGATGCTGTTCAGTCAAATCCTTTCCTGCTTGTGTCGTCGTGACCGACACATACACTCACCCGGTCACTCTCACACACATTCAATGGAAGATTTGACTTCATGACGACATTAAACACTACACGAAAAACTAGAAAATCAAAGTTACATAAGGTTCTAAAGGGCTCAATAATTCTCGGCCTGGTATTGAAGCAACATTGGTCTGAAGACATTTAAAATTGTTGCACCTTTATTCCATCCCCAGAATCTCTAAAAACACCACCACTGTGACCAGTTAATGCGAGCAACAATTCGTGAAGCATTTGTAAGCACTTGTTTGTAAATGGCGGTATTTGACGCACAGAGTTGCTGTCCTTGAAACTATGTAGATAATATATAAATTTTAAAAATATTTATTTCCTTTTCTTAAAGTTTTTCAAAAGTAATATCAAAATTTAGCCTGTAGTGAAGTTTATAACTAATTTTTTTAGCTTAATAAAATTATCCCGTTTTGTGCCGCGGAAGCATCACGTGGGATTGGATTGTACTATGATCACGCACGTAGGCCGGTAACTTCCTTTTACATCGTCGCAGCCAGGGAGCACGTATCCGAAAATGGTAATCATTTTGTTTCGTTATTTTACATCATCTTGAAAACTGTGTGAGAGGTTCAGGCATAACAGTGGCATTTCCTGTTGAGTTGTGCAGCAGAAATGCTTATCTAGACAGAAAACCTAAATTACCAGCTTTCCCAAAGTAAAAATGTTTTACAGACACGTGTCCGCGATCCAAGATGGCTAACATCAATGCGCGAATGTTCACATCTTATTCGCGATTTAAAGAGAGAGTATTTTATGCGAGCGTGGTAATTAAAAAAATGACTTTTGTAATTCCTTTTAGGCGTTGTCAGCTGCACGTCCTCTGATAAGTGTGTACAATGAAAAGGGTGAGGCAACAGGATCAACCATCACCCTCCCTGCAGTCTTCAGGGCCCCGATCCGACCTGACATCGTCAACTTTGTGCACTTTGAGATGCTGAAAAATACACGCCAGCCCTATGCAGTGTCAACTAAAGCTGGTAAAAAGAACACACTGACCTGTTTCAATGCTTTAAATCATAGAAAAAGCATCCAGGTTGTATTAGTATAAACTTAAGCTTTTGACACGGTCACTGGTAACCAGTTTTCTGTTGAATTATCGTGTTTCAGGTCACCAAACTTCAGCAGAGTCTTGGGGTACAGGTCGTGCTGTGGCTCGTATCCCCCGTGTTCGAGGTGGTGGAACCCACAGATCTGGTCAGGGTGCTTTTGGAAACATGTGCCGTGGAGGCCGTATGTTTGCTCCCACTAAGACATGGCGCCGTTGGCACAGAAAGATAAATGTCAACCAGCGTCGTTATGCCATCACTTCAGCCATTGCAGCTACCGGCGTTCCTGCTCTTGTTATGTCAAAGGGTAAGGTGCATTGGCTGGTTTTTTTTTTTGGTAGACATATAGCAAAATAAAGCACCAAGGTAAGAATCTTGTGCTGGTGTTTATGCATTCATTTGATGTGTTCAAAGAAGTTGGCCATCATGCGCTGCTGCCTTCTGTGTAATGCATTTGAAATGATGAGCACTTTGGTCCGTGTTGTTGATGTAGCATGAAAAGAAAACCTAACCAGCTCTGATCAGCTTACTATATGTATAGTAGCCAATGTTTAAAAGCATGAAGTTTTTTTTTAAATAATGTGTTAAGAATGAACATTTGCAGGAAAGAAGTACAGAGGCAAATATTGAAAATTCCTTAAAAAAATAGAAGAGTGATGATTTGACTTAATCCTTATTCTACCGCTGCCAAAGCATCCGCAAAATATTGTGCTGTGACCTGTTACATGAAAGTTACATATCTCTTAAAATTTGCCTTATAAATAAATCTTGCTTTAGGTCACCGCATTGAGGAAATCCCAGAAGTGCCTCTTGTGGTGAGTGATAAGGCAGAGGAGCTCAAGCGCACCAAAGAAGCAGTTGCTCTGCTCAAGCGTTTGAAGGCCTGGAGAGACATTGAAAAGGTAAATTGTTAAAGATGTGCCTTGAACAGCATGCTTTATGTTGAAGTCTTTTGCTACATTTGTGAAATAGCAACCTATTATTTTATCTGGTCTTTCAGCTTAGAGGGAAGATTCCTTTAACATTACTATTTAATGTGTGTGTGTTGTTTTTTTTTTTTAGGTGTATGCCAGCAAGCGCTTCAGAGCTGGCAAAGGTAAAATGAGAAATCGTCGCAGAATTCAGCGTCGTGGTCCTCTCATTATTTACAACACTGACAGCGGCATCACGAAAGCTTTCAGAAACATTCCAGGTGTGTTTTGTAATTGTCTAGTGCATCATATTAATTAGGAAAGGTTAAGTGAATTCTTGTTTCTAGGGATTTGGTTTGCAAAACTTTACGTGGACTTGCTGTTTGTCATCTGCAGGCATTACATTGATCAAGGTTGATCGTCTCAACCTGCTGAAGATTGCACCTGGTGGTCATGTGGGTCGTTTCTGTATTTGGACTCAGTCTGCCTTTAGTCGTTTGGATAAGATTTATGGCACCTGGAAGAAGGCTTCTCAAGAAAAGACTGGATACAAGTAAGTAGCTTTGTCTGCTAACTTGTTGAAAATTGTCTGTTGATATGATGAAATTTTTGGTCCGTGTTGTTGAACAACATGAAAACAAATTTTACCACTTCTGATCAATAGTATGTAAACGTTTAATTTTTAAGTGAGCAGTTTTCTTCTCCATGTTTTACCTAAGAATTGTTTGTGCAGCCTTCCAATGCACAAGATGTCCAATACAGACTTGAGCCGTCTGCTGAAGAGTCGGGAATTGCAAGCTGCCCTTAGAGCACCAAAGTAAGAATCTTGTGCTGGTGTTTTTACATTCATTTGATGTGTTCAAGGCAGCTGGCATCCATCATGTGTTGCTGCCTTCTGTGTAATGCATTTGAAATGATGAGCATTTTGGTCCGTGTTGTTGATATAAACTGAAAAGAAAGCTTAACCAGCTCTGATCAGCTTACTATATATTGTAGCCAACGTATTAAAGCATTAAGTTTTTTAATAGTGTGTGTACTTAAAAAATATGAACATTTGCAGGAAAGAAGTACAGAGGCGAATATTGAAAAAGAATCCTTTAAAAAATAAAAGAGTGATGATTCGACTTAATCCTTATTCTGCCGCTGCCAAAGCATCTGCAAAAAGTATTGAACTAAGGAGAAAGAGGAGGAAGGAAGAACTGCTCAATAAAAAGCGAGGGGTAAGATATACTTGAACACTTTTTCATGGCCGACAACTGTGATCAGTTTTCTTTTATATTTCAATGAAGACATTTCATTGCAGCTTGTAAATCTAGCAGAAAAAGTAGTACCAGTTTAAAATTTGTATTTCAGATTACAACACCTGTTCCGCTGGTTCCCAGAGGAAAGGCTTCAGCTGCCAAAGCTGCAAGGATTGCTAAAGCCAAGAAAGGAGACAAAAAAGAAAAGAAAGAGAAGAAATCTCGTCCAGCAAAGAAATAAACACCATAGCAGATCAATCTGCTTTGTTCATTTGCTGAATTAAAAGAATGGACTTTTGAAATTTGCTGCTATAGTTGGCTGAGTTCTTTTGGCACAAAGTGCTTGTGATATGTGTTTGTGGGTATGTTCATAGTGGGATATTGCCACATTTGTCTTCACTGTAGTCAATGCCTTTCACTTGCCCAAAACATAATCTCAAAAGAAGTATATATACTTTTAATTTTGCTTATAAAGACAATACATCAACATAATAAAATTTCAAGAAAATGCCAACATGCTGAAGCTGGAATGCAAGAAGGGATCTTCCAGTTTCACAGATGCTGTCAGCTATTACATGACACTTATTGCACTTGGAGCCTCGTGAGTTTTTAAACTAAACCCCCCTTCTCAAAGTTAAAGGTTGACAGTGCGCCATATGGCAAAGTAGTTTCAACTGAGAGGTTAACATGTTCTAATTAGTGGTCTAATGTAAGAAATGGGGTGTAATACAAATTACAGATGAAAACATAATGTGAACTGACTTTTCCAGTAGTATCTTTAGCCATAAAGCAAGACACTACTGCTCACTTCAAGGTTTAAGTCTGAGTATGTTGCTTTGCGTCCTGAACAGCAACACATGACACTTGTCACAAGCTTGTGTAGTTTTGATGAAGACACTGTTAAAGACTGTCCTTGGAGTAGACAGGTTATCCTTTGCACTACCAATTTGCTATTGCAGATTATAAGCTGAGAAAATAACTTGCTGACCCTACAAATTTAAATTAAGCTTTGCTCTTTCCATGTGCCAGAAATACAGAGGACAAATGGGGAGCTCAGAAATTCTGACAAAAAGCTGTGGCTAAGTATAAAGAACTGGAATTAAATATGAATGGGTCAACAAAAGTCATGTCACACCTCAAGGATATTTCAATAATACTTGATTAATATGAATTCGCTTTGATTACTGATCATTGCACATTTGCTAAGTTCAAAACAAATTCTTCAAGTTTCAGATCGAATATGAAATTTTGATTCCCTAATCTGTGTGAAAAAGATCGTCATTACATGATTTTAATTTGCACAATTTTGGCAACATTTCAATCAAGCTGCATACTACATTAAGAAGACACTACTTGCCACCTGAAGAAGCGAAATAAAACAAAGGATGTGAGTTTTATGAAAAAGCATGGATAACAAAATGAATTGAAAAGAAAAAACTTTTTAGGGATATTTCTGGGAGGTATTAGCATTCAGATACATTTTTTAACAATGATAAATATTGTACACTGTGTGAAACATGCCATCACAATGAGGTGTGCTGCATATTTTACTGTACAGTTTGGGCATCAAGAGAAACATTCAGATATTTAAAACAAAAGGATATAAAGAGCATGTTGAACCAGTGATTATCCTTTATACAACTAAGTTTAAACAGTGAAAAAATAATATAAAAAGACTCCTGTCCAATTTATTACAAATAACATATTAAAGCGAGTGTTTACAACCAAAAGATTATATCAACAGATTGTCAACAAAGTAAAAAAAAAATACAACCAAAATGCTGCAATTGCTTACCTATTAACTGATTATTAATACTAATCTGCTAAATCAACTCAAACTTGCAAGTTAAAGAAAGTCAATAGCCACACTTGTGTTAGTTGTTTTCTAATCTGCACAATATGTTACTATTTAATGGAGCTATTGTGTTAATATTCCTTTGGTTAGCAGTTTTGCTTCTGACAATGATCAAAGTTACATATTTATCAAAATTTTATACACCAAGCATCTCTTATCTTGACTTGTGAAACAAAAAATATCAGTAATGGAGGCATCAAAATATACACATAACTAATATATTGGTTCATTAGCACAATTGCTTTGCTTTTGTCATTAACTACATGTATGGGTACAGGTGTACATCAATGAACTCAATAATGTAAGTCATCTATGACAGCAAATAAAAAAAGGAGGATGGATAAAAAAAAGAAACTCAAAGATGGATTTGCTTAATGAAGCCAGAGTTAAACACACCATACTGACTGTGTGAAACTAACCTCTACTGGGTCAACAATAAGTCACATCAACGTGGTTAGTGTCATTGTCCTTTTTCAAAAATAATTAAATTAAAAGATTTATAAAAATCTTAGGCACTATGCAGATTTTATCCAGGCTTGGGAGTTGAAGAATGTCAGTGATGACGGACATCTTATATATCAACTGTCATTTGGACTTGCTTTATTTGAAATAGTGGTATTTGTGCACTGTCCATTCCTAATGAAGAAGGTATATTACCAATCTAGGCGCTACGCATTTCAAACCAGAGAAACTTTGAATGACCTTCAACAAATGACTATTGTGGTGATGGCTGTGAAAATTAAGGACTATTCTGATGGGAATCATATCTGATACTTGCTGTTTAGAAACTATATTTTTCCCCTTTCCCCCTACTAGACTCATCAAATTAAAAGAAAGTTTCTCAGGCCTGGAACAACAGGATCTTTTTTTTTCAATCTTTTAAAAAAATAACAATAAAAATGGAAATGACAGCTGGAAATATTCCACTGCTATAACTAAATTAACCTAATTATATTTTGACAATGCTAGAATTAAAAATTAGTCAATGTATACAAATAATTAAATCCTGGTTAATGCACCCAACTTTGACTAAATCATTAGTCAAATCAAATTAGCAGATGGAATGATAAGATATATGGCAGATTTGCAAAGTATGAGCCCCTTTCAGATGTCTGTCATGTGGAGACGAAAAAGCTGAAAAGAAAAAGAGCTTTTTTTACAATGACAATCATCATACATTTATGACTCCCAATTTATTCATTCAAACCAAATAAATTTGTTTGACTCTATCTCTGCTTTTCTTTATGCTGATTAAATTATTTTCACAGTCAAAGCCAGATTTGTGGACATAAATACAATGGTACACTTACCAAGTATTGTTATGTAGGACGTTTGTCGTATGGCAATGCTATTTATGTTTCCCATTCACTTCAAAAACAGTGTAGTCTTCCTCATCATCGCCTCCCTGGCCTAAAGGCTCCATTTCCAAGTCTCCTCGAGTAGTGATTACACCATACTTTCTTGACTTGCTACGTCGTTTGTGTAACCTGAAATAAGTAACAAATGAATACTAATTCATGAAGATGAACTATAGAAATAATCTGCTACCATTACTGGAATCAGAAATATTCACTGATACCTTACCTGACAATAAAAAAGCTGGAACAGTATATTAAATGGTTTCATTAGTCATATTATATTTGACTGATTTCTGTGCATGATGATATTTGTAGGAAAAAAGGAAAGGAAAGGTGGAGTTGATATATCACTTAGATTTTGTACTGTGCAAAAGAAAAGATAAATGCCTTATTTTACTAGGTCTTTCAAAACAAATTTAACCTGGATTCTAGCCTGTGATTAGGGAATGGTTTTCTCCTTTGTTAGAAGCTGCTGCAGTTTTCATGCTAATTTTTGTTAGTAACAGAGTTAAAGTGAGTCAGCTTAACACTTTAGCAGTAAAAGCTACCTATTACATGTAATCTATATGTACACTAAAATATGGTCCTTGCTATTGAGTTTCCATCAACCAATCTGTCCTTCGGTCCATAATTTTAGTTTACATGGACTTACTGAGAAAAGGTTGAAGGAACACATTTTAAAATTACAATGGATGCTACACAATGATGTAATGTGTACAACAAAAAAATCAACAGTTGGATTTTAAGGATGTCCTTTGTGAACAAAATTTCTGTGTACAAAAATTTGCATAGATTATGGATGCAGTAAATGACAAAAAAACTATTCAGACATACAACAACTTTATAATGGCAACAGCTGTTGGTTGCACACAAGTGTTCTTGTGATGCTGCAGAGCTAAAACATGTTTGTACAAAAATCAATACTGCTTTTCTCCACAGACAACTCTGTTACTGGAAAACAGTTATGCATCAAAACTTGCCTTTTATGCTACTTTTTTTAAACAAACTAAAACTACATGGTTCTGAATTAAGAAAGAAAGAAAAATTAATACTAAATAAGAGATCTGAGTGGCCCTATGCTCCTCAAGGAGTAACAAGGAATAAACTAAACTAAAAAATCTGAATGAAGTGGAGATGCCCATTAAAAAAACGAACCTAGTGTTCTGAGCAGCAATCAGAAAAAGACAAGATACTCAACTTCTCGCCAACTTCAGATTACATAGCTAAATCTTAAAAGTCCATTTGAATGTCATGTTTTATTTTCTTTTTCAAATAACATAGCAGAGCTCTGAACAAGATAATATCAACATGATGAAAATAATCCCTGTTTTCTTCGGTAACAGGCCTTCAGACATAAGATCAAAATTAAAGAATCATGAAAATCTATGGACATAACCAAATGGTTAATAATAAATGTTCCCTGCATACTGAATCAACTAGTTTATCTGTGAAGCTAGTTTATACAAACAACTGGTAAAGTCTTTTCTTACAAAAGCGATTTTTTAAGTCTTCTTTTCCTCCCTTCACTTGACCTGTCCCCTGTTCACTGCCTTGGCTCACAAATCACCACCAATACCACTTACATTGTCTTCATGTCCTTTTCTATAATTAATGTTACTATTGCCTCAATCACTATCCTTCCACTTTTGTGTACTTAAACAGGATTTCTCTTAGTCTTAATATTACATTTTGTTCCAGTAACGACTTTTTGCCCCCACAGTGTATTGGATGCATCATTATCCTTTTCGTATTCTTATCTGTTGTTAAGAAAAAAGTAGCATTCCCTTTGATCATGACAGCAAAAAAAGGTATGCTGGTCATGTGTAAATAATATCAAAAATAAACTAAATTTCATAACACACAGTAATGACGATAGGCTATTTCATGAACGAAAGAAACAACTCACCTGAAAGCTCTAACAACAAAGTAGAGAACTACTATGCCAGTCACTGCAAACAAGACATACATTGTTCGCATCAACATTTCACGGTTTTCCCAGATTCGCTGAAATACGTTGCCTTCCGATGGACACTTGTTAGTCCCATTTGCAGTGCAGTTTCCTTCCAAATCCCCAGAAACCAATGGCTTAGTTACTTCTGTATCGTTCTTGCCATCTTTATGCACTTCCGTCTGTCCGTCGGCTGTTTTGGTGTTAGCAGATGACACAAATAAGAAACAAGATATCAACGCAAAGGCCAAGGCACATTTTGAAATTTTTTCCATCTTTGACGGTCACCAGATCCTTATATCATCAGGCATAGCACAGTGAGTCTAACAACACTTGCACGTTTTTAGTTATCCATCAGGCATTCGAAGTAGGCCTTAGCTTGCATCGTCAGTCGTCACATGCACACACGTCCAAGCGGAAGTACGCGCAGAAGAAAGTGCCTCGTTTTGGATTATACCATGGACGTGTATAGGTGGATTGCTGTCTGTCTGCCAAGACCAACGCTTAGCCACTTGCGAAATTCTCCGCTGTTAGTCTCGGCGAGCCTAAACAAAGACTTTAACTAAGCCGGAAGCTTTATAGTCTCATGCCTCGTTTAAGTAGTTAATTTGAAATGTGAATAAACCGGAAGCTTTGTGTTTCATGCCTATTTTTAGTAGTTGACCGGGAAAAAAAATCGTCTGTTAGCAGTCCAGTAATACAAGTTCGTAATTATGAACTAGACGCGTGGCTGTGTGAAAGACCCAATGGACTGCGCAGTATGACTATATAGCAGGATTACCTTATCAATCTCCTGCAATGACACACTTTACGTACATATGCATAATCATATGTGACGCGATGAGATGGGGATATTAACTATATAAGGATGCAAAATCTTATTGGATTATCCAATAATCGACGTTCATCGATCATTTCGACCCCAAACCACATCGACCTCAACTCTGACCTGCCATGTCCGAATCGTCTCGACAAGTCGAAATGACCCATGCCCAAAAGACCAACCAGTCACTGATAACACAAATAGCTTTTCACGCCAAATGTTGCCAACAGTATACTGCGTTGTTCGAGCACTAATAAACTATTGCTTGCGCTGCGAATGTCGTGATTATACTATAGGCCGCTAGAAGCAAGGCCACACCAAGAGAAGAAAGCTCACAATCGAGCGCCTCGCTATTTTCTCTAATCTCATTATTGTTAATTTTGGTGTGTATGCAGATGTTTTGTTCACACCAAACAGGTCGTGTTGTGCGTACACGTGAACCCCACCTCACATGCACCATGTGTTGTATTCAGAGCGTAACTGATTGAACTGTGGACAGCTCTTTTATCGCTATAGGCATCTGTTTACGTGTCTGTGTGCACATCAATAGAAGGTTCATCTAATACTTCATCCATCTTTGTAATGTTTTTTCTTTTGTATAACGCTGCAGAGCGAAACATATTCCAACTACTATGAGATAGGCTTGCACAAGACCGTAAGCCCTAATTAACTAATTTAGAAGACCATGTGGTCGTTGCTATCGCCATTTCAGGAAGAAACATAGCATTATGGACCACAGACCTTCAACCCACCTAAAGAACTATGGAATAATAGACTTTAATTCAGGGGTGGGCAATTTTTTTCCCAAGGGGCCGCATGAGAAATTGGGATGGTTTTATAGAGGGCCGGACTAATATAGTTAACTCAGTTTTACCCAATACCTTATATATATATACATGTATACTGGCTGGCGGGCGGGCCGGTCAGAGACAGGAGGCGGGCCGGATTCGGCCCGCGGGCCGCCCCTTGCCCAGGTCTGCTTTAATTAGTAGCATCAATAATAACATGCCACCCAAACCCTACACTAATATAAGATAGGCAAATGGTTAAAAACTGGACAACCTAACCACCTATGGAAAAAAATAAAAGAGTAAGGCAAATAATCTAGAATAAAAGATGACGGACATGGAAACCAATATAGTTCACCACAATGGCGGACTTGACAGGCTCCCTAGGCACTAATAGCAAGGAATAGGTTCATCTAAGTGCCGGGACATAGATGAAGGAATAGCAAGAGATGACAGCAAAAAGGCCTTCAGACTACTAAGGACCTCACTAAGATCACAAGACCTCAGTTATTGAAGACAGCAATGGCCATCTTCCCACAGAAAGCAATGCTGTACTCAATTGATGGACTGAATACTGCAAAGATCTGTACGACTTTCAGCTAAAGACTGACATCAATATCTTTTAAAACAACCAGGCTAGAGTCAGTGAGCCTGCAGACCTACCAGTCCTATGGGAAGAGGTCGAAAGAGGTGTACACATTCTGAAGGGAGAAAAATCCATAGGCTGAGCTGCTCAAGCACGGTGGGGAAGAAACTACAAACAGGAATGCAAGGAATAGATCTGTTGGCAGGCACTAAAAATGAACTGCTAGACCTCACCAACCCTAATAAATCCAGGACGTCTTTCTTGAGATCTATGTAAACTTATTAATGTCCTTATATACAAGATCAATTGTTGTGGCCAGTAAATTAACAAGAATATAATAATTTATGTTCACATCAACAAATGAATCACTTTCTGATAACATATATATAAATACTGTCTTGTTTTTTATCTGCCAACAGTCATTGGCCCAAATTTAATTTCTTCCAAGAAAAAAATGTAAACACATTCATACATAACAATAAACATATAAGTAGAAGAAATCATTTCTGGGAAGTAGGCATTTGTGGTCTCATTGTAGTTTTTTTAATACGTTATTGTGTTCAATTTGAGGGACAGGAAAGTGAGAACCATGCTGTATCATGCAAAATCTCTTGCACAAATAGAAGACAGTTTACCACAGAATGCAATGTAATGCAGATGAATGAATATAAATTCTGTGATTTGCCATGTTTTCTGTGAGCAGTAGTTTGTAGGGTAAACTACATAATAATCATGATATACTCTTTCATAGTTCATCTTGCATTTTATTGTTTTAGGTTTGCATTCACATTCAAAACTGATATCAGGACACAGACATAATTTTCATAAAAGTATTTTACTTATTGTAAAGCAGGCATTCATTTTTTTTCAAGCATACAAAGCAAAAAAGATATGTGTCATTTAATTTTATCCACCTTTCGCAATTGGTTTTTGCGTCTCAAAGTCAATTTGCGCAATCGTCTCCAGTATGGATAGTCCTCCGGATCAAGCTCACTTAGATCTGGGGGACGGCGGTCTAACCTCAATGTCCACAGCCATTCAGGATATTCTGAGTCAGGCTTGAGCTCTGGATCTGAACCAGTTATGTAGATATTGGCTCCACAGCAATACCGAACAAGTCTTTTGGGGTCAGTTTCAACTTCCAATTTCACTTTTTTAACTGGCTGACCCATTTTCGCTCCTGTGAAATAAAAGTAATGGGGATTGAAATATTATTTTAACTAAAATGAAGGAAACTAAAATTATATTTATGATAAATATCTTTAACTAGCAATAATGATGAAGATTTCATGACCTAATGATCACTAGTATGTTTCTGTTCAGTGTTCTTCACATCTTGGGAAATGATCTGTAGAAGTCCCCCCCCCCCCAATGATTGCATTCCCCGAATTTAGTGAAAATGATGGCTGTTTCTTTTAGATATGACTCCTATTAAATTTTGTACTAGGTTTTATCTTCTATTTTGAACTTTCGTCTTCAATTATTAACGCCAAGACGATAGTGTGTGCAGCGAGCTCTTGCCACAGTCACATGCAGGGCCGTGCTTAGGGGCAGGCAGACGAGGCATCTGCCTAGGGGCCCTTACATTTCATTAAATAACAACCGTGGCGATCGTGGTGTCAAGGGCCCCGCACATACCCTATGCCTCGGGCCCCGCGGGGGGTAAGAACGGGCCTGGTCACATGTATTTTGCCTATTATGGACATAGCCGTAATTTCAGTTGCCAATTAGGCACAAAACATCGCCAACAATCCCCCTTCCCTTTCTGCCAACCAACCTTACAAAGGTCTTTCTTAGGAACAGGCTTTGAATTAGAAGGTTTTTCCTTTAATGGGAAAGATTATGGTAGGTTACACGGATACCAGTCTACAGGTTTCATCTACAAGAAATTGTAAAAACAAGATATATAGATTTACTAAATAGCTTACCAGGGCCACCAACTTTTTTTGCATAATGAGCAGCTAGCATACGGCACCAGCTAGTGGGTACCAAATACTTATTTGAGATCCCACTGGCAACAGTAAGCACGCGTGCTGCCATTTTTGTGGGTTTGATAAAATGCGGATTTTTTTACATAAAAACAGAAAATAACAGAAATAAATCAAAAAGTGAAAAATATCAACAAACATAATATTTTATATTGAATATTTTTTTAATGCATTTCTACAGAATAGTTTTATTTATACGAATTTCTTTGAATTACGACAGAGCTACACGAAATTTTCATAAGCCAGCATGGTGTAAGCATGGATGTGTTATACGAGTTCGTGGTGTGAACTTGCTTTCGGTTGTGCAAGTAACTACAGAATGTGCGTTGAAAATTATAATAATTGGTTAACTCTGCAAACCTCATCTATGTTATTTGAAAATTTGTTACATTCCCATGATCATATTGACAGTAATATGTGCTACAGAGCCCCAGTTTTCAGTTTTCCAGATTAGTAGTCTTTCGAAAATTAGAATTGACCGAGTACCACCTCCCAACCCAACCTCCTATATACATACTAGTCTAGGACTTGAAAACCGGGGCTGTAGAGGGTAGGGCCCCAGCAACAGCTTCAACAGAATATAAAGTTACTTATACTTATCAGCACAAATATATATTAGCCCTTAAACAGATTACTCTCGGAAATATATAAACCAAACATCTACAGACCAAACATCACGGACAAGATTATCAAAGCATTATTTCAAAACAAAATTTTACAAACTCGACATGTTACCAATAAAGAATAAAAATGAATCGACACGCCCATTATTATGCTGGGAATGCTTTCCTTATCTTTCTGCATTTAAAATTTTTGTTAAACAGTAATGCTAAGGAACTCAGGAATTTATCTACAGACTGTAAATGCAAATTTTTTATTTTATATATTTATATTTTGCTGTAATTATACATGTAATAATGTCTATTATATAACCATGTAATGGGAACACCTGATAAAAAAAACTTTAAAATAATGTACAATATTTGCTGGTATCATGAAACTGCATTTTAATGTTTATTGATTGCCTTTGTATGTCTGTCAGGGACATCGTATCGCCTCATCATATGCAGGAACAGGAACAAAATTTAAACACATCTTTTCACATATTATCTTTGCTTCCTACAAGGAAAGAAGATTCTGGAACACAAAGAATTAGACTGAGTGCAGAAATTGTAGATGGTTACAAAATAGCCTATGGATCATGTGTACGCATGTCAACACCTGATTTAGTAGTTATTGGTACCATACACCATTGTCATCCTTCCTTGGCATTTAACGGTATTCACATTGATCCCACTGTTACAGAAAATCAGTCCATTCATTCTATTATAAAAAGAGCAGATCTCGAACAAAGAATTACTTTGCAGCTCCTTGAATGTAAACATGCTGAACAGTTGGAAGTTAAGCTAGTAGTTGTGAATAAAAGCCAATACTGGGATAGTCATGTGGCAGCAGAACTAGGTAGAAAGTGTTTTCACTGTATTTATAATAAGGTTGTTACGCCAGGCTGCAAGGTTGAGCTTTCTCAATCTAGGCTGGGAAGGTTACTTGGCATGTGTGTCTGCATAGTGCTTTCTTGCGGAGATGATGAGGAAGCTAATGATACAACAGCTTTTAGGATTACAGAAAAAACAGTTATCAAAGTCATAGACATTGAAAGCTGGGAGCATTATAATGTTATGCAAAGACAAATCTCAAAATACAGAGTTTGCATGGGTGGTGTTGAGCGAGAAATGAAGCTGCTGACAGATTTACTTTGGATGCCTCGGAAACATCAGGAAATGTTTGATACTCTTTCCATTCCAAAGTCTTCGGGTGTGCTACTAAGAGGTCCACCAGGATGTGGGAAGACCTCACTGGTTTATAAGTTGGCACATGAATGCCATGCAGCACTAGTAGCAATTAGTGGACCAGAGATTATAGGGTCATATCCAGGTGAAAGTGAAGCTAACTTGAAGAAAGTATTTGAAAAAGCAGTGAGATTAAGCAGAGAAGGCCCGTGCATTCTTTTCATCGATGAAATCGACAGCATTTGTCAGCGGAGTCTTAAGTCAAACAGCAGCAACAGCACCAGACTCACTGGTGCTTTGCTGGCAGAGCTTGACTGTGTTGCACAAGAATGTGGTCTCCTTGTAGTGGCAGCAACAAACAGACCATCAGCACTTGATCCTGCTGTTCGTTGTCAAGGCCGACTAGAAGAGGAGGTGAGTGTCTTGAAGGAGGGTGCCTGTTGTTTGTTTGTAAAGTAGTTAATGTTTAAGACCCTGCCCACTAAATATGATTGCTTCGCTGGAATCAAAGTATGGTTGAAAAAAAAACTATCAAGGTTTATGCAGTTATTGGTTTAGATTCTGTGCAGTCAGCTGCTAACAGTTTTGAGCATATCTGTATTTGCAGACAGCATTGAAAGATAGATGCTAAGATGAAATAAGACTATGACTTTTTAGGATTACAGAGAAAAACAGAAAGCTGGAAAAATTTTGACATAATTTTGTAACAGATGCTAAAATCGGCAGTTGGAATAGGCACTTGAACCTCATCTTCAGTCATGATTATTCTTGTTGCTGATAAATGATAGTAGAAGTGATGTTGAATAATATGGAAAAATTAGACTGCAGAAAAAATGTTACTTTAAATATTTCTGAAAGATATACAGAAGGAAAGAGAGAGGGTGTATGTATTTGTATGTGTATGTAAATATAGGGATGTGCTAATTACTTCATCAAATTTAAACAGATTCCATATTGTTAGTGCCAAATGAGCTTGTAGCAGTCTTGCTATTATGTTCTTGCTCAGTGCAGTTTTTGATTTTTTCTTTTTTATTTTTTTTTTAAGGTATACAAATCAGTGCCTTCCTATTCTCAAAGACGTGCAATTCTCGAGGTTCATACCAAAGACATGCCACTAGCAGATGACATTGATTTGGACATGTTAGCAGGCATGACAGGCGGCTATGTTGGTGCTGACTTGGCCAGACTGTGCACAGAAGCTGTCAGGCATGTTCTTCTGGACAGTGCTGGGCAAGGTTTGCCTTCAAAAGTAAGCAGATACTCTGCTGGATAAGAAAACGAAGGAAATCTTGCTTCCAGTTTTAAATATTAATGCTTACATAGCATCAGATTTACTTCAAACATAAAGTAGTTAAATAAAGCAAAAGAAGGCAAGTATATAACTGCAGTAGTTTGAAGTTTTAGTTTCTGTGTGCATTTGCATCTGAATTCAAAGGAAGAGCAGACAGTAATGGTAAAAATTTCTTTCTGCTTTCCAAGTATTTACATTTTATTTTTTATGCGTGACTTTAGTTCATTGAGAGTGTATAGTCTGAACTTTAGGTTGAAAACAAATACCCACATTTCCACCCAGAAAGAAAATTATCTAACTTCAGGACTGTTTCTCGAAGTTTTTTATATCACGCAAAGTTCATAATGATTATTTGCTCATTTAAGTGTTGATATATTTTTACAATTATGTGCATCTTGTATTGGAAAATCCAGAAAGTGGGCATGAGGGAGATGATTGGAGCCTTGTCGGTTGTTCAACCATCTTTGCGTAAAGGTGTAGAATGTGTTGTTGATGTACAACCAGTGAGGTGGGAAGACATTGGTGGTCTGGAACAAGTCAAAATGAAAATCAGACAGGTATGACAAAGTCATCTTTTTATTTCATTTAATCTATTTTTATATCATACTTAGGCATATATGCCATATAAATTAAAAGTAGTTTCCTAGTATATGCATGAACATTACATATTACAGCTGAGTTTTTATGTTGAATATTGTAAGAATATTGTAGAAGGTTAGAAATTTATATACTAGTTTTGAGTTGCTTCTCATTTGCACAGGCTGTAGAATGGCCGTTAATACATCCCGGTGCTTATAAGCGTATGGGTCTGCCACTTGCACGGGGAGTTCTGCTATATGGCCCACCTGGCTGTGGCAAAACTACCTTGGTGAGAGCAGCAGCCACAGCAAGTCGTGTGACATTTTTGTCACTCAGTGGTGCTCAGCTGTATTCCCCATTTGTTGGAGATTCAGAACAGCTGTTGACAGAGGTAAAGGCATGATGACTGTAAAAATAAAGTGCACACAAGAAATGTATTTGGTCATGAATACTTCTAAGTTTTTCTACTTATATATGCACCTTCAAATTGTAATTCAGTTTAAAAAAAATTTTAGATGAAAAATATCAAGAGAGTAATGTTTTAGGAGGCCGAAACTTCTTACAATAATCCTCTTCAGGGCAAAGTATGTAGATAGTAGATATTTTCAGCATATGGATGTGTTATTCATGTTCTTTTCTGATTCTATGTTTTATGTATGTGCAGGCATTTCAGAAAGCTAGAGCCTTGGCTCCTTCCATTTTGTTCCTTGATGAACTGGACTCTATAGTAGGCAGGCGGTCAGAGGGCAGTTCCTCACACAGCGTCCAGGAGCGAGTGCTGTCTACACTGCTGAATGAAATGGATGGAGTTGGAATACGGAAAGATGAAAAAGTTGATCGGCTGTTGGAGGAAGACGTGCAGGAAGGCTATTGTACAAATGCAGTTAGTAAAAGAACTAAATTAAAAAAAAAATTACTTGAAATGATGGAACCAATTTTCTGATGTTATCACCATAGCAAAATTTTGTACAGTGTAGATTTTTTTAATTGTAGCACTCTAGTAGTGTACTAAGTTATTTCTTTATTTTTGTAAAGGATAGTTGTCGAACAGCTCCCATGACTGTCCCTTCCCTCCTTTGCTGCGTACAGGATGGGGGTTGTATGTGCACCCTTAGGACTATCATGCACATACATGCACACACTTGCTTGTGTACACACATGTGCACGTACATGCATTCATACCCACCTTCACACATGACCATCGCACTCACACGTACACACAGACACACACACTCTCAATCACACTTCACATGTAGACACTTAGCAAGGCTAGGAAGTCCATCCTTGGACTCTGGGTGTGGGGGTGCGGGTGGGGTAGGGGGCACTGCCGCCACGTCAAAGGGGAAAGGTCGTGACTATGTAACCAGTCTGTGGGAAGAGGTGGGGGATGGTTTCTGGATTATTTGATGGAGATAGGATAAGTAGTGTAGGTTTGGAGTTGTGAAATTCATTTTGGATTTGGAAGTGAGAGTGGAGAGAAGGTAGGCCATCCACCAAGTGAATCTCTGAATAAAAATCTACAGTTGTGTGGCAGTTTCCATCTTTATCATGTTCTTGTGCGACTAGCCCATCCCTACCTAGCCATCAGGAATCGAGGTGTTGGTTACATTATTATTAAAAATTTTTTTAGGAAAAAAAATGTTGGGGGTTTGTTTGATTGTATTACTGTACTTTAAGATTAATAACGTTATCCTCATGTTAAAAATTTAAAGAACTCCAGTTATGTTTATTCTTTTAGCCAAGCTGTGTTTGATTATTTTCTTCTAGACCACAGTTTTTGATTTTGAACTAAATCTAAAATTTAATGAAATACTGTTTTTTCCTCTTTCATGAAAAGTAAAAATCTTCTTATAAAAAATTGTGCTGTTTCTGTTTAAGCCAGCAGACATAAAGGAGTCAGAATTTAGAGACAACACTCGTGTTTTGGTTGTTGCTGCAACAAATCGCCCAGACTTGGTTGATGAAGCTTTGCTGCGGCCTGGAAGAATGGATCATTTGGTTTACGTACCTCCTCCTGATACTGAGGTATCATGTTAGGTCTATTTTTTTTCTGTAGCAGTGATTTTATAGTTGTAGTTAGAGGTAACCTAAGAGGAAATGCTTTGACTTATTTTAACAATTAGTAGCTTTTTAATGGAATTTTAAACCTTGCAGGCTCGTCTACAGATTTTTGGTGTTCACACACATAAAATGCCACAAAGAGGAGTGGATCTTCACCAGCTGGCATCTGATATGGAAGGATACACTGGAGCAGATATTGAAAATTTGTGTAGAGAGGTCAGTAATTATACTAAGAAAGAAGTTTGGAAAAAAAAATGCAGAAAATGATACTTGTTCAAAATATATATATATATGGGGCATGTGGAGAGTAAAACAACAGAATGAGAAGGTATAACAGGTGTGAAATTGAGAATGCTCGTAAAGTCTTAAATGACATAAAACTAAGGTCAACCACTGATTGTAAATGTGAAATATTTATTGCAAATTTTTTTTTCACATGATCCTTAACTGCACATTCAGCATGTAGCAAAATTCAGTAATAATCTTCCACTGTACTTTCGTGACAAATGCATGGAAGCTAGGGATTTTATTGTCTAGTTCAGAGTGTGACTCCAAAACAAAATTGTTTGCTTTAAGTATTTGTGGTGTATATATGCTACATAATTATCACGGACGCCGGCTCTCCCAAGAGCAACACACGACGTCCATACGCGCTCTTTCAACACACAATAAAACGATTGCCTGAGGCTGTCCAAATCATGTTATTTTCGTTATCAACTTGCTCAGGACTTTACAACGTAGAACACAGATATATATATAAAAATGTCTCAATGCACAGTTCTTTCTAGAAGATGGTCACGACCATCTATCACTCGCAGTTCGGCTCACAACTAAGCTAGGGTTGTCGCCCTTCGCATCTCCAGTCAATTTGAATACGAATAACACAAATTACACTTTTAATTCACTAGAAGCGGTTGTTCCTTCCCCGAGGAAGTCGAATTATGACTGTCATACTATTCTAAACCACATTCTGCAATCCACATATCTTTCTCTCATATAGTCGTGTTTACAACTTTGAAGCCTACATGAATTCTATTACAATTCCATAAGCAAAAACCCAAAAGATGTCATACCTCCTGTAGGCAAGGTTAATCCACAAGGGTCAATATCGCACCGCATTTATGCCACCCTGTTTAAGTTTTCTTTAATGATTAATTATTGATATTTGATGTGTTTAAATGTTTAATTTTTCAATTGGGGAGTGTGGTTAATTTTTATAAAAAAATGATTTGTAACAAATAATACGAGACCTCAACATTTTTTATCGCTAGAATTCCCCCCCCCCCCACACCCAATGCTTTGGTTTTCTTTTTTTTCTTGTAGCATTTAGCCCTTTGTCAGCAGCATTTTAATTGTGACACAAGAAATCACTGTCAGTAGTTTTCAATCTATTGTCAGGAGAAAAAAAAAAGCCTATTCCCCACTTTCCTTTGACTGGGATCTCCTCTCCCTTCTCGCCATTAAAACGTCTTCCCCTTCCATCTGTTTATCGGTGCAAGCTTTTGATCTCGTTTTTCTGTTAACTAGCATTACAGCTTTTGGAAGCACGGAGGAATTTACAGTAAAAGAAGTTTTTTCAATGCTATTTTGCAGGCAGCATTATGTGCCCTGACAGAAAATCTGCAAGCCGTGAGTGTTGGACCAGACCATTTCCAACAGGCACTCAGAACTGTGAAGCCCTCACTATCTAAAGAACTTGAACAATTATATAAGCAAATAAAAAGATGAGCTTTATCAGTGTTGTTCATGTATTTTTATATAAAGCGTATATTGAGTAATTCATAATTTATTCGTAAAAATTTGTATTTATTTCTTTGTGTTATAGTGTAATTTTCAGGCACAGTGATGTAAGTAGAAAATTCTCAATTGTCTTTTATATATATATAACGAAGCGACATCTGCAAAAACGACTTAGTCGTTTCATCCTTCGGAGCAGAACGTAACAGCTGTCGTAAGACGGTGCTACAGCGCATTCGCATACACAACAGATTAAGACTAGTCATGTACACTCTATGTCCCGCTCTGGAGTGCTGCCCACTTGCATCAGGCGCGAAAAGAATAGATGATCAGGAAGCTGGTGTTGATAAGAGGGCTGGCGAGGACGGAAGATCGACGTGAAACGGAAGTAGGAGATCCAGCAGCACCTGCCTGCTACACTGCAGGCCAATACCGATGGCAGGCCTCGAGAATAGCGAGCCAGGTTCCCTGTGTACTGACTCTTTTAGGTGGGAAGGAGCCGTTGCCAGGTTACTCGTCCATGTTTGAATGTTTCATTAAACCCTTATTTTCTTTTTATTAATCAAAGATCGTCGATCCATTATTTATCACCTTACAGTGCAATGCGCCGCAAAACAAAAACACTCCCACACATTTTTGCTTTTATTCGTTAGGGTGAGGTACAAAAGAAATTGTGACTGCAGTACCTCATCAAAATTATTGTGCAAGCTCTCGTCTCTCTCTCAGTGAGGAGTGAGGGGCGGTGGTTAGGGGTTACTAAGTTCACAGCGTTCGAGTTTGAAGTAACCAGTGCAGTTTTATCTTTTTATTAAAGAGTCCCACCAAAGAGTTGGCAAGGTATAAGCACAGCTCATTCGTGCAGAGCAGATCGCAATAAGCTGGGAAGAGGAGAGAGACGCCGCCGACCGTTTGTAGGAAGGGGAGGGAAAAATTGCAGTGGTGCCTGCATCCACTGGATTCGCTCGCTCCCTCTCACTTTCTTCCTGTCTCTTGAACTGTGGCTTTGTGCGAGGCTTATCTATATAGTATTCCCCCACCCCACCCCCTTTTTTTTTTGGAGCCACCGGCAGCATCTTAGATAGAGGAAATATGAACAGGAGCAACATATATGAACCGAACACAACTCTTGACCTTACAATTAACGAGAAGAATACCATTCTTGTGAGGTTCGGAGAAACTGTGTGGATTTATGTAGATTTCAACCCATTAGCAATTATAAGGCAAAATTTCGCTTTCCTCAAGTTCCTCTTATCTTTTCTCCTTTCTCTAATAATGTTATTGATCATGTAACCCAGAATCTGGGATCAAAGTTCACTCACATTCTTGATGGGAAATGAGATTATAAAGCAATGGACGGGGTGGTGGTGGTGGTGGTGAAGGTGAAGAGAAACACGAGAAACGTTTCAGGTTTTGTGCAAATGATGTAATCAGCTTGATCTCTTTAAATTTTAAAGGTTTTGTGCACTCGGCAAACCGCTGGCAACTCGGCAAAATGTTCCGGGGAACTCAACAAAGTGTCCTTCACTCGCTGTTCGGAACTGAAGTAGTGGTTGCACGGGTTCTTAGCCGTTGATGGCACAAATCGCTAAGTGCTGACAGTGAACACAGAAATGTAGCAGTTGAGAAGATGTAAAACGACGAAAGACGAAGAAAGAACTGGGACTGCAAGGGTGACTATCATAAAACTACGAAATGCATTCTATGGCAGATCGTAAAAGTAACTAGACAGCAGTCAGTTGACAGCAACGACCACCAGGTCATCAGGTTCAGACCTTTTTCAGAAGCACACGACCACTGCATTGTGCTGGTCTGGAGAGAATCACATTGCAAGAGATCCTTAGCTCGCTGAAATATCGGCAGCTCCAAGGCTTCCACCCGGTCGAACGCCTCCAGGTTAAAACGAACGGACAGAATCCAAACCATTTTTTTTTCGGTATTATTTTCTCTTCTTGCTTGACACAGGGAGGTGGAGGGGAATGACATTTAACGGAATTTTCCGAATTATTCTCAACATTTGATATCTTTATCTCCCAATTATTCCCGGCATTTAATATTTTCATCTCCCAATTATCCTTTGCATTTGATATTTTCATCTCCCAATTATCTTCAGGATTTGATATCTTTATATTTACATCTATCGGACGCGAGGATAGAAAGAAAGACAAATGGCAGATTTATTACGAGGGTAACAGAATAAACAACAGTTTTGCTTTTTGAAATATCTAGCCCTCTAAGTAAAAAAAAAACAAAAACATAACACCGAATTAATACAAAACAGGCATCAAAATCGCAAAAGAGAAAAGACAGACTGACAGAAACAAAGACAGCATGAGAAAGTCATGTGCTGATGTAGATGTAAATAACAAGAATTTAACAGGAGCCCATGTACTGTACTGCTGCATGTTCAACGAACTCGCCGGAGGCTCGAGAGGAAAAAAGATATCGACGTATCGCAATTGCACACAGCGGCTTTCTTCAACATCAATAAATTTAATTAGAATCGGCGATAAAGCTGGTCGTAGTGTCCCGGCACTCTCACACTTTATTTCGCAGGATTCAAGAGCTCGCTCACTCATTAACTCACAAACTCTCTTTCTTTCTCTCTCTCTCACACACACACACACACACACACACGTGCGCTCGCTCACACAATATAAAAAGAAAACATACTGTGTGATACAACGCTCACGCTTGAACACATGAAAAAACAAACAGCTCTTTCCTCGCATATTCGTTCTGTCCATCCGATGTAAAACATTTTTTTTTCTTCATACATGCCTGGATGAACGACATTTTCCCACTTACGTTCCCATAACGTCTAGTTATATCAGGGTGGGTTTGGAGATGGCATCACTGTAGCTCAGTGATGTACCCGATTGCACGAACAGTCGCTAATGACCTCTGTAGAAATTTGACATCGCATCGCAAACAACAAACAAAACCAGCAACAAAAGTCGCTGATGCAGCACTGAGCTGATATCACCCAGCTCAACTTTCTCATTTTGTCTTTGCTGTCTTCTTTTTTTCTGTTGATTAGGCTGGCTGATCAATAACAATAGCCAGACGATCCCACCTTCTTTACTCGACCCCCACCATTGTGGGAACGTTTGTCAATAAAATACACGACCCACGCGGGACAGGTGCCCTTCGTTTAAAGGTACAGCCAAGTGCAATTTTTTTTAACGAGTGTTTAAAGTTCATTGCAACATGGGTTTTCTCACATCTGGATGAATACCCTGCACCATCCTTTCTGTTCTGCAAACATCACCATGCACAGGTCAAGTTCAACAACCCCAACTTCAGGATTGTACATGGATACCTTTACACTTCAGCCAATGGGAGAGCTGAGACCATAAGTTAATCAGGCATGTCGGTGAACAAACGGGATGTCCATTACTCCTTCAGTACGTGATAATATTTGAACCTCGAGAATAAAAGGGGGTTCCCATCGAATTTTGGAAAATAGTGTCTTGTACTGAGCTTTACCCAGTCAACAGAAAACATTGCACCCTAGTAGATCTTTAAAACGACGGAACGAAACAGCGGCTATTATACATCCGTGTGACTTCGTTTTGTTGGGAACGGATGGGAGGAAAGGAAGGGGGAGGAGGAAAAGGAAAATCGGATAAACGATTAATAATTAAAACAAATGGGATAAATCATCAAAGCAGACTTGCGTCCTGGTGCTGACAGTATCGGAAAAGCTGAAACGAGCCCAGTGAACCGCTCGTGGTTGGTTCTGTCCCACACGGAGTTTTGCAATCGTCTGCGCCTGTAGCGGTTCTCCCCCTTGCTACAAGATCGTTAGTGAGGGCAGTGGGGGAGTGGGGGGGGGAGTCGGGGCAGTGGGGTGGAGGAAAGGTAGAGGGGTGTGACGTCATAATGGCGGACACCGCCGCGCCGGGCCTGGAGAGAAAGCCTTTACTTGTTTATCACAGACCACTGTGGCGGTGCCAGGAAGAGAGGTATAAGACTTGGATGACGTACACCACGCGAGCGAGAGGTCAAGTCCGAGAATTTCCTCGGCCTTGACCTGACCGAATCGACCAGGACCGACCTGCTCTGGCAGCGGACGAGTTGCCACTTGAGCTGGCGAGGTCTTACATCGCATTGTTTCCTCTGAACGCGAAGGGGGGAGAAAAAGAGGAAAGGAAAAAAAAAAAAAAGAAACAAAAGGAGAGAAAAAAAAGCCACTCCACCACACCCACTGCGAAGAGGGACGACTGCGCGTGGAGGGAGCGTGTCCATGGATCTGAGGATACCGCCGGGGTTAGGCGAGCTGCTGCGAGACTTCACCGTGGCCGTGCTGCGGGAAAAGCCGGAGCGTCTGGTGGACTTCGCTGCCGACTACTTCGCCAACATGCGCAACTCGTCGAAGACGAAGGCCGTGCCGATGTACATCATCGTCGACGACGACGAGGAGGCGGGCGAGCCGGACCCCGAGTCACTGCGCCTCAAGTCCGGTGCCAAGAGCACGCGCTACGCTCGCCGCACCTCCGTGTCCGCCGAGCGCTACGACCCGGAAGCAGACGACGAGGAGGAGGTGAAGGTCGTTCATCCCAAGACGGACCAGCAGAAGTCACGACTGTCGCAAGCCATCTCTCACATTTTGCTGTTCAGGTCACTGGACTCAGACCAGGTGAGTGGACCAAGTAACAAATTCTTTTTCGATGCAGTGGTTTGTTTGTTTGTTTCTTTCCTTCTTTCTTTCGTTCTTTCTTTCTTTCTCAAACAGAAATCTGCTGTCAATATTGACGAATGGTAATGTAATTGCCGTGTAAAGACCGATGGTGTTACTCCAAACACCCACAAATCATACAAAGTAATGAGCTCTTCTGGTGGCGGAGATAAGCGATAATAAATTCTAGAAACTCTTAGACCGGGACTACAGGAAATCGTGCAGCTGTGGCCATCGTTAGAAGAAATCTTTCTTTTCGATGAACAGGTAGCCGATGTCATTGACGCCATGTTCGAGAAGCGGGTACAGGCTGGCGACATCGTCATCAAGAAAGGAGACGATGGCGATAATTTCTACGTCATCGATTCCGGGGTCTACAGTGTCGTCATCGACAGCAACGGGCAGGAAAAAACGGTACAGCTCAACAGTCTCACCTCTTTCATTTTTCTATCCTTCGTTCATTCCATCACAGATAAATATCGGTGTAATTCAGTTGAATCAGCGCTACTACCTCGCAGCGTAGAGCCTAGGACAATAGCAAAGCTGGGAAAGACATACACAACAACACAAATATGAAAAAAGAAAAGGAAAAATCCACAAACAGGGCTTATAGAAGGAAGGGGACTGGACAATAACATTAAAATGAATATATTGCTGGTGTTAGTTCTACTCCCATCTTTCATCTGCGCTGTAATGTATCGACTGAGTGTGAAGGATAGCTTTGCCATGGCTGCGAATCTCTTAATTAATTCGCCAATATACTCCTTTCAGGTAAGATAAATGTGTCCGGATTTTTAAAAAAAAATCTACTATATGAAAAACAATCTCAAAGCAGTGTTCATGTCCGTGAGACAACATTTGCTTCAGCAAGTGGGGCAGGGAGGTGGAGGAGAAAGCGAGAGGCTGCTTCATGTCATGTTGCTGAACATAACCTGTCTACCTATCAAGATAGGAAAGGAACACTAAGAGTACAATTGTTTCCCTATTTCCCCACACTAATGTCGGGCACAAATAAACTTGACTCGAATGAAGCTGCAGATAGAAAATTGACAATAACACCACAGCTGGAAACGTTCGCTGGACAATTACCCGGACAACGCCGGGTACGTCTGTAAATTTGATAGCTTACACGCCCTTTGCTCAGACCCAAGTCAGGCTCACACATAAAATACTCATGGATAATAGACACATGACCTTTACACAACATGATTCCTATATTCTCTGTGAACTTCAGAAAAAAAATGCTTCATCAATATTTTATATAATCTTGATGAGAATAATTTAAACAAACTATTATCAGTCCTTTTCAGATTCACACGACCAATATTTGACATTAAGTTGATAATAATATTTTATATATTCCCTCGCTCAGGTTTATGCATGTCCACACCAGGTGGTGCTACAAATGCACACGATATCGTTTGATGCTGGAGTCCAAGTCTTTATGTAGCTGCAGCCTCATGAATACTTTATGTAGAGTTCGTATCCCACCTTGCTCAAGTCCACTTCTTCTTGCAGGTGCACACGTTCGACAACAGCGGCAGTTTTGGCGAGCTGGCCCTCATGTACAACATGCCTCGCTCTGCAACGGTTCGGGCCGAACGGGCCGGCTCCCTGTGGGCCATGGATCGGGTCAGCTTCCGGCGCATCGTGCTGAAGGCCGCCTTCAAGAAGCGGCGCATGTACGAAGAACTTCTGGAGCACGTGCCGATGCTCAAGACCCTCGAGGCCTACGAACGCATGAGCCTGGCCGACGCCCTGCACTCCAAGGTCTTCGCCGATGGTGATGTCATCATCGAGCAGGGGGAGGAGGCGGACGGGATGTACTTCATCGAAGACGGCAGCGTCCGCATCACCTTGCGGAAGGACAGCGGCGCGGAGGAGACGGTCAGCCGCCTGACCAAGGGCAAGTACTTCGGAGAGCTGGCCCTCATCGAGAACAAGCCCCGCTCGGCCAACGTCATCGCCGAGGGCAAGGTGAAGGTGGCTTTCCTGGAGCGCGAGTCCTTCGAGAGGCTTCTGGGTCCTTGTCTGGAACTCATGAAGAGAAATTCGGACGTGTATAAGATTTACGCCAAGGGCAAGTAACGCACATTGTTCTGAATGACCAGCTTGACAGTTTTCGCGGAATGCTGGAATCTTGTTCGCTAATTTTTTGTGTTGATGAGACTAAAGCTCGTGTTGTTGCAAGTGTTCGCATCTTTGGTGAAACTCTTTGGAGCTTTGGACGAGGTTGTAAATTTTCCCAAAACAAGCGCTGCGAAAGAAGATGGGCAGCGTCGTTTGAGTTACCATTCCTTTTGAACCATGCGACATGTTGTGTCTTGGTTGATTAAAGGTGCTTTGAAAATCATGACATGGTTAGATTCAATTGACGTCTGCAGGTTTCGCACAGAAAAATAAATAAGAGGTCAGCATCGAAAGCGGTCAATTACTTCAGATTTACACACCACGAAATTTATTATTCCTGGAAGATATAACATTGAAAAAAATCTCAGCCTGATGTGGATGATGCATTGAAGTGTGCACATCTTTAGTTTGTAATTTCTGAGAATTCCGATTCCTTGAGTACTTTGCCCAAAAGTATGCCTATGCCAGTCTATAATATAAATTTGAGCCATGAATCTACCTGTACAATTTCATCCTCCCCATACACTTGTCATCCCACCTGAAAAAAGTGGACAGGCAGAGAGACAAAAAGAAAGAATTAATGGACTCGATTATGAAAGACAACTCATCAAAGACACAATTCTAAACACACTACAGGATATGAACATAAGTCCAGGTTTTGTTGTCTCCGTGTATCGTACATCTGTTAAGAACCAGCGTTATTTAGAGGTAAAAAACATATTAAAATAAACCATTAAATGAACATCCGGTCATATTCCTGACTGTGTAGATGGGTTTGTTAAATGTCATTTGTTCAAAGATCTTCAGGGGCCGCATTTGCTGAAATTAATTTACAGGGATATAAAATACTGATAGCTAGCTAGCTGTTTGATGTGACCGTTCAGACATGCTACTGACCTGACCCAATGATTTGGCACTGCCTACAGCTCAAGATTGTATGATTATTTATATTTTGTGGAATCCTTTGTGCGATATAATCCAAAATAGTGCATTGGACATTGTAGAGAGTTCATTGAATACACGCAATGTTTGTGAAAAGCAATTACTGTAGCAGGATCGGCGTAAGCAGGAAAAAGTTTCTCTGTAAATTTTGATAATAATTTTTTTATTTATGGTTTGTTCTTTGTCATTATTTCAAATGGGTAATTTTTTATGTACACAATACATTAACAAATTGACCTCGTGAAGATCTGGCCACCGCAAAAACAAAAACAAACTCAAAACAAACAGAAGAAAGGTACAAGGGGACTGAACATTCCGAAACTAGTAGCACTGACACTAAACATACTTAATTTCGTTGACTGTGTGTGTGTGTCCACGTCCCATTGGGGGCTACCCCTGACAACTACTGAGAAGGACTATCTCTACCCTTTTATCTAGTGTTAATGTTAGTGGTTTTTAATTCATAAAAGAGTTCTATATCTGTTTACAGACTTTAAGGACAACCTGTGCAATAAGCGGGTGGTTTACCTAGAATGTCAGATATTTCTGCGTCTTCTTGTCCAGCCTGATGGTCTACTCATTTTTATTTTCTTTAGCATCACCAGCAAGTGATACGGCCTGCAGCTTCAGGCCACGAAAAACAAACAAGCCACCCCCCTACCAAAACAGAAAGAAAAAATGTTTTGCAAACGTGTTATTCAAGCCAGCGTTCAATAAAGCCCAAGAGGAATAGTTTTGAAAACTGTCGGAAACAGTTTGAGTTTTTCTAGGTTTGTTGTTGTTTGCGATGTCATCCGGACAAACTTGTTGTCAGAAACTGCGCATCCAGAAACCTATCCAATGTCATCTGTAGCAACATTGTGGTTACATTTAGGGTTAAGCCATCGTTTACATTTCCAAAGAGGCTCTTGCTTCGGCGGCCATTTTGTCGGGAGCAAAATCTGTTCTCGAAAATAGAACATGTAAAACTTTAAGAAAACAGTTTCAGAAATAGGTTTGCGAAACAAACGGCAACCTATGCAAAGGCAAGGGGTGGAAACGAGGCTGTTTCAGAATCAGCAACAGGATAAATGTATTTGCCAAACATGTTATCCTTTATGTGTTGAGCTTTGTGGTTAGTTTCTTCGGGTGGATGCTACTTTAGCTAAAATAATCTTCAAGTAATTTGTAATGACTCAGATGTAGTTCACAATGAATGACCTTTCACCAGAATTAACTCCCAAATCCAAAGTGCATTGAATAAAGACTCAGCCAAAGCCAGAACAGTAGGTGGGGAGAGTCTCCGAGTGAAGTCGGTAATGGTCCTTCTTAGAGGTCTGTAGTATTGATATTATGGGATCGTCCTTAACTGATCCCAGTAACGCTCTCTACTTCTGCCTCAGCTGAAGTTTTCTGACAAAAAATGGAAACTGATGAAGCTGTAGTATTGAAGGAATACTAAATGAATCCTGCTAATGGATCTCTTACCAAACTTAAGACATATCTTTTTAGAATGGTGAATTCACTGTGGCCCAGAGTTGTCCTGACCCTGAGCTTTCGTAAAGTGTCTGTGTTTATTTTGTGTATGAGCGGGTGTCTGTTGTAAAAATGTCTGTTATACGCGAATATGGAGCATGGCTGTGGGGGATTCAATGTATTTATCATTTCTGTAAAGCGCTCTGATAAAATTATTGGAAAAGCTCGATATACATCCCCCCCATCTTCGTCGTCGTTGTTGTTATTATTATTGTTTTTAACACAGGGATTCGCTCTTCTTGGCTGCCACCTTACTGGTGAAGCGATGAATAAATAAATCATGATCTGTCAGAATATTTTATAATGCTTTTAGGATGTGAGTGGATGCATGCATGGAATAACAAAGATTTATTCGACATTTTTAGGCAAAGGAAGACTGCTTGATATGAGTAAGCAATAATAGAACCACACACAATGACAGTTTTAAACACAGACAGTTTATAACAAATATACAAACACAGCCTATGTCATGTTGAGAGAGTTGCACAGATAGGATGATGTCACAAACAGAAATGAGGTCAAGGGTCGAAGGTTTGGAAGCCACTGGACAACATGAGGAAACCGTCAACAAGCATGTTGTCTGGGTAGTGATGAAGCTGTGTCCAGATCTCAAGGATGCTGCTTTACCTACGAGACCACAAGTAGTCAAGCGATGACAAATATGTCCTGTATTGGAGTCAGAACAATATCTGCGGATTCTGGACACAGTTTGGTAACCATGGAGACAAGAAGCTTGGCCACAATTTCCCCATTCTGCCCCGGATCAACTCCCTGCCCTTAATAACTGCGGCTTCAGGCGAACACTTTCTGTCTTTTTATCAACAACTGTACCACTCACACCACACTCTACAGTCCTGATGGGGGAGCGGAAGACAAGCAGAAAATAAGGGAGAAAAAAAATCTTCGTTCGTCGACCCGATTAAGTGCAATCGGTGGCGAAGCCTGGGTCTGTCTGTCTTCCAGCCGTTGGTGAAGGAAGGAAAAGATTAGAACGTAGCATGAGACCGGCTTCAGCATCGATTACCTCCCCAGCTCGCGACTACAGCGCCGCTCACCGTTCAATTCTTGTCACATTCAGCCGGACATCTACGTTTTCTGTCTGCACAACACCTTAACCCCTTGTCACCTGATGTTCTGACATTACTTTTTTTTAACCTGTACAACATCGCATCCTCACCAGCAACTCCCTCCCCCACCTGAGACAGGTATGTTGTTTTTGGATTCTAGAGATGTTCCACCCACCCACCCGTTACCTCCGCACGCACGATCCCCACAGCTCCTCACCAAGTGACAGAATCAGAGAGTTCAGCAAACATTGTGTGGAAGCGAGTTGTGCAACAACTGAACAGTCCCTGCTTCATTCTATATTTTTCTGTGCCACAGTGGCCAATGCTCTTTTGTTTGTCTCCAGTGTTTTGAACTCTTGTTTGGAGCAGCCATCAGTGATGCTATTCTTGACCCGCGAGCGGCAGGCACGTGGAGGGTGGATTTCTCTGTGGACAAACGACAGAACTGACCCTGGCAGTTGTTTAATCCTAAGTGTGTACGAATATGTTTATGTGTTCGCATACAATCATTAAAACAAATATATATGTAAATTAATAATTCTTAGCACCTAAATTAATAATTCTGTGATCCTCATTTCCTGTGTCACGTGCTGCTGGTGTCACCGAGAGCCACTGTGCACTTTAACACAGGACAAAGCCAGGAAGCTTTCCATCATGATCCAATTTGTTTACAAAATAATGATTTGTTTCTCGGAAAACTGGATCGGGGTTAGACTGTCTGAAAAAAAAGTCCACTCGTAGCACTGCGGTTAATTGCCGGCCTTATCAGTGCTGCTAAATTGAGTCGAGAGTGGTTGATCCACATCATCCACAGATGTCGAAAGCCTCTCCACAGCTTTGCCCACCACGAGAGCAACAGGTGCAGCCACAGGTCAGAGGGTCAAGGTACTAGGAAGACAGAGTGTCGCAGGCTCTAACAGTCTAGCTGGGTCCTTCACGTGAAGCAGTCAATGAAAATGCATATTATGGGTATCTGGGTAAATGCATGTTGTCAGACATCCAGCACGAACTTGTATAACTGGACTGCTGGCAGTCGATTTTTTTCCTGTGGTGGTGATAAGTGGAGAAATACTACCGGGCGCCCCTCCCTAACTACACCGTGGATTCAGCTGTGGAGTAGCTAGCCCCGTAAAGGACAGGTGAAAATAAAGTATCAAGGGAGACATTATATTTTTAATAACTGCATTAACCTATGAGTAGAAAAACAGACAAATAACTGTCTCGGAGCGTGCAAACTGAATATTATTATCATTTTATGATTGATCCACATCTTGTTTTCTTCGGGAAGGAAAGCTGTTGCTAGGGTCGGTGTCGACGATGACGATGACGATGGTGTGGTTGCCGTTGTGTAACCGTTGACGTCTGACTGTCAGACTCGTGGGAGAGGGCAGGTGCTGTCCCGGGCTGCGATCAATGCACGTGTAGGATCCACAGATTTGCCATAAGGCAGAGCAAGACAAGTAAATCCCCGCCAGTACATAGTTATTGAGCCGCAAACTGTCATCGTCGTATCAGATGTCAGAGACTTCTCGTGCAGGTGTACTCCGCTAGTGCACGTGCACCCAGGAAGTACATTCGCGAGCCGAGCTTTGACACGTTTCACTTGTCAGATGATAAACTTTATGGCGAGATAACAATGGAATTTCACGGACTACCTAGATACAAAGATTATATCGTTTTCAAGATATTTCGTACTGTTCATCAAAAGCTTGTAATTTATTTACTACTGAAGTCGTTTGTCTTTCACGGGAGGCTACTCGCGGCTGTGCATATTGAGTTATTCCCCTTTGTCTACCGTGCAGGATATTTCGTCTCCTCATCCTTCTCCAGACATTTTCCCCTTAAAAAACAAGACCTCAGTTTTCACCAAACAAATCCTGTTATTTCTCTAACTTAATAGATGACAGCGATTGTCAAATCTGATCGAGAGGAAGCAGCAGCGGGGAGCGCACTCGGCCTCCACGAGGGTAAAAATGTTGTGGATGTCACAACAGCTCAACATCAGATGACTGGCAGACGATGCAAGCACAGAAGGTTGAGTTTATGCATTGAACCTAGAGAAAATATAGAGTAGTTAATAGTGTTCATAAGACAAGTATTAATAAATATTTTAATGCTGTTGGAGGTGTATTCCGTACAGAAGTGATAGTACAGCTGTATTTACTACATAACAATTGGAAATAAGCATAAACAGTAACAGTTATTTCTTCATTCTGATTTTCAAGCAGCCATCTTTGCTCTGAAACATAGACGTGTAGAGGTGGATTGCTGTCTGTCTGCCGAGACCAGCTCTTAGCATCTTGCGAAGTTCTCCGCAAGCCTAAACAATGAATGTGACTAAACCCGAACCATTGTATACATCGGCCTCGTTCAAGTAGGTTATGCTGAAACGTGTCTAAACCGGAAGCTTTGTATACACCAGCCTCGTTTTAGTAGTTAATTGGAAAACATCGTCTGTAAACAGTCCAGTAATACAAGTTTGTGCTCTGACAAAATATGGAAGCCATGAGTGTCGGGCCTACCCATCTCTACCAGGAACTCAGAGCAGTGAAAGCCTCACTGTCCAAAGAACTCTATACGACTGCTCGAATGAATAAAACAAATAGAAAGATGAGATGTATAAGATCACTCGTTATGCAAAACCAATACCTGACACAGAGATTGTTTTCAGCCAACTCGCCTCAGCCAAATACTTCACAGATCGATCTATCCAAAGCGATATTGGCAGTTCCCCGTAGAAGAAAGAAGTCTGTTTCAAAAACTGCTTTCGAAACATTGCAAGGACAGAAGGACTATCTCAGTGAAGGCTGCCATTTGGCTGCAGCACCAGCAATGATTCATGCTGGATTTCAAGAGCTGAAGATAGGTGTAGGTGAGACGAGCCACAGGAAAATCGTGTGTTCTGAAGTGGCGGTGAAAGAAGAATGGGAGGAGGAAATTTAAACACAGTTTGTGGTTTTAAGCTACAACTTACTTTTTTGATTGAATGAGTTTATTGTTTAATGTTAAAGGTTTGTATGTATTTATATAAACCTTTAGAGTGTCGTGCAGACATTCTGCGTTTGACCTGCGAGGAAAGATTCAACATCGTATATTACTTTTAATAGCTCACTCCTGGCTGCTGTTTCGGGCATTGAATATTTATAACCTCGGGAATGAGAGCATCTGCAGCGAAGACAACACTCCTCTTCCTACGAGGGAATGAACTTCATCCTGCACATGGCAGGTGCCACCCCATGCCTCATTGCTGTCAGCATCACTTGATGCCAAAGAGACAGCAATGATTTGGTCTTCAGACTTGTGAGAATCAGAACCACTTGCCTGCTGTCAACCATACCCCTGTGGCAGCCTTCTCCGTGGGGGGGGGGGGATGACTTGTGGTGGCTGCAGCTTTATTTTTAAATGAAATCTTTCTGATGCTCTTACTTTTGAGTCATGATTACATGCTTTGCTGTATTTTATTTATTGTCTCCAGGCGTTTTTACAACAAGACTTTTTTTTTAATCACACCTCATATTTTCATCTAGTTGGCTTTCTCAGTTACTTGTAATTGCTGACCCCTAGGTTCAGACCCCTAGGTTAGGGGTCATTGCTCACCCTCGAGAGTCAGGGACTGTTATCGTCGCTGCTTTGCCGTGTGCTATTGTCTCCTCGCTGGTTGTCTCCTTGTCAGCATCGTGACTTCAAGGTCTACCCGACTGGTGACACATAACACGTTCAGGGACTCTTTTCATACAACTTTTAATGCCTCGAGCACGAATATCGAGAAGTTTAATAAAAACGATTTCCTCATCTCTTTAAATCTCTATTTGTGCCCCGAAGCCATGTGTGACATTAGTAGCGGGGGAAAATAGCTGCCCACAAAATACAGAATCTCGAAAGCCCACGTGCAGATATAGAAACTATTGTGTCGAGTTGAATGCACAGGAAAATATAATGACAGAATAAATGTTCATTCGTTCCCACAGGAGCCATCGTTCAGAAGACAATGGATCAACTTGGTGTAGGTAGAGCTGACCACTGCGCCTGCATAGCAGTCTGTTATGTAGAAATGCCGCTTTCTGCTGAATGTGACCTAATGATGTACAGGCTGAATGGTACCCAGTGATGTCTAGGTTGAAGAAGCAAGAGGGTTTTGAGGAGTCCATGCCTGTGATACAGCAGCATACTTGTGTTTGGTGTTTTGAACCTCCACAATCGTCATGTTCAAACACGAAAAGTTTAACACCTTCAGGGCTGGAGAACACAGGGCTTTCTCTACTAAATGAAAATTGTCTGATGAATCCGATGTATTACTCCACCTTCTGGCCATTACATGCTTACCGAGACCCATCGAGAGCGCCCCCGGCTGTGACGTCACATGTTATTCACGCGCAAGAGGTCTTGCAGCACGTGCTGACTGTCGGTGCACATCGCCATATTTGATATCAGATAATAAATAAGCCGTTGTGCGTCAAGCGCTGAAATTTACAGGATGTATGGATATTTTCTCTACATTCCGAATCTATTTATGTCGGACCAGTCGGGTAGGATGGCTGCGGGGTGCACTAGAAGGGTCCGTTACCTCACTGAGCCTTTCAGCGCAGCGAAACCACGTGATTAGGATTCCAGCTCGAGTGACGATTGCAATGTCTGCTCTTCACTGCTGTTTTCCCATCCTTACTAATTTAATGTTTATTTTTTTGTAAAGCGTGCTGAACCTGCCTTTGAAGGTGAGGTAAAGCGCGAGATAAATTATTATTAATATTAACAACTACATTTATCGTGTCGTAAATATTAATTACTGTCACGAGATTACAGGGTTTTATTAGTGTTGCGGGGTTAGAGCGGGGGAAAGAAGAAGCGACGGCTGCTGTGTGCTTCTAGACATACCAGGTCCCTCACTCACTCCTTCAAAGCCACCGTGTGCAGCTGTTCTACCCCAAAGCCTGTATCGGGTAGCTGATTAACATTCTACCCGGTAAGGAAGGCGTGAGTGACAATAAGACGAGCGGTCCTACACAACGTCCTGTTGTCGTCTTGCAGCAAAAGGGAAGGTTTCCCTCAGCAATGATTCCTCATTTTTGTAGCCAGCCTGGCTCCACCACGATACGGGGTACCACGACCACTGGCATCGGGGTGTGGGCTTCCTCCCTGGGGGACTTCAGCAGTAGACTAATAAAGCACCATGTCAAGGAACTCTTTGTTGTCTGTCCTTTAGCGTTGAGGCGTTGTGTTGCTTTTTTGCAACTAAAGCAACATAAGCACATCTTACAAGTGTTTGTATATCAGAGTAGTAAATCTCCTACACAGGTTGATAGTGCAGATATGTCCAGCATCTACCAGGGCGACTGCAGACTCGTTCTAGCAAGCCCACTTTATTTTGCAGCTAACCTCCAATTACTGGAGGCCGGTCTCCCCTCCGCCACCCAGAAACACGCTAGGTTGCAATGGAGGTAGCATCCACCCAGTAATTGCTGACCCACACTCATATTGCGTGTGTAGAGAGGGCCAACTGACTACCATTTTATCAGTGGTTTCTTCGGATAGGAGAGATAGTGTTGATGGCGGTGATGATGATGGTGGGAGAGTGCAGCAACTGTCCCGACCTCTGAACAATGCATCGATCTATGACGTCACAGATTTAATGAAAGGCTGTGCAAGCTCGTTAAGCCCTCGCCAGTACATAAACATAGTTATTGAGCCGCGAACTGCCGCGGCTGTATCAGATATACTTCTACTGTGGTGTCTCTGCTACAGCAAGTGTACTCGGAAAGCACCTGTGTGCGCATCAGACTTGACATCTATTTCATCGTCACTCGGCAGACGATGAAGTTGTTTGTATTTAACCTTTCTTGATGCCGAGCCTTTGAAGCGCCTTGACCTTCTGACGCAATAAGAATAACATTTCATGGATTACCAAGAACCGAAGATCACGTTTTCAAGATCTTTCACATTGTTTACCGGAGGTTTACATCAGCATTGCTATAACCACGAAGTTACATACATTTCTACAACTCCGTGGCTATCACTAAGCTTGTTGCCTTTATTTCGCACGGGAGGCTAATCCCGAGTCTGGACAGGCTGAGTTATTTCCCTTTGTCTTCTGTTCAGAATAATTTCCATTCAACATTTTTGTGTACAAGCTTTTGCTCAAAGAACAATTGTGCCGTTTTAAGTCAGCAGATCAGTAGGTCTCTCCCCCACACAGAGACGGAGGCGATTGTGGGTTGTAGCCTCGTAATCTGAAATTAAAGGCTGTAAATAAAGGTTGTCTTATAAACAGGATTTCTTCCCCACACTGCTGGAGCTGTTTAAATATTTGAGGCACCTTGAGAGTTGAGGGTCAGGCAGTGCAGAGTCCACTCACTCCACACGTTTGTTTATGTAAAGATATGTGTTTAAAGTTTGCAGTGGAGTGTTTATACTGATTACAGAGGTAGTAAATTTACGGAGGCCAAGATTGGAAGATTTCATGATATGCAAATTTGTTTTTTGTCTCTGTGCTTCAAGATTTAAACGGTGCTGCCGACTAAAACAATTTAGGCCCTTGATAGTTCTGCTACCCAGGGTGAGAAAATGCAAGTTGAATTGGAATAGACTCACTCATTATATGCAAGAAACAAGAACACTATTAATAATAATGATAATTGTATAGTGTATTTCCCCACACAAGAAGCAGGTTTATATTCCTTTCATAAAGAAATTAAGAGACATAAAAATATTGACACAATACGTACGTGGCTTACAGACAGACCACGATATATTAGCAGACTGAGACTTAAAACTAGAAATAAAAAAAAAGGGAGACAACATCCAAGAGTGGGCTTGCCTTGTATTAGGCGCATTCAGATAAGAGCAATTGGTGTTTTACGCCGAGCAAACAACTAAAGATATAACACGGCAAGGCAGCCAGCCCTGTAAACAGATGCCACATACAGAGAAAGAACAGAGTGCCCGAGGCGAGATCTGAACCCAGGACAGCCAATCCTCACTGTATTGGTGACAGGTGCTAACCGTTGCTAACAGCTTAGATAGAACCGAGAGCTGGGAGTGAAATCGTCAGGTGCCCCTACACTCAGTCAGGGGTAAGGGAAGATGATGACGACGAGGATAATGAAGATAATGATATTTATGCAGATAAGGAATTAAATGAATGAAATCTGACCTACGGTATGTCAGTAAATACACGCACATTCTATCCCTCGTGAGCGCACGCGCACACACATTCTTACTCATTTTTTTTTCTCTCTCTCCATCGTTTTCAACATTTTTTCTGTGATAGCTACGTGCAAAAGCTTTCTAAAACTATTTACCCCCTCCCTTTGTTTCTAATTGATGCATACCGCTCATGAATCGCAAAATTACTCCGCCAAACTAAAATCAATTGTCCTTTTTGTTCGAACTTCCATTTGCTTGTGATTTACCAGGCAATGGCTGAAGTTTGCTGAGGAAAAAATCAATGGCGATGACTAAGGCAACATTTTCTCGAATAGCAGCACTAGGATGAAACAAAAAACCGATCTGGGGAAAAACCGGTTAGCTCCACCTCCAGTCCTGTGGTCTTACGCCAGAACTTTTTCTAGAGGGCCAGTAGCGATGCTGCGGAAATGCTCAACTGTAATTATGTTGTATCACTAATGATATTAATATTAGAGTATACAAATATTATAACGGAAAGAACTAAATACTGCTTTATTCGATGTAATGTCTGATACATAAGAGAAAAGTATAATTATGAACATAACTCGACATACGAGGAAGTAACAGCTAGGGTCTGTTGTTAATAGGCTGTGACATCATTGGACTCAAATTTAATGCTGATTCATCTGAGAAGTGAGTAGACAATCCACTTATATACGAAAGCTCACCCAAAGCACACCCAACACATACACACCGCGAAAGACTTCAGACTTCAAAAAGAAGAGAGAGAATACTGGTCATTAATCAGCAACCCGATATTTGTCAACAACATTTTGGCCATGTTTTTTTGGCTACATATAAAAAATACTTTTCCGCTCCATCTATTGCAACGATAAATGACCGATCTTTCTGTACACATATTATTCTTCGCACCGCCAATCGTCTGCGCCACACTGTCATTAATTCTTCTTGTTGACAAAACTGTTTTGTTTTTTTTTTCTTAGTTTTTCAGTGGCGTAAACAGATAAACAGCTGTCGGTGCAGCCTCCAAAAAAGTCAACCAGCTGTGGTGTAGCTGTGGTAATATCATCACCCATCCAAAGAAAAAAAGGCTTTGCCACTGTCTTGGTCCCTCAGACCCACAGGTGTTGGTGTCGTCCACTCAGTCTATCAGCTTCCCGTCGGCCTTCAGACAGGCGCGGAGGTTGTTGAAGAAGTCGACCATCGAGCCCGGGATGGCAGAATCCACCAGCGAGCGAGGCAGCATTCCCCGGATGTCAGGTTGAATGAAAGTCATCAACTTCGTCTGCTGGGGTCGTCTGCACAACACAGAAACCAGAAGTGAAAGAAGCCAGACGACAGGAGGCTCCGGCGGTGTACTTGAAGCATGCAGCAAAAGAAAGAAAAACGAAAGAAACAGCTCACATGCTGGGTGAGTGCTGATAGCATCTCCACGACACCACCCCTACCCCAACTTCCCGTGACTGATGTTTTCTCTGACTCCCTCCCTCTATTTTCTTCTCTTAAAAGAAGCGTGAAATGACCACATCACGAGCTGTAGCAACAACCGCAGCAACCCTCCGAGGGCTTTCCGCCCTCCATTCACTTGCTGGCAGCAGGAAGCTCGTGTCGGCCCACAGAAAGTTCTGGAATGTTCGGCGTTTAACCTCTTGCTATGCGGCGAGCGCTCAACGATGCGGCCAGGAACCGAAAAGGAACTACTTATAGCAGTTCTGAGCGATTTCATTTTCTTCCTTCCATTTTTCTTTGTTCGTTTTTTTCCTGCTCTCTTTATTTCTTCCATTATTGTTACCTTTTTTTTCTTTCCGACGTTAATAACAATAAAATAATTTCCCAATAATACATCCTTATTGTAGAATGACGCGGATTCATTTTCATTTGCTTTCATTCTGTTCCATCGACATTCCAAGCAACCTTCGTGGTTGTATTTTCCTCCATTAAGACAGACCGCGTGACACGCACATTTACAAGAAGTGTTTGCCATTCTGAAAATATTTTTCAATTGATATAACCACAGAAAAAGAACAAAACTAAAATTAAAAAAAGAATAGAAGAGAGAGAGAAAGAAGAAATGCAGTTTGAAAGCCTTCCCAGATAATTATTGACATCCGTTCCCTTGACAATCATTGATCACACGCTACACGCGAGGTAAAAATGAAAACCGTTACTGGGCTCCATGGACACCATTTCACATTGTCGCTGTGAAATTAGGTTTGAAAGCAAAACCAGATTGAAGGAAAAGAAAAGAACCGCATGAAATTTAGTTTGTCCATGCCAGCCTTAATATTTTAAATCAGAACACTGGCTGCAGAAAAACCAGCGATTGTTGAGAGAGTTTGTAAAATTTAATCCCGCCATTTGCTGAGAATGGCTGGCTACAAACCGGAGTCAAAATTAACTCAGTTAACTTACTCGGAGTTCTCTATACACATCAGGCCGCAGTGGTAGTTCCATCCTCGTACATATTTGTCTTTGGGAGGACACTCCGGACAGATGATACTAATGCCTGCACACATAGCAACCATGCATACACACACGCGCACACACAGACACAATGCACACACACACTCACTATGTAACCTCTTTTAACAACAACAACAACAACAACAACAACAACAACAACAACAACATTATTGACAAATTTCCAACCTATTTGTGTAATGCAAAGCTACAGGTTTCTGTATTTATACAGAAGTTCTAAAAACCAGATCCAAGAACGCTAACCGTTGGTGGAGATGATTTTCTCCCCTTTAATCTTCAATACGGCGTCCACGAAGTCTCGTGGAGATATCAGCCCCATGGCAGCACTGTTGGTCGCTGTGTGGTTGATTCTCAAGTTCTGTCAACAAACAACACACACACACACACACACACACGAACACCACGTTTTTAATAAACAAAACATCTGTTGATTTCTCTGAGCCGCTCGTCCAGATGTCTAAGTCGTGAAAAAACAATATATCGACAATAATGTAAATTTAAAAAAAGGAAACTGCTGGCATCTTTAAAAAGTGTACACAGTTAGGGAGATAATGCTGATGATAAACACAACTGCTAATGCGTATCCAAATGAGTTTTGTTATTGGATGACATCCCCATAAGAGCAAAACATTTCAGTGTCCTGTGTGATGCCATACCTCGTCTATTCTCCGGATCACCTCGATTTTCTTCATGGCTTTGTCCCACCTCAGACGAGGGGATGGCTCAGGAAGTGGGTCCACATATTCGAACAGTGTTTCTTTAGGGCAGTTGTACTCACTCTGACCTCGATATCTGGAAAAATGTGAGGAAGCAACATCAGTTTTTATACCAAAGGGAGAAGTAGGAGACGCTATAACAGCAACACCCTATGTTCCCCAACAGTTCATGACACAATCTCAAACTGCTTTTTTTTCTGAGGCATTTATGTAAGACCACAATTCTCACAGAAGAAGGGCTCTACCTCTAGATAGACTAAGAAAGAAAAAGCGAAACATGACTTACAGGTAGCCGTTAAAGCCAGGGCAGGTTGAATGCTTGTACTCAATGATAATGTCTTTCTGCAAACAAAAACAAAAAAAGCTTATCACTCGTTAGTGCCAGAGTAAATCACACATTAGGTGCTTAAAGGTCGAGAGTGTACCTGTAACATGAAGATCACTTCAGACCTAAACACTTACAGTCACACGGGCAAACAGAACTGACCCCAGAACACGGGTGCTTCGACAACATCGGGTACAGAGTGCGTGACAGGATTCCAAAGTATAGTCATACAAGTACCTCGGGTACAAAATACTCCACTGAAGTTGTGTTAATTATTAATTAGCAAATCAACCGATCGCTCAATAGAAAGACGTTTCAAATAAATTTCAACTTCCTGATCAACAATCATTTTTGCTGTTGTTGAACATCAGGATTCGAAACCATCGTCGGAATAAACAAATCGAGATCATATAATTATTATAATGCAACAAAGCACGTCGCTTCCAGCACTGCATTGCTACTTCCATTTTTACCTATTTCTTCCATTCTTCTGTTCATTCTTTCTACCTGCCACTGGAGACGTAAAGACTAGTATACGATTTGTTCTCATCATGAAAGAAAACAATAATTTATGACAACAGCTTGTAATATGTTGAAATGGATTTAGTAAAACATATATATAATGATAATAATGTAAAATCTCCAAAAAGTTATCGACAATAAAATCCGAGAATTCAGCAAAAACGGAAAGATTTATGAGCAGATTGCATCTGCAGAGAGCCAGCAGTGACAGAGGATTTGTTGCCTTGATTAACGTGTTAGTCATTATTATAATAATTATTATGTGGGGTCAGGTGCTAGCAAAGTCGTTTGAACACTCGGCAGTCTCTTGTTTTCACGCGCACGCGCGCACACATACACATACACACACGAACATGCACAATCTTGTGATCTCTCTCATACCCACATACACACACTCACACACACTGCAGATCATTTCATCCCACCGCAGTCATCACCTTTACAAACGCTCTGCCCATCATGTTCAGTGATGAAGGGGAGAGCACCTGGAACTGCAAGAGCAATAATGAGTGTCCTCCCTTGCATGACCGCGGATGGCTTTATAGGCAAAGAGGCAAATCCACGTGAAGCCCTGTGTAGCTCTGTGGTGTGAGCCGTGTGGCCGTGGCGACACCTGCTGGGTTTACGAGTGCGTGCTCGCAGCACGAGCGGCCGTTACTCGCGTTATCTCCCATGTGCATCATGTAGCGGGGGCAGGGGGCGAGGGGCAGCTGCTGCGTCACTGGCTTTATCTTGAATCAGCTCCCAGCGTGCACGGGGCGCTGCTGATGCCGCCGTCGTCTCCACGCCCACATTCCAAGGAGCCTGGAATCTTGAACGCTGGCCAAAACGGTTTTCTCTTAATGCGCAGACGGGAAGTGGAGATACACGAGTGGGGTGGGTGAGTGAGCGGAGGAGGTAAAAAAATGGCGAAACACATTAAGGTAACGAGGGAAAACGCTTTCACGGGGAAAGGGGTGCGGAGGGGACCTACAGCTCATGATTTCTGGGTAGGTGGTCCAGCAAACATGATGGTTTCAATTTGCATGTGGAGACTGAAGTTCCTGTGTAAACTTCTATCCCTTCCCCTCCCCTGCCGACTTCCACGTACGTCTCAAAAAAAAAGAGAGGGAGAAAGAAAAAGTGCATCAAGTGCTTCCTATTTCTAAAAAAAAAAAAAACAACAACCGGGGTTTAAAACTCATTATAAGAAACCAGTTCCCGCACTCCGATCCTGTTACTCGTGAAATATAGCCATCGTGACGTCATCGTAGTGAGTGGCTTCGCCTACTCAAACTAACCTTCGACCTCGGCTCTCCTCAGTGTCAGCGGCCATGGCGACCAAAGCGAACCTTGGGTTTGAACGTGTCGACAAGAGTGTGATGCATTGGTCACATTAACGGACATTTGGGGGCGTAAGCGAGAGCGTACTGAGTGACCTTTGTCTCTGCGTGGTGTTAGTCTAGTGGGAAACATTACTGCAATGCTTGGGTAAAGCTCGGTGCAAGACACACTTTCCCACACTTACAAACACGCGTACGTCCACGTACACACATAAGTATATATACAACAATACACACATACATATACACATATATTCGAATATATAAATATTTGCGCGCGCACACAATAACACTGTCACTTGTTACAGATTTAACTTCCCATAGTAATTAAGCCTTCGTTGATCACGTGTCCAACAAAGCTAACCAAGAGACCAGTTGTCATGGTGGGATTTCCCGAAGAAGCTGTAACGCCTACTCGGTGTTTTCATCAAGGCTTGATACCGTTACACGATCACAACATCCTGTTTCATTGACCCCTGGCATCAGTCACAGACCGTGATTCACGTAAATACACAGTAATATATACATACAGCCTGACATATATATATATAGTCCTGGCAGATATTCATACAGTAATATACATACATTTTGTCTATATTACGTTACTAACCGAAATCCAGACAAATTATAACTTGTAAACATACTGTAAATACTGGGAAAACAATAAACGATGACAACTAATGATTATTGCAAGAGGCCCAGACAGGTCGTCTGTCTCGGGGACTGTGCTGACTTTCGGCGACCCTATATATATATGTGTGTGTGGAAACGACGGTGTAGAGGCGAAAAAAAGAAAGGCAGCCATAGAGTGCGACATGCCAGGTTTGTCCTGTTGCCATGGTTCCTAACTAGACGTGCACAGGTCGAGTCCAATACAGCTTTAATTAAACCCATTGTATTCGTTGAGAAGGCGTTCGCGCACATGCACACACACAGGACAGCATGTCACGGTAACCTGTCGTCCAGACGCCATCGTCATCATCCTCAAACGGCGCGCTCTCCAAATTTACTCTGTCCGCAGATCGAGTGAACACTGCTCTGCTCCCGAGCTGCGACAGGCCGGGAGGTCGGCGGCCGCCTCTGTGGCGATCTCGTTTGTTCCCCTGTTGGATATTTGCCATGACAACTCGCAGGCACGCTGGAAGAGGTTTTTTCGGATAAACAAAAACAAAAGGTCCCTAAAACAGCCATGTTGTCAGTGGCGACAATGACTCAGCAAAACATCTGATTATGGCGCCCCCTGCGCCCGGTCTGTTGTTCATTGTGAAGCCGGTGGCTCGAGGTGACCTGCACTCTCACGCTGTTAATGGCCGAGCCCATGTTTATGACAGAAACATTTATCACAAGACTCTTTGTGAGGTTAGCTCCTGTCGACATTAATCAGTGCACGCTCCAGTAGTCACGTGACTTAGTCAAGCTACACACAGCACACAGCACGATGAGTAGCGTTCATTCTTTGTGTCCTAGGATGGTGTCCGAAAGTTGAGAGAGAGAATGTCAAATGTCAAAATGAGTGAGGAGAAAAGAAGCTGGGAATGTGGTTATTATTTCAAACAACTGTGCTCACTAAAACGAGGAACAAACGAGCAGACACACAAACAAACGCACTCACGTGACAGAGAAGTAAGCATGGGTTTATCCTCCTTTTATTATTTAAAATGTAATTCTTTTCAGGGTTATCGCTTGCGTCACTCTCGACACCTGGGGACAAGTTACTCTCACGACTACCCCCTCTACTCCGGACCTCCTGTCGTCCATTGTTGACACCCGCACACACCTGTTGGTTTGCTGTTGTGTGATGTACATCAGATAACTGTGTGAGTGGAACAAGAACTAATAAAAGATTATGAATATATGGATGGATGTACTTTTATGAGCATATGTTGGTTTATTTTACATTTTAAAAATATTTATTTCATGTGCTGTGTGAATAAATATTAATAAATAAATGTCACATTTAAAACGCAAAACATCATACTTTACTCATCCTTATCATGGAAAAAAATTACTTTTGTGAGGAGCTTCTCAACAGGGCTTCACATTGAAGCTTGGGGTGAGCTCCGGTCAGGCCGGAAAGGGTTAAGTCTGAGGGTTGTGTCCTGTAGAACTCGCCCCAACCCCTCCCCGCTAAATAACACAGGCATATAAGCCTTTTGAGCCCAACAGCTGTCGTGAAGATCAGACTCAGCTCACCCTGAGCTCACCCTCAGCTCACCCTCTTCTGTCCTCTCTCTAGTCTCTCGACAGCCTCTCATGCTGAGGCTGAACTGGTTTCATACGTTAGGACAGTTTAATTAGATTTCAAGACATAGCAGCAATTATGTATTGATTGTTGACCCAACAGAAAATAATCTAGATATTTAGACAACAAAAATATACAGTTTAAAGAAAATAAATAGGCCATGAGAATACCTCTGATCACTGACAAGAGGTGTGAGCACATCTCACGAACATCAAATCTTGTAGGGACGATCCAGTCCGAAAAAAAGTGAAGGAAATTAGAATTAGAAGAAGCATTCAAACGAAGAAAAATGAGACATCCACGAGTGGACTTTGACATCTCAGAGAAGGATGAAGAACAACAACCAATCGAGATTAAAAAAAAAAAAAAAAAACTGATGACGATGATGGTGGCTGACTGACTGACCCACCGTAAATATTCTACCCGAATCATGTTGTACACTGTCAATCGTAAATGAGGCAGGGAGTGGGGTGGTGGTGGGGGTGTGGTGGTGGAGGTGGTGGGTGTCGTGGTGGTAAGATGCCAAGCGGATGCGAGGTACACAGCAGGTGGAAACATGTTCTAGATGCACAGTTCAGGGGCTGGCTGGCTGGATGGCTGGCGGGCCTGTGTTTAGATAACAGACACGTTGCGCGCCGAGTTATCGCGCAACAATTTGTTATGGCTTGCACATGCAGCATCGCTTTCCGGGAGGGATTATTTTCTGCCGCGCAAGCTGCAGTGGCACAGCGGCCGGTCAAGTCGCACTGACACAACGTGCGAACCAACGGTTAGAACATGGCCGGCGAGGTTTGAAGTTTGAAAGATCACAGTTATCTTGTTGCTGGTTTGTTTTGTGTGACAGTTTGATGCAGATGGAACTAATGACTTTTTCCATCAGCCTCTTTTAGTTATGTGCTGGATAAGCTAGAACTTCGAGAACAGAGTGAGCGAGATTGGGGGAGAGGAAGGGTGGGGAGGGGAGGAAGTCATTCACTTAAGTACCGTCTACTGAGCTAAGTGCTTACAATAATTACCTCCATTAGGGAGAGACCATTTTGTTACTGTAATAACTGATAACGGTGGGATGTAGAGTTTGGATTTACGATCTAGTTACTCAGATATTAGCACCAAGCAAGGCAATTTTTTTGGTCAGAAGTTTTACTTATTTAATCAGAGGGATCAACTGTTGGACATCTCCTGGTATTAATCCCTTCTTTGCTCAGAGGAACAATTTTTTGATAGCGGTTACTTCTGCGGATATCTGGATGTGATTAGGGCTAACTCCAAACTAATATTTTCACAGAAATAGCCGAGAATGCTAGGGATGTCAACAAGCATGCAGACAACTGCAACGGCCGGTGCGCGCGCATCCTCGGACAGGACGGTTGGCCGCCTGCATCCCTGAGGTTCATCGTTTGCATTCAACTGTGATGCATTCCTTGCTCCCAGGACACTCAACTGAATACTATTTTTATCGCCCATGAAGCCCATTATAGAAGGACAAAGGTTTATTTCTCACGGTGATGACAAAGCAAACGAGGGAGGAGGATATGGTGCATGTGGTGATGGGGGAGAGAATTTCCTCCCTCACAAAATAATCACTCAGTCGTCTGATCTCGGTTATCGTCCCAAAGGCTATTTTTAACAGCACAAGAACTGGGTTTCTACATGCACATCCCTTGGGGTCGGGTGCATTGTCGAGCAGTCAGCGAGAATGCATCCGGCCCCTGAGCGTCAAATAACGGTGAGAAGATGGTATCACCGAGGAGAGAGAGAGGGAAAGAATATCCTGACATGTCTGCAGTGCAATCTCCTCTAGTCAATCTTAAGTCTACTTCATTTTCCAGTTATCGGAGATTAAGCGGCATTCCTTCAAACAAAAGGACCGTTTGTCCGCCAGGGTTCTCACAATACTTGAGTCATCTGATGGAGAACAAGAGGCTGTTGTAAAATCAGAAGATATCGTGACTGAAGCCAGTATCAGATCTTCCCCCTTTCTCCCTCCTTCGTTCAAGTTCAAAGCAAAACGTCTGTTGCGATCAGATTTAATGGTAAACTTGAATTTAACATGAAATCCATCTTAAAAGTGACTAAGCAGTTAGCAGAAAATAAACAACAGAGCATTTGTTATGAAATCACTTAAACCTTTTACATTTTCAAGAAAACGTGGATTTATCTAAATTCTAAAGACTAATGTTTCTGAAGTCCCCAAAATAAAAACTAAAACATGAAAAAAATTGTTCTGCACTCGGGTAGGTCTTTAAGTCCCAAATCCACTTGTTGCATGAAGCAGGAGGCACAGTCTCTACTAACACCTGCCTCCTCCCCTTCCCACCCAGTTCTTCCTCCACTGAGAGAGAATGCAGGTGTACCTACCTGGCCATGTCTACCTTTCACCCTTGCTCTTTCGTCTTGAATTTCCACACACACACGCGCGTGGGGTAGGTGTTGTAGAAAATGTATTTCTACCCATTGTCTTTTTGTTGAGGTGTTTAGTGTGTTGGTTGCTTGGTTAGGACAAATGGTCGATCCTGTAGTTAAAACAGGGACAAAACATCATGTGCGGGCCAAGCTGGCACATCTCCCCTGGCTAGCGCGACAACCATCTCGCTGCCGGTGTCCAGTGTCGGTGTCAACTTCGTCCGAGCACCTGACATGGACGGCCGCGCGTGACGTACGGCCAGGGGAGATAATTGTTCCACGCCTTCTGGTAGTGATTTCGGGCCACCCTCCTCGGCGGGGTAAAACCCCACAGGAAACGAACACAGTAGGGAGGAGTGAAAAGAACTTTACTTTTCTGGGTGGCGAGGTGGATATCGGCCGACAGAAAGTCCGTCGGGAGAAAGGACGTAAAAGACCCACGGGACTCTGAATTATACTGAGTTGTGAACTTTAACTGACGAAACTGTGGACACTGGAATGATTAGGACAGTGTGAACTTTAAATGACGAGCATATAACAAGTGGAGTCATCACGCCAGTGCGAACTTTAACTTGTGAATATTGGATGTATCAGCGACCAGCACCATAGCGAAAAAGCCAGAAAGCTAAGTGTGAGATTACCTATGGAATGTTTGTGAACTATCTTCTTGTAAATATATATGCACTCTGTTAATTATATTCTTATCATTAAGTTGGAAACCTTGTTATTGAATCTGTTGTAATAGGTGTGTGGGAGAATGTTAGATGACTGAATGCAATAGTCAGACATTGCGCACAGGGCCCACGTAACCGTACGTTACAACTGGCGAGCCTGACGTAGAGTATTAATTTATTAAGTTAAATTAATCTGATGCGAACTGTGGAATACTTCTGATAATTGTTATAGCATTGGTATTTGTGCTATTTTTTTTTTAAGTTGTGATACCATATATCTAGACTTTGCTTTGTGTTTAAATTGGAACCATGGGTGGCAATGACATAGAGTTTCTAGAAAAGGCGCTCGAGGTTATGCAACAGCTAGAGCGAGAGGGGGAAAGGAGGGGATATAGTGGTGACACCCTCGGTAACTTTATTCTGGAGGGACTTGACGTGTTTGACAGACAAAGACACGAGTCAGAAAGGAAAAAAGTAGAAGCAACGTTAGAAGGGAAAAGGCTAGTGGAAGAAAGAGAAAGACTAGCGTTAGAAAAAACTAAATTAAAGTTAAGGGGAATCATCAAAAAGAGCGAATTAGAAGACCGGATAGAAACTGAAAAGGAAAACCTTGGCAGAGACATTGTGAATGTGACATGGAGGCATTTCGGACGTCACGCATTCGTTGAATCTGAAGTGCAGAAACTAGAGCACGCATCCCAGGAACGCATTAGAAAGTTGGAGCTAGGATATGGGTTAGAGATTGGAGAGAAACAACAACAAGTCGAAAAGATGCAAGTAGAGATAGAGAAAAGGATAGAGGCGAACAATCGCCTACTGCAAGAGATTGAATCGCAATATTACGGGGGACCACCCTTCCCACCAAGTTTTACACCCCAGGAACCAAAAGCCGCAGCAATCAAGGTTCAAATGACGGACAATGATTCACACGATGCTGAGAATTTCAGAACGACTAGCCAGCACACCACATATGCCATAGAGATAGGGGATGGTGAAAGCGAAAAGGTTGATGTTGAGACCGGTTCTGTAGATGATGACGGAGAAGAAACGAAAGAGCTGGATATCAAAACAGACAGCGAAACCCACCAGCTCCTTGAGAAGAAACCTGTGGTAGAAAGCACCGCAGAGTCCGAGACTCAACAGAAGAATGAAGAGGTGGAAGTCGAGAAGACACAGTTAACAGTGGAAGAGAAACCACCAGAAAAGATCTGGATAAAAAAGATTCAAGGACATACTGATGATTTTGAACCGGCTCTTCCGCAACCCAGAAATTCAATAGATAATAAGGATGATGAGGACGAAGAGAATGACGTCACGACAAGCTCGGCAGATCCTAATGAAAAAGAAACCAACGAGCTGAACGGCACAACAGAGAGCCAAACCTACCAACACCCTAGAGAGAACCCTGTGGTAGACAGAATGACAGAGAAGGACGCTCAGACGAAGCAAGAAGCAGAAGGAAACGCTAGGTCGAAGGAAGAGAACAATGAGCTAACTGCGGAGAAGAATCAAACTGAAAAAGTTCGATTAAAAATGATTCAAGAAGAGGGTGACTTGAGCCTGGCTAATAACTTGAACCTGACTAAGTGTGTGGAGAGCGGATCAGAATCCAGAATAGAGAAAATGATCCCAAAAATTGAGAACGGAATTAAGCAGTTAGGAAAGGCAATCAAGTCCAAAATGAAGTTGTACGAAGAGAGCAAGTACTACTCTGCTTGTAGGGATCGTGCTAAACGGCACCAGTCGAAACTTCTAGCAACGAGAAGAAAGCCAAAGAGAAAACGGCATCGTAGACATCGGGCCACGCCGACCACAGTAGACGGGCGGCACACAGTAGACAAAGAGAAAGGAAAGAGAACACGAAAACTGTATTCTGGCCCCTGGGTCACAGTAGACGGGCCTGACATAGAGGTTGCCCGTGGTAACAAGAACAAACAGACAAAGACAAGACGGAGAAAACTGCACTATAGACAGCTGGTTACCTCCACCATAGTATATGGGTTACAGACAACTAGCATGTAACGAGGTAGATTATCAGGTTTTGACCACTTTTGTTGTTGACTGTATTATGACTATGATGATGATTGCGATGATGACTTTGATGGATGATTATAGCTATAGTAAGTACAGGAGTGTACTAACGACGATTTTTTTCTCCTCTTCTATGATAATAATGAAGATGATGATTGCTGTATGGTCAACGATGACGATGAGGAGGAGGATTGCACTAACAATGAATTTGTATTATGATGATGTTTTATAACCAGTCTCCGTGCGTATCAGCTGTTCACAATCTGCAATACTGCAGTTGGCCTTTTATGTAACACGCTATCAACACTGCTAGCACTGAAAGTTTTTTTTTTTGTGTGAGTGTATTGTACTCAATGGAGGGATTGATGTATTTCTGAACCCAGGGCCAGCTATGTTCATGTAAAGGTTATAGTGGCATGGGAAGGCTAGTCCTAAGAGGATAGTCTGTGGGGTAGCACAGTAAGGTGTACCTGTATTATGTGATGGGTTCACCGCCGTTTTTCTCCACCAAGCGGAACATGCGGTACCCAAGGGCGGCAGAGTAAGCGTCTGCGCGCCAGCAGAACCCGAGGGGTTGCTGTACAGCGTCGGGGACATAGGTCACGACGAGTTTTTTTTGACAGGGGATGACCACCAACCAAATGGGGTACCCCTAGTGTAACCGGCTGAAGTGTTAAAAGCCGCAGTGGCTAGGCAGTTGTGTGAGAAAAGTGCATGTGCTACTGCACGAACCAGATTGCTGAACACGCTGTGTAAAACGCACACTTTTATCGAGAGGAGATGGTTCTATGTAGAGTAGTCTTTGCAACACGCAAGTTTTTTTGAGGTGTTTTGAGGTGCATTGGTTTATGTGGTAATAGTAACTTTTTTTCTTTTTATGAATGTTCATGGCTGTAATTGATTACTGGTTGCTTTATTCATTTAACAGATGCTTATGTGGTAATGATTTTACCAACTGTTTGGATTTAATTGAACTATGCTAATTCATTTCACGTCATGTTATTATGTATGGATTTGTATTTTGAAAAATTGTGCCTTAGCAGGCACAATTTTTCCCCCGGAGAGAGGAGTGATGTAGAAAATGTATTTCTACCCATTGTCTTTTTGTTGAGGTGTTTAGTGTGTTGGTTGCTTGGTTAGGACAAATGGTCGATCCTGTAGTTAAAACAGGGACAAAACATCATGTGCGGGCCAAGCTGGCACATCTCCCCTGGCTAGCGCGACAACCATCTCGCTGCCGGTGTCCAGTGTCGGTGTCAACTTCGTCCGAGCACCTGACGTGGACGGCCGCGCGTGACGTACGGCCAGGGGAGATAATTGTTCCACGCCTTCTGGTAGTGATTTCGGGCCACCCTCCTCGGCGGGTAAAACCCCACAGGAAACGAACACAGTAGGGAGGAGTGAAAAGAACTTTACTTTTCTGGGTGGCGAGGTGGATATCGGCCGACAGAAAGTCCGTCGGGAGAAAGGACGTAAAAGACCCACGGGACTCTGAATTATACTGAGTTGTGAACTTTAACTGACGAAACTGTGGACACTGGAATGATTAGGACAGTGTGAACTTTAAATGACGAGCATATAACAAGTGGAGTCATCACGCCAGTGCGAACTTTAACTTGTGAATATTGGATGTATCAGCGACCAGCACCATAGCGAAAAAGCCAGAAAGCTAAGTGTGAGATTACCTATGGAATGTTTGTGAACTATCTTCTTGTAAATATATATGCACTCTGTTAATTATATTCTTATCATTAAGTTGGAAACCTTGTTATTGAATCTGTTGTAATAGGTGTGTGGGAGAATGTTAGATGACTGAATGCAATAGTCAGACATTGCGCACAGGGCCCACGTAACCGTACGTTACAGGTGTATGGGTGTCTGACAGACAGCTAGTTCATGGACTGTTGATACAGTGGCTAATCATATTCCAGGAGGTATACAGCAGATTAGTCTTTGCATGAAACCCACTTTCTGTCTCTCCAGGTACCCGGTGTATCAACAGTGAGTCACAGCGGCGCGATCTGTGGGTGGGAGCTTGTAGGGTGGGAGGGTGGATGAGTCTAGACCTCGCAATTCTACAGAAAGCGGGTGGTGGGGGTTGTAACACCTTTATTTTCAAGTGGACAAGTGATTTCACGGTGTGTTTGATTTACGAAACTCTTCAGTAACTCGTTGAACATTCTTTTATGTCACCGCCTATAGCACTGCTCTTAGTTACATGTCTCATATATACTTATCCAGACATAAACAATGTGTGTATATATATGCATAAACACTTTTAAGTATTTACATAGTTTTTGTTTTATTTAAAATTTGAACTTGATATTTGACAGACAGTTATGACAATGACAAATATAATAAACAAAGACAAATTTAACATTCAACAATTCGTCATGGATAAGATCAGCCCTTTGACCAGAAGTCGTCGGAGGTCTGGATGGTATGATGGGGGGGAGGGGATACTTCACAATGACCTTTGCCCAGCAGCGACAAGCGCCAGGTGGCGACCATAAAGGTCTGTCCACTCCTCAATCAGTTTTTTTTTCTAAAGGTGGCCTGAAGCACCAGACAACCTCGCGACATTCTGAGTTACCGGAGGGACTTCTTGCGTGTCTAGCAGGAATCTGCCGGTGGTCTATGCAGTCTATACTCCACGTGTCTCATTTGAACACTGAGTGAAGACTGGCACAGAGGCCACAGGGCCACATCACACCATGAGACACGTGTACATTCGACTAAATAAATAGCACAGTCGTGAGGTGGCGTCTGCGCCCTCCCTCGGTGATGAAGAAAGTAGGGAAATTTGCACTTCATGAACCATAACATTCAAACCTCCAAACACTTTAAATAACGGGAAATGCTTGGCCTCAAAATGGGATCGTGTGAGGAAGTCACACATCCCCCCTACCCCAACATCGGGGTGTCATATGTAGTACAGTAGCCAACCGCCCTACTTATTACAGAAGACAAACCATTATCTACTCCAGTGCACTCCACTTTCCTCAGAAAACATCAACCTGTTCAGAGAAGACATTAGTGAAAGAAGCATCACACATGGAGGGTGTGTTACAAAGAAATGGATGTTAACTTGGAGTGAAATTATGCCTGCAAAGTCGAGTTGTTGTGATGGGCCTGGGCACGACAGGCCATGTTCACCCCCAGTCAGTATGCGTCAATGACCCACCCAAGCGTTGCAGGACAGGACAGAAAATATTATATATTACATCCGGTTAAACGGTTAAAGCCTCGATAGCCTCTGAGAACAAAACAGAAGTCAGCGTCGCTCCATCGGTGTCAAGCCTACCCCACCCCTTCCAACCGTACACACAGTTGGTGACACCGTTAAGAAACGACCCAACTCGAGCTTCCCAGGTTTTTTTAGAACAAATTGCAGGCTAAGTTACCATCCACCAGCAGGGGAAGGATTTTCTCCCACAAAGAAACCTGAATGGCACCTTTCAGCAGGTTGAGTAGCGAGCAAACGGCGTCAGCGTTGGCGACCCCACAGAGGTCATGGCGTGCATTGCGTTATTATTATGACACCGCGAGGTGTGAACCAGCCACGTCACGCAGTAGTCTCGCGCTACCCGTGGACCAAACGGAGGTATAGTCTCGTCAGACACCCCACCCGCCTACTTGCTCGTGGATGTTTCTGCGAGAGTAGAGAAAAGAGCGGGGTTTACCCCACTACCCTAGTTTAACGGGATCCATTAGTTCAACACTCGTCTCTAGTAAGACCCATCCTCACCCCGCCAACACCACCACCACCACCACCACCATTACTCGTTGTATGTCATTATGAGGATCGCTGGGGTCTTGCTGGTGGACTGAATCATCTGACAAAATACAGGGTGTCTGCTGACATAGCTTCTTGTACGCGCGGCAAGCGGTGGTCCAGAACCTTGTCACAGAACCTTGTGGGTGCAAAGGAAGTGGGTTGGTAGGGAGTGCTGATGGTAATGGTATATCTAGAATGTCCCACAAGGCATTACAAGAAAGAGAAAAAAAAATGGTAGAGAGTGTTTTCCACCCATCCACCGCCACACACACACATGTCCTGGAAGCCAAAGGGACTTTTACAGCTTGCCCTGGGATTTAATCAGTCGTTTCTTGTAGTGAAATACGAACACTGGGTGTAAATCAAGAAAACCGTCGCTGGAGAACTAAGCACACGCACTCACAGACACGTATCCACGCACAAACACACCCGAGTTGTGCCTGGGGTGGCCCAGTGGTGCAGCGATGAAGCGTTTCTGACCTGATGGTAAGCATCGGTGGGTGTGTGTGTGGGAGGGTGTTAGGATCTCTCGCTCCACCTCACGGATTTTCTCTGGAGCTGGCAACATTTTGCATTACTGTTTGCAGTCTTCGCTGTGACATAACGGGCTTAGCTACTAACGGAGAAAATAAAATACAGACAAGTATTATATTTGACATGATGAGGACACGATCGTGCGCGCGCACACACTGTTATTTCTCCTCCCACCCCAGTGACCAGCAACATAGGGAAGCAAGGAACTGCGACCCACCATCGTCGGCACGTGGACATATCATACACCCTCTGTCCACCTTCAGATCACGAAGGTGTCTTGTACAAGTTCGTGCTCAGATCATGACAGTGGTTCTCTGACCGTGACCGAGCGTTCACCAGGTCGCTAATCACCAGAGGGCGCTTGTCACCGATGTCTCAGCAAAGATGCGGAGGGCATTAACATTCTGCCACCTGACCCCTCACATTCTTTGCCGAAAGGAGAGCCCGAGAGACCTCCCCTCACCCCACAACTCACCCTTAATGACAGCGGACATCACGCGTAAGTCCCTAAGTGGCAGGAGGGGAGGGACAAAGGTCACATCGCTGAACTTTAACCTTTTTGCTAATGTTACATGAATTATAATTGGCTGCAGGCATTTTACGTTCTTTTTCAACCGGTGTTGACGTTTTATATAATATTCTTTGTTATTTAATGTTATCTATGACAGACATAATTTTTTGAAAAGATTAATAAAGGTTTATTGTTATTTGTATTTTTGGCTTGTATTTGTGTGCATTATAGAGAACAACGGACACTTTCACGATCTATTTTACTCGATTTAGGATTCCAGAAACAGTCATTTGACTTAAAAGCTCATTAGTGTTTATTGCAGTATCTCAGACAACAACAGGTTGAAGAATAACTCCAAGTACATTTTTTTTTTCAAATGCTTGTTAGGCGGAAGTTTACTTTTAAATAAATCATTCATAAAATCTGATCGAAAAAATTGTTCCATTCACAAGCCTTTGAACATCGCAGCTCTCACTGGAGTTTGGAAGAAAGCCACGACCTCCTGTCCCACGAGGTCATAATGTTGTTGATTGACAACTTGTTAATTAGTTTTTGCTGGTGGCTCTGGGATTCGCTTCAACATTCACTCGTGTATCAAAGACATGTTTGGGCAAACCAACATTGCTTTTATTCGACATACGTCTTTTACAAATTATTAGAAATCAGAATATTTAGAAATTCTAGGAATGTTTGTAACAAGTTAATGACTTGAATATTCTGCCACCTTGCTAGTATGTTAGAGTCGGGTGAACCTTTAACTGACGAGGTTGTGAACATGTGCCACACACAGACTACATCCTATAGTGAACAGTTTTGTCTCTTAAACAGCTTGCAAAGGCGCAAAGAACGAGAAGAAGTAATTAAAATGTGGAGCTGTAGCGAGGGGAGGGTTAAGGATGGCGAGGGATGAGGAGGAAAGGAGGGAGGAGTGTGATTGCAGCGTGGCCTGGTCTTTGTGTGGGAAGGAAACGTCTGACCTTTCGCTTGGCGTGAGGAAGGACCCGAGTGTAACTCGCTGAGGGTTGCGTACTCTGCTCCCCACCCTCACTCACACTCACACACTCACTCCCCCGCCCCACTTCCCACAATGTTCCTGTTCATATCCCACGCATGCGCGCGCGTGAGGGAGGCAGGACGCGCACAGCACATGCAGCAGCTTCCCGCGTGCCGCAACAAAAGGTGGCGCTGATGAGCTCGTACTTAGCAACCTCTCAAAACTTTTATGACTCGTCCCCCGACCACACTTCGCCCAAGATCTTTCCGCCTGCCCTACATACAGCCAGACAATACAGAAAAAAAGAAAGAAGCCCGTGCATGAGCCCTGGTGTAGGAAAAGTAGGCGATGTCGCTCTGTGTATCCCACAAGCCTTTGCTTCGCATCCGCGGCCTAGAAAAGCTTACAATATCTTCACCCCTACCCTTGGAGATAGTCCGGGATAGGATATATGCTCTGTATGGGGAGGTGGGTGTGAGGTTGGGGTGGTCAGGTAGGACTCAATGACTTAAAAAAAAAAGTTTTAATTGTACTCGTACAACATCTGGAATATTGCAGTTCACAAAATTGTTAATAAGAATGGCGCTTGCTGATACAGTCGCATTATTTTATGTTCATAGCTTGCTGCTGCTGGTGCTTTTTCATTCACACAAAAATGTAAAATCCTTATTTACACTTCTCATCCGTTTTGTCCGTAACGGATGTACAGAGGATTTAAACAACCGTGAGACCCGCCAGGCGGTAAGACATAAGACATATATCCTCAGTGTTTGTGGTATACCCTGGGTGTCACTGGTCGTCTGCCCCTCGACATGAGGAAGTGTCAGCAGCATCCACAGAGAACTTTTGTGAAGATGTACTCAATGTTACTGGCCACTAGAGGGCAGCACAGGGAGCCCTGAGGATGAATGAACTCGGTGGCTGATGGCTGTCTGAATAATTATGAGCAAACGCTGATGTCAAATCTCAAATCGAATCTCAGCAGAGCTAACGAGTTGTTATCGGGAAGAAAAGAAAGTAGAAAGAAAGAAATGAAAGCATCGGGAGAGAAAGTCACGAGAGAGATCCTTTAATTGCAGATAACAATAATTTGATGTTCCACTGTCTAACTTCTTATCTAGACGATAGCCTGCGTGTACTTTACAACAACTCACAGTGTGTGAATTGTGTGAACTCAGCTGTGTGAAGGTGGATATGAACAGAAAAGTGTATGAACGTGCTTATAAACGACACTGTAGTAAGATGGAGATGAACAGCTGTGAACAGTAAGTAGTACGTTAATATAGAGATGGACAACATGTACAAAGTAGGATGAGAACATGACTGTGAATACTTGTGATGTTTGAACAAGGGCTTAAACGGTGAAAGAAGTGAACACGACTATATATAGGCGAACATGACAGTGAACAAGCTATGGACAGCATCAGCGTGTGAACACCGGTGTAAACCATCACCATGTGACTCAACAGTGATTGTGAACACAACTACGAACAACAATGAATGTGATCACAACTGTGAACAGCAGTGATGTGTGAACGTGGCTATGAACAGCAGCAGTTACTACTCACCGGTGTCTTCTTGACCAACTCCCATCCCTCATTGTCGTTGTAGTAGACTTTCAACATCTCCGCGGTCTCCTCCGCCGTCTTGCGATAATATTCGTCCGTGCCCTCCATGGCCGCTGCAACTGGAACCTACACTGCCCACTGTTCCACTCCGTGCGTCAGCTGCTCAGCCTTGCGACACTGCAGCTGCAGCAGGCGCGACACGGGTACCTTGTTGTGCCTGTCGTCGCTGTGGGTACGCCCGAACTTGCCGGCCGTGGGTTCGTCGACTGACTGACGGGTAACCGGAGCTGTCGGCCCCTCCAGTCTGCGCCTCTCCTTTCGCTCACTCGCCACACACACACTCCTCTCTCTCCTCGCTTCACTCCCTTGCTCCGCGCTGAGTCGAGCAGCCCTCGCCTCCCGTGACCCCTTTTGGGTAATAGGTCGAAGGTCGGTGCGGCCGCCGGTGTCGTTTTTCTTCAAGAAGTCCCTTGACATTTATTTTCTCTGTAACATTCTTCAACTCCTCTCTCCCCACCCCACCCACTACACGATGCCACACACAGACTTTTACCACCAGCAGCTCTTTGCAGGGGGGGAGAGTGGGGTCCGTGACCTCGAGACCATCACAGTGGAGGAGGATGATGCTCGTCTCTAGGGATTGGGGGAGGGGCCATGCTGACAGTGAATGATGTTCACATTCTTGCCTCCTCGGTGACTGTTTTAGAGGGGGCGACTGTCCCCCTTGACCCTCCCCAAGGTTCATACGTCACTGCAGCAGTCTTGTACAACAAATCTCGGATCTACATCACCACCGCCACCACCACCAGCAAAAGCTCGTCTGCGGCAAGAGTTTCGCGACAGGGTGTCGCCATGGAAACGACGAAGTGCGAACTCTGGACTGGAGGCGTTCGGCTGCACTTGAAGAGGAAACAACAATGATTGCGTCACGAGAAAGGTCTGAACAAACCCAGGTGTTCGAACCCCCGTTGTTTGCCTCAACCCCTGTGATAAGGAGACGGGCGAGAGGCGGGGTGTGTGACGTCACTGCTATGTCAGGGAGTGATTCATCATGTCCAGTGGGGCTGAGGTCAATGACAGGACAGCACCGTGTCACGCTGTGTCTTGCCGAGAGTGAGAGCAAGGTCTGAGTGTGAGCACACTTGGCTACAGGGATGACGTCAGATACAAAATGGCGTCCACTCCACAGTCCACTACCGAAGCCACACGTCTTTAAGTTTGACTCACATGAGCACCGATACCAAAAATTTGACGACATCACAGTTGGCAGTTTACGGGACTATCTCGGGTAGAAATAAAATACAGCTTCATGTGCATCCATTAAAGGTCCATTGGGGTACAATTTTTGTGTTTGTAAAGCACAGCACAAGATATTCTATCCCCAATTCCGGGAGAATACCTCCCAATCGTTTGTTAGAAAAACTGCGTGGGAAACCTCGCACAGGTCAAGGTCAACAGCACAGACGTCAGGATTGTACGTGGTCACGTTCACGTTGTCAACGCCTCAGCCAATGGGAGAGCTGTGAAGAGGAATATCTGTCTACAAATGTACAAATGTAACGTCGTGTGACGTTTTTCTGTGCATGATAATGCTTGTAGATGTGTATGTTGAGAACAAAGAATACGAACTTGTATTACTGGACTGCTGGCAGATGATTTTTTTTTTCCAGTTAACTACTAAAACGAGGCAGATGTGTACAAAACTTCCGGTTTAGTCACATTCATTGTTTGGGCTCGCCGAGACTAAGAGTGAAGAGCTTCGCAAGAGGCTAAGAATTAGTCTCAGCAATTAATCCACCTATGCACATCCGCGGACGCCCATGTCTGGGGATGCAGTATCCTGCACAAAGCCATTAGAAACAATTAAATATGTTTCACCTCATTAGACCTTTTAAACATTCCCTTCAGGAGCTTTTCTTGGTGCAATTCAGATGTTAGATTATTTTGAAACTCCTTTCACAGCAGACGACAAAGCCAGAGGTCGAAAGGATGATGGAAAAGTTAAACAAGCGGCTCTCTCTCCCCCTCTCTCTCTCCCTCTCTCTCCCCCTCTCTCTCTCCCCCCCTCTCTCTCTCCCTCTCACACACTCACACACCTTGTTTCGTCTCTCAGTTCAACCGAACTTGGACATCGTCTGACAAAGCGTATGACGTCACGCTGGTATCACTAACCACCGTGATTGAAGGCTGATATCTTTTGTTACTTATCAGCGGATGTGGGGTCATCTCAAAGGTCAAAGCAATGCTGTGCAGTAGTCAGTAACGGTGCGGGAATTATATATAATCATCGCACTACAAAAGTCATGAGAAACCCACGAAACACGAAGCAGACAGTGTATGAGAAGGAAGATGAATGTCTGTAAGTTCCTGGGTACATGACTATTCATCGTGTTTTTATTAAAAAAATTCGGGTGGCGGGATGGTGATGGGGATGAGACATCGTCTTGAGGGCGTCATGGATGCGTCCGTGCCTTTGGCAGTATTCACAAAGCGAGGGACAGTCGCTGCTCTGTGGCAAAGTGTTTCTAAAGTCATAAAGGGATGTTCAGACCCAACAGATGTTTTACCCTGGGGCTGTAGTAATAAAGCAGTGGCAAAGATGTCATGGGGTATATATAATTATATACAAACCCCATGAAGTCGTGTTCGCGGGTCTCGACGATGCTTTTCCTTCAGTTCCCCATTTTGCCCTGGAGAAACGACTTACTCTAGCTTCACAACTACAGATGGTTATATCATATTAGTTCGTGGTTATATAGTGTACTGTTATGATGTTTGGTGTATGATGGGAAGTAATGCGCATAAAAATTGGTTTACTATGTACTGAAAGTAGCTTGATAGCAGCGTATGGCTGAAAGGGATACAATATTGTAGACAAAGTAGGTAAAAACTTTTACAATATGTGGGTGATTATGTGTTCATTAAACATAGTAATGATTGTGAGATTACTGTACAGTCTGGGAATCGACCGTCGATCGAGTAAGACCTAGGTGTATCCGAACGGAGCACTCACCTCGTCTAATAGAGAAAACTTGTATACATGTTTTGAAACATAAGTTAAAGTGGGAAGAGCAATAAATCCATTTATTTCATAATATAGATTTACACTTAACTGTGAATAGTCGAGTATGTGCAACAATAAATTTTTGCACGTGTAATTAATTTAATGGCTAATTAAGTGTTTGTGGGAATAACTGAAGGAAGGACCAAAGCCCTCAGTAGTTTGTAGCGTGAAATTCAGTTTTGCGAATCAAGCTTTATAATAAAAAAAAATTTTAATTGTAGAACTAAGACTAACTTGCAAGTTCTTTCATATCTCACTTTCCTGTGCGTGTTTGTGTGTAATACTCCTGTCATATCAACAAAATGCTGCCAGGAAAAATAACTCCGTTTGCAGTTGAAAGAAACGTCCTGCAGTGGCTTCCCTTGCACAATGCTAAGCGGCGTTAGGTGCTCTCTCTCCTTCCATTTATTTCTTCTTCTCTTTTTCGTCTGTACGTATCAAATGGGAAGGTTATACATCTCAACCCACCGATCTAGCCATCCAGTCAGCTTAGTGATATAGAAAGAGTGGAAGTTTTTATCTCCACAAGTCTTGTTCTCTGTCCTGTCCTACCCGGGTGGAGATGTCCGTCAGTTTCGCTGATGTCAACCGACTAACACGTACTGCGCTGATCGGGTAGCTTTAATACATGTTTAAGTATGAAACACAATTTCTATGCACTATTCAGATATTGTTACCCTGTAAATAAAACGTGTTTTCTATGCGTTTTTCTAATTCACAAGTTTTTATTGTTTTACCATGTCAGATATTAATTTCGTAGGCATTTTTTATTCTCTTGGAGACTTCTCGCACGACGAGTTACATTGTGATGATTGTGGTTGGTGCCGAGCACTGCAGCTGGTGTAGGAGCTTGTGACCTTGCTTCTGTAATATCAACTGGTGACACTAGTGACACTAGTCCTATGGCCGCCATCAGATAACCCAGCTCTGCCAAATGTGGTTTTAATGCTGGCATGTAATTTATACACTTCGGTTGGCCTTGACCAACAAATTCAACAGCAGCATCAGCACAACTACTACAGCAACATTCAGGGAAAAAAAATGCGAAATACGAAATGCAGGACTGATATGATAGTTTCAGCACAGAAACTTTGAGACAGTTTCACTGTACATGCCTTTGTTACGAAATGTGTAGGCGTTTCTGACTTTTGTTAAAAAATAAAAATAAAAAAGCATTACTCAGCTTCGGATTTAGATAGTTGAGAAAATTATCGCCACAGACATTTTTCAGCTTATTTTGTTTGGCTCATTTTTCTTTCTGAATGTAAAACAAGAAGTGCGCATGTAGCAGATACCAAAAACTTTCAATTGGAAAGGATTGTTCATAATGTATGCAACCTTACTATAATTAGTTTTTCTGTTGGAGGGAAGTGTTGCATTGTTGGAAGAGCTGAGCCTCTGTGCCAGACCCACACGGGATTTGAACAGCGGCTTTCCGAGCTTTCGACCGCTGAGCTACAGATAAGACCGTGTGACCCGACAGCCGGTGTCGACTAGACGACAGTCTCTACACCAGTCTTCTCCTGGGTTACCTACATCCAGTCAGCACCAGCAGCTGACAACCAAAGCTCAAAGTCGTTTATGTTGTGTAAGACAAGACCCATCAGGCCTGGTGCGCTGGTTCTGCTGGTTTCCCCACCTTCTACCCCCTCCACAGCCCTCCACAACCCTCCACAACCCTCCCGGTTAACACCAACACCGCCACTACAACCGTAGCGTGTAATTTAAATCACAGGAATACAAATGTTTCTACGTGGGTGGATTTGATGAGAACAATGTTCTAGTCCTGCTCATATGTTAGGTCTATGTGAGCCTGAGTGCCAGGATCGTCTGACAACACGAAGTCGTCCTCTCCAGTGAGCAGCGAACACAGAGTGTGAGTGTGTGTGAGCGTGAGAGTGAGTGTGTGACACTGAGTGTGAGTGTGTGAGTGTGAGTGTGTGTGAGCGTGAGAGTGAGTGTGAGTGTGTGACACTGAGTGTGAGTGTGTGACTGAGTGCGTGTGAGTGTATGACAGAGTGTCAGTCCTTGATGACGTGAATGTGTGTGTGTGTCCTCGTATTTGTGTTTTTGTTTATGTATATCAATATGCATGCTTGTGTGTGATATATATATGTGCCTTTTTGTTTCATATCTGTGTGTGTGTGTGTGTGTGTGTGTGATGTAGGTTATATATGTGCTATATATATATAGACAGAGAGAAGGACTAAATACTACCAACCCCCAAAGTAAATCGCAGTTAAAATAACTCTTACGTGTTCTAGAAAGTTCTGTGGTCACGCTGTCAGTCAGCCCAAACCATAATGTATAAAGCTTAGTGCTCCCAGAGTTCCCATGACAACCTATAGTGTGTAGCGACTCATGAATAATAGAACTTGTCTGAGGGCAGCGGTCCTTAAAAGTCCGCTTCGACTTTTCCAGCACTTGAGGGGCACATGGATTGTTTCCCCTTCTCGTGCTCTCCTACCTCAACCTCTCCTACCTCAACCTCTCCTACACATTCTTTCGATTTTTGTTTCAGGTGTCTACTGCAAACACAAGGACAAGGTGCGCGAGTCCAGTTTCATTTCATGAAATTCTGCTCGAGGATGATAATCAAAAGAAAAAGCTGGTAGCATAATGGTTGGTGTTATGTAAAAGATTGTCAAGGATTAATAGTCGCAAAGCTGAGCGGTTGTAGCGGGGCGTGGGCAGTGAATGTGGTTCACCGTGTCTAGGGCACGTCATTTTAAGGGCAAAGGTCAACTCTTTCTCTCCATCCGCCGCCTTTACCTTCCATTACCTCCTCGCTGTATTTTATAACTAGAGCAAATCCTATAACTTTCCCTGAGCTAGACAAACTGAATGTAAACTTGCTTCACGCTTTTCCAATTAAATAAAATTCCTGTAATATTATCCTAAATTTTACAATAATTTATTTGTGATTGTGTGAGGCCATCACCTACAGTGGAAGGCACACACTCACACACTCTCTCTCTCTTCACACTCAGTCAACCATGTGAGAGAAAGAGCACTGTAGGCTTTCCTACCATTTCCCTTCACACGTTTACCTACTTATCTCTTCTCGAAAGATCTCTAACGATTCCTTCTTCTGATAAGTCGGGAAATTGAATTCACAGCTATTTTTTCTTTCTTCGTTATGCAAATGACAAATGAAGCTGCCCAGGACGTGTTTGAACAGCGGAAACGCACTCAGTCATCCCCAGGACACATTGCATTCTGGGCAGGACTGCTTGCTGATGGAGTAACTGTCATGGAAATTAGCGCCGAGAGTCGCACTGATGAGGTGCGGTGCCGTGTCAGGGCAGCAGCCTGCATGAATCACGTGACCTCCACAGTCCATGTCCATGTCATCGCAGCGGACTCGAACTTCACGGTCTTCTTAACCGGATTTACATTGTCGAATATGGGACAATGATAAGTCTACATGATTAATTATACAAGAAATAATTTCAAACATATTTATACCAGACAGTGTGTGAAAAAAAGTCCGTATTCCTGCAGTTGAGGGATGAACATCACTGTCATCCTAGATGCACTCAGAAACGTGCTAGTTGTGCAATTCAAAGTATATTATCATCAGCTATGTAAATTCATTTCTTTCCTCGCTCAACACTTTTTTAAGGAAAAATATTTTCAGACATTTCTAGTCCAGTGGGGGCCCTCCCCCACGCCATTTTGATTATCTCCCCTGTCGTTTATCTCTTGTAGTTTCAGTCGCATCCTTCTTCTAATCACTTGACTATTATATTTTTGCTCCAGGATCAGTTTTGTTTTGTACCTTTTTTTCGGTTTACAATAAACGAACTGAGCACCTGTGTGTGACGAACTTGGCGCGTGCGTGACAGTCCTTATCTGTTGTTTCCCCTGTCTCAAGCTTGAATTCACGTCCATTCCTTGTGCCACGTAGTCGTCGTATCAAAGCTTGTCCCTCTTGCCCCTCTTTTTTAATTAGTTAATTTAACAGCCCATGATGCATGTAATATACCGTCCTCTCCTCCTTCCGCCCCAACTGTGAAACAGGTAGATGGCTTACAACAGACCTGGGCAAGTGGCGGCCCGCGCGCCGCATCCGGCCCGCCTTATGTCTCTGACCGGCCCGCCCGCTGGCCCGCCCGCTGGCCCGCCCGCTGGCCCGCCCGCTGGCCCGCCCGCCAGTATATATACTATATATACAGTATTGGGTAAAACTGAGGTAACTATGTTAGTCCGGCCCTCTAAAACCATCCCAATTTCTCATGAGGCCCCTTGGGAATATTAATTGCCCACCCCTGGCTTACAAGGTTTGGGAGGTAAGACAACGAGGTAGTGGAGGTCGGCACCGCCCTCCCCCTCTCTCTCTCACACACTGTATCACTGGATATAAAATGGAATAAATCAGAATATGGTAAAGGGATACATTTTCTTGACAGTAGAAGAAATAATGAAATTCATCACTTATATCTTCACTGTCACAGTCTGCAGAACCTTTCGTCGTGTCTACATTTGTTCACCTGAAGGAATGGTTTAGTGTCCGAACTTTTATTAAAGAGATAATAACGAGGAGACGGCATTTTAAAATAATGGTCTACTGAAGAGGTACTTTTGAACATTCTGTAGTTTGAGTATATTTATTTTGAGTCTAGTTCTCCTGGTCTCTCAATATACTAGTCCAGATGAGACCTATTCAAGACCTATTCAACCAGTCCCCTAATACATTCTGATTTCTCCATTCAGGCCAAGATCCGACCTGTTTTGGGATGGTGGGGTGCGTGTACGGGGTAGATAGGGTGCAGCCTTCACAACTAAGGATAGCAATCAACTAAACTTCCGGGATAGTTTACACCCCAAGGCAGTGACAGGACATGGCAGACCTTCGACCAGAATCACGTGACCTCTGTGTCGCGACTTTGGCACAGAATGGAGAGAACAGGAGACTTCTGTGGACTGCAGATGCTGGGACTCCATACTGCCATTTATACCTTCGATCCTTCTTTTTGTTTGTTGGCAAAAGTGCTGCAGAGTTTTCTTCTGTTTGTTTTCTAACTAAAGCACACCGCTAGACATGAGGAGAAGCCATGGAGGACGAAGTCGGAGGATATCGACATTCTTTGACTATTTGGCTGTCAGTCTTTGTTTATCTCGCACTCTCACCTACTTAACCTCTCTGTCTAACGATCTATCAAGCAGTAATAGGCTAAAAAGCACACCTTTCTTCCTTTCGCGAAAAACTATTGCAAAAGGGAGTTGGTTGCTTTGACGGGAAAGTTCTTCCACCTAATGGTGATTTCGCACTGTGATGGGAGAGTTACTGGAGAATCACTGGAAGTACCCGGAGAAAACCTCCGAGGCTGACCCTACGAACAGAGAGAGAGTGTCCTGAGACGGGATCCGAACCCAGGGCCTCTCTGTAGTGATGACAATGGAGTGTCTTAACCACTTCACTACCAAGCATCCAGAGATTATCGAGGTTTCCGGCATCCACTGACTCTCGTCTGCCACCTACCAACTGATACTGGCTTGCATCATTCACAGTTCACTGACTTCCGATCTGCATTGTTCATGAACAATGATATTCAATAGTCCGGGACCATTCTTCACATCCTCGCGAGGACCTAGACGACTGGTGGAGAAAAACGAAAAGCATATAAAAATAGTTATTTTGCAGTTATTTTTGTACAGTCAGGGCACAAAGGGTCATTGTAGCCACCAGTTCCGAGCACCGCACGCTGAGTTCTTTGTCTTCATTCACCAATCTCCCGGCATCATGAACACGGACAGGATGAACAGAAATACGTTAAGGACAAAAGTTTAAAGGAAACTGAAATAAATATTTATATTGTTTGTGACTTGTTTATTTTCAGGTATCATAAGTTTATTTTACTATTATTTCATCTACGACATCATGCTTGTCAACTACAGTCCGGTCTTTAGAAATAAAATCATAACTGTACTGCGGCTTTTTCTTCTGGACATTTTGGGTTTGCTCCACAAAGTATCTTTGACAACGATGACGATGATGATGACGATGATAATGATGATGATGATTTTTATATTGGCGCACAGCTGAATTGCCCTCGCACTCACACACACACCATTGGTGCTGACTGGTGCTGACAACAGCTTCTTGTTGATGACAGTCTGTCGTCGGCGGCATTGTCAACAGGACAGAATCCTTCATGTGAGGCGGCCGTGCGAGACCGTCCGTTCCAGCCGACCGCGTTCGTGTCCTGCAGCGCCTCCAGCGGGTGACAGAGTCTGGTCATTGATCTGCGTCAGAGGTGGCGCTGTGCTTTTGTGGCCTGTTCCGACCTCCCGGTGTGGAGAGCTCCGTTGCTAGGCACGCTGCCAAGCGGCGGCGGGTGGGTACAACACGGACGAGCCATTGATCACCGCTCAAAGGAGGAGGAGGAGAGAAAAGTAAAAGAGACGGTTGCTGGGGTTGGAGGAGGGGGGATGGTTTGTTAAGGGCGGGATAAGGGATGGGGGATGGACCACGTTCGATAACTGCTGTAAACTAAACACGTGAACTAGAAAAGGTGATGACCGCTGGACAGGGAAAGAACAAGAGGAAGCGGCAAGACGCACACCAGTCCATGATGATGATGAGGAGGAGGAGGAGGAGGAGGAAGAGGAGGAGGAGAAGGAGGAGGAGGATCTTTTGTTGCGAACAACAAAGGAAAAGAAAGAAGTAAGAAAAAGGCATTCAACAAACATTGGAAGGAGGAGGGAGGACAAATAAACGAAAAAAAGTGACTCTATGTGAACTCCGGGATTAACACGGGCTTTATTCTTGTTGCACAAATAAACTGTTTTATGTTTTAAAATAATAAAAATACACAGTAAATAAATGAGCCCGAAAACCATTTTTTTCTAAAAACAAAATCAAATCAAACTACAGCGATGCCATACTATGTCCACGACCATTCATTTGTTGTGATGTTTCAATTATTCTTCCTCCCACCCTCTACCCAAACAAACACAACCCCCATTCTCTCTCTGTTACATACCGAAGACTTGCTGTTGTGAACAAAGGTGTGTCTTCCGTTGAAAGTACGAGAACCTGAGGGCGCCCCTCTTTCTTTCTCCCCCTCCCAGCTTTAACCTCAAACGTATTCGGGTCGAACTCCAATCGATGGCGGCGTCAGCCAAGTAATTCTTTAATCCCCAGACTTCAGAGCCGCCTGGCTTACGAAACCAGGTCGCTTTTAAGTCCGTTAGCTCTGCAAAAAGCCTTAGCAACGCATCATTCGCAACAACTGTTTAGGGGTTGACCTCTGTCTTGAAAACAAGCCCAGCTTCCCCTCCCCACTTCTTCTCCCAGCCTCCCGACACTGAAGGTCTCTTCCACGTTTCTCCTTCATCTATCTCTCCTCTTGATTTTCATCTTTATTTACCGTGCATGCCATGTTTTCTGGACTGCTTCCTGTTAAACCTCTTCAACTGCGCATGCCCATCTCGCTCTGCTATTGACATTTATTCCTGTTTGTTCTCAGCTCTCTCCTTTCAATTCTCTTTATGTTCGGACCGAGACGCAGCCTTTCCGAGTTGTTTTACCTCCCTTTCCCGGTCGATTGTCGTTCTTGGCAGTCTAGGTAATGGAGGGTTCTGGTTGGTCATGTGACTGGCAGCTGTGTTACTTATTTATTTCGCCATGAAATGACAACAACTCTCTCATGTTTGTCAAGGGAGACTGTTGGCCAAATAATGTATAAGTTTAAGGTTACAGGTTAGAGATTACAAGATCACTGTCCATGTAAAACGCGGATAGCCACACGACAACAGTTAACCCTTTCCACCTTTCCATGCCAAACTGTATCCCTGAAAATGCCTCGCTTAAAGGTCCTGTCAAAAAGGACCAGACTTTATTTTGTCTACAAATCTGTTTGTGCTCGTCTTTAATCATTGTGCTAACCATTTCAAAGCCATTAGAACTGAACAAAACATTTCAAGCTATAATACGAAAAGCTATCTTTGGTGCCCTATAGGGGGACCTCCGTGCTAGGATTACATCCTTGTTCATAACTACATGACCTGTGCCCCGAAGTAGTGTGAAATCATGAGTCCTGCCTTCAGTCTGGCGGTCGTTCCCTATCTCAACGATTTTCAGGCAGTCTGAGGTGCATTCTTGATTAAAAGCCGATCAACCATGAGCTTGTTTCGTATTCATCGGCGATCTACATTTTTATCCGTCCTTAATTTGCACGTAAATTATCAAAGATAGATGTTCCTTATGGGATTTATAAGAGCGGTCCTACCCTCTCTCTCTTTACAGCATAAAATAAGTAGCAAAGACACTGGCACGACGCCCCCTAAATTACTAAAAGTCAACCAATTCCAGTTTGTTTTGTTTTGCTTTTTATTTATTTATTTATTTTTTTTTTTTAGTACGCGAGTTTAGCCAACCAGATACGAGGACCAACAAGCAGACAGTAATTCCATTACCACATTACTGAATCCTTTCTTAATCATAAACCTAATTTACATCCCTGGTCAAATGAGGGTTGAGATCGGATTAGTTAAGAAACGACACTTCTAGTATCGCCATTAGTTTCTGATCTTCCTGAACAAGGTTCAAAACCATAATAACACAGCTTTAAGAACATGGCACCGTCTCGTGAATGTCGAGTGTTGTAGTTGTGCAGAAACTTTATTAGTTTATACCACGCAGCTGCAAACTTTGAACAATGGCCTGTCACTGACTCTTGTAGATATCTTCATGTAGACTGTTGTTAACGAGTTCGCTCTCGTGTCCTAAGACAGCGGAGACCTATTAAAAAAAGACAAAAAAAAACAAAAAAACAAAAAAACAAACAAACCAAAAACAAAAAAAACAAACAAAAAAACAAAAAAAAAAAAAAAAAAAAGAAGATAAAATCAAACTAATCCATAATGAAGACACTCATTTTCCAGTTGTTCGGGGTTTTCGGCCATCTTTAATTTCTAGCTGCAGGTTTCCACGATCTGGTCACTTTACAAATTTCTTGCATTTGGTTGCTTTACAGGCGCAATCTGCGAGCATGCGCATGCCAAACTTCCTGTTAATTGTCGGAAGCACATTTTTGCGCCTGCGCACTTAGTCCACCGGGTCCCCCTAATACTTCCTGCTGTCAGCTTTGCAAAGCTTTGTTTGGACAGAGCTATACAGGCTGTTCAAGATCTTTAAAAAAAATCTTCTCCTTTGTCTAATATCGCAAGTGAAACGTCAGTCTGTAGATAACAAGTATTTACAATAATTATTTATTTCAGTTGCCTCGGTCATATTACCCGCAACAGAAAGAAGCCTTCCATCGCTCCACATCTGATTGATATATGAAGATACAAGCACACATAACAAACATATCAATCCGAAAAAAATCGAGGTTCTCTTGCTTCTCTTCCCTTCCCCTTCTTACTCCCCCTGACTCGCTGTCTTTTTGATCAATAGCGGGCAGACAACTCTCTTCAAACACCAACAGCCGTGTGACATAAGTTATTTCTGAAGCCACAGCTGCTAGGAGACCAGGAGCCGGGTATCTGTGTGGAGATGGTAAACGTCTGAGAGAGACAGAGACAGAGACAGAGACAGAGAGAGCTGTGAGTGGTCTGCGGTGTCTGTTACAATAAATTAGCTTTTTCTGACTGCCGTGTAATGGCGGGTGGGGGTCGGGGTGGGGTCGGGTGGGGTCGGGTGGGGCCTGGGATCGATGGACTATCACAGGTAGAGCAGGTTGTTCTGTTCACCTGGCCTGTATGACGTGGAGTTTCATTTCACGTTTGACTCGCAATGACCTTTTAACAGTCAAACAAAAAAAGAAACTAGGGGAAGCTGGCAGAATAATGGAGTGAAATGGGTCCTGCCACTAATTTGTCAGGAAAATGAGGTGAGATGGTGTGAGAGAGGGAAGGTGGAGGAGGGTCTCACCTAATTTTTAAAGGTCCTGTTGGGCGTATTCTTTGGTAACTGGGTTGATTCTTGTAAAATATTTTTTTTTATTGACTAGTTGAACCCGGTTCAAAAATACTTCTCATTTAAAAAATCAAAAACATGAAACCTGAGAATGAAATGCCCCTGTAACCGAGATACATGCCTACTCACCTTACTATCAACAAAAAGAGACCAAAGCTGTCATGTCACGAATGTCCATGGTCTAGACTCTAGACCAGGGGTCTCAAACTCAATTTACCCGGGGGCCACTGGAGGCAGAGTCTGGATGAGGCCGGGCCACATCAGGTTTTCCACAAGAAAAGCTCTTACAAAAACATTCCAATGTTATCAAATGTCTTATTTTTTCATCTTATTTTTGTGTTAAAAATTAAAAATAAATTAACAAATTCATAAGAAAAAAATAAATCAATTAGTAATAAATGAATAAATTGAAAATGAAAATAAAATAATAATACAGCAGATATAGAAGACTGAAGAAAATATAGTTGCTGACCAGAGAAATGTAATTATTATTATTCAGATTCAAATGTCTGTATTAGCATTTCTTTAACATTTAACTTTCTGAACATGAATGGAACATTGAACATAAACTGTTCTGAACATGGCTTCTTCTGCCTACTTCTTGCTGCTAGAGGTCTGGCAGCGCTTACTCTCGCATAGCCGAGCTACATTTGGCTTAAGGGAGGAAGCAGTTGAGACCCTCAGTACGGCTTGAAGATGCTCATCAGTAAGTCTGGATCTGTACTTGGACTTATTGAAGTTCAAGGTAGAGAAGAGCTTTTCGCACAAGTATGTGCTCCCAAAAAGACACATGGTCCGCTTGAACATTCAGGAAAGCTCAGGGAAGCTAGGAGGCAATTCTCTCAAAAATTGCCCGAGCTTGTCTGCTTTTCCACTCACCTCCCTGAACTTGGCTTTGAGTTCAGAGTTGCACTGCAGGTCAATGAGCTCCATTTGAAGCACAGGAGGAGCATCTTGTACATAAAAGGAGTAGGGGTCCTCAAAAATTTGAAATGTGGTTCTGTGCGTCTTGAAATCCGCAAATCTGTGATCGAATTTCTCCTGTAGCTTCAAAATGACATCCACATTCTCTTCACCACTGAACGGTGTGCCTGCATCCATGAGTGCCTTGCATGCTGGGAAATAGCAAAGGTCTGTCTGAGAAAGCTGGGCTTTCCATAACATAAGTTTTGTAGAGAATGCTCTCACGTTGTCATAGGCAGCAGTGACAAGTTGCCCCTGACCTTGTAGCTTCTTGTTCAGTAAGTTAAGCTCATGTGTCATATCAACCAAAAAAAAACTAAGTCCATGAGCCATTTTGGATCATTTAGCACAGGAACAGCAACCCCATCTTTCTCCATGAAGGCTTTCACTTCGGCTCTCAACTCAAAAAATCTCTTCAATATGTTTCCCCTGCTGAGCCAACGTACCTCGGTGAAGTAGAGCACATCCCCATATTCTGACTCCATTTCCTCTAAAAAAGCACGAAACCTTCTGTGCTTTAAGCCCCTGGATCTGATTTGGTTGATACATTTCACAACGAAAGACATCACATTGTCAAACTTCAGGCATTTGCTGCAAAGGGCCTGCTGATGAATAATGCAGTGCAGAGCAATGGCCTCCTCCACACCTTCCTCTTCCAGTTTGTTTGTTTTTTGTTTTTGTTTTTTGTTATTTTTGAACAAGTGCCACCAGTCCTCCGTGTCATTGATGGCGCTCCATCAGTTGTTATTCCAACAAACCTCCTCCAAGGCAAACCGGCATTTTCAATGGCATCACACAGCTGGTGAAATATCTCCTGAGCTGTGGTCTGGCCATGCATTGGAATCACTGAGAGCAACTCCTCTATGACTTCAAAAGTGTCATCAACACCGCGGACAAAGACTGCGAGTTGGGCAGTGTCGGTGATGTCTGTGGTCTCATCAAGAGCGACTGAGTATACACTGAAACATTTTGCTTTCTCACACAGTTGATCATAAATGTCACTTGACAGGTCAGAAATGCGCTCTGCTACGGTGTTGGCAGAAAGGCTGATGCTGCTAAACTGACCTTTCTTTTCTGGACAGACAATACATGCAGCCTGTAATATGCACATTTTTAAAAGTTCACCTTCTTTGAATGGCTTTCCTTCTTCAGCAATCATCTCACTAACCACGTAGCTAGCTTCGACTGCTGCGTCATTCTCTTTGGTTGCTTTCTTAAAGAAATTTTGTTGCCTCAGTAGATGTGTTTTAAGATTAGCAACCCGGCTGACTCTCTCATCTCCCTGGTATTTTGCATACTCCTCAGCATGTCTAGTTGTGTAATGACGTTTCAAATTGTATTCTTTGTGCACTGCAACTTTCTCTGTGCAAATAAGACACGTTGGGCTGCCTCTGTGGGAGCGAGAGAGGAGAAGATATAACAGTATCAAACTCGGGCCGCACTAACATGAAACTTTGATATTGAGGTGGGGGCCGCAAACTTTTGTCCGGCGGGCCGCAGTTGGCCCGCGGGCCGCGAGTTTGAGACCCCTGCTCTAGACCTTACAACATTTAGTGTCAGCTCTTGTCATTGGCTGCTCTCATGACTACACTAATGTCTCCATGCATCATCCCCATGTCTGTGTTGTGGACCTCTTGCTGTGCATGGGGATTCGATTCCCGTTGATGACGAAAATGTTATTTGCATGATATAAATTGCTTATTCCGATATGCGGGTCGTCAAGGGCTCTTGTCATCATGGATTGTTTGAAACAGGATGTGGTCGGAGGAGAGAAAAAAGCAGGATGGATATCGTTGGGTTTTTTTTAAATTCACGATGACAAACACAACGAGGATGAAAGAGAAATGCAGTGTCCATAAACATGTTTTACTGTTCTAGCATATTGACGAGGACTTGTTTTAAGACACATATATTTTTTTTACATCGGAAACTGTAAGATCAATGCAATTTGAAAGAATAAGGCTTGGAGAAAATCAATGCAAAACAAGTTTATACATTTTTAAAATGAAACTCAAGGTGATGGGAACAAAGCAGAGAGAGAGAGAGAAAAACTCGAACATTTTGATGACCTGCCATTGCAGCCATTCTCACATCTACAGGGTGAGTTGAATTAACAACCCTGCCATCCATCAACTCACCTATCCCTCCACACCCTTCATAGACTTTTCACATGCCTGCCTTCTTGCTCTGTGTCCACACCAACAGCATCAATAAAAACATTGACATGCATACCAACATCAGATACCCGGATAGAGAAGACAAAGGCACAGCACGTGATACAAGCTCAGTTACCTCTCTTATCTCAAAACATTTTACACATTATACACGTTCGCTAGTGGACGCACACGCACACACGTGTAGATATATATATTTTTATTCTATTTTATTTAGAGAGGTATTATATAAAGCAAACATTATCCAAGGAAGCGAACTACAAGAGGGAGAGACTTCAGACTTGTTTATTCAGGGTAGGCTCGAGCCACGACAGAGAGAGAGAGAGCAGTCTTGTTTGTCCTTCTGTCTCTAAGCTGCATGACCCTAGTGATGTCAGCTGATGTCTTTCTCAGGCAGGGGTCAAAGGAGGAGGGGACTAGCGGGGTGGACGGGTGGGAGGGAAGGCAGCAAGAGTGGAGTGGATGAAAACACCAGCGGCAGTCTATTCGCTGCCCACATCAACAACTGCCTCGACAACACATCGCCAACGATTCAGGTGTTATTTTCGGAGATGAAACAGGCCTCCCCACCGGGAGGGTAAGAGCCCCGTCTCAAGCTGGTGGTCGCTGCTCACCAAACATGAAAACAAGTTTTGAAAGCAAGATGGCCTCACACCTTGCTACTGGATATCTTGATTGTAGTAGTTGTGGGCGCTAAGATAGGAAGCTTTTATAGTTTTCTCTCTGTAGCTATACAATTAATTTTATAATTATAAAATACTTTCTGTGGATTAACAATCCATTTATAATTATAGATGCATTATGTAACTATACAATTTATTTTATAATTAGAGAATGCGCTATATAGCTACAGAATGAAATTGTATACATGTATAAAATAAATTAATAGAAACTTTTCAGTATAATATAAATGAAAAACTTTGTATTTACAGAATGTTTCTACCTCTTATTTTAAAATAAATTCTGTAATTATAGAACGAATTGTATAACTAGAGAGAAAAATTATAGAAATTTCCTTCTTGCAGCAGCTGCAAACCGCACAGCATTTTTAGGACTGAGCAAATAAATAAAATAAAATAAATAAATAAGAAATACGCGGACTTGCCCATTGACACACATGTAAGCGCGTGTGTGTTCCTACAGTATTGTTACTTGTGTCTTCACCAGACACGCGCACGCAGGCGTCCAAACACGAGGCAGGAGAATAAAGGATATGGTGTCAAAGGTTAGTGGTGGCATTTTAGAAGGTGTTTGTTGTGTGAATCCCTCTGGAAGGACAGCTAATGATACAGAGGCTGTCGAGTATTGATGGACACACACACACACATTTTATCTAGCAGTAATTATCTCAATAAAAATACATCGCAACTCGTTATCTCGCCAACCCCGCCTCTCGCCACACTTTGTGGAACAACGGGTTTTCCCCGATGTACCCCTAGTTAATGCTTACATACTGGCCACCTCCCCACCCTGCCTCTGGCTACATTTTGTGGCGAATGTGATCTCCCAAAAGCCACCCCTAGTTATAGATCACAGCCTCAGTATGTTGTCACACCTGCCTCTCACCCAACATTTGTATTGAACGGGTGGTGGAAACATAACCGGTCAACACCGTACAACGAAATGTACTTTACAGATATTTAACGACAGAAAAATGGGGTGGACCGGTTTTTTAATTACAATTTTATTTACGATGTTAGTGTGAGAAATATTATTTATTATTATTATTTTTAATACTTCGATACAAACTACACTCAACATGTCCGCAAGCAGAGGATACGGAAGCCGCTGTAAATTCTTCTGTGAACTCATTGTGATCTTCCATCATTGACTTTTGTCTGTCACACTCTCCTCCTTCTCCCCCTCCCTTCTTTCTCTTTCTCTCGCGTGCACGTGCGCACACAGGCCCGTGCAGGAGTAAGCTGGGGTCAGAAGATGTGCAGGATAGAGAGACGTGGGCAGGGGACGCAGACCTCACTCGGCCTCCCAGCCTGGCGTGCAGCCAGCGTGCTGAGGGCTCGTCTCAATAATTCACGTCGCCAGTTCCATGGAGGGACCTCCCCATCATCCTCCGCGCCGAGCCGGCGTCAAGGCAACTGAGTCGCTCTGCTGGCTGCGTGGAGTGAGTGCCGTGGGACGCTGCCTCTCCGGTTCATTCCGTGCTCGGCCGCAGTCCGCCATGTGACGTGCGCTACCTGACAGGTGACTTGCTTCTTTTTTTGATTTTACCTTTTCCTTTCAAGCTCTCGTCTCTTCTCTTTGATTTTTCTGTCTTCGATGTTGGGTTTTTCTCTTCTTTTTTTTTTAACTCGTGGGGTGGGTTGAGGTTGGAGAATGTCGGGTGATATGGTGAGGGAAAGGGGTGGGGGTTGTGAAACTGGTTTGTTATCTAAACTTGGCTTCGTTTATGGAAATACACTGGATGTCTAATTTCGCTGACTCGACTGCAGAGCAACAGAAATGTCTTTGGTCAGCGATCAGAGTGCTGGTCGTGGAGAGGAGGATTCTGAGGTTCTACTTTATTCTAGCTATTTGAAAAAAAAACACACTGCTAAATCAGACGGGTCAAGTCCATCGCCGTGGTTCGTTGTTTCTTTGATAGTTTCAAACATTTAGTTTTAGATCCAACAGCAACAACCCCTATATCTTTTCCAGGTGTGAACACTACGTGATCTTTACGTCGCCACGCCGTGATAAGACATCCTTCAAAGACAGACGGGATCTTCTGGGCGTGTTGCGGTCTGGCATCGACATTGTCCCGTCTTAGTCGCCGGTGTCTGTATCTCATCTCGCTGGTCCCCGGTGTAAGTCTGCACCATGAGCGCGAATCATTTCTTTCACGTGCATTCTTTTTAACCCTTAGTCAATAGTCAAAACTTTCTAACCTCACTCATCTCCAAGACATCATCACCATCTTCGTCATCTCAGCACCAGCAACGACAGGGTAGCCAGCACGTAGCAGCCTCTGTTCACCAAGGTCGGAGGAAACTCTCATCCGAGCTCGGCCACAACTTCCGGTCAGCCATGGGCAGCAGGGGAAGTGGAGCCTGCTGCAAGCAGTTCGCCAAGTTCCTCTTCTCGCACGTGGGTCTGTGCGGCATGGTGGTGCTGTACTGTGTGGTGGGCGGCTTCATCTTCGAGCACCTGGAGAAGAAGAACGAGGAGGAGATCTGCTACGAGTCGCGGTCCGAGTACCAGCCCATGGAGACCAAGACCGTCAACTCCACCCTCAAGATCTTCTTCGAGAACGGCGGCATCGTGTCGGACGCCAACCGCGAGACCATGGAGGTGCAGCTGCGCAGCGTGCTGGAAACCTTCCGCAACAACACGTTGGCCATCGGCTACGACGGACGCGACTGCGACCGCTACGGCCTGGAGGGTGGACCCAAGTACGAGTGGACCTGGGCCGGCGCCCTCATGTTCTCCGTCACCGTGGTGACCACCATAGGTAAGCGGTCTTCATGTCCTGACTACTCAGTTTGGTCCGTCACGTGATTTGTCACTTATCTTTCATCACGTAGCTGGCCTTCTTATTTTAGTCTTGTAGTTTTCCATGCTTGTTTGATTGTTTGCTTGTTTTTTTTTTTGTTGTTTTTTTTTGTCATGTAGAATGTCTTTTTTGCTTTAGTCATGAAGTTTTTCGTGCTTGTTTCTGGCACATAATTTGTCTTCTTTTGTCCCGTATTTTGTTTGTTTGTTTGTTTGTTTTGTTTTTTTGTTTTGTTTGTTTTTTTGTTTGTTGTTTTTTTGTTTGTTGTTTTTTTGTCGCGTAATTTGTCCTTTTGCTTCAGTCACGAAGTTCATTTTCTTGATTTTGTAGAGTGGTTTATTTCCTTTTATTTTTGTCATCAAGTTTGTCTTCTTGTCGAAGTGAAGTTGTTTGTCTCATTGCCTTAGCCAAGTGCTCTTTCAAGATAGTGTGACCACAGCAGGTGAACGAACTTTTCACTTAAGCTTTTCACAATTAGAAGTTTCCTCATCGCTAGCCAAGAAAATGAAGTTTGTCGAAGACATTTTGAAGACACAAATGTTGTCCAAGTTATGAATGAGTTTTTTTTGTGGCATACTTTGACAGGACGGTCAAAGAAAGGAACAATCAAACAAAAAATTGAAGACATGCTGAAGATTACGAATGGCCTTTAGTCATATAGTTCTCCTCGTGTGATTTCTGTGACAGTCGTGATCACGGTCAGTCAGCGGTCTTGTTGCCTTGGTAACGTACGTATAGCAGCCAATGGCAGTGCTGTTGCTTTATGGGGCTGAGGGTTTGGAGATGGAAGTGATAAAGAAGGAACAAATTTAAATACCGAGAGGAAACCACAAACAAAGAAACCTTTGTCCAGAGAGAAATAAGTGTGCTCAGAGCAAAGATCCGAAGGATTCTCACTGAGTCAGAAGCGCTTTATCCCCGAGTTACCAGACCGCCTGTCTTCAGCTCGTACCTTCATGACTTTGAACCTTAGCTAAATGTACACCTACCGTTGTGTTATAAAAATTTTCAAACAAAATAATTTTAATCTATTGAAGTCAGTAATGTAGTCATGCTTTTTTACCTAGCCATTATTTTGTGTAGGTATTGTGATACCTTTGAGTTCTGATTGGTCAGCTTTTGTTGCCATTCTGAGGACTTCTGACGATGGTGTCATCTAACTGGAGTCCGTACAAAGCGGTTAAGGCACGGTCAAAACCGACATTGTCTCTAGTGAAATGACTACGGCTGTTGCTAAAGGTCTTCATTGAAGTGGTTGCAGGTAACGCGGGAACCCTTGAAAAGATGCGATAGGCTCTGATTGGAATTCACAATCGCAAAGGAATTCAATGAGGCGAAACTGCAATGGCAGGCCTCCCAGCCATTGAACACGACGTCAGCAGCTTTGTGTGCGAGTGGTTATCATGGATGAGATGATTAGGAGGCACCAGGGACCGCGAACACTGCTGATACCAGCTGCTCGTGTTGGTGGAACCAGACTTCGGAGAAAGAGAGCGCCATCTAGTGAAACTCGAGAGAAAGTCGGGTTGGAGAGAAAATTCAAATCAATAAAACCTCGACTTAGACTAACGGACGTAGAAAACATCAGCTCGGTAACCTCGGTCCACAAAGACAAAACAAAACATTTGTGTTTCAGTTGTTGAAAAAACAAGTGTTAAGTACACACCACCGTATCTTAAAAAAAAATAACTCACTGTGTAATCACTTGTCTCTAGTGAAAGATCAGCATTATCATAAGTGAAATTCTGGATTTAAAAAAATACAAAGTAAATTTTTTTTATAAATTAGTATTTTTTCCCTGGAATAGTCAGTAATATGCTTTTAGTAGCTATCCATTACTCACCCAGGATGCACCTCTTTGGCCAGAGAAGTAATTCAAATAATTAAAAACAAGTTAAAAACAAGGCTGTTTCCTTTTTTCCATACATTGCTACTTTTTAATTTGCCCTGTGAATTTCCTTTTTCCAAATTAATTACTCCACGCTTCTGTAAACTCGTGATCAAATACAGCCTTCCCTATGTTCCCTAACCTTCCCTTTGTTCGCGACCTGCAGCAGCCCTTGTCTCTCCCCTGCGGCTGTCGATTGGTTGAATCAACATTTTATCCTCCTCGACGTTTTCCTTCGACAAACTTTGTCAAGTTTGAAAGCAAACGTTTGACAATAACGCCTTTGATGACGTCAGAGATGAAAGGGTTACTCGTGGGTCATAGTGACGTCAGGTGAGTCGTTCTTGGCAAGGGACGGCGCATGCCCAGACGGCCATTGGAGAAAACACAAGATGGAGGAAGTGACGCAAGAATCTCGCGTGCTCGCTGTCAACTTCCAGGTAATCGCGATCGTAAACGAACGATGGATTACATGTTCATGATGTCGTGTGGTGACACGAAATGTGACAGTGATGTGGTGACACGAAATGTGACAGTGATATGGTGACAAAGTGGCAACGGTAAACAATGTCTCACGCGTGTAAAAAGTGTGTGTGGCTCATCACGAAATGCTTTTATTGCAGTTTATTTGGGACTATTTTTTCACTGACCAACTGACTAAAAATACCCCACCCCAAAAAACCATACTTCCCTTGTCATCGTAATACTCTGCACCCTACACACATATACCCCGCACCTTACAATAGTTACCTGCACCCCACCCACAGTTACCCCGCACCTTACACACAGTTACCCTCCACCCTGCACAGTATACTCACTGACGTGTATAGGTGGACTGCTGTCTGCCGAGACCAACGCTTAGCCTCTTGTGAAGTTCTCCGCTGTTAGTCTCGGCGAGCCGTAACAAAGAATGTGACTAAACCGGAAGCTTTGTACACTCCTGCCTGGTTTTAGTAGTTAACTGGAAAAAATCCTCTGCCAGCTGTCCAGTAATACAAGCTCGTGGTCTACTCACTCTTCAGCCGCCATGTCTGTTGTACCAGAATGTGGAGGAGGTCAAATGACGGTCATACCCAGAGAACACAGGCGGTGTTAGTAAGAAACAAGAAACAAGAAACAATCAAAGGTAGAAGTGCTCATTTCATTCAGCCTTGTAAAACCCGCTAAACACAGCTCACCGCCGACATTAAAAAAAGAAACGAGCGAAGTTGTGACCTTTGTGGGCAGTTTGTATAGTATTCTATACACAACATAAAGTAGCTGAGAGATTAGCAAGGCAGAAATGTTTGAGCGAAGCACAGGACAAAAGCAGAACTTTATCTCACGTTTGACTGGCTATCGACAGCGGTCAGCACGCGCATTTCATCCTGTAGACGGAAAAGTGCAAATCCATCTCTGCTGGACACAAATAATGTTAACGGCTGAAACAACAAAGTAAGAGGGCAAACATCGTTCTCAACCAACCTTGTCACCACCCTAATCACACCACCACCACCACCACTATGCAAAACATTTAAGGGAAACAATCCTTTCAAGTCCTACCACCACCACCCCCACACACACACCCTCCATTTCGTCATTCCGACACAAGCGGCCCTCAGTAACGGCGACATGAAACCCACATCACTGGCCATCCAGCCACCCACGTGACAGAAAAAGTGTTCGTGTAGCAATTTGTCATAAAACGGTTCCAACCTACTGATCCTTAGCTGAGGCATATACAGGGCATAAACTTTTTTTAATTAAAGCCATAGTCTCCCCCTAAATCACTCTTCTGTTGGTGAAAACAAGGTTTTGATTGCGGTCATTCTCATTTAAGGTCGGGAGGGGTGCCAGGTTTGTCTCTGCTTCAGTCACCAACAAAACTGGCGCTGGTGCGACTTCCGCACTTTAGTCTTTCTACTTTTATTGCGCCCACGTACCCGGTAATGCGTCCCATAAACTACCCACTAATGCACCCCGTAATCTGCCCAGTAATCCACCTTTTGGAGACATAAAACTGCCGCCATGCCAGTGTCTGGCCCAGTCGAGCGTTATGACTACCTGTCCCACACCACGTCATCAGTCGAGCGTTATGACTACCTGTCCCACACCACGTCATCAGTCGAGCGTTGTGACTACCTGTCCCACACCACTTCATCAGTAAAGCGCTGTGACTACCTGTGACTACCTGTCCCACACCACGTCATCAGTCGAGCGCTGTGACTACCTGTGACTACCTGTCAGTACCTGTCCCACACCACCTCATCAGTCGAGCGCTGTGACTACCTGTGACTACCTGTCCCACACCACGTCATCAGTCGAGCGCTGTGACTACCTGTGACTACCTGCCACACACCACGTCATCAGTCGAGCGCTGTGACTACCTGTGACTACCTGTCAGTACCTGTCCCACACCACGTCATCAGTCGAGCGCTGTGACTACCTGTCAGTACCTGTCCCACACCACGTCAGCAGTCGAGCGCTGTGACTACCTGTGACTACCTGTCCCACACCACTTCATCAGTAAAGCGCTGTGACTACCTGTGACTACCTGCCCCACACCACGTCATCAGTAAAGCGCTGTGACTACCTGTCCCACACCACTTCATCAGTAAAGCGCTGTGACTACCTGTCAGTACCTGCCCCACACCGCGGCACCGCAATCAACACCAGCGCCAATATTTGTCCCGGATCTTGGGTTTCCTGCGCCTCGGGGGTTATTCGGTGACAGCGGTGACAACGCTTGCTTCTACTTTCGTAATGAGCTCTTTAGCTGGTGGGGAGGGGAGATAATTTCCTGGGTGGCCAAGGTGTAGGGTTGCACGATTAACCACTCGGACACAGCCACGAATTTTCACAGCTGGCGCTAGTACTTAGGACATGGAAAAAATATATATAATGGTGCTAACTCAAGGCAGGAATTAACCTCATACCTTCGAAGTAATCAGACTATTTTCGTTCTTTCAGGTTTCACGTCTTCCTCTGTGTGCACACGCGCTTCATAACACACAAACACGTGATCGCGCACATATACGCCCCTGTATCATCAGGTCCTACAACCGACCGAGCGATTTCCGAATGTTTTGTGATATAAGAAGTTCTATTCGTTAGTTGGTAGTTCCACATGAGGAAATCTGCTATTTTGACCAATTTTTGAGATCACTTATGGTTGCCAGGAATTCCTAGCGTCTGCTCAAGCCAAATATAGCAACAGACCGAAGGAAAATGTCTCCTGCAGTAGAGAGTTCTCCAGATTTATGGCGGCGCCCCGGCAGGGAGCGGACAATGCAAACACTGCCATTCCTTTCCCATTTGCTGGGTACCACAGATCAGAAGCCATCGATTCTGGCTTTTGACTGGCCTGATTGGACTTCCGGTAATATTGGCAAAGCAATCTGTCATGTCCACCATCTTGTGCTTCATCAAAAACCTCCATAATCGAGTGTATCCTCTGTTTTCTGTCTGCATCTCTCCCCTCCAACCCACATCCCTTCTACTACTGTATCAAAGGGTTATTGTTTTAGCAATTCAGGTTTGACATAAACCCAAAGCAAACTAGCTAACATGAATTTTTTCCCATTTTGCTCATAACTTCGGGGCATAACACTTCACCTGTGATTTAAAGCAAAAACAAACCTCAACTAAAACATCTTCGATTTTTTTTTCTTTTTTTTTTTTTGGTCCAGTGCACCTCGTGTGCCTCACAATGGTTATTGTGTCGCTATCCAACCGTGGTTTCGAACCAAAACTTTTTACATCTGAACAATACCTACATGACAAGAAGGAGTGGGAGGGTGTGTGTGTGCGGGTGTGAGAGAAAACAAGTGTAACCCGGGTAGCTGGATTCCTTTATCACGGCTCCCACAGCAGAAAACAAAGCCTCCTTCAGTGCCGGAGACCTGGCAGCGGAAATGTCGCCATCAAGCACCGTGTCTTCAGGACAATGTGGTTCACAACACAAAAACATTTCCTTCACGATCTGATTTCAAAATGCGCAGCAACCAAAGATCGATCTCGATGCCTGGAGTCTTTAACTTCTCAAAAACAAAATGGTCCACTCTACAAGATGTCCTCCCTGTGTTCGTGTCTGTGCTGCCTGTACTACAACCACTTTTTAACAGTGGGGTTGTTACTGGGTTGTACACACGTTTTATTAATAGTAACATACGGTTGCCTAACTACGTTGTACATACAACAGTTTTAATACCGGGCAAAGAAAACTGTTTCGGAACAAAGCTAAGCATATGCATACGTTGTTGTTGTTGTTGTTGTTTCTATGAGGAGGGGAGAGAAAGAAAAATGTGGTTTTTTTTTCTTATACTTGTATATTCTTTTGCTCATGCGTTTGTGGACATAAAATAAGAAAAGCTTTTCACTTGGTATTCAGATTCAGGATGTACTCTTGTCATGTCTGTTGTTATTTGGATTGTGAGTGTCTTTATCGGGGGAAAAAAAGAGTTGAAGGTTTAAAAACAAAGAAGTATTTTCGTCTCTGGAAATCTTCGCCTTCTTTAATATTCTTTGCACACAAGTCTATGTGACTAAAGATTTCTTGAAGTGTAATGCATAAAATCACTTCAAAGCCCGTAACATCAAAAGTAAGCAGAAAGATTATTATTATTAAAGAAGCTATATCCCATATCTGTGTGTATGCGTGGACGAGTGTATTTATTTATGTGTCTGTGTGTCCATAGGATATGGTCACATCGCACCCAAGACCATCTGGGGCCGCCTGGTGTGCATCGCCTACGCAGTGCTGGGGATCCCCCTCATGCTGCTGTGTCTGGCCAACATTGGTGATGTCCTCGCCGACATCTTTCGCTTCATCTACGCCAAGATCTGCTGCTGCGCCTGCTGCCGCAAGCGCAAGTCCCGGGAGAGACGCCTGCAGGCGCTGAAGCAACAGCAGGACCAGAACCAGCAAGGACAGATCATCACCAAGAACAGCGACAACTTGGGCGGTGAGAACCGTTATTGTCCCTTCGGAGTAGTTTGTCATCTCTTTAACTGCCTCTTTGCCCTCGTGTATCTCTCAATGTCTTTCTTCATCTGTCCTTTTTCCCTTTCTCTGTATCAACTTTTCTTCCGTTCATTATTGTGATAGCTATTAACATTCTCTCTCTCTCTCTCTCTCTCTCTCTCTCTCTCACACACACACACACACACACAGGCATGCACGCGCGCACGCATACAGACAGACAGGACAGACAGACAAATTGACTGACTGACATCGTTACTAGTAGAATCTTTACAATAATGACAATATTATTAGTGTTTTGTGACACACTGCGGTTGCCCCCGTGCGGCCCTCATCAGCGACTCTAACCAAACCGCCACGTTTCTCTTTTTTCCCCCAACAGACGGCGAAGGGATAAAGGCTGACAAATCCACCATCATCACCAACAACGTGCCGCCCACCAACACGGAGTTCTCCCGCCTCCAGAGCAAGTCCCCCTCCGAGTCGCTGGAGAGCGACAAGCAGTCGCGGCCGTCGTCTGCCTCCTCCACCACCAAGCTGCGACCCGTGACCCCGCCCACCCGCTCCATCAAGATCGTGCCGCTGGACGTCAAGACGCTGAGTCACAACCGCCCGACCAAGGCTGAACCCCCAGTCATCGTAGACGACGACAGCAGCGACGAAGATGACGACGACTACGAATTGGACGAGAAGAAGATCACCGTGCCCCTGACCATCACCATGATCGTCATCGGCAGCTACATCTTTGCCGGCGCCGTGCTGTTCGGCCTGTGGGAGGGATGGGACTGGCTGCAGTCGGCTTATTTCTGCTTCATCACCCTGGCAACCATCGGCTTCGGTGACGTTGTGCCTGGTACAGATTTCGAGAACCCCACGGCGCAGGCGCAGCTGCTGCTGGGCTCCGTCTACGTGCTGTTCGGCATGGCCATCCTGTCCATGTGCTTCTCTCTCATGCAGGAGGAGATCGTCAGCAAGTGCCGCTGGATCGGGCAGAAGCTGGGCATTCTGGACAGGACGGACGACTAGACTCTGTCATTCCTATCGGCAGAAACATTCAGCAGACGCTGAGCATTGTGGTCATGGCGGACAACTGGACTTTGCTAGACCTTCTGGTTAGTAACACTTCAGACGCCCGAGATACACCGTCCAAAGATGTTTCTCAGTTCAGTCTCAATAGCGCATCGTTTGAAGTCAGTTTTTGTGAAAGGAAAGAGATATAGAGAAAAAAAGCAAACTCTTACGTATATGAACATTGACGACTACAGAGGTGGAGTGAGAGAAGGTCAGTGAGATGTATCCCGACGAGCTCCACCAGGACGATGCGCACGTGTTTGCTGCTGAGAGAACATGTGTTGACGTCACAAACGGTCGTCGACTTCTATAACAGATATACTTGATCTTTTAAATTTTTTTTCTCCAGTTTTCGCTCCCTTTCTTTCAGAACGTTCTACATGCACCTTTAACTAAACTTCATTTTTATTCCTTAAATGATAATTGTTTGTAATATTATGTATAGACACGATATGCACTGGAAATCGTCTGTAGAACTAGACATTGTCTACATTTTGTCATTCTCGTCGACTTTTTCATCCTCATCATCATTGCCTCGGAAACGCAGGTGCAGACTGGGGAAGATAACCCTGCTATACCCAGCTTGTAACAGTTCCTGTGGCGGCGCTAGTGTTCTGGTGATTCACCATGAAAATGCTGCGACCACCATGGGTCTGACTCCTATTATCTATGGAACGACTTTGATGGGTCCTATGGTCTAGAGCAGCAGAAGCAGTGGACTGTAAGTGGCTCATCGTGTCGAAGACACGGTAGTTGGAGGGCCAACACTCTCTTTTGTCGTCTGTCACCTTTCCTGATGACTCAGATGCACATCTGCTGGGTGAGATGATAGAGTTGTTCAGGTCCCAAGTTAAACCTACTGTGTAGAAGTCTCGTCACTTCCCAAACAAAAGGAAGGAATAAGTATTCTGTACATTATGAATCATATCCCTTGCAAACAGTATCTCATGTTTAACCCAAAGTCTGCAAATATTTTTCCACAGCTGAATATGTATTGTGAGTTATTGGTTATAACCACCTTGTCCAAAATCCCCATAACTGACCTGGCATTTATCTGGCTAAAGGTTTGTTTTATTAACCGTCCACAGCTGGCACTGGGGCAAGTGTGTTGTGACGAGCACAAGTTGAGGGAATTCCACAGTCCCACAGTCCCATTCCAGTGCCCAAAACTGTTTGGTCCTTGGTCCGTCCTGCCCAAGCCAATTGTGATTGTTACAACTAGTTTGTCCAAGCCGCGGCTGCCTTTCAGGGCCTTCTTAACCGACCACACATTGTCGAATATGTGACTTTGCTTTCCAATTGTTTTAAATGGAAGTGTTTACAACTTAGTCAAACACAGTCACACGTTCGACAGTAGGTGTCCACTTAGAACAGCCCTTTTTTTACCCCTGAAATCCCCACAGGCTGAAAGATGCTCAAAGGGGCTGCCTTATTTTGTCCACAGTGTGTATTTTACAATATTCTATCCTTTGCTGACTACGTTTCCGTCCATGTTTCCATTTAGTACAAGTACTGAGATGTTGCTGTACTGACAAATACATGGATGCAGGTAGCCACTGTTATATGAAGGCAACATGTGGTATAATGATTATAATGTATATGATTTGGTCGTGGTGGTATTGCATGGTACATTGGTGTAGTCCACATCATGTTTGTCAAGTTGTTAATATTAAATCTTTTACCTAGGTGACCTAAGCCTGGTAGCAAAATGAATGACATGCACTATGAGAAACACGCCATAACCCCTGGAATTGTTATTTGGCTCGGATGTAGTTGTTACCTTCGTGGTTATTCCCATAGCTACGACGGCACCCGTGCCTTTACCCAAGGAACGGGAAGAGGTTTTTTCGTTTTTGGTCGTTGCCAGTCTCTCATTCTCCTCTCTCCTAATTGTCTTGAGCACTGACATTCAACATCTCTACGTCGCTCGGATGTATTCCGATGAAAGAAAGTGCACTAACCAACAAACTAAACTAAAACAAAACCCAGCAATAAAAGCCTTTTCTACATTCACCATAAGCCAGTAAGGGTCACCCAAGTGTGAAAGCATTGACTCGAGACGGGGGAACTGGTTACCAAGAAACCGCTTCTACAAAAAGAAAAATCCCATGACATACAGCACTAACCTTGTTCTTTCAGATATACAGCAGACATAATCCGTTTTATTACTGTAACACACATCCTGCAAGGTGCAGGAGACACAATAAGATTTACTCACCTTACTTTGATTAAACCACAAAACCTTTCCCAAATAATTGTTAGTGTGCAGACACAAAAACAACTGTCCCATCACGCACGTTGACTGGTGCTTCAAACTGTGATTCCACTGGCCTGCAGAGATGTCGTTGTCACTATTCGTCTTCACTCTCTGGTTCCTGTGTGTGTTCCCCTTCTTATCATGATTAAATAAATGTTTCTGATAAAATGGAGATATCAACAGAGTTATTTGTAAAGACTACGTTTCGCGTAGCTTTTCAAGAATATCCACTTATTGTTGTTGCTGATTATAAAACATTGAGATTATTGATAGGCTGATCGTTGATATATATATATATGTATGTGTTACTAATTCGCATTTTTGTATACTGTTACAGCTAAGATTGTTAATGTATCAATATCTTGGTAACATCTGGCTAACTTTAGTTTGCCGAGCTGAGGAAGCAAAGGTGCCGGGTGGTGGGAGAGAATCTCAATAGTAATTATTGTCCTCTTCTTCTGCACCTGAGTATTTATATATATATATGTGTGTGTGAGAGAGAGAGAGAGAGTGTGAGTGAGAGAGAGAGAGAGAGAAACGGAGATGGTGATTGCTCTCATGGCATGGCAATATTTTAAAAAACCCGTGTTTCCTTTTTATGATAGGCCATAAAACGCTTCGATGAATATCTTTACTACATATGCAGTTTCCTTCCTTAACTGAAATACATGGTTGCCCAAAAGTCACGAAGAATGTAGAATTGTTTTAAAACAATTTCTGTTGCAGATCCTCATAATTTAATGAATATAAAAGGTAAAGGCACCAAATGAGTGATCTTTCTGAAATAGTCATTATCCCCATACTAAGAGCATTTCGTCATTACTTTGAAAAGAAAAGTCTTCGAAATAGACGAATAATCGTGTTTTTGAAGGTCTACACTATACAGCAAGACGATTCAACAACCGATCGGCTTTCTTTGACCTCTCTAACCACATGAAGTTCTTACAGCTCATGGACAAGAAAGAACAGTCATCATCACCCAAACACCGACCGTGTGAGAAGTTCAAAATGCAGCATTATTCTCCGTACTAACAGGGATAGCATTTTATTTCACTATGTGAAGAAATAAAAGTAATTGATAATCAAAAACATTATTGCATTTTCAAACCATTCCGTGACTTTTGGGACATAACATTCTCGCTACACAATCAACTGCTATTTACATGATTTATGAATCATTCTTATTGCTTTATATTAATTTTAGTGATTTTGGTCAACACATAAGTCCTACATGATTACAAGTTTACGTGATTATATTTGCTTCAATGTATGTAAAACAAACACAACCACTGACAACTACTTTTCATACGAAGGTTCTAGGTTTCTCGTACTGTTTTGGATTGTGATATCTTTGTAAGTTTAATTGGCGTGTTAATATCTTTAAACGCACATTTAAGCAGTTTAAGACGTAGACAAATTGGAGTAAACTTAGTTTGAATGCACTTAATCTTTCTTTCACTTTATTAATTCCGTCCTTCTGGCACCACCCATCCGCATGGTTTGCAATCGCACGTCCATGCCCAAACCTTGCCTGCCCCAGGATAATTACTGCACTTTCATTAAAAAGGGCCTATATGCTCCTCGAGGAGTAACAAGGAATAGACTAAACTTTCTTTAAAAGCAATTGTTAACCAATTTTCAAGAAAACTACTGCAGTATACTTACTTTTTTTTTAAAATTGCGACCTTCCTTTTTTAGGTACGCGTTGCCTCAGATCTATCACGGCTCGAGATGTTAAACAGCCAATCAGTGTGGGTTTTACAACTTGTACAGCATCATCCAACAGCGAAACTCGTTGAATTCAACAGTTTTCTAAGCAAAATGGCGTCCATACCACGTAGATGCGTCGTCTCACGAACGAAAAACTAGATTTGATTCCTCACATCTTGGAAACGCACTGCTGGTGGACCGTGTAGAAGCTACGTATCCTCAACCTCTCGTCACAAACAATAAAAAAATACGAAAACCCCTTTTCAATTATTTTTTAAATCCTTTTTTTATAGTCGCACTACCAAAAATCTTGCATTTTAAGCATTATTCTTTTTGTATGACTCACATCTTTTTGTATATTCAAGCTTTTAGTAATGTCAGTTTTGTTTCTCCTGTAGGTGTCGGTGTTGTGCCTACACAGGTTAAGAAAAAACTTTCTGGAAATATATTTTCTTCTGTATGAAATGAATGAAATTCAATCTCATAAGAATGCACAGAATACAAATTGTTTACACACGTTGTGTTCCTAGACGCTGAGTTGAAATTTTGTTTTCTGATGTGTCAGTGGTGGCTAAAAACATGTTGAATTAACGACACTTTATTTCTGACTGTAGAAATAGATTGTGTGCCGATTGCACTCCTGGAGGAATGCAGGAATGTAGCTTAAAAATTGATATGGAATGGAAAAAATTAACAATTGCCATCGACAGTACGGGTGAGAAAAAGCGAAGGATTAACTGCAACATACTTGTCACGCCAAATGTGACCTTTTAATGAAATGTGACCTTCCATTTGATAGCAGTCCCATGTGATTTAATAAAGGTCTTCCTTTAAGCTATTCAAGGAAGTGGTAGTGATGTGTGTACACTTTTCTCGGGGGACAACTTTACGAGGGGGGTACCCACTTACTCTCCCGCTCGATGCTTTTACCCTAACCTTCTATGCAGTTTATGGAATCAGGTACCTCATTCCCGATAGCTGGGTGAGTGCAGCAGTCAGCGCCTGTTACCAATACAGTGAGGATTGAACGCCTTGGGTGCCAATCTCAGGCACACTGTTTTTTTTTTTTCTGCATTTGACTCCTGTTTATGAGACTGGTTGCTTTGTTGTGATGTAGCCTTGGTTGCTGGCTTGGCGTAAAACACATTTCCCCCGCCCCATCCGGTAACTGCATGGGTCCACCGATGGGGTGGGGTTGAGGAGTTCGCTGCGCCACACAGATATCAGAATCATATGAAATGTGTGCGTCTTAGCAATCTCTTTGCAACAGCTATCATTGTTTTAATAGTTTTCTCTTTGAATGATCCCAAATGAACACTTAAACTACAACTGCTGATATCTATATCTACCCTGAGGACTTTCAACCTCTTACCTCTGCATGCTGCTGTCTTGAGAAACCATCGTTCTTCTAGGAAATTGGGTGGCCAGCCCTTTTCTAAGGCGTGGATGGAAGGGGGGGGGGGTGTCTATTTACTGTTTTACTATCTGGACTACGGAAATTTTAGTTTTGCAGTGCAGAAGACTATATTTTTGTTAACACCCGGTACCGTGCAAGCTTGGCTTTTCTCAAGTTCATTTTAATAAGTACAACGTATGTTTCTTAACCTGTGTATAGTTAAAAGTTTAATTATTCAAAACTATAGTTGTTGTTCATTGGAAAGTTTTCTGCAATGATCACTAAGTTTTCAATTTTATTGCATACGTGCACACCATATTGCTATCCGTAATACAGGATGTGATAGTTTCCATGTATTCGTCTGTAGGTTTTTGGTGGAATGAAGATACAATTTCAATTAATTTTTCAGTTGTTGGTTAGCTGAGTGCATAATTATTTCATGTTTTATTGATACCCAGATGTTAATTTCCCAAATATGAACGAGCAGCTTGGCTCCGTTCATGAAATACAAGCATTAGAACATCGCAGTTCTCATCTCACCTGGTCGCTTCCCGCAATGTCAAAAGGTCAGACTGATAAGGTAATGCCTCATTAGTCTACTCCCTATCCCATTGGCTGCAGCCTTCTGTGACGTCAGATTATAATTTAGGGCAATCAACAGGCTTTTCGGGCTAAGGCAAATTTTCAATTCAATATAGCTGTGAACACTTCTATTTTTGAAGATTTGCTGCCCAGTACCTACAGGTTTCTGAAAAGGAGAAAGCCTGAAATGAGCAGAAACCTTGAGAAGACGACCGACAGCCATATTGGAACAAGATACAGATCGCTGCGAACATCAGGGAAAACGGGCTGTCCAGCAGGATGATGTATTTATCGCAATTACACATTTCAAGAAATTTGCACCTGTAAAACCATGACAATAGGCAGGTAATAACATTGTTTGGCACATCATTTTACATACGAGTGACGTCGAACAGATAATCCGGTTATCACATTAATAAAAGGTTATCATGAAGCATGTCTATGTATCGGCATCGCATGAGGTCTTTCATCAAGGTGTATTTATTTTTCAGCGTTGTACCCTACAATAAGATATTACATCTTTTTTTTTATAAAAAAAAAATTTACATTCAAAAGCACACTCCATGTGTTATGGGCGGTCATCTCGTGACTGAGTGAGAAGTGGTCATTACCTATTTACCCATCTTTTATTTTTCATCTACTGAAAAAAAAAAAAAAAAAAAAAAAAAAAAAAAGAAGAGAGGGGTGGGGTGAGATAAAAATAAACCCAAAATGAATTCAAAGGACTACTCGAAAAGCAGTTATTAAGGTTTCCACAATTTGCATTCTGAATATATATTATCTAACCATGGACTGGAAGAAAAACGTATGCAACCATGCAGTTCTTTTGTGTTTACCTGCAAGCACACACGCAAACTTCCACAGAAAGCCGACTTTTAAACCACAACAGTTTCAAGCAGTCAATTAAACAAAAGAAAAAAATCCATATTCATTGTGACAAGCAAAATGTTTAATATTGTTTGTACATTAATTTCTCTGTTCTTAAAAAAGCCAACGTCTTTCAACACAAGAAAGATTACAATGCACTGAGACCATGTATGTACCAATGCTAATAAAAGTCATACGAACACGGACGCACTAGAACGAAGAGGGTGGGGGAGGAAGGAGGAGGAGAGGGAAATGCAGATGGCACACTCGCTCATACTGAGAATGCTTGATCAGGAAAAACAAAGCTTGCCAGAGCATTCTTCTAATGCTCGGAATCATTTTTTTCTTGGTTTTCTTCAAGGGAATCATTTTCTTTGTTGGATGCCAACCATGTGTACTTGCACTGAAATATGGGTGTGAGGGCAGAGCTGGCCTGACAGAGGATGATTGTCGCAAATATTTCAGATTACTCACTGTACTTCTTCGTTTTCACAATCACAGTCATCTGAGAAGTGTGCATGCAAATGAAGGGGCTTTCCATTGTTCCAGAAATAACCTAGTGACAGTAATAGTCCATGAAAATTCGCAGCTGCCAGAAAATGGCAGCAAACACGAGCATCACTCGTCAGGCCAGCTTGATAAATGGCGACCACACAAGTGACAACAGTAAGGCACCATATCTCACAATATCTACAAACTTTCTCTGGGGGCCAAAACAAACACACTGGGCCACCTACAAATGGAGTTGCCCTGTAATAATAAATGTGCAAATCTGTACAAAGCAGAATCATGGAACCTCCGCTGTCCAGATGACTTTGTGTGGGAAAGGTTCCTAAGATTAAACTGAAGGACAAGCAGTTTACATAGACCAAAATCTATACACAGAAATAAATTGTAATGAATGTCCAACGTCACAAACATTGTTAAAGGGAGAAATCTTTATACAAAAGGCCCAGCAGATAAAGCTGGGTTTACTGAAGAACTCTTTCAAAGTTATGGGCAACTTGATGTGGCCAATTAGCATACACAGCAATTAACATGATGAAGACAGATGGTGTAAGGAAGAAGTAGGATGTAGACAGGTGGAGTAATGGAACTTGTTTTTTTTTTTAATTAAAAAAAAAAAAAGCCAACGCAAATAGGACTTTGATACATACACATTATTCTGTGGTACTCTGAGGACTAACAAGTACAACAGATTCTTCACGTGACTTCTTTAGCTTGTGTAGTCAGGTGTGATACCAATCCACAACATTTGTGCTGGGCCAGAGCTACTCCCAACCACTGTCAGCCAAGCTCTGCACAACTGCAGACTGGCGAAGGCTTCAGTGGATTAGGCGAGCATACAGCTCAGTTGGTCCAGTAGGTATTATAGGACTTGGTTCCACCACTCTTTCCTTGGTTTGCTGGCTGCTGCAAGCCACGGCCAGAGCTTGCACCTGAGTCCTTTATAATAGAAATATAAAAAAGGTGGTGACAATTTAGTCTACTACAATGAAGGAGTGGTACAAAAATGCTACATTGCCCTCCACAAGCTGTATGTTATAAAAATAACTAATATCTACTTCTGTCATCCTGCCACTATGCCTGTTTTCTGATATTTTTAAATAACATTTGAAGTCAACACAATTCCTCCCAATTTCCTGTATACAGTGCACATCACATGAACGTAATGAACCCAGGCTGTTTGCTGTGTAGTTCTGGCCACTGTTACATTAATGCAGAGTTAGTAAATGGTCAGAATCCAGGCTCAGCCTGTTCATACATTTCCACCTGTTCACCACACAAACAGGCATGTGTACATGTTTACCCCAATGTACCATGCTGTACAGATTACCAGTTCTACTACAGATCTAGCTTTTGCCTGGATTCATCAATGAAGACTATGCAGCCAAGCACTACCTGACAGCACTCACCTGTTGCAACTGGTGATGCAGGATAGCTTGGTTGTGTGGCTGCGGTGGCATCATTGGCAAAAATGGGGTTCCATATGGTGCAGCAGGAGCACCAAGAGGACCTGCCTGGGTGGCGGAAGTCAGTGGCAAACCAAACGGTGGGGGTGTGCCTCCAGGAAATCCTTGCTTGTCGAATCCCTGTTTGCATATAAACCACTGAGCATGCACTGAAGTCAGGTACACATTCTCACAAGTCACAGCTCCAGTTCACTTCTGGCCAACTGCTGGTCAGTTTTTTAAAGCATCGTTCATGTTGATCAGTAGAACGAAAGTACAAAATGCATCATTCCAACAAGGCCATAAGACACAGAATCCTACATTTATTAATAGTCTACTCCATTCACAAAATAGTTTTTAAAAAAAATTACTGCCAAACATACCTGAGTGTGAGATTTGGTATAGCCCCCTGCATTCATGTCAGCAGTGCTCCCTGTCCCTATAAACAAAGCACGCACATATGCACATGCACGCACACACACACACATGCGCACGCAAACACACAGAGCTTTGAGTTTGCATATAGGTTTTATAAATGTATACAAAGCAAGTTAAAACACAAGTTTCCTAAAATAAAGTTTAAAACGTTTCTGTTCTGCATAATAGCTTCTTAAAAGACCATTAACATAATGATATTTTCGAAGGTAAAACATTCCCAGAATATTCTAGAACTGGTGTACTTGCCATGATATAGCCTCTGATGCCAACAACCTACTTCCTAATCACAAAATCCTTTTATGTAACATACCCACACTTTTTTCTTATCAACAGACCAAAGACTGACCCCAACCCATATCAGAACTACCCCCTGTTAAGGTCTATTGCTTGCGCCAACCCTGGAATCAGTTGCCCTACTGTTCAGCCTTACTAGGTAAGGAAACTGGGAGATGTATTAGTATTAACAGCCTCATTCTTACAGCAATAAAGTAGATACAGGGCAATAAAATGTCCATTTTTATTCAGACTTTCTTTTCTTCAGCTTTCCTTTCCTTCAGCACAACGACCTTTGTCCTCAAATGTACGAAATCTTAACTTTTTGTCAGATTTGTAAGTAGCACAAGACTGCGTGTCTAAATTTACAAAGATGCAACTTTGTCCTGTCTGCTTACTAAGACAAATGAACAGAGGATCAAGATTAGTTTAAACCGGTCAGATCTCTACACTAATAATGGAAAAATAAGGAGTCTGTCAATGCCAAAAACAAAAATCGTTACAACCAAACATAGCCAGTAACTACCCAGAGATGCTCTTTTATATTGTTGTCTGAGATATACACATTTTCTGGAAAGGATTAAATAATGTGGCCTAAACACAAAAACAAATGTTTTATTTTCTCAAATAAGTCAGCAGAGTTCAGTGGAATCTGTGTTATTTTTTCAACCTTCTGGATAACAATGGGCTGTACCACACTCATCTAGGCAGAACCATTTCCTTTCAACAGCATTTCATAATCTGTTTCTCAGTACAACTATTACATCAAAAGCATTATTCTCAGGAAGAACTGAGTAAATGTGTTCAATCTCATGTGAGTACAGATTGTGTGTGTGTGTACGCCTGCCTTTTGATCCCAGAAAGAGCCAGAGTGTAAGAGATGGGGCAGACCACATAACTGTGATAAGTGACCTTGTCAGTGACTTGCTACTTGGGCTCACAGTGACTTGCTGCTTGTGCTGTTCACATTTCTGAGCACAAAACCTTTAACTGAGGCTGTGCTTTTAAACAATTTTCTTTTTGACAAGTTGCAAATGGTGGGAGAGAGGGACAACTCCCAAATTTCCAAAAGGGTTAAGAGTAGAAATGGAACCTCAAAACACATCTTTATATCTTGTTTCTATCATTGTAGTTTGGATTCTAAGAATTAAACTATTAATACCTAAATAATACCCTGCTCTATTTCAAAACTGCATATTCAGTTGCAGTGGACCAAACACAGAACAGCAATTATAGTGATGCACCTACTATTCCTGCAATATACTACAAGCATGCATCTCACCTTACTTATTTTTCTGTCAAATATCAACCACAAGAGCTATTTATCTCATGCTAAAAATACTAAGGTCAAATGTATTACAGACACAGTGAGAACTGAGAACACAACTAAGCCAGCAAATGAAGACCGAAACACTGTAAGACCTAGTAATAACCAGCAATGTGACCTTTCCCACCCTTCAATTTCTGCTTCAAAACACAAATGATCAAAACAGCTTGAAACAAGATCACATTTCTTTTGGTTGCATCTCATACTTCTGAAAAATGATTTCTGCTTAGAGGGACAAGATTGCACATAATGTTAACAGCCTATAATAAGGGTTCGTACTGCAAGTGCAGTAAGAATAATGAAAAGAGTGGATAACAACAGCAAACAGGCAATTATTCTCAGGGTAAAAACGTTCCACAAACTGCTTCCCATCCCAACACATTTTTGCCAAAGTGTGCCACATGTAAAATTACTTCTAGATAAGAAGAAATGTGTATGTTTAAAATCACGTCAAATTGTAACAATGTTTCAAACAAGTCAAGACTTGTACAGCCACATATGCATGCAAGCATGCACAAGTAAAATGTCTGAGGGTGTTTAGAGCAAAAACAAACACAGATCACACCTTAATACACAAGTTCTTACTTTCATATTTCACGAGACACAATCAAGAGAAGGAGTTGATCTGGTGGTGCTGGAAATAGAGACCTAAGACACAGATTGGGGAGTAGACGGTGGAGACAAAACAGCTCACCAAAAAATACCCTGAATTTTTTTGTACCTGATATGTTGGTGAGGTACATTAAGGTGATTTTTACATTTCTTTGCTCCATACCATGAATATTGAAAAATTTGTGCAACATCCACCTAAGCATGTGCAGATGAAAAGCTTTCTGTAAGCATTTTCCACAAGAACAGACAAGATGACAAGAGAGGGAACATGGCAGTAAATTAAGAGTACCGGCCAGGCACTCCATTTTTTGGTCAAATCTTTAACAAACTCCTTTTTTTAACCGCCATTTTTTAACATCTAGTCTGTTAAGAAATATTGCAACATCTAGTCTGTTAAGAAATATTGCAAAAGTGTTAGATATTTGTTGTTTAAATTGATTTACATGTTTGTTTAGACCTTCTTAAGTTTGTGAGGCTAGGTTTATATAGTGTAACAACAAATTTCGTTGCAAAAAACAAGGTTTTGCTGCTGGTACATGGGGCCAAATGTCTCAAAGCACAGAGTTGAAGCAAGAAGTATTTTCCCTAACATCTCAGAGAACAGGGTTAAAACCACAAGTAATCTCCTAAACGTCTCAGACCACAAGGTTAAAGCTATAAGTGTTCTTCTAAAAAGGGCACAACCAGAAGCAGTACTCACTAAACTCCTCACGAAAAACTCCCTTCAACAGACTAAGTTTAGGAGACTTGCAGAGTGGGCTAATACAATGAAACAATTTAGGGCAGGGATGCCCAACCTACGGCACGCGGGCCATATCTGGCCCGCGACACAGTGCCGTCCGGCCCGCGAAGCTTCTGCCCACAGTAAAGGAAATCGGCATGTTAGTAATAAAGAAAACCTAAGAAGAAGAAGAAAAAAAAAAAACAAACAAAAAAAAAAAAACAATGAAAAAAAGGGAAGAAGAAGTATTTATCCCTACGTAGGGGTGTCTCTCAATCTTTTGATGGATTTCATTCTAGATTTTCGTCTTGGGAGGCAACCAGTGTTTGAGAACGAGGGACGCCGCATTCCACAGGGGATTAGTGATCTTTTGATTGATTAATATTTGAATCAGTCGTTAAAGAGATTGAAAATACAGACTCTGGGCTTTCTAGCAAGGTATAAAACAATGGGGTTCTGATAAGGAACCAATACCGAAACAGCGTTTGAATTTCGTCATTTTCCTGTGGAAAACAGGACAGATCGCCTTGGGGTACCTCGATTAAAATGTATTTTTAGACAATTGCTAACTTTTATTTTAACAAGACAACTTCAAATATCTCATTAATTACTACATAATTAATGGTAAGTACAACTTACTTCTAATAAAAATGGTATCTGTTCTATGTTTCTTTTCTTTTTTGTATTTTTGCGGTGAAGTGGCCCGCGACACGGCTGTCTGAAATGGATATGGCCCGCGACACGGCTGTCCGAAATGGATATGGCCCGCAGGCCGAAAAAGGTTGGGCATCACCGATTTAGGGCATTAGGGGCTCTAACATCAGCCTGAAGTCGTCGCTTGAAAAGCAGCAGCCGGGAAAGGAGCAAAGGAAGAGTGTTTCAAGGTAAGGGACCTGCGTATCCTTGTTGGCAGAGTGCAGTATGGTGTGGGAATAAGGAGCAGTAAGGTGGAGGGATTTGGCGTTTTAAACCAAGCCAGCAACTGAGGCTATATAACGGCAAGGCAGCCAGCCCTGTAAACAGATGCCACATGCAGATAAATAACAGTGTGCCCGAGACGAGAACTGAACACAGGACAGCCAACCTTCACTGTATTGGTGACAGGCGCTAACCATTGCTCCACTAGGCTGCCAGGAGGAAGGTATTGGCTGCTGAATGAAGTCTGTATTGTGAGGAATGAATTAAGGTGTGCAGTATTGGAGACATCTATAGCAATGATAGTTTAGATGGTAAGTAGCGTGATAGACTGCCAGTAAAGTAAGAAAAGCAAGGGAATGGTACGATCGGTTTTATGCACTCAGAGCACAAAGGGTACCTACCAGTGGCCTGAACATGTTTAAGGGTGTGGAGAAAGGCCATCGAAAAAGAAAGTTGCAGTTATCCAGGCATGATTAAAAATAGGAAACAACTAGCTTAATGGCAACATCAGTAGTCAGCACGCAAATCTTAGGGAAACATGAAATCATGAATTTATTGATCAGAAACAGGACAAAAGGTAGAAAACACAAGATGAAGAATAGTCAACATCCAGGAGCAAATAGATCTCACGTTCATGTAAACATCCATGTAACAAACTCCATTCCTCTGATGTTCAAAATGAACAACGAATGAATGTGTTGCAAAATATTTCCTTTTGGTGTCTCCTCCGTTTCTAGATGGAGAGAGAAGGTTATTATAGAAGAGAGATTTTGGAGCATTTGTACATTTAAATGCAAATGACGAAAATGTCTTCAACACTGAACCAAACTGTTTGATACCTGGCTGCTATTCTGAAGTGCTAATACAAATCAACTAATTTCTTAGGCTACATTGCCAAGCTGCCCTAGGCCTGGCCCTTACATTTTACAAACATGCATCCATTATCATAATGCAGACTAAAAGAGGTTACAAGCTGCAGTAGATGCTGGTGATGGTGAAGAGCAATTTTCAGCAATAACTTAAAGCATGCTGTTATATCAACAAACATCCAAAAATAAAGTTTTAGGGTGGAATCGCTGCTGAGGGAAGGTACTGATACAATGATGCAGAAAGATTGAAACTTCAGGCTTATCTTAACCCAGAAATTCTGGTTCTAGGGAAGTTTTCAAGTAAAAATTAAAATCTGTTATCTTTAAACTTTTTATCTTAAATTCTTGAGTAAATGTCTTTAAAAAGGAAAAAAAAGAAAAAAGAAAAAAAGAAATGTGAAGGGAAAATAAAGTTCACAATGAAGGTTTTGTGTGTATCATGTGCATACATGGGGCGAGAATAGTGGTGGTGGTGGTAGGTGAATAAAGTTCATTAATCTTTTTTTTTTTCATGGACTTTTCCCAGTAGTTGATGAGGACACAAGGCAAAAACCATCTAAGAAACACAGAGCAATTTAAAAGCAAATTTAGCAAAGAACTTTCAAGTTAAGAAATTGTACTATAATATACCCTACTTTATGAGTGCTCTGCCAAGTTTAAATGTATGATACAGCTGGGGATGGAAACCTTGAAAACACAATTTTACCACATGATTAAGCTTCTAGAGTCATCAAAAACTTAAGTAATACATGTACAGCTAGACATTTTTCCAAAGGCATGGATTAAGCTGGAATGTTGTTTTTACGCAAAAATAAAATAAAAGGTTAGTAATGAAATCTTTTTTTTGAAAAACCACCAGTATGCCTGTTTAAAAAAAAACAAAAAACAAACAACAAACCTTTGTTACATTAAATGCACTAGTCTGGGAGGTACATGTAGTTTTCCATTTTCATTTCTGCCATTTTAAAACCGATCAGGAAGAAATGGTTAAGGATTACACCTTCAGAATAAGCTTTATCATTTTAGTTTCACTGTAGCATGCTAGCTCTCATCATCACTTAAATGGATGTACCTAAAACGTAAGCACACAGCCTGCTGTGGCTACCATGCCATCTACTTCACGTGAATATAGTCAGTTGTATAAAGTCACTCTAATGGCATGTTTAAACAGTATTTTTCAGTTTGAGTAAAGAACAGCCTCTTGTGGCTACTATGCCATCCGCACAGGTCAAATTACAATATATGGATCTCTGAGCTGTATACAGCTATTTCAAATGTCATGTTTCAACATGACTTTTCAGTTGGAAAAAATAAACCTGCTTACAGACAATTCCCAACCCTAAAATATTGCAAAACATGGCATGCAAACAAATAATGGGGGACACAATAAGAAGCATTATGCAAAGAAGCAGGCATGCAACAAAGACACAAACACAAAAGTTAGTTGAGAAAACGGGATGACTAACGAGTGGACATACGTGAACCACCAGCCACCTTGGCCTGCTGCTGCACTCCGCCATAGGACGGTTTGGGCAGGTCCTGTGTGCCACTTATCTCCTCATAGCCTGCACCGCAGACACACCACACTGACTCACTCGGGCCAGGCGCTCATTCACACACAATGTGCATGTCCGAGGAGGTAGGGAGAGAGGAGAGTGAAAGAAGGAGGGAAGGAAAGACAAACGAACACTTGCATATCAAGTCTTGTTGGCCACATGTTTCCTATTACCAACATACCCTTGTTAAAAAAAACAACAACAAAAAAAAAACCCAACACACACACCTTACTCCTGCACAGTTACTGCCCACAACATTATATTTTGCAAGCTCCTTTGAGATGTTAATACCAGAGAATACTGAAACTGAGCAGGCTGTGTAAACAATATTTTAATGTTCTTTCTCATCATAACTGTCATAATTTAATTACAAATTTGAATAATTTACCTCAATTTTATTCTACTTGTTTCTTTCTTTTTTCATTAAAAAACCGCCCAAAAACATGTATATTGAAAACCATGGCTTTACACAACCTTGATATAATGGTATACGTCTCCTGGCCACCCAAAACAGTCTAGAAATAAAACCCCACACTTCCAAGAGAATAATGGAGTATGAGATAGCAACCGGCTCTCCGTGACAAGACGATAAAAAAATTAAACCTTTTCCCAAAAAAGATCTGAGTAAGCCCTGTAATACTTTTACATGGTCAGTTCTTACTGAAATGTCTACAATTTGCTCAGAAATAAAAAAATCAGCAAACCGAAAACTTGTTTAATTCTCTTTATAGCCAACTGCAACGCCTCCATATGCCGAAGGAAAGAAAACATGACCATATTAAGGCAAGACACTGCAGCAAGATCTGAAAAAGTTTGATTTGTTAACCATTTAGAAAATGGCATGTGTTTTGCCTACCATTCTCTTTTCCCAAAAACCATCTAAAAATATAAACTTCATATATAGATAGAATGATCTTTTGCATCACACTTTTATTATTTCTGAAAACGTTTGAGATTTAGCATAGTTCATTATTTCCAAAACAGTGCGATCCCCCCCCCCATGCTGAAAAAGCAGAGGTGAGGTGTCCGGCAGCCCAGTGGCTGTCAGTGAACACAGGCTACACGTGGAAGGTAGAGTTGCTTTTCCTTTTTCCTTACTAGGTACACTTTCTAGGGTGATCACATGGGATAGAGGGGTAAGGTGAGGGTGGGTTATTTCAAGTTACTAGCCTTAATGGTCTTCAAAACAGCAGCCTTCTGCTCCACTTTGGAGAGCCTTTTAACCTACAGAGCCCATATAAAGTTTAAATATCCTATTATACAAAGCTTTTGTTGGTGTGCCATTTAAACTCACTTCCATGCCAATTGATTGCTAAATTTATTTTATAAAAAGAGTTTTTCACCAGGGCCCCTAAGAAATACCCCCCCCCCCCAAAAAAAGTGACTTTACTTTTAATGTTGAAGCTATGTCTTGCCTTAACGGAAATCCACATGCAGCATGAAGACACAAGACAAGGATTTACAGTTTGCTGATAATTAAGTGAGATGCCTGTTTTCAACCTTACCCATACCAAAAATCAAATAATAATAAAGCATTAGGGTTGCAAATTGCATTGCTTGCATGTGTAAAATGAGAAGCACGTATTTCTAAGCTCCCCTTTCCATGCAGAGAGAGAGAGAGAAAAAAAAGTACATAGTAATGTTCTTTCCTGTAAAATGTCCTCTCCCACAAGTCCAAACAGAACAAGCACAGAAAAATTGAACAATGAAGTGCTGTAGAAGGGTCACAGAATGTGATTGTGATTCAAAAGCCACGCAAAAGGTAGGAAAAAAATGCCTCTAACTACCAAGCTTGACAAATCTCATCTGCAAAACCTTCTGCCTCAGTTCTAGCTAGAACAATGCACTCAGCCTCAAGACTAGTCAAATGGTTTAGAAAAAAAAAAAAAAAAAAAAAATCAAATCTTGTTTTCACACAACAGCTGTTGCTTATGAAGTATATCATACAAGGTAACAATGCAGCCATCCATTGCTAACTCAATACTATTATTGTGCAGTTTGATTCTGTTTTAACTGAGACTCATAGCCTTTATGTATTCTATAAAGTAAACTAATACAATAAAATGTGAAGTCTGTGTTTTAGTTTGGCTTCATCATTCTATATTCTAATATTTTTATAGCTAACCTATTTGGTGTGCTCACCAGGATGCCAACTACGAGCCAAAAAAATACTACCACTACTTCTGTTTACCTTTAGAAGCATACGCCTGATGTGTCCCATATGTTTTTGGCAGCTGATTAGCCGCAGGGGTCCCAGGAACATGTGGAGCTGGGGCGTTGGTCACTGGCGGCATCTGCAATCAACAAAGCAATTATGTGAAACTGTCAGGGCCAAAAAAAGCATATAATTTATTTTGCTATCTTCAAATATATTTTTTAACATATTTGCATTCTATCTTTACACAGCCTTAAGTACTGTCTGAAAGAATAATACCATGCAAAATCACACCTATGCATTAGAAATGTGTGACATGCAGAAAAATGAAGGCGACAATATGGACAAAATTCTAAACACAAACAATAAAAACAAAGAGACAGAATATAAAGGTACCAAGAATCGGTACAAGTCATGAGAATGAAAGAGCAGGTTTAGAAATAAACTGACATTACTCACAATATTAATAAAGTAGTGGTGATGGAAAAAATGTACATTTAATAATGAATCTTTGCAACAGGAAAAAAACTATGCAGTCTAAAATAACCTTCACACTGAACACAGGCACCTACTGGGTACATGGGAGGGAACTGGAAGCCTGCAGCCCCAGGCAGAACAGCAGCACCTGGGAGGTAATAGCCATAATGAATGTTGAAAGGCAATGTTTGCTGAGGGGCACTGTGACTAGACTGCTGCTGAGATGATGAGTTGGGTGACTGAGCATCCACACGGTTCATCTGCTTGTTGTCAGAGCCAGCCCCTAGCAATAGAAAGGTACACACTAAGGACAAATTAAAAAGCAGTCGAAGTAAGAATACTGGATACCTTGTTATAAAATAAATAAAATATATCCAATGCATTGATTCCACCATAACAAATTATACAACTGAAAACAGGTGGAATGAACATTTCAGAAACTTCTTGAGAATTTTATAACTTATCACCTCCTGAAATTGGCAGAAAAAAATAATAAAAAAATTGCTAGAAGTATAGTATCCACTATCTCTCTTTTTACAGTAATAAAAAAATGAAGGTGTGCTATTGAGTTTTCATTACTATAATTATGTTTTTGACAGGTCTTTCACCATATGTAAATATTTAGTGGCAGCCCCTGCATCATTTACCAAAGAATTTTTCTCTTTTTCTAATGCCCGTTTGCACTAAAATGTTTAGTTTGCCATGAGAAAATGGGCAGGGTTTCATTTTAGCTGCAAGCCACCATTTTTCTCGTACCTGTGAATGGTGTGCTGCCAAGAGCTGCCTGGTCTCTACCAGCTATTGTAGAGGGAACAGGGGGGAAAGCACTCATATCATAGTAACTGCCTGTCTGCTGCACATACAGAAATAACCAAGATCAACATTGTTTTAGATTAATAAAACATACAAGCTCTAAGACTTAAATTCAAAGTAACAAAGACTTATTATGTTTTTGTTACAGAATATTAAAATATGTTTTTAGACTTTAATCAAAGATTTTATGTAAACACGAACTATTGCTAAATTCATTTCAGACAATAGCCTGTACCATAGGTCACTATTATCTATCTTTGAAAGCATGCACTTTTAGGTATCTTTTGGGAAAATTATGCAAAGTAGGCACACCCAACAATGGCACCAGGCAACAAAAAATAATTTGCAAAACCCAATTACAGCCAAAGTAACGCTTAGATCAACAAACCAATGCTAACAAATGTAGATTATTTATTTCTGGGGTCAAGACTACCAAATTTCAATGCTATAGGTTTAATGTACCTCGAGATTTAGCTTTTCAAATGAACACACAGCAGACCAAAATGCTATTTTGAGAAAATGGAATTTTTCTTATTCACTTAATTAAGTATAACTTGTGATAAAAATAATTTAGTTTTTATATGGACATTTTACCATGTAAATTAACTCAAAAATAGCATTTCAAGCATACCAAAGATGATTATTTTTGACATGTCAGTACCCTACATTTGGGTATGGATAAACTGCATCCAGTTCCACCTGACATACTTAGCATATCAACTAAAATGAACATGGATGCCACCCTATTTAAGTTATCTTTAATGATTATTTATATCTGACATTTTTCAAATGTATATTTTTGGGGAGAGATCGTGCAGTTACTACTTTAGTAGATAGTAGGAGAGAAAGGGAAAAACGATATAATTAACTGTTCCCGGTCAACGCTTCACTTTCCAAGGAAGGACACTACATCCAGGTAAATGGAGGCTGTCTTCCTAGAAAGGTGCAGTGTTCATTTAAATTTTTTTGGATGTTGACTTTTTCCTGTATTCTTTTAAAGATATAGATATTGATAATTTTTTTTATTGTAACTGTCAATAGGTGCAGTCTACAGGACCAGGAGATAGGCCATAGAGTTGAGGGCTGGGAGATAGGCCTGGCAGACCCCAAGGAGTATTTACAAGTTTTTTTTGAGTTGTTAATTTTTATCCTGGAGTATTTGGGCCAGGATAGAATGGTTGCTCGTCCCCAAGATTTATTGCCAGTTTGCATAACGCCTGTTCTCTACTGATGATGACATAGGCTCCTGGGACAAACAACAATCTTACTATGCACGTAACAAGTATCATCTGATTAGTCATCAGTGTAGACAGTGTTAACGGTGACCTTGAGCTGGACTTTAAACTCTATTATTCTTATGTTTGATAATTAACCCAAGAAAAGGAACTTTCTTGTAGGACTGTGATTACAATCAGAAATAGTAAGGATTGACTGATGCTTGTATACTGAGAAATTGTTTTCTACATTTACCATTTACTTTAATTACTTTAGCATAAAATTAGTTATTGTGGCCCTATGCTCCTTGAGGAGTAACAAGTACTTTAACTAAAATTAGTTAACATCATTAAATGTATACCAGCCTGCAAAAAAAGGATAGAGCTGTGAAGAAAAGAACGTGCAAATGTCCAGGAAAGTGTCTGTGACATGTGCATACTAATACATACAGAAATATCTACTTACCAGAGGCAATCTTTGTTGCAGCATCTGCATCTCTTCAAACCCATAAAAAGGCTGCCAGAACAAAAAGACTTGTTAATACTGTTATTCATAAAGACATTTAGTCATGCCATGTGAGCAAAATAATTGCAAATAAAAAACAAAAATTGAGTCAAGATTTATAAAAGCAGTGGTTAATATTTCTCAACAATATTTTATCAAGTTCTTATTGGTTACAGGGTTATTACTGTTACAAGGCATTAAGACATAAAGACAAAATCATGACATGCGGCATCCCCAGCAACTACAACTTACATAGTAAGGCGGAATGCCCTGGCCCATAATGTAGGGCTGAGGGTTGATCAATGGAACACCAGGTGGAGGATTTGGGGGAGCTTTAGCTGAAAAAAGAAACATTAAGATAGTAAAAAAAAAAAAAAACCCTTGAATATTACTAAAAATCTTAGCTTTTCACTTCCTTCTTTTGCTCAAATTTTTCTTGGGAAGATTAAAAACTTGCTTTAAGTTGTAGAATTCTGGATACAATACTGAAAACTGCATAAGAAAAAAACAAAACAAAACCCTCATGCTCTATAGTCCACCTCCATATATCAGATTGCAAAGCAATTTTGTACTCAGGTTTATTATGTTGTGAACAAGCCCCGAAATAGCTTTAACTAAAGTCGGTGTATGATAATGAGTGTGTTTACAATCATTTGTACCTACAATTACTCTGTATACTGTGCTTGTCTGTAGCTTTATATTGAAAAGAGTGAGCACCACCCACACACTTTTCTCTAAAATCTAATCAGTAAAGTACAAAATGAAATGAAATTAAGATTAAGCAAGATTTAAAAAAAAAAAAAAAAACAACTATTAAAACGAACGTGGAAAGAAAATATAAAAATACACTTAAAACAAAAGAGAACAAATAAAAGCACATACACTCACTGGTGACGGGAAGAGTTGATGAAACTCTTGAATTCAGCGTGGAACTTGTCGCCACAGGTGTGGTCATGGCTGATACAGTTGACGTCACTGCTGATATGGATGACGTGCTGATTGATGAAGTCATGCTAGCTGTTGTTGTTGCGGTGCTCCCATGATCATACTGCATATGACATGTTACCCTAATGACTACATGAGGTTTTTAACAACACACAATACCACGAGACCAGTTCCTGATTAGAAACCAGGCAGCTGTAATATTTACAAACTTATCTTTACCACATCCAAGCACAGTCCAATCGTCTTCTAGAAGAGATTCGAAAAGTGCAAATAAAGTAAAAGACTCAGAGCTGGCAGTTTTAAGAACTCACAAATGATAGGTCAAAATATTAAAAGGTGCTGCTATTTGCATAATCATAGCACTTACATGGGTTGCTGGTCTCGTGTCTAGCGCTGAATCCTTCAAGGACATCTTGGACAGGCTATCCCCCAGCTTATTGCTAAGAGGAGAGGTCTGCAAATTCTGTGGGTGCTGGGTGGTGCTGTATGTCTGGGAGCTGTAGCTGCTGTTAGTCTGGGTGCTGGGTGCCTTCAAACCTGGAGCAACGGCTGCTGGCTGTGGCTGATACCCACTGGCAGACTGACTACCTGAAGACGGCTGCAAGCTCGATGATGACTGAGAATCCCTCACGTGGAACGAACCAGAAGTACTTGGGTAGGAGCTTCCAGATTGTTGATTTGAAGTCTGATACAAGGAACTTTGGACTGATGGGGTAGCACTTGATGATGATATGCCTGTTTGAGATTGGAATGAAGAGGACGAAGATTGGTAAGTGCCATACTGGCTACCAGCACCCTGGAACTGGTTCTGGCCAGACTGTACTGCAGCAAACTGGCCCTGGCTGCTCTGGAATGGAGCCTGTGCGGCCATGTATTGGTTCTGAGCAGAGGATGAGCCAGCGGAAACCGCAGACGGATATTGTGACTGACTGCTAGGGAATTGGGACTGTCCAGCTGATGAAAACTGACTGTGTGCACCATGCGGTCCCTGGGAACTAGTGAACTGGTTCTGGCTAGCATATTGGTTTTGGTACGTGGTGGCTGTTGATTGTGTTGGTGCAGCAGTGTGTGGAAAAGTCTGGGAGGCAGAGGATACTGTAGTAAGGCCTGTAGATTTGTGCCCAGCATGAGATGAATAGGTACCAGCAGAAAAACCATTGGTGGCTGAAAAGTTGGGAAATTTTAAAAGTCAGGCTTTCTCGCTGTTTAGTGTTTTTTTAATTATTATTTTATAAAAATAAGCATATAAATGAATCCAGCTGAATACAGGAATAAAAAGACAAAGCCTGAGAACAAATGAAAAGTTCAAGAGTATGTGCATGTGACATTTCTTAATTTGTAAACATAGGGGCTCTGTAAATTCTTTAATTAATATTAAAGTTTTAAACCAATAGAACAAAGCAACTTTGTTGACTTGGTACAACACTAGAACTACCGCAAAAAAGTGGGGGATTGGTTAAAAAATGAAGGATTTCACAAACACAACTTAAACAAGTTTCACCCACCTTGTGCTAAGGTTGAGGGACTTTGCGTTGTTCGTTGTGAGCTGATCAAACCACTTGACTTGTGGTCTGGGGACGGCGATGGAAATGCAACTGCATCTCCCGAAACCTAAAAGAAAATGAGTTGCATTTAAAAAAAATAAACAAATATAACAAAGACTGATAAGATTTACATGTCAATAAAAAGGGACCTGCTATACAAGACAAATTGATGATACCCACTATTTCTCCAATTGCCATAATTACAATAAAAACAAAATTGAGAGAGGGGTGGGTAAGGTGAGAAATAGGGCAGAGTAGGACTTTACTTTCTACCTTGTTGGCAGACTGTACAAGAGACTGTGAGTCTGACTTAGTAGGTGTGGTATACACAGAGTTAGGGTAAACTGCTGGTCGTGATGGTGAGACATCTATAACTTGGATAGATGCTTGCTGAGATTTTGAACCAGCAGATGAGGACATCACAGAGGTCTGAAGAGTGTCATCTGCTGAGGGTTTTGAGACCTGGCTTAGGTGGTTTACAATGCCAACACTGCAGACAAAAATACAGACATGAATTAACATCAAAAGTTTACTCCGGAAACTTAAATCTTTGCAAGTTTAATGCCATACATTTAATGCAGCTTATAGTGACTCTTTAACTGACCTGTTGGCAGTTGTAGCACTGGAGAAGGAGGTAGTTACTGTTGTATTATCTCCTCCCCCACCACCAGTTCCAAAGCCAAACTCCCGCGAGTCTGTGCCAAAATCTACTCCAAACTGTACGTCTAGCTGAGGCATCATATGACCAGGCATCTCAACTGCTGAGGATGGAATCTGCACACATCAAGTGTAACACAAACCCCTACATTTGCTGAAAATTTTTACAGGTCTGATTTTTGTTTACCCAACAAGTAAATGATTTTTTAAACTAAATAATCGATGAAGTTTAAGACTCTTTGGATTTCAGAAGTACATATCGCTCATAAAGAAATCAAAAATATTTGAATGTTTTCAGGGAGAAAAATAAGCTGAAACAAACTTGTAAAACAACCACAAGTCACAACTGTATAACAGGACACAATATTTTTCATACCTTGGACGGTGGAGGAAGCTTCGACCTCTGAGACCGCTGCCTCTGCTGCTGCTGTTGCTGTGCCTGCTGCCCAAGAGAGGATGAAGTCGAAGGTAGTATTGAAGAAGGGATTGGAGATGGAAGAGAGCCCCGCACAGACTGACCTATCTCTCGCTGTGGTAAGGGAAGTGGGCTAAGAGGCTGTGATGGATGCTGAGGCTGAGAATGCGTAACAGTTGAGAGGTTTGGCAGGTTCTGGCGTGAAGATGACCCAATCTGAAATTGTTTATAAAGCTAAATTAAGAATTAAGCCCATCAAACGCTTCAAAGCACCATAATACATTTAATTTTTTTAGTTATTACACCAGGACAAATAGCTATTACAGAGCAATCACTAGTGATGGTAAAGCTACCAAAACAGGAAAAAAAAATAAAAATAAAAATAAGAACTCACCCCAATTGAGTTTTTGATGGACTCTGTTGCTTGCTGATTGTACTGAGAAATGAAGGAATCTCCACCTGACTCGCTGCTTTTAGTAAAGTCTGGAGCCTTAGCAAACTCAGCTGACTTGGAGAATAAACTCCCAACATCAAGCCTGTGCCATACAGGAGGCATCACAGATACACTGACATCGCATGTGCATCACGTGAGGCAAGAGACAAATATGACAAATAGAAAAGTAGTCTGCGCATAAACTGAGTAAATGCAACTATGCAACTCAGGGACATTAACAATTAAAAATATGCTCATGTCTGTCTATACACGCATGCACACACTCATGGACTTGCACATTTAGAGAATACAGATAAGTGATAAACCATAAACAATCTGGAGACACTAAATTATTTAGAGTTTAGCTAAAATAAACATGCATAACTTAAATTTTTCCTTTTCAGCATTACGTGCATGTGACTTTTAACACGAAATTTGCAAAGAACTAAATTTTAAAACTCATTTTAATTTTTGTGGATAAACAGATGCACAACAGGACACCTCATCACTACATGTGCAAACAATAGGAACAGAACTTGAGCAGTAATTAGTTTTTCAATGAATCTAAAACATTAGGCCAATTGAACATTTTTTAACTGCAAGAACAAAGCACACTGGAACATGTCTGATAAATCCAAATCTCTTTGTTTCAAAGCATCTGACTAAAATGGTGAAGAAGATAGTAAATAGGACACAGAAGACATCTGATTCAAAAGGAATAAACTATTCACCTGCAAACTGCTGTCTAAAGATTCAATTTCAGCTATCCAAATTCATCAGGGGTGAAAATCATAATTGTAATCAGGTAAATATAATTCACATTTTTGTTATTAACCCTGAGACAACTTTGAATTAATGTTACATTGTCTTAAAGCGTCTTCCTGTTCAAAAGGAAAATTTCGTGTATGTCAAAGAATGTTTTTTTTTTTTTTACATTAAACCAGAAAAAAAAGAACTGTAGGTTAAAATAAAAACAGTAAAGATTATTACCTCTGTCCTATTGTATTTGTTGAATCACTTAAAGCTGAAGTTAGATCCGATTCCATCTGCGATTTTGTCTGAGATGGAGTAAATACCTTTGACTCTTCTAGCTGAAAACAGAAAAGCTCATTACTACAACCACAGCAAAATGCTAGGTATTTATGCTAAAAAATCAGCAGTATCTTGAAAGTCTGCCTGCTTCTGCTTCCCTTTACAAAACTGTTCAGAAAGGCTTGTGGGGGAATTCGTGTTATGAAAACAATCCAAAGCAGAAGGGGCTACATTCATGAAGCAAAGTTATAACCCAGGGGCAAAATGAGGCAATTGAGAAAAACCTTCTCATCCAATTCCCTGATGGTTAATTCTTTACAGTTTGGTTCAAATACGGAGTCAAAAAACAGTTAATTGCCTGCTGAACATGAAATTAAATATTGTAGTTTTAAAAATGCAGTAAAATTAGGAGAAAATTTTTTTGTTCTCTTCTCTTTACTCACATGCTTCTATTAGTTCAAGTGCAAGTTGCTCACACCGCAAAGTATCGCACATCTCACCGTTTGCTTCCAAGCAAGAACAATCTTGTTAGACTATGGGACAGACTGATCTGGAAATAGACCTAAAAGCAGTCTATCAATGCTAACACGCAGCCTTGACAGAGTATGCTATACCATTTACCAAAATATAACTTACAGTTCCTGTCCATGTGTCTTCATTCCAATCTTCTTTCCATGTCTCATCAAATGACTCACCACCCCAATCTAAACAAACAAAAACATGAAGCTGCTTCAATGCAACTGGGAAAAAATATAAAGTTGAAATCAGGATTTTTTGGTGACAATATTTAAAAAAAAAAAAAGGAAAACGGCACCAGGTTATCTTGTCAAACAGACATCATGCTGAATACAAGCTTCACAAATAGCTTCAGGTTATCAATTTATTAGTGATTAACAAGTGGCTTCTTCTGTGGCTTTAATATATAAATATGAAAAACACCACATATATTGCCTTGAAGAAAATAATATTCTGTCCAAAATAAGAAAAAGATACAAGCATTCTCTGACAGAAATAATAACTAATTAACATTTTTTGGGTGGTGATTAAAGGATGGGAGGACCCCCCCCCCCCCCAAAAAAAACAAAAAATTATAGCCAGACACTGTTAATCCAGAAGCCTCTCAAGTTATAAACATTTTTAAAATGAAAAACACGACCTAAAGACAGCCTCGAAAATAAAATAATTTTGGGCACTATGGTGGCCATATCAGACAATGGGAAAACTCCTGACTGCTAGAGAGGGCAATCTGACTTCCTAGAGCTGCTGCAAAGAGATCTTTACTCTGCAGCAAAACTTTTCTTTAGCTACCATTCTAACAATTAAACATAGCCGCCAAGTCTCTCATCATCAAAGTGAGACTTTCAAGGCTGAAACACAAGACGACGTGGTCAGACGATGTGGTCGTCTAGGAATTAGCCCACATACCACTCACTGTTGCTGTGCTTCCTTTGCTGTTATTGAAATGTAAAAGGAAAAAAAAGTTAAGTGCAACCAATAAAGCCTTGCATCATCTAAAATGCTGGTTATGTGAATGTGATGCTCTCACAGTCAAAAGTCCAGCAAATTTTTTGAAATTGACTTACTGCTGTTTTCCTTTTCTGCACTTTCAGCTGTTTCATTTGTCCAAGTGCCAAAGGAGACATCCCCTGACTCATTCTGCCGTTCAAATCTCTGCTGCCTGCTGGAAAAACAGGACACAATAACTGTGTGCACCCACTATTTACAAAACTGCTGTTGATGGGAAATTTATTTGTAAAGCAAGCTGTCAGAAGTACTGTTTACTGCCATCCCCAAGAAAATGTCACTGTTGTGATTAAAAAAAAAAAAAAAAAAAAAAAAAAATTAACAAGGATCTGCTTGCCATGTTGATAACTAAATACTTCTAAAAAATTTTTTAAATAATGTTTTATTTTAAGAATAAGGACTTTTATCTAACACTGCAGTTATGCCCATCAGCTCAATTACAATGGTGCCACGATATACATAATTTAGATTTCCTTCTTTAAGAATTAACAAAGAGGGAAAGGAACCACATTTTTAAATCTGATCATTTTTCTTTAGTTTCTTAGCTTTAATTTTTTTTAAGCAAATGGTGCAAAATAAACAAAACCAAGCACTGTAATTTCTAGTTTTCAGCTGAGATGAGATGTAATTCATTACGTAACCTACAGTTTGATGCTCAAACTGAGTCTACAGCATTACATAAAGGCAACATAAGCTATTGTCATCTGAAAGCAACAATCAGCAGACAGATTCTGGACACAGTTATCCACTGCATGGTCAGTATGTGGTAAATTTTCAAAAAAAAAAAAAAAAAAAAATCAAAGAACAACTTTTCATACTTATTCTTTTAAAGGATATTTTAATGGAGAAATTTATATAGCTTTTTTTTAAAAAATGTTACCACTGACCAATTTATTACTGAACTATCCCCTCTTACCTCTCTCTCAATGACCAAGAACCCATAGGAGAAGCCAAAGTGGAGGAAAAAAAGCAAAAGGGAAAAGACTAGTAAGACCCTTAAACCCATTACTCAGTAAAATTTACTTTAAGAAAGTTTTTGTGGCATGCTGACATCATGAAAGATAATAGCCTGTCACCTCAACTCCTCAATAATGATGCACGTGCACAGTCAGTGTAATTAAAACTTTATGGCAATAATAGAATCTCATGACAATCTCTTTGCTTCCTATTTTCCATGTCTAAAATCCTGTTAAAGTGCTTGTTATGTGCAGTTACAATTGACTAAATTTCATCGAGAAAGTTCTTAGTCTCTCTATGATGTATAAAGCTAGTTTACATTTATGTGATATGTGGATAACCTTTGTGTCTTGTAACTTACCTGCCTCTTCCTCCTCGTCTGCCAAACCCACCACCTGTGAAAGCATGACATCGTCACACTATATAACAACATACAGATAGCAGAAAGTGGCAAAGACAACAACAACAACAACAAAACCAACAAAACAAACAAACTACAGAAGATATGCTTGCTAGTATGTCAGGCCAGACTATCCTGCTTCTTTGGCATTTTAATTTTTGTATCAAACACGTCTCAATATTTCCAAAAGACCGTCAATCCAAACTTCACTGTCTGACTTTAACTTAAGAAGACCCACTAAAGATTTTGCCAACTCACTGTGAACTCACCGACCAGCAGCAACCAAAGGCTTACCTTGTTTAAAGATATCACTTTGTGCAGCTGTGTAAAGTGCTCATATCTTTATTCATGAACGGTTAACAGAGCGGGAACAAAAATTAATGTATTTTAAAGCTAAATCCTTTTTCTACAAGTTACTTCACTTGGCTTAAACAATGGGATATCTGGTCTTTTTCAAATGTATTTTCTTTGTGGCGAAGAGAGCAAAGCATGATGTTCCATGTGTTATTTCTGACAGTTTGGTGCAACAAAATCATCAGAATTTTGTGTTTCCAGATTCTGGGTAAGCTTCATTCACATAGGATGAATAGTTTACTCATGTGATATTTCATTAAACTGGAATTTCTAAAGTACATACCAAGTTTTCACCAAGGCACTACTTAGGTAATACACATTAAAAAAGGCAGCTACATGCAAGCTAATATATGTATGAAGTTTCTAATTAAAAACAAAAGCTAAATGTCATTATTAAAAGTATACTTAGGCATAATAAAGTTATTTTTCTTTAATTCATTTTATTTGCTAAAAATGTGGCCAATGGAAACAATCTTGTATGAAATGGGATATGACCTTACAAAATGACATCTGAATTTCACAAAACTAAACCACATCATACCATAAATTTGATCAGCTTTTTTTCTATAAAGACTGCCTTTTTGCACTTCATTACCATGGCAGTCAAATTAAAGGCAAATTTCACCACATTATAGAAATAAGAGTAGAATTCTGAAAATTATTAATTCCTACTGAAGCAGTTGAGTGACATATCAAAAGCAAACTAACAAAATCAGATGTAACCTCACCCATTCCTCTTCCACGCCCGCGACCTCTTTCTCTGCCAGCGCTTCGTTCGTTGTCGCCCCGTTTTTCTCTTAATTCTGTTGTATCTGTATCCCAATCTGCTTCCTTCTCTTGTGACTCTCGCTCACCACTGTAACTGCTGCGATCGCGGTTGTCACGATTAATGCGACCACCTTCGCGATCACGATTACCACTGAAATTGTTTGTACCACGACCTCTTATTCGGACTAAACGTGGAATGGGGCCTCCACTGCGGCGATCTCTCCCACGTCTGGACACAAAATTTAAAACAAAACATGTGACTTAGGAAGTGACAAATCATAGGTAGTAATCCAAGCTCTTAATGGGCAAAACTGCATAAGCCAGCTGTCATATCCTCCTCTTAACCCTTAGAGCGCGATAAGCCACACAGCTTTGCTGGAGAAGGCAATTTTCATTACTTTTATTGCAAAATTCAAGTCTTATTCTTTCCAAAAATTATAGGCTTCTTGGTCACATGAGCAGCAATTTTAAAAAAACAAACTTCACCCACTGTCGTCTTCAGTTATTAACCAATAATACTTTTATGTCGTGCTCAGGGGATTAACGGACAAAACTGAATAAACCAGCTGTCCTACCCAGTCACATGAACCTAAAATTTTACACTTTGTGCTAGTCAATGCCTTTGCATTGCTCATTCTACGGCTGGTTGCTACAATACTTGTTTCCCACAGACGGGTAAACAAAATTACTGGATGCCTGCTGATGATCTGCCATATTCAGATAACTTTAAAAAAATCTCATTAGCGCACTGATTACATACACCATTAATGTTAATGTTCCAAGTTTTCTAGAAATCTAAGTAATAATAATTGCAAGACTTGAAAGCCATTCTTTGGTGTAATACAAGAGTCAGTTCACGTATCTCTCTCCCTCACACGCACACACTCAAAAGGGGAGAGAGAGAAATAGAGCTATGCACAGTACTAGAAGATCAAGGCTCTGATCCAAGAAAGAGAAGTTTTTTAAGACCTTTTGAAAGAATAGTGTTTTTTGCGAATACGGAGGGGCAACCAGTGTAGTACAGATGTGTAGACCAAACTTTTTAAAAAAAATTATGGTGACTACAAGGAATGCAAAGGCTTGAAGGATCAGAAGAGGAGTGAAAAAAGTGTGATTCTAATGCTAAACCAATTTTGGAATGAGTTTATACTTGTAGAGCTGGTCGGTGCTGTCTGATTTAGAGCGGGCTGGGGAGGTTCTTGATTACAAAATTAATCCGTAACACAAATATGTGTATCTTCCAGAAATATTTTCATGCGCATCTATGCGTCTATCAGTAAGCATGTGATTTTTCAAAACACTTTAGCCCATTGATGAAAGATTCAAGGATATTCCGCAGGCAGCATATTGTGCACAATGTTTATCTTTAGAGTCTCTCATCAACCAGTCTTTAGATTTTTCTTCCTTTAGCCAGTTCTCCTGAAAAGAACACTTACCCGGCATTTTTTGAATCATCAAGAAGACAAAGAAATGTGGTCATCCGTCAAGACTAAAATCTTGCGAAACATAAGTTCTCATCGTGAACAAGACTTGGCAGTCGCGTGATTAAAATACCGGTGAGGCAAAGTATCGTCTGTATTTCAACTCCAAAAAATAAATTTGTGGATTTATAAGAGGCATGAAAAATAAATCTGTAATATTTTATCGATATAAGGACTTAAAAGGGTCATAGAGAAAATGTAAGGACGTGTGTGAAGAAAAGTAAGGACCGCATGGCAAAAATAAAGACTTATAAGGCCTTACGGCGAAAATTCTCTATGTAAGGACCCTGCGAACCCTGTTCACAGTCAACCTGACTTACCGTGAGGGAGCTTCAAATCTGTCATGCTCAGGGCGTTCGTGCAAACGATCTGGTCTTTCATCAATCCTGTCAGCATCCTGGTGGTTGCTGTGGGTCTCTTTATCACTCTTTAGGGTGTTAGATCGTTTCTTTTTTTTCCCTTGCTCAACCCACTCACCCTGAAACCGTAATAAAAGATGGCTTCAGTGAATGGTTCAAAGTTTGTTATCAACATACTTAAATAGCTGGTCATAAAGACAAACTAGATTTAAATTGACATTAAGATTTTCATCTACATCTACCAATACCTGTTCCCCTTCCCCTTCAAGAAGAATCTCAACAGCTCGGTGAGGGTCATCTTTAGCATCATGAAGTGCAACTACAACATCCTCTTCTGATCGCCCTGTCATCTCTGATAACTGCAACAATGGCAATTAATACTTTCTCATTTTCTCTCAAATCATGTAATAAAAATATACACAGCATTTAAAATGTCTTTGTTAAATAAATAAATAAAAACTGTCTTTAAAAAAATCTTTTCAAAAACAACAGCAAACTTACATGCTGTATATAGTCTGTTAAAAAACATTCATCACAGCATTTGAAACATTGATTTAGCATTCGTTTGTTCCTGCATACAAATAAAATATTGCAGCTTTCTTGTAACAAAACAATCTTTGTTCATTCTGGTAAAAGACCATGTTGAATGCATGTGTGCCTAGTCCATATTTTATAACTACACTGCAGGACACAACTTAAGATAAATAGGAAAATAGAAAAAAACAGGAGAAGACAATGCTCTCCTAACTTACGAACATGCATACCTGTTTGACAGTAGCCATGTTAGTAGTGTCCCTGCCATTGTCAAGGATCTGGGCTATGCGCAACTGATCCTCAAAAACCTGCAATAATACACAAGGGAAAAATGATTCTTAAATAGATATAACAGAAGCACAAACCAACCTTGAAAAATTTCTCCTTTTCTTTGACGTTTAAGACCACCTTTAATGTTTTGGGATAAACATACATGTTTACACACCTACATCCTCCTTTTATATACATCTGTAATAAAATGCAAATTGTAGTGATGTTTGTGGACTTCTTCAAGTGTGTTGGTGATAGGTGTGATAGCAGACATCAATTTTTTTCCCATTTGCGAATTTTTTTTTTTAACAGAAAGACAAGTTCTAATATCAAAGAAGTAAAAATTTTATATTTAAAAGTTTAATATAGTAAACATGCTAATTAGAAGCTTTTAACAGCAGACTTGCAAATCATTAAATGACCAGCTATAAACACAGTTCCCAGATAAAGTACGAGAGAATATTACAATGCAACAACTGCCTTATACTCTTTAGTCTACATTACTCTTTAGTTTTTGGTGCTAAAGGCAAAGGTCACTCAATGACCTTTTTTTAAAAGGTCATTAGGGAGTGAGGTCCTTTCTTAGGGCCAGCTTTAAAAAATGGCAATGCCCATATCTTCTTCCTCACTGCCTTACCTCCCTCTTTGGAATCAGGTAACCATTTCCACCATCTGGGTCAAATGGAAGAAGTGACCTGTGCTACAAGGGTATTGAACCAGTATGCATCTCGGTTTGTATGCCAGAGCTCTAACCACTCTATCAGTTCCCCTGAAGGTACACACTGCCTAAAGGACATCTTCCCCAAAACCAGGTGATAAAATCTAGAAAGGGGGAGGGAAACCGGTGAAGATCACAAATATTGATGAAATAGTGAGGAAGAATGTTGCATGACTTTGAAGTACAATCGAACAACACTCAGAACACTTTGCTGCCAAACAGCATATTAAAAATTGTTCAGAACATCAAGAGTTAAGTTTTTATTTCAAGGTTGCATGTATAAATTAACAGCTGTGCAAAACTTTACCTGGATCTTGGCAGGCTGTTTATCTGTCTTATATGTGGCTGAAGGCGTCTGGCTCCCCAGCACAGATGTGGATTTGGCATTCTTGTCCTTGTTAGTCCTATTGGCACGTTGAGTGCCCACCAGTGTGCTCATGATTTACAGTATGTACAATGTGTATGTACAAAGTCCTGCAACAAGCAGCATGTGTATTCCAGGTTGAACTGCAGTTGAAAATATAAATGCAAAAATGTTTCCTGCAGATGTTACTAACTGTAACGGTTTGTAAGAAAGTTTAGTTACGTATTTAAAATTGTCAGAGGCAGCCATTACAATTTTTTTCTTAATGTTTAATCTTTTATAAACTCATATAACCATTTCTACCCTTCAAGTTGCAATGTATCAGTGTTTTGCACACTGGGGTCAAAGGGTTAGAAATACCACTGAAGCTAGTGAAAAGTACATAACAGAGCACTTGTGAAAGATGTGGGAGACAATTAATATCACTTTTTCTTTGAAAAAATCCTATTAATTTATACCTGATTTTCTAAATAAATTTTCCAACCGGTATTTGTGTACTTATTAAGAAAGATTGTGGGCACACTAATTAATGTCTGCTGAACATGCAAATGGCAAAAAAGGAAATGCACCACACCAAATTATGATGCTAATTCTCTATTCACAAATTATGATGCTAATTCTCTATTCACAAGTGATATCACCAATGCATGTGTTGGCAAAACCACTGTGACGATTATTCCTTGTTACTCGATGGGCATAGGGCCGCATAGTGTTGCATCACTAATGATGATAATTTCCGTTAATGCAACATTACCACTCCTAGACAGCTAGTCCTTTTAAGTCTCTAAGTAACTGACTACTTACACAAAAATTTTGACATCCTTAGATTTATAGTATAAAGTGTACACTAACTAGTGTGTCTACACAAAATGACCACAGCCTACAACCAAACTCATTAATAATGCTACTGAATTTCCACTATCTTCAACGACTATCAAATAACAATAAAAAATCAACAATATGAGCATTCGTCTCTTAAACCTGAATCTTCTTCTGCTGTATCAAACAACTAAATCAAGCATCAAGCTGCTAATAGCTAAAATTTATTGATGCATTTCAAGCTTTTGTTGCAATGGATTCTGCAACACAATCTACTCAGCTATGGAATCAGCAGAAATTCCAACCACTCATTTTTCTTAAACTCTTGATTAAACCTTATCTCAGAAGCACAGACTTGTTTACAGAATGATGTTATTGCAATACAAAAACAATTAGTAAAAGTCAACCTAAAAACACCCTGTTTTAAAGCAAGCTTACAAGTCAGCACAACCTGCTCAGCTTCATAATAACATTTTTTTCTTAAACAAAATGTTGCTACTATATTATAAAAGCACATTTATTCATTCTGGATAAGCTTTTTTATGAACTCAGTGATGAGATCTTTCCAGACTACTGGTTTTTTCTTTTTCCTTAGGTCCAGTGTAAATTACTACTTCACAAACAAGTTGATCTTAGTCTAGGCAACAGAAAGTTTCTTACTAGTTAAAAATATTTACAAGATCTGTATTAAATCATTCAGTAACAATACTGTTACATGTTTAAATGCACACAAACATGTAACTAAAGGAGGAACCTTGCCTCTCATACAAAATAATATACACATGACTTTCGACAGACAGGAGGGAAAATGATTTTGTATGTTTAATGACATTCTGATTGTATACAACTCGTTTATTATCCCTGGCATATCTTTGTTCGGTTAAAATTTCGTAAGGTTAATGTCTGAAAAGAAAGGAACTTCGGGTTGTGCTAATGACAACAAAAGATGGTCGACTAAGCATTCCGTCGCGCCTAAATTCCACATGATGAAACACATTTGATAAAAAGCTAGATATCGAACAATTGCTACAGTGCACTCTACATTCTGGAAAGAAATTTAAAAAGAACAGACTACAAACTTTTAATGTCGACAGAACTCTAGTTTAATGATCACGCATTCAATAATCTATACCGATCACCGTTGTTAGACAAAACATAACCTAGCGTGCTACATGTGACGCCATGCTGGATTTTTTCACATTGTTTGATTTTAGAAAATCGCATCTTACATTTTAGTTTTACGTCATCAACTGCAAGGATGGGATATTTAACATAACAATGAATCATATACATTCAAAACATGCTAATTTCTTAGTAAAGACAGAGGTAAACACAATTATTATAAGCTCTCGTCTTTACCTGCGTCTTGCGTTAAGGGAGAAGTGTGAGTCACGTGACTAAGCTAGAATTCGCGCCGCCATATAATATTCGCAGAAGATACAGTATCTAAGTTATATACAAAAGAGTCAAAATCACTTTGTCTGAACTACCTTAGAAAAATCTAAGTAAATGAATTTTACTGATTTCAGTTTGAAAATACGACTGACTTCCCCTAAATGTTAATTTGGGATTCTCCGATCCATAATTTTATAATTCTAGATGGCGCTCTAAGTAATTGTTTTCTGAGAAAAATATTATAGTGCTCAAATGAGTCGTATTAAAAGAGTACGATGATTTTAAGAACGTGCAAAATACATCTTTATAAAATTTTCATTGCATCTACTTTTAATAGCCTTCTAATAAATGACATTTCTTTGTTAACTTTCAACTAAGGGAGGTAATTTTGATGATCACGGGCGATAAGTACCAACACATCAGAAAAATGGGATTTTCGAGAGTTTTCGCAGGTGGTCTAGAAGTAGATGGCGCACATCACAAACACAGACAAGATCATATGGTTCTGTGTTTGTTTTGTGTCGGGCACGTTCTGTTGATACAACGATTGGTGTTCTCATGTCTGGTGAATTGTTGCTTGCTAGGTTTGGCGGGAAAGTGTTTATACCTGTGTGAGGGGAGAGGGAGGGGTTGAAAACCCGCGTACCCCTAGAAAATTCTCGATGTCCAACAAAAAAATAATACGAACAGAGGTGTCATATAATGTCCTGACCAGAGATCTGAACCCAGGGCCTCACTGCAGTGGTGACAAACTAGAGGATGGGATGTCCTCCGGTTATAGCTTTTCTTTTACCTGTTTCTACTTTTTTACTCCTGCTACATATTTATAGCATGTGGAATCACACGTAGCAGGAAACAAAAGAAAACAACGAACTAATGTCAGATTTAAAAGAAATGTCTGTGGTTTGACCAAGACTTTGCCGCGGTCTTGCGTCCATAATTCTGTTTTTATTTTTAATTTTGTAAAGCGCCATGATCCTGCCCATAGGACTGGGATATGACACTATAGGTATACTGTATTATTATTTACTGGATATACAGTATTTTTTTTTTACCTGATATGGTTATATGTAATGAGCACCATTCCCAAGATTCTAAAACCCACCAAAAAATCATCTCTACAAAAATAAAGTTAGTGTCACCGTTCTTATTTGATATGCTGGAAGTTTTCATTGATGATGTTTATATAATGCACAGAGGGAGCCCAGAGAGCTGGGGAGCCTGCGTGTGGGATGGGGAAACATATGGGAGGTAACTATGTGGGTGTTCGATGAAGCTAGTTTGACGCAGTTAGAACCCTTGTTCGTCTTTCGTACGGGACAAATGACGGCAAATCTTTATTCACGAGGGTAATAGTATATTAGCAGTTATGCTTTTTTTGATATCTATCCCTCGGACTAAGTAGTAGAAATGAAAACATAACATAAATTCAGAATAAGGCAATAAAAATATAATGTGGTGGGATGATTGATGAAGGCAAGAAAATTTCTCTCCATCGATGTCCAGTAGATGAGACTGTGTGAAAGGCGCTAAGACTGGAGTTGAATGAATTTTTTATATGCAGAAAAGTCGCCTTCGTGTTACACACTTTGTGAGAGGCAACGGACCCACGAAACCATCAGTGACAGCACCTGTAATGAGTTGTAGCAGGTTGGATGGCGTCGTGTATGAGTGATGCAGAGTTTAATGAATTGTAGCAGGCTTTTGACTCGTGTATGAGTGTAACGAGTTGTAGTATATCGATATTGTTTGGTGTATGAGTGGTGTCCTGTGTAATGAGTTGTAGTAGGTCTTACATTGTTTGGTGTATGGTGTTCTGCGTCTGGGAGTCTGTTTACCCCCATGGTGAGCAGCGGAAGAAGAAGCAGTGTCGTGTGCTCAGAAATCCTGCTCTATTGTGTGCATGTGTTTGGACGTTATTATAATGGAACGAGACTCCTTATGCAGTCTTCTCCCTATCAGAAGTTCTGCTGGGCTTTTCCCGCACTTAAATAGTGTCGACCGGTAACTTAATATGGCCATATGTGGGTTCTCAGCTTTCTAGAGTAGACCCTTGACGGTCTGTACAACTCTCTCGATCGGCTTCCCCATTAGCTTGCTGGTGGTATGGGCTACTGATAACATGCTGACAGTTGGGCGAACTCAGCAAGATGTTTGCTTAAAAGAAACTGTGGGCTATTGTCTGATATCACTATCTCAGGGACTCCATGTCGAGAGATGCTCTTGAGATGTTCAATGACTTTCTGAGATGTGGTGGATGTCAGCAAGGCTGCTAGGTAAACTTGGAATAATAGTCTACAACCAGAAGATACTGATCTCTCTTGTGGAAGTCAAACAAGTCCGTCCCAACCCTCTGGCATGGGTAGTCAGCTATAAGTTGGAAGGAGTGGTTCTAGTGAATTTCACCTCTCTGTGATGCAGCTTGTCTGGTATGATAACGGTTGTTCTGACCATCATGGCTTAATAGATGTGTCAGCCGGACAAGTATCAAGCTGTCTGGACTAATGCCCTGGAAAGAGTGATTGCTACTGTACGTGAGATTCTTCCCTCTAGAATATTTTACTCTGTTGGTGTATTTTATTAGCATCGTCCGGAATCTTTGAAAAATTAATTTGAACTCATCTAGATTTCCGGTTTTCAGAAATGCTAAAAGTGATTCGTGATCTGTTTATAGTGTCAAATCTTTGAGTCCAGTGATGTAACTGGACAACCACTGATGAACAAAAACGAAATGAATGGTATAAACAAGAAATTTATTCGCACACAGAAAATAAAAGTTAAAAAACAAAACCGTGTATATACGCATACACATTCATAAACGCACAACCGTTAAACAACCGAAGATGGGGAAAGAAAAACGTCTACACTAACCCCACACGACGTGCATGCTAGGTCTGTGGGTCACTCACCTGTCAGACAGCATCACCGCCTCCCACCGTCCTGTGTGCACTACAGCACCGGCCCAACGGTTTCCCACATGGTTTCCTTACATGGTCACTACCGGCTGCTTGGTCAACTAACGGCACCGGTTCAAACGGTCTTTCACCGTCGTGGTGGCACGTCCTTCTGGCTTTGCTACAATGTCTCGTGGCGCCCACACCAACCCACGCCTATATAGGTCGTGAAGTTTTTCTTGCCTCCCTGAACTTGGAACGGACTCGAATCGAATCCCTTGAATGGATTCCGAAGAGAAATAGACACCGGTCTACCGTGTATTTAAACTTATGTTCCTGATATTAATAATACCAGATATAGAAAACTATGAAATTACTTTGATTCAAAATAACTCTCGATCTGGTGTCACAACAGTGTTGCTAGGATGTAATTTAAACTGTCGCCCCTGATGACCAGTATCGTTGGTCAACTGGTGCCTGTCGACAAATGGGTCTGAATGACCAGTCAACCTTCAGCTGGTGTCTAAGCCAGCCTCTGGCACAAATACTGTATACCTGATTGTTATAGTGTACCACCAGCTCGCACATTTTTGAAAGACATTACCATTTTGTTGTGGCATGCTTTGTTTTCTTGCATGGTTGTTGTTAAGTCTTGATCGGTGTGCTGCTGTTGATGAGCTTTAGTCTATGGATGCAGGCTGAGTCTGTATTCTTGCTTGAATGATAAGTTGCCGTGATCTGTTCAGGAAGTGTTTCATTACTGCTATTGTGTATTCTCTCCGAACTCTAGCTATAATGGTAATATTAGTATTTATAGCAATTATTTAATTTATAGCGATGATCCGCCCCTTTCACTATTAGGTTTAAAAACATCTTGTCACTCCGAAAAAGTTAGTGACTTCCGATGTTAAATTTCGAGTATTTAATTTTGGTTACCTAAAATTTTAAACAATGCTTTTATGTGCATGGATGCCTGTTGAGACAGGAGAAGAGAATGAGTTATCCAAATATGGCTCTCGGTACAAAACAGAATGTAATACTGTGGTTTGAAACCATTAGCTGAGCAAGAAGCATCAACGCAAGTCTTGCAACAGCAGTACTGCAACTCCCCTCTTCACCCCACACAGAAGGGAGAAAGTTCACACAGTCCCATAAGTACATACAATTTAGGTACAAAATCTAACTCAAACCCATTAATTACTTTTTCACAGCAATTTATTGGGCATGACTGACCACAACAATGCAAAAAAAAAAAAAAAAAAAAAAAACCAACAAAAAAACAACAACAAAACAAAAACAAATCCACTGAACATCAATGCAGGAGAAGCTGTACATCATCAGAACAACACAAGATTTAGAACACAAAATGTTTAAACCAAAAGAAAATTAACGTAACTGGCACACAAGTTTCAAATATTGGTGCAATGTCGGCGGAATCAAGGACAAAATCCTAATCCTTTCTATTGTTAGTCCTGTTACTGTTTTTAAAATGGAAATGACATTTGCAGCACTAGTATACACACACACCAACATGACTGTCACCATGAAAAACAAAAGGATGTATGGAAGCTCGTTATGACTGTTGAAAAGATGATTAATAGCTGAAAGCATTGAAAACAGGCAAACAACTGATAAAAGCCAATAAATGTTGGATGCCTCCAAGGTGGAATGAAAGGAAAGAGGCATGGGTCTAAACAAAATGATCATGATACATGCACTGTGTAAGGCTTGGTTGCAAGTTGGGTAAAAGAGAAAGATGAACCATAAGGATCTATGAAGAATATCACAAAAATTCAGAATTAAAAGCACATGGAAGGACATGATTTGTTAGTCTCTAAACCCTTGCTATGCACTCACATCATTTAAATCTCAGATACACATTTATGTTCAAGATCTCTCACACAATACATTGTCAAGCCCATCATCTGCATTCTTCGAATTCAAGCTCCATGGCTACCAGCAGAAACATTACGGAGAACCCACACAAGATCATCAAGTATAATCGTTCATGTTTTCTTGATTCTGCAGTAGCACAAAAATGTAAACAAGTGCGAAAATGGTTGTCGTATGAAAAATTAGCATCAAATGTAATACTTGATTGCCAAAAAATATAATTACAAACATATATTGATACCGAATGCATTTTTGATGAATTTCTTGCGTCCCTTCAGGTCAGCCTTTTAAATAAAGGCTCCATGATTCATAATTCTTGTGCTGAAGCATAAAACAAAGTCTGGACTGGTGAAAAATACATGCAGAAAAATCAGTGACATGCACGTACCAATGTACAGAGCTGCATGAATACAATGCAAATTCGAGATTAGCAAAGGCGAAAGTGCGAAAATGCAGTACATCATCATCTGAGATGCTTTTTATGACTGCTTATTTCCAACGATCACAGGCAAGCAGTATGAATGAAGGCATGATGCAGTTGTATTTCAACAGATAAATTACCAGTTAAGACAAAGCCTATGTTCTTACTTTTGTGCATCCGAAAAGAAAATCTTCGATCATTCAATGACCCCCGTATTTCTTATGTTTTGGTGAATATATACTCAGATCACAGGAAAAATGGCACACCTAACTGTGGCATACAAAAAGCAGTCACACGGCAGTTAGCTTACCCAAAGGACAACAACAGGATGAAACATATAAATAAAAACCCACCTAAAAACCACACCAAAATTGACAATAAGAATTAATCCTTTGCATTCTGTAATATTTTTGCTAATCACTTAACAAAAGATGAACAAAACAGTACTACGGCAACCTCTGATGAAAAACATCTTAAAAAAAACCCCATGAAATTCAAGCGAAAATACCTTCATATTTTGGAAAAAAAATCAGAGGTTTCATTAACATAAACCTACACACAATACTTAGCATTCAGTAAGTTTGCAATAAAAGTATTCACATAATTCCTGAAAAAATTGTTTTTCCTGACCTTGTTTTGTAATTTTCAGGATACTAAATGTCTATTACTGTCCAGGCAACACAAGTGGTCACTTGCCCCTTCAATAATAATTTAAAATATCAATAATTGACTATACTTTTCTTAAGTCCTTTGGGAGCATGAAAAATAAACCTTTCATCAGCTATCATCACAGTCACAAAATTTATAGAATGCTGTACATGAAAAGGTTCCCTTCAGTTTTTCATATCTTCTTCAAAAGCAAATGGATTCAGCATTCACAACTGTAGCAAAATATTCTTTCTCTGTATACATTATATATATAAAAAAAACAACATAAGGTTACCAGTCTGAAACTGGTGGTAGCTGGTCAATTAAAAGGCAAGACATGTCTGATAAATTTCTAGGCTCTTGTAGAACAAACAGTTCATGTACCATTGTATCAACAAAGCTGTGATTTAAAATTGTTGTAGACAGCTGCAACTTCCCATCATTTCAAATCAGGGTGTAGTGTTTCACAGAATTAATGGCTGACTGATCCCTGCATTTTCCACACCAAACTGACAAAATGTAACCATTACTTTTCTATAATGAAAGTGGTTCAGAATTGTCATAAAAAAGCACAAAACCAAGAGAAAGGATCCAAAAGAGCACAAGACATATATAATAAACATTCGTGTACTTGCTTCAGCATGATTTGATTTGCTTTCACAGCCTTAAACCCGCCCTTCCCCCACCTTAACCCCCAAGACTACTACTTCTCTAGTACTTGATAATGATTACACTGTCCAAAATATCAAGCGGTTGAAATGTGGAAAAAAAAAAAAAATTAAAAGCAGATAAGCTGCAAAATCATCAGCATGCCACACAAGCTTTTTCAATAAACATATACACAAAGCCAAAGATGAATCAGTAAAAAAACAAACACAAAAACAAAAAAAACCCCAATAAAAAGCAGCACATGGCTGCCTTGTAAAGGGTTACAGTTTATGACCAAAACCGTAAAACAACCATGGCATTTTTTGCATATGGAATTTTTGTAATTATGTTCTTTGGCTGTATATTGTCAGTAGCATTTCAACTGCACTGACAGGTCAACTTTGATGGCTTTTTTTTTTGTAAATTATTAAATTATTTAAGCAAAATGCATGTAAGAAAGCTATCCTGCATAATGCCCTACATTACTTGGGATATTGTCATGCATCTACATGTGTAATCTGGCCTAAACTTGCAACTAAATAACATCTAGATTATTTCAAAAGAAGTCTCATTTTAGATGCAAAAAATTTGTTCTTATATAAAATCAGTAGAAAATGATTTTTTTTCAATCACGTATAACTGCTTTTTAGTATACATGCAACCAAAAAAAAGTAGCAAGTACAGTACAACAAATTATGACTTACAAAAAAACAGTGCTGCTCTCAACGCAGTCTTTAATTCATCACAGATGTCTGTTATAATCATCAGCCCATGAATTGTTGTAGTGTAAGTATTGCAAAATACTTTCAAGAGAAAGATATGACCTTACATTCTAACACAAAAATCCTCAAAACTTTGTGACCAGCCAGTCATAATAAACACTTAAAAAAAATGAGTGGCAGGAAAAAAGCTGAAAAAAACTTCTGAAGATCTTTTGTAAATGCGTTATGTGAAATGAATCTTTTTCAGTTCTTCAGTACACATCCACCGAAATTGCCCATGAGATCTTTATTGCCCTCATTCAATCTAGGGTACATAAAGCAAAAAGCTAGTCAACGTGTGAAGATTCTCATGCAAAGCAGTTTCTGATGTTACAAAGCACCAGTGAAATATCTTCTAAATACTGAACAGTATTTAGGTTTTAATGAGATGCACTGAAAGCAGTTTAATTATAACTGCTAGGAGGCAGAAGCAAGAAAGCTTAACAAAACGTGTATGAACTGTTAATAAAGCAGTACTCTGCAAGACAGCAAAGCATATACACATTTTGTGGGTTTCCTAGACATACATGTGAATCTGTGCTAAGACATGGTAGGCTAAAGCCACAAATTGCAGATGACAATGGTTGGATTATTTTCTTTTCATTTAGTGATCCAACTTAAAATTCCAGTCTGTAAGTATAGCAGCTATCTTCATGATCCTGCAGCCGTACTGTGCATCGGCTGGCAGCTGGTGCAACATCAATTTTGAGCTGAGCAAGCTGTTCCTTGTGCAAAGCCATCCAGTGCCTCATGGCATCGGTCTCATATGTGGGAATGATGGTGACTTCCTGATCAGCGCCAGCGTCCCATGTAGCCTTGGCATCCATTAATGCCTGCAGCGTGACAGGACTTGGTGTCAGAGAACTCAAGACATAATAGCGGGCTCTAACTCTCTTGAAGAATTCGACATCGCTGTAGGCTGTGTCTCCATGGGCAGGAACGTATGTCAGATCCACATAAAATGGGGTCATGGGAGGCAGAGGAGGCATTTTGCTGACAGGAGAAGCTCGGTTGTTGGCAGTGGTTGTTGCAGGCCTGCGAGCAGGTGCAGCTGTAGTGCGAGGCTTCGATTCAACTTTTGATGTATCTAACCCACGAGCAGGAGCTGTTGATGGGCGGGCTGTGCGAGATGTGTCTAAGCTAGAAGGGGTTTTCTTAGGCTCTGCTTTTTTCTCTGTTGTTGTGCGGGCAGATTTTTGTGGCTCTGCAGAACCATTGGTAGATTTGGTGGGTGTTTTGGTTGCAGTTGCTGGTCGCTTGTCAGGTGATTTAGTGGTTTTTGTTGGAGGTGCTTTTTTGGTATCTGCTTTCTTTGTTGCATTGTTGGCTTTAGCTTCCGCTTCTGGCGGTGGTGATGGCAAGCCCATTGGCTGTCCCCACTCTACAATAGGGTCAAATTCTTTTAGGTCATTCTCATCTGTTGATGATGAAGCAAAAGCACCAACTTCCTCACTTTCTACCCTGTGTGCAGGTACCTCCTGAGGAAGTGTTGGTGACGGAAGGCCTGTGGGATGTCCCCATTGTGCCAAGGGGTCAAACTCTTCAGTATCTTGATTCTTTAAGTAAGCGGCTGGAAGATCATCTGTCTCAAATGGATTGGGCTGCTGTGTATCTTCCATGAAAGAACTGGTCATTGCATTGGATTCTTGCTGGTCAAGGCCAATGAATGGATTGAAACTCTGTCCTGCCCCAGGTGGCAAGTCATCTGCAATGTCCTCTTCCTCTTGCAAAGGTTCAGAATGTTGCTGCTGCTGGGCCAGGAATTCATCAATGTCTTTGTCATCATCAGGAGTCCCCCCATCAATAGAATCAGTATCTTCTCTCCCGCTATCAGCTTCCGCAGTGTCTGCCAGGCCACTTTCAGACTCCTCAGCTTGGTCTGCCTCCTGCTCTGGTTTCTCTGGTAACAACGCACTTTCTACTGGTGTTGGAGTCTCATCCTTTTCAAAAGCTTCAGGAACAGTAGAAGGTTCTTGTTCAACATCATGGGCAGCAGCCTCTGCAAAATAGTCTTGCTCTTCATCACCTTGTCCTGCATGTCGATCAAAAGCCTCTGTAGGTCCCCCTCTGCACACTTCCTCGTCCTCCAGATTTACATCTTTTTCATACACATAAGCATCTTTATCATTGTCAACACCTTCTTCAGCTGTAACTTCTTCGTCTTCCTCTTCATCATAGATGCCATGTTCCTCCATTGCAAACTTGTTTAGACCTTGTTTATCTTCTTGCTGCTGAACTTCTTCAAGGTCTTCTTCCTCCTCCTCCTCTTCCCGTTCAGCCTCCTCTTCCTCCTCTTCACGGATACCTCCCATCTGATACGCCCCTTCATTGGAGATTCCATACTGAATGCTTTGCTCCCTGCTCTCTTCATCTCTTGATAAATCTTGGTCATGTAGGAAACTGGGCTCCCCTTCAGGAATCTCTTCTTTCAGGTCATCGGGATAAACAAGATCTGTTTGTTCTTCTGGTTCTGGTGAAGAAGGTATGTCTTGAGCTAGATCCTCTGCAGAATCAGTAGGCAACATTTCTGTGCTGCATGCTGATTTCTGGGTATACAATTCTTCACGAAAGTAATCTGCCACATGTTCAGTCTGAGGTGCTGCTTGTTGAGCCAGCTCTACTTTTTCTTCCTCTTCTTGTTCCAACAGGCCAGGGTCACCCTCTGCTTCTTGCTCATCTTCTGAGATCTGTGGTGATTCATCTCGTGGGATCTGTGGTGATTCTTCCTCTGCAATTTCAGGTGATTGTTCTTCAGGTGTTTGTGGTGTCTCATCTTCCGTAACCTGAATTAACTCATCTTCAGGGATTTGTGCTGATGGTTCCACTGGGGCTTCTGTTGATGGCTCATATTCCTGAAGCTGAGGTGATGGTTCATCTTCAGCAAGCCGAATGGATGGTTCCTCTTCTAGAGGTTGTGTTGATAGTTCCTCTTCTGGAGCTTGTGTTGATAGTTCTTCTTCTGGAGGTTGAGTTGATAGTTCTTCTTCTCTCAGACTTGTTTCTGGTTCTTCATCTGGGAGTAGAGCTGATGGCTCATCTTGCTGAGTCTCAATTTCAGAGGATGTCTCGAGTTCTAATGCTGACTGTGGACAGACATCTGGCTCAGCAACACCGTTCTCTTGCTCGTCCTCCAGCATGGATGACTGGAAAGATGGTTCCAGATCAGCCACCAGCTTTTCATCTGTCACAGAAGGCTCTTGTTCTTCTTGTTCCTGGGTCTGACACATGAACTTTGTTTCTTCACTCTCCTCTTTTTCTAATTCAGGCTGGGGCTCCTCTGCAGATTCTTGAATCTCTTCAACCTTAGATTCAATTTCAGACTCTTGCACAAGCTTTTCCTCGTCCACACTTACTTCCAGCTGCTCACTTGATACTTCAGGAACTGTTTTGCTAAATGTATCTTGGATGAGATCAGGTTCAGCACAGGGTGACTGTGCCATTTCAACAGGTTCTGGCAGAGGCTGAGGCTGGATTTCTTCATCTTCAACATCAAAGCCCGATTCATGCTCATAGTCACCATTTTCTTTACCTTCATTCACATCTGCTTCCTCGTCTTCTTCCTCATCATCATAAATCCCTAGTTCTTGGAGTTTCTGTCTGTCTAAAGCAGCAGAACTGGCATCTGGACCAAAGCTCTTTAACTCCCTTCCTTCCAGCTGGACAGGTTGTGGAAGGGCTACTGGTGAGTCGGCCTGGCGATTATCATCTCCTGCACCTGATTCCTGTGGCACAGGGCTAGCCTTGTCAAATGGGAATGATTCCTCTTCAACATGATTGCTTTCAGAAACAATGGGCTCGGCAACCACAAGTGCCTCTGATGTGGGTTCTGAAGGGATTGTCTCATCAGGGGTAACCACTGCAGGAGTTTTTGCAGGAGACGATGGAGTTTTTATAGGAGAGGCTGTCTTGACAGATGCTTTGGAGGGGCTGGATGAAGCAGAAGATTTGGATTTGTCTTCCTTCTCCTTCTCATCTAGTTTGACCTTCTCCTTATCTTTGGCGCTAGATGCTCTCTTGTTGTTATCATCCTTCTTTGATTTAGGTGCTTTTGAGGCTGTGGCTGCAGCAGTCTTGGTTGGCGGGGCTTTGGTTTCCAGTCTTTTGGGTGGCTCAGCCTTGGTGGCAGCGACTGCTGTCTTAGTGATGGTGGCCGCAGCAGGTGGAGCTCTTCTAGTGGCAGATCCTGCTCTTCCATTACCCACAGGTTTCTTAGGCTTGAGAGTGTCACGATCACAGAATGAAGGATGCTTCAGAAACTCAAGATTTTTCACTCGCTCCAAGCCCTCTAATATCTTGTGCTGAGGAGCACTGCCAGGGAACAGCAGCCTGGTAACCTTTTCATTAGGTTTTGCAGGGCGCACAACAAGCAGAGCACAAATGGATGTTACATTGGGTATGGGGATCCCATTTACAGCACCCAGATTGGGTGCCTGCTTGCTCCACCCTTGGAGGAAGTCCTTCATCTCTTTAGAATCTGTCACAGGATTCAAGATGTACATATCAAGGGAGCCCATTCCCACCTTGTGGAAGAGATTTATGGGCTCCAGATTTCCAGACACTGAGCGAGAAAGAGGGTGAGGAATATGTCCCAGCTGCTTTCCGAGTTCCACTATCTTATTACCTTCCTCTGTCAAATTAATGAGAAGAGTAGGGTCTACCATTTTTTCTTCTTTGACGTCCTCATTGGCAAAGGAATGCTTGCCATGGTTCATGTACATGAATCCAATGTCAGGATGGATGGTTTCCACATTCTTTCTCTCCAATAGAGACTTGACTCCAAAGAGATTGTCAGGCCCTAGGTGTGTAAGTAGCAATGCATCAATACCATCAAGATGACGAGCAAAGTCCCAAAAGCAGGATCTACGACTATACCCCCCATTGACAAGCATGTTAAACCCTTTCATGCCAAACAAAGCAGCATCACCCTGAGAAGCTGGAAACACATAAAGCACAGGACGTGTAAAGGAAATGTTGCCAACAACATCAGAGGTCTGCAAAACGTTGGCAAGATTCAGAGGCTTGATGAAACTGCTTATGTACGCAGTAAACTGCAAAACACCATGAATGTGTTCAAGCTTGTCGGCAGGATTGACAGACACCTTCAGCAGTCGTGCAGCATCAGATCCCTTTAGGTTACTGCTCCAGTCACTAGAACCAACGGTGTGAAGTGTCAGGGAGGCATTCTCCAGCTGTTTTGCTGCATTTTCCACATCAGGATCTTTAAAAATCTGTACATAATAAATTGACAATATTAATAATATCTCAATGTCACACATCTCACAAACTTTTAACAAAACCAAAAGAGAGAGTGGTCAAAAGGACTGATAATCAACTTTGATAGTTGTATGACATGTCAAGTAGATCCAACATTACACAACTATTTTTTGAAACTATAAAGAAGAAAAGAAAGGAAAGAATGAATGTAACATCTAAACAAATGAAGAGCCAAAGATGTTGGCTGATATTCATGTAGAGTTCACACAATTTTTCCCAGGCCCTATGAATGTCAACCCTGATGCTTGCCTTTTTGCATGGTATTTGAAAATTTCTACACCTCTTCGAGGCAAATTAGATAAATCTGTCTAAAGTTCTGACCAAATAACCCCATATCCATTGCTTTCAGCTTGACCAGCCTTTGTCCGGCCTGATCAAAACTTTTTAGCAACTCAGACACAAAACTCCGACATTAAAATAAAAAACCCTAAAGCGATCCTAACACGGTAAACATCTTTGTTATAATGCACTTTTACGATGAGTGTAGTCTACAGATTTTACCAAAACTGGGATTTTGATCTCTGTAAGAAAAACATGTGATAATGTTAATTTTTCCAAAGGATTGCATTTTTTAAATGAAATGGAATAATTCAAATAAAGGGAAAATTAGTATAGTGTAACAATGTACTCCTGGTCATTTAAAAATAACTTAGCACTTATCTAGCCTTTAACACTTTATAATTCTGAGTTCTTTGTTCAATCACTAACTACACCTATTTGACTGCACTGTCAAGAGTTAACAGAACAGAGGCATTTCTAAAACCAGCCTTAGATTTGGCAAACAATATTGAAAATTGCATAACTATGACATGACAGGTGATTCATTTAATGACTGTTACAAACCTGCGCAAAGGTAGCAAAGGAGAATGTATCATCTTGCAGTACCCAAGCTCCTGTACCTTGGAACGCATAGCCAGCAAAGATGACTAGCTTGATGGGAGATAACTGTGTAAGAATGCCACGTATGGATTTCTTGACTGACTGAGCTTGTGGATTTATCAGCACTTCTACTGCAAGGCTGTCTGACCGATGTCGGATAAGTCGCTCACCTATCAGGAAAGTCAGATGCAATTACTAAGTGTTTAAACCAGACTATATTGCTAACAAACTATTCATTGTCAATAAGAAAGAAAGGTTCCGATTAATACTGTCATATTACACATTCGAACCAAATATTACAAATAGTTATAAGAAGGTGCGACTTTACAGGTCCAGAGAATGTGAACTTAGTGATGACCAAAGAAACAGCAATAATCCGTGACTTTAGGATCATGCTCATTCATCACAGCCTGTGATAACTTGTGCTTTTTAATGTGGATGCATGAGCATTTCATAAACATTTATAACATTTTAATTAACTCTTGCTCCTTCACTGACATAAAAGTCAATCTTGCACACTTCTCACATTAATGATGTCATACACACCATCTCTATCACGTTCATACTCATGGAAGCATGCATATTTAAGCATGCATTTGAACACACAAGTACCAAACACACAAATTTTCGAAAGCTACACTTTACAACCTGTTATCACAGTAAAGATAAAAAGCATTATGTGCAGCATGCACTGTTCACAGAAAAATGGAAAATTGCAACAAAAATATCCATCTCATTCAAAACATAATGAGCAATTGTAAAAAAATGCCATTGTACACAAACAGAAAATGACATTACAATGGCATTCACATTAATTAACTGAGCACTTTTAGTGCGCTATTCCTTCCAGACCTCAACACATGTAACGAGTCTGACTTTTTTAATGCCAAACCAGCAACTCAGGCATCACAGTGAGAGAAACACATTCTGAAATGTTAAAATACAAGACCTCCAGGTCAAATAATATAATAAACAATTAGAAAAACAAGAGGGAGAAAGGAACAGTTATTAAAACAAAGCGGTGAACTAAAGTAAAACCTTAAATCTGATGGCACAGTTCCCCCCTGTTTAAAAATTAAAAAATAGCTGTCAGTGAAGTGGATATAAAAGCAGGAACCCTAGTTTTAGGTGTGGAGTCACAATGACCTGCTTTATGTGATGAGGTGCTCTGCCAAGTGAATGATTCATAATTGTGGTATCATGGGCATGAGGTTCATCATACATTGTTTAGCTGGTAAGGTAGGAAAGGGGAAAAAAACAATACTACCATGGATTTCTTTTTCTGCCACAGTTAGAAACTAACATGGATTCGGACCATCACAACACAAAAAGAATGTTGGTAGACACAAGCGGAAATCAAAGAAGTGTTAGATATCATCTTGGAACTCAGATTTTGAGAGGAAGGGAAGTGGCACGACAGGGAAAAATTGTCTGGTTGAGGAAGAACTAGACAGCCTATCCTCAAAATGTTTTCTTGACCAAGCTAACAGAAGACCCTTCCACTACCTGCGAACAGCAAGTCAATGTGCTCTCCAGCATCACTCAGCCAAGAGAAGTTCATTAATATTGTTTGCCTTCTGATGACACAACTGAACATGGAAGTACTCGAATAAAATGAACGAAGGGTGATAACAATGATGTACAAAATTTGGTGCAGTGAGGAATAATGTGCACAAAGTTGACACTCAAAGCTGAAGACAGAGGCAGAACCTCCAAAGCCATGTGTTCCTTCCAACTGCCATGCATACACTTCCACAATGTAGTTGAAAGGTGACCAAAAGGATCATTAGGTTTCCTTTATCAGTAGTGACCACATCAGAATCATCATGGCCCCCTTAACAAGCTTTAATTGCTGCTGCATTGCCAATATGCTAAAGAGATTTCATCAGATCAGGCAAAGGAACACAGTCTGCCAGTGACACATAAAAATGCAAAGGAGGCATGTCTTATTAATAATGAGCACCTCAGTACTAAGCTTACAAGAAGACTTTACCATGGAAACAGAGGTGACAAGACGAATGTAAGATCACTTGGTCAACAAGAGCCAGCACTGTAATAATCACCTTAATCAAGTACTGTTGTAGCTGTGGAGTAACAATGTGATGAATCAGTAAATCTGGCCAACTGACGAAGACTAAAAGCTAACCTTGCCAGGTTAACAACTACATCAGCAAAGAGCAGGCACAGAGATACCAGAAAGTCAGGATCATTGCGCAACATACTGCAGAAACTGCAGTAAAGTACTGAGGATCTCATTTCATAGCAATGCAGTAGTCCAGAATGAGAAGAAAGTTTTTGCATAAAAGACAATTACTTGGACCACTACATTTTCTAAATTAAAAATACCCATGCTTAAAAAAAAAAAAACCAAAACAAAACATAAAACCTTCAAAACATCAACTGCATGCAATGTTGAAATAGGGTGGGTGTGAATGAGGCACACCCTCCATATGATGCTGGCTTTTTGTGCCTATTATATTTATGTCAGTTTACAACAACTAGTCACATTGCAACAGACACCTAATGTTGGAACTCAAATGCTGTTATCTTTGCAGCTGTTGAGTGATGACCAAAAAAGCTGACTTACCACCGTTCTTCCCACCTGATGTGTCTGTATCAGTGAGCAAAAAGAGGGAATCCTGCTTTGAACAGTTTTTTTACCATACCATAACAACTGCCTAATACTATAAACAGGAGATATTCTTTAAAACTACTACTAGATTTTGTAGCACTGACAGAAAACTTAAGGGCATGCTAATGATTTTCAATGTTGTCTAACTGGTAAATGTGTCAAAACATGCTATTAAAAATCGGCAGTTTAAACTTTTCAGGAAAGCAGGTGTTCAAATAATCAATATGTTAAAAGTAGATATTAAATGCTTAAGCAGATAAAACGTTTCAAATATGCTTTTCTACACAGGTTTTTCTAGAGCAATTAAACATTCAGACATTGGGAACTTGCAGAAAGGCAACATTCAGGTTTCATTCAGCATGCATAAACTGGCATCGCAACGTAAAGTTTGATCAGAGAATTTAGCAGTCATAATGGGCCATGTCTGAGCTTTCCTTAAATGATATTTATTGTTATGTCTGAAGGAATTTCATTTGTCCAGAAACAATTTACTTGCTTTATCTCTATGCCTTTCACTTACATGCTATTGTAATAGATTTTCTGTTTCAAGGTGATGGAGAAAGCCATTCTCTAAACTTTGTATATTCCCTCAACCCTCAATCTTTCTGCCGTCCCCTTTCCACCTTATGCTCATCTGCACTCTTGTGAAGAGCATGCACCATGCCTAATGCATATCAGCATTGTTTTATGCCCTACTGGATGAACAATTAACTAAAACAAAATAATTTTTGCTTTCCAATGATTTGTCTATGCATAAGCGAGCTGGACTAGAGCGACAACACAAGTACCATGAGTGTATGTTCCCATTTATAATTGTATTCTCCACTTTACTGTACAGTGAGGTGACCCAGGCTGTAATTGCTTTACTATCTTGTGACATGACAATGATGAGGGTGCTTAACCAATAAAATCTGAATAGTTGTCTGCAACACTGCTAAAATTATAAAATCAATGTTGTATTTGCAAATGAAAATACACATTTGCAGTTTAGCTGCATACACACATGCACTTGTGAAAAGAAAAAGATTCAGTCTCATCTTATTACTTCAGTATTTATTTGAACACATACTTGTGCACGCACAAATATACTTCTGCATGCACACACATATCACATACTGCCATGCTTTCAAAATAAAAGTGCACTTGAGAAAAGATGCTAGAATAAAGTATTCTTGTTTTCTATTAACCAAAGGGAAGGAATCTGCCAAAGTAACAAACAAAGAAATTAGATGCTAAATGTTTCCTTCGATGTATGTCTCTATGTGTGATCCATCTCCATAAGAAAAAAAAAAATACCCACCACCGGGTCCCTCCTCTCCTAGAGCTGCTTTGTTGGCAATTTGAGCCAATTCCTCATTTATGTCAATTCCTGTAGACTCATTGTCCCATCCTCGGAATCCTGTCACAGAAAAAAAGCTTGATTTGAAGCATACATTTAAAAGCATGAATATTAGCAATACTACATAAGTGGAAATAGGAAAGGAACAGTTTAGTTCACCTTCCCAACAGAACGAGATTGCTATATTTGACCCTTAGGTCTTCCGAGTCTGACCGCTTGACAATCCTTACTTTTTAATATCACAAGATAAGTAATACTTAAGGACAACTTAAATGTAGTGGACAACCTGGTCCAGGATGGTGGTGTATGATACAGTCAATCCACGAACTTGTATTACTGGACTGCTTGCAGATGATTTTTTCCAGTTAACTACTAGAATGAGGCAGGTGTATACAAAGCTTCTGGTTTAGTCACATTCATTGTTTAGGCTTGCCAAGACTAACAGCGGAGAACTTCATAAGATGCTAAATGTTGGTCTGGGCAGACAGACAGCAATCCACCTATATACACATGAGGTCAATCTGCTACACCATCAGGCAGCACTAGCATTTAAAAACCTTTGGTTTCTCCCATTCCACAAAATTACCATGTACCAAAAACAAAGTTTGCACCAAAACAATTCTGGTTAATCACTTCCTACTAAGTTACTATAGAAATTCATACACACAATGATCTTGATCATATAAAAGAAAATTTCTTAAAACCACAAAATTCATACACACGAAAACAAAGTTATCCACTACTGTGAAATTGCAAAGTTCTTTGGGATGAACTGTGAGAGAGGAGTGGCTAAAAGTAAGGCTGTTGTTGTATGCAATACAAAAATGAAGCCCATTCTAAGCTACAAGGTTGTCCATCTTTACTAGCTGCGAAAAAAGACAAGTCTGTGCTTAATATGCAGATATGCACGCGTGTCAAATTTCTCAAACAAGGGCAAAATGGCTACAGAAAAAAAAAAAAAATGCCTGTTTAGCCTCAATTATTCAATATTTAAATCTCATCATCTTATGCAAGCTGATCATCCTTACATTTCCCTGTTGGGATTTTTTGGCCAAGGCTTGTGACTGACCAGCATTAACACCCATCCCTTTTACTTATCATCCCACCATCAAAACCAAATCCTGGGACTCTTCCCAATTGCACCTTGTACTAAGAATTTCTCTATCTCGTAATCAAAGAAAATGCTATTATAATCATGCATATGAATGAACAATAATGTGGGAGCTTTTTTTATACAGCCAAAGTGTTTGCGAGGAAGCAAGTGTTTTATTTAAAATACTACTTAGCTTTTGAGATTTTAACTCAGGAAAACTGTGACACTAAAGTGGGGATTCTTCCTGTTAGTACATGTTCCTAAAAGGAACTTCATTATAGCTGTGATGGTATTTCCTCTTGATAGCCTGCCCTTTGGCCCTGTTTATATGCCAAAGTACTTCTGGCACAGCAAGCATCTCTAGCAGCAAAAGCGATCACTCTCTGCACTCCCCACAAATCACTCTACCTAAACAGCAGAAAGAATGCTAAACATCTGTCATCAGTAAGCCAACACAAAACAGACCACTCTCTTGACACCATCCCCTCTTCCCCACACACCCTTCACTACCAGTCAAGCACTGAACTACACAATGTTGCATAATTACAATCTACACTGCATGAGGGAATTTTCCAGGAGTTTTATGGCACCCACAGAACCAACTATGGTGGATTTAGCTTTAGGCAATACAAGAGCATGCAACTACAATGCCATTCAACCACCGCTGTCACCACCCGGCCTCTCCCCCACCCACCCACTGCAGCCGGTTGTGTGTCATTGTTGGGGAGAAACTGAATAGCACGTCAGTGATGCCGACCACCGGTGCTAGGGAGCCTGCCCATTGTTTCCACAGAATGACTCACACAAGGGGATGGTTAAGTCTGCAAGGAGTTGGCCCAGTCCACCACCCCTTCTTGTACCCAACACCACCATTCCTACCCTTCTGAAAGCCGAGACCATGACCATAGCCTTAGCGACCTGTCAGACCACAGATCTCAGCATCCGCCCGATGAGAAAAAACGAAAATGTGTTTAGAGCCGACACTAAATAATTAATAATTTTAAAAAAGCGCCAGCTCAGCTGGCTGGTGTCTGTCTGGGGGTCAGAAAGCCTCACACAAAGCTTGCATGCGCTGACAGTGAAACTTCTGTCCCCATGGACACCTCCCCGCACGCACATCGTTGATGGATCAGCTCTGTGCACGGCAGCCGACCGGAATGACACGTGGTGCCGAGCAGAGCTCATGACAAATCTTCATTTACGAGGCTAACAAAATATAAGCAAACTTATGCTTTTTTTCACACCTTAGCCTTCGATCTAAGGAAAGGAAACGGAAACACCACTTAACCATAAAGCAAAGGAGTGAAGTGGGAAAATTAGAATGTGTACGGAGATATGTTGTCTAAATTGGCAGGGTTTGTTTGACTAGTGAATAAGAAACATGTGGTTCGTGTACACGTTTTTCCTGCTATCAAACGGGGTTTATGATAGATGGAGAGTCTCTGCAAGACCGATCAAAGGTTTTGGTGTTTTAAAAGTCCTGCTTTGAAGTGGTATAAACTGTTTTCTGTTTGCTGGAGGTGTGAAGGAAGGCCGTTTCCATAAAACGCCACCTGAATATTTCAGACTCGTCTCGAACAAGTCCATTCTTGGTATGAAAGAATTCCGTTTTTTTTTTACCCTATTATTATTTTGGTAGATAATAGCGTAGAAAATCTAGGGAACAGTTCACCTCTTAGTGTCTTTATAGGTCGAAGGATCAAGCATCCACGAGGCTGCTAGTGTCTGTGACAAGTCCCCGGATTAAGCGGTAATGCGACTTCAGCCAAATAAGTTTGCTCCTGATCTTTGAGCCCAAGGCTCAGTTACACGAGCTTTTGTGCTGGCATGGTGTCTGCCCTCGTATACATAAATGAATGTCCGTAAGTCTCGGATTAGCCGTGCCTTAATGTACGCACACGGAGAGAACGTCAGCTCGTCTCGGACGTTATTCACAAGTCTGAGACCTTTGCCATGCATCGGGCCACAGAATATGGGCAGAAAGGCGGGTGGGAGGTGATGGTCCGCTTGGGCATCCTCAGTCGACTACATTTTCGGCGAATTTCGGCATTCTTCGCTCTGTCGGAGGCGCATATCCTGGGTACACTGATACCGCCTCCGCACCATCACCGCTGCGGCATGTCCCACTACTGACAGCCAAGGCTAGAACTCGGCGAGATGCCGCATTCCTTCAGGTCAAAGGTCAGCTTTGCAAGTCAATCCCCCGCAATACATCCGAACTGGAGGACAAACACAAGTTTGCAAGCAGCAAGCCGATCGCGTCACCTTAGCGGTAGGCAGAAACTCTGCAGTGAAGATGAATTTATTTCATACCCTTAAAAACAAAACCAACCAACCTCGGGATGTGAACGCTATTTTCGTGGACCCATTCATTCTAAAATAATCCACCTAAATGGACACGCATGTACTTTAAAAAGATCAAAATGTGAAAAGTTTAAGAATAGTAAGTATATGCAGCGTCTTCTCTTTGACAGTCTTTGCGGTACACCACGGTACGTTCGTCAACTTGTATTTAAAGATGTAGGTGGTGAGTTTCAAAACATTCTGGGTGGTAAAAAACACAAAATCAGCCATGCATGACATCAGCGTAAGAATAACTTGTGACAGCTCCGTGGCTCTTCAGATAAGATCTGACCAAAAACCGAGTCTGAGCTGTAGAAGCGTAGAGTCGAAAAGCGTGTCTCGGGTGCAGAGATGTCAACACAAACATTTGATGTGTAGAGACAATACACAAAACACGCGTGGTTGTAACGGCGTAGGGACATAAACGTGTCTCAGATGTAAAAATGTAGAAACATGTCTGAGGCGTAGATTGGTGTAGAGCAGGGGTCTCAAACTCAATTTACCCGGGGGGCACTGGAGGCAGTCTGGATGAGGCTGGGCCGCATCAGGTTTTCCAACAAGAAAAGCTCTTACAAAAACATTCCAATGTTATCAAATGTCTTATTTTTTCATCTTATTTTTGTGTTAAAAAATAAAAATAAATTAACAAATTCATAAGAAAAAATAAATCAATCAGTAATAAATAAATTGAAAATGAAAATATAATAATAATACAGCAGTGTCACTGGTCAAGATTTATGGCCACCCGCCCGGACCATCCAGAGGACAGTTGACAGAAACTGGAAGTTGCAGACTAAGGAGCGAGAGAGGAGAAGATATAACACTATCAAACTCGGGCCGCACTAACATGAAACTTTGATATTGAGGTGGGGGCCGCAAACTTTTGTCCCGCGGGCCGCGAGTTTGAGATGACCCTTTGAATGGAAAACATTTAAACGGTTCCTTTTCATATTTAGTTTTTTTCATACTTGGTTTTGTGGACACAATTCTGAACGGAAATAATTCATTTGAACAATTGACTGACTTTGGAGGTGACGCAGGGTTCTTTATTTTGCAAGTTCGCAAGTGCACGCAAAGGAAGAAGTGTATGTCTGGCGCTCTCTATCAGCTTGGGATTGTTAACCTCATAACCTTTATTATTTAATAACCTTTTAACATCACGAAATCAGCGTTCAGATTTTTAAACTCTGCACACTACCCACCTTGTCCTGCCTGTGAACTATTTACACAACATGTTACCTGATGCTACAAATCCTATATAATCAGACCTATAGAGCTAGCTCTATTATCTATCATTTAGCAGAAGCCTGTAAACTCGTCTGTGGGGAAACAAGCCTCCACACGAAGACACCGGTCTTCCATACATGTGATCGGTAAATCGATACCCCAGGAATGTGATCTGTCATGTCGCAGATATTCACAACTATTATCACCAGCTGCTGCACAGCCCAAGACTCCTTAACCAGGCTTACTGTCTTCCCTGTCAGATTGATTTTCCCCGATCAACAAGGCTTCAGAAGTCTTACTTTCCTTGTATCATCTTACGTGGAGAGTTGGTGACTACCAAATAATCTTAATTACCGAAGAAAATAAAAATTTAATTAACATCTCCTGATGACAATAATTTCTACAAAGTTCAAGAATGCACAGGGCTGCAGAGAGAAGATAACAGAATCCACACAAGTCATAATTTTATTATTGATTCTTTTTTTTTTGCACTTCCCTTCTTTCCCACCTTTTTTCCCGTACAGTCGGAAATGGGTCTCCCTTCCACCACTCCTCCCCTCCCACACACACGTTGTGTCCGCTGCGACCCGCTCGCATCATGATGACCAGACGGCGCGTGTTTAGCAGATATGGCTCCGCCTGCCCCAAGGTCGCCACGACAACACAGACTGGAAGATGGCGATGGCGTGAATCACCCGCCGTGCGCGGCGCTGGATCGAAGTCAAGAGTGAATTAGCGCTGTCAGCAGGTGGCTGTCACTGACAACGGCCAGTCTGCCTGCCATCCTCACATGTGGATGGGCTAACTGGATGGCGCCAGGACTGGCACGAGTAACAGATGGCTGAAGTCATGTCACCCTTTGTGACAGCCGTGCCCCAAGCTTCACCTTCCTTGGAACCCCAGTTCATATTTACAGGAGGTACACCAGAACACCATTTGTGTTTTAACACGATGTGAATTCTGGGAAGACGTCTGGGCAGGAGGGAAAAAACCCGGGACCCCTACAGACTTCCTGAGTTTAAATTTAAATCTGTTTGCCCTCAAACGGGATGTCTCTTGTTTCGCCACCTCTCTGTGGGCGCGCGCAGCCTGTGTGAGTGTGTGAGAGAGAGAGGAAAGAGATGCTGCCTTCCTCTGTAGTTCACATCATGCTAAGGGAAAAAAAGCACTGGCCTCAAGTGACTGCGCAATGTGTGCGTACGTGTTGCTGGGGGAGAGGGCGGGTGAGTTGGATGCTGTTCTCATAACTTGCTCAATCACGAGTCCACAATAAATTAACCACAAACATGCTGCAGACTAGCCCCGGGGCTGACCAGACAAGCCTCCAGAGAGAACCTTGTAGGTAACCTCATCCAGAACCATCGACGGGGACCGAAAATTTAAGTGGCAGGGGAAAGCAATTACTATGGCAAGACCTTCCAGCAAGGCTGGCTAATGCAGAAATAGATGACTACCATAACGTGGTCTGATCTCGAGGGAGCCTCGTCAATGAAAAATACCGGTGAACAGTACACAATTGTCCAAGAAACTGCATCAACTCTAATTACACTATCAGACGACGGGCAGTGGCTGCCACAGAGTCCAACACATTATCAGTCTCCGCCGCAGGAAACGACTTCTGCTGCAAGGCCCACGTGGGATGCACCAACCTCGACTGGCGCTTCGTGAAAGAAGATCGTTAAGCTTCAGTATAAGAGACTGCGTCTGCACACGGGAGAGCTTATACCCCTCACGAGAGCATACGATCAGAAACTAGATGAGAGAGGGAAGGGGTGTAGTGCGTGTTCACTTTTTTTTTCCTCTCTCTTTGGCGCAGTGTGATGCAGGGCGCAATTGCCGGCCCAGCTCGAGCCTGCAGCAAAAACTGTTTTGCGTGGCTGGGATAGAGAGAAGCTGGGAGTGAGGAGGAAACTTGCCCACAGCTCGTCACCGGAGCTGGCGATAACTCGACTTTAACGAGCGGTGAGTCAACGGGCGACGTGGACGGGTCGGGGTGTCCAAGCGGCGCTTACCTAGCAGCGGCTTAGTCACGAGGCGTTCTACGCATCGCCTGCGGTGCCAACAAAATGTCTGCGGACGATGGCAGCATGTCCCCCCAGACTCTTGCCAAAACACGCCGGGAATGACATTGAGCGGGGCTCGCTCACTGCTGGCGCCTCACTGCCAGGCCATGGGAACGTTTGGTAAACACTAAACTTATCTACTGTTATCTGCCAAGGTTGTCACAAACTCGCCGTTGTACTGAAGTCGAAGCGCGGCGAGCGTTGCCGTGTTCCTAACGTGAAAACGCGTACACAAAAGGCGAGGGTTTAATAGTCAGCGAAACAGTTCTCCTCGCGTACCACGCTGCTCGGGTGACTCTGGTTCCAACAAGAAAACATTTACACAAACAGCGGGTTCGACCAGTAAACATTTTATATGGCAGCCCAGGATTTCCAGTCCTCTCCTGTTCTGGCACGCAGGGACCACACTCTCTTGACACTATAAACATTTCCCCTGCCACCGACAAAACGACCACAGCACAAAAGCCACCACTTAGTCGCAACTGTAATAGTCTGCCTACTCCTTGTGACAGTCACATCATCTTTGATCGTATGGCGTGCCGTGTTGGGAACAAATGTTTTAGCTGAGAGCAACCGACAGGTCGCACAGGATCATAAGTGCTCGTACCTACAATACGAGCGTATCAGGAAATCAACTCATAAAAAAACCGCCGTCAGCGTCGACCATATTTAAAAAAAAAAATAATAAATAAAATAAAAAATACAACAGAACAGATTGTTTCTCAGCTTGGAGGGTTTGCATGTAAACTATGTAGTGTTTTGCAGATGATTCCAACCTCACCTTCCCGCCCTAACTTCCGCACCTGTTTGCTGGTGGAAGATGCTGCAGTCTGGGCTCAGGTTATGTTCTGCAAATAAATTGCACGCCGCCGCGTAGAATCCCTAGGAGAGATCCCCCTCCCAACCCTCCTGCTCTTCCATGTTTATTTGATAGCATCGCAATTTAAAGGTCGTATCAGTTCGTCCTAAAAAAAATAAAATAAAAAGGAATAATCGTCCACTTAATGGGTTACACGGTAAAAATGTTTATTTACCAGTACTTAATTACTGTGACGGGCCTTGCAAGTTAATGTCAGGCGTCCATAAACCTCATCATCCATTTGCCTGCCCACATACCCACCAATCCACAGAAAGCCAAATGTCAACACCCACAACTTGCACTGTCCTTTTAACAAATTAACGGCTGGGGCTATAAGCAAACCTCGACACCTAGGAAGGTCTGTAGTCTGTAGACACGGTTCCTAAAACTGTGGATGTGCAAGATGGGTGGGAGGAAACCCAATTCCACAGACTGTAATGCCGTACGCAAATGCAACAAAACTAATCCTGATTATTCTCATTACATCAAGGCCTTCTCAACCATTAGGTTAATAGTACGGTCTTTCAGTTCCATTATTTCTCTTAAATCCACGGTCACCGTTAACAATGCACGAGCAGCATCACTGATCCTGTTTAACCGCTCTAAGAGGAGCAGTATATCCTTTCTGTGGTCCCTGCAGCAGAGAGCAGGATAAGAAATTCGCACACCCGTGGTGATAACACGATTTTCCACTTACCTTTCAACAGATTTTGCCTACATGTGCTAAACAAGTCTACAGAACTGAGCTCCTGTACCAGACTACCTTAGATGTGCTATGCCGCCCCAAAGTGTAATTTACAACTACATTATTATAAGAAACACTCTCCAAAGCCAAAGGTGTGTGCTTTATCTAAAGTGCACCGGTGTCAAGGTCATCTGGTTTCATCACTATATAGTGTAACATTTATCATGTTATCAGAAGTGCAAATAAAAAAAGTAACCCAAATAGGTTCTAGGTGACCTCTATCTAGACTTTCTCCTAGCAATTAAAAAAATATAGGAAGCCTTTCATCAGCATTCAAAAAGAAACAGTAATAAACTTTATGCTGGCATGGCCATTCTCTTTCTGTTGATCGGCGGGCAAAGCACTGACATTAGAAACAAGTCGTAGAGGCAAGGCGTTTTTACGACATACATCAAGGACGACAAAAGCCGTGGAAACAGCTCTGTTCACTTCTGAAGATTAGCCGGAGACATGACCTTTTGGTATCGCGGTCCTTGGGGAATGTCAGGGTGGTCCTAACACAAAGCGGAAGTCAACAGTGGTTACACAGCAGCGAACTCCACACGACGCCACAGCGGAGCGACGAGGCTCCTCCTTCATCCCCCCCCCCTCTCCTCATGTAGTTTCTGAGGGTCACAACAAATGTTCGACCTTGTCATCATCCGTCTTGTTTGTGTGTAAACGGGAGATACGGCAACACAGGAATGGCTAAGCTCGACGGTAGGGGCTTGTTGTCCCGAGAGCTGTAAGAGGAAGGGGGTAGCGCCTCCCCGTGTAACGTGTGGTAGCACGGAAGTTGTAACTACACTGGCGCTAAAGACGAGTGTTGGAGGAAGTACTTGCACGTATGGGTCCCTCTTGCACGCCATTAAGACCTGCGTCCTACGAGCAGCCACTCTCCGCCAGCCCCGCCTGACCCCCCCCCCTCTCATTGTATAACAATGTCGGTCACCCAACACACACATTACTCATCTAGCCAGGACGTGCGACTTCAGATGTGGTTATCAGTCAGACGGCCAGCAGCGAGTCTTCATACGCTTGATGAATGAAAAGATCACGCACAGATCGTCAGAGCTGTACAATATGTAATATGTCTCGGGATGCCACAAAGAGAGCAATTAAACTTTAACTTTCACTCTCCAAACTCCTCTCGCGCTCATGTCATCTACCCAGGCGCACGCAAGTTACAGTCAGGGGATAAAAAGATTCAAATCACAGGATTGTGCCAAATACTTCTGTGCGTCATTGATGTTATTTATTACTGTATAGCAAATAAAAAGCTGCTAGCAGTGTGAAGCACTTGCCTATTCATATTACATTATGCCCAGCAACAGGAACAGAACGTTGAGTAATGTAACCTCAAAGGATCGCCTCTCCTTCAGACCCAACGTTTCAGGTCAAGGTCACCGATGCAGTAACTTAGAAGCTAGTCCCCTTGGTTTTATTATTCCTTTTCTTGTAACATAAATGTTAACAATATCTAATAATTAAATTCAGGGTCAGAGGGTCGAATATAAGGAGGGTCTGTTCCCTCCTGATAAGGGATGCAACCCTTTAAACGTACCCGTAAAGGAGGAGGAGGGGCTACATGATGGCAAAGGCCGCCAGCCCTGTATACAGGTGCCACATGCAGAGAAATAACAGCATGTCTGAACACAGGACAGCCAACCCTCCAGTGACAGGCGCTAACCGTTGCGTCACCGGACCGCACAGTAAAGAATGTGGCCTCAATGTTAGCTAGCGATGAAAGGGGCCAGAAGCATACGAAGGTCGGGGGAGCAGTGTACATCATGGACTACGGTACCCGTCGTCAAAAATTACATAAGTAAAACCAGCCGGACTACGTTTCACACCGAAATACACCTCGCACGTTATCATTATATACACATCGCCAACATCTACAGAAGCCGGCCCACCCGCTAATCTGTTTCCAAAATCGTTTCAGTTAAAAATAGCCGATACAGACTTTGACGTTACGCATACACACCTTGTACATCCTAAGATCGGGCCAAAAACATGAAACATCTATCATCAAGATGCATGGAACAGCACAGTGCACACATCGTAATACACGTGAAGGTTCCAGTAGAGTGCATGGAACAGCAGACTCGCTAATACGCACGAAAATGTAGATGCAGGTACGAGCAGGACAAGCACGCTGGGTTAGATACTCGAAAGTTCCGAGGGTATGCCACTCAAGTGTCTCTACATCAACATCCACGACAGAAGGGGTAGGCAAGGCACACAAATAGTGCATTTGCTACGGGTTAATCCATCACATCTCCTTGCAGGGGTCCGGGAAAGAACCTCGCTCAACATTTTTGCTGCATCATCCACCCCACCCCACTGGCCTGTTGTTATCAGCCCCTCGACTACACAGTAACATGTAACAAAGACTTCCACGGCTTCATTCAACCTGCATTGCTTGTCTTACTACCTAACCCTCCTCGCAGTAAGGAACCCCCGAAGCCCTTTTCTCTAAAAGAGTGAGTGGAGTGGAGGGAGGGAGAAAAAAAAAAGGGATTGAAACAATAGGATGTGACTGGGGGCAGGGAGGCAGGAGACACCTTTTGCTGCTGTCACTCCCTCCCAACTCCTTTTTTTATTATTAAAATTTACCTGGAAGAAAAGGGTTGCACCCAGGTGATCTCCAAACAATGGCCAGTTATAGACTGTCAACAGCCTGGCTGAGGCAAGTCAATCCAGAAGGACGAAAAAGCGTGTCTACTTGCTCAAACTTGCCAGGGCATCGCCGGCCTGAGTGCACACCAAACACTGTCCATGTTTATTTCCTCACGAACCGCCAGTCGCGGTTCTCACTCACCTTCCTCAAATGTACGGGACGTTTCCTGCTTGCTTGTTGTTTCTAGTGATAAGGCATTCTGTAAGTAAGGAGGTGGGAAGAGAAGAATATGCTAAAGAAAAAGCTCTGATTCCACAATTTGTACTGTTAAAGGCACGTGTTATACCCCACCCCCCAAAGAAAAAAAAAGAAGAAAAAAACAAAACAAACAACAAACAAAAACGGGCACTCGTTTGTTTGGAAAGGGTCCATAAATGGCATCCTGTCTCCCTGGGTAAGCAGCGTGTTGTTTCACGCTGCACAAACTCGTGGCTAGTACCAGCGTTTCGTCCTCAGTCACGCACGCACGCGCTTGGGCGACATGCCCGAAATACTTTCAGCTCCCATGGTCAGATAATACTGTACAGACGTCTTCACTCACTATCTACCTTGCCTCCCGGTCGGCCTTGCAAGACTGCGGCCAGTCGTGCCTGACGAGAACATGACAGCGAAATGAGCTTCCACAGCAACGTACAGTGCACGTCACGTGCGTATACCCAACCCCTTCACACACACACGAGCGCGTGCCTAAATTTATTTTCCCTGGAGCATGCTTATATCCACCGCTTGGTATATCAAACTGATCTCCGAAAGGTCCAGCCACGCAGCGTGGGGTAGAGGGCGGGGTGGGGTGGGGAGGGTGTTTGAGCTGTAAATGTTGTGGCCTGTATTTTACTGTCAGAAACGTCTCACAATATTCACTGTCACACTAACCCCAGGCAATAATAATACAAAATCCTTCCGATACTATGGACTACTTTCACATCGCCGTGCATTTATTAAGTCATTAGGCACAATGCCCGGCGCTGTATCTACTCTCATCATGTCCTTGGGAGGCGTTGCGCTTGCTTAACGTTCTTATCTAACTACTATAGGGCTGCAGGGAAGCGAGTTGGGACAGGAGCACACTGCAAAATATTAAAAAAGATGTTCTGCAGAAAAAGTACGCTGATCAGCACCAGCTGCTGCTGCACGAACTAAACGTAAAGCGTGGTAATGAAGGCTGCAAAATATTACATCCATTCATTCGCGTTTGCCCATTTACTCATGTTCTCTCTGGCACTCTTGAGTGTGTGTGGGGTGTGTGTCCGTTTTTGTAACTTTACTGCATGCGTGTTCGTGTACGGATATTCCAAACAAAGTAGGTGTTTGGATACATTACAGCAGCCCGTTTCTTCCAAAGTGAAAACGAACCCATCAACATGTAGTCTCAATAAAATCATTTATTACTCGCAGCCTGTGCTCTGCCCTTACGTATACTGCAAATGGAGAGAAGTCTGGCCTCACACACCAGGGAGGAAGCTCCCCCTCCACACACACACACAAGTACCCAGCTGGCTGATTCCTTTTCCCTCTTTACCTTCTTCTCCTATTTCTTTCACGCCTTGCTTTCGCCAAGTACTATATCTTTCCCCAGGTGCTTGCAGACCTCAAATCCCTCCCCACCCTCCACCTCCACCCATGTTTGGTCTGGGATACAGACATCTGCAAAGCTGTGTGCCGTCTGGCCCAGGTAGGAAAGCATTTTTTTAAACCTGCATTGTAGTTCCCTTTGCTGCCCACCTACCCACCCTCCATTTTTTAAGTGGGTCGAGCGAGTGGATGGGGAAAAGTTGGGAGGGTACAAGGGAGCGGAGATGAGAAGTTATCTGCTCTTACCCGCAGACCCGGTGACGTGAGAGATGGCAAAGACGGAAGGGCAATGGAAGAGAAGCAAAGACCCTCCAAAAACCTAGGCGAGCTGCACATCATCTCCCTTCGCTGGAAAGGGCGCACCGCGCAGAATTTTTGTTTTCTTTCTTTTTCTTTTTTTGCAAAAGGCTTAAAGGTTATAATTTAACTTCGAACTCGGGCCGCTACTACAGATAGCAAGGGCTGCTGAGCACGACGGTTGTATGGTTTTGATTAGAATTCTTCTGTTACCTTGACTGCTCTTTAGTTTGTGGGCGCAATGGAAATTCCTCCAAAGGACTGCGGATTAATGAAGGCACCCGAGTTGTGTGCTCTGGGGGCTGCAAATATCGAGGGACTTTCCCCAGAAGATGTGTAGCCAGACTTTTTGTAACGCCCAACACGCCGGCGAGCATTTCTCTCGCGCATCACCGAATATCGACAAACTGCACGCGAACCTCAAATTGTAGCTTTGTATCAGCAAGACACTAGTTATTAAAGAAAAGAAAGAAAAACGCGCCTGCGGCTGCCGGCCGTGCATTATTTTCTTTACACATCTGCCAGTGGGAAAACCCAATCTCCTTAGAAAAAAAAAAAACAAACCTGTCATGTATGGATGCGTTCAGGGAAAAGCTACTCAGCATTCCTGACGGATAATGCAGATTAAAAACTTCTAGCATGTTGGTTTGGCATCCGAAATATATTTATCTATGACTGGCAGCAGAAGGCTCTTTGGTATACAACAGACTGAGATATCTGGTCACTGCTAACTGTACTAGCACGCTTATTTTAGTTATGACTAAACTGAATTGGTAGAAAAGGTAAGCAGCTACATGATGTAGTTCACTACACCTAGAACTCGGCACGTGGTAAGTAAAGGTCAGCCCTCTCTCATTCCACCGAAGTTTAACTTCCATGATCATGGTGATGAAGAAGCTCCTTCAAAGACTGTCATTCCAGTCAAGGCTCAACACGCTTAACCATGATGTAGATAACCAGCAAACACAAGCAGCGCTTATACAGAAAATGACAAGGATGCATACAATCCTCCCTGCCACACACACAAACAGAACATGGAAAGCAAATACTGCACAACAAGCAACATAGATTGATGTTATCGACAAACTGCACGTGAACCTCAAAATTGTAGCTTCATTTCAGCAAGACAGTAATTATTAAATAAAATACAGAAAAATGCGTCTGCGGCTGCTTTGAATATCAGTCGCAGCAGTGGAAAATTACCCAGGATGAGAGCTTTTTAACAATAATGTGTCATTAACCAACTTATAAAGACATCTACCATTATTTCGGTAAGCACAATAGTTTTCAAGCCACAGGCCGGGCAAACCTCGAATGGACCACCTGGAGCGCACCTGGTTTTGGTGCACAAGTGCACTGAACACACAGACAGCGGAGATTTTATACGCCGCCTGTCCTCCCTCCAAACCGCTTGGTCCTGGCGGTCAGTGGCATCCATGTAGATAATAAACCCGCAGACAATATGCCACACAGACCAAAGATACTCTTCCATCTCCACCTTCCGATAAGTACACTCCAAGCATTACCATTCAATGGTGAACAAAAAGGACCCCCCAGCCAGCATCTCTTTAATTACTGTTGCCAAGTTCATCGACAGCCTCACAGTTCTTATATTATACGCAGCAACCAAAAAAAAAAAGCAAAATGGGATGATAAAAATGTAAGCCACAACACTAACTGCGATAGTCTGGCGTTTTAAACAATGTAGCCGGAAAAACATGGCTATTTGAATACCATCGGTAGTTAATGAGACCAGATAAGACGGAAGCCTGACTAAGCATACTGACAGAAATGCTACGCCATCACCTCTCTCCTGTTGTTCTTGCGTGAATAACAAGGAAAGGCAGGACAAGTGAGACAACTTCCTTATGGACTATTAATAATCAGCAGTTATTGCTGATAACAACTGAACTCAGATAAACATCGCTGACTGTAATGCACACGGCTGCCTCAAACTCTACTACTACTACGGCCACTACTGATCATTATAGACTACCCATGGCACGCATTGTCCGTTCCTCGGTGATCTGGCGAACAAAAGCAAAAGACCGAGGTAAGTGCAGGTGTTCTAATCACCATGGAAACCTTGTCCCGCGTCCATCCAAATTGTAAAATCGATGCCGTAACGAGACCCGCATCGTGGAGCGAGCCAAGATGAGGCCCGTAGGGACAAGATAAACTCTCTTCGCGTGCATGGACCTACGTGGTGATGAATGTTTCCTGGCGAGCTCAGTAGTTTCCAAGCTCCCTCCAAGCCCGCTCTGCAGTTCTCCAGCCCCACAACTCCCCCCCCCCCCACTACAACTCCTCCCCGGAACACGAAAACTCTCGAAACTGAATTAATTCACAACACGCTGCCCCGCTAACCTTGACCCCACCAGACCCCACGATGGAGACGCTGCGCGCAACTGTGACATCAAGTAGCACTCAGTGGAGATATACACTTGCGTTTGCACGTATGTGCAAACAGAAAGGACAGCTATGGACTCTCTTGTCTCCTCACTGTCTAGCCTCCGTTTGTGCGAATAAGGCATCTCTTCTCACAACAGAGGCATCCCAGGTGAAGTTGGCGGTGGGGTAATTTGCTTAGATGACTATGGATGGGGATGGAGGGAATGGGCGAGTAGAGGGTAAAGGAAATGTTTAAGTAACTAGCTTACAATCTACCAGTTCGGAGAATCACAGGACAAGTACGAACATCACGACCTCTACAAGTGGCCTGCTTTATGGGTGGTTGTTGTCATCACTTAACTCGTCTTTTGGACAGACGGACTTGCAAACGCGCCTGTTACCAAACAGGATTTAATCTGCGTTAGGGACGCTTGTATCTGACTGCACAATACCTGTTTACAAACATAGTGCATACCCGGCTTCCCATCCACAATAGAGTTCTGTTTGGGCATGTCAGCGAGCGTGTGTGCCTGCATAAAGAACGGAGATAGCTGCCAATTAGCAGTCAGTAAAAATTCTCGCCACCCATAGTTCAGCTGCTTTCCTCTCAACAACGTGGAACCCAAGCCTGGACATATATCATGGCGATTCTGTCACTCTGGATTTCATGTCTTTACATCTTAAAACACATAGTAAGATTTAAAAAAAAGCTCTTTTCCTGTAAAACAGGAATTTCCCACTCACTGGCCTTTTATCTTTTTCTTTCTCCTTTCCTAAAAAAATAAACCCCTCTCAAAGCTAAACATCACACGTCCTCTCCCTCCGCTCATTTGCTCACCACACCTCCCCCAAGAAAAAGTCCCCCCCCCCGCCACATGCAAGCCACCCATCCCCCTAAGTAAACGACAACAACAAACACGATCTCCTCATTCAGCCCCAGAGGCATACAAGAACCTGTTGATGGGACTAGGGCAGTGACACGCACGAGTCCAGTGTGAGGTCATACGGTGTCGAGTGACCAGGAAAGGAGCATCTTGCGCTGGGCACAGCTTCGCACGCATCTCACTCACCCTCCTCTCCCCGTGATGCAGTCCCCAGCACCCACATTTTTTTTTTGGTCGAAAACGAGGCGCTTTGTGCAAATGGAAGGAACTCTTAAAAAATCCTCGAAACTATTTTTATGCCAGGGACTGAAAGGATTTGACCCTGAGGACTGACTACGAACGTTGCAAAATCCGTCCAGCCTCAATCTGGCCATACTGATTCAACTGGTCTTTGAAATCAGTGGAATAGAAGACTAGCTTATGGATTGTGAAACAGCTGAATAATCGTCAAGCAGCTTCCTAGCTGGGCAGATCTACACGCGATGACCTGAAGAGTTGATGTTAAGGTCATGAAAAAGAAAATTAAAGGCAACTGCACCGTCTTCGGCAAGAAATGAACAAGTATCTATTTGACAAGGCAAGAGATACCTTGCTCTACCATGCTGCTGGTAGAGAAACAAAAATCAAAATAATATCGATTTATTCGAACAGTGTCAAGAAGATTAATCAGTTTCAGCCTGTTGGAGAATAGCTGCTGGGGGGAAAGATTCAAGGATGACTAGGGGTGGTGAGGGAAGGGTGCAAAAACGACTAATTTATCAACCAATCTCTTCCATTTACCCACAAAGAAGCTTATGAACGATCAGCACTTTCCTGATTATTTTTGCACGAAACACCTTCGCAATTTTTTTATTAGATAAGCGAGAACAGTTTATTTTTAATTACTTTATTTCTTGAAATTACAGTGATACCTTTCGAGATGTTTTAAAGTAACTTGAAAGTCACATTGACGTGGGAATCTTCCCTCTGAAAATCCGAGGCGGAGGAAATGGGAGTGTCGGCACCCTTATCAGTACCGTTCTGTCACACTGTTATGCAGCGAACGACAAAAATGTTCGCTTCTTTGAACGTGGTCGCACGTGCTAGCGTGATCACTGTCGAGGCTTGAGGTGAACAAACTAAAGTTACATGCAACTTGGCCTTCAACTGCATCGCCACGAGGGCACATTCCAGACAGACTTACGACAGTTGTTTTGCAGCAGACAGCCTTAACGATTTACTGACAGATGGCCGCCCGCAGGGACAGACGGATGACTAAGTGCTCACCCAGGTTAGTGGTGATCACCTCAACCTACTCTCACGTTATTGTCAAGCGACTTACACTGAGTCACCCACGGACATGACTCATCACCTAGTGTTCAAATCTCGCTATATGCTTTCATAGATTCGTTCACCTGAGAATTATCGCCAGTTTTAACGCACTTCACCTCTCAGGATTTACACGAATGTCCACGACGACCAAACTTTGGTAATTCCCTCTCTGGACATTTCTCCTGCCAGTGTTCTCTCACACACGATGGCCTACCAATGCCTCCCCCACCTCACACACACCAGCGTACAAGATACGACGCAAAAAGTGAGGAGCAAGCTCCCCTCGCCGGTCACGGCGCTACATATCGTTGTCTAAAAAAGCCCAAGGTGATGATTCACCAGTATCTCACCGTTATCTGCTATCGACCTGACCCGACCCTCCTGTAGAATCACCTTAACACCCGAAATGAGAAATGCTTTATTTTTACCTTTGTCTTCATTATGTGACTCACTGAAGACGGACGTACTGTCGTCCTTTACTTATTCATCACCTTCCTGCGTGCGCATGCACAGGTAAGCAAGCGCGGGCACACAGCAGTCAAAATGTTGAGCTGAATGCCCAGAAGGCATGCAAGTATGTGAATTTTCTAATTAGCAATTATTTTAGTGTCTGTGTGTGTGAGAGAGAGACGGCAAACTACATATTTAGAAGCAGCAACTAGACTAGAAATGCGCTTAACAGATGCACGGCGACGCAGTAAATTGTGTTGAGGACGGAGCCTGGGGAAAGACGGGGAAGGCTGGGGGCGAGGGGAACATAGAGGAAGTGGGACCAATCCTTTCAATTGGCCCAGTCAGGATCTATTGCATGGAATTACACTGCTTCTCGCTGAGCGATGGAATGTACCATTTGACTGCAACAAGGCGGCAATTATCGAGAGCTGGGGGTGTTGGTGGGGGAGCACATCACAAGTTCACCAGAAGCAGTGGCGATAACCGAGATGCAGTCCCCACGTTCGCGGCCACAGGCGCCCCATCTACACACTATGTTACAACAACCTCATTTCTGGTAAAATTCGTGGCGGGCGACTGACATTTGAACAGACGTTCCGAGACCGATATCAGCTAAGTGTTTATGGAGAGGAGTTTGGGGCTAGGATAATGACAACTGATTTAAACACTGGAAAACATTACTGACTCGAATATTTGCTGGTCATGTTGTCGATCATCTTTCTTAACACTGGACTCGATCTCCCCAACTTAAAATACAATATGACGAAGGCAACAAATATACAGTCTACTACATGGATCACATTGTGATAATGCGATATGATGAAAACCACTCAACGGACAAGGACTGGGCGAGAAGGCGGACGAATTTCAAGACTGATCTTTGTGTGTCTGCGCGCCCTCAGCTTACCCTTCTGTCGGTATATGCTTGGGCAGACGTGGCATTTAGTCTCAACCGAGGTTAAAAAAAAAAAAAATTGAAATCCGATTTATCTGATGAGTAAGCAGAAAGATCCCGGTTCGAAGGCATTAAGCATGACTGGCGGAACGACCCGAGAGCAGTAATGGTCTGCGTCATCAACAGCAACCTGCACGACACCCGAGAATGTCACCCCGATAAGAAATATTCTGAGAAATACTCGTCTGGCATTGACGTTGTGATTTTGTCTCTCTTGATGCAATGACATCTTGACTCGTGACTCAGTGTACATCGAACTTCAATGATGGAGGCTGGTGGGGAGGGGGAGGAGAATTCACAAGTGGGCGAAGGTGAAGATGACACATGCAGAAACAGACTGAATAAAAATCCACGTCAGAGCGACAAACAGTGAATTCAAATAATCCCCTCTGCTAACAGTCATACTGCCAGAGCACCATGTTCAAATGGTAGTGCCTGACTTGAGAAGGGAATAGTTAACGCGAAAATAGTTTTGTTAACTACTTCCAAACTCAAGTGTCACTAACAAGCCTTCCATCTGGTGGACCCACGTCTATTAAAAGATAAATAATCTACAACAGAGGTGGATTATGTGGTGGTCTATAATGGGTGGGTGCGCAGCGGTGTAGTACCAGCCACAAACGCGTTGTTTTTGACATCAGGGGTAAAGATTGTGGCAAGTAATGAAGGCAACCCATGACACAGTAAGTCGAAGTGTCATGGTAGTTTTTAATGACTTCAAAGCTTGACACCCTCTTAGAGCCCAGACATGGGCTAGGAGCAGCCATTGTATCCTTGCCTCGTTTGGTCGCGAATTTGATGGTAACCAACAGCGGAGCATCGGGCTAGATAGAGAACTATCACGCTTCTCCAAGTAGCACAAGATTACGAAAAGCCCGAGGGCTGCTTCCTTGGCACAAGATGACAAAATCTGCATCAGACAAAGGTGGCCGCCATGCTGTGTGTGGCAGCAGATGGAAAGAAATCGTGCAAGTCTCTAGGCGTCATTAAACATCCACAAGGAGATGCCCGCCATCCATCCAGATGTCGGCACTGCATTCAAACGGGCAAGGCTTCAAACAAAATCAATAGAAATATATTGTCACCGACGCTTACAATACTCTACAGCTAAACAATATCAAACTGAAGTATCTTTAGGTTTTTCATATGTATGTGTATAAAGATATTTACATTCACTATTCTGATTTCCCACAAAAATGTGGGGTTTAGAGAGAGCAGAGAAGCTATAGAAACATCGGTTCAAACTGGATTTTGTTATTTTGTACATAAAAAAATGTCTGAGATTCGAGTGCTGCATTCTACGTTGGACAGGATGATTAACCTGTTCTCGAGATACGGACCCAAGAAACTGGAAACAGCTGTCGGGCGTGCGCCTTTGTGTTTCTGCCATTTGCATATGATATGGACCGGCCTTCTGCCGATGAGCTTTGTGAAAATGGTAACGATGTGTGGGAGGTAGGAAGGGGTAAACTAAAAACGGCGCAAATGTTGGACAAGAATGGACAGTCCTTTTGCAATCTTCACCAACTTGTACCTACGTCGGCCAAACACCTTTGCTCCGTGTCCACGTCACGCCACTCGTAACATCAAGGAACGGCAGGGAGGGTGTGTGCTGGTACTTGTCCGTTGTACAGTCCCAACGGAGTATGCGCGTGACAATGGACGACAGACTTCATTTAGATGGCAAGCCACCTCTTTCTGATGTAATGGATTAAGCATCCATCTTGCATGGCAAGTCTACTACTGCAACCGAGATGATGCCGAGGAGGGCTGACACATGACTCCCTCCTGGAGGACACGAAGTTGGCGACCGGCCAGCCTTTGATAAAATACGCACAAAGCCTTTTTATCCCCCTGTTAATTACGCAAGTGAAATGAAATGCCTGAAACTGAAAGAGTATCCCTCCTCCCCCTCGATGCATGACCCTGCAGATCGACCCGCCTTATTTCCTGCTACTGAGCTTTCAACACCATGCCCACCGTCAACTTTGACCTATACACATGAAATCGCACCTTGTCTCGCCACTCCTTTCCATCAGCAGTTATCAACAACTGTCGTGCTGACACTTGTCCCCCATGCTAACAAGCTGTACAGATTGGCTTTGGCGGCAAGGGGAAACCCTGAAACCCTTATGAAACAGCTTACACTAAACACTTTTGTTTGGATGCACTGAAGTAGAGTTATCACTACCTTTTATTAAAGACCCATTTGTGTGCATTTTGTTTAAAATGACTGCCAGTCAGCATTAAGAATCCATCTTCCATTGGTGAGATACATGCCTTCCTTCATACCTGGCGTTCTCATTCATGTGCCAAAAATTGTCAAACAAGTATAAGGGGAATGTGGAATGTGGTTAGCTTACCAGCTGACTGTAGCTAGATATTGTAACACATTCATGATATACTTTTTCACCAATCTGACTCCTTCCTGCACATACGGGATGCTTGAAGACTTGTAATTCATCAACAAAGGAATGCTTATTTGCTCAGAAATGAGGAATTAGTATTTTGTAATAAACTAAACCCATACTCTAAAAAAAATTTTGTAACCAAATGTATCTGAAATAGTTATGGCTGTACCGAGTGGCACTGTCCTCACAGCCTTCAGTTGTGACTATCAAGGTATGTTGTCTGCCTCAAATAAGGGTACACTGCTCCTGACTGCACACACCTCTTTATGAATTATCTACTACAAATTTCTAACAATACCAACCTCATACCCTAGTGCATAAGTGCAACATGCAAAAATAAATCAGATATTCTGATTAACACCTCAGCTGAAAAACCCTACAGCTAGGTTTGACAATCATTCATACCTCTTTTTCATACAACGCCCATTATGCCCATTAACCTCACATTCTGTGCATTTGTTATTTGAATCTGGTTCCACAGTTTTAAATCACATCTTACACCTTACAAAAACACCGCTTTTACTCAAAGCAACATTTACTAGCAGACTGAATGCTGATTTAGAGAACACCTCAAGGCTAAAGTGCAATAATAACGGCAAAATTTATATGATGGCAGCGCAAACTTCCTGCTTCTCAGACTTCCATGAGTAGCAAGTAGAAAAGAAATCAAAGGATAGGTATAACACATAACATGACGTCAGAGCTACTCAAATGTGAGCCAATGAAAATGAAAAGAACAAAAGTACATCATATGACATGATAATGGTTTTCAAAGTATAAAACAAAATCAGCATGACATTCTAAGTAATCACTACACACCCACAGACAGCAACTGTAAGAGAAGAAAAAGGACCGAATCAATAGCTTCCAAGAGTTGAAAGGAATATGCCAATCCTGTCTGGCTGAGGTCTCTCTAACCTCAAGCACTGGGCCTGATGCCAAGTCTGGGTGGCACCAGATGTTTTCAACACTTCCAATCGAATCATTCTTGCCACCGATGGATATAGTCATGAAGCAAACATTTCCAATGAAAAAGCAGTGAGATTTGTTCATCCATTTAAAAATCCAACAAACTGTGAAATTCAAAGCGGTATGTGAAAAATCTTAGTCAATGTTATGTACTTCTTATACAAGCACAAATCACAACAGCTGTGTCTCAGGTACAATGGACAGGCTATTTATGCTTCCTAAAATATAAATATGCAGGCTATAGGAATGGTGCATTGGCTTGGTGGTAAACAAGCTTTGTGCACAGCTGTCTTATTCACATACACAAATGACTGCGTACAGTAAGATGTGGACGCTCATCTACTGCCACCATGAAAGTCATGACAGTAACAAATAAAATGCGACAGGTCATTGAGATAAATGAGTCAAACATTTCCAACCTTCACAGAATTTAGATTTTGGAAGTGATGACATGGGGTACTTAAAAGAGGACCATCAAGGTTTTGCAAGCGGTGGTGTGTGGGTTGGAGGGTTTAGTGGAGGGGCGCAAAGCGAGCAGACACATATTCCTATTAGAGTTCTATGGCTGCTGTGATCGATGGCGGCATCTTGTTCAAAGCACAGGGGGAAAAAAAAAATCAATGGCTTCTTTTCAGCGTCTAGTGTCCTTGCTAACCTTTTCAGACAGGCACAATTCTTCTACCTCAGTGGTGTGAGTCAACTTCCCCAACACACACATCCCACAGACACCAGGCTGCCCAGTTTTCACCTATGTAGAATGGTCTGTGTGTGTTGTCCCCTCCCTGATGCTACAGATGTAAGTCATTTGAAAATGATACCTAATGCACAGCGAAGCCCACTCTCGTCCTTCTTAATCGACTGCAGCGATATTTTGTCGTCTGTCTGCCTACCTTGCTCCTTTCCTCAGCCTCTGTGATCTTTGACATGTCTGGCACTTCCAAGATCAGTCAAGAATGATATATGCAGGCAGTGATGCTGTGCATTTAGGCCTGTAAGTTCCAAACTACGAAAACTATGCTGTGGGTTTTGCTCCAACAATGTAGAATTCCCCACATGTAGCGAATGACTCATCCCAAAAAGCAATTTTTTTTTCTTCATACTGCTATCCTGAGAAGGTTCTAAACTCTGCTGGACAAATGTTGCAAACAATAAAAATTCAATGAACTGACTGCAAAGCTGACAAGGCCGTTGCCATGTTCATGTTTCCTGGAATTCATAAAAACATTCTACTTATAACAATAACAATAGTTACCAAAAGAAAGTGTATTTAAAAAAAGTTTGTTGAGGCTGAAAAATAGTTCATCCTTTTCCTCCGTTCTTTTTCTTTCTTTGTTTTCTTAAACTGGTCAAGCACAATATTTCACATCAAAAATTTACTATGGTCTAGAAACAAAGCAGATTTCTCCTCAGCAGGATGGCTAGTGAGAAAAAAAATCTGCTCCAGTTGAAAGTCTCTAGCACCCGCTAGTTGCTGACCCAAATCTCAGGCTTTCTTTCTCTGCTTCTGCCAGAATGGCACCCTATGTAGGAGCACCCTGTAGGAAGGAGAAGGGGAGGCACATGGAGTTAATAACAGCATGAGGGTGCAAGCACTGTTGCAGATTCCAAACACCCTGGGCTTGTCTGCTGATGGTTGAGAGGAGTTTGTATGATTAAATAGTAAATGCAAGCTTTGAGCAATAAAATATGGCAGAAAGACATGGTATAGGCTTGTGTGGATACCCATTACCTGATTATAAAGTACATCACTGAGTTATGACAGGTTCTTTAGGCAACTGCAGATGGCCTTTAATACCTTAATCTATTAAAACAAGGTCAGGAGATGGGAGCACATCTTACTCTCTTAATTTAACCGATCTTGTCAAAACCATGCCTGAATGCAATACTGGTGTTTTATAAATTGCATATATTTCTCATATATATGACTGAGATGTGTTAAACAAAATCCAGACTTTCCATACTACAAATATTCAATGTTGTAATCTCGGGAATAAAGAAAAAAAACTGTTCCTCAATTAGGTCAATATCTGTTTTGATGCATCTTCCCCTGCAACTCATGCACCTTCCCCTGCAACTGATGCACCGGTCTTGAAGATGCACAATATGATGGCACAACCTTTTATCATTTCATTTAATATCATTCCAAAACAAAGATCTCTGTCCATTTGCATCATCATAAGCTGCATCTTTTCAATAGAATTCAGATGACACTCGCGCCTAATGGCCACAGTTCTGTACAAATCTCAACAACAATCTGGGATAACCCATATGGATTCCTATCTTCTGAATCATACACATCGGGATACTTTGAGGCTGAGGATTACACCCCTAAGTAGGCTTAACAGCAAATACGCATGTGAACATTTTTAACAGTTAATTATAAAAAACTTTCAGAAGGAAGATGCTTAATTAAATGCACAAGAAGGTACAACTGAAAGGTCGTTTTTGACTTTCGAGTTTGAGCTTGTCGGCTGCTACTTTTCCTTTCAACAAAGATGTTCTTTCTTACCCGTTGTGCGCAAAACGGCAGCCATAAAGAAGATCATAAATTCTATCTAACAAAGATATTATATCATCATGTCAAGGAGTCTAAAATACTCTTTAAAGCAAAATATTTATTAGAAACTCTGATCACTGTTCTCGAATTGACTGCTTACAAGTTTTAGCGCTGCCACATTATTTTTGCAGTCTGGAATAAATTATGCTAATCGCAGTCTGCACTTTCTCCTACGGCAGCTAAGTGTTAAAAAAAGTGCTAAAATTATGACGCAAAATCTCAAGATATTGTTCTTAAGCCCGATTTCGCTTTCTGATGAGAGCGGTGCGTAAGCAATCTGCGTCCAAAAAAGGTTTGCAAGGGGTGAACAAACTTGGCAAAGCACGATCTTGCAATCCCTGAACAGCAATTAGGGAAAAGATACCAAGAACTCGAAAACCAAATGGAAAGAATATATTCAGTAGTTTATAACTTTCTTGAATCCAGTGTTCTTAAAACTACATACTTAGGCTGTCAATGCTATTTCATTTCTGCAGACGGCGTTTGAATTAGTCACCCAGTTACACCCTCGCCGGTCCAAACCGCATTTAACAAACATCAATTAATCATTTTTAAACGGGAAAAAGTTTGATTCCTACCTTTGGTAACCTCTGCAAGGATCAAAGTCTTCTGTTCCTCTGAGAATGGTTCGCCAATAATTAGTAGTACTGCAGCCTTGGGCTGAACAGCACCGGCAACATCATCGAGAACGGTAGCTCCTTCGGACGCCATTCTCTCTCAATGTATGAGTTCTTGCCAGCGATGTCTTCTGCTCCAGTCAACCTCTCGCTCAACCATTCGTTACACCCGTTTTCATTGGATACATGCATCCGTATCCACCAACCAAAAGAGTTTAAACAACTCTGTCTCTACTTCCGCTAGTCACGCCGGGAAAATACGGAAGCAAGGGTAAACGCTCCTTTATTTTGCGCTCGTGATAAGGTCTTCTAGTGCTTATTAAAAAAAAGCATTGAGAAGTTGATGTTTACATCGTCGTAAATGTCAGAACACTGAACACACGTGAACACTGTCGATTGCTGTTAGTAAACATTATTGGTGAACGACATTTTTCTCCTAGGTACAAACGAAGTAAACAGTGTATGTGTTGTAACTAAGTTGGCAAAAGACATGAACATAGCGACAGAGAAATATTATTCTATATTTTGATAAATTATCCGTCAATGAATTTTTAAATTTCCTTCTTTCATGGAAAATGTTTACAACGAAATACATGCGTCAGATTGCACGGACCTTTGGTTCACCTACCCGTATTTGCATAGAAATAAATGTCTTTAGAGCCAAGTTGCTAAACTGCTGTAAAAATATATTTTCGCATTATACAAGATTTGCATTTAATTTTCTTTTAAAAAGTGGGTTTTGTATGTAGTTGGCTTTGCTAAATTTGGCTTTGGATGATGAAATTAGTTTGTCTAGTGTAAATAACTGACCTTGTAATTGCCATTAACTCTTGCAAAAGGCTGTTTATATATTTCTTCAAAGAGTTGAGCAATAATAGGAAACCAAGTTAATATATATGCACATCCTACAGTAATATTTAATTTATGGAAAACACATGAGTTTTAAGATAGATGCTGTTTTCTCTTTCAGGGAAGCATAACAGGCAGAGGAAAAGAAACCCAAAGAAATTATGGCTTCAGACATGGAGATAGATGATTCTTTATATAGGTATACTGCCTGTTTTTCTTGTCCTATGACATAAAAGGAAATATTTTCAAACTGGACAGCAGTGGTAAAATCTTTTCAAAGCAAATGATGAAAATGTGCATATAGAGCATGAGGTGCAATATTTTTATATTGTTGACATTACATTAAATGGGTGACTTTGCTTATAATAACATGCCACAAATAAATTGGTAAGATTGTTTTTGTTTTTAACAATTTCATTTCTCTTGGCATTAAAATCATTTCAGTCGACAACGGTATGTTTATGGGGACAATGCAATGAAACAAATAGCACAGTCATCAGTCTTGCTTTATGGTCTTGGAGGACTTGGAGTTGAAATAGGTAAGCTTGTAAGTAAGGATTTGATACACTAAAAGATATAGCACATATATATTTGCCACTGGCATATCTGATTACTAAGACAGTTAAGAGCAACAAAGGATTGTGGGACAGAATGAGTTTAGTTCAGCTCAGACTTTACCTTCTATTATTTGATTTTTGAAATGGATAGTATATATTGATTTGTGCTGAAATTGATGATACTGAGCAAATTTGAAATTTACTTAAAAAATGATCTTGTTTGCATTTTCAGCTAAAAATATTGTATTAGCAGGAATAAAGGTAAGTTGGTCCAAGTGCAGAGTCTTCACTTCTATTTGTCTCTCATTCTCCCCATATTAAACAGTAATATTCACTATATGCACATATATTGCACCAATACATGCACATCTGTGTGTATATAACTGCACATACAATAACTTACACATCCCCCAGCTACTGCCCTATATGCACATATTTTATACAATAAATTGTATTATTTTTGCTCGAAAAGATTAATAAAAGCAAATTCTTTTTACTGGCCCAGCATTTGGAATGCCCTTCCTCTGTCACTCTGTACAGTCAGGGTGCTAGAGGTTTCCAGTCTGAAAACCTATCACTTTCAGAAATACTGTATTTGTCGACCCTGACTGTTTATTTCTCCACCTTACTCCTCTCTCTTTGTTCCTTAATATTCCTGGCAATGTTCACTGTGTGTGTTAGCCTGATTGTGGTGTCTGTCCTTATCACTTGGCATCACTGCCTTCTGCCCCTTGTCTCTTGTCTCTTGTAAAGTGCATTGAGCTTAACTCCATACGGGGAAATGTGCTAAATAAATATTATTAGTAAAGGTACATTTAAATTGGAGACTGGCATATTTTAAAAAAGTCTCTTGTGATAACCATGTCATTAGTTACCAAATGCCTTAGTGATCTTTTACAATTAACCAAATGTTAAAATAATAGATGTGATATTTAATAATAGATAATTATTAAGAAAATAGATGTGAAGTCATAAATGCAATTCTCATAAGAAAAGTTTATCACTTTAAACTCATGTAGCATCAAGCTTCATAGGTGTTTGCAAACTTTTCTGTGAAAGTAATCTAAAATAAGTTCTACTCCCTTTTTTATAGCGTCTGACAATACAAGATGGAACAACATGTTGTGTGGCAGATTTGGGCACACAATTTTTTATTAATGAAGGTGATGTGCAAGCTAGGAAAAACAGGTAACTTAGAATTTAAGGTCTTTTTAGGTATGCTACTGCATCATACCACTTAGATATATGAGTAACCATAAATCGATTTTTGTTAGGAATTCGTTTTAAAAAAAATTTTCTTTAAGGTAATTCAGTTAATTAAAAAAAAAAAAGGACAGACATGGAGTATTGTTTAAATAATGTAATGAAAATTCTTTCATTGTTAATCTGACACCCCAGATCACCCATTCCATCTCCAGTAACAAAGAGAACAGTTTTTGAAGTTATCATCTTGTTTGTTCATTTTCATGTTACGATTCAACTCACACAGTCTGTAAATCACTTTTTCAAACAAATCTAAATCTGAAAAGCTCTGCATAAATCACGCATTAAAAATTTTTTTTTTAAGTGTATTTACTTGCTGGTGTATTTCAGGGCAGAGGCTTGTGCAGAAAGACTAGCGGAACTAAACCCTTATGTTGAAATTTCCACGCTAACAGAACCATTAACAATGGCATCAGACCTTGCTTATTTACAACATTTCCAGGTAATGATGCTCTTAATGTTTGACACTATGTTTGGATGTTTGTGTAACTATGCAGGTTTATGAAATTTTGTTGGACAAATATTATTGTTTACATTGTTAATGTTTGTGGATTTTGAAGGACAGAAGATAAATCTATAAGGGTTCTGTAGAAAAGTTCTTAAGCTGTTCTTGTGAAGAAATAAAACTGTTTTGTTGCATTGACTAGAAACTATTGTTAATTTTGCAGTGTGTCATCTTGACGGAATGCCCACAACAAATACAGCTGAAAATCAATCAGTTTTGTCGGTTATGCAATCCTCAAATCAAGGTGACTGCTTTGTCATCCTTGCATGTAAAACATTTGTTATTAATCTTTATTATGTGCCTTGTATTTTGTTTTTGATGGGGAAACTTTTAAAAAGATTTTTACCTGCACAAATCAGATTTTCACTAATATTTTTAAAAATATCTGTAAAATATTTTCCGAAAATGTTATAATTGTAGCATGTCATAATGCAAAAAAAAAAAAAAGAAGAAGAAGAAAATATATATAAGCACTGAAGGAGGTGCTTATAGGAATTTTGCAGTCATTTCTTTTATTTCCTCTAGCATATTAAAATTAATAATGATTGTTCTTTGTACTTCAACTAGTTTATGTCCTTTAGATTGAATAGAAGGGTAAAAATATAGGCATATTAATTAAATTCAGTTGTGAGAGAAAGACACCAAAACATCAATCCATTAATGAAATAGTCCATCCTCTATAGCTATATTGTCACTGTTTTTGCAGTTCATCAGTGCTGATGTTTATGGAGTATTTGGAAGCATTTTTTGTGATTTTGGGGATCATTTTGAGGTATGGGACACAAGCGGAGAGGAGCCACGTGAAACATTTATTGCCAGCATAACGAAAGTAAGTGTCTCATTGTACTGTTGAGAGAGAGCTCCGTGTTGTTTATATATTGAGTTCTTACATATTTTTATTGTATATCAATGTTATTGGAAGTCATTGTCAATTCAGTTAAAAAAAAAAACCTGTATAATTAAACTGTTTAATGGATCTTGTTTCCTTATAAATTTATGGATTTCTACAGTAATGTGGCACTTTTTTTTCCCCGCTTTTGCAGTCTCCCTTGTTAGGTTTATTGGTCTCTATGTTAAGTCTTTACTGAAGATGTTTTGCTGCAATCATGACAGGCCAATCCCGGTGTTGTGACATGTATAGAAAACCAGTTGCATGGCTTGGAAACTGGTGATGTAGTCTGCTTTAAGGAAATCAAGGGTATGACACCTCTCAACTCTCTACAGTGCCAAGTAAAAGGTAAGAGCACCTTGATTTTGCTTTTCATGAAAACCATAATTTTGTCCAGTGTGCAGCTTTGCTTCTAGAGGTATCAGCATTATGGAAAGATGATGATGGATAACTGTATAAAATCTACATGAGAGAAATAAAATAGAAGATTAACATCAATCAGGTATCAGAAGTGATAGTCTTTAATATTTACCATAAATGTTTTGATGGAATACTTTGATCTCAATCGTGTACAGATGACCTATTTAAATAAGGACTTTCTAAAGAATTTTAGTCTGTGCCAAGACTTTTCCCTCACTTACACAAGTTTTTCTGCCTCAGTTACTGCTGTGCCCTTTTTGCATGATTTTTTTTTTTAAAGTAACCAAAGATTAGAAATGCATATGTCCTTACATTTTCTGTTTTGATTGTATTTCATATGTTTTTGTGATGCAGTCTTATCACCTAGCAGTTTTTCTATCTGTGATACAAGCACCAGTGACTTTCCACCTTATGAAAGTGGTGGGATCATCAGACAAGTTAAAGTTCCAAAGACTGTATCTTTTGTAAGAAATTTGCCTTACTTCTGTACATTACTTATCATTTGAAAATGCGATTTTCAGACTTCAGTTATAATGAACATTTTTTTTTTTTTTTGCCTTTAAGATTTGTCTAATTTAATACATCTTGTGAAAAATAAGTAACAAGCAATCTGAAATATATGATAATTTGAACAATTGTTGACAATCTATGAACTAATATTCTGTGATGTTTCAGAAATCTCTTCAGGAGCAGTTGAGTTCACCCGATCTGATGGTGCCTGATCTCAACAAGTTTAGTGTATGTTCTAATATTTTAGATTGTTTTATTACTCCATTCTTCAAGGTTTCTTGTCCCTTCCTTAAATATGTTGATTGTGGGAAGTCTACAAATCAATCTGCGTTGGCAGAGCTGATAGATTTTATTTTAGTATTTTTGCAAGTGTAAGATATGTTAAGTGTGTGTGCAGGCCTCAGAATACATTTTGCAGCACATTCACATTTTAGGGTTGTTGATTACAATTTTTTTTTTGCAGGTTCCTATCAACATTCATCTAGCATTTCGAGCTCTTAATGCCTTCCTCTCAGAGACTGGCACATTGCCTGCACCTTGGTAGGTAGATCTGTTTCAAGCAGCTTTTAGTTCATGTTGTCAGCTGCCTGCATAGTTATTCTGTTTTTGAGAATACTTCTTGGGAAAATCTTGTACGTTTATGTGATAGGGCACATTCGAAGGTTTTATTTATTTATATGTTCTTTTTCAAACGTTGCTTTGAAAACCAATGCTGAGACCAGATGTTTTATGGCAGGTGCCAGAAAAGTGCAGATATGGTTATTGCACTTGCAGAAGCAATCCGCAATCCAATGGCTGAGAAAGTGAGTGATTCAACCTTCTGCTCTCTTTCCCCTTACATTGCAATAGGGGTTTTATTTTAAAACTTTTGAGGGTTTGAATTGTTGTTTTGATGCACACAGTAGGTCAATGCTGAAACCAGCAGTGATGAGTTAGAATGCCATTTATAATTGTGTATAGTACATTTGAAAATACATTTCCAATGATTTTGAGATTGTATTCAAAGAAAGATTGTTCAAGAAAAGAAACTACTGCACTCAATAGCAGAATCAGTATCTGGAGTTACAGAGCTTAAATCTATTTCCTGCTGAAGGAAAAGTGGCAAAAAAAGAACCAGTCAAGCATGATTGCCTGTTCTCAGTCAAAATGAAACTCAAATGTTTAACTAGGCTATAGCATCATGATGTACATGATGATGGAACATTATTTGAAAAGTATAATTGTGAGTATTTTTCATCTAATCCAGCTCAAAGCCAATGTTGCAAATGGTAATGCATTTACTTACAGTGACTTGTAATCTTAGATGTGAAGTACAGCGTGGTTAGATTTTTAAGGTATGTTCTGGGACATTGTTCTTCTGATGTTACAACACTGTTTGTATTGAATATAATTGAAAACTTAAACATCACTGGTTTAAGGTGAGAATAGCATTTTTTGCAGAGATTATTGTTTTAAAGTAAGTTTTCCATGAGGAATTTACAGTTATAGTGATCTTTTGATTTTAATTTCAAGTTGGTGCTACTCATGAACAGAAAACATCACTAGTGTACTGTCACGATGAGGTAGTTAAAGGAAGGCAGTTCATAGGAAAAGGATCCCTTCACAGACCAAGAGTTGACTTAAAAATAACCCACAGAAAAAAACAAAATGTTCACATGGTATGATGCTTTTTTGAACAAAACTATTCGTCATGAAAACATATTGACCAGTTACAAAATGGGGTTACAATTTTGTGCACATGTACTTGGAAGCTAACAAATTGGTAAATGTTTTTAAATCAAGCATGTTTGCTGCATGTCAATAAAGACTTGTAGCAGACAGGTCCAAAGACTTTCTGGCTGTTGAACAGAAACACCTGTTTCAGAAATGCACATTATTCACAGGGATTAATGGTACATGTATGCGCAATATAGCATTTCTGCTTTTGACAGGTGGACAGCATGGTTGTGCAGTGCCTGTCGTTCACAGCCCAAGGTAGGTTTGCTCCTATGTGCGCTGTCATTGGAGGATTTGTAGCACAAGAGGGTCTCAAGGCTGTCACTGGCAAATTTTTACCACTCAATCAGTGGGTAAGTGATGAATGTGTTTTGAGAATAAATTAGCATTTTGACTGCACATTAAGAGGCAGGATTTACTTGCAAGGGATTGCCTTCATCACAAGCACCAAAATACTCCATGATAGGTTTGACAGAAGGGTTAAGGGAAAAGATAATAGCTTTAAATGAACAATGGTGTTTAACTATAGCACTGCGGAGTACATTCATATTTTTCAAACAAAATATCCAGTAAGTTTTTTAAAATTTGTGTATGTATGTACTTTGCACATTAGATCATTGTCATTTTTATCCATCAATTTCAAGGAAATTCCTTAAAAGCTGTTTTTATACAGTCTTGGAGGACATCGTCAGACTTTGAATATTAGAAGAGGCTTGAAAAGACTGGCCTCAAGCAAGCCATCTGTTGTAAAATTAATAAGGAAATTCAGCATCTCAAAGATTTTGAGAAAATATAAAGTGGTTGAGAAACGCTCATATTTCTGTCATAAGTAGCACAAGTGTTCCACCTGTATCTTATCAGAAAAAAATACTACATTTTCTTGGAAAGACTGGCTTTAGAGATTTGTTTAATGTTATTTAGCTGTATCTGGATGCAATGGAAGTCATCCCTGACATGACAACTGCTTCACCTGATCATTTTATTCCAAGGTAAATTTTCTGGTGCCTTCTGATCAATGTCTAAGTTAGCTGAGGCTCAATCGTCTCCTAGAATTCCTACAAACTTTGGGCAAGTGCAAGATGTTGTATAAGCTGTGGAAAGCGTCAAAAGAACAACTGACAAATAGTGAAGTTTGAAGACCAAGGGTTTATAAAAAAAAAGTGTCATAGAATGTTAACAAATATTTCTTTTCTCAGTTTATAGGCAGAATATGTTAAAGAAATTGTAAGCTAGGAGAAAAAACATCATTTTCAAATATAAATGACTTCCTTTTACTCAGAGATGACAGACTGGATCATCTAAGAATCTGTGTGGGGGAGGAAATTTGTCAAAAACTAGCAGATACCCGATTGTTTATGGTAAGTCTGAATGTTGGACATGACCAAAATAAATAGTTAAGAAAATTCAGAGGAAAAAGTATCAAGCAAAAAAGATTTAACTTTTGGCTAAGAGTTATTGAGTAATCATCATGATAATGATAATTAAAGACCTGTCTGCATGACTGTAAAATGGATCAATGCAAACTAATAGATATTTTGTACAGTTTGAGATTTAGAAATGGTTTATAAATTCAAGTTATACACTTTCTAAACAAATTATCTTTTAACATCTGTGTGTGTTGTGTGCTTAATGTGTTTAATTTTAGGTTGGGTGTGGGGCAATAGGCTGTGAGATGTTAAAGAACTATGCTTTACTTGGCTTGGGCTCTGGACGATCAGGACAGGTAAATAGTTATATTTTGTCATCATACTATATCCTTAAAGCTTTTGACTACAAGATAGTATAGTTGTTCATTTTATTTCATATTTTAAAAAATTTATTATAACAATGTTGGATTTGTACAAAAGATGAACTTATGAGCTGATCAGAAATTGCAGTGAGTTTTCTTATTGCTAAAGAAAATGTCAATTACTTCATTAACTTTACAATATGACCTGACTATTAGGAGCTTAGGGGCTACAAATGGTCTTCAGCCAAACAAATCACTACTCTAGTCCGTGGTGTTAGCAATTCCACTGTTCCTACGTGCATCTGCCCTCAGCTATCATAAAGCTCAGTAAAAAGAACTCAGAAATCTTTTTATTTGCTTCAGTGGCTACCCTACAGGCACACTTTGCTGTCATCCATCTCTGTAGCCTGCCTGGCTTCTTGCTGCTGAAATGCCTGGCTTGTCAGCTGCTAACCCCATGAGTAGGGCAGTACTTGGTTAAAGAGCAGTTGTATCCCCATAGCTCCTAAATGTAAGGTTATTTGGTAAGCATTGAAGAAAGAATTTCTCTTTCACTCCTCCCCACCTCCCCCAGCCCTTTTATTTTTTTTTTTACTTTTGCAAGTTTAATGTACAGTTGCTGTTCAGACTCATGTCCTTATTGTTTCAGATTACCATTACAGACAATGATCTTATAGAAAAATCAAATCTTAATCGTCAGTTCCTTTTTAGGTCACACCATATCAGGGTAAGTGCTGTCATAGTTGCCATACTGAAAAAAATATAAAATGCAATAAATACAATATAAACACATGGATACTTGCAGCACACATAGCTACAGCAAGTTGCATGCTCACTTTCTCATGCACACATACATGCGTGCACATTTACACACAAAATAAGAATGCACATATGCAAAACAACTGTTTCTGTAAACCATGAAAAGACGTACACACCTAAGTCCATAGAACAATACAATCGCTGTCTGTCAACATTGCCAGCCTGGTTAATACATCATTGGTTGTTCTAACAGAAGCCAAAGTCAACTTGTGCTGCCCAAGCTGTACTGGAAATTAATCCATGTATGTATACTTGGTTATCAGAATCATTGCAGTCATAATCAAAGTATCTTTCTTTATATCTTTAAAAAAATGTTATGATTATTTACCTCATAGTGATCACATCCCTTTCAGGAAGAATATCTTTTTCAGTGAGATCTTATTTTGGCCTGTGAATAAAAGAATAGCAAAATAACCTTGTCTCAAAAAGATAATATTTGGCTTTTATCAAACATATTCCTGTGTGGTGAAAGGACAGAAGCATGTCCATGCAAGACTATGTTCCACGTGTTTTGCTAAAGGTTTAAGCAGCAAAGTCATCAGAATCACTATGTATCTCTTGATAACTGTCTTTCCTGATAATCTTCGTTGATGTCAGGATGATTTCAGCTAAGTCTAGTAAATTAATTAATGGACTTTTTAATGTGCTTACCAAGTTTCCACTGTGGCCCTACTTCAGAAATATATTTTTGGAAAGCAGTTTTGTCTAAAATGATGTGTGTAAATTTTCTAAGAAAACAAAACATGCTATTGCCTAAAGGTACCTGTCGCTAACTTTGATAATTAAAAAGGATTTGAAATTCTGTTGTTAAATTTATGCCAAGGGAAGTAACCAGTGAAAGAAATGATTAGCTTTTAAGTGCGCCATTGACTTACCTTGCAGCATTAACCTTTAGCATATGCACTTAAAAATAAAACATTTGCATCATCTGCGACATGCTTGTACGTCTTTGTCGTATCACGCATATGTGTACACCATGAATGATGTTCTAAATGACAAAGTCCAGAATAAATGACAACAGCAAAGCATGTATAAAATAAATGCGAATTAAGTTAATAAACAGTTGTAAAGGATGTTCATGGGAGAAGTGCACTTCAAAACAATTTAAACCATCTAGATGCATATTTTGTGTTAAGGAATCTAGATAACCAGATAGTCGTGGTGTTTACTCTGATGAATATTGTTGTTCTGTTTATATTGTAGTTTGTGTTATATATTATGTATCTTTTTTGGACCTTTCAGGTTTACATATTGAAGCCCATCAATACAAAGGTATATTGTACATTTACATTGCATTTTTCATTATTCAGTTTTTTTATTATTTCATTGTTTTTATCAGATTAGACATAATAGTGTATTGCGAATTATGTCTTACAGAAAACTAGTAACTCTACCAAGTAATTATAAGTTTACATTTACTGCAGAAACTTGTAGGTGTGGTGATTGGGTAGTAGAGAAAGCAGGTTCATCGTGCTATTTTGGTGTTAAATTACCTTTAATAAAAGATGTAAGGTGGGTTGCTGTGAGGTAAACATTTTGTTTCTTGAAACAGTGTGTCCACAGACAGAGTCTACCCTGTACACTGACTCCTTTTTTGAACGTCAAGACATTATGGTGAATGCTCTGGACAATGTAGAAGCTCGTCGCTACATGGATAGGTACGCAATGTTGTATAACATAACTGACTGCAATTTTTGTGTGTAATTTTGCTTTGTAACCAACCTTCAGTATTGATATGGTGAGGCTGTAGGTGTGGAACCAATCTTCACAACCACACACATGCATGTATGCATGCATACACACATGCGCGTGCATGCACATTTCAGATCAGTGAGGGTCAAAAAGAAGCCTGTGGATCTACATCAACACAGATTCTCCAGGTCAAAAGAAACTGAAGCCACTGAGACTGAAGGGGCATCAAATCCTGAAGTCCCCATGGCAGGCATGACCCAAAACAAACATCAAAATGAAGTCCAGTGACAGAACAACACATCAGGCAAGATGTAAAAGTAGAAAGTTAAGTCTTACTTGGATCAGTGGCTGAACAGTTCTGTCTGTCCTAGCAGTATTTATCAGGTGAAGCATGGTGAGGCTTCTACCTTCCACATGCCCTAACTTATACATGGTGAGCCACTGAACAGTTCACGGCCCCTACACCCATTAGGCTATGGGGCTTTCACCATAACCTTTTACCAGTATTTATTTTTTTTAAACTTAATTATATTTTCTTAGTTTAAAGGTACATGTAACTTTAACAGACATTTGACAATTTCGTACTCTTATTAGCTTGCTGGTATTTGTATGTAAGGTTGCTTCAATCTTGAAAAATGACATTGTGCATTGGCAGTCGCTGTGTGACAACTCAGAGACCTCTGCTGGAATCAGGCACCATGGGGACCAAAGGACATGTGCAAGTTATAGTTCCACATTTGACCGAGTCCTACACAAGTCAGGTGAGCAAATATAGTAGCTGATGTTTAAGTTTTTGCTAAAATTCACTTGAGATGATCAACATCATAGTTGACATAACACATGAAAGAGTTTCTTTTGTTACGACCATTGCATAAGATGCTTAGTTTTATGTCTTGTGTGCAGTATCTCCATTTTAATCAGGATCTTGAAATGTGGCTTATAGGGCTTAATTCAGTGTAATTCAGATGAGAGGAAAAGGATAGAAGAATAGACATTACTTGTACTCATGTGCATGTTATGTTTATTGTACATTATGAGAAACCAGTTTTTGCTTTTCTTTTTAAATAGTCTGATTCAGATTGGTGTCCACAAGATTAATAATCAATGACTATTTTGAATAGCATCTCGTGGTCACAAGTGGCTCTGATTTGTCATGCACTCGAGCATGAAACATTCTTTTTTTTTAGGAGTTATAGACTGTTTGAGCAAAGTGCTATCATCTGAAACTTGGTGCAGGGGGACAGTATGTGTTTTCAGGTTGCTTTTGGTGTTTATGTTTATGTTGTTAGCAAGACCCAGTTGATGAGGATTTCCCATATTGCACAATCAAGTCTTTCCCTGCGTCTATAGAGCATTGCATTCAGTGGGCACGAGACAAATTTGAGCAGCTCTTTGTGATACAGCCCAACCTCTTCAACAAGTTTTTCTCTTGTCATACAGATCTCACTTCAGTGGCAGAGGTAGATTGCCCTCATAGTTATTTAAATAGTGAAGGTCTTTGCTTACTTGATGTACTAGAAACATTGCAATTGAGACGTCTTGGTTCTATTGTTCGTATATCTGTTTTTTTTTTGTTTTTGTTTTTTTGCTTTGGGTTCAGATTTTGTTTTTACTACACATATCTGGATTTAGCATGTGACATATATGCCATGGAAATGCCTTAGTTGCAGTCCTATATTAAAATGCCAACAATTAAGTATACAGAAGTGTAGATGCAAAAAACTACTGCTTCCATCAACAAAATTTAAGTACTAAGTACTTTTGCAATGTAGCAAGATCATTAGTAAAATTGATAGTCAATAAATGTCCAAAATCTTTCACAAACTGTATTTTCCTCTTAGCGCTTAAGATCTGGTGAAATGGTTGAAGGCGCAATCCGTGTTAGCAAAATGGCAGCAACAAGGCCCAGAATCTGGGAAGACTGCGTCGTCTTAGCGCGTATCTGGTTTGAAAAGTATTTTAACTTAAAGGTATGTCCCATCTTTGTTTTTCAAACTTAATATTGTTACAGTTGTTCAAGTTCTAAAATTATTGGCAGCAGAAACAGACAGAAGAATCCTGCAGGCTTTATTTTAAGTATTGAAATGTCTGATTGTAAAAGTATGATCTTTATTTCATTTCACATTTCCACATCAGATGGAAGCCCTAACGGTAGTGGGAATATTGTTCTTAAACTCTGCCATTTCACTTAACAGAATCTTTGTAGTGGATAGTGTGAGTTGCTGGCAACAGTCTGGTGATCCACCTATAAAGCTTTCGTCATCAAGGCAATGAATATCATAGATCATGGGTTGGCTGTAATAATTGTATGGGTCATTGCAATCTCTCAAGATATGTCACCTGTTCACTGAGCTCGACTTACCCTTGACACAGCATAAACATGTTACTGGTTACGATATCAAAGTTGAGTTTTATTTTATTGTAGGCACACCAGCTGCTGCATGCCTTTCCTTTGGACACAAAGCTTCAAGATGGGAGTGAGCATTTTGTTTTATTGCCTATATGATCTTGACTTTCATTTTGATAGCCTGATACCAGTTTCAAGCATTTTCAAAAATCCTAAAAGTAAACTGTGAGCCAAAGTAGGTAGATAAAACATCACAGTACAAGCTACCTTTTGCACTACCTTTTGTTCCTGGTCCAGTACTTCTGTTGATAACCGAATGATGCAAGATGGGATCTTGACACAAAGATCTCCTAACATGTATAGGTTGGTTAAGTTCATAAATTATTTTATTTATTTTTTTTGGTTGAAACATGGCAATAAGTAGTGCTAACCAGCAATGCTAAGAAGAATGTCACTTAGTATTTGATAAATAATTGACCCTTAGCTTGATATTAGATGGGATCTTGACAAAATGAAGATTTCCTAATTACAGTTCGTTTGGTATAGTTTGGTTAGTTTCATGATTAGTTTATGTGGTAATAGATAGTGCTAGCCTTAGCAGTGCTAAGAAGAATGTCACAATTTGATAAATAATTCACATTAGTTGCTTGTCTCTCTGTATGTGGGATGTGACTGAATCCCTTGCTTGGTCTGTGAATGAATTGAAAATGATTGTGTAGAAAAGGGGGATGTTGCAAGTATTTATAATTTTAAATCAAATCAAATCAAAATCAAATCAAAACAGACTTTATTGTCTGTCCAGGAGACCCAGGACAGAAATTTGTCTTCGCTCACAAGGGCAGGCATACATATACAGACATTTAACACACAGGAGTAAAAGTTAGGAGTAAAAAAGTGTATACTGCACCGTTCCATCAAAGCAGTGCACACTGACACTATTGCTCTCTTCTGGTTGCTGTCATGTCTGCAGCATAATGAGAAGTGAATGTTTTAACGACATAATGATTAAGTGAATACTTTAATGGCATTAAAATGTGTTTGTGTTCTTATGTTTTTGCTGTAGCACCATTTTGGCAGTCTCCAAAGCGCCCTCCAGCACCTTTGGAGTTTGATGTAGGAGATCCATTGTGAGTTTAAAGGGTTTCTTCGTGCTTTTATTTGTACTCTTTCTAAATTTATCTATGTTTTCATTGTCTTTTTTTGCTGTTTTTATTGTGCTTTAGGAAATACTGTTTAGGACAGTCATGTAATTCTATTGTGTTAAGCAGACTATGAAGCAGTATATGGGAATAATGTTGTAGCATATGCAAGAAAACTGTATATTGGATAAATGGTGTATTATGTTTATGCTATAAAACACAGTTCATTTTCTTACCAGGCACATCAGCTTTATTACTAGTGCAGCCCGTTTGCTTTCTGATATCTACAACTTGCCACGATTACCTGAGGTATGGAGGTTATAATGCTTAACTCTCCCATCAGTCCAGTTAATGTGAACATGCATTTCGCTTTCTAGGCAAGAGTTTTTATATGACAATAGTACACAATAAATTGCACACATATCTGTAGGAAAATATGTTGAATTTAATTTCAGTAATGCTGTAAAATATCAAATATATAGCATATTCTTTCATATTTCTAATCAAGACAGAAATCAAGAGAGTGGTGGCCTTTTTTCTTTTTTCAGGACATGTTGCCAGAAACATATATAACAATTCTGCGAAGAGTCCAGGTTCCTAAGTTCCATCCTTCTAACAAGGTTAGTTTTTGTGTTAAAATGCTTGGCTTGCTGGAGCACAAGTGATTACAGCATACAATAATGGTTACTCAACATTTTGGCTAACTGGGGCACAGCATATGTTCAAAATTGTGCAGATAGTGTTTGTCAACCCATATGCCCTAGTTCATTTTGTTCATATCATGTTAGTCTCAGCTCTTGTTCTTGTTATTTGGTTCCTCTCTGTGTTTTCTGTATTTGATTTTATTCTTTGTTTAGTACGGTTGTTTATTCTTTTATAGCTCGTATGTTATTTGTTTTCATGTCCCTCGTATGCTGTCCATGTTTAGTTCTTGTTCTTAAGTGCTGAGAGCATGCTCCTTAGGAGTGTAAGTGTGCACTTTACAAATTTTGCATTTATTATTATTATTATTTTTAAAAAACCCCAGTAAATATGTGACCTATATGAATTTCTGGACAGTTGTGATCCTAGGTACTGTAGTATGTCAATTATACCTGTTGTGATCATACATATTGTAGTGTGGTAAATAATCGTACTTGTTGTTAATATGACTATTGTATTGTGTCAAGTAATCTTACCTATTGCAGAGAATTGAAACTGATGAGGGAAAAACGAAAGAAGATGAAGCGACGGATGTGTCAGAAGATGAAGTAGTAGAGGCAGGAAGACGGTTTACTTACCTGTGCAGTAAGGTGGATAAAGAGGCAGGTATGTAGCTAGCATTTTATTCTTTGATCTTTTTGTTTTGGTCTCAGAAGAACCAAAAGTGAGTGTGTTTTATTTGCTTCATTACTCATGTGGCTTTATAGATTACCTGCATGATGTGTTACTGGAAGCCTATTCAGCCTGCTTCACAATTAGAGTATTTTGGAGAAATGATATGTTGCATGTTGCAGTTTTGAAGCGGATGGTTCCCATGGAATTTGAAAAAGATGACGACTTGAATGACCACATCAATTTCATTGCTGCCTGCTCTGTAAGTTGGTCTCCTAATGTATGGATTGTGATGACATTTGTTTTATGGACATTCCTGTTTCTCACAGCATGAGCTTAGTAGCTTTTCTGAAGCACTGGTTATTGCATATTGCAAACATCAACATTTTCTTGTGGCCTTTTAATGTCTCACTAATGTATTGATTTGAATTTGAATCGAATTAGCAATAGCACATCGTGGATTGAGTCCATGGAGACAGTGGTGATAAAAAAGAATAAAGATGGTGACAGTTATTCTGAAAAAAAAGGACATTTTAATGTAAGCCCGAACTGAATAGTAATTCGGTATGTCACAATCACAATGAATCTCCTTTGACAGAATCTGCGAGCCCAGATGTACTCTATAGAACAAGTAGATCGACTCAAGATCAAACGTATTGCTGGACGCATAGTACCAGCCATTGCTACAACAACAGCTGCTGTTTCTGGGCTTGTTACCATAGAACTGCTTAAAGTCCTACAGAAGATGCCTCTTGAAGCATACAGGAATGCTTTTCTAAATCTTGCCTTACCCCTGCTTCTTCTATCAGAACCTGGCCCTTGTCACCGTGCTGTACTGAGGTGAGCGTTGCTTACTGCATGTGCACAGATTACAAAGGTGAGGTATAAGAATAAGGATAAAATGCATGTCTTCAGGGATGTGCAAAACTGGGCTAGCTGTAAACTGACATGCTGTAACTGTGAGCTGACATGTGACAGCGTTAGAATAAGAGGAATGTGTGTAGGTATGTTTATTAGATTGTGATACCTCTGTGACTATGCAGTGGGATGTTGACATTGAGGAACAGGCAAACTGAAGTGTGTAATATTTCTGTGACCATGAAGTTTTTCACAAAAGACATCTGTTTATCACATCCTAAGAGCTGGCAAAAACATATCCACTACCCCTCTCTCTCTAACACATGCACACAAAATAAAACAAAACCAAGGACAAAAATTCTCCTCTGGGAAGAAGAATTTGGGAAGAAAACTTGCAAGATCTGTATCAGCAGAGGAAGAGAAAAACTCTGAAGCGATTTAGTTGGACCGGATGGTCCTCTGCATCTAAGTGGTTAGTGAACTACATAACGTGGGTTTTTTGTTTTTTTTTTTTTGACAGGGAAGGTCTGACTGTAAGCATGTGGGACAAATGGGTTATTCATGGCAAGAAAGACACAACACTTCAGCAGTTCTTGGATTCTTGCAAGGTAATACATTTTTCTCATTGCACATAAGCATTTAACTCCAGCCTCTTCACTTTTGGAAATTGTATGGGTGTTTTGGAGAAAAGAAGTTATAGTGTGGCATGAATGCATTTTAAACTGAATTGCCCTCTAGGGATTAATAAAGTATTATCTTATCTTATCTTATCTTAAAGTGTGGATCAATCTCAGCAACTACTAAAATCATTTTAGTTACATTAAAATGTTTGCTAAAAGGGAAAGCATTACATGCCTTAAAGCTATTTTTAGCAAAGCACTAGTGATGGTATAGAAATGAGGAAAGCCAAACACTTGCAGCACTGAGTCAGTGATGGTTAGAGATATCTGGTTTACATTGTCACAGGAACAGTACGGCTTTAACACCTCGTCAGTTGTCCATGGAGTGAAGATAGTTTACTTGCCCATGATGCCTCTTCATAGAAAACGCCTGCCAATGACGTAAGTCTTATTTTTGTCGTGCTTCTCCCAGTGATGCGAGTATTTTAGCCATGCTCCTCTTTCAGTTTGGATTAGCAGCCATTTGCAATGTTGTAATGTCTGCTTTGCCGATCTTTTACTTTCAGCATGCTGAAGCTAGTCAAACCTGAGAGTGGGGTGCAGTATGTTGACCTCATCGTGGGCTTTGATGACCAGGGTAAAGTGGTGGAGGGACCTCCAGTCCGTTATTTCTTTGGTCACTAACACAATCATTTTTGTAATTAAAACGTTATTTTGGACATACATGTGATTGTAAAGTCCTACTATATTTATTGTGAAAGAAATGTAGTTGTAAGAAACTATTTACTAAAAGAAAAGGAACAAGAAAAGTATGTGAATAAAAACCTCAAGAGTTTGAAGACTGTGTGAAGTAATTTGTGTAAAGATCCTTACAAGTTTACCTTGTGAAATGTGAACTGTTCCTAGTTATGTAAGTCATGAAGCTGTGACGCTGTTTATTGCAGAACTCTGAACGAGCACAAGCAATAGATTTTATGCGCCTTTGATGTTAGGGACTACATTCATAATCACTTTTGTCCTCAGATTTGGAGAGGTGCTTTTCCTCTTGAAGATATATTGTCAGTGTCTTCACCTGTGTTCCTAATATTTTGGAAATTCATGCACTTCATTTTTGGCATTCACCTGCTAGCATTAACAGGTTTCATGTTTTTGTCTACTTTGTGCACAGGTTTTAAGAAAAATGTTGTGAAGATGTCACATCTGAAGAATGCGTGTAATGCTTCATTTGTGCTTTCTGTGCTTCATTATTCTGTTTCACAGATTCAGCACCATATCAAAAACAACACCCAAGTTTTTTTTTTAACCCATTTACAAGGAATCTGGTGTTGTTTTTGTGATGTGGAAATTTTTCTAATTTTGAAAACCATTAAAATTCTGTGAGGCTATTTTCAACTTGTTCTGCTTACGCTGAATGTCTTGTCATTTGGTCTGTGCCCATTTTATAAGACTCCTAGTAAGCTGCAGTATGTCACCCAAATAATAAACCCAGCTACAAGTGTAGAATTCAGAAAAAAATTTGTGTTATTTTGTGGAATACAAACAACATGCAGCTGATGGTAAGGAGGAAAATAGAGCTATCTCATCCAGGAATTGATAGAAAATAAAGATGGTTAAAGTAAAATCCCCCTTTCATAGATTTTCATCGAAAAACTGACATTTTCTAGCATTCTTGCAGCGAAGATAAGCTATATTTCTTAGGACTGAACTATGGCATTGATCATGTCGGCCTGGGCTGTAGATGATGTGCAGCTTGTATTTCTATGAGATTCTTAGATCCTGGTATTAAGTGGTCAGATTTGTGCTTTCTCTGATGAACTTTCTGCCTATTAATGACATCATAGACTATTGGAAACAATTCAGAAACAAGCTTTTTTGTGATGACCCTGAGACTTGGGGCGAACATGCATTTTAGTGATAGCATGTTCCACTGGATCGATTATTCAGGTTTTCAATTTGACAGCTAAATGAAAGTAAGAGACGTTTAAATGCATTCCCATCCAGTTAATAAGTTTTACTGTTATGGACCATTACTTTTATATATTGTTAGCATACCAGTTCACATACAAGCCACCTAGCTACATTGTATTTTCTGAAAGTAAATATGGGATAAATGTGCACTAAAAGGGCAAATGGCACAGCAGGAAACTTAGAGTTTAAGTGAATCGCATATTTATTTTACAGTGTCATGATTTTATAACAAATCAAGTCTTTTGTAAGATATGGCTCAGTCAGATGGTGGCTTTAGTCATGTAGGAATAAACATTGGTTGTTAATGAAAATAGCATTAAGAAGAAAAAAAGGAAAATGTTTTGTTGTGAATTAGCCAATACCCTGCGATCTGATAAGGGATGATGGAATCAGATCTGTGCAAGAAGCCAGGAGTCCTGGATGCACACAAGTTGAAAATTACATGTGATTTGTATCAGTGGTTTGATTCCATTACATAATCTGTTGTGAATTGCCTTAAAAATCTTGTGAGGGTGTGAATCGTGTTTTATGCAAGTGTTTAATAAAAACAGTTCCCGCAAGGAGCAAACTTGCTGTTTTAGTATGCTGAGGAATTTGAATGTCCCCCTTTATTCAAAATTTTTGTTGAATGTATTAATTGCTTTACACATACTTGCAGTTTAAATCCACTCAGGTGTCTGAGACAACTTCATGTGATAGAAACTTCTATGGTTATCCTATTCTTTTGAAAAATGTTTCAAAATTAAGATGTAATGAAAATTGAAGTGCTTTCTTGTATGCTTATACTTGCAGTTGCTTTGATTGTGAACACAATTACAATCTGGATATAAATACAAATGAAAAATTCTGCAGCTTTTATTTATGGGGAGGTTCATTCCATGTGTGTGGATGGAGTGTTGACAGTATTGTGATCTATGATTTCCCTTAGTATTTGGCTTTAAACTAAATTGGATCTCCCCTCCTCACCTGTTTTTAATCTGCGCAAATTGTCTTGTTGATACTTGATTACGTGTTAGCACATTTCTTTACTTTCATTAGGTAGCTGCAAAGAAACTAGATTCCTGCCCCATTCCTCACCTCTACACCCTTCCAGTCATCACTAAATCTGTCTGGCTCATGTCTGATTACTTTTTAGCACATTCCTTTCAAAATTGTTGTAAAAGAACTATGACACATCAATATCACATCCTTGTATTCCCTGGTGTGTGTGTGAAAAAGATGCAGATGTTTAGGCCCTCAGATGCGTGCAGCCACACGACCTCTAATCTGAAGCACTGTCGATGTCTCCTGAAGACACTTTAATTCACTGGCACAGTCGACTGTCTACTTGGATAACTTAATATTGTAGATGAAAACACAGGCTCTTCGTTGTACAAAACAAGACGGCTAGTTGATCCCTCCCATCCCGATCCACTTTAAAGTTGTCGCTGAGTGTGGCAGCATGATCTTTGATTCCTGCTGTCTAGAAACAAAAGTCTGGCCTACAAGGTACATTCACACAAGGTGCACTGGCATGGTGGAAACACTGATTTTTTTTTTTTTTAAGTGACAAGATAAACAAGTCCCAACCTCTGCACTGAAGTGTCGAAGGCATGCGTCACTATAAAATGGAAAGATACCTGTGTCGAAGGTGCAAGGATCAGAAGCCGTGAAGTCAACTTAATTTTTTTAAGTTTTCATTTTGTCAATTCTTGTCGGTAGAACTCATTTCTGCTATCGTAAAATCCATGCTATCAGGTACAAAAAACAAACAAACAAACAAAAATGTAACGGAATAGAGAGCATATGCTGCTGAAGCTGTGGTTGTTTTTAGTGGTAGTGTGAGTAGAGTAGTAAGGAGCAAACCCATGATGTGTTTTCCACAAACCCAACCCTCATTTTCGTTAATCTAGAAAAATCCTAAACGCTACGTTAGTCCTGCCGATAAATTATTGTTCTATTAATAATAAAGAAAAAAAAATGTTTCTTCTACTTTGTTTTCAAAAGTGACCGAGTGGAGAAGTAGATAAGGCTGACGATATGACGATCACCTGTAGCCGTCAAACGTTGCGCAGGTGAGGCCGAGTACAGCATCAACTTGGCGCCAAAGCCATGCTGCTGTTAGCAGAAGTGCTATTAAAAAAAAAAAAAAAAAAAAGCTGCAGCCAATCAAAGCAACTAGGAACACGAAGACGACGTTGTTTGCACTGGCATTTTGCAGCCTCGCTCATGGATGGCAAATATTTGACAAGAGTTACTCCTGTGTGAGTGCTCCCCCTCCACCACACACACCCCTATTGTCAGGGTGGGCTTACGTCAGCCAGAGCTGGCAGCACTCTTCTTTTGCTGACATTTGCTTCAACACAGAACTGATTGATTTCCGTTTTGTCTCGCAACCATGCTGTGATTATTGTATTGTGACGTTAGACGCACAAACGAAGTGCGGCCAGGCTACCCCACCGCCCCACCCAACTCTGCCACCCTGCCAAGCGTGACTAGCAAGCGTGGCTGCCTCTGCAAGTCTCATGGCAAGGACTTCCGAGAAGATACGTCAGACGACAAAATCGAAACATGTCAAGGAACCATGGATACCTAAGACGTGGAGTTTCCCTTCTTCAAAGCCACCTAGTGTACTCTCCAGAACATATACTTCTTGGGCATTTTATGTGTATTTATATACAACAAAAATTGCACACGCACATATCGGTCTACTGCGCTGGGGAATCAAATTCTTAACATACGTCAATAACAGTTGACAAGATATCAAAAGCAACCAAGTGCGTACATTCTTCTTCCTTTGATCGTCGTAAAGCAGAATCCATGACCGTGATGTGAGATTCATTATTGAGGGACTGCTTTGATGTTGTAGTCCATGGCATCTCCCGCCAGCACTCCTCACTGCCAGAAATGGTCACACTTCTGTAATCTTCGTATAACCGTCATGTACTTGCCACTGGCGCGAGATGACTGATTGCTGGGAACTGTACCAGTTCCAACAGTTCAACAAACGCCTTCCAGTCCAAAAAAGAAAGTGAACGCAATGCCTCATATTTTTGTTTTGGGTTTAGTTTATTGTCGCACCCAAAATGATTCGACAAGGTGGGGAAAGAGGGCATGCATCCGTCTCAAGCTAAATACTCGCAGTTACAATGCATAGGAAGTTTGCCAGGTAGGGGAGTGACCGTTCGTGGCTGTGCTCTACCTGACTGTGGGCTTGGTTCCGGGAGGGGTGATTGCGAGTCCGACTGGCGCGCCTGAAAACACGTCTTTCTCAAGTTTGCTGAGGCTCGGCCCAAGTGCACTGGCCTACACTTCCTGGTTTCGGACTTCATGAACCACTCGACTAATATATATATTGTAACACACAGTCCTGAATGTGTTCACTGATCTGAATACTGGTCTGTCTTTGAACAAATGTTGCTTATAATACCTGCGCTCGTTTAGTTAAGATATAAAGAAAACTACCCGATGTTTTAAAGTTCGATTTGACAGTTTTTAAAGAACTTGTTAATGCACACATTTTAAGCAGGGTATGTGAATGACTATTTGAATATCAAACTTTTGTCATGTTTTTGTTTATTATGCAGTTTCATCAAAAGTACTGACTGAATGGTACCATCTACAGAGGTGTTGAGCCTCTTCTAAACAAAGTTTCCAGATCAGGAACCACCCAGCACTTGACGTTAAGTTGGAGGACCAAAAAAAAAAAAAAAAAAAAAAAAAAAACACACACAAAAAAAAACCGAAAAGCTGATTTGGAGTCTCTCCAACTTTGTAAGGCCAGGCCGGGATTAGGGTAGTGGTGGGGAAGGGCAGAGGAGGCAAAAGGAAAACGATTAAAAACTGATAAAACAGGCTCACAGGCCAGTAGAGCAAGTAGTCTCTGCCACAATCACGAAGTGGGGTGTTTTTGTTTTTTTTTTCGCGGTAATACTGAGAACACCACCAGACTCTTGGAAGCTGAAATTTTCTTGGCTTGGCTTGGATGGCGCAGAATCAAAAGGACCCCACGAAATACCACCTTTCGTCGAGGCGGTCGGTGCACAATGTTCCGTGTCTCTCTCGCCGGGTGCGGTAGCACGGACAGCGCCAAGCTCCAGCACTAGACGCACTCAACAAACACTCGGGTGGTAGCTGCTCCAACTGATATGTGCATCCGCCGCCAAGATCATTCTAGAACGCCGGGGCTGCGGTTCAATCGCTCCGGTTCTGAAGAGCTGTGCCGCTTGTACTGGGGAGACTGCAAAGAAAGAGAGGTTGGGGGAGAAAAACAGAGCTGAACTATTTTGTAAAGAAGTGTGACTGCCCGGCCATGTCAAGGCCGAAGACTTAATCTTTCCCATTCCTTTCAACCCCTCTCCTCCATTCTTTTCTGCATGTGTAAATATTGCTTATGTATATGCGTGTAATATGTGTGCATTAGATATGCGCTGCGTGAGTGTAAATTAATGAAATGTTTTAAATGTACGTGGATACTACATATGCATATCTCTGAACGTTTCTAACAAGAAGTGATTTGTTTAGGTGAGTAGACACATCTGGAAAATAAAAAAGTTCTAGCAAGCAAGCATTCTGGTAAAGTTGTCATGGCCTAATACCATAGGAGCGGTGAACTGTGAGTGGTTCACTATGTCAAGAGTAGGATATGAGGAAGGCGGAGCTCAGGCTCCTTCTGTCAAGTTAATTTCGACAACCGATTCTCACTATCGTGCTGGTAGACACTTTAGCCTCTGCACCACCAGCAGCCTGATGAAGCAGGTACCCAGTCGCTTTTTACCTTCCCACGATATAGCAAGTAACCAGTTTAATTTACCTTACACAAGTACCCAGTTGTTACTAGGAGGAGGAGACCCGATCAAAGTTCAAACTGTAGAAGGCTTTGAGGTCAAGTGCATCCACCACCCAGACTGTTAGCCTTTATGTCACAACACTCGTAATATGGCGGACCCATATTGTATTAACCTGCTGTATCAAGACCTTCGAGTAGCGACGTTTGCCGAGTTGCCCTGACAACTACTCACGTTCTTGTGCAGCTCCTTGCTAAGCTCGGGGAAGTCCGGGCGGTACAGCGGCTCTTGTGACCAGCACTCTTCTATCAGCGTCTGTGGACCAAGACCGGCACACATGATACAAATAAAGTAGAGAGAGAGAGTGTGTGTGTGATTCTCTCGTAAACCTCTGCAAATCTACACCGTTTGTCTGATCCTCAGCAATCTGTTAAATTAAACCCGATTACATTCAGGAAGGTCATAAAGTATAATGTATATGTTACACATGATAATTGTTTACCTCCCTTCTCTCAGTTTTGTGTTGATACCCAAAGGCTGTGAGGTTTTCTCCTTTATGATGTAATGATTCTCCATGTTTAGTGTTGATATTTAGGATAATGGTATATGAGCAGTGTCTGTGTGTGCGAGAGGGTAGTTGTATTCACAGATGCTGCTTTTTGAAGTGCATGTATATATGTGTATAGAGAATAACTGGTTTCCACATTACTTATTACTGGATTGTATGTACAGTAGTTTTAAAATGTGTAGTTATTTTCTTAAATACACTCTTGTTGAAGCTATGCCCTTAAAGTATTAAAGAATCAATCAATCTGATACATACGGAAATGTCTACTTTCTGAATCTGAAACGTGCATTGTAGATTTTCATTTGCCCTAACTGAATTCTGCATTTTGTTCATTCAGTTTATGTAGTTATGTGAACAGAATCAATCTCAATTACTGTCAATGTTGAGATGTAAAATAATAATGTTGCTGTACACTTTACATATTTGTACTATTGAAAGTTAATTTTATTTTTCCCACACTACAGTTTATGAAAATGTTAATCATGATGGCTGCTGTTGTTCCCCTTGAAATGGGCTCAGGCCTACTCTATAAAAAACTGGAATCTTGAAATCTTCTGCATGGTAAAGTCGCCATTTCTTCTGTACATTTGGAGCACCGGAAGGGCCTAAAAATCAAATTATGGAAAATGAACAAGATCCGGAGCAATTTACGAGCCAAACTTAGTCCATCATATTCTGCTTCATTTATACAACAGCCATGGAGTCGTAGGATCAAAAAGCAGCATTTTAACTGTTTAGCTGCTGAAACCATTACCGTAAAAACTGGGCCAAAATGTGCAAAGGACGCCATGGTGCTCATTATTGACAATATTCTATTCGAAGTCCATGTTTTATGCATCAAAATGATCATTAACGTGTTATTCCTGGTTGCCTTGGAAACCAAAGACCATATACTCTAATAGCCTGCCAGCTACACATTATCGAGAGCTGGACAACAGGCAAAGACAGTGGGGAATCCTGTTTTTGTAGGCAGAGCAGAGGGTGTTGAGCACAGGAGCATAATGATGGTTGGGCAAAACAAGTTCTACTCTGTTTAACGGGAAATCAACCAAACATACTAAATATAAACCAACGTTTATTTGTGGTGGAGTGAAGTGGCTGACAATACTTGCTACTTCCTCATAATAATTACTCCTAGCGCTTTGATTGGGGTAAACTCGCACACTTTTTGAAATTTTAAGTAAGTTTTTTTTTTTTACTGGAGTCTGCTTTTAGCACGAGGCAGTCTGTGTGACAATCTTGTAATGCGCTGCCGGGAAATGCCTGACTGTCCCTGTTGCGAAATTTGAGCTCCATAAATTGTGACAAGCTTTCGTCTGCCTCTCTACGCCAGTGATGTAACACCATCTCAAAATAAACTACTGAGTAAACACGTGCAGAAGGACGAAAAACCTCTCTAGTCTGCAGTTTAGAGAGGACACATCCATCATGGAAGCGCCTTAAGGCACTTTTAATACAGTGGCATAAATCAAGCCACCAATATTTTTTTTAAAGGGAAGGCGAGAATTCTCATTGATCGTTAGATCCACCTGAACGCGAGTGTCTGTCACTCGTCATTAACTGATTTTTCCACCCCAAGCGGCCATGTTTCGCTAGACTTTCTCTCAAACCAACACATCCTCCCAATCTTGCCAGGGTCAGAGGGCGGAAGAGAAAGCAGTCAGTCAGAATTAACTGCTGAAACATCCTGAAGATATCAATACGAATGTTTACAGTGACCTTTAACCTCCTGCTCGTTGGGATTTTCCGTTATTCATAGTGTGGCGTCTAGTCCGTTCTTTACATCCTCCCTCGAGACTCTCGTCTGTCCCCCCCCCCCCTTTATCTGTTTCTTTCTTCCTCTTTTTTTCTCCCTATAGTGTCTCCCCCGCGTGCGCTTGTATGTTTCGAAAGAGATGGAATGCAATTATATTCCTCTGATAAATATTTTTACTCCACAAATGTATGTGTCATGTGTGAGAAAAAAAATTTTTTTTACTCGCATCCCTCAAGCGTTTTCACCATTCTTGTCCACCACAAACAGTCATTCCTAGCAAACATTCTAGGGTAGAGGTAACAGCGAGTCTGACACTGGTAATAGTGAGGCGTACAATGGTGTGCTAATAATGTTGATGCTTGTAATGGTATACTGATAATAAATATTGAGGCTTGATGTGGTACACTGGTAACAGCGATTTTCCCAATGAAATACGGATGTAATTATCTCTTTCAGCTGAAAAAATTGTCTTTTTCCTAATGCAATTAACTGCCTGTAAAATAGAACTCTAGCACTTTTTTATGTTTGAATTAATAGCATTGCTTTTTTTTTTTATCTTATCCAGATTAGGAGAAATAACAACCTGTCACTATTTTTCTTCTTCGTATTCAAATTTTTTTCTACTGTAACATTGAAAATTTGTGTTTGGCAAGTCCCTCCGGAGAAAAACTCACAAATCACGCACTGATTGGTCCTGAGCTGCGTGTGAGCTCCATCACGCCCACATGAGGTGGGCAGGTGGACAGGTATGTTGTTGTGGCAAGGCCTGTCAAGACTGGAGGACTAAAGGTGTGCAGCAAAGTTTGATGAGAACCGCGAGCTACACTCGCTACAAGACGGCGCCAGCAATCAATGGCGCACAGCGTCGATTGCAGAACTGTTTGCTGAGAGCAGCGCCGCTGTTTGCTGACGGAAGGCAATCCGTACGGGGCGTGTCAGCATGTGTGCCGGGTGTAGTAGGCTAGCTTTCTAACTTGCCTTTCTCTCAGTTCCCTTCACCCTGCACCTTTTACTCCTCAACCGACGAAAGGGTGGGTGCGTAGGATGGTATGCATGTCGACAAGATGGGCTACCCCGAAGCTGAAGAGGTAGCAGGGTAGCAAGAGACGGGTGGGTGCTGTGTAGCGTCCTAGGCTGACTGGATGTTAAAGGAACGGGTGGCTGAGTGTTGAAAGATGAAGCAGTAGGAAGAATGTTAAACGAGGAGTTTGGAGAAGAGGATGTTGAATGAGGTTTTCGAAGGCCCACAATACATTTTTGTGTAATGAAAGACATAACACTGCAATAATTAAACAATTGATCATGAGGGAGGACAACTGACATGCAGACGCGCGTACTGACGGAATGAACGAATGCAAACAGAATACAGTAAGCAGTGTGTGTGTGTGTGCTTTGATTGATCGAAGGTAGGAAAGAAAGAATTATTCAGAGTATGACTTACAGTTTTGACATCAATAATCAGTTATTAATCAGACGTACTAAGTGTGAAGTGAAGTTTCTCACTCACTCTCTCTGTCTTTGACACTCACACACGCACACGCAGCACAGGGGCTCCCGTCTCACCTTGAGCGGCAGGGTACAGTTGACGTGGCTCAGGTTCTGTCGGTGACCACTACACACGCTCCAGATAATGGACTCTGGAGGGAACCCCGGGTACGGGTAGGATCCTCCCAGCACCTCGTACATGATGGTTCTGTTGGAGTTTTTGGAAGAAGCTTCATCAGCAAATTGTAACTAGCTTATTTTTCCACAAAGACACGTACTACTTGGACACGTGACTCTACGGATCTAATCACTCGGAAAATATAGCTAAACAAACAGTTCTATAACATCACAGGTTTATTTCACCTGCACTATCTTAAAACGGTCAGATAAACAGGGAAACAAATGTGCTGCAAGAGAAAACAGTAGCGAAACAACAAGAACGAAAATTCGAGCAAAATTAATGTTGAATTTGAGAGTTTTTCCGTCGAACAGCTGGAGAAACACACCTTCAATGTTTCAATGGTAATTAAGGCCCACTCCTAACAGACCGGCAGAAAAGATCTCTCGCTGACTTCCCTGTTTATTCGGTCAATTGCTAGAACTTAGACATTTATGTAAACAAAGAAATAATTGTACTTATAAAAGAGAGAGAGAAAAAAAGAATTTGAAAATGAAGAAGCAGAGCATCATTTGCGCCAGATGATCACTTCAACCGAACACCGGAAGTTGTGTTGTAAACAGCCGACTTTTATCAACAAAGGTCTGCTGGTTTGTACGCTAATCGATTACGGACTTGGTCCTCGTCGAGGAAGCCTTTCATTCAGACCTGTCCTTTCGTCGCCGCCCTTCACAGAGACGGCAGCAGTTTTCACGACAGACGAAAGGCCACCTCGTAAATAACCACGGTATTCACATCGCTGTGTTTGCAAACTCGTGTGGCATTCCACTGAATACTTCCCCGCTCTCGTCCCCTACATCCCCTTCTGGCAGCGAACACGATCCGACACCCACACACGCTGCAGCCACAATATGGACGTTGCTGAAGGATTTTCGAGCAAAAATAGCAACAGCAAACGAAACAACGGAAACACTCGTAAGGATTAATTTATCGTTGGTGAATAAACAACAAAGAAGAAACCTATCACATAATGTTTTTTTCAATATCAGATTTCTCGATCAAAAGGCAAAAGTCAGGTGTTCCCTCTCGTTCCCCCAATGTTCCGTCTAGAATTTTCTCTTTTTCCCTTCCTTTCTCAAAAATCTGTTCTCCATTTTCTTTTTTATCACGCTGACAAGACGAGACAGGAAAATGTCAGTAGTGGGCGAGGCTGTAGGTGGTAAAATGTGAAATAACATATTGTCTGCGAGCACGCCGAGAACCAGCACTTTACTAAATGTCCACATCACTTCCGCCGCTGTGGATGCCTCCCCCTCCTGCCCCTTCTGTTAGCCCCCCCTCCCCCAGATCAGCGCAAAGCAGCGACAGACGGGGGTCTGGCATGGCGGCCCTAAACAGGTAAAGCTTAGACCCGACCCCTGGCATTTCCCGCCCTCTCCCTGACCATTTGCCATGTCAATTTGCTCGTGTTTAAAGCAACGCTCGCCGATGGGGGTGGCAATGAATGACAGCGAACACTGCTGTGGCTACACTCCGTGCATTAAGATCTGCGTTCAAGCGCATTTATCCAACCTTCGTCAGGGAGTTTTTTAAAAGTTGTTTTTTTGTCAGGTTGCCAGGTGTTGGAGGTTGGGAGGGAGGGAAGAGAAGCTCGCACATTCCTACACCTGATGTTAACGGGTGAGATGCATGCTGGGACATCGGAAAAAAAAGTGAAAGCCAGAAAGAAAAACAGGCTGTTGCTGATGGTGGTGTATTATGTATCGTAAGATTAGCTACTCGCTTGAGAAGCTGAAAATCGGAAGCAGTATTGCATGTGTGTTTGTGTGAAAGAGAAAGTTGTTAGTGTAGGGACGGGCAAGAGAGGTCGTGGTCAAGTCGTTACCAATCACTGCACGTGATATCTGCTTGTATTCAGCTCTATTGCAGTGGAAGAGAGAGAGAGCAAGATCAAGTATATTCGAATCATTTTCTGTAATATCGAGCTTTACACCTCTTCATGAGACAGGCACATGCTCATTAAAAAAAAAAACAAAAAACTTTGTGCTACACCACGGTGGCTCGAAAAATATTTAACAAGCAATTATTGAGACTGCATTTTTTTTTATTTTTTCGACATTTGTGAATCAGCAGAGAACTAGCCTGATGGTCTGACAAATCAGCATGGCTGTAAGTCAACGATTGCTTGTAGTGCACTACTTGACTGCAAGATAATATGAGAAAGGGTGGAACAAAAACACCACGGGCGTTGGCCCCGTTCACATATTTTTCACCAAACGAAGCTAACTATTGACATGTTTTCTTTCCGAGTGGACAGTGTTTATGGTTTCTTCCATGAGATTGCACCTGTGTAAAATGTCGCCATTTTTGTCTGAACCAATAAGCCGGAAGCAGAACAATCCTGTGCTTCCACCTTCTCGGAAATTCTCTCTCCCGCCAGAAAAGAAACCACATCTGACTAAAGATTCAACGGCTGACAAAATGCAGAAGAAAAGCGGACTCCTTTCTCAAAGTGACAGTTGCAGAGCTGCTGCCAAAGAGTTTCTCAAAACCAGTAAAATCTCAAACTCTCAATCTCTTCCACGTTCAGTCTGGTATATAATTTCTCCTCTAATACTTTTTGTGTCAAAGCAGATAATTAAAAAATTGAAATTAAGTAGAAGTAATGGCTGTGTAGCAAAGAATTCCAGTATTGATGAAAGAAGTTTCTTTTTATTCCTCATCCACGTTTTAGCATTGCCAACACCAATATTTTCCTTTCTCTCTTCCTTATTTTTGTTGTTATGTCTGGCATGTAACAGATATTATCTTTTTTGTATATGTATAGGCGCAGTTTTGTTTACTTGTTAAGCCCTTTGTAACTGGATGTTGGTCAAACCAATACCTTCTGATCAGTTGCTTTCTCTCTCACTAACACTTCTACACTCACCCGAAAGCGAAGACATCTGATTCGGGGGAAGGCGCTGACTTTGGCACGAGTCTAGGAGGAACAATTCTCAGCGTCTTCAGTAGTTCAGGGGCCACGTAGGTCAGGTGACCGCGAGGAATGGTGGCGTAATCTTTCCTGCACAGTACACAAACACAACCTTGTTATCATGGTGATGACGACGATGGTGCGTGAGTGTGTATGAGTTGATCAGCAACATAGGTGAAACAATATTCAAAGCGTTTGTGCAGACTGCCTCCTCCTCCTCCTTTGGCCTTACCTGTTGTGTCTGGCTTCTGACAGGCTGAAATCGATGGCGCTGACCTTGACCCGGGGGGTCAGGAAGATGTTGGAGGTGTTGAGCTTGCGCAGCACGATGCCTTTGGCGTGCAGGTAGCCCATACCTTGCGCAACACCTTGCAGCACCTGTACGCGCGTGTGCAGCGTCATCTTCTCCTTCTGCACGTGAATGTGCTCGAACAGCGACTTGCCGGCGATGAAGCTGCGAAAGAAAACAAGTATATTGCGCCACCTGTCGGCAGTTGACTGGATTGGAAAGTGCTTCCAGCTGAGCGGGTCATACTTATGAACAGTGCTTTAAGTCATCAGCAAGCAAAGTCAAAGGCAGCCTGCATGTTGCAAGATCGTGCAGACCACGTCTGTTTAGCTCACATGCAGTTCTGTCCGGTTTACAGGATCAAGCAGCTACGGGCCCAAGTTTAGTGTGAGCTCTTTAGTCAGCAAGTTTTCGATTAAACTTTCAACAATCTCCGTCGACTTGCATTTAGACCTGATGTAAAACCAACCGCCGGTGTTTTATTTTTGGAGAAGGCATGCTGGAGGAAAAAACTGAAGTTCCCAAAGACCCCTCCCCACCCAACAACAGCCAAAAGTGTGTCCAGAGATGAGATATGAACCCTAGACCACAGATCTTCACTGCTCTCGTGACATATGTGAACGTTTAACCGCTGCGCTACCGCGTTCTACTTTTTCGGTCGAGTGAGAATGAGAACAACTCTACGTAGCTGTGCCGCTCCATGGAAGGCCATGAAAAAAGTCTGTACCCTCAAAGATCAAACTGAATAAATTGAACTCCATGCCCCACTCCTACCCCAGCCCCCATATCTCTTAATTTTGGTTCAGCTCGGATATCAATAGTTCAGGTAGGAAAAGAAAACGTGTCAAGAAACGCGAGAACGTTGCAGACGAAGACGAACAAGCCGTTTACAGCAAAGCATTGATAGACTGTTAACCAAGTCCTTTAAAATCGTGTGTTGCGTAACAATCGAGGAGGCAAAAAGCAGCAGGGGAAGGGAGAATGAAATCTCAGGGAGTGACGACCCTTGAGAGTGGTGCCACTATAAGTATCCCTTGTTGCAGGCAGAGATTTAACTGACCTTCACCGATCAGACGGGGTCCACGCTAACTCCGACTGCACTCATCGACTCAGCATACATTCATCATGCAGACAGGGCCCACATCAAATCGGACGGCATTCATCAAACAATCACACGTTCATCACACAAGGCGGGCATCACGGTCGGCAGTACCTGGTGATGACGGCGAGGTTGGGCGCCATAGTGCAGGCTCCCATGAACAGATTGATGTTCTCGTGACGTATACGACACAGTTTGGCTACGTCACGCCAGAAACCCTCTCGGTCCGGCCGCTTGACCAACTCGCCGAACAGGTGGACGTAGACGTCACCATGCCAGCGGGCTCTGAAGTCAGATACAACAAGCACTCACATCAAAACCCTGGATAATAGGCTGCCTTAACTGTAATATTCGACTTCCGCTGAAAAAGCTGATGTATGTAAGTGGGAATTGTGTAAGTAAGCCATGACAGTGTGTGACAAATATTGGACAAACCTTTGACCAAGTTTTTTTCTATCACCTCTTGTAAAAACTTGCCAAAATTTGTTAAACATCTGTCTATACTTGTCCGATGCAGAGTGAGATTTAGATGACCCTGAACACTACCGAAAATACTTAATTCAAAACTTTGACATTGACCATGCTTCTTTTATGTGGGCTAAAGTAACCGCTAGTCTAACTGGCGTAGTATCATTTGAATAGCGAAGCTAACTTAGTGAAGGAATTTTATTTTTTGTAAAATACAAACAAGTGCATGTCAACCATAAGTACGAACGGACTTTTTGTCTAACTAGAATTTGTAACACTGCAAAGGGGAAGTCATGGCGAATGACACACACACACTGTCATAGATACATATTCTAATACAGAAGCATGCAGTAAATGTGTGTGAGACTAATGATAACAAATATAGATACCATAAATATATGCATACATATAGACACCTATATAATTACTCACAAACATACTCACTTATAAATCTTGCACCTTCGACCAGTTTTGATACACTCGCCGATTTCTAGGTCATCAAACCGAATGGAACAGTCTTCCAGTGATTCCTGTCCATTTAGCCCAGCACTGAAAAAAAAAATCCCGGAAATATTGAAAGGTTAATTACACTCATTTCAGCACAGTTCATGTTGGACCAAACCTAACCGCATACTAATATTTTGAGACAACTCACGAAACCTCGTTAGTTCTGGGGATGCATATCTAGATAAGAATAATATGTATTGAATGTAAAAACTACTGCCTCCCCATTATTCAGAGAATCGAGAAGTGAGGCTTTTGATGAGAGCTGAACAAAAATGTAAACAGTCACACCTCTGCATGCGCATGTGTACGCGCTTCTGTTTCTCGCTGCACGTTTCACAAGAGGAACATGTCCAGCACATGTCGAGGCAGCAAAGGTGACAGGCAGGTGACGCTTGTTTTCAGGATTCTGACTATGCGATGAGCCGTCAGGAAACTTTCCTTGTAGTCAAGTGACAGCAAGCATCTTCCTGACATCGTACGGCACGGACTATGATTTCGGCAATATCCGATGCCATGAGCTACATTGAAGAAAAATATCTTTTCCCTCTACTCCCATCCCACTCCAAGCCTGCATAATGCAAGATAGAGATGGATGAGAGCGAATAATTACAACAACCACGGTCTAGACAACCTCACAAAGGTTGCTGTACGAGTAAAGTGATGCTGGGTCCATGCAGCAATAAACCAGACCATCCATTAGACCCTCGCTATAAACTCGCCATAAGAAAAGTTGTTCAAGCTGCTTTCCGATCGCCATCGGCACATACAACCTACTTGCTAGACAAGATTTATGTTGAGGTCAGCGAGTTCGGCTACAATAATAAGTATTGCTTCGGAAAATGAAAACTCTTTTTTGTGACAGAACAATACAGAAAATAAGAGGTTTGTTGCGAGAAAAAAATTGCAGACAACTGAACCTTTGCATTTGTAAGTTTGACAGAAATCTCTCAATATCAATATTCCGAGGCAAGAGGCAGACGATGCGATTTTTACTTAATCAAATACACTAAATAATGTTTCATCTGCAAGGCCAAAGAATTTCGGCAGGAAAACGCGGACGAATGCTTTCAAAGCAGTGGAGAAGTAGCTATATACAAATATGGACGATGTCCAGACACTAGGACGACACCTGCACAGTCGATTCTTTGTCAGTGAAAGATGTAGCAGGAAAACCATTGGGAGAACTTCCGACAAAGAGGCTTTGCCTGAAGATCCAGTTTCGCCACTCGAATAATAATGAGCAGATAGCAAAACCAGGTGGTGAAGTTATTAAGTAGCAGTCCTTTTCTCACCCGATCTTATCTAATAAACATCGCCCCCATTGCCATCAAGGAATATCAGGTTTCTAAACTTTAGAAATAAACTGATCGTGAGATGCACATTTTTCTAACACATATCTGGACGATATCATTAATGTGATTAACGATATGAGTCAAGCTGTTTAAAAAAAAATCAAGTTGATCGGGCTACTACGCAAAAAAGAGAGACAACTCTCACTTTTAATGACAAACATTAAAGCCGAGAAGCAAAGCAGCCGACGAAGAGAGTGATCGATCGACAAGACTTGATGGTCGGAAAAAAGCAGACGACAATCACGACCATCCATAAAGTGTAAAGTTTGTACAAGTCACTTGGGCAATTTTACTCGTGGTCGGCGGGAGCCGAGCAAACAAAGAATGAAAGACAACCAATTAACCCGCGCTTGCTTGTTTATTTTTTAACGGCAGCTGCAAGAAAACTTGAAAGATGTCAAGAACTTAGGAAAATCGTTTCAAGGAAATTATCTGAACACTGATGCCTGTCAATGTCGACAAAAGGCCCACTGAGAACAGAAAAAGAAGAAGAAAAAAAAACAAACAAAAAAACAACCCAAGACTGATGGAGTGGGGTAAGATGGAGGGTGGAGAAATGTCCAGACGCACCGCGGACAATTTTGACTAGCCTCCTGTAACATATTCAACATACGCTCCCAGCATTCCCACTGGCTGTAACTTGTACGACCTCTGTGCAGCCATGCCCTTTCGTGGTCATGATTCTGACCTCTTGATGTTGATGGTAAAGTTCATAAGCTTTGTTTGTCGAGAATGGAGATAGATTTTCTGGAAATAAGATCTTTCGTGAGCTCAGCGGTCTGTTGAAAAAAAAAAAAAAGCAGTCTGGTAACTTTTTCTGTTTACACAGGGGCACTTGATGCAAGTACAACTTGATGGGTCATACATTCGTCACACGGGGACCCATCCCAAGGAAAACCTACCTCTGAAGGGCTTCTTCTTTTGCACTGTCTGGACACTCGTCGTCGTCTGAAAATGAAAGAATTACACAATGACAAAGGATAAAAAAAATATCATTTAGTGGTAAAATCTGTCAACAACCAAACAAAAAACCCACAACAGATAGTACTAGGATCAGCCGTCTTTCAGCCGAAGGCCACTTACATTACAGACATTTTAGGGCGAAACATCCTTTCCTTTGTCTGAGAATGTCAGGCTCCTCCTGCTTGTAGTTATTGTGGCTTATTTATAAATGGCACAAAATGTTTCTAAAGTATAATCAACATAGTCACATATACTATTTCATACATAAAAATGATATAAAAGATAATCATTTTTAACCATTAGATTTGAGCTAGGGCGGTCTCCTTGGCTACGTAGGCGCAAGACCGCGACTGAATGAAGGCCAGATAAAATGTCAGATAAAATGGGGACGGGCCAGTCTCTCACCCGGGATAGCCTTCCTTCTGGGCAGCGGCCAGGAGTGGCAGCGCCGAAGGGCTGACTGAAGAAGCGGGTCGCCGAAGCCAGCAGCTCCCGCCACGACTTCGGCCTGTGGAGGGCAGCTGATGGTGGTGGTGAGGGGCTGGTGACACAAGGCTGAGGCATCCGGCATGAGGGAGGTGATGAGCACTGCACGATCTTTCAGCTTGCTGCGCGACTGCCGCAAAAGGTGACGCCGCGAGCTGGCCAGCAAGCGGTGGGCGGAGGGGCTGAGGGCGGAAGGCGAGTGACCAGAGACGTCCACCACCTCTATCTTGATGTCCACGACTGGGCTTTTCGACTTTGCCTTGAGTGGCGCCACTGGCGAGGGTTTAGAGGAGGTGAATGTGATGGCTGCGGCCGCTGCTACTGCCGAGACCATTTTGGAAGGAGTGGAGGGGGATTTCTGTTTCTTTGAGTGCCTCGGGGCTACAGGGGACCGCTGCAGTGGGATCTTTCCCGTTTCGGCCGCAGTAGCGGCGGCGAAACCGTTGGGCAGGCGCTGCGGCAAACGAGGACTGAGGCGTCCAGCGCCGCAACGGTTGAGCACGGCGTCACAGTCCGGCATCACAGTGTCCTTGATGACCGCGTCCTTGACACCTTTCTGCTCTTTGCTCGGCGTCGAGACGGCAGAGGAAGACGAGGTGTTGAGGAAGGGATCTCGGGGAGAGATCTCGTACTTCCGCCGCGACTGAAGCCAGTGGCGGATCCGAGACGCGATGGTGGCCAGCAGACCGTCGCGAGGCCGAGGGGCGACCACTCGCACGCTACACATCGCTTCATCGCCTAGTCCTACTCTACCTCCACCTCCTCCGCTACTCACACCACCATCGCCACCAGGGTGGAAGGCTGTACGCTCGCTCGAGGGCTCGCGAGAACGCTTGCGTCCATGGGAAACACCTGTGGGCGACTTGGCGCGTTTGCTGGACAGGCGGCGGACGAGGGCGGCGTCAGCATCGGACCCGTTGACCTGCAGGAGCTTGCTCCAGTGCGCGTCGCCTGCACAGACAGGAAATCACCATTATAGATCATGCACCTGTATCGAACAGCCTTTCCTCTCTTTTTTACACTCCTATGGATGGTTCATCTTGATATCCCCGTTCTTCCCCCAAACTTTATATGGCGATAAAATATTATGTCAGTCAGAAGACTAGGAAAAAAAATGAATTATATAATTATAAATGAATTTTTGACTATAAAATAAATTATTAAACTAACATAAATGTATAAAGATAGCATCAATACATTTAAAAAAAAAGAAAACAATCGTCTTCTATAAACAGTTACCACATATCAATCCGAAACGGATTTCACATATAAAACAAGTTTTCAGTTATGTAAATGACAAATTGTAGATAATAATACGTGCACATCGTATATTTTAGGTATGTGAAGTCAGCATTGTCAACCCCCATACACACGACCTTTTATATACTATTGAGCAGCTGAAATGTTGAAGGTAACAACGATTTCACATATCATGAGTGAAGACTACAGCTAGCAAGAATGACATGAGCAGTTAACAGCTGCCTCACTGCCCCCTCATTGACCCATCCCACAGCTATTATTCCCATTGCTCTTGGAGGAAGCACTCTCCCCGCAAAACCAGCGAAAACCTGTCCATCCATACTTGACAAGGCAACGGTGTGCACGACTGAATGTCGATACGATTATGAATGCATACAACAAATACGAAAACGTAAGCATTGTAAAAAAATCGCACGAAAAGTTAACTTCTCTCAGAACATTTCATCGGCTATTCTGAGTACCCACTCAAACCAAAGCAAACAGCACCGGCGTCCGCAACTACAGGCGCATTTGGCGTAGAGAGGATCACCTGTTTGAAACGGGTGCAGGGAGAAGGATAGGGGTTGGGTGCGACCGCACAAAAAAGTTGGCCCCGAGAAAGGTGTGATCTTTAACTCTTCGCCACGATCCTTCGACCTAAAAAAACGTTAGTGTACGACCTTTACCTTTTATTGTGAGCAAACTTTCTGTGACCCTGAGCGCTGCAGACTAATGGGATGTCTGACGTTACACGACCTTAGGCACGTGCATGCAGTAACACTATCACAACCGGCTGCTAATGTGATTATTGGAAAGGGGCTTGTGCAGTGGAAATCATGGGAGGAAAACGTGTTTTCTCTTGCGCTCAAGAGATGAAAGTGGTCCTCAAGTTGCACCCTGCTTGACACAGGGCTCAGTTTGTGGTTAATGCTTGCCAAAGGCATCCGGATCTTTCTGTACCAGCATACATTTCCAAAACAGCGCAGTAGTCACTAGCAACCAGTAGCAAACTCCAGGAAAGAGAACAGTGACAAAGAATCATCATCATCTCAGCAGCAATCCAAAGCTAACGAGAGTACAAGAATACATAAAAATAACGTGGATATGAAATCAACAGACAGTAATTTCCGTTCTATTGCCGAGCTCATGGACTACCGGTCATGCGGAGGACATTTTAAAACAGTAAATTATTTCCTGATCTAGCGTGATGAAATGCCTTGACATGTTGATTAAGGCACGATCGTATTCCACTATACACGTTTAAACCGTCACCGCCTGTACATTTACATGCTAAACAATAATAAACACCCTAAACACTTACCATGTGCACATTTACCCGCTAAAGAATATTGTGTGTGATTACACGCCAAATAATGACGTGTGCAAAATACGCTAATTAGCAACGGCCAGACGTATAGGTCTTTATTTTAAAGCGAGGCTTCTAAATGCCACCAGCTTGCTTTTAAGAAGTAAAACATTATATTTATCAAGATTATATCTTAAAAATAATTAAAGACTTTCCAACAAAAGTGCCGCTCGCCCATCAACACCGTTGGTTCACTCAGAATGCCAGTCTCTCGTCTCTTTCCACTCCTTTCGCCACAGGCCAAGATTTTCACGTGAATATTTCATGAGAAATTCTCTTCGATTTTACAACTGGTAAAACGACATATTTTAAATAAAAATAAAGACAAATAAATTTCATAAACAGTCCATTCATTTATTCAGCGTTTAAAAATAACAGATATAAATAGAGCATCCACCACCGGAGTAAAGTGCATATTTATCGTAAGTGTAAAAATAAAATATCATAAATTTGAAAAGCAATTGCATGCTAATCCCTTCTCACACACCATCTAGTGCAGCAAACTTCCCCAGTCGAAGCAGCTGGCGGGAATGGGTATCTGACTCCATGGAGGGTTGGGGATAGTAAGGCAACGAGGAGATGGACACCCTCCTCAAGTAAAGCTGGTCCCGAGAACAGTGAAGTCTCTAATACCTCACTACCCAAGAACTTGATAAGGTTAGGGGATAAATGTTATCTTTATATTACTGTAATCCCTGAATGCTTATATTCTAACTAGAAATAATTATGTAAATAATACGAACAACATCAAAAAGAACAAAAAAAAAAAAAAACCCAAAAAGAAAACAAGAAAAAGAACAAGAAGAAGACCACCAAAAGAAGGGTAAAGGGCAACAATAAGAAGCGGATTGAAAAAGGAGTCTGTCTCTTTTTTTCGAGTAAACTGCACAAAATGTTGTAAGCTCGTGGTGTCTATACGATGCCCCGTAAAGAGAAATGATTTCAATTTCTGGATAGCGTGCGACTGAAATATCTTCTGCCATCTTCCTATTGGTGATACAAATAAACCAACATGGGTTCCAATATTGCGTCCAGTGGACTTCAGCCAGGACCTGTCAGTTAGTCACAGATCGGTGATAAGTAGCCAAGCAAGTATGCATCTGCAGGGTTGATAAGGGCAGTCTGCTGTGTCACCTTCTCTAACTCCGCTTACAGAAGCCATGATATTCCGCCATCTTTAATCTATTCCAACCGTCAGTGGAGTTCTTTTCGCGCGCGTGTGCGAGTATGTTTGCATGAACATACAAGCGTAAGTGGATTGAGAGTGTATAAGGTGAGGAATTAAGGAAACGCTCCCTTTTTTCAGACGCATCAATTTGTCTTTTTTGTGTTTGTAGGGTATGGGTGGGGTGGTGGCTACTTTGCGTTCATCAGGATTCTGGGTTACTGTCCTTAAAGGCCTACAAAAGAGCAACATCGGATTTCATACCACGTGGGTGTGTTCAGTACAAGATCTACTTTTTCTGTATGTGTAAATGACACTTCTTTCCAACATTCCCAATCTGTGCCTCCGTCCTTGGTCTCAAAGATCAAAGCCTTCAAAGATCATGCGAAATGAAAGTCATGTCAACAAGAAGTTCAACTGTCATGTCAAACATCCAAAGATACGCCAAATGTCCCATCTCCCCGTTGGCTGCAGTTTTGAGTTTCTCTTTTGAGTTTCTTTTTAGTTTTGACAACATACATTCAGTGTAACCTGTTGTTGAATAAGCACAGAGAATGGTAACTACTAATTTCAGTATTCCGACTGGCAGCAAGACCGAGATTGGTATAACCCAAATACTCAGGAATGTTGTTCTTCCGGCGATTTTGTGTTGGCGGGAGACTAAAAGCCCTACTAATGGGCTGTCGCCTGCTAGATGGATATCTCTGGATTCGATTATTTAAGCAAACATTTCCCTTGAAAGGGCCAACAGTAAGGGTTACAGAGGCAAGCAAATATCCATGTGTGCGTGTTTGAAATATTTCTTTTCCCAGCATGCTTCTTCACCTTTGGATTGCTTGCTCACGAGCAAGTTAAAAGCCCAGTAGGGTTATTGTTCCTAATGACTGGATACAGCTTTAGTACAAAATATTATTTCCCACAATCTGGGCACACATATGCACCTTTAGTGCAAGGAAGATCACATCACTTCATCACTTACACATCAACTTACCATCAACACAAGAGAGGTGGATGTAGATCGTATTTTTTAAACAACATACCATATTTTTTTTTATAAAAGTTGTGCCGACTACAGCCTGAATTCACGACTTAACGTGACTGAATCTGAAATGCTTATGGAAACAAAGTCTCGCACTGTATTCACACATAAAAGTATTTGGTAGAATTTAAAGTATGGCATGGTGCATTTTTTTTTCTAGCGACTAGGCTGAATTCACAGCAAGAAATCGTCCCTGAAAACCTTGACTGTACCAATCACAAAAAGAAAGGACGCCTACTTCACCTTACCGATTGGGTGTAGTGCCTAATTAGCATAAGGAACAGCTCTCCTATTGGCTGCAACCTTGACCCAGTGGCTTGGGGTTTTAGGGGAAAACAATTTTGCATCTTACCTTGAAGACATGTCCTTGACGGAACCTCGCGTCTGTTCTATCGACCATCAGCCATGTCTGACTTCGCCGACAGCGCCACCAGTCCCCACTTCTTCCCCAAGTAGCAATGCAGCTTATAGAACGTTAAAATATTGTTTTCTCGACACGGTGTGCCACCGATCGATGCCGAGTTTTGATGTGTGTTATCCACGAGCACAAAGTGTCAATAATTCAATAATTTCCTCGTTTAAATCAACACGGAAGAACGAGTTGAGCGCCAGGGTCACTGGCTGTCCGTGCCCCCGCGCCTCTGATCAAAAGCACTGCGAAGCTCTTCTGGCTAGCGAGTGTTTCAAGGATGACTAGCCATGCGATTCGTCTCGAGCCAGAGTCGGATAAAAATGAAATTTGAGTTAAATGGGACGTGAGGAAATGCTCGGTGCACAGCGCCACTCACTGAAGTGAGGTCAAGGTGAAGTATATCAGGGCTGTGGAGACTTGGCAATCTCAGTCCAATGATGCAGCCATTAAACACTGGCGGAAAAAATTAGCGGAATGGTTACATGTACTATCGGAAACGTTGATTATGCATTGGTTAGAAAAACTAAACACGAAGAATGAGGCACTACTATGATAAGCCCTTTTGGTCTGTCAAATTTTGATGTCTGTTTTTCCACAAGGCAGAGTGTGCCAAATCCTTTTACCCAATAAATCCAACCAGTTGGTCTCATTTATTTAAAATTGTGTTCTTCTCCTAAGACCTCATACTGAGAACTGTAGCATTTAAAGTTCCAGTTACAAGTAAATGGGATTTTTATGTAAATGGGTCATTGCACGATGAGGGCCTTTATGACATGACACTTTGTCATGACATTGTGACGACCAAATACACAAAGCATACTGTTGTTGATGATGGTGAGTTCTTGTAAAGCACTGCATATCGACAGCAAATGATTCGCTGCGCTGTTGAGGGTCTTTATGATAAACACATTTCCATTGACAAATCGGAGATCTTCCGACAAATAAACAATCAAAACAAGAAATATTGAAGTAGAAAAGAAACTAAAGCCCTCTGCCCACGGATCTTCAGCTAATATGTTGATTGATAGCTACTGTGACGATGGTGCTGGTGATGGTAGGATTTGTAGTTGTCTGTGCGTTTGGGCGTGCTAAAACATTGGCCACAGCCTTCATTGAATTCAGAAGTTAAAATGTATGTCGGTCTTTTCTAAAGAAAATACAGTAATGCATAAAAAAAAAGTTCAGAGGACCTTTTTTCTGACAAATCAACGAGAGCTTTATGTTGACTCACACGCACGCACACACGACAAGCATTCACCATCCGAGGAAACTGTTAAACGAGGTATTTATTAGAGTCATTAGCAGGCAGGCCCTATAAAACACTGACGTGATGCTGTACATTTATGTTTGCATGGCGCCACCAGTGATTGTGACTGGTGTAAACAAGCAGCACATTATCGGCGTTCATCCCCAGCACCTCGCGCTGCTGACGTCACAGGCACATTGTCTACCCGCTGACGAACGTCACAGACCAACCTTTGGGATGGATGCGCGACAAACGAAAACTAACCTGGATATTGCAGAGGAGCACAGGCTGATATGACAAACTGTAACTAGCGCAACAGTCACACACAGCTCCGCGCAGTTTTTTCAGTTTCTGTCTGCATTATCGACTGCACGCGGAAACATACTTTCCTCTTACTCTACAGACGCTGGGGTACATGCCTAATGTTCATGGCATCGCCAATAAAAGAGGAGAGACTGCACGCGAAGGGAGCTTGAGGACAATATGCCATGAAACAGCTAATTGGCTTGCTTTAAGGCCGGAGTTTGGAATCAACGAAAATAAATGTTCAGCGTTAAGGGAAAAAGGCCATTTTATAGGGATGGAATAAGTGGAAGTAGAAGAGCGACTGTAAAGACACGAATGACGCACGCACAGACACACACACATGCACGAATATTCAGGCTTGAGTCACTGCTCGTAAAGACCCCCGCCCCACGCCCTCTGGTGGCAGGTTTACGACACACGTGGAAGCTGAGAGTTCCCGACACTTTACACAACGAAAGGAAGAGGATATAATGAGTCCATGGCGTTGTATTACTATGGTGCAGAAACTAGGAGCAATTCACTTTCGCACGTTATCACCGTTATTGCATTCGCCCATTGCCCCACTCAACCCATCGTCAGGTTGGTGCCAAGTGTCCCAGAGGCACCGTGAAGGCTATCGAGGACAGACGACTGTAATGTGCCCGGCAGTGACTGTTTTATTTGTTTGTTTTTTTATGTACGTAGTGAAATAGGTTTAAAACGATTTTTATGATGTTATCTTCGTCACCCCTAATGTCGTTAAGTTTGTTTTTCTTCCAAAGTGATGTTGCTTTGAGTAATGTTATTCGCTCGTCACTAGAACAGCCTGTTTGTCGTTTTTTTTAGGAAGGTTTCAAACAATACCTGAATAATAATGACACAGATATATCGCCTCCGGGATGTAATCATGACTGAAGCTAATCATTCATATGATTGGTTTACCCTGTCCTCACCCTAAAAAGAGCCTGTGTCCTAACTAGTTTGCCGCCCTGAGGCCATCTGCTCTAAGATGTGACGTACCCGGTGTCACAAAATGTGCCCACACATGTGGTGTCCGCGTGAGCTCAAACGAATATACATAGGCTGTCCATTAATTTTTTCCTTCTTTTTCGATCACTCTGGTCGGTGGATACCGAGAGGGACAGCTTTGTCGAAAATGTCAATGCCAGCGGTGTCTTTCTGCCAGTGTTTTGTTGCGTTGTTTCCTAACCTGTAGAGTGCACACAATGCCTCAGTGCAGACATAAACATATAGGAGGCAGGGCCATAAGCGAGTATCCTGTTGTTTTGGCCACAGACGAGTGGTCTGCTATTATTTTCGCCATAGAAAAGTGCTCTGCTATTGTTTGTGCCACAGACGAGTGGTCTTCTCAGAGACGCTGGTATGTTGTTTCAAGTGTATGCTGTTGTTTTCATTGCTTTTGCCATAAGCAATAGAACTGTTATCGTTTCTGCCACCAGCAAGTGGTCTGCTACTATTTTCGCCTCAGGTCTGTGGTTCGTTATTGTTTCGTTTGAGTATAGTGTGCAAATAAAAAATGGAGCAGACAATACAATTAAAAAAAATATAATGAGCTTCTTTGACCCAAACTTTCTGCATTTTATTACTAACTCACACAGAAAAAACAAGATGAGTTGCCGGCTTGAAATCGATCTCCACTAAGACTGTCAGATAATTGTTCCACTGACCTACAAAATTGCCACGGTTTATTTTTAATTCTTCATTGATTTTTTTCTTTCACTTTAGCTCTCTTATCTCTTTCTCTTGACATCCTATCAGCAGCATCTCTCTTGTTCTTAGCAGACACTCTCACTTGCGAGTATAAATGACATTACTCGTAAAATTTAAGTAAGCAAGACAATAAAGAATAGTGACCTCTTTCGCTCATTCTCCCATATGCCTATATATAAATACCAGCAAACATACGACTTCGCACCCCTCCACTATCATGCACAAATACACCTCTACCCCACCCCTATCCACCCCTATCCACCCCTACATACCCACAGAAAGCTCTCAAATCGAGTACCTTTCAAACGGCGAAAGAATGTATCTAACTTCTAACCATCTTCACTGATAGTCATCTTTCAGTTGAAAGTAAGCAAGAGGATTCTGTCTCAAGTCAGATGCACGTGTAACAACCAGTAGTTTCTGTGGTTGTTCTACCAAATCAGAAAGTCGGAGCCGGTTTGACCTATCCAAAGGCAAGACGTCGTCTACAGAACTAAGAAATATGCTATTCTTTACGACTGTGTAATGTTTTGTTGAGGATATATAAATACGACTCTGCTCATTGTGTTCAGATTTTGTACATATAATTAAGCAAACATATTCTATACTTATAGAATTGAATTGTATAAATATAGAATACATTATGTAGGTAACCAATGAACTCTATAAGTATGAAATGTACTTCTTAGCTAGAGAAACTCCCCCCCCCCAACCTTTACCCGACTTTTCCCTGATCCGCGGCAGTGTCCCTCCTGGCCTTGCTAGGTGTGCGCCCACGTGTGATGACAAAGCGGTCTCGTACCCACAGCAGATCCGTCATCTGCCAGACGGTCTCTGTTGAACGATGTATGACGCGTCCCAAACCATAGGTCCAGCGGACAGTGGTGATGACAGTTCGGGAAATAGCCCCAGCAACTGGACCAGCACGCCTACCGGCCGCCCCTCTACACCAACGACAAACGTGTTTGACCATCTACAGGCTGCTGCCAGCAAATACTCCTAGCAGAAACGGTATTTTGAAAGGGAGGGGGCGGGAGACGATGGCATGTGAAAACAACAAAAGTACAGATACTTACCGGTTAGCCGTTGCTGTGCGTCCTCCTCTGCTTTGCGAGTTCTGGACCGTCTGCACAAGCAGGAAACGCGTACAGTTGACAGAACATGGGTCACATGACCTGCACTTGTAAACGGGTTAAGATCAAAGTCTCGAGTATTCATCTTTCGCTATGCAATGGTGTTGCCACGATCAGCTTGTAACCTATGGTACTTAAAACACCTTGCTGTGTGCAGATTTATAGACGTACAAACATATAAGACAGTTAAAACACACTTTAGCGTGAAAACAATTATTCGATTATCCACAAGTGTATTTTTTTAAAACCTCGTTTATATTATTGAACGACCCAGACTTTGGTATGATAAAGTAACGATTCAGACCTTAAGTTCATTACGTAAAGGTCTATTCTCACACTGAATTGTTTTCAAGGTTTGAGCGTGCAAGATTTCGCTTGCAATATAGCTTTGCACCAACCCTCCACTTACACGTGGCAAGGCCACTTGCACAATGACGAGGAGCGTGGGTACAAAGCAACATGGCAGACAACATTGAAAAAGAGATACTTTCAGAAAGATCTATATCAGAGCGCAGGTGAATGGCGCAATGTTTACTAACGATTTAGAATTTTACTTGTGATGTAACAACTTACAGCTTTACTTTCGTGACGTAATGATTCAGGTACTTTTAGCCAGGAACACTGGGGACTTGTTGTCATGTTACGGAACGAAATATAAATTTACAGCTAGAAAAAGCTAAAAGAAACGACAAGACATGAGATTTGAGATGGAGGCATTCTTCTCATGCTAAAGTGTTGCTCGCTGTGTGTGTGCGCGGGAGTCGAGGGGACAGTGGAGGGTGCTGCGTGTGTACGCAAGAGTCGAGGGTCAGGAGGTGAAGTTGGGGTGGGGACAGCTCGTTGCTGGCGTCACTGGCTGCTCGATATGCAGAACAGGGACCAGTATGCAGAGCAGGGACCTGATGTGAATCAGACCGGTTTAGGTTGGCTCGCCAACGACTGTGGACAGATTCCTAGTTGTCCATGGTCCTCTCATAGCACAATTCCTATGTGAACCTTAATCGTTATTCCGTTTTGAAGGTGGAGGATTCCTAACATATTGTGTCGACTTTTTTTTACATGTCTTCTGTCTGTTAAAAATATCTTACGGGAGAAGGCGGGAGATGCGTGACTCTCACCTGAATCTTCAGTCCAAATGATGAAACTGTGTCTACGTCGGATGCCTTCGAAATCGGCCTTAGAATCTACCTCTTTAAGAAATATTTTGCAAAATCAAGAGTACTGCTCAGTTCATTCTTCAGGTCTTCCTCCATGCAATTCATATTTCTGTCCCTATCTACCTCCATTTGCAGCTGCTGCACCAGTCGTCTTAGATAAAAAAATCTGTGTTGAGAAGGTGTTGCTGCTGCTGAACCAACCAATCAGACTACAGAATGGCAAAGGTCACTCTAAACGCAGCCAGATAAATAATATACAAGCTGTGTGCGACCAAAGCCCCTGTAGACTCAGCACCTTAAGGTATGTCGAATAGTTTCGTATTATTTTTATATGCAAAACTTATTTCAAACAGTACCTAAGGTGTTTTATACCGAGAATAATATATCTGAAATCTGACTTTTAGCTTTTGCTTATTTGGACGTGTATTTTTCTTATGTTATGAGTATATGTATTCCAAATTCATGCATGTTTGGTTGGCAAAATGAATTGATGAGCTATTTCTCCTAAATAACTCTGCTTATCTTATAGTGACTTGCACGTGATTTTATCTGACGCATTCAAATCCAGAGTGACTCACGGGGCGTCAGTTCAAGAGGCGGTTAATTCCAGAAACAGAAAAAACTCCGAGTGCTGGGAGAAACGCAGACTGGTTGTTTGTCGATGTTGCTTGACATTTCTTCGTTATTCAGCAAATCCACTTCTTAACAAAACTACATTCAAGGTTTAGTTTAGTCAACCTTGCAGAGATGAGTCAGATGACCACCGACACTTGGCACGTTGGAGCGTAAAGCTGTTTGACCCCACAAGCACAAGCTTAGAGCTGTTTGACCCCACAAGCACAAGCTGTAAGGAGAGTGCGGAGAAGGAACACAAGCTCAGCCGACGTTTTAGTTAAACACCTTTTGGTCGATAACCTGAGAGCAGGCTCACCTGAAGAACGACAGTGGCACCAGCTTGCACTATTCGAGGTCTGCTCGACAAGACATTGGCAGTCCAAGACAGAAAAATCTATCGTCGTCAGGAGATGCGACCTTGCCTGAACTTTCCTCTGGCACGACTGTGACGTAACATCGGTTACGAAGGGAGACAATTAACGCCTTATCAATTAGTTACGTCATGCTGTTTTTTCGCCAGTAGAAGTCAAGGACACAGAAAGCGACTGACAGCTTTTTTTGTTGTTGAGACTAGATGAACTCTTCATCAAAATCTGTGAAGTCATCTCTGCTTCTCTCTTCCCCCCAGCAAAACTCTCTCTCCCTCTGTCACGTGTTCAGTGATAGTGTTTGTGAGTCTTCCTTCTTTTGTCTTGATGGAATTGACTTACCGAAGATGACATGGCGAGATTTTCTTCCATCCTCTCACCCGTGAGTTAATATCCACAATAGGTGCTTAGCCACCAACATAAAGGCAAGGTCTCTCATTTAAACCTTGAAGTGAGCATTTCGTTTCGAGCCACTGGTGTATATTCCTTGGGCTTTTCTTCTACTCTCTGCATAAGGTCAAAATCTTAAAAATATACTCTCCACCAAGTTATTAAAATGTCTATCTAATTTACTCGTTGTATCTTGAGACGAACTGTGCAAATGGCACTCCACGAAACATTTTCGATCCCCTTGTTTTTATTTGTTGGGTTTTCCTTTTACTCTTTCCGGAAGGTTTCCTTTTACTCTTTTCATAAGGTTCAAGCAGGAAAGCTAGAGATAAAAGCTGTTACCAACATTTTTTGTGCAGAGAGATAAAAGCTGTTACCAACAGATTTGTGCAGAGAGAGAAATGCTACTCTCCAGCTGTTGTCTATCTAGTTCTTTCATTGTATCATACTTGCATTTCTATTGTCTTGCTATTAGGACAAAATGAACGAATGGCACTCCACGAAAACATTTTTCTTCAACACAGTTTGCAGAAAAGATTGCACTTAGATCGAAAGCTCATTTTCAAGATGTCACATTGTCACCAGCCTAGAAGATAATGATCTCCGGATGGCAGACACATTAGTCGGGATTTCATATTATATGAGCAGCAAAGAGTTGCCTGAGCTTATTGAAAGCGTAATCAAATCGGCTTATATATTACTAGATGTTTTATTTGAAGTTCCCTGAGGGCAGGAAAGAAGGAGAGGTTACATTCAAGGACGAGGATCAGAGAGGGCATTCCGTCGACAGATGTCACTCACGCAGGAAGAAAGTCGAAAACCGCATTTATAAAAAGTCAGTTATCGCTGTTTGTTCAAATGACTTTGAACTGTCTATCACCGTAGTCGTCATCTAAGCAAGTACCTTGTATGAGCGTGTATGTATTTTTGTGTCTGTGGCATTAGTTTATGGTGTTCGAAACAATACCATTTTAAAGAGTGGGGCTTCATAACATGGTTTAGAAGTCAAAAATCGCCGATCTGAATTGTGCCCTACTAGCAAACTTTTAGCGCGCGCACACACACACCAGTGATGGAGATATCAGAGAAGGTGAAAGGATGCAGAAAGGCTGGGTTGGATCCGTCACCCACATACCTTCTCTCGTGCCCGAGCCATCTCACTGCGCCTAGACTTAGGCTCTTTACCTTGAAATTACCTACACTACAATCCGGTTGGCAGAATATGTGTCTATAATTTTGGATGTAATGCTAATCGTATCAATTAATATTAGACGACGTCTAAGTAAATCGCTCTCATAGACACCTCATGGCATGAGTGCCTGACAGAATTGTGTTGTTTGGTAAGAATTCTTCCACCTGCATATCTACCTTGTGACGTATGCAATGTTCGGCACTGTCTAATCAAAAGGTTCCACATCTATTTTTATTTCTCCCACCAGCAAGCCTGGCGCTTATCTGTAGCTCTTAACGGAATCTGCCAGAAAGGCAGCGCGTGGAGCGACCTAAGAACCGTGTAAAACGTCCAGAAAGTGGACTTGTAAAGCTGGCTGGCGAGAGTGAGGGTCCTGTAAGTACTTGTCTTCAACGCTCTTATCGTGCATTCCACTACATTCCACAACAAGGAGGGGGTTAGAGGGCAGGGGCGTGACATCTGCGTGCACCCCTCACATTCTTACATGTGTCTCAGCTTTGGTTTTAATGAGATGGGGTTAAACAAGAGCTGTCTCAGTGGGCAACATCTGCCCTTTTGAAGGCTTCTTTTTCTTTCGAAGACTGACTGGCGGGCATGCGATAAAAGCAAGAAAACAAAACAAATAAATACAAACAAACGTGGGAATAACAAAATTAAAATGCATGCATTTTTTAAACTATCTGTTGCCATCCGCCTGTTGGGCGATGACCTGTCCTTTTCTTCTCAGTCCTGTCGACTATGGGGGTGGACTAGCATTAATGTGATTTAATTATCAGGAGGCATCAGTCGCTACAAAATTAATTTCGGTGTCTTAAGTATAAAGCAGTAGCCATGAGATATTAACGCCCTTTCTTGAAACTTCTAATGGCATATTGCATTACTTTTTTACTTCTTTGTTGAGAAATTCTATAAATTCGTTCTGATTTGTATGGGTAATATGAATATATTGTATAGATAAATATGGAATTATTATCTTTAATAAACTAGAGTCACTCATTTGATAAAAAATATTATTTCAATGAGTCTTTGAATTAAATATTTCTAGATATCTTATATCTAATTATATAACAATAATAGATACAAAATTTGTAAAGAGCACACACACTCCTAAAGAGTATGCTCTTAGCGCTTAAGAACAAGAACGAAACATGGACAGCGTACGAGAGACAGGAAAACAAACAAATAACATAATTATGAACTGTTAAAGAATAAGCAAACGTACTAAACGAAAAATAAAATCAAATTCAGGAAGCAAAAAGAGGAACCAAATAACAAGAACAAGAGCTGAGAGTAATATCTTCCTGGAAATATTTAATTCAATAATCCATTGAAAGGATCAAATAATTGAGTCCAATTATCATTCTTGAACAAAGAAATTCTTTTTGTTTACGAGATGCAGGCCTTGAAAGATACAGAAACCTGAAATTCCCGTTTGGACTTTGTCCCTAAAGTTAAAGCCATTAAGAGCTTGTGTTCACAAAACGTACATGTATTCTGTTCTATCAAAATATCAAAGAGGTGATCAAGTCGAAGAGAAGTTAATTGGGGTAATTTGTTCAGCTTTTGGAAATGACGATCTTGAGACGAACTAATCCACAAGTTTACGTGCAGGTTAAAAGGTTACACACTACACCTAGCACCGAGAGGGTTAAATGCACGGTTGCAAGGCCAGTCTTGGCACGTCAGTGGTGGTTGGTGGGTGGGTAGGTGGGTGGCCACTCGAGAACACATCGATTTTCAAATGTGTGCGTACGCACAAGCTTTTGTGCAGAACAAGTGGTGGAGCAGAATTTCTCAACAGCGTTCATCTCTCTTTTAATATTTCCTGTTTCACGATTGACATTTTTCTCGTCACTTTGGGGTTGGGGTGGGAGTGAAGAAAGGCTGAGTGGTGGTGGTGGAGGTGGTAGTGGTGGTAGTGGTGGTGGGAGATATTGAACACAACAGCGTTGAGTTTAAAGACTTAGGGAGCAGTGTTGTCTAGATGCTTCTGCAGCAAGACTGCTTCATAATTTAGTCAAATCTAGTTCAAAGCAATTTAGAAGTCGATGATAGCAGGAAAGTAAGAGACGCAGTCGACGAGGTTGACGTTGGAGAATGGAACCGCTAGGGAAAAAATCTTAACAAGAGGATGCATACAAATTGACACAAAAAAAGTGCATCTCTAGCCAAATAACGCAGTTTCTCAGTTCTGTTAGAATACAATGAGTGGGGATATCTCTACAGATTATAAAAATTATATTAGAGATAGAGCACAATTATAAATTCTCGCAGTAATAATAATATCTATATATATATCTGAAAGGTACAGATAGCTAGATTGACTGACTGGGTAGATGAGAGGCAAGAAGAGTTAGGAAGGAAAAAGAATTTTTTCGGTAGGTGATGCGCTCTTTGAAGGGTTGTACACAAAGTAACAACATGCAGAGAAAGTGAGAGAGAGAGAAAGAAAAGAATCACCTGCTGCTTCTGATCTTTGAGCTGCGAAAGGGCAGCGCCATACTGATCGACTCTTCTGACCAATCACAGCTCTCCATATATCCCATGCGAATTAGGCTGAGTCATGAGCAGTCATCCTCGCAAGCAACCTTTTTCTGAGAAGAAACCGCCGCCCCATCTCCCTCAGACAGCTTACAAGTGAGTCGCAGTTCGTCAGATGGCAGCTTGTATCAATGTCATGTTGGTAAGGAGGAATACTTGCTGGGTGTTGCGCAACAGGTGTAAGCCGACAAAGGTAATCGTGCTGGTCACATGGCACAGGTGTTCCTATCACGCGTGACTCTTAGCCAGTAGCTAAGCGCACTTATTCCTCTCCATTGGCGCAGTGATGACGTAGCTATGCTTATTATTCTTTCTTGGTCTTGGTCACTGTGACAAACTTGCACCCGTCCTGTTCACCTGTATCCTGCAAGACCTGACATATATACAGCTATCCTGCAACATCTCTCCTAGTCACCCCAACACCTGTTTACATGTTCTACAATACAGATTCTTTTTCATGGTGTCCTAAAAACCTTTTCCTCTCCACCTGTATCCTGCAACACCTGCAAACACTGTTGCTCTACAACACTTGTCCTATCGACAGATATCCATCCTATTCGTCCTGAAAACAATAGTACCTATCCTGTTCACCTGTGTCCTGTGCCCTAATTACCGCTGTCCTGCGAATGGAAATAAGTCCAAACAAAGACCATCAAAACCACTTGTACCTGTTGTGGCCTGGCTGCATTCACCGTTCGTTAGACAACACGACCGACAGAGAAAGCTGTGGGAACCACGCTCACTGAAGTTGAGATTCACGGCGCAGAAACTCCAATCAATTGTTCAAACGACGCAGGAATCACAATAGCTTCAATCCCTGGAGAATGTAATTTGCCTGTAAAATGAACACCATCAGCAATGCCTCTCTCTGGAGATTCCGCCACCACAAGGTGGGTGGTCCGCACTTTCCACGCGACTCTTTTTTTAATTTTTCATTTGGACGGTCACACAGACTAAATGGCCGCATGTCACAGTGCGTGGAAATCCCAAAGTTAATCCCATGCCGGGGCGTAATCCAGAGCTACTGGGTCTTCTCGTCGCAGGCCGGGTACAGACTCCCTCCAACTTCAGTATCCGGGTACAGCCTGCCACAAACTGCAATATTCAAAGCAAGCCAATGACGCTATCAAATAGCACTATCAAATGTTTACGTTGTCAATAAATAAATAATAACATTTAGCTTTACTCTGACAATAGAAACTGTCTTTGACGTACCGAATCATTGTTGTAAACTATAAAATATTCAAGGTATTTGGGGGATACTTTTGATGTATTGAGCCCGGCTGTAATACTATAATTGATGTATGAAGACTACTTCCACTAGATGGGCCAAATCTTTCTGCAAAATTGCAAGAGAATCAATGTATGTATGGTGTTATTTACTGGAGGGATTCGGAGCAAGAGAAGGATGTAAACACGATTTGTTCAGTCGCTTGTGGAAGACAGGGCATCCTGGCTCCACCCAGTCTCGTACAGACTCCCTCGGTGCCCATTTGCGTGTTTACGTGGACATCGGCGTGAACAGAATATTTCTCTCAAAATCATGCGCCCAAGGCCTGAACAAGCTATGCTAAGGTGGCTCTATATCCCAAAGCAAATAACTTTTGTATAGCGTAGGTGCCCACATTTGGAAATAGATTGTTAACCACAATCAGATAGACAGAAGGTCACTGTTAACCCCAATGAAATATCCACAATCAGATTGAAACATTTAGGCCACTGTTAACAACATTAAAATAACCACTATCAGATAAACATTTTTAGAAGGTGACTGTTAGCCACATTTATGAAGCCACACAGATTGGGATAGCCACGGATAGGCACATTGTCATAGCTACAACCTTATTTCGATAGCAGCATGACGTAACAGAAGAGAGATGGTCACGATGCCACCTCAGTATAATAATGATAAAGTTAACTTGCATAGTGACATATCTAACATTATGTGCAAGCCCCTAGATTTTTATAAAGATGCTAAATACGTTCATGGACTGCCAGAGTTGTTGTTCAAAGATAACATTCTGTTCCTAGACCAAGATGATTGTTTACAGATCGATAGATCGAATAGTCATTTGTCAAAAGCTGAACAGATTACTCAATTATCAAGATCAAAAATAAAGTCAGGAGATTACTGGTATCTACAGGATCGCCAAGCAAAGAGAAATGCATTAAGAATGTTGAACGATAGAACTGTTTGTCGATGATGAAAGGTCAATCACACTGAGAACTTGTAAAGACGAAGAAGCTGTCATGTCGTTAAAGATGATTGACCGAAGAAAGTTGAAATCATTAGAAAAAATTTATAAGAAATAAATAGTCCAGCCAACGCAATGCCGACTGCCCATTCAAAAGGTGTAGGTCAATACAATGACACTAAAATCACAATATATCAAAGCAGAACGACAAAACTAAGAAGACCTGGTCCTCTCAAGCATGAAAGTATGAAAATGTACGATAAAGAATGTACGAATATCACAATAACAACAGTCCCAACACATAGAACGTGAGGCCGATACACAAGTTAGGGTGGGACTGTTAAGAACATTCGACAATAGCTAACCTGACTGTTCAAGTATATGTCGTAACAAAATGAAAGTAATATGCTAATAAGTCTATATAACCAAGCAATCCTCCATCACAGCGTGACACGTTCCCATGGCCATAAAACAGTCGTTTAAAAATGTGAGCCCTTGCAGACGACAGAATACGACCGACGCAAAACAAACAAGGGCCGACCCGACCGAATGCAAGGTCATCGTCAGTCTGGGGCGAAGAGGTCATCAATTAATGCATCTGGAAGTCTCGACGAAGAGATTCCACGAGGAGTTCACTCCAATGAAGTCTTCCCCGTGGAAGTAAAAACCTCTAGTGACTAGAGTCTAGTCAGACATGTGGCAGTCATCACACAGAAACGTGAAGGAACGGTCGGCCTTGATGATCAATGACAATCAATACAGAGACAGCGATTATATCACGATTCCTCATTGTCACTTCCAGAGGGAGAGGAGTTGTAATTTAGCTGTGAGTACTTTCGGCTTAGGAACGGTGTCAGGTTCGACGCTCACCCGGGCCTGTGGCTAGAAAACTCACCCCTGCCCCACATCCCAGTTGGGTTCATACTTTCGCAGGGGAGGTAGAGGGCAGAGGAAGAAGGGTTAGTTCCACTTATTTCTCCCTAGACACAGTGAGTTCTTACAACAAATGTACAGGGTCATTTACTGTTTACTTCTAGTCCAGAAAAGGTGAGAAAGACACCAAACTTTGTGATTATCGGAAGAGCACGAGGAAACAGACGATGATGATGATGACGGCGATGAGAATGATACTGACCGAGCGACTGTTATTACTTTTCCAGTATCCTTACAGCAAACTGAATGTCCTGTAGATAGAGAACATGTTGCTAAGGCTTAAAACTGTTTTTAGAAGCAAATTTAAAAGCGTTTTTAAAAAATCTGGATACTGCATTTGGATACGTTGCAAACACGTATATGAAAAATGTCAGACTAATAAATTTCTGGCTTAAGCACTTTTATCTTGTTTAAAACAGTTGTAGCTTATAAAAATATTTTAAAACTGTGTTGAGTACTTCTATAAAAAACTAATAATCTAAATATATTTAAGGCCTAAAGTATCTAGAATTAGAAATGTGTTGTACAACTGGGCCTTGTGGCCAGAAATATCGTTCTGTTATATGGACGGATAGAATGCCACAAAGTTTACCGAGTCTTCATTAGTTAGTCACAAGGTCTGAGCACAGAACAAAAAGCTACGACAATACAGCTTTCAGTTGTATCCTTAATTAGCTACATTCTCAGCCAGGTCACGTAGGTCGACAAGCTTTATGCTCAACCAGCTGTTTGTTCTACCAGCTGTTTGTTCTACCAGCTGTTTGTAAAAATCTTCAATACGCTCAGCCGTACATACAATCTGTTGAGTATATTATCTACCTGATGTCTATTTCGGTATCTCTATGCTGGTGTTTTCTCCAAATCATTAAGGAAATCATTAAAAGCATTTTCAAGCAAGTGCAAGCGCTTTCTGCAGCACGTTAATCCCCACTACACTCCAGACCAAAGAGCATAAAGCCCGTTTCGTGAAGGGCGCAATGCAGGCTCAGGTAGAGGGTGCTGGTTCTACTACAAGTACATCACGATTTGATTCCATTTCTTTCCTCCCAGAAGAACAACTTCTATCCTCCACGCCTCGCCGTGCAGCACGTACAGACTTCATAAACAGCAGAGAGACAGCCGCTGCATGACTTCAACTCACAGTGCGTGTGGTGTACGGCATGTATTGACATCACGTGCACAAGACCTGAGATGATGTCTCCATTGCGATAGTCATCAGAACGGCGCGCCGCATACAATATATTGATGTTTGACTTCCTCTCAAACAGACAAGAACTATCATTGGAATCTCACGAGGACAGAACTATACACAATGCTAAACATTGGAAAGATAAGAACAGGCGGGGAATTAGAGAGAGTGCTCCACTTATTTGTATTAGTCCCATGCGTATATAGCTACAAAACAACAACAATACACACACAAGGCAGACAGATCCCCTCTCTCCTCTACAGACACGTGTCTACTGTCTAAAGGGGAAAATCCCTCCATTCAAGCCCTACATAGTAATAATAAGTATAAAGGGCAAATGAATTATCGTTTTCGTTGTCTGACAAGGGGAATGGAGGAAGGGGGCAGGGGCAGGAGAGAAATAAAAGAAAAAAACCATAAACTGTTCAAGTGAGACAGAGAATCAAATGCAACCTGATGCGTCGATGACAGTTTCCGCGACTTTCACCGATGCGCCCTGCATCCCATCGGCTGAAGCCGTTGTTGGTATTACTTGTGTAGCACATACGCTAACATTGGAACGATACCAAGAACATTAGTATGGTCCCTGACGCAAGCATGACACACACAATCGTTAAGTGATCCAAATTTTTTGAGTGAACGACAAGAAAAAGAAACAATTATTGTAGAATATAGAGACACAGTGATAGCGGGAACAGGGTGTCGATAGTCTCATTTCAAGTTATTACAATGAACAGATGGCAAAAAAAGGTATTTTAAAAGAAGCTGACACCAAAATCTGTAAATCATGACTGTTAAGCGCATAGATTCAAATAAATAAACACAATAATGTAGAAAGGAGTCAAACCTCACGCGCTTAGGCTCTAGTACACCACTATCATCATTCTTTACCCTTCCAAAGTCTCTCTCTCACACACACAACCACACAGGTCACGTGACATGGATTTTCTGATGAGGCTGCCTGTCTGGAGCTGTCTGGAATGACAACAAGAATTGTGAAGTGCTTCAAACAGTTCGAAATGACAAAAAGTATAGTATAATTCCTTCATCCAAAAATGTTCTTCCAAATGTTGTCAAAGTGTATTCATGGATTCTAGATCGCTGACGTTTTTTAACAACCATTTTTTGAAAATCGACCAATCAAAGTTCTGAATTAATGACATCAAGTCTGGCTATGACATCATCTTGGCTACTTACAGTGCACATAAGCGCAATGATGATGTAACCCACCTACCCCCCCCCCCACACACACACACCATCTCTATCCCCCACCACATATTCAACGCCAGCCTTCATTTTGTCACAGCAGAGTACAGTATATTCTTCCTCTACACAAAAGGACATTTTCGGACATTTTAAGTGATTTAGTCGACGATAGCCTTAGTGCTACCGTACATCACGTTCGCAAAAGGCTGTCCCTTCAGCTTTATATCATTCCAGTTGCCACACCTATTAATAGTGTTTGATCAGTATCATCTCAACATTTTATCTCTGTACCTTCCGCTACAAAAAATAAACTCGGTGTCGCACTTTTCCTCGAGATTGCTTGTTTTTGTTTTTGAGTATGTCAACAATCTGAGAAGATCACGACGACTAGTGCACAACTTTAACCTTAATTGCGACACACCCACACAGCATTTCTACGTGTGGAAAGTGATTGACATTTTTAGAAATTCCATCTCTCTCTGTCTGACTCTGAGCTCGCCCACACTTGTGGACGGAGGGATCTATAGACAGGGCGATTACCGACGGCTGTTGACTACGTATCGTGTGTCGTACTCACTCAGACTTACCAAACCCATCACTCCATGCGCTTATCGGGTAAGCTGGCTTCACTGAACATGGAGGATTTTAAGGCTGACATACGTGTTGACATGCCGTCTGAACTCAGCGGGTAGAAGATGTTTCCTACCCTCTGTACCATGCTGGGTGTGCAGGCTCCGCTGGGTTGCTGAATTTGTTCCAATCATCCTTCATCTTCTGGAGGCCAAACATGAGTGGAAAAAAGAGAAGTAGTGGCGCATCCCTGGACTTACCGTACACTTCAAGATCTTTCAGGTAGCCAGGAATCGTGTTAAGGACATTGTTCTCGTCGTGCAAGGTCTATATTGTATCTGATTAAAATTCTCGCCTTCACACCTACTAAGCAGTTTTTTTACTGCTAGTCACAGTCTGCTTAGCAAACTCATAGGTATTTCACTATCAAAAATGTTTTCTGAACAAGAACGTCCACAGAAGGTTGTTGATTTATTCACAAAGTTTGACTCTGCTATTGTTTTATCTTTCGTTTGTGTCAGGCACAGTTTACAGAGGTCTTAATTTTTTAAAAGAAGAGTATAAAGTAGACATAGATCATATGAACTTGATCACATTCTCTGCTTGATGTCTTGCTGACGCATATAGTTCGTATCATAAATTCTTCTCTTTCAGTTGGTTACTTTTCATTTGCGTTCGTCTGCTATTTTTATGAAGAAACCGTCTCTGGATCATTCTGTGTGAGCAATTACAGATCAGTATCAAGCATATTTTCTGCCCAAGATTCTGGAAAACATTGTTTTTGCCTAGCTTCTTGTACACGTGGAACAAAATCATAGTACTGAATCTGTACTTCGTACAATTATTAATGATCTGCTCCTTGGTTTAGATGATGGTGAAGTGTCCTATCTTGCGGTATTAGTTTTGTCAGCTGCATTTGATACTGTTGATCATTTTATACTTTAAAACAAGCTTTAACACTGTCGATCCTATTTAATGGACGGAACTTAGATGGCGAGTGTAAACTGTGTACTCAGATACCTCTGCCCTGATGTGTGGGGTCATGCAGGGACCAATTCGTTTTGTGTTGTATACGTATTTTTTGTAAAGGGCTTTGGGCCTGTCTCTGATGGTGGGGTAAAAGCGCTATATAAATCAAATTTATTACAGTCGGACCTCGATAAGTCGAACTCAAAGGGACCCGAAAAAGAAACAACCTTACGGATTATACGCGTAATAGGCGCAGATATTTGGCCTGCAACTAACAATAAATTCGAAATAGGGAGGTTTTCGACTTAGGGAAGGGTCGACTTATCGAGGTCCGTCTGTATTATTGCTATATGATCATCGTTATTATTGTTAGCATCATCATTGATCAAAGTTTGAGTTTTAAGCATCATTTTTCTCCTGTCTACAGAGTTCCATACCTTGGACTTCGAAGAATTATTTCCTTTCGGCGTCATCTTACCACCGATGCAACAAAAATACTAGTCTGTGCTTTTGTTACTCTCGGAATTGGCTATTGTCATTATAGTTTTGCTAGCATTCAAGTATCTTCTTCATAGAGTTCAACAAATTCAAAACAGTGCTACTCATTTGTAGATCGTCTAATTCTGAACGTATGACATCCATCATTCTCTCTCTGGCTGTTACCGTTATTGAATGAATGATCACTTATCTATACGGCTTACTCCGCTTTCTGGCACTGGCCTTCGGTACCTGTCTGAAATCATTAACCTAGACTCCCTCATGACTGCTCCATTCTTCTCTGTTCTGACGCCAGGCTTCTTTGAGTCCCATTGACCAAGACAAAGATGTATGGACAGAGGTCTTTTTCCTACAAAGCCCCATTAACTCGCAACAAATTACCTAGCAGCCTACGTCGCCCAGACTCACTGACCTCGTTTACTCATTTAATCCAAACTTAAGACAATCAAAATCAATTATTTCATCCATGTCCAGACCGTGTGCTTGTGTAATGAGAGATTGTATTTCTCTGTGTGCGTGTCTGGGAGAGAGAGAGAGAGAGAGTTTAAAAGAGTAGGTCTGTTTATCCTATATGTAAAACACTTCAAGCATATCCTTTGAAACTATGATATATACATTTTATCATTATTATTACATGAAAATCTCAAGAATGATATGTTTAAAATATAAGAAAATGTAACTCTATACTGAAAATGTCTGTAACTTTACAAAAAGAGAACAAAACAGCAACAACGCAAAGTGTCTTTTCACATAACATTGTGCGATGACGATTTACAGCTAGCATGCTACTGATATTAATGACCAAAAAAAGTGTAGAAAAACCTTTCGAAACTAATTATCAAATACTTCCTGGAGTTTCCTCTTTTAAAAATAAATGCATTTTACAAAAATCTACTGGCATTAGAAATTTTAACTCTACAAGGGTGGATGACATAATAAGGAAGTGCTCTAGGCCGACAGAGAATATGATTTTGTCTTTATGTTATTTGTGTCAGTGTGACGTTTGCCAGTTTGGCAGGGGGACAGGCATGCTGCTCCTACTCTATTCACGTACATGTTCGCCGACGAACTTGCCACTACCAGAAGGTCTCTACGTCGAAGTAAAATCGGTCACATGAACGATACGAAACCAGATGCCAGCACAATGGAATGCGAGAAAGAGGGAGGGAGGAAGTATTTTCAACGCCTTATCCACGACAAGCAAGTCGCGCAGGAAGCAGACTCTGGCTAAAGTGATTGAAGGAGAGAACTGGGCCCCGGTGGTCCTTCTGCTGGCGAGAAAGATCAATGCAGCAGTGGCGCGGATAAAATCTTAAAAGAAATGAGACACTTCAGTAGAAGTTTGCCAGCAGCAGCGACATATAATCTTTGCCGGGTTTTCCTGCTTTGTTCTTCAACTGCTGGCAGAATCGTGCCCAAGAAATATGATTTAAAAAAATGTTTAAATGGAAACCTGCCCACACTTTAGAGGTATCACTCCATTCTCAATAGCAAGCCGTGTGTTCCATTTCAGATTGAACGCTAGCCACAAAGATTGGGCGAACGAAACGCGAGATTAAATTTGCATCTGTTGCTATAATCAAAGCAGCTGAGGGTCTAAGTAACAAAAATCGCATGCAGATATCTTGGCTCCGTAGTCCCGTCCCCCTAACCTTTTTCTTCTTTCGCTTCCGTGGGCTTTGTCATGGGTATGACCATAGTCCCGTCCCCCTAACCTCTTTCTCCTTTCGCTTCCGTGGTCTTTGTCATGGGTATGACCATAGTCCCGTCCCCCTAACCTCTTTCTCCTTTCGCTTCCGTGGTCTTTGTCATGGGTATGACCATAGTCTCGTCCCCCTAACCTCTTTCTTCTTTCGCTTCCGTGGTCTTTGTCATGGGTATGACCAAACTGCGCTCCTGGAACTTTCTCCGTTTGAGAATACGTGGAATCAGTTCTTCACACAGCTGTCATGGAACCTGCACTCTTCTTCAATGTTATTCTTAACTGGACAAATGTACGAATCTTTGACTACACTGGGCAAAGTTTTTATATGAAGAATATATATATAAAACCTTCGCTATACATTTCTCTATATTTGTGTGAGCTTTTAAAGGTGAGAACTAGGTCAAGTCATAGGACGAGGAACTTCGATTTGTAGTATACGCATGCTTTATAGTTATTCTGCCAAATATACATCGAAGTTCATTGCAAACTTTGGACTCGATAGAAATGTATAGAAAACCTTTTGCATTGAAAGAAAACTGGAATTGCAGCTGGAATTCGATCAACGCTGTGTAAATCAGATCGCATGTCCTAACGAAAACGGACGTTGGGTCTCTCGTGTCAACGCTGGCACTTGCTGGAGTCCAGTGGAAATGTTACTGGACTATATTCTACAGGACCCGAGGCAGACCTGACGAAAGCACCGAAATCGACTTCCGTACAAGTGGAAGCTTAGAAGGAATCCTATGTAAAACATGTACTTCTCGAGAACTATACGTCACTTCCTGATTGAGAAGCTGTCAACAAGAACCGCGCAAAGTATCACAGACAACTTTCAAAACGTTTATCACTTCTCACCCTAGCCTCCGCCTTTTGCATTTGTTAATTAGCTTAATCGATAATCAACACCTTCTCCATTCCCCCTACACAACTTTTTTTATGACGAACATAGCCGTGATATAAGAGAAGCAGACAGGTGCATATAGTATCTATATTGATCCAAGGTAGATGGAAGTACGAAGGGCATGTGCTCTAGTAACCCAGATCAAGGCATCTCCAAACCAGTGCACCAGTCGAAACGCCTGCTGCTAAAACACAAGCCAACTTCTGGATTTCATGCTTCTCCGTGTTTGTTGTGTGTAATAGGAAAACACTCGTCAGTGACCTCTCAAAGTAGTATAATACTTGTCTGTGCTCTACAAATAGCAAAGTATTCCTTCTTATAAATAAAACATTGCACACAAAATTCACATTCAATATGCATATCCTTCGAGGACACTGACACACATTTACGCAGACATAGGCGGGTACGTATAGACTAAGCACTAACATTCACATGCTTGTTAATCATACGCTTGATAAAGCCAGACATAAAGAGAAGGGAAACGGGAAGGCGGGAAGGATGAAATGAAAATAAAAAGAAAGAACCAAAGAAAGGAAGAAAAAGAATACTATAGAAGATAACTGATAATATCATGTTAAAAGACACTCAGGTCCGCGTGTCCTATCAATTTAGGAATAGCAGGCTTTCTTCGGTCTTCATTTGCTCTGGAAGCTAAAGGTCGATAGAGGTAATCTCTCAAAGCTTACATGAAGCTTACGTGCTAAAAGTTTGTGAAGCATTTGTAAGTGTTCTTTCCATTACTCTAGTTCACTATTGCTGGACACTCTACTCTAGAACCTTTGATAGCTAGTGTAAAACGTCAACAGTCTTTCGGTATGTTCAAAGAATAAACTTGTGACGACTTTCCACAGACATGTAGGTTTCTTTTTTCTGATTATCTTACTTTCCATCCCGGTAATTCTCTCCTCTAGCCTGCGACTCCGTAACCTTATTATCAGATTATATTCTCACATAACATTATTTCCCAACTCCACTGCTTCGGCAGAAGCCTCCAAAATGCTTATGACACCAGTCTGACTACCTTTTTGCATTAGTTTCACATTTCGACGACCAGCATGTGTACCTAATGACGCTGCATCAAACAATTGGGCCTTAGACAAGGGCGACACACCAAGCTACTTCCAGTCATTAAGGTTTCGAGACACCTGTAGCAGACCACTATAGGTTGCTCTTGCCCATGCACTGCCGGAGTCTATGACTACCGAAGGTCTCCGTTCCAAGAAAAGAGTTCGATACAGCTCCCGGCTTGAATATCTATTGCAGCCACCATTCTTTATTCCAAAGGATTCAGGAAATAAATATTGACAGGCAGCAAGCGTGGTGCTAGAATGTTCCTCAGCGTGAATAGCAAGAAGGTTAGTTTCCAGAACACCATGATATACCCCTATCGGGAAAGCTCGAAGAAAGATGTCTGTAGTTAGTAAAACATCCACTTGGAAGGTAATGATGACGCCATTTGGGTACTTGTTTGTCATAAAGTGTAGTTCTCAAGAATGTCTTCTTGGACAATGGTAACTTTCCATTACCTTCTTCACAAGTAGGAAAAAGATCAGTAAGAACATAACCAGGATCAGAAGCAGGATTTCTCATTTAGTGGCCTAGTTTCAATGCTTGTGGGCAAGCCAAAAATAACGGGCCAGAAATATGTATGATTTGTATGAGCTTACCAGTGTTTCCTGTGTACAGATACAGTACTATATGACACCACTACCGCTCGATCGGTTTCCCAGACGGATCTTCAATTGTCAGTCCTCAGACTCTATGAAAGATGATCTCCTCGCGGGGTTAAAAAAAATGCTCTTCCGATTGAGGTTAGCCAATAAAAGCCACGCGCCAAACTTATTCTCTTTATTGCTCATTTCCCGTGATCCTTTTACTGCCTCTAGAGACCTCTGCCAGTGGTCACTGGAGGCAATAAACACTGACCCAGGTCACCGCCTAATATTGTGATGAGATCCCTCGCCCCCCCCCTTCCCCGCCATCCGCTGCCTTCCCCTCTGCACTCTGCTCTCTATGTTGAAGGATTTTATGGATCAATGACTACACCCAAGCACACATCGCTGAAGGAGTACACGCCAATACGCCTCGGACGCGTGACACGCACAGAAACTACACATTCTGTCAGTACATGTCCAGATCATTACTATAAGTATTGGTGCAGTTCCAGTAATACGGAGCTCATACCAATCTATTACATGAAATAGATGCGACTCGTCATCACATCACAGCAGTGGATATTATTATCTCACAATATTCCACTGGTACATTTCTAGATTATTGCTATACGGCATCATAATATTCTGTCTATCAACTTCTAGATTATTCCTACTAACCACTGCATTTCACATAATGTGGAACTCACATAAACTTATTAACTGAAAAGACGTTACAAAGTCATTACATCTCTACGGTAAATATGATTTCAAACTCATTCTGATCATTCTGATAGAACATTTCTAGATTATTCTATGACCATGACTGCATTTCACGTAATGTGCAACTCAGACAAACCTGTAACTGAAAAGACATTACACCGTCACAAAAGCTGTGAGCATTAATATATCTGAATCTATCCTTCAGCAACAAATAGTGTAACAGAGTTCGTTTTATATATGGTAAGAAGACGGGATCATTATCATCAATATTTAATTAGATACAGAAAATGCCAATTAGATACTCATCTTTCTTTTCTTGACTGCTTTTCCTATTCTCTATTACACCATTCCATTTTCAATAAATCACTAAAAGAAAAACCACGAAGTTCTTGCTTTAAAGCTCGTTGTATTTTTTTATTGAGACTTTATATCTATTCGGTATCATACGTCAAAATATACGTTCAGTTGACAGCTAATTCGCTCTCATGTATTTTGACTTCCTGGTTGAAACCTGGGTGACTATAGGTAACGGGGCAAAAGATGCTACTGCATGATTTTACCCATCCGTGACGAAGACGCTGTCTCCACCAACAATAAACACTTCAATTTTTTTGTAGGGCGCCATCATAGGAAAGCATCCCATACCGGGCTCCGCAACTGAATAATACTTTCCACGCAGCACAGCACTAAAATATTCATTGGTCGTATGAAGATGACTGATTTACACGTAACTTTGCTGTTTATATTTTGCAACAGAGGTTTTAACAAAGTTTAACTTGACACCTAATCCAGCGCTTGAGTAAATTGTGTTATCAATTGTCTTTTTTTTTTTTTGAGACTTTTGGCTGGCTTTGTGCACAAACGGGCTCTATATAGACTCTCCCTTCTTTATTCACCATAAACTACTTTGGCAACTTTCTGGGTACAACTGAAAAATGCGGTTAGCATATGAAGTGAACTTTTATCAAAGTCACCCTTAATTCCCGTCCTCTTAAGATAAAGACAGTAGAAAAACACTATTAATCCGTGAAAGCTCTGCTTCTGGTTGCGCACTTAGAGCTGTAGAGAAAGAGAAGAAGAAAAGGAGCAGAGATACATTATCAAAGACTGAATTCAAACCGTGGCTTAAGTTGGTAGAGCAAAGGTGACCTTAATCTCCACATCTACAAATCGTTAGTTCAAACAGATGAAACGAGATTACTTTTAAAATAAGTAGAAAAATTGTTTTAAAAATGAGGCCTTAATCTTTCTGTCGTTGGGAAGTGCGGCGTTAAAAGACCTCACCTGTCTCGAGGCCAGCCTTTTTTTTGTGCGGGCGGTGCCCATATTTCCCTCGCTGTCTTATCTTCCCCAACCCTTTGAGGAGTCATGCATCCACTCAATAAGTGGTCGACTTGGGGAAAGGTCGCTGCTCCACAAGGATATCGAACCAACTACTCTGCGTTCGCCTCCAGATTCGGACTCTGTAACCATCTGGTTATCGGTTTCCCCAGAAATACGAAAATTCGTCGGTGAGACCCTTAAGACAATAACAACAATGATAGTAGAAGTAATGCAGTTTTATACAGCCTTGTTGCTGCTAAGGTTCAATGCGCTGAACAAACATGACGCACAGCCCCCTCCCAACAAAACGCTGAGACAACCACACAACCACACACACAATTACGTGCATATATAAGTATTATGTAATCTCTCACATGATTTTGACGACAAGGATGTTCCAGCCGAGACTTTCTTAAATCCTTCGTCTCTCTCGAAGTCTCGTCAGAAGGAAACTGAGACAGAGGCAAGCAAGAGCATCAGCTTCCAGTGACCTTTAGCTGTTTACACAAACAACGCCTATCCATCCCTGAATGCTATATTCCCCAAGACAAATCCGATTCCCCTTCGGTTGTATATAGACTTGCAGAAGCAACCGCTGTTTACCAACGCATCAAATAGTCAACACCACTGGAAGACCCGACTTACAAGGAGTTAACTCATAGCTAGGTAAGGCGAAGATGAGCCCACGCAATTCATTCTAGCCCTGCTATCATCGAGATTTCAATTCGTTCCCAACATTCCGCCTCAAATGCCTTGAGACCATAACGCTCTACTTCATCATATGGACAAACCATCAATAATCATCCGAGAGCTGACTGCAAATGTTCTTCAAGCTTAAAGACCAGAAACATCTCAGATCTTGAAGCTTGCCTGTGTTATCAATCACCACGGAGCATTTAATGAACTTGTGACTCAATTTGTCTAATGCACCACGTAAACACAAAAAAGCATAAAGTGAGAAAGCGAGCTAACAAAAGCGACAAAACAATGGTTACTTCCCCTGCCACAAAAAATGTCCTGATTAATTTGTACTTGAAATGATGGATAACCACAGCCACAAAAATGCTCTGATTAATTTGTACTTTAAATAATGGAATAACAGTTTCCACTCACGTTATCTGGCCGAATACTTATCAGTTGTTGCTGACACAACTCACTGTCAGAAGTAATCCACTGGAAGTTAAGCCACCATTTCGAAGTAGATCTATTTATCGTCTGCTACTCCCAAGATTTGTTGTTATATCTCACTAAACAAACTAGATAATAAATTGCTGTTGACAGTAACTTGTAGTTTACTACCGCATACACCCTTTCCTTCCAAATGCACTGTCGTTTCTACACTGCTTCGTGCAGGAAAAATCATCATTCACCGCGAGAAAAGCACTGGAAGGCACGCGCGCGCTTAACTATCGTCTGCTCCCACAATGCTGTTACCTTAGTGACGCACGTGGTCGGCGGCCTGCCGCGCGTCGGAAACGACACTAGCGCTCTGCACATGCGCCGGCTTTTTATTCTCCCCTTACGTGCTGGTGCTCCAAGGGGCAACTCATAACCAATAACATTAGACTTAGTAGTATTTCTCGTCACGTTCGTCCAATCAAATGTGCCGTCTTTTTTGTTCATCTGCCGGTATGGTAGACAACGTATTGATTTAGATGGCGAGTAGAGGAATGCAAAGGTCGCAATCGTTTCTGTTCTTTAGCACGTCACGGAACTGAAATAATGCAGGGTGTTCAGGGTATAGTCTACTGTTGTGTACTCAGTTTTATTAGACATTCCTCTTTTCTCTCAATGGAGAAAAAAAAAGGGAAATGAACAAAAGGGAACAAACTAAACTACGCGAAGTATGCTGTTTTCCGTATTGAGCAAAAAGTAATCTTTTTTAAAAAATTTGGTGTTTATGATTTTACACATTTTCGTATAACTAGGGTATCGTCCTGAGCACGAATATTTAGAATGTTGCATATAGAGTAATAGCAAAGTTGCACTTTGTTAGAACGTTCCTACACAATCAAAAGATAAATAACCATTCGCTTTCTCTATATTTTCTCGCAATCAAAATAATAATAAATTAAATTAATTTTTCTTTTATTGAATTAAATTAATTCAATGTAATTGAATCAAATTATCAAGGTTAATTCTATCTTAACATTTGAGTTTTTCATTTCTAATTTTCAAGCCTACTTATAAATTGGGAATCATAATAAAGTTGATTTGTATAGCACCTTTCCCCACCATTAAAAGGCGTACCCATAGCGCTTTACTAAAGAGACAAACACACAAACATAACAATAATGGATGTTGGTCTCAAAATCAATAAGTTTCAGAGTTCTTATTATTTACTCTCAATCCCTTTTCGCCAGCACCGGACATTGAAGTTGATATTTGCAAAGCAAGTATCGGTATAATCAATATCTTGAATGTCAAGTGTATGCCCCCCCCCCCCAAAAAAAAAAAATAAATAAATGGAATCAGTGGCTTGCCTATGTATAATTAGATGCAGCTGTACATACCATTTATTAAAAGCAGTTCTTGGTCAAAGTTACAAGAAAATCGAGGAAATAATGTTACTATCATCTCAACATTTAATAATAACATCAATTAAAACTGCTTTCCTTCTCTCGCGCGCGCATGTCCGTTCACCTGACGGTCCATCAGCTGTTTGCCGGGGAAAAAAAACAGCAGCTACTTTTTTTTAAATAGAGAAAAGGTTTGTAAACTGCTGGTGGAAACTATCTGGAACAAAGACAAGCGACGTTGACTTTTTTGTGTGTCGAGTGAATTAATCAGGCACGCGTAAAATGAACCCCTGGCTTACTCATCGTCGCATCGGTCACGCTTTTGTGTGGCGAGAGCGAGAGAGACGCTCCGTCTGCAGACAGAGAGAAACGGGTGCGAGAACAGAATAAATTAAAACGGACGTGGACGAGGTGGCAGGAGACACATGACAATCGATTCCATTTTACTCAAAAGAAGTAGCTGTCTGCAAAGCTTTTTTTTAAACATATTAGTTCGTGTTACACCGTTATTTTAAAGCGTGGCTTAGTTGTTTCAAATGTAACCTGTGTTACACCACAACGTACTTTACACACTGGTTTGTTTCTTGACGTAATTTACTTTAAAATGTATACTGTTTGACACAACACTTTATTTTATACAATTTAGGTTTCTCTTGGTCACCATTGGATTTTGGGAAAAGGGAATTTTTTCGTTGATCCATATAATAAATCAATATTTATAATAAGTTTTCTTGCAAATGAAATAAAGATTGAAGCATAAACTTTTCATCGATTCATATTTGATTAATGATAAGGTAAACGCCGTCTCTTACTGATACTTTTAAGCATCTGATAAAACTCATTATCTTACTGTCTACAAACAACAATTGATCTCTAAAGGGTGAGTAATTTTAATCTTGTCTTAAATTATATGTGATGTTGCCAGATGTCCGTTGTTAGGAAATAAGAACAGAATAAGCTTTTTTTCCACGAATGTAGTCTTGTTTAAAGGAGTACTGGAGTACAAATTTTTATGATTAAACACTCGAGTTCAAACTCCTATTTTAACAAATCTTGATGAATACACCATCCCCTCTCGAAATACACGCCTACAGACATAAAAACATCGTGACGTCATGTTTGTACACATATATACATTGTTAACATGGTCTCGGGTGTCCTATTGGCTGAACCCTTCACATTGTAATCATATCTACATAAAATCCTGACGACTGTGTTGTTGATCTTGACCTGCGCATGTAGATGTTTGCAGGCATATCTCGAGAACGGATGGAAATTGTGGGTGAGTGGTATTCCTCAAGATCTAGGAAAATATTTTAGTAGTATCTTGCACTGAGCTTTACCTAATCATTAGAAAAAGATTTGAAAGCCACTTCGCCTTTAACCTCGTGCTTTGTCTTAGGTAACAGCTGTGCTTGAGTGGCGACGGTCTGCTGGACTTAAGATGTAAGTTTTTTTCTAGAACTCTCACACAACCTCCTAAATTCAATCTGTTCAATCTGGGCAAATACTATTCCTGTGTTTAGCGAGATAACAGCTGCTAACTTGAATCAGCTGCAGAAGGAACAGGCAGAAAAATTCAGCCGACTACCCCTGTACTGCTACACCACGTGATACAGCCAAAAATTTCTAACAGGCATCTTCAAACACCACGTATAATAGGTTCTTAGAAGATCAGAGATGATGATGATAGAGAAATTAGTTCGACGAGGGTAAGATCTATCAGGAAAGATACATGTCCCCTAACCGAGTCGATTTCAGGGGAGCCGACGTGGGAAGCTCGTAAACACAATCAATAAATGAAGGAAGAAGGAATAGGTCCAGGTGTCCCAGCGAGCCAGCTATTTTTGGAATCAGCTCATTTGATTTGCGAAGTATAATGATTACCGCAGGTGCAGAATAAAACCCTAAAGAGGGGGAGAGGGGGTATGAAACAAAACTCTCAGAGAAAAAAAAAGTCCCCCCAATTTTGTTTGTTTGTTTGTTTTGCGCCCGACCATCACCTCTTCCAAAGATTCGTGTGTCGAGACTGCTTTCTTTGTGATTCCCTCTGTAGGACAGGGTGACCCCTGGGTTAACAAAGAAACTGTTACAAATAAGGACACGGCTGGGCGCCAAACTTTTGGCGCTTCGCGGTTTTCGAGACAAAGATCGACTTTGCCATTAAATGGCCAAGTGAGGTGACAGACACCGAGGCATGCATGTCACATTGTCCCCATGCAAGCTGCTGAGCCTTTTGTACCAGAACCTTATACTTACGTGTCGTAACATTATGATAACGTGTAAAAATATGTAAAAACCTAATGACAATGTTAAATTGTGAAATAACCTTACAGCTACGTGTTAAAATATGTAACAACAACCACAGTTTCGCTGAAAGGATAGAAGAATAAATTGGGATGCCATGTTAATTTATGAACTTAAAACTGTTGACACAATGACAAATGACGAAAGAAGCAATGTGCAACTGTTTTACTTAACCCAAAGTTTGCTGTGAATCGCACAGTTTCAGCTCAAATAACACAATTTTGGCACAAACACCAGAATAACGACGACTCGGATCTGCACAATGCTGGTTCAGATGAGCACACTTGACAGTTATATATAAGATCTGCTGAACAGAACACTAATTTCTTGTAACTGATAAAGATGCGACTGATCTTGCCCAGCGCACCACTCTAAAGCGCGTAGTAGTGCTTTGTTCTCATGTTCTGCTTGGGACATTTATAAAGTAGTCCAAATTAAAGTTTGCAACTATAAAGTAACATTTTTATGACATACAATCAACATCTCAACACTGCATGACCTACTGGAAGAGAGGTCATCAACTGTGCCGTGCAAGCCAGGTCAGTCGCAAACACAAGTGATCGTTGTCACAGCACGTTCACAAGGACATGTGAACAAACAGCTCAGATAGACCGATCGAAACAATCATCTGGCTGTTGAGGGTGGAGGCTGGGAGCCCGACGACTGTCTACAGTAAATGTTTAGAAGCAATGCCTTCAGAAAAAACTATTTAAAAAAATAAACGGCGCTATATTATTAGCGATCTCTGTATTTAAAGGACGAGTGAGGTGCAACTTTACTTGATGACTGGGTAAGGGAGGGGGATTGTTGTTTTAGGCCAAGCTAGCAATTAATGTTACTATGTCACGGCAAAGGCACTGTAAACAGATGCTACATGCAGAAAAAGAACAGCGTGCCCGAGACGAGAGCTGAACCCAGGACAGCCAACCCTCAATGTATTGGTGCAATGACTAGGTAGAGCTCTGGGGAAGAGACCATTTACTGGGACTGGGTGAACATCCTCCTTCTGTTTCTCGAGATAAAGGTTACAAACATTACCCCGCACAGAAAGAGGTCAAAATTGTGACGTCACGATGTTACTAATTAACATATATTCACGATATATCTAATTAACATATATTCGGAGCTCTCTCTCACTGGCGAGGATCTTCACAATGTAAAGTTACGCAAGCACTACTGTGCTGCCGACCCTTTCTGTGCATGGTAATGTTTTTGTAAGTGTTTACATCGACAACGGTATTTACCCAGATTTAGAGAATTCTTTCACTAAGTCTAAACTTAACTTAATCATTAAGTTAAAAAATAATTCTAACTAGTCCTTTAATGTCTTTTCTGGACACTGCGCTCCAAAGGTCACTTTCACGTAGAATTTTCAAATTTTCATGATAAATACGAGACGTGAAAATTGCATAACCCATACCGGTTACAAGGTGCGGTGCTCTAGCATCCACTTGTAAGGTGTTGAACGGTCATACGTGTGAGCAGTTGAGGAATGTCTTGAGCTGAGAGACACTAAACTGCACGTGCTTTAAAAGCTGGCAACCACTTGGAGAGTCTGGGTCTGCGGACTGCCAAGTGTAACAAATCTCGGTGAGCGTGTTTCGCAGTTTCCGCCCACCGGGCACTTCGAAGTTCAAAGCACCAGTTTGTTAGCCACTTCGTGCCCCCAGAACGATTAAAGGTCCCGCTACTCTTGAAATATTAAGTAGAATGGTGTAGATTATGAACCTCGACCGACCCGGTTTGCAGATTTTCGGGAATGCGAGGTTAAGATAAAACCAGGTATTTGTAGACCGAGCCAGCAACTAAGGCTACATCATGGGAAGGCAGCGAGCCCTGTAAACAGATGCCACATGCAAAGAAAGAACAGTATGCCTGAGACGAGAGCTGAACCCAGGACAGTCAACCATCACTGTACGTATCAGTGACAGGCGATAACCGTTGCGACACCGGACCGCCCCAACCGGGCAAGGACTAGTTTCCGTCGAGTGGACGGGTATCAGCTGTAGTATGGCTTGGGAAGGAGATGGGCGCCGCCAAATTCATATGCCCGAAGACAGGATCATGATGGGACAACGTGCCCCGGATAACCAACGACCCCAAACCCTCCTGGCACGCTCCAGGGAGGGAAGAGTGATAGATGTGCTTTGGTACAGTGGATAAGAAATCAAACAAGTGATCAAAGCAGTAATCAGTTATTATAATAAATTTATTTTATTTTATAAAATTTATTTTTAGCCATGAAAAATGTTTACACGACCAAAGGCCGTGATTATCAACCGGCGACATAAACATCTCTGGACTTCTAACCTGTAACTACATACACATAAGGGAGACAACTGTAGTTAATTTGACTACAAGAATTATCTCTCTTGCCTAGGACAACAACAAAAAAAAAAAAAAAAAGAGAAAAAAGTAAAGCATGCCAACAATTTCATCACCACTATTAATCATCTTTGATGGAAAGATATAGCAGAAGCATTGGTTCCCAGTTTCCATGCTTGCTGTCCCGCATGACATTTCACAACCAGCTTTGAAGTATTATTCCAACACCAAGCACAAAACATTTAAAACAAGATGCACATGTAAAGGAACACAAAGCAAAGTAAATAACAGTTACTATTTAACACAGCGAATCAACCTCTCTCCAACACTCAAAATCCAGTGGATACAAAAACACCAAGTTAGAAACAGTTTATTTGGCTTAAAAAAAAAAAATGAAAAAACACACATTAAAGGGTTGATGAAGAGAACTGAGTCTAGAGTTAACTAAAAACAGTTTCTGAATGAGGTAATTCATTCTTGAATAGGATGTTTTTATTAACATACTGTTCTTTGTTCTTTAAATGAATAATTTTGGATGTGCTAAATTTTACTGTCAATAAACTAATACTTCATGATTAACAAACAACAGATGCTAGACTCAAATAATAACAGACAAATCAAATCTTGAAAATCCAGCTTTGTCACAAAAACATGTCAGCACAAAGCTATGTTCAAGGATGGGCCGACTGTTGTGTAGTCCAAATCACTTAGTGTTAATAGAATTGTGAACAGCCAAGAGACATGATGGTATTTGAAGAATAGTCAACCTAGTCATGGTCACCACCTGCAGGATGAGCTTGCTCTTCTGTAGCAGCTTTAGGCTTATCAGCATCAGATTGCTTTTTAGTACCAGAAACAATGTCGTCAATCCGAAGAAGCAGTATAGCAGTCTGGAAAGTCAAAGAGGAGAAATGCAGAGTTAAATAAGCAAATCCTATGATCTATGAATTTATGCATACCCTGCACAACTTAGAGCAGATCATGATTAAAACTATGTGACCGATATCACTGTTAAAAATAAAAAAAATTACATACCAAAAGTTATATCAAAATCGTCATTTAAAGCTAGAAATATCCTTAGTCTATACAATAAACTTTTTCAAATATACTATACTAAATATATATACTATACTATTATACTAAGAAAATAATAATACAATGAATTTATAATAGTGCCATATCTTGGTCCTATGGGCCGGCTCATGGTGCTCTATAGTATTAAAAAAGACAGACACGAATGCATGCAACTTAACATAGTGCCATGCGAGATGAAAGATATGTAGCCAGAAATTGCAAAAATACTATCCCTAAGATGACACAACTGACTGGTACCTGCTTCCTTAGAGGATGGGGAGGAAAGGCAGTAAGGGAGCGATAGTGACTACCTAATGCTGGCTTGCAGAGGCAATTAGTCCTGTAGAAAATACATTTTATCTAAAGCCCTACCTCAATAGCTGTTTTGTAGACTTGCACTTTGACAGACATGGGTTCCCAGACACCAAATTCTGCCTGGTCTACAATATTTCCTGTGTTGCCATCAATGCCCCATGTTACCTTGTCTCCCTGAGCATGTTTTGCCTGTAAGAGGGATAAAGATTTACATTTCCTGAAATATCCTTTAGACTTATTGCCAAGAGACACAAGACTTTTGCACACAAAAAAAAAAAAATAAAAATAAAAAAAACCAAAAAAAAAAAAAACAAAAACAATATAAACAAATACAAGGTTATAAAGATTTTAAAAATGTCTAAGTCATCACAAAGTTTTATTGAGATGCAAACATTTTATCCTTCAAAGAAGAAAAACCAACACACATCTAACATCTTTAAGTTCAAAACTGATCAGATAACAGAACGCAAGAAATAAATCCTCACTCGCAGAGCAGTAAGAGTACGTATGGTGTTGGCACCACAGTTCTGGATAAGTGTGCGAGGTATTACTTCCAGGGCACGAGAGATGGCCCGATATGGCCACTGGTGAATACTTGTGATGGATTTGGCCTTCTCATTCAGTGCCTGTTGACATAAATCCTCAAAATAAGATCAACAGACATGCTTCTCCAAACTACTATTTTGCATCTACACACTTGTAGCATAAAAAAGCATAAATTTAAAACATGCAGATAACATACATGTGCAAGAGCCATCTCCGCAGCACCACCGCCTGGCAGCAGAAAAGGATCAACCATGACATTGCGTGCCACATTCATAGCATCTTGAAGGTTGCGTTCTACTTCATTCAGGACATCTTTGCTAGCACCACGTAGAAGAATGGTGCAAGCTTTTGGATTCTGACACTCAATGAGAAATGTGAAGTAGCTGCAAAAAGAAAATAAAGACATGTTAAATCAGTTTGCCAGGATTGTTCAAGATATACCAAAATTAAAATTTTTATGAAAGTACTTTCAAAACCAAACAAGATTAAATACTATTATAAACTATGCTCTGCACTTACTCATCACCAATCTTCCGCACTTCGAATAGCCCACAGCCAGTTCCAATGTCCTCCTCTTTCAATTCATCTGTCCTGTTTGCAATTGTTGCCCCAACAGCCCTTCAAAGCATAAGAATAACTTTTGTAAATGTGCACACACAGAAGAAAAATGCTTAAATGAGAATTCAAAATATTAATGCAGAATCAGTACAGCATAAATTTAAATTTGAACTTGGCAGAGCAGTCCAAGTCATAGGGTTTGTCTTGTACAGCTGAAAGGAGAGCTAGTTACATTCCAAAATTTGCTGTACATTACATTTAAACGCTCCTGCTTTTTGAAAACAGCAGTTTGCCAAAACAGCTTATTAACTGTTATACAAAGAAATTTGTGTGACTATAGCTACATCAATTTTTAAGGAGGATTTAAGCACCCTTTGTTTTAATGTCACACAGTATTTAAAGACAAGTCTCCCCAGATTTATTTACTTCACAAATGATAAAGAACTGGTCAGGATGTTTGTCAACCAATAATTTTCAGAGGAAAGCAAAAGTATGTAATGCTCCAACTCCAAAACTATTTTCTGCAAATATATTAATATATTATTTTGATTGCTACTAAAAGATCTATTAATAAGAGAAAAGAAGCATTTGATTCTTGTGTACCAAGACACTTTGGGGTGAAGGGACCCATCTCCTTCAAAAAAGAAAAAAGCTGGTAAAACAGCACCCAAATGATGTATTAGTGGTTGTCAAACTCCAATCTTCATTTACCTGAATGTTATGGTTGCTATCCTCATTACTAAAAATCAGTAATATAAGATTTGCAATTTTACCTTGCAATGCGATTGTTGTCTGTTTTCCTGACACGGCGTAGGACAGAAATGCCAGCTTTGACAAGAAAGTGTTGAGCAAGATCAGAAACACCCTTTTCTGTGATGACGAGATCTGGCTTCAATGCAATGATGTCATCACACATTTTCTGGACAAACTCTTCCTCCATTTTGAGAATACGTCTGTCATCAGAAAGGTTTACAATTTAAGACAAAAGAGGTGGGTTTTTTTTTTTTTTTGTTGTGTGAATTTTATTTTTAAGAGGGTGAGGGTGGAAAAAAGAATTTTTGATAACTCTTTATATCGACGGTGAAAGCTTGACAATAAAAGGAACATATTTTCTTTAAAAAAAAAAAAATGTTGGTTTAAACAGGTGTACTTTTATTATTTTTTCTAGTACACAAGCATGCCTGCAGACTTGTAAATATCCACACCCTCTTCTGTATGATGTAAAAAACATTTAGAAGTATACAAGACTAAAGAAGACTTACACAAAATCTTCTTCTTTGGTTATCTCAATATTAGTCTGGAAAAAAAAAAAAGAAATAAACAATTTTTTTGAACAACTCAAAAGCATGTCTCAATCCCACCCCATAAACATGATAACTGTATCTGAAAAAATGATTTAGATACACAGTAGAGAATTTCAAATATTCAATAGACAATTTATTCATTATTTATCAATATAATCAAATACATTCTGATTATAGTGTAAAAAGTTACAGCAATTTTACAATTCTGTTGCATTTAGCAGTTTAAGCTCTTTATTCTCCAAGCCTACTCACCACACTCTCTCCCTTTTTGTATTCCAAGTTACAATCCAGAAGCAGAATGCGAGGGTTTTCTATACGTCTGCAATCCAAAAATTCCAGCAGTTTTGTTATTACATTCTGTTTATTATGTTCATGCTTAACTATTTAATGCCAGGAATGTCTAATACCATGCAAAAATTAACTCTGGTCATTTGCCTCGGGTAAAGATTTCTGCGAAGGAATTGAAATATATACTAAACAGTGCAAAACCATGCCAATGAATTAACAGCTGAAGATGCAGCATGCAAAGAAAGTGTTTCCTTTTAATTTTAAGCTTACCTGCGCATTTTTGGATGGGTAACATCTTTGTTAATCATAATACCTCTAAGAACCTCTGACTCATCAATGGTACCTCCAGGTATCTGAAAACGTTAATCCCAAAATGTAACTTAAAATCTGTAGATATAAACAAAGGAATTTTGACTAAGAAAATTAAAGATGCAATTTGTGGAAACTGGTCAAAGAAATAAATTGTTTAAAGGCAAACCAGTATATGTAATAAATTAAACATAAGCATTTTAAGCTACGCTAAAGCGGCGGGCACACGAGAAGCCAAAAGCACGAAACGTTTCCGAAGCAACCCTGCTTTTCCTGCTTGCCGTGTGACCAACACTGCAAGCTATCCCCAAAGCGGCTTCGTAAGCCTGCTTGGCTTTAGCTTGCGGCCTGCTTCGCGCTTTAGAACCTGTTCTACTTTTCCACGCGTTTCCACATGGCTGTGAAAGCAACAGGGCCTCTGGCGAACCTCAGCGAGGACCAGACCGTTCATTTGATCGAATTAATTAACTTCTTTGTCTCTCCTTTCTTTTCTTTTCCTTTATTTTAATAGCCAGCCATAGCACAATAACATCCAGTGTGTCCGACATTGTAGTGAACAAGGGACGCTACCGAACATTGTAGTGAACAAGGGACGCGACTCTCGCAGTGCTTCATTCGTGCTTTGAAACAGCGTTCGTGTGTGTGAGACCAGCGGCCCCCCACAAGCCAGCTTATCAAGCAGCCCGCAAACGGGCTCGGAAAAGCGCTGCTTCGAAAGCCAAGCTTGCGAAGCCGCTTTTGGCTTCTCGTGTGTCCGCACCTTAAGGTAGGTAATCCTAGGAATCAAATTTTCCTTGTCAATAGAAAGAATACTTTTTCTTCGTGAAGTTTCACAGAAATACTTACAAAATAAAATCAACAAGATAACTTGCCTTTTCGACTTTGGCATATCGCTTGATGTCAATCTCCCTTCGTCCATTTTCTTCAATTGCAACAGTCGATGTGGCATCCAAGGCAATCTGGCATCCCAAGTCCATCCTATCAAATGATGATCTGACATTAGAACACGGTTAGAAATTACACTACAATGCCATTCCCCCTTCTTCATAGCTTTATCAGTGTTCTGGTGGTGTGGCTGATTTCCTCACCAAGATGTCCTGCTCTATCCATTGAAATACCATTGTCATACACTACCCAATACCTCTAAAATCCAATAAAAAGACATTGAATTTTGCCATTTTGAAAATTAAACAACTCTTGAAATAGTATACCATTAAAAACAGTGCCAACAGAACAGACTTCTGCAAGGTTAAAGGATCAAATTAGGACCATAAAACATAAAACAGACTTGGCTTAACTTGCTTTCTGCTATTTCCTTCACAATTTTACTCTTCAGTCTTTCCACTAAATTCACAGCCATGACTCACCATTTGCTTAAGAACTTGGTGCCTAAACAGCTCTTTACGATCTTTAGCATCTGAGACCTATCAGATGTATCTACAGGAAAGCTGCAATCAGAACAATGTTCACTTAAGCTCTCTGCACATTAAAATCAAACAAAAATTCACTTTATGAAGCATGCTTATAAATATGAAAACAGGAACCCGTTAGCATTCTCCAATTATTTTAGCCACTACCTTTTGCTGTTAATATTTATGCAGGCTCTGTGTGGCTAATAGGCAATCTAGGTAGATTGGTTAGCCACAGTTAGCGCTCAAACTCTCTACTTATAAACTTGGATTAGCCCTACCTAAATCATTATATGGCACAGTATAGGTACCCCTCTGTTTTAATAACTTTTTCTCATCCTGGGTAAACATGGTGTGGACCGTGATTGATTTAGCTCAACTAAAATGAATACTGACTTTCTAGACCTTACAGACAACAGTCAAATAAAAGCATTCATATCTTTGACAATACACTGTAACTAACCACATGTTACAATTTTAAACTATGTGCTTACCAGATCTTGGACCGAAGGACTTCAAGGCTGTCTTCCAGAGCTTGTCTGTATGCAGCAATGATAACAGTAGGGTGCATCTGCTGCTCCAAGAATAATTCTGCCACAGACAGCACCTCGCCAGCTGCAGACAGCAAAAAGTCTTTACATATAATCCTGCAGCTTAATTTTTGATATACACCAATTTCAGTAGGGCCTGAATTATCTGAATGAAAGGGATGAGGGGGTAAAAAAGAATATAAGGCTGCCTACCTAGAATAATAACAGACTTTGTGCCATCGCCAGTCTCTTCATCTTGTGTGCGAGCCACCTCAATCATAGATTTGGCCGCAGGATGTTGTACATTGATCTAATGAAAAAAAATCAGACAGAACCAAAACTCTGTTATGGAAGTTTACTGATAATAAAGTTTCAATCAAAAGAAAAATTATCTAGATAATATGAAATCTTGGAAGTAAATTACACCTAAAGCAAATGCAAAAGGTCTTTTTTTTAAAATGAGTATGGCATGTTCTTATTTCACTATTTAAAAAAAGTATGGTGATGACAAAGACACCCTTATTTCTAACACTTGACATAACAAAGGAAAGGTAATGAAAAAATAAAATTTAGAAGTATCTTTCTGCAACTCACCTCCCTTAAAATGGCATTACCATCGTTAGTCATAACAATGCCACCCATAGGGTCCATCAACATCTGCAATGATGCCCAAGTTTACATGACAACATCAAATCAGAATACTAATTAGAATATAAAGCATGTTTAGAGACCCACTACTGTCAGCATTACGTGCTGTTGGGCAACAAAATAAATTTTTTTTTCATCAAGTAGTAATAGGTTATTTATGAATAACATACTTTCATTTCAGTCCAAACAACCTAAGTCACACACATATGTTTTACCTTCACAATACTGGAAGAAGAAAAAGGAAAGTGAAACAATATTATCTATATTCTAGAGCAACAAGAACCTGTAATGACAGATCCACAAACACATTCTTTTTTCTGACATCATCAAATATGCCAACTAGACTTTCATCTATGATGATGGACTAGTTAGTATAAATGGTTCAGGAAATGTACCCTAACCTGCTTTGAATCTGCATTTTCTTGCCAATATTGTACGGTAATAAGCAGAAGGATGGTGTCGGGTAAAAGATATGATATAAAAACCACCTAACTCTAATTACTAACCTTCAGCATAGACTTTGGTCCCAAACATGTTCGAATAACATCTGCAATAGTCTGTGAGAAAATACAATTTATGCATAAAAATATAACAACAACATTGCTTCTCTATCCGTATATGTAAATATACACACACATACAAATACATGTGTACAAATGTGTAGAAATATTGTCTGGCAAGTGTTACTACTAACTTATTTTCAGAAAAGAAGCCAAAACATTTTAAACTGTGTTTATGTATGTGGTGTATGCAAAAGAATTACATTGAAAATTCAAAGGCCAAGGCCACTTTGCTGTTGTGAAAAAATGTTCTGCTCTCCACTACAAATTTTTCTTCTCGCAATGTAGATGGTAAGAAACTATAAATTACATTGCTGTAAACAGTCAATACTGGTAACTGAACCTGGAACATATAATGCTCTACAATTTTTTCCATTCTGAAAGTGAGTCATCACTTTAAAATAAAAAGCTATCACTTGTTTGTGACTAAAAGATTACTGGGCCTGGCATATTTTGTTTGAAAGCTCTAAAAATCTTAAATTTATCATAATTATTATTACTGTGCACCACTATTTCAACCAACTGTTAATAAGGTGCCACTGAAATGCATGGCAATGAGAATAAATGAATCCTTCTAAAGTCTTTCATAGGCAAGTAACCAAGGGAACGATTTTTGGCAGCACATTAAGCATATACTACATTATTAGCGTTTAACTTTTGAGTTATAATATAATGCTTTTCATTAAGAAATGTATCCATCAAACAAAAAAACAAAAAATTCCAGTTGGTCGCTCAAAAAATGCATGCCGTCTTAATCTGCGTAGATATATGGCATCGGTTCTGAAAGTGGATGTTCTAGAACATGCGTCAAACATCGCCATCGCCATTGGCCATGCGACTTACCTTTCCAGCGGCTATATTACCAAGCTGAACTTTCCGACCGGACTCCCGTCGGGTATTTTGATCTGAAAGGACGGCGAATAATTATCAATTTTTTAAAAACACTCTTCGAATTGGAATATCAGGTTAAAAAGACATTTACTTACTCAAAACGATGATCGCCGGTCCCGCTGTCATGCTTGCTGGTATGAGTTACGTGCCGTGTGATCGCCCTCTACCGGCGCAGGAACGGTCATTCTCGCAACATACAAAAGTTGGTTCCCTTGGATGTATTTCGGTGTTTCCCCGCCTCCATGTCGTCTGCAAAGCTTTCTATCGTCTGCTCGAACTGTCAAGATGTTGTACGTGTGTAAGCAGGCATGATTGAGACTGAAAATGCAGAAGGGCACTTGCAGACTGGACAGGGTCGAGCTAACATCTCGCATTTCTTGTAATATATAGCTATGCAAGGAAATATTTCATCAAATGTTGTCATTGATTTTGAATAGGGACGTCAATCGAGCCAGACGTACTACTCTAGCAGTGTCACGTTAGCCACATCCGCAGAATTTCGAGTTGATATCTAATTCCCAACAGATGAAACATTCAGAAGAATAAGGGTGAGAACCCTATAGCTCACCTGTAGTCTTGAACCGTAAAAGCGACACACGGTGCTGGCCTCCTTGATCTGGACGTTCATTAATTGCTATGTTCCTAGTGTAAATCTCAATCAGGTTAATAATGATAATTTTCTCATTTAGGTCTTTTTATATTGTTATCATGCATGATTTGTTTGTAAATTTATTGTGTTGTCTTGTACTTCCTATATTGTGTGTGTGTGTGTGCATAGCGCCTCCCAGAGAGAAGAGATGTGATGATGATGATTATTATTATTGCAGTTATATAATTATATTTATATATTGTTTACTCAAGGAATATTTCAGTAACATTTAGATCAGGAAAACATTTTCTGCTCCCTGTGCCACCACTTATAGCTGAACGTGCCGAAAAATACAGCCTACAGCCGAATAAACCACGAATTAATATCCATGTATACGTCCATGGCGAGGACCGTTACAAGGTCTGTGAACAGACGTACTCGTGGGTGGAGAAGGGAGACTGATTATGAATTGTTGGAGGGAATGGTAATCCTGTCAGTCCTTTTCCGTTAAGAATTTCTTCAACAAGCCTTATAGAAATCCTGCATTAAGAAACAGAAACTAAATGAAACTTCACCACAAAGACTAGAAAACATGTTGGCAACGACAGAAATAAGTGGAGAGCGAATGACTCGATACCGATGCGTAAAAATGAAACTACTGAAAGTCCTGATGCTGAACGAACTTCATCTCGTCTACGTAACAACAAGTAAATATGAGTACAGAGATAATAAAATGCTACTGACAAATGTAATGAAGTAGTGTCAGGAGACAACAGACAGCAAATAGATTGTACAGAGTTCGAGCGGAGCAATTGGGGCTTCGTCCCCTGACGACAGTGGATCATCAACTTGCCCACCCTCTAATTCTGTAACATGTTGGCTTCATTTTGTCGGTGTCAGTGTACTGCTAATCGATTCAATAGAGGAAGGGTAATATGTGTATTACCAAGTTTACTCCTGAACTGTTAGAAAGAGAGATAAACTCATACATTGATTAATTTTTAATCACAATGTTGCCGTTGTGGAATACCACGTCTGTCTTTTGATCATAGTAACCGTTGTGTTTTCAGAGGAAATTTTCAGCCAAAGAATAGCAACATTTCACTTGATATCGTAAATCTAATCTTATTAAATTCTTCATCTTCGTAAACGAGCAGCAGCACTGCTTCATTTTTCAGTTGATGGGTCTGTGGGCCTGGAACTGAACAACAGGGAAAGAAAGTTTCACATGAAACCCCTCCTCAGATTTCTGAAAGTACCCTCTCTGCACTGTAGGACATCGTGTTCTGGGCTCACTTAGGACTCCCACGCTAAAGCAGCAATGAAAGAATGGCATGGTAGACGCACACGCACCATCAAGAAGATTTACCCATTGATATTTGGCTCCTGTCTAGCATATTTCGGCTTTTGTCGGGACAAAAAGGAGGAAACAGGCAACCAAAGCCAAATATCGCGTCTGGCACAGGCAAAGGATAGAATGGTGGTGGCCAGTGTCCAAGTATTCCAACAGTAGCACTGATCGATATGCTGACATTTCATATCATAATCACGTTTGTGGTTTCTTTAGCATCCTAGTGTTTATACTTAAGGCATTTATTTTTATTTCATGTTTTGGAGACTGTTAGAATCTGAACTGGCCTGCAGCAAGCATTTCGGTGTCTGTTCTGTATGCGGATTATGAAGGACACTGTTTCTTTTCTTCATAGTTTGAAGGCCATCCCAGCCAAAAGCAAAATTCACCCGACACAATCAATTCCTTCTTATTTTACCCAATTTTGTCAGCTGCCTTTGCTTACCGCCATGCCTCTTCTGGTGATGTGTAGCACTTGCTGCTGTACAGCTTGTGGCTCCCAGGCTCACAGCTTTATTTGGTTACAATGCGCAGTCTAGACCCCAAAGGGCCAAGCTGCTCTGTAAAACCTGTGTAGTCTAGCACCACGCTTCTGTACATCATATGTAGTTTCGGACCGAATGACAATTCTGCTGCAACCTGAGTTAGGGACAGAAATTTCCAGGGCATGGGGGAAACGACTGTAAATAAAAAGAATCTAGACTAAAGCCTTTTAATATAGAAAACGGTAGGAAAGGGTTTTCTGGAATTTCAAGGACGGACCAGTGGCTAGGAAACTCTTGTCTTTTGTACAACCAGCAACGAACGAACAGTTTTATTCATCACCAAGATAAGATCGAAAGAGAGCAGGTCGGAACGATTGGTTCTGCCGTCCACGCGGTATGCTCTAGACATGACAAGCCACTTGCAGTTTACCGCCCAGGCGTGCACTAGTGGTGTAGAAAAAGAATGGAAAAGCAGGATTGGAACAACATCATAAAACAGTCAATCGACAGCAGTGTCGGTCTCTCATGGAAACCTTATGCACCTTACAATTACGAAGAAGATTACTCAAGATTTGTGATGGGGCTGGTGGCTTGGGGGGATGGAAGTTGGTGGTACTTACTAAGAGGATTAAGTAAGATTTGTGTCTAGGCGTGAGATCGATGCCTGGGGGAGGAGAGAGGGTGACGGCGTGTAAAACACTGCAACCAAGTACCTACTCGATCACCATGACGACTTTGGCTGAGACGTCCAGGACAGACGCGCCAGTCTAAGCTGTCAGAGGCTTCTTCTTCGACTCCTCCAATCGTACAAGGTACAGAATGGAAACCGCTGAAGAACCCACAACATTCCATTTCTATGTGTTTCACGAAACCTGCTAGGAATGACAAGTTTCGTATTTGACTATGAAATTGAAAACAAGGACGCCAGTATCGAGGAAGAGTTCACTGACCAACATCTATTCACTCGCCGAATCGGTGCACAGCCCTCCATTCCTCCCTTTCTGCTTTCTCCCATCAAAGTCAAGCCCGAGCAGAGGCTGCAGCCTGGTCGAAGCTCAGACGGGTCAGACAGCTGACGATCAAGCAGTCATTGACGACTTATTGACATCCCTGAATTAAAAACCGCGCGCGCACGCAGGCCCTGCACAGGTTTTGACGAGTGTCCCACGTTGAGACAGTTTGCCCTTTCCGCTGGATCTTAACAGTGGCATGCCCCTGCTTCTTCCTAGCTCCCTACTTCGTGTGTTGACAACCATCCTATCATGTCTTTGATCCATTCTGTTCGAAATCTTTTGAACTCTAAAGTGCTCATTGCGTCTTAGATTAACGATCGAGTTAATCCATACTTTGATGCCTCCTTGCTTGCCTGTCACTTGTTTGATCGAGTACTGTCAGACGGAGTGTGTTCATTAGGTCAGGTCTCTGTGTACAGATGAAGCCCTATATTTAGCTGTTTCTTTGTTCTTTGTCTGTGCTTGTATTTAGCCGGTAGATATAATGTACCGGCATCCTTAATTGTAACATACTCGTTACGCTTGGTCTGATTACAATAACATCGCTACCGTAACCGACCAGTCAAACTGGAACAGATAACTCAGTTCAAGGCTGTATTATATTCCATTCGCTTTTTTACTGAACGTTAACTTCTCTGCACCAAGACTAAATAAGTAAAGAGAGAGCATTCCGGAAAACAAACAGTTGCTTTAATTATCTTTGATCACAGTCTTTCATTCAACCAAATAGAAGCAAAGAAATACTAATGGCTAAAATCGATGACACGAATGATCTTCTCCTGAAAGGCTATCGGTTTCAGCCAGTTTGAATATTCATGGTATTCTCCAGCTCCCTGTGGATATCTCCCCTGCTACCCCCACCCCACCCACGCACACCCACACACACCCACAGCAACATTTTCGTGCCGAGCGCTGCTGACATTCAATGGTCGCTTGTTCTCTCTGTGTGTATGTGTGTTTGAGAGAGAGAGGCCCTGGACAGGCGATTGATCAGTGATAGTAACGAGAGATTTATTTCACCGAGCAGGGGACACCACATCACACACACAGCGTGCTCTATGGACGTGATGATGATAAGTCACCTCGGCAGCAGACGGGAAAAGCCGAGTCTGACCTTTAAAGGTATTGTTCTTATTTACATATCTGTTTGCAGGAGATACGCGTGACAGCAGATCGTTAGGGTTTTGTTTTAATCGAATGGGGCCACTATTTGTTACAAAATACAACCTCTGTTTGATACGAAACCGTTACTGTCCTTTCATTCGAAAGTGAGGCTACCTGCTATATGATACGAAATTGAGGCTGAGAGGTGAAGATAATCCCTAATTTTTTTAAAGAGGATTCTGTTTGATTCCAAATTTAGGCTGGTGTTTAATACAAAACAAAGGCTGTTATTTAATTCAAAGCTATTTGATAGCAAACCGCTTGGCTGATCATTTTCACGAGGCTGTCCATTGGCTGTTAAGATAATCTTTAGGTCATATGTCTTCGGTTGGCGTGACAGTGTGCCGCACAGGAGATGGCCGAGGGCCACCAGAGTGTGAGCGATCACAGCCAGGCAGCTTGAATTCATTATTCAAGGGCACGGGCAGGTAGTCGGCTTCAGCGACAAGAGAAAAACATAATAGCAGTTGCCAACCGATGTGCGATCCAAACATCAAGCCAAGAGGTCAGCTTCCTCAGTCCCCATCCGTCCTTGCATCGATTTCGTTGTCACTGACGTAAAAACTTCTTATCAGTTATACTGAACACGTTCACTGTTCAGTCCTTGAGGTGAGGTTAAGTATGACCAGCAGTGACCACTGGCGGGTGCCATTATCCCAGCGAGCATCCTCAGATGATTGAAAATCAACTGATGCAGCACATAGCGATTACCTCTCAACCAGTCTGGTATATAAACTTGGTCTGTTTCCATCCTGCGCCGCCCTAATGGGAGCACTCTAGTTCCTGGAGCACATGGCTGGACACCACCTGCGACAGCGTCAACAGATTGCTTTTCCTTTTTTGTTATACATAGAATTCTGCGATATATTTTAGTACACAGAGGATGTTATTAGAACACGCGTTAGCACGCATACAAACACTCAGACAGGGAAAAAAATCCTTAATTAGTAACTGTTTAATTACAATTAGGACTGCTTTGTAAGCATTTCTGAGAGAAAATTTCCCGAGAATTTTCACCAGATGTGTCTGATCAGAAACGCCAAAGGTTTGACAAATCGTTTCTTTCAAAATAATAAAACTTACCTCTCACTTAAGGCTAATTAAGTTAACATATTATTCAAGTAAGAATAACAAGCAGCTTATATCGCAACACATCTTCCACCAGCGGTGTTGACAATATGGTTGATGTATTTCATATTTATGCTGCATATTTATATCAGCAATTTAATAGTACTCTGTAAACTTCATCGTCTTTAGCTCAACTGCTTCCTTTTTTCAACTCAAAATCAAAGCCGTCACCATTTTTTGTTTGTTTGTTTGTCTTGTTTTTGCGATTTTGAGTTCCTGGCTTTAATAGGTATCAAAAGAGTTGGTCTTTGATCTCGCGAGTGCTGATAGTATTAAAGACCAACCCGAGAGTGTCGTATATTGTAAGACAGGTCAGAAATTCGAGACCTCTACAGCAAACAGACCAATCCTTATTTTATGTTTTATGAGAATGCCTTTAAGATCTCTAAGTTAACATCAATTTGCACCATAACGACACTTTATTAAAAATCATCAAACACGAGACATCTAAAGACAGCTGCTTCACTAGTCATCATTAATTATCACACTCTTCTAAACTCAATTATTATAAACTTTGATAACTTGTACTTTACCTGATGTTTTGAAACTTTATTGCAGGTGTTATACTTAAGTGTGCTGTAATAAAGCATATATATACTATTCTATTTTCTGTAATATAAAAGCTCAGGAAAAAAGCAGAAAAAATGAAAAATAATTAAAGCAATGCGAATGCCATCACAGTCACTAGTTACGTTGCACTTGAAACTGTCACTTTTCTTTTTCTGCTGTTCTAACTTCTTATAATCTTTAAAAATTCTTTTTTCTTAGGGATTATATATAGTGAACGGTTGTACAACTGCTGCAGAATATGACATCAAGTCGTGATCATTCTGAGATACGAATGTTCGCGAGTCGTGCAGAATTCTGTTGGTCCTCGCAAAACGAGCGGTAGTGCTTAAGAAATCGAAAGTAGGGACATTCCTCGTAAATGTGACTTCGTATCTCGAACGGACATATCGTGGGTGTTGACGGCGCAGTCTTGTCCTTTTTGTTCTATCTGTTATTTCAGACTTTTAATGCACAACATTGTAAACTTCCCGTATTGCTTAGTGTTTCATTGTTGTGTATATTATTTATTGGTTTATAATGTCTTAGTCTCCCTTCGCCCCAACAGTCACAATGTCGACTTCGGGGCACTACTTCACCCACATATACAGAAAAAATGAGGATCATCAACTAGATTGCCTTTTATGCGCCTGTTCCCATAAAGGCCAAAGTCATTTATTTTTCTGCATAAAACCAAGAATAACTTTTTGCAACTGCACTCCAAACATTCATAGTGCCCCATCAGACATGTTAATTTGGCTTTTATACTCCGGGAGATAGTATGGTTCTTCTGACATGCCGACTTGCTCCTCAAATATTCTCGCTTTTGCCGCACAGAGCATAAACAAGGCGGGTGACCAAACTTCAAATCGTCCATTAGGCTGGTGTTGACAGGCCACACTTTTGATTAACAAGCCTTTGACACAGGAATGCAATTGGTGTTTTCTTGTTGGACCTGATGACCGTGAGTACTGACAGTTTGCCATGACACACGAGAGGGTCTAGCATGCATCTTGGCCTGCGAAATGCAGGATGGGAAATAAGAGAGGCAGTATTGATTCCCTGCGCTTCTGGCACCAACGTTTTTACTCCTGCAACTGCGGGCAATGAGCTAGTGCAACTCTCTGTCGTCGCCACCACCACCTCCACCGCTGACGCCACCATAATAATAATAAAATAACAATAATTATTACTATTAATGAGGATGTGTGTGGGCTTGTTTGACCACATGCACATCCTTTGCAGCTTTTATCATTTATGGTGATTTTTTAAATTTATAAGTTGTATTAAAAACATACCCACTTTTTGAGATATTAATGTCTGTAGCTTTCATTCTTTTGATGAAATAAAATAGAATATAAATATTCTGTGATTTGCTTATTGAATGTTTAAGCTTAGTCTTGGAAACGAAGTTTTTATAATGTGATTTGTTGTGTGAGTGTTTACACGCGCGTCGGTGACTTTTCTCACGATAAAAACCACGTGTGCCAATAAAGTGTGATATGAAACCCTGGATTGGCAGCAGCTTCGGCGATCCTTTCCTTCTTTTCAACGACGAAGATAATCTATCGGTTCCTTGATACTGATCAGCACCTCCCGATGGTCACCGAGCTCCTTATCGTCGCAGGCTGTCGTGGCCTGCCGGCGACTAACGACCCGAACCTAGTGAGAACCGAACTCTGGGCCAGTCATCGCAGTACCAAACCTATTGCATAGTAATAACAGTGGTGTTCCACCCGGCAGTTGCTTCTCAATCAATCGTGCAGAACGAGCGGAAGCGGGTTCTTGAGCAGCCACGGCCTATAACTCTTGCTCCCGGTCGTCATTTGTATTAATTGCCCTTGAAGGGAGTTTAAATGACAGAGAAGTTATTCTGCTGCTGAAGCAGTGTTAAAGCAAAACAAAATTTTAGTCGTCTTATTGTAAGGCAATCGTGTTCGTAAGTAAACTTTTCTGAGAAACTTTAAAAAATGCGTGAGTTGATCACTTATAACTAAATTAAAGTGAATCTTTGACTATTTCTTGTTGATGTTTTGGGTATGTTTCTTTTGCAATATAATGTAAGAAAAGAAGACAGAGAGGGAGGGAGAGCGAAAAATATGTGTTCACGACATCCAAAGCTCTTTCAGATACTGAGTGCACCAACCTCGTCCCTCCACATGACAAACCATGGCAGATAACTGACGTGGCTTTGATTAGCTTTCTCCTTCAATCTACCACGTCCCATGGCCTCCGATGCCAAGCTGGTTTTACGCCTGGCAGATTTAAAGAGCTTTATTTTTGTAATCTGTTGCGTGGAATTTGTGCGTCTGATATAAAATCCCGCTAATTCTCGGTTCAGTTGAACAGACTTAGTGCCTTTGAGCAAAGAGGACAACTTTTTGCTTTGAGCTCGGCCATAGTAGATGAATTAGGATTCGGCTAACTCCCTTGTCCGGTCTGTGTAGCCACCTGATTGCAGCTACCTTGAAGGTAGATATAGCTTAGCAGGTTCAATTAAGGATTAAAATTATATGCTTTGAAGGAAACGCCAGAAATTCATAAAGATATTACTTTTTTTTGACTATTTCCAAATCATGCAAGAGACTAATTTATGGTTTTGAGAAAATAAAGTCTGACCGTTGCTGCTAGTTACTTCCATCGTCCTGATATTACCAATGACTCCGGGATATTACGAATATTTTCATTTTAGCAAACAACCCATAAGCCCTGTACCTCTCTATGCTGACTGGTTCGACGAGTGTCTCGACTACTCCATCACCATTGTCTAGCTCTGTGTCTATTCGTGATAGCATGCGTGCGCGCACACACACACATATTATGGCCAATAAATGCCCCTAGGACTTATAGCCAATAAATAAAATGTTTCAAAGGTTTAGCTTGAGCTCTCGAAAAAGAAACTGCAAATGTCCAAAGCATGGAGAGATTTTAAATTTCGATAGACGTCCGGCCGGAAGTGACGCGTTTGCAAAAACCGGATTGCTCTCAAGCCGCACATGTTTTCAGATCGAGGCTGTCAGAACTAATACCTGGGGCTTTACAAGCATGGTCAGACTATATGCACTGGACATTGGATCCTGCACGAAAAACAGAAGAAGGAAGAGTTACATGGGTGGATCGACTTGGCCGGTGAAAGGGAGCGTGAGCTGATGAGCACTTCCAAGAGCAGCCTCCCTGCTTACCCGCCATCTTGGCGAGGGCGTAGTTTTCTAGCAATGTCGTATACGAAGACGCGTCCTTGCACGCCATTATCTTCACAGAAAATTCCTCCTTGATACTTTAGTTGCATTTTGTTTGATCGACATATGTCGTCACAATGTTATTACATATAGAAGGAGAAAGGGCGTATATGCGTATATATATATATCGCTTATTAGATCAGCTTATTAACTTACTGAATTAGTTATTTGTCTCAAACATTTCTTTAGTTCTGAAATGCATAGAAAGAAAAGTAGTCTCAAAAACTCGATATCTTCCAGTCATCTCAAGATTTCTCTGCTAGGAGAAATTTAGCGAATTTTGGCTAAGCCTGACATCCCGACAACCTAATCTCCCTGATACAGCTGAGCACAAATTGAAGAAGAGGAATCAATAGAAGTAGTCCCTTTCTTCAGAAATATATCAACCCGACGAACCGTCCCAACGTAAACAGAAAATTATCACAACCCTTAAACCTATAAACCTTCAGGCTTACCACAAAATCCATATCTGAGATTTCAGGCCCACAGCAGAAGAGGAACAGGATGGGAGCAAACTCCTTTCGATGGTTATTGTGTGCGACAGGGAGATTACTATTGACTTAACAGTCCGTCTTGATCGATGTTTAACCATAATGTTCGAATATTCGTCTTGAGTAGTCAAAACCAGGGTAACAACTGACCATATTACCTTAACTGGAGCACCAAGCCGTTCTCTTGCACACACACCTACAATCAGTGATCGACCACCTGTTGCAGTAGACATGTCTTTGACTTTCTTGGTAAGATATTCATCTGATTGTCTGTGTGTGCGCGTGCGTGTGTGTGCAGCAATTACCCCTTTGTGCTCTTATCTAACAGGGCCGGAAGACTACCATGACACCACGATTTTCAGCGTGACACCACGATTTGCAGCGTGACACCGAGGTGTTCATTATTCTATGCCAGCAACATCGTCCCCACGAGAGAATGAATACCTGTTGTGCTGACATAATTAATGGGAGAGCATGCCTCAATTATCAGCGGACTTCTCGGACATTGATTACACCGACCCAGGCAGGTTGCAAGGAGGCGACTGTGTTTTAGGTGTTCTTGTGGCTGACGAACACTAGCTGCATGCTTACTAAAGACTCTTTTCACTCTTTCTTTTTTCAGTCCGCTGTTTTCATTTTCTCGTCCCTTCTGGAAACCTCGGCTCGCGCGACCACTGACGTGAGACTGTCAATCGATTTCTGCGGTCGGTCGCTTGGTCAGTCGGTTGCATGAGTACATTGTACACAAACATGGTGGACTGCTGGCTGAAAGATGAGAACCCTCTGCATGATATTTTGCTGTATCATCGAAGTATTTTATTAAAAGTATATATATATATGTTCCCCTTCTTTTTACGATACCAGAATGCTACCTATTTTGACCATGAAATGATGGTTGCGAAATCGCCCTCTCCTCTACCGTCATTGCCTGCACATCATCAGGCCGAGGTGTCCTGCACCCTATTTACTTTTATCGAAAGCACGGGGCTGGCAGATGAGACGGAAAGCTCGGCTATGTGTTATCACAAACCCGTTTCCGGACACGATTGGTACTAATGAGGTGGCACGAGATAAGTCCCAACCGCGATCTGTACAACTCGACGCCAGCTTAAAAAAAAAAAAAAAAAAAAAATTCCCCCTTTCCCATCCTTCGTTTCATAAATCTCCCGCAGTCTAACCTCGCCGTGCTGCCCTTCAGGACAGAAACCTGCCTCCATCTTCTTGCCGTGCGCAGTTTCCCAATTGCATTTTCTTCACGACCAGCAGCAGGGCCTCACGAGAGTGACGCCGTCCCGTCCTGCAGCTGTAGCAGAAATTTTGCTGCGCCCACACCAACGCTGTGTGTCGTCGTCGTCGTCAGTTCCACGCCCTACGCTCCTATTCACGAGCAGTCGACACGGATACATCAAAAGAGCCCCGGGCGAGTGTATCTGCAGTGCATGCGGTTCCAGACCGCTGGGTGCGTGGCCTCTGGAGACACGGTACACGACGACGACATTCAGCTGGGAGCTCGCCCACCCCACCTCACCCCACCCCACCCGGTCAGTGGTGGCGGCGCGGGGCTCGAGACCCTCTGTCAGCCCAAAGCGAGTGTTGGGGGGTGGAGTTCGCTGCTCAGGCACAGACATTCACGGAACGGTGCCTGCTGGACAGTTCTGTTTTGAAAGCCGTTTTGAACATGTCTGGCGAGCCTGGCGTGCCGTGCTTGCCTAAAGAGACGGAAAATGAGGACGAACTGAGGAACATCTGTGCTGATGCTCAAAATGGAGAAGCGTTGGACGTACTTGGAGAAGGTATGTTTGCAGACTTTTTACCCCTCACTCCTTTTCCAACACCCTCTTTCCAACACCCCTTCCAAATTATCTTGCCTTTTCTTGCATGTTTCTGGTATAAATTACTACATGCACTATCCATTGCATACGCTTATTTTAAACAAACATGTAGTTGTAAGTTTAGACATTCGGTGTTGCTTAATCGCTTGATTTCTTTACTGTTCATCAGTGTTTAATATTTGTGTTTATCCGAAATGTTTATCAGGATTGCCTTTTATCAGACCTGGTTTCAAACTGTCGGAAGTGGAGATTATTGGGAGGAGTGCAACATTTTTCTCAATGTTTAGACGTTTGTTCCAAATTTGCTTTAATAAACCGTTCCCTTCTCGAGATACATTCCTGGAAACATTATCATGCACACAGGTCAACATAGAGGTCAACAACACAGACGTCAGCATTGTACATTAATACGCTTACATTGCGAAGGCTCTAGTCAATGGCAGATTTGGGGTGACATGTTATTTAGGCGTATCTGTGTACAAACGTGACATCACAAATTTGACCTCTTTCCATGAATGGTGATGTTTGTAGCGTGTGTCTCGAGGATCTGTTATTGGGAATAGTATCTTGCACTGAGCTTTGCCCAATGATAAGGAAAACCATTGCACCCCACCAGTCCGCATTTACTTGTCTGAATATTCTCCCAACTGATGAGAATTGACCGTCCTAAACAAAACATATGGCGGTCACCACATGGCCGCTACACCGTGAAAAAAGCCGTAGAGAGGGTGGGGGTGAAAAAGAGGTGAGTCCAATAAAGATAAAGAGGAACAAGGGACAAAGCAAATATTTGAAAGTAGACAGCAGTGGCATAGGCTGAAACACTACTTAAATGATTAATTCCATCGCCAGAGGAAAAAGAGTTAAACTTGGTCCCACGGCTCAGGGACAGTCGATAGGACCACGTGTTTCCTTCTTTTGGAGTCGCTCGTGCGAATCGCCGCGAGCAACAGCGGGTTATACACGAGTGTTACACATGGGAATATCTGTGTATTACAGCAGGGAATACATTGGCGTAATAGTGGGGAATACCTGGATGGTACAGCGGGAAGCTACAGAGATCTCGGTATAGTACCATATGGGCTGGACTGGTTGGTTACAGAAGGGGAAAAAATGGTTGTAAACATGGAACAAAAACAGTTTAAAGCCGGCTATACATCAAAGAAAGAAAGTCAGATCGAAAACATTAATGTAAATTACGAACATAGTATACAATTTTTTTAATGTGGTATTAACTCAGTAATGTGCGCATACCTCACTTATTATCGGTTTTCGTTTTTTTTATTTTTTTAAGCAGATGCTTAATCTCAGAAACTGCAATTTGAACACATGCATGAGCGCGCGCACACGCACACGCACACGCACACGCACACGCACACGCACACGCACACGCACACGCACTCGTGCGCGCGCACCCATCACACGAACGAGAAGGGAACAAGAAAAATAACTTTCAAAAGAAATGAAGAAAACAAGAAAGACAAAAATAATGAATAAAAACCAGTGAAAATTGATTGTCCAGGGCTGGATTGACTTTGGAATGTCATCCTTTAGATCTTTGACCCGAAAAATGATGGAAGCAAAAGAGGTCTCCATGTACACGATGAAACAGGAGGAAATTAAAGTTGCAAAGCGGGTAGACTGGTCTGGCACTGGTCTGTGGCCTGTGTGTGAGCGTCAAGACAAATTAAAAATCAATCCCAAAACAATTTGTCCGCAAAGAAAGGAGAGAGGGAAAATAATGTGATGCAATAAGCAAAAGTGTTTGAACAACCATCATTGGAAAGTACTACCTGCCATTTTAATTGGTGTTATTTAACTGTATTGATATATATATATTCTTTGTTAGCGTTCGATTTTTCTGGCGCTGTTTTGACAGCTTCAGTGTTGTGTGTAAATACACACACACACACACACAGATGTACTGACGGGAAAGTATGAACTTTATTTGATGTGGCTGTGTCAATGACAATAAATATTTGATGGAAGAGACATCTGCGTTGCTGCGTGCTGCTAGAAATTACTTGATGCCGGGGAGCAGCGCGTGCTGCTGATCAAACGATCAGCTGATTGACAAGCGCCGTCGTTCCGCTCCGCTGAATGTAGATGCGATGCTCGTCGTGATGCTTGCACGTGCGCAAGTACTTAGCCCACGATGGCTTGCAACCACTCGGCGTGTACAACAGTTGCGATGGCTCGAGTTTCTCTGACCCTGCAGCTGGTTGCCATGCAGACCTTCTAGTGTATGACAATCAAGGCCAAATAACAGTTCCGGCGATGACTGCCCGACGACTGCTAACAAAACCTTTTGTGATTTTCAGCTTGGGTCAGCCGAGCGTGCCCGTGGTACTGTACTTAGTTAAGCTGTAGATGTGAAGCAGGGTGTGAACTGTACAGATAAGGTCTTTGTTTAGAGGAAGGATTAGCTTTCAACAGTCAACGAGGCATCCGTTGTTGTACAATCCCATGTCGTTTTTTTATGTTGTCCTGGCGACAGCATCCATGAAGGCAGTTACGCTGATCTGAGGCAACCACAGACACTTTACTATGTGAGGCTCATCGTTTGATATAAGCATCATAATCGCTGACAGCCACTGTCTGATGGCACTTTAAGGGTAATGGGTGGGTGGAGGAGAGGAAAAGGGGAAATATCGAGCCTCAACAGGTAATTCTTGGTCTTACAAAAGACATTTGTATTTTTAAAAAAGGAAAACTTTTCGCGGCCAGTGCGCGTGCTTTCTTCCATCCTCTCTCACACAGGCGCCACCACCACAGCTGCAACCAACAGCTATTCACGTACACAATACAAGTGCACGATCGAGTATGAAAGTAATCGCTCACGCCTGCATGACATCAACATCAGTATCAACATTCACAGTCTCACTCATGCACAACAATGTTCAGAGCCCAGTGCATTACAACCAGGGGGCTACCTGGACACTCGATGTAAGTCCGTGACAAAAGCCTCACTTGCTCCCAGGGAAAGATATGAATACTACTCATGATACACAGGCACGAATAAGTATGAAAGCAGCCACCACAAAAGAGTAATTAATTTCTTGTTGTTGTTGTTGTTGTTTTCGAGTGCGTGCTTCGCTTACTAAGGACTGAACAACACCTGGCCTTCAATGATGGTAACTCTACAGAGACAGAATTGATTTTAACTTTTGAAAAATCGCCCAGTTTCGCTGAAAACTTGCAGCACAAGTATTAAAGTTACATTTATTCACAACAGACTATGTTTATTTGTCTCACTTATCGGTGATGAGCGACACACCATTCATAACAATCAACTGAAGCAGGGGCACTTAAATGTTGAACATTATCTGATTTGTTGACTTCGCCTCAAATGTACTTAGACAAAAGCACCATCATGAATTTGATTTTTTTAATGAAGTTATTTGTAATTTTTAAAAACTTGGCAAGAAATAGGACATTACCTTTGATTCACAACTTATCTGTTTATTCTACTTCGGTGAAGACTGTTGGCAGAACAGTTCAAACTTATCTGTTTATTGTACTTCTGTGTGAAGACTGTGTGAAGAACAGTTCATGGAGACGAAATTCAGTGATGCTAGGGGTCATGACCCTCTCCGCTTTCCACTACAATGGCGGTCAGTCGAGCCGAGCGCACGTGTAGGGAGGGTTAGTATTGTAAAGCTGTCAAGCGTTTTTCCCCCCCGACAGTGACGTCAGAAAAGCTGGTAATTTCCTGCGGTGATTGAGAATACAGGATCTTTTTTTGGAGAATATTTGTTTAACAAATCGAAATTGCAGCTGAACATTTCGAGCAGAGAAAGGAGGCAAGATGAACGCGGCATTGCTTGTTACACCAAGCAACAGCAAGAGAGGGGGGCTGGGGGAAGTGGGAGGGGAGGGTGTCAGCACAGGTTTTAGCAGCAGAAGCAGATTGAACTCGATGTTTTACAGCACAGAGCCGGAACTTAGATGGACAGCCTTTTAGTTTTTAGCAAGCACAATGAACTAGAAGTGAAAGAAACTTTTGTAAACGGCGTGTAGTTTTTTTCTGGCAATTTTCTTGGAATAGAAATCCTGGTGCTTATTTACTAACTATGCACAGGTGTTTGAGACCGAGGGTGTTGTGGGAAGGGAGGTAGAGGACAGGTTTAGAGAAAGGTCAAGTAGTATAAAGCAGTACTGTCCACTACCAGCCGTCAGTACTAAGAAGACAGTCAAAACATGGACTGAGTTCATGCATACTAATCATGATGTGGGGAACACACAATAAATCTCTGCTGGATATCGGGTGTCAATTTTAATGAGGCAAATACATGTTCTGCAGATAAAAAATATGTCTCATCCATCCTCAAATACTAATGTTTTCCCTCAGGATGAATTCTGGTGTAGGCATATTTAAAAGAGATAATGATTATTTGTTTGAGAGCTGAGGACTGTGTACGGGGGCTTCAAGCTACCTGTCTGTTTATTGTGGTCCTACTCTCCTAATCACGTGCCTCAGAGATCCTTGCTAAAAATGGCAAAGGCTTTGTGTTGACACTCCTTTATTGGAGCTAGAAGTTTGTATTTTTTTCTGTAGAAATTATAATTTAAAAAAAACGTACGATTTATATAGCTCATGATCACGAAGAAGAATGCTCCCCAAGAAGGACATATAAAAAGATGACGAAGGACGGTGGGGGAACCAACTATGCAGACAGATAATGTAAGATACGAAGAGGAACCAGGGAACAAACAATAAGGATGAAGAGTGCCATCAATCTGTAGAGGAAGACGGGCAGGCGGACTAGTCAATTTACTATAATCACAACCATTGACAACTATGTTGATTGATGTAAGGAGTGATGCTTGTGGAACAGATGTGTTGTTAATGCACGTTTAAAGGATTTAATGGTGGGTAAATGGCGGGTATGGAGGGGAAGAGAGTTCCGGTCTTTTGCTCCACAGTAAAACTCCGGTGACTATATGCACATGGCTGTTCTGGTGACAGAGATAGAGAGCATCATCAAAGTAGCCAGGCAGAGATGTAAGGGAAGAGAAGTTCAGAGAAATAGTTTGGGCAAGAGCCAGCAAAGAAATTAAAACACAGGACAGACAGTTTGTACTGAATGCTAGAATAAAGAGGTAAAGACACAGAGACTGTATATAGCAGTTCACTTATCTCCAGTTCTCTGTCCTTAAAACAGACAGAAGCTGTGTACTTGCCGTCCTTCTGTAGCGTTTAATCTCCCAGCAGCTGGCTGAGGGAGCTTCAGGCCTGTTAAGGTAGGCATGGTGACCCAATTAACAGATTAATATTGCACTATAAACCTTGTGACCCACATAATTATTTGATGTGAGTGCACAAAACACACGAGGAGGATACCCAAGAGGGCAACTAGAGTACTGTAGTACACAGTATTTACTAGTTTGTTAGCATGTTATGTATATTAGTGTTGTCATGGTGAGCTATCTTCCACATCTGTTGCCACACTTAGTCACGTGGTGTTATGTAGACTCATTAGTTTTTGTGGTATAGCATTGATTGTAACAGTGAGTTTTGTATGAGTGGGGAAGAGAATTGTCGCTTGTACTTCAGAAAGATGACACAGTATTTACTATTACTGTCGGATATTGACAGAGATAGAGACGTTATCTGCTCCTGTTGTAGAACAGGGCTGAGGGATTAACACAATATTTTATCTCCATCCAAGCCACGCTTCCTGTAATTTGCTCACGAAGTCCTTCACACTTGGGTTTGTGGAAAACACACTTTGCCAGGCCTGTCTTTATCGCTCTCCGTCGGCCTGACCGTTCGATATGTCTCTCGGTCTGTCTGCCCTGACCGTGTTCGAGTGCGTTTGTGTATGTGTAGTGGATGTGCACCCTGCACGGCCAAGGCACTGTATTTCACATAGGGCGTACACTGCACTTTTAATGAAACAAAAATCTTTAGACCGACCAGCGTGCATGCTTCAAGGGGAAGCATCTTGTCTGAGCCCCGACTATAAAGAATGAAAGATGTGGTTAAGAACTAGCCAACCTTGTGCAACGGAATTTCCGTTTTCGTCGGACTTGGATCAATCTATGCAGACGCAGATTTTCGCTACAGTGAGCAAGGAGACGAGGGCAAAGGAATCCTCAAAAGAAACTGAATGAGATTTTTATATGTAGCAGACTGTCATGCTCCTCCTTGACCACTGGTTTCATATGACCTGCTCAAATCGCGAACGGTAAAGGAATCATCAGGTATCAGGAGCTTAAAATTGTAGTTGTACTGTATGTGCTCAACTGATCCGGTCGATCAAGTTAGCCAATGATCTGTTGATAAAAGATCGAACATAGTTGTCTCAAGGACATAATATGCATATGGATCGAATAGGTACGATGCAACGATTTTTATTATCTTTTAATCGTCTTATCAAAGTCCCTTAATTATACTCAAAGGGCAAGCATCATGCCTGTTCTCTACCGTTCTATTAATTACTTAATTATGATTTGACCAAGATCAGACCAATAGACACACAATTTAACCATCAAATGTGTGATATTTTCACAATTCGGGACCAAGAGCAAGAAAATATAAATTTCATCGTGATATAGTTTACGTCTCAGTCGTTTTCTGTTTGTTTACATACGTTAACCTAGTTGCAAAGTGCGCATGCGCCTTGACCCGAGCACGTTGCAATGGAGGGACTGAGAGGTAAGCGGTGATTTTGAGTAGCGATTGTGACATCTGTCCCAACAATCTTGTAAACATTATAGAACCACTGTTAAATGAGTCGGTCTTAAGACTGATCGAATCAAAGGAAAGATTAGTGATTCCTTTGCGATTCTTTTGAAAACTACGGCAAATGCTGAACTGCACGGCGCGGGACTGCGAGTTGCAGACGACAATGTTCTCTGTTTAAACACACAAAAACCTCACGAGCAATTTAGCTTCCTTAACAGAAGACAAGACCAAATTCTGTGAATTGTTTGGCTAGCTTTCATCGCAGTCTCACGTAAGTGAAGTCGATCGCAGTATGAGTAAGCACCCATGACACACTGATCCCCAGAGCATGCAGTTTCGGATTGGAAGCATGAAAGATGAATTAAAGTGCATGAGCCATAGCAAAGGCTGGAAAGTTATTTCGTTTAAAGACATTACCTGCTTCAAACTTGTTACGATTTAATTCATAATACTATACTGCTTTATTTGTGATTGATAATTCCTTTGATAACAATTAAAATATTTGATCAGATCTCAGTGAAGTCATGTAAGAATTGCACAGTTTTAAACAGTATCAATTATGACTTGTCTTTAAAAGCATATATAAAAATGTAAAAAGATGCTTACAGTAATCCAAAATATGGCACGAAAGGTAAACAAATCCCTTTTTAATTGTCACTAAAATTTTAATGGAAATTATTTAAAACTCATATATGAAATTTTATAAAATGAACATTAAATTTAAATGCGCAAGCTGTTTTACATCATCAAGCATAGCATGATAGTTAACATTGGCAGTAAAAGCATGTTTGACATCATTCACAAGGATGATAAATATATAAGCATGAAATACATCATAGCAAAATATTAATGATACATTATCAATTAATATGCGTCTATTAAAAACAGAATGGGATGTCACTAATACTATGGCAATAGTACATTTGTTTCAGCTAGTGTTACAGCTTTTAAAATATTTTGTAAAACATTCTCAGTTCTTCATTTTCACTCATGCACATAGTGTCATCTGTTGCTGATGCTTGTGTTTCATGTAAGGTTGACAGTCGGTTTCTTTGTAGTGTTTTGTGTACAGTATATTAAGCACAGCTTTACAAAATACAATTATTATTAGTAGTACAATTATTATTCAAGTTTCATATTTAATAATAGTAATTTTCTTATTTTGTTCACTAAGTGTAAATGCTTATTAGCATTCTTGTGTGTCTAGGCAAGTGAGTGTTCATTTGTTCATGTAATCACTGGTCTCTTGCATTTAGCTTTTCATCTTGTGTTTGTCAGTAACATGCATGTGTACAACTTAAGACAGCCATTTCTTCTTTAAATATGACTTATCTAAAGAGACATTTGATTATTACTGACATAAAGTGGCTGCTTTTGCATAATATTGAATTTAATTAAATCAAATTAATGAGTAAAACTCTGCATCCATTCATACATGCCATGCATGCATACTTAATTGTCATCTAGCTCAAGAAAGATTAAACCTAAATACAATCTGTTGACCTTTAGAGGTAATATATTTTCAGTAATAAGTACAGTTTATATAGTGCAAAAATCACACTTATATAAGAGCATGTGCTCAGTGCTTGACACAAAAACTAGGTCAATATGCAGTAAGATAACAAAATCATGTACATTTGAAAACTGGTGACATTGAGAAATATATTTTTTTCTGATTACTTTTGAGATCAGAATAATATCACATGATATTAAAATATGCCTTCAGTGACTAAACTGGAGAATTGGACATAAACAAACCAACTTCCAATTCCAAGAAACATATGCACAATCAGAACTACAGAAGTGAAGTCAAATGATTGGCAAGAATTGCTTATAGCAAATTTTAACTGCTAATTGCTGAAGTGAAAAAATTTGTTCCCTTGGGGTGACCAATCATTGTAAGCTTATTATTTTAGTAGCACCCTCACTTCTCAATTTTAAGGTTCTGGAAAAACTCTTGTTTAACATACAATGTAAAAAAGGCACTATGACTTGCCTTTAACTAGTGAGTTAAAATGTTAGCAAATGAGCATTATGTCATATTCAAGAGACTAGAGCACAAAAGTAAAGAAACAATGAAAATGTTAGTTAAAATATTTACTTTTAAAGAGTTACATGTTAGTGTGGGCAGCTGATGAATGAAGTAAGGCTCCATGATAGATATCATTTCTTCTAAACTGAAAGGTGCATATATAGTCAGATATTAGTAAAGCCGTATGTTGCTTAGTCATGTGGCCAGTGATAATACTGTAGGAAACAGTCTTTATCATATACTTGAAATTTAAAAAAAAAATACATGAACATAATACTACAAATAGGGAGATGATCTTACAAGCTTATAAAACGCAAAAAAATTAAAAATATTTTGAAAGTGATCTGTATTTTTTATACCCATCTTCCAAACAAAATTAGTACTGATCATAACAATAATTAATGTGGACCTTGTGCATATGGAAGTGTGTAAGCTTTGTTGACAGAGGGTGGCACATGATTTTCTAAGCTGGAAAATATGTTTTAACAGAACGAAGATGGTCCCTCAGGAATCTGTCCTCTCGACACCGCAGTGAGAGTAACTCAGGTGAGTTATAATGCACACCTGTAGCAGCTGAGAGCACACCTTAATATAGGGAGCAATTGTCAGGCTTTTGGTCAACATGTGTGTCTGCACGTGAAATACAGAATCAATAGACACTGTGAAATGCTAGTGGTAATGTAAAATGTACAGTAATTGATGCTTTGTGGCATAGTGTGGGATACAGGATTCAGCTTTAACTTTGATATGTCACGTTGACCTGCCATTTTCCATTTAATTTTCAAGTATCCAAAATTAAGATTTAAAGCTCTTTGTGTCTTCTCCATTCCCACTATCGTTTAAGCATCACATCTGTTGTACACAAGGTGATACAAACCACATAACACAGATAAACACATGAACAGTAATTGCTGGAAACTTTTTATTGTGAGCAGCTAATCAAACTCAGTGTATTGCCAAGCACCCTTAACCAGCTGTGGAACCTAAAACACACAGGCCTGACTGAATACTCTACTTTTTTGTTGGCTATATAAGTCTGTTGATACAACCAGAAGTGGGCTTCTTCTGCGAATATATGTCCCATTGACTGTCATCTCCTATCTCCTCTTTCTTCTATGTGTATGTGTGCATGTGAAATATAATGAGGAGGATGCCCTGGGGCAGTATATTGCTGAACTTGCCTATATGTGTACAAAAGATGATAATCTGCATCACCTAGGCAAAGATTTCCTTTCCTTTGATTTTGCACATCTGATTTATTATTCTTATTTGGAGAAAAGAAAACAGAATCTGATTTGTGCAAGTAATCTTCAGCATTGTGCCTAATAAGAAATTAGAGCATGGTGTTTTGTTCACTTCTTTCCTTATAAAAAAACTTTAAATGAATTTTTTAGAATCCGAACATTTTCAAGGTGCAAAGTTAAAATACAGTACAAAAAAAGACCGCATTTCTGTCTTGAGCCTTTATTGAATATCGATTGAAGCATGCATAGCCTTTTTTCTTGCCACCTCCTCCATAGAAATACAGCAGGATGTGCGCTCAGTTTGACTTGAATGCCATGTGACCTGTAGTTTTCAAAATACTAGAAGTGGTGACTCAGTCGCATTAATATTTTTTATTGTATGATAAATGTTTATTGTGCACACACACACACTTTTGTGTTTATCAGTAGATGCAGATTTTTTAAAGAAACCAGTAAGTTCACTTTAACTAAATCCGTGCTGAGTGGAAACTCGACACGCCACTCACTAGAAGAGCATGAAGGTCAGAAACATCATCTTAGATTGTAACATGAGCCAAAAGTTCATGGGCTCAAATCTCGTCTCTGTAAACTGTACATAGGTGACATTTTATCGTAGGGCTGGGAGTAGGGAGGTGAGGTGTCTCCAAGTGCTAATCTGTCCTCTCCTATTTCGAAGAACTTTATGCGGGTTAAAACAACTAGCCTAGACACGTGGAGAGGCAACAATGTCCAATCCGGTAGCGTATTGGTGTAACACGAGTCACCAGGGCAGCGAGGATCGTATGGTCTGAGTTCAGATCTCGTCTCAGGGCGCTGTTTTTTCATCGATGCTGTCCATCTGGGGCTTCAACATGATCATTCGGCTTCTTGTCCCTTCATTATCCTTTTCACTCATAGTGCGATATCCCCAGCAGTGGAATCACCACTTACACACGGAAGAGATAGACTGCATAAGCATTCGAGTCATTTCTTGCCATTTCACTGGTGACCATGTCCACCCCTTCAGAAGCTTCTGACAGTGTGAGCTTGTATTTAGACAAGAGGAAGGAGGGAACTGAGTCGCCCTGAGTCTTCAAAGAGAAAAATGTCCGGTAACTGAATACTAGTAGACCAATAACCGCACAGAGAACTGCTCTAATTGCCCAATTAGGTTAACATGGCTTCCCAACATAAAGCTCTGAAATTGCCTGACAGTGTAATATTAACGATGATGTTGATGACAGCGAGGGATAAAGAGAAGGCTGAATGGCCCATTCATTGATCCACCACGTTATATGTTACAGCGTCCGACAACACTAACGGCATCCACATATCCGGGGAGCCGTGTGACTGGTTGTTGATATCAGGGATGATCAACTTCTTTTAAGCAAATTTTGTGTATTTGGAAATTTAGAAAAGTGGAGAGTAAATGAAAACTCACGTTCCTGAAAATGAACATTAAGATTCTGACCTTGAGTGCTCTTAAAGCCTCAACCGATTGTCTTGTAAAATTCATCTTACACTTCGTACGTTTGTGCAGGACAAATGAAACTAAAAGCTGACAGCTGCTAGCTCTCATATCAAGTATTTTTTATCTGCTGTAGTTCTTCATTAGTTTGGAGGGGTGGGGTTAATCGACGATCTCTCTCTCTCCCCTCGCTCACATTTTCTATTTTTCCATCAAAACGGGATTCGTCTTCAGCGTTTGCAAGAAACAGTTTGGTCCTGGGGTGTGTTTGTTAGCTCTTCTACAGAGTGACTATGTCCTTTATCCATGTCTGTGTGGACTCTGCCGTCTTAATATTGACATTTCTTGCCTGCACCACGACTCGCGAAGCATAAATGTACCCTTTTCTACTTGGCATTTTTGTATTGATATAAGCTTTTAAGATCTTTTGCAGTGTTAGTGGACAGCTAGCTGAGAAGGTTCTTGCCTGCACCCCTACCCGCAAAGCAAAAATCTACCCTTTTCTACTCGGCATTTTCTGTATTTATGCAAGCCTTTACGATCTTTTGCAGTGTTAGTGGACAGCTAGCTGTGAGGTATGGGGGACCAGAAACAACTGATCTGGGAGGGAAACTGCAACTTTTTATAAACTAATACTTAGATGAAGGAAGTCGACACCATCTTGTATGACATTTGGAGAGAATGGACGCTTCCCAGTTAACTACATGTTAAAAGTAAAATGTTATGCCGCTGGTTTATATTAAGATAACATAAAACTTTATTCATCCCCGAGAGCAGTTAGAGGCAGCTTTGTATGGAAGCTCAACAACAAAATAGTACCACAACATATTCATATTCGTTGTACCAAACAGACTCTCATACATTTATGGCTCAGGCTTACTTAATGGACGCTTCATTCATTCGCACACAGTATCACAGGTGAATGTTTCAATAGAAAGGTAGATTTCTTAATCAGGATAAATAAACTCTAAGCTGGTTTACAGAATCAGTAATGACAGGCGTTTACTGGAATTATAGAATGTTACTAGAGATTATTACTTGAAACCTTGTCTCCATCTGTTCATATCTTTTCATTCAGATTCTGTACTTTTCAAAACAACTTTCTTTCCGGTCAACAGACTCTGACAAGAAAACATTCCGAGGCATGAGAGACTCAGTAGAACTGTGATAGGGAGAATTTAGGAAATGAATTTCATTATACACTTCAAATTAGTAAATTTAGGATTGAAAGTAAAAATATAATTCCCTCCTATTTATATTAAACGTGCTAATGTATTTAAGTTCCGAAAGCTTTTCTCCACAAAAAATAAGAAAGTATTTTGTAAACTAACCAACTTCTGACGTGAGACTGAAAGGATAATAAGTAACGGTGGTAGTTGAAATTGGGAGAGAGATATAAGAAATGATAGAAATAATGAAGACTTGATATTGGATACACTCTATGCATAAAATTGTCATTGCTTGCCAGTACAGATTAGATTAGATTATTAGATTATTGCCCGTTATGCCGGTCGGCACTTAGGGCAGCGACAAAGGTCCTCAACTTTTGCCTGTCCTGGGCTAGACTCCCCACAGTACCCCAGCTGAGGTTTAGGGTCTTCATGTCTGCCTCCACAGTTCGGCGCCAGGTGATCTTGGGCCGACCTCGCTTGCGTTTTCCTTCTGGCGTCCAGTGTAAGGCAGTTTTTATGATGGAGTTGCTCCCGCCTCGGAGGACGTGACCAATCCAGCGCCATCGCTTCTTCAACAGGATGGTGGCCATACTCTCCTGCCCACACTGGGCAAGTAGTTCTTCGTTGGAGATTGTCCTTGGCCAGAAGATGCCCAGGATTCTTCGCAGGCTTTTGGTGTGGAAGACTGACAGTTTGTTGAGGTCGCTGTCAGTCATTCGCCAGCACTCCGAGCCATACAGTAGAGTGGACATGACCAGGCTCTGGTAAAGTCTCAGCTTGGTATTGATGCTGTACTGTGTCGACTTCCAGATGTTGCGTAGGCTACAAAAGATGCCCCTGCCTTTGCTCAGTCTGCTCTGGATGTCACGGCCTGCTCCTCCATCTTGCGTGACCACGCTGCCCAAGTAGGTGAAGCTTTCAACCATCGGCAGGTCTTCTCCCTCTATGCTGATCGGTGTTGTATTGGTGGTGTTCAGGGTCATCACTTCTGTCTTTGTCCGGTTGATGTGCAGTCCGACCTGCTGCGCAAAAGTGTGCAGGCGAGTCGTCTTCTCTTGCATGTGCCGGTGGGTGTGTGACAGCAGGGCCAGGTCGTCGGCAAAGTCTAGGTCTTCTAAGTTCGTGGAGAGTGTCCATCTTATGCCCCTTGGTTCATCTTCCGTTGTATGGCGCATTACCCAGTCAATGACAAGGTTAAAGAGCATGGAAGACATCACGCAGCCCTGTCTCACTCCGGTCCCGACCTCAAAGTAGATGTCACTGTTTCCAACACAGCATGAAAAGTTCGCATAGAAGCTTTTGATCAGCAGTACAATTTCCATTGGTATTCCGTATGCTCTCAGGATGCGCCAAAGGCTCTCTCTATGGATGCTGTCAAAAGCCTTCTGGAAATCTACGAAGTTAATATAGAGCTGCCTCTGCCACTCTGTGCCAGTACAGAGGCTGCTACAAAATGCATTTTTCAGAAAACAAGCTTAAAAGTTTTGCATTAAGAGCTGTCATAGAGTGTCTTGCGATTTTAGAAAATTTTAAATAGTACTATTTTATTTTACTCTTATAGAGATTTTAGATAATCATTATTTCTTAAAAAAGATTACCAAATTTCTTCTTGTTAAAACCCTCCAAAATTTTACATCTGACCATCCGGCCATAGGGGTTCCGAGTGCTCACCTTAACTGCAAGAAATATGTTTTGTGACTTTTTTCCTGCATGAAAATACAAAAGTCCAAAAACTTGATATTTTTTTTATTTTATTTTTTCAATTAAGTCCGTCCAGGACCTAAATTGTTCAGTATGTCGGGTCAGAGCAGCTCGATTTAGTCCATAATCTCTTTGATTGATCGTGTCTCAATGAGCTCAGCATACCGGAATAATGATCGTCTACATCAGGATTTGAGATAAAGATATTTCCACAGCAATAAATGCCGATGCGTGTTTAGGCGCGTGGTAAAATAATCTATTCGTCCTGCTCTTCAGATTTCGAGTTCATCTTTAGCACCACTCTTCGCTGTTTATCTGCACCAGTCTTAAGATTAGCAATCTAACCAGAAATGTTATACTTTAAACAAAGTTCAAGCTTCCTTGTTGCGATCACTGATGAAAAGGGTGCGGAATGTTAGGAAATTATTAGCCAGTCGACACTGTCAATTTAAAAATTATAATATTTCTGTGAATGTAAACGATTTATGGAAGGAAAATTTCATTTATCTGGTTTTGTATTTTGGTCTAACCTTGACGTGTTTCACGTGCTTATGACCAGGAAGCGAGCGGGATGGGCAGAGCAGGGAGATGCAATTACAAGTATTCAATCACCATAAATGTTCGCAGTCGAAACAGATGGCAGGTGTATCGTTGGATAGATCGTTTAGTGGATGTGAAGTGAAATGTAAACTGACGTCCATTCATTGGCATACAGCACCCGAGGCCTGGTGACAACAATTGTGCTCATCACAGCTCACAGCAGTCTAGTCGCTCTGTAGCATGTCAGCTGCTCACAGGAGTGGAGATAAGCGCACTCGCTTGACTCGACTGACTCATAAAATGGTTCGCAGGAAGCAGTCAGGTTTGCACTTCTCAGTACTAATCAGTTACAGTATCTGTCTCTGCTTATTTTACTTTATGCTGGCGTGCAAAATATTTTATCTTTTTATGTCGTGATTTCCTGTCACTTCGCTATGCAATTATACAGCTTGCTCGCTTTAATTTTTTTATGCCACTTTTGGTGGACGGATGACATAAATAAAAAAGTGCAGCTATCTCATTCTCGTTCTCTGTCCTCCCTCTGAGTGTGTGTGAGGGTGAGTGAGAGAAAGAGAAACGGAGGAGAAAATCAGATTGCTGTGTTGGTCAGGGAAGTCAGTTGGTATAAAGTTACAGTTACAGGGAGGATTGGGTGTCCTTGGTTCAGATCTCGTTTCAGGCACTTCTTCTTTGTCTGCATGTTTACAGGTGCTTCCCTGCGATATAGCCATAGATGCTGGCTTGGCGGAAGACCATTGCCATTGTGGTTCATCCCACAAATTTATTTTTATTGACATTTACAAAACTATCCCGGTGTAACATTTTGCGTGAACATATTTGAAAGAATATTTATTTCTGTAAATGATGCTTAGTTTTGGTTATTAGAGGTTACTGCTTTTCTTCTTTGCGGTGGAAACTATAATAACTGGGAACGATTATCTAACGTTAGGAAGCTGCGACTACCGATTCCCAGTTGCAGAAGAAACGGCTGCTGCTAAACTAATACGATCCAATCGGTGTAGCAAATGCTTAACACCAGGACTGGACAGGCAATGTCGGTGACATTTAGAATCTGTTAAGCTTACTCTCTTATTTTCTTTTTCTGTTTTGCCGCAGATTCAAAAAAGATTAAGGACAGGAAGTCAAAAAGCTCCAGTGACGTCAGACACGATGACGGGGTCCACAACGCCCTCAGCGATTCCATGTCCCCTTCTCCCGACACACCACCTTCTCCTCCAGCTACCGGACCACCCACCAGCCGGCGAAAAAAAATCTGGAACTCTTTTCGAAAACGCACGCGCCGTCTAAGGGGCAAGTCTCGCGACAAAGACAACAGGGACTTCCCCTTAAGTCTCCAAGCGACCGCTGTAAGTCTTGTAGACGGTATGACTTAAATTTCTATTTCTGAACACTTATATTGCATTATGAAAAGCGATTTTGGGGAGATACTGCTTTTAAAATGAAATAAATAAAAATGTTTATCGCAATTAGAAAGTTAAAGATTTCTGTGCCTGTTGGTAATATTTTTGCGCAGCATCTGATATTTAGAGCTGTTTAGTTTTGTAATCACAGTGCCTACATTACACTATAGCACAGAGAAAAATTAGGTCTACATTTGGTTTCGTTGGTTTTTGTATGGAGTGTGTTGTGAGACTGCACAGAATGTTGATTTAAAGCCAGCAGGAACTGATGCTTGTGTTGGGTAGCTTCAGCCCGACACCTGCGGAGGCACAGAGGACGAGCATGCGCACGTCGAGGGTTCGGCGAGTTCGGTGGGCATCTCACGTCTCCCGTCGTATACAACACAACCTTACAGCACGAGCAACGCCTCGGTCAGGGAGTATGTCGAGGACTACGAGTGGTCGCCGAAGAAAGTCAGCGTTAATGGGACAAGCGACACCATCGCAGACTTCGCCGACAGTCGTGTTGAAGAGGACGACGATGGAGATGTTAGAATTGCCGTAGTGGAGGAGACTGCGGTAGTAAGTACCACTTGCTGTTTATCAGTTAGTAACTGAGTTCTGGACTTGATCCACCTTTGTGCTTAAGACATCTTTTTAACAACTATTTCATTTTTTTGTTCGTTTGGTCATTATTAGTCCTTTGACAGAACTTTTTCAACTTTAAAAAACTCCTACATATTCATAATATGGCAAGAGATTAGTCAGTTTGTTGACGTCGTACAGACCAGTTAATCACCGTCGAAAGAACTATCGGCTTGTAAATTATAGATCATTTCTTGATGCCTTGTAATTTCTAAGACTGTTACAAGGATATGCATTCCTCCTATAAGAACTTCAACGAAATTCTTGGGTAAGGGATGATGACAGGAGTATGGAGACGTTCTTGGATCCTCATTATTGGTTATTTGTTTACCTTCAATCATATGAAAAGATATAAAAATCAAGAAAAATTCACTGTAACCACAACTCGTAAACCGATCAATGAACGTTATAGCAAGAGAGAGTACTCGGAGAAACTAACATGTAATGTGCATTTTTAAGAGTTTTCTCCCTTGTACAAGCTTTTTTATACGACGGTTTTTTTTTTTTTAAGGGGTGGGGGGACGGCAGAAGATGGGGGAGACTATCGAATAGGGACGTTCCCACCCAACCCCAAACCAAACGCGCGCACACACTATATACAACGTGGAGTACTAAAGAGCATCGATAGGAAGACATTTTGATTCAGATGCACGTATTTCGTGTCCCTGGGATGTTGACCTACATCCGTTGTCGTGGGTGATACGTGCGCTGTGCCGCAGAAGCTGTTGGTGGTCTGTGGGTGCACACAGACGTGAGGGCGCCAGTAAATGTGCTTGCGTGTGGACCATGTCTCAAGTATCGGACCTTGTCTAGGTATAAAGCAGCGGCAGCGAAACTGTACAAACATGTATACATAGTTTTGCTGATGCTGGTGAGAATTTAAGTTTTGTTCCTCCCTCTCTGATGCCGACCTAGTGTCTGTTTGAGGAGTTCTGTCTCCTTTTCCCGTAAACTCTCCGCTGTCAGTTTTGTTATTGTCTATGCTGTTGTCGCAGGCCGGTCCTCCTCCCGGACCTTTCAGATGATCGATTCTTGCCTACAGCTAGCCAACTAAGTGCTTCTATTTTGTTGGATTCTAGAGACTTTTTCAAAGTCTGAGCTTACTAAAGGTCATCCTCTGTGTAACAAAATTCCTTTTCAATGTTCTTGTCAAGTTGCTTGTAGGCTTAAATTTTAACATCTTATCATGTAATTAGGAATCGAAATAATAGGACATAGAGCTGTTGCAGCAGTCTATTCTGTTTAACTCTGTATATCATGGATACACTTTTGCTTGCCCCCTTTTCGCTCTGTCTCTGTTTCCTTATCTCTTTCTTTCACACACACACAAATTGACTGAACTTAAAGGTTCCACTCATAAATGTTCCACTCCTTAATATATCAAAATCTCTTCTGCGATCATAGCTTGAATATTTTATATACCGCACCTGTTAAGTAGTACCAGCACAGACTAATCGCCGTCCTATTGACTGATACTTTTTTTAAATACAAAAAAAAAAGGTTCGACTTTCTCGTCAGTTGTTACTCATTACTCGCCTCCTACTTTAAAAAAAATATAAGCCAGCATGTGAAAATTTTGGACCCATCAATGCATCAGCACAAACCCCTCAAAAAATACATAATGAAAACATCTTTCGTTAACATTAGTTTCAAATTTTGAAATACTCATTTTCAGAGGCACCTTTTTATGAGTGAAGGAACAGGAGAGAGAGAGAGACCTGACCATCTAGTCGCTGGACAAAGTGTTGATATTTATAAGTGAATGCTTTTCGAAACTCTGTGCAGGATGGAAATAGCTAACAAATGCCTTTTAGATTTCCTGTAGCTAGTTATACATGGAGGTCATTATCTCGCACCCAGTTGCTGGATGGATTTTATTATCTGTGTTTCGACCTCTCTGGGAAAAACAAATCATCCAGTTTCCATAAACCGAATCACCATCTCAATAAATGAGTAATGTCAAGGATGCTGTGCACCATAGATTCCCTCACGCTATCATTCAGATTTTTGTCGCAACACAAAAACAAACAACGCCTGTCTCCTGCAGGCCCTGTCTACTCTTATAAAAATTATATACAAGATAGATTTTGAAGGGGGAAAATTAGTACACGACGATCCTTCCAAACTTAAAAAATAACCCCCTCATCCATACACGCTAAATAACGGTGGCTCTTGCCAAGAACTATAAATCCAGTTCGACACCCACACTTCTAAACAAGGTGCACTTTTGGAAATTGCAAATCATAAAGAAATAAATAATATGAATTTCTTTCTCGGAATAAACAGCCAGAGTTGAAGGACATAAAGCTATTTGTAAGAGTGTATTCGTAAAGTGACTTGAATATTTCAAGCACTATATTGAGAAGAGTTGCTGCAAACACACGAGGCTTAGACGCCCTCACTATGGACTCGACTCAAATCTCTACAAGGGTCCTCGATCTGGAATCAACACACACATTCAAAAGAACAGAAATGTCCCCTCCAGGGGTTGTTGTAGCTGACGTTGATCTGCACAAATAGGTTTCTTCTCTGGAGAATGGGCGACCTAGGCACGTCTCACAGCGCCGATTGTCGGCCCAGCTGTCTTTCTGCAACCGACCAAGCTAAAGCCTCATCTGTAGTTCTCGTCTCAGACTATCCAAGTACGTTTTGTACCTATTTAAACATTTTTAAATAGATTAATCAGTATTTAAAAGCTCGTTTTTCTAATGGAATTACAACTTTTTAAAAACTTAAAAAAATTGAGCAAACTGAAAAACATTTTGAACTGTTTTCAAGAATAGAAAAGGATACAAAGTTTTTTTACCAACTTTCCTGCAAAACACAACTCCACTTTTCACATGTAGCTCGTCTGGGTGGCTGCCGTGACTCAATGGGAAGTGAAGAGCTGGCGGATATTTATACATATTTGATGCCTTGTGAAACTTTCTAAATATTTTTTTCTTAAAAACACTAGACACGCAAACTTTCAAAATCGCCCATTCAGCACGTGCAGCTCGACATGTCCACAACGAGCTGATGCAGCTTTACAACCTTCGCTCAAAACGTACTCAGTGTCACCTGACATTAACGGTAATTGGGTCCTCGTGGACTAATGCTTTTAATTTATTGTATTTCTAATGCTGGGGTAGTAATTGAACATACAAATGTTTCTGCTCTATCATCTTGGGTAAACCATTCGTTCCTGAGAGATAGTGAGTGGTCGTTGAAGACATATGCTATAATTTTAAAATCCGGAGTGTGTCATGTAAGCCAAAGCTTCATCAGTGCCAGCGGTGTTCTTTCCCTTTTAAGAAACGTGGTTGGTTTTTACCCCGGGGGACAAACAGACTTTCTCGAACCGGATCTTTGTGGAAATCGATCGGCAGTTTAGTGAGAACGACTTTGTTCGTCTGGGAAAGTTCCCATCACTACCGTTAAATTTTCGTGTGAGACTCAATAAGCCAGAAAAGGACAAATAACAGACTGCAATAGACTTCTTACTTAAGAAGATTGACTTTGCCCAAAAGAAAAAGAATCTAGTTTCTAGAATTAAACAGAATTTTCCCGCACTTTTGGAGAAAAGCAACTATTATTGCTGCAAGCGCGAAGACACAACTATATATATAAAGCCCGTCTGTAGATTAAAATATCCACTTTAAGTATGGCAATTATTTGTAATGTCTTTTTTTGAAGCAAGGATACAATCTAGTTTGCCTGTCTTTCACTCCAAAACCTACGACTAGCGAGTGCTACAGTCACGTGATCTAACACTGGATAAGAAAAATACATTATATAATATGACATAAGCATTGCGTCAGGTTATCGTTCCTGGTATCGGTTTTAATTGAAAATCCGTACATTCTCAGTTCATTTCCTCTGAACAATTCTGGTGTGCCAGGAAGTTAATGCATTGTTTGTAGGCATACCTACACCATACACACACTGATATATACATATAACCATTTAGGCTTAATTTCAAATGTTTTAGTTAGTGTTACTGCTAAAGTTTTGTATAGATATATGAATTACAGAATGCATGGTGCAAAACATTGCAGATTTTTACGAACCCAAAGCACTAGCCATGGAGTTGTAAAAACACTGAGGGATAAGTTGTCATCAAATGTCTGTTTATGTCCTTATGTCCTCCTTTTGACACTTTTCTCTCTTGCTTTCTTTTTATAACTGTGCTCTTGTTTTGTTGTACCTTGTGCTGTTACATTGGATTGTTAAAGGTCTGCTGAGATAGAAATCGTCAGAGATGTTAAGTCTGCAGCTAACTGTGATTTCGCCAGATGGTGTAATAATTTTTTTAAACTACGAAACAGACCGCTACAGTTTCGAACAACTGTTTCGAAATTAGGAGATCTGACGAGTGTTTAAAGCTTTCCTTTCTCTCAACGGGCAGGGAAAGTGCGCGATAATAAACTTCCGGTGGTAGGTCAGAAGTGGAGGAGAGGGACAGGTCAGGTTCAGGAAACTAGAAGCGAAACTTTGTTTAGAATGATGTTTTCAGAATGTGTAGGTTTGATTTATTTTGTTATTTCTTCTCACTTTTTTGTGAGTGGACGATTGCCAAGACTTTTTTCTTTTCTCAAATTTTGTTTGGTTCAAATGTATCGCAGCAGTGTCATGTAGACAAAAGCACGCGGTACAAGAGGGACCTTTTATTTTACACCACAAACTTCGATCGTTCTGGAGGCCGGGGGAAATGATCAAAAGGGTGATAAGCCATCGTGGCTAGGGCAGTCGAAGCAATGTTTGAAATAACTGGTGGTGAATCATCGGGTTTATCTAGAAAGTGTGCAGTATTTAGCTCTTTTGATCTGAGGAGACGACCATTGATTTTTGTTTTGTTTTGTTTTGTTTTGTTTGTCCATGTGACTTTCGAGTACACGAGAATGATTTTCATTACGTTCTGCACAAGAGGTTGTTTAATGGCGGGAGCTGCTCTTGATCTTCATTCCTCGTGATATTTCCCTTGTGCCTCCTTCTGAGGCCGTACTTTAAGAAATGAGGAGAAGTCGCTGCCTCGGCTGAACATGGGGGAACTTAAAGGCAAGCATCTTCCTCTAGTGTCATAGCTACAAAGAAAATAAAAGAATATAAACAACAACAACAACAACAACAACAGAACCCCTCAAAAAAGGAAAACAACGTACCTATGCCCTCAGGAAAAACAACATAAATCAATATCCCGGGCAGCAACGAAACAAGACGCTTGGTCTTGAGTTCCCCACGGCTTACCCTGCCGCCTCATTACTACGGCCCGTGGAAAGTCGTTAATAACGGTGGCGTGAGAAACTGGAAACAAACTGCCGTCACTTTTATCTTTATCAGTCAAGAGTGTAGTTTTCTTGGCAGATAGCCAAATTTCAACTCTTCTGGGCATTTTTATTTTATGCTTTATTTTGGTCGCTTGAAATATCTTTATGACTTTATGGTGCTGTTTTTTTTTTCGCTCTTTTTTGGCTCTTTGGTGTCTACAAGAGGGTGTTGTCTTTCAGCGATGTAGTTATCGAGAAACTAAAAGAATTTTTAAAGCGTGCCATCTGAAATCTGATGATGTAGTCAACGATTTGTTGGTTGGTTTTTTGGTGGAAAAGGGATTCCACTTAGCGATGATTTTGCACTTACATTGAAGAGGGAAGAGGAGGAAACCGGAGTACACGGAGAAAACCCCTGGCGGCCTTACGAGCAGGTGTCACATACAGAGTGTCCCAAGACGAGATCTGAACTCAGGGCACAGTGGTGAAAGTGCAGTCAGCTGAACGGTCGGTCTTAACATGATCGTCGGCTTGCTTGTGTAGACGAAAACTAGGAAGCATAAGTATTTTTTGACGGAACGTGCAACGGAAATACATGGCAGTGGCTTTGGAAAAGAAATTCCATAGTGAAGTAACAAGCACGACATTTTATTTTTGATGGCAATTACTAAAGCGATGAGAAGTCTTTGCAGAAACAAAACAAGAAATTGACAATATTTTAAAGTGCTGTATGTCCAAGAATTATAATTTGCTTTAATTTTCATTAAGAAAAATTAATACCAAAGGTGATAACTCGTCGTCTTGGTGCCTCTCCTTCGCACGCTCGACATGTTAGTTTTGCGTCTTCAGGTGAGTTAGTTGGCTGACAGCTGCTTCTGATGTGAAGACACTGGATCATAATCGTTATGGCCTTGTGAACGTGACTGTAGCGTCCCTCCTGTAAATATCACCGTCTAACCGAGACGACACAAACGTTTTCATGCAGGTAATGTATTGCTCATTTTGTAAACCCTCAACTAATTTTTTCTCATTAGTCTTTGATGATGCACATCATCGATTGGCTGTTAGCTTGCCGTGCTGTGGGAAATTTCGGACAATGACAACACACCGCCTTCAGTATGCAAGACGCGGCAGTTATTGATTAGAGTAAAACAAACATGTCCCTTGAAGATTGATGAGCCCACATTTCGCAGCGACAGAAATCGAAGGAATGTTTTGAAATATAATTGGTATAAAACGCCTTTTATGTAAATTATATAAAACGCCTTTTATGTAAAATTAGCGAAATAAGGATTTTTATTCCATCTCTGGAAGCAAGACTGTATAATATCCAAAGCCGAGCTCATAGAAATATATAAACCTGATGTAATAAAGAAGAAAGAGAAAGACTTGCATACTTTTCACATGATCCATAATCGTTATGAATTTTGGAGACTTTAAAAAATAAATTATGGGAATTATATTAAACTCTCATTGTTCAGGACAGGTGTACAAAAGAATAGGTCAGACTTAATAAAATGTTGGGTTGTTTGTTACGAATTGTGACTGATAGAGAAGTATAGAGGACAGGAGAAATTTAGGGAGAAACAGTGAATGAAAAAAAAAAGAAGAATGCACATGTTTTGCACAGATTGCTTAGCTCGCTTGCTTTGTTGGGGAAGCAAACTGCAAGCAGACTGAAAGTTGGTCAGACTTTCTTCCCTTCCACAGACTAAAAAATGTCATTCACTGGACGGCCATACTGTAATTATACCTTGTGACTATACTATCAGCGTCTGGCCTTCTTCCAAGACTATTTGTAGTTCTCGTCGATACCCTGAGATGATATGAGTGGAGTTCTCGTCGCTACCCCGAGGTGATATGAGTGGTTGCCCAGTTGCACACTGCAACGAGGCTGTTCGTGGCTGGTTCAAGAGCAGCCGAGCAGATCGCCTTCAAGCTTTGAGATACAAAGGAATGCGTGTTGAATATCTGATTTTAAGCTTCCAGCATTGGAAAAAATCAGAACTGTCAACTTGCCTGTTAAATAAGCGTTTATCAGAAAGCATTTTGTGTTTTTCTTTAGGATGTCTTTCCAGATGTCACAGCATTTCACGTGGAAACTACAGATTGATTGGTGTAGCTAGCGAATCCGACGCATATTTCCCGACCATTTTAAGATCCACTGTTTTTAGCCAGCTGGATTAAACCGAAGAAATATTTAACACTTTACCACTGATTTCTTATTTGTTAGACGCGAGCATCTGTCACTGGAAAATGTCGACAAATCTTTGAAGATAAGAGCATTAGACTTGTCCGTCGGATTGAGTTTGGTGTGTAAATCATAATGTAAAGTATAATATTATACGTGAAGAATTAACATAGCTTGTTTTCTTGTTGACATTGATTTATATTATAATGATGTATTTTTCTTGCTTTAATCTCAAATGGAACAGAACATATTCTTTACTTGAATATCTAGATACATGATCGTTGATGCCAAGGGAAAAGTGAAGGTTAATTTGAATGTATCACATGGATATTAGTAACCTTAACAACCCAAAAGGTAAATTGTCATTAATCATTACACAGCATTTGAGGAGCTCTGAGGGCTTTGCAGTTAGACCTCTCAGCTAAATAAAACAGAGTTTAGCACTCTTTGTGATACATGGAACTACTGTTGCTGCCGCTCATACATAACCACTTGTGGCTTGCAGCAGTGCATTCTGGAGAAAGACATCAAATATTCGTGGATGAAAGGATTCTTTGAACACCAGTCTCTCCTTAGTGTATTTTGGGCTGATGATAAAGTTTGTTATAGAATAACAACATCTGTTGGAATTATATGACTACACAAGAGACATGTATTTGCTAGAGGAAGATTGGAAACAGATTTGCAGAAGTGAGAAAACAGCATCATAACGGTCTACTCTGTTGACGTTTACGTGTTGTTAGAACACACCCTCAGGCCCTCGTCCTAACATTATTTTATGGCACTATTTCATAAAGACGAAAACGATTTCGCCATCTTTCAGGTTGATAACCTCGCATTACTGCACATGTTTCAAACAATTTGTGTTTGAGAGCCAGCGGCGATTGTCGATCTCGAGTGAATGCTTGTTTTCGATCACGGGATGGCAGTTATGGTTACAGGCATTCGCGTGAAATTGTGAATAAAATACAGCGATTCCCTTTATGCAGCCTTAGAGGAAGAGTGAGAAATAACTATGATGGCGACTTGACTTTCAGTATCCGTCGTCAATTATGGTTTGATATTGCTCATGGCAAACCCAGAAAAGCAATGCATCATTTTGGCTGCTGCTGTTTGTTTTGGATGAAATCGAGTATTACGTTTGCATAAAAGAGGACTATTGACTTTTATTGTGGTGATTTCTGAGCTATTCAATAAATTAATTTCCGATGTAATCTGTAAACTGATGATTGCAGTCTCTGTAACATCATCTTATGTCAGTTTAACAGAGATTCCCTATCCTTGTTGTACGTGCAAAAAATTGAAATTAAAAATTTGAAGCAAAAAATTGTCGGCCCAGGCTCTCTCGACAACAACGCCAGTTCTCTCCTCCCAGCAGTGTGTAGATATAAAATGTTTCATGGAAGGTTAACTGCGAAAGGACATGTGTGGCTGTAAATTCCCCAAGCCGTATGCAAGATATGGTGCACCGCTGGCAGTTTATTGCCACCAGGTTTACCTTAATTTGTTTTCATTTTATATTAACTCTAGGATTAAGGGCTAGTTTGCGTATATAATCCTGTCTCCTTTTTCATAATTATTAGCGTTCATGTCTGTGTATCGTCTGAACTATATGATCTCATTGAACAGAAATATGAACTGCTGTACATTCCATGTCTGGCCTAGATCTCCGATTCTTTCTAATTACAATCACATTGAGTGTCACGAGGAATTCTGTGATGACTGTAGGGTCTGCTTTAGTCAACTAGTAGTCGGTTGAGTAGTCACATTCTAACATTGCTTCACTGTGCCACAAACCGACGTGGACTTGAAAATCCATCATCTGCTGTTGAGCCGACTAGAAAGCAAGGTAGCGAGGAGAGAAAGAGAGAGCAGATGGCCAACCCACTTACAAAAAATATTACCCCGAAATAAATTAAGTCTGTAACACCTCACTCTCCATTGACCGAATGGTCACGGGACTACTGCCTTGTGTGTGTGTATTTTACACCATCTTTCGTTGTCTTCAGCATGGCCCCTTTACATATTCTTTAATACTCACATTCTTACATTTTAGAAGCAGGTCAGAGCTCAATGGCGCGCTTGTTAAGCTCTCTGTTAGTCCTGCTTACTGCCTCACCGCTTCCATGCCAAAAGTAGTGCCTGCTTACTTAGACGATTTGCCTAATCTTCCCATAATTATGCCCCCAGAGAGGTTAGAGAGGTGCACGAGACCGCAGGTGATTGATGAATGAAAATGTAGCCGTTGAAATCGATAGAGCTTATTCTTTTAGCACTGGGAGGCCTATGTTTACATAATTGATAGTTTGTTTATTCAGATTAAGCTGTGCGATCTTTCTTACCTTTCTGGCTTCTGTGGTGTACGAGGAGAGCAGCATTCTAAATCGAATGCATAGTTCACTGTCCTTTCTTTATGCCTGTTACATTCTTACCTAAATATCTGTTTCATAAATATAGACGTTTGTTTTGACACACTCGATCACAATACAACAGTTGGTTTGTTTTTTTTTTGATTGTGTGTTTCTTAAAAATTATTCGCTTGTCCCTTGCAGATAGCTTGTTGGGCCAGAGAGCAGACAACTATGACCAGACTGGTTTATAATCTCGCGAGTGAAAAAGAGTATGTGCCTGCATGTGTGAGAGAGTGCCCATAATTATTGCCTTGGCCGAGCTGCGCAGTTACAAGATTTGACGGTATTAATGAGGTCAAAGTGCACGCCCTCAGTCCATTAACCCTACTATTATTAGCTGTATCTCAGACCATGACTTGCGAGTAACAAGGTACAGTCCTGTTGAACTTTGCCTCAGTGGGGGTTGTAAGACTGTCCAGCATAGGCGAAAAGCGACCGAGCTGTAATCACGTATCACGTATCACGTATCCCTCATGTAAATCCGTAGTTTCCCTCTTGCGCGTAGACAAAATATTTATCATTTTCACGCTGAAACAACCACCACACCTGAAACTTATCGAGGAGATTAAGATTTCAATCAGACCCTAACTAGTTTGAAAGGATTTTTAGATCATATCAGAGGACGTAAAGATTTCAGATATGCCAGATTTTACTAAAGCTTCATATAAAACAAAATAGAAATTATTTAAAGATAGAAAGTCTCATAGAAGTTCGTTGAAATAATAATAATAAACTTCTGTTTTCGGGGTAATATTTTTTGTAAGTTGGTTGGCCATCTGCTCTCCCTCTCTTTCTTTCCTCGCCTTTGCTTGCCTTCTAGTCGGCTCAACAGCAGATGATGGAAGGCACAGCAGTTCATATTTCTGTTCAACCAGCTCATATAGTGATATTCACATGTGATATTCACATGCTGACTGGGCGTGGTACTAAAGACGAGGGGGGTTGTGAACACTTCACCTGCCCTCACCTCCCATGAGAGTTTAGTGGTTAATTTATTTTCATTTTCCATGTATGTTCACTCTTCTGTTTAAGCCGCCGAACTTTCCTCCTGCGAGGCTACTGCCATGTTTTCCATCTCACATTAATGTCATTGCTCGTCTGTATGAAAGGTATCTCTTGAAAGGTATCTCTTGATAAACCCTAACAGCACTAATTTTTAAGCCTTGTTTTTCCAGTAATCATGGAGGCCTCATAACATAGCATGTTGGCACTTTACATAACATAGCATGCTGCTCTTCATCGCTCGGTAAAATATAGGTATGGGGTGTAGTTCTTTATAGCCCGGTGCACGTTGCGTGCGCATCCCTTCCCCCAAAACGACAAAATACATCCGTGGAAAAATCAAGGAAGATCTTTCTATTCTTTTAAGAAAGCCACGTGACTGTGCAATAATAAAACAAACATTGTGAAAAAGCAGAAGTGTAAATCTGGTTATCAATTGTTTTGTGAACCTGGACAGTTCACCGTGTCAGGCTGAACACTGACCTGTGTGTGCGCCTGGTCACAATCTGCAACAGCTGGGGTAAGAGAGTAGGAGGTCATGGGAAAAGAATCACTATTCATGACCACAGGGTTTTTTTTCGGTTTATTGCTATGTATGTGTGAATGTGTATGTAGAACACGTGGAAATCCCAAATATTGAGTAACAGTTTCCCTGTTTGCTACTTCCTTCCTGTTAATTGAATGTTACATCAGCCATGCTGTGATATATCCTATTCCGTAAATTGTGTTGGCAGTTTTTATCCACTCTATTCATTGCAAAAAGAAAAAACAAAAATCTAGCTAGCTCAACAGTCAAGCATTAGTGAGATGATGTTGCCGCGATCTCCACGGGAGACAACGCAATTCTGCATATCGAGTCCTGAAATGTGATCGCTTCCCCTTGTTTTTTTGCTTACGTACGCTTCACTGCCCATCCCTCTTCCCCCCAGAAACAATCCTTTGCTGGTTCATTATGCAAATCTCAAGTTTCTGTACAGTTGTTGTTGGTTTTTGGTTTTGGTTTTGTTTTTGGTATTGAACACGTTATCTGCAGACGAGTGCACGTGATAACGCTGAGCAGAGCGAGACAGACGGAATATTTGTTGAGGACAGCTGCGTATGCTCGGGGCCTGGGACTCTCCATCTCATTTACACTTGGCGCCAGGTGCACAAAGCAGCTGCTGTTCTAGCGACACGACTCCTCTGTTCTGGCGAAAAAGGTGTTTTTAAGATTGGGAACTAGCTAATACAGTGTACCGAACACTAAGTTATGGAGACCTGAGATTGAGTACATTTTGTACACGTAGGTTTCATTCTGACCTACTTTGGTTTGAGGTAAGGGACCGGAAGCACACTCGTGTTAGCTGCATGCCAAAGTGTAACACTGTGTCAAAATGCTAAGATATTAGCTATTAACTCGGCCCCTGGTGTGACAGTGTTCCGCCTGTACTTGTGTGAACGCCCCGTCAGTGTTATTTGGCGTCGCAGATATAAGTAAGCTGCACTTGAGGAGACTCCTGTGTGTGCACGACGGAAACGAATAAGGAGAACGAAGATGAAGAAACTAACGATTAACGTGACCACACGATGGGTGGTTAGAGCAGGAGGGATGTAGCTCCCCAGATTGAGCAAATCGATTGCGGCGGACTGTGACAGCGCGAGAGGCGTTTGTGCAGTTTCGCAGGACAGCGGAAATAGTCGGAAGACGAGGGGGCATGTATAAGGCTACGTACGCACAGCAAAGACCGTTAGTTCGTAGGTCAGCTATATAGGGAAGATAAAGGAAGCCCCTTCTATTCGCACTCCACCCAGTCGCCGCAGAGGGTGTACATGTACATACCAAGGTGTCTGTTGAGAAAAGATTTTACACGGAATTCGCGCTGGTGCAACAAAGCAGCGGCATTGAGCCTCTAGCGCCAGTCGAGGGCCCGGCGACTGTTTACATGCAGTACTCGCTCAGCCTCTAGTTTCGGGCGACTCGCAACAAGTTTTCTTCGCCTCCGACACGCCCGGCAGGGCACGTTCCCCGCGTCTCATCAGGTGGCCACGGGCGGGTAACATTATGTTAAACAAGCGAGGAGCTGAATCGTCGGGAAGTGCGCAGCGCTTTGCATTTCTCCTGGTTGTCGGCCGTCCGTAGTTTAAATCTCCGGCCATTCACAACGAGGCACAGCCCTCGTCTCGTCCAGGACATGAATCAAGTTGCGAAATGCACGGCAGTCTTTAGCTGGGCAGGCGGAGAGACGGACAGAGCACACAGCACGCAGGCCGCTCGTCTTCTTGAAGCATGCCAATAGTGATTTGAGAAGATAGTGGAGTGTTTTGACTGGAGCTGCTGGGAACTCTCGCACGTGCTTCTGCGCTACGTTGGCGATAAACCCAAGGAAATTCTTACTCAAGACTGCGAGCAAGTGTAGAATTAGACCGAGCCAGTCCATGTTTTGTGTAGAGTGTCGGATATGTTATATGGGTCTCGTGTCTTCCGCCTGAAGATCGCTGATAACCTCCTTTGATCCCTCGTTAAGCTGTCATCTTTCGGCTTAAAGTGTACGTAGCCGCTTATAGTTCTGGCGAGATTTTTTTAGATGGATAGGTCAACGAGGCGAGTCACAGAAGTATAGAAGACTTGTTATCAAAGGTCAACAGTTAAGGTGGTACACGTGTTTCTAAACGGACACTTCCATTCAGTGTCTGATTTTTCTTTCCACGTCAGGACACTGGGATATGCGCAGTAGTAAACCACAGCTGCGGGTGATGGAGTCTGCTCTTTATTCTCGCACTCCTGTGCTCACTTAACAAAGTGTGCAGCCACAGACACTGCGCTTTCGCTATATCCACTATGCAGGCTTTCTTGAAGCGACACTATAAGAAGGGGTCACGTGTTAAAACAGGTCACACGGAAGTGGTGAAAGTCGAAGGCCCCTGGGGAGTACGGAAATACCACGACGCCGTCAGCAAGTCCATGGACTCTCTCCTGATGGTGGCGTCCAGCGTCCCTTTGCCGTCCGAAGCCAAACTGTCCGTCGATTCCGGGAGCTCGGAATCTTCTGGCCACAAACCACGCCGCCCGGAAGCCCCCGCTTCACACTTTTCCGACCAGGACCTGTCTAGTATGGACCGCCGATACTCCTGTGACCTGTCCGTGGAAGACTTCTCTGACGATGAAGACGACAATGACGATAACAGAAGCGATGCGGGACTGTCGCGCAGCTTGGAGGCGTCTCCGCTGCGCACTTCCAGGGTCCGCAACTCGGACTCAACAGACAGCAGGGAGACGTTTCAGTTGCTGCGTCACTCCCTGCTGGCTACTTTGGGGCAGTCGGCGAGTTTGACCAGTGACAGGGAGACCGACTCAGATGACGATCTCAGATTCTCCGCTGCGCGTGCCAAGAACCGCGAGCGGCTGATATCTGGTTCCATGGACACCTTAACACGGACTACAGACCAACTGGCTAACGAGGTACCTGCTTTGATTTTTTTTTCCCCTCAATAATTTCAAATGTTACTGTATTCTCTGCAGTGTGTGTCGTGCAGCAGATTGTTCATACAATTATAATAGAATTCACCACAGTAGTAGATTAAGTCCCGCTATTGCTTTTCTTCCTTTTGTTACTTTAGTCATAGGTCGCCACACACCTCGCTGCCTGTTATAATGATGTCGGCTGTCGATGGCTTATTTCTCGCTTGTCACACGGCAGCCAGTTCTGTGAGGTATCCGCCGCGAAAACTTTTCAAAAAGGCAGTTCAAGTACGACGATGATCCCTTCTGAATTTACTTTGTGGCGCGTGCCGAAACAGCCCGAGGGTAAACTATTCTGCATTGTAGAAGCTGCCAAAGCTATTTGCTTATGTAGACAGTTACACGAGAGTGCACCGGCGCAAGAAGAAGTAAAGTTAAAACCCTGGCTACAATATAAAACATCTTTATTCATCATATTCATGATATTTTTGTGTCTGCCCACTGTAAGACTGGTACACCACTGTACGTAAAACATCAACACGGGTCTTAAAAGAACAACAACAACAACAACAAAAAGTCTACATCCAATTTTAGTTCTCCATTTATAATCATCTACGCTGACACTCATAGTCTCTCTTACAAGTATTAACATTTCCGTAGACATTTTTATTGCCACTCATAATAGGAAGATAAAACATAAGTATGACATCAGTTAAAAGTATCATAATGGGATAGGAGCACGCAGTATGGCAATCTACATTTATATACATGTCTTGTTCATGAATTAATTATATCTGGATTACAGACGGGAAGGATGAGTGCAGATAACATGATAACTCTAACCTTCCCACGTCTATCTATGCGTCTGATGATAAGTTCCTGTCGGAGTGGGTGCCAGTCGGGATTTGTGAACGGCTGACGTGTCGGGATATCAGGTTACCAAGGAGATACGCGAAAGGAAAAGGCTGATTGACAGTTTTGAAATCATGCTGTGTGCGAGGAAGCAAAGCAGGTTTGGCATGACAGAAGACATTTTCGCTATGTCGGTTATGCTGAAAAGAAGTTGGACCATCAAGAAGCTTTTTATGGAAGTATATGTTATGTAGGGCTTACTCTACTTGTGTTGAAGTGGAGTGAGGAGCTTACATTCTGCCGGCTGTCATTAGCCGATTTGATATGTGATACCGTCTTATAGGTGTGTAGCTGAAATATAATTAGAACGAGTTGAAAGTGTTGTATGGATACTTTACACTATCAGGTGGAAAGCTTATTTGCGTACGAAACAACGACAGCGAAAAAGACTGGTAGTAAAGTCGAAATGAGAACAGATAAACCAACTAACCAACCGAAAGGGTGAGGATTGCGTTGCCGTTTGTTGTTTTTCGCATCCTTCAGAAAAGCTCATTGAATTTCATGGGCTTTTGTTGTCGGGAAGAGTGCTTGGAATTACATGGGATTCGTTGCTGTCCGCAGTTATGAGATAGGAGAAGGCACAGTTTTTGCGACACCATCACCCTTCGTCGATGTAGTCTGTGCCCGGGCAAAAGGATGCATGGACTGGGAAATGTAAATCTTAGACCTTAGGTTGCTTCCTGGCCAGTGCGTTAAATATCGTACAATCCTGTGAGGGCCAAGACATGATTTTGGATGTTTCCATTTCACGGGGCTACTTACCACGAGAGAGTGTGGAAGTTTATGTAGGTGAGTGTCAACGTGAAAATGAGTGAGTGCTGTTAAATTACAGGACGGGAGGGACATCTATATATTGTTGTAGACCACACCAATCTCTCCGTATTTCTCAGAGTTCAAGAAAATAATTCATGAGTTATATTAGTGTGAAGCAGGAAGCATGCGCACGATGAACCTTGTAGAAACACAGTATAGAAAGTGATAAACGACGATGACATTGAGTGTAGGGGGCAGGACACTGTAAGGGTAGGCTGTCGCGAGTCTTGGGAAGCAGGAGGTGAGATGGAGGGGAGGATCTTAATTAAACACACCAATTCTCGCTAACTACACTCTCGACTACTCCGCCATCCACATGTACACGTGCGCAATAGACTTACAATATAATACAGACATGAGATTATTATTACTTAGCTACGAGTCCCCAGCGTACTTCTCCAATAACAACACAACGTAGTTTAGTGTATTAAAGAGATAACTATTCATACAATCAAGAGCTTAGACATTTTCACGCAAGTGATGTGCCTCAAAAATTAAAGAAAGGTTGTGTGTGTGCATACACATAAGAGGTATATCTGAAATGTAGCGGGGCTGATGTCACGATTTATTTAAATTCCAAACAACTAAATGGTTTCCCCTTCAGTCATCTCTCTCTCGAGTTTAATGGCCTTTTCCATCCTACTCTGCCATGTTGTATGTCCTGCTGGAAGGATTCTTCTGGGATGCCCCTCAGCTCCGTCGGTACGGCCCTCTTGATGGCCGCCTTGCCTTCAAAGCGGGTCCTCTTAATGATCCCCTTGAGCCTGGGGAAAAGAAAAGGTCACATGGAGCAAAATCAGATTAATGGGGAGGTTGTTCCAGCATGGTGATTTTCTTGGCCGGGAACTGCTAGATGCTCAGGTGCAGAGTGGAGGCCATCAAGAGGCCGTAACGACGGAGCTGAGGAGCATCCCAGATGAGTTCTTCCACCAGTGTATAGAGCCATGGCAGAGGATGAAAAGTGCATTAGACTCTAGTGGATTACTTTGAAGGGAAACCATGCAGTTTGTTGTTTCATGAATTAATTATATCTTGGTCAAAGGCGTCCAGTTTATATCCTTCCTGCCACGAATCCCATTAACACCACGAAACAACACTAACCAGTCTCAACTGACACACATTTGCACTTTACATCTGTTTACGCATTCCTACGCCACTTAGATATGACACAGAATTGTCCTTTACTGCACGGATGGCCCTCTCAATGCTTCAGAGAAGAGTGGGTGGTGCACGGACCGTTGATCTTTGTTGCTTGTCGATGGCTTCTCCCTCGCACCGAGACCCGAGACGTGCACTGTGTGGTGTTGAGGCGTCTGCTCACGTGGACAGTCCACAGCAGTGTCCCTTCCTGTCACCACTAGGCCTGAGATTATTGTTCGAAGAGAAGCTAGAGAAACTTGTCGCCACATATTCGTGCTTCCACAGCAGAACGGTAGCTGGTATGGTACTAGTTACTGAACACTGTCTTTAGAGTGGGCTGCACACCTCTTGGCAAGTCGTGCTGTAGTAGTCACTATACCATGTCCCTTGTCTAGTGACAGCTGACTGGTGCTAGTCTGGTGATACTTGACACATCCTTCCCCCAACGCACACACCTCTGCCCGTGAATGTCAGTCATCGTGAGAACGACTAACCATCTTCCTTCCCATACTAGACGGTTAACCGAAATACTTCCCCATCACCCTTTCTTGCTTTTATGGCCGTTCCGTTGACATGTTGTTTACTGTACAACTACACCAGCTACAAGCAAGTGTTTTCCTGTTGCTGGAGCTTTTCACGTATTCATTCATTTAAAGAAAATACCTTCGTATTTTGTGTTGGATTTGGTGTGGTTTTGCGGGTGTTATGAATGCAGCGACATTTTTTAAAAACAAAAACGGAGCATTGTAACTTTGTAATGCTTATAACTTGTTGCTAATGATCAGAAGCATAAATGTCCTAAATATTTCATTTTACACATATCTTTAAACTTAAAAATTAATAAATATTCTATTATTTTCTCTTTGAAAAATGTTTTCCTAAAAAGTTAAATTTCTCATATTTATACCATTCATCTGCCCTTGCTTAAAGTTTACCTGTTACTAATTAGCACTAATTACAAATAAACTCGTTATGACAATATGATCGAACTATTACACCTTCTGATGCCACAGAAAATTCCTGAGTTTAGTGATGGAAATATTACTGTTTAAACGAGGTGTGTGCTCCAGCGCGGGACAAACACTTTCCTTTTCCTTCTTTTTATTGTTTTTCTGATTTCCTGCACCAAGATGCTTTCTCGGGCCCTGCCATTGTTTCATTGTGCACCGTTTTCTGTTGTAAATTATTTAATCCCAGGAAACATTTTGTAGCCATAGTTACATGATTTTACATTCGCTGATAGTGTCAAAAAATATTCAGTATCGGATAATACAGGATAAATTTTAAATACCAGTTTCTTATTGTAATCTGTACGTTCAGAGACATCCTGTCAGAAGTCAAAGCAGCACAAACTGTCATTGATTGCAAGTCCTCGTGTTAGTAATTTCCGAGAAAAGCTCCTTCATGTAGGCAGTTTTAGAAGGAAACTTTTCAGAAGAACTGCGTTGAAAATCCAGTATTTTCTCAAGTCTGAGTTGGACAAGGCGTCTCCTGTGGCAGCTGAGAGATATGATTGAGCCGCTGAGCCACAGCAGGAATCTAGTGGGTTTAGCTTCCACAAAAACTGACAAAACTGAAAATGAAGCATGATGTTGTCAGGCAGCCGAGACCATCCACTGCTGTGCCTCGTTTAACTCACCGCAGCGGAAATAATTTTATTCTATGTATCATCCCCAGAGTAGACAGACAACAGACTAACACTTGTTGGAATAATGTTTAACATTAGAATCATACATAGTAAACCCTTCATTTTTCAAATATAACTATAATGTCTACATTTTCCCAGAAACCTTACATTGCAATTTTACAGAATGATCACAAAAATTACTTTTTCCACTATTTGCCTCATGCACGCTCCATCCCCAACAGACACTTCTAGCTTCTTGTGATGTGGAATTGTGAATGCACGAATCATGAGTAGATGAGACTCGTAACTGTAGCTAGAATTCGTGCGAGTCTGACCAAGAGCACGAGCGGTTGGTGAATGATCCATCAATGTCCTGGACAAAATAAGGAACGGATGTTTTGATGAAGGGAAAAATGAGAGGACTGCACTTGAGCCTGATACGTGTAGGGTAATCAGGGCCGCCGGTAATCACGGATTTTTTCCATAGTAAACTCTCTAATTTTTTTTTAATTTAAGCCTTGGGTTCGTAAAACTGCGCAACCTTTTACTGCTCGTCAACCAGAAATAAAAACAGAGGATAATGGAGGCTTGTGGGCTTAGGTCTTCTGGCTGGCTGACTTCTTTTGGTGCGTGACCAGAAGAGCTGACCAATTATTTTAGTTGGCTAGAATGACAAGTGACCGCCTACTCTCATTCTTCGCTTGCACCAGAAGATTTGTATTGCCAGGATCCCAGCAGAGCACGTGAAGTCATCTACCACCAGTCTGGTGTTGTCTGTTATCGACCAACCTTTCGGCCCCATCTACAGGAGCCAACCTTGCCAACATCTTGATCGATATGTTTACTTTAAAACTTTTAGGTTAATGGTCAGTGGCGAGGCTTTTTTGCTTATAGTTCGAAAATATCTATCAAAAATGGGATATAAAAAAGAACCCTGAAGTTTCTGATAGCTCTACAGATAGTGATATCCCAGAAGACTTTCTATTTAACGACAATGTTGCTCATTTAAGAGTGAGAGGGGCTTTAAACAATAACTGTTGCTGGAACATTTTTATTTTATTTTACAAAACAAACAATAGCAGTAACACTAGAATTCTTAGTGATCGGTTATTTATAGGTCAATTTTTTATGTTTACATTTTTAGGGAATTAATGAATGAAATACTAGAGGGCACAAGATGAGAGAAGAATACTGCTTCAGCATCCATCTAGCCAGATATTTGTGACAGCGTGACATGGCACATTTCCTGTGGTTGCAGCAAGGCAAATCAGTTGCACACAGTGCAGCAGATCGATTAAAGTATGATTTGAATTGAGGCTGAGGTGTGCAGTGAGCCGAGACTTTGTGACACCATGCTTGACACGAGTAGGTGCTGTAGTAGTTCTCTGCTACATTTACTTGCCCCACAGCTTTGTTGCAGCTTCACGCGTGATTTGTCGGGATCAGGCTGACAAAACAGACCGGCATTACCATCTGAGCTTTGTGAAATATTGGCTTAGGAGGGAAACTGAGACCAAGATATCTCGTCATGCTTCATGCTGGTCATCACTGGAAACCGGCGTAACATCGATTTTAATTTTTTTTTTTTTTTTTTACAGGCTGTTAGCTTCTGTCCCAGTCCTACCAAACCATTTTTTCTTTGGTTTGTTCTTTATTTGTCTGCTTCTATGTTTGGTTGCTCCAGCCTTGTACAGAGAAGTTACTTTGTGAGTGTTGTAGAGCATATGTTCTTTTGTATAGTATTTTTTAAAAAAACGTTTAAAGCAAGCTCATGTTGCGGCCACCCGCCCCGCACGCACGCGCACACACTTTATATTTTTCCGTATGCATTTGTGGCAAGTATTTATATAATGGTCTATTTGTTTTTATCCAGGAACCGATTTTTTAATATACTGAAACTGTTTGAGGTAGTAGAATGTAGAAATAGGAATATTGTACCTTTGTAGTGTGGCGCTGAGTAATTATTTTGTAGTCAGCATCGGGTAGCAGTAACCTCCTACAGCCTTGTGCAGTCAACCTGTTACGAACTGTACTTTTGCTCTGTGAACCAATACTACGGCAGTTCAGCTACACGAAAGTACGAGCTGTTGAAACTAGCTACAACTTCTGATAAAATGCTTAAACAAAGATCAAATTCCATATAGGCACCATCGACAGTTTCTACAAATAACATCGTGACACAGTCACAAACACATCATCAGTCGCATTCTTATCCAGCACAAAGCTGACATCAACTGACAAGTGTGAAGGCATCATTGATATACATACTGAAACAGTTTTAAAATGATTGACGATGACAAACGTATCAGGGAACACGTGCAATTAAGTAAATAGTAAATTTTGCATGCAGAAAATGAAGAAGAAATAAGTTGTTAAATCGACAAATATGTATTAAATTGTTTTGTTATATTTTTAATGTTAAAAAGTCTTTATCAGCTGTCAGTTGTAACTATAAAATAAAAATGCAATGCTGGAATTTAACCATCTATCAAATAAAGATTTCAGAAGTTTAGCTTAGACAAACGCACATTTGAAAGATATTTATATTGTATCAACACTAATATAGATGGAACAATTAACTCAAATACGCCTATTTAGTAACGGAGGATCAATAATAATACAAAGTAGACTGCAGTGACCGTTTGTTAGCCATTACATTTTGGTCTGGAGAAGAAATTCGGTTTGGACCTTTTTATTTATTTTTTTAAACTTCAATCGAAGCTTCTAAATAAAGTTCAAATCCTACATGTAGGGATGTATTCCAAAATCAGCCGATGGATTTTCTGGGCAATAAGATGTAGGGTCAGTGGACACACTAATTTCTCTCTCTCTCTTCGTTTGTTGCACAGTCCACAAAGTTTGTCTTTATTCGTTTTGTTTGCAGTCCACAGACTATAGAGTCAGTGTCAGTGGCTAATTTGTCACTCTTCATCCTGTCACACAGTACACAGTAATTTCATTCTTGGAAACAGATTACTAAAAGCAGCTTCATTGTTACATTCCTTGTAGTGCAGTTCCTTCAGATCGTGTTGTCGTTTACAAGTGTTTGGCAAACATTGGCCGCAGCCTTCTTTTTAAGTGACTAAGTTTCTTGGGAGGTGATGTTCAAACTGGAAAGTGACAAAAGAAATAGTTCTAGAAGGTCCGTTCTTCTTTGACCATTTTGTGGAATCTGTCAAGCTTGGTCGTTCATTAGGTGTGTGGCAGTACGTGCACAGCAAATAAGGAAGAGTCTAGCATGGTGTTGTCTCGGGTTACACGTTTGGTTTTGTTTGTTTTCATAGTTTATTTTGCGTTTCTATTTTTTGTGTGTATGTTTCCCCCGCACGATGAGGTTTGCATTTAAATATTCATCGGGGGAAAAAACCAGTTGTCGTGAAAATTTCCATTGAGACACAAACTGGGATGTTTTTATTGGCCGGTTAGGTTTCGTTGTGGTTAGTTATGCATCAGCGCGCAAAGCGCACATTGTGGGAGGCAATAAACCAGCAGCAACCATCCTCCCCTATATCTGTCCATTCTGAGAGGAACTCAGCTTCATTGTGCTTGCACGCACCCACGAGGACTATCACATGTGACCTGCTCTGCTGTTGCAGGATCCGTCCTTAAAGCCGCGGTCAAACGCTCTCATGGACCATCCCTTCTTTCTTCTGGAGGTTCGACTTCGCGAGGGCAAGGACTTGGTGGTACGAGACAGCTGTGGTGAGTATGAATCTTATCGGAATTAGATGCGCTAAGGAAGTGCGTGAAGGCTTTGTGCTTAATGCATTTCCGGTTTTTTGTAGTCTTTACGGTCAGCATGGCTGAGGCACACACGGTACACCCTTCTTCTGCAGGTTGATGCATACTGATTGCAGTACAGCTTAAAATGGCACAGCTGGAGTTTAGTCTTTTCTTTGTGTGATTTTGTTTTTCGTTGTTTATTTGCTGACATATATTGGACTATGTCCATATGTGTGCCTTGCACATTTATTAGCCTTGTCTTGTAAAGCGCATTGAGCCATCTGGTAAGTCGGGCAATGCAATATATCAATCCCCATTATTATTATTATTATTATTATTATTATTATTATTATTATTATTATTATTATTATTATTATTATTATTATTATTATTAATTTTATATTCGATAAAGATGTGCATGTTCTTATCTTTATTGTATCTCACCCAAAAATGAGTTAAATAATTGTTTTAGGTTCATTTTTTGGATTACTACAACATGAATATGTTGTGTTATAGAATGAGGATATGAATTTTTGAAGGAATGAATTTAATTTTGCTCGAAACTTGGTTTTTATTTTGGTGCCAATTATTTTGGAAAAAATGGCGCATTTTGTCAATTCGTTCTGTGCGCATCAATAATTCAAACTTTATTTAAAGACATCTTCCGCTGCTTTGCAAATTTGCTGGAGTGCCAGCAAATATGTACCGAGATTGAAGCGAACACTCGTCAAACAATAGGCATAATGTGTCACAAACTGTAGCAAATATGACAGAAAAAGATGCACTACTGAAAAAAAAAAAAAATACTGCTTGGACTGAAATCAAGGTTTAAAATGCTTCCTACAAACAGCACTAGTCGGTAATTCAGCCAACACAATATTGCCAAAATCCCGCCATTTTCGTTTTCGTCAGGTCTGGACATACCTTCAAGAATGCAAAACAGTTTTATCCATCTAAATCATCAAAAATAAAATGATCAAGAGTCTGTCTGCATTTTGACATTTTGTTCATCAACATCTCTGAAAGTGAAAAGCAGTGTTGATGCCAACAAAGACCTCGCTTCGTTAAAACTAGAGGCGCCGTCGTCTTCTGAAAATTACACAAGTCACATTAGTCTCATTTTCGTTTGCTTTGTTTAAAACAGAAGTCACGAGAAACAAGGTTAGTACATTAAACATTAACTAACATTTCTGTGACAATTTTTTCGTAGTAAACACAGACATGACAAAGACACTGCACACACAGCGAAGTCGACAGCAGCAAGAGGTCAAACCGACATGATTCTCCAGAAAGTAGGATAGTTTGCTTCTGCTCAGAGCAAGTCTAGAATCAGAGAGATTATTTGAAACACGACATTTTAAAGTTTTGTAAATGTTAATCTCTGAGGGAGAAAAAAAGAGAGTAAGGGTGGAGAGGTTTGGAGTTAACAAGATGATTAGTGCAAATATAAATAAAATTTCTGATATGTATGAAGTTGCCTTGAAATCCAATCGTCTTATCAAACGCCGTTCGTGACAAGTCATCTGTGTGTGCGTCTGGCCTGACAGTCACCTTTAATACTCTGTCACTTACTTCTAAAGATAGCTGTTGATATGGATCATCTTTTCAACTGATTACAACGTCAGTGTCAAACAAACTACTCACTATTTTTTTTTTTAGGATTTTGTTTCAGCATAAAAAGCATTACGATTTGTGTTCAGTGTGAGTTATTTTTCATTATTTCCTCTTAAGACTAAGAATTTAATTTTGTCACAAAAAATAACTTCTATATCCACCGTTAACTTTTCATGTTTCAACCGTCGAATGAAATACATTTTCCAAAAATAAGAAAGGAACTAAGGGGAAGAAAACTCATAAGTTATGTCTTGACCAGACCAAAGATTGCAATGATAGTTCTGTTGGCATTAGTTATCAACAGAAATCCCGAGGAGATGTAATGTGTTCTCCAAGGGACCAAGGATATTATCAAAGGTGACATCGCTCATGTTATTATTTTGACCCTCACTCTGCATTTTCAAATGTTGCATATGAGACAAATCGGTTAAGACGCTCCTGCTTATTCCATGAGTAGACACTAGATTCTCCCATGAGACAGCGGCGCACAAAGCAGTCACTTTTCATATCGAAGAAAAGATCTTCTTTCATAGTGACTGATGTAAGTGCCATGGATGAAAAAGCGAACTAGTGCTAAATTGTGTCCAGGCGCCAGGGACCCACGAAGCAGGAACCGTTGCTGGTCTTGTGCGTGGATGTGAGCGCGCGTCTGTTTATTTGCATCTGTTGCAGCTGCGTACTCAGGTCTTTCAGAAACTCTCATGTCTGTTGTTCAATAGGTTTTATAGTCCATACCACCCAGTAACAAATATCGATCAGAGTTCCAAAAAGCGCTATTATTTTATATTAGGGCGAAAATAATATTAATTTTTAAAAGTCCCGAGAGACACAAGACCACTCTAATTGCCCTGACGATAATAACTTGTGTCATTAATGTTGATAGCATGTGCAGTGGGGATGGCTACACGGTGTAACACTGATGTAATTTAAGTGCAAGACTTTTATTGCCTTGGTGTTGTCCCTCGTTAGAGTCGTTGTCTTCATAGATCCGTTAAACCAGTTTCTTCCTGCTGTGACAGTTGTGCAAATGGTGGTATGCAGTTATTAGCTGACACTAACCGTCAAGGAGCTGGTCTTATGAAAGTATTCAAATGTCGTATCCTCTAAATTAATTTTAGAGTGTGTTAGTTTTTTTCTTCCATTAAAAAACTTTCATAAAAAAAGGTAGCTTCTGAAAGTAATTGCACAGAAATCGTTAATTCATTAAAAATACTTCTTCGGCTACAAAGGCTATTTACCCAAATAAAAAAAAAAACGCGCGTATTTTTGTCTTCTGTCGGGATGGGGAAAGGGGATCAGGTGCCATTGCGCAATGCCGTAGACATTGTAGCTGCAGCCACTGTTCAGTTCGTGTACTGCGCTGAACCAACGGCGACTCGGCATGTGTGTGAGTGACAGTGCGGCTGTTGCCATGTGTTGCCAGGTACCAGTGACCCGTACGTCAAGTTCAAAGTGGGAGGAAAGCAGGTTTACAAGAGTCGAATCGTCTACAAGAACCTCAACCCCAGGTGGGACGAGACCTTCACCATCCCCGTGGACGACGTCCAGAAGCCCGTCAACGTGAAAGTCTTTGACCATGACCGTGCCCTCTATGACGACCCCATGGGCTCGGCGGACATTGACTTGTCACAGCTGGAGCTGGAAAAGTGAGGCGCTTGCAAATTTTTGTTTGTAAATGTTATCCACTTTTCATAAATTATTCTAGTGTGATTTTAGGTTTGTTTCACGAGTTTTGGCTTGTCGTGTTTATCTAATTATAGAATGGCAAAGAGAAAGCGAGAGAGAGATTGATTACTGCGGTGATAAATGCATGTGATTTTCTAAACCCGTCCTATCGCATATGTCTGGCTTCGCAGCAGCTCATTTGGTCTGCTTGTGAAGCGCATGGTAAGAAACCTTTCCTGACATCACAGCAGTGAGAAAAATTATCTGTAATTACTAAAAAGAGATGCGTAGTTTTGCTGTCCTGTGATGGATCCGCATTACAAAATATAATTTATGAAATAATTCCTGTATTCGCACCCTTTTCGCATTATCTCTTTCTTTCCCACCTCCCTCACCCACATAGTTCAACAAAAACTCCAAACAACTTGTAAAAAAAAAAAAAAAATAGAAGGTATTGCTGCAGAGGAAGGACCACCGCTGTGCATAGCATTCCAGTTACGATCGATGTACCAGGAAAGAAAGCAGCTGGCGAGGTTGTACTTATATCATATCTCAAAATCTGGTTGCTCTCGCTGGCTTTGTTCCTTTATTCGGTTCCCAAAATAATTCTAGCATCACAGGATTGTGCGTGGATTCGGTTACCTTGCGAATGCCTCAGAGAAAGTGTGGGGAGGGAGACTGTATTAATTTGATTAAGCATATTTGTGTTCAAGCGTGATGCCACGATTTTGACCTCTTCGTGTGTGTGGTATATTTACATCATAATCTGAGACGGTACCGATATATTAAAAAAAAAAAAAAGAAAGAGAGAGAGAGACAGGGAGGAACAAAAACAAGCGAGGAAAGGTTCGCCTGGCGTGTTCACATGGTAGGTCGTGCTCCCGTTGCTGAACACGAGATGTCAAGTTAGAGGAATGGGACATCAAGTACAAATATTTTCTGTTTCACTACACTGGCGCGTGCATGAGTAAGCTCGACTCCAATGAAGCGATGGATCAAACGTTGAGAATAAGACGACAGCTGGCCAGCCGCAAAAATAAACTCGGGCGAAGCTGGATACCCTGGCTGGTTTTAAATAATAGGAAATTCTAGTGGCATTTGCATTGCCGCTCTATAGATTACTCTTTAACAACTCAGGAAGCTGCACCACGTCGTCGTTTTTCTTATTTATCCCCGGCTTCTGTTTTATCTGCATGTTTTCACTGTCTCTTCTCTTCTCTTCCTCAGTCTTGGTGAATGGAATAATTGCCATGCCCAGGCACCCTGACACTCCCAGTGTCACAGGCATGTTGTGATGCTTGACGGTAATTGCAGATATAATACTGAAAAACTATTCTGCCCTTTAAGTCTGAGTTTCCAGTGAATTTACTTTCAAGGAAACAGATAATTCTGAGAATGTATTTGGAATTAAAAATTTATTCCGGCTGCAGTATCACTCCATGCATGCTCCACTTCCGTCAAGTAGAGAAACCACAATTTCAGGCTGATTACAAATTTGATTCTCGTGCCACAGATTTCTCGAGCTTAGAAAAACTGAAGTTGAAAGTAAGTCTCCGAATGCCTCATGAGAGACACAAAATTAGTTTTGTATTTTCACGATACTGAGTGCTTTAACTCTTTTTGGTTGAATAAAGGACCTTTAATTTAGGCTTTGGATGTGTAGAGAAAGTACATTTTCTGGTCACTGTGGCATTTAAGCAGATTATTGACAGTAATCTGATTGAGAAATCCAGCTCAAGGACTGTGCTGTGTGTCGCGTTCCACCCCCCAGCCTCGCCAGAAGCACGCGCACAGCCGCTCACACAGCCGGCCAGACACGCACAGACACTCGGCCGGAGGCAGTCTACGACTACCTCTCGAAACCCGTGCACGGCACAAACCACGACAAAGACGGGAAAAACGATACAAGCACGCTGTTTACTGACAAGTATAAACACGCATACACATACACCCACACACACACACACAGAAAAAACGGATCAAAAAATACCCCCACGAGCACCCGTCAAATAAATACAAAAACAACAGGGGACTACCTCCCCGCCAAGAGGTTACAAATAAAACATAAATACAGCAGAAAAAATACAAAGAGCACTGCGACACAGCACAGTCAATGTCTGCTCAAGTGTTCAAAGAATCAGCGGAAACACCAGTCTTCTTCTACTCCAGCTGGCCCCCCTCCCTCCTCGTGTCCAGGTACGAGAGGTGGGTAGGCCGTTGGTCACGTGAACCCCTGCTCGCCGGTCCTAACCCTGGCTGCTCCACCTAAAGCTGACCACACACCCGCGCAGCGAGGTCACGTGTTCACACGCCGATGAGATGACGTGGGTACAGGGTGGCTGGTTGACACAATGGCGGATGAGACGTCAACGACGAAGAACACATAGAGTCTGTCGAACACGAGGAAGATGCGAAATACGAAGACGTTGCAAAATATGGCGAACATGTAGAACAGAAAAAAGCCTGTAGAAAAAAAAACAGTTCCTCCAATAAACAGGCAGCTCTTCCACAACTGCACAGTTTCTAAACACATATTCTAGCACACGTATAAGCATGTGACCGTTACAGCGCCGGTCCTAAAGCATACAAATCCATTTAATAAAACACGGGTGCGCGCCACATGCGCTGCGACCCGGCCAATACAAAAGCCATTCTAACCGGACACAAGTCTTACATTCCAAAAACAAAAAATAAAAAACAATCGTGAATATAGTCATTAACATATAAAGATATAACATATAAAGATCAACCCATTCACACTCCAATCCCCAACTAAGGGCCCCATAGACTGGAAACGTGTAGAACTCAAAGAAAATATACTCTACTAACCCAAATCGGCTTGTGATGGTACCCGACGGTCAGCTGCCCTCCACAACGGGAACGGCAGAAACTCTCCCGTGGAAATCCGCGGACACTTTCCAAGGGAAACTCAACGACCTGGGTAACACGGCGCAGCCTACACTGCCCAAATGGCCTGGCCTCCCGCCGTCCTTTCAGACACAACAAGCTCCTCTCTCCACCGAGCCCAGGTCAGAACTGCCACGAGGGACGCTGCTCTCTGGGGGTCACTTCCTGTCGCCCAGGGGCTGTGACCAATCGTCAGCGCCCACGACACCCAGCCCATGCCAAGGCGCGTGAACGCTTTTCACGCCAAAACCTTGGACAGGGAAGGGAGGGGCCCGACCAGTGCACCCCCAGAGCTCCCACCGGCAGCACACAGCACTCAAGCCGACGTCACGTGTCGTAACAAGAGCGTGACGTAAGACACGGCTACGGTCAGAGGGAGAAGGCCTTGACCTTTCCCCTACACACCGTACAAAAAATAGCCGCCAACCGTCGTCTGCTGTGAGCTGCCTTACTGAACAGGATCGTCCCCAGGCGCTGACAGAAGGGCCGAAATCGTGACACGCGACACTGTGCTCTGTCAAGTTCTTTGTATGCGTGTTGGTTGAAACCGTCGTCTGCAAAGCACGTCTGTGCGCGTGATCCTTAGATTGTAGAGGAATATTTTCCATTCTTGTTTTAGAACCGATGCAGTCAATGAGCTACAATCTACATATTTTGAATTATATTTCACATTATTTGTCGTTGAATTGTGACCTGCTCGAGTCCTGTATATATAAATCACATACCTGAAAACAAAACTGCCTGCTGTCCCTACCCTAGACTGTGACAAAGAAATAAATATAGATACCACACTCTTGACAACAAAACCCCATAATGTCCCATCTTCATCTGTTCATACAGTCAGGATCAGCAGTAGATGAATGCGACTTGCCGAGGGCTTGACAAGCTTTACATTGTTATTCCTTGTGTTGCTGCTAAGACTAGATAGGGCTTTGCGTGCGAGACACAGGCATCGAAATGATGGAGTGCCGAGTCGGAAACACAGTTTTGTTCGTGACACAACAGTAACTTTTAGCATCAGACGTATGCTAAACTAAACAAAATAAATGGAAACTGCTCGATTTAAAGATATATCTAAAGGTAGTTCATTGTTCTCCATACTGAAAGCGCCGGTGTTTATAGATAAGTTAAATAATATATTGAAAGGTAATCATTAAATTGTGCATCTGTTATACATACACATAGAGATAGTCATATACCTTCTCCCTCCCCCACCCTTTCCCTCTATCTGAAAGATTCCACTGCAAGCAGTGAGGACTATGATGGTAATGACATGGTCCCTAGAGTGCTTTGCGACCGGATCAGTCATGGAAAGTTCTGGCACACGCGAGCTGGTTCTGAGGGTCTTGCTAAATGTCCTCCTTGCTGGAAACATGTCGTCTGCGTTTTTTTCATATGCTCCTTGCTCAAAGAATTTTGTGCTTCGCCAAGAAGGAGGATCTTTGACAGTGAACCCCCAAAAAGGAAGCTAAGAAAAAAAAAATCACCTCCGTTTTCCTTTGAGAGCTCGATTCTTACGAGGTGTTCAAAATTTCGATTATCAGTTAAAGCAACCCTGCTTCGTGTCCTAAAACATCTGCCTCGCACTTTCCGAAAAATTGTTCGGATGCCCGTGGAACTCAGGCACGTTTCAGGGTCACGCGAGTTTTTTTAAAATAAAAAGTCTGGGCATGGGTTTTCTCACAGGCAACAAGGCTTTGAGACCTCGTCTACTGCGCTGTGCCTGGCTTAAGCAATATCATACGTGACAACGACAAACCGCTCCGTCCCAAGCTCTCACAAATCCTCATGTAGTCTTCTAGAATCTTGGATGGGTCTGGAATCCTCATCAAAGTTGGTATCCCTGGAGACAGTTCTACCCGAAGGATTTACCTGTCCTGTTTGAAATCTTAGTGTACTCGGTGTGGCTAATGTTACACTGTTATTAGATTCTACTGCAGACGACATTTATGGACGCTCAGTCCAAAGGCTGTCTTTGCTATCGTGACAAATAAAACAGTGGCAGAAACTCAATAGATATGGAGAAGCACTATTTATTACTAGAAATGTTGTCCATAGCATCCTTGAATTAAAATGTTTTTGAGAACAAACAAACACACCCGCACGCCCACGCGCAATCTCCTCTTGGTCGCGGTGCAGTCCCCGAAGGAGGATGGATTGCGTGTAAAGTGCATTAGTCTGTCTTCCGAGAAGAAGGGATTTCGATCGTCCGACTTTTCTCCCCATAAAAGGGTCTTGCGTTCAGCTGTCGTTTGTTTGAAGAACTTAAAGAAAAAAAAGCCATTAGAGAAGTTCTAATGGAAAATCCTCATGCCGGTCACTGTTCTTTGGTTGTCAGACGTGAGAAAATTGAGAAAAGTCTAGATCCTTATCCTCACTCATCACATTTTCCTATTGATCGAGGCTGTGGTGGGAAGACGGAATCAATCAACGTGTCCTCAAGACTCTTCATCCTTGTCTCTCGGAAGCAACACTGGCCATATTACTGAGGTAGAGAAATGGATTTTTTTTGGCAAGAGCAGAGACATAATATAATTAGTTGGTTCACCCCAAGCAGCCACGGTCACCTGGTCATCCAGTGTGTGTGTGAGCTGAGTTAGCCCCTGTCTTGTAGCGGGGCGCCTTTTGCATGCACTGCAGCTCGTGATTCGCAGATAAAGCTGTGGTGCAAGACTTATTGCCAGAATCGATTAGGATCTGTAATCTGCATGTGAGCAGCCAGCTTGCACTGTGCCACAAGCCCTTACACGTCCATCGATCACGAACAATCAATCGATATGCCAGTAAAACATTGATTGTTGTCTTGTTAATTGTTAGGCAATTTTGTCTCTTAATATACCATCTTCGAATAGTTGAACAAATGTGAGGAAGAGGCATACATATCTCTCGCAAAAGATTTATTTAAATGAGGTAGCTGTGTGTTGAACTGTGTCTTCGATCACAGCCTTAACATCATGCTGATGTTGACTGAAAAAGCCTCACAGGGTGAGTTGTGAAAGGGACCTTCGTGACAAAATGTTGCGTGGTTACCGCTGCTTAATTGTTCATCCTATACAGATTCACTGACAGACTTTTTCCGTTGGACCTTTGACCTTTCTGCATGAGCACGTTTTAGCGCCCACTCTTTTCAATCATTAGCCAGCTGCCTTTCTGGACGCCACCCTACCACACTCTTCTGTTCTTCTTCATGTCAGCTTCCTACGCTTGGGGTGTTATAGGTGGAACAAATTTGTCTCATCGCCAAAGTTTTACATAATTTTCGTCGATTTATTTGACTGAAGATGTTAACGAGCAGATGCTGGTGTCTGCCATCCGCAGTATTTCGCTTGGATGCTACTCTGATGTCAGGGTAGTTTTGGTCTGGGAAAACATCAGCATGGTGGTCTTTGAAAAGCTGCTGAAGATCATCAGTAAGCGCCTGGACGTCTGTGATTTAAGATGCTCGCCTATACCAGACTTACTTTATTTGATTAAGAATTATCTGACTGAAAATTGTGGAACTAGGTAGTAGACAGTTAAAGAACTACATGAAACTATAGGTAAATCTCGCAAGTGAGTAGAAGCCGCTTTTACATTCGAATCTTCGTATTCATCATCTTCTTCACTGCTATCTTAGTCATCTCTTTTCCGTATCGTTTCGTCTTAGATGTTTATGCTATGGATTGTATGCTTGTAATGTTGATTATGTGTCTGTAAAATCTATAAACCATTTAGTTTCTTGTATGCACTGGTTTTTGACATTATATTTGTTTTGTAATGAGTGCTTTTTAATGGGGACATTTTAAAACGGAAAATGATAAAGGAGAGAAAACAAACGGTGAAAACCGTAAAAGAAAAAAATGTATATGTGTCATCGGCTTCGATTCGTGACCAAACAATTAGGAAAGAACTATAGAAATATAGAACGACAATCTCCCGTTGCCCCAGGGTTCTCTAAGTACAATGACGCAAAGAGAAGATCTTAAAGTGGTTACCATGACAACAGCTAAGCAGCGGAAGTCACTGTAGCCCTTGTCTGTGCAGACCCAGCGAGCTGAAGCTGATGCTATCCGATCGCGGCAAGTCTGATTATATGGGCTACCTGGTTCTCACATGTACTCTTACTCCTAAAACTCAAGAAGACAAAGATCAGGTAAGTCTGAACTTCTGTCTTTTATTCACCAAAATAACAGATGATATTCGTTCGTAACCTTTTTGTCTGCACGGTTACCCATAGAACCTAACAGACTCTCCTGTAAGCCTCATGATCAATGCTTGTCCCCTCCCCCCGCCATACACATATTTTTTCAGTGCACATACACTGTTTAGTGGTTTAAAACCATTGGCAGCTACGATAAGGATCATCACTATCAAAACCCTTTTCTCTTTGTTTATTTTAGACATTGCCCTCGATTGCGTGTTTAGTTTACTGCCAGCCTTTCAAATCCCTTGACGAGCATCGCAGCAAGCACGCGCACTGTAGTACACACGTGCGGCGGTGGTTTGCACGCGCTGCAGCGCCTTATGCAGTGTCGTGGCGTTGGTGGGTGTGCCGCAGTGGTTTGTGGATCGATAGATTTTTGTGACAAAGAACAAGGCCTCGGTTTCCTGGGGATTCAGTTTATTGCGAGAGTAGTTTTGCTAGACCTCTACTTAGGAAGGCGTGGAAACAGCAGAGGGCTTTCTCTGACATGCAGCTTGTACTTCAATCGCACAGAGCAGTCGAGCCGACCTCCATGTCATGCGAGGATGTTTTTGTTTTGTGTTTTTTTAACCGTTGTAGAGACTCTATCGAGCGTGTGTTGGCTATATGCCAACACGTGAAGAATGCTTTGCCAAAATACTTTTGTGAAATATCGAGATTTATTTCTGATTTCTTTTTTAGCCTTTTGTTTTATTGTCTTCTTGTTTTTCTTACTTTGATTTTTTGTAATTCTTCTCCATTTCTTCACATTGAAGTCACTATGCCCAAAGCGATTCTCTATGTTTTGTTAGTTTCGCTCTTTATTAAAGCCCTCTCTGTTTCGGCATCTGTCATATATATCTATATGATTCTTCAGACTTCATCATAACGGTTACTATCACTTTACTCTTTTAAAATGTAAACTCGGATGCTCACTTAGAAAAAGACGATTTTAGGGCCTGGCGAGGGCTTAAAGAAACACACAAAAACAAACCAAAAACAAAAAACAAGGAGAGAGACCGCAAACCCAAGCCACCTCAAATGTCAGTTCACCAAGAAAGCTTTTTTAAAACTTCGGTTTTTAAAATGCCAGCCGGTAATATCGGGGTCAACTGATATAAGCTGTTGTACAGAATACTTCATCTTCAGTGAGATACTTGAGAATGTTATCATGGTAGAGACAGACTACTGTTGTAACCGCTGGGCTAGCAAGACAGAAAGAGCTAGGTGGGGAAGGCAGTCTGTTAGAAATCTTTCAGTGCTACACCTCCTTTCATCTTTTTTCCACATTGTCTCCTTATAAACTTCCAGTTTTGTGGTTCACATAGTTTGTAAACATTGGTTTAAAAAAACAAAACTAGACTAGGAGAGGAAGGGTACCTGTGCCCACAGCTCTTTTCCTGTGAAAGTGTGGGACCTCCCGCCGAGGATGAACACAATGTATTGGGAAACCAGAAGCAGGAAATGTGAGAGTAGAGTTTGAGAAGTAGACGAGGGCGAAACACGCTGCTGAAGATGACTACCGTGCGAAGTCTCCCATCAGCTTGGCTGCTGCAGTTATTTTAACCTCGTCGTGTTTTTCCCTTTCCCCTCACTTGTATTGAGGGGTGGAATGTGCGAAAATACATCACCCAGAAAGTATTTAACATTTTTTTCCCCATCAGGACCGCAGTCCTGGCACACACCCTCCCCTCCCTCAGCTCGGCTTCCCGGTTTTCCGACGAGTTCTCAGTGCATGCGAACTTTGCAGGATGCAAGCGCACCAACATCATTTCCTTCGCTTTCTGCTGATTCGTTAGTCGAGCCTTACCACGGCTACAGTCCCGAGGCTTGCCTATTTCTGGGTCACTTCTCACAGCATGAAGCCAGAGGGCAGCGTGCTTGTCTCGTTCTTCATCAACTACACTTTGAACCTGTCATGACAGCCATACGACGTGTGTGGGATAGATGCGTGTGTGTGTGTGTGTGAGAGAGAGAGAACTCGAACTTTTTATTGATTAGGGCTAGGCCCATTTCAAGGGGAGAAGTGATCAACAACAGCAGCAAACATTCTGATTATAAACTAAAATGTCAAATTGATACATTATGTAAAATATACTACAACAACATTATCGTTATACATTAAAGCAACATCATTTGATAATTGTAATTGGGTGTGATCTAGAGGGCATCCATCTATGAAGTATGTGAGGGTAAAAAAGGATAGACGTACCTGCCACTAGGGATGAGAGACACACACAGAGAAAGTCGTATATTCTCCTTCTCTCTCTCACACACACACCGCCACCACAATTGTCGAATGTGTGTGGGTTTTTTTTAAAATGTCTATTGACAGAATTTGTCACAGTTACGCTTCTCGACAACATGTCCCCTAAGGTCCATGCTTGATGAATTCTTGATGAAGGCGATGGAGACAGGCTGGCTACTGCAGCTGTTGATCTTTTGTTTTCCTGCTTTATAACGGAGAACGTCCGTGCGAAGTCGTGACATTATATCTGGTGAAAGGATTCAGAGGTTCGCACGGTTGCATTTTTCATCTCTCATCTACCTTACACCCACATACAGTAAACCATATACCCATCTACCATATACAGTGAATGATCGCCTCCCCATCTAACCTACATATATTAGACAGTGAGGGATCACCTGCCCTATCTACCTCACATACACTAGACAGTGAGTGATCACTTCCCCTATTTAGACCACGTACACTTAACAGTGATTACTCCCCCTGTTTACACCACATACACTAAACAGTGTGATTACTCCCCCTGTTTACACCACATACACTAAACAGTGTGATTACTCCCCCTGTTTACACCACATACACTAAACAGTGAGTGATTACTCCCCCTGTTTTACACCACATACACTAGACAGTGAGTAATCCTAGGCTGGGACTGTCAATGTTGAACTTTGGAGACAGACTAATGGGCTATTGGGAATGGTTTTGCAAACCATTAAGGCAATGTTGAGAATTTAGTAATACCTTTGTAAGATGCTTCAAGCCTGACTTTTTTTTTTTTTAAAGAAAGACTTTTTCTTACATCTGACTCAACACTTAAATACCTCGGTCGACTCTGACCTTTAACAGGGCGATAACAGCGGGAAGAAGAGTCGGAAAGGGGAAGCAACTGAAACCTTGAAAGTTGATAAGAAGTGCCTCATTCACACCGCTAGAGATCAATACCTAATGATTTTCGTGCTTTAATCTCGGCAAGCAGGCAGCGCCATCTTTTTCTGCGAGTGGGAGGCTGATCCAATATGTCGGTCAGCGTGCTTTGCATTTGTGGCTCCAGTCCAGACGGTTGCTGGAGATGACTAGAGGCCAGATGCACAACCGATTGCTGAATGGCTATAACGCCTTGTAGGCAGCTAATTTCTAAGATTTTATAATAAATTTTGCTGACTGCTATACGTTGGCCATCCATGTTTCATTCAGACTTCTTTTGTTTAGTAATATTTACTTCTTAGTCTTGAGTCCTAAAGAACAATGATTCTTTCTTTTATTTCTGCTTATTTTAACCTTCGTAGGATTGTGGGAGCGACAATCACTTTTTTAAAGTGCAATAATGAGTAAAAACTGTTCACGCGGCAGAATTAGAAGACCAGATTCAGACAAGTGTTAAGTTAATTATTAAAACTAGTTGGTTTGGAGATCATGCAACCCTTTTCTTTCATAATCCCTGGCTTCCTAGACCTTTGGCCTCTGGAGTCGTGGGAGAGACAAGAAAGAGTGGAAAAGGGTGCCTCCGGTTTCTTCTTGAATAAAACATACTGAGACAACAGTTTTGTTTGAACGAGAAATATTTATATCGTACTTAGCAGCTGGGAATATTGTGTGCATGAATCAAACGAAGACTTACTTCTCTGGAGAAATCGTAAGCTGTCAGAGATAGAACCCGCGCAAATTCCTGATTTATTCTGGAGTTCTGGGCACGCGCTCTTCATGTCCTCGGGGTGAAGGAAGGATAACAAAAGTCCAGCGAGAGATAAGGTGTGAGAAAAGTACAATGGCCTGTGACTGAAAGGACAAATAAGACCAGACATAAGCGCTTGATGATCTCTGCGTTTGCTGGCTGGCTGTGTGACTGCATTCCAGTAATTCTTAAACAGTCTTTTCCCTGCGGAGTATGACTGCCATTTTCATTTCCTGGTGTGTGCCACAGGAGACAGGCTTCCACCGACTGTTTCTAACCCAATGATGCTCGCTATTTGTCTTCGGCGTTGTGGAGAGACTGGAGTTTCCTTTTCACACTTAGTTAAATGAAAGGGCTAAACTAATCTGACAGGTCGGCAACAAGATTTCATCCCGAGGTTAAGATCACGTAGAGGTTTTGGTCACGTGGTTCTGTGGATTTGTCACAATGCATGGGTCAGTCTTAATGGGCTTTTGGACTTTCTTGTGGCCTAAATAATGTGGTAAAAATGTTTGAAACTCACAGTCTCAAAAGATTCGAATACTGAAGTAAACGAGCTGCTGTTTTTATATTATTTTTAGTTTGTTCAAACCCTTTCAGAATATGGTTTGTTTCAGCTGTAAAGTCGTGGTTTTTTCGTGTGCCGAAATACTTTTAGCGTACTTTGTGTGGGGAGGAGGGGATGGCAGTCCTCATTGCCGTGAAGTTCCTATTTAAAGCCTCTAGCAAAGCTGTCAGAGACACCGCTGTCCTTTTCAAGAGTTCTCAGCGGAAAACAAAATATCTCAAGCCATGGTTACAGGTGGAGCTGATAGTTGTCGTGATTACTTTTATATTCTGCAACATGCTAGCAAAGTCCCATCATCCAGTCTTACCCCCGCCCACCCGACACACTCCTGAAATTGATAATAAATGTCTTGTTCTTTTGCGACATAGCTAATGTCTATAACAATATAACAAAACCACGACCAGACGTGTTAATGGCGTTCGGTTTATAAGATACTGCAGTGCATCTACCTAATGGGGATTTTGCATTCTCTTGTGGTAGGTGGTAGTGGTAGGAGATGGAATACGAAGGAAACTTAAGTTCGCGGTCGGTCCGGTGAATCGAAATAACTTGCAGAAAAGAGTACGTGAACACCCGGAGGAGATGTGAACACTGGACCCTACGATTCTTTCTACAATAGTGACAAACGGGTATTTCATAATTACTCTATCGAACCACCCATACAACACAAATAATAAGGCGACTTCCTTCCTACAGCTAGGACCACCTACAGCCAATTTTGCAACAGTCATCGATTTTGTGATTATGGTGGCCGGAAAACATAAACGTACGTGTTCTTTGATGTTTGTGTGGAAAATTAACAGTGCTGATTGTAACCAGTGAAACTATTTACTGCTGGGCGAAGAATGTAGATAATGATCGGATTGTTGTACCCAAACGCACGCGACGTTTGTTGCTGCCGTCCTTCAGAGGCTTTTGACATCTACCGCGGGTACTTTCCTTCCCACACCACTTCCACCGTCTGAGATCGAGGTGGAAAGAGAGACTTAAATGAATCAGAGTAAGCTGCGTGACAGTAAAGTCTGCTTGCTTCACACAAATCCTGTTATGTCTATTTCCTGACGAGTATCGAATATCTCTTCCGATAAAAAGTTTGGGAGGGGGAGGATGGCTTCCTTACACACATGTCAGCTTTGATTTGTAATGAGGACAACATCTGTCGCTTACACGTCGGTAAGATGGATGACATAAGGTGAGAACAGCATCTGCACCAAACACAGCTTCAATTTAGTTGGGACTTTGGCAGAGCTGGTGATGATGTCTGGTAGCACGGCCCGCCACAGTCACCTTCAGTTCCTACGCACTACAGCCGCTGAGTGGTCATGCAGAAGCTCTTGTGCACTCGTTCAGCCGTCGTGATGGCTGTACATCAAGCCGGCAAAATCGAAAGCTAGAAATTTGTCTGTCTGGCTGCCTGCTCCCTCCTCCCTGTCTCCTGATTTATCGGCAGGAATAATTAGCTAGTTAGTTTAATAAGAGGCCATGGGAGGCAATTAACAGGGCCGTCCATCGTGGTCACCAGTCTTAGCGCAGGGTCGCCCCTTTGATATTTTCTGATCACCTTTACAGCTTTTCCTTTTCACTTTCTTCTGCTCGTGTCTATATGAATATTAATATGTGTTTGTTTGTTATAAGGGTGTAAACGGTCAGTTGTTTTATACACCTCGCTAGTAGAAATACAGTCTGACCTTTGGCTTTTGCCTTCACCTATTCGGTTCCGCGTCCCAATATCGATCTAAGGAACAAACAAGGTGAAATTATAGTCTCTGGTAGGCCAGGCCCCAATTCAATACACGTACCTAGGTTCTCTATACTATAAGCCAACACTGCAGGCAAGTTGTACAGCCCCTCCCCCTACCCGCCAATGTCTTTGTATAACCTGTGTACAGTATGCTAAAATAGAAGAACTGAATGAGGTTCTCACATCAGGCAGCGACTGTTTAGCTGATCGAACTCTGCCTGCATGCTGTATCAGAAAGGAAGCAAAAATTAGAGGAAGTTTTGCGTCATTAGAGACGAAAGCTATCTGATCGACATCACTCCAAAAGATGATCTCATTAGTGCTTGCAGCACCGGCATTTTTGAGTAAGGCTGCCATTTTCATTTATTTCCCTCTTTCTGTTTAATTTTCTGCTTAATGTTTTGCTGAAAGGAAAGAAAGCCGGAATAAAAAAAATAGGCTAAATATAAACATCAAAAAGAGCGCAGCGTGACCTATGTAAATGTGCATCGTATGAAGCATGACTAATAATGAGCTTGAATGGGGACTTTTTTGTTGAGTACGAAGAAAATGTAAGATCGTTAGCTTTTCATTTGTAAAACCCATCCAATCCTGTTTGGTGCTTCCTTTCCTTCCCTCCCCTCCCCTCCCCTCCCCTCTCATTGTGTGTGCGTGTGGTACATGCAATGAAAGATCGAGAGGTGACTTCGTGCCAGTCTTCTGACGATGCCTCTTGACAGTTTCACTTTTAACTGCGCTTTCATGCACGCACGAATGCACGCGCACGACTCTCGATCCCTTCTTCATTGCCTCGATCTCCTCGCGCTCAAGGTTTTTAGAACGTGCTGCACGAGCCATGCATAGGCTTTCGTACTTCAGCACATCTCAAACGGGTTATAGAAATTAATGTTGTGTGGAAATATCTGGCGTCTGTTTTTCTTCTATCACCTTTGTCTTGCCATCACTTCTTGCTTCTTAGTAACAATAAATCTGATCTTTGTATCTGTGGTAAGCTGCCGGTCTTGACCAGCTCTTTGAAAGCCGCCATAGGAACCACAGCAAAGTTGAGGAAGGACAGTGTTGACTTCGTTAATGTCAACATTAACATCAATTTTATTTTTAGTTGCTTTGCTTTTTCTTGGTGGTAAAAGTCGTCAACCATCCACCCCTGACTTGCTTAGAACCGATAAGCCTTGAACCCAGCAGACCATAAAGCGTGAAATTTTGCATATTTATCAACACAAAGAGTTTGCACTGTCTGCTCTTCCAGCAGTCAATGTTGCAATAAAGTTTAATTTCATTTACTGAGAGACACGTACATGACCATAAAGAAGCAGCGCCACCTCATCACTTTTAGGGTGTATGTCATGAGCAAGATGATATTTAGCGACCTCTTTCCTTTGATCCTTTGCTGGATCCTAAGATGAGCGAAACATGCCCCCTCTCAAAGTCGTGACACCTGTGGCTGCTAACAGCTCAGAGGTCAGTGACCTTTGATCTGAAATTGAATGTTCAGACAGAAATTGAACACAACTGTAGTGTCCTATCTGTTTCCTTTGTTGACTTCTAAAATGTCGCTGTTTGTTGCATTTGATCCAGCAGTTTTTGAGAAGAAGTGTCAGAAGCATGGAGTCCTCAAAAAAGCTGAAACTGCAGTCGTGGTCAGGAGTGTTGACCGTTACCTTGGTAGATGGCTGGAATCTGTTATCAATGGATGACAATGGCCTCAGTGATCCCTACGTGAAGTTCAAACTGGGCAATGAAAAATATCGCAGCAGAGTAAGAACATGTAGTTCTTTTCTCTTTATCCCCAAATTTTAATAAAGAGGGACAAATGAAAACTGTTTTATTAATGTTGCTATTTTTCATTGCTTGCATTTTCATGTTGTTACTCTATTCCTGTGGTTTTTCCAAGTTTTAATGATATTTGTTCATTTTTAAATTCATTTTGTAAAATATATAATTTAAAATTTCTTTGAAACTATCTCTAGTTTCTTTAGAATGTTGAATATCATATAACCATCACAGACATTAAAACAGCAGATTTTTTACTACAGAAATTATTTCTTTCAGTGTATATTTCAGCATTGTTCAAGAAGTGGGGAATTTATTTTATTTTTACATAGCACAAAAGCAAAACACTCAATCCTCGCTGGCTGGAGCAGTTTGATCTCCGTCTCTTTGATGACCAGAGCATGCAGCTGGAGATTAGTGTTTATGACCATGATGTCACTGGCAAAGATGACTTCATGGGCAGGTAAGCTTATGGGATTTTTAATCCTAGGATTCTAGCTGCTTCATATACGACAGGAATTTTAGTGTAATGTTCACCAGGCAGCAGTCACTGGTGTTAACCATTGGCTGAGAACAGTGATGTGTAGATTACTGCTGCAAAATTGAATATAAAAAGATTGCTTTGAATAGATGAGATAAAACGTACATTGCAGTATTAGGCGAATGTAGATTGTGCAGAACAAAGGAGACAAGACAATAGTATGCATCGTGTATTTATTTTGCATAAATATTATCAGACACTATCTGGACAGTCCAATTCTTCAATAAAATGCCACATGATAAATCAACTGATCAAATGTTCTTACGGTCGTTATCTTAGGCATAAGCCAAACCTACTGCATTGAGTCATTAAAAAACAGTGTATTAGGAAGTATGGGATAGTTAGCTATTCATCTTTGTCAATTACTCACATTGCATCTCATGCTATCTTGGCTACAGTTTACTCCATTATTTTAGTAAGCAAACACAATAAAAATTAACCTGCTATGACCAGTTGAGAGAAGACCATTCTGGCCTACAGCAAATATATATTATTCAGCATTGGTCTAAGAATGCCATTTGACCAGGTATGTTCCATAGGGCAACAATAGACCTTAGTCAGCTGGAGCCAGAAGTGACACACACTATTGAGCAAGAGCTGGAAGATGGTGGTGGCATGGTGCGGCTGCTTCTAACTATGAGTGGAACAAGCAGAGGTGATGCTTCTTCAGACCTCTGTAACTTCACACCTATATCTCGAGACCTTGATGACATCTGCCGTAAATATGTAAGAATCCTCGCTTAGTCTCACACTTCTTAGGAATGGAAACTTGTTTTGTTAGAATTTTTATTTGTTTTGAAAAGATAGTTTGAGATAAAGTTAGATAATATTACAAGCATTTCTAATAGAACACTAATAAGTGTCTGTGGCTGTTCTTTGCAACATTATTAGTTTCAACTGTTTAAATGCAGCTGTTTTTTTGTTGTTTTTTTTTACTTCTTGAAAGTATTACCAGTTTTTTGGGGTTTTTTTTTTGTAATGTGATATAAATAGGCACATTTGATAGTATATGAATAGGAATTATTATTTACTGCTTGTGGATCAATAATTCAAATGAAATCAAGGGCTTAGTTGAATTAGTGTTCGCTTTTTCTTTTAAAAAGCAATAAACTAGAACATTTGTAATTAAACTGCATGCTCACAGGTTCTTTTATTAATCAACAATTATTACAATTATTTAAGTTTTTTTCCTATAATAAGATTTTAAACAGTTTTTATTACTGTTTCCATTACTCCTTGTTTACAATGTGTTTTAATATTTCAGAGTTTATTAAGATCTTTCAAAAACATGAGTGATGTTGGATACCTGCAGGTCATAGGTTAGTGTGTTCTTGTACACTTTGTTCATGACTGACATGCAGTCATTAAAGAAAGAATTTGATTACACATAACCATTTAATTTATTCTTCAGAAAACAATTAGACAATTCACATATTTAATAATCGAGCAAAGCAAACAATTTTATTTGCAGAAATAAAGTAGAGCCAGTAATGTTTATCAAATGTGTTATTTTATACAGACATTTAGCAGTATTAAAACCCTTAAAAAAGTCTTGATCCTCTATTTTTCATGTAAATAAAATCTTTCATACATGTATTATGACAATATCCAGAATTTTTCATACTGTTCCATTGAAACACATTAACCAAGATGTGTCCTGTATTTAATCATTCATAGTGTATCAACGTGTGTCCTGTATTTCTGTATGCCTTTCGTTTGATGACTATCCCCTAACTATTCCTGTCACCAGAAAAAAAAGTTATGGTCACTCTCTCCCTTTCCATATTCACCAACCACTAGAATCCTTTTAATCTGCACTGAAAATGCACCTCTTCCTTAAGCCATTACTCCTAAGAACAGTCCACACAATGCTAGCCCTTTGTCACACCCTTTTCCACTTATTAATTACTACTTCCCTACTCATCTTCCTTTGCAAAATCATACTCTCAGTCCTTGTTACTTTGTTCCTCTATGCATTTTATATATTTGTCTTTACTGTTGCTTATATATTATTTGTTTGTTTCTGTTCTTCCTGTGTTATCCATGTCTCGTTCTTGTTCTTTAGTGCTATGAGCATGCTCTTTACGACTGTGAGTTTGTGCTATACAAATCTTGTGTTTTCTATTATTTTTATCATCACTGCTTATTCACAGTGTATCGAGCTGTAGGACTCAAATCTGCTGACTTCGGGGGCCAGAGTGATCCATTCTGCGTGCTGGAGCTGGTCAATGCCCGTGTGCAGACTCACACTGAGTACAAAACTTTGAACCCAGAGTGGAGCAAAGTCTTTACATTGTGGGTATATCTTTTGAGGACTTTTGATATTACACTTGTATTCAAAGTGCTAAGGAAACAGTAAAATATTTTCTTTGGATTTTAGAAGGAAAAAGTTCTTGTTAATTGTTAAGACTTATTTTTTAAAATATCCACACTTCTTCCATTCTCAAGTTAATGCCATTCTTTTTCATGATCATCTAGTTAATATTTCATTGTTGCAGCAAAGTTCGTGATATCCATTCAGTACTTGAAGTAACAGTCTATGATGAAGATCGAGATAAGAAAGTTGAATTCCTGGGTAAAGTTGCAATACCACTTTTAAGGGTATGTATATTGCATAATGCCAATGAAGTAGAAATGGCTAGTCTTGGTTAGATAAAGAAATGTCACAACAGGAAGTAGTTATAATACTACTTAGGTTATAGATTAAACAGTTATGAATATAGGTAATAAAAGATTTGTTTTATTTTGTAACTTCTTAAAATAATTTGCAACAATTATCAAAATTTTATTATTAATGCTTAAAATTTCTGTTTGTTTAGGTCAGATCAGGGGAGGTGCAATGGTATGCACTGAAGGATAAGAAACTGATGCACCGGGAGAAGGGATCCATACAGCTGAAGATAGACTTCGTTTTCAATCATGTGAGATGAGACATCAATCCACTATTCCACTTAATAAAGTCTTGGGGGAAGGGAGGTTGGGGGAGCATGGAATCAAATAAAAGAATACATAAACAAAGAAAGAATACAATTTTTACAAATTAGATTTTCAGTTCAAAAACTGTACAGTATAGTTAATCTTTATTGTCCACAACAGAGACACAAATTTTCCTTTGTTTGGAGTTCCCTTAAGCAATAAACTAAACAAAATATGGTCACACCTCACACACTCATACAGTTACACACACTTAACTCATACAGTTACACTCACACTTAACACTTTCCCCCTACCCCACAACTCCAGTGATGATTGTCAGAGGCACACCTGCACACACACAAAACTAGATGTGTATGTTAGTTCTGTTCTACAGTAGCAGATGATAAGAAGGACAGTAATGCACTCTTCTTGGAAACCAGTTGTTTTAATCCTTATCCAGAGAGTAGCATTAGGAAATATAGTGATGTAGTGGGTAAGAGGGGTCTTTGATGATGTAAACAGTTTTTACCCTCAAAGCCCGATTTATAGATCACCTACTTGTCTTTGTGGAAAGCTAGTGATCTTGTTGAGAAAATTCTAATTAGGATACTAAAAAAAAAATTGCAAGAGATATTTTTGTATCAGAAAATAATGTAGATTGCAGTTTATTACAATGTTGTTTGCAAATAAATTTTCACAGCATAATAGATCTAAGGGTCTGTTCCTTATGGCTTATCTGTTCTCGTTCTTGACCCAGGTAAAAGCTGCCATACGCACTGTGAATCCAGCTGAAGAGAAGTTCATGCAAATTGAACCCAAGTTTAGGATTAACACCATGAAGCGCAATGTTGATCGCGTCTCACAGCTAATAGGTGTTCTGTTAGATGGAGGTCGATTCCTGCAGAGTTGCTTCAGCTGGGAGTCCACATCACGCAGTGCTACTGCCTTCATTGTGAGTTTAAAGTGTCCTCAATTAAAGTGTATTAGCAGTGTTAAAAACTATTTTACTATTGAAGTTACTAATGACACTGGTTTATTTGTTGTTGTTGTTGTAAAAGATAGCTATTATTTGACCAACCAATATTTTTAGAAATATTTATGCAACCTGATTAGAAATTTGTTTGATTAGCAAATACTACTCTTAGAACTAGTCAGTCATTCCTTGACTGGTACCTGTTCTTGAGGGGAGCACATGGATAGATGCGGTAGTGGACAAGGCCTGCCACATGCCTGTTTTGGGCAATAGGGGTCAGGTCCTGCACAAGACAACCAGTCCAGTATTTGATATTTGTAAGCCAGTTCCTCCTCTGGCCACCATGGCATCAACCACCCTCCAAAGGTACCTTGAAGGACCATCTTCAACTAAGTGTCATGCCTGGCCAAACTAGATCACACAAAGTCCTTGGTTTTATGTTTTATGTATGAGATCTGGAGCAGCCTCCTCAAGCACTTTCAAATGCCTGGATTTTCCTCTGTGCATTGCCAAGCAGACTCAACATTTCACATCCATAGAGCAGGATCAGTACTACAAGGGATTTTTACAGAGTATACTTTGTGGTAAACCTGATGTGACTTTAGAGCTTTTTTTTCCCAAAAAACCAGTTGAATTTGAATATGTGTACTGCTGTCTGCATGTTCCTTGGTTTGTAGAAGTTTTTAGTACTTGCCTGGGACAGTTTCATGCTTAGTAGTCTGTGATTTTTTTAAATTTATTTTTAGGCATTTTTGGTGATCGTCTGGAACTTTGAGCTGTATATGCTACCCATCAGCCTTCTTCTGATTTTTTTGAAGAATATGCTGGTTGCTCAGGTGGTAGGTGCCTTAAAGCGAGAGCCTGTTGAGGAAGTAAGTATGAGGATATAAGCCCAAAAATAGTCACATGATCAGCAAATTGTCATGATGGTCATTTATCAGAATTTACAGTCAGGAGTGAAAGATATACATTTAAACTGCACTCTCAGATGCCTCAGTTATCAGTAAATGTGTGTTTAAAAGGAAGCTCTACTATTTCCATAATCCATTTCTCTGCCTAAATCTACACAGAACAACCCCAAACCAACATGAATCATAAGAATTCTTGTTTGAAAATATAAGTAAACTGTCGCATTTATTAGCATCGTTGTACAGTAGGCAGTTGTATATGTATATTGAATAAACAGATTGATCAACAAAAAAAATTTAGTACATGCGTAGCTCTCACAGGATGACATTGTTTTAGAGTGCAAGGTTGACGGATGTTGTTTTTATAGGAACTTAAGAATAAATGTATCTGTTTCTTCTGTGTGCTTTGAAGGCCAAATATTTACTGTTACATAGTATTTCACTGATATGCTTAAAATAACCATGATTTTTATCTGACCTTTCCTACATTCCCATCACTGACAGGATTCTGTCAGTGATCATAATATATTCTTGTTAAATTTAACTTGTATTGTACCTTTCTTCTGACAGGATACCAACGATGATGACGATGATGAAGAAGAAGAGGACAAAGACAAGGTAGACTTCTATCATTCCTTTCTTCAAGAAACTGCCAATGCTGGCTTCATTAATATTATTATTGTAGTATTTTTGCAATATCTTCCTCTGTTTGGTCTCCCTGTATTGAGGCAAATTTGTGTAGTGACATATGTTTGTGGATGTGTCAACTCCATTTCTGGAAACTGTGCTGTTTGGCCTCTCTCTGCCTTAGCTCCTCACATTATGCATGTTTGCAAAATACAGGACATTTTTAAAGGTCTAGTGAAGTGCATTTTTTTTTCTTCTTAAAGGGTTGAGTATGGTGGGAAAAAGTGTGCAACCCCACCAGATCTTTAAGCTTCCTTTACAGGGAACATTTTCTCCATATAACTTTAGTCAACCTTGGTGTAATCTGCAAAGGGGAGTTTGGTTCTGATGAGGGAAGTAAATAAAAAAAAAGCTTGCATCATTAAGATAATGATTACATAAAGCAAATAATATGTAATTCTAGAGAGGCATAATTAAAGAATTCTTAAAAGGAAATTGACAGGACTGGTCACAAAATGTGTCAAACATATTATCTAAATAACATCAGAAATAAAACTGGAAAATGTAATGGCTGTTCATAACCCACAGAAATATTTTAGCATCTATTCTTCAGGGGTTTATAATATTTAATATTGTTTCCAATGTATTATTTTATTGTTTTTGTATTGTCTTCTTTTAGAATGCCAAACCAAAGGTAATTTTTTTCACTCCAGCCTGAAAAAGGTGGTGTACTCCACTTCTCCCTGAGCTTCAAGTAGATTAACTCATTATACCTTCACTCTGCCATCTGTTTTTCAGATAGCTTTTAACTTGCAGCTAGGAATTTTAAAAAAAAATGACAATAGAGCTGCAGATAAATTATGCATCTGTTCAGGGTTGCAAATCCTGTCATATCCTCATCTGCCGCCTCCACCCTTTCAACAGAGACCATTGCCTTGTCTATTATGCTTAATTATGCAGAGTATTGCTAACTGGTATCTTGTCCTCATATATGCTAGGTACTACATTTACACATTATTGTATATTTTGATTTTATATGAAAAATTATCAGCTTTGCTATTGCACATAATCTATGCTTAAATGGTTTTTGGTTTTATAGTAACGTTTTTGAAAAATAAGATGGTTGTCTTCAGGGTAAAATAAAATAGAAAGCAACAACATTCAAATTATTTAATTTCATGAAGTTTTAGTAAAGATTTCCTAATTGTACATTGTGGTCAAAATTTTGATTGTCTGCTTGATCATAAGTCACATGATGATATGTTTTAATTGCTTTCAGCACATCTATCCTATCTTTTTCTTCTTAGAGTGATTTCTAAACAGAAGATTATTATAACATTTGCCAGACCATAGAAGCAAAAATAAACAGAACAATTTCCTGTGCTCCTGTTTATTCACACTTCCAGATTCTTGATATGATCTCAAACAGACAACAGATTTTCTTTCTCATTCTCACAAACACATGCACCAGCTGTAAGATGTTAACTGTGTTGCATTAAATTTATAATGGCACATTCACATTTTATAAAATTCTACTTTTTTGCTTATGCACAGCCTAATATCTACAAGCACTTGGTTCCAGATATAGTGAGGATGTTTGCTTGTCAGCATAAGCCAAGAACTTGTTCACATTGTTCTCTTTAAAGAAGTTGGTTGCCACAGAGTTAGATAAAATGAAAGAAGATAGCTTAGTTAATTTTTGCAGATGTGTTTAAAATATTCATGAAGATTGTGGCAGCCAGCTTCTTAGACTTGGTTTGCTTTATTTTGTTTTCTTTTTTTAAATCTGTTTCTTTGAACTATTGCCTTAAACATCCTGCATTCACAATTACTACATTTAGTTTGGAGAGGATGTTTTTAATTAGATAAGGGAGTGGGATAAGCTCTGTAGATATACATATTTTTTCTCAAAGTATGAAATTAAAAATAACATTTTTTCTTAACATGAAAACATCTTCACAGCAATTTAGATGTTTATGTTTATAATTATTATTGTTGCGTTGATTGATATATTTATAGGAATAACCTCATCCAGCCATTAACTTACACTAGAGAGCTTAGCACTACAGCTCTGTTCTAGGTTTCTTTTGTTTGTTGTTTTTTAACTAGGGAAAATTTTAGTTAAATGAATTGTAAATGGATAAAATATGTCTTAGGAAGTGTCAGAGTATGTGGGTACAGCTTACCAGAGCAAGGATAGTTACTTTACTATTGCAATAACTTTGAATACATAGATCAACAGAGATTTAGTGCAGATATGTGTAAACTGTTCTTTTAAGATGGTATAAACTGATTTTTCAGTCTGATGATCTGGAGGTAAGACATGGTGAACAAATAGTGCCTTTTCCTTTGGATATCAGCATAAAGATAGAGCTGTATGCGTGAAATATTTTACACCACAGATCCTTACTAATGTGTTCACAGTTTTTATTCACCTTGTATTAACACAACAGAGTGTGAGCTGTTTAATAATCTGCATGTTTGATTATAATAATAGAATTTGTAGAGTGCATATGGAGGCAAGCTCAGTGGTTTCTTATTTTGGGTAGACACTGACCATAAAACCCCCAAAATTTATATAGATTTATATAATAAGGGTTTATTTGAATCTTTATTGAGTCCAACACTAGGTTAGCCCAAAGGGAAAGCTGATAGCCAAGTTGCTAGATGACTGGCATCCAAATTAGAATGCGCTGGCTCAATTCCCTATTAGCTCGCAAACTTCTTCCAGTTGACCCAGCTGAAGGGAATGGGTACATGACTCATTGGAGGGTTGGGGAAGATAAGGCAGCAAGGGAGAGGAGATGGGCACTGCTCTCATGTAAAGCTGGCCCCAAGAAAAGTGAGGTCTCTAACACTCCCCAACGACCAGAATAGGTCAGGGGAGGATCTTTACCTTTACCTTTTTTTTTTTTAAGCCCAATAGTAAACAAGGACATCATCGGTACCTGATCAGTAGGAGGCTACTCTTCATCATGGAAGCAGAAATCTTTAAATTTTTGGCATGTTAATAAGAATTTAAACATTACTGTTCTAACTTTGCATGATATGAAATTTATTTTTTAAAAGATATGCATGCCTTTAACAAATCATTACAACTGTTGAATATCACAACCAGGGCTGAGTTGTATAGAGTTATTTAAGTATAGGTGGAGAATAGATTTTTTAGAAATGTTATTAAAATTCCTAAAAAAAACATTTTGTTGCTCACCTGCTGTTTCTAGTCCATACTAAAAATAAAGGAAGATGGGGTTGGTGTCGGTGGGTAAATGTTTTCATTGTTACCAAATAACTGTTGATTTTTTAAAAATGAAATAATCTGTGAAAAACATCACATGTGAAAACAGATTTTTATGATGGTGACTGCTAGCAATGTAATAAAGATTACTTATTGAGTGCTGTTCCCTAATCGCTTACAGTGCTTTTAAAAAAAAAATAGCACACATTGTGATAATAATAACAGCATAACAAGGTTCTGCATTATTTAACCAGCAACCACATACTATCAGTCAAAAGCACAATAAGTGCAGCTTCAGCTGCTGCTTAAACAGTAGACAGCAGGAATCCTATTTTTAAAAATCTTTTCGGAATTTTAGGGTAAATCTGGAGAATGTTTTATCCTTTTTAGGGGGATGTTAGTTTTAATGAAAGTATTCTGAATTAAAATTGGTGTCAGATAAGTTAGGTCAGCCAGTCCAGGTCAGTGAATAAATGAGGATATTGAACTTTAGATACTGTTTCACAAAATAGGAATGAAAATAACACCCATCTTTTTTGAAAGACTAAACAGAAAGCTTGTGCAGGAAAAATGGAAAGATGTCTTTGATGTAGATAAAAATATTAAAAGTTTGCACACTCTTCAGTATGGTCACTATAGGACAGGGCCACCGAGAGGCAACACTGGCCCCAGGGTAGACGATCTCTCTGGGCCCCGGGGTAGACGCATTTGTAATTGTAAATTATTTTCCCAGTATATAATATGCTTACAATTCGATTGTCAATATCTACATTTCATTCAGTAACATAATATAGACTGCAAAAATTAGGACAAATGCACTAGGATGTACATCACTACTTAAAAATAGTCGTTGACACCTGAGTGGTTTTTAAATAAGCAAAAATGACATTAAAGGATTAAAGTTGTAGTGCCCCACTCCATAGAAAAAACCTTAAGAGTGAGGAATGTTACATCAACCTTTCTTTAAAAGAAAAAAGAAAAGGAAAAGAAGAAGGGAAAATAATCTGCTGATAAAGTCCAGGCCCCCTTTACAGCCGCGGGCCCTTTTACACCAGACAAACCTGTCCCCACCTCTCGTCAAGTCTGCTATAAGGCAGTCTTGTCCCACTTTGTTTGATACACTGATGAGTGCTACTGTAAGAGGCAAAAGTGTTGGACAAAGCTGTTCAGAGGGAATCATTATCAAAATGAAGATGACTAAATTAATTTATCTGTGTTGGTGTGATTTATGAGATATTTAGATTGAAATATGTGAGCATTGTCATGGCATAAATTAAATGTCATAGCAAATGAGTGGAGCAGTTTCAGAAAAGTACAAATATTAGAGTTCATGTATAATTTAATTATAGTATATTTAAGGGTGGTCATTTAAAATGAAAATTCATTTTTACATACAGAACAGAAAAAAAAGTTGAAGTTGCATGTAATGTCCAAAAGGTTTTCTGAATCCATCAAAAATACTTATCAGAAAATACTATCAAATATTGTAAAGATCATTGAGGGTGAGATCTCTTACTGTTGCAAGTCAACAAACCATTAGTAAGTTGTCATATTTACTGTATTTCTGAAGGAAGAGAAAAAGACATTCAAGGAGAAGCTTCAGTCCATTCAAGATGTCTGCCTAAAAGTGCAGGAGACCATGGACATGGTTGCTTGCCTTGGTGAACGCATCAAAAAGTGAGCTTTTACCCCTACATTTGTTTTTCCATAAAGATCAAAGAAAGATGACAGAGATACAATAAAAAACATCTTTAGAGCACAGTGTGACCACTATCTTGTAATCAGTATGAGCTTAAAATAGTGGCCACTGGACCTTGTACAAGCATGAGCTGCTTGTCACCTACAGAAGACAATACAAACAGCATTATTCCGACCTCACTGGTTTGGGAGAGGGACAAGCAGAGAATTGTATTAATCCACCTTGGACAACACTAAAGCAGACACATGCCCACAGAGAAGTTTGTATGTCTGTTTTGTCTTAAATTTAAACAAAAGGATAAAGACAGAACTGTTTGATCTAGTATATGTGGCTGAGGTGGTGAAAATGAAATTGGCACTAAAGAAACACCACTTTTAAATGATTTGTATTAGCAAAATAACTATTTTTTAAACTCTTATACTGGTTTTCCTTTACCCCAAGAAGTTTTTGAATTCTGAGTTCTTTCTTTACTTTTACAATGACATTGTTTATACTATAAACATTTTTATGTCTGTTTTCCAGTACCTTTAACTGGAGTGTGCCATGGTTGTCAGCACTTGCTATGGTGGCACTGTCAGTGGCTGTTGTTGTCTTGTACTTCATTCCCATCAGGATTCTTATATTACTGTGGGGTAAAGAAAATTTCTAATTTATTAAAAAATGATCATTAATTAGCAGATTGCTAGTAGCATTAGTTCTTATGTGATTGATTGGTATTACAGGCCAAGCAACTCATGATTTAACAGAAATACACTCTTTTATCATTTCACAGCTGATAATGTAAATTTATGTATGGTTGCATTCAAGTAACGTTTTACTGGTGTGAAGAAACTCATTTTATAATGAAAATAAATGCAAAATTTGTACAGCCCACACTCACACTCCTTAGGAGCATGCTCTTAGCACTTAAGAACAAGAACGAAACATAGACAGCATACGAGGGACAGGAAAACAAATAGCATGTGAACCAGGGCTTCTGCTAAGGCTAAATTCTTTGGGGTCCCAGGGACCCCTTCTTCAGATTTTTAAGGGGTCCCTGTTCTTCGCCCAAATTTGAATGGGACCCCATCGACGAAAATTGAAGGGGTCCTCCGAACTTTTAATGCGTACTGTACGCAATTTTTTGCGTAAGCGGAAGCCCTGGTGAACTATAAAATAATAAACAAATGTACTAAACAAAGAATAAAATCAAATAAAGAAAACACAAAGAGGAACCAAATAACAAGAATTTACATGTTTTATAATCCATAGGAATAAACAAGTTTACCAAAAAGCTGCGCAGTCCCAATGCAATAAACAACAACGAGCTTCTGGACTTTCTCTCTAGAGTGCCATGTGACAGTCAGTTGGTGAGTTCTTGACAGTGGCGAATACCATCTTTGCAAGAATGTCAGAACTATTTGGCGAAGAACAAAACAAACATAAATGATAACTGAATGAAATGTATAGACTTCTCTTAATCACCACTACTCAGTTTATTTCATAAAGTTGTTGCTTACATTCTACATGTTTCTTATTTTCCAGGTCCAGTACCGAGAGTTTCGACCTGATGAAACAGTCAGCCCAGGCACCAAAAAGAAACGCTCTTGACCTAGGAAGATGAAGACTTAAATTATTTCTTAGCATCAGCAGCTCCATTAAGCTGAACTCAGGCTCCTCTCGCTCAAAGTGCCTTGGCATCCTTTTTGGCTTTTTATTGCTCATTCTTACCATCTTGTTGTGACAGTCAAGGATGGACCTATCCCTCCCCACAGCAAGATGAAAGTTGGAAATAAATGCCATGCAATTTGCTGCTACTCAAAACTCTTGACCTCAGTTTGCTATGTGCCATGGTATCTAGGCATGTGTGCAATAGGCCCATTCCACACAAGCATGGCACCAGCTATGTTGTGTGATGCTGAAGTGACAAAAGCAGGGATTGATTGATGTCACTTTTGGAATTTTCTGATCTAAAATTCCACTGAAGTCTTCATGTTGAAGTTATAGCAAGATGTAATTCTTATGGATTTTTTTTTAAGGAGGGATGAACTGTTATCACTATTTTTAGTGATCACATTATGTGTGTATGAAATGCAAGTCTTCACTGAGTGAAAATTTATCATAAACCAATAACTGTGAAGAGTGGGTGCAACAAGGCGGTTTTTTTTTAAAATAGATAACAATGTAGCCATTTTCTTCTCTAAGGATTCTCTCTGCAGATTAGAATTGTTGTTATTTTACATGACTTTTGTAAGGCTACAGTGGACCGGTGACAACTCATTTCAGATATGCCAAGAAATTTCCTGTGTGGCCTTGTTTTATGGACAGGACTTTCTTCTGATTTGTAGTAAGCTTACATTGACTGGCCTATTCAGACAAGGTACTGTTACTGTACAGTTCTGCATTTATGGGTGATACAGTAGACGAGGATTTCCTAAATTAACTTATTCAGATTCAGAGGTGCACATCCTCAGTGATTGCCACAGGTTTACTTGCCTAATGTGGACATAAACAATTTCAGATGGTAGGAGTGCTGGAAACAATGGGATGCCTCTATGGCTTTTGATGGTCTGAGGGACTCTTAGCATGACGGCACTCGACCTGATGTTATGTGAAAAGGGGTTTAGTGTATAGATTGAACAGAAGCTAGACCTAACTATTGTGAAGGTGGCTAAGGGTCACATAATCCTTTCATGATGATGGTGAATGTTTTTTAGGCAAGATTTCATTCCACCAAGCTGCTTATCCTTATATCCATTAAAAGTTTTAATACCCATTTAAAATAAATTCTCACATTCCTTACATTATTACAATTTTTTTAATTAAAATGTCGATAGTCGTCCTCCCCCAAGAAAAAAAAAATCACGACAGCATGTGAACATGTGAGCACAATCATGGTTGTGTTTGTAGGTGGTGATACAAGAATAAATAGTATGAATTTCATTGCACTAGAATATCTCACACAGATCAGGTTGAATGAAAATGAACTTTTCACTCTTTGCTCCCATGAGAAAAGTTTTACACATCTCAAATGCTAACTGTACAGTCTCCTTTTGAATTTTTTTTTTTTTAACAGAGTGGATGGGTAATAACTTACCAGAAAATGTACATTACTCACAGTTGTATGACAAGAGAACTCAAAGTGGATTTTAAGAGCTACGTAGTGTGAATATTGTTAGTTATCGGACAACAGTATGTGTTCAAACTTGTCTTCACGTTGGTGCTTGTAGATGAGATCAAAGCTAAAATTAAATGTTAAAAAAATAAATAAGGATTGTATGCTGTTCTCATTTGGAGCTCAAGAATCTCAGTTAATGTGTTCTTTGTCAAATAGTCCCCATTACAGCTTTTAAAAGAAGTAGGACTATACCCCTGTGATGATCTTGAGTGGGTGAGCTTCCATCGTCAAAGAGTTAAACAAGCCAATGTGATTGTGAAAGGACTGTAAAAATGAGGGTGCTGAATTGAGCTTTGACTCTTTAACTCGGATGTCCAAAGGCTGCCTGCAAGAACTGTCATGCTTTATAATGATGCTGTGAAAGTAACTGCAGCAAAGGACATAACCATAATGCTGTACATGGATATAAATGATCACATTTTGACAGGCACAACATTCGTTTGCTCAAATAATTCATGCAATATATTGAAATTAATGTAGTGACTTTACAGTTCATATCATTTTTATCTCATTGTTTTCAGATGTCTTGACTGGCCTGTTTTTATATTAATTCTACTGCCATAAGAATGTTCAAATGAATGTGTGGATGGGAAATGGTGTTTTTGTCCAGCACAATACAGTTTTCTTTACATTGCACTTTTAATAACCGTCAATAAACAACTATTGAATCTTTTACAATAAGACGTAAAGTTCTTCATATCACTTTTCATTCCTATTGCAAATTTTAGATAGTTGAGGTGTCCTGATTTTAAAATAGGAAAGATTTTTGCAATGGGATGTTAGCCGAGTGCTGTTTGTTTTCTTCCAGTTCTACATCTTAGATGCTACAAATGTCAAAATAATATTCTTTCTCATGAAGTAGTAATGTTTAAAAAAAAAAATTAAATGAGAAAACGGCAAGGCTTTTTATGTGTGGCAGGCATACATCATTATATCCCATGATTTGAAGTTTTCAACCCTATAACTTCAAGCTAAAATCATAGTGACACACATTGAGTGCATTAATCTGACCAGGAACTCTTCTTCAGCACTTGAATATTTTTTTTCTTTAACCCTCTTAGCACGATAGTAGCTCTGCTCTTGTGACCCAAGAATATTAAACTGTTTATTTTCTTGGGTTATTGCTGCCTTAGACTGAAGTCATCAATTTTCATTACTTTTATAGCAAAAGATGAGGCTGTTTTTCTTTTCAAAATGTATGTTTCTTAATCTAATGTTTTACCTGAGAGCAGTAGAGTACAATAACAACCATCTCCCTCTGACGTCTTCAACATCTCAAGCTATGCGCCATTATTTTATTATATAATTATATTTTTATGCCGTGCTAAGAGGGTTAATTATGGTTGTGAAATTTGAAGCTGGTTCAACCAACATAATAAAGAAAACTAAAAACAGTCTTTACTTTTTACAGTTCTGGGTTTCTTGCTTTGCCACAAAGTTTGTGGCTTTTAGACTAATTATATTCAGCTTGCTATCAGTTTCAAGTTGTTGCAACAGACACAAAACGTCAAAGGTTATGAGAACTTCAACCACAGGTAAGTTTATATGCAGACCTTGTGTATACAAATATAGGTGTCCTGCACTTTTGTGGTAAAACAAATGACTAATAAACATAAACTTAGGTTGAAGTTGGTTTTTCAATCTGTTGGCTTCTGACAGAAAAGCCTTTGAACAAAAAGGTATTCTGGAAAACTTGCTAAAGTCAATAATTCTCTTACAATACATGCTATGAGTGAAATAAGCTTGCATTCAATTTGCTCAACAAATAAAGGTGGTGAGACAGCGTGCACGTGAGGGATTTAAAAGAAAAGTGTATTTGTAAGATGAGCAGCTGGTCTTGTGATAATTATCTTGTAAGACAGAATGGTATTTTACATCAAAAAGGAAATAATGGGATGTAGATGTTCAGAGAAAATGCAGGCAGTTGCCTGCAGAGATAAATACAGCACAAGCAGCTTCTACTAAATGAGTACAGATGGGTAGTGTAGACAATGGAGAGACATGGTTGTCCTAGCTTTAGGCACCGGAAGAGCAGCAGAGGTCTGTACCTTCTACAATTTACAAATACAGCAGGTGCAAGGAGTAAGGTCCAGGTAAAAAACACCCACAGAGTACTCATAATAGGCTTAACATGGGTTATGTCAGCAGTAGCGATAAATCCATGATGTTGCTTTTGGACAACCTGACATTCAAGTGGACTGAGAATGATTTGTTGTTCTCGAGCATAAGAGGGTTTCCATTTGTCAAGTTTCAGTTTTTTCTGTACCATCACACTTTGATGCCACAGTGAAAACTTAATTGAAGTCATTCTAGAGGGAACACAAGTAAGGAGGAACGTGTACAATTACAAGATTCTAGTGTAAATGATGACTCTACTGCACAAAACATTGCTGTGTGGGAGGGCTTATTACATTAGAAGCACTCACATAAAAGATTTACCAGAAATTCTACTCGATATAAAATTGAGGAAAGGAATCAGTGAAGAACAGATTAAGTAATTTTTTTTTTAATGCTTAACAGTTTTCCTGTATGCTGGCTGGCTGCAACATAGCATCCTAGGTTAGGTAAGCCAGCATGCTTCTGTCATATTTAACAAAATGTCCTTCATGCTCAGTGCAGAGAATTTCCATGAATTGCATTCCAGATAGGTATAAATACTCCTATTAATAAAGAACCATTGCTTCTATACTTTTTTGAAAGACAACATGGCACAACTGTCAAAAATGACACGACTGCAACTGTCTTTCCAGATTTTAATGGCATGACAAAAGTCCAAAAACACTGTTTACTTGGCTGCCTGCTGTGCCTTCCTCTGTTTCTGGAGGACCAATGCCATTTCTTCTCTCTTTCTCTTGGCACGAATGTGAGAGCCCAACTGCATAAATGGAGCAACAAATTAAACTGGTGACTTGATTGCCCCTTCTATTAAATGATACCAAGACCACCCTTACTATGCATTAGAAACACCTAACACCAGGGTACAAGAATTTAACCAACACTTGCTTACTGACCCTTTTGTGATTTACTTAGTAAAACTGAGATTCAGCATGTGATTTTACCCGAAAGGGTGTTTGATACTAATATGTGAGAATGCAAACGCAAAAGCATGAAAACCTTACAGCAAAACAATCCCCTTAAATAGGTGCCACATGCCTTGGGAAAAAACTGGAATGCCCAAGATTACTGGGGGAGCACTTTTTTGGTGCACCAAGGGACTGCTTCTGATAATTATGAACCTAGGAGAAATAGTAATGGTGAACACATACCCGTTTTTTGCAGAATTTAAGGGCACGTTTATCTTTTGAAATCCTTAACAATTCCTGGCATCGTCGTTCATATGGAGCAAATCCAGCAATCTCACGTACCAGGTCTCGCACAAAGCGTGCATGCTTTGATATTGTCTGCACATAAAAAGAGGTCTCAATGAAGAAATTCAAGCAATGTAAAATGAAATTAGAACTAATTCTTAACACACACACATTCTTCACAACTTATCTGCCCAGTCCGTCTTACGCTGATCTTATGCAACTACCATGGTAGCCTATGAGTGATAGATTATATTATTGGCATTATAAATATTACAGTTGAATTGATACATACACATTACCTAGATATTCTTGATGGGATGAATTTTAGGCTGGCTATGCTGAAAGCATGATGCATGGAAAACAACCAAAAATTGGGTGAGAAACTGCGTACTTTAAATTTATTACTTGTTTTAAAAAATGCATTCGAAGCGGAAATTTCTCTACTGAGACTATTTCGGATTGCATAGCATAGTATACAATATATGAACTTATTGCTCTAGACAAAAAGCGGCAACATCTGAACAGATGAAGTCACAGAACGTGATAGTTAAATGAACATACACAAGCCCCTTTTAGTTCAGTTTTTGTTATTACAGCATTTCATATGCATCAAGAAATACTGATTTTTTCTTCCTCTATTTTCACTTACCCCCTTTCTACGGGTTGGACGATCTTTACGGCCGTTGGCTAATCGAGTCACTTTGTGACCCTTCTGAAGTCCTACTGCCAGCTGATAACGAACCATCTAAGAAAAACACAAATGCCATTATAACTTTTTTGTAGTTATACTGTGACAGTAAATCATGCGTAGCCGATTAGTAATCTAGCACAACATCGAACATATATCTCTTTAACTGTGATAAAATAAAAATTATGGGAGCCAAGAGTAGAATTTAACGTGGCAAAATTATTACAAACTTTAAGCAAGTATTTTTTGTGAATTAATAATGCGTATATTTTGCCAGATGAAATAGATTTAGATGGTACTAAAGCATGTAGTCCACTCACTGTTGTGGTCAGGAAGGAAAAGGAACTGCGTAAAGTACGTCTTCCGGTTATATTAAAAACAGGAATTAGCTCTCCACACAGAAAACAATATATATATAGTTTAGAGAGAGAAAGTGAGAGAAAGAGGGGAAAAAGAAAAATTGTAAAAAGTTCGTAATGAGTAATATAAAAATAAATTCTTAATGCTAGCAATTCATATTGGTCCCGAGTAGACTTTTTACTTTTTGTCAAGAGAGACCACTCGTGCCGCAGTAACAGCAAAATGTTGGTAACGATGTGTTTGTGTCGGTGTTGCAATGGATTGTTTGAAGATGATCTATGCCTTGCAGAACACATCCGTGAATGTGACGGTGACGCCTTTAAGTCTCCTGCACAGCTATTTGCTTGTGAAAGGGACCGTTTCCTGGCTTTGGTTGCTTCTTCTATTTTACCTTCTGAAGAATTTGAAACGATACGCTTGGCAGCAAACGAATGTTGGCAAACGAAGTCGTCTGCTAGCCAACATGCGAATAAAGGTTCTGATTTACCAGAATTAAGCAAGTTAGTATCGGATAATCTTTGTTTTTTAAATAGCAGTGAAGATGTTTGCTTAGAAGCAAAGCATGGAGGAAAAGATGTTTCAGTGGAAGAATTTGAAGAATTCAAAAGTGGGAGTGAATCTGAGGGACTTGTATTGGAAAACAGCATGCACTGTGAAACTCAGAGTTTTAACTGTGTTGACGAACAAGTCCAAAACACTTGTTCCTTAGATTTGTGCAATTCATCTGATTCGGAATATATTCAGTTCTCCTCAGAAAAATCTGTGAATGATGGACTCAACAGCGTGGAGAATTCGCAGCTAAAAGACTCAGTTTCCAATATGGATAATTCAACGTCCACATTATTAAGCATTTTAAATACATCTGATTTAAGAAGTACTCAGATTACATCAGATTCTTGCATATTTTTAAACAGTTGTTCAAGTTTAGTACAGAAACCCAGATCCACAAGCAAAGAATCACTTGATGAAACTGCGAATACGCAGGTCACCAATGATGAAACACTTCAGAGCAAAGAAATTTGTCATGTTACATCGCAGAGTGCTTATGCTTTGCTTCAAAGCATTGCTGCTGCTTCGGGAATGAAACAACAACAGAGCTGCATTGCTGAGCTTGGTGAGTCCCAGAAGAGGGAAAACTCCACAAAACAGAAACATCTTAACTCAAGGACAGAAAAACTAGTTGATATCCATCAGTCTGTTGCTTGCAACATGAATAGTGAAGGCAGGCCAGTGTCTCGTCAAAAAAAGACTGCCTCAGCAGGGAACAAGGCAAAGCTGGAGGCTATGAAACAAGAGATTTTGCCCCTTTGCACTTTGATTCCCGTGGATACAGATTTACAGTTAGAAACCAAGTTCAGATGTAATCTTTGTGGCCATACTTCAGTGCATGTTGCAGTAATGCATAGACATCTGCAGGTAGTTGCTTGTTTTATGCATCTCACATTAATCCTGAAATAAAAGTTATCAGCCACATGTGAAAAGCCATGAGAAAAAAGACAAGCAATAGATTGGCTGATTTAAATGTTACACATTTCGTAAAGATTAAAAGTTAAAAGCAAGTAGACAAATTTTATGCATATATTTAATGTTATCTTGTATGAGCTTGTATATTATTACCTACAAACTGGAGCTCAGTAAAGTGTGGAATAAAGCAGCTATCGGTGGTAGTTATTTGAAGTGAGAAACTTGTGTAACTGCCTGCTCATTGCTTTTTATCTGTTTTTATGACCATTTTGCATGTTGTCTTTGTTAGTCGCTTATAGTATTAATAAAATCATATTACATGAAATTAAAATTTAATTTTAATGTTATCATTTCATTATTTATGTATAGCAATATCGTTTTGTATAACCAAAGCCCACTACTGTATATTTGTGTACTTGCATTGACCAGTCTAGTAGTTACTCTTACTATCTGCCAGCAAACACACAACAATGGAGGTGAATTTCAGTGTGATCAGTGCAACTACCGATGCAACAGACGGAGTAAAATGACTCAGCACCAAGCACGCCACTCGCAGAAACTTCTCTGCCATCAGTGTACAGCTACTTTTGTGGACATGTCATCTCTAAACAGACATGTAATGTGCAAGCATACTGGTACATCAAATTTTATCCTTCATGTTTAATATAAATTGTATACTCACACCAATATATTACTTTTTATTTTTGTCTCACCTTACTTCTTATCTTTTTTTTTTTTATGATCACTTTAAACAATGTTCAATTCCAATAGTTGTATAAAACATATTCCTTATACATTGACATTCGTCAGTAGTATATGTATAATTATGATGTGATTGGGAAGTATGTATTTATGGTAAATTATCTGTTTCAGATAACTCTGTGCTTAAATGTCACTTATGTGATTTTGTAGCCCCTCATTCCAGCGGTCTGACAGAACACTTGCGAAAACATACAGGTGATGAAAATGTTTTAAAGTGACATTAATCAAATAATGCCGCCTATATCTGCTGCTATGTTGACTGTAGTTCCATTGTTTTGTGCAGTATATAATAATTTTTAGTTAACATTCATTCGCCATTACAAACATCTATTTTAATGACAAGGGCTGTTGATTCAGATCTCGTGTTAGTCATGTGCATTTCCTCTCTGGATATGATATCTGTTTATATGGCTGGTCTTGCTCTATGTGATATAGCATTAGGTGTTGATCAGGGTACTGAAAAACCAACAGATTATCTCATTGTAATTGAAGGTTTCAAATTTTGTACAATGTGTAAATTTATAGATTTATCTCCGAGAGTTAATGATTTTGCAGGTTTTTAAAGCTTTTATTGGTGTGTACTGAGTGCAACATTAATTTTCAGCAAAAAGACTCCAAATTGTTTGATGTTTTTCTTATATAGTAACTGTGTATATAAAAAAAATTATGTGCATGATTATGGGATGTATTTTTTTTCAGGAGACATGCTGTCTTGCAATTTCACTGGCTGTAATTATCAAACCCCATATCAGAGAGCTCTACGTGTGCATCAACGACGCCACACAGCAGATAAGACATTTACCTGTAACTTGTGCAACTATCAAACTCCAGAGTCTTACTGTCTCACTAGACACCTCAAAACACATGAAAAATCGCGTCCATTTAAATGTAGCAGCTGTTCATTTACTGGAATCACCAGGTAAGTGTCTTTGATAGCTTTAAGAACTTCACTGTCAAAAATAAAATTCACCATTTGAATGCCAGTTTCATAAGATATGTAATGATTTACTTAAAAATATTGAATTTGTCAGTTGAATGAACGTTTATAATGTTATTACTGACATTCCTGTAGTCAATAATACTGATAGCAGAAACTCCCAGTCATCTTGAGTTTTACCTACCCATGTTGCATTCATTCTTGTAAAAATTACATTTTGTTTTTCCTTATTCAATGATACCAGGTATGAGGTACTACGTCACATTCGAAGCAAACATTTCCAGCAAAAACGATTTGCCTGTGATAAATGCAGCTTTCGTACGTCTTATGCCAACAGCATTGTTAAACATTTACTTGGTCACATGGGTTCTGCGGCAAACTTGTATGCCTGCCCTGTTTGTCAAGAGCAGTTTAACTCCACCACTAGGGCTAAGAAGCACATGCAGAGACAACATGGAAGAAATGATATGAATGTGCTGGTGCTTCAAGAGCCAGTGAAAATTAATGTTGCGGACTACCTCTGCATTGACAATGGTCCTGTTAATGATGTTGCTGCTGTGGAAAGTGACTGTTCAGGTATGCAGCTACCAACAAACATTTCAGATGGAATACCCGAAGATGCTGATGTTAGTGCATCTGTTGACCCCATGAAGCTCAGTTTTCACTTCAGTGATTTGGTGCCACCGCCACCATTGCCAAGCAATGCTGTTAGCATCACTCGCTCCAGCTCTATCCCAGATCTCTTCACATTCTCTGGAATGACCTCCAGCATGCGTTCTAGCTCACAGTCTGATCTCTTGACTTTTTCTGGAATCAACATCACTCGTTCAAATTCCATGTCTGACCTGGTGTCTTTTGCCAGCAGCATGTGTGGTGAAAGCAGTGGACCCCTTCACATGGATGTCAGCCTGTCCGATGCAACAGCTCCTTCTGTGGACATGCCAGCTTTATCCCTGGTGGATGGAACTCAAGTGTCACTTGGTGAAGAAACCAGGCCAGAATCTCCAGGTGTCGTCCTTGCAATACACTGTTCAAACTGCTCAGCCTTATTGATTAACGAAGATGATGTGGATGCTCACAACAGAACCTGTAATGGACTAGTCCAAATTGTGTAGTTTCTTAATCATGCATAAACCTTCTGTTTTACCTCTATCTCTGGTACATTTATATTATGTATCCATTTTTTTAAAAATCAGGTCTCTGGACAAGAAACATTTCGCATGGACAGGAATGTTTGACAATTTTGCTTTGTGCCCCTAACCTCTTTTAGTCAGCTATTAGTAATGCCTTCCATCTTCCGTACTGAAAATGTAGGCATGGTTTTATGGTCACCAGATAATTGATATTTTGATCCAGTTGACCAAAATTATTCTATTGAAGCCAACATCAATGAGCTTTATATTTTAGTTATGGAAGAGGCTTGATGTAAGACAAGATTTATGTCATGGTGTAAACCTGTTTAAAAGATGACTTTGATAGTTCAAGTAAGGTGTTTACATGCAAGCTGCTATTTTTGTCTACTATATGATTGCAAAAATGTGTTACAGGCCAACTAGATATGAGGAAATCTCTCCACTTTCAAGCTGGGAAACTTTAAAGAATACCCTTTGTTACAACAGAAATGCTCGTTCAGGGTAACTTTAAGAAATCGGAATGTAAACTTTCTTGGCAGACTCTGCAGTCTGGAAGCTCTCTCTAGGACAGTCAGATTAAAGCATACTTGTGACATGCCATACCTTCATTCCATTGCATTTAATACATTCCAGCACATTTTTTATACCTTACTTTTGTAAAATATCGTAGTTGTAGTCTTGGAGAGACTGTCTCTGGTTTTTTTTTAAGTCATGAATTTAAATGTATAGCTAGCTATACAAATCTGTTAATTTTCATGGTAAATCAGTTGAACATTGCTTTTTTATTATTAATATTTGCAGAAGCACAGAAAAGGATGAACACAGCATTTTTGTCTTGCTTTTAGTACTGAGGTTAAATTTTTACCTCAACTTGAAATGCTTGTTATGCTCAAGTAGCGATCTTAAAAGACAACATGAGTGGTCAGCAAAAATTGCTGGAAATAGAGCATAAAGTACCACAGAAAAATATTCCAGTGGTATTTTATGACAAAGAAGCACAAGAAGTATATTAATGTTTTTCTCTTAATCACACCTGGATTTGTCGATATAGCAGGAAGTGATGAAAGGGTAGCATCTCAAAAAATAGCATCATCTGCATGCGCTGAATTTGAAGAGGAAAGATGCAATGCTCAGTAAAAGAAGACAGAGCAGGACACAATATGCTGCTGCCGAATGTTCTCTTTGAACCTCAGATAGAGTTAGATTGTACTCATTTAGGAAATTCTTTGTTCAAACCTGTCATGCAAACTTTGTCCCCACACTGAACTGAAGAATCTGCTCAAAACAAAATTGATTGTTATCCAGTCAAGTACAGTCCAAGTACAGTCCAAGCAAGTCTTGGACTTTCAGTAAAATGAAGAGATCCTCTTCCCACAGCAGTGCCAACTATAAAAAGCTGAGCTGCTAAAACCAACAACAATTGCTGGTAAAAAGCTTAAACAAAGATCAAGCACCAGATGTGCAACATCGATGCTTTCTACACTGCTCTGATCTACAAATAATGTTGTGACAGAGTCACAAACACATTATCAGCCATAACATTGTCTAGCAAAATGCTAAAAACTGACAGTGTGAGAGCACCATCCCAGCCTGCAAAGCTAGTTGGCTAGTAATGGTGGTGGTACTAAAGTGGTGGAGAGGGTGCTATTCTAGTGGGATAATCACTTCAGGCCCATGTGGCCGCCACTTACAAACCCACCATGAGCCGATGTAGGGCCCATTTTAAGCCGAAGTAGGGTTGAGTTGGGGCCCTATGAACTTTTGCAGATTGGGATTGGTGTGTGTGTGTTCGAAACAGAAAAAGAAGAGTAACAAACATTAGGAGCTTTAATGGGAATGGGCAAGTAAGTATTAGCAAATTTATAGCATGGAGCTGAATGAGGAAAAAATAAATTTTGATGTGGAGAAGATTTACCAGTCTGTTGAATGAATTAGGTTTTGACTTTTCAATTCTTTTTCAAATCTGTTGGGCTGTATTCCAAAATCAGCTGTTTCATTTTCAAGGTAAAAAATTGTATCTTGAACAGTTTACGCTATTTATTATTATATTCTTAGTGGCAGGTGTGAATGGGGTATATCTTGAAAATTAGGCATAATTATGTACTCACATTTGGGGAATTGTTTTAAAATGATCATAAAGAAAAAATGTTGCATGGGTTGTCCTTTAAAAGGCTTTTCATGATAGAATAATTTGTTAATACCAATTCAACAAATGCATTGTTTTGATGTTAGAGTACTGATGCTTGAAAACATTCCAATTTACAGAATAAAGGTTTTCAAAATTACATTTTCTCATTTATATACAGTGGGTCTTTGTACATGTGTGCATGCATATGCATGTCACTGCACTAAAATCTGAATGTTTTATCTCTACATCTAAATAGCAAAATTAATTATTGAATTTGTAGAACATATTTGCCCATTGGAGGTAAGCTCAATTAACTGTGCACATAAGTCTTATATTGCCTATCTCACCGTCTACTGTTATCTAATGTTCATGAATGGTCTGCGCAGAGAGTGCAGTCTATCTTGGTTGTGATGCTGTTACAAGTACACATTATCATAGACATAGAAAGGGACACCTGAAGATATTGATAGCACAGTGTAGTGATCTTGTAGAACAAATTGGCAGCTAGCATAGCCCATGGTGGAGTGAGTTGCAGTAATCAAGCCACAACAAAATTGTAGACATTGGTTTTTGGTGGCTGAAACCGACAGAAAAGGTGGGATGTAGCTGATCTGTGAAACTCATGGAAGATAAAAATGCAGATTGCTCCAATCTACATTTGTGATCAATTTTATTTTTGACACAATAACTGTCTATGGAGAACAAAGAGCTACAGTGAAAAAAAAAAATAAAAAATGCCCACACGAATATTTCACATTTTATTTCCATTTACCAAACAGAAAAAAATCCCACGAGAACAATACAAAACAGTTTCCCCAAAATGTAAGATTATCATCTTTATCTGTGAAAATTTAAGCCTTCAGTTGATCTAAGCTAAACAAATTTCTCCTTTAGCATCTCTCTAGTTAAATGCAGATGAATGAGAAACCAAAATTCACAGCCATAGGATTTGTAATCATAATAATAATAAGGATGCTTGTATGGCACAAAATCTCAGCATGTGGTCAGGCTCTCTTCACTCCACCTTACCGCGTGCTCTCTCTCTCTCTCACACACACACAAAGCACAGAGCTATTAACCATGGACAATACAAGACTGCAGTTTGAATAAAATTACTGAAAGATGTATTTCCCAAACAAGGCGTCTTTAATGACAAGAAATTTGGAATAGGCTGAATGGTTTAAACTAAGAATCACAGCAAAGTTCCTTATTATGGGTCCTGCACAAGAGAAGGATCACTTGCCAAGCTTTCCAGTTTAAAATTATGTTGTAGGATGCTGTGGTCTGCCAAAAATCTAAGATGCCTTGATGGAGAGTAGATGGCAAGCATATTAGATAAGGAGGCAAAGGAGGAGGCAAATGAAGCTTGAACATATTCCCATCAGTCTATCATTAACACAGACTTTAACAGACAGCCAATGGAGCATACAGAGGTGTGGTACAATTAAATACCTGATTTAAGTCTGTGAAAAGGACTTTGAGTCAAGGTTAAGAAACAAAACTCAGCTGAGGCACTATATGGTTCATTTTTCAGAATTAAGAGATGAGAGATACAATGTTAAAATATGAACTTTTGACAATTCTTGGATTTCCACTCAAGTGAGCTAAATCAAGTAATTGATTCTTGCCTAATCTAGTATATTTCTTTCAAAAAAAGTGATTTAACACAATTTAGCAATAACCCTGTTTTGCTACTGCAACTTGATTTTTCCTCCAGCAAGCCCCTTCTTAATTAACGACTATACTTTTCTTAGTGAAAAATGATCACCACCACCCCCCACCCCCCAAAAAAATAAACAAAAATTATAACTCTCTCTTCTGTTTGACTTCAGCTTGTATTGTCACTCTCTCAAGATGATTCTTGAATGCTCCATCCACACTTGACACTGTAACAGTAAGATGTTATAATATAGTACAATATTAAAAATAAACAAAGTTCTAGTATTGCCATTTTGGACATTATCAAAATTTATACAAAGATGCATTATATGTTTCAAAAGATTTGAATCATTCTTGACGAGTTCTCACTGCCACCTTCAAGAATTTAAAAGCAAAGTGATCTTCTAATCTTCAATGTAAAAATTATGAGCCCTCTATTATTGATCATGTGGGATAGGCAAAAGGTTTTACAAGATAATGTGGAAAACAAAAATGCTCTGCGAAGTTATACTCCATAAAACTTACTTAAAATGAAACCATAAAGAAAAATAAAGGACAGCCAAAATGTTTTCTGTAATGTACAGAGTAGCAAAATTATCTTACATGAATTGGATCCAAGATTCACACTGTATTCCTTGTTTGACAAAGGTCTGTCACCAGTATCCTGTTAAAAGTTTGTTGATCACATGTTGCATAAATTAAAGTAATAGATATTATACACCTGATGAATCTTACCCTAGGAATGTATAAATAAATAAATTTAGGGATCTTATGGCATCAGCTAAAATTAGGCCTGGGGGCTTGTAAAATCATATATATTACTAAAACTCGATAGTTTTGTTGGAGTGACACATTGAATGCAATGTTCACTGCTGGCCCCATATACCAATTAATGTTATATATAAGATAAAAAGAAAAAAGTTTTTTTACTGTTTCTTTTTAATTTCATTCCTTTTCCTAAGTATTTAACTTACAATGGCTTCACAGCTTTCCTGAATGATCTTGACACCAGGCCCAGAAATGCTCAGTGAAAATTTCTGGAAAAAAAGGTAAGACACCTGGCCCCGAGCGACTGTGCACTGGATGCCTTTTCTGTCGTTCACATATTCCACAATAACCTGCCACTGCTGCAAAAATGTTTAAACCAACATATTATGAATTTTTAAAAAGTCTTGTTGACCTTGGGATAGTACTGCAGCATCATGATGTCAACCACACAACTGAAGGTAAGGATTATTTTATTTAAATACATTCATATAATAAGACCAAAAAAAAAAGTCAAAACAAAGGAATTTCCTGTGTGCTTGACTGACATCAAAGTGTCTTGAAAATGATTCAAACTCTGCCTTATGAGCTTAGGCTGTCAGTTTGCAGTTCAGAAAAGAAATACCCCATTTCCAAGTTTAATTAACTGTATTATGATTACTGATAATGCCAAGATTAATGAAATCATACCTCATTTGTGCCCCCTTGTGCTTGATATGTAAAGGAGCATTTATATCCTTCCTGCAGATGAACAGGTGGTTTTTTTTTACATATTTTATTAATAATTTATAACAAGATTCTCTTTGATCTTTTAAAAAAATCTTTTTGATTTTTTTTCGATTCTGCTGCAAGGTTTTCAATTTAAATTCCACTCAATGCTTTTGGAATAGTACTTGACAAGCCCACCAGTTTTTACTTCGATCATTCAAGCATCTCACTCTATATATATATTTTAAAGCTTTTCTTAAGTCTTCAGACTGCTTATGAATTTAGCAAGTTAACAACAATCTTACATGGCTTGTAGGAGTATTTTCACACACATAACTTAGCCCTTAATCAAGCCTTCATTCAAGGGCTATGGTTGAGCTGCCTTCATTCTTTCGGTTCTTCAGTTTTAATGTACTAACCCAGTCTTTCTCAAATACCATAGTCTGTCCGCCAGGTTGAACATTAAATACATCTTGTACACTGTCTTGTGACTGGCAAAACACGAAAAACACAACTAATAACACAAGTGAGACTTCGGTGTTCATCGTGGGCAAAGCGTTTCTCGAGCAGACGGCTTTGCCGGAAACGCATGTGGTCCTATGAAACTCTCCCAAGTGTCAAGAACCAGCCAATCGTAGGCCGAGTTGGTAGGTCAATGTCAAGGATATTATTCAGGGTCAATGCTGCCAGGTCAAAGGTGAAAATTCGACAGCTATGGCAGGACAGCTGAGGTTTGACGGAAGAGTAGCTCTGGTCACCGGTGCTGGAAATGGTAGGCATATCGTGTACACACAATATGATCTATTAACTTGTTGCTCTCAACAACTTATACTTTCGTCAAGTGGTTAATTTTGATGATTAATAAGTACCGCTGATTTAATTAAAGGCTGGATCTTCAGACGTTTAAGGATGAAGAGTCCAAAGATCAAAGTGTAATAGAACTAATTTGATGTCAACAAATACCCCTAAAAGTATGCATGTATTAAATGTATACAAAAGTATATAACTAACAACTTCTGTTTATATTGAAGGTTGATATCAATACTACAAACTTATATGTTCTGTAGTACCATGTCTTGTAAATAAGTGGCAGTATAACTGGGTGTGGGTGTGCTTGTATGTGTATATTAATTTATTCTGTCCTTGTTCACATAAGATCGCATGAGCTAAGTTCATTTAAATCCCAAAAGCAATTTTTATCCCATAAGATTAAAAACATTATGCATGGGGTTATGAAATAGTCAGATGTTCTACAGGAAAAGTCTTGAGTTAAAATGAGAAAGAACCAGCATCTTTGTGCACAATTAATATTTCAACATATATATGTACTTGATCCTAAAAAAACTACATTTTTCCAATCAATTTTTGAAGTGAAATAAAGTTTATATTTTTTTGTTGAGTGTCCAGCTTGACTATGACATAGAGTCAGTTGTCTTCTTGAGCAAAATTTCAATTATCCTAAGAAGCAAGAAAAGTAAATGGTAGTTTTGTCCAAAAATTTACATTAATGGCTATTTCAGTAAAGATATTCATCTTCACCGGTAACATAAAACATGAAATTTTGTAATTTTTAAAGGCCAAATTATTAAAGTGCATTTTGTACAGCAACAACACTCAATGATGTAAGGTGTTATTGGTGTAAGGTTATTGGTGATTGTACTTCATTCATCTTTCTCTGGAATAGGGCTTGGCAAGGCCTATGCACTAGCATTAGCAGAAAGAGGAGCTGCTGTTGTAGGTAAGTCTGATAAAAAATGTTATCTTGTTTGTTGATGGTCCATCTCTTATAAACAGTATAACACTCAATTATTTGAGGAATATTGCATTTTCTTACTTTTCATCAACACTTCGACTGCACTTTATTTTTTGCATATACTTTTGTTACTTTTTAAAATGTATATTGGTAGATTTAAATGAAGATATATTTACTAGATAATAATCTCTTACACAATTTGCTCTCGTACTTATGACATTAACATAATATGTGTATGTTTAGGTTTTAATGAATATAATATTATCATTTATTTGCTATTACAAATTTATTTGGAGTTGCTTTAGGTGAAAGGTGAACTACATTTAGTGTATTCTCATTTTCCTACAAATTATTATGTTTGCTGACCATTTCAGTTAATGACCTGGGAGGTGATATCAAAGGTGGAGGCAAAAGCTCAAAGGCAGCTGATACCGTTGTATCTGAAATCCGATCCAAAGGTGGAAAAGCAGTTGCAAACTATGGTAATTGAGTTTATATGGCAGTTTGGGCTTGATTATAGTCTACATTGACTAACCCTAACAAATCCTTATACTGCTTTGTAATCTAGCTTACAACATGAGAGATAATGAAGTGATGTAATTTTAATTACATTTTTTTTTCACTTTTGTTTCAGATTCTGTGGAAGAGGGAGAGAAGCTTGTACAGACAGCGCTTGAAAACTTTGGAAGGATTGGTAAATAAGAGCTTGCTTTGACTCACTGTGCTCTATCTAATCACAACTGTAATTAAGATGGTATTGATTACATTGTTTGTATGTTATTGATGTTTAGTACTATTAACTGATATTAAAAACAAGCTGTAGGAAAGGAAAATAGATATTATAAAAACTAAAATATATTAAAGATTATCAAAATAAATGAAACTTTTAGGCAGCAGGCTAAGAGGTTATCAAGGCCAATACAGAGATTGATGATGATGATGATGATGATGTCGATTTGTAATGCGCAGGTATCCATTCTGAAGAATGCTCATTGCGCAGAAAAAAGAACAAATGAAGAACAAAAAAGTGAACAAATATATAAAACACCAGGAAAAGTAAAAAAAAATGGACAGAAGTGTTTCTTGGTAGTTTAAGACTGGCTTGAAAGAAACAGATGGGTTTTCAGTTTTTTGCGGAACGTGGTTGGTGAGGTGATGGTGGAGAGTGACGATGGCAGAGCATTCCACAGCTTAGGTGCCTCATTTTTGAAGGCCCTGGCTCCAGTGCACTTCTTGTTGGTTGGCAAGGAAAGTGTTCACAGAAAGTGTGCCATTGTTTTTATTAAGAAGTGCATGTCTTAATATTGTATAACTTTTTAAACTATGTTCACAGATATTGTTATCAATAATGCTGGAATTCTCAGAGACAAGTCTTTTCCAAGGATCAGTGATGATGACTGGGGTGAGTAGAAACTTAACTTGAAGAATCATTGAAGCAATTTTTACTTTATTATTTTAAGTGATTGGACTTATTATTATTTATTGCTCATTACACACAAGATACCTCTTCCATTTGTGAGACATAAGCCTTCAAACAATGATCTGATCTCTGGTGCCTAAATAAATGTTTTAACATGGACATTCTTGATTAGTACACAGTGCCAGCTGTAACATTCATGATGTCAAAATATATATATATAAGACCATTAGATCATGGATGTCATCTTTGCTTTTTACATGCCAATGTTTGAAGGTTCATAAACTGTGTGCAATGATGGGCATTGTTAATGCTTGCCATTCTGGCTATGTGATTTATGTACTTTATTCCAAACAAAAGTAAAATCTAATGGAAAATCATTAGCATACATTTGACAGCCAAGTCATAATTAATTCATGATGAAATAAAAGAGCTTAGCAAATTAAGCAAATTTTCTTGTCTCAGACATTATCCAAAGGGTACACTTGAGGGGGTCATTCTTAGTTACAAGAGCTGCCTGGCCGCACTTGAGAAAACAGAATTATGGCAGGTAAGTTTTAAAAAAAAATTCTATGAAGCACATTCTCATTTACTTGAGCTTACATGCAGTCACATATATGCATACACATTTAGACATGAATAATTTCAAGATAATTCATTTTCATAACCAAAAAATCATATACAGACTACATATTAAGATATTTTATTCATACCAGCTTCCAGTACTTAAGTGTGCAATATGCATGGCGTCTTAGTATTTATTTTTATCTTTTTTTTTCTCTTTAGACGGGATGTTGGTTGGAAACATTATGTTTTCATTTGTCATGCTTTTGTTTTGTGTTATAGAATCATAATGACGTCTTCAACCTCAGGCCTTTATGGCAACTTTGGCCAGGCTAATTATGCAGCAGCCAAAATGGGCTTGCTAGGGTTGAGCAATACGCTGTCTAAAGAAGGTGAAAAAAATAACATCATATGCAATACAATCGCCCCTGTTGCTGGTTCACGCCTCACACAGACTGTCATGCCCCAAGGTACAGTTTAAGCTTGCTATTACCATGCATTAACTTGTTTTTTCATAATGTAAATATACAGTTCATAATTTTTATTTTATCACGCATTAACTTTGTTGAGATATCTCACCTTACAAATAGAAAGACTTGCTTTTTGTAGGAAAGGTGGAGTATTTATTTTTTTAACTTAAGAACTAATGCATAGGCTTAAATGAGAAGCTAGTTTACAGTCTGCAGGTCAATCTTTCAGAATATTTTCTGATATCTCTTTTTTAAATATAACCGTGCAAAATAAATATTTTGTCTGAAATAATTTTTTTCTGTTGCTGTAGAATTGGTGGATGCATTAAAACCAGAGTACGTGGCTCCTTTGGTTGTGTACCTCTGTCATGAGTCTTGCCCAGTGTCAGGAAAGCTCTTTGAGCTGGGTGCTGGATGGTTTTCACAGAGTTAGTGGCTTTAATTTGTTCTTTCATGTATGTTAAATTATGCAGCAGAATGTTTCATGTTTTCTGGGCAACATCTCGATCTGTTCTGTCAAAAGTAATTTCAAAGAAGAGGGTATACTAATTATAACATTAAAATCATATTTTGTGTAGACATTGTGTTAACCTTCTAGGATGATGACCCTCAGGTGTATTTTATTGCAGCATAGAAGCTCTGCTGTTGCCCCTGTTTTGTTTTGTTTTCTATTTTGGGGGATCCTGTGTATTTTGTATGCATGCATAAGTGTTGTTTTTTTTATATTTATGCATGCAAAGAAAACATATGGCAATACAGTAGGAGTGCTCAAACTGACTATCCAGATATGTAAAATTACCCAATGTATTAAACAAATTTATTGACAAAAGTATCCCATAATTATATTGTTTGTGGATAAACTAGCTTGTTCTTATAATCTGTACATGACCAGTGTTATTTACAATAGCAGTTTGAAAACAACAACATAATACAACAGGGCTTCTGCTAAGGCTAAATTCTTTGGGGTCCCAGGGACCCCTTCTTAAGATTTTTAAGGGGTCCCTGTTCTTCGCCCAAATTTGAAGGGGACCCCATTGATGAAAATTGAAGGGGTCCTCCGAACTTTTAATGCGTACTGTATGCAATTTTTTGCGTAACCAGAAGCCCTGATACAATAATGTAATATACTAATAAGAACAATAATAGTTTGCTTTTCCGCAGCAAAGAATGTGGTTTATAAAGAAATGTTTGTTACAGCTCGTTTTGAGCGAGCAAAAGGTGCTCTGCTTAGAGAAGGAAATGACTTCGTAAAACCAGAAGAAGGTAGCCTTTACCAAATACCATTATATACATTTATGGGAAGCCCAGCATTTGCTGTTAAGAACATAGGTTAAAAGATGCATCCCATCAGTGGGAAAGTAGTCTATAAGATTAATTGCATCTTCCCTTTTCCCATGGAAAGAATTAATCTTTAGCATTTATCGATAGTTTAATGAGTAAAATAATTTAATCACCTTAACAGGTGTAACACCCCCTTTGATAGAAGTATATGCTCAGGCACCAGCTGTATCAGATGAGATAATAGTTACCCTGAGAAGCTTTTATAGAGAGGGCAAAGCATCTACCTGCATGCCAATAATTAGATTTGCTACTAACTTTGCTGTTTTGATGATGAAGGTATACTAAACCCACTGCCTTCTCTCTTTTTCTTTAATTCAGTGAGAGACAACTGGGAGAAAATAACAGATTTTACAAACAGTGATAAACCTACAACTGGTAAGAATTGGAATTGTCTCCTTAATTGTCATTTATGTCACTTATGTTTCAGCTGGATGTAGACCTTACCAATAGACATTTTGGTGTCTTGAGATTTCACAATATCACTGTTTCTAGAGATGGAACATATGAAGTCTATTTCTCGTGATTTAATTTAAAGTATAACAAGGCTAGGCAAAAAAGAAAAAGAGATGAATTTACAGAAATAGAATGTACATGAACTGTACATCAATAAATGCTGGATATTTTTAGGCAATACAGAATTCCTAGCTACACTGTTGAGCTCTTCAAAAGAGGAGGCACCTAAACAAACAGAGAAGAGAAGTTTGAAGGTATCTTAAATCTTGTTGTTTCCTGCTGCAAAAGTCTTTTTTAAGATCCACAAAAAGTGAAATATGTTCTCAAGTAAATATGTTTGGCTCATTACAAGATACTTAAAATATCTTGGAGTAAATAATCCTTTTCCATTTACAAGATAAGTCCTTCAAACTTTGATATGTACCAAAAACTAAACTTTTTTATTTTGTCAGTTCATAATATGTTTGAGCCATCCAGAAAATCTTGGAGTATGTTTACTTTGGTATGTCATATTCTAAGAGGACTTAAGAAATTTGAGCTGCATAAGTAGCCTGGATTGTTTGCTGTCACGTGCGCTACATTTGGATACTCACTAAAACATCTCTTCATGTCATAGTGTCTACATAACTTGGATAAGCACATAAAAGTAGATACATACAGGTTTTGATGTGTCACAGGAAAATATCCAGAGTTTCCAGCCTCCTCCAGTAACCTTCAAATATACTGAGAGAGAGGCCATTCTGTATGCCTTGGGTGGTGAGCTCTTAACTTTATAATGTGTTGACTTTCAAGTTCTATGGTATATATATATATCTGGTAGAGAGATGGAATTTGTGCTTGGATTTGGTAGTCTGTGAGATCTCTGTGTATACCTATTAAAAATTACTGTTCTGTGAGACAAAGTGAGATGTGAGGAAAGAGAGGGAGCTGTTTCTTGGTACAAAGTTGTATTACTTAAACTACTTAAAATTTGAAAATTATATGCAGATAATCCTTTATTGAGATAATCAGTAGAAGGATTAAAGCTTAAAGCAGCTGGAGTAAAGTCCAGGCCCGCATGCAGGAAGTCTTGATTGGACTATTGTCACGATAGCACATGAAAATTCAGATAAAGTGGCCCTCAATATCCAGCTATCATACAATACAGCAACAAGAGCCCCTGCATCAAAATTTTCAGGTGCTATGATGATATAGTCCAGTTGTGGTTTCCACCATATGAGGCCAGATTGTAGCTTTGGCCATTGCAGTCTAAATTCTGAAGTTCATACAAGCATATTTTAGTCTAACTGTGGAGAGCAAGAAATGTTTATGGGAAATAATAATTTTAGGTAATGACTTAAAATTTAAAATAAGACATTTTTGATAACTATAGGTTCTTTAGAGACCTATTATTATCGCAATGTGTGCCATTTTCTATTTGAAAAATATCATTATAATTAATATTGAAGATGTTGCATTCTTTGTTTATTTCAAGTTGGAGTTTCCACACAGCAACCTGATTATTTGAAGTTTCTTTTTGAGCTGTCTGAGGATTTCTCTGTACTTCCCACATTCGGTGTTATCCCAGCCTTTGACACAATGATGAACTCTCTGCACAGTGGCATACCTGGATTTCCAATTGATCCAACCAGGGTATATATTTTGTGAAAGATTCATTTGTTAAAATTAATTCAGCACCATTTTTGACCAGAATCTTTAATTCAACATCCATGTCAATAAGCAAAGGAGAGAGAAATTATGCCCTTCAAATAGTATAATGTACAACGAATATTCTTCAGTTGTTTCCAGTTTTATGTTATGGCATTTTAGACATGTATGTCTTGATTATCTTCATCTTTATTAAAACAACTTTAATTATTTCTGCAAACTTTTTTTGCAGCATTATTCTGTGCTTTAAAAAAAGGGTTGTCCATGATGACGACTTTAATTTTTGGCAGATCCTTCATGGAGAACAATATCTTGAGCTGTACAAGCCCTTTCCAAAATCTGGAGCATTGAAGTCTACATTGCGAGTAGTAGATATTCTTGACAAGGGTTCTGGAGCTTTGATCCTTTACAATGGTTGGAATCTTTATTCATTTCAGTAACTTTCATATTGTGCAAACATACTTGCTTGCATTTGCTTGTATATTTGTATGATGTGTTTCTGTGAGTTTAAGAGAGAGAGGGGGGGATTTGGTGTTTTACGCCGTGTCAGCAACTGAGGCTATATTACGGTTTAAGAGAGAGAGGGCTGGGGTGTGAAGAGAGGAGAGATAGAGGGCAAGTGACCTATTATAAATTATCTTTTGAGATCAGAAAAAAGAAAATGAATCTTGTCCTTTGAAATTTTTTGTCATCATCCAAACCTGTGTATTCTAATTCTTTCCAGCGTAAAAAAAAGCATTTCTTTTAAACTTTTAACAGATCCCATATATGCTTCTTTAAGAAACTTTAGGTAAGTCTTAAAATAAATCATGAGATCATAAAATAATAAAATGCCTATCAGAAAGATATCTGTATGAAACAAAGAAAAAAATCTCATTTTCCAACTTATTTTTCTTCAAATTTTGCAGTACAGACAGTAGATGAAAAAAATGAGCCCGTTGCTTTCAACCAGTTTGGTACCTTTGTAACCAAGGCTGGCAATTTTGGTGGGCCTAAATCGTCACCCGAGGCAAGACTAACAGCAGATCCTCCATCAAGGCCTCCAGATGCAACTATGTCTGAGAAGACCTCTGTGGATCAGGTATGAATAGACTTCAGTTTTACTTAGCTGCTTTTAATTTTCTTTCTCTCTCTCTCACACACACACACACACACACAAAATCTAGTCTTCTTGAACTCATTCAGAACTTTAGGTTGTTGGTCTTCATTATTGATATAGTGATCTTCAAAAAAGTGATAGTTATTGATTGAATTGAGAAGACATAAAAATTTCTTCAACCAAGCAAAACATTTGATGGATAGTAGCATTGTGTGCTAAGAGAATTGACAACATTCAGGAAATTTGATAGGTGTTCCGCCATCATCCTGTCAAAGGGAGGAACATTACAAGACATTAAGATACAAAACTTGCAGACTGTAAGTCATTCATCCATATATTGATTGAAAGTGCATAAACAAAGGCCATGAAAACTATATAGAACAAATATTTTTTTTACAAAAAAACTATTGGGAACTTTGCATCTGAAATGGGTAATATTGAGGTTGCTGAAATAGTAATTGTATGATGTTTTTTTAGTCAAATCTGAAAAGTAATTGTAGTAACAGTTCTTTCTGCTATTGATACAGGCTGCTTTGTACAGACTCTCAGGCGACAGAAATCCTCTTCACATAGACCCTAGCTTTGCTGCCATGGGAGGTTAGTATAATCTTTGTTAGAATTAGATTGTCATTGCCAGGGAAGGGGAAATAAACTTCATCAGCTCTATTTCAATTTACTCTGTTTTGCTTAGATCAGTAGAAGATTTTTGTGGTGCAGATGTATAATTATCAATTGTTCTGTATCATGAAGCTCGCTTATTCTCTTCATAATGTGAAAGAGCATAGCAGAGTACTCCTAATGTAAATAATTAAAATGTGCTGTTCAGAAAAGGCAAAAAAAAAATGTTTACTGTTATTTATTCTCGCAAGAAAATAATTTGTGAATTGTTCTTTTCATCTAGTTAATTTGTTTACCATACATTTTTCACAAGGATTTGCACAGCCCATTTTACATGGCTTGTGTTCCTTTGGCTTTGCTGTGCGTCATGTAATGAAGACATTTGCTGACAATGACATGACGAAATTCAAGGCTGTGAAGGTTAGAATGAATAATGAATGGAGATTTAATGACAACTACATTTTCTGTACTCTGGATGTATACATAGATGTATAATGCCTGCTTGATAAAGCTAATTGTTTTATTTCTACGATTTTAAGATATGTTTTTTTTAATGTGATTTGCTTTTATATAACTCTGTCGTACATATCAGTTTTATTAGTGAATCATTTAATACTTTTGTCTGAAATTATCTTCCACTGGGGAGGTGGAATATACTAATTTTTAACAGATTACATCCTCTTAATTATTACAATTTTAAGACAACAGAGTGCTTCATCAACAGATCCCTCTCATTGCCTTTGCTCCTTTTAGACATGTCCTTTAAGTGCCGCAGCTCTATCAGTGTTAATTTGCCAAATGACATTCAATTTTGTTAGATTAATGACATCTTGACCAAGGACATTCTATTTTGTTTCTAGGTGCGGTTCTCAAAACCTGTACTACCAGGCCAGACTTTGCAAACTGAGATGTGGAAAGAGGCAAATCGTATATTTTTCAGAACAAAGGTGAACACAAGTGTGCATATTTTGTAGGTTTTAATTTCTTTTTTAATTTACTGCACATTTTCTGCGGGGAAAAATTGTTATTTATTTTTGTGTGTTTGTTGTTATAAAGATCGCTCTTACATATTTTCCTCTTGTGCCTCATTTATTTCAGGTTGTTGAGAATGGAAATGTGTGCATTTCAGGAGCATATGTTGATCTAAAAGAAGGAAGTAATACTAGCCAAAAAACAGTAAGTTTTTCTTTTTACATTTCAGCACAGTCTTAGCTCAGGTAAAAACACATTTATCATGAGTAACGTTTATATTATTGATTCTTAATTTCAGGATTCCAAACTATTAAGTTAATTATAAACTTCTTTAATGAGCATCAGAAGCAAAGTTACTGTAATATTGATATTGTTTTTGTTAGCTGGTTAGAGCTTGTTTCTGCTTTTCTCCTTCATCCATCATTTACTAACTCATAATTGTTCTGGTATGTGTTCTAATAAGCTGAAAAAAACCCTAGGGAAATGATTCACACAGATTTGTGCACACATTCAACTACTTCATAAATTAATATTTTGGCAGCAGTTGCTGAATTTTTGATAGGCTTCATATCAGATAAAAGGCTTGAAAATCTTAGGAAACAACTTCCCCCAAATAATACTATTTAGAAGCATTGTTTCATGTGGACCTTTGTAGTCAAAGTTAGCCTGGTAAGTATTTATGCAAGTAGCATATTTTAATTTTTTTAAATACAAGGCGTAGACACTGTCATAAGCAGTTTTTGTAACTTTGTATTTTAAAATTTTCATAATTGCAAGGAGAAAGAACACAATGTTTCAGGTCACTAAGGGGAACAATGATAGTCTCCAGAGTGATGCCATTTTTGAAGAGATGGCAAGACAGATAAAGAGTCGATCTGACCTTACTGCCAAAATCAGTGCCATTTTTTTCTGGAACATTACAAAAAATGGAAAAGTGGCCAACACTTGGAGTGAGTTCAGTTTTAGGCAACTTTTATAATTTGTCATGTTTCTGTTTTGTGTGCTGTCTAAGCATATGTGTGTTCTATTTGTTTACTTGCATACTTAGATAGATACAAAGATAAAAAACTTAGATTACTATCATGAATAACTTCTTAGAAAGAATTGAGTATGTTTATTTTATAATTAGAGGGGTTTATAAGGAGGGCAGATAGGGGTAGGTGTGGGAGCCTGTCATGTCCTTCTTAGGGCAGCTCACTTGTCTTTGGTCCCATCTCCCATCCAGCTCTTTCCAAGAAGCTATTTCATTCAACAGTGGATACACTGGTACTCCATTTCGATGTGGACCAAACCTGATGAGAAGCTGGCAGGTCCCAAACCTCCAGGGAACAAATCCAGGGGCTGTTTACCCTATTATGCAAAAGACTGGAGCCAGGAGACTGCATAAAAGCCACTGGCCCAGCACAGGAAGCGACCACAGCAGTGCATTGTGAAGTGTACCAAGGGTACAGTGAGGCACATAGGACACCCTGGCCATCAACTGCATCCTGACCTGTCTCCAGCTGTCTAGACTTTGTCTTGCCATTGAACCCACAAGGCAGGGAGAGTGAGGCTGATGTACATTTTTCTCTCACTTAAGTCCAGCCTAAGCTGTGACTTCACCCAAGTATAACCTCCAGACCCTGTGGCACAATGGAAGTGGCAAACCAGCAAGTGTGGATACACTCAAACTGAAGTCACAAACCTGCACACAGGCAGCTAAAGGCATAGCACCTTTACCTAGGGAGCTCATGCAACTGAAGCCAGACAAAACATAAATTTATAGAACATAAGGCCAGAATGTCCACCCCTTCCAACATCCTACCATCTCACATATGCTCCCCATGGGCCTGGATTGACCTCATTCGCCCATCACCTCTGGCTCAAAACCCTTAAACTTTTTTTGTGAAGTCAGTCACTAAACTGCGTTTAGCGCAAACTGGTGGGAAAACTGGCAGGCGCATAGTGTAGCAAATGATGGGAAAGCCCACAGCCCACCTACAGGTGGGCAATCTGTAGTGGAGCCCACTACTACCCCACTAGTTTTGCTAGCTGGGTATCAGCCTTCGGTGGATGAATAAACTAACTATAACTAGAGCAGTTAAGGACATTATTAGAGATCTACTGTTTTCTAATGACTGTGTCCTAAATACCAGATGCAGTCTTGCAGCAGTTTCACCTCAGAGTTTATGGTGCTTTTTATTATTTGTCTTACAGCAATTGACATGAAGTCACCTAAGGCTGGAGAAGTGTATCAGGGACAGCCCCGAACAGGCAAAGCAGACTGCACAATAACCATTGCAGATGAAAATTTTATGTCATTGGTGACCGGCAAGCTTGCTCCTCAGCAGGTGAAGATTTTGTTTCTGTTTGTATGGTGTCCCTTATATTTTGGTTCATTACTCAGAACTATAAAATTTAAAGGGATAAGCTGAAAGTTTTGTTTTGTATAAAAGTTCAGCATTCAGCTGAGTAAACAAAGTGTGTGCATGGTAACAAGCATCTGTATATGTGGGCATACGTGCACATGTATGTATGTTATCATAAATAGTGGTATGCTAGATCTATAAGGGTTCTTGCTGGTGGCTGCAAATTTCGGTGAAGAAGCAGTCTGATATTAAAAATAAACATGGGCCTGCCAAAAGGTGACTAATTTTTTTTTTCTTGTAAAAATTAGTTATGAATATAGCAACTGGCACTTGTTGAAAATTTAGTATTTTTGTTTTACTTTTCTTACAGGCATTCCTCAGTGGAAAGCTAAAGCTCTCAGGAAACATCATGTTGGCACAAAAGCTGGGAGAAATACTAAATGCTGTACAAGCCAAGCTCTGAAATGTTCTCTGTAAAGAACACTGTCTTTTATGTTCTCAATCAGATTCTTACAAGTTTATTGAGATGATACTTTAAAAAACAAAATCTTTATGAACAATCATCAAATTATAGTTAGAAAAACTGCAAGATTATTTCATCATTCGATTGTGGATGGCACTATTGTATGCTTACAGAGGCTCTTGTGATGACTTAAGATGCGCTGAGAATTATTGTTGTTGTAAGTTTACTTGATGAAGACAAAGCAATTACACGTTATATAATGAACTGAAAAGAGAAGCACTTGAGCTACTTTAGCTGCAAGATGTTGAAAGGCTTATGGCTGCTCAATATTTACTTTCAACTTGCCGCTGCTACAAATAATCAGTGTTTTTAGATGCAGTCAGTGACATTTAAAGCTGTTAAGTTGTTAATAATTTCAAATTGTTATTGTTTTAAAACTTGTTTACTTGATTCCAGACATTCTTTTGATTTGTTGAATTTTGTTTATGATAATTAGTTACTGTGTATGCAGAGATCACCAGATATGTAATATCCTGATGTCCAAGGGTGTTTTCTGTTGAACAGTCTATTTTAATACATTGTCTGTAGTGTGGACAAGAATGACCCATTTACTGCCTTTTATTGGTTATATTAATTTAACTGTTGACACAGTTATATTAATAAGCTTATTCATGTAGCAGTGTGCACTACTACATGAAGACCATGTACACATTGAGGAAATTAACGATTCTTACTTGGCACGAAATTTGATAATTCCAAATTATTCTAAATATATCTTAACAGATCAGATTTTAAGGGTATGTTTATTTATCTTGCACCTACAATATTTGACTGTTTTATATTGTTGTAATGATTCAGTAAAGTGATTTGCTGAAAGAAAGATGTATGTTATCTGCAAGTTAGAGACTTGTTTATCATCATACAATCTTTGGTCACACTCTGTCAGCAGTAGTGCTCAGAATTACTATGCACTCAGAATAATAGATTCAGCATTAACAAAGGTATTAAATATTTTTTAAGTATACTTTCAGCAGAATATTTTAGATTCTTTGCACTTGTTAAGCCATGTTGTAAATAATCCTGGTCCAGTGCATTAAGCTTGAATTTGACAAGTGGTTTTTGTTGAAACTTTAGCAGAAATGTTTTCTAAATGTAATTAGAAAAAACATTTTCTGATGAGTGAAATTATTATTTTATATATATAGGTACTACTTCAGTGATGCTCTGAGAAATATCTTTTATAAACACAATAAAGACAAAACACTTTTTATTGGAAACTAAAAAAAGTAGCATCATGGCTTCAAGAAGTGGCAGTGCTTGCATCTCTGACACCCTTTTCATAATAATAGTGTGATTTATATAGCACATAATCACACTCACGAAGGAGCATATGCTCTCAGCGCTTAAGACATGGACAGAATATGAAGGATGGAAGGAGAAACAACTATGTAGACAAGTAGATGGCGGATATGGAAGGGAAGAGAGTTTCACTGTGAGTGTAAAATATATGTGTTGAACGTATTGGTGGAAAACAAAAGTTGCCAAATTTGTGTGGATGGGTGAGGGAAGGGCCGACAAAAGCAACAGTGTGAAATCAAAACGTGTACAGAAAATATCCCTCACATAGCACAACGCTACTAAAAGCACTAACTTACATCCAAGTAACCTATGAAACAGTTCTGTGATGACAAGAAAACTCGCTTATGTAATGCTGGCATTTCAAAACGGGTTAACAATAAAGAAAAAGTGTTGAATTATCATAAGTATTAAGCACTTTTTTTAATTGTTTACATTTTCTGCAAAGTGGTTTAGAATCTCCGGGCTTGGTGAGCCACTGATCTCATATGCTGTCATTGTCATACATCACAATATGTGGGGCACGAAGGGAAAACATCGCTAGTACGCACTTAGTTGCCCTTGTTTCACTCTTCTGTGCGAAAATACAAGGTAGAGACGTCAATGATTGACCCTAGCACTAGCCGAAGCGAAGGTGACATCATCTTCGTAAAGAGAACAGTTTGTCAAGCTTCAGATATCAGTGTTTGGTCACTAATAAGGTGGCAGTACCCTTAATGAGAGATTAATTATTATATTTCAGGTGACAACAGAGAGATGGTTGTGTAAATTTAAGGGTATTGAATCTTGAAATAAGGTTTCCGAAGATGACGTCACTAACGTAAACGAGCGACTTCGAGCCTGTGTTGATGGTTGGATTTTTGGTTAGAAAGGTAGGATAAAGCAGTTCTGACTTAGGAGAAAACACGGCTCAGTAGGGCACAGAACAATCGTATGTGGAGTTCTCCGCATCACCTGTGCCTTCAAAATGGATAGTGACGGGGAAATGGTGATTGATGAAGCAGAATCAGATGACATTTCTGAAGAAGAACTTCCAATGGAAATGGAACCTGCTGAATCTTCGTCAACACATGAGCGGCGCGATGATGAAGACTTCCACTACGAAGTTCTTTCAGCTGACCAGATCGTCCAGTTTATGGTTGATTCTATAAAAGAAGTTAATGCTGTAGTTCAGGTGCGTAAAGAAAGAAACTAGTGTTGTTTGTCCGGCATGCCATCAAAACCACCATCTTGGGATCCTGACCTTTAATTTAAAGACTAAGAATGAACGTTTTTTTGATAATCATGCTGACAAATATAAGATCTGTGCCACATAACCATCAGAAGAGTAACACAATTAATTCTTTACAAACTATGACATCCAATGACGTTATCTAGTAATGTATTTGAAAGCATAATAAAAATCCATTGTTCATTAGATTTCTAAACATTGTGGTATTTTTGTGTTGTCATAAAGAGATTGATCTTTAGTTAATGCTAGTAGTCACCAAATAGAATTTGTTTTAAATCCAGAAAAAGGTTCAATGCCAAGTGTATTCTGAGCTAAATGTACCTACCCTTATGATTTGTGTTTTAGTCTCAGAATTTATAATTTAAAACTGGGAGAAAGAAAATCAAGAATTCAAAGACATTGCTATTTCCTTTTATACTTTTATTAATTTAGAAGTTGAAGACTTTAGGAAATCTTGTGTTCTTATAGAAATGACAACTTAAGTAGATCTTTTGTTTAATGGAATTCAACAGCATTAGAACCCCACAGTCTCCACACACTTCTTTTGATTATTAAGTGATGCATTGTTATTTAAATTTTTTCATTGTGTTTATACAGCAAAGAAATAATTAAAATGATTACTCTTATCTTAAATTTGGCAACACCAAAGCACCATCTTTACAAATTTGACTTCCACCTAGGTGTTTTATTTATTCTATGAGTAAGTTATTTTGACAGCAAGGTTAAAAGAAAGAAGTTTTGACATATACAGTTAAGGCACAACCTAGTTTTTCTCTTTATGAAGGCATACTTGATATATGATATGATATAGTCACATTATTTGTCTGGGTATATTGAAATACTCAAGGTGGTACTTTTTGTAAAAATGAAAAGATTTTTAAAAGCTAGTAGTTGATGCCAAATGCCTGTTGCTTGCAGAAGGGATTTTGGCACTCATTGTGTTTCTCAGATATCTGATCAAACACTTTGCTCTTTTGATGCTTGATGATCAAATATATTGTTGGAATGCCCCAGTGAATACAATAGAAAAAAAAAATACAAAATGCAGTATAAGGACAAACTAGAAAACTTTCGGGGATCTTGCAAATGTATATCCTTATACTAAGTAGTTTTGTGAGTTCTATTGAAAATGAATAACTTTCTCAAGAGAATGCTGAATAGACTCAGTCTTCATTAAATTTTTTTTTGTTGCTACCAGACTAGAAATTGTATTCTTTTTTTTAATGATCATTTTCGTGTTTTGTGTTTCAGATTCCAACAACTATTACTCGGATTTTATTAAATCATTTTAAATGGGATAAAGAGAAACTTATGGAGAGGTAAGGTGAAAGAAACCATTGCTTGGTGTCCTCCCTGTACTTTATTTCTTATTTTAAAGTTAAGATAATAAAGTAAATGCCATAACGTTTTCTGTCTACAAATAGCACATAATATAAACGTGTCAGGCTGCTGGGAAGACATCACATTCCTCTGATTTTTGCACCATGCATCTTGCTTTGTTTCACTTTATTTTTTAACTAGTTTGGTACAAGGAAACAACTAACTCTTTCTAGTACCTGATCTTGTTATTGTAGGCAGTATCTTTAAAGAAAAATTATTTGTTCTTGTGAAAGTCAGTTTGAAATCATGATCTATGGTTTTGTCCCTTAAAGTTGTTAGGAATTCTTAAGATCATGCTTCTAGTACATAATGTTCATTGAACCAGAGCAACAAATAAAGTGTTACAGCTTACTTATTACAGCTCCCAAAATTAACATGCACTCATGTTAATTGTTTCTAATATCTATCTTACTATTGTGAACTTAGTGAAGACTAGGAAATCAGTTGTGATGTTTACCTCCTAAATATAAATCTAAGTATAAATCATATAATTTAAAATGAGCAGCACTAGTAAAATAAGTGTTTTATTGTTTGTGTCTGTAACATGGATTTCAGTGCCTTTAGTTTGAAAGCATCAGTGCAGTATAGCACTATATCAGATGCATTGATGCTGAAGAGATGTAAGTTAGTTGCATCTTCCTTGGTGAGGGCAGCCTGGTGGCGCAATGGTTAGCTCCTCTCACTAATACAGTGAAGGTTGGCTGTCCTGGGTTCAGCTCTCTACTTGAGCACACTGTTCTTTCTCTGCATGTGGCATCTGTTTACAGTGCTGTCTGGCTTGCCATGATATAGCCTTAGTCGCTGGCTTGGCATAAAACACCAATTCACCTCACCCCCTCTTCCTTGGTGAGAAATACTGAAGGTCAAGAAGCCGTAGAAAAATGAACCCTTGTAACTTTTGTAAATGAAAACAAGTGCTTAATAGTTATATGAATTCATTCAAAAGGAAACATTTGGGAATCTTTTATGTCCTTGTCCATCATTCTTATACTCCTTTGTGGGATGTGCTGTCACTTATCTTTATCTAAAAGAAGCTTCTAAAATGAAGCCTTGTTTTTTTGTGGGTGGGGGAAAGGAGATAAAACCAATTGGATAAGATTTTTTGGGTGTACATGTATTTCCTTCATTTCTTGGTTAAATAAAAATGAGTTGACAGAAATAACTAGCATTGGCAATGTGTTCATCAGAATTACACTGCAACACCTGTTGGCTCAACCTCTCTTTTATTCTATAACTTGTATGAGTAGGGATTTATAAAATGTTTGCATTGAGTGAAGAATATGTATAGTAAGATTATTGCCATTTACATATGAAGTAGAAGAAGTCATTGAATTCTCCTCCTAATTCAAAGAGATTATTAGCAAATTTAAGGTTAGAATAGTGAAGAGGCTAGGGAGAGTGTAATTTTGGCACTTACATGCATCTGTTACATGTTTACTTGTTTAGTAATCACTCATTCAGGACATTTTGATTGTTAATAGTCTTTTAAGGGGTAATCAGTCTAACAAATAATAGCACTTTCCAGCTATAAAGCTGTGATCATATCCAGAAGGAAGTGCTGGGAGTGGTTATATCCATCTCTAAGTTTGTCCAAGTAAATCAATAGACTATCAAAGTATTTTGCAGATAATGGTTTAAGATAGCACAACATGCTGACAATTTCTTTTGTTTTTTTGTTTTTAATTTTATGAGACGAAGGCAGTGAATTTGAGTTTTATTTTGGGGATTAAAAAACTATGCAAGCTACTTTTTTACTTAGTTATTTGCTATTTTGCATGCTGTGGATGCTATGCTCATGCTCTAAACTTTTTGCACTGTCATTTTATGTTAGAATGTAATTTTTTTATGAGCAAGAGCATGTAAGGTACTGTCATTTTCAATTCCAGGTACTACGATGGGGATCAGGAAAGATTGTTTTCAGAGGCTCATGTCATCAGTCCTCATCGTAGGGATTTAAAACCTAGAGTAAGTTAGCAATAAGTCGCTTTAAGAGTTTAGTGAGATATGTATCTAAATAAACAAATTATAACTATTTTAGTTTTTTAAATTGGTGCGACATACTTTAATAGTGCTGAAAAATTTACTACACTAATTCTGGAACAGCACATTTTTGTTTCATAAATTGAGAAAAAATACTTGTGTGTTATTAAAAAGATCAAGAACAATTTATGGGTCATAAGTTCAGATTCGATGTACCAAGAAAACAATTTTTTTAAAGATTGGGTGGTCAACAATACTTTCTACCCAAGAAGCTGTTAACAGTGTAACCTTAAGTCAAGTGACACTGTAAATAAAAAGTCATTCGGTGCTTTTATATGACATTTTTAAGAGGGACAATGTGACATGCAAATTAAAATACACATTTTATTTACAGTTAAAATCTCTTTCCACCAATTATGATAAAGAAATATTGGTTTGATATGAAAAATACTTTATATACAGTTTATTACTTTTTTAAGCGATCTACAAGGTCAGCACCACCTGATGAACGAGTGGAGTGTGAGATCTGCTGCTACCCTGTTCCAAACACTGTAAGCTTGCAGATGGTGATCACAAACATTTAGTAACCAATAAATGGGACAAAATTGAGGTCTGTAATTTAAGCTTCATGTTAAGAAGAAGAAAAACTACAACTATCAGTTTGTAAATAATTACCAACTTAATTAAGAAAACATAATTGCTGCTTATATCTAAGACCGTAGAGAAGAAAAAGTAGGCAATTATGGAGAATTAGTTTGAGCATGCACCTGCTTTGTGAGCATATATCCTATTAAAAAAAAAGAGAAAAAAGTCTGAATTTAAAATAAACAACATCCTACATACAGAATTCATTCATTGTGGAAGTGCAGGCACTTTTCTGCAGAAATAAAAACAAAATAGTATATAATTTATATATTTTCCTACCAGTCATTGAAAACTATAACTTAAATTTTTAAGGTGTGTAATGTAGTGTTAAGTTATGGCAGTCTTGAGTTTGGATGCCAAATACCAACAGTGATTTCTCTGTAGCATGTTGTAGAGTTTGGGAACCATGTTATAATCGTCATACTGCACAAAGCTTGGATACTTATGTAAATTGCATTTTTTTTAAGGCAAACCTCAATTAGCTATGTAACGACTGGCTGTGTGTGTGTGTGTGTGCAGGAAATGACAGGACTGGAATGTGGGCACAAGTTTTGTGCAAAATGCTGGGCAGAGTACCTCACCTCAAAGATAATAGATGAGGGCATGGGGCAGACGATATCTTGTGCTGCTTTTGGTTGTGATATCCTCGTTGATGATGCAACTGTCATGTAAGTATTGTTAACAATTTTTTATTGCTGTCTGATGTAAAATTTTATTTCCACACAGTGCTAGGTTGCCATTTTTTTTACATTTGTAATATAAGTATTGATTACATTTTAAAACAATATATATTTTCAGGAAACTTCTTTGTGAACCCAAGGTGAAATTGAAGTATCAGCAAATTATAACCAACAGTTTTGTTGAAGTAAGTTTTGTTTGTTTTAAATATGTTGCTCATTTTAAAAAATTAATAACATTTTGGCTGTTTTCTCTGCCAGTGATTGGCTTGTAAGAAGTAGACTTCTGTGTAAATATTTGACATAGAAATAAACTTGGACGATATTCCATCAGGCTATTGATGTTTAAAAAATACTAGGCCTCTGCATCTCCATGAATACAATTAAAGAGCAAATACAGTTCAGATTTTTGTTACAAAGCTAATGTTTCATTTTCTGATGGGAAAACCTTAGTGCAAAATGCTATTTCCCAAAATTTGAATTTAAAATCCCAATCTCATGTTCAAAACGTACGCTTTTAACATCACATTGCACAGAAGGAGGTTAATTCAGGACATCATTATTGTACACCGATACACCTAATTAACATATGGTCTGAGGTCTCTCATGGGCTGAGGCCTTAGCAAAGTTAACTTATACATGTAAATTTTAATGTCTGTGTTGTTGACTTTCCCCCTTGCTTGGTGATGTTTTATGTGTGTGTCTCAAGAACAGAAGGGGTGTATTCACTTACATTTGAGGAAATACTATCCTCCATTGAGCTTTATGCAATCATTAGATAAAAATGTATAGTATACCCTTAAAAGAGAATTTTGAGTAGATTCAATGGCTTTTAAGTATGAAGAGGTAAAAATCAAATATGTCTCATGCCATTTTTTACTTGAAAACCGATTTCACTTTTTATTACCTCCTTAGTGCAACCGGTTGTTACGCTGGTGCCCTGCACCAGACTGTGGCCATGCTGTGAAGGTGACTTACTATGACTCAAAGCCAGTCACATGTGTATGTGGCCACTCATTCTGGTAAGCAGCCTTTTGGAAAACGCTACAGTTCTATTTACTGGAGCCTCATGATCTCAAAGAAATACCTTAGTTTCTAGATATAAGCATCAAGAGTGGAAATTGAGCTTAGACCTAGTTAAGAAGACTGCAGCTGGCTGCATGCTAGTGACCAGCTATGGCAAAACAGAGTCCTAGCAGAGAAAGTTGTCATATACTTTAAAGCTTGAATTTAAAATCTTTTTTTGTAGTCTGCCTTAAATGGTCTAAATTGTGAGAGTATATTTTGCATAATGACAGAAACACATGGAACTAAGAAAATACTGTAGCACTTAACTGAGAATGGCGAAATCATGCGTGAATAAGTGCTGCTTTTCAACAGATGTGCTAATCTATGGAATTGAATTAACCAGTAGATGAATGCATTATAAAATGTGGAGGAACAAAGAACTTTGAAGTTTTCATGAATGAGACAGTTGCATAGTTAATCTTCTACTTCTTCTCAGAGCAAAATCTCAAGGGCTGACCTTTGAGAATTTTGTGCGAAGAGAAAAACAGCTCATTAGAGACAGACCCAAAGACAAGACCGAGACTAGAGACAAACCTAAAGACAATACTGAGACTAGCCTATTGTCAGCTGCCACTGTACCCTCTTCTTGTAAACATGCTATAGTCATCCCACTGCTAAAAGTCATTCTTGATTCTGACGACCTCAGAAATTATTGCCCTGTCTCAAACCTTCCGTTCCTGTCCAGAATATCGAAGAATTCTGTGCTTTATCAGCTGCACCACCATTTTGCGGACCAGTTGCTACTAGAACCATTTCAATCTGCTTAACATTATACAGAAAACAGCACTGCTACTTGTCAGTGATTAGCTGTCAGAGTTATTAGCCGGGTCACTCCGACCTTCTCAAATCAGGCAGGATAAGTTTGACTATCTCACTCATTCTTTCTCTGGTTCCAGTGTCTGGAATTCTTTGCCACCATCACTTTACACACATACCACCTTTGATCCCTTCAAGTCTGACCTTAAGATCCAATTTTTCTAGGTACACTTATAGGTGCTTATAAATTTGTAGATATGAGGGTGGGTAAAATAAGGCCTTAAAGTGCTTGTTTTTAGGGAATAGGTCCTTATAAATTGCTGTCAGGTCCTTATTTAAAAAAAAAAGGAGAGATGCTTAATCGTTATTTTGTGTAAAGTGTGTTCACATTATTCTTCTCGCGCCCCACTGTTCAAAAAAGATTGAGTCCAACTCGGGTGAGAGAGGTGACGAAACTAGACAAGCCAGACTGAAATGATTAGCAAGGCATTTCGATTTAGTTATTTTAAAACCGTGTTTTTGTTCCCTCTAGCCAGCTTTAAAATGTGACGTGCTCATTAGGATAGGAGCAGTTTCTTTCAAGACTTCTGTTACTGAGAATAATAATTAAAAAATTTCCTCTTTATCTTTATATAGGTTTTTACATGTGAGGAAATTTTTTCAAAGTGTTGCTGTTCCTAAGAACGTGAATATTGATATTTTTTTAAAATTGAAATCATTTGGTGGAAAAGCAATGAAAGCTTCACAGCCAAGATCTTGCATAAGATAAGCATAAACTAATATTTAAAGAAAAATTTCCTTTGAGAAGGGCTTGTTCAGCACACACACTGAAGGAAGAGAGAGCATAAAAGACCTTCAGAAGGCAAAACCATTTTTTAAAAAAGCAGATTCATCATGTAACAGATTGGAACAGGTCATGTTAGGAAAAGATAAAACTTGATGAAGTAAGTAATGATGTGGGCATACCTGCAAATGTGTAGCTGGATAATGTTTTGACAATGGTAAAAATAGCTTTTTTGATAGGTGAAAAAATAACCATGCAATACTGTTCAATCGTAACAATTTCCTCAAAAATAAAGAAACTGCCCAGGGCAAAGATAGCTACCTAGTAGGTAATGCAGGATACTGCTTACAGAACTGAAACTAAATTGAGTTTGATTGTCTAAAGTATAAATATAAACGAGTTTTAGGTCATAAAATTATTTCAGATATCATAAATAAAGCGGTGTGGTGTCTGGCTTTGACCTACTTTAGTCCACAGAAACATTTTAGTTCCCACCCATGCATAAGGAATAAGTTATATTTGCCTGCATGCTTTGAATATTTCTTCCGTGAACAAAGCTAGCTTAAAAGCACACATGAAAGCAGAAAAATATGGGAAGAATAAGAAACGCTATAGAGCTGAAACTTACTTCTTCAGCCCTAATTTTAAAAAATTGCTAATAAAATTTTGCCCCGTGTTATATCTTCCTTTAATCTAAAAATCTGTAATGAATGAAATAAAATAATTTATAGATGACCTGTAGTTCTGTATGTTATGAAAATATCCTTGAATGATCTTTAGAATAGGTTTCCATGTCCTTAGGAGATCCTCATTTTAATTGTGGCCAGAACTGTGTGAACCCTGAGCACTTTAAGTAGCTAGTGGCTTTCTCTTTTTTCATACCTTCCACTCCCGCATGCATGCATTTCTGCTTTTTGTGTGGATACCTTTTTGTGCATGAGTGTTCGCTGTTTGTGTACATGTAAGTGTCAGAAAGGATTGTCTATGTTGAAGTGCATTGAACTTGTTACCAGCAGAGAAATGCATTTTTGAAATCCATTTATTATTATTGGCTGGTAGCTCAGCTTTGACATATTGGATTTTATCAGATAAAATAATTTATTGTAGCATGCAAGAACCATAATCCATAACAAGCATGACTGTCCACAGTCTCATGTTGTAGCTGCTTGGTTAATACAACTTCTTTCTGTACATAAGAGAACTCGCAATATAAGTTTTTTGGTTAATCTGTTTAACAGCCACCTGTAGTCCTGTTTGTCGAGTGCTGAGCTAGATGCACTGTGGCTGTATCTTTGTGACCTTTGTCTAATCCTGTATATAGCTGATAGACACAGGCCACACTGTCAAATTCCAATCTGACCACCTGATGATGATGCACTTGTTTGCCAAGTTGCTTATATTTTGATGTACCACTGTACAGTGAAGTCTGTTTATTGGTCTTTTTTGTGTGCTTGTCATGCCAACAGTTGTTGGTGGGTTTTTTGTTCATATCAGCATAAAGATTTAGAGAAGTCCCTTATTCAGTGGTACTGCTGCTGTCTTTTTTTCCCATAACAGAGTTGGGTTAGAGGATAAAATCACTAAATAAAACGTTAGCATTGCAGTAATGGTGTGCTATTGCTATCTGCAGCTTTGCATGTGGAGAAAACTGGCATGACCCAGTCAAGTGTATATGGCTCAAGAAATGGATTAAAAAATGTGATGATGACAGTGAGACGTCCAATTGGATTGCTGCCAACACAAAAGTCAGTATTCTTTATTAAAATTATGGCTAATTATTAAAATTAGGAGGTGACCTTGTGCGGGGTGCCCACTGAACCTCCTGTTGCTGTGTTACTATACGAGTGGGTGTGTGTGCACATGTGTGTGTGTATGTCGCCAGAATCTATTCCCTTTAATCTCTTACATAATCTTCCCTCTAGTGTGCTGGCGTGTCATCATACCTCTAATTGCCCTTGTGGATTAATAAAGTTGTATTGTATTGTATGGCTGAATTCTCTTTATGATTAGTGTGGTGTTTTACTTCTAGTTCAGTATTCTGCATTTTAGTTATATTTTTCCATCACTTAACTCTGGAATACACAAATAAATTGTGACAGATACTTTTATAACTTAATAATGCTTGACTATAGTGCATTCATGTGTTATATTCTTATGTAAAAGCAAATGTGAAGTTGAGAGAGACCTTAAATTCACTCATGGTTGACTGTGTAATTCTGACTGCTGTTGTGCTAATATGCAGTGACTAAATGCTACATGATAATTATTTTCTCATGCAGGCCCCAGTGTGCCATATTCTAGATATCAGCACTTTTCTATTTCAAGTGGATATGAAAAACTTTTGCATTGTATTGCTTTCGTTGACCAGGAATGTCCCAAGTGCCATGTAACAATAGAGAAGGATGGTGGGTGCAACCACATGGTGTGCAAGAATCAGAATTGCAAGGCGGACTTTTGTTGGGTGTGTCTAGGACCGTGGGAGCCCCATGGGTCATCCTGGTGAGTACAGCTGCAAAAATGAAAGATACGTATATGTGATCTGTCATCACAAAATGAGTCTTAACTCACACAGTACAGTCTGATGGTAGAGGCTTGGAGTCAATCGACCTGCTATAATAAACAAAACACTTTGCTTGTAAGACGGATAATTAACAAACTTTTAAAAAAATTTAAACATGAAATAATAAATGAAATAATATAATAATAATAAAAGTTTGCTTGTATAGTGCCATATCCCTACCATATGGGCCAAATGACAGCAGGTGGTGTGAAGTCAAAATAAGCTGATGACATAACAAAATGACGTAGGTGTGTAGCAGACTGTGTACTCCATGTCAAAGGATAGTGCCTACATACAGCATGAACCATATTCCGCAGCTCAGATATTAAACATATCATACAAGCAGGAAGACACATCCGTAGCAATTGTTCTAAGCACCACATCCAGTGGACGGTACAAGTTGCACTGGAACGATGAATGAACCCCAACACATGCAAAATATCACTATCATTAATGGTCAAACAGAATTGAAGTCCACAGAACAGCACCGATTATAAAGTCTTCACATCGAAGAGGAACCAAGACCACCAACATGGAAGGGGCCCATTCCAAACACGTGATAGCACAAGCACCAAGTGCAGCATAAAAAAATAGGTCATGTTAGACAAAAGTACTACACAGTGCAGCTTCTTTTAGCCAGTTAGGCAAAAGACATCACCCCATCATAATTTGCTTGCTTAAAATTCACAGTTTAACTTAAGTGTGCAGGCTCAGTAGTGACCTATCACTACTTTTGTGTCTCCGTTTTACACTCAGCTGAAGTTGTCTTGTTTTGCTGATCCTGCTGTATTATATGCCATCTTTCTTCCTTTGTGAACAATTCTACTTTGGAGACAGAAAATGAAGATGTGGTCTAGACTGGGGCAACAATACAAATGGTCTGTTCCAAGCAGTAGGTGTCATTTGTCACAAAGCGACTTCTCTCCCATCAGTTGCCAGATCCATTAAACCCACCACATGCTTCAAGACTATATACCTCGGTGCTCAGTTTTGTAGAAATAAAACAAATAGGATGTTGGATTTCATTTTTGAAACAATATTTCAACATTTGTGATAGTTTTTTCCAGGTAAAGGAAGATAGCTTTGAAAAACTTCATTTTATGTCTTTCCAGGTATAACTGTAATCGATATAATGAGGATGATGCAAAGAAGGCAAGAGACAACCAAGAGGTAAGTAACAAAGTAGCTTTTGATCTGCCAGAGAAGGAGTTTTTACCTGCAAAAGTTGAAAACTATGAAGGATTTGACAATGTGTTCTGGTTTTTTGAGGATGCTGTTAATTAAGTCTTTGACAAAGTAAGGAGATAAAAGACTGTATTTACTGGCCAATTGTTTAGAGACTATGTGTGCTGATTTTGCTTTTTTGTTCCGTAGCATTAGGTAGCTTTATACAGGGAAAATGAAGACAGGTTATTAATTGTTAACCCAAGACTGTTAATTTACAGAAATCAAGAGCTGCATTGCAGCGTTACCTGTTCTACTGCAACCGTTACATGAACCATATGCAGAGCCTTAAATTTGAACATAAGGTAAATGAAGTACTTGTAAGTTTCATAACACTTTCCAGTGAAGTGTTTAAATGGTAAGGAAACAGGAGTACAGATTGTATGCTTTCTGTCCTGCACCCGGATCCCCACCCCCACAGTTTTATGTACTTGCACAAGCCTTGCCACAAGTGTTTACTTATTGTCATTGTTTATTATAAATAAACTGAATGGTGCGTTAATGACTCCTTTGTATCTTGTTTCATCGTGTCAAAGCCGTTTGATCTGTTGAAACTGTATGAGCCATGTTCATCTCCTGCATTGTTAAAAACGTGTGAGCAAAACAGAAATAAATTTTGGTTGTTGTCTGTCTCTTGTTCTCACTGCTAAATCCTGATGTGTCTTTCGTGTAATTTCTTCCTCTTTCCCCCCTCCTTCACAAGCACATCAAGCTCTAAACCATTGAGACTCATATGGTGTTGTACTGAACATGTTGCAGCTTTACACGGCAGTTCGAAGCAAAATGGAGGAGATGCAACAACACAACATGTCATGGATTGAAGTACAGTTCCTCAAGAAGGCTGTGGATGTCTTATGCATGTGCAGACAGACACTTATGTATACATATGTCTTTGCATTCTATCTACGCAAAAACAACCAGTCTATCATATTTGAGGTGTGTTTTACTTGACATTTTTGAAAGTGCATTAAATGTGCAAAATGGTTTGAAGATTCACCTGAAGAGTCTTCATTCAGTCATTGTTAAGTCTTTTTACTTGTTACAGGTTTCTAAAACAATTTGTTATTTACACATGGTTATTACCTGAGATTTGAAGTGTGACTATGTTATATAAACAATTAGGTTCTTTGCATTGGGTTAATACATATTAATTTTCTTGAAAAAAGTTGCTATTGCATTTCATTCAGTAACACTGAGAAATTGCATGATTTTGTTTGTTTGTTTGTTTACTCTATTATAATGTCATATGTTGATGCAGGACAACCAAAAAGATCTAGAAAATGCTACTGAACAACTATCAGAATACTTGGAACGTGACATCTCTTCTGACATGCTGCAGGACATTAAGCAGAAAGTGCAGGACAAGTATAGGTAAGGACGTTGTGCATTCATTTATTGTTTTTGGCGATCGGTTCCACACTTTTCCTTTTCATTCTTGCTTTATTGAATAATAACTATTACACGATTGTAAGAAAGATTGGGTTTTGCATCAGATTGTATCTGAAATTCATGTAAACCAATGTTTTGGACATTTTTTAATTTAAAAATAAATTTACTTTTTCAGGTACTGTGAAAGTCGGCGTAAAGTGTTGCTGGATCATGTGCATGAAGGCTATGAGAAAGAGCAGTGGGAATATCAGGAATATCTCTAGTTGCTTCCCTTCTTGCTCAAATTCCTTTTTCTTCCTTGTTTCCACCACCACCACCTTCATTTCCCCAGTCCCCCCGCACACCATGTATTCCTTTAGTTGCCTCCCCTTTGTCATGTCAGGTAGTTGCTTTCTGGTGGCTTCAAGTCCACTGTAAGCTTGGCCTCTGATATTATCCAGTGACCTGCAGCGCCATTTCCTGTCCACTCCGTGCCATATGCAGGTTACTACAATACGCCTAGCTCATCCAGATCTTCATACTTGACATGGCCCATTTTGTGCTTGTGAATAGGTCACCAAGGGGAAGGTCTGAAACATCCATTCAGTTCAATGTGCATACGTCCATCTTGAAGCTATATATTTTGAGTCACCCAGGGAACTTTTTGGAAAGATGTTTGCCATGTGTGTATCGTCTTTCGCTAAATATTGGGCATGGCTATTTTATTAACTGCGATTAGGTTCGTGGTGATTATGCATATAACAGGACAGAAATGCAATGTGGTATTGATACAGATCAGAGATATGAATAATTATGCTCAGTGTTCTAGCAAATTCACAAAAGACTTGACGAAGAAATTTAAATCCAAAGGCATGTTATTGCCCTACCCCAGCTCTTCTTCCTTCCCACAATTTTTTTTTTTTTTTTTTAATTTGAAATAAACTGAAGTTTCTTTCTCATCTTCTAAAGACTCTCCCCATCTCTCTTTTTGCCTTTTTTGTTTGAGTTCTGTCTTTCCGTATATTGCTGATATCTTAAGACTGGTAAAATATTTTTGCTTAATTTTTCAGTGACCTGAATGTTTGAAAAAGTAGGGTTTCTTTTTTTTTTGCGTGAGTGAGACTTGACAGCCATTACTTCATACTTTTTCTGATCTCTCTTAGATGTATGCTTGACTTCAAATATATCCATTTATATTGAGTCACAATTTTCCATGCCCTGAAAGACAATGAAGAGAAAAAAACATTGTTTCTTTAAAAATCACTTTAATACAGCCTCAGAGGCTATGCAAACGTTTTTAATTTTAGTTTGAAATCAAAGCATGTGCATAATTACCGCCAATTGCAGACACATATTCTGCAAGTAATGGAAGTAAAGAAGATTAAACGATTATTAATAAAAGACTCTTGTTACTAGTGACTGCAACTGTCTCAGCATCAAGACAGCATCTTTTTTGTTTGAAAGTAGAGACCTGTGTTTGAAAGTGAAGCAATTGGTTTGTGTCAAAAGTTTTTTCTGTAGATTTTTACCCATCACCCCCTTCCATTCCTAGTCAGGTTGAAGCATGTTGGAATGTTAGTGCTTAATTTAAAACACTTTGATATCTTGACTTATATGTACCAAAATTAAGTGATAACTTTTGTAGTTATCTCTTTACTTTTTTTCCTTTTCAATTGTGATTCTGAGCTTGAAGATTTTATACAAAAATGTTTGTTTCATTTGTTTTTGCCTTTGCATGCTATATCATGACATTGCCTACATTGCATAGTCTTCCTAAGGAAACACTACACATGAAGATTAATCAGTCTACTGGTGGGTTGTTGTTTTTTTTTAATTATAACATTGACTATGACCAGGGTCACTTGATCATTCCTAATAAGCTATAACATTTAAAAATTTGCATTTTATAGATGTAGTTTAAAATGTGGCTGAAAGTCGTCTGTAACTAGTTCTGAGATTTTAGTCAGGTGACTTGGAATGCCATAGTGAAGGTTGCTTGTTTAATCATTAAAGTGTATGTCTGTTTCACAGACATGGTATAGTGGTTCTGTGTGCTTATAGTTTAGGGTCTAATAAATTTGGGACTAGTAATGGAAGGGAAAAAAGTCATGGCCATATGCAAATAAAGATGTTGAAACATATTTAAAAACCATCACTACTTCAGAAAGAATATTTTTTTTATAAACAATGGCAAACATTGGGTGAAGACTTATTTCTAATGGTAGTTCATAAAGGTCGGAGATGGGGCTAGCTTAAGGCAGAACAATGGCTTAGAATTTTTCAAACATGCAACTAACAGTATAAACCTGTAATTTTGTTACTTTCAGGTGGTTTATTAGTGATTAAAAGAGATTATTTTGTGGCTTTAATCAAAAAAGGTGATTATAGCACTTTAATGTGTTCAGGTATTACAGGTTTTCTTTAAACACAAAAGCAAGTTAAAAGCTAGGCTGTGTTTCTTATTCATATTAACAAAGTCTTTCAGTTGGATATACCTCAGAGAAGTATGGAAGAAAAGACTGTAAAATGCGTAAGAGGGTGTTTTTTTTTTTTGTTTTTTTTTTTTTCTTCTGCTTCCCCTAACCTCCACAGATTGTTACCCTTCCCTAAGAAAGTTTTCCATTTTACAAGCTGTTCTCCAGCGTTCTGCTGTCATTGTCATTCATTCTAGAGTCTAGACTATCAACCTTATCTCAATCCTAGAAATATTTTTCCTTGGGACACCTGTGTAAGGAGCTATTTCTTGATGCACACAGAAATAGCCCCTTGATGGCATTGACATTGTTCCAGTCAGGAAGAATCACTTGTCGGGTCAGTCCTTTCTTTCTGAATGTTTTAGTTGCCTGCTGGTGTGTGTGTGTGCTGTGTCCTGTTCTTCTGTCTCTCCATCCAGCAACATCACCATGAAGTCATATCAGCCAGTATCACAACCTCAAGAGAGATGTAGCAATGTTTGTTGACATTGAGCGATTGTGTGTAAGCAAGAAAGGTGCTGTGTATGTGAACATGGCTTACAGATATGCACATTGAACTGTAAGGAGTGTCCGTTATGGTAGACTAAAGGTGCTTCACATGTTCATTTTGGTTATAGCAATGCCTGATTTTTTTCTCTGACTGTGTAACATTATGTGTTGGTTTGCTTGTCTGGGGCAAAGAATGTTAAGTGGCTATTTTAAACTATTAAAGGCTGCAATTTCTGGATGGATAGCTAGCAATCAGTTTTCCAGGACAGAACAAGCTCAGCTTTCGAGGGCTCTGATTTTATCTTGTAAATAATAAAAAAAAATAATATTCTGTTACATTTTACGTCCATGTTTTTCTTAATCTTTAGTTATTTTGGTGAACAAATCAGTTCAGGTATCACACAGGTGATATGTATGGGAAACATTTAAATAAAAACACTTAAAGAAAAATATTTTGAAATACTTTTTGCTAGTAGTTTTTTTTTAAAATGCAAAGTAAGTGCATTGGCAACAAAAATAATTTGTATTTAGAAATTTAAGCAAAGGACTTGATGTTTTTTTATCAGTCTAATTATGTTTAAAAGAAATTAATATATTGAGTCAGCTATGGGCTTTTAAAGCATAAGCGATTATTTCACTACATTTATATTTAGTGTCTGGTATTTTAGTATTATCTTTAATTCTAATTTATGATAATGTGTTAGTATAGGGATGATAAAGAGGCATGCATTTCTTCATCCTTGTCTAATGCAGAATGATGAAAAAAAAAACTTATCATAAGCTGACATAAAAGTCTTTCTAGTGTGCTATGCTGCTTTAGCAGCTCAAATTTCGCCATCACGAACCATTTATTTATTCTAAAAGAAAACAGTTTGCATGTCATTCATTTAATTGAAGTGGGCCAGTCCAACAAGTATAGTTGAGGATTTTGATAGGAAGTGAATGTAGAGATTTTCTTATTCTTCCTGTTGCCAGTTTGACATGGGGTAGGTTTATGTTGCTTTGTTTTATGAAGGGGAAAAGCTTACACCACTATGAAAGAAGCTTATCTTAGAAACCAGTGGCAGAATGGTGGTAATGTTCATGAGAACGAAAGGGTTGGGGCAGAAGAAAAATATTGATCCTGTGATGCCACGCTGATGAAAATCCTCAATATTTTATTGCAGTTGGATTGCTTCTTATTATGTTTATGCCAGGTTATAAGTCTGCCCCACACGTCCACGTCCCAGATGTGTTCCACGTATGCTTGTGGCTTTCCATTAAATTATCGATGAAGTGCTGTTTGTTTCAATTCAGATGATTTGAGCAGGGGTACATGCATGTATATATGCTAGCAACAGCGTCAGAAAAAGTCATAGTTGTACATACTGCAACTCTGTGTGGAAAGTTTTGATATAATTGTGCTTGTATGTTAACCTCAAAATGTGATTAAATAACAGTGCAGGACCTGCCTTCGTCTCGCGTCTTACAGTGTGAGTGCGCAAACCTTTCGTAAGAAGCTAAAGATGTTCTCATCTCCAGCCTTTCGAAATGTCAAGTAGGTTTGTCACTCCTTCATCTTCGCAAGCCACTTCTTCCTCTTGGCCATCGCGGCGGTGTCCGTCCTCCAAGGTACATCAAATTTTCGACAAAGGGTATCAGGTCACATGGCCAAACAAGACCAGCTTGCGCCGCTTGACTTACAAGTTGACATTCCTGGTGTCCTACGAATGTGGTGACCATGCTTCGTGCAACATCTGGAGCAGCCTCCTCAGGCACTTGTTCTGGAATGCCTCGATTCTCCTCTCCGTGTGAGGTGTATAGGTGAGCAGTGCCGAACATGGTCACTGTATCAGTCTTGCCTCCCTCCCATCGCTACTGAGCGAATCCCATTTGGGGAACGCCGACAGAGCTGTGGTCAACTGACCAACATCTGAAGGAAATGTCACGTGTGGCGAGAAGCGAAGATCTTAAATAGAATGACCTGTCCGGCATCTGGAAACTTTCAATTGTCTACAAAATATCCGTCTGTGAACTTGCAATGTTAACAAAATTCAGCTCGCGTACGGACGACGGGGTAATTTTTTTCTTCCCTACATCTTTATCGTCTTTCTGCAATTGAATTCGACTTTCTTCTTCGCCGTCGTAGGTTTGTTCCAAGGGCAAACAGTTCGATAATCTAATTGAGGCCCTAAAAAGGGGTAAAATTAATGGAAATCTTATCTAGTTTAACGAAGGGGGAAAGTTGTGCTCTCGAGGAGAAGGCGTAGTGAGAGGCCTAAAAATTCCAGACTGGAAAATGAAGCATCGTGGACAAAAGAAGATACGTCTGCGCATGTGTGTGGCGAGGACCAGAAGCGCATGACTCTTGCAAGTGGTAATATACTTGAGCATCTTCATTAAGCATTTTTTTCTTTTTTTTTTTGCAATACTTATTTCTTACATCGCTTTGTGCATTTGCTTGGTCGCTCGCTTGCCACTTGTTAGCCGGGGAAAAAGTTAGTCGATCCGCTGATGTTTAAACAATCTGAAGTAATGAGGCAAAGTCCGTAAATATAGCGGTGTCCCATCAATCTCCGTGTGTTTGCATCCATTCTGTTCTTTATCATCAAATCACATCTCGAACTGACTGCAAAAAAGCGGTGGCTGGAAAACACGAGACTACAATGGTAGGCACTTATCGCTTCTAGTCACCGTGTAAGTCTTGTTTTTTATGCATGTTAAAGCTACGGAAGGGAAGGCGCCAACTCATTTTACTCTGTGTGATCAGCTTTTTTCTTTTCTTTTTTTTTCCGAAGGTTGCCATCATTGTCAGAATTGGGCTCTGTTCGCATGATCTTTAAATCGTCATGCTCTGCGTGTGCACTTCTTTGTTATATGTTTTCCTCGGATTTAAAAATAAAACATTTTTGCTTAAAAAATATTTACTTTAAATGTATTCTTCATGCGTTTCCCTCACATTTTTCTTCCTTTAACACACTTGACTCAGGCAACCATTAGACACTGTCCGTTAACCATACATCGGTCAGAATTCCACAGTAAATTAGCCAGAATCCAGTGTGCTAAGAGCAAAGGAAACATTTAAAGGTTTTTAACCCCGCCCCCTTTCCATCTCTTACATAATCTTTACCTTTCGTGTGAGTTCTTTGTGGGAACCACAGTGTTATCGCCTGCCACCTCACACAACTTGTCCCTGATGTTAAAATTGTGGAAGTGCACATGCGAAGGATGACCGAGTGGGTCAGCGCACTGATCGATGTCGTGCCGCCAGAATTACAGCCGCCTCCCAACTAGGAAATGGTTTATTGTCCATGTCATCAGTTTCCCCGTTATCTTTGCTTAAATCTGACAATATTCTTCCATTTCAGTTTCTTTCAGCGAAGAGTTTGACCAAAGAAAACTCTTGGCTTGTGAAGTGAAGCGATTAATGCTGCTTATTTTACGCCGCTATTGTCGGACACTCTCTGCCAGCCTCATCCTCTCCACAAGCGTTCCAGAATACAGCCAAAGGTCAAGGCTGTTTATTCCTCTTGTTTGTTTTTTCTTTCTTTCTTTCTTTTTCTTTTTTGTGGGAGAGTGGCAATCGCAACTTTAATGCCTGGAACATCAACGTTGATAAATCCTGACATCATGTGTAGATCTTCCCTCGTGAAAGGGATCACTTGTCTTCCTTGCAGTTAAGATGCCGCCTTTTTACTGTGCAGGGAAAGGGTCAGCAGAGGTCACAACACGGCGCTGGCTGGTTTATAATCCGCTTCTGGTCAAAGCACCTCGCGGTCACGTGATACAACCTCGCGCTACTGTCGCCAGCGGCATTGTTGTCCCCGACAGCAAACACCATAAAACGGCTTATGATTGAAAGTAAATTCTTTATAACAGGCATGATAATTAACCACGATCTTTACTCTTTAATTATAATTTACACTGTAACTTTTGTGTCCAGCCGTTGAATGGCCTACTTTGTCGTGCGCATTAACATTTCCTATTTAGAACCCGAACTTCGCCTTAGATTCCCCTCACACACACAGACTTCCCACAAGGAAGACAAAAGCTTTGTAAGAAAGTATTTCGCTTGTGTGTCACGGTGATCAGAGAATGGTCCTTCAGCTATCGTAACAACATCGCAAACATCTCTCAAGATCTGCAGGAAGATCACAACCGGAAGTTGCGTAACGCGCGACAACCACCTCACGGCGCGCTGCATGCTCCTAAACCAGTAACAAAAACTAGATAATGCATCGTAATGTGAGTGTATCGACAGTGTATGAAGGCTTTGCGCGAATTATCATTGTCACGGCCATAAATGACAGACATTACTTTTTATGATGCGTAGATATGTAAAAGCAAGTTCGTGTAGCGACGCTGAAGCAGTCCATTATTATTGTCTTATAATGGCCTCAGAGAATTTGTACGGCCGCGTTATTTCAGGGAAATAATTATCAACAATTTTTAAAAAAATCTTTACGGTCACGAATGATGCTACTTATTAAACTGATTGGGACAAATCGACAAATCTTCAGTGTGCCGAATCACTGAAGCAGTATGCACTCGCATTTTGCGATTTCGCAACTGTTCCTGGCAGTTCAAGCACTTCAGAAAAAAAAAAATAGCAATTAGTTGTTAACAAAGCATTTTAAACAGCAGCTATCGTAGCGATAATTAGCGTACTGTACAACTGTGATAGTCTTCGACTTCAAATTGTGTTGGTATACGACCATCCACATACTCTTGTTTTGGGTTTTTCGTTTTACAAACACTAATAATAATAATAACAACAACAACAACAACAGCCATTGCTTCTCTTCCTACTTTAAGCTATTTTATTATTTCCAATATTCCAGTTTAGTGTAAGCATGTATTAGACGTCATCCACACAGGTAAACCGTTTTCTGCGTAGACAAAATAAGTGAAAACAGTTGTGTCCTTTGTTACCTGCCGAGCCACAGACTGGCTTTGTGTGTGTGTGTAGGGGGGTGTCAATAATCGTATCGACAATTAGTGGACCACAGCGCAACAGATTACAAAACCAGCGCAACAAACTGGCCCCACTAAGCACAGAGGCAAACATGGCGCTTTGATCGGAAGAACCAACTGGAAGACGAAGGGTCCTTGACTTGACAGATCGCTCTGTGGACGCACAAAGAGGAAAATCCCCCGTCCGGCGGTGTGGTATTAAGTTGATGTTCATCATCGGTAATGGCTATCCTTGCCAGGTAGCGCTCAAGTCGGCGCCAGAGAGGAAGGCAGCCTGGATGATAATGTGAGATGCACGCACACACATCTTGGTCGCGAGCTTGTCACAATGTATACAGCGACCTGCGCCATTCTGTTGCAGCAGCGCGTGACGCAGAGACTAAATTGCAGCAACATAATCGAGCTGTGCACTTTGGAAATACGACCGATCAAAATTCAGAGAAAGAAGATGTCGAGGAAAAAAATTGGCTTTTTATCTGGGTTTTTTTTTTACCCCCTCGCAGGATGCAGTGTAATCGCAGAGTGAGGACGCAGAGGGCGCTATCTGGAAAATGGCGAGCCAGATGGCCGCTAATACACAAGCGTAAGACAGCACATGCACCGCATCATTTGCTGATGTCAATAAATGGCTGTCAACGAGAAAAGAAGGACTCGTAGCAACAGTTAATTAGGAGAACGCAACCCGTCTATCCATTAACCCTTTAAAAAAAAAAAGGAAAGGAACCTTGTGTAATAAATACACCGTAATAAATAAATATACTGCGATAAAGATATTGTAGTAAATAAAATGCTGTAATGAATAAAATACTGTAATAAAAACATACTGAAATAATATGAACAATCGTAATAAATAAACTGTAATAAATACTGGTAGCGTTCAACGAACGCTCATCCCCTCCCCTCTCTCTCTCTCTCTTGATGAGTATGCCAAAGAAATCTTCCACAGCTTTACATGTTTGTATTCCCATTTGAGATTTCCCTCCCGTCATACAAGCACATGCATACTGTCAAACAGATAGCGGCCAAACTCTACAGGAACATTAATACCATGAATACATTCTTATGTACAGCTTTTAGCAGTTTCCAACATGACCTTATTGGTGGGGGGGACCGTGTCCAGTTTACACTAAATAGAAATAAATAACAGAACACTGCTAACTCACTTTTTACCCGAGGCTACTGAGTGACAGCTATATATGATACTCAAGGAAAACCCGGAATATAAGGCTAGCAAGCCTAGTATTAGCGCAGGTACGTCTGCAAACACACGGCGTGGAGTTGCTGGTCCTCTGGTCGCCATCGTGCGGCAGTTCGCCGAGGACATTGGAGGTGAGCGCGGACACTCTCGAAGGACATGGGCAGGCTGCTGGTTCTTGAGTGAAATGTCTTGTGTGGACTGGACTTGAGTTGTTTTCTGTGTTTTATTGTTACCTTCACGCTACCTGTTCATTTGTATGTGGTTTTTTCGTCGATTATCAGACTGTTATTCACCATCGAGGGCAATAGAAGCGTTCTGACAAGGTCACATGATTAGAAATGGTTGATAAGGCGCACGCCTGACCTTCCTACTGTATTTTCTTTTTGGTTCAAGTTTTTTTGTAGGGAGTGGGGTATTTTTTTCTTTTTTTAAGCTTTGTAGTGAGTTGTTTTTTTCTACAATTGTGTACCTGGAATCCCTCACTCCACTTTCTCGTCCAATTTTATTTTAACAGCAGGTTTTGTTTGCAGCCTTTTATTTGTGAAATTGCAGGTTTGGAAATCGCCATCTTGCTCTGGGAGAGTTCATAACAATGATGAAGGAAAGATCTTGGTGGAAAAAAATCAAGGATCTTACAGTCGTAGGGGTGGGAGGTGTTTGAGATCTCGCTTGTAGCGGGACCAGTGGGGACCATATCCTCACTGCCTTTCTTTCCAAACACTCTACAAAACCATGACCCTAAAGTATAAAAAAATAGCCAGGAACCTACTCCACAGCTGGGTCAACAGGGGGAGGTAATCGGCGGTTATCGAACAGGTTAGGTGTGCAAAACCTTTGGTCAGTTTTGGGGGTCGGTTCCACTAACCGCTATACTATCCGTTCCCCTGTACAGATAAGCAAAACCTTTATTTCTGTGGACATATTTTCTTCGCTTGTAGCAATAATCACGCTTTCCAGTCTTATTGTCTTCGTTATTGTCTTTGGCTCAAAAGCATGAGAACGTGATCAATGTTTACTGTGTTCCTTCTTTTCTCTTCTTCATAACTTAATATTTTTACATCTCGCCAGCCTCAGTACCGCCTACTACAGATCGTGTTGCCGTTCAGAACGTGACACTAAACAAGTTTGGTTGCTTTGACAGTTCCTGACCAGGTATTGAACCCTCGTCGATTTCTGCTGTGGATGGCCCGCAGTCCTGTGTTTGGTGACACAGCTACCACTGACCACGCTGACCCCGAGGTCAGTTTAAAACGGTCAGTTGGGCACGTGCCGGGCACGCTGGCATGGGGATGGGAATTTCAGTCGTACGTTTGCCGTCGTGCAATTAGACAGCAAAGCAAACACGAGTACGTCGCTGCTTTATGACTCTTTTTGCATTTCAAGTCACGCTGGTGGAGAGGTTCGAACTTCACTCTCACAGTTTACTTTTGTGTCCGCTGGAGAAAGCTGGAACGATTCCTTTCACGTCAGCTGTGTCTTGTGAGTATTTCAGCAGATTTCAAAGCTCGAAATACACCAGGGAGTTGAGAGCAACATGTGTATGGATAATGCCAATGCTAGTTTTAAAAGAAAGGCGATCTACATTCCTCTTGATGTTTGTATGCTGTCCAAGCGGAACATTTTCGAAGCTGGTTAGGAACACTTGTTTCTGGGCACGATCGGAAATAACGACAAAAACTATGATAAGCTTGTAGAACTTGGACAAGTATAAAACAAAGTAATCAATCAAACAAACAAAACACAAAAACCACGTGATCTCATTTAGACCTTTTGGGGTCAGACTTTGACCTTTGATCTGTTCAGACTAAGACTGTCGTAGGATCAGACTGCGTTGTGGAAGGTGGTTTGATCGTCTGCTGGCAACGACAGCAACATGATTGACGACAGATGACGTCAGCCTGTGTTATTAGGTGTGAAGTCGTTTTTGCTTATTCCCGCTTAACACTGTGTAAAAACACCGATCACATTTAATGTCCGCACACACATCCAATTCCAGGAATTTTCTTGTTAAAGTGTCCAGAAAAATGCGACAGACAGCGATCACAAAAAATAATGCAGCCGACCAATTTAGAGATCATCCACAGTAAATGCTCTTTCAAGAACAAGGCAGACCCAAAAAGAGTGGAGACAAAAAAAGCGACACAGAGCAAGATTGATTTAATGCACTTCCTCTTTGAAGCCGGCATTTTCTCCGTCAACAAGGGAAGACAATCGGATCAAAGAAGATACTACTGATACATTTGAGCTGGCCAAACGACCAAACAGCCTTCAGCAGCGGCAGAGCTCGTTTGTTTTTATCTATTCATTTTTTTTTCGCTTCCTTTTGCTTTCTATTTTACTTTTGATCTACAAAAGACAATGGTAGACACGTCTTGGATGGCGTAAGCATTAACAAAACAAAGTCAAAAAATGTCGATAAACGTCCACATCAACTTTTAATAGAAGCTCGCCACGAGACTACTGGGGTGGGGAGAATGTTGGGGAAGGGGAGGGTTTACAAGGAGAGGGACCAGACAGAGAGAAAGGGAGAGTAGAGGAGCTGGATTTGCATAATATTGTGAGGAGGGTCCAAACGTTGTTCTTGTTTTGGACCTTAATTCCATCCGAGAAGTTTTTTTTTCTGTTTGGTATTTTAAGTGTTAGTAAAGAAAATGCTCAGGCTCAGTCAAAATAAAAATGGATATCTTTCGTTAACATTCCTTAAACTTTTGGACCTCTCTTCGTGTAAATATACATGCATAAACCATATCTACGTACCTGCAAACAGGCTTTATCACTATATCGTGCACATCGTGATTAGAAGATTAAGCTTAAGCATGACATAAGCTTGGGTGAAGGACGTATGTCTGGCTCTGCAATGATTCCGACCAATGAATCGTGTTAAGACAAAGGTGAATTAATAGTGTGAATAGATTATAAACGATTGTATAACAGTAAATGTGATATATATATATACTGAATACCTCAATACCCTTTAGAGAGGAAAAGAAAAGAGAATCTTGAATGAAGAATCTTTGACGTCTAAAGCAATGTCCTTGAAGAACATTGCAATTAGGAGATAGATAACTTTTTCTCGGTGACAGAAATTAAATTAAACCTGCCTCTGAATTCAAGTGAAGCAGCTACAAGGAGAAGAAGTAAGACAATAAACACTGTTATTAGAATCGGTTTAAATGTGTATTAAAATGCATTTCAGCAAACTGAGACATCATCTGAAAAAAGCTGAGTATGCCAAAAGGGTGATATCTCATCGACTAGGAAATGGGGAGTGATGACAAGTTTTGAAAATATTAAAATGGTCAAATTACCGGCATTCTCTTAAGGAGTGGCGGTCAAACTGCAAACATGCAAAAAGCATTGCTAATTAATAGTGTAGCTGGTTTTGTAATAAATTACAACCTGAATGTAAAAGCGAACATCCATTCAGCTAATGGTGCCTGAAGTCCTAACAAGGAGGATTTCACCGCCACGCAGCAACCCAAGGCCTGAGCTCAAGGCGGCTGCATCCTGCAAGAAAAGCCAGGATCGGCTGCATTCCTTGTTTTAATCAGAAAATGCGTGGAAATAAGTGCCAGTCGATATTGGGGATGATTCGATTCCTTCTCGCCTAATTGGACATATTGATCTCCGCACACAGTGCTTTTCTGAAACCTCGCAGAGGTCGGCTCCTTCGGTAACGCTGCATGTTCTTTTTGGTCCTGCGCATGCGCGAAGGACAGGAGCCCCAGCAGCACTGCTGCATGAGTGGTCAGGGTGGAAAGTTGGGAGGGAGCTGACCCAGGGTGTTGGAGTAGTTTGACTGGCGATACTAAATACCAAAATATTATCTTTGAATTATGTTTGTTACTTTAACTTCAGACTACTCAACGTGTTCCCGTTTTTTTGTTTGGGGGGTCGGTGGTCTAAAATCAATCTTCTCCATTTAGTCCAAAGTTGGGGAGCGGGTACGGTTGGCTGGATGGTTATAGCAAAGGCGTCTGAGCCCAGAGGCGTTCACGACATCTAGTTTGACACCCGTATGACGGAACACACTTTCCACAGCTGAACTAGATGAACCAGCTTTGGAGTGAGTTCATGATTCCCTAAAAGAGATGGATAAGGTAAGACACCGCGCTCACTAAGTCACAAAAACCGAGATAACTGAGGACAAACACGCGAGAGACCGCTCACAACGAGATTGCCCTACTTTATAACATTTAGGACAGAGAAAAAAAATGCTATTACGTAACTTGTTGACGTCATTAATACACTTCACGTCATTTATGTAACCAAAGGGTCCTTACTTGACGTCATTGATTCACTTCACGTCATTAATGTACGCTTCAACGTCATGACTTGACGTCATTGATTTAATCCCCAATGTGGCCTTACATAAGACTGCAGGACGTACAGATCCTAAACAAAACTTAAAGATGTCGGCGGAAGAAGAAAACAGAAAGTTATAGGATTGAGTGAGGCTGAGAGCTGAGAAAGATCGACACGTGACGCTTAATCTTAAATAAATGGGAGATATGGATTAATTAGTCCCACTTAGCTGGCAGACTCGGGGGAACTTTTGGTGTCCTCTAGGCGGCACTTCCCGAGGCCGCCATAGCAGCGTGACGCAGCGATAATGGCGAAATACAAAAGTGCAGACGAATCCGAAACCTTGTTACGCAGGGCCTGACGACGTTCTGTTGTCTTCCACGGTGCCAGCCCCGCCACCAGCGCGCACAGTTGATTCGATTACTTTTAAAGCCTTCTGATTTTGACCACTGTATCCTACTCATGATTGAAAGCATTCGTCAGGGTGGAGTCATGAATGTTTGATGAGTGGAAATTGCCACTTGCCACCTTCCGCTTGGTTTGTACCAAGTGGGGATGGGCAAGCCGAGTGAGGATTGGACTCGTGCGATATGGAGATAAACACACTTGGGAATTATTGCGAGAGGCGGTGAAGCGTTTGGATGGGAGGGTCGCACCTCCCGAGGCAAGCCAGTCAACCTTGTGATGGTAAAGCAGCAACACGGCATGAAATGGAAGTGTTACACTTCTTGTCGGGTAGACTTTTATTCCAGAGCTGGGTTACACTATCGTTTATGTTTTTTTCCCGCACTAAAGTGTTCATAAATTTTATAGGGTGAACTCACTATCTAGGCTTTTTTTTCTCTTTTTCTTTTTTCTTTTTTTTTTTTTTGCTTGAAAAGTTTAGCTACAATGTCTTGAAAGTAGTTGAGTCATTTACTGACAACTACACAAATAGTTATATAAAAACATTTATACATAAATACACATGTACACACACGCGCATGCGCAGCTTCTCCTACCAATTTTTGCCAAATTGTGGTTGAAGAGAAGAGGAACGTTGGACATACTGGAACTTTGGTCAGCATACTGATCCAAGTTCACATTTATTTATTAAGACATTTTCAGAACAGTTGCCAGATAAATGTATGTTTGAGTTTGGTGCACTTGAAGATTTGACCCTCTGCTCTTTGTCCGATTAAGAACAGGTCCTCGCCGCGCTCACACACTTCGTCCCAGATTTTGCCGCGCGACAGATGTCGCCGCCAGACAAGAAGAACTTTCCCTTCTCCATAAGAGCCAGCACGCGATGCAGCAGTTATCCCTGTCGTCCTGTCCGTCCCGTGCAACAGATACAGGTGGCGCCACAATTGTCTCCGGAGAGCCATTACAAGATCGTTGTCTTGTTTTTGTCGCTGAAAGTCTTGTTGCTCGTAAATGTTTCACAGACAGGGCCCAGTAGCTTTCTAATGACATAATGATCGGTCTTAATTCTTCCTGCTTTTTTTTCATTGTGTAAGCCCTTATGTCTTTCTTTTTTTAAATCTCTAGAAAGAGGACAGAGATTTGAACGGACATTGGATAAAGCGCTGAGCAGACTTCAGTGTCAACATGGAAAATTACAGGAAAAAAACTACTGACAGTGAATCCCTACTTTATAGTTCAGATACTGAAAACTGAAAAATATATTACAATTACATATTAATAAGTAATAAAAAAAGCCTAAACCTTGACCCCTGTATCTCGATATTAGAAACAAAATGTTACAGACGATCTTCACCATTTGAAGCTAACCCGAAGTCTTTTTCTTGTAAGGTTTTGTACGTATATGTGTGAAACTTATTTTGGAAAGCCGAGCCAAGCACAATAGAAGGAGGAGCCAGTCATTGCTGTGAGCGTTGAAGCATTTGCATGTAATGTTTTATTAGATGTTCAGAGACGCTCTGTCAATCGTGGGACGGCGACATGGTGTCTGTGTTTTGTTTTTATGTGGTGACTGTAAGCAAGGTGGGGATGGGTTACGCTCTTGAAATTTCGAGGAAATGATATAAAATACAGTTTCATTTGTGTTGTTTTTTATTTTTTTATTTTTTGTTGTTTTGTTTTGTTTTGTTTTTGTTGTTTTATTTATTTATTTTTGTGTTTGCTTGCTTTTTGTTTGATTTTTTGTGAAGGTCGAGTTATTTCTTGAAAACGTCCACCATGACCATGAATCATGGCATTCTTTGGTGTTTTAGCTCATGTCGTCCACCATTCTAGAACGTCTCACATGTAACTGTTCAACTAAGCTGATCGTCTGGAATTTTATAGTCTCTCACACATACTGCTATACTCAGCTGATGTCATCTGACAATATGTAATCTCTCACACATACTATACTCAGCTGATGTCATGTGACAATATGTAATCTCTCACACATACTATACTCAGCTGATGTCATCTGACAATATGTAATCTCACACACATACTGCTACACTCAGCTGATGTCATCTGACAATATGTAATCTCTCACACATACTATACTCAGCTGATGTCATGTGACAATATGTAATCTCTCACACATACTATGCTCAGCTGATGTCATGTGACAATATGTAATCTCTCACACACTGCTATACTCAGCTGATGTCATCTGACAATATGTAATCGCTCACACATCCTATGCTCAGCTGCTGTGGCAGACAGGAGTGTAGGATGCAGACTGCAGGGCATGTCGTGTGGTTACACTGCGGCTCTTATTGGATGGAGTCCCTCTGGGCATCGGGTATCAGGTGGCTCTGGAGTCTTTGGCTGTGGACTGGCTTTGTTCCTCAGGTGGCAGATGATGCAGACTTTTCCCCGGATGTCCGTGTCCTACAGAGGCTGCGTTGTTTGCTGGTCACGTGGCACCTGCACTACATTTCCACGTGTCGCTCAACTTTTTTATATTTCTTTCTTTCCTTGTTTACTTAGTATACCTTTATTCTTTAGGATTCTTTTTGTCTTTGGCTTAGTGCCAATAGCTTTGCACTGAAGATTCCGATCGCTTTTGGCCAAGCGCGCAGTGTGTTGGCGCTGACAAAATTCAGATATGTTGCCTTTTTCGAATTCCTTCTTGTAAGCCAAAAATATCAAGTGTGTGTGTATTTGTAGTGGTGTGTGTGTGTTACCTGCCTAATCTAGTCGTTCAGCTCAAAAACCATCCACAATTTCAATGTGTGAATTTACCGACAGATAATCACATGATTATAGACATAAATCTGAATGAAAAAAACCCCTCACAAACCAAGGTTCAGCGGTTCATTAAGACACTGTTCCTGTTCTACGGAGTCTGCGAGTATGAATACACCTTTCACTAGCCTTCACTCACATGACACTGGGTTTTCTTTACTGCGTAGAAAAATATGTCCTGCGAGTATTTCGCCAAATGAAGCACACAACCTGGAAGTAAAGTTACTTCAACAGACATCCTTCTTTCTATCAACTGCCCAGTGGCTTGCCAGTGCCCAGTCACCCGAGACTCTCGTCTCATTGTGCAGCAGTGTCGCGGAAGATTAACCGCCTTTTCTCGCAGCTCGTCCAACCGCACGCAGATGGTCATCGGACCGGATGGATGCGGTTGGCAGTCACAAAACTTGAGGAATATTTTCTGTTGGTTCTGTACGTCTTTAGCCCTGCCAACTTCCCGTCGATCGTAAAGGCAGGAAATTCATCTCATTAAATACGATGCATTCCTAAAGCACCTTCTTGCCACATTGGGCAAGCAATCTGCAAGTTTGCTTTTTCTTTTTTTCAATGTGCATGCTATTTTCCGAAGCCGAGAACGAATGGAGAAGGGGAGGTCGCGAGAAGAAAGGGAGGAGAATGAATGAGTGAAGCAAATTTTTTTTTCTTTGGGAGATTGTTGGCATTTGTTCGTCCTTCTTCTACGGCGCGAGACCGTAAAACAGGGGGAGGCAAACACAGCGGAGACGTTAATTTTTCCCCTTTGTTTTGGCCACAGTGATTGAGTTACAGCAAACCTTACTGGGCTGGAGTGAACAATCATTGATTTGTGGCGCCGTGGAGGATTCTGCCGACGCCCAGACCGGTGTGAACAGTTGGACCTGTTTAGCTGCCGCTTAATTACATTCAGTTTGTCCGAGCTCCAAAATCCGATTCCGCTGCTGACGTATGGACAAGATGGAGCTGTAAGTCTCACCAGCACTTTTGTCTAAGAACATTTTGCCGCTGACATAAGTGTTCTTTACTGTGATGGGCACACAGGGGGTTGTCTAGGAGACTTGTACACACTCGCAAAACGACAAGTTGAGGTACATCACGAAGGCGCGCAGTAAACGCATTTGTGCTGTTCGGATATTTGTGTGAAACTAGAAATCGAAAGATTTTGGTATGTGACTAAAGTAAATTTAATGTAGATGAGTAGATTAGATGTTAAGCGCAATACAAAAGGAAGGTAAAGGAAACATGAAAACACTTTATCAAAGGTCGCATGTAACACAGAAATCGGGTGGTCAGACAGTTTCTGGGTAGAATTCTCTTGCCTTCCTTTACTCCAGACATCAGAGTGCATGGTCACAGACACCTGCCTTCTTCTCCGTCTTAGCCTTGTCATTAGTTTTCAAGTCTGGCATGGCCCGTTTGTTCTGGTTAGTGGAGGATATGAAGGCGTTATGACTGCGATTGCCTCCCTTAAAATCTTACAGCGCGCGAGTTGTCGCGCCTGGCCCCTGCCAGTCGGTGAGGGAGCCGTGACTGTGTGTGATCGATTCTTTGTCTGCGGCGCCCTGGCGCTTACACAAAATACTGTCTACATATCTAAGTACAGAGGAAGGGTGTTTGTACAGATAATTCTAAGATCATGATATAGTGCAGCTAAATAAAGATAATATGTGTGTGCGTGCGCGCGTGTGTGTGTGTGTGTGTGTGTTAAATACTGTCTGCATTATCTAAATACAGTGCTAGGGCAGCTAAAAACATGACATGGCGTAGCTAAATGAAATGAAAGAATAACAAGTTCTCCCACAATGTAGCAACAATACAGGTAGAATGATTTGATGATTTAATAATATAGTGTGATGTACAGCGATATTCAATAATATAGGTCTATATTTAGTTATATAACAAAATATACAGCGATAATTAATGATATAGCATTGCATCGATGTTTAATAGCATGATACGTAGTGATATTTAATGAGAAAAGTAATATACAGAGACATTTAATGATGTAATATAATATAGCAGAAAACATGACATTAACATGATAAAACAGGAAATTTCTGTATTCGGAGAGTTGCAGCTATAACGAAGCTTCATTCCTTTGAGTGGGAAGATGACTTTGGGAGGGGGAGATGGTCCACAAACTTTTTATCAGACCTGACGAGCGACTGTTGAGTTCAGTTGACTGCGAGATGCACTCAGAAGGTAAACAAAGATGTTGTTTATCTTGTCAAGGCAAATGAATGCCTCTGACCGAAATCACAACCCAGAAACCTTTCCCGTCTTTCCTGTTATTCCACGCCAGCTAGTCAATGCTTATTCGCAATTTCGGTTCCAAGAAAGTTCTCTTCGAAAAATAATGCCACAGTTCCAAACTTACTCTTCTTTTTTTGGGAAAGAGTAGGAAGGGGAGTGAAGGGTGAAGTGAAAGAACAGTTAAGTTTCCAGCTGCTTCCATGCAGAGAATTCATAAGGTCTGTCAGTCCAGAACCCCGGGTGCACGTTACGTAATCTCATTGTCAGCCACCGGCAGCAGAAAAACCGCCATCAGTCGGAGACGAGCCCCGCCTTTGCTCAGACCCCGCTGGTCATGGAATGAACTGATAAGGAGAAACCACCACCAACGACGACTCCAACTGTGATCGCAGTCTCCGGTGACTAGACCGTCCGCAGCGAAATGATGCAGATAACACACACACACACACACATACGCACGCACGCACACACACGGATGCACGCGCCCTTGCAGATATACTTACTCGGTAGATTATGTCCGGACTGAAGAACCAACGGCCACCCAAGCAGCTTGTCATCATCTGAGAGGAACAAATGAAAATGAATGAAACGAAATGTGTGGTCGTGAGCATATTTCTTCTTACATCCTTTGCACGTGGAGGGGCAGGGAATCATTAGTGATCAGGGTAATTAAAACCCTTGTCTAAAACTGTCTTAAACACCCCGCCAACAAGTGGAACTCTAATCAGCGGCTCATACAAGCACAGCGAACTTCTTATAATCATGGGTGCAAACACCTCCAGCATCCCGTGTTTTGAAGACAAGTCCGTGCCAGATGAAAGACCCGACAACACCATCAGCAGCTTTCACCATCACCAAAGCCACAAGAGAGCAACGGCGAGTCAACAGTTGCCCTCCCGACAGTTCTCCACACCCTCGAGTGACAAAATGTCGTCTGGGAAATGAGCCCCCAACATTTAGATTATTTAAGAACAAAACTTATAAAAAAAAAAGAAAAGAAAAAGAAAAAGAAACAAAAAAGGCGGTTGGGGACTTGTAAAATCGCCAAGGGTGCTTATGTCTCCAAAACAAAAATCTGATTTTTGTAAACTCTCTTGTCGGTGGGTTTGAAGCTTCGTCAACAACTGAAAACTGTTGACACTCACTTCAGAAAAATCTCCCGGCTATAAAGACCATTGATAATCATTTCTTGCTACTTGCCAGAAATTACTGCGAGGTGTAAACGAAAGAAGTGTCTAGTGTCTATAATGTCCCATCAACAAAATGTCGCCAAATAACGGGTTTGATGATCGCTGTCCTCTGGCAGGTCGTCAAACATCTGAACAGCGCATTGTTCACCGGCAGACAATAACATGCATCGATCCTCTTCACTGACAACACCTAGCTTTATACTTTATGGTGTGTTTATTCTCTCCTGCTCAGGTGAAGTTTAGTGCCGAGCGTGGAGTGAGGCCCGTTACACGCACACCTGATCACAGGGGGCGCTGCTCTTCAGGTGAGCGTGCTAATGGCGCAGCACGACAGGTAGGTTAATGCTAGGTATTAAGACGACCGACCATAAAAGGCGACTATTAGGAAACAACCTTTCTTGTTGTCGAGTGTGTTTGTTTGTGTACAAGTCTCATTTTGCACGTGCTCGCGTGGAGACATGTTTATGAGAAAGTGTTTTGCACGAGTAAACACACAGGAGCGCGAGTCTAAATTACTAGACTGGGGAAGAATGTCTGATTGGTTCCATCACATTGGAGACTGATACACAGACACATCGTAGAATATTTCACTAACAGATTATTAACAGATTATTTGTGAGCTGAGTTCAGTGTTTTATCCGCTAATTGCGTCTCCAGACCGTTGTCGAGGCCCGTTGTTATCGATGATAGTCTTGGCATTACTGATAACTGTGCTGACAAGCAGATTGTGTGGATGTCAAGTGTGTTGAGACAATTCTCGTTTCCATGTGTCGCGGGTTTAAAGGTCTGGGGATGCGCAGTTTGTGTGGAAAGTATTGGGTTGAGCCCAAGATGCGCCACGAGACAAAAAGCGAGGACCGAGATGTGGCGAGCGCCCCTTGCGGTAGTCCTTAGGGCTCATACAAGGGACATAATTATTACTAACCAGAGGCTTCTGGTAGGTTGCAGGTAGTACAAGTTCGTAGCTGTTGTATTTATCTCTGACCCGACTGACATTTAGCAGTTTCTTAAGTTAATCTAAACAGTTAATTGTCTGGCAGTTTTTTAACTGTTCTTTGCGAACACCACAGAGCAGCTCTGATGTGGAGGAGAGGGGAGTGAGCCAGGCCATGATAAGATATCAGGTGGCCATTCCAACTGATATTTCATTTTTTGTGTTTTTCTCAATTTTCAATCTTCTCTTTTTATCTTTTTCATTCTCGGGCTCAATTCTTTCCAATAAAACTCAGCTGCTCTTAAACTAAACCATACAACCATGTTTTTCTTTGACTTCATCATTGTCACATCCGGCTCTGTCGCTATTCACACGATCAAAAAAAAAAAAAAAAACTCCAACAAAGATATGAGTTAAAAAATAAATATGCTAGTATGAACAAATAATCAACAGCCATAAGGTTTACTGTAACTTAAACTGAAAACACACAACAGTAATCCCCCCTCTCCCCATGACAAGTCTGCTTCTGCAGCTTCCTCGTTCAGGAATACGATCCAGTCTTTCGCCGATTCTCTTGAAGCTAGTTCAGAGTGCCAGCCCACGCTGTTTCAGGAAATAGAATAGCAGGAAAACAAAAAACAAACAAAAAAACCTGGAAAGAAAATGCTCTAAATCTGACAATCATTTAAAGACATTATATTGCTATTTTCATCCAAAACTTACCTACACAAATTTTAAAAAATTAAAACCAAGACTTGCCTCACTTCATGTACACCTTCTATCAGTCTGGTCAGGACTTAAACATGGAGAAAAAAGATAAGGACATGCACACCAGGCAACAAAACTTGCTTACATCCCTGACATCTTTAACATTTATAAGAGTGGAGTCCCTCAATGAGGCCATTACCTCAAAAAAAAAAAAAAAGCAGTCGCCATGAGATGCTCACCCCCACACTCACTTATCTCCCACACATTCCATTCTCATTCAACAAACACAATTAAAGAAATAGAAGGTTTGACCTCCTCCTCCTCCTACTCCTCCTCCTCATCATCATCATCATCATCATCATCATCATCATCATCATCATCATCATCATCATCATCATCATCATCGCCATTACATAAGCCGGCAGTGATGGAGACATGCACAGTGGAAGCTAGAGGTAAGAGGAAGTCATACACTGGAACACCATCATCAGCGATGTCAGGTTTTTTTCTAATTATTGAAGCAGCTGTTGTAACCTGTATCTGTACCACACACATTCTTCTCTCTCTCTCTGGCCTGAAAGGCGCTGAGCTGAACAACAAAAAAACCACCTCGATGCCACTTTTTCCCTGGGCTTTCCTGCAAGGATTGTTTGTGCGCCCTCTTTATGTGTCTTGTGTCTGGGGTCGTCTTTCTCGCTGCTGTCAGGAGCGTGTTGACGAGGGAGCTTTCATTCTGCTGGCAAAAATAAAAGTCGAGGTGAGAACTCCGCACTAGAAAGCTCGAGATTCGTGAAAGGTGCAACAATTCTGTTCGAGGAAAAAAAATTAATAGAACAAAGACGAGAAAAAGAACGGAATGATAACAACGAGGACTATTTACAACAATGATACAAATTCCTTTGTCCACGGCTGGTGTCGTTGTAAAAGAATTGAACTATTTTCATTAAATCGTGTGCAGGTGGTACCATTGACACGTAAGCTTAGAAATTTTAACAAAAATGAACAAATATGTTAATAATGATTAAGAAGAAAGTATAAATAAAAGTTTTGAATGTGTCCTCTCTCTCTAGGGTCCTGTACAGATGGCGAGCTCAAAATAAGTTTTTATTCACTCTACGCCCGTGAGTGGTTCTAAACCACCTTGATGACAACAATAATAAAGTTGGTTTAAAGAACAGGTCAGAAATAACACAACAGCGTTTCAAATAAACCATAACAGACAAATTTATGGCTTCTGACACAAAAACTTATGCTCCATCAGAGGATCACAGAGATAAAGGCTGAAACACGATCCTGAAACTAAAGTATTCATGACTGGAGACAAGCGAAATGGCTTGGGGTGAGGTGGGGTGGGTGGAGCTATCAAACCGTCTGTACTGGTGGTGAAGACAGCTCAGCTTCTGAACAATGCTGACGTCATACTTCATGGCTTCTCGCTGGCCTTGACCTCTCTTCTCGCCAACGAGACTTGTGTTGGCAGTGTGAAGACCCTGCAGTCAAAAGCTCGCATGCTCTGAGACTATCTTTTAGCAGTCCCGGAATGTCTGTAAGCAGGTAAGAAAAGCTGCCAGTCTGTCATTAACAAGCAGACATCTTGGTAGGCTGTATCTGCTAAAGCGGAAACAGATGGCGCCTTCGTGGAGGTCCGCAGCTCGAGTTATGTATGTGGCTCGGCTTGTTCGCAGAAGTGTGAGATTTTCAGATTCTCTTGAAATGCTTTCGTGTCTTTTTTGACTTAAATTGTTGTGACAGTTCACGGGAAACTACATTTTGATGATTGATAACTCTACGTGCCTTTTGCTGATTGGCGCTGTTAACAGTGACGTCACTCTGGTACATTTCCGCTTCGTGAAAAATCCTGATAAATGAATGTTGTGAAAAGTGTATAACAAGGTTTATAGATGAGTCGTCTTTCCGATAGAATAATGGATTGTCGGCTCCCCACTTGAAAGAGTTGAGTCCTGGAGTTGTCTGCGCCCCACCCAGCCGAGGGAAACTGAGGTGCCAACGTACCCGGGGTGCATTTAAAAATAATAAAAAGAGATTTGCGGGCAGGAAAGTGATAAAAGCTTTGCGTGTTGCTTTGCAGGTTGCTTCGCACCTCGCTACCGCCGCCATTTGCAAGCGCCTTATCGCCATCTTTACGGTGCTGGTGCAGCGCATGCGCAGTGTGACCTGATGATTATCGCCCCTTGATGATTATCGACACCTGCTTTGGCGATTGTCTCGAGAAGTTTAGCGCTCGCTCTCTGGCGTGCAACTCGTCTGGAGCGTTTAGACGAGTGTGTTTTTGTGTTTCTGCGAGTGTATGGAGGTATGGAGCAAAACAAGGGTGGATTCTCAGAAAGCAGCTCAGCTGGCACTCACGTACACTAAACCATGAACATAAACGATATAAAAACATATATAGATGCACAAACAAAATATCTTTCTCTCTCTCTCTCACACACACACACACAAACACAAATAACTACAAACAGTTCTGTAGATAACAAAACAAAAGAAGTCAGATCATCTGAACCATTGAGATGTCATGTGCCGGTCATCGGTACGAGGCCGAGGCAAACAAAGTCTTGAAGGATATTGTCTTTCAAGTAGACCAGAAAAGTTCAGTGCTTAGTCGTACTACACGTCGATGACCACCACCCTACCCTACCCCACCCCACCATGTCCTCTATAATCACTCTACAGTCTCTTCCTCCAGAAACCATCACCGCTGACAAAGGTGCTTGAGTCCTCGGACAATAAATATTGCACAATTTCATGTCACGTAGAAGTTTAGCAAGTTAAAAAGGTTAAAGGTCAATTGAAGGCAGTTTATGCCCAGGCAATGCGTTTCATGGCGGCTTTTAAGAGAAATCAGTGTTCTCGAGAGCGGCAAGCCCAAATTAAGCTTCCAGCCCTGCTCGGCGCGAGTGATCATGGGAAAGTTAATCAGCGGCAGCCTCTTCAGTCGGCTGGACGCTCTTTAATCCACAAACCCTTCCTCCCCCTCCTCCTCCTCCTCCCCCTATACTGTCGTCTGCTAATAGCGCTCACGTCAGCCGGTGACGTCACTGTCACCTTATCTATTCATCGGTTGTGGAGACCCGCTGGAATGTGGACGTTAACATTCTCGGCTTCCAGACTACTTCTCTCACGGTGGCCTTTATTTTTACTTTGGTGGCTGGGTCCTCCCCAGGTCGTCTTGACTTTTTTGGTTTTGGTTTGTTCTTTCTTCTTGTCTTTAGATTGTTTACACTCACAGTTTTTCAAAGATTATGGGTTTAGTTGAGTTTGTTTGTTTTTGAAACAGATTTGTATTCTTTAATATTTTTTTATTATCATCTTTCATGTCACCACAACCTACTGTCTATCCTTGATTGGAATTTTTACAAACTCGATAAATGATCGAGCTGATGATGACCCGAGGGTGGAGGGAATATTCCCCACCCACTCCACGCGCCCTCTGTCCGTCACTGGTTCCATTTCACAGACATATTGTCTGAGTGTTCATGGAGTGACAAGAAGAACATTGAAACTAATGTCTTTTGTATGTTGTGTTCACTCTTTATATGATTTAGTTCGCTCGACTTCTATTCACGCAGTAGTGAGATCCACACCAAGATTGCACAACGACATTCCAGCTGCAATGGCGGTCAGTGGAAAGAAGATAATCAAGAAAAATAAAACTTGGATTTTGGGGAGAGAATGCGAATAGAAGATAAAACTGAAAGATAAAAGGGAACATGTCTGATCTTCAGTGTAGATGGGAGTAATGACAATGGCGGGTAATAATCCGACAAGCGCACTATCAGTGTTTACACAAGATGACTTGTCTGCCCGCAATTCCTGAGAGACAGACGGACAGAGGGGAGGAATATTGTTTTCCGATAAAAGCTCCGCGGGTGTGTTGCCGACTTCGCGCTTGTCATCTCGTGTGTCATCAAAGTCAGAGGGAATGGTGTCAAGACTGCGACAAGTGTTTCTACTCTTCTCCTCTTTTATAACCGACGTCAGTTGTTGTGGGTAAATATTGACTGATGTTTGTGTGGGTCATAGCTTTGTTTACTTGAATTGTTAATGTCAGACCAGGGTTAGTAATTCTGCGCCTGTCATGTGTCTCTGCACTTGGGGAAATGAAACAAATGTTGCATGGGGGACCTGTGTGACAAGGTTGACTCTTTAAGAGATTATAGACATTGCGGAACGAGTGGTTCACTGGAACCAGCAGGCACTCAGCAGAACAGCAACCAAAATGTTTTCATAGGCTGGTTCCATTTGGTAACATAATTTTTCAGTTTTCCATCTGTTGACTTTATTTTTAAATTTATAGTTACAATGCAATTGTTTTGTGGATTAATGTAGTACAACATTTGATATTATCTTCAGAGATTTAAGATAACCTTTCAGGTGGATTGTTGAAGTTCGGTGTCTTGGTCCAGCTATGCCTGAGCTCTAGTCAACGATGCCAAGATTTGAAGACTAACATGTCAGTGACCCTACCCGACCCTACTTCCATACATGCTGAGCGGGTAGCCGAGGGTTTAAGCAATAGAGTCCCAACCTGAAAACCCGGTTCGATACCCGTGTGGGACATGCTTCTCCCAGGTAGAGAGTGGATTCCTGACTTTGTGAGGGTTGAGGCAGGGAGGAAGAGTGTGCGGTTCTTGCTGTTGCCATGGCTCAGATACAAATGGCGTACAGCTCTTCAGTCTCGTGAAGTCTACGGTCTGTCGTGCATGCTTCCTTCAGACAGGAGGAGTCCTCTAGTTCCAGAATGTGTCCAGATTGAAGCAAGAATGAATGTCAGCCCAGGAACAAGTAATTGATGATGATGATGATGATGATGGTGATGATGACGACGACGACGACGACGACGACGATGATGAAGAACATCTCACATAAAAAACCAAACCAACCAACCCAACCAAACCCAACAAACCAACCAACCAACCAACCAAACCAACCAACTAAACCAACCAACCAAACCCAACCAACCAAACCAACCAACCAACCAAACCAACCAACCAACCAACCAACCAACCAACCAACCAACCAACCAACCAACCAACCAACCAAAATAAATAACACCAAACAGCCTGTGTGCTTTTCCAGACATGTAAAACAAGTGTTAGGAACTAATGAAAAAAAAAATCTCTTTGCATAAAAAAAACCGTTTTGGGCCGAGTGTCAGACCAGAAGCCACGTCAGGTGCCAGATTTTAGGAAGAAAGAGCCAAAGAGCCAAGCCAGAAGAGCTCCACTTGACACCGGGGCACGATACAACCCGAGTATCGTACCCTTGGACTCAATCCGCTCACCGCTTCACTTCATCGCCAACTGTCTTACTCCGACCCTTCGGCCATGTTTTTTCTCCTCTGTGAGATCACAACTGGCACCGAGAACTTCGGGCTACCCATCCCCCATCTTCTACCTGCCTCCCGTCCCACGATTGTACCGTGCCCTCCAGATAAAAAGGGCAGATAACTGGCTGTGAGAAACGGTGAAAAACGCCCCACACCTACAGAAAGGAAAGGTTGTAGTACCTGCTGGAATGCCCCCCTTCGATAAAACGCGGATGATGTTATTTTTCTGCTTCTGGAACGACGAGCGACGCAGAAGAAAGTGTTTGCTCACCCGATGTCGGGTGTGTGCTCTCGTGAGTGTTGCTCATCCCCTCGCTTTCACCAAAGTGTTTCGTCTTCGCCGAGAGACTAATGCTTGCGGATATTGCAATTACTCGATTAGCACAACCTCTTTAACTCTGTCGTTTCCTCCAGACACGGATGTTTTTTCTGCAATGTCAGCTGGCTGATAACACGACAACAAGGCGATTCATTGCGTGCGTGTGAGCCTGCTGTATACGTGTGCACGCGCATAAGTCTAGACATTCATTTTTTGTAAAATTAAAAAAATTTATCTTGCTCCTGGATTTAATGAACGATGTAACACAGCTGTTCACAATGATTCTTTTCTATAAAATATGCAATTTAACCCCACCAAAACCCTAAAGTCGTGAGAAACGAAGGTAAGGATGCTAAGGACGGCGATTGTATCACAGACTGCACGAGTCCGCGCCATCCATCATCATGGCGTCGCCGGAAGTCTCGGCTACTGCCTTCTCTATGGTCTCGGTAAGTACACACCATACGAACCGTCGTCTCAGTTTACGCCCTCAACTACACTCTCAGTAAATCTTGTTGACTTTTGCCCTCACGGGGAGGTCGAAGGTGAAGTAGCCTCGATTCCGGCCGATCTGTTTGCTGAGAAAACGCCGCGTGACGAGCGGAGGGCCGGTGGATGGATGTCTGGAAGCTTTGCTGCCTTTTGTTTTGCTGGCTGGATGATGAACCATTAAAAACACTTTGGTGAAGGTTCAGTGACGGCAGTGGATACAGTTGGTCTACTGTCTTATCTGATGCAGTGACTTCACAGCCTTCATCTCCGCTCCATGGCTTTTCTTTCTCCACCACCGCGAGGGCTGGAGGTCTCGATCATTCCATTCATCTGACGTTGTCGAGTGTCTTGTGTGCAGGATATCTCAGGATATCTCAGTGTGCTCTTACCTCGCGAAATTTATCGTTGAGAAGCTGCCAAATGATGGAATGTCTGAATTTATATCAAGCCGAAACATACCTACATACGTACGTGCATAGAACATACAGACATACTCTCAGACATTGAAGAATCGCCGAGGACTTACACACTTCAAGTCCCTTGGCCGCTCTGTTCTGAGTTCTTATTTCTTTTTTCTGGTGTGCGAAATCAAGAGACATAAAGGATATAGCATCAATTTTGTTTTCTAACTGAAAGTAGATATGAAAAAAAAAATTAAATAATCACCAGTATTTATTTTTACGCAACCTTATACTGACACTGAGAATAGAATCACAGAAACAGTAGAAACCTATATCAAGTGTATGGACACTGAGAATTTACTTACATGAGCGCTACAGTCTCATGTAAGATGATGTTTTTTGTTTGCTTGTTGTTTTTTTTCTTAAATTATCTCACCTCCGTGAAACAAACCAAATGGTTTATTCAATAAAGAATTCGTTCGTTCGTTCTTTTTCTACTCTCCCCCTTCTTTACTCTCTTCCTTCTCTCCCCCTCCTCTCTGTCTCTCCCCCTCTCTCTGCACTCCCTGAGGTGCCACAGCTAATCATGCACGAAACTGTTGCCATCGATTGGGTCAGGACTCGTCCGGCTTCTCGAACTCTCCCACAGCCAGATGGAGGAAGATGACTGGTCGGAAACAGCTGATTAGGGTCTGGGAATGCCGTGTCACAACGAGGTCAAAGGACTGCTTACGTCCTCGTCACGTCCCCCACCCCACCTTCCATTCCACCACATCTCCCATCCGAAAAAAAAGCTACTAAGCATGTGTTTCATTTAGTTTTTTTTTTCTCGTGTGTGTGTGTGTGTACGCGTGCGTGTGTATGTGTGTGCGCGTGCGTATGTGCGGAGAATCTTGAGGACAAAACCTGGGATCGCCCCACTTCCAGAAAGCTGCGGGAAAAATCTGAAGGCGGTGTTTGCCAGTCACGTGATGGCAGTCGCGCACATTAACGCGTGGTCACGTGTCCCGGGCGCGGCGTGAGACCCGCGAGAGCTGGGAACAATTTCCCATCATCCCACAGCGGTCGGGGTCAAGGGTCGACATGTGTTGACCACTTGTCTGTCGCTGACACTGTGCAAGCTTCAAGTCTCCGAAGATTCTGTTTGACCGACGGAACTGGGAGGAGGGGGAGGGATAGGAGGGAGGGGGCTTAAAAAAAATCAAATGATGTTGCTAGCGATGTCCCGGACAGGTGAACCTGTGTCATGAAGGAACAGTGCAACCTGTGCAGCTAAGACAGAAACATATTCCTGACCTAACTCTTATACATTATGGAGGTCTGGCCACATCGTTTGCTCATCTCTACCAACATCTACTTCCGACTTTGTTCACTGACGACTTACTTGCCTGGTGCGGGGACTGAGCGAAGTTTGTACGACAACTACACTCCACCCAGGGCCCACTGCGGTGAAGTCAACTCACTCGGGGACTGGACAGAAGCCAGGAGTAATGAAGGTGATTAACATGCAATGAACAAAATTAAATGACAGATAATGATAGCGCCGCTGGTAACAGCGCCATCTGCAGCCAGTCACCTGCAGGTCACGGAACGCCATTACGGACTCTCACAGCGGTTAGGTTATTTTTGTCACCGATGACACAATTATAAAGTCATGAACAGTTGAAAGAGCTGTCATTATTATTATAGTTGTAGTGATGGCTGGTGTTGTTGATGTTGATGGCGTCTTATCGATGTTGGCAGTTTTACGGGAAAGCGATGTACACGCATGCTTCGTCGACGGAAAGTTCCGGATGGCCGATAACGAAATAAATAAACAGAGGTTGGAGACTAGGAGGGACAAGGTGGGGTCTAGGGTTAGAGCTCGGCACAGTCGGCAAGCAGCACGAGTGAAGGTTCGAGGGTGGTCACCGTCGTCATCAGGAAGACAGCCGCACAACACAGGTCAGGCAGGGTCATGCGGGGTCACGCAGGTCGTTCGCGACAGCAAAACTGTGGACGAAAGCATTTCACTCTCAAGTTTTCAAACTTATTTTCCTCTTACTGTGACCATACACCATATTTTTGTGTAGTGGATCGCATTCTTAGAGATTTTAAAAGGCGGGCGAGTTCTGCCTAGTGGGTGGTCCACTGGTGGGTCTGTAGTGGGCGCCATTGCTGGACGTTGTCCACTTGTTGGACGGCAGTTGGCTCTTGCTGGACACTGAGGTCACAGCAACCTCTCCTAAACACACTGACAACATGGCGGATGTTTTTGAGAGGAAATAGTTCGCTGTACTTGAGATCGTTCACCCACTCTCGTCCTGGCCACATCCGGGGCCGTATTCACGAAGCGAAAGTAAGTCGTCGTCTCCGGATAATCAAGGGGCAAAGGTCACAGTAGGTATAAAGCGTATGCTTATCTTCCTCATGGACTACAGCTGTAAATCAGTGGCAAAGATGCTCTGGGGTGAAATAACATAAAGCAATATGTGCGAGGTCTGGACAGGGGGTCGTAACTGTGGAGACAAGGAGGTTTTTCTTTGTTTCCCTTGATTTCCCCCATTTTCCCCACCGGTAACGACTTATCCTCGTTTTATGAATACGGCTCCTGGACTAGTACTCGGCGTTCACAGACGATCTCAGCGCCATGTGCAGCTTTGGAGTCGTGTTTAAGGTCATGACTGGGGAGGGGAGGGAGGAGAGAGAACGGACACATCGTACTCACTGCAAGCGAAGTTTTGTTTTTTTTTTTTATTTCAGGGTCTCACGGCAAGGCAGCCAGTCCTGTAAACAGATTTGCCACATGCAGAGAAAGAACAACGTGCCTGAGACGAGAGCTGAACCCAGGACAGCCAACCCTCAGTCTTGGTGACAAGCGCTAACCGTTGCACCACTACATGCGGAGAAAGCTCAGCGGTCCCGAGACGAGATCTGAACCTAAGAATGACGGATTGTCACGGTACAGGTGAAAAAAAAAGTTAGTCTGACCGCTCCTACAGAAAGTGAAGATATAAAAACAAAAACAAACAAACAAACAAACAAACAAACAAACAAAACAAAAGCACTTTGTCACTAAAGACCGACGAAGAGTCAGCGATCATAACGAGGGCTTTAAAGACCAACCTGAACCTTTGTTCTGTAAAAAGTCGCATACACGTTGTCTCCCAGCAACTCATTTCTGGATGAATTCAATATTACAGATCTGACCTGAACTTGCTTAATCACGTGCCACAAAGCAGCAAATAGCTTATGAGAGTAATTCTTCATCATTTACAACATCTTTTCATTAGTGAAGAGACTTTTTCCAGGACACAAACATGTGAGTAAATCAAAATTTATCATGTGCATGATATCGTATCCCCGGCATTATATTTCCGTAACCACTGGGCAAGGAGGGTTGGAGAGAGAGTTTAGTATCCCTGAAAAAACAGCCAACGGTATTTTTATTGTTTATCATCAGTCATGGACGGGCTGCCACAGCATTGATCAAACTTTGTCAAACAGTTGCTGTCTCTCTCTCTCTCCCATTGTCGTTTCCCCATCTCTACATAAAGGCGTTTCTGCGCATGCGTGGGAGTGGGTTGCCCTCCATCTAGTCGACATGTTCCGGCTTTATGCAGCAGGCCGGAAGTAAAGGCAGTGGTTATCCCGCTTTTAAACCTCGGGGAAAAATGCAGAGAAACGTACCGGCAGGTCCGCGTAGCTCGTGAGGAAAGCATCCAACTGTTGAGCTGACCGACAAAACACATCAGTTCAAAAGGTAGGATGGGGTCATCCCGGTGTAACCTCGCCCTCCACAACTTACTCGTCAACATCGGAAACTCACTGGATCACGTGACCTCATGGACTTTGCTTTTGTTGCAGCAGAATTCAGTTTTACCACCACATATCTTGACATTCTTCAACTGCTGCTTGGAAGGGCTGGAAGAAGAAGAACCGAGAGAGGACATAAAGGAACAATTTTCTCTTTTCTTCATTGAGTGCATCGACGTACTTGTTGTGGATTTGTTTAGTTTTTATTTATTTCTCTTTTTTTCTGTCTTTACTGCGGGCTTTATCTTCACTAAATAAGAAGAAATAATTGTAGTGATTTCCTCCTCTAGCTGTTAAGCTTTTGTATTCGTCTTTTTGATGTCACTGGACGCTTGCGGGGGATACACTTGCGGCATCCAAACAAAGAACGGTTTCCGTTCTTGTCCCAGGAACTTTCTAGCTCAGTCAGATTGTTGTGTGTTAGGCGACCATAGTGAGACTTCAGGAATGAATACCACTTCACAAAGAATGATGTAACAATTTAACTGTGAACTGAACGGACATGAGTACAAATCGGTAGCACGTGAAATGTGGTCTCGGGTTTGGAATCAAAGTGTCTCGTTGCCCTTTTGTCTCCCCTGTCCTCTTACTGTGATGTGTTCTTTGGGTCTAACTCCATCCTTCTCTAAACATGTACAACTTTCGAAAGAAAAAAAAAAGATCGAAGAATATTAAGAAGAAATTCGTAGCATGCAAATTAGTCTGTTACTCGCGACAAGGTGAAGACCTGTTGGATATCGCCCTCGATGAATGTTCGTTGTGGCATCGCTGATGTCATTTCGCAGTTGTTATCTCACATCTTGTTGCCTCTACTCTACATGCTTCACACTTCTCTCCGCATACTGCACGTTTCTCTGCTGCGTACTGCACGTTTCTCTGCTGCGTACTGCACGTTTCTCTGCCGCATACAGCACGTTTCTCTGCCGCATACTTCCTACTCCACCCAAACTAGAGCAGATCCATACCTGACTTCACTACTCTTGTCTTCCCTGTCGTACCGCAGCGCCACGCTTGCTACCTGTGAAAGGGGCGACAATGCAACACTCGCCGACCTGTGGCTGGCAGCAGCACAGCAGTTGCAGCAGTCGCAGCACAGCACGGCGTCGGGCCCTGTGCTACCTACAGCACGGCGAGCACCACGGATCGCTCAACACTACTCACTCCCGTCCTCTCGTGTAACACTCGACTACCCGTGACACCCGCTCAGTGACCCGTGTCATGACCCCTGACACCAGGATGATGACAGTGGAGCTTATTTTGTCAACCTAACTTTTTTTTATCTTTTCTGTTCTTCTTTTTTGTTGTTGTTGTTTTGTTTTGATTCTGTCCGAGCTTATCGTCCTCCTCGGTCGATCCTGCCTGCTGCCATTCAAACATTCAAATCATCTTCGCATGTCGTTGTGGGTGAGGCTGACATTGTGTCCCCCACCTTATCCTCCCACAAGATAACTCAGCAAGAAGTTCCGACTTTTAATGATGACTTTTGACCTCACAGTCATCGTCAGATTTGTTATCAATGCGATCATCAGTTAGACTGTTTGAAAATAAAAAGCTTGACTAGTTTGTAGCATCTCTCGTTTTCTCTTTCTACTTCTCTCTGTCTCTCGCTCTCTCTCTCTCTCTTTCGTGTCTCGCCCCGCCCCGAGTCGATGCGGCTGGGCGGTGCTGTGTGGCGTGCACGGATCATCTGCAGCCCGCCCCCATCTTTACGGCACGTGAAGCATCTACCCGCACGCGCGTCACAGTTTACCTCGACCACGCGCTCTCACCACCCCGTCTCCCCCCGTGTCTCCTCCACCCCACTCCACCCACCCGCCAACGCACTACAAAGGGGAAATTCTCCACAAACTCGAACATTACTAATTAGAAATCAGACGAAATCACACTTTCATCGTTAATCGGTCGTCAACAGGATTATACCCACGACAAAAAAAAAAAAATGATGGAGGGGGGGATGAATAAGAGAAGGGTGGATGTAGTGGTGGGGGAAGGAGAAAATCGTCGACAGGGGGAGCTGCGATCGACCCCGAGGATACAGCAGGAAATGATGAGAGGCCTGGCAGCATCGGCGAATCTGTGTTGGCGAGGGATAAGTCTCCATCGCTCCACTCGTCGGCGCGAGGCTGCTGCGGCAAGTCGCTGGGTGGAGGGCAACGCCGTGCATTGGATCATCGATGGGAGAGAGAGCCGGCCCACCCCTTGGCTTCATGCCCCTCGTCTCTCTGTCTCTCGCTCGCGCCTGCACCGGTCTCTGTCTCGCGCTGCCGGTGCGCGGCGCTGCGTGGGCTGAGGGCATGTTTATGTTTCATTAACGCGGGGAGCTTCCACAATGTAGCGGCACCGGGATTATCGCCACTTGTCCATTACCGTTTTATTCGCACAGGAGTTGATTGCGGCGTTTTGGCCACGGCAATAATTCGCCGCTCGTCCATCTTTTCCTCCCCACCACCATCGCCACCACCACCACCACCAGACCGGACGCACCTTCTAGATCACTGAAGAGGAAGAGAGAGCAAAACTTTCCAGTCTGGCGATTTCGGGAAGAAAGGACTCCATGCGGGGTGTTTGTTCGAACCCTGGGTAAGCTTCGTGCAAAAGTTATTGCACAGTGTTTTCATTTTTTTTTTTTTTCTTAAAAACGAAGATGGAGAAAAGTTTCTGAACTTGACTTACTGTTGTCGGGTGGGTGCATCACTCACCAGGTAGTAAGCAAGTTCTAGAGACCAAAAAAGTCCCTGAAGTGCAGTCAGGTTGGGGAAGACAACTAAAACGTGGACTGCCGTTGAGTGGATTACCTCCCCTCATTGTTCATTCATGTGCGCACTCTGCCTCTTCATTTGCTCTCTCTTGAGTCTACTCTTCGTTTGTGGAGGAACAGTCAGGACTAAACAGAGACATCAACTTGAGTCACACAGGATTCTGACATTTTCGCTCTACTAACATTTACCACCTTGGCAGGACTTGACATCCGTTCTTGTGTTTCAAAATATCGCAAAAAGGCCGCTGAGCACCGACACCAAGACTTTACGGTTCCACCGGGAGGAGAACTACCATCCGCGGGTCCCTGAAGACATCTTCTAAAAGGAGGACCGACCGTGGTCGTCGTAGTCGCTCGTCTGGACTCTCGACGTTTGCTTCTCCTCTTCGTCTCGCTGCGTACGAATCGTCGGCAGTCTCGACCCCGCGCGCCCTGACACCAGGAGACAGACAGCGTGGACAGGCAGCGCCACACCGGAAGTCTGGCAGGCCGAGACTCACTTCCTGGGCGTTGACACAGCGCGTGCAGCGGTCAGCCGAGTGTGACGACCTCGCCTGTCGTCTGCTTTATCCCCGAGCGTCAACCTCCTGAACGCCAGGGTCCACCTTCCTGCGCCGGAAGTGACGTGTCGTTAGAAGAACAGATAACCGAGGAACCGCATGCTAGGATTGTCGAACCTGATGTAAAGATGGTCGACGTGTCGGACAGGATAAAAAAAAAAACTTTTTATAAACACGTGACGTTGATCTATTGATAGATACCTCGGTGGTATTTACAGATACATTGGTTTCCTGACAGATATTTTGCGGAACTACAGACCTTTTTGTTCCGAACAGTGATGTCTAGAATATCACAAAAGGAAAATTAATTCAACTCCTAAAGAGTCAGAGGAAAGAAAGAAAAACCCGCGGCATTATCAAAACAGCAATTTCTAGCAAAAAAGAAAAGAACTGCGAACTTGGTTGATCCTGAACGAGTTGAAAAGAACTTTTTTTTTTGAGCGCGTGCTGTGCCAGTGTCGGACGGCACAAACGCACAACGTGGAGACTCCGACGAATCCTCCCACCTCCTCCGTGTGTCCCCCCAACTTCACCCAAACATCCCCAGCTCCCTCCCCCTCCCGTCTAACGGCGGAAAGCCAGCCTAGCGTCTAATCCAACAGCAGAGTTCATTAATTTCCAGCCCCGGCCCGCTGCCGGCCGTCAGAAGACGCTGCTCGTCGCCAGTCCATCGTTTAGCCGCGCGGCTGCTGCGTGCGTCCAGCTGCACACACGTCTGGACAGCCACTGCCTGACCGACCGACCGACCGACCGACCGGCCGGCCGCCAGTCGCGCACGCGCACACACGCTCTCTCGTTCTTACGTTCGCTCCTTCTCTCTCCCCACCTCGCTCTCTCATCTGGACAGAAGTTTTGTCGGGTTGTGAAAGGGGCGAGCGCCGTACTCCATCATCGACGACAATGAATTTTTTTTAACATTGGATACACTAACAGGTGTTAGTGTATTTTCTGTTTAACTCATGTTTACTCACCTGCGAGGACTCGACCTCTTGTGTTTACCTTGACTAACTACAAGGGTCACCACGCCGAGTGGACCTGTACCTGAGACCAAGGTAGTGCATACCTTCTGTCACTCCTATGTCAACAAGCTTGACCACCTGGATTGATTAAATAAAAAAAAAACAACAGATTTTTCCTCTTCTGACATTCTTCTAAAATCGTCGAGGATATTGTTGACGAAGTGTTTTCCCACGACCTCATCTTTTATCTGCTTCGCGCATGTGCATGCAACATGTCGCAAGATGCGATGCAAATCGATGGACCTTTAACAAAGCTGTGAGTTGGCGGCGGATTCCTCAATCACGTGGTTGTTGAAGACAAGAAGAAAAGCAACTCGGACACAGTTTCCAAGAACGGAAGGCGCGCGCTTCTGTGTGAGCGGCTGGGTGGACAAGTCACATCCGCTCGGGAAACAGCGGAGGCGCGACTCGCAACCAATCCTTTGATCGTCGGCGAGGTTGCAAGGTTTTAAAGATCGTGCTTGTCATTGTTTCGCCGGCCTTAATGAGTCAATCTCGGTTTCTGTGTGGAAACAAGTTGCCGGGATTTTGATGACAAAAAACGAGGACGAGCGCATCTCGCGAAAAGGAATGGTCTCGAAATTATTTTTACAACGAGATTCCAATCTCAGCGTTCGGTACAAATATTTCATCTCTAAAATAAGCGGAGAAACAAAATCTTATTTATATTAAGCAATAACTAGGAATACAATATCAAACAGGTGATGTTTCAGGTTTAAAAAAAACACTGGAGCAACAAGTGGAACTTCGGAAATTCCGGAATTCTAACCGAGTTGGCAGCGCCTAGGGAAGGACTCATCCCACCTCCACCCCGATGGTGTTCGCGAAGGATTTTGAAAGATCTTTGAACTAATCCTCGCAAAATTGCGATGATCAAGGCCTGCTATATCCGACTTCAAGTTTTACAGGAAAGTTAGGCTCGGAGGAGCTCAAGTCCGAGTGGAAATGACATTTGAGGGGAGACTGGTGTCCCGTGCGCGGCGCGTGCCAAGTTCTCGCTAATCACAGGCAGGTGGGCAACGGGACGTCCTCTCCACGTAGGGACTACAACAGTGTGTCTGTGTGTGTGGACGGCGAGACAGAGAGACAAGACAAAAGCCAAGCGAGGATGAGGGAGTACGTGTCGGATCTCCGTAGGACGTCCAGCGTGCTGGTGGTCTTGGCGGCGCTGCTGTCCCAAGGTAAGGGCTCTGACAGATGATTGTCCTCCTCAGCGTCTTACTCCAAAAATTTTCCGCGGCTGCGGCCCTTTGTACTGACGTGGCCAGATGGGCGAATCAATTGTTGATGCTCGGCCATGTTTGTGTTTTCTTCTCTGCAGGAGGTCTGGAGATAGACTGATGGTTGTAATGCAGCTGTCCCTTGTGGATGACTGAGGTTCTCCACTAACAGTTTCTTTTATCTCTGTGTGTGTGTGGTGTGAGGTGCGTGGCTGCGTGTGCATGACATAGCTATCTTCGTAATTTTTTTTAAACTGCTACATGAGTTTTCCCCCCTACTTGTTTTTTTTTCTTCTTGTGAGAAATGGTGGAGTGCTGTTGAACCACCTCTCGTGTCTATGTCCTCATACATTTCTCTTTCTGTCTGTGTCATCATACATTGCCTCCATTCTTGTGTCTCTCTCAGGATACATTTCTCTTTCTCTTGTCTGTGTCATGATAAGTATTTGTACGTCCATTTTCCGCCAAGCTACATGCATGTCTCTGTCTCATAAATTCTCTAATTTTGTGTGATTGCCAAGCTCAGTGCACGTCTCCCTTGATGTCTACGCCAAGCTACACACATTTTCCAAATAGTTCACACACCTACATTATCTATAACGCACTAGTTTATGATGCAGAGAAAGAGAGGAGGGGATGGAGAAGCGGGTGCATACAAAAGTAAGCATGACAATAAATTTGTTTGTCTGTGCGTGCGCGCCATGCTAGACATTGTAAAAGGAAAACAAAACTCTTTTTGCACGTTTCCATAACAACAGTGCGTGCACATGAAAACAAGGAACAATAAATCTTGTAGGGTAGCGAGGGGCGTACATATATATGAAATTCCCAAATGTCATCGGAGGAAAAAACTCAGATATTTCTGCGTATATGTTGTTGTTTACCTATCAGGAAGAATTTCTTGTTTTATTAACATTTTGGCGACTCCCTTGTGTGTCGATGTTGTATAGATTATTATCAGCCTTATCGTCTTCGGCCATCAAAGTCGGCCGTCGCAAACCATCTTAGTCGTGGTACAGAAATCAGTGGCCAGACCTCGAGCATAAGTTGTACTTGGACAACCTCAGTTTGAGTTTGACTGTTGACCACAAGACTGAGCGATGACGTGTAACTGATTTTCAGCAGAGTGATTGATTACTTGGGGGCTAAAGGTCACCAACGCATACGTCAGGATTGTATACGTACACGTTCTACGTTGTCAAAGCCTCAACCAATGAGAGAGCTGGACCGTATATCAACTGCGTGCATCTGTGGTACAAAAGTGACCTCATGGTCCTCTGAATGGTGATGATTGTTTATAGGATTGTCTCTCAAGAACGGAAAAGGGGATATGTATCCTGATTTGGAAAAATATTATCTCGCACTGAGCGTCACCCAGTTATTCAGAAAACAAGTTTGCACCCCACCAGGCCTTTAACGAAAGAAACAGTTTAAAAGGACAGCGACGCCACAAAGTTTGTTTTTTTAATCACCATATGTTGAGATAATTGCTGTTGATCCTGTATCGGTGTAAAACTGACTTATTCACAGGATGAGGATATTACGCACTCAGATTACAGGTCAACGGCAGCCATTTTAAATGCCAGTTATCCTCTAAAAAAAAAGCGGAAATGTAGGAGTACATCAGCCAGGTTTGTGCGCATGCGCCGGCTGTGGTCACGAGGCTGGGTGTCAAGTTCGCACGACACCAATCGCTCTTTGATTTAACGAGCATTAAAGGGATTAGCATCGCCGACGGTCCTGTGGCCAGACCCCGGGTGGCAGTTCTTATCTAACGGCAACAATCTCCACCACTCTTAAGCCTGGGCACGTCACAGCCGGTGTGAGCAGCGCCCCCTAGCATCAGCGGCCGTGTTTGTCTCCCTGGACAGAAAAGTGGCCGCACGCCTCCTTCATCTTGTGAAATTTATGGACGATTAAAAGTTTGAGGGAAGACACGAACATGATGCGAGCTTCTCCAGTGATGCCGAAGAGATATTAGCTTTCTTTTTTCTTTTTTTTTTTTTTTTTTTTTTAGTTTCGTGGAAAGATTGTGTCACGTGACCATGTTCAGTGCAGTCTGTGGTATATCTTTTCTACAATATATTTCTGTCCTGCAGACAACTCCGAAGGATATCTTTTCCGCAAGAAATTTTTTCTACACGATACCAAACATTTCTTTCAAACGAGATACAAGAACGATTAAGTCCAAAAGAGTCAAGAACAGGGCTTGAAATAGTTCTTTTCTGTAATTCTCCATTTTCCATGGTATTAGACATTTACGAAGTTCTTCTCCTTCTCTCTTCCTCTCTCCACTTTCTGTCTTCGTCTTGATCCGTGTTTCTTTTGTACAATCCGCACACGTGGGTTTGATTCAACATCAATCAGACAGAACGTTCTTCACTCAGGACACTGTGTTTACCTGGAAACATAAAGAGTTGTGAAAATTGTTGAATAACACTGTTATGTCGGAGGCTGATTAAACACATCTCCAGGAAGCAGGGAAGCTGGGAGGGCTGGCAGGGAGGATGAAGCAGTCTTTTGCTCGGACTTGTTTGCTGTGTACACAGCGTGGTCGGGTTGTCCAGCGCCATGTTAGCTCCAGGCCCCGGGGCAAAACCAAAACAACCTTTTCTTCTCAACTCGCTTTATCAGAATTTACGCTAAGCGCAGGTGCCTTTTCTGCGGGTTAAATTAATTTGCAAAGATCAAGGATATCTTTTGGTTACACACACGAGTACACACGAGGACCGAGCGATTAATTTGTTTCTTTGAGCGTGAATAGTGTGTGTGTGAGTGTGTTGACACAGAGATTGACTAAACAAATCTCTTCACCATTGCTTTCGTTATTTCCTCCACCACTCACCTGAAATGTAATGTTGCCTGCTGGTATAAAATTTACAAAGGTGTTGACGGCATTGATAAAAATGTTTTTTGTTTTACTAGACCTGCAAATCTGCGGAATCCAGTTGAGAAGTTTGTGACTTTCGTTTTGTTTGTTTGTTTGTTTGTTTGTTTGTTTGTTGTTTGTTTGATGGTTTGGTTTGTTTGATGGTTTGTTTGTTTGATTGTTTGTTTGATTGTTTGTTTGATGGTTTGTTTGATGGTTTGTTTGGTTTGTTTGTTCTTTACTACTCTGCCTTCCAGTTGTCAAACATTGGAATGCTGTATCTGATAATATTAAATTTGCTAGTGTGTTAGTGTAAATAAACAGCAACCACGTGGCTTGATGTAACACGGGGATATTTTAAACGGGTAGCATGCTACCAAAGTCTGTACCCTATCAGCTTTCTACTATTTTCAGGGGCTCAACCTTATCTGAGTTTGAGAAGTAAATGTACACTACCTTTTCCACATATTTTTCTTGAAACGAATTTTCTAGAAACGAATTTCATTATTTTTACAGGCAGAATTCGCTTCGCTATGCCAATCAGTCAGTTCGAGTTCACAGAAGATAACGGAAGTGCATGTCACCTCGGGTAGATGTTCAGACCTGTCAGTGATCCAGTCGCTGTATGTAAATCCGTATTTTAATTCTAAAAGGAAATCAAGAGATTTTTTCCAATCCCAAAATTCTCCAGAAACTAATCAGAATTAACAAGCAGGCATTCTTGCTAATCTGCACGCCGTGTGATCAGCCAAGCTTTGCGACCAAGATGCAACTGGGGGCGGTGGGTTTTTTTTTTTCCCGCCTGGCAGCAGCAACAGCATCAACAGCAGCAGCAGCCGCAGCAGCAAGCAGTCCATTTCGTCACTTACTTCCCTCGTAATCCCGGCGCGTGCGCTCGTGTCCCGCTGCATGTGTTTGGGTACAGCATCCCGCACGTGACTGAATTCTCTTTACGGGAAACCCGAGTAATCCTGAGACATGCAGGGTCACCAGGGTTTGTGACCTCTGTACGACCAGTAAACAGAGAGGCGGCACAAATTAGCCGAGCGCTGTATACCGATCTGGCTAACATGCCTTTGGTGGCCATCTTGCTCTCCCTTTCTCTGAAAAGTGTTTATTCGTACAGTCATTTATTTGTACATAGTTATTTAAAATATTTTGATTTCTACACTTTATGCAGAAATATGTATATATTGTATAGCTTGGTAGATGAAGAGGTAGACTGGTGCTTTTCTGTGCTTTTATTTAAACTTGGTTGACAACAACGTCGGTGTGTGCTTCCCACGGTCAAAGGTTAAGGGGTAGAGATAATGACGACGACACTGACGATGCTGTACTAATGATGATGATGATGATAATGAACTTCACAACATTACGTGAATAAGCAAGTGTATATCTGTTTACGGTTTACAATATACACACCGTCAAACCCAAGAGGTCGCCACATTGATGGTTTAGCTGCTGTAGAGTAAAATTATTGGTTTATTCTTTTTTTTTCTTTTTTTTTTTCTTCCAAGTTTGATAACGCAGATCATCTTCTTCCCATCGCAATAATGCAGTGACATGTCAGGAAACAACAGCAATGAAGCTGCAATCAAGCAAGAAGCAGATTCTACCCGATCCTCCCCCCTCGTCCTCACCCGAGGCTTTTAATTGTAGATCGTTTGAAGGCTGTTCATCATCATAAACAAACACATCAGCCTGTCATATGTATTGCCGCAGACAGGCCCAGGAGAGTCTTCAAGTCCCGCAATCAATACAATTTTCGTGACTTTAACGGCGGAGAGGCTGCAGCTAAGCGGAGATAACCGCGGCTCTTATCATGCCGGCGCACAGCCTGACATGCTGGAGGGGCGCGCGAGGTGAAGCCCCCAAAACGTAGCAGACGATCGCGCTGTTTGAAGAAGACTAGCGCCGTCTACTCCGAGAACAGGGAGATCACTCTTTTGGCAGTCTTGAGGGAGACAACTCTTACCACTAGAAAGTGGAGGTGAGTGAAACCTTATTATCGGGAGAAGCGGGTGGGAGGGTAGCGGCGATATTAATGGAGATTTGACGGCAAACGGTTCCGGCAGCCACTGGGAGTCTATAAAATGATTTGCACGACAAGGGTGGTGGTGGTGGTGATGATGGTGGTGATGGGGATGACCACCACCCAGCAATCCATACCCGTGCGTGAGTGCGCATGACTGGAGAAACAACATGGCTGTCCAGGTCAGCCTTCACCATCCGTCTCTTCAATGTCTCCATCCCCACATTTTTAACAAAAAAAGTATTTAAAAAGTTGCCGTTGGGTGAGCGGATTTCAATGCCGCAGACGTCAACAGAATTTGTTGCCAGGGTGGACGAGGTGCGAACAAGGACATGTGACCATCGCTGGCAATGAATGCATCATGAAGTTAAGAGAAAGTTTATCAATTAGGAGCGAGCCTTCCCATCAGGCCGCAGTCGCCGATGTTTGCTCAGTGTCCACTTTTTATGTCGCTTGGCGGTTTCTTCCCAATCGCTCCCCGGCTCTGAGCAGGAGGGTGGGTCGATTAAGAAAACGGGGGGAACCCGACGGATTGTTAATTTGTTCTGAGAGCAGCACAGCCTGAGAGGCTGTTCCGACCTGTTGACACCACCCCTCCGTTCCTGATTAAGACAAATCCAAGTTTCGACTGGTCGGAGATACCCGTGTTCGTCCTGAGTGGACCACAGAGAGAGAGAGAAAGACGAGGAGAGTGTCCATTTTTTGTAAAAAATCGTGACTTTCTTTCGTTACAAAGTTTTTCTTTAGTTATAAAATCGCAGCGAGGTATGAAGAAAATCTGGAACACTTCTTTGAGGCCTGAGAAAAACTGTTTTCACAGACAGGAGGAAGACAGAAGAAATGCTGTTTCCGTATAAACAGTTTTGTGAGTGACAAGCAATAACACAGATGAGCAAGGGGTCGGGTTAGAGAAACTCAATGTTCAGAAAGTTAAAATTGAAGAAAAGCGAGAGCAGGGCAGCCTGGGTACAATAATGGTGGAGAGGACTTTTCAAGGAATGATAGCAGTGAAGGGTGGGGTGGTAGAGAGAGAGATTGAGAGAGGGAGTGGAAAGACAGAGATCTTGAGTAATTATGGTTGATTGATTAAAGATTAGTTTCAGTCGCCTGTCTGTTGCCTGTCTGTGCGATTGTCTGTCTGTCGCTCATCCACATACACTAATCTTGTAGAACTATGTACTTGGACAGATGTGATGAGTACAAGATTTAATTCTCCTCAAAATAAGACAGAGAGGCGTTGTCTTTAAATTAAAGATGGCAGCCACTTCATTTTGGAGTAGACAAAAATTTCCTGTAGTTTCTACTGATTGATTTATTCAACCAGTGAAAGGAGTTCCAACCTCACACACCACGTGTCTGGACACATTGTGACAAAAACATTCGTTTTCACCCTTCGTAATCTTTCAAGATTTTAAAACACATTTCAATAAATTCTCTTAACAGCATTTAAAAAATTCAGTAGTTTACTTCATTTCAATAAATCTAATAGGTTTTAGATCATTTCAATAAATTTAATAGTTTTTTAGTCTCTGTTAGTACACACTTCATTATAAATAATTTTACTGCTTTCGTCAGTTTTACTTCTCTCAGTAAATTCAATAATGTTACATCAGTTGCATGCTGTTGTCTCTGTTTTTTCTTCTCACAAATTTATGTAACAACACTGTTCCTATCAACACGAGGCTGATTCTGTGTGGGAGATGACTGGAGCTGGGTTGGCATCACATGACCAAAGCATCGAGCCCTCCACGTAGTCTCGGTTCATGTTCACCTTCCTGGAGGAGCAGAGTGGGGGTCAAAGGTCGGGGAGTGGTGATGGGGGTTGGTGTAGTGGAGGTGGAGGTAGGGGTAGTGGTGGAGGTTGGGTTGATGGAGGTGGGGGTTGGGATAGTGGTGGTGGAGGTTGGGGGGGACTGCGCATGCGCGCTATTGAATGCAGGCTTTCCCTGGACCCTCCAAAGGAGTTTCGTGCGCTGATAGTGAAAACACACCATTTGTGGCAGAAGACCTGACATAAACAAGGCGATAAAAGGCGAGGGGGGAAAGAGTTCTCAGAAAAAGGCTTCCGAGGTCAGCTGGCACGTTTTCAATACCTCAAGGTGCCTCGTTGTCAGGATGACATCGGGTGTGGACAAGCAAACTGAGAAATACTTTTATTTTAGTCGAAAGATTGCATGGTATCGCAAAAACTATATCAATAACTTATCCATTCATTCTTATTTTATTTTATCTTCTGGCAAGTAAAATGCCAGTTTTTACCTACACACAAGCTGTGGGTAGTGGGGGTGATGATGGTGCCAGACAGCACGATGAAAGGCTCCATTAGGAGAAAATGGCGAAGAAGGCTGGAAACACATGAAACATGTTGAACTGCTCACCTCCGAGTCCGTTGACAATAACTGTGGCACTTGTCAGCTAACACACAATTACAGGAGTGGACAGACTGGAATAAAGTGCCACAGAACCAGTGCTGAGCGACATGGTGGCGCTGTGCATCCTGGGAAACAACAGAAAGTCGACTGGGTGAGGTTCGTTTCTTCCTCTGCTCACGATCTCAGACCTCGTTGTTTACATTGAGAAAACATCTAAAGGAGATGTGAGTGGATGTACTACACGTTTCTTGATTATTTGACAAGAAATTTGAGATTTTTATAGTGTGACTGAGTATGAGCAAGGGGACAGTTGTGAAGGGTACCAAAAACATTTATACTTTTATACCCGACAAATGTTATTCTTAATGTTTTTCTCTCATTCAGAGATTCATATATATATATAATTAAATAATTAAATTATCATAAAACTCTGTATTTTTGGAAGATTTTTGATAGCTTCGCGATTTAAAAAATATCTTCCTTTCTTGTTTCTGTGTAAAACTTCGTAATACTTGACCCTAACTACTTACCTGCTGTGAGAAGTGTCATCAAGACAATCAGTCAAAGGCCAAAGATCTTGAGGTCAGGATTGAGAGGTTAAGAAGCGATAAGTATATAAGCTTACAACAGGTGAGTATCCTGTCCGACACTTGCAAGTTGTTAGTCGCAAGTACCCAGGAAGCAGACTGTTGACGAAAGTTCAGGAAGCAGCCAGAGGACAAAACCACTTGATTACAGATATAAATGTTTTCTCTGTTTCTTTCTTTCTCCTCACGCGACATGACTGGCGACGTTGATGAACTCGTCTGCTTACAGCCAGCAGTCTGGTCGCCATGTAAATGAGACCCGGGGTGTGCATTACAGTGTTACAGGGGTTACACGACCTGCCGACAGCCATCTGTTTCATCAATTATTTCTTGAGACTTGCTTAAGAGTGTCACTTGAGGTGATGCTGCTCACAAGTCAAATTAAAGAGCAGATGGGCTTAAAATAAATTGTCTGCAAGTTTTTATGGGATTGCAGTGAACGTCGACTACAGGTGAAAGACTTTTTGTTGCTGGATGTCGGGGTAGGGTAGCGTCACGTGACCCATCCTTTCAATAACTTTCAAGCAGAAACTTTATTTGTCCGACATCTGGCGATGCCCGAGGGTGAACTGTGCTGACGTCACTGAAGTATAGGGACTTGGAGACTCCACAGCAACCACATCCACCCACCTCAAGTCCCCCAAGTAGCCATGATTCCAATGCCTCGCAGAAACTGCACTCACTCCACTCGCATCACGCAAAACCTTGCGCCAGCCTCACGTGACCGACGTGTGCCATAACAACAATCAGCGCGTCAGACCCCCGTCGCCGTCACGTGACCGAGCCGGGGGATATTAGCGTTAAAGGTTAAAGGGCAGCGTAGAACTGACAGTAATGGTAAGTTTCCTGCGCCGGACGGTCACGCAATGGAGGGCCCATACACACCGCCACTCCCGCCGCACGCGTTGCCATGGACACCAAGACGAGACTCCAGCGACCTGCCAAGATGGCGGAAAATCTGCGATTCATCATCCCAGTTCCGAAAGATTTGGAGTCTCAGTAAAGCTCGTCTGTGCTCATCTTTCTGACTTGACCCGGTCTTTTATTATCAGCATTATTCTTTGAGGATGGAGGGAAGTTTGTTTCAGTTTACATTTTCTGAGGTGTACAAAACAAAAAAAATCCTCTACCTCCTTCGCACCCTCTCCCCTCCAACTAACAACCCTCTCTACTTTAACCTGTAAATGATTTATATCAGAAGACTATCTTCTATATGGATAGGTTTTTATTTTGGACGAGGGGTGGACTTGGATGGCGTTGTCCTGTTGGGTTTGGCGTCTTGCTATCAATCTGTTTGTAAGTACCCGGTCCTGTGCGTTTATCAGCAATTTTCTAGACTGACCGTGCACTAAGATGGCGGCCATATGTATGAGCACGTGAGCAGTGATTTGAGCTCATGAGCAGTGATTGTGAGGCGTCAAACACTGTGAGAAATCAGTCCAGCAGCCACGTCTGCTGACGCCGGGTGTCCGTGGGACGGCGCGAGCTGCCAGCCCAGTAATGTCGGGGTCCTGGCAGTTACTGCGCACTTTACTGTCGCCCGGTCACGTGACTTTGGGTAATAGCTTAGCTTATGGAGTCTTTGCAGACGGCACTCCACTACGTCTGCGCACCACGCTATTCCTTTAGAGTAGCCTCCCCTGTCTCCGACATGACACATTGGTATTCCCAGACCTTTTTTGTGACTAACGGGGTGGGCCTCTGGGACCGTTTGAGGGTTGGTCGTTGCCATGGATATAATGTTTGCTTTTTGGTGTCCAGCCGACCATATTTTCAGCCAGTGCTTTTGTGTTGACATTGGAAACTGCGTTTTTTAAATGTTTCCAGAGAAGTCTTGTTTTTAAAGTCTATTTTAGTCTATTCACCTAATTCTGAAATGAAGAAAACTTTTAAATTAACAGAAAAGATAGAATAGGATTCTATTTCTATTAAAGTCGCTTTATTTCGTTATGGAGGAGTGTTTCTGTAAAGTCGTAAAACCTTTCTATTACAGGCTTTTGCAGCATGGCACTTCCGCCGGAAGTTGACAGGCCGTCCTGTTGATGACGTGTAATCCCGTCTTAATTTGGGCCAAATGACTGCTGGGTAGGGTGGTCACTTGTGCAAACAACTTTGCTGTCGTGGCACTGGACTTTCATTAGCCACTGCGCCTGGGAGGGTCCGGCGACCTTCTGTCGAACTCTGACCTCGCTGCTCCGCCGCGGATTATTGTCAACAGTGCAAGACGTCCGGCGCATTACAGACGGCTGTCTTCTCCCATCCAATCCTCGGATGGCCTTTCCGATGGACCACTCACACAAATGATGTCTGATTCCGGTGGTCGTGAGGTAGATCGGCCTCGGCCTCCTCCTCTCCTCACCCACCAGCTTCTACTGGCCAAAGCCTCATTTCCACACGTGAACTTAATGACTTCCCGGGGATAACTCCAGTTTCACTACCCTTTGTTTCTCTACCTGACATTTATCTACCCTACGTTTATCTACCTCATGTTTTTCTACTCTGTTGATGTTCTATTCAGTGAGTTCCTTGAGTTCTTAGGTGTATGTTCCATGAGGTCTGTCAGGATGAACTCATAACTGCAGATGCAGAGGGACGTGGAGAGCAGTGTAGAGAACAGAGAGTTGGCCGAGAGTTGTGAGCGTTCACTTTAGTGTACACGTCACACAGACAGCGCCGTAACGCACTCACACACTCACGTGCACACGAAGGACACGACAGACAGGAGAATCGGCAGACAGGTGGAACAGTAACACCTGATAAGTGAAAACTGGCAGCCGTCACGCCAGACTGAGTTACCTGTCTTCAAAACTTTAACATCCCCACCCGTCACAAAAAACTGTAACATTCAGGAAATGTATGCCAAGGCATAACAGCGTCGATGGTTGCTAGAGTGATGGAAGTGAGTGCATCAACGAGCAGCGTCCCAAAAACTGAAGCAAATGTTTTTTTAGGGGCTTCCGTTAGCACATTACCCTCCCCTCACCTCACCTCCCCGCTTCTAGCCTCGCCTTCACTTGCCTTCCTTCCTTCCTTGATCAACGCACAGTGAACACTCGTCACGGCTTCGGGGAGTCGGCGTTGTTTGATGTCAAGAGCTGTCACTAAAAGCTGTTGTCACTTATACAACACAGACACGAGTACCTCCTCGTTGTCATCACAAAAAGCCTCGTGTCATCGAAGATGTCACATCGTCGTGTGTATTTCTAGACCTCAGCTTAACGTCTTCGTGATGAGATGAGGAAGCCTGGAGTGGACAGAGGGTGAGTTGGAGTCTCTTGACGAATTTCAGTATCATAAGGTCACTTTTAATGAGCACTTTACAAGAGATGATAACTGGGTGGCAAAATACCCGTGTCTACTGTGAGTCTCAGCACCTCTTCCGGTTGTCACGTGTCTCTGGAGGGAAAAATCACAGCCGTTTGGTAACACTGAGCTCCTCCATTTCTAAGTGGTTAATACGACGAGGAAATCCCTCAGGAGAATTTAGCACGCTTATTTTCCATCTTCTTTTCCCTCTTTTTCTTCTTCTTTGTCACGACGATGAAAGGCCATCTGAGGCCAGTAGAGTGCACCCATCATGCACTCGGGGCATGACGTCGTTTGACCCCCCATAACGCGCCGATCGTTTTGGTGGAAATGCGATATCCGGCGCATGGCCTCATCTGGATGGCAGGAAACGGTCGCTGTTGCTGGTGAATCGGCTTTTCTGGGTGGGTCTCCAGGCCTGACGCAATGGACCAAGAAGGGTACAATGATCAAAAACCGAGATGGCAGGACAGAAGGGGGAGTCGTCAGTAGACGAAGACGAAGAACAAGAAGTCAAGGAACGTGAACGCTAACAAAGGAACAAGACGAGGAATGAGCAATGGTCTTGGTCAAAGATGGACGGAAAATAGATGCACAATAAAAGGCAACCAACATAAAGATATTTTTAAAAAAAATCTTTACAATGAAACTATATAAGATAATCAACAAAAAATAAAATGACAGAAATTTATTTTTTAAAATAGTTTGTCTACGAGACTTAGTAGAGGGTTATACCATAGAAACAGACCTGCAGGACTCTTATCTACTTTGTCCAGCCTCCTGCCACCCTGGTTCTCAGTATCTCATCCGTTATTTCCACGTTCGTGTGCTGTCCTCTCTCTGTTCTGGAAGTCGCATTCTGTCTGTACACGTGCATTTGTTTTCCCGGGTTTATGACTGGCACGAATATACATGAGATTGAGTGATTGCGTGCGGAATTCACTTTATTTCTCGAGTAATATTCTGAAAAGTCCGAAGTTCCAGCTCGGATATTTCTCCATGGCTGTTAGGAGAAGAGTAATGTTGCTTTGGTGTCTTGGCTGTTTAGTGAGTGGGTGTTAGAAAGACTTCGTTAAGCCCATCCTTATCATTATTCTTTCTTCGTCTGCTTGTTTCCGCAACATCCAGGCTTCTTTGGCACGACCGTTATCATGACAACGATTTTAACGCTTTCCGATAGCTGGGTGTGGATCTTATCAAGGCGTTCGTCTTCTCCGTGTCATCTGTCTCCTATGATCATTCGGTGTGCATGCAGGCATCTTAGTTCTCCGCAATACCATGCTGCTGACATCGGCGTGAAATTAAAAAACATGCCAACAGACGAACATACAAAGACACTAATAATGGCTGCGTTTCACACATTGAAATACTTCTCCCTTTTTTTATCCGATACACATTACCTCCAGCGTCTTAATGACTTCCGGAAAAATTCGTAGTTCGGTCAACACACCCTAGCCTCCTTTCACCCTGTGGCCACGTGACAATTGACTGATACACCCTCTTATAACGTCCACGCATGCGCATGTCATATCGTTTCTTCATCGGAAGTAGTCATAGCCGCCATTTTTCTCGCGGTCTGTTTCTTTCTTTCCCTGACATCGTGGGGCTCGTGATACTCCCATGCACGTGCTACGCCGAGTTCCACGGCCGACATCTTGAAAACCTTGCAGGGAGGTGTTTCAAACTGATGAGAAAGCAAATAGAACTTAGCAGGGCGTCAGCACGAGCTTTGCCAGCCTCCCTGCATGCTCTCCCCTTGCTGGGTGCTGTCATGGCGGCCCATTCATACCGCGGATTAAAAATAAAAATCAATGTTCGGACTCCTTGACTTCGCACCCCTGGTCTAGTTTGGGCTTTTCTCGAGGCGTCCAACATAAATTGAATTGTGAAGGCGTTACTCCGTCTCCTGTTGTCACACAGGTCGCCCTACACTAAGATCTGTTTCACACGACGCAGCAAATCTCACGCGCTGATTTGATTGGTCCTTCATGAATATGGAGCCAACCGTCACTGCGGGCTGGGCGGACGCCGGTTTGTACTTTTTACCTCCTTTGCTGTGGATCATCTTGACACTTGCACCAAAAATAATGAAATAATGCAGTTTGTAATAATCTCTCATTCTCACACACACACACACACAAACGCATGCACGCACGCGCGTAAAATTTTTCTACCTAAAGGCAATTTAAATATTTGAAATCCTTTGTGAACGGCGAAATGATGTGTCTGCTCTCTCTCTCTCTCTCTGATATTATTTTTTCCTCCAGAGTCCTGGCTGAACGCCCCTAAAAATGTTTGTCATCTTACATTGAACTCAGAGTTTGACAGAAGACTTCAACGATCTCAGATTTTTATGTGCGCGTTCGTGTGTGTGTGTGTGCGTGAGATAGAGAGAGAGAATGCGTTTGTTGGTGTGTGCTTGTGTGAACTGCACATACTTAGTCGTTTATAAATGTTTATATCAAAGAAAACGGAAAATTATTTTTTAGTAGAGGAGCTGCTGCGGGTGGGGTAGGGGCGGTGTACTGTGGGGTAGTGGCGCTGTGTGTTTGAGACGAGGATGGACTGAATGCTGAAGAAATACAGCGCCTACCCCGTCTGTCCCACATTTTATGACAACAGTGATCTCCCTCAAAGGATTGTAAATCCTCTTTATGTCACCACCCTCGCTTTTTGTCCATCATGGGTGTCGGACAGATGGTGGCGAGCTGAAGCAGATGTGTAACTTACTGGTTTGAAGAAACTGCTGGGAGAGAGCTTGTGGACATATAAATACATATACATATACATAAACACATGCACAGAAAGATATATTCACACAAACTCACATAAAAACAAAAAACAAGCATAATCACATATCTACAAATACTTACATGAACACACATATACAAAAGTACAAACACACAAACACACATACCAAGAAACACATTAACATACATCCATACACAACGCACGTGAACTTCTCTCAGCAAACACACACACAAACACACACAAACTCAGGCGGTGAGGAGAGACAGAAGAAGAAATCAAGAGGTGCTTGGAGACAAAGAAAGACGAGTGCAAGCAGGGTGGCGTGCATCCAAGCTGCAAAAACTTGCCTCGTAAAGGCAGGAGTGGCAAATAGCCAGGACGAATGAAATCATCTGAAGTTAAGCACCGGCAACCCATTAAGGCTGGGGGTGGGGGTGGGGATGATGGAGGGAGGGGAGACCATGGTGTGGGGGGTCTAATGACATCCACGGTCCGCGGGGGCTGGAAGGTTCTGAAGCAGCGACCGTTGTTTTCACACAGACAAGAGTTTTACGACAAAACCACTTCCCCGCTCCTCCGTCACCCGCTTCATTTCCTTAACCCGAGCCATTGTTGGCCACGAAGACATCTTGTCCTCTGCTCTTCCCAGCAAACATTGCGGCGGCAGGAAGGACAGTGTTTCTCCTGTGTTCTTGGGAACAAGTGAGCTCAGCACTGTGAAGGCTGTTTGTAGGGAGGGTAAGCTTTCTTCCAGAAGTCATAGAACCTAATCAAGCTTGCCATGTGAACCTGTTATGTTCAGGCCTCCATTTTATTGCCGTGTCTTCCTGTCCTTTGTTCCTGGTGGGTCTGCAGCTACAGCTGATTGTGTGGCGGTGGGAAGACAGATAGTTGTATTAAAACACAATAATGGGTTGAGAATGCATAGGGTTTAAATTTTTTCCCTTGAAAGTTATTTTTAATTAGTTTTAATGTTGATATTACATAACTTGCGGTGTAGTCATTCTTCGCGTGTTACCAGAATCGTCTGCTTCGTTGGATGAAACACCTGACATGAAGAATGTCTCCATGGAGTGTAGGACAGGTGAAGATTGACACACCTGAAATCAGAGAGTGGCATGGATAAGTCCATGTCACATCACAGGTGATGCGCGTGCATGTCATTCACTTTGTTGAAGCAGTTTCTTGTCTGTAGCTGCCAGCTGACTGATGTAAGAACATTTCTACACACGAACACTGTATGTGTCTCTGTTTCAGTGAGGAGAAACATTTTTATTATTCACTCTTTGTCTAAGGAAGATATCAAAAAGAAATCTTGTCATTCTTCTAGACATGAATATCGCAGGGTTTGGCAACTTTGGTGTAAGCATGATGGAGGGACTCTTTCGTTTGCGCTTTCTCTCTCCCCACACCCCCCACCCCCCCCCACACACACACATATACACACGTAGATATATCTACACCCAAGTGCATATCTTAACTGATAAGTTTGATTTCATGCACACACAAGAGAAATGAGTGTCCTGCCCATCTTACTCTGAGTTTACTAACGATTTCTGTGTTTTGCGATTCCTTTTATTTCCAGGTATTCCACGATAACGAGGGATAACGAGAAGTTTGTTCCCGATTGTTCCATCATAGCATGGGATAATGAAAAATAACGAACAACCTCAGACTCATATTCCAAGTCCAAGAGTTCATGGATCATTTCCATTTTTGTTCTTCGAGATGAGTCGTGTTACCTGGACACTTAGTCTTCCAGAATTGTATAATTAAAGGACATACATCATCATCATCATCATCAACAACAACAACAACAAAAACAACAAAATTTATGATCATAGTCATGAAATAATAAGAATAATACACTGGTTGAGCTCACGCACGACCATGTTTACAACTGATGTTTTCCAATCCATGCCAGCCGCCACGAGGACCTGGCATCTGTCCTGCTCATCATGTCCAGTGCCGTGCTGTACCCGCCATCAGTGGACACGATGCTCTCAGCCTTCACTTACCTCCAGACGGTCTGGGAACTAAATCCTGTCTACAGCACATCTTAACATTTTAAAATAATCGGATAAAATGTTTAGGTTTGGAAAAAACTAGAAACTGTAGATTGGTTAAATTTAGTTGGCAACAATTAATTGCCTCTGTTGACCTTTCTCGTGTTTCTCAAACTAAAGGTAATGTGTGTTCGTGAAATGTCTGACACTGTGATGTTTCATCCAAGAGACAGAGCTGACACTTGATACACTCCCCTCCACTGGCTTTCAAGCTCCTCCCACACATCACATGGTGTTTGGACAGTCGTTAAGTTCCGTTCGCCAAGTTCTACAAAGTCCATAAAAGTCATCCACTGTCTGGGAGATGACAGAAATATATCGGCATAACTTTGTGTGACACTTGATATCGGGCTAATTGCATCAGTTTCAAACTCATTTGCTTGTGCCCCGGTGGTATTGCTTCCAATTTGTTTCTAAACAAATGTTAAAAAGCAGCAGACGATCGGTTAAAAGAAATCGATTGTAAAGTTATGTTAAAATTAGTGGCTTTAACTCATTACAAGAAATAAATGGTCAAAAACTTTGTTTTGCTTGTAAATAATTTTTTTCCACATCGCAGTTCTCAAGTAGATTTTACAAATAATCGTTGATACACACAATACAATATTAGCACATGCTTGAAGTTGTAGTGGTGGTAGGCTTCAATGACACCACCTGTCTCTTGACATTGTCATAGAGTCTGGGACAATCCAAGCGAGCTTTTTCTAAAGTAAAAATTTACATCATTTTTAGAAACACAAAAATCTCCAAATGACAGTCTTGGAGGCTCGGTGTTAAAGGTTCTTATTTTATTTTTTTAGTTCCAGTCTGTCGACCTTTAACAGAGTACCAAGTCTCCTGTCATGCCGGGCTTTGTTTTTGTGGTTTTCGTGTTAAAAGAGGTTTTAAAAACTGAGTCTCTACTAAACTTGCATCTGGTTTCGCAAGAGAAGTGTTGTGGCCGGACACAAATGGCGGCTCAGACGCAGATGTCAAGTAGAATGTCCCACCATAAATAACAGGCTACAGGGGGCAGCTCTTCGCACTTTTGTTGTCTTCTTGGATTTGTTGTTCTGCCTGTGGTTGTTTATTTATTCCTCTGCTGACATCATCTCTCTCATCGCCGTTAATCCTCAGTTTTGTCATTGTACAAGTCTTCCAAGGTTCCAACATTGTCCTGCGATTTCTGCTTTGGGATCATCTGGATGTGACTCACCTGTTTCATCATCATCATCATCATAGAAGTTCTCACTGACCATGTCTTGTCACATTCTGTAAAATAAAAGGCGGACTTAGGTTATTTCTGTCAAATATTTGAGGCACATATCATAAAAGATGTTTATAATTTTTTGGTTTTATCAGACACGTGCTCTGTGCCCCAGACACAAACTTTCATCAACAGTACTCAATGTAGTTCTGTCATTCAGTTACTGACTAAATCATCTCCACTGTAGAAGAGAATTAAAAGAAATCCACTCAGCAACATGCAATTATGCTTTTTATCACATTCATGACAAATTGGACTTGACCTCTTTGCCTGGAAACAATGTCAAGGACACTGTCAGGACCTTCATTTCCGTTCAGCTTTGCTCGCCATCGAAAATCTCAATTTTAGCAAAACATTCCTTGGCTCGGACAGAAAACTGCACAACGACTATATTTTGTTATCGAAAAGCAAATTATCATGACAATTTTACGCCTGGTCATATTTTCCTTTAGATTTTCCAGAAAACGATGTGTGAGAAAATTATTATTTTTGTTATCGATGTGTTTTTTTTTAAATAATAAGCATCGCACTCTCAGAAAAATGTGTTCGTATGCTCAAATTCCTGATGTAGTGTTTGTACATACTCTACACACACTTTAAATCCTCTCTAGACTTTGGTCTCGAGCTCATGAAAATTCTGTAAGATTACAACAAATTTCTTAAGTTTTATTTTGTTTATTGACAAAGTTGCCCTTTCAACCTTTCTTAAACATCCCCACCCTCGTCAAAGTTCGTCTTTCTATTTCAGTTTCATTTTTGTGAATGGAGCAGAATAAAGCAGATGAACAAAAAACAGATAAAGAGAAATGTGACCTGAAAAAACAGAGAGATGAAGCTAAAGAAAGAGATAGACAAAATGGAAAGAATCCTTACAGCTCCCTGTCCTTTATTAAGAAAACAGTCGGCCTCTCGCCAGTAAGAACTCCTTACCCTCCACTCTCTTCCCTGAAGACCAGAATCATCACCAGGAAATCAAGCAAGCAGCGCAGTTATTTGCCTGCAGCTCTACAAGTCTTATAATGTTTATTTATTAGTTTCCAACATGTTATTGCAACCAAGATCGGACGGCGGACTTCCGCTGATCTTCAAATAGTGCAACAACATTTCTTTTATCGGATTTCAGCAAATGTCGGAGGGAGGGAATCAATGGCGTGTGCTGCATGCCAGAGCTTTTACACAAGTAATGAAATTGTTCTGCTTGATTTCACACATCCATTTCAAGCCTCAGTGGGCATCTTGTGTTGTAGGTAAGGTATTAGTTCTGGGGCCTGTACATCCGGGCAACAGCAACATTGGCTGAGATGCTTCTTTGACGGAGAAGTTGTCCATTTGAGTTTTCTTTCCAAACTCCAATACAAATTACTTTTTCACTCACTAGTTGTTTGTGCTGAAGAGAGAAGGAAAGAAAGAAGAGGTGATGTGTGATTGCTTGTGGGAGGACGAACAGGCTGATGCACACGCGCGTGCAGAGAGAACTTTTAACTTACATTGTTGTTCTTCCATATTCTCCATGGAAGAGAGTCCACTTTGGAGATACATTAGTACACGAATGTTACTAAGAAATGTTTATAAATGTTCATCTCTGTTCCCAAAGCAGCCAGTCTTGTAATCAGATCCCACATGACGAGAAAGAGCAGCGTGCCTGAGACGAGAACTGAACCCAGGACAGTCAACTTTATTGGTGACGGGCGCTAATTGTTGTTCACCGGACTGCCTGATGGTTATATGGACTGGATATTTAAACTCGTGTCAGACGAGAGTGTCGGCGAGAGAGAGAGGACAGTGTCACGAGAGACACCACGTGACAGACGTGACGTCATGCTCAGATAACTCTCAGCGGACCACCAACACCTACATTGCCTGCCCCTGATGCAAGTCTTGGACATCGCAGTAATGCCCGAGTGTCTGTCTCTTTTAACGTGGACATTCTTCTTCTCGGCGACAACCTTGATGGCAATTAGGAGCAGTCTCCATTTTTGTATGAACGCACGCTTCATCTGGAAGTTTACAGTTCCGATGATGGCGGACATTAACTAAAACATACTCCGCCAGTCACTTTCATTGCCTCATACATCGGTGACTCTCGTCTGCCGAAGTTAAATAGTGAAGTCGATACCGTTCCCAAGGTAATTCAATTTCAGGCATCTTACAAACGATATGACAAACGATCTCTGGAGCATAAACAGTTCATTTGATTATCACTTGAGCAGGAAGACCATGGCGGTTTAATATCGTTAAGTACCATCGACCTATGTATAATTTAATTTGCATGCAAATGAGATTTGTGCTCAGAGAATTTTCTTTCTGAAGCGGTTGTCATGGCAGTGAATATTCTATCCAGTTCTCGCCTTGTGTTCGTTGTGCCATTGTTCGTCAACCCGGGTTATCTTCGTGACAGAGATTTTGTCCTAAAGAAAGGTCACGTGATGCAAAAGGACAAACGGTGACCTTTTTGTCGTCGACATGGCGCCATTACAGGACAGACGATAAGAAAGACAGGGTCACACACTGATGAGCTTTTTCTCAATTAGTTTATAAAACGTGACAGCAGCGGACAAAGGGTTGAAACAAGGTGAAAAGAATTTTTAAAATCCCGTCATCGGAATTTTCTTATAGGCCACGTCCAGTTAATAGACATGCACTTGTTCAAATAAATGTGCCACGCAGCACGATGAAAAATTAGAATGAAATAACGAAGATGCGGAAAAGATAAAGAAGAAAAGAAAGTAGGAAAGCAGATAGACAAACAGAACCACGATAGAAACAAGACTTGTGGTTGGTCTAGTTTCTTTTTAGAGACTGTGCAGACATCAATGGAAACTTTACTCTCTAGTCCACCACACCACCCTGCTGATGTCCTATGCATAATGAAATAATTAAAACGATTCTACATTAGTCTCACCAGCATGGCAAGCCACCACACTCACTGATTTCTTCTGGAAGCTTCTGGCTACACCACGTGACTGGCTTAAAAGTTGGCTGAAACGTATTCCCGGCGTTGAAGTACACTAAAGCTTTTTGCATATTTTAAAATTTTGAATTTTATCATTTATTTACCACACTCAAACACGTGCAAGTAACAATCATGACATTGTCTCGCGTGCACACGACTGCGCGTGAGGTTGAGGGTCCTGGCTGGCAAAGGGACTTTTTGTTGTTTTGTCTCTTCTCCGAAGCCTGAGGAGGAAAATCTGGAAATTTCACGGAAAATTTAGGGCGGAGGTCGCGTTCGTCACCGATCGCCCCCCCCCCCAACCTACTCCCCCCCCAACCTACTCCCCCCCCCCAAACCTTGTGACCTTTGTCACGCAGCTGCTGCACAGCACCAGGCCGGCAGGTCCCGTGCTGCACGCCGCCGCACTGTGTCTAATGGAGCGTGACGCGCGTGAGGCGCCCGCGCGTGAAGTCACGTGAAGTGAGAGCGTCACTGCGGTCACTCCGTCCTGGGTGTGAGAATGACCTTTGAACTCCATCTTGCAGGCCTGTGGGTGTGAGGTCAGGCATTGGGTGAGAAATCCCTTTGTTCTCAGTATCGGAAGGTTGAGCTGCTTCGATCCTTCATACGGGTAGCTGTTTACACTTTGTATTTAATGATGTTTACTGTAATACTGCTGTCGCTGTTGTTAGTATAATTTTATCTACAATTGTTGCAACAAGAAATAAACAAACAAAGCCAATCTGTCTCGCTAGGAATATCCCGAAAAAGTTAGTTCAAATGTTATTAAAGATTTTATTCAATCACAGCGCTACAGCATCAGACAAAATTTCCAACTTTTCGTGTTGATGTAAAAACTGCTTCAAACAACATTCCATTAATTCCGTTGTCCAGTCATAACTTTTCTGGATGTAATTAATATTCATTTTAAATTATGAAAATATCTGAGGTCAAAGTTGTCAGGACGGCTTTCATTTCTTTGTCCCGCTCTTCACCTTTCCCCACTTGGTGTCAGTCACTTCTGTTGTTCTAAGACTCCAGGATTCTCTTGAAAATCCAGAAAAAAAAAGAGAAAGACTTGACATGTCGGTGGTTTCAGTTTGTAAAATGCTGTTGGCGCGAGCTGGTCTTGTAACGAGGGGCTGCTGTTAGATGTGTTGATGCGGATGATGAAAGGAGATGAGCCAGAGTTAATTTCAGTTTGGTGTGAGGGGGATGTGGGGTGGGATGAGGGTGGGAGCGGGTGGACCCGTTGCGTGTGGATGCACATGTGCATGTTCGCCTGCTGGCTAAAAAGCGTGTCGGGGTGGGCGGCAAACAGAAAAGCGATGTTCAAATGCATCACCAATACAACAGGGGAGATCACCCAGCAACATCAGCGGCAGACAATCTAAAACAATTGAAGGAACACTTTCATACTTTATTTCTGCCTGCTTTTCACCGTGCTGTGCCACCTCCAGCTACACTGGCAAGTCAACATGTCAAAGATGTTGTCTTCCGCACTTTGAGAGTAAGAAGAAAAACCTCTGACGGCTTATTTATAGATCAGGTGTCGCAGTCCTCGGATTGCCAAAGAACCGGGTACTGGAGACAGACTCAAACAGCTACATGCAACGATCTACATTTATAGGAAGTGAGCAGAGTTTAGCTCAAACAGCTCCAGTTGGCTGAAGGGAAAAAAGAAAAAAAAATTCCGGCTTCTTCTTCCGTCAGAGCAGTTGCGACTTGAAGGGTAGAATGAAGAGCAGATGGCAGGGACCTCGTGGGTATCCTGTGAAATCCCCCCGAGGTATGCGATACAACAGCCGTGCTCGGGGCTGGTTGGACTGGTACCCACCCGTATTTGCACAAGGGAGAGCACGCATGCTTGTGTGGCAGAGAGTTACCAGACGTTGCGGGGAAGGCGCGTGCTAGAATGTCCTGCGGAATGTCAGGCACCTGCATCCCCGCCTCGACTGTTCACAACCTTCTTGGTTTTATTGTCTAAAGAGTCGACTTTCACAGCCCTCGTGGGTACTGTCTGTAGAGCACACGGTAGCAACCTGCGTGTCCTCCTGTCTGTTCATTCTATGCGGCTATTTGTCCACGTGTCTGTATTTGTGTTCAGAAGTGCGCGCGCAACATCACCGAAGGCTTTGAGGGCTCTATGAAGATGCAAGAAAGATCGAGGGCGGCAGCTAAATGAAAGAATTAGATCGGCAGCAGACTAATTATTCATTTCAACCGGTCAGTCAACGAAACTTAGTTTCAAGTGTCGCCAGACTTGACCCCGAGGGGGACAAAGGATGACCGCGAGTTGAACTTGGTGACTTTGTGTCCGAGCTGACTGATTCCAGTCTGCCCAGGGGAGCGTGGAACATTCAATATTTTCCACAAGGTCTTTGGCTGTGGATGTTGTCATACAGGTACATCATGTCTTATGTCCACGTGTGTGTAGACTACCGAACTCCTGTCCCCTTGCACCAAACTTTGTGGAGTATCAGGTTCGTATCTCGTGACAGCAAACTTTGTGATGTGTCAGATGTCGGTCTGGCTACACCAAACCTAACTTCAGGGGCAGGTGCGGAATGAATTTTTAAAGGTCCCCCTGGACTGCTCTCCCCTCCTACACACAGTAGCCAGGGAACACGAGTCAGGGAGGAAACACAGGAGTGGGCGAAAGGATGGAAAGAAAGGGGCACCGGAAGAAGATAAAAGTCAAACAGCCAGCTGGCGGCTCGTCTGGCATGAGCGACAGAACTACCTGTCTCAAAGGTGGCGCCACTTGCAGTGTCGGAGACACGGGGCCGCTCTACGGCAGGGTGTTGCAAGTCTGAGAGGGTCAAAGGGCAGGCGCCGTCTCTCAAGACGCGCAGTTCAAGTCCACGTCACTCACTGCGAACGCCTTCTGGGTATTCTGATAGCATTCCTCTTGCCTCGTTCTCGTGGTGTTCCCCTCCTGGTATTTCCCTCCTGGTGTTTTCCTGCTGGTGTCCATCTTGCAGTGATCTGGTGGTATTCTTTTTATGAGATTTTGATATTTCTCTTGGTAGCATTTCCTTTGTGATTGCTCTGATATTCTTCTTGGTGTTGTGATTATATTCCTCTTGTGGTCTCCTAATGGTCTTCTTTTTGTACTATTGTGATGGCATTCAGGTGACATTTTTATTGCGGTTTTCTTGTTGTTTTTATGTCGTGTGACATATTGGCGAAATTCTTCTGCTACAAGTCTGCCAGTGGCGGACGTGGTGTGGACGAGTTCCGTAGGGTGGGCTGCCCTCGACAACTGGACCTGCAAGTGTGTTCTGGTTGTGTCCATGCCCTCTGTGTGTGTGTGTGTGTGACCTGCCATCAGTCTAACCTTTCTGACGGTAAGAATGTCAGCAGTACAGGTCGACCTGGCTTTTGTCTCTCCTTTCTTCCTGTCTGACCTTCTTGAGGTGACTTCTTCTGAAGACACGATGGGAAGAAGCTGTGTATTGGCTGACAACGACACTGATGAGGCTAGACGCGGACACAAGTGCTTCTTCTCTCTCCAATTACTCCAAAAACAAATCTTTAATCAAGATTTTTTAAAATCATTCATTGAAGGTATACTTTTCCTGGGCAAAAACATAAACTTCAGCATCTGTCGTTTCTCTGAAGTTACTTTTGTCATCTTTAAATGCTTTTGATGGCAGCGACTTCATCAATATTATTCCGTGATCTGTTTTTGTAAGAAAAAAAAGCAAAAAGAAGGGAAAGTAAATAAATAAATAAGTTTTAACAGATCGGACATTTCTTTATCTCTTCTGTAACTATTGAGATACTTCTCACAATAACCGTTGCTGTATAGTCTGCGAGCGGTGTCTGGACACGAGTCAGCCCCAGACAGACTTGTGATAACTGAGGTCTCGCGCGGAATTCCTCCCTTTGTGTGAGAAAGATGATGAAGTGGGCAGCTGCAGGACTGGCACCCGAAATATGGCGCGTGCGACTGCTGGTGACAGGCGGGCTTTGTCGTGCAAATATCACCTTTGCGTCGGAATTCTATCGTCTAGTGGGAGAGAGAGGAGAGAGAAGAGGTAAATAGTGAGAGAGAGACACGGAGAGAGTGAAGGGGGAAGAAATAAAGACTTATCTGTTCTAGACGCGCGGATTCTCTATTGTAAAACTGATGTTAAGCATTGTGGGATTGTGGGTCACAAATTCTGTTTATTAGAGAACTCCAAAGTAGGAGTGAGTGGTCAGTCGTGTCAACTGCTGTGTCTGTCCTTCCCAACAACCGGAACTGGTCAAGGAACGAATGAATGATTGACATTACTTGATCAGTGAACAGAAATTTATCTCGTCTCTTCAATGAGGTATTGACCTCTTTTCAAATCTCAACTGAACTTTGCCCCACTACAAGCCATGAAATTCATGAACGAAACAAACCTTTGCTCAAACATCTGTAATTCAAATCTTTTCATTAATTAAACTCTCTCAATCGAAATAATGTTGCACTCTGGTTGGCTGTAAACAAGGTGTGAGAGAAATTACTGTGGACAGATTTGTGTTGAAGGGAGGATGCACGTGAGAGAACACGCGGCACGTGCACTCCGTGGCCCTCATCAAGTCTCGACGTGTTTCTGTCGTAACGTTTTGAAGCATCCCTGTCTCATGTTTCGCGTTTTGCAGTTTTGTTTGCTGCTTCCTGACGAGAGCATAATTAACGACACAGCACAGAGATAAACAAGGAGGACTATTATTCACCTGTCAGAGATAGCCAGCGTTCAAAGTCTGGCTAAGACAGTCTGTTAATCTCCGTAAGGAATGCGTGGCCAGGTCAATGGGAACAGCAGCTGTTCGACAATCAGCCCTTGTGACACCTTGGAGGGGAGAGAAAAAGAAAAAAGCCATTCATTCAAAGTTTTGAAGCAGATAACTTTGACTGGTTGCTGGAAACGCCACCTCTTCTATTAAGCTCAGGTTTTTTATCATTAGCGGGATACGAAATGGCAAGTTGGCTTCCTCACATCCCCATCCCCTGCTCTCCCGCTCTCCTGCAGTAAGGCAAGAAGATGCAGCAACAGGAAACGCGGTGTGTGCGCATGCGTGACAAATACCAACAGCAAGAGAACTTCATCGTTGGTCCATCACAAACTGCTACACAAGTGTTGGGTCGTTTGTTAATGAACCACCCTGGCATTGAAAACCCGACATTCGTCAAATATTCGGAGTGATGGAAGCTTAATATGGCGTCTGAAACTTTTTGTGGGTACTGAACGAGGTCTGGAGATTTGTTGCCCGCAATAAGAGCAAGTTCTACTCACTGTGAGTGGCTGGCCCTCCTCGATGGCAACAGCAAAAACGTTGGCTTGTGTTGAACAATCACACACTGGCAATCGCAGAAGTGGCAAGCAGGAGCGATAATGTAAACAGGAAGTGACAGATGGCAAAGAATGTTCTGGACCTTAATCAGAACTGCCGTGGGCCCAGCTAGGGATGCACTATTAAATTCTCGGCACAAAGGATTTCGATGGCGGTTGTGGCTGTCATGACCGGGTGTATTCGTGTTTGGAGAAAAGACATAGTAAGAGCTAATCACGTGGTTAAGTTTAGGTCACGTGATACTCGCGCGGGGTCGTGATATCCACGTCTTTAACATTGTTCATGTCATCTCCTCCACAACATTCATCACAAAAAATCATACGGAGATATACAAGCTTGCGAGAGCACAGAGAAATGAGCATATGCACCCGTATACAGACAGACACACCCGTTTCTCCTACAGATAAAGATAGAAAGATAGAAAGAGAAGTGTGGAAGCTCAGCGCGTACAGAATGAGAAGCATCAGGGAGGCAAACAGTTGCTTCCCACCCCCAGAAAAAATTAAAACAACAAAAAACAAAAACAAAAAACCGCAGACATGATGTCTACAGACGCATTTCTCTTGTTACACTAGCTGCGTGTAGTGAGTGGAAGATGGGTGCAGTAGAATGCAGTAAAAGTTACTTTCTTTTTTTTCTTCTTCTTCTTTCTTCTCATCTTCTTCTTTCTCTTCTTCTTCAGCCTCTGGGCCCGTACGGCCACCAAGTTCCTTGCACACCATCCTGACACGAAGTCTGATGGCGGGCCGCCAGGTCCCTGCCTACCCAGCGCACCCTCAACCATTGTATTAGGAGGACCGTGGGTGCATCGATCATGAGTTTTTATACGGGTGACAATACGGGGAGGTAATTGTGTGGCCCACTTTTTGCCAGGAGTCAGGGATGTGGCATTAGGCTGAGAAAAACAGGGGGCGGCACTGATGTGTGATGGACTGAACAGCAAGGCGAGTGTCAGAGAGAAAACGTTTAGCCGCGAGTTAGTTGAGGCCGGAACAAAAAGTCCAGAAGACCATCACCAACAGTAAAAAAAAAAAAAAAAAAAAACCCTGAAAAACACAATGACAGATGAACACAAAAGACTGCAAATTATCCATGAAAAACTACAAGAATATCTGTGAAATAATTTCAAAGAATATTACAGATTACACATGAACATCAAAGACTGCGAGTGATTACAGAAGAACTGCAAAAAAATGAAATAATCTACCAAAAAAAAAAATTTAAGCTTTTCAAAGTATACTTCGGTATCCTCGAAACATATTGTGTTATCATGTCTTTCACACAGACTAAACACCTGATATCCCACCCCACTCCACTTCTACTAAACGCGTTTAGGGAGTAAACAAAGACAACAACAATAATTTAATATCAACTCCCAGCAGGACAAAAGTAAACAAAGTCGCCGAGGATAAGGCAGGTCAACAATAGATTGACGGGTAATAATGCCGGCGATAACTGCAGTCTGAAAGCGGATCCGTGTTTCCATCCGGGCATTGTTTCATACCGTCGGGGGCGTCCCATGCTCCCTCGCGCTCAGCCTCGTTCTCAGCCACGCTTGACCTCGTTAGCTTGTTGACGGATGGTGGGCGCAGGTTCTCGTACACACGGCGAACAAGGGAAGGTATGTTATCATTGTAACCATATCGGTTTGCCGCATCCTCCTGGTGTATCCTCCCCGCCGGGCAGATGTTTTCTCGCGCGTTTTTGCGTGTGGAGGCTGTCTCGCGGGCTAATAGAGGCTCTCCATCTTGCATCCTCGCCGAGCCCGCCATCGAGCCCAGTTATGATCTCCGAAAAATAAAGAAGCCAAGTGGGAATGCCGCAGCATTTGCTAAACCGCGTTATCTGTCGCTGGAACTTGTCATTAGCCCTGTGAACGAGCCTGAGGGGAGGTTTGCTGCTGGACAGTGATGGACTGCGTTTTACCTAGCCACCCCCTCGTGGTGAGGGCGCAACAGCTCGGAGAATTGTGTTACACTGTGGAGGAGGTGTGTGTGTGAGAGAGACAGAAAGAGAGAAAAAAGTTCTTAAAAACAACCCAAATGCCAGGCTTGACCTACAGCCAATGCTTCGCCATGTTGTCTTAAAAAAATTCAAGAATAACAAGATGGAAAAAAAGAATCTAAGAAAGGGGAAGGGAAAATGAAAAAAAAAAAAAAAGAAAAGAAAAGAGGAAAATACAGGAAGAGAGAAAATAGAGGAATTTTTGATGATTGAAATTAAAGGCTTAAATCTTCAGCATCTGGCCTGGCTGTCATAGACGGCGCTGTGTTTGCATGTCTCTGTGCACGCGATGCACGACAAGAGCGATCTAACCGTTATTCATCAAACCGTTGGTCAAGGCGATGACGTCAGTCTCCTCGCTCCTCATTGGAGGAAGCTGAGCACAGTGCAGTGTCTACATCAGCCAGGTGATGTTCTCGTCGAGCACACCCTCAATAGACAACAACAGGCGACCATCTTACTACTTGATTTGTGTGTGTGTGCGTGTGTGTGTTTATACACATGTGTTTGGATACGTGTACGTGTGCGTGTGAGTTGTGGGCTGTGTGAGTATTTTAAGGTGCGTTGTGTCGCAGATGAATGTTTGGTAAATGTAACTAAATGTAGGACCTCTGTGAGTCCTTCATTGCTGATATGTTTTGTTGTTGTTGTTGTTGTTGTTGTTACTGAAAACCCAGGCTCGTAGTGCTTAAAAGAACCAGCTGACACTTCCACATAAAGAGAAATGTTCCTAAACCTTGTCTCATAACCACGGGCCCAGGAGGAAGACAGAGAAACAACAAAAAGTCGCGCGCAGCAAGAGTGTGACGTGTGCAAAACATGCGCGAGATACCGGAAGCTGTGAACCCAGTGATTCACTGAGCTTAATCCTAGTCTCGTTTGTGTGCGAACTTCTTCTGCTCAAACAAATATTTTTTAATCTTTGGTTTAAAGAGTTGTCAGCCACTTAGCGAGCATCGAGCTCATAGAACTGATGGCGACATCTATTATCGATGTTGATAATGACAAGGGAGGGAGCACTTGTTGACAAGCGGTCGGTTGACTAACACTACCAACAACATTTAGTTGTATTCATGCACCTATTTCATGGTATATGGGTGTGTGGATTTCAATGTTAAGTCTTCTTGTTTGCTTGTTTAGATATTTTTTTTTATTTTTTTTTTTTGTGTTTTGTTTTGTTTTGGTTTTGTTTATTTTGATTTTTTGTTGGTTTTTCTTTTTCTTTGTTAGTTTTTGGGGTTTTTTTTTTGTCTTTTTACTTTTTGAAGGCTTTGTAACTCTATAAGCAATTTTTTAAGTTACACGAACTTATCTTTAATAAGTGTTTGTAAACAACTACCCTAGCAAGTGTAGATGACCAACGTCTTCCAATGACAGCTCACCAAGTATTAATGAGCGACTCTCACAGAATGACTCTTAAATGAGTAGAAAAAAAGCAAAATGTGTTATTTGAATATAGATACAAGTAGGATAAACACAAGAAGACAACAATCTGTCAGGGTAACTCATTGCGTGCAAACAGTTCACACGCACACTCCATTGCACGCGCGGCATTGTGGGATCGATGGTGACGAGGCCGTTAGCCTTCAAACCGCAGATTTATTTTTTGTGTGTCCGCTTATTACATTTGAAAATTGAAAATTTGCTCTTGCATAATCTGTTTCCATATCAAGAACAAGTAATACAAAAAGCAGGTGACAAAATAATCAGAGAAGAAACAGAACGTTGCCGGCGGACTACTTTTTCCCATTCTACATCGGATAATTTTATCTCTTTCTGTACTCGTGTCATCTGTCCTCTTCTTGCAGTCGCCGGACTTTCCTTTTGCGTGCAACTGATGTAAATAAAAATAATAAGGTTAGTGCTACATCCCTACCAGCTACCCTCCCCGACCTTACCACCCCGGGACATTTTGTGTTCTTCGTTTAAAACGGTTTATAATCCTTATCCCGCTGGGATGACAATGTGGAGATTACAAGGCTAACGGTCGGCACCCGGTCAGACAGCCATCCACCCTGTGCTAGCAAACAACTCATTATTCTTCGGTGACAAAGAACTGTTGAGACCGTTAATAAATACGGCGGGGAGGGTGAAGGATGCCTTGTTTAGACAGCAGTTAGATTGCGGCAGACGTCTTCACACGAGGACTGGAAGGTCCGGGGTTCTATTCTCGGCCACACGCTGTTGGGAGACATTCGTAAAAATGCTATTTTTAATCGCAGTATTTATGGCACTCCGTGGAGTCCCGCTGCGTGTTTCCCAAGCAGGGCGAGAGAGAGAGATGAGGGGACTGGGGGAGGTGATGGAGTTTGGATGGTCTTGAACTTCAGATTGTCCCACGTGACGAGTGGGTCATCTCTGTCTCTCTCTAGACAAGCATACCATCAAGTTGGAGCAATGCGAGTGTTTGTAAGCGTGTTCATCGATGCATATTCTTTCTTTGTGTATGTGTGTGAGGGGAGGGTGTGTATGAGAGAGAGAGGGAAGGAATAAGAGCAATGTGAGTGGCAAAGTCGTGGAATAACAGAAATGACGAGGACACAAACACAAACAAAGAGTAGTGGTGGGTCAGAGGTCGTTAGCGTGACTGACAGGCTAGTCACGTGCTGCGGAAGATCAGCAACATGGACGAACATCTCGGCGAAACTCGTGCTGCCACGAGACGTGGCGTGCCGGCGATCTGGCTTACCTCCCCTGTCCTGCCTGCAGTCATGCGCACGGTCGACTGACAATGCGTGACGCACAACACTGCCTCCACCCGTTCTGCTTCACTGGTCACCATTCTGATGGGCATCGGTGCTAGTCACTGGCTGCCACAAAAAATGGAGAGGGGACTGGAAAGCGAGTTCTGTCCCCTCCTTGCCTTTTTTATTTTTGTTTTTGCCTCGACTTATCGACAGCTCGAGCAACCACAACAATCCACCCTGATGTAGCCTCTCCAGGACACGAGGTAACAAGTCTCATCCAGTGTCATTTTCAGCATAACTCTTTTGTTAAAAAGATTATAAAATATAAATATTATTTACATCTAGGATATTGTTGACGACGTTGTGTATATCCGCTCTCGCGCACGTGCACACAAACAGCGGAAGTTCTTGAACCTCGCATCAACGTTGGGACTAGTTGGATCACGTGACCAGCTTTCCAGTCTCTAGTGCTCGTTATTCTTTGATGTACCTCCGAGGCAAGAAACATATTTTTCTACAACTGAAGATCTCTGATACTGAGCAGCTTGTTAACATACTGATGTGTTTTTATATTTTAGCCTTTGGCTTGTGTGTGTGTGTGTGTGTGTGCGCGCGGGTCCGCGTGTGTACATATATATATATATTATTTTCCTTAGATTACAAAGTTATTATACATCACCCAACTCGTCTTCATTTTCTTCCATCGGATCCACTAATCAGTCAAGCAATGAGTAAAACAAACAAACAGTCAGTCAGGCTGTTTTTCTCCTGACCAATCAGGAAGACCGTTTCGCAGAAGCATTAACCCAGCGGTTCTCAACCTTTTACTTGTGACGCCCCCCCTGACGAACACCGGTACGTCCGCGACCCCCCTTAGCCAGCTAGGTCGGTGGAAGAGGGGGGGGGCCTTAGCTAACCTCGAACGCCGCGTGAGGAAATCAACAACGGAAGAACAAAGTTCGTATCTGCAAGAAGTATAACTGTTAATGAAATTTTACTAAAGCAAATTCTGCGGTGCTAATAAATATTATTTTATTAGTTTTATTGGACACTCACTTTGATTAATGAGAAGGTTGAGCCTGCTTGCTGTTGCATAGAGAAGTGAACCTGTGTGCGATGTTCGTACCCACTGCTATTCGCAGCTCAGCCTCTGCGTCCACACGATTTCTGTATTTAGACTTCAGTGCTGCCAATGCTGAAAATCCTTGCTCACACATATACGAAGTTGAAAATGGCAGAAGAACTTTCATTGCTGGAGAGGGAGAGGGGAGTCCGCGATGAGAGATTGGGGGAGAGAGAGGGCAAAATGCGAGAGGAGGGAGATTGGAGGCTTAATTGTTGAGAGGGGGATTGTGTTTTGAGTTTTGGAAGTGAGAAGTCACTGCATTGCCGAGACAGTGTACTTGAATAGGGAGAAGAGATTTGGAGTTTGATCGCCCTCACCACTCGGTTACACAATGTAAACTAATTTCACTAATACCAGTACATGTATAAGAAACTTTTAAAAAAAATGACCACCTTCGCGACCCCCTTGTAGGCACGTCGCGACCCCCCAGGGGGTCGCGCCCCACAGGTTGAGAAACGCTGCATTAACCCCTCTGTGTCAACAGCCAGACCACGTGATTGGCCCAAAGTACGAAGATAAACAAATTGACATCTCGGGTGGAAGTGCGAGTATTGTTTACTAGGCTATGTTTGTGACAGTGACGTCGACTGCTGACCTGTGACCTGTTTGCTCATGTCGTCTGGTCTTTTCCCACTGTTGTAGATCCTCGCGCCACTCGCGTCATGGGGGTCCGCCTGCGTGACGTCACCGGCCCGCACACGTCAGCGAGGGCTACGTCATCAGGTCAGGTCGCTTTCGCGGGCCGCCGTAGTTGTTTGTGCTGGCTTCCGGGGGGTCACGTGGACTGTCCGTGCCAGCTGCACAGTGTACAGGTGGGAGAGGAAGCAGTGGCGTCCAGCCTCCTGCCGCCAGATGGCGCCCTTGTGGGAGCCGCTCGCGAGGGTTTCCACATAACCGTCCGCGCAACCACAAAACTTTCTCGACGATTCTCTTGGACTATAAATCCAACATTTTCTTATCACATTTGGCCAAACTGTAACAATAAATACAACTAGCCCACCTGAACTTTGAACCAAGATTAATTAAAACATTTTCAAACACTTTTTTCAATAAAAATAGTTTCCTAGCAATGGCTGTTGAAACGGAAGTAAATATTTAAGGCCAAGCACCTGGGTTAAAATTGTCGAAAATTTTAAGATTTAGCCATTTTGAGATTACTTCATGTTGTGAAAGTTCAAAGTCTGTTCTATTCACTCACCAAGTGATTTTTCATAGAACAATCTAGAAATATGTCTATTTCGTCAATAAAAACATCTACTTCTATCCTATTTACTTTTCCCGAGCTCAGAATTAGCGAGAATAGAGAATGTTTGGGACATAGCAACACACTCGCCCACGTGCGAAACATCGTCACATCGCATACCGAACGAAAGGTCACTGCGTGTACTTTCAAACAAACGCTGTGTCAAAACCCATAGAAGGCCCCACGCTATGATACAAGCTCTTTTGTAGACGACACAAAGAGTCGGAAACTTCCTTATATGGACGCATGTGTAACATACTTAGCATATAGCCAATCAGAATTCACTAACGCCGACCTTCACGTGGTCATAGGTCACACGAACACACTTCGGCAGTGCTCGGGTATCCCACAAGGCAACTGTCATGGCCTCCGGATGTAAACAATGTCGACACTAATTCAAAGCTTTTTCTGGGATATTTTCGTTCTAAGACATTAACGCTTTATATTAAATGTTCATTGTGCCTGTCAGACGCTCATTTCTTCTCACAATACCACGTGCGAAAAAATAAAAACCACGTGGACATTCTTAGACCGTCGTAGCAGCTAAAAAAATGTAACTTAGTGAACTGAATTCGGCTGTCGAAATCACCGTCAGTGATGTGGTAAGCGAGCTGAAAATAAAGCGAAGTTTTCATTTCTGCTGCAAATCTCGGTAGTAATCAGGACTAGATGCGAACATTTACACATTTGAGTCAACTTGCAATGCTAGTTATTTATGTACTTTGTCTGGAATGTAGGGAAACAGAGCTTACATCATTTGCATAGAAAACAAAGGTTGGGTGGGGGTTGGATTGTCTTACTCAAACCAAATGTAACAAACAGAATTTGTGAAGACAATTATGTATAGCATTCCTAACAAACAATGAAAACTGCTATCTAGTCAAGTTTGAAGCCATTCAGTGTCTAGAGAGCACATCATTGTCAGCCCCCCTAAAAGGCCAGACAGCTGGTGCTTTTCCCATAAATTTTTGACAGAAAAAAAGAACCCCCTAGCCACAAAAATCAAACATCTTTAATCCATGTGACTACAGATGTATAATTCATAAAATAATCCTAGCATACAGAGGAACAGAACATGAGCAGCTGCCCAAATTCTGGTGCACCAGTGATGTATCTCTAGATTTCATGAATAGGTTATTCTTATTCCTATTCGCCCCCAGTGGAGCATAGGGCTGCAAGAATTGGTTTACTCCACTATAAGCTTTTGAAATAATTTCTTTAATGAAAGAATTATATGTTGATGTTCATCCCATCACTCTGCAACTGAAGGCTAAGAAAGATGAGAGTGTTTCCTACTAAAGCTGCTACTTCAGTAGATGCTCACAAAAATTTAAAGCAATATGCGAGACAGCATCACTAAATGTTAGATAGCAAAGGACTATAAATAGCATAAAACCATGAAGCTAGTGGACACTGAACTTCTATATAACTAACTAAACCTATAACTGTGTTGCTCAATGTTTGCAAACACCATTGTTTTTATTACTGTGTACTTCTCTGAAGCCTAGTCAGCAGTTGGGTACACAACACAACCATGTTGACTTTTCTAAAAGTGAATAAAATAATTAATTTTATTAGTAATGTTAAAGTTATGTGTAGTAACACATTGAAAGATGGTTATAGTTTTTATTCAACAGGTAAATTACATGAAAGGCTTAGATAAAACAAAGTTACTAAGCTTGAACTTTCTGTTCTCGCTTTTTCCGTTCCTTGTTTATGTTACAGTTTGTTTACTTATAAACCCTATAACTTTATATTAACATGTGCTACAGGCTTAAAATTTGGTTGAAGGTTTCTTTATACATATCTAAACATATCCATGAGAGCTTTTAAAAAAACTAATTATTGGTTTAATAGTTACTAAGCTTTTAGTTTGTTTTCCCTTGCCTTTTCAGTTTCTTGTTTTGGTAAGCTTGGTTAGTTCAAAAGTTTGTAAATTAATATTGACATGTGATATAGTCATGAAATTCGGTTGAGAGTTTCTTTATATACATGTCAACATTTAAATGAGGGCACTTTTAAAAAATATTTAGTAGTTTAGTAGTTACTAAACTTTCAGTTTTTCTTTCCTCGTTTTCTCAGTTTCTTGTTTTGGGTACAGACTGTTTACTTCAAAGGACAAAACTTTTTATCGACAAGAGATATAGTCGTGCAATTTGGTTGAGTAATTCTTCATACATATATAAACATTTCTATGAACGATTTTTTAAAGAAATATTTAGTAGTTTGGTAGTTATACTGTTTTTAATCAAAATTTCTTGAAATTTAACACAGTGTTTTACAAAAAAATTCATAAAAAAAACCTAAGCCGATTTTGCAAAATCTCTTTTCATAGAAATGTAGATCTGTCTTTTAAGTAACTATTTCAATAAAAAGTTCGAGTCTACTCACAAAATTGACGAAGTTTTGTATTTTTCAAAATGTTTGTTTGGGCGCCATTTTGGTTTGTTTCCATGGCAACCGATGGTGTGACAAGTGCAGTAAAACTATTTTTTGAACCTTCAGTCAAGGGCTAAATAGCTGATACAAAAAAATCCGCGCTATCGCGTGAAACGTAAAAGTTTTTTTTTTGGCAGGTGCCTAGCCTTAAACATAAACAAACACAAGTGTTAATTTAAAGCAGCAGGCTGGACTAAACTGTTACATTGTCACAGATGTACTGTTACCCTCTGTAGACTAGACAACAGAGCTAAACTATACTGCTCTAGTTTTTCTTGTTTTGACTGAGCCTCGTTTTGGAATGTTGCTGCAAAGCTGTGTTTACTGTGCATTAGTTAATTGTGTATTTGCCTCCTGTTCTCAGATCTCACTGACAAATCCAATTTCAGACAAATCTCAACGGTCCGTCCTCGTAACCGTAGTCCGTCTTGGACTCGAGCTGAGGTGTCGTCTGTCTTACAATCGACTCCGCGCGCAGCGCCGCCTGCTAAAATTTTCATGCTGCGTCAGCAATTTGCTGAGGGCTAAAGTGTCTGACGTCACGTGACCAGACAGCCGTTGACTATCGAGTGACTCACGTTTTCCATGTCACCCTCCCTTCTTGAATATGTTCCAACATAGTTCACATCCCAGTTTTTTTTTTTTTTTTAAAAAAAGTTACATTATTTGGTGCATCGATTCTTATTCACCACCAGATGCTCCTCCACTGAGAATTTCTGGACGAATGTTCTGTAACACTTGTGTTTGCCTAAAAAAGCTGATGCAAGGAAGGAATAAAAAAAAGAATTAAATTAAGACAAAGATTTCTTCAGAGCTGTGGACAGACAACGATTTAAAATCTTTGTTTAATTTCATTTAAATGGTATCCGTCTGTTTTTTTCTTTTCTTCAGTATAAAATTTTGGTAAAGTATGTGTGTTATACTGTCATGCAGTCCGTTACAACACAAAAAATAGGAGTTCGGTCTGCTAAAGCATTCAAAGGAGCAGACTCAAAAATAATGCAAAATATGATTGTGTAAAAACAAAACTGTGATGAAGACAGTTGTTCGAAGGAGTGCAACTTCAGTTTTTTATTCACATTTTCTTTAAACCCTTTTTCGTTCCCTACCCACCCCTGGAATTGCACCAGACTGCTTCTGTCTACTGTTGCGATGGAGCAACTGCAGCCCCATAAAGTGTGGCGCAGGCGTGAAGCTCCGGCGATTGGCACGTGGCGTGTAAATGCTGGTCTCAAGGCGCGACTTTACGGCTGGTCGCCATTTTGTCTTTTTAAACTTTTATTTCTTGCGTTTAGCGGGGAGGTAATCACGCACACGCCGAAATCTCCCTCCAGGGCCGGGCACATGCTCCCCAACCTCTTCCTCACCCTCCGTCCTGAGTCTGAAGAGTCAACATGCTCATTTAATACCTTTTTTTTTTTGTTTTTTTGTAAAAAGTCTGACTTACTTCTTCTTGAATGTGAGATGAAAATTAAATAGAAAAAAATGGCATGCTCAGGTCTTGATAAGGTAATATTAAATATTATTCAAGTATAATTTGTCTACATCTATTTAGGTATATCTCTGTTAAAGTAGAATTGTTCTTTTCCGATATCAGGATTTTAAAGGTCAACACGAGCGCTCAGCGGAAAAATGGTTGGAAGTAGAGCATAAAGTGTCACAGAAACATATTCGACTGGAATTTTATGACGAAGAGGCATGATCAATATTATATTAATCTTTTTCTCTTAATCACACATAGATTTGTCAAAAAAAAAGGAAAGAGAGGAAAGGGAAGTGTTTCTAAAAATAGTGTCGTCTGCATGAGGTGGATTTGAAGAGGAGAGATGCGATCCTCGGTAAAACAGACCAGGACCGAGGTAACGAAAGATGCTCACCTAAACCTTATCCATCGGAACCTCTCTATCCTATTTATCCCTCCATCAGGAACTATTCGTCCACTTAAACTTTCATTTAGCTAAACCTGAACGTGTCTCTCTATCCAACAAACCTACTATTCATCTAATCACTGTCTATCCTTCCATGATTCCATCTGTCATCGGGGCAAACTTCCAGAGCGAGACAGTACAAAAATAGTCCCGCGCAGGAAGTTGAACCCACGCACCACGTCAAGACATAGGTTCTCTTTGTCCAACACGACCCTGTCTCGCTCGTCAGGGCGGACATCTTCGTCTTACAAAGAGAGAATCAAAGAAGGACGAAATCGTCAGGGAGACAGGTTATCTCCTTGCAGCTGGAGGGCGGGCATCCCCCTGACGGTCATCCCTGGACACCTCGGTCTCATCCGGGGAGGCTGTGAATGACAGGGCGGGCGGCACCCTGGGAGGGTGCAGAAGCTAAAGCGACCCTCGGGCCGGCCATTTGCATTCCTGTGGGCACGAGGCGACACCGGTGCTGATTAAAATGGCTGCTGGGCCGGAGGGTTCAACCGTCGACTTCAAGAAGTTTACTAGGCAAGAGGGTCGGGGGTCGGGGGAAGAAAGGTCTCGGAGGGAAGTTTGTCGGGTGTGGATTTTGTGTGCGTGGGACTATTTTTACATTGTATCTGAGTTTCTTTTTCTGTCTGAATCGCTTTCCGAAAATTATATAATGGAGGGTAACATTGAATCACAGCGTGAAGAACGTCTTTCGCCGTATAATAATTATTATTATTACTCCTACAGACTCGAGATCGTTCAGTTTGTAATGTTGTCAGTCAAAACCCTTGAAGAGATCTCTGATTCACACACACACATGCCGCCATACAATAATTGCTACATTTAATTACACGAAATTCTCATTTAATTATTCATCAGGACATCATTTGATTAAGATCGGATTTCACTGGCGTTAATAAATCCAATCACAGTCAACATTTTTTATTTAGGGGTCTGAGCTCTGGACAAAATGTCTCCGCCACCTCGCGGGACCCCTAGCGACACATGTCCCACACGCTCGCACATGCGCAACACGCACTTCCGCTTTATTTCGCGTCTGCCGTGACAGTCTTATGGCACGTCCCGCTGATCAGCTAATCGTCTGGGCCTCGCCTGTATCCGCGGGACTGTCCCACGAGACAAATTCGCAAGATGAACTCGGTATCAGCCTCGGGCTGAGTCCAGCCTGTGTCCGTGTATTTGTCTGTGTGCACGCCGGGGCTGTCCCTGTGGCGGTGATGTTGTCCACTTCTTAAACATTTTTTAGTCTTTTGTAACAAAAATAAAAGGCTGAGAAGGAGTTTAAGTACAAGTTTGCGGTTGATTAATCGACATTTTATTCTCCTTCTCTTTTCTTTGCGTTTTGCGGTCTGTAAAAAGAGATAAAGAGTTTGTGTGAGTGATTTGAACTCAGCGTTTCCGTCTGCTTGCCTTTTCTAATATTTATTTTTATTTATTTCTATCCCGTGTATATATTCGATACCCTACATCTGTCTGTATTTATGTATATTTCTGTATTTATACTCTGTAATACGATTTTTCTTTTTCTCTCTCTCTCTCAGATAGATATAAAAGATTTAGATGAAATTGTTAATTTGAATTACCATCCTAAATGCAGTTATCTTCAATGTGATGTCTAAATCTCTGAAGGTGTGGTGACCATAAGTACTTTCACCAATTTAAATATATCCATCATTGTAAACAGTAGATGATCAGTTTCTGTGATATAAGTCATCTAAAGTCCGGACTCGCTCTGTATTTTAGGACTGTTGCACACATTAAGTAAGATGCCTATTACTGGCATTCATGTGACAGGTTCTCGACTATGGCAGCTTTCCCTGACTTCCTGGCTACCAAAGTATCGGCGAGCTCTCGTCGGGCGAGATCGTAACTGACAGAGTGTATTCATAGTCTTCCCCGACTATAAACGGACTTCCGTTAGCATGGCGACGGAAACTTGAGGAAAGAGCGAGGGACAAGATATGTTAAGAGAAAGTTAAGGAATAACAGAGCCAATTACTGGCCTGGCTTGTGGAGGGTGCAGCAGCTCAGACCAGCCTCTACCCAGGCCAGGAGGGTCCTCCCCTCCCCCTCCGGTGGCAGTCTTGCTGGGAGAGACAGGGAAAATCAATTATGAAATTCGGTTATCTCGGCAAACTCTTCCCGCTAAATCTGATCATGAACTGAGAGTCGCCGCTGATCGATGAAATATGAAGTGATAATTTCTTTGATTGACTGCTTCAAAGTGCGACAGACGTGCCGGAAGTAGTGCGGCCAGCAGCCATGGCTGCGCAAAAATGGCGGAACCCTCTCGCCTCGTTGCCATCTTCCGCACAGTTGTCTCCCGCGGTTTTCTTTCTTGCCCTTGCCAATGATTCCACTGAATCGCTTTCGAAAACAAAAAGAAAAAAGAAGGAGCAAACTCGAGCTTTGCTTCAGATCTCTTTTTTTTTCTTCCTAATTTGGACTGTTGCTTTTTTTTAGCTCTTCACTGTCAGGCAATAATACTGTAGAGATGACACACCTGACTGGACTGGTTTCACGCCAATGGCGATCGTGCTTGTGTGGAACTTGACAGCTGGCGACCAATTGGGTTGGTAGTTAGAATGAGTTTCTTACACAAGTCCATGTTCTCTCGACCTTCCCTCGCGCGTGCGTGTGCAAGTGTGTGTGTGTGTGTGTGTGTGACAGAGAGAGAATATATATATTTGTAGCTGTCTTCGTGTATATGTCTGTAGGACCAAACTGTAAGAATTTACAAACCAAATAATTTCAAAGACTTGTTACCAACAGCAAGAAGATTTTCTCTGTGACTATTATTATTTCTTAATTAATTCATTTTTTAATTTTAAATTAAGGAATCTTGAAGATATGAAATAAATAAATGGAATGTTACTTTATTGAAATCTTCGGAGCTCATGCCCACTCGCAGAGGCTGACAACAACGGTGAAGACGACAACTACGAGGACGAAGACAACGACAGTCAAGTCTTTTGTATAAAAAAAACCCTGACCCTCCCCCTCTTCACCTTCCTATGTCACACAGCTGGATTCAAACTTGCAGAACACAAACCCTGTGGTGCATCTTTACATCTGCAACTACTCTTTTCTTTTCTTCTTGGTTTGTGGATGGCAGGGCATTGGTCCTTGATCTTCGCCGAAAACAGAGGCGAGCCCCCGTCCCCTCTCATCAAGATAAAAGACAACATCAAAGGAAGATGCGGAAATGTGGAAGCCACCCTGGTGTTACGAATTACATAATCGTGGCACCTGTAGCTTGAAAAGCTAAACATGAAACTCACCAGGATCTCTATGAAACATAAATTATTTTTTGATGTTTTATAGTGTAGATGGTCCGAGTGTTTGCCTGTCGTGCAGGCGGTCTTCGTGTTGTGACTGTGACACATCCCTCAGGCTGCCTTTTAATTTTATATAATTTTATACAAAGTATACCTATATACATAAAATTATATACATACCTACGGTTCGTCCTAAGTGTAAGTTACTCATACATATTACCTTTCATGAAAACAAAATATTTCAGTTTCCAAATATTATAAAGCATCTCAAAAACAATAAGAATAAAAAAATAACAAAAAAGTGTCAAAACATCTGACAGGACGCCTCTTACACACTCTCACTGTCTTGGTAGCCAATGACAACCAATCTGGAACCGTCCACAAAGGTCATGGTGTAACGGTTTGCTCTTTTCCATGCATGGCGATGTTATTAACCTCTCTCCGAAAAATGAAAGAGAGAAGAAGGCTGCTACTTCCGTTTTTGGAGCAACATAGTCGTTTGACAGAGAAATGCCTGACTGGGGCTTTAATAGAAGGGGAGAGAAGCAGGGAACTAAAATAAATCTACATTGTATGTGACCAGACCCACTTTTAAATTTCCAAAATATTTGCGCAGAAAGAATATTTTTACAAGCATGCCTGCACCCGAGTGTGGTCCATTTGCATGCATTAGTGGAGAGCACGGCGGTGAAGGGGGAGAGAATAGGAAAATGATTAGGCGTTGCCATGCCACGCACACCGCCCTGCCATCGCCTCCCTTGATTGATGACACCAGCGATGGAAAATTACATCCTCAGTTTGTTTAGTTTACTCCAGGCTATGTGTCCGGTAGCGGAGTTAAACAAGCGTTTAACAGGCCAACGAAATCCAGTGTTAATTAATCCCGTCTCACCTGGCGAAGCATCCGACATGTGGCCGGTCAACAAGCCAACAGACCGGCAGGTGTGCCGCCCTTTGAAGTGCCGCCCTTTGATCATGCGGCTGACAAGGGTAATGGCGGCTCGGCCTGTGGCTGATAGCGAACGGAGGGAGGAGGGCATCCACAAGATAAACGACTGAAGTCCAACACCAGACATGCGGCTGCTGCACCGCTGCTGCTTTGCCGGATGTCCGACAGGTATTCGTCGGGATGCTGGACGTTAATCACGATGTTGCAGGACTGTGCTCACCTCAACTCTCAGCTTCCTGGACGGTGGCGCATGCGCGTGCGTGTATGTGTGCGTCTGTGTGTGTGTGTGTGAATAGTCTTTCAACGAGCAAGAGAATTTTAAATTCGATGATGATTATGATGATGCTGTTGTTGTTAGGCCTAATGTTATGATGGACAATTAACTATAATGAGCTCTTCTTGTGGCTCACTCATTACCCAGTCGCCACATGTGGAATAGTGTCGCCTCTCCATCTCCTTTAATCAGCGGTTAATATGTCAACCGTCTTACACTGTCGCCACCTAGGAATTTATTTCCCTTTTCCACACCCACAAACGCTTGTTATGGTTATTACCTTTGCGCAACATTGGTGAGAATGAGACATAAAAGTTAATGTAGCGAAATAAGAGAAAAAAAATGAAGATAAAAAGAAAAGTAAAAATATAATGTAGCCAGAAATTGCGAGATCTTAAGCTAGCCAATCAGAGCAAATTGGTTATACTCGTAACTGGCATGACACAGACGTACATTCACACACACACACAGAGGAAGCGGCTAGCGGAGTGGTTACGACACTAGCGTCCAAAAGGAAGTCAGTTCGAAACTCGTGTGACGCAGAGTTTTTCCCCCCGCTGTTGGCCTGTCTGTCCAATGAGTACATTTCTACTTTAAAACAGTTAGGGAAGGTGAGATATTACATCATTATTAATAAACACATACAGGCACACACACACACACAGTGAGGATTCTGCCAGCGCCTGTACAAACTGACTGTCGACGAGTCGGGTGTTGCGCTGGGTTCCGCTGGCCTGTCGCTCGGTGTCCAATATTTTGGCGGTTTGATGGTCGTTGTGTTTGCCCAAGCGTGATGAGTTGAGGCTAAATGGTTGATGGATGCATCACTAAGGAGCCTGCCTCACTGAGATGCTGCCCGGTGTTTCTTGTCGCCACAGGGTTGTTGTTGTCGCTCAGAGGTTTTGTGGGTGAGCACCAGCGTGGTGAGGCTGCTACAGTCAAAGAGCAAGCACGAGAGTGTCTTCACAAAATGATAATTAATCTGTAGCTAAATTATTTATTTTTTATATCTTTAATTATTTATTAGCTATGATAAACACTGTCCTTAGCGCGTGATGACAGCCTTTCGGTCGAACGTCGTTGTCATGGTGAATTCGTTATACAATCTGTGTGTGTGTGTGTGTGTGTTGTGTAAATTTGCATAAGTAGCCAGGTTTTCATTCATAAAAACAGTTTCTTGTTTCAAAGATGGAGCCAAGTACAGGTCTGTCCTGCTTGTCCTCTTCTTTTTTTCAACCAAATGTTCTCCTTTCTTCAGACTGTCTTCTGGTTGTTGACTTTTATCATCACTGGACATCCGCGGTATAACAGGAATTACGACTGAGGCCAAAACATTCTGTTTGTTTGATCTGTGACTGATTAAACACACCGACTCCTGGCTGCAGGTTTTTCTCCGAGATGACATCCTGTTGTTTGCAAGTATTCCAGTCTTCGCCGGGTGTTCTTCAGGGTACAAAGACTGGGCTTCGCGATTTTATGAGTGTGTCTAGTTCTTTTGTGTGGCTGACGTCTGTTATTTGTTTACTCTTATCTAAAGCCCCTTTTATTTGTTAATACACTTATATTTATCTTGATGGTTCCCTCGGAGAAGGGGCCTGACTGGTGTATTTATCTCTCGGTGCCGATCTGTGATGTCGGGTAGTTCAGCTCTGTAGGGGTGGAGAAGCTGTTTGAGCAGTCTTGTCTCCTATCTAGCTTTGGCAGACTTGGTAAATACTTGAGATACAGAGTCAATGTCGATTTATATTTCTAATATCTTCTTCATTTCTTGACTACCTCCATGCCCTGAATACGTATGCCATCTCTTGAATGCTGTTGTTCCTTTCTTGCCTTTCATGTTCGAAGAAAGGTATGTGCACAGGAGAGAGAGACCCTCGGATCACCTCGTCCCTTTAAAATGCAAAACGCAATCCAGTAATAGCAGCCTCGTTCTGAGGACAAAAGTAATATTAATTGATTTCCCTGTAACACAAACTGGTAAGTCATCTCAGGTGTCTGTCACCCGTCCTCTTTGATGCCAAAGATCAGAGATTTACGGTGAGGCTCTATTCCTGCCCTCCGGCGGGTAGTTCGTCATGCTCGACCTTTGACCTATTGTTTTGCACGCTCGTTCGCGAAGGTTCGGGAGGCGAATGTCAACTTATCGCTGGCGTTGACTGCATCGCAAAGTGCGGCCACGTTTGCCCTTTTGTCGACAGGGGGAGTTTTTGTACAACTGACTGTCAACAGCTTTTGACAAGCAGATTCGTGTATGATGAATGGCGGCTGGAAGGCTGGGTGTCCTACCGGAAGCTGTCAGTTTGAAGGATTTATGTGCATACCGGATGTGCAATAACGGTTTGTAAGTCAGTGTTATAATGAACTTAGATGTCGAAACGATATGATTTGATCTTGCGCGACCCTTTGTTGCTACATGAACGAACACATGTATAAATATACACGCAAGCACACACGCACCTACATTTGTACTTCACATTCACGTCCACACGCAAGCACACACGCGCTGACACACGCCAGTAAACAGTCGTTAAGCAGAGCACCTTGCAGACGCCCGATCGTCCAGAATTAAATTAACCGGCAGCCAACGCGCGTAAGAATTAATCGTTACCACAGCCACCCCGCTGCATGTACCCGGTACAGCGAGGACACGACAAGAACTGAACAGACGAGTGGAGAGGGGGACCCTTAGGAAAACAACAGGCAGACAGGAAGAGTTCGAGACACTGACCCAGGAACTAGAATGTAGACCTCTGGAACTGGAATGTAGGTCTCTGGAAATGGAATGTGAGTGTTTGGAAGTGGAATACAGACTCTGGAACTGGAATATGAGCCTCTGGAACTTAGAATGCGGGGCATCTGGAACTGGAATGTAAACAGTCGAAACTGGAATGTAGGCGTCTGGAAATAAAATTTGAGTCGATGGAACTAGAATGCGGGGATCTGGAACTGGAATGTAGGCATTCGAAACTGGAATGTAGGCATTTTGAAGCTGGAATGAAGGCATTTGAAATTGGAATGTAAGTGAAACTGGAATGTAGGCATTTGAAACTGGAATGTAGGCCTCTGGGCCCCACTTACTGCTATATCCTCGTGAGTAGACGTCAGGGATGGGGGAGTCCTCGCGTGCCTCCATAATATCTGTGAATTTGTTCCACTCCGTCTGCTGTCTGTCAGTCCGTGGAAAGAAAGCTTGTTCTTCCAACTGAAATATTAATGTACCCGAGGAAACTCGGAACAAGTAACGATGGCTCCAGGCAGGAAGAAGGAATGACAAAAAAAATATTGAGGACTACATTTAATTGTGGCGGTGGCCGAGGATATTTTCCGTGGAGTGACTTCGGCGAGCAGAATGTACACAGAAGTCAGAGGAGATAAAAGGAGACTGTTGCTAAGCTTCCGTTTTATTTACGTGCTTTATGTTCTCGTGGTTCTCGGCTTTCTCTCGTTTTTCCGAGTCTGTCATGTTTCTGATGTTTGCATCAACCCACCTGCGTCTTCCCTTTGTTCTTTATTTTCCTCCGTTGACGTCATGCACAGGCCGTAAAGGTTCCGTTCACCTGCCTTGTCACCCTCTCTCTGTCTCTCATTCCATCTCTCCCTCTCTGTCTCTCAGTCTCACGGCATTGTGTGAGTTTTCTACAGTTAACGCTCGATATGTTTAGGGGTCAGAGGTCGGCATTATTAGAGTTTGTAACATCTCAAGAAGCTTGACCCAAGGCCTATCGAGCTGACCAGCACTCGTCGACAATAATGTTGTTGCTTTTTGTTTGTTTTTTTATTTATTTTTTTTTTTGCCTCAGTCCAGCATCAGGTCTCGCGAATTGGACACTTCAGCTCAGCAACTGGGTTTTACTTGTTTCTTCCTTTGATCTTGCGCCCTCGCTCTGTCGGTCTGTGGCGGCCAATGCCAGACCGCCACGTACAGACACGAAGGGAGGCCGATTTTAATTCCCATCATGCTTTGAAGTGTAATCATGCGTGAAGCTTTCTGTTAGCAAGCCCCCACGAGGCGTTTTCCGCTCCAGTTGGCGGCAGAGCGAAGACGGCTGTTGAAGAGAAGCAGACGATAAGTGTTACACGCTCGCCCCTCGTTCACCGCTGATGGTGGGCGTGTCCCCAGAGTCGCGCCCTCTTGCGGCTTCTTCTGTAACCACCAAGATGGCAGACAGCAGCGGTGGAACATGAATGTAGTTTGATGGAGAACAAGTTCCACTAAGCTTATTCACATTGTAATTGTGGGTTGAAGTAGGGTAACACTTGCACGTGGCTTGAGTTACGAGTGGCTTGTCCTCCCTGTTGTCATCTGACCCACCACCATCATCAATCCATCTTCGTTGACACACTTTGTTCCTGGTCATCATCGGCTTGGTGTTTGACCTTCCAAAAATATTTTCCCGATGTCTTCAAGGCTGGCTTGATGTTGGTGAGCACATGTCATGATAAAAGAAACACCCGGAATGGTTTTCAAGGAGTATTTTAAAGATCATCATGAGCTGCAAGTGTTTGTACACCAAAAATCTGGAGCCACCCTGAAGACAAAAGATTTATTGAGAACACCAAGTGTGTCAACAAAGAAGGGATACACTGATTGTTGTAGTCCCAGTCGCTGATGGTCAATCCACCTACCATCCTCCCCTTGTCCTCAGATGCCCCTCATCCCCGTTTGCGCCATCTTGTCTGCTGCGCGTGGTGTTCAGTGGGGAGGGAGGGAACTGGAGGAAGCGGGAGGGACGAGAGACCCTTCGTGCAGATTCAATCAATTTAAGCGGTACTAGGGGAGATTATCGATACCAGGTGGACGCGAAGAACATTATTTCCAGCAAATCGCTGGAGTTGTGCCGCATGGCCAGTGTTTAAACACAGCGACATCGGCCCCCACCACCACCAGGGTGCAGCGCGCGCGGCGGCTGCCGAAGCCTTTCAAGCCTCGGAGATCGAAGAGTCAATATTTAGAATCTGACCTTCGATTCCACTTGCGGAATCGCTTAAAATTAAGTGATTGATTTCCTCGCAGAAAGCCAAATTAGCTGCAGGCGTCTTTGTGCAGCCAGCATGCTCGGTGCGAATCACGTTTGTATTTGTTTTTGTTTTTTCTGGGTTTTTAAACAATTTTAACATTTTCTGGTGAGTGAAGATGATGAGGCTAAATTCACTTAGCATAGTTCCTGTTGCCCTGCCTTTGAGCGCCTGTCGCTGTTTTTCTAGTGGACGAGGATCGCATCTTTCTTGGCTGTAAGACACGCGTGAAAATTTGGTAAAAATTCTTCGTGGTATCCATGGAAACAATTGTAACGGACATGAAGGACATAAAGAGATATCAGAGATATGCTTTTTGTGTAAATAAACCAAATTTTGCGCTATTGCGTTAAAGTCAGGCTGTAAATCTCCATAAAAGGTAATTTGTCACTTTATGGCGGAAAAAGTTAACAATTTTAATTTCAAATGGATTATAACGAAAAAGATTTAAAATTAAGAACAATTGTTTTCTTTGTTTTGTTGTTCAGTCGCATAAATAAACTGTCGCGAGGTGCATTGCGTTGTGGACAGGATCTGACGTCATTAGGGTTGAGCTACAATTTTGGGCTTGACCGGAAGTGCAGTTGTCGACCTTGATGTTAAGGTGCTGTTGAAATGCAAAGTATGTTTAGTGATCATTAACTGTGCGACAAAAAGCTCCAGTAAATGTTTTTCAATTTTCACGTTTCTCTGTGTCGAGCCGGTCTGGACTGAGGTCTTGACGACCAGCAGGAAGGTGAAAGGTCAGGTCAAAGATCAATCGAGGACCAGACCAGTGCATGTGCACTTTAAAGTAGCTCAGACCCGTTCCCCATCTGTTTCCCCGCTTGCAGCTACAGAAGGGCTGGTAGAGGGGAGGGGACAGCGGTTATTCGGTGCTGTGATTGACTATTTTCTGCTGTCGCCATTTAATTGAAAGAGAAAATGTCGACATCAAGAGTGGAGAGGAGGTCAAGTGGAGTTCATGCACAAATTGGGGAAAAAATGTGGAATTGAGTCACGGCTGGTTTGGACTCGGACAACATTTTGGTTGCAAGGAATGCAAGATTCAAGAAGTTCAAACCATGGGATTTTCACACATGGGACTCAAAGAAAACGAAACACAAAGATAAGTTTATCCCTCCTTTACCTCAGTATACTGTGTCTAAACCACAGATATTAGTTCCCCTGGGATCTGAGTTTTAAAATTATTGCACTTCCGTGTCGAAGGTAATCCAGATTATATTATCGTACCTGCAAGAGGTGCAATATTCCAATAATATTTATGATTATTCCTGCCTCGTTTCGGCATTCCTGAATACTTTCCCAAAAGAATGTGTTATTTTGTAACGCTCGTTTATTATATAACCAACTAGTGTTGGCATTTTAATGTATTTTGATGATGATGAGTCAGGCCTACTCAGTTCAGTTAAAGTGCTGAGTCCAGTCACACTCCTACACCTACCTGTACAAGGATGCATGCGCACGTGACTCCATCTCGTAAAATGTCTGCTTCCGGTAGACTTGTAAACATCCCCAGTCCTCCCTCACACCCTCCCACCACGTGACTACATCGTACATTGTTCACGGAGCCCGCTTCCTACCAAGCTCTCGTAACAAAGCAAATCTGTCTTCAACAATTTGTTTCCTCTGAGTTTTTGTGGGGAAGGCGGCTGCTTCGCTTTGTTTTGCTTTGCCTCGCTTGGTTTTGCATGCTTTGCTTGTTTGTTTGCTTGTGTTTTGTGAAGGGGTGTGTTTGTTTTGCTTGAGAATGTTTTCGCGAAGCACGCGACAAGCAGCGTGACGTAAGACACTCATTCCCCTCTCCTGCCATTTCTTTTTCTTTCTTTCTTTCAGCTTTCCTTGTCTTCTTTGGCTGTCTTTTCTTTCTCTCGAACACCGATCCATCATTTCACCTTTTTGTAACCACGCCATTGCAACACGTGTTGTCCACTGCCGCCAAAAACATGGAAGTGTGTGTGTGTGTGCACGTGTGGATGTTTATTTGTGTGTTTACACTTATTCATGCGTGGTAAGGAGAGAGTGGGGGAGGTGGGAGTGTGTTCAGAGAGATAAGAGAGGAGAGTTGGCGAGGGCGGGTGTCTGTGGGTGAGGGCGGGTGTCTGTTGTCGAGGGAGGGTGTCTGTTGTCGAGGGCTGGTGTCTGTTGTCGAGGGAGGGTGTCTGTTGTCGAGGGCGGGTGTCTGTGGGTGAGGGAGGATGTCTTGGCCAGCATCTCCATCCCCGAGTATCATCCTCACACCCAGCCAGTGACTTGTCTAATCGCGGGTCCGCCCAGCCACTGCCACGAGAGCTAAACCAAACGAGCACCAATTGCAACGCGCGATCTCGAGGGAAATCACGTGATCGTCTTGCTGACTGTCACCAGGTGGCGCTGGGCAAATTAGCCACTTCAGGGGAGATAATACGACCTTGGTCACGTTCACGAGCGACGTTGGTTGAATTCGAGGCCCGAGGCCCAAAAGCAAGGCAAGGGTCGTACTAAGTAAAAATAACACACAACCTCCCCTCCACCCCTCCGTCCAAATTAATCAGGAGGAGATAAACAAATTCAGATTGAATAAGGCGAAACAGGATGAAGGTGAGTAATAGAAATCAATGGGAGGCAATGAACTGCGTTGAAAGGATGCCTGTCATTTTAGTTTCTCCCTTTCCAACGTATGAAAGGGCGTCATATATCACGGCCATCCTTCACGCGCAAATAAGAATTGCAGATTTGACGGTTCTGTCTGGACCGTGTTGTTTTTGCTCTCGGCCGCCTGAGGTAATTTTGTGAAATTTATGATTAAGCATCCAAACCGCGCTTCAGCCTGTGTTGCTGGACTGGAGACTGTAGGGTCACGCTCAGCTTTCTTGCCTCCATCTTGTCTCAAGCCGTTGGTCTGTCTGACGTCCTCGATGGAGTTTCATGCCATCAACCTGTCTGATGGTATCGTTCTGTTTCGTGTTATCGTTTGGCCTCCAGACCAGTGGCATGAAATCTTGTCCTGTCGTCTGCCGCCATCATGTCTCAGACCATAGTTCTTTGCGTCCTTCTGTCATCATCAAGCCACGTGTCATCGTCCTTTATCAAGATGATATCCTTTCAACGTCCTGTATGAACATATGTATGAACAAAATGTATCATGTCCTCCTGTCACTCCATCGCCCTGCTTCGTGTTCGTGTCTCGCCTCTCGCCATGACCATGAATCATGTCCTTGTCCAGTACAAGCAGGTTGACACTGACCTCATCACTAACGAACTCTGATGAATGCAGGAGTGAGGAGGGACTGTTCGAAAATTTGAGAAAAAATCAAGAAAATGGTTGTAGAAAAGATGCAAAGATTGCAGTGGAAGAAGACCAGAGATGCGACGGAAAGAAAGATGAAGCGATGAGGACAGGAAGACGGATAACAAGAAAGAGTGAAAGAGAGGTGGTTTGAAAGAAAGAAATGAAGGCAGCATCATGATAATTACTTTGATAAATAATAAAATACGATAACCGAAGTGAAGATTTTTGTTTATTTTTTCTGACCAATTGCCCGTTACCAGAGCACATTACCGCTGGGAACTGTGGGACACAAAGAAGAGAGTTTCTTCGCCTGCCGAGGCGCGAACACAAACCATCGACATTGGGATGAGGTTAGTTAAGTTCTCTCATGCTTCTTTCTCTAAAAATTCCAATTCAATCTTCGTCTTCAGGATTTTCATGAAGGATTTTCGCCAAGAAGCACGCCGCCAGTTGCTAACGTTCGCTTGAGCCTGACGCCAGTGTCTGGCGTTCGTGCCCCACGTCAGGCAATCTAGGAAATGGATGCGTCACCCTGCAAAAAAAAAAAAGGTCACGGTCTGTCGCGAATATTAGTGTAATTATTGGTAACGCTTTATTCATCTCGACTTCAGACGCCATTAGCCCGAGGTTTAAGTCCCGTGCAGTCCATCATCGCGACTTTATAGTCGCTGACAGGAGCGTTTGGCAGATGACTGCAAGGTTGGGTCTGTACTCTCACCCGAACCACCCCGCTGTTGATAGCAGTTGTAGAGCAGGAGATTATTAATAAAACGATCCCTCCTCCGTAAAACGACCATAACCGCTTCTCTCTTCGGGCATCGGCTGCCCCCAACAAAAACCGAGCGGGGGCGAGGGTAGGGTGGGGTGGGAGGACAGAATGACACACCAGCCTCGATCTGGTTATCAAGGGTGGAACCATCAGCGAGGAAGTTTGCCTGCGTTACGACTGGATTGAAGGTTGACTGATTCTAATCTCAGCACACCTCATGCAAATACCCGGGTGCGGGTAGTAAAGGCTTCCAGTGTCATGGAAGGAATCTGTCTCAGTGTGTGACCCTCCGCGCCACAGTTTCCTTGCTTTAGCGGGTACTTTCTTTTTCTCCATTCTGTTTTATGTGTCAATGTTTTTTTTTTTTCATTAGGACAAAAAACCACCTAGTAGACATTTCACATTGTACCCCAGGGGTGCGTCTTGTATAATGTTGACCACCATTGCTGGACGAAATGTCTAATGATGACCTACAGTCGGAAGCAACATGGGGAAATCAGGGGCAAACTGTCATTTGGTAGGTTGCTTGCTTTGGCTTGAGAATACTTCCACCTAGAGTTCATTTCTTGCTGTGAGGAAAAAGAGAGTTGGGGACACCGGAGTACCTGGAGAAAACCCCCGAATACCAGCATTACAAACAGGTGTGACACACAGTGTTCCCTTGACGAGATCTGAACCCAAGGCCTCTCCTTGTTGTGATGACAAGCGAGTGTTTGAACCCCTACACTACAGGGCTCCTCACTTTACGCCGAGCCAGCAGCTAAGTCATGGCAGCCAGCCCTGTAAACAGATATCACATGCAGAGAAAGAACACCCTGCCCGAGACGAGACCTGAACCCAGGACAGCCATCCCTCACGGTAACCGTTATCACTAACCGTCGTATCACCGCACCGCCCCTCTAATCACAAAGCACTGACATATTAACTCACACGAAGTAAATACCCGCAGGGTCTGAAATCTGCCTCCTAACTATTCAGACAAGATTTTCCCATTTTGCCCGAAGGGCAGAACTTTGCTTTGTGACAATGTTGTCAGGACAACGGCCAGCTCTCGCTGTTGTTGACAGGAGACTTTCTCACGTGCCCTGTATACACAGTCAGTTCCTACACGTGTTGAAGTAAGCTTTCTGGCGAGAAGCGGGATTTCTTTGGGGACGGGGGAGGTAGGGGGCAAGGGAATGGGGAGGAGGGGAGGGACTGATCACTCTCCGCCAAGGAGCGTGAGCGGCGGGCACGATGTTTGTGTTGCACGCGCAGGCGTTGCTAACATGCACGCGCAGGCTTTTTGCGACGTGGCTCATCTCACCCATCGAACGCTGCCTCATCCATCAGGCAGGCAGCTGGAAGATGGAGCGGTTCCCCCTTTCAGCGGGGGCAGGGTTAACATCATTTAACCCTCGGACGTCATGAAGTGTGGCAATAAACACACTCGTGAAAGTTTCTCTTGCGATAAAGCGTGTCTCGCGCCTTTTGTTCCAAGTCGCTATCTGCACGAGGTGCACGATCTTCCCCTCACTGACGATTGATGAACTTTGAACTTGGGAAGAGGGTTAGGTGTTAGTTGTTGTTATTTTACACCGAGTCAGCAGCTAAGATGTCATTTCTACGGAAAAAAACAGGAAGAAACGTGGGAGATGGGATCTGAACTCATAACCCACGGACTGTAGTATCTATAGACGACGTGCTTTATCTTCATGACTTGGTGACCAGTGATGAGTCCTTTCGCGACTTGACCCGAACTTTATCACACACACATATAGGCAACAAAAAAAAAATTCATTTTTCAAGTCAGCTGTTACTAGTTTAGGTATTATATAATCCAGATTGTCACTAAACGCGTTTATCCAAGTCTCAAAGTATAGTTCATGCACGTGGTCTCAAGTGTTGATTGCTATTTCTTGAACTACTCCTCGCTCAGTGACACTCTTCCTGAAGTCTCGATGCCTTCCTTCTCGTGATGGGGTCCAACATGCCAAGAGCCAGCAAGGTCTCACCAAGAACAAAAAGGGGAACACACTCTGTATCTTGGCGGCAGAAAGGAAGAGTCGGGCTTAACCTTCCACACGTCATGATTTACACACGATGAACCACTTACACTTAGCTCCAATGTCTGCTAGGCTATAAATCCCACTCCATCCTTTTTTATAAAAAAAAAATTCTGATGCGTGGATCTGATTACACAGAAGTACGCAGTGTCTTACAGATACAGAGTACACCAAGGTGCTGCTCGTGTGTGTTTGTGTGTGTTTGTGTGATGTCTAGTGTGTATGTGTGCGTGTTTGTGTGTTTGTGCGTGTATATGATGTCTAGTGTGTAGCTGTGTATATATATGATGTTCGTACTCGCGCGCGTGTATGCCTGTATTTATATTGGTACGTGAGGCAGAAACATGAGCGAGAGACTGCAGAAAGAACAATTCTGTCACTCCCAGCCTCTTGATCCTGTCCGCCATGGTCCCGACATGCATCCAGCCGCCGACCTGCTGTTCCCTGGCTGCGTCGCGCGCGGCAAGATGTGCGGAGCCGCCTGCCGCGCCACTTGTCCTCCATGTTGTCGCGTCTTGCAGCCAAACGGCGATTAGCCCTCGGGGCGACGAGAACAGGACTTTGCCACTCTCGGGACCGGCCCCTACAATCTCGGCAGCCATACTTGGCGGTGTACGGTCTGGTGGCGAGGTGCTGTTAAGGTTTCCTCCCTACAGTTACTGCCTCCCGGGACGGTACGGCGCCCCGCCGCTGCCAGAACTGCTGGCAAAATGTGGGAAGCCCGGGCTGGCTTACTTCTCGTCTTTCTCTCTCTCACACACAAGTCTGACTCACCCTTCAGTCACTCACTTCTCACTGAAGCCAACTTTGACATTTCGTTAACCATATTATCTTTATAAGAAGGGTGTGAATGTTTGGTGACTTAGTGTTTCTGTATTGATTATAGACAGGAATTATTTTTGTTGTTTGTCGTCTTGCTGATGGTGAACATAGAAATTGTTTATTTTCCGCAGGCAGGGTGCAGGATAATGATACAAAAGGTCAATTTTCGGGTTGGAGATCTCAACATGTCTGGAAATGTCTAGTGTCCCACTAATGAACTGCGAAAACAGCGCAGAATATTTTGAGGATAAAGATAACTGTTGTCGAGAAAGATGTCAGACAATTGGACAGTCATCACCTCCGACACCATCATGCTCTTACCACCATCACTACTCCCTCCTCCTCCTCCTCCTCCTCCTCCTCATCATCATCATCATCATCATCATCATCATCATCATCATCATCATCATCTTTAGAGGTGTTATTAACAACGTCTTCAGCGAAAACTATATCGTATTCCAGGTACGACAAGGGGAGACAACAAAGAGAGATTATGTCCCCTAAACCTTCAGATTCCTCTGTAGCTTTGCATGTTGGCGCTGTTGCCGAATTTCTACATCCGCTCTTTCATTCCTTTTGTCTGGATGTGCCTAGCGGCGAGTATTATCAACGGAGACGGTCTTGATTTATTTGTTTATTTACCCGCAATCTATGTTTATAAACCTTTCTCTCTCAAACCTTTTTTATGTCTGCTACCATTTGTCTCATACAGCATATCATGCAGGACACGGGAACATTTCCAGCCCCTCCAACCTCCCGCTCCTTGAGAAGTTTCTCTTGCCCAGCAGACCGAGTGAATAATCCCGAGACAAGAGTGGTTAGCCAAATATCGCCGGTGGATATCAATAAATCAATTAAATCTGAAACCGTGTACATCCTCGCTTCTTCGCTTCCTGACAGAGCTTGCTGCAGGCAGTCAAGGGATGTTATGGCGCCCCGCCACAGCCAAACTTCAGGACCTGATATCGACTGTGGGGTGGACTACAGGGGACGTAATTCACACTGTCTCGCCCTGGCCACCCCAAGACTTTCACCAAACATCGCCTGAATGAGTTCACGTTCCTGGCCCGCACCCTCATGAATCACCAGCTAGACAGAACACCTTCTGGAAAAAAATTCATAACTTCGCCTAGAGCTGCCATATCTTGGTCTATGTGAGAGAGAGAGTTAAAAAAATTCAAATAAAGGAAGGAAGAGGAGAGAGACTGGGGCAGATGTAGGTGGCCGAAGATCACCTGACCCTGGCGGTCAAAGTCAGACCCACGGTGGCCTGTAGAAGTCAACACATTATCTTGCTGAGGAAGCGAATCTGTCCTGAAGATGACAAAGTATGATGGATGGAGGAGGAGCAGGGTTGTCACTTTGTGAAAGTCTGTAGTCATGGACAGAAGTCGATAGCTCAGTGACAGCAACAACTAAACTTCTGATGGAAAGTAACAAGAACTACAACGGTGTGGACACAATAAAAAAAATACAACAAACATAAAAAGACATAAAAACAAAAGAATTATTCTCAAAAATTGTCCACAAGTAAATTGTCCCTTTTACAACTTTGCTGGCGATGAAAGCTGTTCATAACTTTATGACTAATTTCTTAACTCAAACTATTGCTTTTTTTGTAATAAAATTGTTTAGCCTGAAGGTGTTTCGTGTGATTAAATTAAAACATTTGTATTATCTACATCTGTAGGCCAGATGCCTCAAACACTTTCTCGCGCGGGTTTACAGAGTGACAGAAGCAGGGCAAGAGTTCACGAGGTCTGGGAGAAGGAACATCGCTTGGGATGGTCCTGCACGTGGCGGGTACCTGGCAGCCAGCCAGTCAGCCAGTTGTCAACGAAATGTTTTTTAAAAAAATGAGAAATGTTGATGGGTGGGCAACCTCAATATGCTTAATCCCTTCTGCGGAGAAAAGTTCTTTTGGGGACAGACTTTCAGAACTGGAGACACGAAAGCAATCGGCGAATTAAACAACAACAATGTGCGTGTGAGGCAGGCCTTTGTGTAATAACTTTGTGTACATTTCTCTAGAAAAACAACAAACAAGATTTACAGCGACAGTCAGACACAAGAACAATGGATAATTCTTTAGAAAGAATGGCGTGCGAGTACAGCTTGTAACATCCATCTCTCCAAACGCCAACACCAGACTTGCTGAAGGGGCCACAGGAAGTGGTAGAATGATTCAAGAAGGTTCCTGCACCAAAGCTGGGTTACTTACGACTGAAAGAAAAACAAAAACACGAGTAGTTTTGCTCGGTTATTTTTCTACCTCCCAGAACAAAAGAGCGAAGTTGTTCGTGTCACGTGTCCTAGCTTCTCAAAAAAAAAAAAGACAGTGCGTGTTCCAAGCGAAAGCTCTCAGACTCAAAATTCTAGCCCTCGCCTCCCTCCCTGACCCCTCATTATTATCTTTCCTCCTGAAATTATCACTTATCTGGAGTTGTCTTCCATCATCCACGTAAATTCGGTCGTTTTTAGCGTATGTGGTGAGGACACCCTGGCAGCCTGGGTTTCTCTACGCCGCCATCATGCGGGTTGTCTCCCGTGGTGTGCAGAGTTACGACTGTGGTCTAGACTCAAGGGGCGATACTTGCGGAGAAGTTGTTAACTTTCGCGGCTGTTGTATTGCCTCCGTTTAATTTCTTTATTGTTTTCTGCCACCCTCCTGTCATTTCTGGAGCTGCGCGCAAAGAAGAAAAAGGCGAGAGAGAAAATACTTGGCGGTGAGACAACAAGGGGAGATCACTGCTGAGGAAGTTATGATGTCTGTTCGTCAACTAAATCACTGCGCGGTGTGAAGGACTAGCTTTTCTTGCGGTTGTTGGGTTTACTTACCATCGCGGAGTTGTGAGTGATCGCCAGAGAAGTCAAACATGTTTTGTTTGTTTGTTTGTTTGTGTTGTTGCTTGGCTTCCTGCAATGATTCTTTGTGTGTTGAACTCCATAGACATCACGTGTGTATACTTTATTTCTCTCACTCTCTCTCTCTCTCACACGTGCTTGAGTGCTTGATGATTTTTGTCTTACTCTTGCTGTGTGATGACAAGACAGACCTCAATCAAGAGCAGTTACTAAATAACACGCGCTGATTCATCTTCACCACCTGCAGCACCACGGTCCACTGATTTTTGTTGGAGATATCGGGTATCTCTGGAAGCTGCATGCTTGTGTTTTTATGTTTATGTTTATGTTTATGTTTATCTGTTAGTGTATTCAATACTTTAAACCGAGGAGTCTTTGTGAACCTGGGACATGTTAGAGTGCACTGAACGCCCTCGTAGTGGGAAGAAAATGTTCTTCACAAGCGACTTCTTCTTTTCATCATGATGATGATGATGATGATGAGGATGAGAATGATGAGGATTATTAATATATGTGAGTCTTTCACATCTTTGTGTCATTCGCCTTTTCTCACTCTGCCGGGGGGTCTGGTGGCGCAACGGTCACCAAAATAGTCAGGATTTGTTGTCCGAGGTTCAGATCTCGTCTTGGACTGGTTTTTTTTTTCCGCGTGTGATTGCCCACACCTCCATTACGTAGGAAGAAAGAAAAACACCAGACTAGCCGCATCATGAAAAAAGCCTAGTTGTTAAAACATTTTCTCTCACCAGGCTGTTTGGATGCACGTACCACATCTGTTATTTGATCTGTTGTATGTGTTTGTGTGTGCGCGCGCTTAATAGTTTTTTTTCCCGACAAACTGCCGACTTTTCTAAACACATGTCTACATTACTAATAACTGTTTAGTCTTGACTCTACTCTGCTGTAATTGTTGCTTAGTTTTAGAAACTCACTTGTCAAACTGTTTATAGTTTCCACCCTCGCAGCAAACATCATTAAAATGTCCAAAAGTTTATCGAGGACCTATCTCGATGACAGATTAATGTAAGCAGCATTTATCTATCATCATCTGCTATCTTCATCCCACTTGGAGTCCTGATAGTGGAGGATGCGCGAGTGAACAGAGATCACGTGACAGGTGTAAAGGTGCGCCAGGTACCAAACTCTTGCTGGAAGTTGTTGTTATGAGTTCACAAGTTCAGCCTCTTGTCTTTCTCAAAGAATCCACCTGTCAGTGTCTCTCCAGCTCCAATAAAGCCCTTGGAGCATGTGTTGTGAGAAACTCATCGTGCGTGTGCGTGTGTAAATTAAAGCGACATCCAAGAACAACAAGAAAAAACAACAACAACACAACAACAACAACAACAACAAATGATTCGGGTTGTCTTGGCCTTAGGGACTTGCGTCTATCGTGTCAACACTGTCCATCTCTTTGATGAAGAAGCGATCTCGCTATTGTCCATACTCGTCAGTTTTTTTTGGTTTTTTGTTCTTTTTTGTGTGTTCTAGACTCTTGGGAAGGTTTTCTGTAACATGAGCTATCAACATAGCTACCTGTGTAATCAATGTAGACAAGTCTACATGGCAAGTCACATGTGTAGACAACTTGGAGCAGTTTGTATACTATTCTGTTTTATTGCAAGTGACTGGCACAGCTCTGTAAGTACAGCAACACTCATCTGTATTGCGAGTAAACAATATCCCTTGTACTACGAGTAGGTTTGTGTGTGGAAAGTTGTCAGACCTTCTTATGGTCTTTGTTTCTTTTGTCTCTTTTTATCATTATTTCTTTCTGTTTTAATTTTCCTTTTTTCGTCTCTCTGTCCATCAATTTTTTTCCTTTCATTTCCTTCTTTTTTCACATTTGGTTTAGCAAAGAGGCATAACTCCTTGCTGCGGCCAAGACAGATTTTATGTTGCACAGCTCTTGTGGCAACAATGGCCGTGTCCGGAGGAAGCCCACTTGTGGACGCTGCGCGCCATCTTAATCAGGAGAAAGCCGGGCTGATCGGTTCGTTTCTGCCTGGATCTGAAGTCGCCATCGGCTGCAGTACAACAACAATTTTTCGGGCAATCAATCGCCTAAATAGCCCTTTACGTGCAGTCTGTGCCCCTCCATGGAGACACCGGCCGCCGGACTTGATTTCCGCTTCTGCTGCTGATTGCAGTGGAGTGGCGCCCCGTGATGAATGTTGTTTGTTTACACTGACACCAGAGGGCGCTACTGTTTGTTTCTTCGGTTCCCTTCGGAAGCGCTTCGTGCTTACATTGGCGTAGCACGATTTCTGGTTTTTGGATTTGTAAATTTTGTTCAAGCTGTTCTTGTCTTTATAACAGTTGTTGTCATGGCGACTCGTTGCCATCTTCCGACAGTCTTCATGTCCACTGGTCGAGGTTCGACTTGTAGTAATGTGAGTCTCGTGCGGTGACATCAGCTTTCCCGTGACCCCTGAAGACTATGTGAACCCATCAGACGAGGAAGCAAATGTAATCAGGTGCATTTGACACGTTGAGCCATAATGTCTTTGAAGTTAATTTTTTTAATTCTTTTTGTTTTTTTTTAACTTTTATACTATTTGATTTTCTTTATAAGAAAGTTTTTAAAATATTATCTTTTGACCATTTTAAGGTAGATGGTTCTGGTCTGTTGTTGAGTTGCAATTATGGTTGTGTACAATGGTTGTTGATGTTGTTGATGTTTGTTTTTGAAGCATCCTTTCATCAGGAATTCTGTGTAATGGCAACTGTTGGAAAGTAGTGGGAGGGGGAATGGACCGAGAGGGGATTTGTGTTTGGTGTAACATTCCCTGTGCATCCACGCTTCCTGCATCTCGAATGGCAGGCCATCGACTGGTGCAGCGAATGCCGCAGCACGCAGAGCCCACGCGGCCAAGGTTTGCGCGTGCAGTCCGAGTCCGCAGCATGGAGACCAGTGACTCACAAATCACATACACTTCTCGCAATCGCCAACATTCCACCCCACCCTACCCCTACCCTCACCTCCAACAAAAGCGAGCGTGGAGTTCCTGGCCTCCTCCATCCCTCGCTCACCCCGGGTGTGTGATATTCGCGCGCACGACCGCCGCGTTTGGAGAAAGAGATTTCTCATGTCTTATTAGCTGCGCGTCAACACCCCGCCACGTGAACGCGCACCCCGTCCTCGACACCCCGACCCCAGCTTCCTTCACATTATCTTTGCCGTGGGCCTTGCCACAACCTTGCCACAGCCTTGCCATTAACCTCGCCACGCTTTCTTGCCGTTGGTCTTGCCATGCGTTCTCGTCATCGGCCTTGTCATCATCTCTTGTCACACACCTTGCCAACGATCTTGTCATCAGCCTTGTCCTCCTCACTTGCCACTCACACCTTGCCAACGTTCGCAGTGTTTCTACCTGGTCATGGATGACGGTTTTGTTTTTCATCCTTGAAAACCTACAGTCTATCGCCATCTTCAAGTCACTTCTGCTTCTCCCTTCTGTTTTAGTCCTCTTAATTTTCTGATCGAGCTTCAGATTTTCGGATGAGTGAATCAATTATGATCAGCAGTTGCCAGAAGACAGACGTTGAGACATCTACCTGGCCAGGTGTGGAACTGGATTTAATGTCTTTGCCCATCTTTGTTTTCCTGTGAAGGTGAGATTTGGGGAGAGTAGAAAGGGATGTACTGTGGTGGTGATAGCTACTACCGGGTCTCAGCCCTCGGCTGTGGGATGCAGATGTTGTTGCTGCCTCGTCTGCTTTTCCTCAACAACCCAAGTTTCCGCCGATGGCAGCACTGCGTGCAACTGTTTGTCTGCCTGCTGTTGCCGCAAGCAGATAAAAAATATAAATTCAATCAGATTGAAGCCTGATACATAAAAATAAAATTTCAGGGAGGAAGAGATGAATAAGAAAACAGAACTTTATCATTAAGCTCATTTATGCTATTTTTAACAGGAAAAACCTTCTGATGGAACAAAAGAAAGAAATAACAGCCACAGTTTTTTGAAGAAAGAAAATCGGCTTTGGGTAGCCATGCTCGTGCGGCCCATTAAACACATGCAATGCCTCGTGTGTTTGAAGAGTTCTTCATCGCTTCTGGGTCCTTCAGGGGTGCTCCACTCCTGTCTTTAACATGTATGATGGACGGAAAGCGAAGGAAAGAAACATCTGAATGCTACTTAATTTGTTCGCTATAAAAATGATAGTCCGACTGAAGTTTTCCTTCCTAAAATTGAATGTCCATTTTTTTAACAATTTTCTTTTTCTTTTAGTAATCGTCATCTTTTTTCTTTCTCGTGTTCACTTGTACACTCACACACATGCGCACCACATATATTTATGCACGTGCATGCAAGCAAGATGGTGGTTGAGACTGTCAGGAGGGTGAAGGACCTGAAGGTGGCGCTGGATGCCAAAAAAGAAAATCCTGGAGGTGAAGATGAGTTGTTGTTTATCTATCACTGTGATCGCTCGTAGAAGCTCCTCCTTGGCTTCCGAAGCCATTTCTTACCGAGTCTTTCCGCTTGGAATCCTCGACACCTTTGTACCTTCACCCCGTCCTCCTTATCTACCTTCCTCCTTCCTTCAGGTTGTTTCTTTTGTGCTTTTAATCAGGGTGTGCACTCATTCGCGCCCCATTTACACTTTCGCAAACAGCAGGAGTTTTATAGACCTACAGACGGTGGAAGAAATTTTTCTTGCTTCTGAATGCTCACGGACAGTAACGGATTTTACTTTCTTTCCAGTTTTGTTTTGGTTTTTTGCTTTGGGTTTTTTGGTTTGTTTTTTTTTTTGTTGGTTGGTTGTTGTTTTTTGTTGTTTTTTTGTTGTTTTTTTGTTTGTTTTGTTTTTTTTCAATCTCTTGGTTCTCCGCCATTTGTGGTTTGAGTAACTGACTCGACTGTTGTAAACTTTGGTTTACACTGGGAACACTCGTTTACACTGGCTTATCTACGTTTATTTATCGTTGATAACAACAGCAAGGTCTCTTTTGGAATTTCCAAATAGTAAACATGACATTTTCTTTTACTGGAATATATATTTTATATTTTCGGACACATAAAATATTGTTTTCTCTCTCCAAGGTTTTTTTGTTTTCATTTTTAGCTGTTTTGGCGGTTGTCTTTTGCTTTTCTTCTGCTGCTGTAAACCAGTGTGAAAAACTAATTTAAAAATGAAAGCGATTAGTTCATTTATAGATACAAAGTACAAAAACTGCTTTCTGTTTACAAGATGCGAGTTTTTTAGCCTCGTACTTCCTGCCGGCTTTTGTTTGTTTGTTTGTTTTGTTGTTTTTTTTTTTTGAGACAGAACCTTGTCGAGCGATGTCCCACACGTTGGCCTGCCCATAGGACACTGAGTCATCTGCACTGGCTGACCTCATTAGCTGGAATTCAGATCGATCCACCGATACTGCTATTAAATCTTAATTATTAAAACAACACATGTTTGTAAAATTTTTAGAGACAAGTTTTTTCGGTTAATTTGTTTGGATCATTTCAGCTTAATTTTTATTTGACTTGTGTTCACCTTTTGCGTAATGTGGGGATTACCTTTAATCTCGTCGCTTGTTTGTTTATTTTCCGGCAAATTTATTTTTTTATCCAATTATAACAACCCCACCTTCAGAAGTGCAGAACTTCAATTGAGCTTCTCAAAGGTTAATGCTAGTCAGGCATGCAAATTGCTGACAGGTTAATAGAACATCGCTGTCATTAGTTTGTCACAAAAATGGATTGTGGTTACTTTCTTCTGGGTGGGCGATGCGGGGTGGGAGTGAAAAGAAAAATAGTTGGACATCACTGAAGAAAAGAAGCTCCAAGTGAAGCATTGTGACCTCACCTGGCGAGTCTTTTATCGCCAAGCGACTAGATAGGAACCCTCGCTAAGGTGTCAGAATTAAAATGTTGTAATGACCCCAATGTACCTGACATCATTTGAAGGAAAAGTTAGTCTTTAAACATTCGAAACTGTTTCTCTTTCCATTGCTGTCTCGCGAGGGTAGGAGAAGAGGAGAAGGCGGGTGGAACTACCATTTTCTTGCGAGGCAGACGATGACCAGCTGGTGGAAGGGATGTTGTGAGGGGGGGGGGGATCCTGGTCACGTGATTGTGAGTGGTGAGGTGAGGGGCTGCGCGGTGTTACATTGATCAGGCGGAGGAGTCAACACGGAAATCGTGTTAGAGAGATGAGTAATATGCGGCCGCCTCAAGACGTATGGCCCCGCACTTCTCTGACGAAACAGTCGCCAAGGAACGGGCAAGGCGGGCAAGGGGGCAGTAACTCTGCCCTCGCTCGTTAGTCAAGGGAGTCAACCTATTCAGCCCTGTTAATGATGGTGATGGGAGGGGCGTTCTGTGTGAACGAGTTGCGTTTTCTCAGCGCGCGGGAGGTTGGTGGAGGTGATGGGGAGAGGGTGGGCGAGCTGGGGCAGCTACAGGTCGACCCAAGCTGACTGACACACAGCTACGATGGTGGACTACATGACAAAGTTTCTGGGTCGATATTTACCATCGGAGAATAGATATTTACTAGCTAAAAGTGACTACATGTATATCTTGGCGTCTTACCGTCTACTTTTCTCTCGTGCTCAGCTGTGATGAAAATATTTCAATTAAAGGTTCTGCTAGCTTGTGGCCATCTCAATAAGGTCATTTTAGGTACAAACCCAGCCCCTGGTTCTAACCCTTCTTTCACTTCCAGGGGGGCAAGAAGTCCTTGGACATTGCTAAGCCCTCGCTGGCATAGTCAAAGGACCATATTCATATTTAAGGGGAGAACAGCACTAAAGTGTTCGCAGAATCATCCTTCATAACAATAACTCATACTGGGCAGACAATAAGGAGTGATTGCCCCGCTGGGCACATTGCAGCAAGAAGACTTGAACTTTAGGAAACATCGTCAAGGTAAAGTATTTGGTGGCTCAAGCAAAAGGTCCGACTGGGTCCAAGGTCTCGCCTTTATTTTGAAGCGAAAACCAAAAGATTGATTGCAAAACAGTTGTTGTATTACAAGATACTTGTTCAAACAATAACAAAGGTCAAGAGGACATGAAGCCCACAGACCTGTGCCGTTAGTGAAGTCTGCATGTCGAGAAGGACACGGGAGAGACACTCCACACATAGGATGCTAGTCCCATCAAAAACATTCACAATCACAAGTCACACACGAGAGAGACATCAGAGAAGACAAAAATACCACCAAGCTCTTCCCCCTCCAGCCAGTTAGGTGAGTGGACATCACTCTGTTCAGTTGTTTTCAGTGGACTTTGCTGGTTTAAGCTGGCTGTACAGGGCTGTACACTTACAGACTGTCCTTTTAGCAAGGATGGATTCCTGATTAATCCAGGAAGGGCTGAGCCTGACACTAGCCACATGTGGGGACCAACTACAGACCACAGCCTCAAAACAGACATTAGTCTCTGGAACTTTCAATTCAAATACTATGTCTAACAAATAAAAATTTCTCTACAAGTTTGATACTTACCATCTTAACAACTAAGCAAGAATTCAATGAAAGAAAGCTAACAAGCCGCTCTCTAAAGTAAGTAAATTATCCAACAGACAATATCTACATGCCTGTAGAAAATGTAGACTACAATAACATTAAAGATTGCTGACTGCCATAAATGTTTGCCTGAATTCATAGAAAATAATTGTTGTAAAGGTGATGGAAAGAGGTCCTCGCGTCCAAGTCGTAGCAGGGTGCTTTTGTCTCCACCCTGAACACTCAAACGTCTGACCACGTTGACATGGCAACCTCTGTGAACACACCTTCAAGTAGCAGGAGTCTCAAAGGACTAACATTGCGTTGAGCCGGCGGAAAATGTTTGGAATATACAAGGGTTCAAAGAACATCCACCTAACGAAGAGGCAGTCCAGCAAAAAAAAAAAAAAAAGGATCGATGGCAATAATTTAAAGCAAGTGAGGAATTAAATGAAAGAAGGACTGGGACGCAGATATGGAATAATCGTGTAGGACATGTAAGTGGACCTCGCGAGGCCAGTCATTTCTCACCAATTTTCTGCTTTGAGAGAAGAAAAGTGCGAGTGTTGGGTGAGAAGTTGTTAATTGTTTTGACAGCGAAACATGATGGACGGATATTGTGGATTTCGAAACGTCCAATAAATTGTTTCTGGTTCGGCTTTGTTTTACATTTTATTTCAGAAGAGCATCAGCAGCACTCTTTTTAGATGAAGGCTTGCTGTCGACATGGTACAAATTAGAGAAACATTTCAATCTAAAACCCAACTAACGAATTAGACTAATGGGACAGGCGAAAGTCGCCAAGAAACAGGAGAAGACGACTGTCTGTCAGCCACCTCCATCATTAGACCCCAAGAAGCAAGAGCTGCCATCTTTGTTCTTAGTGTCGCCTGTGAATTCTGGAGAGCTCGGAGGACTTCACGACTAACAGCAACAGTCTCTCCCAGCTCTCCACCAACCTTTTTTCCAAAACTAATCCCAAAATTTCTTCATTGTTCGTTATCATTTTTTTAATCGTTGTCAATGATTTCTTCTGAAGCAATGAATGATGCCCCAAAAAAATTGAGAACTGTCAGATGGATGAGATGTTAAGAAGACAGTCAGGCAGACAGACTGACATCTGAAGACATTTTCTTTTTTAAAAAAAAATGTCAATTTGAGGTAGGGCCGCTCCTCCTGTAATACCTTCCCGATCAAGAGTTTCGCTGCTGGTCAAAATTAATAGTCAACAGCAGCCGGGACTCGTCAACATCAGTGACCAGCCATCAGGAAAGGGCCTGGGTGGGCGCCCAGATAACTCTCTCGTCTGTCAATAAGCCGCCAGCTACAGGGGTCGATGCCGCTTGCCACTGCCCCCAGCCTGCTACGGTTTGTCAATATGCTTTCTAATCAGAGGTCGATCTGGCCTCGCTTCTGCTTCGAGTACCCTGAAAAATTGTCAAGGTGATGTCAGTCACAGTCTCATCTGGAGATGTGCTCCACCTCTAGTGTCCCCCACTTCTTGCTCCGGGCCCTCCGCCACCAACCTCTTCACTCGATGTCGTCTGGCTTTGTGGATCCTCGGCTCTTCACCGCCGACTTCTGGCTTAGAGATCCTGTCAGGTGCTGTCCCCTTGCCCTCAGTAGGTGAGAGTGATGGAGGGGGACTGGGGTAAGGTTTGGGGGACGAGGAGAGACGAAATAAAAATGAACACATCTTGAAATGGACTTGTGGATGCTCGGAAAATGCGCAGCAGAAATGTATTTTATACACCATCTGCACCATCGCGACTGTAAAAGCTCACCCCGTGAAAACTCTGAAAACTTTATTTATATTATCATAATCTTGACCAATTGAAATGTAAAAAATATTTAAGGAGTCAGATTTTCTGTGTCTAGTAGATTGTCATTAATTTTGCAAACGAATAAAACTATTTTGAGACTTATAGAAACGATTTTTTCCTTTGTTATTTTCAATCTTTAAAATACTTTTTCTATGTAGCTCTAACATTTTTTTGGTTAGTGTATTTGCAGCTTATTCGTGTATTGTACTCGGTTTACAGATAGGTTCCAAATATATCCAGAAGTAGTTGACGAAATTTTATTATTAAAGACAATAAATTTTGACTGCCAACAAAGAAATGGAAAGAGGGAATTTACTTAGGGAAGGAATTGAAAAGGAGATGCGATTTTTGGACTAGGTGCAAACAGAGTAGACAGGCAAACACTTGAGAAAATGAAGTTTTCACTGCCTCAGCTGGCCAGATATTGAAGTAGGGCCACACACTTTTGTCAAGAGCTGGCAAGCCCTCGGCTTTGTCCAAACTTTGATGACATTCCAGCGGCGGCGTGGCTCTCATTTCCTCGGCTTTGTGTTTTATCATCAGAAAATCTCCAGCAACAGAGACACGAGCATCGCCATCACCTGCAGCAAGTGCGGCCCACGTGATGCGCGCGCATCCTACATAAGCTCACGTGGGTATTGGCGCGTGCGCTGTTGCACATGCTCCTTTATACTCGCACACTTATGCAATGCGGGGAATCGTGCCCTCCTTCAGTCGTTCTCGAAGGATAAGTGTAGATTAATAGCTTAGACAAGTTCTGACATCGCCATCACAAGTGAACGCGCGGTCCTGTGGAGGATGCGGACGATGGGGGATGACAGTCGGGGCCTTGTCGCTTAGAATCAAGCCTTTGGTCAATAAGCACCACTAGAGGTCGCCCTTCAGTAATGTGTTTTATCCAGTGGATAGACAGAAAGTGCCAGGACGAGGTTTGTTTAAGAGACTCCCTTTGCGTCATCCAGCGGTAGTCTCGGGAAAGAAGGAGAACGAGAAGGTAGAGACAGAGTGAGGAGAGAGGGAGAGAAATTTATTTAATAGGGTTACTTCCTCTTTGAAAGTCAGTACATAAATAAAATAAAGGTAAATAACATGGTATTTACATCAGTTTTGAGATTAATATTTCTCTAAGCGGATTAATTTTGTTGAGAAAAATTTCTGTCCAACGTCTTTGAAATTGAACGATAACATCAAGAAAGAAAAACGTACTAGAAATGTTAAAGTATTTGGTAGAGAAATAAATAAATTGAATAAATATACTTACGAGAGAGAGAAAGAAAGAATCCTAGAGAACTGTCTAGAAGTAGATTGGTAAAGTGGATCCCAAGACCAAACAGACACAGTCTTCACTTCCAGTCAGACTTTGTGGGTGAAGTCGCCATGGCCGTGTCATTCCATCAATCGGTGAACTCAGGCGAAGAAGGATGGAGAGGGAGATAGAAAACAGAGAAAGAAAACAAAAGGATGAAGAAATTGAGAAGAAGAAGATATAGGATTACGGGAGAAATAAGATATAGAGAGAGGAATTGAGTAAAATGGACGAAGATAGAAACAAACGAATGTATGTGTGTCGGGGTTGGTGGGTGTCTGAGAGAGAGAGAGAGATAAAGGGACAAGATGTACTGGGAACTTGAATTTTCTCCTCTATTCTTCTTGTTCTCTAATTTCTATGTCCTTTCCGTGTCCCTTTCCATCGATTACAAGGATCTCAATATCGGGTCTTGTATCTCACGAGAAGTCAGAGTAGAACCAGTCATTCCTTTTCTGCGACACAACAGCGACATCAATGTTTTTTTCATAGCCGGGTAGTTTCCGCAGCTTCCTGCACCAAGATACCCGGTGTAGTTTTCGCAAATGTACCTCTCCATCAAAAGTTAATTTTATTCCAGAGTTTACAGAAGTAAAGTCATTTGGATTTTGTGAAATACAATAAGATATGTAGGCAGACCTTTCCCAGCGGAAACCGAGATAAGTAGGTAGCAATAAAGAGTGAGTAGAGCTCACCCATTCTCTCTGTTTAACTCCTCGGAATGGAGCGAGAACCTAAGGAAAAATTCGTTAACTGTCAATACATTTTTGTTTGGGTTTGATTAAGGGATTAGGGGATGACCCTATAAAAACTTTTCCCCTACAACCCAGCTGGACAACACAACTCTTCGTCTGATGACCGTCTTGTACTTACTGTCTGCACGATTGGTTCTCCTTCTGTCCTTCGTCTTCTGTCCATGTCTCCTGGTCTCAAGAACATCTCTTTCGTGAGCGTGATCATGCACGATATAAAACACACGATTATTATTTAAACATTTCTCACTCTCGGTCATTTAGCACGTTGCAAAAAATCCTTTAAAAAAATAAGAATTTTTTTCATCGGGAGAATACAAAGGTACCAACCATGTAAGATCTCTACAACGAAGTGTCCGCCATCTTGAACTCCTGTAACGAGTAAAGACTGACTTGATCACAGCTGGTAAACGTTCACTAAACATATTGGGGTTTTTTTTACCAATAATATACCTACATTTATTATTCCATAATACTGTGATACACGATGATTTTTACTAATTTTTTTTACCTGCTTTTATCGAAACTGAAAAAAAACAAGTTACTGGAAGTCAGACGGCAATTTTTTTCTCGTTTGATCACTGCCATATTGGACTTTCCCCATTTTGACAGCTTTATCCTTGCATCCCATAGAAAGAGGCAAAGCTCAAACGAACAGGAAGTTAAACTTGCATTGCCCCCTGGCGGCAAAGAAAAAGCCAAAGACAGAACTCGCGCCTGCGGGATGACACCAAGACTCCGGATATTGCCATGTCCCGTTCTCCTGGCACCATGGAAGTGGGTCTCTGATTTCTTAAGAGTCAAATGCCTGGAGAAATAGAACTGGAGCCGTGTCTTTTTTTTATTTCTTTGCATCACACAGTCAAAGTGTTCTGGAATTCGATTTGAAGTAATGGAACAGCTCAATAAATGAAAGGCCATGGATTTTCATCTCGTAATTTTTTCCTCACTTTGACCTAACGATAACTGGACAATGCGAGTTATTTTAGTCCAGAAAATACAGACTGCAAGACTTTATTCGAAGGTTGTTGGAGGTAATTTAAACAGATAAATATTTTTCTTTGGAGTCATCGCCCCTTATGTTTACTGACTCAAATCTATTGGGGTGTTTGCGGGTAGGTATCCACAGCTGACCTCATCGTAATTTTTGGATGGTCGGGTGGACTTGTACTCCCCAGCCTGTCCTGCAAAGCGCACCTCATCTTTGTTTCTGTAAGGGAGACAAGCTCACGGGGACTAAGTCCTGCCTGAACACTCCTCACTCATCGACCCCGGGGTGCTTGGTGTAGGGCCAAAGGTCATCCAAAACTAAAAAGCTGCGTAAGCATGTTCAACATTTCTTTGTCCAGCTGTGCTGTATGCACTGTAGTCGTGAGAGGGTTTGCCTCCAATCACGTTCTCAAACGCAAAAATCATTCCTCTCTTCTCTGCCCCCACTTCTCTCTCTCTGTCTCAGTCTCTGTCTCTCCTTGGCTCTCAAACCAGCCCAAACGGGACTTGCCCATGCGCGAAGATGGAGCTAATTAAAACACAGAGTCGGCGTCACATCTTCAAAGCGTTTCTGTCCCTCGAATGTCATGATGGAAGAAAGGCGCGGCCTGGCCTGGCGATATCCGGTCTGTCCTGCGCACCGTGCAAGCTTCTAGAAAAATCGTGTGGGAGGGCAACGCGAGATCTCGCATGCTCTTACCTAGATTCATTAGCTTCCCCATCCCGGATCCGCCCCACCCCACCGCCTACCCCGTTCCCAACCTTCCATCCCCCCACCCCCTAACACACTTCCTTGCTACCCCCCTTCCGATTAGTTTTCGGTCACTCGTCATCTCGAGGCTCTGGCGTCGATGTCTGTAGACGCCAGGCCGCGTGCAAGGGAGCTAACACCGCGACGTGAAGAGTTGTGGCAAGGGCAGCGTCTGGGGGCCTGGGGACGGGAAAGTGAGCTCATGGGCAATATTTGTACGACTGATGTCAGTGTTTTGAAAGCGAGAAACTGTACAGGACCTTTGTTGTGTGTTAATTTTAGCGGTCGATGCTGTGAGATGTTGCTGCTGCTGGCGGTCGTGGTGGTGTCTGCGATGGCTTTACTTTCTTTTTCTTTGCTTGAGGACTTCATCCGCAAAATCCATAGCCTTTGCACTTCTACCGAAAAAAGTGCACCTGCTTTAAAAAAAGGTCATATTCCTCATCTCTGTCGTCTTCACACATCATCATCATCATCATGAATAAGAGTTAATGAAACATCAGGTGGACTTTCAGTTGTGTGGTTGAGCATACATTCGGTGAAAATCTCAGAAAAATCGTGTTACTAGGAGAGTATCAGAATGAGTTCAATGAATCTCACAACATCAGGCTCCACCATTTCGACACTTCGCTTTAGCGGCCATCATTCCGAGGATTCATCTTTTTGTTCTCAATCTTATGTTATTTTTTTCACATTTCAAGATTTCAGGTGTTATGGTTCCTATCTGCACTCTATAAATTATAATCATTGATGTTATCTGGCGATGACATTACAAAATGGCGCATGCATTCAGCGGACTGTTTACTTCAAACTGATGGAATAATTTCAAAATTTATTATGGTCCTTATATCAAAACCGTACAAGCACCGAAGCAAATTCAGTTTTTAAAACAGAAATGTCATATTTATTTATTTCACAGAATCTACTAAACGACGAAGTTAGTAATTCTGTCTCGTTTGGTGTTATCGTATCCTGTCCCTCCATTTTGTCCATATTTGTTGTTGTGACAAACTACAACAAGAAGTGTACATGTGTATGTCCATGTACTGGTGTCAACATCCAGATGAATCTGTGTCTTATCTTCTCCACCCCACCATCCCCATCCTGCTTCCCTGGGTGTGTGAGGGCCCAGCCGACTCTGGGTAGAATAAAAGCAATCATAGACACACATTGCCGCGAGTTGTTGAAATATTTGTGAGCCTCCTGCAGCCCCAAGACCTCTGGCCGCTGACATCAGACCGAGGCGGGCAGGATGGGGAAGGTGAAGGCCGTGTATCTTGTTACTTCTCGACCATACGTGGTTCGAAAGAAGTCAATCAAGTGTGCGAGAACTTTAATTGCACGGCGCCTCCCGTCCAATCAGACGAGGCCGCTCAGCAGACGACCAGACATGGCGCCGTCCGCCCAGCAGGCTTGCCGTCAAGATGTTTGTGAGAATTCCCACCGCCATCGACAACTGGCACCACTTAGCCAACAGCCTCTGGATGCTGACCATGGGGATACAGAGGCGAGAGATAGCTGGGATAAGACTACGGAGTAACAAATAAAAACAAAAGCAATTATCAGTTATTTATTTGTCGTGTCACGTGGAACATTCACGGTTTCATTCAACATAACATTTCAAGAATTTTCTCTAATTGTTAATTAGTGGTTCTAACTAAAGACTCACTTTTTTTCTTTATACCCTATATAGATTCCCGCTTCCATCATTGTATTTTTTTTTTCTTCACTAACCCTAACCCTTCCGTTGCGTCGAGTGATTTCATCGTCTTTCATCGAGCTCGTTATCATCAAGCAGTTGATTTCATTATCTTCAGTCGCTATGCTCAACATGTGTTTGAGACTTTCCAGAACACTTATAAAACTGATAAACAGGTCACACCTAACAACAAAAAAATATCAAACGAAGCAATGTCGGGTATTACCTGTGGATACCCGAGTGTGGGGAGACTGCGGGTAGCAGAGCTCAGTGCACGTGCACGCTGCAAACGCTTCCCCGGGTGGCTGAACGAGGGTATCAGACGACCAGAGCTGAACGCCGGCCATTCCCATGATTACCCGCGCCAGTCCGTTGCTGCGGACGCTTGATTAGCTCCCCTGACACAAGGGAGCGAATGCAGGAACAGGGGGAAGTAATCTGGCGATAAAGGATTATCGCTTCTCCTTGCGCCGTGTGAGACCTGGACTTTTTCTTCTCGGAGGGATGCTGTGTAACGCCTGACAAATGATGGATATTTTCAATCCGTTGTCGCTACAGTAATTATTGTAGCCACAGTTACATTTGTAACGGACTGCTGACGCACACAACGGGTCTGCGCATGCGAAGTAAACAATCTTTGAACTAATATTGTTTTCGATGAACTTTCGTTTCAAACGAATAGTTTCCTAATAGTACATCGGGTAGATTCGCTATTGTTCGTGTGTATGCTACAAACACAGAACCTACCCTTGGGGTCTCGCCAACCGCAGTTTACTTGAGACCAGAAGAGACTTTGAAAAAATCTGTTTACCATGTTTACCATGATCATAAACCTTCACCAGCTTTCACAGAGATTTTCTTTCTTTTTTATTTTTTATTTTTTATTTATTTTATTTTTTTTTGCTCTCCCCATCTCCCTGATGAAACTACTCTCTTCAGAGGCATGAAGAGAAAAGAATGCGATAGAAATAAAAGCATATGGCAGTCTGGAGACAACTGTTGATAAAGGGGATGATGGATGAAGAGGAGTTTCGTTTATAGAATGAGAAAAGTCTGACGAACTTTATCATATAAATACTTCCCAAGTGCGGTGAGCAGACAGGGGATGGGATTTCTGAACTCTCCGGTTTGTAAGTACAGTTTGTGGATGGTTTGGGGCGTCTGCTAACGTCGAGCAATTTCCTGCTCTTTGAGATGCACTTTATTATTTTGTATTGAGCGGACAGCGCCAGCCATCTTGCCCGCTCTTCGTCCTGTCCTCCGTCTTCTCACTCCGTCCGCCTCCGGAACGGGCCCCGGCCCCCGCATCTGTACCCTGAGTGAGCTGAGCTCAGTGTGCGAGCAAGAGCATCTGTGTGTGTGTGTTCCTGCATGTTCATGTGTTTGTGTGTGTGAGAGTTCACGTGTGTTGTTTGTGTGTTTTTATCACTCGTTCATGCTCGTGTGTTTTCGTTCTCATACAATTTTCCTCAGGATAATCGTGGCGCAATCATAACTGAACAGAAAAATGGAAAATTGTCAAAATGATTCTGCCACTTATAGGTCATCTGTCCCCCCACATAAAAAGGTTCATCCGAAAGCCGTGAACATACACAACCCTGGTATTTCACACGCACACAAACACACATGACGGACACATACACTCATTCATATGTTCACGCACGCGCGCACACAAATGCACAGACATGATTCGCAAAAACTATTACAAGTTCAGACTTTATGTGCGTGTGTGTAGCCTGTGCAATGGTAGTTTCTGAGCTCTCTATTTTCACACCGCAAAAAAAAATAAGCGAGGAGAGGGAGACGAACCCGACTGTGACCGAGACTCCGAGGTCTTCACTGATGTGTGGAGGATCTTTCTTTTCTCAAACTGCCGCGTGTCACTATAATCGACCTTTCCAGAACAGCAGGTTAGCTTTTCGAAATCGTAATTTTGAGTTTCCCGTGCAGTCACTTTGAATGCCATGTTTGGCCCGCGTTACCTCCCCCTTGTCGGCTCTCCTCGCGGACTTTGTCTTCATTGTCCTGCGGGCCGCGGAGTGATTTGAGGGTGAAGACTTCCTGGGGCGGTAGGCAAGCTTTTGGCAAAGACCTTCTATTGGTTTTATGTTTGTGTCTGCCTTCCTTGCCCCCAACTTCCTCCGCTACTCGCGGCACAGGCGACGTTTGTTCAACAGACGCGAGCTGTAGAGAAGGGAAACAACCCGGATACGCCGGCACTGGGCTGGAATGTTGACTGGAAACATTTTAGTTAAATTTGATATTATTATCCCTCCTAGCGCCCACTAAGAGCTGAGGTCGATAGCACAAACATATATGGACCTTCCTGAGCCGTCGCCATCCTACACTGATTCTCTCCCCTTGCGCCACGTGATGGAAGCGAGAGACGGTTATCTCCCTTTGGGGCGTCTCCTTTTCCGTTATTAGTGCGATGGGAATAAACAATTTAAACATGTACACTGTATTGAAATCAGTTGGCGATATAGATGTTTATGCAACTTTGTTTCAAAGTCTTTTTAAAAATATGATCCGAGGATATTACAACTGACTACTTTCTTTTTTTTTGTTTGTTTGTTTGTTTGTTTGTTTGTTTGTTTGTTTGTTTGTTTGTTTGTTTCTTTCTTTCTTTCTTTCTTTCTTTGTTGTTCTGTTCTTGTGACTGTTCATTATTTTGTTGTTCTTGTTGATTTTCTTGTTTTTTCTACTGTTGTTCCGATTCATACAACTGTTGTTGTTGTGGTGGTGGTGGTGTTGGTGGTGGTGGTGGTGAAAACATGGATAAAGAAATGAACAGGTTTACCTAACATTCGTCACATTTGCAGTAACTGCTCGTACACTTCTTTGCTGCAGTAAATGTAAACACACCAATACTTGTTGCTGTAGTTAAATTCATGTTTACTTGTTTGTCGCAGTGACGTCGACGGCGGAGTTGCCGCTGCAGTTCAACACCACAGCAGAGCACGTGACCGTGATTGAGGGCACACGTGCTGTCTTGCCATGCTCCGTGGAGAACCTGGGCAACCAGAAGGTATGACAGGAACACGCACGAGTCTGGTAAATTAAAATTGATATCAATAGCATGATTATGTAGTACAAGGTATTCATGGCACGTGAGTGAGTGTGGGAAATTACAAGATGTTACAGGAGACTTGAAACAATTTGGAAACTGCGAAGGTTTTTATAGAAACATCAAAGTCTGGAAAATCAAAAAGCATCACAGGAGCAAAAGAAAAACTTTATCTGTAATCCTAAAAACTCGATTCCGACTTTCAGTGATTATTGTTTATCACCTACAAAGGATCACACTGTGTGAACAGCTTCACTAGACACAAGACATGTTCATGTTCAAAATACTTCAGTATGTTATTTCCGTTATAGACAAACACCTTCCTCTTAATGTGAGATTGATGAATAACTTGAATAAAAATACCATTAAATACAGACTGTCCTGTCTCTAAGGGATGTTCTTGACTCCCACAACATTGTCATCTTTTAATCCAACCCGTTTGAAGTGTCGCTCTGTCCCTTCCTCCCTGGAGACCGTGTGAATCTTTGTCTGCTTAATTAGCATTAATTAGCATTTAGATAATTCATGCCTGCAACAACATCTGTCTCAAGGTTCGCTGACTCCTGTCTCACGAGTGAGACCATTTGCATGATCCTCCTATTTATTATTTCTGGTGATCACTGAGTGATAGGACCTTAGGGTTGTCAGCGTGTCTGCAACTTTTTGCTGAAAGAAAATGTTTCAAATCCCAAAAGGCCGATTTGGTTATGACGATGGAATTGAGATTTTTCTCAAGAGGGTGGTTTATCTGTAGATAAACAGATGTTTGTTGAAGCAGTTGCATAATCACTCACCTTGTAGGGGGGCGGGCTGGGTGTTAGAGGCTTGTATCCAAGGAAAGAAAGAAATAAATGTACAAAAAAATTCCCTGAGGAACAGCGTCTTATTATCTAATGTCTAATGCGAAAGATGATTGTTCATGAACTGCTATTTATTCAACAGGAAGGATTTATGAACATAAATCTCATAATTCGTAGATACGTCCATCATCAACACCTAAACAACCACCAATCCCACTTTGTCATCAATATCTTCATTATTGTTTTAGTTCTGTTGTTTCTGGTTATCCGGTCACTAGAATCACTTGTCCATGAGGTCATTCCCTTCTCTTGTAAACCACAGCTTCTGAAATAAAATCCTCTCAAGTAAACCAACATTTAAGTCAGCCCTGCTGGTGAGTAGATATCATGTAATATCTCCCTGCCTTTGTTTGTGAGTATACAGGCGAATAATAGAACTGCTAGAATATTGAGACCACGTGAAGTCCACGCCCTCTGGTGGTGGCATCTTTCTCAATGAGAACAACTGAGATCATTGGCATTTCAGAAGCCTTAAGCAACTTGTAAATTACTGGAAACTTTCTCTGACTTCTTAGGAGCTCGTTATGTAGCACATAGCCTGATAAATTTTCTTTTAGGCCTTCAGCGATTTCACAAATCCATGGCACCACCACCCACCTGAGTCTCCCGGTCCCTCCCGGTCCCTCCCAGTCCCTATCGTCTGTAATCGACTGAATGCCATCGGATGCTGTAAGAAGATGCAGATGAGGCCACAAACACCCTCTTGGCTTTTTTCTATTGATTGTTGTGCAGTTAACTTCTCAGCAGAATGTCATGTTCGTTTTAAGACGCTCATTAGAAGTTTCTTTTTTGTGGTCTGTGGGCATCTTGTTTTTCTTTCTAATTGAAATGAATTTCTATCACTCTATTTTCGATAAAAATCTGTATTTGGACAGAACTCTTTCTTTAAACTGACTGGGTTTTTTATTTATTTTTTTTTTTAATTATTTTTTTTTTTTTGTAGTAACAGGAGCACTCAATGGTTTGTCATTTACTGTCTGTAGGTGGGTAGAGGACGCTTTAATTAAGCCTTCCTTAGCCGGACAAATATGGACAAACCTTCCATCAAGTTTGGCAAAGCTTTTCATATATAAAATTGTCATCTAAATACTTTGTTAAAGTTGGTCAAGCATTTGTTCATAGTTTTGCATTTTTTGCTATTTCCAGAAGCTTCGGAAAAGTTTGAGTACTCTCTGGAATGACAATGCTTTCATACGAAAGTATAATTATATTTGACAGAATTCTTTTTGTTTGATTTTTGAGCGTTTCCTTATCTTGTAAGCTCAAAGAATATTTATTAAACTCATTATTCCAAGACACATAATTTTAAAGAAGGAAGAACATCAGTATTCGCTGCACGATCAAACTACGTGAAAATACGTGCATTCTACGTCCAATACACGTTTCGCGTTTGTGGTTGGCGTGTGTAATGGTGGTTACCTCCACTTCTCTGTCGGTCCAAAGGTGATTTGGGTCAACCCTCGAAAAATCCTCATCAGTCTGGAGGATCGCCGGACGATAGACGACCACCGCATCAGCGTGGAGCGCTTCTACACCAAAGACTGGAATCTGCTCATCCGCCAGGTGCGCTACAACGACAGCGGCACGTATGAATGTCGGGTCAACACGCAACCCAAGCAGGTCAAGAAGGTCATGTTGACGGTACAAGGTCAGTAGAAACATTCTGTGCCATGCGCATGCGTGAGTCTGTGGGAAGTCCAGTAGTCGTTACAGTTTTACCTGGCTGGACGCTGGGGATCGAATGCAGTTTGTTTTGTGGACGGACCCATGGCCGCCTGGACTACAGTAGTGTACAGTTGTGAGTGCAGGACTGTACTTGAATAGTTGCAGCCTCGAGCTGACTGGGAACTCTTTCTTGAGCGCAATGGCGTCCGAGTGAGTGGTTCGTCCCTCACTTCACGCGGGCGAAAGCAGTGCAAGGACTCTCAGAGCTCCTCCTGTCTCCTCTCCAATAAATCCTCCCAGCTACAAAATACATTTCAGTGGCTTTGTTGTGCTCGTGTTAACCGAGGCATAGCTTGAAGCAGCGGCAGCTGACAGTTTTTAGTTTTAGTGACAAAGAATGTCACATCCTGTACATAGCAAATGTTTAATACAATGTCACGTGACTTTACACTCGACACGACGGACGGCCATCTTGCAAATTTAAAAGACACATTGAGTGTTTAACGGGCTCATCAACTGACAACTAACATTACTCAGATTAACCATCCTAGGAGTCATTTCAGTCTTATTTTGGGGCTGAGCACAATAATTTCAAATTCCCAGCGCTTGAAATTTAAAACTCTCATTCTCCACAAAACCGTGTGTAGGTGTCACGCTGGCAACAATTTATTAATTATCGAATTTATTATCAACATCATCGTCATTCGTTTATCAAACGACGAGCTTATTTATCATTTCCTCTCCGTGTCCTGGCAACAGTTCCGCCGATGATAATATCGGAGGCGTCGTCTGACCGGGTATCGCTGGAGGAGGGCGAGACGGCCACCCTCATCTGCAACGTCACCGGCATCCCCGTGCCGAACGTCACGTGGTACAAGCGCAACAACCGTAAAGCCAACGGCAAGAAAGAGAGTGAGTTCATGTCCCATGTCCCCTCATTGCCTCCAAACCCTTCATGTCTTATTTTCATCCTCCCCTGCGAACTTCTGAGCTCTTTCCACCTCTTTGTTTGTTTGTTTGTTTGTTTGTTTGTTTTGTTTGTTTGTTTGTTTGTTTGTTTGTTTGTTTGTTTGTTTGTTAACTGCCTCAAGAACGCTTACTTGCAATTTGTATGTCTCCTGTCCATGTTTAGGAATCGGAACAGAAGGCGAGGTCCTGGTCATCCACAACGTGTCCCGGATGTGCGACGATGTTTACGAGTGTTTCGTGGACAACGGTGTTCCCCCGGCTGTCAGCAAAGCCATCCGTGTCATCGTCAACTGTGAGTACCTGGCTCTCTATTTCTATTTCACAGAGTTCACTTTTTGTTTATATTTTAGTCATTTTCAGTGAATGTGTCTTTTACCAAAAAACATTTAATATTTGTCTGTAGTTGAGATTCTTTGTGTTTGTTTAGATGCACCGGAAGTGACGTTGCCCAGCAAGCGGATCGGACAGTTTCTGAACCGGGAGACGATCCTGGACTGCAACATCTATGCTCACCCGCAGGCGGTGACCGAGTGGCGGCGCAATGGCCGAGCGCTGACCAAGTCCGACTCCAAGTACGACATCGAAGTGTATCGCAACGAGTGGGAGAACTCCGTCACCCTCAGCCTCCGCATCAAGAACCTGGAGAAGACAGACTTCGGCAAGTACCAGTGTGTCGGCAGCAACTTTCTGGGCGAGGACCAGGAGGAGATGACATTGTATGGTAAGTGTGCTTCATTGAGGGAATCCTGTTTGTAGACTGGTATGTTGATATGTTTATTATTCTTGTGATAGATTGTTTGTGTGAATAATATACAGCTACAGGTGTGTTGATATGTTTATTATTCTTTTGATAGATTGTTTATGTGAATAATATACAGCTACAGGTGTGTTGATTTGTTTATTATTCTTTTGATAGATTGTTTATATTACGCAATATTCCTATATACAGCTACAGGTGTGTTGATTTGTTTATTATTCTTTTGATAGATTGTTTATATTACGCAATATTCCTATATACAGCTAAAGGTGTGTTGATTCCACCTGCTCATGGACTACCAACATTTAGCCTGACTGTTGGCCATGTTGCTAGCACTAGCCATCTTGTTTGTACCCGGCCTCTGGCAGCCGCTCGAGAGTGTTAGCGTGCAGACATGGCTTTTATCTTGAAATCGAGAGGAAAAGAATTTAATTATTTAGAATTAAATGGACTCTCGTTCTCTCCCATCCATCTCTGGGCTAGGTGGAGGTGCGCCAAAGCACGCATGCGTGTGTCTAATTTCGTCCCCTTACCTCCAGCCCACAGCATTTACTATGGTGCACTTCCAATGCACCTTTCGATACTGTTTCCCTAGCAACCGAAGTACTTACAATTACTTACAACTCTCCAAATCAGTGATTCAAACCCAGATTCTCACCTGCGGTACACTAAGGTCGCATGATCTCACTTTGTGCTGTAGAGGTCTTCACAACAACGACCACGACAACTACAACGACCACCACGCCAACAACCACGACAGCCTACACCAACCCGTGGTACAGGGTAGCCACAAACAAAAGCGAGGGCTCGTGGCGTCATCCGGGTAGGCCCGACACCCAGCCCACCCGAGAGGATGACGATGAAGAGACGGGCCCCAAGGAGAAGGCGCTGACCTCACCGGTCGAGAGCTCGCAGACATCCAGAAAGAACGGTCAGTGCAAAGTTCGGGAGGGAGAGAGAGAAGAGGATGAAGAGATAGAAAGAGAGTGGGATGACTAACGTGCGATTCTGTTGGTCCACGTGTCGAGCTCGTGGCTGTTTAGTCTTCAGTGTACTTGTCCTTTTTTTTGAAAAAAAAAATATTTGTGCTTGTCAGAACGGTTTTGGTTGATTAACGTTGATTAACGGATAATTTTCGTCTCCACAGGCGAAGGCAGTGAGTGGTTGAATCAGAGACCGGGTACAAAGTACCCCGTCAGCGGTGCACCCGGCGAGACCCAGCTCCTGAATATTCCCTTCCTCGCTTTGACATCACTGATGACAATACTACTTGTGGCAGGAGTCTGACATCAGCATCAACTCACCTGTGAAATACTGTTGGAAGTGTGTGATGGTGACGAGGGTGGACGCTCGGAGTGAACAGGCGAGGGTCAGAGGTCACAACAGAATCGTTCTCAGCGAACGTGAGCAGGGCTCAGTCATGAAGGCAATATTCCAGACTTGTTGTTCGTGTCAAACCATTGTTGAAAATTAGTACAGAACAGGTCTTCTGCTTTTGTTGTGTTTGTAAACTGATTCTGGATGAAGACAGGAACAAATTATTTCATCGTTCATTGTCAGGTAGTCGTCGGTGTGGTCAGACTGTTGAAGACAATAATGCTCATAAGACTTCAATCGTTTACATAGCATCTGTAATATTAGGGCTCGTGCGATGTATTTAATAAAATATAAATAGTAAGCCTCTAAAATTGTTGCTAGATGATATTCTCCAGGCCACGTGCCCGTGCAACTGTGAATTGTCAAAGAAGATAAGAGAAAAATAGAGATTCGGCTTTTCGTTGATGTTTGAAACTTGGCAGTTAGTGAATTCTTGTTCATCTTGAAATCTCACAATTTAATCATTTGATAATTTTAAGGAAAGGTTAATGAATGTGTGTATGTTTTGTTTTTGTTGCATGTTGGGTGTGACCGAGCTGTGGCGATGTAATCAGAGTTTCGTGAATGAGAGAAGGAGGTAGCGAGTAGACCAGCAGCTTTCATTTGTTATCATGCATCTCGATGTCTTGGTAATCTGATGTTATTTTGTAACTTGTGATAAACAGTACACTTTGCTTCTGACTGGGCGACCGGAAGTTGCGAGTGGTTGGATTGCTTGAGTGTTACGTCCACGTGAAGAGCTGGTCACGTGATTCTCATGACCTAGGAGCTCGTCAGGCGAGACTTGTGACTTCCAGAGGAGAAACCTCACGGAGAATCCTGTCCTGTGTGTTCTTGTGAGAATCTGTGTCCTGCACTGTCCGAGGAGACAAGACAATGAACAGCTGATTCTCAAGTCACGTGTTCCGGAAGTGGGGGAAAGTTTCGCTGACCAGCATGCAACGCGTTACTTGGCGAGGAAAGTCGCGACCTTTGTCGCAAATATCGTCCGTTGCTTGGTTACAGTCTTGCTGTGACTGTACGGACGGAGAAGATTCCAGTCGAGAGACTCAGTCGTTAGTTTTTGTGACACCGCTGACACAGGTGTCACTGCGCATGACACCGCTGATACAAGTGTCACTGCGCATGACACCGCTGAAACCGTCTGAAAACCGTGTAATATTCAAGTGTCGGTATAACTGCAACCTCAGATGTCAGGGTTCATAGTGCTGTGTGATGTGTGATGATGTGATATGAGCTTTAATCTTCTATCAATCTTCTTGAAATGTGTTGGACCTACCAGCATCCAAGGGCAAAGGTCACGCTGTCAGACGGCATCTTTTGACACCGCGTCACTATAACCGACTTCCAAATGGTTCTCGTTATTATCAGCATTAGACACTCGTACCCAAGCTTCTACCAAATGCCATGTTCCAACCTGTTGAACACCACAACACTGAGGAGCAGTACTTTGAATCGTTCCACCAACGCAGAAAGATGCGTGGGGGTCAGAGGTCACCCTGCAGAACGTGGGCGAACTCTGTGCCCTCGAACTTTCACTCGTTTCAGGCTCGTACAGTCACCTAGTGACGAGTTTGAGAGATGTGATTCGTCTTTATTCCTCTGTAATACATCTTCCCGTCAGTGGAGGGTGATGTTGCGCTGCCATGACTACAGAACTGTAAAATCATCGCCATGTGCTTGTTTGATAATTAGTCACCGGGCGCAACATGAAGCATTGTGTGCAAACCAACATCTTCTCGATGGGACATCAAGTAGTTGTGGAAGGTCTCTGTTCTAGGAGTGGAATCAAAACACTTGAGAGAAATCTTCTGAGTAGGTGTGGAGACTCAAAACACTTCCAAACACCTGTAAAAAGTTGCAATATGGGCATTGAACATAAAACCGGGATAAAATCACTGTGGTGTGTACTGGGATGGTAAACATAAACAAATCAGTCGTCTTGCTGGGTTGTGGGACCCCAGATACCCTACATCTCCATAGTAGGTAGGGGGACATGGAGGAGAGGGGAGGGGACAACTGCGGAATCGTTTTTTGACTCGAGGACATTAATCTCTCTTTCATTCGGGTTCTCCATCAGTATCTTGAGACCAGCATTTTGAATTCAGCCCTGTTCGTTAGACATAGAAACTAAAACACAGTTCCACCGACTAGATTTTTCTTTCAACCTCTGATCGGTTGTTCTGTCTCTCTAGTCGTCGTGCAGTGATTGGTCTTTGCTCCAGAAATTCCACACAAGGGGGACAATATTCATCTTCACGAATCTGGTGGTGCTTCACAAATTTACTGATAATGTTCTCATTTCATGTAAACATTTCTTGAACGAGTGCATTTTAATTTGCTGCGATACATGTTGGTAGGAAGCGAATGGTGAAAACATGGTTGACAGTTCATTGTTGACCTTTGACACACTGTAAGTAAATCAAACATCTCAACGTGTGGCAAATGTCTTCTATTTTTATGTACAATCACCTGCATTTCGAGTAAAGAAAACAGTTTTATTAAGTTTTTTCCTATGACTATCACTTCCATAGCGCTTTGACAATAAAACATGAAATGTTTTTTCACATTACAGTATTTATTGCTAATAATAATAATTCATGAATTACATCTTTATATTGTTTCAGTTTGTTACATTCAGTCTCTTGGTTCCTGCATCTCTCTCTGTCTGTATCTAGTGATTGTAGTCTTCACTGTGTCCACGCTGTGGCTCATTCATTCTGCAAGTTGTTGAGGTGTTTGCGACTCATTATTAATGATAAACACTTAGAAATGATATTGTTGTTTGGTTTGTTGTGAGCGATACAGATGCTACTGATGCAGACCTCATTACATTTCACTTTGTTGTGGCTTTGGGATGTCATGTTCAGACGAAGACTCGTTCGTTAAACACTTTGCATGAGATTGTCTAAGAAAGCTGTTTGTCCATTTCACAACTTTTACAGTTTAGTGGCTGTTTTCCAAAGTTTATATCAAGCAGATTTTAAATATTTTTCAGCATCACTAAAATAAATGTGTACTTACAATGGGTCGACTCGGGTAAATTGTTTTATTAACTACATCCGGGTTTTAATTTTTAGTTGTCTTCTCAGAAAGAAAAGCGATTCCAAATCCTGTTGCTATTATTGTTAAGTATTGCCTCTGTGTTAAAACAATTCATCATAGATAATGAGTTTATTTTTATTTGCCTGAAGCTGATCTCGTTTAACTGACTTTTCATGGCGAAAGTTTGTGCGTCTCCTCCGACATTGTGATGTTTTATCACAACAGAGAAAAACTCTCATTAACATTGAATGCACCCAAAACAGCTTTATGAGCCATCACCGGTTTCCAAGGTAACCATTTCAGCATCTTGTAGTCAAAGCCAAGATGGTGTGGGAAATATTTTGTTCATTGAAACCATGAAGATATTTAAATTCTATGGCAGGTCATCATGTCCACACCTTGAAACAGATCGTCCAGGTCACTTCGGTCACACGTGCGAGGTTTTCAACCAAATCCTCCAGTGTTGCCCTGACATGACAGCAGTGCCGGGTAGCAGTTCCAGACAAAAATATTAATGGTCTCCAGTTTTCAGTACCGGCGACCATAATAGAAGCAAGAATGTTGTCAACATCTATCCCACCTGAGGTGATAAGCCCTCCTTCCTCCTCCTCCCTAAAGACCTAGAGAAGGGAGTGTGTCGGCACCAGTCCTCGGAGATATTTATTTGTCTGACAACCATTGTTAGTTCTTATGCAAGAATTTCTAGATTATTAAAAAAGGGTTTACACAAGTCTTTTTTAACCTTTTGAAAATAATAATAATTGTCACCTTTCGTATTTATCCCCGATGGTGGGCTTTCTGTATGATTTCTTCTTCGTATTTATTTATTTGTTTATTTTGCATTACGACCACCTGACCTGTTCTCCGTCTTCAAGCGTAAGTTGAAAGGTCGTTGTGAAGATGCCAACCGCCAGTTAATGTTTTGTTTTACTTTTAGAATGACCCCAGATGACAGAGGTGAATGACACCTGGTGACAGTCCGGGCAGTCAGTTCACTGATCTTGTCCCTGTTAGAAAAGTGTGTAAGTGGCTGTGCCCTGGGTTCGTTTCTCGCTGTGACTTGAATTACAAAATGTGTGGGAGGTTGCATGTCTGTATGTCTGTGCGTTTGTTTGTTTGTTTGTTTGTTTGTTTGTTTGTTTGTTTGTTTGTTAATGATTCATTTCCCCCCGCTTCGTATGTGATATTTTGGCTGTGCTACATTTTTACCGCTTCAGTAAATTATCACAGTGTGCATTCGTTTAGCTTGATACCAAGACATCCAGTGGGTAGCCAGGATTCCACGGAAAATATTTAGGAAACATCAAGATTTTCTCTCTTTCTTTCTCTTTTTCCATCCTCCATGCATGACAATGTATATTTGAAGAAAAACGGAGACAGCAAAGAATTTGTGATGTTGAAACATTTTGGGATATTATCTACAGTCATTTAACGATGTTCTTACCTGGATACATATCAAGCATCCTTGATACAACACAATTATGACCGGGTATAAAGAAGTACCTCCGGATGTAAAGAAAATATTTCCACAGAAGCTTACATTGAGTTCAGAAAGTTTTCAAGCAGTTGTTACCGTTTGTATGATGTTTCCGACAGGTACATAGTGATGTGGATGACCTGCGACTGTTTAGAGAATCATACCTTCTTATACCAGTTGGTTTTTTTAGAAATTCGTTATCTTGAATGCTATCAGCTTTACTTTTTTATTTCTTGTTTTATGTAGAACACAATTCAGTGATGTATTTAACTACTCTTGTCAATAAAGTCGTTTCGGAAAAGAAATATTTGGATTATTAAGAAAGAGTGATTGACTGCCTGGCTTCAGTTAGGTATTCATGTGTGTGTGAGAGAGAGAGAGACAGAGAAACCACAAAATTACCAAAATTTATTTCTCAACGGCCTTGATACCCATTAGTACCATTTACCTTTAACCTTTTAAACAATGCAAGGTTACGACTCGTGATGGCAGGAAACCATTGGACAGCTTCCTACAAGAGTTTCTGACCTCAGCTGCAGCGCTGTGCAGGCATTTGTAGGATGAATCCCACCGGAAGTAGCGCTTGCGCATGCTATTATTCACAGACGGTAGCGCGGCCCAGTGGGAATTTATGATTACATAGAAAATCCAGCATCTTTGCTTCACACTCTGTAACCCAGACTCAACTCTCCCTTTCGTAAAGGTTCTGTGAGAACGTCTTGCTGCCGGCGTGCGCGTGGCGCTGTAGTCACGTGCTGCACGAGCACCGAGGCAAAGGTCACGCAGCACGTGCTGCCAGCTAGCGTCCCCCGCCACTAGTTGTGGCCGCTAACATGGAGACGGTTAGTGACGGAGAAAGGCTACAGAGCCGTCGTGTGATGTGTGAAGTCACTGCCAGGGTGCTGGCGCCAGCTTGTGCAAACATTCCTCCCGGGGTCTGTAATCTCGGGTCCGGCATGGCGGTGTTTTCCACGACAAGCCTCGAGGGAGATACAGCAGGATGCCATTCCCAAGAGTAACAATCAGGTGTTGTCCCTCTTGCTCACTCTTGGTAGATGGTGTGCATGTGCTGTTCATGTATCTGGTGATGATATGTACGTGTATACGTCACCCCCCCCCCCCCCACACACACACACACACAGCTCTCAAACTCAACCAGCCAACCGTCCCCCGCCCCATCTCTCGTCCATTCGGGAGTGGCATACTAAATAAACGTAAGATTTTGTATTTTATATAATTATATTACTATCTTATCTCTGTATTCAAAACATTTTTTCATCTGCACATAACTTGTGACGTACAGTTATAAAAAAAAAGACTACACCGTTGAAAGCTAAAGACCTGACTGCTTTATGATCACCTCATTTGTCAAGGTTTAATCACCTATAGCTTTCCTGACGGGTGTTGGATTTCTCTTCGGACACTCCGGAGGGACAGATGGGTGGATTGCAGACGTGAGAGCAGGGCTAAGTGTAAGCTTGGTGGAGAAGGGGAGGGATGAAGAGCATCGAGACTAAACGAGCGTTTGCGAGATTACGCGGTCCTCGTGGGCCTGGGACAGTCTAACAAGGGCCGAGGTGGATTACAGTCGTTTGCGGACTGAACTGCAATGGGGGGAGGAGGACGCCAAGTCTTGTTTTCTCGCCGAGTCTCGCGCGAGCGGAATATCCCACAGGGTGGCGCTGGTGTTTGCTTTCCAGGGACCCGTTTCTCATCGCTAATCTCTGCCTACCCATATGCCGTCGTTGCGCCCCGGCCCCAGCCTGCTTCTTGTTTGTTTTCTGCGGCAGTGAATGGCTAGAATCGGAGGCGTAAATTTAATTCTTGTCGACAAGTTCCTTTAGCATTGATCGAGCGCGGCGCCTCTATAGCTGTCTATATTGTGTTTCGGAAAGGCGACACTCCCCGGGGAAAGACAAACTTGCGACGCCCTTCCACTTAACTACGTAGCGGCCTGGGTCTGCGTTAAATCTCCGTTATTCCTTTAGTCCGGCCCTCCGGCCGTGCAGCGGTGCCGGACAGGAAAAGGCCGGCCTGCGGGCTACAGCGGAGAATAATGGATGTGTTTGCCTCCACCAAGCATCCGTGTCATTCAGTCTTGTAATGGTCTACATCGTCAGGGTCGGCCACGGTGGTGGTGGTCGTCGTCGTCGCGGCGGCAGCGGTAATTGTGGTGGTGGTGGTGTAGAAGTAGTTTCATTGTGGAGGTGATGGTAGAAGTAGTGGTTGCCGTGGTGGTGTCGAATTTGGGGGTTGATGTGGTGGCAGTGGTGTAGAAATAGTTGTTGTGGCGGTGTTGGTAGAAGTAGTGGCGGTGGTGTAGAAGTAGGTGATGATGTTGACAGCAGTTGTGGTGGCGATCGAACATACTGATTTAATATTCTTTACAACTGTAAACTGCAGTCAAAGACAGTTAATCACAAAAATGTCTTACATCCTTCAACTGTGGCGACAGCCGATGACAGAAGAATTTTTTACAACAGTAAACTACAGTCAAACAAGCTGAAGGCATCCTGATTACAATAAATTGTGAAGACCTTGAAAGAAAAATGGTTGGTAATAGCAACAAATCTTTGTTACACGTGCAAACATTTCATGTCATCCTCCTAGCCACCGAGATACAACAAACCAAGTTACAGTAAGCTACTGGCGCACACCGCATTACCAGTGTCTAAGCCTCCTGGATTATTTCTGTAGAACAAAGTTATGATGTGCTGTCTAACGGCTTCTGACAGTTTAGTCTATCCATGGATGTGTTTAGGTGAATTGCTGTCTGCCAAGACCAACGCTTAACATCTTGCGAAGTTCTCTGCTGTTAGTCTCGGTGAGCCTAAACAAAGAATGTGACTAAACCGGAAGCTTTGTATTAGCATGCCTCGTTTTAGTAGTTAACTAGAAAAAATCATCTGTCAGTAGTCCAGTAATACAAGTTCGTGGTCTAACCGTCCTTACCTCCACAACTCTTGGCGCAGCTCAGTTGTAGAATACGTCACAACACTACCGCAGGACACGTCATCATATTGTGCGCTGTCGTCATACTGATAACTGTTCAGGTCGCCATGTTGCGTACTCTCTCTGTGTCATGTGCGCTGCTTCTTCTGGCAGTTATACGCTCTCCTCGATGTGGAGGAGTAAATTAGTGGAACAAATCTGGTTTGGAAGAAGAGGGTGGGCCAATAATCAACACTCCATTCCACCAATGTGTCTCACCAAGACTGAGCGGAGCATGAAATTTACTAAGGTGAGTGTAAATGGACTGGGCCTAATTTTAATTTATGCAAAAATATACATATAAAATATCATAACCATCTGGTTCGTTAAAGGCAGTTCATTAACGACACACAGCTCCACATCCCACTCCCGACTGTTCATCGTCAGTCCCTTCAGTTCAATGGGCTTGTACCCGATACCTCTATTCAAGCACCAAATTTCTATAACACAACATTTCTGAAATGTCATCTCTGTACCCATAAATCTTATAAAGAACGAACTCGAACAATGCCTGAGAATGTTCAATAACGGCAAGAATAAATGCTCTCGTCGCACTTTTAACCAAAATAAATCCTTCAGGAGGTAATATACCGCTCAACGAATTCGCTTTTTTTTTCCCCCTTGCAGTGTACTACAACAGCTTCATCTTCAACAACAGCAGAAAACTTTGTATTTTCCGCAACAAAAATAAACCGAAGTAATAAAACCCCGCCACTCGACAGCCAAGATTATGGGATGTACAATGTGAAGGTCTTCACTGTTACAGAACCTCGCCCACTACTACTACTTACGGTTGAGGCCGAGTGTGTCTTCCGCTGCTGGCTACTCGCATCAAAACTGAGCAAAATCGGTTACAAGCAACACCTAAAGCTTTATCATGGCCACCGCAGCAAGAATTTTAAATGTGCAAGGAGAGCCCGGTGTGGCCGAGACGACATCCAAGTCCAGGTCACCTGATCGTCACTGACGGCGACGAGCGCTCGACCCTTGCAGCGGAGGTCGTCACGAGATCATCGTACAGCGATAAAGCTGACGAGTTTGCAACGGACCTGTCGACAGGAACTGCAGAGAGGGAGGAGATGATGTGAACAGACATCAGGGCTGGCACACTGATCACGACTGATCACTTCTTTCTTAAACATTAAGCACTTACTGCATTATTTCGCACAGTGATAAATTTCAGTGGTAGATAACTGGTGCAGCACAAACTCTTGTAGTGTTTTTGTTGGTGTGCTTAGTTTCAGGTCAATCTGGAAGGAGCTGTGTTGTTCGGGAAAGCCATCGCTCTTATCTGGAATTAGCTTTTGGTTCTCGGGCTCTACAAGTCACTTCCATTCCCATTGTGTGGATTTAACGGCATTTGATGCAGGGCCTTTCCCTGTCAGTGTTCAAAGAAATAACTCACAGACCAAACATTTTGCCCATAAAGCTGGAATTCAAGTTGCACTTTTGTTGTTGGCGTTGCCTCTGATTCCGTTCAAAAAACAAATGCGCTTCGAGTCCATTCATGGGACGCTACTCCTTATCGCTTCTTTTTCAAACTAATAGTGCTTACTTCCCTTTAGTTCGGCTCTTCTTCCTTTATGGAAGGTAAAATTTAAAAGAAAAGGAAAATTTGATTGTTCATATTTCGTTCGGTCACACAATTTTGTACCTCAACAACTACTGTATTTTTCTATTAATGAACTGAATGTCTGAGCAGGTTCCACAGGCTAAGTTAAAAGGTGGAGGGAGACTACAGCCTAAGGCACCCCCTTCCATATAATTCCCCCAGTGTAAAGTAATACAACAAAAATACAGTATAATTATCATCTAGCCTTATAACCTACTTCTCTCCTGCTGAATGACGGAGACATTGTATGTGTACAGGTGAGGGAGGATGTTACTACCACGCCCTACACACGGATTACGACAAGACTTCTTACACTTTAGCTTTGGGGAGGGTTGGGTGGGGCTGGGGCAGTTATGAGTACAGGGGAACTTTTAGAAAGCTCGTGCGGGGGAAGGCTAGCAACTAAACACACACACACGAAAGAACGGGTATTACACGGAGGATGATATTATGATGAGAAATGGTTTTAAACTGAAAAGGTATTTTAACATGACACCTTATAAATAAAGCAGAGTATGGTGATTAGTGAGCGACAGTGCTGGAAACCTATGTAAGTCCACATCGTTTGCTCGATTTCAACCACATTTGGCAGGGATATTACTTTTGATTGTGACTCGATTGTGAGCTGAGTTGAGCAGGTGTGCGTTGCTCTAGAAATTTCTATTTGTGTAGATGTTACCAGTTGTTCCTAAAGGCAGAAGGAATTGTGAAGTAACTGAACTACTCGGAACAAACGCTGATAACATCTTTATTTGAAACAGCGATGAGACACAAAGAAGGAGAGAGAGAGATTTACGAGGAGGTTGGCCCAGAGCAATTGCTATCTCCCTTTACTGGAAACTTTGTCTTAGTACTTACTGCATAATTTCCCACGGAGATAAATTTCTGTGGTAGCCCCATTAGGATTTTTAATGTAATTTTGCTGGTGTTAGTTAAATGCTTATTAAACATATTTTTCTCTTCAGTATTAGATTATTTTTTATATTTTTAATAATTTCTGAGCCTTTATATTGAATTTTTGGCATCTGTAATTTGTTTTTAAAAACTGTGCAGGTATGTTTACTGGTGGTGAGGAGTGGTATATATTGGCACCGAAAATAGTTCGCTGCTGGAACACACTATCTTTCTCTTCTTCCCCCCAACCCCCACTCACATCTGGAGGAGATAAAGAGAGAAGAGAGAAGGGATGATAAACCTCTTTTTGATCTTTTTCTATTGTGTGATGCTGTTCTGCGCTTCTGCTATCGTACGTAGAGAAACACATAAGCAAATAAAATTGCTTATGGATAGTCTTTATATTTTACCGCTTCATATTGTACAGATTATTTTATAAGCAATGATCTCCTAAGAAATTTTATGGAAAGAAATACATTGCAAATAATAGAAATTATCCCAAAGCTACCCTAATTTGCACGAAAATAATTTGTATCTGTGTCGACCTTTGTGCGCAGAACAGCTAGGTTTTTTTTCTATTGACAAAGCAACAAAACAACAACTGCAGCAGTTAAACGCACTGTGTAAAGGAAAACCGGAAAAAAACGAGTACATTGCTTACAGCGCATGCGCGTCGTAAGTTATCTGTTTTCATAATGAGAGAGCAATCTTTCTGTCTATCCTCTCTGGCTTGGCTGGAATGAAGAGATAGATGAAAAGCTGGCAATAAATCACAACTGTAAGAGTTAGTGGAATAAATCAACCGGGAGAACTTAGCTCGGAGATGTTTATATAAAAAACAAATTAGAATTAGTTTTTAACTGGGGAAATACGACAGTCGTAGGAAGTGGGGTATGAGGGGTGTCCCACTCGTAATGCAGGTCATCAGGTTGCATCACAAGACAGGAGGGTGATCAGGTCAGCATTGCCAACAGATAAGCTATCAGCGAATGGTTTTGAAACCCGACAATGGTCTGTGCGATGAGATAAGCGGCGACGACAATGAAGGTAGATGTGAGCGATAAGTGGGCGAACAGCCGCGCAAAGGAACATTTGCTTGTGGTACCGAGTGCAGCCCCTGGAGTAAGGGATGATCAAGATGTGGTGGTGGGGGAGGACATTAACTAGGACGAATACAAGAGATCTTGCGTGAGTTGGGGCTCAGTGGGACGAGTGAAACAATTTCTCTAACAAACTGCGCATGTGTCTACAAAAGTCAACTTTGTTCCGGACAGCTTGCAGTCAGTCGTTATCGCATTTACAGAAAATTTAGTACCTAAGCTCCAAAGATTATAATTTCTTTATTTATCATTTAATTGTGTAAATATAAACATCATTATCAAAAATCATCTCTGGAAACCACGTGTGTGAATACATGTGTAATAATGATGCAGAGACAGCTAGAAATACAAGTGTTGCTTATATTGAAGATATTGTTATTACAAATAGACAAGACTTTGTAGTGACATAGGTGGTGTCTACTAAACAGAATTTTTAAAAAAAAAACTATCCCACAGTAAATAAACCTAAAGATGTATTAGAACAATTTCCATGCAGTATTTTCTGGTTCGAAGATGCTGATAATATCTCATAATATCTAATAAGATAATAATAACTAATACTTTCCCTTAAACTTTCTTCCACCCTGTTAATTAACCATATGTCAGGTCTGTGTAAAAGAGAGAGAAAAAACCTGAGGACATCCTCTACTCTATTGACCAGAGGTTCTGGCCTGAAGTTGTAAAATTACTACACATACTTTTCAAACACAGAAATAATTACATTAAACTCATTCTTATTAGAATCAAGCACTGACTTAAACATCAATGGACTTTGTAATATTTCACTCGAGTTCTTCATTTATAGAGATATAAATCTGGGTTTGCTGTTATGTGTGCACAGTATAACCAAAGGCCTTTCTTCACTCTGAGAAATAATAAACTCTTCTTACATAAGAAATGTAATTGAAATGAAGTAGAAGTTTGCTATAAGTCTCTACACGGTTATAGATATTGTTATCAATATAAGCAATATACAGTATTAATTAAAATAAAAGTGCGCGCGTGCGTGTGTGTGGGCACGTGCATGCTTGCTTTAAGCGCTCGTGAGTACGAACACGTACGTGTGGCCGATGTAAGTCCGCGAGAGAGCGAGCATTCAACTCATCCACCACCTCCACCACCTCCCTCACCACGCTAAGCAAAAACAAAACAAAACAAAAAAAAAGTGGGGAAATGGCGAGAGAACTCCAATTGTTTTCGAGTGCCATCCCTCCACAGCAGAGACATCGCTGCGTGTGGTGACCTGAGTGACGTCAACAAACGGTCGTGCACAGCGTCATCCCAGTAACGGCTGTGTGTGGGTGAACTGAGTAGCGGGACTTTATCAGACTTTCTAAGTTACACACAGATTCTATCGGGTTACAGCTCTTATCACAGACAGTGCAGTTACCCGTGGCAGCACCTCCGAGGTAGGTTAAAAAATGTCTGCTCTGTGCGCTTAGGTGAGGAGTTTCACTGTATCTGTACACAGCTGTTCACACAAACATCCTTTGTGAGAAGATGAACTAACCGAGTGTAAGTCTGTTTATACTAATTGCTTTATTTGCTTTTCTTACATCAACGCCTCGTATCGAAATTAACAGGCAAATGAATTTCATATTAAGCAGACTTTTTATTAGAGCTCTGTTGTCAATGAATAAAAGTAAATACATGCAAGAAAAATAATTATGGTGTTGAGTGCAGAGTCACTGTACTTAATGTTTTCAGCTGTTTGCGAGGCTGCTGTTTATCAGGCTGGTCCATCTGCTGCTGTTTATCATTCCGGTTTATCTGCTTCTGTTCGTCATTTTGGTCCATCTGGTGCTGTTCGTCACGTTGGTGTTTTTCGGTGCTCGGTGTAACGGTGTCTGTTGTTACTGATTTGTCAGCATGTTGTTACAAGACTGATGACTTCTTTGACAAACCGTCAATGTCCTTGGTGAAAAATCAGTTGACGATATATTATTACCTTATGTCAAGACTTACCTCGAATATCTTTTTTCAACTCAATTAACCCTGGTGACCCTCGTACGCTTGAAATGTCGGTGAGAGCTGGAACGGAATCTGTTAAAATTCTTGGCGATATTTTATGACAAATCTGCTGGATTGCACTGTTTGTTGTCTCACCTGATTGTAAACCCATTTATCTTCATATCAAACGCCGTCCAAAGTGTTCTTCAGGTCTGTGGAGACATCCCACCCTGATCCCGTTAATGTTGGTCACAGATAAAATTGTCCAGGTCATATAACCTTTTGTTGTCGTGACAGTATTTTAGAGTGAATTCAAGAGTTCATAAAATCAAATAATTCTTTTAAAAGACATGGACGCTACATGACTTTAAAATTGAAAAAGAAATTATAGGATTTTACAATTGCAAATAGATATCATTATATACTAAACACCTTTCAGTATTCCCACACTTAACGAAGACTACTTTTAAAAAGAAGAAATACGTCTTTCAAACTAACAAGAAAACCCTTTCTTGAAAATATCTTTTTTTTGAAGAAATCAAACGCATGTAGACTCCACAGAGCCAGGGGTCACGGCCAACATTACCTTTTCCTCATCATTATTATAACAAAATGACATTAAGGATTTATCAACTCTTCTAAATGAAGCTTTAAGATATGCGTTGTCGTCGTCGTCGTCGTGTTGTTGTTGTTGTTGTTGTTGTTGTTGTTGTTGTTGTTGTTGTTGTTCCTGTCAGTGAGACCGGGGCATTAGCAACTTTTTAAAACTTCTAAGGTCCTTGGGAACCCGTAAATTAGAAGTCGCAGCAGGTGCGAACTGAGAGGCTCACTGTCTCTAGGGACCCAACATCGGGTGAATTTTCATAGAGAATTTTCTAGAAGCCTACTTGAGTGAAGTTTAAATTGGAGACCTCGTGTGCACGATAGATTGCCTACCCACCCCCAAAATAAGTACAAGAACATTCAGCTATCATCATTGTCATCGTCGTCGTCGTCAATAACGTTTTAGATGGCATAGAATCACATAAAAGCAAGAGTGCTAATCATACTTTATATGGAAACTTTTGACTAACATAGAAAGTAGGCATCAATCAACGTCAAAATGAAAAGCTAAAATCGACTTCCAAAACTGAGCAGCCTCAGACAGGCTCATAGGACAGCTAGTTGAAAATAAGATTCATAAAGGAATGAAAGCCACATGAAAGTCGTAACAAAAAAATAATACAATAGGAAACCCAACGCCCCACTTGATCGACGGCGGCTCATCCTCCTGCTAACGGCCGTGTGGGGCCGGGGGCACAGTACTAGGGCTAGCTGGGGGCTAACACCGGAGGCAGTCAGCTAAGTTGTCCAGTTCACCCTCCTGCATCGCATTCACCATCCAGTTAGTGTTTAAAGACACACCTTTGTCTGGGCCTCATCTTCTTTGTCTGAAGTTGTCTACAGCGTCTATCTTAGGCTCATAAAAAGAAAGTAATTTGCTATTATCTACCCCGAAACACTGCTGTTCAGGAAAGGTTTTTTATTTTGTTTAGGTAAGTAATGTTTTTTAATGTTTCTCGCTTTGGATTTGCAATTGTATCATCGCTCGTTAAAAATATAAAGCATTCAGTAAAATAAAATAAAAGAAAGATTTCGTTTCTAAAATACTCTACTTCGTCATATACATTGTGTGACAATACGGAGTCGATGGTGTTTTATTTTTTTCCTTTTTTATTTTCATATCACCTGTTCGGTTTTATATATAAATACCGGCGAAAAATGAACTTTGAAGCTAATTTTTCTGCAAATGATAATTGATTAACGGATGGGTTTTGGAAGCTGAAATTTACAGGTTAGGTTTAGATCGCCTTCATCTACCGATATCTGCAAAAAACACAAACCATTCAGGTTGGTCTTCAGCACCGTGTAGAGGGCTCCTTCATCAAAATGTCCACAACCCACAACCTATGTTCATCCTCATAAAAAATACTGTCTACAGTTTTGCTCGCTATCTAAATGTCATCGCCATGAGAACTGCGTACAGCTGTTTGTCATCGTAACCGTCGACATTCTTGATATATATTGCAATTTCTTTATTGCTTTTATTTGCACTTTTATTACCCGCCATATCATCATCATCATCGTCGTCGTCGTCGTCATCATTTAGTTTTATTTATGCTTCTCGATCAGGATGGCCTTTCTGAACTTGGTTTTATTTGTCTTTTTCCATTAGTTTTATTCCACTTCAGCCTATCGAGTCCACATCCGTTTCTCCGGAAGCCTCAGGATGGGCAAACTGCGGAAATACCTGCAGGTGAACAGTCGACTGGGTCGGGCCATCCTCGCGGAGTTCATCGGTACCTTTCATCATGGTGGTAAGCTGCTTGTAAGTCGCTCGTAAGTCAGGTGGTCAGACGTGGCGAGCGTTGGTCAGACGAGGGTAGCCGTTGGTCACCTGCTGTAGCGTTGGTCAACAATCCTGCTTAGGGTCTTTGACTGGTATTTCGGTACGATTATCCCCAGCAGTCCAATCAAATTACTTTTCTTAGGAATGTTCCTCGGACGTTTTAATTCCTCTAGAGAGTAAATAATTTAATCTTTCACAGGTGCTGCATGACATGACATTTCAGAGTATTGTAGAAGACTGCTGTACATTCAGGCCGAATATTGGATTCTTTGTGCTATTGTTGTGTGGGAGTGGTAATTATTTTTGCAGAGATTACAGCAGAGTCAACTGAAACTTTAAAATGCGTCAACAATCCAATAAAAAAAGTTTTCATTTATTATCCCCTTGTATAATATCTGTTGTTCTCATCTGCAACGTGTCGATCATTATAGGCATTCCTATCGTTATTTTTGTCTCAAGATTAACTAGGTTTAGCAGCATAAACACCTGTGAGATTGTTGAAAACGGATGTTGAAAACAAACTTGACACTCCACGCTTCTTATAAGATTAGTGGAAGTCGGGTGTGTAGAGTAATGACTTCCCTAAATGTAAGGTAACATTATTAATATAAATATTAATTAATATTAATTAAATATATATAAATATACATTATTTTGGTAACTTATCTTTTGATAGTCAGCAAACTCTGAGAACCGTATGACAAAAGACGTGTGGGGGCTGAAAGGGGAGAGGGGACGGAGAAGTTGACCTTTGCACTCACATTGTTCGACCACTAGAAATTTAAAAACTGGTCAAGAAGGAAAAAAGCACACAGTACAAGAAGAAAAAGTCGAGTTTATTGTACTTGATGGTAGCCCTCGGTCCAAACACCGACACGCTTTTGTCTGCCACCATGGACTTGTAGACAATCTAGGCTGTAATTCACGAGTGTACTTATCAGATTGTTGATGTCAACATTTCATTTGTGATCTTCCCAACTGCTGTAAATCCGCACTAAAGATAATCGGATAGCTTTCACTTCGCCTGTTTACAGAACGTGCAAACAATGCCATAAACATGGGCGGGGCCTATTGCAGGACAAGTAAATATTCTGTTTGTTTTCAGTATTGCAGCAAAGAATGAGCTCTTGCTTTCTCCACCAGCCTGTACTAAATCTTGTTCTTGAACGGAGAGACACTTCGACATGTGAAGTATCTGAAAATATAATCATTTACCTTGCTTGTTCAGGGTGTTTATTTTCCTCTATATTTCATTTTCTCGGAGATGAATAATTGCTGGACTGAGATCGTCAGGTCCTACATGCTTCCTCTTTAGGTTTAAGTCAACAGCCACTTATTTTTTTATTTTTATTTTTACAAAATTACCTATCGAAAGTTGGAGTTGTTCTATGAATTTTGTGATGCTGTAAATGGCGCAGTAATTAGTCGTCATTGAGGGTTTATGTCTGGATTTATGGCGAGAAGAATATCACTCTTATGTAAATGACTCTGGGTCAACCCCAGTCAGCAGCACAAGAATCACAACAAATAATATCCAACAGATTATGTATCGTTAACATCGACATTGCGTGTTTCTGATGTCTCCGCTACATTTTATCCCTCATGAGAATTGTATCCGTGATGAGAATATAAAATACTTCCCTACATTGTCTTGTTTATCACCTGTTTTTCACCGGTCAGTTTATACCCCGAAGATGTGCATTATTTAACGCCAATTAACGCCAAGCTCGAAATACTCAAAATAGTGTTTGTGTACCTCTGTGGTAGTTAGGTGGGTGGGTGTTGAATTTCTTACTTAATTTCGTGGAGGCAAAGTCTAGAACTAGAACTCATTCATGGGACAGCATCAGTAAGTTTGAACACAACACCTGCATAATGGGCTGCTGCACTGTAAACTTTTGTTTATTTTTAAATGACTTGGTTGAGCTCTAGACAAGATAGTAATTTCCTAAGATCTGAGTGACTAACTCCCTCTCAACTCCTTGTGAAATAAGGGAAATAGTCTCTTATACAGAGTTAGCCTCGTCACTAGAAAAAAAAAAAAAGCTTGCATCGTAGTAGACTTGTTTTTACACCTTACCGACTCCCCTTCAGGCCAAGATATCCTGCTGCAAAGTTAGAGCATCCATGGATATTATTGTCTGGCAGAAGGTCACTGAATCATGGTACCAAGCACTTTTCTCATAATCACGATCAAAGCACATTAGCTTCCCCCGGGGGGAGCCTACCCCTACCCCTACCCATACCAACCTCACAGTCGTGGTCCTGCGTTAGTTAACTGCGTGTCGTTTCATGCAGCGAAAGTTAATCATCCAACATTATTTGTGTAAGGTGAATGGTGGGTGAGAGAAATACTGATAACTAATCTTGATCGTCACTGACTAGCGGCTAAATACCTTGAATAACAAAGTCCTGGAAAAGGCAACGATCATATTTTCCCCTAAAATTTGATGAAATTTTGAACACGCTACTTTTAATAGATTATTTTCAAAATAAATTTTGAAATAGATAAACTTATTTCCTATTACTAGTGGCTTATAAATAAACTGAATTTTTTTAAACAACAACTGCGTGGGATAATGACCAAGTGATTGTCAGTTTTAAAATCTGATTAGCAGGATTATTTTTATAAATTTCTTTTCTTCGATGTATTTGACACTTTTCAATATACAGACTCAGCAAAATGCTGGCAGATTTTTCCCTTCACCTTGTAACATAGGCGAAAAAGCTGAAAACATGTAAAAGATTGATGTGTTGATCACCGCGCACGAAGTTATCTCCCCATAAAAGCGCTCTTTACGCAGAGAACATGCGGTGCGGGCACAAACTAAATGTTTAGCCACAAAAATAAAAACATAGCAGAAGATTGCATCGGTGATTTCATATTTCTGTGACCTGCTGCCATTTTTAATGTTTGTTTATTCTCTTTTTTGTTTACCACCGCACCAACAGTGCTGCCCTGTTTCACAAGATGGCCGCAGCGCCATGTCCACATTCCTTTCTGACCTGAAGCTGAAAGCCATTTAGGTTAGGCAACTGACAACAGAGGAATTGTACTGGTAAACTGAAGAAGATCAAGCGAGCATGAAAGTGTAGCCAACAGGCTCGTGTGGCCACTTGCCTTGTCCTTGAGATTAGCTGGCCGCCTTGCGACTAACCGCCTTGGCCCATTGACCTCGTTGTCGCTGCTCTTGCTGATCTGTCGTCAGCTGTCGTCGCCGAGTGAATTTCATTTCGAGGGTTTGAGCAAGCGCCCTAAATGCCAAGCCAACAAGAATTCGTTCCATTTATTCGGCTCACTTTAAACTTGTAAGATGTTCGCCTTTCTTGGGAGGTTGTGGGTGAGGGGTGTGTAGGTGAAGCCACGCAGACAGGTGAGCGAACGCGGTAATAGAATCACAACATTTTCTGCTTTCAGTGTTAAACGACAAAGCAACACTTTAACAAGAAACAAAACTCATTGAAAAATGACACACTCGTTTATCACAATCACAAGAAAGTATGTAGTTTTCAAAATAAGATAAACTTTAGAATTATACTAATCACATTCAAGGTTTGCAAGTCAATGGGCCAAAAAAAAATAATTAAATAAAACCAGCTCGATCTGTCTTCTTTGATTAATGCCTTTGTTTTGTAGTAAAGTAGTATTTTTTCCCCTTTCTTTCGATAAAGGGCTAAAAGTAAAAGAAAAAAAACTTTTGGTTGTTCTGTCACCCTCGTAAATAAAGATTTGTTATTTTCTCTCTGTGTTCCTCCACCTTTTTTGTACTTTGTGAAGAATTACATCTCAAGCATTGGGCCGGGAGTAGAGGGTATAGGCGATTTCTTGATCTTTGCACATTATTGCCTCTTTCTGTCACCTGTGTATCTCAACTACAGACGTTGATATGACGGTTGCACACCATGGCTGCTTGTTTCCTTTGCAGACATTCGCCGTTGGCTCTGGCATGCAGTACATATTCAGTGAAGGTGAACTGAGTAGTTTCTGACAGTCAACTTTGCGGGTGGCCTGGGTCTGACATTCGGCATATACTGGGCGGGAGGAGTGTCAGGTGCGTTATCTTCGGCAAACTGAACTTGAACTGTAGTTTGCTTTTCTTCTTTTTTTTTTTTTTTTTTTTTTTTTTGTTTTTTTTTTTTCAAATTTCTTGCAGTATATCTACGCTATCGATCGATGTATGCAAATACCGTTTGTACAATATTATCGATTCTGTATTAAAATTCATGCACCCACCCACCAATACACCTCTTCATTACTTAGCCTCATTTCAAGCACATCTACCCATCCCCAATACTCGTCAGAAATATAACACTGAAATCATTAAATAATAATACTTCAGTAGCTGTAATATTTAATAAATTATTAAATTAGTTTGTGTTGTGTACAGAAGATATTTGCGTCTGTCTGTTCCCATCCCACCATTCGATCTTTGTGGTTTAGGTGGTTCTCTGAACCCTGCAGTGACCCTGGTGATGTGTTTACAAGGCGCCGTGCAGTGGCCGCTGTTCCCCTTCTACACCCTCGCTAACCTAGCGGGCGCCTTTGCTGCAGCAGCCGTGCAGTATGGTGTTTATTATGGTATGATGGACACACAGAATCACATCTTATAATTTGTTTCATTATGGTATGGTGAACAGGCAGAATCACAATTGATAATTTGTCTCATTGTAGTATGATGGACCGACAGTCACTTTTAATAGTTTCACTCATTCGTCTCGTTTCGAAACACTACTTAAGAAAGATTTTTCCATTACTAACAACGAGCAAGCACGCGCGCGCGCATACACACACTCTCACACTCACGTGAACACTCATACAGGAAATTTTGATGTCAAACTCTCCTGTTCAGAAGAACTGTTCATTGCTACAGTTTTCGCAGATAACATAGACTTTGCTCTAATTTCTCCTGTAACTCTTGTGTGATATATATTCATGTAACTCTTGTGTGATGTATACTCCCTAAATCTGTTGCCCTCGTTATCTATCGTAGATAGATGATTCGTTGGACTACTGGCAGGTAAATTATGCTCATTCGCTTGCAAGTTCTAGTTTACTGTAGTTTGTCGGAAAGAACTGTGAGCGCTGTTCACTATTTCAGACGCTCTGAATTCATACGACGGGGGACAAAGAAGAACTTATGGCGAGAAAGCAACGGCATCAATTTTCTCTACCTTCCCCAACAGCAAAATATCCACCCTGAATTGCTTTTTTGACCAAGTAATTTTACACAGCCATTGGATAAATTTCATTAATTAATTTTACAAGCCAGTGTCTGAATTTAAATAAAGCAATTTTCTTAAATAACACACATTTCTTTTAGACAACAACTGTCTTAAAAGAACGTTTCTTATTTTCCTGAATTTCAATACAATATGTGAGGGTCGTTCTGGATAAATGTTTCAAGATCTTCAACTACCAAGCCGTTCCCAATTCAAAACCAAAAGTTTATTTTCTATTTTATTATCTTCAATGTTTTGTTAAAAATATTCTTAATTCGTGACGATGGCGTTTTTAAACAACCAAAACTGACAAACATGAACTCACACAAGAATGATATTTTTTAAATGTAGTTTCTTAGTATTTTGAGTTATACAAAAATATTCATATTTTTGGCAGGTGTTTGGCACCTTCATCCTCTGTGGCTGTATCCTAGCAATGACTGACAAAAGGAACATGATGCCCCACAAAGGCCTCTTGCCTTTGGCGGTTGGTGCGATTGTCTTTGGTATTGGGACCTGCTGGGCCTACAACTGCGGCTACGCCCTCAACCCCGCGAGAGACCTCGGGCCTCGCATCTTCACCGCCATTGCAGGCTGGGGAGTGGAGCCCTTCAGGTGGGAATATCTGCCTGGGGATTGTAACTTTTCAAGTGGTAATGCCAGGCTGGGGATTGAAACCCTTTCAGAAAGAATGTGCTTACAGATGTCTTCCTATCAACAGAACCTCCCACCCAGGCATGAACCGATACCTCTAGTAGCTGCTAACATCTGTATTAACCGACTAATGACTTTTCTCATTACATATCAACTAAATTTTGTGAATCAATCGCCTAAGAAGAAATAACAAGAAACATTCACCATTTGTTGATGTGGGTGGTGATTCTTAATAGAAACGTTATTTTGATCAATCCTGTCTCGTCCCTTTCATACTAACGGTTTCAATCTATTTACCACAAACTGTCAATAGTTCCGGCCCTCCAGTTAGCACAAAGTATCAATATTTCAAAGTTTCAATACTATGAACTGTTTTTATCTCTGTCCAGTTTCCGGAACTATAACTGGTTCTGGGTCCCGATCGTGGGACCCATGGTTGGCAGTTTCGTGTCCTGGCTCGTCTACAGTTTTTTTGTGCAGGTCAGTACATCATCATCATCTTCATCACCAGCCTTCACACTTCCGTTAAGCATCCAGTTGCCTATTTGGTATGGCCCACATAGCGGGGTCACTGAGTTTTACGTTGACTTCCGAGAAACTAAGCGACGACGACGACTACGACGATGATTGATTGATGATGATGATTGATTGATTATTGATTGATTGATGATTATGATTGATGATTGATGATTGATGATGATGATGATGATGATGATGCAGCTTCATTGGCCAGCATCAAAAGAGGAGATCATCGCGACAACCAACTCAGTGACAGTCACAGTAGATGGGAAAGTGGAAGTGGCTGCCAACAGGACAGGCGCCCTCTATCGAGGTTTGCAAAGTCTTTTCAATCGTAAGCTTGCACTTAAAATTGTGTGTGGGTGTGTTATCGACAGGACACCTTTACGTGGGAATAATGACAATGTGCAATGATTATGTGGGGTGGCGATGTGTGCGATGATGTCCGTGGTGCGCTTGTTGCCTTGTAGTCATGGAGATTTGCGATGAAAGCTGGATGACTGAGTGACCAACGTGTTATGGATGCTATAATTCTGAAGCAAGAGCTCATTAGTCTAGTCTCTTGGCTGATTGGATGACTCATTGCTTTGTTTCTAGAGCGACTGGATTGCTTGGTCGATGGTTTGTTTGTTTGGCTAATAAGTTGACAGCTGTACTAACCAGACGACAAACTATGCAAGCCTTCCATCCCTTGTATTGTTTCAGAACATTCCCTCACGGAATCCACAAGAAGACTCAGCATTTGACGACCAGGTAGCAGGGTCTTGCCTCTAGTCTCGCGTGTTGTGCATCTGGTGAGACATGGCGAGCCCTAGCAGAGACTGTGGTACTCAGTGCACGAGTCCACGTGACTTGTCAAACAAATGTCGCGAGGACTTCAGACTCTATCTTGGTAGTCCAGCTCTCCACAAGATCCGGTCCAGTGTGTTTACGGTTGTTTTTTATGCCAATGCCAAATCCCTGCTTACTTGTCATTAGCAATCAAACTAATGAATACTAGGACGGTGAGTTCATTACAGAAAGACTATCTGCTTAACGTTAGCTACCAAGATGGCGTCTTACAATGTCTTGGCTACAGTATACTCATGGGTCTTCATAATCAGAAACGAAACAAACTGAAGAACTCTATAGGTCATGTAAGGTGAGTGCGGCTGCGACTAGAAATTCTTTGTTGCGAGAATGGATGGCAAATGCGAGGATGAAACAAAATTCGGGCCCTCTTCTCTTCTCCCACGTTTCTTGTTTAGGTCCATCCCGTTGTCAGCTTTTTTTTTAAAGGATAGGGTTGTATCATCAGATATAAGTTTTTTTTAAAGGAGGCATCAAGATAGGCAAAATATGTATTAAGGCTGATTACAAGCATCATACTTCCCTGTCATCCATTCGATCTCTAAAAGACAGTGAACCTTTCATTTGGAGTTCGAAGAACAGGACCGTTGTCTTCTTCAGACACGATCCATGATTCAATACAAGGTGACTTGGTATGGCTGTGGTGATCGGTTAAAGACCACTCGAAGCCGAATTTATAAAGTGAAGGTAAGTCGTTACCTGTGGGCAAATTGGAGAAATCAAGGAAAAACGTCGTTTCCGTAGTTGCGACCCACTGTCCAGACCTACCTTTTTTTTTTTCTTTACCTCGGGGTATCTTTGCCACCGATTTAAAACTAGTCCTCGTGGTCTAGACATCACTTTGTAACTATTTAGATGAAGATCCTTACCCTCAATTTGTCCAGGACGACTTACATTTGCTTCATGAACACAGCTCTAGAAACCACAAGAATCATCCATAGAGCCACAAGACTAAGAACAACACTTTTCTTAAGACAAACTTTATCTACAACAATGTACACATTATGGCTATATACCATCTTTAAATCATCGTGAAAAAGAATAGCAAATACAGTTTTGTATATTTTCTGCTGACATAAATGTGAATATCAGGATAACTACTAAAGTATGTGGGCGATGGCGGTGTTTTTGTAGTTTTATTGGTCTGAATCAGACCTCAGGTATTAGTAGTTTTTATTATCTCTTGTTACACCTAATGCACATATCTTACAGTCCACTCATGATTTGTGTCTTCAAACAACACACATTTGTAGCAAAAAGAAAAATATAAAAAATTTAACTTAACTTCAAACAATAAAAAAATGATAAACTTTGCACTTGAGCTTTTGTTGACTACCATGAGTCAGTTTCTTCTCAATGCCTACGAATAGTAGGGGGTCGTACTATCCTTGCCAGCATTTTAACTGCAAGCACTTGCTGGAGATACCTCAGCCCTAGCTGTATTCTAGAAAGGTGTCTGTTGGTAACTGCTAGTACATCTGCCTTTCCCCTCTCACTGACAAGTCCTAGAATTTTAGATCACAAGTTTTAAAGTGTATGCTGTACCTGTGTCAAAATATCACACAAAGAGGTAAACCGCTTAATTGACTAAAAGATGATTGGAAAGGATATCTCATCAAAACAAATGTTATATGTCCTGCTTACAGAATAGTGAATCAACAGGCGCATAAAGGAAAAAAAGTCATGAGTCAACTGAATTTTTCCACGTTCTTCAAAACTGGATAAGATCAACCATCTTATGCAAAACTGAAAGCGACATAAAAAAGTTAATCTGAATAAAGATGCAAAAATTACTCACTCAAAATTTACAAAATTTTATGGGCAATATTTTCTGCAATAGAAATGTTTAACAAGAGCAATCAATCTCTTCTTGCTATACTCACTAAAATATTTATGCAATATGGTTTATATGGTTGGTTGATTGGTGAAACATGTTTCCACCAGAGGTGATTTCACACTAGGAAGTGAAAGGAAGAGGAAACTGAGTGCCCAAAGAAAACCCCGAGAGCCAGCTCTGTAAACAGGCATCACTGTCACAAAACTAGTGTTTTAACCCAGGCTTCTTACTGCAGTGATGACAGCAGGAGTGTTTTAACCACTACACTACCAGGTCCCCCTGCAACATTTATACCATGATCTGATGACAAAAATACTTCACTTACTGAATTGGTATTCCAGCTTCGAGTTCTCCTGCATGTTAAAAATATTTACCGAGGTTTGTATTTAACGCTGTGCCAGCAACTAAGGCTATATCATGGTGACAAAAAGTAATTTTACCTTAAAAAGTTTAGGGATAAAACCCCCCAAGTAATATAACCATTATATTTTTAAAAACCAACGCAAGCAGTAAACAATAATGTAAAATAGCATTGCCATAGGGACTGAACAAATGCGGAGAAAATAGATTTACAGTTTGATGTTACCAGCAAGTGTAATTTGCCAGGAGACTAACATGCAGCCTGGGCAGCCTGAGATACCAGCATGGCCAGGAGCCCAATAAAAAGAATGTTCACAGAGACTACTTACACTGTTAACATGTGACTGAATAACCAATACCAATGAACACTTTTCACTTATCTTTTTAAAGAAAAAACTCATGGCAAAAAGAAGCTTAGAAAATTCTCTTTATCTGCACGCAGTAGCAATGTGAGAAATATCTTTTGCTGCATCACTGAAGATCCCCTTTCTTCAGATGAGCAAAGTGTACATTACAATACATTCCTGTTGGATAAACATTGGTCTCCATTTTATTTTCAAAACCATCTGTCTGCGCCATACTCCATGATGAATCGAAGTCTTCAGGTTCTTTCTTTATAAAATGAGTTAACTTGTTCACACAAGATGATTCCTCACTTCCAGGCATTGTAATCTCTGTCCCCGTTGTGTTCTCACAACTGTGACTACCTATCTGTGTCATAGTTTCACCATTCCATGTCTCAAAATCCTTTGGCTCTTTTTTAATAAAGTCAGGATCTATCAGGTTTATATCCTCATTCTGACTTTCAGTGTTCAGGCAACGTGAATATGAAGACTTCACATTTTTAAGAGTTCTTGTTCTTTGTGGTTCACTCTTAGGTGTCAGTAATGTTATCTCATGGCTGCATATTTTTTTTGTTATTACTGTCCCTTGATGTGGAATATGACGGGGACAGACGTTCTGTCACTGCCTCTTCCGTCACATCACAAACCCCCAGCTGTGTACTGAGTGCAGGGCATTCTTCCTCACTGCTGGCACTTGAGTCAACAGGGCATGCAATGGTATAAGGCAACTGATCCAGTGCACCGACATTGTATAGACATGAAGCATCCATATACTGTTCACGGGGAGTGGAAGATGTCATGCCTGCAAAATATTTTACTGCATATTAGAAATTTTTATAACTTGGTGTCCTACTTGCTTTCAAAAGTGACCGATCCTTAACCATTACGATGCCCAAAATAAATCTGAAAAAAGTATTCTAAATCTTGCTGAGTACAAATCATACTTTAGCACTATGCCCCAGGCTTCATTTCTCAATAATTGTTTTAAGGTATATTACTGAACATAAAGCAAGAAACCCTGTCTAATAATAAGGTATGTGGCATAACCAGGTTTTTCAAATTAGACAATAGCAGTGCTAAATAATATGGGTTAGACTTAGAGAATCTGAAACTTCCGATCTAGACCATGAGGGGTCTTAATAGGGAGATCAATCAATCAGCTTTTATTCCACAAACCACAACTGTTGGTTGTGTTTTACAATGTGCCAGTGATTAAGGCTATATCATGATGAGTAGATAATGTTACATTAAAAGGTTGAGAAAACACAAAACCCCAAGTGATATGATGACATCCTTAACACTAAAAGCCAACATAAAGAATACAATATAAAAGGATAGTAAGATATACAAAAAGGGGTATTGTGGCTTAAAATGCCACCAACAAACAAGAACCTTTAACCAGAATCTAACAATATAAAAATGTTAAATCTGATGATAAAACCCTATCATCTTCAAAAATGAAAACTAGCTGATGATGGGATGGACCTAAACAAGAAAAACAAGAAGCCAGCTGCAAAAAATTGCTGGTGGATACTCTGGAGACCAGGACAAGTAGTTAAAACATGTACAACAGTAAAATTTCCAACACCTAGCAGCATGGTCCAAACTATAAGAAAAACAAAATACAGACTTTTTCCAGAATAAACTTCATTCACCCAGTCCACGCACTAATACCACAAGCATATTTTGAAACTTTTAGGAGTAATCAATACATATATCTTTGTCCAAAAATACAAAATTATTCAAGTGCGCTCTTTAAGACAACAGAATACTCTAGAAAAAAATTAGTTTTTAAAGATTTTACTTCCTGGACTACTTTGAGCCCCCTGTAAATGATAGAAAATAGTATAAGAGAGAGGGGTGGGCCAGCTTTGTCACCCAGACAGAGAGAGGCTGGGTGTTCATCACCAGCAAAAGAAGCTATGCCCATGTATGATGCTATATCTGGATTTTCTTAACTATGGAACAAAAAGAAGTATATATTAAAAATTGTTCTCTAAAACTAACTTAAACTATTAAAAAAAGTATTTCTTATGAAAATTATAAAAACAAAATAAAAGCAGAATTGCAGTGAAACTCTCCATACATAACCTTGTAATGTTACAACCTAAAAAAAAAAAAGGCTTGCAAGCACATCTGTACAACTATTACTTAAACAGATCATTTTCATGCTACTTTCATCTTAAACCAGTTCCTCTATTGTAAGGGAAAAGACCAGTGAGGAACAGCAACCAAGACTAAAATAATAATACAGCATATTTATAAAGCACTAGCACCATCAAGGGTCACAGTGCTTTACATTTACAAATACAAAAAGATGCATGAACACATACCATTTTAGGGCAGAAGTGTAGGCATCAAATGTAATCTTTTACACAATATGCATGCACATAGCATGCACATTCTCCTACACAGTGTGAAGGAAACCAGAGTACCCAGAGAAAAACTCATGGTCGGCTCTATAAACTGGTGTCATACCCAAAAAGAGAGGTATATCAGAACCAAGATTCGAACCCATGGTATTTGATTCTCCCTGTTGTGGTAAATCAGCATAATCACTGATGTAGGCTTCATTATTTTCCTACATGTACATACAAGAACTACTTACCAATGTTACCAATATCTGGATTGTCTTCCATTTTAATCGTTTTCAAGACAATTTTAGGACACCCAGTACCAGTCTTTGAAGTCCTGTTTTTAAAAAAAAAAATTGACAATGTGAGCTGATGGCAGGAATAAAATGATCCCAGTACTCAGAATTTTTTTTTTACTTGAACCTGTTATATTTACCAGATTAGTGCTCATGGAAAAGATATACTTTTAATGCACATTTAAAAGACACAAAGACAGGTGGCAAATATAAAAGGGAAGGGAGTTTTACTCCTCTGCTACGTCATAGCTAAAATGCCAAAATATCAACATATTTGCATGTAGGCTGATGTTCATAGTTTTTTATAATATATATTTTAAAATGCTTTGGTAACATATGCAGGAGAATAACGTACAAAATGTTAATATACAGTGATATACTGTTAATATGTTAAGAAAACAGTTTTTCTCACATCATCAACAGCCTGAAATGTACTATTAAAAAAATTCCATGCTTCTTTGAAGCCACACCTAGAGATAAGACTTAAGCAGATGAAAGCACAATTTGTTCCCTTAACCTTTTAACTGGTCTTTTATTCTTCACAGGGCATGGGTGCTTGTTTTCTGTAGGTTTACTTAATGGCTGCAAGTTTATGTCATCATTTCCTTCAGTTTTTGTGAGCTGCAAGTATAAAAGAAAAGCAAATAAAGAACTACCTTTAAGAAATGGTTATCAGTCTTAAAATAACTAAGTTTTTAGAGTTAACTGTAATTTTGCCTTTCTGTTGTAGCTGTCAGTAGTGATTGACAACTGTCTGCAAAAGTTATCAATAACTGTTTCATGTTCACATACCAAGTATCTAAATCCGGGATGGGGAACATACGGCCTGCATCATTTAATCCAGCCAATAGCAGATTTCAGTAAATCTATGAGCTTTTTTGCATAGCAACTTAAATTGATATTAAGTGAATAATCATAATGTAAATTTGAGTGATAAGCAACAAACGTTCATTACAGGGCAGACAGGACATTCGAGTACATGACGAGACAGACATATTATTCTCATCGGCTGACTATAACCTATATAGATGATTTTGGAGAAATGTGCATGCATGTGGCCTTAACTTCAAACCAAGAGTAGACCACTTCCCGTTTTATGTTGGCTGTTGATACACACAGCGTTCATGCCCATAGAGACATGGACAACATATGAGGAAAAGAAGAAAAAATAACATACGAATGGCGGAAGGATAAACAACAGGAATAATGACAAATACAGAAAACGCAAAGAGGAACTAAGTAACAAGGACTGAGAGTATCATGATTTTGGAAAGGAAAAGTAGCGATAAGCAGAGAAGTTGGGGAAGGGTGTGATAAGTTGTTAGGAGTAATGTTTAAGCATGTTTTCAGTGCACATTTAAAGGAGTCAATTGTGGGTAGGTGGCGGATGTGGAAAGGGAGAGAGTTCCATTGTTTTGCTGCACAGTAACTAAAAATCCTGTGACCATTTGTTTTTGCTGTGACCATTTGTTTTTGCTGTGACCATTTGACAGGAATGATGTCATCAGATGAAGAGCATAGATGTCTAGCTGGAACCTAAGGGAAGAGAAGTTCATAGAAACAGTCTGGCCAGGAGCCAGCAAAGAAATTAAAACATAGCACGGACAGTTTGTGCTGGATGCGAAAGCAGATGGGTAGCCAATACACAAAACAAAGGTGAGGAGTGACATGGTCCCACTTCCTAGCTCTAAGCACCAGACGTGCAGCGGACTTCTGTACTTTCTGGAGTTTATGAAGAAGGTATGCAAAGCATCCTACAAGCAAGGAGTTGCAGTAATCAAGCCAAGAAAGAACAAACGCACAGACTGTTGTTAGTGTTTGTAGAATGTGACGGATGGCACGGATTTTCTGTAGCTCATAATAGGCAGACTGACTGCTGTAACTTGTTTGTCAAGAGTCATATCTGCAGTGACAATGAATTCCAGATTCCTGATGGTTGACCCAAGGGTCATGGTTTCCCCCACCTTGATGTGATTTGGTGGACAAGCGAGCGAGGGTTGATTTCTTCTTTTTGAGCATAGGAGGGCTTCCATTTCATCCTCATCGAGTTTAAGTTTGTTACCATCGAATCATTCATGTCACTTACATAGGCTTCTGTGGTACTAGAAGCACAATAAGACTAAACAGGTGGAGTGGAGCAGTACAGTTGCATGTTGTCAGCATATGCTTGATGAGAAAACTGGTCAGATTGGATGCATGATTAAGTGGTTTGTGTACAAAATGAATGGAACAGGGGCAAGTACTGAGCTCTGAGTGACCCCACTGGAAAATGGAACACGGTGCGATTTTTTACCATCAACAAACAGCATGCATCCTTTCAGTAAGATAGGAATTGAACCACGAAGGTGCCGGTCCAGAAATTCCAAAGAGCCTGCGGAGTATATGAAGGAGCAGAGTGTTCAAATGCAGCAGACAGATTCAGTAGAGTTAAGGCAGAAACATCACCACTGTCAAAGGCAGATAATGTCTGTGGTCACTTTAGAGTAGTTTTGGTACTGTGAAAAGGTCTATATCAGACCTGGGCAAGGGACGGCCCGCGGGCCGAATCCGGCCTGCCTCCTGTCTCTGACCAGCCCGCCCGCTGGCGAAGGGATAGTATTTATACTATATATACAGTATTGGGTAAAACTGAGTTAACTATATTAGTCCGGCCCTCTAAAACCATCCCAATTTCTCATGCAGCCCCTTGGGAGAATTAATTGCCCACCCCTGGTCTATATGCTGACTGAGCTTGGGGAATAAGATGGTGCTCTTGTAAGTAGGCCCAGAGCTGTGACAAAACTACTTTCTCTATGATTTTAAAGACAAAAGACAAGCTGGAAACTGGGTAGCAGTTGTTCAACACATTAACGTCAAATGAAGAAGTGACTCACCAGAGAATTTTTAAACAAAGATGAGAAAACACCTGATGACAAGCTGATATTTACAATAGTTGTGATGGCAGGAAGTAAAATATCTAAGCACTCAATAAGAAGGTTTGTGGGCACTGGGACTAACTGGCAAACTGTTGGCTTGGCTTTCAAACGAATCCCCTTACACTGACCTCAGAGACTGGGCAAAAGTTGGTCAGAGAGCATTCCAGGAGAATATCACAAGAGATGCTATGTTAGTATATATTCTGTCTCCTCTAGAAAATTTTTAGTTAGAAACATATTTCACAGACTTCAAACAGCTGTTTCGCTATAATTTTCATGATTTTCATTACCCATTTTTGGCCCAAAGGCCACGATATACTACTAGTCATCACCAACTGAAATACTTGCTTATTTTGTGGAAGACAAATAACAGGGGACATTAAAAGGACTAAGCAAACAATTAGACATAAATGCTAAAGATGTATTGAAAAATTTAAAGAATAATCAAACAATGAAGAGCATAAATATATGTAATAAGGATTTTATCAATGCTAAAGGAGTAAAAATTACATTAAAATATCCTTATTGTGCCCTTTCCTTTTTGGTATATAACTGGTTTCTTCAAAATGTCATCACAAATTCAATACACATTTAGAAATGGAAGACATCTTCAACGAATTAAACATTACAGGCACTACAACAAAGTAAACAAGAAATGAAATTAGTTTTAAATCTAACAGTTTTTAACTGGCGTGCACTGCAAAAGCAATTACTTTAAACTCATTTACCCATGTGTTTGCTTCCATGCATTTACTAATGCTTTCACTTGAGTTCTGGAAAAGAGCAAATATCAAAATCAAATACTTCTTTCAAACTTTCAATCAAATACTTCTTTCAAACATGTGACAAACGGTGTCAAGTTAAATATAATTTCTTACACATAGTCCTTGAATGCAGCATACATCACAGACTACTAAGAAAGTTATATGCACAGGGATAAATATCTAAACCAGTCATTTCAAAATCAAGTAGCATCCAGTCCGAAGCAAAATATTTATTGCACATAATGTGTTAATAGCATAGTGAATGAAGCAAAATTAAATTACCAGGGTATCAGTGCTGACAGATGTATTAGTGCTGACAGGATGAGATGAAAAAATTTCATCCAGGGCCTATTTGAAAATATAAAACAAAGTGAATGTCAACCAATTTCAGGGAGAGAAACGATTGAATGAAATTATTGTCATGCATATTAGTGACAAAAAGTTTAAATATTGATATCTTATGGTAACAGCAAATAAAATGTCTTTGGTGTCAAGAAAAAGTGCAAAATGTTGTAAGGGTTTGTGAAAACATCCAGAGTTTTCTGACCACACTGGAAGGGATCTCAAATGCATTCCTGCAAAATGTCTTACTCTTTAGTGTTCCCGTTTTACATACGTCCCACGAGGCTTTGCCATGCCTGGCAGCTGATTTAATCTCACAACTGGTCTGTACAGACTGCCAGTGGTGGTAGTGATTGTGGAAATTGTACTTGTCATTGTAACAGACTGTAAGAGCACAGTACTACATGCACTGGAAGTTTTGGGGTCAAACTGCCCTTTTTCTGAACGAGAGAAAGCATGCTTTTGTAAAGTAGGCACCGACCCTGGGATAAGACGCTTTTGAGGCACCTCAAAACCCTCTTGCTTCTTCAGTGAATATGTTACTGGATCAGAGAGCTTAGATATAGAGAGGGTGCACTCCTTCTTTATCCTTACTTGTTAAGAAAAGTAGTGACGGAGTTGCATCCCTTCGAAATGTGATGCTACGCCGCAGTTGCTACTATCAACCACTACTAAACAAAGTCGTCGCTAGCAGTGTTTATCTTTGGAGTAAATGTCTAGGTGTTTGCGATATGAAATGACTTTTATCTAAGAACAGATTTTTGTGTCTTTTATTCATGGGAATTGCTTAGATGAGGGTAGTTTGGGAGAGTTTTAATACACGTATGACAGCTGACTATATTTAAAAAGGATAACTTTTATAAATTCAAACCGCACATCCATGAGCACAAATTTGCATTTATTTAAAATCCATAAAAATCTAATTTATGAGAATTTATGAATATGAGAAAAGCCGTTAAAAACAGACTTACACATGAATATAAACAAGCCACATTCAGAAGACTTGCTCACATACTGAGACACATAGATTTCTGTTTACATACAAGCATGCAGCAATAAATTCTCACACAAATCATAATAATCATAATTAATAACAAATCATGATACTACTATTAATAATAATGTATATATTTATATACATTCATATCCCTTATTGTAAGAACATTGGTGGACAATTTAAAGAAAACAATCCTCTCAACATAAACACTGTAGCATGATTGGCTATGAAGTGTGTTCTTGAGTCACTCCTGAAGTCTTCAAAGCCTTCTACTTCATCTTTTTCTTCATTATATTTAACTTTTTCTTTAATAGTCATTTCATCTATCAGTAAAGCACACAAATTTGAGTTTGGATGCAGCTATATTCACCTTGAGTGCTTCTAATATTTTTTCACTAAATCCTGGGTAAAATCTTGATTTTTTGCATTGTCCTCTTTAATGTTGATACAGATGGGAGCAAAAAAATATTCTTCAACAAACGATAGGCCTTCAGACTTGTATGAAGCAAAGAAAGAGCTGTTACCTTGTCATTCTCTGTCCATCTATATCCATTCTTGCTCTTATTATTTTCTCTTAACTGTGATGTAAAAAATGTCATGCTCTCAGATGGAAGAATGGTAGACAGTTGTTTTAAAATGGAAGCTTTTTCTGCTTTTTTTTGGCTCCCCCTGTTTCTGCTATGCTTTTTTGTTTCCTTCTTGTTGAGTTCTTCCATCAGGCTGCTCAGTTTTTCTTTAAGATTTGTGATCTCCATCTTTAATTCTGCTTTTGTAGGAGAATCTGGCACAGTTCTAGAGCATGCAGGCTCAACTGCAATATCTGCTTGTTCTTCTGCAAACAGATGTATAAAAAAGATGCTTATAATGTACTGGACAATATCACCCCTCATCTTATAAATATTTTCTTAATGAATGAAAAATAGCAAGAAGACATATGATTTAAAAACAATTACCATGCAAGACTACAGCTTTCTGTAAAATCCTGGGCTGCTTTGCAGAGGTAGGTTTGGACATTCTGTCCATTGGTCGTTTTCTTGAAGACGTTACCTACAAATACAGGTACACAGAAATGTGATTTACAGATTTTGCACCTATTAGCATAATGAAAAGTAGTTAACAGTAGCCAAAATATCCAATAAATCTATATGTAGAATCTGTACAAACACACACACATTCAAACAGACCTTTTGCAGTGCAAGCTATGATCATCATTAGCCTTATGTGTCAATAAGACTGATCTCTCATGATAAATGTTAACTAAAAAAATAAAATATCACAGAAACAAAGGCCCATGATGGTAAAATACGGCTTAGTAATATATAGTGGACTATATTATTATCTAATAATCATAAGTTATCAACCTTGCATGGTGGATTTGGAATGGAGAAAACCGTGGGTACAGCATTCCAGACAAGACTTTTTTTTTGGGTTGGACAGTTGTACTGACTTTCCTCGAAATGATCAGAACATAGACAGTAGCCTTTTCCATACACATCAGATGGTGTAAGATGGTCAAAATCTTTCCTTCTCGTAAAGTCCATCCATATTTTGCACCTGTTGTAATGATTTTTTCAATATATTAATAACAAATCTTTTTATAACACCTCACCCCAGTGACGAATGCCTTAAATAAAAATATTATAACAAATTTAAATAGGTTAGTAATCAGATAAGTGAGAATTCATCACACAGTTTCACAGTATAACCAGTAAAGTCGTTTTAATAATCATAGAAATCGAGCAAACGCGTTGTAGTAGACTGCTCTCAACTACAGCACACTTATGAATCGTAATTTGAGAATAAATTTGTAGCTTACCTCTCTTCGTCCTTTGGGAAATTGTGAAAACGTTTTCCTTTTGAGGTTAATTTAAACCTGCCGTTCTGACAGTTAATTGCAGAACAAAACTGTCCACCTTGCCTCACACGATCACCTTTGCTTGCTAGCGCCATGTCGTTTCTTAACATCACGTTACGAACGATAACTCTAACCGACGAGTTTCCCCTGCGGTCACGAGTGGACCCTCTCGTTATCTTTTCGGACAATACCACGCTGGCAGACTGAGGTGATTTTTTTTTTTTTGAAATTATATTTTTGAGTTAATAATGCGTGCAATATTTTATCATTGGACACTGCCCTGGATTAACTTAATTATTAAGCACATAGACATTGTACTCCAGTTCTGCAGTCATCTTTAACAAATAATTTTAGATGACAAATTTATGTATGTATATTTTGAACATCAATGATCACAAATTGCAAATGTGAGTATCTGAGTTTAAGCATGCTGAAATATAATTATTGAATAGTAAAATTATATAGAGATCTTCAACTCAAGAAATAAATCGAGTAAAAGATAATTTAGTTGTGACTTCTTTATAAGTCACAAGCTCGATCCATTCAATAAAGGTGTTCATTTGACCGATCAGAAAGTAATTCTTGAACAAATTCCTAATATATTCAACCTGTTTATCTCATTCCAGACAAATTTACAAATCATCGGTGATGTTTGCCAGTCCTCGGCAAAGGACAAGTGCGTGACACCAGAGGACAGAGCTTTAATTCTTTAATGGAGTTTACTGCGAGTAGCAAATATGGATTCTGATATATATATAAACTTATACACACATTCATAACATCATTAGTCACTTCACTCTATATAGGATGATAGCATTTACAGGGACACATTACTAGGGTATGTTAAAGAAGGAGCATCAGTTGTCAGGAAAGATCGAGTGGGGTTAGGGCTTTGGTATGGGTTTGCACATCTGTTTTTTGATCTAGAAATGACGTAACTTCTCTCTAGAAATGACGTCATTTAAGCGGGTGCGGATGGGAGCTTAGGCGTGTGGTGTCTGTGAGGCATGATTGGTTATGGTGTGTCATGTGGCGTGACTGGCCAAAGGAACGGGAGGGTTGCGACAGAAAGATCTTGACGGCAAACAGCGTTTTTTCCGCTACAAAACTTCTGGGGAGTGACTTCAGCATCTCAAGTCTTTCGCATGTGGCTCTTGTCAAGTAAAGTTGTCTGAGGTCGGCTCAAAGCTGTCCAAGTTCTTCACTGCAACCCTGCCTGAGAAGTGTGTCGACTTCAGCAATTGACTTCAGAGCTGCGTATATTGCACCAGTACAGGCAGCTGTTTGATGAAACCAGTAGATCGAAGCTGAATCTGGTGAATGAGCGTCGGTCTCTGAGAAGTGCTGCAGTGGAGTCGACGCTTCGACCTAGAGGAACGAAAGGAGCCGGTGTGACACACGGCAAGACCAGAGCAAGAACGCCACGAGTGAGTCTGTGGTAGACAAGACAGTGACAGAGTATCTGCGCTGGAGACCGAGAAGCCGCTGCAATCGACAGAGTGACCCAAACAGATTCTGGGACTTCGAACAGTGGAGGGCCTCCACGTGCACGTGACTTTTGGTGTAACGAGATAAGTGGCGAGCGTGTGTTGTGCGAAGTAGTGTATTGTGTGTGCAGTTAGATTAAAGTTAGTTGAACAGTGACTCATTAGATATCTGGACTAGTAGTAAGGAGAATAATTAGAGTAACGGGACACCTAGATAACGACCATATGTTCATACTTTGAAACTGTTTCATTTTCAGTAATTTGTGTGATCTTGATAATTAATAACGTTCTTTTAATATACTAAATTGCTCGAGGATTTTTTTTTTTCCATTGGGGTTATGCGTGCTTGGGGGCTCGAGCTAATTAGAAGTGTTAATTAATATATAGGCAATTTAGTGTGATAGCACGCGGTAAATGTTGGTGGGGGTATCGACGGTGTGTTAAACCGGTGACAGAAATCATACCTCCTACCAAATCTACGGACTCCTGCCCCAGAGTTTACGACATATTCAGTCTATTCACATGATGATCAGCAAATTAAGGTGAAACACAAATGTGGGTATGCGTAAGATAATTAATTGCTCTGACATCGGAGAACTTTTGCAGTACAACACTATTGGGAAGAATAGAAAAGTCATAGATTTATATCAACAAGTAGGTTCAAATTTCATAAAAGCTGCTTAGACAGAAAGTAAGATCTATTTATAAAAGTAACAATAAAATAACTATATATATGCAAGTCACAGATTAAAACACCTCAAGCTGAATATTTTGTATAAACATCTGGAAAGTCTAAGACATATGCAGGACTGTTTCTTGCTGATTTTAGTTCTGTGTTCAATACAGTACAACCACAACTAAACATGGTTTAGGAGAAGAATGTTTAACGGAGCTCAGGCACATGTTATGCTATATGCAGAATAGACGCTTGAAAAAGTTTGTACCCTTTGCCCTGACTTTTTGCATGGGTGTGTGATGCTCTAGTAGTGCCATAAGAACAATTATAGATGTAAGATCTCATCTTTAATAAGACAAGTGGAAAGTTGGTTGGGTTTTTTGTTTTGCTACAATGTATCTCTTGCCTTATCCTTAGCTTGTAGGTAGCACTTGTTTGGGTTTTTCTTTTTTTTTTCCCCCATAACTGAGCCCACTGCAAATAACAGCCCATTGGAATTGATAATATTAGTCATTTTTCATCTGGCAATTTGATAATAATGAAGTGTGTTTATAGAGTATTTGCCTTCTAAGCAAGCTCACAGCACTTTACAAATACAGTACTAATAAATATAATAATGATGATAGGGAGAAATTTAGAAGCCAAGGTGGCAGGAATTTTTAAGAGTTTGCTAAATACCTTCAAAGCTGGAAAAAATGTGACTTTTTAAATTTATGATTTCATATTTCTTGCACAATATGGCATCCACAACTAAATTTTAAAAATTGTTAAGAGACATGACTTGTGAAATAATAAAAAATATTTTGACATCTGCTCAATTCCTTCTCTCTTTTTTTTTAAGGGCTTATTGTGATTGTCGGACGTACATTTTTAATTTGTTGGTTGGAGCATGGCTGAATTGTCAGTGTCAAGGTCCTCTGAAGCCAAATGTTAATCTCCTGGTGACCAAACGGGTGGGATTATCGCCTGTACATCTTATGCTTCGATGATTTCCGAAGTACATGTACTCTTCCAGTGGGTTCTGGCATAACTTATTTCTAAAATCTACCCCATTAGCCAACAAATAATGGATGATTCAATAAAAGATTTTATTGTCATCACAAGACATCTGTAGGTCTGTAGTGACAGAAAAATTTTTTGACGTTCACAAGAAGTAAATTTACCAGAGCTATCTTTCCCAGTTATAAAAGTATTCAGCAAACTCTTCCAAAAATTTGAATCGAGGATCATCATGTGATGTGTGTGGCAAAAGATCTGCCTTCTTCTTTCTTTCTGCCTCGTGTAAGTTGTGGTCATTCAAACAATCAAAAAAATCTGTCCATCAACAGTATAAACGTTCCAAGTTTCCAAGACATCAGGCGATCCATACTGCCTCATGACAGAAACCCACCTGATAACTCAGGACTGTGCAGCAAGGCGAACATTCATCACTGAATCTGGTTTTAAATTTATTTGATCATATGTTAATTTTGTTCTTCTAAGCCCATTTTTAACTTCTTCAAAATATAGCTCTGCCACATGCTTCCAAAGGAAGTGATGAGCATGAACCTCTTGCTACCACTGCTTGCCAGATTATTTCTTACAATCTTCACAAGGTGTGGGGGATCAGACAAAAAAAATAAATGTAATGATCAGTGGCATAAACATTTAGCATCTTATAACATATTTCATCAGAATTACAGTGAAGATGTTGAAAACGCTATTTGGCAGGTGCCTTGTCACAAGTAGAAACAATAGCTTTCAGGCCACAGCCTTCTACGACACCCACAGACAGCCAGAAAAGAGGATAATATTCATCAGCAGTTGCAGACCAAGTCCCCAAATATCCTATGCTGTTTTTTTAAATGAGAATTTATTCCTATGACAAAAACCTAATGCCTGAGTTGCAAGTTCGTGTGGCATATAGCTGAAGTCAAACTACCACTTATTTTTATTTACAAACCCAACCAACTTTCTGTTCTCTTATCAAAAGATAAGATCTACTTTGATTGACATTTCATCATGAAGCAGAGTAACAAAGCATTGATTTAGCTCAAGTTTTACTGCAGCCTTTTTCAATTCTTTAGCAACCAAATCCAGTAGAAGCTTTATGTACATGAATATATTCTTTAAAGGTTGATGACCCTGGTAACTCCAGTTTTTTTAAGAGTTTCATAAGCATATTTGCTTGTTGTGCAAAAGGATTGCAAACCACCGCTTTATGAGACCATGACCCCTGCAACAAATGCTTTCTTCTGTTCTTCCCAGAACAGTTGCTGCAGGTTCTTTAAAGTCCAGGCAATTAATTTCTTTCAGACTATCAGAAATGTCAGGGTCTATGTCCATGTATTCCTGTTTTAAATGTTCTTGAAACTGAGCAACATCCTTTTCCAGCCTACTCTTATCATTGCGTCCTTTGGTTTGTCACAAAGGATACCTTGGAGAGGGAAATTTTGGTCTTATTGCTTCTTGGCGATGTGCTTTGTCTGCTTTTTCTTTCATGGAGTGTCTTCTTGACCTATAAACACTCTTTGCATGTTGCCTCTGCAGTACTCACCAACAGTGAACAGGAAGTTGGCCTTACACATGAATAGGAACAGAGCTTACCCTTCTCATAGATATATGTAATGTGTCAGAAATACTTCTTTATCAGTGATTTTAATTTCAGTTAATGGTTGCAAATCAGTTTCAGTAACAGCAGTGCAGAGAGTCTTTTCACCCAATTCTTTAAAAAATATTTTAAGCCTATTTCAATGTCTTTTGCAAATCATGTTCAGGCATTTGAAACACACTCACATTTGCCTGTAACCCAGTGGTTGCAGACAAGCTCACCTTCACATATACTTATTCTGCTTTATTTAACAAGCCAAGCACAGAATTTTTCATGATAATTCACTCTGGAGTCAAATCATTTTTCATGTCCATGAAGCTGGTGTAGACGACACTAACTGGCATGACTGAGGGCTCCCGTTGAGAGATATGTGACAATTTTTAACATATGCTACTGTTTATCTAATCCATAAACACAACCACATGCTTTAAATTACATTTAATTATTATAAAATAAATCTGGATTTATCTTCATAGTATTACACTTTTCTTAATCATTGGGTTTCCCCTTCCTACTTGTTTTCCAAGACTGCACATTTATGAAAATTGTTCACAAAGACAATATTTCAGATAATGTTTGACTCTTCAGGTGCAGTAGAAAAACTTGGATTCACTTTACAAAGTTCTTCAGCAGTTCTTGACACGGATATTCATAGTTTAATCCATATGTATAAAGTCCTTTTATGTCCTGGGCTCCTCATCTTCTTAAAGTATAAGACTTTTTAAAATTAAAATTACACTTACAGGCTTGGGTATAACTGTTTTGGGAGTTTCAAATGATTTTTCAGGCATCCATCTAGTTGGTATGCTCCAGGAACAAGTCCTAAGAATCTTCCAGTAGGGCCTGTTAAAAATGAATGCCAAAGTGAAACCAAATATATAAATGTATGAGCTGATATTAACTTTAAAAAAATCAAAGAAGAAATGGGACATGGATACAATAATTTATATATTTTCTATTCTTGATTAACAACTCTGGTTTACAGCATAAGAAACATCTTAAATCAGCTATGTGTTGGCGAAGAGGGTGTGAGCTGAAAACACTGTTGTTGATAATGGCCTATTCATATAGGTTGAGTTTTTAAACAATAAGAAGAATATAATAATCAGAACACTTGCCAAGTAATGTATAATGAATGACGTGATTGTAAAAAACTAAATTTGTTTTTGTTTGGGCATATCTTCGGCTATGTGACAATTTTCTAAGCCTTATAGTCGCGAACTAAAAGCATGTACAGGAAAGAGGAGAGTAAGACGCGAATAAGCGAACAAACAATAAGATCAGTACCTTTTTTTATGCACTCTTCTTCAAAGTGCCTTGAACAAATCTTGGCTCTCAATGGATTGAAACTTTTATCCGAACGGCCTATAGCATGAATGAGAGCAGCTAGCCACTCGTCTTGCTCTTTCGATACACCTGCCCGCGGAAGGACAGAAAAGCTTACACCAAAAGATTTGATACTAGCACAGTGGCATCCTATCATGCAGCAGTACGAACCACCTTTAGGGTGTTTCTTTATTGTTGTTACTCTCGCAGACTTTGTTGACATAGTCATTGAGATCGTTCGCTAAACAGTAGGATAATCCACGAATAAATATACGTCCGTGAATAAAGCGGAAGCTTTAAACCAACCAGCCTCTTTCTGGTATTAAATTGGATTCTCACACATACTTCTATGATTTCTAGACTGAAGATTTCCCCCAGTTCGGCCGCAACTCTAGGGGAGCTGTGAATACGCGCGCGGAGTGTACTGCGTTTATATATAAGCAGTAGCCCTACATTATTATTATTTTTTTATATATATATCATTTGTGAAAATGGTGAGTTCCTGCTGTGCAGTCGGTTGCACTAACCGACAGACAAAAAGATTCCAGCAAGTCTTTTCATGTGTAAATACGCGCTACTGATATGTATTATGATATTATTGAATATTTTGTATGTGAAATTGTTAACACTAATTCTTCAAACATACTTGTCGTCTATCGATCAGTGTGGAGCACTATAACACATATACAATTAGTACATTTGAAATTTTTGAAAAATGATCAAACAAAATTATATGTCTAAGTTTTGGACACTACGTATGATGCAAATTTGATATTATGATGTAATAGTATGTTAACAGATGAAAAAGTTGTACCACTATAAATCACTGAGGGATTTACACGGCTAAAGCTAAATAATTTAAAATACACTAAAATAATGGTAAGTGGTTTTAAGAATATGGGCTACTTAAAATATACATTTAATCAAAATGATTGATTGATTTTCACATGCAAATGTGTGTTGACATTTCCAGATTACCATCAAATGCATCACAGAGGGCCTTAATTATGGCTAAAGGCTGGTCCTGGCAATAAATTATTCTGAGCAGTTTTCCTTACCTCACTGACGGTGTATTGCTTTTTTAAGTGTTTCTTTTAAAAAACATTAGAGAAGTGCACACTAGTGTTGGCACTGCATGCTGGATGCAAATTAACAAGACAAATCACTGGAATTCTGTTAACATGCTTATATTTAGTTGTGTGTCTCATACACAGTGCACAGTATTTATTTTTCATTCTTGCTTGTATAACACTTCATATTTTTTTTTAAACAATAGCCACTTTGTATATTTTTCAGACTGCGTTATTAGTGTAACTTAATCTTTAGGTTTCATATTTCACTGACTTTGAACTCTCCTCAAAAAACAAAAATGCTAATAAACTGTCACTTAACTGAATGTCATGTAGGTTTATGCTTTTCAATTTAATTTTTCCACATATTATGCTTGAGTAGCATCCTATACAGATTTAAAGTGAAAGTATACTCTGGAAAAATAATTTGTTTTTAAGACTTTTTTATGACATTTTGTCACAGAATAATCAAATATAAAATAACTAACAAAATATGCCTTTAAGTGGTTACAATGAATATTTTGATTGTAATCAATTTTGTTTAAAAAATGTGACAATTACTTTGTGTTTATTCCTTGTCACAAACAGTTCCTTTTTCTTTCTGAATGTAAGAAAAGTCATGATCAATTTTTTCAGAAAAATCATTCTTATATACAGAAAGAAGTTGTATTAATCAGGCAGTTACAACTAGACTATTCTCCCACATTTCTGTAACTTCATACATTGCCATGAACTGTGGGCAGTCATGCCTAGTGTTTTGAGCCCACCTTTAACAGTGAGGAAAAGCGCAATACAAATCCTGTTAAAGTCTTGGAGGTAAATGTGGTCAAAGTGGGGATGAGAGGACACCAGAAAATTACATTTGGGGGATGCCCTGGTAGAGTTTAAAATAACGACAGATTTTGATACTTTGACATATATCACATATGATTCAGATGGATTTTTGTTGAAAGAATGTTTTGTTGTTGAATAAATTTTTCACATCTACCCTCACCAAATTTACACTTAAATTAGAAAAACTTCGTTTTCTCCAGTGGAATTTTTTTAACCATGGTGTGTTCAATGAAAACAAAAAATCAGGATAGGTCAAATCTGCAGTAATTAAATTTTGTAGTAATACTCAAATAAAAAACCTACAATTACATGCATTGGCTTGTTGCTATACATATTACTTTGGCTGTAATTAACTTTTAAAGAGGAGTTTTCTTTTTGTCCTACGCAGCTGTGGCCCCACACATCTCCAAGACATTCAAAGCTATCAAAATGAGGATTCTACTTTTAAACAGGTGGGGATTTCTCCTCACTTGCTAGTGAATAATGGAGCCCACCTTAAATTAATAAGAAATTTTTTAAAATCTTTTAAGTTCATTAATACATGTAGAAATATGATTATAAAATGTCAGGGGAAAAAACCCCAATTTAGACTCTTGGCATTGTGCTAGTAGCAAATTAGATCTAACCAACCCGAATATTTTAACATTTGAATTTGTAAGTGCATGGTTTACTTACTCTTAATTGGTGTTCTCGTTTTACGTATGCTCCTCTCGCTTTAATAACACCAGCTGGTAGCTGGTACAAACTGGCTAGTGGGCTCTGAATACTAGCAGTGGTGGTTGTTAGCGTAGTGGATGTGCAGGTGACTGTGGTGGCAGATTGGGAAAGAGCAGTACTGAGGCTGGAAGTCAGCGTTCTCAGTTGAAACTGAGGTGTAGAAAATGCGTGCTTTTGTATGGTGGGCACCGAACCCTGGATAAGATATTTATGTTTCACTTCGAAACCTTCTTGCCTCATGAGGTTATACGTCACTGGGTAACATTCCGGTGCAAAGTGTCGTTCGCACACTACTGAGTGTCTTGTAGGAGAAGTGAAGTCTGCCCTACACACACGAACAAACTGCACCCATTGTCTTCTCAGGGACGGGTCTGTTGGGAAACTATGAATGCTTATGCCGTCAGAATTTTTTCCCATGCATTCGGCAACAGCGCAGGCCTTTCCTGTGCGTTTGCGCTTAGCAGGTGAGACATTTTCTGCATGGCACAAGTCAAATACTCTTTGCTGAGTTTGCTCCGCCATGTTTGGTGCATGTAATAGACGATTGGCCTTGTACCAACACTTCGTCACATCCGGTATTTCGGCTACCGCGTGTGAGTGATTGCAGTTATTAAATATATCGAAAACCGTTTATCTGTTTGTGACTTCGTGCTCGAGGAGTTAATTATTATTATTAACACGAAAGAAGTCATTAGAGTGCGATATGTTCCAGCATTCGGTTTGTTAATTTACGAATGCGTCTGTTGATGAAATCCGAAAAATGTTTACCTGAGGTAGTGTAGAAGATTAAATCATTGCCTTTTGCTTTGTAAGCCCTTTTTTCTTGCTTACGTTGTTTTTAAACACAGTGTGTGGGGAGTTCCAGATAGGTCGCAGGGTGTGGAATGCAAGCCTGGCTTTATTTTTTCGACTTCTTACATCTTCATCTACAGTTCTACACCTCCATCTTTGCTGTGTTGCCAAGGTAGGTGATCGAAACGGTCAGACTCGTGTAATACATTCCCCATGCAGTTGGAGTACGTGGGACTTCTTGCTTGTTAGTGACCCGATTTACCTCCATCTTCTTGATTTTATGGTAAGGCCAGTCAAGATCGCTGCTTTTTCTGAGAGCCTAGTGAGCTTTGTCTGTGCATGTTGTCGCTTGTGGGACAATTCAGACTGATGTCATCCGCAAAGTCGAGATTCTCAAGTTGCCTGGCGAATCCACTGATCAACGCCCGTGTTGGTGTTAAAGGTTGTTCTTTTTCGTGATCCAGTCTATGGCGATCAGGAAGATTGCTGACGAAAGCACACAACCTTGCATCACTCCAGTCCTCATTGCGAAGGGGTTAGTCAGCTTTCCATTGTGGATCACCTGCATGGCATGTCGAGTCCTACAGCTGCTGGATGATGGTAATGAACTTTGATGGAAATCCATAGTGCTGCATCAACTTCCAGATGGTTTCCATGTCTACGAAGTCAAAAGCCCTCTCAAAATCCACAAATGTCATGTAGAATGGCGACTGTCATTCGATGGACTACACCGACATTGCATACCTAATTCTTTCTTTCAGCCTTTTAGCTGACAGTTTATATGTTTTTGTATGATTAGCACTACTGTAGACAAAAGATTTTTTCGGTTTTTGTTTTTGTTTTTGTTTTTGCAAAACCAAGATTTGCCTGCACTCTATAAGCGATGGGATGACAGTCGCTGTAAAATGTTTTGAGCAAATTTTGGGGTTCGACGTTGGGACGAAGTTTGCTCGGCACGCTCGAAGTTAATCCACTGGCGTCTAAGACCAGTATTTTTAGGAAATGAGTATAGACTAACTTCTTTTGACTGTCGAATTGAATATCTAACAACAGCACATTGAGTCCCTGTCTGTTTTCTTTTACACACACAAAATGATTTGGTTCTTCGAAATCAGCACTTGCACATGATGCCATCTTGGAAAAAAAGTACATTAAGTACTCATTTTCCATTTAAGTTTTAGTGGATTTTTTTAGTAATTTAAAAAACATTTCCGCACCTTTTTGTCTTAAAATGTTACGGAGATATGCTTTTGTAATACTTTTGTGAGACTCTCCGTGCTTGGGTTAGCTTTTTACGGGAACTTATGCAAGGGAGCTAACATTGGCACTAGTTCGCCACATCGCATGCGAGTTGTGTCTCTTAGATCAGGAATGATGAACTTTGTGAATTTTTTTTTTTTTGTTTTTGTTTTTTGTTTTAACTTTACACGTCCGTGCTTTAATTGCACCACTACGGGTTTGCGCAACTGTGATAATTCATCCTTCTTTCCATCCTTATCAACGCGAAAGTAGGTATAGGTGTCTTAACCCTGATCAGTGTCTTAGCTGTACGTGTGGGTTGTCTCGTGTAGTTGGCGCACGTGAAGTCTGATCCTTCACTAATAGTCTCAGTCAGCGAGTATGCGGTTCTTTTATAAAGTTTTCTAATAAAATGATCCTCGTTTACGGCCATACCACGTTGGACATAACGGTTTACGTCCGATCACCAAAGCTAAGCAACGTCGGGCCCGGTTAGTACTTTGATGGGTGACTGCGTGGGACTGTAGTCGAATATTTTGCTTTTCTTTCATTTATTTCATAGTTTTCTTGTGAAGTGTCGTGAACTTATACATCTTGCCCCCCATCTTCATTTCCAAGCATTTTTCGGGTGTTGTAGGCAAACCATTTAAAAAAAAAATGTCTTCCTTCTTTCTTTAATGTTTACACGATTACGTAAGTTCAATGGAGACATCAACCCGCGCAACTTGTCGGCTGCAGTGAGCGGCTGGGGCTCCAAGAGGGGAATTTTCTCTCACAGAAAATACAATGCATAAACGTATAAAATGCATTCTATGTTTATACAATTCCATAAGTACAGAATGCATTCTGTAGCTATACATTTCATTCTACACCTATATCGAATGCATTCGATAGCTACATTTCATTCTACACTTATAGAATGTATTCTATAGCTAGAGAGAAAAACTCGGTAAAAACGAAAGAATGGAGGGTAAAGCAACGGCAGGAGCATCAAACGCATTTCAAGAGTCCTCATTTGCATCTAGTTGTTCGAAAACTACTAAGGGACTCGGGTTGTTTCCCTTGCGAACGCTCTGAGAAGCTAGGATCCGTTTCAACCACTGAATTTTTTTTTCCCCGCTGTTTCTTGGTAACAACGTAGCTGTAGAAATACAGTAAAACGTTGAAGATAACATTTGCAGTCAGAATAGCAAGCAAACCCTTAAAAGTATGGCGAGTTTCTACATTGAAAGCAACTTAAATGGCATGCTTTGTTGCCAAACCCGAATGTGACGGAAATCCAGTTGATACTGTCATGTATGTCTCCACTATTAGGTATCGCTTCTCGGCCTTTTGGCTAAGATCAAAGTGTAGTATCTGTTCTTATCAGCTTAATATCTGATACGTCCTCTATTAGGGGACTTCGATATTAAACTGATTTTTGAAACATGACGGAGTGTTAGGGGCTTGCTCCACCTCTGTCACGGGTCGGCCTGGTATTGCAGTACCTCCAGGATCGGCCCACTCTCCTCCGGGAGAGTAGTTAATATAAATGTCAGTTAAATGTGAGGCAGGGTAGATTATATGGTGGTTCGGACCCATGACATTGAGGGTTGGCTTTCCGAGAGAAATATCATGTTCTTGATAAAATTCGCGACACTGTTTCTCTACATCCACTGGGAACTGATATTTCCTTAATCTTTTTATCTTGAAAAATCTTCCACACTTGCAAATTGACAAAGAGAACACATTACTAATCATGTCTGTTAAAGAAATAAAAGAAAAAGTCAACATCCAAAAAACTCTGAGATGCACAAAAATACGAATACAGTGATCCCTCGATTATCGCGGGAGATGCGTCTCAGAACCACCTGCGATAACTGAAAATCCGCGAAACAGAAACGGTATATTTATTTATGTATTTATACACTATATTAAGGCTTTATAAACCCTCCCCATACTTTTACTCTTCATAAACCATACCCACACTGTTCTGCGCATGTATTGTACCTTTACAGCGTAGCGTCTCAGACAAGCGATGTTGATTCTCGTTTCAGAGTAAACTCGTGCACTATTTACTGTAATTCATATTAATTTTATTATTTATGATATTATTTATTGTTAGAATTAATATTAGTAATATATTTTTATGCACTTAGTTGAGTGTTCCAACTTGAATTCGCACACATAAAAATGCTTACTAAGGCTACTTACACTGTCGAAATGTGACTGAATGACCATCAATACCAATGAACATTTCTCACAAAACTTTTTGTTTTAAAAACAAAACTCATGGCAATAAGAAGCTTATGAAAATTTCTTGTATTTGCATCCAGTAGCTATGTGAGAAATATCTTTTGTTGCATCACAGGCGATTCTCCAGTCGATGAGCAAAGTGTAGGTTACAATATATTCCTGTTGGATAAACCTTGGTCTCCATTTTATTTTCAAAACCATCATTATCAGTTAGCACCATACTCAATGATGAATTGAAGTCTTCAGGTTCCTTCTTTATAAAAGTAGTTAAACCATCATTATCTGCCTGCACCATACCCCATGGTGAATTGAAATCTTCTGGTTCTTTCTTCATAAAAGAAGTTAACTTGTTCACACTAGATGATTCTTCACTTCCAGCCATGAAAATCTCTGTTTTATTTTCAAAACCATCATTATCTGCTCGCACCGCACTCCACGATGAATTTAAGTCTTCAAGTTCTTTCTTTATAAAAGGAGTTAACTTGTTCATAGTAGATGATTTCTCACTTCCAGCCGCTGTAATTTCTATATCAGAATTGTAAGAGAAAAGACCAGTAATGAACAACCACTAAGACTAATAATAATAATATAATAAAATTATAATAATTATAAACAATAAGACTAATAATACAGAAACATTTATACAGCACCTACCCTGACTAATCAAGAACCACAGTGCTTCACATGCATACAAAATCTAAAAAGATGCATGAATGCACCAATTTAAGGGTAAGATGGTGGGCATCAAATGTACCCTAATGCACAAATATGAATTCATACCACACACACTCTTCTACACAGAATGAAAGAAAACAAAGTATCCAGAGAAAGACACACATGATCAACCCTCTAAACTGTGTCACATCTACAGAGAGGAGAGAGGTATGTCAGAGCCAAGATTCAAACCCACGGTACCTGACTCCTACTGTTGAGAATGGCACTTTACTCACTGCACAACGAACTACCCTTAGGTAACCCAGGAACAATTGCAGGCATCATTATTTTCCTACATGTACATACACAAACTACTTACCAATGTCATCAATATCTGGATTGTCCTCCATTTTAATTGTTTTCAAGAAAATTTTAGTTGATCCAGTATCAGTGCCTGAAGCCCTATTTTAAAAAAAAATTAAAATTTATGCTGATGGGAGAAATAGAACGATACCAGTACTCCAAAAATCTTTTGAACTAGACCGGTTAGATCTATCAGTTTATTTGAAAACATGCAAGTTCAGAATTTAATCTGCAGCTGATATGTTTACATTAAGCTGTAAATATTAGACTTGTTTAAACATCAAAGTTACCTTTTGATAACCAATTTTCAATTTGTTTTTTCTTTTTTAGATATTAGATATGCCTGTATTTAACAAGTCACTCCTTTTGTACAAAGAAGAGATAACGACGATGGGTGATGACGATAATGTGCAAATTATATAGTTCAGAGTCATGCTCATATTGGATCATTCACTCACCACTTGACACAAAATCTAGATCAATGTATAGTACATAAAGGAAACAGAAAAATGGACAACGATGAGGATGAAGTACAAAAGATGTTGACGATACAGAGGTAACAGCTGCAACAAAGACTTAGATAAAGAATAAAAGCAATCAACAAAAGTATATCGACCAGAGAGAATAATCAAGACATTTAACAGCGACCACAGGAAGTAGATGGGAGTATGATTAGTGCTCATGGAAAAGATCTGGTTTAATGTTGATATAAAAGACTCAATGGCAGGTAAGTGGCAAAGATAAAAGAGAAGGGAGTTTCACTCCTCTGCTGCATCACAGTTAAATGGGCAGTGACTATACTTTTTTTTTTAATTTGGTGAAATATGAATACTGAAGCAGTCCACACCTGATCATTTGCGTGTTATCCTTTTCAGTAATATAACATACAAAGTTGCAAGACTTTTAACATAAAGGGATATGCTTTAACATGTTAATAAAACAGTTTTCTCCAACACATAGCCAACAGCCTGAAATGTACCATGAAAAGAATCCAAGCAAACTAATTTAAAGCCACAGCTACAGATAACATTAGACTTACATGGATGAAAGCAGCATTTGTTTCTTCAACCTTTTAGCTGATCTTTTAGTCTTCACAGGGCATGGTTGCTTGTTTGGTGTATATTCCTTGGATAGCTGAAAATTTATGTTTTTCCTTCAGTTTTTTAGAATGGCAAGCACAAAAAAATCCTCAACGACATATAAATTACATTAAAATGTCTTTATTGCTGGCCCTTTTTTTTGTCACTGAAATGTCATCATAAATTCAATGCATATTATGGAATGGATAAAATCTGGATGTATTTCTAGCTGTCTTGCTCTGAACTAAATTCAGCAGATGAAATAGAGAAATGACTACAAATTGATGTAAACACACTTAAACCTGACGATTAGCTTACTAACATAAGCATCTCCATAACAATAAAATATATTAAATATGAGAAAACACTTTCAAAACACTTTCCAACATGAGTATGAATAGTATGTCAATCTCCCTACTACCACAAAATGGTATAGTAGCGAGAGTGGCAATCCAAAGCAGGGGTGGGCAATTAATTTTCCCAAGGGCCGCAAAGGGCGGACTAATATAGTTTAACTCAGACATGGCGGGCGGCCGGTTTTTCTGTTCTCTATTTCCACCCTTCCAAACATTGCCAGCCTCCATAGTTCCATCCACCTAACTGCGATGTCACTAGCATATAGTAATCGAAGAATTTCACAACTTGTGTACAGTCCACAAAAAAAGTTAGTAGCGAGAGTCCTGGGGTCATAGTAATTTTTTTTTATAGAATTTTATAGTATATAGTATAAACAGAAAGCAGAAATTGCTTAAGGCCCAGCTTAAAACTTCTCACAGATAAAGGGAGACCACTCAGCACAATGCTACCCGCACATAGCTGTCTTGATTCCATTATAGTCTCTGATTAATATGACTTTATCATGTCTAAATTTAATTCTCTCATGAGAATGAATTAAACGTTACTTGCATTACTAAGTTTGAACAAGAAATAAAATAAGTTTTAACAGTTTTTAACTGGCGTGCGCTGCAAACGCAATTATTTGAAACTCATTTACCCATGTGTTTGCTTCCATGCATTTACTAGTGCTTTCACTTGAATTCTGGAAAAAGGAAAATATCAAATTAAATAATAAATACTTCTTTCAAACTGAGAGAAATTGTGTCAAGTCAAATACAATTTTTTTGCACATAGTCTTTGCATATAGCATACATCACATACCAATATGAAAGTTATATGCATAGTCATAAAAATGTATCTGTCATTTAAGCTTACAGTAGCATACAGTCCAAAGCAAAATATCTATTGCACATAATGTGTTAACAGCACAGTGAATGAAGCAAAATTAAATTACCAGTTTATCAGTGCTGACAGCTGTATGGGTGCTAATACAATGAGATATGTAAATATTTCATTTGAAAATATTTTTACCTATTCAAACACTTTAATTTATTACAAGTACCACATAACACGTTTATTGTTATGTATATACAGTCTTTTAAATATGTATATTGTAATGTTATCTAACAATAATGAATAGTGCATTTTGTAAACAGTAGCACTGACACTGATCGACCTGTTTATGCCGTAGTCTGGCGACTGAAACTGATCGTCTGTCAGAGAGATCCTTCTTTCTTTTTCGAGCAATTTCATTGTGTTGAAAAATTGTTGGAACTGCATCTGGCAGAAGGCGGGCCGCGAAGGGCAAACCTAACTGTCTGCTCATTCGGGTCCTGCTGGTAAAGCAATCGTAAACAAAATGTTTTGAGCATAATGTGTCCGAGTCTTTGGGCTCCCAAAGCTTTTTCGTTTTGGGATCGAACCTTTTTATTCGAATGGCCCACTCTTTTCGTAAGGCTCTGTCTTTCGGAAATTTGTGAAAAGAATACTTTGAATCTTTTCCTCCTTTTTCTTGGCAATCCGGTGCAGCACATTCTTTTGGCATCGTTCTGTTTCGCTTTGAAAAAGTCACTCGCAGACGTCATAAGGCCATGTGACGGAGAACGAGATTTTCGTTGCGCAAACGAAAGAGTCCGGTATAATTTATCTTATTAGACACAAACCATGCATAACCTTGATTACTTGGCATATGAGCAGACACACAAAAGTAAAAAGAGATTCAAAGCGATTATACTCTTTATGATATTCTACACGGTTTTATTTTGACTTAAAAGATACATTCGAGGCTTGTGATAAGGCTGTGGCGACGGTCCAAAACATTTAAAAAGTTTTCAATGAAAACAATATATTCTTTTACGATTTCAACGTACGAAAGCAATACATGAGGAATTAATTATTCTTTTTCTCACTTTATTAGCACTTATTAGTACTACCTCATTTGCCGATGTTTATGAAAATTGAAACATTTCAATGTAATCAACCTGTTGTCACCATCCGCAGAGTCACCGCGATATCTTAGCGAGATGTTAGCAGACGAACTTGCGTTTTGACGCTTGTGCATGGATACTTCGTCTGCTAACATCTAAACTCCTTGCAATGGGCGTTGTTCACGAATTTACATTGTAGTGTGTTTAAAGTATGAAATTACACTTGGCAAGCTAGTCATTTCCTTACACACCAGACCGTAATATTCTATATATATATACGATCATAATTTAATCGTGCTTTTTTCAAATTACTTTTTTCGGTAGAGTTTGAATAATGCTTACTGTGTGTATCGGACGTGCATAACAACGATGCAGAAAATTCAGCAGTGAGGTTTGCTTATGCCATTATATGCATGTGCTTTTAAAATTTATGTTTGCAGTTTAAATGTGTGGGTACATGGGTTCGTTTATCAGAGTTACAGACATGGTGCATTTGTGAGGAGTGGCCACAACAAAAAGAAGAAAAGAAATGTTGCCATTTCTATTCAGAAATAGGCATTACAGTCGCATGGTTGAAATCAGGTAAAAAACTCTTATTTGATTTTTTTCCCTTATTTAATTTTTGTGTTGGTTACTTTGGGGATGCTATTTTTCCCCACTGAAATATCATGTAATTACAAGCATGCAAATTATTACCTTTTCCCACTACTGAAGGTAGGCTCAAAACACCCATACCTATATGTAGGTATACCAGCATTCACTTCAAGCAGATGCCTTACAATCATTCAGACCGATGCACATGGGTTTTTTTTTTCACAACACACAGATGAATGCACACACAAGGTAGAAGAAACAGTACCTGAAGTAAGCCATCAGTGGTTAGTCCTGCGAAAGACATCCAAAAAGAGGATGTTGGAGGAGATCTGAATCCACGACACCCATTGCTTAATTACAGTCATAGTGACTGGTGCTTTAGTCACTTTGATGCCAACCATATGTAAATGCTTACAGACTTTTGAGAGAAATGTTCTGAATACCTAATGACTTTATAATGGTTCCTTCAGGTTTGTTATTGTGCTAATAAAACAGATTGATATATAAAAGTGATATAAGGATCTTAAATGCAACTTTGCAAAATATCTTACTCTTTGGTGTTCTTGTTTTAAAATGTCCCACAAGTTACAGTCTTCTGATGATCTGCTTTTATCGTCCTGCTGGCTGACCTTCTCTCCACTACTTTCAGATGTCAGTAGCATGTTGATCGTCGTAAGTAATAATTGTTAATTTAAATTCTAACCACTGTATTGTACTAAACACAAATTTCAATGTGATTTGTTAAGGTCTTTGTTGATAAACTCGATAATGTCTCTTACACGATTTTTATTGTTTTGTTTTTTATTGTTTGCGATCGAGCCTCTTTATTTGTATGGCCCACTCTTTTCGTAAAGCTGTCACTTGGAAATGTGTGAAAAGAATATTTTGAATCTTTTCCTCCTTTTCCTTAGCAATCGGGTGCGGCACATTTTCTAGGGATCGTTCTCAGTTCTCTTTGAAAAGTCACCCGCAGACGTCATAAGGCCACGTGACGCAGAACGAGATTTCGTTACAGCGAACGAAAGAGTTCGGTATAATTTCTCTTTTAAACACAACACCATGCATAACCTTGATTTCTTTTTATAAGATTAGGTACAAAAATGAATGAGATGAGATTAAAAATATTCATGCTCTTTACGAGATTCAAAACAGTTTTATTTTGCCTTGAGTATCCCTATGTTTAATTCAATTCAAACAATACTCAATCGAATTTTTCTTTTTTCAGTTTAATAGCGGTAGTCTTTCTGCAGCTTTTTTTATTCCTTTTTTTTTTTTTTTTTTTTTTTGGCAAAAGAAATCATTATCGAAGAGATTTTGATCATTCTCAAAGGCGCAAGTTCAAAGAATCTTTTTATCGGGTGGCATTGAGCAAGTTTTATGGACTTCTCACATAGTGTCTGTGAGATCGATATTTTGTTATCAGCCGCGCACTGATGCAAGAGCTCTTAATTGTTCCCTTATCTCAATGCCTGCTTTACCAGAAACCTCCAGCTGGCCTCCATGCCATGCTGCACCTCTCACACGATGCCAACAGACTGCCACGTTTCATACCGAGGGGATTAAGTGTTTAGTTGAGTAATGTTGGCGTGTATGCTAAATGAGCTGGCTGTGTAACATGGACATCTATGCTGATGTACTTGCAGACTGTTCAGCCGTAAGACATATCAACTTATCGGTCTTATCACCATTTTGAGATTTCTTCGGAAGACAAACTTTTATCCTCCCTATGCAGCTGGTGAGGTCTGAGATCAGTCTGTGATTGGAAATCAGGGAAGTGACAGGAGACTATTTCACTGAACAATTATTTCTTTACTGTTAATTTATTGAGTTCGCCATGGAATCTGAAGTATTTAACCAATCCGAGCTAGAACGACTGCGAACAAAGTAAGTGTTTCTCCTCTCTCTCTCTCTTTCTCTCTTTCTGTCTCTCGTCTAATTCTCTTGCGTTTTTACTTTTTCGCCATTTTTTAAATAAAAGCTGTTGAGTTTTTGTACAAGTTTTATTCATCCATTTTTAACATTGTCCCAATGGAAAAACAAACTTATTGAGCCATTAGGTTTGTAAAATTTATTCAGTCATCTGATGAAGCACGCAACCGATGAACTGATAGATCGGTGGCTCAAGTGAACGAACTCTTCCAATTGTCTTTTTCTGTACTTGTTACAAGAATGCTGCTAATTACTAAAGGCTACTAAAAACTAAATATGGAACACTGAAGTAAATTTCTAATAAGTCAGCAAGAAAAGCTCTTTTCGAAAAAGTTAAAATATATTTATATTGAGTATTTTACGCAAAACAAGCACACGATGTTGATTTTATGGATTAAACGATATTTTATTAAACTGCTTATAAGATGAAATATTAACAAAGAATACCAAAATTTTTTGAAACATGAAATTAAAAGCAAGTAATTTTTTCTATGCTGCACAACGATGTGTATTGTCCTCTACCCCTCTTTCCGCACCCTATGCCTCAAACAACGGCCCTGCGTGCACCAGCTGTTAGGAAAATACACCAAGCTGTTCAGGATGCTATAAGAATGTCATCACAGTTTGATATTTTATTCCTGCTTTTGTCGCTTGCGTTGTGAAAAGCTTTAAAGCACTTTAATCAAATTCTGCTAGAACTCTGTACTTTGACCGTCTTCCCAGAGATTTTGGTGGCACATTGACGCTGGATCATAAAAGTGTTTAACATTCAGATGAATAGTTAAAGGCGCTTTTGCATGCAGAATGTTTGTTGCTGACATTATTTCTTGGAAAGAGTTGAGGTGGAGTCCGGGGGGAGGCACGCCGGTTATATCTCCGATCTGACTGCCAATAAGCAGTAAACTCAATACCGAAAGCTTGGTAAGGCCATGCAACTGCCCGACCTCTGGCTGCGAGTTCAAAGGGTCAACACTTTCTTGTCAACAGCACTAAAATGCGTTGCCTGGATACCGAGAAGCCAGGATGCTAACAGATGAATTGTTTGCCCAAAAGCATTACAGCTGGAAGGCTGGAGGTATAAAGTTTTCATGCAGCATCTGCTCCATCTCTCCACTTCGCATTATCATTAATTCTTATTACCTCAAGCGCACAGACAAACAAGACTAAATGGCTGCTATTGGCTACTCTCAGGACTCCAGGTACATCATTGCATGCCAGAAATACATTCGATCCGTTATGTTCGTTGTGATGTCTTTAGTCTGACGACGTCATAAAAGTTCGTTGACACGTTTTTCAACATGTGCAGCAAATACATGAAAAGTTCAGCCTTTATATTATTATATATTTATACACGCTGATGATATAAACGTATCTACGTTTAGTTTTACATTATTATTCATCATGTCTGGTATTAAATGTTTTTTATATATTTGTTATTAAACATTTATCTGTCTTCGTTTATACACGTTTGTCTCTTTATATAACCTAGTTTACTCTTTAAAACGTTTTGTTAACTTACTGAAATATGTAGTCACGAAACCGAATTCTCAGAACATATATATGTATAGAAAGAGAGAGAGCAGGGAGGGGCATTTTTTATCTTTTTCCACTCTGTCACCCTGTTGACTCTCCTAAGCTTAATTATTAGGAGTCAGAACACGTTACAGATCTTCTGCTTGTCTGAGCTTCATTATGGATGATCAGTGTAAAGCTAGAATACAGCTTATTTTAATATCTTTTTGAACGACGAGAAAAAAATAGCTTCTTATCTGCACAAACCCTGTTGCTCTGCCACTCCTTGCTGTCCCAGAAAAACAAACGCTGGCTCCGAAATAAAAGTAGCGCTTCAGTTACCATATAAAAAAGTTGAAAGCTTTGTACCGGATGCAACCGCAAACTGTATTATTTATGTATGAGCATACTCTAAGCAACTAAGCGAAGTGCAGTTTCCGAGCTGCGCTTAGAGGTGCAATCGATGATGTAAAGGGTCGACGAGAAGGTGGGGTCACGGTGGTCAGAGGGTCAGATCGCTCTGTACAGGCTTCGGTCACGGCGAGCTTGCAGGGTGTCCGGGGTGCTGGCCGTAGACCAGTACCAGTCGGCGCACAACCAGAAAGAAAATAAGATTCCCTGTAAAATATTGCCTTCTGTACTTTTGCATGCTTTTAGCAAACTTTGGCAAAAGAGTCGAAGGTGGATTCTGTCACATTGCCTACTCAGTAATAAAACAATACAATGAAAAAAGCGCATTTTGACGCTTGAAGAACAACAGGAGAAATAAATACAGTATGACAATTTGGGAAAAGCAAGACACTTTTTATAAGTGGAGCGAGAAACGATAGAACGTTAAATAAATGGTAGCATCTATAAGAATGCAAAACCTATAATAAAGGAAAATACAGAAGACGACGAAGAAGAAGAATATATATATATATAAAATGAAGATAAAAAAGAGGAAACAAGATTAAAGGCAAAGGTGGTCCCATAAGTATAGGGACTGACGTCAGATTGGTGTGCAAACCAGCCGCCTCCGCTTTACGCATGGCTTAGCATACGAAGCTAAGAAAACCTCTAGCTGGCAAAAGCACTAGCATATGGAACATTTGTTCGGCAGTTACTGAAAGCAGGCCACCTCAGCTTTAATTATTCTCCAGCTAATGCGTATATTTTGTGTCACAGTAATTGTAGTACCTATACCACCCCGAAGTCAGTCACAAACAATCGACACAATGCATCGGAGACTTTGGAGAAGTAAGAAAGACGCTATATAAGGTTTCTGAGCCAAACTCGAGACTTTGGGATCCAAGTGGTTGCCACATTCTAGCTGGCCCATTTTATTCCCCCATTTCTATAACTGGTCAGTCCATACTTCAAACGAACGCACTGACGTAACCTACTTGTGCTGACCCTGTGATCTGCTGGGGAGACTAATACAATTTATCCCCTTTGCGTTTCTCTCTCTCTCTCTCTCCTGTAAGTTGAGGTAAGTGGGTGGATATGTGTGGGTATAAGTAATATTTGGTGCCTGTAGTTTAATGGCTTCAAGTCTCTTAAAAAGACTATTTTGTCACTGCAACCATTACTTCATTCTGCTGGATGAAAAGTGGAATTGTCAGACTCTTATCGGGCGCCTAGCAAACAACAACCACAGCGGACGACATTAGAGTGGCGTGGCCCCGCCTTCCCGTGCTCGAGTAGAATTGAAGGTGCTGCCACACGGGGTTTGGCAAACACTGTTTTCTTGAAACAGTTTCTGAAACAACCTCGTTTTCCCCGTTTGCCGTCTGGCATACTCCGCATACCGTTTGGCAAACCGTATGGGAAACTATTTTTCCTAGTGTTTGCGGTTTTAGAACTTGCTCTATTTTGGAAAGTGGTTTTCAAACTGGCCGCCAAATCCACAGTCCCGCTTGGAAATTTAAAGGAGGAAAATACTGCTATTTACTTTAACTATTTCAAAGCCACCAGGAATTGTGGGACCCTCTGAGAACATATCGCAACAGACAGTTGAAAGCGAGTCTTTGGGGTTTTTTTTTTTTTTTTTTTACTTTTCGGAAACGAATTTGTCCGGGTGGCATCGCAAGTAGGGAAACTTTCCGAAACAGATCCTGAACTGTTTTCCTTGCTTTCGAGAAACTGGTGGTTGACAAACAGGTTTGCAAAACTGTTTTTCGTCACAGTGTGGCAGCATCATTAGCCCCTCACGTTGCTTACAGGTGAAAACGTGTACTTTGAAAGCGAATAATTATTTTTTGTAAAATAGCTCCACTTAAATGGCTGCAATTTACTTAATTTACAGAGTAGATATATTTTGTCATCATCTGAAGATCTTTGTACATAACCAAAAATAATAAAAAATAATAATAATAAACCTTAGTACAAGATAAACACGCAGCCCATCTAATGTTATGTAATACTTCAACAGTTCCACGTGCTACATTTCGGTCAGTACGTTAAGTTCAATCAGCTCCGTTACTGAATAAATGAAACTTTGATTGCTGTACCAGCGTAACATTCAAAATAAATGACACTGGACTTAACCTGAATACCCGACTAGAAATGTTTCATCTCATTACAAACAAAAGCCGCGGGTGTTAAGAATTAAAAACACTTTGAGAAACCCGTCTGGTCGTGTTTGCGCGCGTGATGTCGCAAAATGTTTGAGCTGTTTGGTTTGTCCAGGAGAGATAAATCTTTGTGTAGGGGAAGTTACATAGGTAGAGTGGTGACGCAATCATGCCCGTTGAGCTAGTAATCTTCCATTAACCCCAGTTTTAAGCTTCCTTCTCTTGTTCACACTTCCTGCGAAAAACTGAAATTTACAGACAGAAGACTTTCAGAAGATAAGGGTTGATTAAACGTTGACGCAGTGAAAATACTTATTCGGACACTTCGTATAATGAATGTTGTCAATGAACTGTATCAACAGCAAGTGGTGACTCAACAGAGAGTATGAAAGAACAGATACCCCGCAATGGTTGCCCCCTCCACCTACGCCTCCCTCACATATCACCCCGATTTATTCTTGTCTCTGCCTTTCGTCATAGTCATAGTCATAGACATACCCTTCACCTCATCACTGACTAAAAAGCTTTGAAGTGGATCGATGTCCAAATCCTGCAATCTTTACCTGGAGACAAAACGGTATTGTACAAATATCCATTTAAAGATAACATTACAAATTTATTGATGGTATTCTATGACCTTTTAAATACATTATATTTTGGTTTCAATATTTTTATGTGGATGAAAAATAAAGCAAAAGAAATTTTTACATTCGACAAGCCAAACACGCCAAACCTGTTTCAGGTTTTATAAAAGGAGAAGAAATGGAGTTCAGCAGGATTAAGAACAAACGTGCAGCAGCTGTGTCTTGAATTGACTTTTACAAGTAAATAAGGAAGACTTTCTAATATAAAAAAAAACAAAAAAAAAACAACAGATTACCCGCAGTAGGGTTAACCTATCCGTAACCACCACGTAGTTGAGTCAGAGAGTATAGATACATTACTCATACTCTTGGTTGAGTTCACCATTCAGCCCCTTTATGGTTATTGTACCAAATGAAAGAAGAGAAGTGTTTCACAAGACAATGGCCCACTCAGTGCAAATCAGGATGTGATATCGTATCCCTTTACTCTAGGATCTAATCAGAATTTCTTTCCCCCTTTTATGGCCGTTAGTTGTGACTGTTCTGGGTGCAAACTATAAACACACAACGCATTGTTTGCTATGTGCTCCAAGAAAGGAACAAAACTGTAAAAAATAAAACCAAAAGGAGAATGCATTCTTGAAAAATAAAGAACAGTATATGAGTATATTGGCGCAAAACATGTTTATTTATAATTGCACTGTTTTTGAATCAACCTTGGATATATTGTTTCTCCAAACAGCACGTGACAATTACATGTTCAAACTACCTCTGCCCTTTTATCACACCATCCGGGCTCTTTGTGTGTGTGTTCAAATGCGGATTGCGAAAGTCGAATCTTGCATGTTCGCGAAACTCGCATCCAGTTAACTACCACTCTTCTGTTGTCTTGATGCTTCCACAACAACGGAGATCAACACATCTGGTCTAATCTTGAGAAACTGTGGCTGAACTGTCAACTGTAAACAAGGGCATTAGGTCAAGGTGGAAAGAGATCTAATGATGCAAATGATATATTTTAATTAAAACTGTTCGTGAAGAGTTGGGACCCGCACAGCCTGCCAGACGTCCCCGCGTAAGCCTCTGCTCTTGTAAGGTAACCATGGTGTCAGGAAAACATGATAAAGCTGTTTGAGTCCCGCTGACGCTTGACTTGAAATTGGTAAAGGAACCTTGCCATTCCTCGGAGGACACCCTTTGTATGGTTCAGTAATCACATTGGAAGGTCAGGAGAGAGTATTGTTAGTGAAATTATACGAAATCACGCTCACTTCCCCTGCCACTCTCTCTCTCTCCCACACCCACACACATCCACATACAAGAACGCAAAAATGTAATGGACCTTCTTGCTCAAACACACACACACGTCTACTGGAATCTTTCTCTCACACACACGCACGTGCAATGTTTACATGCAGTCATGTGAACGGCCAGACAAAGAAGAATACAATCACAGTATACAACGAGAGGATAATGTTACAGCCACCTGGCGGGCACCACAGATTCTTAACACGGTCAAGAAACATTTCTTTATTCCGCCACCAAATCCTTTGTGCCTTCGTCTGCTCGTCAGAACATGTAGTCTAGGCAAACACAGGATAGGCAAACAGTTAAATAACCTTTGCGCAATAAATCGTAAAGCGAAGCCACGGTGGCCATGCTTGACTGGATGGAAGTCAGAGACGCCAATGATACTCCAGGGCACAATCACTTTTGAACGAAGCGGGTGGTAGCACTCCCAGATGTAGCAAGCCCTGTGTGGGTGTGATCTGTGGCATGAGTCGTGACACTGCTAAATGATGACCTGACACTCGCTTCACATTTAGTAACTACCCGACACTGCAACAGCTTCAGGGTGAGTACCCGCAATTATTTATACAGAGATTATATACTATTCGTTGAGAGTTACCTGAAGTGAGTCAAAGACCAGTATGGTTTCTTTCGTTGTACGGTTTCATATGTATTTGTATGTGAAACCTTCCGGAATCAGTATTAAGTTCATAAAAGACATGTTTTCATAACATTGTAATTTTAAATCAAGAGTGTTTCATAACCGGAAATACTTTAGTACCTGGTGACTTTTTGAAACTTTTCCACTCCTGAGGGTGTATGTGGAGAACAGAGATGTGGCTGTGCGTGTGTGGGACAAAGATCTTGTTAACGATTATGTGAAAGCCTAATGAGGCAAATGCATTAGAGAAATTATTATTATTATTAACTCTACTGTTGCATCATATATTCCATCAAATTGTTATTCTGTTAATCTGTCACACTCCTAAGCTTCATTATCATATTGTCATATGTCACACTGTCTTATTTTATAGTCATATTATCCGCATACTCGACCCTCGAAAATGTGTTACAGACTTTTAAATTTTTAAAATACTGAATTTTAAACCTCTCTCATAAGCACACGAGCACGCACCAATCCTATCTTGCTTTGCCATTCAAACACACACAGAGATAATTTTTCTGGCCATTGCGAAGCCACTAACCATTTAATCCTCATGTCAGCGTAGACAGACTGATAAGCATGCAGCAGTAAATGGACGACCAGAGCGATGTGAGAGCGGCAGAACTGACGCCTGTGTGTGCTGGGCACATCAAAGAGTGCCGTCTGACGCCGCTGAAGTCTATGACTTGACAGCCGCAGTCTTTATGTGCCGCCAGCTAACATCATCAAACCGCTTCTCCCTTCAGTCATTCCTTGAAATATGACATCCTTAAGTTTCTGACAGTGTGACTGGCATGTAGGTAACAGTAGTTTGTCGAACGAAGAAATCAGATGGTTTGGCGAACCATCCGTCCATCTATCTATTCTGGCGTAGCCACATTTATCTCCCCCACACACACATAAAGATATAGTACAAGCTTAAACATACAAGAACTGTGTGGCTCGTACCAATTTCAATTTTTAAAATACAAAATTAAATCAAGTCGCAGATGTAATATCTGTGATATTAAGAAACACCACTTAGGGTTCGCCCCGCCATTGGCGAGAATTAAGTCCATTACTTATCAGCTCAGTCTTGTCCCCGACCCTCTCACAGCTTTGTCAACACTTTCCCCTAATTTGCCTGGTGTTTACACATCCTCCGAAGGGGAAAATAGAAAAGAGAAGAACTGCTATATGACATACTGCCTGTCACATGTCAGCTTCGGATTTCAAACTTCTTGTCCTATCTTATTATTAGAAATCTTTGACGCGCCATCCGAGGGCGATGAAAAGCTGTTTACAAAGTTTTGATCACTTAAGGGCCTAACTTCAATTATCGTGCATACCTTATAACATCCTGGTGTAGGCCAGACTTTTCAGACAGAACTCTTAAACCAATAATTGAACTGAAAGGAATTCATAAATCACAGCTCCGTGTGGAAAGCGGATAGTCGCCGCCATGACGCATCACAAGAAATGCCAGTACACAAGATCGCTCAAAGCACGGACGTGCATAGGTTCCTGCTCAAAGCTTGTTCTGAGCTACATCCAAGCTCTTCTACCTACTGAATCTTTTCAGTGTCTTCGGCGACCATAATAATGATAATTTGAACTGCTTTGAGAATGAACAAAAACAAAAAGTAAGTTATGCTTCTCCTTTATCATTGGGTAATTTTATGGTAACGTTTACTTTTATTTTAATTTTTCTTGAGCACTTTATTTTACCGAAAGGTAATTGTTACACTCGCAGAATTAATAAGCCTATGAGGATGGTGACTTTTTCCGAATATTCTCGATTACAAGTGACTTTTTCCAATTCTCGGCAAGAGTGTCAGTCCTCTCAACAAAGCATAATTTTTCTCAATATCGTTTCAACTATTGGCAGTAGACCGACTCAGTGTACCTATACAAAGCAACCAAAATTAATCTTAGTATATCATCGTTTTTTATTGGAAGCTTATTCTAATGCATATTGTAAAGTATTAAAAAAAAAGAGAACGAAACGGGATACAAACACATAAAACAAGACAGGACATGTTCTTTCTTCAGCTTTGGGCTTGGCAGTTTCGTTCTCCACATTAACCTTCAGGGTTGGGGGAGGGGAGGGGAAATGGCATAATGAGTGCCATGAAGCATGCAGCTGAAACCGAATCCCTTGGATATGCTTTCTTATGTTCCAGACGACAGCTGCTTCCTAAGTATTTCTTCAGTAGACACCGAAAAGACGTTTCAAAAAAAAAAAAAAAAATGCCCCGTGAGGAGTTGGCACCTCCGATATTTAATTGCTTGCTTGGTCACAGATGAGAGCATAAAATGACACAAAACAGGTTATTTTATAAACTGGCATGGCTTCTTCGGCGTCTGGCACAAAGCTAGATCATGTATGGGACAATATTTTTGATGCTGCCAGGTGCCTGCCAGGTGCCTGAACTTGACAGCTTTTTGGCTTTTCTGTTTTCAGTTGATTATATTAAAATTGTAGCTCCCATGAATCAAGGCACCGAAGGAAAAACTTTTCATACACAGAGAACTACTAAATTTTTAAAAAAGTTTATTCGTCAAAATTTTTAAGTGGCGAATAGATTTGCAGACTTGAGCCTCTTGAATTTAAAACACTTCCGACTTGTTTTAAATTTATAAGAAAAGACTTAAAGTTGCTGAACTACTTGTGCAGGCATCTAAACGACTTAAGAGAATTTTTTTTTTTTTTGAAAAGTTGTTGAATAAGCTTTTCTCGAAAAATCGTGCAATAGGCATACGGTTTCCCAGTTAAGTCAAACCCTGTCTAAAGATTTTACAAAATCGCTTTCTACGGATAACGGATATATCTCCTCTGTACTTCTTTATTGTCCAGATTAACAAAAGACTCACGACAGTTCTTTTAAAGAGCTGAGGTTTGCAGAGCCTTAAAAAAAGATTAATTCTTAAATGATACGAGGTAATAAAACTCAAAAACTATATTCAGCGACACCTCTGCTCAGTATAACGACATTTCCTACACAAGACCCGCAAATACTATGTAAAGGTGCTTTGAATTTGTCCACAAAGCAACTGGGTCAAAGGCAAAGAACCAGACTCGTGTTAGGTCGCAATCGCCATGAGAAATATTTTCGCCCTCGTCACGTGAAAGAAGCCGTTGTAGCGCAAAGCTCAAACGTTTCTGGCAACCTTTGTATAAAAACTTCGATTTGATTAACCAATATATAGACCTATATTGTCCACCTGCATTGAATGGTGTGCTTATTTTTTAGCATCATTGTATACAGGTTGATCCTCTTACCACCTTAAAGTCTATCTTTTCAAGACAGAGACTTTACTGCGACCCTGTCCTGACCATGAACATGTCTAAAGTGTTTAGTCTGCTCACTTCTGATGTAGAAGTGTGTCTGTGAAATGTGAATATGGTTGTTGGTGATTAAGTTACTTCTGTATATCATTTCTCTAAAGTGCTTTGAGCAAATCATTAGAAAATCGCTGTATAAATGTCCATTATTATTATTGTTGAAAAGGAATGCGCTCAAAATATAATAGTTCTGCGTTTTTGGTCCTTTTTTAAAACTCTCTTCTTCTTTTTCTTCTTCTTTTTGAATCTTTGTCTTCTAGATAAATATTTATTGGTCTTCTGCCAAACATCAATAGACACGAAAGGTTAAAAGAGGACAACTTCGTGCGCTCTCAGCTTTTAGTGTCATGATTTATCGTTCGACGATCAGAGCAGCAAATAAAACGAAAACAAGGCTGAGCACTCACACTTAGTCTATGTATCTCCCTGTCAGATAGGCACACACACACATACGAACGTGCATTTATTATAAATATACCAAGATCAAAGATCTGACAACTAAATACACATGGTAGTGCTTGCCATAACCAGTCTCGCCAGCCTTACATTAATCTTCCGCAACTTGTTAATGTAGAAGCCCACGAGACAAAATCAAAAAGCCTCTATGAAACTTTCCTCGGGTGAGAGATCCTCTTCACTTCTCCCCGGCCTCTCGGTGTCTCCTCGCGCATATCGTTCATTGGGTTCACGGTGTGTACACGCCCCCGAGTGACCTGCATGGGGTTCAAACAGGTTAGTTCACTGTGGGGATTCTTTGCTTCCCGCCGACAGAAAAATGTGCGCTCACTATCTGTCACGATCCCTCACTGTCACCGCCACGTCGCACGTGCAAGAACGCAGCATGCCGTAATCTGTCTCGGCGCCGCGCCCGTCGTCGTTCATGGTGACCAAAACAGAAACTTTGACCCTTAACCTCCCACTTCCTATTAACGAGAGCGGGAAGTCCTTAAACCACACACACAGAGGGGTTTATTGGAGTGGGGAGTGTCTTGGATGCTCTCCTTCATTATGTATCAAAACTACGTTCTTTTTCTTATGGTAGATGGCAGTAAGTGTACCGTGTTTAACTGATCTTTTTCATGAAATTTGCTATTTACATGCATGATGGTTTTTAAAAAATATATATCACGCTTCCAAAATCAGTAATACCTGGTGTCTAGATGTTAAGAAAAGCTAAGGCCGCGACATTTATTATGCCCGTCAAACTGCCGGCAAATTGTGTGCGGTCTTGATTAAAGAGAGTTTGAAATCGACCGACATACCTTTTTAAAATTAACGTTAATTATTACAATTTGTAATTAAATAATTAAAGGTGAACTGACATCAACATCATTGCTAATGTGGGCCAATGTGGCTTCTCCGCTAATTGTACCGCTATGTTCAAGCCTAATACTTTCTGCAACTGCTTACGTTATGTTTCTATAAACATATTGTAGGTAGTCTGAATAGAGTGTTCATAATATTTATCTGTTGCTCTTCTGTTTGCACTTGCATAGATCGACTTTGCAGAAGTGAATGTTGACATCAGAAACTCTTATCTCGTTTTTTATGACTATTCAGGATCAAGCTTTTCGGAAGTTCCAAAATGGCGCTGATCCCAGGGTCCTACGCGCGGGCGGCTGGCCTGCAGAGCGAGATCAACAAGGTCACGGTGACCCGCGTGGCCGGAAGTGAGGTGCAGTTCCAGCGCACCATCGACACCTACCAGAAGGACCTCCGCTACAACGTCAACCAGATCCAGCGCGAGCAGAGGCAGCTACGGCGCTCCATGCGGCGCTACCACCACAAGCTGCGGCAAGGCAGGAAGGACCGAAAACAGCGGCAACTGCAGCTGCAGGCCCAACAGCAACGCTCCCGACGACTAGCGGAAGAAGGGCGGCTGCTCCTCCCGCAGATTCTGACCCTTGATGATGACGACGGGAACGCGGACAAAGGTACTGTGCACGACAAAGGGAGTGAAGAAACCCAACAAGAGGAACAGCCACATTCTAATCACACTTCTACTGACCACCCAGACAGTAACGACAGTGCTGATGCTCTCACTGAAAGTGTGAGTCAGTCGCAAGCTGACCGAGACGGCTTTGGTGAGAAAGGGTTTAATAATGGGTCTAAACCTATTCTGACCAGGAACAAAGCCAATGCTTATTTCAGGTCACATAAAGGGTTAAAGAAAGAGAGGTCAGCAAAGAGAAAGAAAACAAGCGATAATGAAGAACGGACTGAGGGAAACGACGATGGTGATGACAAGGACGAAAACGGTGAGGACTCTGTCCTGCCGTCCATTGCCGAGGAAGAGGAGCAAAATGGCCGTAATACTCCTGGTGATGAAGTAGGTCTTTCCGCTTCCTTCAGGGCTTGCGAAATCCTGATGGAACCGAGTAGTATCAGCAATCCTACAGGCTTGGAAAGCATCGGAAGCTCCACAAGACCAAACACGGACACGAAACTCAGGTCAGCGGACAATCATGTGATACTTCCCTCACTCGATACCAAAAATATCCAAAGAAAATCCAGTTTTGCTTCTGCCGGCAACAACGATTCCAGCAGCACATCAGACACCGCAGAGCACAAGAGTCACCTGACTCAAGATACGAGCGTTTCACCTGCTATGGCAGTTTCGAGGTCTCCAGGTAAGCCCACCCGTCGGACAGGTGTGTCGTACGGGGACCTGATCAAGCTGCAGCACACGCACTCGTCCAGCACCAAAAAGCTGTTCAGCCTGGTGGACCGCCTGGCCTCCAAGCACGGCATCGTCGACCCGCCTACTACTGATTCGTCCTCCAGGAGGAAGAGGTACTCCTCCATGGACCCGCGGTCCAACGCAAAGATCAAACAGCGAGGCCAGGAGCAAGCCCAGTCGCTGATGTCTGACGGGATGGTGAAGCAGGCAGCCATCTTGTACTTCATCAAGTACGGCTACTCGCAGCGCGACGAGGAAGAGCCCGTAGAACGTGCAGAGTCATCCGCATTAGTGACTGAGCGTGGGTCTCTCGCGCTGGACGAGAACCCGAGGAGTCCCGAGGAGAACCTCAAGACCTGGAGCGTGGACGGCGGCGGGCGCAAAGTCGGACAGAAACGCGAAGCTTCTTCGGCGCTGGTCTCTAAGACAGAGTCCCACAACGTCGCCACTTCCGGTGACATTAATTCCTTGCTTTCCAGCAGTGGAACCAACAGCGAGCACGTGCAGAACAGCAGGGGGAGGCAGTCAATGAGCATGCTAGCCTTATCTCAGCACGTGACAGCGATAAAAAGTCGCTCCGTGGACAGACATAACCTCGAGTCGCCGCCGCTATCGCGCCGCATCTCCGCGCGCTCCAAGTCCACGACGTCCGCGGTGGGCAGAGGAGGCACCGGACATGACCCCGGTCCGCTGTACGACTCTTTGGGAGAACCGGCCCTGCAGAAACTGTCCCCCCTGCCGGCGACCTTGGGCCGGTCCAGACGAGACAGCATCAGAAGCCTGCTGCACGAGCGACTACAAGAGGTGGGGGCGAGCAGCAGCGGAGTTGCCTGGCAGTCGGCCTTCGGGCGCCTGAAGATGGTGCACACGCTGGTGGACCTCTCGCCTTACTTTGTCAGGGACAGCCCCTAGATAAACTGTTTTTTGTCAATGACAGTCCCCAGACTTCCTAGGCTCTGTGTATAGCAGACAACGATGACGATGATGATTGCTAATGGTGATGGCGACAATCAGCATTGCAAGTGTTGATGATGTTGCTTCTTGCCTAGCATTTGTCATGTGTAAAACATAAAATCTCGAGGGTTCCGGATTATGCATACAATGTATCTTCGCCATCATTTGCGCGACTAGATGACTTCGATCGGTTCTGGTGGGATGTATGGCTGGATGAATTTGGTCGTTACTAAAGTTTCAGTAAACGAATGATAGCTGGACAAACCTGCTTAAGGCTGCCAGCTGGAACGACTGAGCAGTAGTGTTCTTTTCATTCATAGCGTTCCCCACTTTTTTCGACACTTCCTTCCTTCTGTCTGCAGAGGTCAAAGGAAGTATATATTAACTCATTTTGATATTCCTACCAACAAAGAACCTTTACTAAATAAAAAAATGTAACTGAAATTTATTTTTAACTAGAGGTATGTCACTGTTTGTAACGCTGATTGTAATGCGGGTGATCTAATTGCAGCCCGCGGCTCTATAGCCCTCAGCAAATATAAATAAAGTATACTCAGGAACAAATATAAATGAACTCAGCATAAGGCTACTACTTTCTGGTAAAAATGGATTGCTTCGACAAAATTTGGTTAGAAATGGACAAATAGTGTGAATTCATAACATACACCTATTCAACCAACCACCTATTCCTCACTACCCTCTACCACTAGTCAAAACACACACACACCACTTTAAGCGAAACACAGGTGGTAATTGCAACCACTAACTCTAAAAACTTGAACATTACCATAAGCAAGATTGTGACACAAAAGGACTTGTGTGTTTATCCTTTGCAGTTCACCTTTCGGTTGGAATAATGCAACTTCATGGCATGTTTTGATCCTATTCACTGTCTTGTAACGTGGAATACAATGAAGTGACAGATGTTTTGTCCTGCCTCTTCCCCACACAAGGCAGATGTGGACTGACTTCAGGGTGTTCTTCCTAATCACATTAGAGCTCGCGTTTCATCTCAACATAGCAGCGACATTATTATTAATAATAATGACAACAACAATGTGATTTATACAGCACACACAATCACACTAAGATGCATGCTCTCAACGCTTAAGATGAGTAGGAAACACGGAGAGAATACAAGATGGAAGGAGAAACAACTATGCACATAAAAAATAAAAGACAAACAGAAGACACAAAGAGAAATCAAGTAACAAACAGTAAAAATGGAGAGAGTGATAAATCTGAAGAGGAAGGTCTGCAGGCAATAGACTATAATTACAATTGACAGCTATGCTAATAGGTAAAAAGAGTTGTCCTCATGGATCTTGTTTTTAGTGTACATTTAAAGAATTTGATGGTTGGTAAAGGGCGGATATGAATGAGAAGACAGTTCCACCGTTTTGCAGAAAAGCAACTAAAAATCCGATGACAATATGTGGTTGTTCTGGTGACAGGGTATATAATCAGCCACACCTTGATAGTGTACATGAGCTGTCTTAAGTACAATTTGAACTTGTCTGGTTAAACAGCAAATGTTGAATAAACTACTTTCAGATATATAAACCGATTCCTTTAGCAATACCAGTCCACTTTAATAAATATTTATTATAAATAAACTTTATAGGCACAGATAGGAATACAAGTAATTGTTCCTTAATGAGCAACATCGATTCCACGAAAATGCACGTGTAACAGACGTAGGTGACAATCTCACACTTGCTACTAATAAGCATTATTTTAAAGAACCCATTTTTTCTTTCAGGAGACAACTCTCTTTCAATTTATTATGTACTTAATGGCACAATGTCATAAGGCCAGAAGGTCTGACACCCTTCACCATGCACTCACAATAGCTGCATTTAGAAATGGAGTCAGCAACCTGGTCTGGGACAGCTACCAACAGGAGAAAGTCTTTTGTAGCATCACTGGTGATCACCGGTCATGAGGTGAGCAAAAGTGTACATTGCGGTATACTCCTGTTGGATAAATCTCGGTCCCCATTTTATTTTCATAGCTACTGCTGTTTGTCTGTGCCGCACTTGGAGTATTCCACGAGGAATCAAAATCTTCAGATTCTTTCTTTATAAAAGCAGAATCTAACTTGTAAGCACTAGGTGATTCTTCACTTACAGCCATGTTAATCTCCGTCCCTGTTTTACTTTCAGAATTATGAGTACCCATCAATGTTCCAGCATTCCACAATGTCTCAAAATCCTTCGGGCTCCTTTTTAATGAAGGCAGGATTTATCATGCTTATGTGATGCTTGTCTTGATTTTCACTGTTCCGACGACTTAAATATGATGATAACACTTTTTTCAGAGTCGTAGTGCTCTGCAGTTGACACTTTGGTTGCAGTAATGCTATCTCATGGCTGCATGCTTCGTTTATAGTCACTCCCCTTGATGTGAAGTACAATGCGATGGTTGTTCTACCACTGCATGTTTCTTCACAGCACAAATCCTCCAGCGGTAAACTGAGCACAGGGCTTCCTTCCTGATCACTGCTAACCTCCTGCTTCACCTCAACATCACAGAGAAATTCTGCTGCATGCTGGTCACTTGTGGCAGTCCAGGTCTGGTGCTGTCTTTTAACACTTGAATGATTTCCCTTTTCATGCAATCTTAGCGGTCCTGAGCAACTTGTGCTGGGAACAGCAGGAGGTATTAATGTGTAAGATTTTAGCAACTCATCCAACACAACTACCCTGTATAGCTGTGGAGCAATCAAAGATTGCTCGCAGGGCACAGATGTCATACCTGCAAAATAATTTAAATGCACATCAGAAATGTGTAAAACTCAATATCTTACATATCTTCAAAAGTTACTATATTTAAACTACAAAAATGTTCAAATATCAAAACTTTTGCTGTTTACAAATTATCTTTACTTGGACACTATGCTTCAGGCTTCTTAAAAACTGTAGTGTAATGTAAGTACATTACTGCATTTAAAGCAAGGAAAAAAGTGTCTGATTAGATTGAGTGTGATCAGAGTTTTCAAATTAGAAGACCAAAAGACATGGTATGAAGCTGAAAATGGTAGTACACTAACTGCTGTAATAAACAAATAGCTTTTTTCCTTAAAATATTTAAGCATGGCATCAATAATTCATCAAAAAAAAACCCACCTGGACTAAGAAAACTTTTACGTTTAATTAGGTTGACATGATTGGATTTCATAAACATCAATAATGGAACAAAAAGGAAAATGTTCTCTAAAAATCATTTTATCACAAATTATTTTACCTTGTAATGGTCATGACCCGAATAAGCTTGCATGGGTATATGCAGTTGATTTATACAAGTGGAATGTCTTCATACAATTTTGAGGTTAGACTAGTACCTTTATGGTAAGGGGAAAGACAACGTATTCACTACTTAGACAACTTTAGAGATTCTTATAGTGCATTGTCTATGGCGGATGGGGGAAGGGGTGTGAAAGAGTTGGTTTTCAACGCTGTCAGTAATTATGGCTATGTGATGGAAAAGCATCCAGCCCTGTAAACTTGGATAAGAGAAACTGTACAGACACATTTTTCTTCCGTTTCATTGAAAGTGATACTACATGAAAAGATCCAGTGAATAACAGCCACCATGACTGGCAACCCAGTTTTCACATAATCACTCTTAAAGACTTCATGATTTTGTGACAAATACTTATTACTGCTTACCAGTCTCTGAATTGCCTTTCATTTTAATTGGTTTTGGGACAATTTTAGAAGATCCAGCATCAGTGATGGGAACCCTGTTTCAAAAAAAAAATATTTATGAATGCACAAAAATGATCACAATACCTAGAAAATATTATGATCATGACCTGCTAGATCACACACATTTATTTGAAAAACTTTAAGTGTGAAGTTCAAATATTTTTAATTAAGCAGAAAACATTCCTAACGTTTAGCATCATAAGTTATCTACTGTTTTACTTTGCTAATCAATTTTTAAATTTTCTTTTGTTTTCATTAGAAATGCCTGTACATTTAAAAATAGTCATTGCTCTTTTGAATGGAAAAGAAAATAAGAACATTTAAGTAGTCCACACTTAGTCATTAAAATGTAGGCTGATGTTCCTACAGATTTTTATGAACTGAAAAATAGTTCAGTAGTATATGCAGGAGAATGAGGTGCAGAGTTACAAATTTGATTCCCCTACCCCTACATCTTCCTGCACTAACAGCCAGAAATGTACCACGAAAAATATTTTAGGCTAACTACTTTGCAACCACACCTAAAGAAAACAATGGATGAAAGCAGCACTTCTGACCTTTTAACCGGTCCTTTCACTTTCAGGGGGAACTGGTGCATGTTTTTCTTATGTTCACGCGCTGGCTTCAAGTTTTTGTCATGATTTCCTTTAGTTTCTAAGAGCTGACAGAAAAAAAACACAAACACCTTTAAAAAATTAGTATCAGTCTCAAAAACAACAGTGGTATGGAATTAGTCAAAAGTTGCAAATTTTGTTTTCTATTGTAGTTGTTAGTGATAATCAAGTTTTGAATCATTGCTAAATACACCAGAAGCACATTACATCTAAAACCTGTTACTCTCTTTAACTGAAAATGAAATAAGAAAAGGCCTGGGCATAATTTGAACCAGAAGAGAAAAATGAAGAGTTTTAAATTATTAGTAAAGGTAAAGTGCTGAGATATTTTGCACACAGGAAACATATACTCGAAGTAAGCACATAGCATAAAAACATGAACTGTCAGCTTATCATCAATTGATGTTAATAAGCCTTTGTGAAGGGTGAGTGTTGCATATTAACAATGAATATCCCATGTATGTGCTCCTTCAATTTTCTAAACTTTGATGTTTGTCACATTTTTCAAATATGCACACTAACAGAGGGCAAAGTATGATGGTTATGTCCCTGGATCATCTGCTTGATATTCTTACTGAGCAATAGTAAACTAAGAAGCACATTTTTTCTTCCATCTAATGATTAGGTCAAGCTCAATGAAAGAGGTCAACATGGATTTTACACAGATAGGTTTCAGCTAAAGACTAAGGTGTGACTATATGTTAGAGGTAGGTACTTGTGTACAAACATGACCTGTGATGATGATGAAGAAAACCAATATCCCTATGTGGAGGCAAATTCAATCCTTACTGCTTATAGGACTACTACCGAAACATAAAACTGAAAGCTTATGCAACGACACACAATGGGTAAAAAACATAGGAAGGATAAATAGAAGTGAAAAGAATAGTTTGCTAGTGGAACAAGGTATTTTTGAAATACAGCCAAACAAAATTGGGGGAAAATCAAGAAATTTCAAAGTAGAATCTTATTTTGCAAACTTCTCAGCTGATACTCCATGCACAGGAAACATTTCACCCAAAGAGAACAGAGTTCTACCTTTGACAATATTATGATTTATACTTGTAGTAAAATAAAAAGAAACATGCTTGATAAAAGAAAATGTAATGCAGATGCCTTTATTCTATCGAAGAAGATGCTAATTTGCACACAGACATGCACCTACTTTACTTTTTAGAAAGGTTGGTGCCATAAAAAAATTTTATTACTCTTGTTGGAGGATGACAGAAGGCATGGTCATCTGTGGATATTTTGCAGTTTTCCCTGAAGCTGATGGTAAATCAACTGCAACTGCAAAAAAGGTAAACACTAATAGCCAATTTATCTGAAACTGCAAAAATACAGTAGAACCTCAGCTAATGACCACAATCCATTCTGGAAAGTTGGTCGGTACCCGAAATGTTTCGGTATCCAAAACTATTTTCCCTATAAGAAATAAAGAAATAGATTTAATTGGTTCCCAGCCCCTGTTGACTCGCTATTATTCGAAAGTTGTAGAATTCCAAATTTCTCAAATATATCAACATCACTAACACTTTCCTCATACAGATCTGAGACAAAACATGCAGCACCTTTAGGGGTGACTGCAATCAGTCCTTTCATTGTGGTGTGGTGCTTGTAAGAGGAATACACATTGACTTGCTGCCCATAATCCCTGGGTGTCTGACAAAAGAATTCTGTGCAGTCTACAGAGCATCTGACATTTTTACACTGTCTAAACACTCTTGGCAAAGATGTTTAAACTATATCTTTTGTTGGGAACATAGGGACATTATTAGAGTTGAAGTGTAGGAACATAAACTGAATCTATGTGATAAAAATTTTGCTAACGATTCAGATGTCTAACTTACATTCAGCTGACGCACTCTCAGCCACGGCTTCGCCTGCGTCTTCAAATGTTATGTTGTCACTTTGTTCTGTGGATTCTGGAAATGATGAGTTTTCTTTGCGAAGCCTTTTTCTCCCACGTTCACGTTGATAATGTGCAGTTTGGTCGCCACGTTGCGCTGGAGCCTTCCTTTTACGTCCCTGTCGCTTTTGTGTTTCCTCGTCTGTACGCGTCGCTAATATTGGTTCGTCGTTCTCAGATGTTGGGCCTTTTCCACCAAGAAAATGCAGAGAGCAGATATATGTGTTCCTGGTTATTTTCTCCACATTTTGGAAATCAGATCGCCACATAAAAACTGCCAGCGCTTTGCTTTCTCAGTCTTTAACTTGGCCTGTTGTCTTTCCCACTGGGTCATTTTGTCATTGATCTTACCAGGCTTTGGAAATGGAATAAAAAACGTCCCCTCCGGTAATCGCTCTGAATATCTGGAGTCCGATTTGCATAAACCCCAACAGCAGTGCTTGCTTCCTCCTGTTTTCAGCATTGTTTCAGAGATTAATAACAAAAAATGTCGGTTTTTTTTTTTTTTTTTTCAGTCGCCGTAGCGTAGAGTAAACAGAACAATGTGCAGTGTTTGTCTGCAAAGCAATTCCATGATGCTAAGCTGCGTGATGTCATAATCTATTTTTAGCAACTCGAGAAAACGCTATTGTTGGCAGCTTCCTTATCATTACCTTGTTACTATTGCTCTTAATCTTCTTTGGACCCATGATTTAGGGCTGAATTATTAAAATAAAGCACAAAAATCACTAAGAAGGATGCGCACAGACAAAGATAAGTATCGAACGACCGATCGTAACTGTGTCTCGAGTGCGAATGCTCCTTGGTCTGACATGCTGGTCGGTCACGTGTGGGTCACGTGGCTTTTCGGTAGCCGATGTTTTGTTCGCTATCCGGTGCAAATTTTTAACGAAATGTTTGGTTGTCATCCGAAATGTTCGCTATTCAAGGCGTTCGCTAGCCGAGGTTCCACTGTAGCTACATGCAATCTTAGCTATGATAAAATTACGCTATTATAAAAATATAAAATATTTTTAACATGCTATCAGCAGTAACTTTATCTTTTATATAACTACAAATTCTGCCAGCCAATATCCCTATGATTGCATTCATTCAAGTGAAAACAAAAATAGGTATACATGTATATAAGAATCATTTATAACTGTGTGTGGTAAAAATAATTGCTCGTAACACTTTATACTTACCGATGTACGTATGCATTCCCACATCCTGACAAAAATTATGCAACAACTTTTAAAAACTGCATTATTTTTCGATACATTTAAACTAATCAATGTACTTACCTAACACTTTACACACTGTCATTTCACTACTTGTATCCTGCACATTTTTTATATGTGCGGATTCCGTTGAACCAAGTATCTCTGAATCTGAGTAATTGCTGCATACTGATTGTATTTTGTTTACACTTCTCAGGAATGATGTTTGAAAATCCACATTCAAACTTGGAACATGATCAATAGAAAAAGGACCATTGATCAGATGGTCAGGCACAACTCCAGTTATCTGAAAAATGAATTAAAACAAATTACTCATTATATTGCTAAAGTGCATTGAACAAATGGTTAGTGAATGAGTGAATAAAACCTTGTGGAAATAATGTAAGCCTCTCCAATAAACTGAAATGCATACCATCTTCTACTGTCTTTACTTTTCTGGGGTTAACCTCTCAAACTATCCAGAAACTTTGTGTTTTACTGTAGAAAGATCATTATCTTTTGTGTCTCACATTAATGTAGTATTTAGTCCATCTTCCTTGAGCTCCCTAGAATCAGTCACAATGGACCCTTCCTGCCAGTTTTTGGCACCAAATGTTCTGGCTAGATTATTAAAACTCTATATTTTTTTTTCTCCCAAATTGCCTAATGGAAAATCTTCAAAGGGCTTAGGATAGTACTGTTCATATTGTCTTCCACGGGTAAAAAGAAGAAAACAGTCACCATGCTTCATCCAGAATCCCCAAGTGAAAATACTTAGGATGCACCAACTTGAAAATTTTCATAATAATCACAAAATGTATTTGTTTCATATTCTTTCTTATTTTGTGGGTGTATGTGAATGACTCATCGATAATAGTTTGTGAGAATACCCATGACTCCAGAGACGATGGCAGGGAATAATAATAGTGTGATTTATACAGTACCTAATCATGCTCATGAAGAAGCATGCTCTCAACGCAGACAACTAAGAGATGGACAGAATATGAAGGACAGAAGGAGAAACAACAATAAAGACAAGTAATAAAAGACAAACATAGAAGAATCAGGAATCAGAAAACAAAAAAAGAATGTAATAAATCTGCAGAGGAAGAGGAATAGGAAGACTGGTGACCATAATCACAACTATGTTGATTGGTGTAATGCTTGTGGAATAGAGGCATTTTTAGTGCACATTTAAAGGATTCAATGGTATGTAAATGGCAGATATGGAAGGGAAGAGAGTTCCACTGTTTTGAAACACAGTAACTAAAAATTTATAGTCTTTGACAACTTAAGCTGGCTAACATAAAAGAGTGGAAAGGCCATGCAATGCAGAAGCAGTTTACCACCACTCAAGAAAGGCCTAAGTGGTGAACATTGACGCTACATGTATCCAGTCACCCACCACCCCTTCCTTGACAACCAGTACTGATGGACCAGCATAGCTGGTCATCAATTGGTACCAATCATGGGATAAATGAACAAATAAATGGAAACTTTCTAACACTAAGCTGAGGAAAAAATGGTTACATCTCACTGTCCCAATCTTTGGTGTTTGTACAGCACTGATGTGACAATGGAATTAATGTTTATTTAATCATGCAACATACATTTCTTTTTTTTTTTTTAGGCAGATCTGATCACAGGCTTTTCTCATTTTCCTCCTGTAGCACTTAGTGGAGTGTGTACTATTTACAAGCTTATGCATTTCTGATGTCTATGTAAACATACAACATGTACACTGAACTGATATCCTTAACCTGAAAACAGTCTTGTAATAATCAAAAAGAAAACCTGTAAATTTTTCATCAATTTGTACTTTTTAGCCTTTAGTAGAAAACACATTATAGTCCTGGTTAAGCTTCCTACCACTTTAAATGTTTATTGGTTTAGGTAAGCATCAGATGGTTCAGCAGCTGATTGCAGCAACACCTGAAGAATTATTATAGCTTCCCTGTTTTCAGGCAATAATTCATTGATGCAAATAATAGTAAAGGCGTTAACACTGAAATCTGCACTGAGGAACTAACAAAAAAGACAACTCAGAGTTCAGTATTTTTCCAAATATTTTATACAAGTACTTGGAAGTAAAGCAAGATCTCCAAATACTATTACACAAAACTGACAACCAAAAATAATTAATAAAGTTTTTGTCAATTAATTAAAGATGTATAGACTGTTTATTCATAGTTATGCACCCATGAAACGTTCATAATTTATTTACTCTCAGATTTTCTCTCTTTGAATATGCGTCTCTTACAATGCGACCCCCCCAAATCTGCCCTGGCTGTTTCCATTACACACATTAGTGGTGCTTTTAAACTGTCCGTTGTTTTCGATGCAGTGGTGCATGACTGAATCGATGATGTCGTTGTTGTAGTAACAGATGTCACGGCAAATGGTGTGGATTGCACCGATGTGGGGAATATTAATAAGTCGGATATTCCCTTATCGATGCTGTTTTCTTTTAACTTCTTGCCAACAATGGTTGACTTCGACTGTCTATACTTTTGTATTGTTGGCACTGCTGTAGGCAGAAGCTGTTTAAATTTTACTTCAAATCCAAGACTCTCTCGGACTGCGTACGAGGATGGATAACAGTCAGAAGTGAAATGTACGGAACATATTTTTGAAAATTTTGTTGGAACAAAGTTCTCCCTGCACGTTCTGACAAAATTAACCCATTGGTGATTATAGGTGATGTCTCTGGGGAAACTATGCATAGAAACCCCATCCGCGTATCGTAGAGAACACTCGCCTACAGCACATTCGAATCCGGATCGCTTTCGTTTCTTCTCGACCGCACTTTTTTCATAATTTGTTGTCCGTTCGCAATCGTCAGCACTAGCAGACGCCATTTACAACGATCGAAGCTTTCGTCACTTCCTATGACACCGTTTCCGAAAAAAAAAAAATCCATGCACTTTTGTGAGTTTCATTATTTCGCCAATAATCTAATTTTACACCTTTTTTTTTTTTGGATACATTAACGATCGTCCCAACGACCCTAGACCTATCAGCTATCAAGTAAACTGGAAAATACTAATTAAGGATTTTAGTAGACTAGGGTTCTTGTTTAATGAACAGAGAAGTGCTTGTACTTCGTAACAAAATTTTAAATAACAATTAAAATCTTGCTGCCTTCTGCTAGCAGATTTTGAATGAAACAGTCTATGTAAAATTATTCTAGCTGAGTGTTTATGCCAGCTAGTTTTTTTAAATACTTTATCGAACTTTTTATTATTTTTTTTATTTCAGTTTTTAAAGGATTAGTGAAAGCTACTTGCATTTAGCAGTCTGAATTTACTTCCCACGAATGCCTGGAAACTAAATGAAAACAAGGCATTAACCGCTAGTGTCACAAAGAAATGACACCTTGCCACAATGCACAGATATATACACATACACAATACATGATTTACAATATTTTAATCAATCCATAAATACATATAAATATAGATCTGATGTGTACTGATGCACAGAAGTAATTTTCTTTTTGATACATTGGGAATGTGATAATATTTATTATGTTTTGAAAAATATTGAGAAGACTTAAGTGTAACAATATTAAATCCTAAAGGTTACTAAGTGGAATATCTATCAGAAAATTCTGCATGCTTAAAATGTATATCTAGCTTTGCTAACATCTTTTATTGAAATTAAAATTAAAAAACCTGGGCATATAGTGAAAAGATTCATCTCTTAAAATAGAGTCATTAAAACAGTACTAAGATGTGTATGCTATGAACATTTACTCAGTCAGCTCATGAAGAGACTACAACTTCAATTGTGAACTTCATATGAAACTTTAATTAGGTAAACTGTCTTTTTTTATATGTGTGATTATGTGTTACGGCATTGTTATGTGAGACACTAACATATTAATATCAATACAGTACACACTATGCCACAAATATGTTTACAATTCCATGCATAGGTACTAAACATAAACAAACCATGTTAGTGCCCTCTAAAGTTACTTATACAAATTATTTTTTATTTTTTTTGTAAAGTCTTCCAGTGCATTTGTTTGAACATAATACATGCCACGACATTTTAATTAAAAACTTTTTTATAAGCTCTTTACAAAATGTTATAGTCTTTAGATATAGCAAGTATATAGTGTATAGACAATTACATTGAAGAGAACTGCATTTGTAGTTAATATCAAATGAATTTGTTTTAATTTCTTATCCTCCACTAAGCATAAGCCTTAAAATAAGTTAACTTTGATTAAAATATATGAAGAAATTAAAGTTCTTCTTAATCTGTGGCTGGTTGTGCAAGAAATATGAGCTAGACTAAATGAGAATAAATCTAAGAAAATCTCTACTGGTAACCCTAAACATTTCTTTTCTAGAGTACTTGTTTTTTTAAGGGAAGGATGCCTTTTTGATGGCTGTCTCTTGGTGACGGGATTGTACATGCCTGTCTCTAAATACCTTATGCTTCAACTGCAATTTCATATTATTTTAGTCAATGGATATTATTTTGTTAATTTCCCTACTGGTGCTTATAGGCAATACTATTAGTAAAAACCATTGCTCTTATCATATTCTGTTATCTTTATGGAAAAATCCAGGTGCTTTTTTGATTTTCAAAATTATTTTGAACCAATGTGCTACTATAAAAAAGTTAGTTAAGCTATTACACGAGTAATAAACATGGATTGCTGAATTATAATTGTGACTTCTTTGCTAGGATATTATTTTACTTACTCTCATACGTTCTCTTTTTGCCCGTGGTCCTCTTAAATTGTGGTCGCCCAAACCTAACCTGGTTGCTTCCATTACACACATTAGTGGTGTTTTTAAGCTGTCCGTTGTTTTCAAAGCTGAAGTGCACAACTGGGTCGACGATGTCTTCGCTGTTGCTGTAACAGGTGTCGTGACAAAAGATGCAAGTTGCACTGGTGTAGAAAATGTTACAGAGTCCGAAGTTCCTTTTGTCATGTCTTTTTTCCACTTTTTCCCAGGTTTTGATAGTGCATGCTTCTGAATCGTCGGGACTGCTGTAGGTTTAAGCTGTTTAAATTTTATTTTAAAGCCAAGACTCTCCTGCATTGCGTATGTGGCTGGATAGCAGTCTGGCGTGAAATGCATGGAACATATTTTTGAATATGTGGTTGGAACGAAGTTCTCCCTGCATGTTCTAACAAAATTTACCCACTGGCTCTTGTAGATACTGTCTTTGGGGAAACCATGCATTTTTACCCCATCCGAGTGACGAAGAGAACAATCATTGACAGCACATTCGAATCCTGATCGTTTTCGTTTCCCCGCAGTGTTCTCGTCGTTCGTTGTACCTCCACACACATAGGCACTCGCAGACGCCATTTGTAAAGATACATTGCTCTCGTCACTTCCTATGTGGACTGTGTGAAAAATAAAGTCTAGCTTGTCTAAGTACCATCGGCCATTAGGAACCATAACTCCGTTTTCTGCCAAGAGTTACCGAACATGTTGGCTCCCACTCAAAACAGTGTAGGCTCACATTACCTTAGAGTGGTTAGGTTTGTTTGTTTTTAAGGGACCATCGAGTGGAGATATTTAACTGTGGGTACCGTACGTTACAATGGTGGGCCGAAACGAAGCGAAATTTGTAAAATAAACGACTATAGTGGAATGTTCGGAAACAATGTTTATTATTATTATAAAGCGGTAATTGTGACTATACTGTCCCACTGAACGTTGGTAACCTTTATGTTTAACAACCGGTCACATCTTAACCTTAGTATTTTAAAATAGCATACCCCTACATTTTACGGAAACTACTGATCAGAGCCGACTATAAATCAGCGACGAACGCACTAGCAGATGTCGAACCGAACCAGAGAGCCTCTGACCATGGACGTGTAAATAGGTGGACTGCTGTCTATCTGCCAAGACCAATGCTCACTATTGGCCTCTTGCGAAGTGATCCGTTGTTAGTCTCGGCGAGCCGTAACAAAGAATGTGAATAAACCGGAAGCTTTCTTGTATCATGCCTCGTTTTAGCAGTTAACTGAAAAAAAAAATTCGTCTGCCAGCAGTCCAGGGATATTAGTTCGTGCTCTGACTACTCAGAAACCTGGGCATACGAGCTCTCGCAATCTTCTCGGCACTCATCGCTGGAAAATATTTCTTTACGAGGTCTGTCTGAAAAGTAACGGGACTAGTGTCACAAACAATCTATTTCAATTCCAACCTTTTTTTTTTCTCCTTCAAAGTCATCTCTAAAGCACTTTTCCATCCTTCGACTTCTGCCATGTTCTATTCCCTGCTGGAAGGATTCTTCTGGGATGCCCCTCAAATTGTTACTACGGACCCCTCATGTCGGCCTCCACGCCCTTAAAACGGGTCATCTTAATTATCCCATTGAACTTGGGTGAAAAGAACAAGTCACTTGGAGCAAGCTCCGATGAACAGCACAGCGATGTTCTTCTCGGCCATGAACTGCCGTATACTCAGGGCGTTGTGAGCAGGTGCCACGATTTGTTTTGCCACCACTCTAGCTTCTTCTCGCGCACTGAGCAAAGCAAACTCCGCAGAATCTCTTTGCAGACTTGCTGATTGACCAAGATATCATGTTAGATGGTAACACAATCTACAATATCCTAGGTACGCACAAAATTAAATTTTTTAGTGGGTGTTTTTATAGTCGCATTAAAGTACAAAAAATATTAAGAAAAACAAAATAAAAACCGAATCTCTATGCCTATTAGTTTTGGAGATACTGCTATCAATGACTACGAAATTTTTCGTCTTTTGCTCTCTGTAGGAGATCCAGAGGAGTCTCATGAAGCACTTCATTTCGAACGCTTGGATCCGTCGCTTTTATTCCACGAGCAAGGTCTATGTCTCACAACCGTACAGCACGACTGGCACAACGAGAGACTTGTGGAGCCTGAATTTGGTGTCTCAAATTTTGCTTAACCATTTGCGTTGCTGTGTGACCCTGAGACGTAAGTCCGCCGCACAGCAACCGTCTTTGGAAAGGTACTTTGGAAAGGACTGTGTTTCGATGTACTGGGCATGGGTTACTACTATCTTCTCAACTGTAAGATTTCAACAACTTAAGAAAAAAAAAAGTACACTTACAGGCTCGGGTCTGGCTGTCTTAGGAATAACTAATGATTTTTCAGGCATCCATCTAGTTGGCATGCTCCCAGGGATTAGTCCTATAAATTTTCCAGAAAGACCTGTTTAAGGAACCGAAGTGAATCAAGAATGAAACATAAAATATATATTAAAGACCAACCTGAATGGTTTGCGGTTGGGTTTTTGTTTGTTTGTTCACTTGTTTGTTGTTGTTGTTGTTGTTTGCAGATATCGGTAGATATAGGCGATATAAACCTAACATGTACATTTCAGCTTCCAAAACGCATCGTTAATTAATTATTCTCTAGCAAAGTATGCGAACCGTATCTGCGATCAACGAGTGCCGCTAACAGTGTATATTGCGTCACGTTGGTACACCATTCACAACATTGCCAGCCTTCAGCACCAATAATAGCGACAGTTCAGGTTATTCGGACGTTGAAAGTCTGCATTTCTCGTGCTAAAGTAGCAGTTTTTCAGAACCACGAGAAATGCAGACTGTCACCGTCCGAATAATCCGTACTGTCGCTCATTCTCTCTGATTGGTATTGAAGGCTGGCAATGTTGTGAATGATGTACCAACGTAACGTAGTACACTGTTATCAGCGCTCGTTGATTGCAGGTGCGAATCGTAGCGGATAATTAATTAACGGTTTTGGAGGCTGAAATTTACATGGTTAGGTTTATTTCGCCTATATCTACTGAAATCTGAAATAAACGCAAACCACCCAGGTTGGTCTTTAAAATGCAGGAGCTCATATACTCAAGAAACAAAGAATCCAAAAGAAAATGGAACATAAATACAATTTGATTCATGCAGATATTTTCTGTTCTTGGGCGAAAACTCTGTCACTGGTTTATAGCATAAGAAACGTCTGAAATATAGTGTATGTTGACGGAAGGGTGTGGGCTCAAAGCATGGCGATTACTGGTGTTGATCCTGGCCTATACATTTATAGGCTGAGTTTGTTTTTAAGAAGAAGCAGACTGATCAGATAATGCAATGAGTGTCAATCTTGATTGTGATTAATATTTAATTTTGTTTTTTCTCGGTGGAAATGAAAAATTTCTAAACTTTGTTAGCAAACTAAAAGTATGTCCAAGGAATACGAGGAGAGTAAGAGGTGAGGAAGTGAGCAAACAATGATCATTACCCTTTTTTATGCACTTTTCTTCAAAATGTCTTGAGCAAATCTTGGCTTTCAATGGATTGAAGTTTTTGTCTGAGTGGCCTATAGAACAAATGAGACCTGCTCGCCATTTGTCTTGGTCTTTCGACACACCTTCCCGCGGAATAGCAAAAAACCCTAACCCGAAACATTTGTCTCTTGTACAGTGGCATCCTGCTACACAACAGTATGAAACACCTCTTGATTTTTTTAAATATTTTTGTGAATTTCGCCGACTCGGCTATCATAGACATTATGTATATCTTTCCAGAAACCGGAAACTGTATTTCGATAATGGTCTCCCTCTGGACACGGACGTAAATCAATATACATTAGTGTTTCTGGTCACAGATTTCTATGAAGTCTCTGGTTCTGGTAGTTTACTGAGAAAGTTCGTCTGCAAGCGGTCCAGTGATATAAGTCCGTGCACAGACCTCGTGTGTATCATCGCCACCATCCTTCCCCGCCACAGTATCGTTGTCAAGGTATTTAACTCTTCCTTTACAAAAAGAGTTATCCTCTATCCCGACATCGAGAGGGTAGTTTATATTTCCCTTTCTTTTTTATGAGTATCCTAATTAATACTTTACACTGTATTATGTATCCCATTCGCACTATCTACTGAATACAAGCTGAGAGAGCATTCCATACACACGTCTCATTGTTTTTTGACACGGTTCTGCAACCTAATTAGCTCTCGTTGGATATCTGCGTGTGCAGAATTAAGTATACGAGTCGAATTGCTTTGAAAGATCGCATGCATGTTAACATATGTTAAAACGTGTTTATATTAATCTATTTAAAACTAAAAAGTTTAAATATATGTAGAGGATAACGTGTTAAGCATGTTTAATATTATTTGCAATCCTCTGCTCAACCGTTTGCTTGAAGTCATGGAAAACAAAACTTCACTATTAGATGATAAAGATTTGGGCATATTGCACTCTGATTTTAAAAGGACTTTTGATTTCGTTCCGCATGAAAGATTTCTGATTAAGTGAGCTGCATATGGAGTTTGTGGTAACTTAAATGGATATTGGATTAGAAGCTTTCTAATGAGTAGATAACAACTTATAAGGGAAGGATATGGCATGTAAAGCCGAAGTCTTGGGTGGAATTTCTCGGGGAATTATTTTAGGACCAGTATTATTTACAGTGTAGAATTGATTTACCAGACACGCTGTCCAGTAAGCTGTTTGCTGATGATACAAAGATATAAAACAAACCAGAGAACAGTATATTGATTCAAATGGATATAAACAAGTTGCAGCAATGGTATGAACAATGAAATTTATATATAGTTAAATATATCAAAGTGTGATATTATTCATGTAGGAAAACACAATCCAAGAGCAATTCCAGACAGTGCTCATACTAGCAATATATATGCAATATACGTGTTGAAATTATTCCTCTCTCACACACACTACATGTAGATACACACACATATACACTTACTCCCAGCAACAGTATGATATAGTTGGTGACCTTAAGTCACCTCAGGCTAAGACAAGATCACTATTAAATGCAAGTTTCTTTTTAAAAGAGTTGCTGCAAATTGGACTCATAGCCTACTAACCTTAAATATGCACCAGATTTGAACAGCTTCAAGAAATCTTTAATCCAAACTATTGTACAGTTTTAATGGTTAGCAATATATATTGTCATCTGTTGAAAACACAGGCAGACAATATTCACATGATTTTTAAGAGTAGATGTTAAATAGGCCATGAGCCCTAGGCAAATGATATCCAGTCCTACTACTACACCACTTGAACAGTTTCAGCCAAATTTGCACGAACAGATCCAACATGTCTTTTCTGTAAGTTTTCTTCTTCTCACTTTCACAATACATATGTGAATAGCCTCTTTATTTTCCTTAGAGGTGTTAAAAATAAAACTGAGACATGAAATAATATATGAAATACTTAAATTCACATTGAAAGCAGTTAGCATGTAACACTGGATACTGTAACTAATTTACTGATAAAAGATGCTTTTACATTTTTTTTATTTTTCAAATTTTTAAAGTTAATACTAGATGATTTACATATACTAAATATGATTTGAATTAAACTGGCTGAGTGAGAAGAACAATTAAAATGTTGAACCACAAAGTAAACATAATACTGGTCCTATATAGCTGAACTATAGAATTAGCAATTAAAATGATGACACATATCAGTGGTAAGGTAGATAGCTACTCAGAGAAGTTGTTAAAAAATGAAACACTGGCATTTTTAGACTTGTTCAGATGTAAAACTGTTTTTGTTTTGACTCATATTTTTTAAAATTGTCAGTTACTGAAAGGGAAGGATGGCAAGTAAAGAAATAAAGGTGCATTGAAGGCAGCAAGGGAGGCAATCAAAAACAAGGACTTCAAGGAAACTATCAAGCTGTGCAAGGTACTTTAGCTTTGAATGGAGAAATATTCTGAAAAGGATTAACCATTATTTTTTTCCTCTCCTTTGATTTTCATAGATTCTAGCAATCTTTAAAGCACTCTATGCTGTCTTAAGTATAAACAGTAGATAAACATGATATGATCAGATTCTTTTGTTTATGAAGTTTTTGATACAAGTATATTTTGGAAATAAAATACTTTGCTGGGCCTTGCATCTATGGCCAGTGCGGCTGCTATAACCATAGACTTGGTGCTATAAATTCATGTTTTGTTTTTTGTTCCATGGAGTTCTTAAATTTGTATTTTTTGGCATGCAGATCATTTTAGGAGAAGATAAGAACAATTATAATGCCTTGGTATTTGTTGGGGTGGCTGCTGAAGGTCTAGAACAATATGATCAGGCCTTGAAGGCATATCGACGTGCAGTAGAAATTTGTCCTGAACAAATTCTTGCATGGCAGGTATGGAATTATTTTCTTTTATTTTAAGTTTTGAAAAATAACTTACTCAAAGGAAACTTTACATTAATAAGCTGTGTGGGTGTACACTATTTGTAGCACTATATTATTTATCAGTGCATGCAGAGTTTGTAACATTACTGTCTCACGTGTCCAATAGGGTTTGAGCAGCTTATATGCCAAAAATCCAGGAATCATTGGTCAAGAAGAAATAATAGGAGTTTATGAAAAACTAGTGGATCTCTACTCAAAGTAAGTATCTCATATCAAAGATAATGATGATGATCTGTATAGCACCTTTCCCCACTATACGTGCCGATAATGGTGTCATCATTGACAAAGAGCACTGAAAAAAAGCCGAAATGCAGTAATCTAGGAAACAAATTATTAATCAAACAGCAATGGGCAAAAGCCAAAATCAAAGACACGAATGCAAGTCAATGTACGGTAATCAGATTTTTTAATACAAGCAGGACATTGACTTTTTAGATGAAAGCAGGACATTGGGCATCCCACCAGGACATTTTGTAAGCAGGCATGACACACAGTTAAAGGCAGGACTGTTCCACCTAAATCGGGATGTCTGGTCATCTTACAAATGGATAGTTATCTGTCTTGTGGCTGCATCAAGAAGTAAACAAAATGAATAGGAGGCAGAATTGTAGACAAGAAATTACACTGTTGATGGATATAAATGTGCATTCTAGCTTTAGATTTTTGAGATACATTCTGCTAATTTTTTTGTTCTTTTGTTTGGTTTCTCACCAGTGAAAAGGAGAAGAGGCATGATGCTGTGCTCAAGCTTATTTCTTTGTGGAAAGACTCAGATCTAGAGAAGGTTCTTAATTAATGCTCATTCTGTAGGAAACATTCAGAAGCTTTTAAGATCAATCATTTCAATCCCCCACCCACTCCCACCTGAAAAAAATTATTAACACATTACAAGCAATGGAAATCTCATGAAAAAATTAAATAGCTATATGTTACTGTTACGCGGCCCTATGCTCCACTGGGGGTGAATAGGAAAAAGAAGAAGAATGTTACTTTAACATGTAGCTGTTTTGGAAAAGTCACAGTCAAAAGTGTTGAAATATCTATGTTGCAGGCTCTGTCTATGTACCAGACACTGATGAAAGAGTTGGACCCAGGTACTAAAAGAACAGAAACAATACAACAGATGGTCATTTTACTTAAGAGTCAGCAGCTGCTAACACCTGATCAACAAGAATTAGTAAGAGAAAAAAAGTTAACAAATAGAATGATTGAGATTTGCAGGAAAGGAGATAAATATGGAAAGATTAAAAGTATGCTCCGTGTGTCTGCAAACGGAGAATTTGTATAGGTAGGTTCAGTTCTCATCTTAGCAACCAGTAGACACCCATGGTGAAGCCTTTTATGAATTTATTACCTGGTAAAATGACAATATCTTAGAACTTGATGTCAGTAAAACCAAAGAGATTGTCTTACATTTCTGTTGGAATTATCCTATGCCGTCCATGAGAAGGAGGTAGACATTGTTGACTCATTTAAGAGCCTGGACCTGAGCACTTTCTTCAACAGGAGCTTTTGCTGAAATACTTTCACTCGGGCTACCATGAAGAAGACTTAGTAGGATCTCTTCCTTTTCTGCAAGCTAAAGTCTTTCTCAGTCTCTGAGAGATTTCTCCACCTATTTTATAAACCTCACATCGACATTTTTAAAGGTGTCTGCAATTCTGTGTGATGATAGGCTGGGGCTCTAACTCTTTCCTTTATTATAGAGCTCTATTAATTGCCCTCTGGGATAGATGAAGTTGTAACTGTGTAACTGATCAGTGAATATTTTCCATTCAGTGTACATGTATTTTTGTAGATTTCTGCAACTTTAATTAGACTTTATGTTTCCTTATTTGTGTAATTCAGAAATACTAGAGTTTGGAAAAGATATAAATTTGCAAATCGCCTGTAATGTGCTTCTAAATTATTTTGACAATATGAATTATGTTTGCAGCTTCTGTCTGGACTTCAAGAGTTGTTGCATGCAGACAACATTGATGCTTCAGATACAGAGCTTGAGGAGTTGACAAACAATTACTTGAAACTCGTTCGAAAGGTATTTTGTTGTATTCTTATGTTGAATCATAGATGAAACACTTTATGAACTAATGGATTGTTAAGAACCTTTATAAAGTTTGTTTTAAAATTGGAAGATCAGTATAAAAAACAGTTTAGGAGTCTGTCTTGTATTTCAGAACAAACAAGAGCAGCTTGACAGTGAATGTTCACAACTTATAAAGCACTTTCCAACTTTGTCTGCACCAAGAGAAGTCAAATTACTGTTGTTGTTGGACCAGCAGATGGGAAAAGTGCAAAAGGGTATGATTAAAATTACTTCTCGGCATTTCTTTTCTTCTGCAGCACGGACAGCCATTATGTTAATTCTTAAATTTAGCCACAATATTCATAATACATCTTGACAAAGCCTCTAAACTGCAGTTTAATGCTTCCTAAATTTAGACTTGTTTATTTTAATGATAATAATAAATGCAAAATTTGTTTGGTGCATACTCACACTCATAAGGAGCATATATGCTCTTAGCACTTACGAACAAGAACAAGACATGGGTAGCCTATTAGGACAGAAGAACAATCAAACAACATTTGAACGATGGAAGGATAAACAAATAGAGAAAATGCAAAAAGGAACCAATTAACAAGGACTGAGAGTACCATGATTTTGCTAAGGAAGACAAATAGGGAAGTAGCAATAAGAGGGAAAAGGGGGAAGGGTGGGAAAAAGACTAGGATTGTGTGGACTGTTGTTAGGAGTGATGCTTAGCTTATGGAAGAGGTCTATTTTCAGTGCACATTTAAAGGATTCAATAGAGGTTAGGTGGCAGATGTGGAAAGGGAGAGAGTTCCATTGTTTCGTTGCACTGTAACTAAAAATATTTTGACCATGTTGTTGTTCTGGTGACAGGAATAGTTAGGAGACAGTCATTACACAGACAGGAATGTTGGTAGCATGCATAGAGAGAGAATGTGATAGATGGCGCTGATCCTGTGTATATTCCTGACGTCTGACACAGAAATGATCTTGGTTTCGCCCACCTTGATGTGATTTGGTGGACAAATGAGTGTAGGTTGATTTTTTCTTCTCGAGCATAAATAAATTTTCCATAAATTTTCCAGACAATGAAAAGACCAAGAAGATGGAAGAAATAGAAGATTTAATCTCCACTCTGACAGAACAAAGAAAGAGCCTAAATAGTGCAGAATTGATTTTGGCACAAGGATACTTGGCACTGAACAAGGATTCTGCAACCATTGCTCTGGACTACCTAAAAAAAGGTAATTTGTGAAATTGTTGAGATTAAGAATACATTATGATTTCTTTTTGTTAAGTTACATTATAAAAAAATTAAAGTTTGCTGTAATAAGTTAATGATTTGTAAGAGATTTTACCATTTAGGTAAAATGTGATAAAAAAGAAAATATGACATTGTCTTTTGAATTTCTTTAAAGACCTGCTGGATTGTTGAGAAACATTATGCTCAAAAGAGTCCTTTCATATCACTTATGCCTCAAACATAAAATTGCAAATAGAAACACAAACCTCAAGCAATTAAATAAAAATTATTTCCTCACCTGTTCAATCTCTATTTGGGCTCAAAGCTGTGTATAATATCCATACCAGTGGCATCATGGCTGATAAAAGCTGCCCAGAAAATACAAAATCTCAAATGCCCCAAGTGCAGATGTCAAAACTATTGTGACATTGCTAAATGCAACACCGATGATGGAATAAGTGTTTATACATTCCCAGAGGATCCATAGTAGGAAGAAGCTTGGCTTTGGGGAAGCAAACTCCATTGCCTTCTGAGTATCTTTCCCCTGCTGCGCCACTGCATTCATCATTGAGAAGACAGTGGTTCAACCTTGTTTGTGTGCATAGAGCGGACTTCACTGTGCCTGCACATATGAATGCACTTTGCTCCTTAATTTTGTAATACATTGTGTTTGTAACTTTGGGTTGCATTGCAGTTCTACATTCACTTGGGACATCAAGAAAATGCTAGTTTTCTTCTTTTATGTTTTTGCATATTTATATATTTTGTTTCCTGCGGCTGGTTGTGTTGCTGTAGTTAGATTCTTAGGTTAGATTCCTTATAAATTATTATTGTTATATAGTCTATAAACTGGAGTGAGGCAAGGTTGTATGCTCTCACCGAGACCTGTGGGAGAGAACCAACCAAAAACCTGCCAGCCAAGACATCAAGAAACGGAAGTGGGGCTGGATTGGTCACACCTTATGAAAGCCAGCCGACAATTTAACAAGACAAGCTCTGGGCTGGAACCCACAGGGGAGGCGCAAGGTTGGGAGACCCAGACAGACGTGGAGGAGATCAGTCCACAGAGAGGCAGAGACAGCTGGCATGACATGGTCCCAACTGGAAAGGGACGCCCTGAACTGGGTCCGATGGCGGGGTGTGGTTGCAGCCCTATGCTCCACTGGAGGCGAATAGGAACAAGAAGAAGGATATAGTTTATAAATTATCATTAAAATGCCAGAATGATTACATAAATATTGTATATTATCTGCATTCTTCATTGCTTGGCATATATAAACCTAGTACGTCATAAATGGCTTTCATTACAGCTTCGATGAAGTCTTAGGATTAATGTTGTGTGTAAGTTATATGTCATGTGTTGAGAAGCTGAAGACTATGTTGCACAGATTGGCAATATCATGACAGGATAATGTTACAAGAACCAATCCTCACTAGGCCCTTTCTAAGTAAGAATAAAAAAATTGTAATTAAAACTTTAATAATTACAGGTGTAAATGTGAAGCCTGACCTGTTTTGTGGTCACTTCTACTTGGCACAGTGCCTTCACAAACTTCATGAAGATGTTTCCTGTTTAAAGACATGCAATGATGGTTAGTTAATAAACTATTTACAATCTTTCTTTAAAGTCACTGTCATTCTTAGGCTGCTATTTAGGTTTTGTGAATTCTTCAATGACATTTTTTTGTCCTGTCAAGATTTCATATAATTATTGACAATAAGTACATTTTAATGGGATTAGTTTCGAAAAGGGTTGTTGATTTATAAGATGAACTTTTTAAAAAGAAAGATATGTTCACCTTCAATGACAGTTTTAGTTTTAAGCTGTACACAATTCCATTTTTGAAGCAGAAATTCCTGGTCTCCAATACCTCTTTTATGATTATTGGACAGATTGTAGATTTATTAATTACCTTGGCCTTCATGGGCTAACCTTTGATGGTCATCCTTTGTGGGGGTTGGATGGATGCAACAGGTAACTTCTGACCACAGATGCTTGGAAAGAACAATATTGTCTAGAGATAAGTAGAAGATTTTGCTTGTGAAAGCCAGCTTGAGTTGAAAATCTGTTAGGCTGTTTTTGTTTTTGTTTTTTTTAAAAAATATATCAATGATGACTTTTTCAGCTCTGACACTCCTGTCAAAAAAGAGTAGAATTGTGACTACAAACATAAATGATGCCGTTCAACATCTTTTTCTACTGGCTGCACATTGTTGCTATCAGCAAGGAACAAAGTACTCTTTGGCACAGTCTCTTGAATATTTAGATAAGGTTAGTGTAAATAATTATATGGATCCTTTCCTTTAGAGGATATATACATTTCTAAATGTGTACATTTTTGTGCTTGTTTGGATGTATCTTGCTGACTGTGGAATACACCTTAGGAGTAAAGGCTGTTTGGTATACTTGCAGCTTACAGAAGATACAGAGGAAACCCTTGTTCTGAGAGCATACATTATGCTTAGCCTTGGAGATTCAGATGAGCTAAAGGTGAAGAAAAAAACTCAGTTACTATCTTTTATTATTGAAATATGAGTGTTCTGTTATAATGTCGAATGACAGAAGAAAAAAAAGTAAAAATTGGCTATTGCCTTTATTTCAGAGAAAGGATTTTGGGTTGTGTGTTTTCTGCAGTATTATTCCTTAATTTTGGATACTGTCTTAATGTAATTTTGGATTATTAAGTGCCATTTAAGATTATTGTCTTCATGTACTTTTTGTAGTTAATTTTAAGGTAATGTTGTCATTTAATTTTATCTCCATATCTGGTTTGTGTAAAGGCATGCATAGAAAAATTAGAAACAAGCAACAGTACAGAAGTCCGAGCTCTTCAATCTTGGATAGCTTTTAAAAATAAAGAATACACAGCTGCTGTGACGGGGTAAGTTTTATTAGCTCAGTTTTCATTAATTATTACAGTCTGAAGCTCTGTCTTTATTCAGGTTAGTTTTATTATTACTGTCTGAGGCTCTATTTGCTTCCTGATAATGTTCTCAGATCAGCGATTAGTGTTTATATTGTCATCAGACAACTGTTGTGCGAAAGTATTTATCCATAATCTTTCTTTTTAGTCCTAGATAATTGTTTTGTTTCAGCCTAGAGAAATGTGTAGCTGAAGATCCCAATAATGCACTGTATCTGTTGAGATTGGGCTGTGCTCTTTGGGAACTAAGGAACACCAGTCAAACTGACAGACTTCAGGATCGGTGCTTCAATTTACTGCTAAAGGTGAGATTTGAGTCATTTTTTATGACACCTTTGAGCATTCCCTTTTCTTGATAAAGTAAACCAGCCAAGAATTGGCTGTGATGCTCATCATGGCTATGTATAAGATGTGCTTCAGTATTTTGTTAAATATGATGTTTATGAACTAGGTAATACTGGTAGCTATGCACTGTGTCTGCTATATTAGTACTGTTATTTTTTCCCATGTAGGCAGCAAAGTTGGATCCTTACCAGAGCCATACTTTCTTGTACCTTGGTCATTTCTACAGAGAGCTTAAAAATGATCAGCAGTAAGTTGCAAACAGAACCTTTGCTTGTTTCACCAGTGTACTATTTGAATGTTACCTTACACCATTACAAACAAGACTGCATGTTACAAATTAAATTTTTTTCTGGTCAGCAATGCCATCATGTTCATATATCTCTCACACCCATTGCAGCTAGCATCTGTCATGTTGCTACAGTCTAGCCCTAGATCTAACTACAGTTCTAAATCTTTCTAGTAGTTGAACATTTGCATGTTACTGACAAGTCTCACAGCCTAGAATGTTAGGTGGAAGAAGTGCATGAATGTTAACTGGCTTTTACATTTTCTCAATAAATGCTGTACATAAGCGCAGAGAGAGATATTGGAGAGTACACAGAGATGAATTATGAGCCTTGTTACCTTTCACCAGCATATGTCTTTGCTGTTTGTGTGTCACACATCAATCACACACGCACAAAACATGCACATGTCCTTTCATCCAACATCAACAAAAAACAGATCTGCCACTATAGGTCCTGTCTAATTTTAATAATACAACTGTACTACATTCTTGCTGTCACATCCACTTGTTCCCCAAATACTTTTACGCACACACACGACTTATAACTACAAGGGGTCTGAAGTCTTATTGTACAGCATCATAAGACCCCCAATCTAACTTTATCACTAACTAGATAAAGCCTGCTTGAACACCATGGAACCTCTACTTTCAAGAGTCAAGTGGTGTAAGCTGGTCTGGTTTGGTCATGGGACTTGGTACAATGCCTCATCAAAGACTGTCCTTCCAGATACCTTCAGTTGATGGAAAGTTTGGCACTGTACTTTTAAGGACTCGTGAGTCATTGATGATGACATTAGTACCTGGGCCTACATCATCATTAACACTATCTTCCCTCCTAGAACTGCTTCAGACTTTAAGCAGACCCATCGACAGAAGCATGTCATTTTCTGCAGTTGATTGCCCATACTTCTCATTAGTCAATTCTGTGTAAAATTTCAGTAGAAAATCAAAAAGGGAAAAGCTTCTGCGGAAAAAGGATTTTCTTTTTAACAAATGCTCATAGTAAAATTTAAACAAGATGACATTTCATTTTATCACCAATAAATTTCTAGATTTCTTGTTTTAAAAAAACTCAATATTTAACCGAAAGATTTCTTTATGTAATCTGTCTTCGACAAAGACACCTCATGTTTCTTGGACAGGTCACGCATAATGTATTGTGTGCTTGAATAATGGTGTGTTGTGTATTGTCTGAAAACATCAGCATTAATGATCCCCTCAGCATTTTTGAGACATCTCCATGTTGAAAATGCATTTTGTTTTTGTCACATTTGTTTTTGTGTATAAGTTGTTTTAAAATGTTTTTAGAAATCTGTATTTTGTATCTGTTCCAAAAAAATCTTACTGAAAATGTTTGTTGTGTAGGCGTGCCAGAAAATGCTACCAGAAAGCCTTTGCTTTAAATTCAAACAATGAAGAAGCAGGTGCTGCCCTCTGTGATATGATGGCTGAGTCTGGGGAGGAGGTAATTTGTTTTCTTATTTAAATAATTGCTTAGTGAAGAAAAAAGATTTCAGTAAAATTACAGATGAAGAATCCCTGATTTGACCAACCCAACCACCACCCTCTCCCTTAGAAAAAAATATATTCTGGAAGTATGCAGGCCTGATGAGATGGGGGGACAGGGGGTCTGGTGTATCCAGGCCCACCACTGTGATGGGGGCATGGCCTTGGTTAGTGGATTTTTTTTCATTTTTCTTTCCCTTTACTTTTTCTTTTAAAGAAAGGATAATGTAGCATTCCTCACTCTGACGATTTTTTTCTATGGAGTGGTTGCTGTGATATAGCCCTAGTTGCTGGCACGGCATTAAACACCAACAAACAAACATCTATGGAGTGGGGTACTACAAGTTTTATCCTTTAACATTATTTTCCTCATTTACTAACCACTCACATGTAAACAGTTTTATGTTCATGAAGTGATATAAATCCTAATGCACTTTTCCTAATGTTTGCAGTCTATACTACTTTGGTGAATGAAATGTAGATACTGACAATCAAATTGTAAGTGTATTACTATATGCTAAGAAAATAATTTACAATTACAATTACTATGGGCCCAGAGAGGTTGTCTGCCCCGGCCCCATGCTGGCTCTCGGTGACTCTGGTAGTATGAGTTAAAATAATTGCTACATTTTCTCTAAGCATCATTAGACTTCCTAAAATGAATCTCTGGCATTTTTTGTTATGTTTTTTGATTCAGGACAATGTGAAGACTCTTCTGGAAAATGTAACAGCCACTGCTGCTGCTGGTTGGTGAGTGTACATGCATGCACAATGGCAGATGAGTACATTTCAGTAAAAGCAAGCCGTCCAATAATTCTTCATATTGTTGTCAATGGTGTCAGTTTTGAAGCCTCTGAAGATTCAGAATGATGCTCCATTCTTTTCACTCTGTTGACCAGGCTTAAGGGAAGTTTTACTATCCTGCTTTCCTCTCTTTTGAAAGAAATGATTAAATAATGATAATGTTTTTCTGAAAGGAGAAACCTGTTTCATTCAAGTTACAAGTGAACAAAAATTCATTGAGGCATGAGAATTTGACCCTAGGGTACATGTAAATGTTTTCCCTGTTTTAAAGTTAACTAGGTATTTATTATCCCTTTTTAAACAATGTAGAATAAATATTACTGTATTACTGGCATCATTGCTGTTAGCGGAAATTTTATCTGCATTAGTTCTAATGTCACAGCTTTTTAGAAGTCTGTCTTGTAGATTTATGAAAAGAAAAACTTTTAAAAAATCTTGTCACATTTTTTTTTTTGTTTTTTTCCCCTCAAACCTTTAGTTCCAAATGGGCATGGTTGCGGCTTGGCCTTTCCCAGGTCCGAACAGGGGACTCAACTAATGCAATCGCTTCCTTCCAGTCAGCATTGCGGGCTGATCCCTCTGATGAGTAAGTTTTTTTTGTTTTTTTTTAAAGTTATGCGTATTGTTTTTTTGCTAGTTATAAATACTCTAATGAATAAGCCCATCTTTTGTTACTTAAAGTATGAGCAACTTTTCACAGCTATAAGAGGTTATTTTTGGTTAGCGTTTGTAGCTTGCTGCATCTGGAAACAGGAATAACATGGGCATGGCTTGAGCATGCTCACAGTCCAGTGAAATTAGTCTTTTATACATTGTTCAGACTGTAAGTGTTACTGTAAATCTGAGTGTGCTGTGTTTTTTGTCAGACATGTATGGGAGTGTCTAGCAGAAGCTTACCTGCACAGAGGAAGCTACACAGCAGCTCTCAAAGCATTTACAAAGGCAGCAGAGGTAACTGTCTTTTGCATTCATTATCACATATTTTATCAAAAAGATGAAAAGCAAAAATATGTTGTATATAGTATAAACTGTTGCCAGTAGCATTTTTCTGCATACTTGTTAAACATTAAGTGAAAAGTTTTTGAAATCTGAAACTTCCAAATAATATAAATAACATCAAAATACAGTATATAATTTATATACCAGTTTACACAAAGAGAACAGCTTGAAAGCAATTTTATTCAAAGGCTGGTTTCTAGTGAGAAATGTTTAATATCACAAATTACTGGCATCTGTGAAGAAAAATGATTTCTGTGTTGACTGCACCACATGACCTGATTATAGAAGGTAAATGATTACACTATCTCTTTAACTATCGAAAAGTTGTCTCCCTGACAGTGAGTTAGCCTGTTTTTGGCGTGCAGTGCATTCCACTAGTCAGGATGAGTAACTGTCCTCTAACAACGTAAAAGGCGAAACTCAAGGCCAACACCAGTTTTTTTCTTATGGTTTCTGTGATGTTCACTAGCTTCTGCTCTTTCGAAACATGACGCTCACTTCATTGTTCTTTTTTTTTTTTTTTTTGTGACAAGGACAGAGACTGCCAGACTTCTTTTCTTTGAGAAAAGATGTGCATTTCAGCAATGTTGCAGGTTTTATAGCGTGCGACATAACTGAGAATTCAGCTTGTCTTGTCACAGTTCTTATTGACACCAAACTTCTTTTCCTTAAGAAAAGATTTGACCTTGGTTCCAACTGTGCTACGACTAAAAGTCTTTGGATATAACTCCTTCTCTGGGTTTGCAGTGCTTAGTATGTTTTTCATACCAGCCTTGTGACGTAAGTGCCCTTTTGGTCTGAGCAGCATGGACACAAGTGTGGCAAGATGAGCTACCTCAGGTGGGATCTAAGTTGCGGTGGAAGGTTTCCATCGGCTGCAGATAAGGTACTAGCGGTCCCACTTTCCCGATGTGGCTGCCTTTTGATTTGGAGTTTGTATCTCCGGGTTTTTTATGTCGATAATGCCCCAACCCCACTCCCTCCCCTTTTTTCTTTTTTCTGTTTGCAGGAACACCACATTAACCGTAGGAAAAAAAAAACTGGTGTGTTGGCCTTGAGTTTGGCCTTTTATGCTGTTAGAGGGGAGTTACTCATCTGACTAATGGAATGCGCTATACACCAGGCATGTGATAGCTCACTGTCAGGGTGAAAACTTTTCAATGGTTAAAGAGCTAGTGTACCCTTTACCTCCTATGGTTATGTCTTATAAGTCTCAAAGAAAGAGAATTTACTTTCGAAATTCTATTTATTTAAAGAAACAGAATGTTGGTGTGAGTTTAGACCATTTCCTATCATTTCTTCCTTTCAGCTTCATCCAGACTCTACTTACAGTCTTTGTCAGTAAGTTTCTTGTCATTTACTTTGTTTTTAATGCAGGGAATTGCTTATCTAAGAGTTTGCAAATTTATGGAAGTGATCTTAATGATTTATGCTTTAGGAAGATCTGGAAAAGTTACAGTTTTAAACCTATTTTAAAAAATAAACTTAACTAATGCCAGGATTATTTCTTGTCAGAATTGCTAGTATCAAACAGCAATTAGGTGCTGACAGAAGCAGCTGATGAATACAAACTAGTCCTTAGCAAATCTTCTCACTATGTGCCAGCACTCAAAGGTAAGTGCATTTGTGCTGCCTGATAATTTTTTAATATTTATATATATGACTAAATGTTGATACACCTTTTCATCTAATTCATTTCAGTTGGGTTTTCTTCTCTCTTTTCCTCATACATTCAGAATAAAGTTCAAAGTAATTTTACATGCTTAAAAGGTATTTAAACCTCCAGAGAAAGAGTTACAGAGTTGTTGTGACTGTAATAAGCTGTCCCTCGTTGGCTGGCTTTTGTTTGTTTGTTTCATTTTTTTTACAGGCCTTGGAGAAACCTATCTGCTTATGTCACGTCGTTTTCTGGATCAGTGCCTGACAGGCCTTGCTTTGGATCATTGTCAGCAAGCCATCACTTGCCTCACTCGGTGAAATATTACTGACATTCATTATTTTGGAGATTTTAATAAGTATTACACATCATGTGTAAGTAATAATAAGAAAAACATTTCTTTAGTGCACTTTCCTGCTGGCAGCAAGCTCAAAGCACTCTGACATAAACAATCGACTCACAATATCTTTGCAGAGCAATCCTCTTAAGCCAGTTATGCCAAGGGACATCACTCTCTCTTTAGTCAAGTTCATGTAGAGAGAAGATTTTAAGTATGCATTGACAAAATGTGCAAGCTTACCTGTCACCCACCTCATGCATACCATTCACATCTACTTGTGGTTAATGATGCATATCTCTTTTTTGCACTTTAGAAAAAATATGTCATGAAAAGTCTAAGGAAGAGAACACATCATCAACCATTTGTGAATGTTAATGGCTGGTGCTGTTGACAGATAAGGGAATTTCTTACTACGCCAGCATAGTACTGAGGCTGTGTGAAATGTTGAAATCAGTCATTCAAAGTACTTGAAGTATTTTAATCATATATAAGGCACTAAAGCCATGTTGCCTTAGTTGCCGATTTATAATGTCATTTCAAATCATTTCTCTTCACTAGAAGCACGTCAGTAGAAGCTTTAAGAAAATAAATCTCTTAGCTTTGTTTGGTTAGTGATTGGTGATAATATTATCTGTTGTCTTCTGTGTTGTTAAGGGCAGCAACTCAGCGACCTGACCTTTCCTGTCTGTGGAAACTACTTGGGGATTGTTGTACTCTTTTGCAAGGGGTGAACTCCAGAACTTTTAGGTAGGAGAAAATAACCAGAAAAAGATCAAAATCAAGTTTTAAGATTCCATTTAAATAAAAATAAATTAGATATATTTATCTGTAATTTTTAGATACTAAAACAATGTTTACACAATACTGTCTGCAGCATTTGTGTTCCAAGGCGTCTTTGTCAAGCAACTTCTGCAGATGACAAAGATGTTATCTCCATTGGCAAACTGGAAATGTTGGAGCTTGCAACAAAGTAAGTTCTATACCTCAGTCTGCATTATCTCTAAGATTGTTTCCAAGCAGCTGCTGAACACTTTTACCATAAAAGTTGCCATACTATTATAAATATTAAGTGTGTGCTGGGCAAAATTTATTTTGTTTTTTTATATGAGTACAGTGGACTTCTCACCCACCTAGCATAAATCAAAGATTTATTTGAAAGAACAATATTCCTCCAAACATCATCACCAGCAATAAGAATTTAGGCTGAATTTGGCAGGTGCTACGGAAAGGCCCTCAAAATTCTTCCTGAAAATTCTTCTCTTTGGCACGACTTTGGTATCAGCTTCTACTACCAGTGCTGTCAGTTGAAGAGCAGTTCTGAAGCAAAGCTTCTTGTTGAAAAATCTATCAGTGTTCTGAAAAAGGCAGTTAGCCTGGAGCCAACTGATCCCACACATTGGACAGCATTAGGTGTTGTTGCAGCCAGCCGCTGTAAGTAATGTTATATTACAACATTGTCACAGTTTTTTTCAGCCTCAGCTCAGCTTCTGAAGAACTTTCTACAAGTTTAAACAGTGGAAAGGGCACCAGACTTTCCTCTGAATTCCTTAGAAGTTATAATCCAAAATAAATAAAATAAAATAAATCTTAAAAATTATTTGCTAACCAATAAATATTTTCTGGATCCATAAGTCAAATAACATTGTCCAATTTACTCAGAGCTAATACTTTAATAACTAAAATTTTGTTATTGCCTTGATTTAAATTTCTTTTACAGATGCCAAGAACTATTCCCTTGCTCAGCACTGCTTCATCAAGTCTATAGAATGTGAAAGCAATGTGAGTTTTTAACCCATAATTCAGTCTTCTTTATACTGTACCAGATGACACGATAATGTAGAGTTCTCCCTACTTGCTACCCAATCTCAGCAGTCCGCTCCTGACTGGTCATACAGACATGTCCAGTCCCTCTTGAATCTGTGGCAGTGTAACAACCAGCTTTAGCATGCCAGGGTTGGACAAAGTGTTTCTGGCAGTCTAGTCTTACCTTTAAGCCTGATAAAAGATAAGGTAAACATTTGTAAACAGGACAAAATGTCATCTCTTGACATGGTTTGTCTTTACCACCTGCACCCATCTGTGCACGGACCAAGAGTGGCAAATATCAGCATGGCCACAATTTGAGACAGCAAAGAAAAGGTTGGCAGAAGACAGACTCCACCGCATGTGTGTAAGGTTTCTTGTCACCGCAAAACCAAAATAAAGTAAATAATGGTAGCGAAAACACAACTTACATGGTCAAAGCTGGAGGAAAAACTGGAGAGGTGAACTCACTAGCTAGACATGGCCTGATGGGGTTGAGTATGTGTGCTCCCTGTTTATTGGTCAACTTTGATCAATAGGAAGCAGACAGCTGGAATTAAGTGGCTAGCAGCATGAATTCCACATAGTCATGTCATCTGGTAAAGACTCAAAAAAAAAAAGTATTATACTACCAAATATTTTATTTTTTTGTGTGCCATGGATCTCTATTTCACTTTGTCAGTTTTGTGCTTACATGATGACATGACAGCTAGAAGTGTTTTACCAATCTGTGATAAGATGTTTTTCTGTTAAAGCGACACTGGAATGCTAATGAATGTTTTGGTTTCTCTCACTTTAGAATGCTGTGGCCTGGACAAACCTTGGTACTGTGTATCTCCAGAATGATAACTTCAAAGTAAGTGTACATGCCTTCCCTTAATCATTCCAGCATTGCTGCCTCCAAGATGGACAGAATCACTTGGTGTGACATGAAATATTACTTTTGAGTTCATTAACAAGTACCTAACTGAGATAAATGTAATATGAAACCGCAAAACATTGGATGATATGGAGAGAATATTTTTACTTTGTATTATTTTTTCACTCCCCCCCCACCTCCCAAAAAAGGGATGATCTAGATAAATGACAGTGGAACTCTGTCATCTGAATATGTGCCATTATATTCCTGTGCTGTTATGTTTCATTACATTTTTTCTGCATTATGCATATTTTGTTGGCATGTTAACAAATGATTTTTGATTATCTAAAAAAATGCCTCACAGTAGATGGGAATTAATCTCTCATTTGCTTATGTTCTTTAAAGCTAGCCCACGAAGCTTTCAAAGTGGCACAAAACCAGAATCCTGAGTACATTACCAGCTGGATTGGGCAGGTCAGGGGCAGATCATCTCAAATAACTATAATATTCTTTCTCACCAACAAAATTTTGTTACTTATGAGTGAATGTTTGCAAGCATGAATAGTGGCAGGCACAAGGCTTTTAATATTTTCTTCCTTGAACTACTTTTGTATTATATTTTTAATTTATAGATAGAGATTGGAATATTTTGGTTAGAGCTTTGTTTTGACAGCTTTTTTATGGTAATCTTTGAAAGAACATTTGAGAAATTAGTTGAGACTGTACCAGCAACAGTAGTCTTACAGATTGCTAAGTTTCATCTATGGCCGCAGATCTCAACCGGTGGTACACATACCCCTAGGGGTAAGGCAGGGGTTATGCAGGGGTATGCAGCAACATAAATAAGCACATGTCATTATGAAAATAAGTACTTTTATGCGCGAACTTACACACGACGGATACCTGCAAAACATACTTTCACCCTTTGGGGTACAGTCACGAAAAAGGTTGAGAATCTCTGGTCTTTGGTAACATGCACAGGACCTGATAGCTGAGATTGTTACATATGAAGATAATATCCTAAGATTTGTCCATGGTTTTATCTTATGTACAGGGCCTGATAGGGGAAATTGTTGCACATGAAGATGCAATGGACCTTTTCCGGCACACCACTGACATTGGTGTTCATGTGAGTGCTGAGATGCACACACAAGCTTTTTTTATCTTTAGCCTGTACATATTAAGCACCAAAGCAAATTAACTGGTGATCATAATTTCATCAGTCCTTTAGAAACATTTACTATTTTTAAAAAGATTGCAACATTATTTTGTATTTTTTAAGGTAGGTATATATTATTTGAAATTGTCTTCCATTTTCAGTCAGTGCATTGGAGAGAGAAAATGAGATGGGAGGAGAGATGGAATTCATTTAAATATCTTTCCTATACATTATTTATAATTATTTTCATATTTAAGACATGGTTGTCTGATTTGACTGATCTTCTGTAGCTGTCTGATGTTGATATGCAGTTTATTTTTAATTTCTAATATTAACATACATTTGTCACTAATTTTTTTTTTCTTGTTAGATTATTAAATTGTTAAATGCGTGGTGAGCACTAAGTGTGATACTAAATTATATGTCAGGTCAGGTGCTTTGATTATATATGTTTGCTGAAATGAACACATGCAGATGGAGAGTTGTATTGGCTATGGTCACTGGGTGATTACAACTCTTCTGGATGTCACCAACCAGCACACACCTGCATTCCAGTACTGTATCAAACAGATGGCTGCCATTCCTGTTGCAGTGACAGCTCTTACTAGATTTACACGTAAGCAAACCAAAACAGATATCTGCATGTGCTTAAAACAGTTATAACCCTGCAGTAGGCTGTAATTAATCTTCTTGATAGTCCTTTTAAACTGTCTTCTGTTTAATTGCTTTTTTGTTCATTTTATGCAGAATAATTCCTTAAGGAAGATTAAAATGAAAACTTCTAATTATGTATGTAGCTGCATGTACTGAAGATTTGCTGCTAGTTATCTTTAGGTTATATTCACAGGGCTTAATGAGTCAGACCCATGGGCTCACAACATGCTTGCTTTGCTGCTTGAGCACCAGGGCCTTCTGGTTTCCGCAGAGGATAGCCTGCACAAGTGAGCTCTGAGCAGGACAAATCTGCATTACAATTTTACTTAGGTTTTAATTGTCTTAGATATTGATAACAAACCACTTTATAGCTTACCGATTGATGTTCTTTTTACCTTAATATTTGTGTTCTCTAATTTCTAATTTTGCTGATGTTATGTACTCTTACATAAACTCAATATTTGAGACTTTTACTCTTTTCAGAGCTGTAGAACTTCTGAAGGAATCTGGGATTGCTGAAGTGAAGTGCCATCAAAGTCAGACTGAATTTAGCCAGGTTGCTAAGGTAATGATAACTATGTTGATAAATCAGCATTATGTCACTTATTCTAAAGTGCATTTTCAATATTTTCTTATCTAAATGAAAATCCACTGTTTTTTGAGTAGTGTACAAGTATCAACAATAAGAAAACATCAAAAATCATTTAATATAAATTTTAGTGTTTATGGAAATTGTTCCATTTTTGCAGCAAAAACAAGAAATATGATGAAGCAATTGCTGTGTTCAGGAATGTGAGAAAAGTGCCACGTTCACTGATCTGTGTCAGTTTGGTTTATTATTATACTGTGCTGGTAAACTGACAGACAGTTACAGAGGTAAATCCGGATGTGCTTTGTATTCTTTTTCCAACATTTGAGCGCCTTTTCTTTCTTTTTTTTAAAAATCTGGATATACTTGAATGTGTTCTTTTAGTTTTGGAATATTTTTGCTGTGACTTTTGATTTTTATGTATTTTATATATTTTTTATATTTCACACATAAAGTTCTATTTCTTGGTAAGTCATGACTTTGATCAGACTTAGTTGTCTTTGCACAAGTTAACTTCTCTTTGATCCAAGTTCTTCTGCACAGGTTTTGCCCAACCTGCCCTTTCATAAACATTTTAATAATCTATTGCTTTCAGGATACTAACTCAAAATAAGCAACAGTCCAGCTGTTTACCGTTTCTGTAAATGCATGGGGGCCTTATAAGTGACCATTGTCTATGTCTTCTACAGTGTATCAGCTTGCCCTTTCAATGGCTACCAGTGATACAGACAAGTCTGATGTCTATGCTGCTTTGGGAATGGTAGCATTTAAGTGTCAGGATCTTAATGGAGCAAAGACCGCTCTTTTTACTGGGTATGTGGAATTTCCTTCATTTATTTTACCCAATGACCTGACTGTTAGAAACTTAATAACCTCGTAGCGGACTTTCATGACAGGAGCTCTCCATTCCATACAGTTACCATCTTTCATTTAAATGTAGTTTAACTATATTTCCTGCAAATGGCATCACTTAAACATTTCAAAAATGCTCTTAAAATGGTGTGTCAATGATAATTTTATTTGTTGTTGGTTATTAGGTGTAAATATTGGAACACATTGCACTTCTTGCCACCACTCTGATTCTAAGCAATGAATTGTTTTGCTTGTCCATGTGGGAAGAGTTAACCACACAAATTGCTGCCCCTGGTCTTTAGGGCAAGCAGTCCTGGCTGCAGTACCCAGGTGCATCCACCATGAACTGCTATTTAACATATAGCTCTGTGAGGAGAATACATCAGGTTTTGTTTTTTTCAAATTCAAGGGCTACAGTACACATGCACAGAACATTGATCATACCTCCAGAGACATAGAGAACACAAAACAAAAATTATGATTATGATGATGAAACCCAAATTATGTGTAGGCTGTCATCCTTCTCTCAGTTACCAGATCTGTCCATCATCTGTCCGTGGCCTCTTAGCATTGTGTGCACTTGGAATGGTCCAGATGGATTTGGATCTCATAGAAGCTACCCTGAAAGAGCTGTCTGACCTTGTGCAAGGGGCGAGAGTCTTGTTGATGTAGCAACTTTGAAAGTCGCTTTTAAAGTGGGGCAGGTAAATGAGATTTTAGTAGCTGTAGAATGGTTTTATAAAGTAGGTGCATGATTGTAATGATAATGAATATGTGACCCACCACCACAAAATAAGTCTCAAGCCGCACAGTTTCCTCCAGAAAGGTGATTAGGTCAACTTTGTGCCATAAGACTTGCACACATCAATTACAACTCAATCAATTTGAGGACTAAGAAAACAACTTTAGTATCAAAAGAAATGTCAAAACCTGTACATTTTAAAAATATAAAAATATCTTAAATTTCCAACTTAAGACTCATTCTGTGGAAGTGGGCCACATTTCTATGGCTGGAATAATAATATTATATCATGCTGAATATAATTTCTGTAATGGACATGACTGAAGCATCACTCTTACATTACAGAAGACACTTCCTGTTTGATCATTTACACCAAATTATTATCTCTCTCAGGATGGTGCAGGTGAGGCTGTTGCTTATGTGCAGCAGTTACTGCAGCAGCATCAGGGCCTTGCAGGCCTGTGGCTGTTGGCAGCACGGGTGGCATTTCAGCATTTAAAGGATGGAGCTCTGGCTTTGACCTTTACAAAGGAGGCCGTTAGTCGTGGATCACCAAATCATCAGGTGACATTTAGAGACTTGAAAAAGGCATTTGATGGTCAATGCATGTTCGTTTATTAGAAAGAGAAGAATTTCTTGATATGTAAGCATCTGTGTCAGTGAACTCATATTGACATACAACGTATTTCATTCTCAGTTTATCATATTACAGGATGCATTGCAGTGTCTCTCCATGGCTCAGCTACAGTTAGGAAAGCACAACATCAGAAAAGCCCATGAAAATGCTTTAAGTGCAGCGCAAAAGGCTTATCATATCAATCCAGGTATCTTGACTTTCCCTAGCTCCTCTTCATTGATCTATTTTGAATGTGTACATGATGGTCCTGATAAATGTTTATCTTTTGAGTCATTAATTCACTGCCTATGGTTTTTCAGTAATAGTGTTGAGCCTCTGTCGCATCTCATGAAACAAATGAAGCCATTTTCTGACTTTTCCAGACAGTGTGTCTAATACCTGTCTGCTGGTGAGTGCCCTTCATGGTAAGGCAGTCATCCAACATGTTATGAGAGGGGAAACAACTCTGATTGACTATGAACGTCGGCTTCTGGATCAAGTACTGACTTCCCCAGACCTGAGTCCTGCTTTGATGTGTTGGTGTCTCAAGCAAAAATCAGTAGCACAGATTCTGACGATGGACATGTCTGGTGTTTTGGAAACAATCAGAAAGGTAATTAAATGGAAAAAAGCACTGTGCAGCTTGCTTGTTGCTAGACTTTCTTGTTCCATCTCTTATCATGTTTACCATCAAGTTGTTTTCATGGTTATATTTTATTATTGCATTCTTTGTAGATTTCTGAGAACTTTCCAGAAGAACAGCTTTATTCTTCAGTATTGGAGTGTGTTGTGAACAACAAACACAATGAGCTGGAGGCCTTGGTCCTTAGAAATGATTCAGACTTCTTCTTCTGGCAGGTTAGATATAATCAGATATATTTTATTTAAAGAAGTCTGCAATTATTGCTATCACAGTTTAAGATTGTTTACAAAGTGTACTGTGATGTCTCCTAAAAATAACCCGCTTGTGCATTATCTGAATGTCACATTTTAAAACTTTTTTGTAAGGCTGGAACAGTATCTTCTAATATTGATGGAGATACAGAAAAAAGGAAATGGTAGTCCCATGACCATATAGTCATAGGGGAACCATCTGTCTCTCTGTTAATGTATCTTATCTTTGTCCCTGTCTCCATGTTTCTGTGAATCTATGAAGGGGGTGAGAGAGGACAAAGGAGTAAATGTGAAGGAAAGAGGTTTGGGATGAACTTTGAGAAGGACAGAGGTTTGTGTGAGATGGAAGGGAGTGTATTTAATAAAAATTGACTTGTTGATATTATTTTGCTCTTATTTACAGATTTTGCTGAAAGGACTTGTGAATGAAGAAAAATATTCAGAAGCTGGAATTTTGATGAGGCAGGCTCTGCAGAAAGCTAGAGGGGAGAGGTAAAGTTTGTCATTCAAACACTATATATCACAATAGTATGTAATGCTCATCAAGTCTTTAGATTTGAATTTACCATTAAAAAAGGGTTAGGGTTAGGGTTTGTCTGCAATTACATAAGAAGCAAAATACATCGTTTTTCATTACAGACATTTAATCTGGTTATGTACAAAATGTCTGATATATACATGTGCGTGCATGGGGACAATATATGCACTTTGTTAACAGTAATTTACAGGTCAAGCAGGTGTGTGTGGCTTACATAGCATGGCTGGCAGCCCAGCAGTTACTGGTAAGTCTCAAACAGCTAATGGTAGCATGACTTGTAATATCTGTGTACCTCAGGTAATAAGAAAATAGAGAACACCCTGTGTTCTACAAATATCTATTCAAATTTTCTATATCTAAGTCACATAGGAAAATATTATTCAAGTATGCCAACAGTTTTTACAGTTCTGTCTATTTCTCAATTCTTCAACCAATCATAGTGTTTGCATATGCTTGTGTTTCTGTATGGTTGACTGTCATTTATTTTGTTGTCTTTTACGTGGAGCACATTGAGATCTTGTCCACATGAAGAAATGAGCTTTACTGATATCATTATTATATCTCCAATGCCAGGTGGACTCAGGAAAAAAAGGGCACATTGATGAAGAAGCCCTAAATGCAGAGCTTGAGGAAGCTGTGCAGACTATAGCCCAGCTGTCCGATCAGCCATACACTGCAATGCAGCTGCTCCAAGCTTTAGTCCACATTACAGACAACCAGAGGCAAGGAAAAAGTGTTTTATAGTGGATATTAGCTACAGAGCTGGGCAGGAATATTTTAGTGTAATGTTTTGTTTGCTTGGATCAGTTACCTTAATTAATGAACTTAAAGTACATAATGTTTGTACAGATATACATAATTAACAGACAATCCCAGCTTTCCCATCAGCTAAGGGCTTCACAGTTTAATTGTACAATCAGGACATCTGTGTTGTTTACCTCTTTCTGTGCATGGTGATGTTTGTAGATGTACCTTAAGAATAGAAGTAGTGTATTCAACCAGATTTGGGGCAACAGTATCTTGCGCTGAACTTTACCTATTTATCAGAAAAGGAATTTCACCCTGATAGTCCTTTAGAGGTAGTCCCATGACTTTATGGTTGTAGGTGAGTGAAGCTTTTACTTATCTCATTGCTAGATTTGGTGAGGACAGTGCCCATTTCTCTCTCTGGTTGCCTTACCTTCCCCAACCTGTTTTGAAGTCTGGTACCTGCATCACACAGTTGTCAAACCAGCTAGTGGTGTGTGCCTTCAGGTTTAGATGCCATTGTTCTAAACCTTTGACTGTTGCCTCACTCATTCACATCAACTAAAAAAATATCCAGGTACCTTGGCACTTTGTGATGTATGATGGAAGAATATCATCTTACACAGTAAAATCTGTTTTTTATTTAGAAAAGCAAAAGCATCACTTTGCCAATGTGCTCCAGCCAGGACTCCCATTATCAAATCTAGAGATAGAAGTCTCACTTGCTCGACGGGGTGTTATCTACTTTCTTCATACAACACGGAAAGATCCAGAGCTCCTCCAGGTCAGATCCTTTTCACGTTATCTTTCAGTCTTCTTTATCATTTGTTTTATCAACAAGCTTCATGTTCCTGGTCTATTGTTACGCACTCGGGTAACTTCACTTATGTCATTGCTTACTTTGATGATCTCCATTTTTGTTCTTGTTTTTTGTGTGGCAATGGCTTTCTTTATACATCCAGTAGATTTGTTGTTTTGAATTTTTAAGACAAATAATGGGACAAATAATGACCAATTTTTTTATTTAACAGTAATGTAAAAAAAAAAAAAAACCACTTTGCCAGACTTGATAAGAATAGTCTTTAGCTAATTTTGTCCTTGTTTTCAGGAACTCTTGTTGGAGGCAGAAGAAACAGGAGACAGAGATACAATGACATTCTATGAAAAGTTAATACATGGATGATGATAATGAACTGTGTAAAGAAGAGGTAGAATGTTATAAAAAGACAGTGGTTTTTGTCTTCTATTCTTGTAAAAAAATTAAAATGTTTTAAAGGACAGCCTGTGTTTGTTTTAAAGGGTCAGCTTTAGGGTTGCAGCTTCAGTTGCACCTTTCAGCTTCAGATGCAGAAAAGGTCTAAAGCAAATGTGTCTGTACGATGGATTTTTATTTATTTTTTATTTATTTTTTTTGGTGGCTATCTATAGTTTTCTTTGCGTTTTGCGTCTCCACACCCCCTCAAATGCGTGGGAGATTTCAAGGTGTCATAACTAGAGTTGACTTTAAAAGAATTGCCTTTCTACCCCTTTCTTTTTAATGGGTGGCCAGGTAAACATGAATCCACCGTTAGTGGGTGTGTGCAGTATAATTCGGCCGCAAAAGCTGAAAAGGAGAGTTTGGGATAGACCGCTAGTTTTCCTCCCCGTTTCTTACAAATCGGAATCGAAAGATGTGGATTATAGGATGGTCCAATCATCCCCAGGTTTTTTTTTTTTTGGTTCTTGTTTACTGTCAGTTGGGTTGCTAATGGATCATGGAAAGGATAGGATGTGGCCAAGCAAGTTACGATTTCACAGGCACGTAAATGGGAGCATCGGTGATGACGTCAGTCCATCCCTCATTTTCCTTCACCGAAAACAAACTGAGGTGAGAAAATGTGTACACCTAAGGTGTGAGTCAGTGCAGAGCTGTATTCGTGCTATGTTTGGATAAGTTGAATAAAGAGCTCTTGCCATTTATTAAACAAAATACTACAAACTATTATTTAAAACTATATATAAAAGAGTTTTATGGAACTATTTTTTTCCTACTGGCTTCCCTATCCCAAAGTTATAACAAAGCGAAAACTCAGACGAAGACATAAAATAAGTAATAAAAGAATCGGTTGTCCAAAAGATCTGATTTTCGTCTCTAAGATTAGTACTTGTTATAGATAGTTGCATTTCAGTGATACTATCGTCGTCATTTATATTGTTAGGGGATACTTGTATCGTCGTTAGTTGTATCATCGAATGAAAACGTGTTGCGAAAACCCTTAACGGCCATCCACACCTCCGTTTCAATCGGTTATAACCACGTACAACCCACGCTTGAAGACATCAATCTGATGGCAGGCACCAACAGCGAATTGCAAGACCTTACTGACAGACGGCGAATGCATATGGAATGGAGACCATCGATGACAAGTGCAAAGTCTTGGTCGACACCAACTGCAACGGCAAAGCAAAGATTTACGTGAATGGAGTACAAGGAGGTGAATGGCTTTAAGTACATGTAGTATCCACTACACCACGTATCTACATCAGGGTCGCAACAGCAATGGACAGGATTAGGCAATGTAACACCGACAGGTTTGCTACCAAATATTACAAGTCCCTCGTGGTTCCCATGCTGGTGTAGCTAGGTGAGACGTGGACTCTTACCGGAGAGAAGAGGTCAAGCACTGAGACCAACGCCGGAGGCTGCTTCAAGTCTCCTACACAGAAGCAGTGGCTTTGTATGGAGTAGGTCGCCACCCACGTGGGCCACTAGGAACCCTTATTACAACAGTGGAGTGGTGCAAGCTGATCGGATTTTAAGACTGGCCTTGAAGGTTGTTCGATGCCGATGTGGAAAGAGGAAAAATTGGTTTGTCAACCTGAAGGAATGGACGTCGTTCCATGAAGGACCTGCTCATCACCGCTCAAGACTGGCTTCAGTGACGATCATTGTCAACCATTGACGCTATCCAATTGTTTCCTCGATGACCAGTTCTAATGGACCAGTATAACCGCTCATCAGTTGGCACAGTCAAAGAATGTATGTATGTAAGTTCAAGGCTCACTCGGGTCAAAGCACCCTGTGAATAAATGCCACTCAGAGAGAGCTAGGATTAACCCTCTACAGGCCATGCCCTGGAGATGATAATCCCACACAGTCACTAGCTCTTAAACTGATTTTTATGTCAAACATTTTTAGTTTTATGCCTGACGATAAGAATCTTTTAGGATAAAAGTGTGGGTAGCTGGCAGATGTTGAAGACTTGATGGTAGATGTCCGAGTGGAACTATGGAAGAAAGGAGGTGTGGGTGCGCTAACTTGATAATGTAATCGAAAAAGGATATTTACATCAAACGAGGGATGGAGGGTTGGTGGGTACCTGTGACTACATTTCCTTGTTCCTCCTTACTCCACACACACTTTTTTCCACATGTAATCGGAATGTGAGCTTTAATCTTTGACGATACCACCACCTGCGCAGGTTTTCAACAAAAAACTTGTGTCATTAATTTCATAGGTGCATTTATTCCGATCCAGTGATTTTTTTTGTAAAATCAGTGATTATAACAAGTCTGCGTACAGTGGTAATATTTTAAAAATAATTATTTCAGTCTATAACATTGACTGTCACATTCTTTTGACTAGAAATCTACAAACATCATTTCATGAAATAGTGGGGTTTAAATAAAAATCACAACATATCGGAACCTGAGGGTGAAGATATCATTGCTGCACATTAAACCATTGCCGACTACAGATGAGCGATTTTGTACTTTATGATTCAAGTAAATCTGTAGTCGTTACATATTTACAGAACAAAAGGCTTCAGAAAAAATTCATTTTGTTATAAATAAGCCCCATTAAAATAAAATTATAGTCAATTCATGAAAACACTAGTACTTTGCCAAATATTAACGTTTTTTCCCAAGAATTTTGTCACAGCCGTAAGTTAAAAAGTTATTTGGTGCTTTTAAATATTTGTGGTCTTTTGTTGTTATAAAAGCAAAATATCGTGTTTCGTAATGTTCCTTTTAAAGTTGACATTGTAATCTTCACTTAGGTGGCCCAGAAGACGAAAAATTTGCGTTTGGCAAAGCGAAACGCGCCATAAAATACTATAATTAAGTATTCAAATTATTTCTGGTTTAAGCAAAGGTATCAAAAGCAGTTAATACAACCTTCCAATGTAAATAATAAAAATTATCAATTATTAACTCTATCATTCTTCCCTCGCATTTCCAAAACCCCTATTGCGTTGATCTTAAGAAAACGAACATTTGTTTACATGTAAACTTTGCGGTGATTAAAAATATGTGAGAAATACAATTTCTTTAGCACGTGTTACATTCAGAATGAAACGAGTAGAACATGTAGTTTCGCAAGTGTATGATTACTGACAGAACTGTTGCTACACTTCATGGAACTTTGAAGCTCTTGGTTATTGTACTCGTGGATCAGAATGAAAATTTCTGTCGTTTAAGAACCATTATTAACCCGACAAATATGGACTTAAGTTTGACTAAGGTCACAAGAAACCCGTGGTGTTGAGGTGGACACTCGGGATAAAGGAATTTTGGTCAATATGCTGAACCATCTTCAATTTGTTTGCCAAGGACTTTGGGGCAGGTCGGACACTTTGTTCAGTTAAGAGCTGCTTTTATGTAAGACAAAATTGTTCAAATGTCTGTCCATATTTGTCCGGTTAAAAAGTGGTTTAACGCCCAGCCCTTGGTCGAGGGGTAGGGACGGGAATGTCGACGGGGTTGAGACGAGAGGGCGTCGGTGAAATTGGTGGGCATGGCACCACTGAGCCTGGTGATCCTGGTGGACAAGAGCTGCATCTGGGTTTTGAGGTCCGCTATTTGCACCGAGTGTTGTGTAACGGTGTTCATGCTGGTGGTGCCAATGTTTTCACCTTGCTGTCCAGTGAACTGACGCTCTGGGCGATACGTTGAACCTGTGGTGAGACACAAGCATTAGACTTATTAACGTATTCGTTGTTATCCGTTGATCATGTCTAAAAACAATAGAAAAGCACGAAAAGCTCCCCAGCAGCATATATACTCGTATCGTATCTTCTCCGTTTTGTACATTTTTGTGGGAAAAAGTCTTTAACTTTCAAACCTGAGATTGTAGGCTGAGCAGGGTTCTGCACTTCTGTGGACGTGGTGGTGATTTTTGTCTGCAGGACTTGCTGCTGGTTGGCGAGGAACTGCAGCTGCGCCGCAGCATCGCTGATCGCTAAGCTGTGGTTGCTCATCTGTCAGGGATGATGATAATGCAAAACGTTCTTCAGACTGAGTGGCACAGCCAATAGTTTTGCAAGTGTTTATGATTTTCAAAGCAACGATCTTTTGCATGCATGTGGATTAACTTGGAGTGGAGTCTGTGGTGGAGAAGGTGGGTGGATCATGTATTTGTTGACCATCATGAAGTACTCGAGACTATTCGAGACGCTGTCTTATAAATTGACACCCACTTCAGCTCACATCTGCTTCTCAATGAAATCGCCACACGGATACACTTTCCCTCGTTTTTAATTACTTTATAGCCAATTAAAAGTTCCAAAGTTATATGCCTATTTAAAATAATGGCCTTTGAACCAATGCCATGCGTTATTGAGGTCTAGCTTCACCCGCAGGTAGAGAGATAAGGTGGATGCTATTATGAAGCGTCAAAAGTTTTTTTTTTAAATATATTTTAAAAAAAGGTTTTTTTAGTACAGGGTTAAAATTTAAATACAGGTGCGAGTTTGTGAAAGTGTGTTTCAGCGATTCACAGTAAGCAATCACACCTGAGCAGGTGTACTGACTCACCGTTTGATGAATTTCTTTGTTCTTGTCTTCGAGAGAGGCTACGCGAGACTGAATGCCAGACAGATCTTTCTGCATGTTTCCCATGAGTGCACCAAGCTGTGAGAACTGGCTCTGTCTGGTTGCTGCACCTGAGTCGACAGACTTTGCAGGTTGGACACTTTTTGGATGAGCATCTCGATATCCTTCTGTTGCTGCTTAAGCTGGGAGTTGACTTGCGAGGCATCCTGAAAGACATAAACATCTGTTTTTAATAAACAAAGAAAGACCGATTAACGCGAAAAAACTGTAATAATCTTTCTTTCTGAATAATAATGCCTCGTACGATCCGAGTTCCTAAGTCTTTTCATTTTTGGAATTTCTTCTCTTTCCGTCAAAACACGTTGTCAGGCAAAGTGGATATTGCAAAGCCAGAGTATCGCCACACTATTATTCAGGCTAGTGGAATGGTTACTTGCTTGTAATATAAACAGTTACACGTGAATCTCTCATACGTGGAAATGTTTGCTTTTAATTTAATTGTTGTTATTGTTTCTCTCTTTTTTGCTATACTTTTAGTTCTAAACAGATTTTTTAGTGCCACGATGACGGTGTATATATATATTATGACCTAACGTGTTTTACTGCGGGAAGATTGTATATTTACCACCGATTGCTGTTGTTGGTTCTTCAGGTTGGATATTTCGGTTTCCAGTTTTTCCACGGCCGACGTGAGCTGCATCTTCATGACAGTCACCTGCTGTAACAGCATTTCATTGTTTGGAAGGTTGCCGTTGCCATTGCCGTTGCCATTGCCGTTATTATCGTTGCGGCGGGTGGTTGGAGTGGCTAGCTGTGCAATGCTCTTTGCGAGAGCCTGTCACCGCTCCCTGGACACTGGAAACATCGCTCGCCAGCGCCGTCAGGCGGTTGTCTACCCTTGATTCCTTGGTCTCTATGACGTGGATCTGGTCCTGAAGGGCATTGGTCTCCGACAGAGCCTGCAGCTTGGCGTGTTGGATGTCTTGCTGCAAGGCTTCTAGCTTTTGCTGTACGGCAGGCCCGTCTGTCACGCAGTTGCCGCCGACTGGGATGGCGAGCTGGTAGGTGCAGAGTTCTCGCCCTCCCGGAGACCTCAGCTGCTGGGCATCGGAAGGTCCAGAAGAAGACGACAAGAAATGCCAGCGAGACTGTGATAAGCTTTGGGTAGACACAAGCAGCCATTTGTGATTTTAAATTATTGACGAAAGAACGAACTCTTTTTCTCTTGTTTGTTGTTGGTTCAGATAAAGACTAAATGATTCTGTAAAGTAATTCTCAAGGTCCTATGTCCTTTATGAGACTTGTCTTTGAAGAAATATTTCTGAAACAGTTTATATTTCTTCTCGACACCAAGCAGCTCACCTAGCAAGATCTTCGCAGCTTAGTAACAAATGTTTTAATAATAATGTATAAGCCGAAGTTTGTAAACTTTTTGTTACAATGCTCTCTTAATAGAAATGATAACCACACAGCAGGCCACAAGGATTACTGACAGATAAACGTAGGGATTTGTGTTTATATACTTCTCAGAAAGGGGTGGAGCGAATGCAGAGGCTGAGTGATGGGCTTCCCAGTGTAGGAGTGCAGCCGATAAGAATTACCGACGGAGAAACAGGGTCGGGGTGGCTGTCCGGGTGGCGCGAATCACTTTCATAGGCCAAATCTTCCGTCTAAGAACAAACTATCATGGGGTGCTGTCACATAGGGCTGCCGGAACCGTTAAATCTGTGATTGTTTAGCTGGTCGTTTGTCACGATTAATGACTGTAGGTCTCTCACGATATGTTGGAAAGTTATGTTGTGTGGGTTTTATGTAGTATTGTCACTAGCTGCAGTTCTACAATAAAAGTATCGAATGAAAAACCTTAGCCTCTATGCACACGCACACACGAACGCACACATGCAGTCGTTCGGTTGCACGAGTGTTCCTTCCCCTTACTGGCGCGAAAATAAATGTCCTGCATCAAAGAAATACCAAGCTTGCTACACAAAGTTCTCAAAAATAAGGAAAAACCCACAAAAAGATGAAACGATCAGGGAAAAAAATCAAGACAGTGTAAAATTCCATGTTTACCACTTCTGGGTCAGAGGACGATACTTGCTATTTACACTTTCCTCTGATACCCGTAAACACTCAAGAAGTTAAAATCTTGTTTTACCAGGTGTAGCCAATTTATAACTTGGCTGTCGAGAGTATTTGTAACTACAGGTGAGCTCCACACTGGCACTTTTAGCTATCTTGCGATCACTGCCACACTTGACACCTTGAATAATTAGAATGTATTCAAAGAAACATCGTTTTTACTGTCGAATATATCCTTCATCAGTCACTTTGCAAACAGCATGATTCACGTGTAATTTACTTAAGAGATTTCAATGTTTGTGGAAGATTTAAGAAGTCTGTAGATAGCCCTTCATATCTTTAAACGTTTCACGCATTGCATAATCTTGTCTGGGAAAAAAGAACGAAAGTCAGTGCATTATATTTTATAAATTATCTGCACTCTTTACTGTGTTTGGGCAACAAGAAAAATCTTCCATGTTATTTTTCCTTGAGCTGATTTTTGTATTGTCGTTCCTCTGTCTGTCGTTTGATCTTTACAGCCATTTGTGATTCTTCTTCTAAGTTTCCCATCCTGGCAACCTCTGGATGTCTTTTGACATTTTTCTCTATACAGTAATATCTGCCTTTCATAAAATTTCCATCCGATGTTCGTCGTTTGGCTAACTTTTCTCTCTGTTGCTCTGGGTCTGTTTTTTTCGCCAACTGACTTTTCTTGTTTGTGGATTTTGTTGTTGGATGCCAGGTTACCTTGATCAAACCAGTCTTGACTTCTTGACTCCAAGAAGTGGGTTTTTTTAAAATATAATGTATACAACTTCTTGTCTCAGAACGTGCCGTTCATACATTGTTGGGAAGGGGGTAAACATAAGTAAACATAACAAAATAAATTCGCTGTATATATTTTCAGAAAAATGTTTCGAACTTTTTGTCTGAATCTTTAACACCTTAACACTCGTATGCACACTTAAAAACACAAAAATTGTGGTAAAACTAATATACGGAAGGTGACGATAGTTTATAAGAGGCTTTTTCACGATAAACACAACCAGAACAACCTGCAGCAAACAATGACGGCCAACGTGAGCTTTAGCATCTCCTCTTCGATGTCTTCACACATCAACATAAGAAACAGTGTGTCCGTGAATATAAAAAGTCAGACAACACCCAATAAAAAATTAATCTCTCTAAGCTTACAACGAAGTAAACAGTTTAATGTTAACATTGGAGGGCAGGACAACTCAACATCAAGAATATTGACCCTATTCCTGGAGCAATGTAAAAAAAAGTTACATCTTTGTTCAAAGAAAACGGATTTAATCCCAAAGCAATTTTTGATGAGAAAAACAAACATGAGAAATCAGAAAATACAAAAAATGTCTCCCCAACCGCCGTATTCTTTATCAGAGGTCAGTGGGCTTCTGGTATGTGTCAGTGCAGATAACGCTCCTTTTCCTCTGTTTTCAACAAAACATCGACATTATTTACTCTTTCTGCCGATGTCCCCGTCTCTGTTTGCGTCGGTAATGTTTAGATGGAGGATGGGCTGTCTTCACCCGCCTCGTTGCTGTAATTTAAGCCCATCCCGCCTTATGAAAAGTCTTTTAAGCCGTTCTGGGGGTCAAACCATTAAGATTTTGACAACTTTTTTGTAGCAGCAACAGTTGTAGAGAAGAATTTATCAACTTCTGGAAAACCAGCCAGTGTTCAGTAATTCATAATATATATGACAGACAAACAGAATGTACTAAAGTGGCTGTTGCTTTGGCTGGTCACTCCCCGACCTCCATCATAAGCGCATTTCAAACAAAATTTCGACAAATTTTTATACAGCGTGATTCAGAAACTACCCACCATGGCATGATATGGTCATCTGATGTGCAGAAGGATGAGAGTTTGCATATGACAAGAACACGTGGGCTGGCGGTGTGGATGAAAACAAAAAACATTGCGGCCTCCCCACTCAGGTGTCGCCAGTCAAACGGTCCAAACCACCATCAATGCCCTCCAGGTACATAGTTGATTGCTAAAGAATGTTCCTGGAGAAACATCTCTAATTTGGTGATAGTCTTTGGGCTATACAAATTCTTTTAATACAGCAGGAAAACTGCTTTTATTCACCATGGAAAGATATAAAACATTTGACATATTCGACTCCTGAAGAGTTGAGTTACTTGTTTCATTTTGCTCTGTGCACTAGACATCGACACTGGTCTGAAGAAAGTCTTTTTTGGATTTTGCGAGGTGAATAAGGTAAATACACTCCCTGGACCAAGCAAATAAACATGCCCATTTCTGCTATAAAAATTCAGTTTTCACATTACCTTTGTTCATGCTTTTCATCCTCATAAAAATATATGATGAAAAACTGTTTTGGCTGGCAAAACTTGGCTTTCCGTGTTTGCTAGATTTTCATTAATCAAGTTGGTTTCTTATAGTTTCTTTACCCTTGCTGCTGGTTGTCTATAGGTCTTGCCTGTTTCCTTCTCTGGACAATACAATCGTCAATAATTCTGTTGTGGTCAAATGGTCAACATATGCAAGAAAAGCGCTTTTTTTTGTGTGGGGACTCTCAAGACCGCAGTAGTGAACTGGATGAAGAGGCAAATTGATTTTGTTAGCTAGTACCTGCCTTTGTCACATCGTGAGTTCAAACAACAACAACAACAACAACAACAACAACAACAACAACAACAACAACAACAACAACAAAAATAATAATAATAGAAATAATAATAAGAATAAGAATAAGAATATCGTGATTCAGCGGAAGACGAACAGGAAAGTAGCAAAAAAGTGGAAAAGGATGGTTTGAAAAAGGAGTAGCATTCTGTGGACTGTTGTTAGGAGTGATGCTGAAGGAAGAGGTGTGTCTTAGTGCACATTTAAAAGATTTAAATATGTGGCGGATATGAAAAGGGAGAGACTTCCATTGTTTTGCTGCACAGTAACTAAGAATCCTGTGACCATATTTGGTTGTTCTGGTGACAGAAATAGTAAAGATACGGTCATCAGAAGAAAAGCGTAGTTGTCTGGCCGGGATGTAGGGAAGAGAAGCTCAGAGAAATAGGATAGGGGCCTGCAAAGATTAAAACACAACACGGACAGTTTGTACTGGGTGCGAGAAGGTAGCAAGTGCAGAAAAGGAAGGAGAGGAGGGACATGGTCCTGTTTCCTGGCTCTAAGCACCGGAGGTGCAGCGGAGGTTTGTACTTTCTGGGGTTTAGGAATGGGGTATGAGAGGCACCCTAGCTGAGCCTGGTTTGTGTTGTCAATTCGTCAATCTATTGTTCTGTGAATACAAATACCTGGTTTGAGTTTGTCAGTCTATTGCTCTGTCGTGAGAGCTAGGGTTGGCGGTAAGAAACTCACTCTATGACAGTTCTTCCTGTGAAGATTATGTACACATATACATATACAGTGAATTCCTGTCCTCCAGCTGAGAATACAGAACATCCATTCACTGTGAGAGCTCTTCTGTGATATCCGAACGTTGGAGACACGTTATAATTGCTTTGTGACTAGAAGCTAGCAGAGACTTGAGGGACACTTGCAGGATATGTGTCCGTAAAGACATAGGATGGCCCCTCCATCGTGTCTTTCTGTGCTTGTGTGAGGGAGGTGAGAAATTCTCAGTCTGACATCAGCTATATAGGCTCCGGTTCCATTTCTCGAAATTTCCTGGGGGGTCGATTACTTTTCTCTACTTTCTTTGTGCTTCATCGTTTATAAAGCTTGTCAAAACAACTACAATAATTGTTACGGAGTTTGACTACACCACACGCCTTTGATAAACCGCGAGAGGAGATGTCTTTGATGGAAAGAACATTTCGAATGATAATGTCAGTATTACAGTATTCAGCACATTGGCACTGAAGAAGGGATGTTCTACCATGCAGTGCAACAAATAATGTGTTTAGCAAGAGAACATATCAAATCGAATACGCAGATGCCTCGGTGACATTGTAGGGTCTGTATATCGGGTGTGACATCGTATAAGGGTCTGACATTGTATGAAGGGTCTGATGCTGTATGTAGGGTTTAGCACTGTATATAGGGTCCAAATATTGTAATCTATCCCTCCCCCTTCTCCCATAACAGTGCTTTTCCACTTTTTCCAGCTCTTTATCTGTGTGTTCCGACTCACAGTTGTATGTGGCACAGTCCCAACATCCAGGCTGGCAGCTGAGTTCCAATAAGCAGATGGAGGACATTGCAAGTTTACCCTCGTGTGTAGGGCTGTGTTCTGAAAGAGATCAACTAGTCCCCCTGTCGCTGCTCTGGCCCTGAACTTTACACTTTGAAACAATCCACATGCACTCCCTACACGGTGCTTCCTGCAATTACAGGAGGCAGCCTGACTATTTGTTAGATACTAGTTTGGTTTAGACAGCTCTCATCTGTAAAAATGGTTGATGATGCCAAGGTGTAATCCATTTTCATATTCAATAGTCGTTTTTCTCGGCTTACCAAATTTTCCGATTAAAGGTTAGGCTTGGTATGGATATATACGTACGAAACTAATTGTAAAATTTATTTTCAATTTTATTTTCTCAAATCAAATACAACGAGATAGAGGAACATTGACTGACAAGGCACTTCGCTTCCAAGTTCTCTTTCGCCATGTCACTCAGTTTTTCCACCCAAATGTTGTAGGTTGACTGGTGAAAGCCGGCTAACCGGAGAGCACAATTATTTAAAACGGGTGTTTGACTCACTATAAGACACTAGTCAGCAATATCTAAACAAAAAGCTGTATTTCATTCGCAAGACATGAGCCTTTTAACACTTTTCTCTGAATATTGCTGGCTCTTAAAAAGAGGTGACATCTCACTTCCCGTGAAGTTACAGATGTAGTTTGGTGCTGAGTTATGCTCATTAGCATACACCTTTCAGGTAAGTAACAAATTAAAAATTAAATTACGTACAAAATAAGAACTCACAAAGTATTTTGTAACACACCAATGATAGCACTGTGTATGTTCTGTCTCCTTGTCAGCAATTTGAATTTTAATTTCATGTTCAACTCTGTTTAGCTTTCCTACTTTTTCAACTTTGTTGAAACTAATTTTATGCTTGAAGAGCACTACTATATTTTTATTTATTCAATTTATTCCAGTCATCAGGGCTGAATCACGATAATTCATGTGATTATAAGTCATAACTTTCCTTTCAAAACTGGAGTAACCAAAAGCCGCCGATTCGCAGCAACCTTATCCCCCTGTTTGGTCCAAACACGACTTACAAACTAAATTTATGGCTATGTTTCTATCGACATCTTGTCATGGACCGAAAATTAAGCTGTCTGTTTTTGAGGCTAGCGCCACGTCTCGCCGCTTGCAAATCCTCTAAACGCCTCCATCACTGAGTGACGCTCACGTGCGCCGCTTGCAGCACGAGGAGGAAGGTGCCAAGAACAAGAAAAATGATCGAGCTTTTAACTTTATATACACAAATATGCGTAGACCCACTAGAGCTCGGTCTTGCGAAATAATAAACGGAAATATAAAATGTGTGCACAAAACATTTGTTTTGGGAAATTATCAAATTTGTGCGTGCTCCCATAAATACGAGTTACCACACTGTGACTGACACTCAAAAAAGAGCCAATTAATATAATTAAGATGAGATGATCAACTTTATTTGAGATTTAAACATGGGAAGGTGCTCTAGTTACAGTAAAGTTAAAAATAAAAGTAGAACAAGTTGCAGCAACGTGCAGCGTTAAGATGTACATTAGCACGTGACAGGTAGGCAAGTGACAATTATATATAATATACTATAAAACAAACAACAAACTTGCATCAAGAATAATAATTGTGCATCTACAACATCACACACACCACTGACACTTCATCTGAGGTTGAGCTGGTGGACCGCAGATGGCACAAACGGTTTCAGGTGTTTGTTACTTTTGCATATTGGCATGGAATAGCGTTTACCTGAGCTTAGTACAAATTCTCTCGTTAGTACATGTTCAGGTATAGTCAGGTGACCAGACGTTTCGGGAGCGAAACCGGGACGCGTGCCGATGATGGTGTCGCCACCGACAAAGAGAGGCGAAAAACAGTGGAGTGGGGTGGGGGACCTTTCCTCTGACTTGCCGAGTAGTGATGTTTTCAACGGCAGATCTGTCCACGCCACTACAGTACATGTATTCCATTTTAAACAGAAAAACGGTTTTTTAAAATTTAAATATAAATATTCCTACCTGATCTCCCACTTAACCAACTTTGACGTGAAGGTGAGGTGCTGCAACAAATTATCGACGATCTGCACCTTCGTCATCTTGCCAGGCTGTTGCTCCCAAACCGTACTTCATTGACGCGTGAATCTCTTTGTAAAGTTTCGGTTCTTGCAAGATAGTGTAAAAAAATTTTTCACAAGGATTTCCTGAATTTTCGCTGTTAAAGTTGCACTTCACAATGAAAAGTCCTTTCAGTGTTTCCACCTTTAACTGCCGGGCAGCGGAAAACACGCGGGAGGACGAAATGCGAGAGGCGAGGAGAAATGTGCTGACGCAGGCTTGATGAGATGGCAGGAGGGTCTGGTGTACCCGGGCCCACGGTTGTGAATGGGGCACAGCTTTGGTCAGTGGATTGTTTTCCTTCTTCTTTTTCTGGTCTCAAGAAGGAACACCCAAGCATTACACCTGCAGATGTTAAGTACGGCCTGTGGATGTCTTTGGATCGGCATCGTTTGCCAAAATGTAAAATGCACTTGTTTTCATGTTTTTAACATCAGCCTAGGTTCAGTTGCAAAAAATTTATTATATCAAGTATAACAGAGTTAGAAATCGGCAGTCTGCAGCATTCTAACACAGAGAAAGTGAAAAGATAAAAAATAATAACAGGCTGACATATCTAAGGTGACCAGACGTCCCGCTTTAGGCGGGACAGTCCCGCTTTTGACCTCTTGTCCCGCCTGCTCATCGGGCGGGACGCCCAATGTTCCGCTTTCTGGCTTTCTAGCAACTCCATCAAATGTCCCAGTTGTCTTTAAAAATCACTTTTTTCGGCGTTCTTTGACGGTGACGACACCATCATCGTCACGTGTCCCGCTTTCGCCCCAGAAACGTCTGGTCACCTGAGACATATCTGATGGAGTCATTAGAGGGCAACGGCCCGGTGGCTGCCTTCGAAGGAAAGTGAGCGACTTCAAACAGCTTCACTTTACACAATAAAGTCGGCAGGTGAAAGCTATTATGTACTCATTTGTTGTCCATTCCATTATCACCTTCAGAAGGACGATCAGACGAGACGACCACCGGTGATGTACCAGCGGCGCGTGCAATAAGATATCGGCCGGCAGGTCATTATCGTCACGGGTCAAACGCCGGAGCCCACAGAGCAACAACAAATAAATCGGGATCAACAAGACAACGCCAAAACCAAAGGAGCGGATGCGAATCAGTGTACGGTAATCAGATTTGTAAAGACATTGATAGACTTGCCAGAAAGCGGGACATTGGGCGTCCAGTCCGGACATTTCATGAGCAGGCGGGATACGAGGTCAAAAGCGGGACGTCTGGTAACCTTACTTCAAGTGTGTACATTTTTTATCGCAATAAATTAATATATATATAGTCTAAACTAAGCTTAATATATATTGATTGCTCCTGTTTTGACTCAAAAGCAACTGAAAATACCCTGGTCAGGGGGTTAACTGGTGTAAGTGATTATGAATACAGATATTTATAGTATTTCATGTCCTCACTAATCGTAACTCACAAGTGAGTGGGAGGAGGGGTAGGGGGGAAGGTGAGGGGGGCCGCTAAGGGGACGGTACTCTCAGTGTCCACACCGGCGGCTAAGATGGCGTCCCTTGTGACCAGCAACGCTAACACTGTTCTGCAGTTGAAGCTTCACCTGAATCATGTTTTGCGAATAATAAATGAGTATCGGTGGATCATCGAGGCATATGTTTCGGTACTGGTGATGTTAGCTTTTAATCAAAAATATAGTCTATAAACACCATAATCTGCTGTGGTACCTTGATTTTTGAAGTCGCATGTGCTCGTGACAATTATGATCATTAGTTTTTATTTTGATTTTCATGCACAAGCCCTCGGCCTGCATAGGGCCACATATAAACAAATCAAGGATGCCTTCTTATGTTGAAAAGTTATGCAAACGTGCGCACACACGCACTCATACATGTAGTTGTTTCGTTTGAGCAGACAATTGGCCGTATCTTGTTGTTGGAGTGAATCAGACTCATTCGTAGCACGTTAGGGCTTTATTGCGACAGAGGACAAAATCAGCAAGTCCCTTGGTTTTGTGAACGGGATGCGCTAGGAGGCACCATTAGAGTAATTATAAATGCTGTGCTCTTACCGTGCTAGCTGTTAATTGGATAAAAAAATTCTTAGATCTGACATCAGAAACTTATTTTTCTTAGAATATCATCCTCTTATGTTTTGCCCCTTCTAATTTCAGTTCGAGCGTTAGACTGATCATTTATTTGATTGAAACAAATATTTATATTTTACATCTGTAATATATATTTTATGGGGCATAGAAAAGGTATCTTGTGCTTTGAAGCATATCTTAATGGATCAGCCAGATTACGTAGGCATGACAACCCACCCACCCACCAGTTTATTGCAGTTTTATAAATTATTCCAGAACATCAAAATTTGTAAGTCCTTCGGGATCTTCTTTGTGTAATTGTGTCTATTCTGTTGCTGGAATTTGCCATAAAAGAAAGTAAAAGACTATTCCAAGGGCAGGAGAGATAGTGCAAAATGTACACTAATTAAATGATAATAGGTCCCATAGCCCGACTGGCCATAATTGAAATGTATGTGGTATTTTTATTACTTTGTAGTGATTAAATGTTAGTATCTGTAACATTGCAGGATTTTTTTGTAGAACGGCATTGGGATAGACTTCCACTCCTTTGGCAGCAGTACCTACAGAACATTGAATTCTCCCAACTCTCCTGTCTGCTTACAGGGAAACCCTGGCATTGCTTTCCACCATTTCACAGGTGAAGATATATATATATAAAATCTCAGTTTGGCTCAATAAAAATGTTCATAGCGTATGTGTAAAAATACTGTTTTGCAGATCCTCTTCAGGCATAAAATCTGCCAGCAAGGTCAACCATGAAGACTTTATTCTAGTCTAAAAGTAAAGTAATTTTGTAAGTTTTTAGTGTGGTCCTTGACTGTGCTGCATGGCATTTTGTCTTTTTGTCATACATATAAGAGTAAATGTGGATTTATCACCTGTGTAGCTAGCAAAGTTCCTTCAGTTGACCCAGCTGTCTGGAATGGTTACCTGACTCCATAAAGGGATGGGTAAGATAAGGCAACGAGGGAGAGGAAATGGGCGCCACCCTTACGAAAAGCTGACCCTGAGAAAAGTGAGGCCTCTAACACCACACTCCCCAATGACCTAAGAAAGGTTGGGGGGAGAATGACCTTTCCCTTTAAAATTAACTTGCATTTTCTTGTGTTTCAATTAGCTCACATTTTTGGGGGTTCCAATTAATGTTTTCTTGTTTTCTTGACTGAACAGGGACCAAAAGCAGTTTCTGTTATTTTAATTGCTTGTATGTTTGTTTGTAACAGGGTATGTCCCCTTTCGCTGTTGGCTCTGAAAGTCTGCATACACAGATATTCACTAGACCGACACTATGTAGATGTGGAGAATCCTTATGTTTTGTCATCCTTGGCATCTGCTTTTAAAGAACAATGGTAATTCCATATCTTAAGAAATTGTAGCAATATGTCAGTGACTTGATTTTGATTTTCTCATTTTTATGATGATGTCCAGATAATTTTCAAATTTTCGAAACCTTTGAGTTGCAGGTTTCAGTGAACAATTCTTCACAATAAAAATCAGGAATGACTGGATAAAATAATGAAAAAACCCAATTCGTTAGCTTAGTTGCAGTTTTGGGAAATATGAAAAATGATAGCAAAATATCTCCGTTTGACTGTTGTAGTCATTATTGTTTATTTTACAAGTCATATGATAATCTTATTTCCATTTAAAAAGGTTTTCTAGTGACTCTTAAAGTTTCATGTAACAAAAAAATTACATTCAAGTATTTATGTACATAGGATCATTTGTGAAATAAATCCTTCATTGTCTCTCTTCAGAAGATAAATGAACACAAATGTTTTAAATTTCTCTTTAGCTACACCAGTTCCATGTCAAAAGATAGTGCAGTTTCTTCAGGGGCTGCGTGTTCTTCTGCATCAACAGATATGTATTTGGAGAGAACACCAAAGTTTAAAAATGGACAGCTGATGGAAATGAAGCACATTTTTAGGAAACATGTGAAGCCTAAGAAGCAACATGAAATCCAAAATCTAAGCAAAGTGAGTTCAGCTCATGTCTTTTTAACGATTGCTTATGTTCTGCACCTGTTCAGCCTACCAATAGTTATAATCAAATTTATGTCCTACACATCTGACCTATCCCAAGAAGTTCAAAGCATCGAGGATATAGAAATGATGATACAAGATGATAAAACTTTTACTGTTAGAGTATTTTTTATTCAAATTTGTGAACAACTTTGTATTCATAAATGTTGTGCTGTTAATATTTGCGAATGACCATAAAATGGTCCAGGTAGCATATCTATAGTGAGACAGTTCTTTCAGACTATTTTCTATGGATGAGTTATTGTCTTAAGCAATAGATGGTTGGCACATAAAAGCAAAAGTATGACTAGTATAAGAAGAGTGAACAATTGCTCCATTTGACAGGTGTATTTACAAGTATCTGTGGGTATTTCCTTTTTATTCAGTTTGGGAATTTAAAACTTTAAGACAACCAGTTTGTATTAAAACAGCCCAAAGTTAGACTTGTATGAGATAAATACTTTGGTGTTTCAAATAATTTCTCTTATTAATCATGATAAATTTGCTGCTTTACCTTACTGTAGGTCATAAAATGGTTGTGTGGTCAGAGCCATAGTCACCATGTAGTTGATGTTGGAGCTGGGCTGGGTCATCTTTCTCGTCTTTTGACCTTTGGCTATAACTTAAAAGTCACAACTTTAGAAGCAGCTGATGGATTCAAGTCCAAAGCTAGTAAATTTGACTGGTAAGATAGCTGTTTCACTTCAACAAACCATTAATAAGCTAATGAATGTGTCCACATAGTCTTCATAGATTTGAGTGGGTAATTGAGTGAGATCACAATTGAAATTCATGCCCAGGAACTGGATAATAGATATCCACCTCATATATCATGGACTATTTTCACTTTGATGTTGTCTTGTATAAACATCTATAAACATGCTACATGACTGTTATTCCATATGAAAATCTGTACTTTTATGGTCATGGAAAGAACAAGGTAAAATTTCTCACCCTAAGACAGTAAAGAATGACGTGCTGGACTGTCTAGTGTCTATAGCCTTTCTTCAACAATACATCAAAATTAGAGAGTGAGCTATTGATGTACAGTTTATATACATGGAAATGTTTTGCTTTTTAAAATTTAAACAGCAGTTTATGTGCTTTTATTTCAGGGAACTTGAGAAAGACATTCTAAAAAACATAAAGGTAGGCTGTCAAATTTTGGATGGTTATGTTGGGTGGTTACATTTTTAAATACAAATTGCATCAAAAACTGTAAATGCCTATTCATCTTTAAGTCCACAAAAGTCAAGTATGTCTGTCAAAAAGGCAGACCACCTAATCTAAATATTTAAACATTGTTAATTGCTGTAGCACCCTGCATAAAAGTCCTTTTTAATGTTTTAGAGAACATATATTTTTAATCCTTTTTTAAAAACATTTGTTTCAGCGCACTAACCACATTGCAAACTCCAAAGAAGTCTTTGTCTCATCTGCTTTGCCTGAACATATTTCCTGTACTGTACAACCTAGTATCTCAACAGAGGAATTTTTGCATCTAGTTAGCAGCTGCAGTACACAGTTATTCACAGAAAATGGATCCACTGGTTTATCTGCCTCAAGCACAGAACTTGAGAACATTGCCTCTGGAAGTCAAGCAAAGAGAGAGAGGCAGCAGGTAGAGTGCATGAATGTTGATGCAGGACATCAGTTTAAATTGAGTACAGACAGGTGTGAGGACAGTGATGGCACTGTCATTCAAGTTTTACAGGCCTCTTCAGCAGTTGTACAGAGTGTGGAAGAACACTCTGTAACAACAGGCATTAATAATGAAGAAACTTGTAGTATTCATCAAGAGAATGTAGTTTCACACACAACCATGTATAAACATTTAAACAGACCAACAATACCAGAGATAGAGTATAAGCAGACTTTATCAAAACACGAAAAGACTGATCTTGAGAGGACAGATGGGGACAACAGGCTTGTGCTAGCAGGCTTGCATGCCTGTGGTGATTTGACTGCAGTCCTGCTGAGAGTGTTTGCAACCTGTGATGCTGTAGTTGCACTGGCTTCTGTTGCTTGCTGTTATATGAAACTATCCTGTCAGAGGTAAAAATGCATTTAATAGCTGCTTTCACTTGTAAGTGTTGAGAGTTAATTTAAAGAGATCTCATAAATTCAGCTTTTATCTTTCATATTTTCTGTCTTGAAAAATAGAAGATTTAGGAACAACATGAAAAGCCATAAAATTTGAAGGCTACAGTTTGCGGGAGAGCTGGGACCATCTGCAGTCTCCCTTTTTCAGTGTTACATTCAACCTCTTTCTGTGCACCTGTAACAATGTGTAGGCTTTAAAGCTTGTGGTGATGGAAGGGTTATGTATTTGGTTGGAATATCTTGTAATGGACATGAAAATTAAAAAAAATAATTTACATCTTCTGATACACGAGTGATACTTCTAGTGAATTGTTGATATGTCTTACAGCAAACAAACACAGGTTGAACAGCTGGAACATGGATATCCTTTGAGTCAGTACCTGCAGGGTCTAGCAAATAATTCCCTGACTTATGAGACTCGAGAATTAGCTTGTCATTTTGCAGACACATATGCACAAAGACTTCTTGGTGAGTTAACTCTGCCTTCCCTCTGTTCTGCAGCAGGCTTTTATGGGTGGCAGTGCACTTATGTTTTGACATCTCCATGCTTGTTTTCTTGCTCTTAAACTGTGCATTGCAGATTGAAATGCACCATTTGCAGCTTATAGTACATAGATTTACTTATTTTGATTTTATAAAAAAAAAACAAAAACGTCCTTGATCAGTACTTTATTTACAGATTCACAAAAGTATCTACAGCAGAAACTGCAAGAAATAAGAACATTGTCATTATGTACATTTACAGACAACCCTCCTCATCTTAAAGTTCATGCATACAGAGCAGCAATGCAGCATGTGATCATGCAGATGAAGCCTGAGTTTAAGACCGGAGATATACGTCTGGTTATTAAAGCTGGAGCTGAGCTTTCCTTCTTTGAGTATGGGTACTTTTCATTTTGCTGCTGACTTTTAACAAAACATTTCAGAGAAAATAACACTATTTTGCCTCTCTTAATTTTAAGGCATATATGAAAATAACTGCCAAAGTAGTCACAGAAGGCTTTGTAAATGGACTGTTTATGCTTGCATAAAATGAGTGATCACAGAAGTTATGTGCATCCTGTGGAGAAATTTTGGCAATCTGCATATCATCTGTTTAATTTAAAAAAATATTGAAATGCATGTTTTTCTTTCAGATACGCTTGCTCGATGTTTAAGGAAAGTGGGTATTGACTTGCTGCAAGTGCCAAAAGATCTTTTGTTAGAAGGGGAATTGTTGACCACACAATGGCGCCTTGTCGTAGCATTCTACACACTTCGTCTCAGCCTCGCCCCCCTTATAGAAACGGCTATACTGCTTGATCGCATGCTGTTCCTATATGAACATGGTAGGTCTGCATGCCTTCTACATTTCACATTTCTCTTTATGGTATAATTTAAAAGATAAAAATTCAGCTGGCAGCGGGAACTTTTCACCATGACAGGCACATTTTCTAGTGAGATGCTAAATTTCTTTGTGGTAATTATCAAATGTTCTAAAACAGTGGTGCCCAACATTTTCTCATCTGAGGGCTGAACTGGACATGATATAAAATCTCGCTGGCCAGAACATGGCAGTTTTGCCAGAATCACATTAAAAATGAAGTGTTGTGTTGTGTCGGGTTAAAATGAGCGGGCTGGATGAGGCACCTTAATGGGCCATAGATTGGGCAACCCTGGTCTAAAATGTACCAGCATATCTATTGTTTTCACCATATAGAACTCGTTTTACTTGTAGCATTTTTTTTTTGTGAGAAAATATCTCATATGCCATATCTGGTAGGCTGCATGCCAGCACATAGTGGAGGTAAAAGAATGTTTTCAGTAAAAAGCTTACCAATTGTTCTATGTGGCAGGAATATCAAGTGTTCTTATGCCAGTTTTCAACAGCAGTCTATCTCCAAGGAACTTTGTACTGCTTGCCCTCAAGCATGGTGATACTAAGAAGAAATGAGATGACAAAAGCTTGGTGATATGAAAAGGACTTGTTCACCATTTCACCTCCACATGTAAAAGTGACTCAAACGTGCAGATCTCTACAATAGACATGTATAACTAGGCTAAATAAATATAAAGTAGAATATTACATAAATTTTATAAAATAATTTATTTCAATTCCATACATATATTTCCATGAGAATTGTAAACACTTGGAAGAAAAAACAATGCGGAACAACAGACCTTTGCCTAAATGGTTTTTTTTCAGCTTAATAACAGCTATGTCCTGTATATAAAATGATAAAAGCAAAGCAAGAAGAAAAGGCACACAGTAGATATAGAGTAGATATTTCAGCTCTTGCATAATTATTTTGTATAAATGTGCTACAATTGAGTAAAAAATAAACAAATTGAACAATTCAAAATACATTTGTCACAGCTAGTTTTCCTTTTGGTACATCGTCAGAACATATTTGGAAGTACACATTTTTTAACTCATTCTTTTATCTTTTTGTTTTGCATTTTGACTGCACAAAATGCTGAGCTTTTCTTCTTTGTAATGCCTAGAGGCAATGCCTCTTGGTGGGAAACATATGTTTGGCAAGAGAAGAATAAAACTGAATAACATATTTTAAAAAATGGTGTGGCATGTCAACAAAATATTTCAAAAGTTTCTCCAGATAAAACACAAAATTAAAAAGCTTTAAAGTACAAGATTTACATGCTTAAGCTTCCATTTATATACACAATCAAAAATGTCTTAACACTTTATTTCAAAATCCATGCACTTACTGATCAATTTGATTTGACAGTTAACGTTTTCAGCTGCTTGCAAATCCTTATTTACACACAACATATTGAAACAAAACTACTCTTTCCTATTTACTAATAACTCTGAGATTCTCATTTATTTGCTGATAGTCTGTTTTTCCAGTGATGTGGGCTTTGGCAACAGTGGTTTTGTTTGCCAGCTGCACACTAATCAGTGAAAAAACTTCAGTGATTGTACACATAGAATGAAAAAGATCTGAAGGAAAATTAAAATTACAAAAACAAAAAACAAAAAACTTTATTTTCCTTTTTGCACCATTTTATGTGCCCAGTCTTTGTTCTCTTCTCTTGCCCTCCTCATACTGCCAACCCACAAACTACATGTGCCTACATGGGCATGTACTTAGCAGCCCTGCATATTTGATGTTTCATAAAACCAGTTCTCAAGTATGAAACATTTTACTTTAGTAAATCATCTGAAAGTAACAAAATAAACAAGTCCTACAAGTTCTAAAAACAATGTTTTTACAGTGCCTTCTGGATACCACCATATTGTTTTTTTCAATATCTACGCTACCATTCATCAGTCACTACTAATCTGTCCGGAAGTTTGGAATTTGGGGGAAAGGGAGAACCCATAAAAATACTGGTCCACAATAATACAACAGCAAAGTGGGAATGCTGGAAATTTGACAAAACCATAGTGACCTTCAGAATGCCACAGCTTCTGTTGGCTCTTAAAAAGCTATTTGACGCTGCTTACATCCGCATACCATCTGATTTTAAAGCAGGTCTTGAATGTTACAGCAGCATCAATAGACCTAACTAAACAATTAAGACACTTTATCATCAAAAGCAATTCCTTCACCCAAATCTTGTGACTTTGAGAAAATTGTTTTCTTCATTATTTGCTGAAGAGGAAAAAAATCTCACTGCTTTGCATAATTAAATCTTCCCTATACATTTTTTAAGATCACAAACCTAAATAATTATGCCATACAAGATACCAGATAAACAGTTTTATGACTATTCATAGAAAATTGATATCACAAATATTCCATTTCAAAATGGTTTAAAAGGTTTGATAGATAACTGCAGATAGATGCCTCGATGACATTAGTTTTTACAAAAGTTTATGCAAGTTTTTATTATCTGCACAAAATTTTAGTCACATTAACTAGTAACAGTAAAATAATTATGAGTTCTAAAAGGTATATTTTACATACAATTAGTGCTAACTGTAAATGTTTTATTCATCACTCTTAGAACAATGGATATAGACACTCCTCAAGAAAAAAGAAAACTTCATCAAGACCAGAATGCTGCACATCTGTTGTGCAATTGTACCAACTAAATAAACATAAAAATCTTATAAAATTTGTAGCAACATTTTTTCAAGAAATGGCTAGCAGAAGCTGTATTATTCTTAAGTATATTCAATAGTATTTGGCTGCATTTTAAGTTTCTGTTGAATAGTCAAATGATCAGTAAAAAGTATATATCACTAAATGTTATCACATTTCACAAGGCTGTCCTGTTTTATTTATGTTTTTAAGTCAAGTTTTAAGATGGGGAAAATATTTGTTTACATAAAAAAATGTCAAAACTTTTGTCCCATCCCCTACATTTTTATAAGAGACATACAAATGGAATACAGATTAAATCTTTTTAAAAATCTTCAAAATTATTTTAGAAACTAAATGTTTTAACCATAAGAAAGAATGTGATTGTGTCCGAATGCATGTAGCTAAATAAAGGTATAAGCAAAGCATTTAACTCTCTTTGGTCTATGAAGAATGAGGTAAAAAATTACTTAAGAAAACATTGTCTTCTTGAAAACAAAGACATAATGAACAAAGCAACACCATTTTATTTGCTTTCAGTTGTAGATGTGTCACCTGCTATAAAGGCTGATATGTCCCTTTAGCAGGAAAGAATGGGTTTGATCTGGTTCAGGAAAGTGAAGGTACTTGTTGGGCCAGATAGAAGCAGGTTGAGAAGAATGACTACTAGGATGGCCAGTGCCATGTGTTCTTCACTGCCCTTCTCGGGTCAAACCATTCTTTCTCCAACATTAGCTGTAAGTTTTACCTTTAGCTAGAGGAATAAAACTAAAAATGTGTCTGTTCATTAATTAGAAGCATTTAAAAGAAAAATTGCATAAGCTGACAAGAACTAAACACTATGAAGTCATCAAAGTGGGAAAACCATGATTTTTTTCATTCATGGTATTTTATCTGTTGCTGTAGATTCAAACAGTTCTTTTTTTGTAAGTAGAGAACATATGATCCTTATTGTTTTTACATTTTCGATTAGGAGAAAGGCTTGAGGTTAGAAAGGATTCACAGAAACCAAAATGATAAAAATGTGAATAGACATATACAAATAAATCAGTCGGCCAAGCTTGAACAACTAATGAACCAGATAGAGGAGAAGGAAAAAACCCTCTTTCTATTAAATGTGGAGACTAGCAGGTGACACTTCCATAACTAATAGCATACAGCATTGTCTAAACAGCTCTATAAAAATCTTTTAAAATGTAAAATATTGCATAGGAACAAGTGAATCAAAGCAGCAAGTACTCAATACTGATGTTGCTCAAAGTGCGTGTACAAAAGACTTTGAACATATAAAAAAATACCACCTGCGGTTCCACCCTCCCCACCTCCAAAACATCTTGATTGGCTTCTGTTTGCACATTTGTACTTTGTTCAGGAGCACAAATAGCGGAAAATCTTTGCAGACAGATGTGAAAGATGTCTTGAAAACTGATTTAAAAAAGGCAAACATGGAAGACAACATGGGGGAGTGATGAAAAGAATGGCTACGAATTGTAAACATACTTTGACTTGAACAGTCAGAACACCATAAGTTAGTAAACAGTAAATTTCTGATTTGTCTTTGCTATCCACTATTTCCCCAACAAAGGACAACTGTTTTCGGATCACAACTGCAGGAACGATTTCAAAATACCATTAACATAAATACTAGAATCAGAAACAACTAAGCAGAAACCTTATTCAAAATTTACATTTATGGTACTAATAAAATGCAGCATATTATTGTACGCCTTTTTTAAAAAATATCCATAAAAGGCATTTATTTTTCACAAGCACCATAGTTTATCTTAACTTAAAAGAGTATATCCACAAGTCAAGTGAATAGTTAACAGGTAGATCACAGGGTAATATCTGAAAGTGTCACACCAGCTCCATGCCCTGAGCTAAATGTCTCCAGTTTACAAGAACCTGGAGTTTGCGGTCAACAAAACTGTTCCATGCTTCGCATCTCAATGATGCTGTGCAGTGCCTCCTTTACATCTGGATCCATATGACCCTGGACAGAAGATAATCGGAAGATAAAAATAAGGCCTCTGTTATACTATCACTGTCAGGAAATGTCTTCAGAATGGCCTTCTGAAAAAACCAACTCAAACTATCAAAGCACACCCAAAGACTTCCAAAGCAGCAGTAATAATAATAAAGATCCCTTGTAAAGCACATTTGCTCCACTTGGACAATAAATGACTGTTACAGTTTAAATATTAAAATGTAGGAAATGGTCCAAATAAAAGCAGTGCAGACATTCTGAAAACTAATGTAAAGGGCGAATTTTTGACACTGATGCAAAGAGAACTGTTGGTTCATAACAGAGGAATCAATGTAATGTGATCTGTCCTGGTGTCACACCTACAGTTAGAGGTGTTAATCATTAAGGATGACAATGTGGTCTAAAAGTCAAAGTTCTTAAGTAACTGCCTCACCTGGACAGCACTAAGTAGGTGTGTCCTGTAAGTATTGACTTTATCTTGATAACTCTGCTCCAGTTCCTGCAAACATAATGAATGCCACTATATAGAAGAACACATTAAACAGTTATCACTGCGAAAACGTCACAGCAGAAAGCAATTGATGAACCTGCTTGTAAAGGCATGCTCAGCACGATGGCTGCTCAGGAATACAGTCTGGCCAAGATGGCAAGATATTTTGGTTTTAACATGCAGAATATTTCCTTTATTTCTTCTTACTCAAGAAACACTATAGTCTGACTAAAACCAAAAGACTTCAAATTCAAACTACCTTTGTCTTCCAATAAAAATAAAATGACAACGACCAGTGACCCAATTAAACAGGAGTGAAACCAAACAAGAAACTGCAAAAAGGGACTAATCCACGAACAACAAAAGAAATATACAAATGACCCAAAACAAGCCATTACACTCATAATATCCACAAGAAAGAATATATATCAAAGTAAAAAACTTACAGCCATATGTAAATGAAGCTTGTCTAACTGGGCCCTCAGGGATTGGACCTCCTCCATCTGGTATTTTTTCTCTTCATCAAACTGATGACTTTCTGTTACTGTAGCACTTCTTCCCCTTGATTCGAGTATCACAGTTTGATGCTTGGCTTTCAGTTGTTGCAGTTCTTGTTCCAGCTTTCCCTTCTCATTTTGAAGCTGAGCTATCGCTTCTAACAAGTGATTTTCACGGATATTAACATCCAAAGTTTTTCCTGCTTTGCTCTGCATATTTACATTCTGCTTCAAATCTGCAATCTCTTTTTGTAAGGCAGATGCTTGCTCAACTAAGGCACCATTTTGTTTCTTAAGTTTTTCTATTGTTTCTTCCCTGGTGGAATTTGCTGTGCCCTCTAACACCCATTTGCTGTCCAGTGCTTCTCGTGCAGCTTCGAGCTGTTCCGAGAGTTGAGAAGGTCATTCTCCAGCTGGACGTTTTCCCTTGACAGTTCTGCTACTGTTAGTTCTAGCTGAGTGACGCTTGCCCTCAGTGCCTCTATATCCTCTCCCTCATCCTCTTCACGTTGACTAGATTCTAGCCTTGCCTCCAAGTCTGCAATTTGATCCTGAGCATGGGCCAGCTCCTCTTCCAACTCTCCATTCTCTCTGGTCACTTCTTCTAGCATGCGCTCCAGATGTGACTGACCTTGATTGGTTCTTGGAAAGCTCCCTGGAGCTTTCTCTACTCCCCCAGACTCACTTTCCAGAATTTTCCTCTGCGCCAGCTCCAGTTTTTTCTCCAACAGAGCATTTTCTGTTGCTAGCTCTTTAATGGTGAGCTCCAGCTGGTCTCGTTCAGCAACCAGAAGATCTCGCTCTTCCAGCCACAGCTCTGTTTCTACTGTGTGGCTAGGCAGCCGGTGCTTGGGAGTTGGGCTGGTGCTACCTGCCTGGTTAAGTAGATCCTGTTCAAGCCTTTCTTTGTCCTTGAGTAATTCGTTGAAGTCGATCTCCAGCTGGTTATAGTCCTTGGTCAGGGCCTCGTGCTGAGCTGCCATATTCTGAAAATGAAACACTTCATTGGTTGCTTTTGTTCTAGGAGAAACATTTCAAGACAGAATCTAGTGACCCTATTCAGACCTCAAAAAATAAGTAGAGATTAGCTGAAGAAAAATGCACAGGTCATAGGTAATCAATACTTCTATAACAACTTTTAGTGAAAACTATGAAACAGTGTAAAAGGATTCTGATCACAATGCATTCCTTATAATACCTTCATCTCTCACATGCTCACTCCTTTCTAACACACATAAAGAATATTCATAGGAACAGATGTGACCATACCTCAGCCTCTTCCAGTTCTGCCTGTAGAGCTTCAATTTCCTGAGATGCTGCTGCATTACGTTCTTGAAGACTCTGCACTTCTTCAAGCAGAATAGCTTGGTCATGTGTCAGTTTCTCAAGTGTCTTCTCTGCGTCTCTTAGCCTCTGTTGCATTTTTTCTCTCTCTTCCAAAAGTCTAGCCACTTCCCCAACTTTGCTAGCAATTGTGATGGCTGTAGCCTGCCGTTCTAATTCTTCTTTTTCAGCACAGACTTTATTATATTTGTCCTGCATTTTTTCCAGTTCTTGAATAAGTTTTTTGAGGTCTTCATGGAGTGCATTACCATCTGACAGCAAAAACTCGTTCTCCTTCACCACCTGTGCAGGAAAAACAAATTAATCACCAATAAATGTTTATTTATTCACACCATCTTCACTCATCTCCTTGTTGACATCAGCTCATGCAAATCTCAATGAAAATTGAATTTAAAAAAAAAAAAGACACAACCTATCACTGAGCCTTAGCGATGACAATCCTGATTTACAACTGTAATCACAACCATACTCAATTTGATAACTGAAACAGTTTGGAATGGTATTCATTTATACATGTGCTTACTGCTGATCCCTTTTAAAACATCAGTGTCATTTCTAAACTGACACTCCAGCTACCTGACTTCATACTCTTAGTGTTGAACATTATACCACATTTAATCTCAAATTCCCCCTGTGGGACCCCGGGGTATGCTTGCCTAGCAAGCATTGTAAGAATAGGGTCCCTGCCATCCAGCCAGGCATGTCGTAAGAGGCGACTAAGGTGGACACCTCACCTAGAGGTAAAATAGGTTGTGGTAGGGCTAACAACCCCACCATGTAAAAAAAATCATGTTACAGAAACTAAAACCAGAGAACTCGTCACAGATGGCGAAGGTAATGAAGCACACCAGGAGACTGGACTAATGACGGACGACAGCCAAACCCGAAAGGGAGCTGGCGCCCCGACAGCGGATTTACTGAAGCCGAGGCAAAAGTTGAGGGTGGGGTGCTGGAACGTCCAGACCTTGTACCAGACTGGCAGGATGCTCCAATTAGTCAAGGAGTTTGACAACTACAACTTGGACATCCTGGAGTCAGTGAGGTCAGATGGACCGGCACGGGAAAGAGGAGAACTAGCGTCAGGACATACCATCTTGTTCTCAGGAAGATCAGACGCTCACACTCTGAAGGAGTAGCTCTACTCCTCAACAAGAAAACGGAAAAGGCACTGCTGGAATGGAAGCCTTATGGACCCAGGCTTTTGAGAGCAAGATTCCATTCCAAGTACACCAAGCTGACAGTGCTAGCCTGCTATGCACCAACAAATGACTCTGAGGCAGAAGACAAGGATGCTTTTTACGATCAGCTCCAAGCAGCCTCAGAGAGCGTTCCAGCCCACGACATGTTGCTTATCATCGGCGATCTCAATGCCAAGGTGGGAAGTGACAACACCTGCAGGGAGCATGTCATGGGCAAACATGGAATCGGAACCATCAATGACAACGGAGAGAGACTGGCAGACTTTTGTGAAGAAAACAACCTACTGATTGGAGGCACACTCTTCCCACACAAAGACATCCACAAGGCAACATGGACATCACCAGATGGGATCACAAAGAACCAGATAGACCATGTCATCATCAACCGAAAATGGAGGAGCTCACTTCAAGATGTTAGAGCCTACAGAGGAGCAGACATTGCCAGTGACCACACTCTTGTGATAGCCACAGTTTCTCTGAAGCTGCGTCGATCACGAGGAAAACAGGCACGTCAGCAGAGAGTGACTCCGGCAAACAAAAAAATCCAGCCACCGAAAGGGCCTTTGCTATGGAAGTAAAGAACAGGTTCCAGGCACTAGGAGACCAACAAGAGATGACCTTAGACGACTTCAATCGAGTCTTACAGGAATCAGGAGAGAAAATACTGGGCTTCCAACGGAAAAAGAAAGAACAGTGGATCAGAGAAGAGACATGGAAGAAGATAGAAGAGAGAAAGTCAGCCAAACAAAGAATCAACAGCACCAGATCTGAACGCCTGAAGGAACAACACAGACAAAGATATGCAAACTGAACAAAGAGGTAAAGAGGATGACAAGAACCGACAAAAGATATCACATAGAGAAACTGGCAGATGAAGCAGAAATGCAGCAAGTAAAAATGACCTGAAGACACTGTACAAGATAAACAAACAGCTAAACAACGGGTTTAAGAACAGTGATGTGCCAGTGAAAGACGTGAACGGTAATGTCGTCGAGGGAGAGGCAGGAAAACTACAGCGCTGGAGGGAGCATTTTGAGTCAGTTTGAACAGACCAGATCCCCCTCAGCTTGCAAGACATCCAGCCAGCAGCTATAGACCTCGACATCTGCACAGACCCACCAAGCCTGGAAGAAGTGACAGCAGCAGTCAAGACAATGAAGAGCGGCAAAGCACCAGGGGCAGATGGAATAACAGCAGAGATGTTGAAAGCAGACGTGAATGTGACAGCTCCCAAGCTGACTGAAATCTTCAGGCAAATTTGGGAATCAGGGCAGGTCCCTGTTGCGTGGAAGACAGGGCTCATCTTCAAGTACCCAAGAAAGGAGATCTTGGAGACTGCAATAATTGGAGGGGCATAACACTTCTTTCCCTCACCAGCAAGGTCTTCAGCAAGATTGTTTTGTCAAGACTGACGGCAACTCTGAGAAAGACCTCCGACCACAGCAAGCAGGATTTCGCCCTGGGCGATCCTGCTCCGAGCACATCTTCATTCTGCGACAGATTCTGGAGCAGAGCAACGAATGGAACACACCGCTGTACATCAATTTCATCGACCTGGAGAAGGCTTTTGACAGCATCCACCGCGAATCCTTATGGAAGATCCTGAGGCATTACGGAGTCCCTGCAAAAAACTTGTTCAGTCATTGCAATGCTGTACAGCGATTTCAAATCCCAGGTTGTCTGTGACACAGAGCTCACAGACCCCTTCAACGTCAGTACTGGGGTGAAGCAGGGCTGCATTCTGTCGCCATTCCTCTTCATCCTGGCCATGGACTGGATCATGAAGACTTCCACCGACAGCGAGAGGAGAGGCTCAGATGGACCATGACTATGACAGCAACAACAGCACTGGAAGACTTGGACTTTGCTGATGACATTGCCCTGCTGTCACACCGCCACCAAGACATGCAGGAAAAAACAAAGGCCTTCTCAGAAACAGCTGGAAACCTTGGCTTGAAGGTCAGCACAAAAAAAGACTAACAGTATGAGAGTGAACGCCAGAGTCCAAGACAGAATCAAACTAAATGGAGAAGAGATTGAGGAAGTTGACAGTTTCACCTATCTTGGGGTCCAAAATGTCAAACACTGGGGATGCGGAGGTGGAGATTCGAGCCCGACTGGCAAAAGCCAGTCAGGCCTTGCCTCACTCAGGAGCACATGGAAGGCAAAAAACATCAGCCAGAAGATCAAGCTGAGAATCTTCAAGTCAAATGTGATCAGCACCCTCCTTTACGGATCAGAATCTTGGAAGATGACCAAAACCATCAGTTAACAAGCTTGACGTCTTCCAAAACAGATGCCTCAGGCGCATACTTAACATCTTTTGGCCAAACACCATCACCAACGAAGAACTCCACCGAAGAACTGAAACCGAGTCCATCACCACGCAGGTTCAACGAAGGCGTTGGCGATGGATTGGACATGTGCTCCGCCAGCAGACAGCAGACCTTTCCAGAGTCGCCCTACGATGGACTCCAGACGGCCGAAGAAAACGAGGCCGCCCAAAGGAAACTTGGAGAAGAACAGTGGAAAGGGAGATGAAAGGAAAGGGCTGGACATGGGGTCACCTAGAGCGTGTTTCAGCCGATCGACATCGGTGGCGGACTCTGGTTGAGGCCTTATGTGCAACCTGATGCACGAAGAGGAATAGATAGATAGAATCTCAAATTCCCTCTCTCGTCCTAATTTTTCTTGAAAAATATTAAGATGATCTTTGCCTTATAACATGGGAGCGCATGTGTACTCAAGTGGTGCTCACCTCTTCCTTTTCTCTAATTACAGCTTCCAAGCGGTCATGTATTTTTTCTTTTTCTGCTTGCAGCTGATCGTAGTCTACCTGCAGGTTATCACCAGCCTTCAGGATTGCATCGAATGTCCCCCGCAATTTCACAAGCTCCTCCGTTAATACACTACAGTGGTCTTTTAAATGTTCATTCTGGGCCTGTACAACAGCCATTGATCCAAATACTCGATAACAAGAATGATAGCAAGGCATTCAAAAGCAAATTTTTCATTAAATGTGTGATGCATATCAATATCATTGTTACGGCCCTATGCTCCTTGAGGAGTAACAAGGAATAAACTAAAACTAATATCATCATACAAACAGGTCTATTATTTTTCTAAATTTATCAGGTGAAAAATTTTCTCCTTCAGTTTTTCACCATCATAAGCTTTTATTATAGTCATATTTTTAGTCCTTAATAAGCAATTTCACTGCATTTGTTCAGTGGACAGATTGAATAGCCTTCACTTAAACCCATCCAGACATGACAATCCAAGCAAAAAAAATTTACAAGACAGTGCATGTCTGTAAAGAAAACACTATACATCAAGTATCCCATTTAAGCATGCAGTTTATTTTCCTGTGCAATTCACACCTTACCTGCAAAAACTCTTCCTTGGTCAGATCCTGGCCATCTACAAATCCTTCTTCATCAAACTTCACCTCCTCCATAAGCTTGTGTGAACGCATCACAGCCACTTTATCTGATGGTATGGATGCCTTCTCTTCCTCCAACATGTCTACTTTGTTTTGCAGAGCCGACTTCTCCTCTTCTAAAGCTGTAATTGTTCTCTGCAGTGACTGGAGCTCAGTCTTAAGAGTCATATTTGTCCTGACCAGCTCCTCATTGCTCACAACTCTAGCAACCTTCTGGTCATCAGCAGCTTCCCTTGGCTGAGATCAATGTAAAAAAAAATTCTTTTGTTTCATTTTCTATATTTTTCCCCTTCTATTTGCTGAGATTGTTTTAAATCTAGTCCATGCTTTTAATTGAAAAATTCAGTAATTATACTTTTACAGCTTATATTTGAAAGACAAATATTAAAAGTGTTTCCTAGTTATATAAACGAATGTGGTTTTCAGATCATTAATTTTAAATGTTGAGAGTTTTCAGTCTTTTAGTGAAGATGCTGGGGGTTTTAAGACACCCAGATAAAATTAATGACATTTGCAAAAAGAGTAGGTATTAATATTCCTTGTGATCTTGACCTGATATATGCCTGCTTTAATTATTACCATTAATATAAAATTGCGGTACACATCTTATATGTTGTATCTTACGAAAAAGTGATCTTGTGTTCTCAATTATTCATATGCTAACTTATCTGTTAACAACATTATACTTTTAAAATCAGAAATAAGTCTGAGCTAACTGAAATTATTCATCAACTAAGAAAGAATTCTGTGGCAGTGGCAAGAGTTATACACAAAAAGTCTGCATACTGCCTACACTAGTACATTTATGTACACTGAATCTTAACAACTTTAAACACAAGAATTGCCTTTGCATGTACATATTTACATGAAGTGTAGAAATGCATGCATATATTTATATGATAAAAGAACATTTTGCATATGTGCACTTATGCAAATGCATGCACAAGAGCAGTAGAGCATGCTCACAATTGTATTCTACTGGAAAGGAAAGGTGCTGGATCGTTTTGTTCAAAAACAGAGAAAGACTACAGTACTAAAGATGTTTTTGTATTATAAATTACACTGGTGGCAAACAAATCATCCAAAAATACTGATAAAGATTCTGTAGCCTAACACCTGTAGTGGCAGTGAACTATGGTGTTCACTGTGCTTAGTGAGCAGAGTGGAGCCCAGCTTGTTACTTCTGCTATTTTTAACCATCCCTGACAAATCACAGGTGTTAGGTGGGTGGGTGTAAGGAACTTTTCAGTCTAGCTTCATCAAGCCTCAAACATGCAATCACCTGCTCCAAGGTTTAGCACACCAACCACAAGGCCAAGGTAAGGGAAAAATTGGTGTTTTGTGGTGAGCCAGCAACTACGGCCATATCATGGCAAGGCAGCCAGCCCTGTAAACAGATGCCACATGCAGAGAAACAACAGCATACCCAAGACAAGAACTGAGCCCAGGACACCCAATCCTCACTGTATGGGTGACAGGCACTAACCATTGCACCTCCGGACTGCCCACAAGGCTAAGGAACCTCCTCAAACAAATGGTACGAAACATTCCAATGCCATTAAAGTTCAACAAAAATCCACGGAGCTGGTCCATTAGCTGTCTTTATGTTAGCGTTGCACCCATTTAGGTGTCACGTAATGTCAGCTATGTTGGTCTTTATTCTCTTCAGCTGGTAGACACCAAATGTGAAAGAAACACATCTTGCATGCTGTTTGGTCACAGGTATACATCATACATGCAGTAACTCTGCCATGCTTACTATTACAAAGAGGATGAATAAGATCAGAAACAATGTCACAACAGCTGTGTAATACATGATTCATCACGAAAGCCATAACAGCTGCCTCAAAGGCAAACACAAGAACTCATGCAAGATGTTGTCACTGTCACCTGTGTGGCCATAAACAACTACAGCACTGTTCTGTGGTGTACTGCACTGCTGGAATCATCTTCAAGAATTTACACCACTGGTAAGCAGCAGAAGAAAAAAAAAAAATTGAGCATTTTAACCAACCTAAAACTATTATACATCTAACAGAACTTTGTGTATCATATGTGGAGGACACGAACATTTCACTGAACTTAGGAGATATAAATATCATGGGGATGAATACTACCTATACCAGTTGCTGGTATTCCATGATAGCCACTGATGATTTTGGAGGTCAGTGACAGTAATTTCTTTCTACAAACCCAAGAAACTACTGCAATGACTTTCAATAATCTCCCCTCCAAAATAAAAGAGAACAAAACATAATAATAATAAGAATAAACTTACTAAAGATATTTAGCATACACATCATCGAAAACAGACTTTGTCCAGTACATTTCTCATATGCAATGTTCTTTTGTATTTCAAAAGTTTTAAAGTGTCAGGGGCTGAAAATTTTCTTAAATTACTCTAAAGGTTACAGATGGAAAAAAAAAACCCTACCAAAAAAAGCCAATTATAGCAGCTATGGAAATAATGCTTAACACTCAACTGACCTGTAACTTTTCTTTCAGCTGATCGTTTTCCTGACGGAGTGCTAAGATCTGACTGCGAAGTAAAGCTACCATCTGTTTGTCTTCTACGTTGTTTCCACTTTTTGTTTTTTTGTCTGCAAGTTCAAGAACAAGGCATGTTTTAATGTTTGTCTCTCATTCATTGCTAGCTTTTTTCACAAGCTGCTAAAGACAATTTTGAGGGATAAGCCTTTATCTTAAGCCCTCTTTTGTTTGAAGAAAATTACACAAATTTTCTTTAAGGGTGCAATGCCATTCGCCAAACCAAACTCTTTAGGTTTGTTACCCACAGAAAATAGTGCAACATCTTAACAAATGGCACGAACTGAACATACTTTGCTGACTTCAGTAACCCACATTACTCCATTCCAAGAATCAATCACCCCTCTTCCTCATTAAAATTCACTTCGGTAGATATTTTAGAAAAGAATTTATTTCATCTTCATTGCCCAGATTAACCTTAAAGCACAACCTACGATCTTGCCAGAGCATCAACTTCCTGAGGCTACTGAGAAGCTTACCAGAAGACTCATACAACTCCTCATCACTTTCCTGCCAGCTGTCTGTGTCATGACTTTCTTTCACTGTTGCCTGTTATTTAACAAACACCATAACAAGCCACTGCTTTTTGCCACCAAAAAAAAAAATCATCAGATTGCAAGAGCTTCTTACACCATATCTCAACAAACACTGTCTTTTTTTTTTAATTCCAAGGGCACTTGTGATCTGAATCTTAATAATGGTGGGGAATGGGGCGGGTGAAAGGGTGGTAAAGGCAGGAAATCAATATCCTGAAGGTTAATGCCAAATGTTAATCAAGTTGACCTGCTGTCATTGTATTAGCATTACACAGATCAATACCAATTCATTCTGTGAAGAACTGCATGTAGTGGGACTTTAAAATACTCTGCAGAATGATCCATATGCTTATTTCCCTATTGCAGTCAGTGAACAGCTGGTCATAACAGCAAACATGCCCTTCCTTACCTCAGCTTCATCTGCCTGCCTGACCAACAGTTTCCCCTCTACCTCATCTGTGTGCTTGGCCAGCAGCTTTCCCTCTAGCTCCTGCCGCCGCTCTTTCTCTTCATCCAGGAGGTTTTTCAAATTCTTAATCTACAGCATTACAACATGGGATGGGATTAAAACAAAACTCCTGGGTTGTGGGTTGAGGGGTGGAGTTGTACACCATTTCACATATATTGCAAATCTTTAATAAAGTTTAGCATGTTTAAATAAAGATACCTAGATTTGGAGATGGGGCTCTAGGCTCCACTGGCGGTGATTAGAAACAAGAAGAAGAGTTGGAGATGGTAAACTAATATTATGCAAGTGCACGAAAGCACACATATGCTACATTACATACATTTCTATTAAAATAATCAAGCCTATAAAAACTGATTGTCAAAGGTTAACAATTAAAACTTCTCAATTATTACTCTGATTGAATCCCTTTTGGAAAAATGAATTCACAAACTTTACTTACATAAAAAAAGTGTTCTCTTTGTGTATTAGCCCTAAGGCAATTATGGCACAAATGGATATCTAAGCTGTTCACAAAACATACAAACTCTCTCATATGCACATACACAAACACATACAGGAAAATTGTGATTTATATTCAAACACGATATCACCTAAGACTAAGAGAATGAAATGCATACCTCATCTTGAACTTCCTGTGGTAAAAGCTTGATTTCCTGTGAGAAATAAGTTTATGTTGATGGACTATTAAGGTGTTAGTGTTTAACATTCATAAAGGAGGGATAGTAAGCAAAGCCTTTAAATCTTCAACAAAAACTGATGCAGTTTAAGTGTTGAATTGGTAAATTGGTAATTCTAGTACTAAAATAAAAATCTTTGTGATTTGAATGGCTTGGAAAATAAGGTAGTCAAGGAAAAAGATTTGATTCATTGTTACAAAAATATAATCCAACATTTGCTGTGAAAAAGTGTTGAAACTTAATTGTTAAAACTGGTCAACGTTAGTAATAACAGCTTTAAAATCATATAAAATGCTTACACTTAAACATGTGGAAATGCAGGTGAAATGGTGGTGAAAAAGTGCATTCACGAAAAATTAGTTAACATTTGTTCTCCAGAAAAAAAACTTGAGATAGGGAAGCTCAGTTGTTCTTACCTGCTCATTTTTGACATTGGATTGATGCTGTAGATATTCCACCCTATCACGCAGACGTAAATTTTCAATGGACAGCGTGTGGTACTCTTCACTGAGCTGCTCATGTTCTGCCTTAAGTTCCTAATAGATATGATATTTGCATATAAACAAGAAATTGTAAAACTGATGACTCCACCAAAAACAAAAACTAGTCTGGCTTACTTTAAATAATTTACTCATAAATTCACTCTCCTCACATCTGCGTTTGTGGCTTCAAGAGGAAGTAAGCTAATATGTACATTTCACATTTTTAAATTCCTATGAAAAATTGTTTCATTTTGCCATAAGCATCAGAAACCTGGTGTCTGAAAAGAATGATGATCCCACAAACATTAGTTTGCCAAGAAGCACATTCAGGCTGACAGACCTAACCAGGACCATTAGGACACACAAACTAATAGTGTTAGGACAGAGATGCAGATCAAATTTAGTCTTTTGGGATCTTTTTTCTCTTTGGTTGCCATTTATTCCTTCTAGGCCTGAAGTTCCTCTAAATTGACTGAGTAAAGTTTTCTAGGACAATCAAAATTATTCACCCTATATAGGGCGTCACTGCTGGGTAATGAAGGAATTGGCCTACTCAATAATGAGATGCAATGGGCCTAACACAGTCTACATAGGTTTGAAGTGTTGACTACAGCATTGTGGAGAATTATTTAGGTTGTTTGGGTTGCTCAGCATACAGCATCCAAGTATAATACTCATGCAATCTTGAAAAGATCAAATAATACAATCAACCACCTCTTTCTTCATCCTCTTTCATTATGAACTTGCTCACTGCTTTTAAATGGCAATGAATGAAATTGTCTGACCTTGTATATTTTGGTCTCCTTTGTCAGAAGAGCTAACTGCTCTGCTGGGATGCTCACACTGCCTTTGTCATGCTGAAGTGTCATGCTGTCAGAATGATTTGCCTTCTAAAAAGAATTACAAAATTATGTTTTAGGAGGGAAAAAAGTAACGTCAATTACCATGCATGCATGCATAAGTGGAAGTAGCCATGTTAAGCATAAGTCATTTCTCTTTTGTAGTAGAAAATTTTCTTGCATGGCATGAAAAAATGTTGAGGTTTCTACAGTCAGAGCAAAATCTGAGAAATAGAAAGTGCTCTCAACTTTAGGAAAACTTAATAGTTTATTTATTAACAGATATAACTCATTATTTTGTAAAAAGAGACATGTCTATCATATCAAGCTGTGATTTGCAATTTCATTACTGCCAGTTAGGTTGGCGACCACCCACATGCAAATTGTGTTTCCTGATGTACAAGTAATTCTGACCTGTATCAGCCAAACTCATCTCTGTCAATTTTAAACTAGCCAGATCTGAGATAAAAGGACAGCAAGCACACGATAGATCGCTTGTCTTTGAAAAAGATTTTTTTAAGACAGGAATGAGAAGGTTGGTGGGGCAAAAGGGGTGGGGTGGGGTACAGAGAGGTGAAGCTTTATTTCTGCCAAACGTCTTTTGTTAACAGAAGTGCTGTAAGCCTCTGGCACATAGCAGAGAAAAAAAAATCAATGTTTCTGAGGTTTGTAGAGCAACTCTGCGTGAAGTCAGAGTGCCTTCATTTTATAAATTCATGTCACAACATCTTTAACAAGACTGCTGCTATAGAACATTCTGAATTCACTCAATTTTTTATTTTTTCTACTGAGACTTAAAAAATTGGTAACAGCGGCTAAGAGTGGTCTACTTTCTCATCCTCCTTCCTCTCACTCACACACAATTTTTCTACAGCATATTCAAGTTTGTAGATGACATTGTCCACATGTAATTTGTATAATTATTTTAATCTTGCTTTCTCTACATTCAAAAGAAAATGCATCTAGCTGGCAAGAGGATCAGAAATCTTTTTTTCAGATCTAAAGGAGAGTAAGGAAAAAAAAAAAAGAATTAAAACCAGTTTTTGAATCAACAGACCTGATGTTTCTGGGATAATGAGATAGAGTGTCTACAGAGTGCTTTACAACAATCAACTAGACAATAGATTTTAGTTTTTTAAATGTAGCATTTGGTTTTTTGTTTTCCTCATAACTCAACACACACCAGAGCCAGAAAAGGAAGGACAATTTTACCTCCACTATGCTAGACACAAATGAAGGAGCAGGGAGTAGAGTTACACAAATTGTGCGATGTATCATTAGCTTCACCCAGTGGATACCCTAATTCTAAACTTTGTGATTTATTTTTATAGTGCCATCCACTAACCTACCAGGCTTGAAAGCCTGTGCTCACACTGGTTAAATTGGCCTTTTCCTGTTGGCCCTGGTTAAGCAAAGTTTGTTCCTCCATTTCACCCGTTATTCATCAAAAACTAGGTTATAAAATTTAAGGTTATATTAGAACATGCACACACACACATATGCATGTGGCTAAGACATTTAACCCATCTAGTGCTCGACAAAAAGGAAACTCATAAAAGAAATTTTTGTTGGGGGTTGGGAAAAATTTTGCTACTAAAGTGGCAACTGTTATAAAAAAATACACATGAGCTTTGCATGAAATTCGTTGCTCAGTCCACAAAACCTTGTTGTAGATATGACATTGAATACTTTTCTTTCACAATTTGATTTTTCACACATTTTTAATTAGGCTACACCCCTTCCAAATAAATAAACATGATTACAATTTTTCTTCAAGAGTTTTATAAACCTAATCACAGAGCTATACAGGATGTACCTCTGTGTCACTCCCTGCTAGAGGCTGTACTTTATCTGCTGTGCCCTGAGGTGCAGGCGAGTCATTGTGTGTGAACCTTGTCACAATGTCTTCCTGTTTTAAACACAGCAGGTTTGATTATTATATATTAACAGATTATTGAATATGCTCACATATTATTTAAAAAGAAAATACAAACTCTTTAACACTGTTAGCATCAATTATATAGAAGGACAAGTCTACATGGTAGACTGCTGACTACACATCATACAACCTGGAGCTCCTATTATACTAGATGGCTACCCGATAATCTTGCTTGTTTGTGGCAGCAAAAGATATGGACTGGAAGGTAAAGTTAATGATATAAAAACTAAAAAAGACAAGGGCTAATGACCATTAAGATCGAATTGTCTCACCTGGGGTGAGGAATATGAGCGCAAAGGGACAGGTTCTTGATGGGTGGTACTCACAGCTTCTACTGTACAGAACAAAAACATAGAGGACAGTTTTTATTTTTCTTACAGCTTCAATGCTTCTGCTGTATTTTTGCACAAATCACCATCAGCTGTATACCTTATTATTATTACTTTAAAAAACTATGTGATTTCTATCGTGCTATTATATCCAGCAGCCAGAAAAGTGCTGAAAAAAGAAAAAAGGATCAGTCAATTCATCCATCCATCTTTATTAACTACCTTGAAATATTGGGGATATGTTCTGCCACAGAGAACTGTGCACTATCTTAATGGACTCTTTTTGAGTCTGACTTTGACGCGCAGCCTGCCATCAACGCAAAATGCTTCTCTAAAATCCTGTTATCTTTTGGAAAATGGCACTTACTGCTGAAAGTGATCAGTGACTCCTACAGCCAATACCACACATTCACCTCCCATTTCTTTAATTTTTTTTTTCATATGCAAACATCTTTACAGTAGTGAAATTCTTCATTTGCTGAAAGCCATAAAAAATAACTCTTGGATCAGTATTTGATCAAGCATTACCCCAACTAGACACCACTGGATAAGAATCTATCCTTTTCCTACAGCTTGATATATAGGTCCCTGACAACAGCGCTATTCACTAATTCTCCTTTTTGTTTCAACGACAATAGAAAATTTCTTTAATGATCAATGCTTTACAACATCAGAATAGAGCTTCCAGCAGAAAGTCACCAGACTGCTTTGGACCTTGCAGCAACTATGTGACCTATAAACCTGACCCCCACCCAGCTTCAACCCTCCCCACTCCCTAGGTCACTCCATCATTAAATCTTTATCTGCAGTTTAGAAACAATGTTCCTAAAACTTATGCTCAATTCTGTGTTTTACACAAAACTCTTTTAAGGCATTTTAACTAAGATAAGAACGCTGGTGCTAGTGGTGCCTATCAGTGACAACAGCGGCTCCCAAATCAAAGAGTTTTCCCTAAAAACCCATAAGCCCTTAGGCTATCTGCATCCTCTTCTGCCAGTTATCTGCAGGTGCCAGATCTGTTTCCTCTCTTACCACTTTTTCAGTCACTGCTTCTCACTCATTTTATTTCTCTTTCATCTTCTACCATGAGGACATATTCTTTTCACTTACTTCTCAATTTTTTTCCCCCAAGGCTTTGAGGTGCTAAAATAGAAGAGGAAACTGGGTGAGGGACAAAGTACGAGGGAAAATAAAGATACATCATTTTATTGATGCAATCTGAGGATTTTAAGTTCACTTCTCCTTCAAAACTCATCTTAAAATCCTCTAACTTCTCTCACATACACAGTGTGCTTGCACAAGAAACAAAGCACAGGTGGACACCTGCAAGCCTGTTTGGGTTTATTTTTATGGAAGGGGGAAGGGATCCCTAAGAATAACTCTCTGAAGCTAAGCAGATTATGCTTGTTCCTATCCTCCACCCCCTACCCCTTGCTGATTCTGGGTCTCTATGACCTAGCTAAGTTTACCTCAACCCAGGGCAAAGCCTACACTGCAGTTATGGTGCTGCACATATATCGGGAATCGATAGCTGAGGTAGACATGATACTTCAGCTGTTTACCTTTTTTACTCTCATTCTACAAAACCCTTGCCTCCTGCCTTAAATCTAGGTGCTGTTTGCTGGCCGAAGAGTCACTTTATCTGTCAATTTTGCCGTTTATACCAATGTTAAAATGGTTCAGCTATTCTAGCATCAGGCTAATATCCATTAATGCAAATAAAGCAGCATTCTTCTGCCAAAAGACCATGATTACTTAGGACAAATTCCTTCTATGATTTTGTGAATGTAAGAGAGGGACACACACACTAAATGTGTAATGTTAGAGAATGTTACCTGTATTGTTCAGATTCCACGATGCCTGAGCAGGAGCACTAGCAAAAACTTCTTTAAGTTCAGTGTGTCCTGCTTTGAGAGCATGCTGCAGTGCTGTGCGACCTTAAATTATAATACATGTATTTGCTGAATAAAAATATCCAGAATGAATCCTGTTTAGATGTTTACAAGAAAATGGCATTTAACTGCCTTTCTTTGCCAATATTCAACTCTTCCAGATAAGTAATTTATCATGAATGAGGATTACACATAATGATGAAATCTATTCCTATCTCATTCCCAAATTCCTCAATCTCATGAGCAAAATTTCCAACTTTTCAGAGCAGTTTGTTAGAAATCAAAAGTCCATGAAAAACAGAACCAGAAACTAAGATGAGCATCTAATAAACTCCAACACATATAATACTGATCTGAAAAGGTTTTTCCTGCAAGACCACACAATATGCAGCCATGCAAGCTTGCTATGGACCAAAGCTTTTTAATCTCTTCCCTTCTTATCTTAGTGATATTTCTGTGATTCGTCTTAGTGATATTCCTATCACATGCAGCCTTTGAGCTTGCAACCAGACAAGTCTGACTCCTTTAGTGCCTCATCCAAATACTAACACTTGCTCGACCATGCAACCACATCTGCATGTACACACACACTCACTCATGTATATTAGTGCACACAAAACCCCCTTCTTGTTTTTGTTATTACATATTCAAGCACCCCATTCATCTGGATAAAGTGTTTTATTTCTACTTGAAGGAAAATTTAAATTTAATCCCATGGTGTTATGCAGAAGTGTCTACTAAAAAAACTACACTTGATCAGAGCTCCAAAAACCTACAATACACATCAGTTATCTGCTGGTAACAAGCCCTTCTTCAAAATCTCAGCTAAAATCAAATCAAATCTGAAACACATCCCATTGTTGGAACTCTGGAACTTTTATTTTATTTTTTGCCTTTTATTTACAATGCAGCAAAAATGTGAAATCAACACAGAAAAACAGTTTTTCTACTACTACCAATGACCCCCCCCCCCCAAAAAAAAAAAAAAAAAAAAAAAAAAAACACAAAAAAAACAAAACCTATGAAGTGATTTCCTCCAGATACTCCGATTTCTTCCATCCTGTGTATGGTTGTATTTTATGAGTGTTGTGTGCATGTTCATGTATGCAATGCGCTTTCAGCCTGGTTTCAGTAATAAACTGCTATAACAGAATTTGCTTTATTAGTGTAGAAGATGTGAATGTGCATGCATGACCAAACAATTCCACTCACACTTCAATTTCAATATTTGCATGCAGAAGACTTTTCCATTTCATGTTAGAAACAAACTGGTTTTGCATGCTTCTTTTCTCACAAATATACTTAAGTGAGCATCACATACCTTCTCTATCAGTGTGGTTTGCATTGGCCCCTCTTTTTAAAAGAAACTCACAAACATCACGGTTGCCTTCCCTTGCTGCTATCACCAATGGTGTCCTGAAACCATTTTGAAGTAAAAAGACAATAATGATACAACACGAAAAAGTTTGTCATGGAATGTAAATCTTAGACCACTGTAACACTAATAATAGTAATGGGACCTTACAGCGCGCAGCATCATGACCAAGATAGATCGCATTCTCTGTGCAGACCAATAATGATAAATGAAAGATAAAAGCCAGTGGACAGTGAGGTAGACTGAACAAAATAAAGATGAGGTACAAGAGCACAACATAAAGCAATGGACGAAGGTATGAAGGGATGTAGATACTATAAACAGTGTAAAATAGAAGTCGTTACATGATGGTTTTTACAAGTTAAGAATAGTAATTCAGGGATAGTACTTTGTGAACAGATATGTTTTCAGAGACAGCTTGAATGTAGCCTTAGAGTGACGAATGTGATGTGGAAGAGAGTTCCACTGCTTAGCAGCATAGAGGGAGAACGTCCGTTGTTCGTATGTGACTGTCTTTGTGGGAGGGAGGGATAGAAGATGGGAGTCTGATGAGGAGCCAAGGTTTTGGGAAAGAGTGTGTACAGACAAGCTTTCCATAAAATAGTGGGTAGGGGGATGCCTTCAAAGAATCCATAGCATAGCATTGAGAGCTTGTAATCTATTCTACCTTTAACTGGTAGCCAATGAAGAGAGTGAAGACATGTGTGACATGTTCAGATCTGTGAGTCCAGAAAATGAGACAAGCAGCTGAGTTCTGGGCTTTCTGCAGCTTATCAATAAGGTAATGTGGACAACAAGCAAGAAAAGAGTTGCAGTAGTTTAGTTTAGACAAAACAAATGAGGAGATGAGAATTCTGGCGGCTGAGATGGACAGAGTATGGCGAATAGAGCTGATCTTCCAGAGCTCATAATATGCAGAATGACAGATGTGAGAAACACTATTATCAAGAAACATGTCAGCAGATATTATGTAATGCAGTTTTTTCAGTCTCAAAACATCATGTAAACAGTCTATGCAGACAGAGCCTTGTAGTAAATGCAGCTGCAGTTAAAAATATAAATAGATGACCAAGCTCGTACAAGGCAATGCATGAGACAACGTGTGCCTAGCTTCCCAGAATGCTGTAAAACAAGCCATCTTCACAAGCAGTCAAGACAAGATCTTGTCAACAAGCAGACTGATGTTCAGAACAAGACTGTGAACACACAACAAGCCAAATTTTCACACAATATAAACTGCTGATACCAAGAGATATCTAATTTGCAATACTGAGACCTTAACTGCAAACATTCACAACATTTCATGACACTCACATTTGGATTTTGTCACCAGCATTAACATCTGCTCCTTTGTCTATTAGCAGCTTGCAAATATTTACATCCCCACGATGGGCAGCATAGAAGAGGGGTGTCTTCCCGCTCTAAATAGAATAGACCATAATGAAAAAGGACATTTCAAGACTTCACATTTCACTCAAAAACTGGAAGAAGGCAAAGAAAACAAATATCTGTCAAAAAACAGCAGGACTTACTGTCATCAGTACAAAACAACTGTGGCTATCAATACAAAGCATCACCCCTTGAAGCCAATACAAAAAGACAGCATACATCACTGCAAACAACAGCACTCACAGTCCATCGATACAAAATGCTGCTTCATAATTGCCCTCTGGGATAAATTAAATCTATCTCATCTTCTAGCAACTCTCCTGCATGCATCCACAAGAGCACTTTATAGGGGTGTAGGACTCTTACTTTATCGGTGCTGTGTGGGTCAGCCCCACCTTGCAACAAAACCTGAACACATCCATGGTGAAGCCCTGCACATGCATGGTGCAATGCTGTCATTTCATTGCTGTCCCGCATATCCACCTCTGCTGCAGACTGCAGCCAACAAAAAACAATGGATGCTAAAGCTGGACACCAACACACATTATTTATGTGCACACATAGATGTTTACATACGCAAATATCTATATATGTCCCTCTGTATCCTGAATGCTTTTATTATCAACAGACCCACAAGTCCTACGACATTTTCAGATATCCTCAATAATATAGCTCTTTAAAAAAATTTCCAGATACATATTTTGCTTTACTTGCCCATCATGCCAAAACCCATGTACACTGCTGATTTCACTCACTTATCTCCCACTATTTATAGTTATTTATTATATCAAAGTACATTCAAAGAAATTACATTCTCGTGAACACAAAACCTGAAACCCTACTACATGTGTGCCCATACAATCTTTTCTGTCCTTTGGCTTTTAAACTAAATAAATCAAACAGCTGAATGGAGCTGCATAAGAAATGTGCAGAGAGAGGCAGTTATTTTATAGTGTCATCAATATAAACAAGGAAATTGAATGAATTATTATTTATGCTTTAACATACAGAATTTTTACATATAGTTCCCAACAAAAGGAAGACACTTGCCATACCAATAACAAACTGATTTCATCATGTCTTCTTGTGGTCTTATATTACTGAAATCTCATTTTCTTGACTGATGGGCTATTTAAAAACTGCTTAGCCCACCCAGACTACTGAATCCTCCCCTGATTGCCTCTCAACTCCCACTGAAAAGCAATTCAAGCAGTTTCTTGAAATTAAAGGGGATACCACAAGCTGTGCTTTAAGCCCTAACTGAAAGGTGACCCCTGGCTGCAGTGTTTAGATTAGGTCTGCGCTTCCATCCTGTCCTTTGTATCACTATATTCCTCCAACCTTTCAGAGACAAAAGCTGTTAGAGGCTGTATTTTCTCTTCATTCCTCAGCAGTTGCATGGGTTGTTCACGTGCCAAAGATTACCTAGCTAAACAGCCCATACTCTGCTCCTTATTTTTACTAGTATTTTAAATAATAGTCTTTATCCATCCTGGTTCAAATCAGAACCCAGTCAGTTCTACAGTCCTAACCTGATCTAGTTTGGACTTTCCTGGATGACTCCTGCCTGAACTGGATGATCACTGGCCATTTGTGGCTGGGTGATCAAAGCCACTTTGAGAAATGCACTTACACTGATACCTGTCGTCTACTAGCTGTCAGCAGAGAGCTCTGCTGCTGGAAGTCTGCATGTTAATTATGGCAAAGGTGATGCTTGAGTTGTTCTTGCACTCTAGACATTAGGTTAGAAGGCCTCTAGGTAATCTTAGTGGCTCATTAAAATTAACTCATTAAGCCTAATTATGAAACAAATTTCTGCTTCTCCATCTTTCCTGTCAGGTTAACTGTAATTGCAGTTTTGCCTATGGCTTCTGAAATCACCTTGGACGATAATGCAGAGACAATCAGTATCTGTTAGGTCAAGCCATAAGATAAGTAGCTTTTCCGTTATCTTTGTTGTCTCCTCCATAAAGTTGCACCACATGATAAAAACACATTAGTTAGTCCACACAATGCTTTGTTGTCCACTCCATAACATTGTACTACATGATAAAGACACGGAAGCACACCCAATACTTTGTCCCCCCATGAAGTTGTGCCACATGATAAAAACACACTAGTTAGTGCACAGATTGCTTTCATTTCCTGGTGCAGAAACTCAAGTTGCTGTGTAATTTAGCTTTGATATTCCTTTTCTGGTTTACAACCAGCAGTGCAATTCACTATCTTAAAAACTGCTGGGCACCTGACAATTATTTTGTGACACTGGCATCATACTTGCTGTGGGCCATTCCATGCCTCCATGCTAAACCTAAGAATTCTGCCACTACAGAATACAAATAAATTTTTAGCACTGTTTCCATGTGTACAGACTTCATTAGATATATAGTATGGATATTTTAATAAGGCTGATGTCTGCTTTTCATTGTAAGGTCTTGTAGCAAGTTGATCTCACCTTTCATGCACTAAGTTATGAGAAACATAAATTGTCTATGTGGCAAATTCAAATGTTTTTCAGATGAACTTGTGTATTTCTGCAAGAGAGATCCAAATTCAAAACTCTGTTTCTATCCATATATCACCCACGGATTGAACACCTTCGATCCTACATGCCTATGAAAAGTTCAGATTTCTTTTATAATAGAAATGAGCACAATTTACAACATGCAAACCCTATCAACCAAAATCAAGAGCATCATAGAAAAATATGCATCAGCTGTATTTTAGCTCAATGAAGACAAACAGTCCCTGAGCAGATATAAAACCCTCCTCCCCCCAAAAAATACAAATGTTGTAACCTTATGATTTATTAGTTTCTTTCCTGCTTGTAAGATAATTCTTTAGCTTTCCCTTTCTGTGCCAAATTTTCCACACAACCATGGGGAGGGATTGCTAACCTACCTCTCATAATATTATTGCAAGAACTAGCGGAAAAATCAATAACAGCAAGAAACTTAGAGCTCAAGTGCCAATGCTGAAATCTTCCCAATGATTCTTTACAGAACTCTTGTCCATAGCTTTTGCTGCAGCTGTAATTCTGGCACCAACTCCCTATTCCTTCTGACCTGTGGTGATACAAGGCATCATTTTTCTTTCTTTACAGATATTTGCCAGTTCAGCATTATTCCAAGTGTTCTTCCACAGAATCTGAAAACTACTTCTAAGGCTTTTGGCTCCTAACATGGAACTGCAATTTATTGTAGGACATGTGTCTTTCATTCAAAGTTACTTTACTTTTGCTGATGAGATTGAAGTAGCTGCAAGGAGGAGGAAGCAATAATAAAACAAATCAACCCTGACCCTTTGGATGTAACCCATGTTCAATAATGATAATCATAGCCACTGGTGAAAATAAATCTTAAGGGATGAGAATTTTTAGAAGCATCCCGAATAACCAAAATTCTGTATTAGGTAAAATCCCTGAAAACTGATTTTGATTAAGCAAAAGGCTGCCTAACAGTCTGCATTTTCCCCTAGAATTAAAGGACTAGTGGAGTGCAAAATTGTTTTCTAATAAATGGGTAAAGCTCAGAGTACAAGATGTTATTTTTCCTAATCTGACTAAATATCCCTTGCCCCCCACTCCATCTGTACTTGATATCTGTATGTCCACAAACATCACCATGTGCTCAAAGAAGTCAAAAACACAAACATCTGAGTAGTGCATGAACAGACCTCAGCCTATGGAACAGTTGATGATGATGATGGAGTTTTATAACGCGCAGCTTCCGTATCACAAAGATAACGCTCAATGCACAGAAACGAATTGATGGATGAAGGACCACAATTGTGAGAGACAATCTGCTGCTTCCAAGCGCATGAATACTACTCACATTACGGCAAGGCAGCCAACCCTGTAAACAGATGCCACGTGCAGAGAAAGAACAGCGTGCCCGAGACGAGAAATGAACTCCATGCGCAGCCAACCTTCACTGTATTGGTGACAGGCGCTAACCGATTGTGCCACCGGGCAGTTGGGACCATATATTAATTAAGCATTTCCTGGCATCATGATTTAGACCTCTTCTTGTGCAGGATGATGTTTAAAGGCATACATCTTGAGAATGGAAGAAGGATATTTATCCAGATTAGAAGAAACAGTACACTGTACTCAGCTTTACCCAACCATAAGAAAAAATATCTGAACCTTACTGGTTCTTTAAATCATCTAAGCACCTTTCCATGCACTTCTTTTTTAATGTTACTCAAATTTTATCAATTGCCACACTCCACATTTTTACTGTGATGTGAGGTTGATAAAAAGTTATCCAGTTATCAGTAGATGATTTTTTGTTATCTTCAAGACATCTTTTGACTATAAGCCTAACCATAAAACCCTCTTCTTTGTTACTAAGACATCTTCATCTGAGACTGCCTAATATATAAAGCACAACATTCTTACACACACAAGTGCTTGCCTTCCAGGACCCATCCTTCCAATAACCCATCTATGTTATAACGTAAATCAACAGAAGTTTTACATACATCTGACACTATGACCTTCAAAGGTGCTTCAATTTTAGCCTTTGTATTCCAGCAGGAGGTTTAACTATTGAAAAGCAAGGTTCTGTGATATGCGGCAGGCATAAGAAAGAACTGAATTCATTTTACATCCACGAGTATGACTTCATAAGAAATTTATATTACTCAATGTTCTATGCCTACTTTATTCTTTGTACTTGCATTCATGCTGACAACTTTAAGAATCTTTAACGAACTTGTGAAAAGCTAAAAGTCTTAGAAACATAAAAATACAGAATGAAAATCCACTCAAAGTTTTGTACTATACTGTGATATTGGAGACAAATTTCACTCCAATCTAGAATGTGATTAATTCAAGAAAGAAAGAAAAAATTAATTTTGAAATTTTATTTTAAACACCCAAATGCAGTTAAATTTAATAGTCTCTTATGCTTCACAAAAAAATCATGTACTGAAATAAAAACATATCCAATTTATACAGATTATTTGTAATAGCTTTGGTAAGTAACATCACTAGTTTGTCATGTTAATGCAGTACAAACAATTACAAACATCTTTTGCCATCCTTACTATCATTATTAAGTTTTCCTTTCTTCTATAGCAAAGTCTTAAATTCACTTTTATTCAAATTCTGTGTGCATTTAATTAAGCTTTATATGAGGAAACTGTAAATGGGCAAATTGCTCATTGTGTATAATTTAATTTCTCAATACCCTCAAAGGGGTAAATAGTCATATGTCTTCTAGACAGTATCTTGCATACAGATTTTGAAAAAATTGTAAAGGGCAAGAGCTATTTCCACATAAATATTTATCAGCCTATCCCAACTTCTACTTTTTCTCTGCTAACACAGCTTTAAAAAACAAGGCTTAGCTCAGAGTGTGACACTTTAATAAGCACTGTTTTTTTCTTCTAAAAGATCATTTATAATAAAGCACGTCATATAAAGCATGCGCAAGCCTTTAATGTCACAAAGTTTTGTATTACACTCATCAGTTGCATCCTATTTTGTGTCTGGTGCATATTTTTTATTCAGCAGATTAGTTGACAGGGACAATGTTAGCACCTTATGGTGATTACCATTTGGAAAGTGAGGGCAAAATGTAATGAATACACCACTGATGCAAATACTTGGAATCTTAATAAACCCAACAATGAGGTGTCACACTGAGATTTGAACACATGGCATACAACGTTCACTATGTTGGTGACTACTAGAATGCCCCTATCCCTACAAAATTAAAATTGGAAAAATAATCAGATGTATGTGTACACAGAATAAAATCACCATGCTACTTATTATCATCATAATTGCTATGTTCTAACCACTAAAAACACTAACATGATTTACAGATGCCTGAAAGAACGACACCTTATTTGATGAAAGAAATAAGCTTAACTTACTGATTTGTTATAATAGTATCTTGCCACACTTCATCAAGAAATTTTAAATAAATCATATGCAAGAAAGTTAATACTAAGGATCACATATTACCATTTGCATGACACATTTCCATATGAAGCGTTAAGACCATAATCTGGCGTGATTAAACAAATAAATAACACAGAGTTAAAAAAAAAACATGTACCTGTATCAAACACTGTGCAATCTGAGCATGTCCTTTAGCAGCTGCAAGCTGTAAACATGTGTTGCCTGTAAACCACAAAAAAACGTTAATTTAATGAGTTCTTTTAAAGTCTGGTTAAAAAGACTTCACACTTCATATGACTGCATTTAGATTTAAGATTACTGCTGTGACATTTCAAAAGTACATGGACATGCAAGACCAAAGCCAAGGGGACAGTTAGAAAATACAATAAACTGTTACACTGACAAAAACAATGACAATACTTTATTCATCCTTGGGAAATTAAATGCCACCAGAATTTGTCATTGCAGCACAGCATCAATTATATCTCCACTCCACACCCACACAAATTCTACACAACCTAACATAGCACACATTTATAGGTTAAAAATCATTATTTCTATGCAACTTTCTCTTTGAGAGATCAAGAGATCATATAGGTAGCAAAAGACAATACATACTACAAGCCACAGAGAGTGTAGGCTTTGTCGTATAATGTTTAATTCAAACCAACTCCAACAACCAAGTTTATTTTTCTTTTAGTCACCTTGAATTGTACAGTCGTTGACATCATCTGTTTCTTTAAGAAGCATTTCCACAATCTGCATATTCCCAATAGCACATGCCACATGGAAGCTAAAATCAGCATGAAATACAAGAAACTTTATTGTTTCTTGCCAAAGCAAAAGCAAACACTAAAAGCTTGCAATTTTACTGTTTAACGTTTACATGCATTTTAGACATCAAATACACTCCTCAGAAATGAGAAAGGTGCAAGCTGGTTAAGGATGAGTTTCCCATAAGGCATGTAACATTGTTATCAAATTATACTGTGGTCCATGGATGGCTTAGTACAATTTATAATCCACATCGAATAGTGATGAGTAAGCTACACTTTGAAAGTAAGAAAACACCTCAGGCAATAGGTCTACTTTGTGCCACACACTCTGAAAAATTCCTACCATCTGTGTGCGTATATATCCCACTCTATTCTTGCTTGCCCTTTCTGTTTCAGAAAAGTGAGATCACTGTGAGTGCTGAATACTTGTTTTTCAAAATGCTGAACAGCACTTTGTAACAGAAACAATGCAAACTGTTTTTGTATAAGGTTGTGGAAATTTCATATGAACCTACAAGAAATATATACTCACATAGAATGACCTCGTGGTCCAAGCTTAGTGGGAACCATGGACTTTCTGGATAAGATGCTGGAGACTTTCTTTATGTCTGTGGCTTCTACAGCCTTCATCAACTTTTCATCAGTTTTGCTCCATTCTGACAACTACACAAGAAACCACTCTACAGAACCCCATTCATTGTTACATGCATTTATACTTACAATAAACGAGATAATCACTCTATTTAAAAATGGGGTGGGGTGGGGTGGGGGAATCCTCATAAGCATGATGGTACAAACACTCATTCATGAATTTACAAAACCCCAACAATTTTCACACACTCATATTTGTGCAACATACAGATACAAATATGGTATGCATACATGCAATGACAATAACATAGTAAAAACACATTTTAAATGTATTAACAAACATTAGTAAAGCTTTGTTGGCCAACCTCAGTAGGAAGTACTGACTGAAGTAAAGAACCCTGTTAACTCCCCCTTCTTAAAGTTTGCATGGAAAGCAACGTACCTGTGATAAATTAGTGGTTGCAAGATGTAGCAAGTGACCGTGCAGTCATGGTTCAAAATTAATCTAGCATGAGCAACTTAATCAAGGAAGTGCAGCCTGTTGCCTTTTGGCATGTTCTGGGACATTTGCCCAGAAAGACAGCATTCACTCCAAGCTAATGATGAACCATTTCTTATATCCCTTCAAGAGCACATCCTCCCTTTTTTGTTTGTTTTTATTAGCTTCTTCCTTTATTTTATAGAATAGAGTAGAAATTCACATCAGAAATAGAGAAGGCTCTCTTTCTACCACAGAGCAGACAGAGCAGATATTTGTTCGCATATTTAGTGGGTGCCTTACAAGTCATAATGTACATAAAGGACCAAAAGAATAAATTACTAAGACTGTTATTAAAACACAAATGCAGTTTTTGTGAGTACACACTCAAATGTTAGTCATCTTAAATTTCTTGAATGAACTTTCAATCTTTAAGTTCAACTTACATCAGTTGTGCTCTGACTTTTGGTGCGGCCAAACTTGCTGAAAAGGTTACGGACGCGTTTGGATGTCATGGCTAGATTGTTACTTTTCAGGACATCAACAGTAAATGATTATTACCAAAGTCTGATGTACATTAAGCACGAAGTGATTCTTAATGCCATCTCTCTGCAAATGAAAAGAAGAAACACCATAGGAACAAAATCTCAACTGAAGAAGCACCAAAAAAATGTGTAAAGGCCATTCTATACTATCTGGACAAATATTGAAATAACAAATGGAAATGGAATGATATAATGAGTACTTCACTTTAAAAAAAATGTAACGTAAATTTATTCACTCACAACTTTGGAAAAGATTTGTAATGAGATCAAATTATGCAAAATAGTGTCTTGCTGTCAATGTGTCATAACTGCTTTATATCATACATTGCTGTAGCTCTCCAGTCATTTTAAAAAACACAAACAGTTATTAGGAAATTGTACCAAAAATTAAATTTAAATAAAAATACTGATTTTTTTTGCATATAATCTTTATGAACATGTTGAACATTCTCTGCCATGGAACCATGAAAACCAGTTCTGCAACATATCTCCTTGTATTGTTACATGTTAATACAAAGACCTGACTTCATCTGATTCATCTGATACAGATTTTCTGCATTCATGGGTCTATTTTATTGTTCACATTTGTATTGATTTTTAGCTCTATTGTAACCAGTGCTGAAAATCTCTTATAAAGCATGATGCTGAATAAACAATGATCATTTTGTACTGATATATACATATATAACTTTGCATAGTGGCCATCTCTGAGACTTTGAAGACTTAATACTCTTCTCCTTTGTGAATACAAGTACTTCTAGAATTTAGTAGTCTCACTCCTTTCTCCTATCCTATGCTTTCATATTTTGCAAGCAGCTGTATTTGTTACTTAAGCTACTCTTTTTGTCAAAGTGCATCCTACTTACTGCTAGGTAGGGAAGGTTGCATCATTCTTATGATGTATACTTAACAGAAATCAATTGTTCCTATCTTAAACTGTCCTGAAAGTACACCTACTTAGTTAATCCAAAAGGAATAAGATAACTCCAATGGAATTTCGAAGAAATCTTTTACAGGCAGGAATACAGACTATGTCATCCTTGTCTCACAGCAAATAGATTTTAATGGTCCCATATCAAGCAGAAATGAATGCCCATTATTCACATTAAAAATCTAGTCCTTATAGAAATCCTTCTGAACATAAATGGTGAAGAAATGATTCTGTATTATGCATCAGTTGTTATAAGTGAAATATGTAATAGTTCTCAAGTTTTCACTCATGCACAACACACATGTATGCTGTGACTGTCAGAAAGTTTATTAGTTCACTAAGGATGACAGGTTTCCAAAATGATGATTTAGGATCTCTGTCAAATATTAATGGAAGATTTGTATGCCTTATATGTATATAGTAGTCTCTCATTCTGTAAATTTAACTGTTTTAATGTCTATAAAAATTAATTGTTGTTACATATCAACAGATTTGCACTCCTCTTACGGTGATAGCTTCAGACTTGGTAAAGAAACAAAATTTTTCTGAGAAGGAAATCTTGGGTGATTTTTACCCCAGCGTCTGTTGAAAGCTACAGGTCTATCTACTGAGTATGGAATATTTTCATGCTCTTTGATTTCAGTGTTACTGTTCATGTAAGAAGCAAGATGATTGTTTTTCTATTTTATTTTCCTACCTTTTTTGCCATCAACCATTTGCCCCTTATTCACCAATCTAAATCTTCTAATAAAGATTTCGCAATCGTGCAGCCTTCTTCAGTTTACATCTAAACAGGTGAATCAACCATCCTGAAGAGCTCAAAAGCTTCTTTTGCTTTATAGTACCTGGCATGTGTTGTCTTACTTGATGCCATTTTTGCAGTGAAATGAGAGCTATGATGGGAAATTTCAAAAACTTCCTGTTGCTTTCTTCATTGTCTAAGCCAGTGGTTCTCAAAGTGTGGTCCGGGCCTAAGTCAGGTGGTCCGCGACTGACAGTCGTCATATGTCATCAACTTTATGTTTAAAGTGAAGCATTCCTCGCATTAACATTTTAATTACAAAGAACGAGGTACGTAGTTTTATGTCAACTTATTACTATACTACTGTCACAAAAGGACATTTAGTTTTGAATTGTAATAAAACAAATGCGGCAATTTAAATTTGAAATTCATAGTACAGACTGATTTTTAGGCCTTGGTGGTCCGCCATATTTTTTACTTAAGTAAAGTGGTCCGCGGTCTGAAATACTTTGAGAACCACTGGTCTAAGCGATAAAATCATGCTTCAGCTATAGTGACTTTTTTTTTTTTTTGCATTTCATATCCCTAATATCTGCATAAAAATATAATACCAATGCATACACATGCAAGTTAAACAGCCACAGTGTAGGCACAGAGAATAGGTCATATATGCACAACAACTCTAGTAAGTTAATGATACCACTACTGAATTTTTATAAAACCAATAATATGGCCTCACTGACTGGTACTCATGGTTCAAAATAGCTATATGCATTATGTTGTTATGCATAGAAGCAATATTACAGCTTAAGTGATGTTTTAAATAAGCAACAAAGTCAGAATAAAATTAACTAAAATGCTTTATAATAACTGACATTAAATTGTATAAGAAACTGAATCTTGTATACACATACCTTCATGTGATAGTGGTAATAACGAAATGCAGCGTGTGGGTACAAACACATCTAAACACTGCGCTCATAGGAATTAGGTTTGGGAGATTTACCTTAAGTTCGGTGCTTGACTTCTCATGGGGGTAAACACCGACTGAACGATAAGACGAGCACTAAAATAGGCAAATAATGTCAAATTCTGCCGCGATGTGACAAGCTGCACTTGATTATCTTAACTTCGTTTTTACAATGGAAACTTGACACGGTTTCGGGGGCCAGTAGACAGCAGTCTTTGATTTTTGTAAAGTTTTTATATCACATCAGGACTAATTTAGTAACACTTTCCACTTGTTACAGTCAACATCAAAGTGAATACAGACCTCACCTAGTTTTATAAGTTTAGCCTACTCGAGATTAAAAGCGCTTAACTCTGCAGAGCCTTACTTCTACAAAAAAAAAACCAATACATTAATATTCTGATAACTAAGCTAATTTAATATTTACCAAATTATTTTACCAATACCGCACAATCACTCTCAAAATAATGAACTAGTCCTACCTTGTCGTTCGGCTTTACAAAATCCGTGAGAGTCGTAAGAGTTATCCACCCTAGTCGCAACACCCGAATAAAAATTCCACGAGTCTCTCAGAATGACGTTTGTTTAGAGTACGTGCGCGTTTCAGAACTTACTGGTGAACAGGTATTCAACATGGCTTAACAAATAAACAATAATCACCGAACTTAGCACGAAGACCCAGCGGACCGTAACGCATTGGGTCAACAAGCGCATGACCACACATACGTCATTTCCCTATCCGTCTATGCGCGCCATCTTGCGGCATTTGTTAGCATTAGCCGCAGCAACCGCGAGAAGCTAGCAGAGGCTTAGAGGCCAAGGTGGTTAGCAGACGCTCGGCAGACGGCTCTACTATGATGAGCGCTTTTACCATGGAAAACGGCAGCTAGCGACAAACTTTTGACTGAAAAAGATGGAGAATGGTTGAACGCTGTATTTTCTGCTGTGTGAGCGATGAAGCTGATACGTGGAACTCACTTTTCCATACATTTTTAATGGATTTATTTATCGATTGACAATCGGTGGGGGGAGCCGTTCCGCGGAGCTGTGCACGTCCAGTCGTCTGCGCGGACAGGGGGTGGGGGGTAGAACCGTCGTGTTTCTGCCTCCACTGACCCATACGAGCTCCGGCCAACACAATGCATGGCTTTAATCGTGCGTTACGGGTGTCATTCATAGGATTAATTCTGTCTGATATCATCTTAGGCGATCACTACACGGATCTATGGGCAGTTCATGTGGAAGGTGGCGAAGATGTGGCCCGCAACGTCGCAGCTAAACACGGATTTGTCTTCCGCGGTCAGGTGAGGATGGAGCGTTTTTTGTTTTTTTTTGGGGGGGCGGGAGGATTGTTTTTTTTTTAATTTTGGTGTCCAGTTTGTGATTTTAAAAAAATGCAAAGAAATAGTTTTAAAAGCAGGAATTATAAAAAAACCTGGTAAGTACATATATCTTATGCACGCGAATGTCTGAAAAAAATTGAGGGTCATGCAATTTTGGATGTTAAGATTATGAGTAGGCCTTAAAATATGTATATGCTAAAGAGCCTTTGCATAGAAGATCTGTATGTTGGCTTTAGAATTCCAATAAATAAGAATATCAGTACTTAATAAAAACTTGTTACAGTTGGTTAGTAACAGCATCTTGTTACGCACAAACGATTTTCCCATACCACTTTTAGCTTTATGAGAATTGAAACAATTAAGCTCTAGAATATCTGGAATATCTTTAGGTCTTTCATTAAATGGCAGATCGTAAAAAAAAGAAAAAAAAAACTAAAATAGTGTAAAGCTATTAAATTTACTTTTAAGAAGTTATGGCTTAGAATCTTTTTAATGATTGAATAAAAATGTGTTTTAATGGGATAATTTGGCCTCTCCTTACAATAGCAGCCTCATAAATACATGACTTTTCATAGAAGAACATATGATTTTATTTTTTTCTTCCTCCTTTCTTAGATGCACAGATGAGAACATTTAAATCATATAATTTTATCTGTATTTAAGATTGTTGTTTATATTTCTCAATCTCTGTAACCTCTGCTAATCTTTATGCTTTTGATATTGAAACACAGTACTATTATAATGAATCTCAATTCTTCTAGTGTTTTACTCTTTCAACTTTCTCCTCTTTCATATTCTTTCACTCCCTTTCATGTTCACACTTGTGCATGCACGCACACATTCACAATTTAGACAAAATGAAACAGCCCCTTTTCTTTCTTGAAAAGAAAAACCAGCAATACCACTATTGATGGATAAATTATCAAGAGCTATAGATATTATTGATCATTGGCATTTTATCAGGAACTTTCATCTTGCAGGCAGATGGCATATTTTATGGGACACTATATGTTCCTCATTTCAGTAAAAGAATGACACAAGTAAATCAGTTTCTCATTGTATTTTATGTTGCAACATCTCTGCTCATTTAAAGTTATAAAATCAAGCACTAATGCTTTAAACATACTCTAACATTAATGGCTGTTTAGAGGATAAAAAAGCAAGAAAGATGTAAATGAAAATTGAGAAATGGAACAGGCTGTCTGGTCTAGGTTTCTGTTCTTGCTGCTGTTTACTGTGGTTTAATATTAAAATTAGATAGATACATGCTTGAAGATCAGCGCATGTCATTCTAAGTGTTGAGTAATTGCAACATAAGTACACTAAAAGCGCAGCTTATTTGAAATATGAAGTGCTGCTCTGAAAAGCAGATTCAAATGGTGTTTTTTTTTAACTTTAGGCTGTATTTTTTTCTTTTTCAATACATACTATATAAAGGCCCTCAGAAAAGACACCAATCCTCTAAATCTTTTTAATCGTGTAGTCGAACGCTGGCATTTTAATGTGCTGAGAAGGGCGGCTTGTATAGACCCGGAGTACCACCTCCAGACGTATTTTCATTTATGGCTGCAATGGATTTTGGTTAAACCTGGGCGGTCCAAGGGGTCATCGAGGCGTTTTCCCTTTTACCTTGAGCATTTTGTTTTATGTACCCGTCTGAAGCCTGGCGACAGTGCGGTATTGCCACTTAAAGGAGCGAAATGAAGAGGGGAAGATGAAGAACCGAGACTTTCCCCTACCACATCAGCGAGCGTACAAAAGGGTCACAATACCTCAGCCCGATCTGACTGCGATCAAATAAGATGGCATGGGGAGAGAAGTGGGCAGGTTATTCGACTTGGTTGACGTACGACTAGTTGCTGTCTCCAGACAGCCTGCCCAGCAAACACAAGCGATCTCCACCATCCGCCCCCTCCCACCCAACAAAGGACCTGGGACTCAAACGAATCTGTGACGGAGAGGCCTGTCAATGAATCGAGACATCGTTTACGTCTTGTTCGACAACGGCCGAGACTTCGTATTTCCGGACATAAATATGTCATCAGAAACTTTTTGTACTGTTGGTTTTGTTGAGTGTGTACATTAATACTCTGTATAAATAATAATTATAATAATAAACGTGTTTGATGCGCTTAGTACTCATTATTGAAGAGATATGTTTAAAAATATTTAAATAAAAGTGTGGTGAAAATTAGACCAGGGATGCTAGGTAGGGTGCTCAACTTTGAAGCTGAAACAGTCTCAGATTTGAGTCTGGCATGGGTATGTCCTATCAACCCCAAAATGCACCCAACCTAACCATTATATTTTGGTCTGAATACCAGTGTATTACTAAACTGTTTACAGAAGTGCAACATTCCTCAAGCTGTAACATCTGTTGATCCACAGTAGAATTGGTTCTTTATTTTTCTAAATACCAGTCTTTTTTTAAGTATTTACTGTTAATATATATATAGATATAATTAATATGCACATTTAAACTTTCTTTAAATATCAGCATGCAGACTTAAACTTTAGGTAAAATGCTTGAACCATAGGTAATGATAGCTCTCAGTGCTTCCCATCATGTAGAAACGTCCCAAAACCCTTAACAATTGTAACTGAATTTTATTGATAGAAACCCCGGTTCAAAATCTAATATAATCAGAAGGAAACATATTAAATCTAGACTATATATATTGAACAAGAAAATAAAGAGAAATTAAAAAATAATAGTTGTTGAATGGTGTTGAGTTACTGGTTTGTGCTTTTTTTGCTTTTGTTCCAAATGAGATGGTACTTTTATGCATTGCTGAATTAGAAACGACTAACAATTACTACTCCTTGCAAAGGTTAGTATAGTTTTTAAAAATATTATTAGTCTTCTTAGTTACATCATAAGTAAGATTAACAGAAGACTTGAATTTGTTCATTTGAAGATCCCTAATATAAAAAGGGATCTGGATATTGACAGAGTAATGTAGTCAGTCTTTTTTTTGTACATAATCTTCCTACATGCTGTATTGCTTAGTCTTCTCAACATGTCTCACCTTTCATGGAGATTTTGTAGGTATATTGTCAGTCATGTGAATGACTTGAGGGTAAAATTTCTCACTGTGCTCAGTTCTCCTATTTTTATTTTGGATTGACTGGAAAATTGGAGTAAAAAATCAACGGCAGTACTAAATAAATGTTCTTTCTCTCAAATTCATGCACGCAGAAGCAGAAAGCAAAATTAATGGGCTGGATTGTGCAAGATGTATATAGTCATATATAACAGTTTTAATGTTTTTAATTCTCTTTATTTTTTTTTTCTGGAATGGAAAGAGGGAAAGACCTGTTGAAGTCTTACTACTTTCTATTCCATTTGATAAAGGCTGAAGTTAGAAAGGTCACTAGAGATTTTGGTTTAAGATCATTGGTAACTATTTAAGTTTTTTTAAAGTTTGTTTTTACAGATTTCTAGTTACACCTATTTCTTTTTGTTTGTAACCCCCCTTTTTTTAAAGAGACACTTCCAGGGTGTGACTGACTTGTTTACATTGTTAATAACATAGGCATGTTCACACAAAGCAAGAAAGCAATTGATGAAACAGGTGCATATCCTGGATATCCAGGCCTCTCCTGTGCAAGTCATTATGAAGCAGCTGCAAAAACCATAAAACACAGTTAACCTCAAGGAAAAGAAAATTATGATCAGCATACATTTGTAACTTGTTAGGAGAGGAAGACAAGGGTCACTTTCAAACAGGAAATTACCTTTTAATTTACTTGGTTTACAAGGGTATTATTGTATTGCTGTCAGACTGAAAGGTGTTAATTTCATGTACATTGATGCCAATAGAAATTCTGTAAAATGGTCTTTGGTGTAGTTATACATTTATAGAATAGACATTTAATGTACTAGAGTTCTTTTCAAGATTTTTTTTTGGTTGATATTTGTAAGATTTTAAAGGAAAGTTTGTTGCTGTAATATTAACTATACCTTACAAAATTTGGAAAATAAAATGTATGAACACCAAAGAACTTTTGTGGAAATGCAAACATGTCAAAACTCCACAATTTTATTGAAAGCTTTTGCAAGGTCTTAAATATCTCTGCTTTTTAATGAAGGCTGCATTAATCAATGGCAAAAAATGACATCTATAGAAGCAGTCTTTATGAATGACAGACTTTTATAAAGTCATGTTTGTTCTTGCCTTTTGTAACATCAACCAGATTAGTAAACCAAACTTAAACTGTTTTCACAGAAGCAGGCAAGCCAGTTCCTATTCCTTGTTAGATTCTGTCCCCCCAGTTATGGTTCTTTCATTCACTTACTCCGATTATCTAGACCAATATATATATTGTATATAATATACCTATTATAAATATACTTTTGACAGTCTTTGTGTCCACACCTCAGCAAAGTTCCCCAAACTGTAAATATCATGTTGCTTCTTACTCCAATGCCTCCTAGTCCTGCACATAATTTGCAAAGGTAATGAAATCTGATTGAAACTGGGAAATATTAAGTGGAGCCAATCAGATCTGGATTGTCTGGATAACTGGCAAAAACATTACTGTTTTTAAAGCTATGATCAGACATAAAATCATAAAATGTCACAGTTCAGGCATGCATGTTAATATATTCCCCTCCCCATTTTTTGTCCCTTGCCTTATGCACACACATGCGCAGTCTGTTGCAATGCTGATCAGTGTTTGGGTTATCCTCAGAAACAGCAGGTCATGGTACTCTGTACGCTTGATATCTGACGCTGCAGTGTTATACTCCAAATGATGGACGGGTGGAGTATAATGGTGGCAGTCAGCGTTGATATGGTGCAGTCAAAAGGGTGCGAAAAAACCATAATGGAGGCTTTCAGCATTCATGCCATAAGCTGGAAAATCCATGTCATCACAGGCTTTTATAAAAGAATCGGAAACATTCTCTTACTATGATTACATCTTAACGCATTCATCATTTTTGGCAGGATGGTAGCTTAAAGGAGGAGGTGAATGCATTTTGGCTTTTTGACTTAGTATGATGAATGATAATGTGCTTTAAAAAATCTCTTTTTTAACCACCATGTAGATCTCTTGCTTGGTAGTTTATTTAAAATACATAAATGCAGATTCAGATGCCTCTGCAAACAGAGACATTTTGATATGTTCTAGTGGTTAGTGTACCACTTGAAAAGGGCACATGGTTACAGTCACCTTTCACAGCCAACAGCGCTTCCGTCCATTTTGACTACATTCTTTGACATTCCCTCACCTATTTACCCCGACCAGACACCTCCTCCCCCTTCTCACTTACCCTCCCTCACCCCATCTCAGTGAGATATTCCCAGAGCGTTTTGTTGGAAAGAGCTTGGTTCTCACAGGGAGAGGCAAGGAAAGCAAGTATTGTCATGTGGCTGACACTAAAACAGGACAGCAAAGCAGTGAAATAGGTACAGTGAGTAAGGATTGGAAGAGGATACAATGGGGGATCGTGTTAGCTGTTGTGAAGTCAGTGTTGGTAGTTGATAGCACAAACTTTGATTTGAGTCTGTCCCAGATGACCATGGAGATCTCAAGGTGAAGCATGTAAGATCACTTGTGCAGAAACAGCTATAAGGAGTAAAATGACTTTTTAATTATTTACACCAGTAAATTCAGTTCATTCTAAAATGCAGTAGATTCTACACAGTGACATGTTTCTTTTTATGGAAAACAACACTTTTGTAGGTTTCTTCATTTCTTGAAGGTATCCTTAGCTTCAGTTTAAAGTCTTGGATATCATTATATAATACACATTTTTGTGAAAGTAAACTCTTAGCACTTTAAAAAAAACTGCACTCTTTTGACATGTAACCAAAACTATTAAAAAGGCTTTTGGTATAGCATATATCACCAGCAGTAGGAGCAGTGGGTATATTTTTCATTGCTTTATGTTTTTGTTGCTTAATGCACAAGGTTTATATTATTAGGAACAGATGTGTTTGCATGAAGAATATGTTTGAATGTGTGCTAAGGAACATCCACTGCTCAAGTAGCATAACTGATTCATCTTTTACTATTGCAGTATAATTGCGACATAAGTGAATTGGAGATTCAAGCAACTGGTATAACCTGCATGTACACTTCTTTTTAATGACTTTTTGGCTGTTAATATTTTAATCTTCATTTTGGTGCATTTCGTTTTTTCTTTTTTTTTCTATTTTTGCAGATATTGCCAGATTATTACCATTTTCAGCATAGAAAGGTATCCAAGCGGTCAACATACCCCAGTTCCCATTACCATCGCAATCTTGCATATGACCCAAGTGTAAGTTTCTTCCCAATAATTTTTATTATAACAACCTTGGTAGTCTTAATTTCTCAACTGCTTTCAGTATTTGTATTGTGCTGTGGAAGCATTTATGTTGATTTTTGAAAAAAATAGATTTCGTTAGTGTGTAGTTGCAGCACAGTATTGTCATAGTAAAATCCCATTTCTGCATACTTGTTTTCTCAATGTGTACCAACCTGTTAATGAAAGGATTTTTTGTATTGTAATGGATTCTCTTTCTAAAGTGACAAAACACAGTTCTGTTTTATTTGAATAAATTTCATTATAGTATTCTTTTCCTGCAATGTAAAGCACTTTGAGCAAATCTTTGGAAAGGCGCTGTAGAAATCATCATCATCATCATCATCATTATTATTATTATTACCATCAGTGAAATCCATTTCACTTTTGAGATGAAGCATGAAAACTACCAAAACTAACACGGATGAAAGCACAGGTACATCATTCATATTTGTAACTGTTTCAGGGTAGAAAGTGTGCTTTCAAGTTTTGTGGGGTATATAAACAAACTCAAAAGAAGCAAGAGTTTTCCTTTCCCCAGTATTTTGGTCTTTCAGTCGATCCTTTGACAGAGTGTAGAGTAAGGTCTCTACAGCTTTGACACAACGCATGTGTGCGGCTTAAGACTTCAGCCGTAGACTTAATTCAGCGTCGTGGTGGGGCCGTCTTCATGTGGAAAACGATCCAATGATTCCTTTCACGTAGTGTCAAGTGGGTGGGGAACGCTTGCTGCACTCGCCTTTTGTCCCACCTGTGCCTGCTGTCAAAAAGAAAAATGAATGAACACACCGTTCTAGCCGCTGTGCGTGCGTGTGTGCGTGTTTTTCCTTGTGCGTATATGTGGATAGGACAGATAGACCATCAGAGCCTAGAAGGCCGCGCAGCTGATCTTACATGCTGTAATTTATATTTATGTGTATGAATAGGAAGAAAGTTTCCTTGACCATAAAAGGGGAAAAGATCAATAGAGGATGGAAAAGCAGACTTTCTGTTGCAGTTCAGCATAGACCACAGCAGATACATTGACACTGGGATAATGCTGTTGTCTGTGAGGGAATATTGCTAAAATCATAATCTTGCATATAACAATCTTGTTTACATGGGCTTTATCTCATCATTCTTGGGATTTATCCTGTTTTTTCTGTTTTAATTTTAACTGCCATTTGAGATTTTGTTTTTTTTCTTTATGTTGTTGTCACAGTAAACAGCATACAGCATTAATTATGGAATGCTTTGAAGATATTCATTGTTGGCATTTTATTTATTTAACAGATAATGTTTCCCTAATGACTATACAGTTACTGATATCATTATGTTATGTAAAATTTTTTTGTCTTATAAGATCTTATAACACTTATTTTATTAGTTGTTCACAACTTGCAAAGTTAGAGAGCCTGTGATGGTGGAGCTGTTCATTATTGGAAGCTATGGCTAAACTCATGTCTTTTCTCAACAGTGACAGCTGGTGAGATGGACCACCTAGGGAGATCACGCCACCTTCAGACCCTTTTCTATGTGGGTACTTACTAATGTATGGTGTGGCCTATTTATGAAAGTTTTGTGTAACTTCTGTACTTGCAGGTAAGATGGTTAGAACAGCAAGTAGCCAAGAAACGAGTAAAAAGGGAAATAATATTCAACGATCCCAAATGGCCAATAATGTGGTATTTGGTAAGTCGTTTTACCTTGTAAATTCTTTCTGGTTTTGTTTTTGTTGTTCTTGTTGAAGAGTTTTAGGCACCCAAAAAAAAAAAAAAAGAATTTAAAGTATTTAAAATGGTGTTTGATGGTTGTACAAGTATTTTGTACTCTCTGCTTTTTATTTATCAGTTAAATGATATTTCTATGTCGACCACTAAATTGTATGTATAACTGATAACTCAGGAATGTGGTGTCTGAGGTCAAGTGCATGACGCATGTCGACTTCTGTCACTATCCAGGAGACGGTACTACTAAACAGTTTAAAAAGCTTTTAGCAAACGCATAAAAAAATGCTCAGAAACTCCTAAGCCACAGAATTAACTATTTCGCCGATTCCTGTAAACCTTTTCATTGCTATCATCAGGGTTTTCTTTGAGTGGAATGCAACTTCAAGCCGCGTCCGTAGGTGTCAGTGGCTAGCTCAGTCAAGTATTGCGAATAAAACTAAAGTGCTGCGGAAAGTGCTGCGGCGATGTTGCTCCATTTATCTTTCATCCTTTCATTGACTTGAGTGGCGGCAGTCTTGCTCCCTGTACAGAAAATCAATCCTCACCGACGCTAAGCGAAAGAGCTTGAACTTCCTCCTATCTGCCGGGATTGCATCACTGCCTGGCCCGCTAGAACAAACACTAGGGGCTTGTAGATGGGAGGATGTGCAGCAGGGGCCGATTTGATGGCCTTTCGTGGTCAGTCAGGGAGCATCGCATTATGCGCAGGAGGCAGGCAAGGAAGACGCACGCAAATGTACACTTACAGACGCGCGCACACACGCACCAAAGAGAGGGAAACAGCATGGAAGGAGAGAAATAGTGAGCGTTGTAACGTCAGCATAACACGCAGGCTGTTAAGGTTAATGCTTTCCTTCATTGTATTTGTCATATCTTCTCTTAGCTCTCTGTCTAGAGTTTGGCGTCAGAGCTAAAGCCTTCGTTAAGAACAGGCGCGCGCGCGCGCGCACACACACACAGAGAGGTTTGTACTTTTGCGTGATATGTTGTTTTTGTGGTTTGGTTGATCATGACGGTAATTTCTATATCAGAAATGCCCTAGTCGCAGATGGTTAGAGCAGATGTCGATTTTTTTCCTTTCAGTGAAACATCTTTACCGTTCTTTCTGCGCTTCAGTCCTTTTATCCAACAATAAAGCCAAGTCAAGGGGTGATGTTGTTGGTAACTAAATAATAAAATTTGAGGAAAACGTACAGCACGCAAGTTGTTACAGGTTGAGCGCTTTGGTTTTAAAATGTGGGCAAGGCTGGCGACCTCTACCACAAGCCTTTCAGAACTCCTACAAGAAGAAACACGATTCGGCACAGCACAAAAACAAACTGTAGGCACATGCAGTTAAAGATGAAAAGGAGAAAAGCCCGTACAGGAAATCATCCCTTGTGCTTTAACTTCACGCGCAAGGCTTTTGTGTGGCAAAGACCACCAGTACAACCTCTAACCTTTGTGCGCCTGTGCCACACATATGGTCCAAGAATACGTTCTTCTGATGTTTTCGTGTGTGGAAAACATGTAAACCATGTGTTGTGATTGCTAAGTAAGCGAAACCAGACCAAAGCTGTCTTCAAGGAAGGGGAGAAAATCAAGGAGGGAAAGTGGGGAGGGGAAGGACAATTTTAAGTCGGAGGTAGACCGAGTACAACTTTAGCGCGAAGTGTTCAGACGCAACTGCCTTCGCATGTACTTGAAAACACGCGAATATCAGTAAAACGCGTGCCGACCTGTGTTTTTCTTGTAAACCTGATTTCCACCTGATGTAGGGTCAAGGTAGGTCCGTCTTATGCTGCACTGAGTTGCCCCAAATCGGCTTAGAACTATAGCGTAAAGTGTCGTTGGGCTACAGCGATGGTGTAGGTACTATTATTTTGGGGGGCACGGATCTGCTACTGTGCCATTGTACGCTGAAGATCCATAAATATCGCCTTCGGTATGTTATCGCTATATCAAACCGCTCCCAGACAGTTTTGCCAGCCCTAAGCTTTGCTAAAAACCTCCTCCGCTCCTACGCTAGTAATGTGAAAAGAGCGGGAGGGGGGCATTGTGCGTACATAATCGGGATAAAGAAGCCCCAGGCAGACAACTTCCAGAAATCATAAAAGATATCCCTCTTCATCTGATAACAGTTAATTTAGATGCTTCATCCATTCCTGCCCAGCCTTGTGGGATTATTTGGGCATTTCCCCCTCCCCCTCATCCCCCGACAGCCGCATCACGCGATGGCACCATAGCCATTCTGCAGTTATGTTCTTCACGTGATCCTTGCGCAGGAAGAATTGCTGATGAAATAAGCGGCGTCCCCAAAGGGCCGCGGTTTGGCACTCGGCGTTGGTTGACATCGATACAAGACGAGTCACATCCTGCCTACTGATAATGGCCAAGGGCTTGCACAGTCTCTCCAGTGAGTTCTTACACGAAATTGCAGCAGCCGGAAACTTGGCCCTTTGCTCCAGTGAGCAGCTGCTTGCCTGTGATTCCTCGTGGGTTTTTTCCCTCCCAAGCAGATATTTTCGTTTTGTGGGTATCTATGGGTATCATTGCACTTTGTAAGTACTTTTTTAAAATTGAAGTCTGCCGTCTGTAACAAAGTAAGCACCGTTTTTGTTTTTTTAAGCCATTCACCAAGTTTCCGTTCAGCATGATATAACTGGCAATTTTAAGACGAGAACACATTTTAAAATTCAACATATATTTGTTTTGATGTAAATGGTTGTCTTTCTGCAGTTTGCGGAAGCAGATTTTTAAATTTCCTATGAAAAATGTGTGGATGTCGCTTGCATGTAATTGAATGCATCTTCGGAATGAAATTAATGACAGGTGATCAGCCCTAGTGATGGATTGCTAATGTATCTCTAGACGACATTCCTAACCACTACTTTCTTTTCTATTGCTCTAGCGTTAAGAAAAACATTGTCGGCCCATGTGCATTTGTACCAACCCTAATGTGCCTTGTATTTCATCTGCTGAATTCGAAAGAAACAATTCATCAGATCATCTTGCACTCCTGTTCACTCTTGTGTACCATGTACGAGTTGTTCGGCCAAACGCCTTATGTCCAGTGTAAGTGGCAGTCGTGAACGGACAGTTTGCTAAAAGGCTCTCGAGAACATATGATACGTTTTCAGGAGGCTAACAGCTCGGAAATTTCTTGTATTTCTTTTGTAACTTGTAAAGTCCGACGATGGGTTAAAACATTAATTTATGTATTGCTTCTGTATTACGCATTAGCAAAAAGGAAGATCATCTGCATATTTTTCTGTTTGAACCAGAGTCCAGAATCAAGCATTATGGTGACATTCAGTTAGAAACCCGCAGAATAAATTAGGATTTAGGTCATTTTTCTGTTTTCAGTCATTTTTCACTGCAAGTCCTTTAGCGGGAAAAAACGAGCACTAGGAGTATCTTCCTTTTTCACCTTTCAATCAGGTCTTTGGGTTTCTTGGGAAGATGTTCATGGATATAAGGCTTGTAGGCTATATATTGCATTACCCTTGCTGTCCTTTAATTAAGCAGAGGAAATGTCATGCTTTTTGGTAACAGAGTGAGCAGACGGCTTGGGTACTAAATTTATCATTCCTGCCAGAGCTATCACGCCACTTGCCCTGCACCGTTCATGAGATGTTTATCGTCATGTCGGCTTTGCAGTGCTGCCAGGAAGTTTGCTTTAAATTTAGTTCCTGTTTATTAAAGATCTTGAATCCGAAATTTGGTTAGGAGATTCCGACCATGGCATTGTGTTGCCGAGCATAGTCTGTGCACGGCGCTCACGAATCAGCAAGGTTTGCCAATGTTAAAATCCTATTTCAGACGAGACCCAGGTTTCACGCGTAAACAGGAAACATCGTTATTGTCAGGTTTTCACTCGATCCAAGGATTGTTGTGCTCGAAAAGTGTGGAGGATGTGCATGTTTACACAGGTGCATTCCGTAGTGCTAAGATTTTTTTTTTTTAAATTTTCTGGGGTTAGTGAGTTCATCGGAGAATAAGGTTGAACATTTTTTTTTTTACGAGAAGTACGAGTCCTAAATGGGCAGGTATCTAGAGCTTTAATATGCCTTTCTTGTCAGTATTATTTCCTGATATACTTAGGTTTACACATGTATATAATATTCAAGTAGAGGAAGAGAGCATACCTTTTTGTAAATATAGTCCTTGCTGGTTTTCCCTTCTTTCTTTGCGAGCTTCCTTTATAGGTGTGTGAGTGTGCTAATTTTTCTTGGTACCGTTTAAGCCTCTGTATTTTCAAATGTGATTTCAGATAGAAAGGAAGAAGTATCGACGACGAAAAAAATTAATCTGAAAAACTGCATGCTCTTAAGCCTGTTAATGGTTTAAACAGTTGAAAAGCAATACATTTAGAATTGCAGGAAAGATACTCGACAGAAATAATCTTTTAGCATTCGAATTTTGGCCTTTTTTATAATTCCTTCATCATTAACGAGTGCACCTGCAACCTTGGCAGAGCAAGGGACGGTCTGAAGATCGCCACGAATCGTCAGAAATTGCCTGCCGGCAAACTGGGCTGACAGCTTACGAGGTCAGACTGAATGGCCAGTGTGAAGGACATTGCTATGTCAGTTGTTATTCCTGTAAATCTTCATCCACGCTGTGAGATGGTTGGTTGGCAAGAACTGCCTGATCTTGGCTCATAAAAGCGTATTTCGCACACATGTAAAACGAAGTGTCGTCACCAATGCTCCATCATCACAACCGACAATACAGGAAGGGTATCATCCCTTGCCCGCACGTAGGCCGAACTTCGGCTAAGAGATATGGATCACATTCTTGCATCGCATTTACTCTGCAGCAATCGTGACCGTTACTTAACTAGTTTCCAGCGAGTAGCGTCAAGCGTTGTCGGAGATCATGGGAGGTGGGGTTGGGGTGGGGAGCTGGCCTGGCGAGTAAGCACCAAGCAATAGCACTCGATGGTCGATTGCGGGAATCTCACGGGAGCCGCCAAGACAACGTGTACCATGGTACCCCTTTCCAGCATCCGAGGATTCTCGAAGCCGGCAATTCGATTATCATAAAACAGTAAATTACGCAGGACTGGCAGTGGGCATCAAGTCGCACCTGAAACAGCCTGTAGGCAGCAGCAGACAAACGTCGGGTCTGGAGGCGCCACAGACCGGGCCGCGCCAAGAGGCACGATCGCATATCGATCCTGATTAGACAAGCCCGCAGATTGATCAGTGGTGTTCTTCCTCCCCCCACTCTTCCTCAACCGGAGAGCTTCGTTGGAGTAATGAATCTGCCTCGCATGGGCCGCTGGGAGTGTCGATGGCAGGATAGAGCGGCCGTTTGCTGAGATGGCAAAACTTGGTCAGGGCTTGGTGTGACTTCCTGGGATATTTGGTTTTGAGCATGTCTGACTTTTTTGCACGTTCGTCTTGTTTCGTTTGTTGTAATTATCATTGGATAGCATGTACAAACATCCTCCGCTGCGACACATGCACACACGCGCCTGTTCTTCCCTGGACCTATTTACTGACTTTATTTCTAAATTTCCGGAAATTGCGTATTAGTTCAAGGTCAGCATATGGATATTAAAGAGGCTTGGTTTATTTTTAGATAAAATAAACAGTTGTCGTTTTGATTCTAAACGAAGAGAATGGGGATAAATATATGGCCTCAGCCCAGCCCTTCTGACCATCACCTTTATTTGTCTGGAGCCCAGGCTACTTGCCTTTTGTCGGCACCTGTCTCGCCTTTGAGATCAGTGTGATCAGGTGCATTTTAGCTCTTCGTTTTCTTTGTTATCGTCTCATTGCTGTTTAGTCGGGATCACTTTTTCTGCCCAGCTGTTTTCCACATTTGAATCCTTACCTTTACTGCGAAGTCTGAGAGATTGAACAGCCTTCATGAAACGTTATCAGTTCTCCTCCCCTCTTCCCACATCCTTCAAGTAGTTGCGCTCCTTTGTCTGGGTTAGTGTTGGTGATGTGACTGAACATGCGTCCTGGAGTTACATTTGTCCTGTTACTTCTGTCTTGTTGTCAATGTCTTGTTAATGGCCGCATGAACATGTTCGTTTGGTGCCCCAGAGTCTCTCCACCAATGCATTGTGAGAGGTTTCCGCTTTTTCTTCTTCGTCTTTAGAATGTGAGAGGGTTAAGTTAGAAGGAAAGGTACGGGGAAGCATTGAGAACATGGGTAGTCTCGCCGTCCTTCAGTGCTCACAGGGAGGAGCTTCTTCCAGGTCCCAGAGGAACATTACTTGAATGGATTACGTGCCATGCGAAGTGTGTGCAACGCAGAGAGATTTATTCGGTGGAAAATGCAACATTTCAGTGATCTCAAGAGAATTCTGGTAGCAAAGAAATTCTCATATAGCCTTGTGAGCCAAAAATGCAAGCTGGCTGCTTTTGAACTGCTCCACAACGATCAACGAATGGAGGAACTTGCCAGTGGCCTGTTACGGCTGAAATCAGCTTCTTTATTTTGAGGATGACAATCTTAACCAAGTACAGTATTCGGAAGAAGAAGGGAGGAACAACAGATGAGCCGTCGGTTGAAGTCCTATATTGATTTTTATAAAATCTGTAACAGATAATACAGAATTTATTGCACATAAAGCGAGGCGCATATCATTCAGGCGAGGAGAAAGAAAAAAAGCTAGTAGAGCCTACGCGTGTGTGTGTGAACGGTGATTCAGTTTTATGTAAATTCTTTTCCCAACACAGTGACTTAGGAAATAGCTCAGTTCTTTGGAATTCTGCAGTGGTCCTGAAAATAATAGGTGGCGGTCATTTTAATATTTCTAAATCACACGATGCATGTGAGGACAATGTATTTGTATCTGTTCACGAACCCCACCCTTCCTAGAAGCAGACGTCCATAGAGAATGCATGGTGCGTGGGGAGCATCACACTGTGTATCAGCATGTATGATATTCGTTATTTTTTACGCAGCAGATATCTGGCCTATTTCCCATTTGGAAAGATAATTTCAAATGTGTTCTGACCATTTGCAATCACAGCTATGTAAAGGATAAGAGGAAAGAACCTTCATTTTGAAGAATGTATTTTGAGCGTAGTAGACAAATTCAGAGTATTTCGTGTGCATTAGATCAATGCAGTACTGTACTACAGGACGTACAACAGCTGAGGGCGCTGATCAGCAAATTTAGTTCCGTTTACGGTTGGTCAAATTGGTCAATATAGGCATTGAATGTTCGGTTGTTCCATTTCTTCAAAACATAACAATGGCGGAAGGAAAAAAAGTATTCCCGGAGTAACGTTTTTGCGTATTAGCTGTATTAACAGGTCTTTGAATTCGCTGTGAATACTGTGACACCCATTGATACTTTAACCTTTGTAATCACTGACATGTGCAGAGTGAATTATTTGTAACGAGGCGATAAGAATGGGGTGAGCGAAAGGAGCTGACGTATACAACTTTTCACAGCATCTAGTATGTCGAATCTTCTAATCTATCCAACCTGTTAAAGGACAAATTTCGTTTACCTGTTCATATGCTTTTTTCTTTGTGTTCTTAATCTTTTGCAAAACAGATTAGCTAGAAACTTGAAATAGGACCTGGTTGTTTCTACAACTGCAATATTCACTTCCAAAATTGAATTTGGTGTGAGTTACCTATCACCAATGTTTTGGCCAAGACATTACCCACTTTGTTCATTATCCATGAGGATTCTTGTTGGATTTACCTCTGGCACAGCTATACTGCACAGGAAAATCAATGGCCTTTTAATGGACACAGATCAGATATGACAGGAGAACATGCAGGTGCTGTAGTGTTGGAAGCCTCATTGCCAGCACAGGGGCACTGGTAGACTATGATCTGGAAGCTTTCTGGCACGGCATGAGGCATTCGGCAATACGTAGCCACCAGGTTAGACCGTAAAAGAGGTGTGTGTGTTATCAGTCTACTGTAGATACCGCTTTGGAAACTTTATTGCTCTACGCATATGATAAAATGTCCTCTACCTTCGTGCTATCCGCGCGCGCGCGCGCACACACACACATTCTCTCTCACACACACGTGTGTGAGAGAGAGAGATGCAAACATGTACATACCATGATTCTTCTGCCAGTTCATGTATCTCTAAACGCACCGTCTATCGTTCATGGGTTCATTTTTCAGGATTATAACGATATTTATGTGTCTGTGTTTTTACCCTTGCCGTTAGATGCAGTTTTTAAGTTGTGACAAAGCGTTCTTCGTTTTGACTTAAAAAAGTATAATGGTGTTTTTATAAGATTGTATTCATTATTTATTTTTGTGACGCTTACAGCGCGCAGTTTATTTAATCCTGGATTTCTTAACATTATCTGAACAGCGCCTGACCAGCAAAATATTTTCCTTGAGACTGCACGCCAACAAACGCCTCTCTTCTCCACAACCACCACTACCACCACCACTACACCTTTCTCTGTGTTTCTCCCCCTCTTCTCAGAATTTCAGTTTAGTCTGTAACATTTCCTACCGTGAATAACAGAGGATTGGCGTCCGAAGATTTGCCGGTTCGATACCCAGTGTGGCGCAGCGACGTCAGCTTCCACTGCATCCATTCAACCCAGCTGTCGGAAATGAGTACCTTACTCCAAAGCAGTTAGAGAAGGTGGGCTCCACCCTCACAAAAAAACAGTCCTCGAGAAAAGTGTGGACTCCAACACCTCACCCGCCAACAACCTAAAATAGATTAGGGTCGACCTTTACCTTTTACCCGCCAAGTGGGATTTGGGAAGTAGTCTCATGCGAAAAATAGCATTTTCATTTCCGTCTGCAGCTTACTTTCAGCAACGATCTTTGCTTTCATTGCATTGATCTTATTTAACGCTAGGATTCAAATTACCAGTGCACGCTTTCATCTTTCGTCAGCTCTGATAACAGAATGTGTTTCCCCAACATCCCTGCTTCATTCATCCCCATTTGTCTTGTTGGACTGGCAACTTGCAGGCTGTAAACGTTCACACCCGGAACAGAAAGTACAAACGTAGCCAGTCAGTCAGGTGGCTGCTTTGTGCTCGGAAAGGTGTCATCAGATCATCATATTTCAGCTCGCATGGAGAAGCATTGATTTAGCAAATGCATAGGATGCACTTGGGTCTTGTTTTTGTCGCTTTGTGTATTACAGACGCTCCTAAGACTTGCAAGGTCTAAGGTGTGACATCAGTTCTTGCAATCCACATTGAAAGCGTCGACTATGAATTTTTGTCCGAACTTTAGACAACAGCTCTAATGCTGTTCAGATTTCATTTACCGAGGGATGCAATCAAGATTTTTCCCACGTGACAGTGTAATGCCCTTTAGCTATGGGCTGGTTAGAAAATGTCCTGGGAAGTGGTACAGCGGAGAACATAATCTGAAGCATCTGCTATTAACGTCGGTCATTTTTCAAAATTATTTAAAATTATATTTTTAAAAAAAAGTCTTAGTTTCAGTGGAGGATCCATTACTGTAGTGTTATTAAAAATATTTCTTTTCGGAAAGTGAATTCTAATTTCGTTATGAACGAATAAAAGGATGGCCAGTACATTTATGAGCGTTACCTTTTCAATCATTGTTGGATTTCAGTCAGGAACTTTCATGTAAGCTCTGTTATTTTCCCACAAACTCTGCAGTTTTGACGGTGACATTCACAGTCATCATATTGGTCACATTTAAAGATTTGCAGTTACCGTTTATCTTCTGTAGTGAAAACCTTTTTATGAATAAACGTGTATCAATAGCAGTTGTTACCGCTGGTTGCATCATAGCTTCTCTGTTTTTGTTTGGTTGGTTGATTTTTTTCGTTGTTTATTTGTTGTTGTTGGGGTTTTTTTTCTTTTGGTCATGCTCGTCAGATAGAGGCCTGACAGCTGTGTGACGTTTATAACGCAAGATCGTATGTGGGGATAACAAACAGCAGCGCTAGCCCCCACCCCCCCCAAACTCCATTTCACCCATCTCCCGCTGTCCACAGATTCAGATGGAAAGTCTCACTCCCCAAACTCACAGGAGTGGTCCAGGGTGTCAGGCCGACTTAGGTACCGGGGTGCCGGCCAGCCATCACAGAAATCTGCCCTGGCTGACCTTGCAAACAGCCGGGGCAATAGACGTTGTGCGATGGGGTAGCCAGAGGTAAAGGACTAGGTGCCTAATTGCTGGCAGTTTCACGGTGTCCTTTTGATCACAGCTTAGTAATGATGGTGAGAAGTGCTTTCTTTCTCCTTTCTCACTCGTTCTTCTGTTCACCTCCCCTATTCTTTCCCCTCCAAAACCTCCAGCCTCCAATCCATGTGTCGTACCTCGAGGGCACAACCACCACACCATGACCTTTTCTTGAGTTGAAGGGACGTGCATGTATGCCCTTCTCTTAAAAGAAGGCGAGGATCATTGAAATGGACTGCGAGGACACGTGGGTGGCCCGGCGGCACTGGGCCGCCAGCACATTCGAAGACATGCTGTCTGGAGAAAAACAGAAGAGCACTCCAGTTTTTCATCAATTTTTGCACGATGGAGAAAGGAAATGGGGTGGATGGTGCACGTTCGCAGAAGCTTAACCAGAGCTTAACGATGAGCTTTATTTTTAGATAAAATGCCATTTTAAAATGTCGGATATTGATTCTATGGTAGCAGCGTATTTCTGAACCCACCCCTTCCCATCAGACATCCTGTAAAGTTCAAAATGTCGTAAATCATAGCTTGCGGAAAGCAAGCCTCTTGACACATGCAGATAACAGTGGCTGCTAATGAACAGCTGCACACGCGCAGAGGTCAGATCAGAGGAAGAAAGAGGCCGCTGCACACAGGCACCAGTGTTGGAGAGGTGCTGTACCAGCGACTTCACTAAGACGTGTTGAGAGTCGCCAGGTGTACAGAGCGATTGTAGCTGGTCTTTTCTCTCAAATATCAAATTTCACGTGCACACCATGTTGTTAATAATAAATACTGTACATTTATTTAAATGGGAACCTTTCAGAGAGAGATCCCGAGGGTACTTTTCGGCATTGCGGTCAGCTTCTTATGGTCAGCTGATTTACGCATGAGCTAGATGCAGATGGTGTGAGACAACCACGTAGCTTAAAAAAAAAAAAAAATCAAGCGTAGGTTTCTTAAAAGGCATAAGTTTCTTATACTAAGTGAATCTGTGGCTGTCGTTTGAGCTGAAGTTTCAGTATTTATGTTAGAAAGCAGTAATTGTTCAAAGAGAGTGTAGTAAGTCTGTTGAGCATTGATCACTAACGATAATGAACTTAATGTAAGAGGTTACACGGAACATGCACATTTTCATATACTTCATACATATCCCTAGGATTTTCACTATCTGCCTCTGCAGCCTATCGTGTAGACTGCATTCAGTTTATCTCAAGGGTTGTTTGGGTTGAGGTGTGGTCTAGTCAGTGATGGGTTCCCATTAAAATAAAGGGGAGGAATGAGAGAATTAAGGAAATACATTTGTTGGTTTCTCAGCTCACAGCTGGGCCTTCATATGCTGGCCTACTGGGAATCTTCCACTCTACATCGTAATTAAAACAGGTTATATGTGCATTTATGTGTGCCTCTGTTGTATACGCGCCCATTTGTTTTGCGCGCATGCTAGTATTAAAACTTGATCTTTTCTGATTTAGATTTTCATTGAGGCTTGTCAGATGTACTCAGCTCGCGTTCCCGACCTGATAAGAAGTCATTTCAGACCGACATCGTAGTTCCTTTAACATTCAAGCTGGAACTGCGTTAGGAAGCTAAGGCCGTCTAGTGCTCCATGCATTTCAGAAATGACAGTACATGCATTAGAAAAGTTTCAGCAGTCACATGAAATAACGGAGAGCAAGGAAGTATTGCGCGAGAAATAGTTCTATTTTGAAGGAGAGGGGAAAAAACTTCATTGTTTGCGTCAATGATGTCGTCATTTCCTCTAATGTTTTTCATGGAGCATGGCTTTGAGCATGTCCTGTTATTTATTTTAGGAACTCTCATGTGATGCCGAGGGAAATAAATTCAGCATTTTTTTTTAAAATTTTGGAAGCTAGTCTGTTAAGCTCCCCTTATTCATCATTCGTTCTTGTTGCAAGTTTGCATTGAGTGAACAAGATTTTAAATGTCACGTTGTCGTATTTAGCTGTACAGGTGTGCTGGGTGTGTATAAAAAACAGGAATAGGAAAATAAGCAGGACACAATGAGAAAACAAGTATCATGCCATCAACACCCCTACCCCTAGGAGGAGAGAACGCGTGTCTGCACTAGAGGGGAAGAGGTTGGGAAAAGCAGGTTAATGACATGAAGTGCAAACACCTTTGGAAATTGAAAATATATCTTGGGATTAACTGACAAATCTTCAACAGGAAGTATCCTCCACGTTTCCTCTACAGAAAGCCGGACCATTCGCTGTCGAAAGCGATAAACTGAAAGTGAAGGACAGCGTTACACGGGGGTGAGCCCGAGTCACTCGCTGCTACATGTGATTGGACTGGAGCAAAATGTGTCGCCTACCGTTGGAATGTTTTCAGGCGTAGTGCTACTACATCTAGATGGCTTTGAGCGAAGTATGCTTTAAAGAGATTCTCGCGGTTCGTCTAGAAAATGGAAAACTAGGTTATTGGAGTTGCACTTGCCGCAGGTGTCTGTCGAGGGCAGAAAGCTAGCTCATTAGGTACCACTCAGTGGTGCGGTTCACTCGCATTTGTCTGCGTCCTTCACGTCCTCCCTCACCCCCTCAACTTGTCTCGCCGGGAATGTTACCCGTAGTCTCAGGAAACCTACTCTACTGTAGGAGTTCCGGTAATTTATATTGTGAAGGGAAGATAGCATTCTGTAGAAGAGGTCGCTTGGAATGACAGCGATCGTAAAGTATTCAAGAGTCGACTTTTTGTCTGGATATGTGAGAGAGAGAGATGGGAAGAGCGGGGGAATAGAGAGAGAGAGAATTCACATACGTTTTACTCAAGAGGGTAACAGAATAGGCAAAGGTTTTTTTTTACATCTAGCCCTCGATCTAAATAGGTGGGGAGGGGGATGTAACTGCGTTACTACAAAACAAAGACAGAGGAGGAGAAGGGGAAGAGAAGAGGAATGGCTGTTTCATATCGAGCCCAGTTAGGTTCTGTCGCGATCTAACAACCGCTCATGTGAAAGCTTTTTTTTTTTTTTAAATAATCGTGTCCTTTGGACGTAGAAGGTATTTTTAGTTGATGTACTTGATGAGAGAGGATAAGAAGCCTATGCCAACATTTGAGTGTATCTTTTTGGTGGTTTAGAGTTTTTCTGACTAAAAATATTACGAAGAAACACTTTCAGAATTGAAGCAGTAAGCCCTCAGATCTCAGGCTGTTCTGTCCTCGGTTCTCAGTAAATCCAGCCAGGCTGCTTGCGTTGTGTGTGTCGTATTCTTCAATAGTTTCACCAGAGTTCAGCCAGACACATAGTGGAAAGTGATCTTTCTCATGTCGTTGGCTCGGAATACATTACTGCGGGTTTCGTTAGCTGTGGGAACAACCCTGGTGACACTGTACGTCACGACAGCCATCAGTGTGTTCAAGTGATTGGTTTACTGCAGGTTTTGTCTCCTCCTTCGCTCCGCCGAGAGACGAAACCTTTGCGCTACGGGATACTACATGTACTGCGTATCAGTTTTAGGACAATACTACAACCAGGCTGTTTTAAATATCAACTGATCGGTAGTTGGCTTAAAAAAAAAGAAGAAATTTTAGGTTTCACGAACATACGATAACTGTTTTCTGAAGATGTTCTGTACTAACTTAATGGAATCAACTTGAAATGACTTCTTAGCAAGATTTAATATGAAGCTGCAGTTTGAAAATCTCAGAGAAAGATTGGCATTCATATTTCGTGGGTTAAATGCGAGTTAACGAAGGTTATGGACTTTGATGCTCGATAGCCCTCTGTTAATGACTTGCCGGCGGACTCATTCCTAGGCGCTGTTTTACAGCACAACTCTTTGTGTTAACTGACCTTCACCCATCCCCATCTTCATTTCCCACCTACTTTGCCTGTGACAACAGTTCCAGGATAATTCAACATTTGTGCTTGTGTGCATGCATGTGTGTACGTCTATGTGTTCGTTCCGCTGCTTAACACAGCTTCAGGCAGAAGGGGTGGGGGGAGACAGTGATCGAAAACTAGAGACGACATAGAATCTCCGAGACCATGTGTTCATTTGTCGTACGGTTACAGTTCTTCCCTAACAAAAGCAGCAGATCGTGGTCTTTCTTAGTCCATCTCGTAACCTTTCCTCGTTTGCAAGGCCATTTGTTCGCTTGTTATCTGGCATTTTGTGTCGTACTGTGTAGTCGACCCTAGGACACTCCTGCAAGGATTCCCTGGACTTGGACGATGAACTTTCATATCTCTAGTTCCTGGAAGATACACATAGCGAATAAGGAGTATAGTGCACTATTACTATCCTATTGCAATTTTGTAATGTTCTTAGAAATCTTTCTACTAACAGTGTGAAGAGTAACTTTCCCCCCTACTGGGATTAGGATAAACATTCTGCTCCCGCCCTTCTTGAGGCATTGTCGCATAGACCGGGTTTGAATGGCATGTAATGCAATTCTTGGCCTCTTTTTCTTGCTCGCAGTCAATGGAGAACAAATCGGATCTGTTCAGCCGATCGATAATCATTCTCGTATAATCAGGGCCAAGTATTTGCCGGACGGCAGATATATGGCCGTTTCTTCTGCATTCTGTAAAAGCCTTTCCTTCCTCTAAGTGTTACATAAACTCTGGCCATTTCTTTCGAGAGTACGTCTCATCCGCAGGCTGCAGAATTGAAAGATATAATGATTAGCATCGATCCTTAAGTATGGTGGCTTCTTTGAGCGATTAAAGAAGTGGAAGAACCACAGGAGGGCCCATCTATTAACGTTGTTAGCAATGGGCGAACAAGTCCATACTTGCCTCGTTGCACTGTTGTCCTCGAAAAGGATGTCACTGTACTGCATATGTTAGGATGAGCGTTGTAACGGGTAGCCGTCCTGACCGGCCCTCCCAGCCCAGCCCCACCTCTACCTGTGTTAGACCAGTGTATTTCTGCATTACCCCGAATGGGACGGGCAAGCTGGCTGTAGGAAAATGGGAGCAGCCAAATGATCCACTATCCTAGTCCCAGGAGGTTCCTTTTCGTAAGATAAAAGTGGGTATCCCCTGTCCCGAATTTTGGCACAGCTACCTAGGATGCAGCTGGGGGTGTAGGGAAGGGACACAGCGTAGGCGGTTATTGAATGGGGTTGGAGGTGAACCTCATCTGTCTGCGTGACCTGGGAAAAAAATTGTTGGTCGCTTCAGTAACGTGTCTCAGATGTGGAAATATCAGGGCTGTAGTCTGCACTTACAAGAATTTAAAGCTCAAGTGCTAGGTGTTGACGTGAAGAGCAGAGAGCGTCAGTCTTTGGAATAAGCGTTGTTTTTTTTTTTAAAAAAAAGAAGATTGATGAGAGGGAATGAAGAGGGGAAGATAATTTGTAGTTCTCTTGTGTTTGGAGAAAGGTCCTTTGTGTAATGAACTGCAGCGGATCAAAATGTTGACACAACGCAGGCTTTCTATGGAATTATCGGATTACAGATTTATTTAGCATTACAATGATATTATATTTCTACTTATAATAATAGCGTAGTGATCATATTTATAGTGCACAATGTAGGACCTTAGTGTGAGTTTTGCTGAGCATATACTCAGCATTGTGCGCCTGCGCATTGTCAAGAAGACAAAGAGTTGTCTGCAGCCGCTACCTGTGTTTTCAACGGTTACACAATGTTGATATCATTGCATGCCATCAGCAGTCTCAGCCCACCTGCATCCCATAGTTCCTCCCTCCCGCAAGACAAATATTTGTGAAAAGACTGATCGCTGTTGGTGACGCATGACCACCTGCTTCAGCCACCGCAGAGGAGGGTCTGTTTGAAAAATGAGGTGACGTTCATTGGGAGGGGAATACTTGGTTTCCCTTACTCGCTCGATTCACTAGTAGTTTGGCTTTTTTTTCCCTCCTTCGCACCGTTGTGATAAAGACTTGCAAGGACCTAGACGGGTTTTGTTACCATCTCGCTTAAAAATGCGTGTTTCATGATCTTGCAAGCAGGAAGTGGAGGTAGTGAAGTTATTTGTGTTCACCACCCTGTTTCACGCGCTAGAGTCCAGACTCTTGCTGGTATAAGTAACGTTGATATTCGTACTTCGGAATATACTGGTATCGTGACTTTGAGTGGATGTTCTATAACGAAAGTCACTTATAAAGTGCGTTAACGGATGGTGTTGCAGAGAAAGCAATATGTAAACTAGGTACAATCACTTTTTCCATTGATGAGGGCGATAGAAGGATAGTGACAAACGTATCACTTATCCCACCAAGGCTTCTTCTGCATCTCCCCATCACCCGCAACCCCACCACCTCCCACAAAGCTTTTCAGACGTTGTCGCAGGCGGCAGTTGAGGTAGTGAGAAAGCAGACAGTGCACATGCGGAAATACGCGGCTGCTGAGTCGGGAGAACTCGGGGGCTCATCCGTCTGAGATGCCTCAGGTAGTAAATGGAACACATGGCAGATGCCTCCGCCTCAGTCACGGGAGCCATACATAACACTGTCTAGCTGCGGACCGGCTCCGGATCATCAGAGGAAACAAATCGAGATGGTGTTCGGGGTAAACACTTACACTACTTCATTGTGAAGTGCTGCTTTCATGTTCACCACGCTACCTGCACGTGAGTGGCGATGACGAATCTGTGAGCAGCATGGAGCGATGAAGACCTACTGATCTGAAACTAATGGTTAGACCCTGGCTGGCTGTGCTCGAAGCCAACACGTTGGCACTCTACTTTTAAGACGATACAGATATGGAATGCCCTGACATGGTATTTTCATGTTTCACAAACTGTGAAAGTTGCTTACTTGTTTGTTTTTTGAATGCTTATTTTTTTTTATTTTAAAACTGACGAGGTAGGTGGCAATCTGCTCACGTTTCATGCTCGTGTATATGACATCACGATTTGTAAGATGGCTACGTGGTGGCTTCATCAAGTTCTGTAACAGCGCGTACCCAGGGTATGTCCAGTAGTTTTACAGCAGTGGACAAAGCCGCGTGACATCAGTCTGCTACTGAAGGCTGCCGTAGTGCTTCCGAGAACAGGAAGGCGCATCCGACGGAGAGAGCAGGGAGGAGAGTGAGTGGATCATGGACACACTTGAAGTGTTCGGAAGACAGCTTTACAGTCCAGCCTACACGCAAGCTCGAGATGAATCAAGTCTTCGATTCAGCAGGGCACCCCGGACACGCCTGCAGCATGATGAAAAGACGCTCCGGCGTGCCGCTAAAGCCTGACAGGGCCTGGCAGTGCATCATTTTGCTAGCAGCGGATATATAGCATTGCTTAGCTACGTTATCGCTTGTGGAAGAGATTATAACTGCGATAGCAGATCGTCCTCATCTTAGCCCCGGATATATCTAATGTTCATTCCACCTGCTTTTAAACCCCTTTACCTACCATTTCGTGTTGCACTTATTTGGAACAAGCTCTGAACCTGTGTGTAAAGCGCTGTCTTTCTGCGCACGCGCGTGTGTGTGTGTGTGTGAGATAGAGTGTCTGCAGCTAGTAAGTGTAATTCTATTTCTGTTACAACTAAACGTCAGAGCGGATAATATCATCACTTCCAACTGCCTTGTTACTGTCGCAAATACAAGTGCGTTCAACCCCCTAAGCTATCTCTAGTGCACCACAGTGATAATACCACTCTTAAAGTGCCTGTCTGTGTGCTTTCGGGCGCATGTACGCACTTGCTGGCTTTGCTTTAAACCTACCGTACGTAATTAACAACCATTGTTAGCTGTAGTCTGCAAAAAAGGTATGATATCTGCAATGCCTCTTTGCCAGTTGCTTTGCATCAAAGGTAAATATGCTATACGGCTGAGGAAGGAGTTAAGGGGTTGGTCTTAAAGCATTACATGTTTTTTATGCTTACTTGAGAAGGAGTTAGTGAAAGAGAGAAGTAAGCTCTTCGTAGTTTATTTATGCAACTTGTTTCATCTTTAGTTACATAAAAGTGTTTGAAGATGTTTTGTTAAAGCCTTTGTGATTTAAGACATTCCACTGGACCATTAGCATTTACCAAGTTGCATACCACAGGAGATTAACGAATTCTGTAGCGAGAAAGAGTTTTTCAAACAACCTCGTGCAAAATGTTCTGAAAGAAACTCATAAAGGAGTAAGAAATTGTATTTGGTCAAATCGAAAATCTGATCCCCTATACGCAGTTCAATCTGATTTACTATTTCCCACACTTCTTCCCAGATAAGTAGACTTTTAAAGCAAAAACCAGAGGAATGGAAAGTTTTATTAGTATGACCAGCAACGCCACTGGCGCTTCCTAACCTTGTTAGCAAAACACGGACACCAACCTGACGTCACGTCCGGCTGGAGATAATGTTCAGTCTGGTTTACAGCCGAGACCGAGTTGACACGCCGTTTCTGTTTACACCGATTGCGAAGGAAATTCAATCGCAGGCTGGATAGGGTATAATATGTTTGCCAGAGGAAGCTATGAATGCGACACCTGCGTGGGGAAGATAATAGTGAGCACAAAGAAATTATCTGGCGAAACTTCCACTGAAATATTCTTCCCTCCACCCTCCCTCCCCATTCTTCTCTTCTCCCTCCCACGATCTCCTTCGCGGGAGAATAAGAATTTCCGAAGTAAAACAATTCTATCGTCTCTGTGAAGCAGTTTGGTCCTCACTTTTCAGTGCGCACGATGTCTTAATTGGGCGATCCTTTCCCCTCTGAACCTGGTTTAGGCAGTCAAAAGTGCATACATGCTCACCCGCCAAAAAAGTTTGCCCTTTTCTCATCGCCTTTTCCTCCCTCCATCTCCTATCCCCCTCCCATTCACCACTTTGTTTTCCTAGTTTACTGTCCTGTGTTTGTTTCACGTTCTGCTTTTTTTTTTAAGCGCATTGAGTTTACTGAAGAGGGAGAAAATGTGCTGTGTAAGTGAATGATTATTGTTGTTTGTGTTGATGGTGATCTTAGTTCCATTACTATTTTACCTTATGGCCGACTTTTTAGGGATAACTGCTTTCGTTCTTCCTGAAACTGGGATTGACGATGATTGTCGATCCTCCTGAACCAGGTTCAAAGTAGAAAGGATCGCCAGATTAAAACACGGTTTTATAATAGGCTAGTTTTCGGTTTTGCATAAAAACGTGCAAAGGTTTGAAGATTTTACATTATAAAAACTGTATATGTTTATACCTTTTTGTTTGATTTTGTGTGGTCATTAGTGATAAAAAATATTTCATCACATTGCGTAATCAACGAGTCAGGCGAAATGAAAGAACTGCTAGTTATCATAAAAATATCGATGAAAACATCGGTTGTAAGTTCACTCTACTAAAATACTTACACAACTTTCAGATCTGTTTGAGAACTTCATTATTCAACATTTAGTTAAAAAGTGTACTTTTGCACTGAAAATATTGTTAATTCATTCCCGTGTGGTAGGAATGTTGGATTTTAAAAAAAGTTTGCATTAGAAATTGAGACCATTGCACTTATGATGTCGGTATGTGGAGAGGATTGCGTTATTTACGTGATGCTCAGCACACGCCAGGTGCTGTCGTATGTAAGCGCACAGCAAGGCATCATGTGGTGCAACAACCGAGCGGCTGATGCTGAGCAGTGCCTCGCAATGCAACGGGACTTAGTCGCCGCAGTAAATTTAGCCGTCTGCGTACCTGTTGTTTCTCATATGGAACTACAGGTCTTGTCCGGGATACAGACACACAGCGTGTGGGTTGTACGCCATGTCGGCATTAGTCGCCGTGGAGCTAGTCACCAACGCCTAGTTAGACAAATATCGAGACGACTATAGGGAGTCGCATTTTTTCCCCAAATCTCAATCGGGTCATGAGCTGAGCATTCTGCCGTAGGAGAATTGCTGGCGAGTTATTTCGTTAAGTTTTCAGAACGGTGTAAGCATTATCCGGACCTACACACAATTTCTTATGTGATGTGTGCTTCATGCCGGTAGAAGATATCTGGGGAATAGTGGACTGGTACATGCGGATAGCAGAGAATTGCTAATGGAAGTAGAGAGGCATAGGTTCAGAAAGCACATTGACCATAAGGCACAAAGAAAAGAATTCTTCACCGACAGGTTCAACAGGGTACGAAGAGACTTGATTTGTTTTGGTGTGTGGGTTTATTTTTCCCCTCGACAGAAATACCGTCAGGGGAATACTGCTATGAATCACACAAGTGTGCATTTTCCCATCGGAAACACCCTCAAGGAAATATTTACCACATACACATCAAACATGTTCATATCTCAAGAGCGGTGTGATCTTGTCATTTTGTAGGAAATGGACCTGTGTCAAAGAGCAAGTGTATTTGAGTTCTCTTCCCACCCTTCAAGCACGACTTCTGGCGTGCCACCTTCGTTGAGGAAGAAAACGGGAGTAATAAATTGACTGAGCGACACATTTCCTGCACAATGCGTGGGTTATGGTGGCATTATTAGGCAACGAAACATCGGCCAGCCTTTTGTTTGCACGCAATGCTGAAGTATTACTGCCGCCCTTCCCATGGGTTATCAGAGAGCTCCCCTACCCGACTGTCACAGCTGACCCTTGTCACAAGACGTGCGTTTCCGGTGCCCTTGGTCACCAGATCGTGCCCCGACTAATGCGATGAAATATCAGCAGGTGTGTACAAAGCGCTTCGCCCAAAGCAACGACAGATGTCGCCTGCTCAGTGGGGGAACGCTGCAGAAACAAGTGACTCAAACCGTTCCGCCCTCGTCCCCCTCACTATGCTGCTGGTGGGGAGACCTTTGACCTCGGCATTGTTCCTGTCTACCAGCTGATGATGCTTGCTATGGTGCGAAGGTCGCTGGCTTGCTTGTTGACACTGGTGAGCCTGGGGTGTGCGTTTCTCAGGACCTGTAGCATGTGGCGTGGGCTGTGCTGTTCTCAGCCGCTGTCGCGATGCTCTTCTCACTCGGCCATTTCTCTCAATTCTAGTCGTTGACGCTTGTCACGAAACCGAACGATATTTGTTACCATACTTGTCATAGACGTTTGTCACGAGGCTTGTTGAAGACAACCAAGCCCTCCTGTCGAGAAGTCTAAAATCAAGCGATAACGCCTACTCCACCCGCACTCCCCCGCCCTCGACAGGTTGCGAGAAAACAAGAGCTCGCGCTCCATTTCACTTGCCCCTCATCCCAAGCAACCGACACCCTGTGGTAGGGCATCTATTCGTAAGTCAGCCTTGACTGCTGCAATATTTAAAAGGAGAGATTAATTTTTTCTTCGCGAACAAGCTGGAACCATGTGAACAGTTGCTTCTCTCGATAGGAACGAAGCAAGCTTGACCCTCTTACCGGGTCAGCAACTGAACGCATTGCACGCAGATATATTTGCAGGATCACCCAGTAAACTAATTCCTCCAGGTCTTAAGTTCTTCTCAGTTTTATGTATAGCGTGGTTAAAAATATATAGGAGTGAACACTCACCAACCATAAAAAATACACTTTATGTTATTGCTTGAAAAATATATGTGCATAAACTGAGGTTTATCTCCGTGGATTATACGAAGCCACCCGAATGTGATTGTTGTGGCTAGTTGATAGTCATTGCTGGTACATTTAGTGTTACCATTAGTAGTCCAGCAGCTATCCTCCTCTTAAACATGCCTGTCTACCAGAGATTTGCTTAATCAAAAAAGTGTAGCTGTGATCCAGAGGCGGTGTTGAAATGATGAGAACGTGCTGATTTTGCGAACAAGCGAGAAAATCTTACACAGCTTGTACACATGCGCCCTCTTACCTACCTCTAACTCCACCCGCCTTGCGCACTTCAGTTTTATCAGTACTAAGTGTTTGTGTTCTCCCCCCCCTCCATCTCTCTCGCCCCCCCCTCCTGCAATTTTTTTTTTTTTTTTTTTTTTTTGACTGGCATTCATGCTGGAGTATGGGAGTGGAAAGTGCCTAAGGGAGGAGACAGATAAAGGGCTGCTCATCCTGTGTCAGACTTTCGATAAAACCGCCACCGACCTTCAGGAGGCTTCTTGCCTATGTCAGCTTTGACCCCTATTAGACCGGCACTCTCTTCATTCCACTTCCTGCTAAACTCCTACCTCACCTTCATCTCCCATCTTGTTTCTAAACATAAAAAAAGACTGGAGAGTACAGTGGTTCACAGTACTGGCGGTCTCGTGTTTCCACACATATTTCATCTTTACTATGATTATTTCCTTCGCAGAACAGGACTTTTTCCGTTAAATAGTATACAGCATTTTGTGGATAGTGGGAAGGAAGGAGAGAATCAAAATTTTTATTTACATTAATCTCTTCATCGAGAAAAGAACTAAATAACTTGTATAAAGGTATATCTGCAGCATATTAAATTATTTGCTGTTGAGAATTTTGCAAAATATCGCGATTTTAAGCACAGGTGTAGTGCATGTGGAGAAAGACCTCACTACAGATGCTGTTGAATAATTCACGTTCAGCCCAGTAAGATCATCAGTACACAAGTGAAACAGTGCGTGCAATGAACAAAGTGTCTGTGTGTTTCAGAATCGTGGCGGGGGTCTGGACATGAACGTGAAGCAGGCATGGCAGCAGGGCTACACCGGCAAGGGCGTCGTCGTCACCATCCTGGATGATGGTATCGAGAAGGATCATCCAGATCTCAAGAAAAACTACGTAAGTTGATTTATTTTATTATTATTATTCACACTGCACTGAGCTCTTCTCCACACGGGAAGATACACTGTATAGTAGTGGTAAGCGTGTGTTGTCTGCGTGCTCGTGAAGGTTCATTTGATGTGTGGTCGTGCATCTGTATGTAAAACGTTTTATGACCGGCTGGTGGTGAGGAAAGGCGCTAGTTAAATGCACTTTTAAGATTTTATTTTCGTTTTCATCAATTACTTCTGGAGGCAGGATTTTTTTTTCGTTGTCTTTATGCGTGAAAAAAGTCAGTCATGGTGAAGTTACTTTTTATGCTGGAATAGTTTTTCTGTTTTTGCTAATCCTTATTCAGACGCTACATTTATAATATTAGATAGCAGCCGAAATATGCAGATGTTAATCAGCCTAATCGTTTTTCTCATATTTGACGGACAAAAGATGACGGTCCACGATGTATGGGTGGTTAGGGTAAACTGCCCTTTCCTCTTCAGATTGAGGAGGAAGGGTAGAGGGAGATGTTATCAGATCTATGATGAGAAAGACAGGCGGTCAAGCCATAGAGAAAGCTTTAACCACCTGTCTTTCCTTTTCCTCTTCCCTCCTCTTCCTCGCCTCCAGTCCGCGTGGCTTCTGCGGGGAAGAAGTAGGGGGTAGCGGCTTCACCCGTCGGAACCTTGCGGCTTCGCACTTGGACTGCGTCAGCAACGACTGGGCGAAAGCAAACACCAGCGAAGATTCCTTTGCCATATGTCTTGTTTCGTATAGGTTGACCCTGGGTTCCATGGTAATCTTGAACTCTTAGGCACACGCGCGCGCGCTCACACGCACACAGACAGAAAGAGGAAAAAGAGTGAAGATAAAAATACAGGTGTAACATCTCGAGAGTAGGTGGAGAAATGTTCCTACTTTTGTCTTCACTCGTAGAATGTTCTTGTTTGAACGCTATCCGTCAATTATTATTCTCCACATGTTATTTAGGTATGGCAGGTAAATGGATTGTTTAAATATTACTGAATTTCGTCGGCATTTTGCGCGCACAGATAGCTTGCACTGTTATAACTTGGCCTACTTTGTTCTTAGTCATGGTCTGGCAGTTGGGTTGGGGTGGAAGTGGAGAGGGTGAGTATATGTCACTGGCGCCCTGCTTTCCCGGAGTCTCCTAGTGCTTGCTGCACTATCGCGGAAACAGCGGACATTAAGCCGCCGGACTCGACCTAACAAAACATTGCGACGCCTGCCGGTCTGTCTGCCCAACATGTTCGACGAACAAACAGAAGCTTGCCAAAGAAATGGCTTTTGCCTCAAGACACCAGGAAAGGAAAGAGAGGAGTAGATTCCCATCTAGCTGTATGGGATGCAAAACTTTTTGTCACGGTCACGGTCACAAATAAGAGGGCATTCGTTCATGATTCATTCATCCCGTGGACCGGAATCGGCTGACTTTACGCTGGTCAGTCCCTACAGGTCGTCGAAGGCATTGGATAGATGCGGCAGCTGACAGTGCTGGCCACAAATGCCTTTCTTGGGCGATAGCTAGCAAGACCTGCATGTTAGTCCATTCCTTGACGTTTGTCAGAAAGTTCTTCCTCTCTTCGGGCGGTTCGGTGGCGCAACGGTTAGCGCCTGTCACTAGTACAGTGAGCATTGGCTGTCCTGGGTTCAGATCTCGTCTCGGTCACGTTGTTCTTTCTCTGTATATGGCACCTGATTACAGGGCCGGCTTCTTTTGCCGTTATAGTCTTAGCTGTTGGTTCGGCATAAAATACATTCTCCCCCAGTGAAGGCACTTTAAAGCCAAGGTGGTAACACCTGCGGAAATCGGGCATCTGTTCCGGTGCAGATGCTTTTCACAAGACTACTTATCCGACTCTTGGCCTATCCAGGCTCCCTGGTTTACAGGACAATTTAAGCACGTGTTGTTGCTCATTGTGAGGACAAGCTCCACTGACGCTCTCCTCTCGCGAGGCCTCAGCTCACCTGTAGCGACTATCTTGGAAATTCTGCTTTACCTGATAAATAGGACACTTCAAAACTCGAGAGAAGACGAGCCTTTGCTATCTTGCAAGAGAACTGATGACTGGGCGGCTTGAAGAGAATGCACGCTGCAGTACTGCGCAGCAGCAGATGTGATTCTCTAGAACATTCTTTGTGACACCTCATATAAAACAGCACAGGAATAAACACCAAGTCTGTAAGACCTCTTAGAGACCCGGCTACAGGTAACAACTTCCCGTGTGGAGAAGAACAAGCGAGTTCTCACGGCAACGTATCTAGCTGCTGGGACAGGATTTATTCCCTTTCTTAAAATCGGGTGTAATGTGAGTTTGTCTGTGGCAGTTCGCGATACTCCTTTTCACAGCTTTGATTAGGGAGGAACGAAGGTATGGTAAGAGTCTATCGGAAGGCCGCGCGGCTTGATACCAGTGCGTCATGGCGCTAAGCTGAATTATTACACACCTAGTGCGTCAGCCAGTTCAAGCGGAGTCAGGCTGTCTGCCGCTGTTGGCCGCCACCATGCTTTCCATCTTCATCTTTGCCCCGGACCAAGTTGCGTCCCTTTACAGAACGGCCATAGCTTTCAGGCCACTTTTAGGTTGTTTTCATTCTACATCGTTAACTATCATCAGATATCGTTAACTAGTTTTTGTTCAACGATTCTGAGACCCAAGCGGGCTTACCTTGTCCCTCTTCCCTCTTCCCTCTTTCTCACTTACCGTTGCTCGCTCCGGTATGCTGCCGTGCTTCCTAGGCAGTGGCCTTGTCGTTAAATTTGTTTTCTAACTATACTGTTCTCTCTCGTTAACTTGTATTTCCTTCCTCACCCTTCTAGTTGTGTGTGGCCCTTAATAAGAGTGGAGCCGGTACCATGCCTACTTAGAAATGTCAGAGGCATGAGGCTGAAACTTTCTCAAGTAAACTGAATGGTCGTAAATTTAGGGAGCTCTTTGGCATCAAGTTCAGTTGCTTGATGGGTGGCTGGTCTTGTTAGGCCGATGTCATCTGGCTTCGATCATGTAGGTTCTTATGGGTGGGCACACTTTATCCCTTGTTCCAGTAATATAAGTTATTCCTTGTGAATGTACAGGCCACTTAATTCTTTCCACGCATGCAGAAATCTCCGTTACACTCGCGTGCGTGCGTGTGTTTGTAAATGTGGGTGAGTTTCCTGTATTATGCCTGCAATTTTGTAAGCCAGTGCTTCTGATGTTAGAATGTCCATGGGCGGGAAAAACAAAAGATAAATATAATGTAACAGCGTAAATTTAAGTGAGTTATTGTGTAATGATTTTATGATTTGTTTATCAGTAACTCCAGCCAGACTTGTTTCGGTTTTCACCACAGTGGACTCGTGCTACTGTTAGTGCAACACTTGTAGATTGACGACCAGGGAATCGGGCAGTCATCCCACAAAGTTGCAAGCTTATTAACAGACATCGGGAGTTTAAGCATACTTGTGGATCTGTTTTGATGCCTTGCTTAAAAACGGCCCCTGTAGTCAGTCTTCTGCTTTCTCTTCCACACGCACACAAGCTTGGTGTGGCAACAGACAGTTAAGAAGACGGTTTTATGATACTGAACCGCGCCCTTTATCTCGATAAAACAGTTTAGGATTTTCGGTAATGTTTGCATAATCTGTATAATTTGTAAAGCAAAAAAGTACACTATTGCTATCTTGTTTGTGGTACAGGAAAGTGGTAACACATGTATGTAGGGCAGTCTGCAGCTAGATTCTGACATTTTCAGGGAAAAATTTGTTGATTTATATAGCGATAGAAGACTTTGTTGTCTGAACAGTATGCTTGCTGCATGAAGGAACATGCGTGGAAAGAACTACCGTACATTTCGGACTATAAGCCGCGATTTTCCCACACCCTCACCTCCCAGCTTTAAACCCTGCTGCTTGTTTGCGGATTTTTTCCTGAATTGTTCAGATTCCGATTAATTTTTCGATGAGCTCAATGTCTCAGTGTTAACTATTCACGTTCTTAGTGTTGACTGTTCACATTTTGAAATCAAACCTGCATACAATTGAAGCATTCAGATCAGTTGCTGAAATGCACACCCTCTTCATGCCGAACACGAGACGAAATGATTACGATACAGCTTTCAAACTGCATATATTTGCGGCTTGTAAACCAGTGCAGCATATTTGTGAAAAAGTAGAGTTTTTTTTTTTTTTAATTTAGTGGGTGCGGCGTATATACAGGTTTGCTCAATAGACAGAAATTTACGGTACTTCTACAAGTGCCACTTCTACTACTAGTGCTGCTTCTGCAAGAGCGATAACACCCATAACTGACCGTTTTTGTACGTCAGAGCTGGTGACAAGATGTAAATCTCTTGCGATTCTTTTTTTTTTACAATTCCGAGGAGCCATCATAGAAACGTGCTGTCGACTGCTTTGGGCCGGCTTGTTTTAAAATAAAATTTGTGTGGAGAAAGCATTATGTGCTGTTACGACAAAGACCAGCCATCAAACAGGTGGCTGGCTGTAGTATTATAGGAAAACAAAACAGTTCATTGTTTCTTTTCTCAGTGTACTCTCACTTCACTTTACAATAAACAAGGAGCAAACGTGCGCTCTTTTGATGTGCAAAGTACATACACTCTGTAAGCACAGCTGAAAATCCCAACAGGAAAACATAATAGTAAATTGTTTTCCTTTATCTCTAACCCACTACCTCGTCCCCAAAATACACATACCCCTCCTCTACTTTGTTGGGCATTTGATGATTTCTGCACACAACAGAAGCAGTGGGTGGCATGCGAACTCGGGTAGACTTGACTGATGCTTGGCACCGAGAAAGACATTATTAATCTGATAAGAAACGCGCGGAATGCTGTCTCCTACAGGAATGTCATACAGTGCACGGATGGCAGGCTGCCAGGCTGAGCAAAGCTAAAACTGGTTTTCATCCCACGATTGCCTCTCACAAATTTACAAGCGACCTACCCTACCGAACCATTGTTTCTCTCACCCAGTCCACATTATTATTCAGCATCAAGGCCAGACCCCTGTTAATGTGTAAAAGCTGGCTGATGGTCTCGAGAGAGCCGGCTTTAAGGCCACACACCAAGGGTGGTGACTGTACAAACTCAAAATTTGTCGCCATAGTTTCCAGTCAGCCACAGACCGTCAGTCATCTAATGAGCGCAGAGAGCACTAGTCCCATTAGGAACTTCTCAACGGTCGTGCAAAACAGGTAGCTGGTGTAGGGAGATCGTTTGTGCAAGAGAGTGGGCCCTGGCAAGGCCGCAGGTGATTGAAGGTGGCAGACACTGAAAGGGGCACGAAGAGTGTCCGCGGTGCTGTGTGTATCATGAAATAACAGCAGCCTCTCGCTGCCTTAGACCTCGCCGTATCACCCCCAACGCCTCATCTAAAATTGGGTTCATGAAAAGCGATAGCGTTTATTTTTGTGAGCGGAGCATGTTTGGGAGGCTCGCTTGTTTACATAGCATGCACGCAGGAGAATGTCGGATCGTGCACGTCCGATGGAATCGCGTAAACTTCCCCTCAATGTTGGGCAAGATCGTGAATGTGAGATACAGGAATCTGCCCGGCACAGTCCAAAAGACAGGTAGGTTTTGTACAGAGCAAGCACCCGAGCACACAGATTTCAAGTCTGCATGCTCTAGGGAGAAAGTGGGGGGGGGGCATTTTTTCTGATCGCCTGCCCATGCAGAAGCCTTATTCTTTGTTTTCACCATTCCCTTTCTTTCCTTGCAAGTTGCACAGAAGTAAAAAGTGGGATTACCAAATGCTGTTGAGACGGTGAAAGATTGCAAGGTTTGCAGACCTTCATGTTTGCTTTCATTTCTCCTTGCATTACCAGTAGTACCTCGAGTTTTGTCTTCTTATCACGGGCATCTCGCACAGACCATGGTGTCCATTTCCCGCATGTACACGCTGCTAACGCTAAATGTAGTTCTGCCAAACACTCCCTCCTCCCCCCTCCACACACACCCTTCCTGATGCTTTTACTTTTTTTCGGCTTTCTTAATTATAGGAGAAGACTCTACCAGTTACGCATCACAAAAGGTGCTGAGGTGAGTGTAGCATCCAGTGAAAAGAATTTCCATTGCTCTCTTGTGGATTTATTTGTTTGGCTTTGGCGTGTTTCTGTTAAGTCTTTCCACCGCCAGTCAGCAGGCGTAGGTAGGTGTGTATTTCGGATAAGGGAGGGGAAGGTGAAGGAAAAGCAAACACGGACTTGTCTGCATCCCATGTTCATTGACACCTATTCGCACCGCGATAAAGGTACACTTCATCTTGTGACAGACTCACCGCAGTAGTCTTTAAGAGCTTATGAAGTAAAGACATTTGCTAACGTTTATCATTTCTCCATCATCACCCCCTCACTTCTGTGTGTATGTGTGTGAACGTAGACCCCTTTTTTTTTGGGGGGGGGGGGTTAGGGTATGGGTAGGGTTTTGTTTTCAGTCGCGAAAGCTAATTTTAGGTAGATATATTACATATATAAAACTGAGTTTTTTGGTTTAAAAAAACAATTTTTTTTCTAGATTACGCGTATGAAGGTAGGCTTTTTCTGTTCTCCTGTTTACTTCTATCATGTCTCCCCCTTTCCTCCCTCATTCCCAGTTTGGCATCTTTCATCCCACCCTCTCAGACTGCCCAATCGTCTTCAGAAACGCCACGTGCATAAGTAAAATGTTCGCTTCTTGTGGTTCACTTATAGCCAGAAGATATCGTCACCTTTTGTCTCCTGTGGCTGTAACAGGCCGTTAGACTGTACACGAGATCGTTGTATGTGAGTGACCGACATAGTTCTCCATTTTTATTCTTGACGGTAGTGTTTCACGCTGTTTTCTTACCTCAAGAGTTACGGCAAGCGTGTTGTTCGTGTCGCGTGCATCTTTGATGTCAGCCTCCAACCAACGCGTTACCTTCCCTCGGACTCAGGTTTCGTCAAGTTTGAATCAATAAATCAGATACGCCGCGTCCTCCTCAAGACTTTTGTGAACTGAGGCATGTACGCACAGGCAAGATGAAAGCGCCAGTTCAACCAGGCGTGTGTGTGTTGTACGTGCGGGCCAGACATAAAAAGGTGGGGGTGCTCGTCTGTCTTGTTTGATAGCACCAGAGAGAGCACGCGACGCGAGCAGTGAAAACTTTGGGGCTATGGGAGGAGGGGTGGGGAAGAAAACAGCTGCCGGTGGAAGCGTGCAAAAGGGAGGATGTGCTACCTGTTTTGCTAGGCAGTGATCCCAACCTGACCCGCTTCTTGTCCTGGTGCCGCTTTGCATCCTCATCGGCACGCTGGCCTCTTTACGCACCTGCCATTCAAGACAAAGTGAGTTAGCATCCTTGTTCAAGGAAGCTTTCATGACAAGCAGCGAAGGGCGGCGTACAAACTTGCACTACAAGACGCCGCGTGCTCTCTCCCCAACCACAAGATGGCGCAAGAGTTGCCGTTACGTGATGTGTGTTGTGCAATCAAGTCGCCGGTATCAGCGCCGACAACGGTTGTGTGCAAATAACAACACAAGAACAATAAGACGACCGCTGATGTTGGCGGGTTTTGTTTGTTTGCTTTTTTTATTTTTCCCTCACAGGGCCTTGTCAAGTAGCCAAGCTTATCAGTTTGTGGGTGAACACTCATAACATGTTACATGTTCCCATGGAACATGAGCTCTCGTAGGCTGTCATGGCCCGTGCCGTGCCACTGATGGTCGGATCTGTGAACCGCAGATTTCGCTCAGATTTTGCGTGCGGCGGTGTGGGATTGAAAAGGAAAATAAACTGCGACTTGGGTGGTTGGTGCACTGGCAATCAGTATATAGAACGTTTTTGCTGTGCCTCGTAGTGTTACAAACAAGCCTAACCCCATCTCCCCCTCATCCCCACACACACCATTTCTTTTGGTCCCATCGTCCGAGAATCGCTTATCATGCGCTCTTGGGCCGCCGGCAGCCTGGGGCAGGCCAGACGTGGGCTGCAGTGGGCGCGGGCAATCAATATCCTAATGAAGTAAATCACGCGCGCTTGTCCGAACTGTTTCCAGGGCGACGATTTGGGAATTCCAGTTTCGCTTCTGATCTTCCTTTGCCACTATTGTAGCCTGCAAAATGTACTGACAAGATGGAGTAACGACACATCAGCGGGCGAGACTATCTTCCATCGTTTGCTTCATTAAAGATTTTCTCTTTCAAGATTGCTTTGATGTCACATTGTGTTAAGCATTCTGTGGATGTCGTGAGAGTTTGCTGTTGTTGTTGAAGGTGATGATGATGGTTTTGGCCAAGTCTTTGTCTCTCTGCCCAGGTTACCGACATCGTTTGCAGTGTGTCTCCAACCCATCAGCAAATTGCCTTTTTACCCCCTCCCCCATCATCCTACCGGTCTTCCCGCATCGTCGGTATTTTGTTTTCAACGATTTTATGGCGTGAGGGTTTTCCCTTGACAGTGCCAGTTCCACGGCCGAGGGTCAGCTGCACGCCAACAGCACAAAGGCCACTATTTTTCTGCACTCATTATAGCGAAACCTGCGCCATACGTTTGTTGTTAGCCTGCAGAGCTTTTATCTGCTAATAAAAAGTTATTGGTCACCGAAGTATGCCTCTGTGTGTGTGTGTGCATGCTTGATTGTGCGTGGGGGTAATGCGTGCGTGAGTGGTGTTTTTTTTTTTTTCCGCCCCGAAAGAGAAGTCAATTTCCTAGTAATGAGACATTTACCAGCGAAATTCAGTATGCGAAGCTATTTATCACTTGCATTGCAAATAACTGTTTACAGCGAGGCAGTTTAAAAGTGAGTTTTAATTTTTTTTATAGTTGGCTTCATTTTTCAGCCTTTATTTTTCTGGATGCAGCGACGTAAATTTGGTCTTCCGGCCTAACCACACGCGCGCACACACAGAAAGAGAGAGACACACACATTAGGAAGGAAGAATCGGCAAAAAGTGATATATAGTATCTATGCTGCCGTCAACACCTGACTAATAGGCATTGTCACCTGTGCTGCACATGTATACGTCTGGACAGCAGATCTGTCACCGCCGAAGGATTTGCTCTCTACCTTTGCCGCTACATGATCAGCCGGCAAAGCACGATCATATGCGTACTTAGTCCAGTGTTGTTTAGAAGTATTCTAGAATTTTCTGCTCGCCAAGCGTTTGGCCTCGCTGAGATTTTTTGGCGAGTTGGGTGGGGAGTGGGGTTAAGAGACCCTTGGGTTTTGAGCGAGGGGAGAGTCCGCTGATTGATCCATGGATGGTTGGCTTCTAGTTAACTTCTAGTAATATTTTTATTCACTTCAAGTCGACAAGTGTGTGATTGTGTGTGTAAGAGAGAGAGAGAGCGAGAAAGACACGTGACATCTTTTATTTCTTCAAGCACATTAGCTGCAGCAAATGGGGAAGAACCTATATATACGGATGTATATATACACACATATGGTTAGTCAAAATTATGTTAACACAAAGGGATTTTTTTTTACAATTTAAGTGTTTATATAATTTTGACTAACCCTGTATGTCATATAGTGTGGCTTGGCAGAATTATTACCAATAAAACTGGAGGAGGTGGAACTTTTTAGAGTGTCTGGGTCTATCAGATTGCAAACGTGTCAGAAACCTTGGCATAAACATGATCACATATTCCTACACACTCATGCACACGCATAATTATACAAAGACATAAAGGTTGCAAGGCTAGACACCCACTTCCACACCCCACCACACCCTTCATTCTCATCCCTACCATCTTTGCCTTCCATATACACACATTCACCTCCACACATACACACCAACACATTCCCACCCACCAGCGGCCGCACAACTCGTTGACAAACTACGTTGTTCCAACATCAAGAATATAAAAGTTTAATCTGTCTAATTACTTACTCAGTGCTTTAGTATAATTGATTATAAACGCAACGTCCTTTAATATACTGCAGTATTTTCCTGTCAGGACATGTTATAAAACATGCACTTCATCGTCTACCGTATCTGGACATAGTAAGAAGCAATGGGAGCTACTGGGGATTGCGAATAACGATTCCCGTGAATGTATTTTTCTTTTATTTTCATTCTAAAGTATGCGTAGGTCTTTTTTTAAAACTATTCTTGCTTAATATCATTATACATTTTGATAGAGATAGGATTTCACAACCGATTTTGTTTTTTATGGGAGAAAGACAATTATCCTTAGTTAATCAGGCACGAAATCTCTGAAGCGAGATGAATTATAAATGAAAACTTTATCCTATAAATTAACCCGATGTCACAGATACCAGTGCATAACCCCAGTGGCATGGTGTGGTGCTCATCAGAAAGTATACATGATTGACTTTCTCGCATTTTGAAACCTGCACCGCGCGACCGGCTTCTGAACAGCCGCCGAGTGCATTTGCCGTCAAAGCATGCAATCCGCAGTCGAAGAAGATAAATCATAAGAAAGTCGATATAAAGAAATAATAAACATGGCTGGGATGAAGCGGGAAGATGCGTACCCTAGGCAGGAGAGGGGCGGGGTGGAGGGACAAGTTGAAAGTACGGCAGAAAGATTGAGTCGATTTCACATTACATATCTGTGCTGGGCATTTGCAAAGATGAGTTTAGGAGGGGGGAAAGCGTCAGATTTATATCATACATGTATACTATACATATCAGGGAGTAGTTCAGACTTTAGAGAATGTTACTACGGTATTGGTATGTCAGAGTGGACGGTTTATGTTCTTTCTACTTTGACAATTCGTTGTGTAATATGCTTGCATTTAGCCTTTACCTGAGAAAGGTGAGGGTTTTTTTTCCTAATTTGAAGATTAGCTGAATTTCAAGATCAAGGGAAAGGTCAAGCTTAACAGGATTTTGTGCGATGCCAGTGATGTGTTTTTACATTTGAAGCTGACTGTAAAGTGTATCGAGCTCGTAGGTCTATATATCTCGTATGAATACAACCACTGTTGGGGTAGAAAGACAAAATGACCTTTTTTTAAACAATCGAGGTTTTCTTAATGAGCGTAACTCATGCTCTGATATTTCTGACACCTTTTCTTATGTTTTCATTTTTGTAGTCAAACTTACGAAGGAGGAAAATAGTTGAAAAGGTTTTTAATGATCCTACTCAGTATTGTGGTTTCACCAGAAGAGATGTTATCAGCAACATTGTAGAGAACAGAAAGGCTGACTTGGCAGGAATTCACTGAAGAGAAAGGGTGGGTGTGAAGCGTTGTGCGCCGCCCTGGCACGCTTGCGTACTTAATCAGATAAAGAAAACATCATAAATTCTGCCACAACAAGTTTGCGCTGATGGCGTTTGCTGCGAAAGAGATAAAAGCAAGTGGCTTGTTTTTAATTAGTACAGCTCCAAAGATGCAGGAAACTTTTCGGAGGAAGGAGGAAAAAAAAAGTCGCTCTCGACTTGCTCACACCAAGAAACGTGACACGCTTTGGGAGTAATTAGAAATGAGCGACCCATCATCTTGAAAATGAACCCAGCCTAGTCCTCTAGTCCTCTCCGGATGTGCGTTTGCATCTTCGATAGACGGGTTCCATCGAACCTCCTTCCCGATAGCTGTGTTCGTAAGTGTTGCAGCGGACTTGGTGAAGCAATGTTGAAAATTGCACAGAACGCATAGGTGGGAAGAGGAGTTGTGCCGAAAATGCATAATAAGATATGAGCTGATAGGATTGGAGACAACAGAGACGGACCGTACTCGGAAGAAAGTGGCAATATCAAAGGCATTGCTAAGACAGGCAGAGCTTGAAATGAAGCTCCCTTTTTGCATTAGGAGTGAGGGTGCAAAGGCGAATATTGTTCAGGTGACAGTCTGGAGTGAATGACGACTTGCAGGTAGGAGGCTGCGCTAGCGCCGGTTCACATCTCGTCTGCATACACACATACCGTGAATGCAAGCCAGCCTTGCTGATGACCGCATAGCTCAGAGGCCTGCCAGTCTTCCTGTCTCTTAACTGCGTGACCTGGTGTAGACCCCGGCTCTAATGGAAGCTTCCAGCCTTGCCAGTCAGCGAAGCGGCAGCTCGTAAAGTGCGAGTGTTTCTTCCGGAGCCTGTCAGGTTCGCCTCCCGCTTGATCACTCACATTTGGTACTTCCGGTTCCCGGCCGCTGCCATAAACGTCTCTGTTGTCTAGAAACCTGGCACCTTGGAGAATACCCGGCATGACAAAGCTTGCTGGTACAAGGGAGACGACAAGAGCTCATGTCAGCTGAGAGGATCCCACCTTCAGGATGACAAGTCTTGCAAAATGAATAAATGAATGATGCATCACACATAACATTAGTTGCTTTGAGTTGCTTTTCCAGACCCTTAATTAAGTTTTCGTCCTACAGAATAAAGGTAAAACAAGATGAGTTGAGAGAGGACGGATGGCAACGTGGTCTGTTTATCTTCTGGAGCTGCTTACGCTGGAGTTGAGGGATTACTGTTGGCCAGAGAGATGTATTGCTAATGAGCTCTGACAGCACGCCGCAGCTTCATCACCCATGTAAGCCATTTCGCGACTTTAATGAGATTCTGTCACTTGCACACTGATGTATACATGAAAAACTGCAGGATGAATCCAGTCATTCAGCTATCAAAGTCTCTCCGTCTCTCACTGTCGGTCTTTCCTCCTCCCCCTCTTTCTCTCGCTCGCTTGTTCTTTCGACTTGCATCATCAGCGCTGTGGAGAGCATCAACTCTTGGCGAGAACTTGATTTCATCGGCAGGCGATCACACCGACATATTTGTGACGCACGCAGCCAGGACGCTGGCAACCGCACCAGACGCCGTTCGCTGGGCACCACGGATCTTCTCCTTACAACATTGTGCATGCATGTTGTCCGAAATTTGGACCGCATTACACAGCCGGGAAGGGGGGGTTTGGTACCGCACTTTGTGGGGATATTTTTCTCTTCCCCCTCACCAAACCTCTATCTTTCACTTATTCCACATTTCTCCTGTCACCACCACTTCCATCATATACACACACACTTTCTCGTCGTGTCTTTCCTTCGTACCAGTTTTTCGGTGCCCACGGTTCCATCTCGCAACATCGATTTCCGACCATCCCTGGGGGCTTGTGAATCAACTGCCTTGAACTTGGGGATATTCATGTGGCGACGCCTATACGGGGACTCGAGAAGTAGCTGGGATCTATCGACAGGTCTTTGGAACGACATTAGCTTGCCCGAACTGAGGACGAATTATGCCATCGCTGTCTCGTTTTATTCTTGTAGTACGTCTCTCCCCCTCCCTTCCACACACACACCATCCCCCGTTGACATATTGCACTCTTTTTTCGGTCCTTGAAATAACTTTTTAATTTATTGAACAACAACCTAGCTGGGAATTTCTGCAGTGACTGCATTTCTGTTGGTGGAATGATGTACAAAATATCTTTTTCTTGTCTTTTTTCCTGGCTTTTCGTGGTTCTAGGAGAGAATAGCTCAACATAGACTCCTTATTGCAGAGAGGAGAATTCACCAGGAAGTAATCACAAGATGGTTTGCCGTACTGTGCCGTGTATTCACGATTATTAGTTACATTTGTTACATCACAAGTGCCTTCAGATCTGTTTCTGTATGAACATCGATTGTCGGTCTCATTCGCTGCTTGATAAGTGCTGACGAAATGAACCCCTGCCGAGCGAGTATCGAGTGGCATAGGCACATCGCTGAATCAAAGGGCGGCCACTTGTTACTAACCTCCATGCTGGCCATTTAGAACCATTGTTCGGATGAAAGGGCATCAGCAAGTGAAATATGAAAACTAAATATCAGGTTTTGGCAGTCCATAACGTCACTGCGGAGAAATCCTCCAATCAGTGCCATCTTTTCCTACCCTCATTTTTTTCAGAGGGTGGGGAGTGTGGTGTGATATTCTTGGCCCACCTACACTGTCATTGAAAACTTAGTCGACAACGATTTTCTCTGGCTTTGTGCGTTTTTTGTAACAGTTCTGTAAGAGTCTTAATGATGTTCTAATATCCATTATTGTAAAACTGTAACTTATAACTGCCTTTTAGCTCATAAGTATGAATGGGTATTTTCCATTCTTTGTTTCACATTTTTATTTTCCATTGCTGTGTCCGATTGTATCTCTGTCCAGTCATCTGGTGCAAATATTGCCATTTCCATTGGCTAAGGATGTTACCGATTAACAAGCATATTGTGTTGCTTTTTAAACTATAGTTTTTATTTGATTCAGTTGTTGCGAAAATGTTAGAACCGTAGAGTATCCGCATTTTAGAAACGCGCACTTTGCAACAACAACAAACAACAACTAATCGTTAAGTTCATTTATCCGTTGGTGTATGCGAGTGCGCTTTTTTTTTCTTTAGAGCCCGTTGATTATAGTGTTTTCTTTGTTAATTACTACTTATATTTGCAAATAAACAGAATTGATGTTGTGAACTGTTTTGGGAAATAAAAGTTAAAATAAAACTAATACCGCTATAATTTTTCACATCGGAGGTCTAGTGTAGAAAGGGTAAGCATTTGTCTGTCATCGGGATAAGTAACACTTTCGACGACACGTTTGTGGAAAAGCTTCATGAAAAACTAGTGGCTGAAAGGCTAAGGTCACACACGTGTATGCGTGCGTGCGTGAGCACTGTTTACTGGGTGGCAGCTGTTTCTTCGAATGCATCCACTTTATTTCTGGTGCCATGTGATAAATCCCCAAGGCCCCAAATAAGGTTTCCAGGCGGCAAGCCTTGCGAGCATTATTTGTCATGCCAGTATGGGTTCCATGTAAACCAAGCAAGAGGAAGATGTTCAGGATGATCCCTTGTGTTCCCAGCAGATCGAGGCCAGTCACTTTCTTCGGGGAAGGAAAAGGTCAGAGGGCTGAAGAAGAACAGAGGCATCTTAGCATCTCCACCCCAAGTCAAATGCAGAATCATAATTATTCCCATCTCCTCCATCTTTTGAAGTTTTGGCTGTAAAGATTTGATATGTTTCATTACTGGACGTACTTTCTATACAACGTTAAGTAATACCGTTTTATGTTCACTAATCATCACAATTTAAAAGTAGGGAGGGGAGGATCATCATCGGGGTGTCTTGTACACGAGATATGAGGCTTGTTCTTAGCGGCAGCAGCGCTTTGCATAGGTTGTTACTTTAAAGCTGTAGCCTCGGCACGTGTGTTTTATGCTTACTGCAAAAACAGTATTTTAAATAATACTTTTCGCTACATGTATATCACTTCCATATTTTTGCTGTTTAGTACCTCTGGAAACGATTTTCATGTTCATTCTATTTGTATAAACACGAACACGGTAGACACATGTCTGTTATGTAGATGAAGTCATCATTGTGTAAAGTGTTGATTCCTTGAAGGTAAAGCCAGCCTGAACACAAAGTTAAGCGTTACGCTGATGGCTGACTAATAACATAACGAAGCCAGAGGCTTGCGACAGAAATGAGTGATTTATTTACTTTGTTTGGGAAAAACACAGCATGGAATGACCTTCATTGGAAACCGAACGGTTCTTGACGTCATCGATTCGGTCTTTTGATGGGTGCAGCACTCCCATTCTCCCATTTCCGATTAATCTGAGAGATGGAAAACAATCGCGTCAAGTGTTTGCTGTGAAGATAATCGGGATCTGGACCCAGCTCCCTAGTTCGCTGCATGTTTTGTTTTTGCTTTTGTTTTTATTATTTGCTGCGGCAGCACCAAAGCGTGGATGTGTCCTGTGAAAATTTGCACCTTTAATGTGCTACGTCACTGTCACTATTCACCCGGTCTCTGCTGGCAACCATCACCGAATCCTCCTCCCCTCACCCCCAGCTGAGCGACCTCCTGCGTTGTTGTATTTGTGAGTGTCAGGGACAGCCGCTCTGAAACCGTTCAGTTGAAACGAATACGTTGTCAGATTGTGCGCTACGTCGGGGGCCGTGGCTATAGCTTGGCTTGTTTCTGTGCTCCCATCACTGGGTCGACATCGGCTATTCCCACATTCCCTGCGGTCAGACTTGCTTGGTAGCTTCTGCGGAAATCTTCCTGCACGGCATTATTGTCCTGTCGAGAACTTGTTCGATGAACTGCACGATGCGTTCTAAGTGTTCTTGTTAGGGTTTCTAGCAGAGTCGGAGTTATTATCATTCCCTAACCAACATTATTCCGAGCACGCGATGCTGTTGGTGATGTAAGAACTCCTGGAAAGCATGCATAGCGTTATTCGGGTGTACACGCTTCTTTAGGATGCCTACCGCTGGCTGCATTCTGGGAGAACAATGACAGTACCGTAGACCTCGTGCACTTAGGCAATGTTTTTTTTTTTGCTTGATCGTTAAGTTGGTTTGTGGACCAAATTTAGAGACATAGTATCAGGTTCTTATGGTTTAGCGGGATGTGCGTCATTGAGGGGCTTGTACTTCCTGCAGCGCTCCGACACGGCGCTCACGTGGAGACGCAACATGGCGTGAATCGAAAGGCAGCAGACGTGCTTGCAGCCCTGTCTACGCCACAGGAAGATTTACGTTTGCGTTCTCGACATGGTTTGGCAGTTCAAAGCCCGAGAGGTCCGAGCTGGAAAGGAGTTTAATAAACTGCAGGAATCTGCCGGAGGCCCAACTTCGTGCTTCTTCTATGTCCGCGATAAGTACTCGCTGGAGATCGAGGGTAGGGGAGAAAGGGGTGAGTGTGTGTAGGGAGGGGAAGAGCGGAAAGTTCAGATATTGATCTCTGTGTGTTCTGCGACAAGTTAATCCATTAGCTCACTACATGGTAGGCACTTTTTGTATCAGCTAAGCAAATCTTTACAACGAGGATGCGTCTCAGAACTGTCTCTTCGTCTCTTATTCTATGTTAAAGCTTTCATTCATTCCTTCTGTCGTTCCTTCTTGCCCGTTTGTCGTCAGCCAAACGCTCCCTCTTTCGAGTATTACGCTTTTTCATCAGCACGCATGCGCGTGCTCTTTGTGGTTGTGATCCACAGTTTCATTTACGGTTAACTTCTCGAATCGGAGACCAGCGTTTACCATATCAGTAAATAAACATTTCAACTGAAGCCGGCGAGTCGCAGCAACCTCCAAAAACTCAAGTCCCGCACGGAACTGAGTGGCATACTTCCATCTGTCAGCCGTGGCCTGCTTTTAAAGGCTTCCAGTCAGCACCGGATCGCATTCAAATCGATTGTCCTCGCTGACCTGCCGTTTGAAATTAAGTACAGAGGGAGAACACTAATGCACTTGTCCTGCTTTGACAGCATTCGGGTCCCACCCGGCATGCGCGCGACTCTCCCTCCCCGTCCACCCGTCCGAGTTGGCGAGTTCAGGTGTCATAGCGAAATGCATTCTAGTCATAAAGTCCTTGGCATCAGTGTTGAAAATGCCTGGACACCGAGCTTAATACATATTTACCTGCTGTGTTTTGAGTCAGCATGAAGAATTGCTTTTCCTTGTCCTGTGTTTTGTTGTTTTTTTGACGGTGCCGGAATCTCGCAGTATGCGTTCATTTGATGGGAGCCATGCTCAGCTGCTGGTTCTACGCCCGATCTGAAACATAATGAACTTTATCGTCTTCCTCGTCTTCTCACAGACAAATTGTCCTGTTTGATCTCTGGCGTGTAAGCAAAACTGAATGGAATCCGTTACTAAAGGCGCTCAGTGGTAGTGGCAATAAAATCCCCGTCCTGTTGCGCACAGTAAACGCATATTTCCATCGCGACGAGCGGCTTTCTCTTGTTGACAGCAGTCTAGCATCAATCAAACCCTCGTTAGAAGGCAACAGCGCGCAGGATGCCGACTTATTTTCTGTAAGAAAGAATAAAAACACCTGTGTCCACCATACTGTGATTTTTTATGCGTTGGAAAGGAGAGGAGAGAGAGCTTGTACACAGGACATGGTGGATGAGAGAAGATTGTTAATTCAAAAATCTGTAGGATGCAGTCGAGAGGTCAAGGGGCTGAGAAAGCGTTTGTGCGTGTGTGCATCTGGATAAATTGGCTGGATAAAGCTTTAAAAAATATTAGTCTGTCCCATTCTTATTATTTCTTATCAGCGATTAACTTACGACTGCCTCGGTCTCTTTCGCACGAGTGCGAGCCTGTATTTACCTCCTTAACACTGATGAGCCATAGCGCTTTGGCGAAGTACCCAAAGAAAACAGTTTGCATACTTGAAGAATACATTCGTGTCAACTGACGCAGTGATGATGTTTTTGTATCCGTTTCTATTAACCAGGCAAGACTCGCAGAGCGCACAGATCCTTTGTTGAAGAAATAATTGTCTTCAATCAGAATCCTTCGGCATCTTGTTTCTCTCGCGTTAAAGCTGCCTAGATCGGAGCTGGAGTGTTTGAAAACAAACAAGAAGGCGAAGGGTTGCGGCTGCCTGTTGCAACTGAAAGGGGGAAACAAGTTGATACTAGTTGTGACGGGGGAAAAAAACGAGACGCTCATTACTTTAAGCGTGCCATGCCGCCGAGATGCAAAGCAAGCTTGTGGTCCCTTTTATTGCAGGAAAAGATCGTCTTTGAGAAAACAAGCCCAGCGGGAAGGTGGTATACAAGTTGACACGGCAGGGTTAAGGTGGCTTTACGGCTCCTTCGCAGGCGTCGGTATGCGGGTGGAATTACTCGGCAGTTGCCGGAGAGGAGAACTGCGTGTGGACTGGAGGCTAACGAGAGAATAATGTGGTGGATGTGCAAGAACAATACTTCTGATGACAAACACAGGTGGAGGAACTCATCAAGGAGCCTAATAGGAAGTCCTTGGTACGATAAGCGAGACTAGCAAAGGGTGAGCCAGAGGTAGGACAGCAAAACACTCCAAACACGTACATGACAGTGATGAGGTGAACACATGGAGGGAGAAGAGCGGGCTAAAGAAAACGTGTTCACGAGGGTTGTAAGAGGTTCAGAACGAAAAAAACAGTTTTTACACTTAGTAGCCATGACGTGTCCACTGTTTCTTATGGTACATCAGGGGTCTTCTTAAGCACACTTATATCGTGGAATATATGACCATTTTAGCAAGTTTATTATAGCTGTCAGGAAAATTCCATAATACATGTTCGACGATGTGTGTCCAGCTTCCTCTTGTGCTGTCGAGCATGTCTGTTACAGCTCGTGAGGCTCAGAGGGCTGCCTTGTAGGCTAGTCCTACTGGAGAGATTAACTGCTGCGACCATGGGGGCGTTCAGACGGAGAGCGCCGCCACACGATCTGGCCATGAACGGCTTTCTGAAGTGCTCTTCGTGTGTGATAACACGCCAGACCCCGCTGGGTGACGTAGGAGACTGGACAGAAAATGAAAGGTTGCTTGAAGGTAGCGTAGGGGGCGCTGCTGATTGCAGTACCACCCCGCGTTGGCTTCCTCCACGATAGCGGCACGCAATCTACAATCGTGATTAGAGATCGGCTGCAGCGTCAGCGAAGCTGTGTGTGTGTTTCTCAATTTTTTCAGGTATTGTTTTGTAATATACATACAATCGCTGGGCGTCATCTACCTAGTATATTTACTAGAGTAAAGAACGGCTTAGTAGGACAAATCGCTGAACGTCCATTGATCGTTTGCTTCGACCAAAGAGTTGACTTCCAGCATCCTACTATGTAATATTTTTTTCTATGAGAGTAGTTCCCTCTTTTTGGTAGACCTAGTTTTTCTTCTGTTTTGTCGTTTCAACTTCTTTACAGCTGACCCATTCGCTATCATTAGTTCCTTACACCTACATAGAAGATGGAGTTTTTATTAAAACAATTTTATATCGGTTTATTGCTATCTGTTCTTCTGTCTGTCTCTCGGTGTCTCGCGTAACCTCTGCAGGCAAAAATATCGGTCGATTCCCAGTTTGCTTTTCCTACCGAAATTCAGTACAGGATTGCAGCTAAACCCCACTCAGTCATTTACACAGAAATACTTCCCTTTAATTTCTAATTGATCTGACCGTTCGTTGGAGGTAACACTTTGTTTCATTTCGCCACTATGGTAATCAGTCATTACGTGTGCAGCTACTTCAGGGTGGTTGTATTCTGCTGTCGTAAATCCCGGTGCTCGAGCTGGACTGAAATGAGAACTATCTTGCATGCGTAAGAGTTTTTAGATACCCGAGGTCCGTGCTGGAGAATCCATCCAGGAAAGGAGGAGCGCCTTGACGTATTAGTCACGACATGTTGACATGTTGGTCCAGTCCTTCTACCCAGTCTTGTTGGAAGAATTAGAGAGTAGTGTACTTCACATTGTGCATCCAACTTGGATGATGTCCAGTAGAGCGAGCTGATGCAGGTTCTATGTCAGTTATTGTACAGTTTAGACATAAAACTTCGATTAACTCGGTTTGAGGACGATGAGGTCAAGTATGTTGCTTTACAGGTTACATTCGAATCCTTCCCCTCTCCCCCATGCTCTTGATCCTCTATTGATGCTGTCTTTGATTGTGAGAAAGGCACACCGCCAGAAGTACTTCGTAAGCGGCATCGGTTATAGGGGAATGGGGAGCAGCCCTTGATGTTGTTCGAATCAGCGTCATGCTAGGCTTCCTTTGCCTCATCTGGTTTGCATCGGCGAGAGCTGAGCGTGTTTTGATCCAATTGTACAATGGCGTTCTGCAGTTCTGTAAATGCTGTGGGCGGGGTGCGAGCCCCAGCAGCCTTTTGATCTTGTTCTTGTCCAACTGCTCCCGACGTGTGCTCGGTTTTTGTTTTGTGTTTTGTTTTGTTTTTTATTTTGGTCTGAGCGCCGGCTTCCGCTGACTTTTATCCTGTCTGTTGAACTAGTGTCACGTACCTGAGGTCCCTTGAGACTTTTTTTTTTTCTCGCTCCCGTTATTTTGTTAAATTTGGCATTGCAGTGCTTTTGTGTTGAACTTCGCTCAGGCAAGGCGGTCTTTCTGTGCTTTGTGTCTGGTTCTCAAACTCCCTCGGTATGCGTGCACACAAGCACACAAGCTCTCCCTCCCTAATTTCCATCCCTTTACCACTATCGTGAAGAGTTTTGCAACTGCAGATCCGTTGTGCAAAAAATATCTCGCTCGAACAAAGTAAATTATTTAGGAGATGAACCGTTTGTATTAAATAGTTGATAGAACTACGAAATTTTTCGTTCTCTCGTATACAGGAATTTATCCCAGATAAATTGAACGGGATGATGCGGTGCTCTGGCAGGCTTGAAAATGAGGCTGCCCGCTGTAAGCACGGATGATAATGACCCTGGCGTTTTAAAACGCGCCGAATAGGAGACCTTGCTCAGCAGCAGGCCACTGCCAACGTGTCGGGCCACTTAACACCATGAAGCATGAGGCGCACTTCCGGACTGGCTTGTCTGCCTTGAATCCACTGAAATCGGCACCACACAGACCACCAATTGCGCCATAGCGACTCACCCCATCTAACCCTCCTTCCCCTGACAAACTGTGCTTCGCTGTGGCTGCTTGCCAATCTTTGTCAGTCTCGTGTGCAGGCGTTTGCGTAGGCCATCCACAAGCCCACATCTCTTTGGAGGGCAGGCTGTCTGTGCGTGTGTATAGATATATAGATTTGGGGGGGGGGGGAAATTGAGGTGCGTGTGTGTGTGTGTGTCGAAAAGTGTTTTTTTCGGGGTGGGATGGGGGGAAAAGACGATGTAGCTTGTAAACATGGTATATCGGAATGTTTTCAAAGTAATGTCAAATGATTTTACCTTGGATTGTCTCATTCACGTATGTCAATTCTGCAATAATTCTGTTGTCCATTTTTTAAAAATGTGGTGTTTAAAGAGGTAACTTATGGGAAGGAAAGTCATAACTTTTGTCCATACTTCGGGTCTCATGAAGTACTGAATGTCAAATCAGATCGGTCTCCCAGTGCCGGTGAATCTGAGGTTCTCGCGTGACCTGGGTGGCGGCAGTACTGTCCAGGAAGTGAACCATCTTCAAAGCACCCATCTGTTTCAGCATCTGCACCACGGAGCTCAGAGCACCGAGGCTGCACCGATCTTAGTTCCTGTACTACTAGGGACGCGTGCGCCTACCTCGGGTGTGTCTGGAAGCCAGTCTATCTCCACCAGTGCGCGTGGATTTATCAGGGGTTTGACATCACTGATAGCGGTGAAGGAGGCAGGCATTGATAAACTTCCTCAGACTTGCAGCCTGCAATTTACCTGATCGCTTCGCGTATTATCAGCGAGGTGGGCTGCATGTTGAAGGAATCGGCCCAAACAGCCATCATCGTCTTTTCAAGACTGGGGTTTTGAGTAGAGCCCGACGGCTCCGCCACAGCAGTAGTACAGGTCGGCGACGAAAGCACCTGCAAGTTTCCCAGGGCTAGTGACACACTGGGACGCCTGCGCCAGCTTTTAGAAACTAGTCCGTCCCCCCCCCCACCCACACACACACACAGACACACACACGCACTTTCCAAGTAGAGGTCAAGAAAAGATGATGGATGACGTTGTCAAGGGCGGTGTGGTAGCATTGCGGGTGACCACCTGAACACCTGTGCCTCTCATTTGTGCACGTGTGCAGCTAGGTATATTGATGCTTGTAGTTGTCTCATCATCGTCTGGTTCGCCGGGTCCGCCGAAGCGGCGTTGCTGTAGCCGTAACTCTTTCCCTTTGTTTACCTTCTTGGTCCTCCCCTCTCCCCTACCTCTGGAGTGTTGGAGAAAACAGCTGAATACTCCCGTGCATCGTGTTTTTGCAACACGCTCAGACCAGTCCTATCCATAAATAAGGAAAATGTCATAGCCTGGTATCATATTGTGTCAATTTTAACCTCAGTTTGTTTTTGTTTACATACCTTCTCCCTTCCTCCACTCCCTTAACACACGTGCGCGTACGCATGGACACGAGGACGAGCGCGCCCACCGGTGGAGAAGCCAATCTTATGTCTAGACAGCCCGTCATCTTCACATCCTGCTGAAGTGAAGATCGCAAGGTCTTGTGATAATGTTGGTAACAGGGATAAACAATTTGTTCCCTAAGCCCAGCAACATTAGTGGATTGAGTATCAACGCACGTTTCCACAGACGTTTAAGAGAGCACGCACCCATGCGTTCTCAAAGCTTTTCGTTTGCAAGGCGCCGGTGGGCAAGATGGAACCATTGTAATACCATGAACTGTGAAGGATAATCTTAGGACCAGACATCCCCCAGCCCCCATATTCCAGTCTACCTGTCGTATTAAGCTTATGTAATACCTGTGTGAGTCATGATGATACTCCTTGCTTAAGTAACCAATCTGGATTAGACTATTTAAGAAAGGTTTCCCTTTCATAAAGTGAAAATCAGTTATGGTATGAGTTGAAGCATGTTTATTTGATGTTAGAGAATGACCATCACTTAAACTGTAAACAGTTCAAAATATTTTGGAAATTGATGATGATATCTTAAACAATGATATCTGTGTTCACAACAACCTAAAATGATATGTTTCAGGATGAACAAGCTAGCTATGATGTGAATGGCCATGACCCAGATCCACAGCCCAGATATGACTATTCTAACGAGAACAGGTAAGAATGTCTAAAGTTGTCTTCATCGTAAATAGATGTTCATCACTTTGACCTATGGAACAGTTTCTTACACTAAATAATAGAGATTTTTTTGTACTGTTCACTCAAAAAGCTGATCCTGAGAATCACATCTTTTGAACGTCTATCATGCTTAAAGTCTAGATGTAGTCATGAACTTGGCAACGAGTGCCGACACTGTGTAAATACTGTACTTCTAAGCATGCAGTTTTCCATGTCTTGGTCTTTAGAGTCTACTTGGTTATGAAGAAAAGTGGAATTTCACCATCATATGCTGCCATATTTTACCACTATTTAAACTACATGTATAGCATTTTATACCACTGTATGCACATTATCACTACTATTCCACATTCCCCACCATTACACATCAACACAATAAGGTCAGGTTGCCTGTAAGAAGTGTGTTACAAACTTACATGAAATATTGGCAGGATGGAGTGATAAAAGCAACCAAAAGGAAACAATCAGATTCTGGGATTCCAGGAATTCCCACCAGAAGTGGGAGTAGAATGTAAACAGAACTTTTGTTTATAAAAGATTAATGACTTAGAGAAAGAAATCAAATGCATCTTACATTTGTTTATTCTTAGAAAATGATAGTATGGTAACATTCTCTGGTGGTTTTGAGGATTAGTAGTCTTGTTTAAAAGCAAACTGTTTCTTTCAGTTTGATCATGAAGTCTGTGCACACAAATACGTGCATTCACATATGCTTTCTCTCTCTGTATCTATACAGAGCAATACCTCAGCATTGGAATGTACCTCCAGCTAGTGAATTTCTGTAATGAGTATTCCAATAATTGAAAAATGGAAGCTAAATTTCTGTCCCTCCCTCATTGCAACATACGTGAAACTCTTCCTAAATAACGCATACACTTTTTATAACAAAGGTTAAAGAGTACACAAGTAATAAAAGTTAAAGTAAGACTTTTAACTGTACAAGAATGCATTTGACTAATAAGACACTCTAAGATATATAAAAGATGGTAAACAGAAATTAATTTATAATGAAGTATTGAATAAAACAGAATGTAAGACACCAAATTTGGGTGGCCTGTAGAAAGCTTATTCACACACTAAGTCCTTCAGCAACTGAAGAAAGAATCATTGTTTGCTGTACACATGCAATGCAACACTTTAGAAGTAAACATCACACTTTACTGACTTGTCTTGCATTAAAGAATCCTTGCAGCTACTCACAGCAGAAAGCATATATTTAGATTCAGTGCTGTATTAGAATTTAGTGTTTATAATCATTGCAGTGTTGCATAAGTTCAGTATCACATTTGTTTGTGAAAAATCTTCTGTAACACATATATTTAAGGTGCATGCTAAGCAGCTTCTATTAGCTACAGATATTTTAAAGAGCATTAGACCTTCATTTTTATCAACAAATTCATGTTCCACATCCTTCACTATCATGGAGAAAAATAAGGTGCCAATAATATGTACAGTTTTAACTAGTCATTCACTGCCATTCACCTATTGCACTTTTCTTGAAATAATTTTTGTGTAAAAAATCTTTTTACACACATTTATTTGTGGAGATTTTAGTAGAACTTTCACAGATATCACCTGATTAAAGGTTGCTCTTTCCTAAACTGAGAGTGGTCAAATACACCTTGGCTGCTGACAAGTTAATGAATGCTACAGATACATGCCTGGCACTGCTATCAGCTGTCACTAATTCTTAGATTCACAGTCACTGTTAAGAGTCACAAGAAAAATACATAGCCTTATCTTCTTTTCTAGTGTAACAGTTATTACCCGTTCATTGCTTTTGTTGTCAATTGTCAACCCCAGCTCTTCCCCATGTTCCATAAACCAGACTAAAAACTAGCTTTCTGGTAGGCTAGTTTTTTTAAGGGAGAGAAGTCACGAAGTTATTGGGTAGAGTGGTAGATTCTTGAATTCAAAGGTATGTTTTAATTAGGCAGCATTTCTATAAAATACTACCATAGTCAATTTTAAATCCACATGATCTCATGTTCATAATATTGACATCGTAGTTTATTTGAAAATTGGTGGTGATGTTTGCAGACATGGTACACGGTGTGCTGGAGAGGTGGCAGCGCAGGCTGATAACCATATCTGTAGCGTTGGGGTGGCCTACAATGCTTGGATAGGAGGTATTATTATACTATTTGCACAGATGTTTTGTGCTTTCACTTGTTATTCTTTTCATGTTATTTTTATATTTTGGGGGGAAAGGAGGAGAATGAGGATTTTTTTTCTGTTAAGCAGCACTAATTTTCACAAACCTTAATAAAAAGAATGTTATTATCAGCCTTTGATCATTTTGTGAAGGTGTCCGGATGCTGGATGGGGATGTGACAGACTCTGTGGAAGCTCAGTCTTTGGGGTTAAACCCTCAGCACATTCATGTTTATAGTGCTTCCTGGGGCCCTGATGATGATGGCCGCACTGTAGATGGCCCAGCAACACTTGCACGCAAAGCTTTCTATGATGGGATTACTAAGGTGAGAGGGAGTATAGTTGTGCATCTGCATGCAAACTAGCTTTGTATTTAGATGTTTACTTTCTTCACTTATAAACTAATAAGTTAAATTCAAACAATCCAAAGGTCAACGGATAAAACACACCTATGAAAGCCTGTGCATTATAAGGATTTTCATTTTAATACCTGTACTTACCTTTGGCATTTATTTTCCCTTACAAGAGCTATTTACAGTCTTTTTCTAAGGTCTGTGTAGCAAGAGATTGCTGTAATATGCATTAGTTTTACTGTAAACATCACCAGATAGTTACTGTTTTTATCTTGGCTAGCTTTTCAGGCTGGTTGTATGGCAGGTGTTCACCAAGGGACTTTTCAATAGTGCAGTGGTAAAATCCTTTCTTGACACCAAGACAGCAATAATTATAAGGTCCTAAGTTAACAGTTTTTGCCTGGCAGCCATCAAAAACCTAAACGCAATTTCTTTAGCTCCTGAGAAAAGAGAATTGGAATTTTGTAGCTGTCTTGTGTTGTAAGGCTCAGAAAAGGGAGAGGTGGGCATCATTTTTCTCTTGCTTTGTGTTAGGTGCAGATTTTTTTTTATCTGAGTGCACACGAGTTTCTAGTTTGGGACATTGACAGTCCTAGCAATCGCATTCCATAAAATCAAAATGTCCAAAACCCCAAAAACATTTTACGGTGTCAGGAAAGATCAAAGCAAATGTCTTGCCCATAAGCATGAAACTAGATGTGATGAAGTGTGTTGATGAAAGACAATATAGCAAACATATGGTGTGCACTGCTTGTATTTGTACTTGCACTGTATAATGTGTAAAATATAAAAAAGGTGCTTAACAAGAATGGTAAAACAGCCACATTATAGGAAAAATTCTTAGAAGCTTAAATTACAACATTTACTGTTAACAATTTAAATTAGAGTGTTAATTTTGTGGTGTTCTAGTATTAATAGATGTTGATTTTTGAGGCTTAACAGTTTTCCAGGAATTAAATAAGCATTGGTAAGAGGGGTAAAAACTATAAATTTTATTTTTATCTTTCTGCTATCCACCATCTTTAATGTGTTTGCCTTCTATGGCTTTAAGGCAGGCATGGATCATGAAACATGGTTTCCTGTTCATTGTAGGGTCGAGGTGGTCTTGGCTCCATCTTTGTCTGGGCCTCAGGCAATGGTGGTCGTGATGGTGACAACTGCAACTGCGATGGTTATACTAACAGCATCTACACCCTATCCATCTCAAGCAGCACAGAGAATGGAAATGTTCCCTGGTATTCTGAAGCCTGCTCATCCACACTTGCAACCACATACAGCAGTGGTTCTGGTGGGGAAAAACAAATTGTGAGCATTTATTTTTGTTTTGTTTCAATAGTGTTGTTGTGTGTTGTATTGGAATCATCAATTGTCGTCTTGGATAAATAGTCTTGTGGTAAACCATTTGTACCATCATAAATTTGATGTACTAGTCGTTCTTATTATGTCTAGGAAGAAAAATCACATGGTGTCAAATGAGCAACACTTTCTTTCAGAATTGAATTTCTACTATTAAATTTATCATTTGAGGTAGACCATCAAAATCAAGTAGAAAAGTCATTACTTTCTTTGACTGACACAAAGAAACATTTTCGAGCTGTATGGTCTCATGAACAAAACCTAAACATAATTTACTGATAGTGTTTCTAAGGATATTGATTGGGATCATTTGCAGTGTAAATGGCATACAATTTGCTTGTTTGTTTGTGTATCTTGTATAGAAGATTACAGAAGTTTTTTACGATTTTTTTTTTTTTTAGTTTTGGCATGAGCTTACTTCGAATTCTTCTTCTAAATGTTGTTTTAGAGCCTCTTTTGCTCATGAATATTTGACTGGATATTTAATATTATGTTCTCTTGGTGATGCTCATAATAATATTACTTGTACATTGTAGGTGACCACAGATCTTCGCAAAGAATGCACTGAGACACATACGGGTACTTCTGCCAGTGCACCTTTAGCAGCAGGTCTTATTGCTTTGGCCTTGCAAGCAAAGTAAGAGGAACATTCTTTGGGAAATATTATTTAAATAAACGTTAATGACTTGAAGTAGCAAGAAAAGAACAACTTGCATAACCTAGTTCTGTCTGATCAATTTTTGTTTCTGCATTGTAATAAATGAAGTTTTTGTTATCAGCTCCTTACTGCTTGTAGCATATTGTTGGGGTTTTTTTTTTCAGATGTTTAAGCAGTTTTTTTTTTTATCGCACTAAACACAAGCAGTGCATTACACCATAATGCAACAACTTTATTGTGCCATGAATTTAATGACATAGGAAAATGTTTTGATATACAGTTAATGTTCAAACCAGAAGTATATTGTGCTGTTAGGGTTCAATTCAATAATTTAGAACTATAGGAAACATCTTTTAGGATTATAAGACAAGTTCTAGGTACAGATTATATTGTCCGCAGTAATTTAAAATTGTAGGAAGAACCTTTCAGCATCACAAGGTGCAACTTCAGTAAGTTGGAAAAATCTTTTAAAATTAAAAGACGATATACAAAGTACAAATTATACTATGGTGGATACAAACATTAAGGATAGAATTTATGTTGTTCACAAGATAATAAGGCAAGAGAAAAAGGCTATATATCTAGTTTGCTGGTTATTCTTCTGCTTGTCATTTCTTTTTTTTTCAGAAGTAGGGGTAACTCTATTATAAATTCTTTTGGGTATTCTATGGCAGCTGATGTTTATGAGGAATCGTACACTTTTTTAAAAAAGTATAAAATGCATTAAAAACATTTTGACTGACATGACCCTTACACCTGAGAGTATATACATTTATTAAGAAAAGAGAGAGTTATCAGTTTTGTCAAGGGCATTGAGTCTTCTTGTAATATACAAATTCACTATATTGAGAATATTCTTGTTAATAGTTTTATGGGAGGTGGATGTTTAGATTAGTGAAGATTTCTCGGCTGCTTAAGAAATACAAAGCAAAAGCAGTCATCTTATTCTAGATGTTTTAGAGAGTATCACCAGGGGAACTAACCTTTAACTTTCTTCACAGCATTCTGAGTATACATTTTTTTATTGTTTCAAAGAACCTAATTCATGTTAGATTTTCACTATGACAGCCCTTCTATGACGTGGCGGGATATGCAGCATATTGTGGTAGAAACAGCCAAACCTGACAACCTCAATGCTGCTGATTGGGTCAGCAATGGTGTTGGCAAGAAAGGTGATGTTGAAATTGTATTAATTTTGTTGAGGAAACTTTTGTATTAAAAGTTGAAGATATGATACAGGAGGGACTAGAGACTGAGTTAAAGTAAAACAAAACTTTGAAAGATCACATTACATTATGTAAAATACATAGTTTCTTGGAGGTTGCTGTAATGCTGTAATTTCACATCATGTTAAGAATAGTTCAATTTTTCAAAATGAACAGTGAGCCACTCATTTGGTTTTGGATTGATGGATGCTTCTGCCATGGTATCACTTGCTCGAAATTGGACCACAGTACCACCCCAGCATATTTGTGAAATACGCTCATTAGATCACAACAGGTAAGCATATGACAAATTCTCACCATATCAGTGTTCACACATGATCACCACCTGCTACAAAAGAAAGCGATGTAATATATTAGTTACTGTCACCAGTGAGAAAAAGAAGTTTTCAAGTTTGGTCTTGTTAGTTATCTGTTTTTGACTCATCCTTGATGCTGTAAAGTTCAGTCTGCTGTAAAATTTACACAAATAGTTGTAGTTCCACATGTGAAAGTTGACATTTATACTTTAGTAAATGGAATGACAGCTGTTTTTTTCGAAAACTTCCTTCTCCAATTGCATTTGTTGACATTTTTATTTGTTTTGGTGGAAAAATTACATTTATGAATTGTTCATTACACCTTTACCGTCATCAGCTTTCATCAGCCTGATCACCTCTTTGGGAACAGGGTAGTGCCAATGAATGGCAAGCTCACTGTGCCCCTCTATACAGATGGGTGTGAGGGCACCGTAAACCATGTCAAGTATTTAGAGCATGTTCAGGCCAGGATCACCATGACATCCTCACGACGTGGGGAGATTCAGATCTTCCTCACATCACCCTCCCTTACACGCTCTACGCTCCTGGCCAAGCGCACTAGAGATCTCTCTCGTGAAGGCTTTAACAACTGGGCCTTCATGACCACACACAACTGGGGGGAGCCTGCCAAGGGCCAGTGGACACTTGAAATTGAAAATGGGGGCTCTCAAAGTGAGTACCTGATCCATGAATCACACTGTCTTGTTTATTTTCGGCATGTTGTCTCTCTTCCATCTGCCTTACCAGATCCTTCTGGACTTTTGCATATGAACATGAGCCATATCAAATCTATGATACAAAGACTGGGAGGTGTTGGGCAAATATGTTCCTCTTTTCTGCAAAGCATGTCAGTTTAGACTTTGAGAGCATAGTAAAAACTGTAATTGGACCTAAAGTTCTAACATAAATAACCCATAACCACTCATAAGCTAATAAATCTTAGCTTGGAATAAATGCCAGCCTGGTATAGCATGCATAGTTTAAAAAATTTAGTGAAAATTTGAATTTTTTAATTATTCATTGGCTTTCATTCAGCCATTTTTGGCTTCTTGTGGATGCATCTGTCAAAGAAGATATATGCTGTGAACATTCTCCTTCTCTTTCTTGAATCTCATTTCTTAATAAATATATCATCACCACAACCAGCTTAGCTCTGAGTTTGTTTCATGTTCTTTTAAGCACTGGAAAGCTGTTAGTGTCAAATGTTGTTTCATCGTCAATATAGTGAAGGGACATGGCTCCAAATAATTATTAGACTGCAGTGGTAGTGATCAGGATTAAGGAAGACTAGTAAAAGAGGTCTTTTTTGTTTTTAAATATTGTTACATATACAAGCATAATTTCACAACCACATCTTAAATTCTAATCTTTTATCATTATTCCATGAATATCCATTAGATGTTATTGATCGCTTTTTTGGTGCCCCTTTTGGTTATCTCCCTTTATGAAGTTTTAGCTCCTACACCAGTAAACCATAACAATTCAATTTTTCCATCACTGTACTACTGTCCTTCTCTCCCATGGTTACATGTTGCTAATGTTCATTATAAAAATAACCATTATTGACGAATACTAACAAGAATTATTTTAATATCTAAAGGAAAATAGTTATTATGTGTCATAACAATAGATAATTTCTTAATGTAAATGTTGACATGTGAGATAAAGATGTTAGTTTGTTATACATATGTATTTACATATCAGACACACAGCTTTTTTAAAAAATATGCTGCTCTGATCATTTGTTATATTCTGAAGAGTCATTTCTGGTGCAATTTAAAAATTTTAAACCTATTATTTAAATAAACTATAAATATCTTGTTCTCTCTTCTCTCTGCGCGAGTGAACAAGAGAGTGTGTTTGAGAAAGAGGTGTTTAATGACTCAGGCTTCTGGCCCAATTTCAAGGGAGAGTACGACATGATAATACAAAGTTTATAATGCATATAATTAACATGCTCATAATTAGACTTTCACTCATGCATGTGTACTGAGTAAACACAGGTATAAACTAAGTCATCAGCCTCCATACAGTAATGTATACACAGTTACTTATTAATCACCATAAAATTATATCTGTATACACAGGTACAAACACAGGAAGACATCAGGTTACTCAGATTATTGATCTGTAGATATTATTTTGCAAGTCAGATTTTGTTCCAGCTTTTACAAGGAAAAAGTCTCTATTGCCAGCTGTTTATGGAAAGCTGTGTTATATTAAGCCAAGAGAGTATTTCCTTTGTTTTTATCCTGGCCACATGCAGGATAAGTTCAGAATAGTCCAAAAGAGTCTCTGTGTTAAAAGTTTATTTGCCTCTCAAGACTCACCTATGTACCATGTCCTAACATTTACATAAGCATCTTGTATGGAGTATCAAGATGGTCATTGGATAAAGAGAAAAGGAGACAGATACATATAGTAGTGCCACAGGGTCATCCAGCTTCTGGTCTCATAAGTCTTTAGTTTTCCTTTGCTTTCCTGTTAGCAAAATGTGTAGGCCATAGGATCTTCCAACTTGTTCTTGATACTTGATAATTCACATGCACACAACACCATCATGCCACATATTAATGAACATCAAGTAACAACAATAACTTCATTCTCAGCCTATTGCATGTGCCTGTTTTTTTAATGGAATGAAGCAATTTTTTTTTTTTTTTTTTTTTTTAAAGTTTAGGATACCTAATGTCTGATGATCATCAGTTAATGTCTCTGGACATTGTTACTGCCAGTGATCCCTGTTTGACCATGAACTTCTAGCACAAAATCCCCTGTGTCTCAGTAGGCCTGTCAGAGCAGTCAGCCCCACCTTTCAGTTCGCCCTGCATGGCATGCATGTGCCAGCATGCTTTGATGTTGTCCTTGCTATAGCAGCTTGCCGTTTACTTTACCTTCACCAGCAGCTGCCTTGTTAGTGTTCTTCTTGATGACCCTCTTCTATGGTGAGTTACTGTGTGTAATATATTTCTGTCATTTAAGTCTACATTTTTGTTTCTATTTATCTGAATCATGAGCCACTATTTCTTGCTGAACTGCAATTTGTGATGAAAACAAGTAAAACAGTTCTACGGTAGAAGGTGGTTAAACTCATTTACCAATCATATGGCATGCTGTAAAAGAGGTGTACAGTCTGATACATTACTGCATCATTACAGTGTGTAGGTATGTGAAACTTTGTTGCCACCTCATTGAATTTTTTTATCAGATCAGTAGCAGAAACAGGTGCTTTTTTGTGCATGCAGCTTCAGCTCCTAGATTCAAGCTTTTTAATTTCCTTGTTTAAGTTTCCAGTGACAGAACAGTGGATGTAGCAGTTCTTATCAAAAGCCAGTTTTTGTTTTTAAACTGCAGCTTAGCTGCTGCATGACTGGAAAAGAATTTAGTGTAAGATGTAATAAATATGCAACAGGTCAGACAAGAACTTTTCACACAAAGGAAATGTTTACTAGTAAACCTTTTCACTAAAAATGTAAAGAATTGAGCTTTGATATTAGTTGTTCATGAGAGAAACAGAACCTTTAAAGGTTTTTTTCCCCCAAAACTTAAACATATAGTAAAAATATTTGTAGTAGTTTTCTGATACCTAAAAATGTATTTCAGTTGGTGAGAGAGCGAAAAGGAGATAAAAATAAGCATGTGTGCATATTAGCAGATACACATTGACAAAACAAAAAAAAATCTCATGAAATATATCAGGAATTGCCTGTTCAGCAACCATTTCTTTGCTCAAAATGTCTCAATCTATGTCTGTCTCTATGTTTTTAATATAGTTAATATATTCATTATATATTCATTTTAATATCTGAAATGTTGCATGTTGTCTGCATCACACTCTTTTAATAGCAAACTATATGGCTTTATTAGTTTATTATTTGTAAAAGGGAAATAGATTGACAGGTCTGAAATTTTTGTTTTGAAAATAGCATTACTTATGTCTTGTAAAGGGCTACACATATGCAAAAGCATAGAAGTGTGTCTTTTTGAAGTTTGTATTTTCACATTTTCAGACCTAAAAAGCAGGTCTTCAGTATGTTTTAAATATTGTTTATTTTTAAAATTGCATATCTTTCCGCTGATTTCACAATCTTTGATTTTTTATAATTTTGCAGCTGCCATTTAAATTAACATGCTGTAAACCCATTTCTCATATCACAGAAGTCCTTCAGACGAACTAAATAAATTTTGAATGGATTTTTTCTTGAATTTTTTTCTCCCCAGGCGTAAGTCTGGTTTGCATCCATACCCTCAGATTGTTTCTTGAGATGTGATTCTTTTAAAATTGAACCTCTGTAACCAGATAAAAATTTAGAATGACATTCTTTTACTGAAGTGTTTTGCTCAAATGCTGTACATATATATTTTTTTCACTCTAAATTGTCATTTCTAAAGGTACAGCTTAGTTTTTTTTGTATCATCTGTATCTCAAAATAAAGTGTTCATGCCTTGTGTCCAACTCTCTTCCAGCTTACCACTAACCTCTGTTGTGTGCAATCAGTAAACAAGGCTTCTTTGATGTCATGTTTTGTCTGTTAGCCTGCATACAAGTCCAGATCACAGCTGCTTTTTTGGATACATATTAATTTAGTTTTTTTAATTACTTCATATCAGCCTTGTAAAAGATTAGGTAAGTTTTGCAAACATGTCAAATAAGCATTTCCACCAGTAATGCTCCAGTTCTTTATTAAATTCATTAAAATTTCTCATGTTTATGAGATTTTCATTGGAAAAAAGTTGATTGTGATTTTAACAAGATGAACTCATGGAGTAATATTGAGATATTTCGATGAAAATGTTTCTGACTTCAGATGTCTTAAAGCAGCTTTGATCTCGACAGCAGAAGCCTCCTTTAAAATACTTGTTTGTCTGTATGTGTGTATGAGGTGCTTGCACTGATGCCTGTGTCCCTTTCTGTTTGCAGCTCGGACTGTTAGATTGCGCGACTGGGTACTTGTATTGTATGGCACAGATAGTCACCCAAGGAAGAGCCCCACTTCAGTCCGTAGCGCCAATAACGACTACAGGCGCTATGACGATTGGACTCGCCCCCACTACTACCCATTCTTTAGTAATTTTAACCACACTGTCAGACCACCACCTCCAACCACTACCACCACTACCACCACCACAACCACCTCCACTACCACCACCACCGCTACCACCCACATGGTGGATCATGGTGGAAGTGAATGGAGTAGAAAAGGAAATGGGCGTCATCGCACCAACCACCACCGTAAGAACTGGGAATCCTTTATCTTTGGGGATTCTATGAACGAAGCTTTTGCATCTAAGTCTCCAGCGTATGCACGTCGCAAAAGTCAGCAATTGAACCCCGCCGCCCATACCTGTGTGTATGAAACGCTAGCCAAAAAGTCCAACCTTTCATCCAATCAACAGTACCCGCGAAACATCCGCCCAAAACTAACAGCAGGCAAGCTTATTAATATCCTATCCTTTTACTCCTGCCTTTTGCTGTTGTGCTGTGCTGTTCTTCACTCGTATCCCAGCACCAAAGCATCCTTCGGTGTTGCAAGTCCAATGTGTGGTGATCCCATTGAGGGTAATCCCATGCTGTGTGTGCATGTGTGTTTTGTGTTGACCTTCAGGTGGTCTTTATCCTGTGCTGCTTCTGTTAGAAACTTTTGTAATGGCTGTTGTACATCCAACGCTCGTTGTTTTCCTTTGGTACCACTTCAGAGTGTCGACAGTATTTTCTCACAGGAACTTATCAGTTTATGGCTTTTATTCTTTCCTAAACAAACATAAGTTTTTCTGTTGTTTTTTTTTCTTTCTTTTTATGTTCAGTCATTTGCTTCATTCCATTTTAACTGTTTTTATTTCTCTATCTCCCTCCTCCCCAATCCTTCAGTAGGATCTTTGAGATGCTTCCTTATGCATTTGATAATTTATTGTCTCTATAATTTGTATAATCTCATTTGCTTTACCACTGATTTATAGTACTTGTATTTTTATGAAATTCTCCAAAATTGAAACAATTACTACTGTTGTAATTGTTAGCCCAGGAGCCATATAAACATGGAGAGATCTGTGCTGTGCTTTCTCTCCTTTTTTTTTTTTTTTTTTTTTTTGCTCTAGTTCTACCTATATGAAACTACAGATTAGATGATGCATGCATGAAAGATTATTTCAAAAATAGCAGCAATCATGTGATAATCTGAAGAGAGGGAAAGCACCCTTAAAAGTACAGGAATAGCTACAAGGCATCATCAAAGAATGTATTGGGGAAAGAAAAGAAAACACTAGTAATTGGCATAAAGGACAAAAGAATGCTGCAACTGTTGATCTGTCTCTCTCTTTCTAGCCAAAATTATTTCAAGATGTGCATTAGCCATTCATTGAGAAGTAGAAGTTTTCACAATGTTAGGGTGGGGTGGGGTAAGTGTACTATCAGCCTGTTTTCTCTTTTCTGTTTTTATTTTAACATCATACAAATTTTTCAAATCTGATGCTGTGTGGACCTAGCAGTGTGAAATACATTGGAAAAAAAACTCATGCTGTGTTAAGAAATCCCTTGCATGTTTCAATATGGATGTGTACTTTTTTAGTAATAGTCTAACATAACTTTTTAAAGACATTGTATGGAATACCAACATGCATGTGATAAAGAGCAGTTAAAATTGTGAATGTTGCGCATGTACAAAACTTTTGCGATTTATGACAAATATGCATGATCTTGGCTCAGGAAATAAATCATTGCAGTCGCCGTGTGTTTTGTTATTTGTGTAGATTATCTTTCCTTGTCTAAGTAGTAGTGTGCACCAGTGATAAACCTCGAAAATAGCTATTTGCTCTTATTCAGGAATGATGATAGAAATATTGTCTTTTTTAATATCAAATTATTAAATTATAAGGATAACTGTGCAGTATACATGATAACCTTTAAGTCCCTACTTCACAGTTTTACTTTATGGTGATGTGAAAGCTTAGTGAACTACTTGTAATGCTCTTATTTAACATTTTTTAGCATGAATTCAAACTTCAGCTGTAACTCACTCTCACTTCTGTTAATGTACTGTTGTACACAGTTTCTTATTTTCAATTGCTGTCTTTCCAGACGAAAGATTTGTCATACCACTTTGTATAGGTTGGGAAGTATACCAGGGTAATGAAAACATATTCTTTAAAGATACATTTGTCAGTATGACTTCTAGTTCATAGCATGTAACTTTTTTAATCATATTTTTATATTTTAGTGTAATATGTTTAAGTTTTTTGCCCATGAGTGAGCATAGTGTGTTGAAGGCAGGGTAAGAATAGAAGCAAATCATTGTTCATCATTTTCATTTTTCTCTCTCAGAAAAGGGTAGCAATCTTTATAATTTTGTGAAGGTTTCAGTAATACTGAAATTGTTAATTAGGAACCACCTGCTTTTCACTTATGCTAGCCTTTTCTTTTGCTCAGAGAGGGCACTAATGTAAAAATTGTAGATCTCTGCACATTAACTGAGCCTTTTAAAAAATGTTATCAAAAAGTGTCATCAGTTGGTTTAAGCATCATTGTTTTAGCTCACACCTTCATCAGATATTTTATGTATCTGTTGATCTGTATTGCTCTCACTCATTCAGCAGATAAGAAACACTAAAAGCCAGAGACAGAACTATTTTAGAAAATACAGAATGAGTTGCAAGGTGATGTGCTGTTGGTGCAGTTTCAATTAGTCTTTTTTTTGTTGTTTTTTTTTTAATCTTTTTTATATTCAAGTCATACCATCTGTTTTCTTCACTATTCCAGCGGAGCTGAAGGAGTGGACTCTGGTTGTCATGGGAACAGAGAAGCACCCTCTCAAGCAGAATGTCTCCACACCATCCTCAGCAGCAAGCAACACTTTCACCTGCGCAGGCGTGACCTCCAATGGCATCTGCATAGGTCTGTGCTTCCTGCCTCTTCTTGCCTCCATTACCTTCACATTCCAGTCTTATTTCTGGTGATATTTGCACACTCTTTGCACACAGCACGGGAATGGGTGGGTATGATTATATACTGTACTTTTCTGCTTGCAGCATATATGTGAGAACAGCATTAGAACATGAAATGCATATATATGCATGCAGTCACATATATGTGCACCATAACTGCAAGAGAAGATATGTATATATTTAAAAATATGTTGGAAAATCTTAGCTTGAAGTCTGTTGGAGCCTTTTGTTCATGTAAGGTTGGATTGTGAGCAGTGTGTGATATCTTTTGATATCTGTTCACAACAACAAAGAGGCAATCAATTTAGTGGGTTTTTAAAAACTTTTGTGGTTACATCCTAGGTGAAATAAATGGAGACAATGAAAGTATTTTCTGTGGATTGTATTCAAAGTATATAAATTTAAATGGGTGCTCATTTAATTTTTGCATAATTGAAAATTATTTATCTGCACTATTTTGATGGTGTACATAATTCCTAGGATGGTTGAAATATGGAAATAATACATTCTTGCTTGCTACATCATCTCTATTTTGTGCAATATGTCCATTTTGACCATACAACATTTGCTCTTGATTTCATTAATTCATAAGACATAATAAATCTTGTCATTTAAATATAGATACTCTCTCCATGACTAACACACACATGTGCATGCATTCAATTGCGCATCATTTTTTTTAATTGCTAACCTCATTTTTAATTTATTCTACATTACAGAGGTTAAGAATTAGAATGTTTGGTTCATTCTGTTTAGTTATTTAAATCATGTATGTATAGTTATACCTTTAAAAATTTGTGCTTGATCTTCAGAAATCAGCTTTTCTAGAGCTCTAGTTTACTTTGTTTATTGTTGTGTCTTTAGAGACAGGATATTGTTTCTGTTCAATTTTTTTTTAAGTGGCACTGGTATTTTTTTATAATCACCAATTGGTGTTTAAGTAATTGTGCAATACTACATCATATTCAGAGTACATTCAGGTCTTTTGAGGATTTTTTATAATGTACCCCTTGGATTGCTAACCCCTTTTCTCTTTCTTGTCACAATTGGTTGAGAATTTGTCTTGGGCAGAAAAAGTCACATGGTTCTGATACTCAAACATGCTGAAGTGGTAATTACTGAAAAGATTTTTATAGCAAATGTTTCCAGATGCTACTGATAAACTCTTCTTATTATGTCTAGTCTATAAATTGCAGCTATATCACCTGTGATCTCTGATCTAGATAGAGTTTTTTTGATAAAGTTGAGAGTTTGCGTGTAGGCTGCAGTTTATATAAAGTTTTGTAGTGTTAGTAAATATAAGTAATCACTTAATGAGTCATTTTCACATATAAATAATCATCATTAATATTGAATCTGATTTTGTGTAATTCAGTAATGTGCAAATATTTTTCCAATATGTTGACAATTTACATTTACACAATGTACTATAGGGCTTTAAAAAGTGTCAATGAAAGGAATTGTCTGATGCAATGATTTAGCTCCTAAAACAGTTAAGTGGTCATACCAGTAATCATACATTTTAATGGGATTTTTTCCCTTAAAAAATTTCAAATGATAAATACATTTGGGGAAATGTGTAGCCTGCACATTAATATCATAAAAAGAACAGTGGAAGCATATATGCTTGTCATAAAAGTGTATCAAGTTTTTGCTTTTTTTTAAGTAGTAAATTATTGAAAGACTGGGCTTCTTAGAATGAATGAAATGCAAAAGTAAAGGTGAACCAATTATCTAATATTAAATAGCCCAGCACCAATTGCAGAAATTGGCATGCTGGTTATCATTTCCACTATCTCAGTGGCATAGAAAGATGCCAGGCTTTGGGATGGCAAACTCCATGCTGACGGTGAACGACATTTACATTCTTGCCTCCTTAGTATCTTTTTGAGGGGGTGCTGCCCCCTTTTTTTGGTTTCTACATCACTAAATCTTGCCCTTGCAAGCTGTTTACATTTCTCCAAGAAGACTTAAAGCCATTTAAGTGAAATCTTCCAGCTATTGTAGATGGTACAACATTCCTCACCTCTTTCCTCCTTGGAAGAAGTTTAGCCTTTAATGATTGGAAATTTTATTGAATTTACTACTAGATTGAAAATTTTTTAATCTGATTATTCACTGGCAGATATATTGTCATAAAATTTTTCATTTAAATAACGTTAAAAGGATTTTTGCTGTGAGTGTGATGGGAGATTGCATCAGAAAGCTGAGATTTCTTGTTTTGCTCTGTCCTGACACTCATCTTACACCTACATCATAACTCAACATTTTTTATGCTGGTATTTTGGTCCTGTGGTAAGGAGGATGCTAGAAAAAAACAAAAAAACAGTCCTTTGATTTGTTCCTGGGCATTGCCAAGTAGCAGCAACCATTGCCAGAAAGTCTCAGGGGCCAGTACATCAGAATATCATATGTGTTGACATTACCATTAAAATTATCATTTATTATATTGGCTCACTGTCATCACCATTGTGTTCATGGAGCTGTCTGGCATACAAGTTTTCAGTAACCAGCTGATCATACCAAAAAAGGTATTTCTTGCAGTTAGTAATTGGTTTCTTGATTTGTTATGTGACTTTCACAACTCTTTCAGAACAAAGAAGATAACACTTTATTTATCCCAGAGAGCAAACTGGGGCAGCTATTGATCAGTGGCTTTTTTTTTTTTTTTTTGAAACATGCTGTTTGAGGATTGTTGATCACAAGCCTTGAAAGCAACTATCCTTGTTGATAAAGTGTCGCTCATAATGAAGAAGTACAATCAACTATTTGCAGCTTCACTATGGTGTTCAATTTATTGTCTACCTCAGTAGAGTTCAATGTGCAAATGTACATGTAAAGATGAAGATATACAGCCACTTTCTCCTTCCCCTCTTTCCCCTCAGGCCTGTCAGCCTGGTACAGTTGGGTAATATTTGATTATTTGAACAAAAGCAAACTCATTTATATCCTGTGTAATGATTTTATACATTTCAGCATTTTCAGTATTTTGCCTTTTTCATTCATTCAGAGTATTCTGTTTTATGGAACTCTTGAAACAGTAACAAGTTTTTGAAGCTAATGGCTTGAAGCTAATAGCTAGTCACTGTAGCACTAAAGAAGTGTTGATTTTTTTCCATATTCTTGCTGTATAAAACAGCATTCATAAATGTATACATTAAAAATATCAGTACCACACTCTTTCTTCTGGACTGATGATTTTTCTATTTTTAGTTTTATTGTATGGTCCTGTGGGGATTTCTTCCCTTTGAATTTTTGTTAAATAACTCAAATGAGATTTGAATTTTTGGAATGGGTAATGCGTGTTGTTGTAGCTCATATTTATTTGTCACAGTCACCGATACTTGAGGGCATATCTTGTTGACTTTCTGTATTTGAATTAATATACGTTATGGTTTTTTTAGTTATTTTTAAACTTAATTTACCTCCTTCAGTTTTCTGTATGTTCATTTTCTGATGAAGGTATTGTTATAGAAATAAACATTCAGTACACTTTTTGCCTTTGTTTAACATTCATATTAATGGCCTTAGGTAATTGTGGCTCCTACAGACCCCGAAAGCACCTTTTATCAATTCTTTGCTGGCTGTATATTTACTGTACATAAAAATACATTCCTGAAAGGCTTTGCCCGCTAACTTAAAAAAAAAAAGACTTGCATTTAAAAAATGACATATTTTACATGAGAGGTCATTGAATCAGACTGTTGGAATCAGAGGCAAACCTTGGCCTTTGTTCACAAGATCGATAAATTATTCATTAAATTTACTGTCTGACCAAATCAAAAAGAAGATCAGGTAGTATTTATAATCATTTTGACAGTAATTATATTTAAAACATGGGCCAGATTCAGATAGTATTTTGATTTTGGAGTTTGATGTCACTATGCAATACACCATACCACCTCTTATATTTTTAAACTTGTGGCCACTTTTTATTTTGACCTTACTTAAACGATTGCTAATTTAAAAATTGTTTAACCATAAACTAATATCTCATGGAAACAGTATACAGTGTTTGTCTGTACCTACAGCTCTTGTGGTCATACATTCTGGAAGTTACAGCTATACATTAATACTATTTTAGTTTCACACAATTTAGTTCCATGACTACCAGAGGCATCTTCTGTTTGTGCTGTTTTTTTAATATTTCTGTAAGAAATAGTATTAGTATTCAAGAATTTGTTTTATTTTCATTCTAATCTGGAGATATTGTGTTCCTATGTGTTTTGGTCTCTGTCCACACTCTTTCCTCTTATTTTATTCTTTTGGGGAAAACATTGAGGTAGAGAGAGAGACAGTAATAAGTGTTTCAAGTCTACAGAAAGCTAATGTATCATTACCATGTTTGTGTCATCTTACTCTGACAAAATTTCAGAAAAATTATTTAGCATAGTTTCAGAACATATTAGAACATGTATATATATACATCACAGTAACAGAAGCAGACTTCATTCTGATTTTGGCAAATTGCATCAATCTGGAACTCATCTCAGTTATTTGAAAAGCATTCTGCACTCTGGTACTCAGCAACTTAATGTCCATTACTTAAAGTACAACGCTTTCAACGAACTTTAATTAGTATGAGCCAATAAGAACCACAGTGTCTATCATTCCTATAGCTTAGCATCTCTTTATTCCGCATGTCTCTTCTTATTGTGTTCATTGATTGTATTTAGATTTGCATATGCATTTTGCATATATTCTAACTCTTTATTTGTACAAATTATCTTATCTTACAAATATGTGTTTAAAATATCTTGTAATTAACACACTACTGCAAGCTAATTTTATCATGTTTATTGCAAAATAATGAACAAGTAATGAACCAAGTCATACAATTCAAAATATCAGCTAATCAAGACCTTTTTATTGGAGAAGTTGGGTGAGGTGGTGGGAAGAGGTACTTTTTCACATGGTGTTGTGCAGAAGAAGTAAACAAATAATGTTTGTGTAAGCAACAGCTGATTGGAATTTGCAATCCAGCACATGCAGTTATATGTGAGCACTACCATCAAGGTTACAGTCTGTCTCTTTGGTTTCCAAAGTAGTGTTTAACAATATGATCAGACAAATGTTGTTGGATGTAGATTGAAAGAGATATAGGTATACTGTTAATAATGATCAGTGTTTAGAAGGAGCCTTTTAGGTACTATGCACTCATTCACTGATAGACTGCAGAATATACCATACATTTTGTGGCAGACTTATGCATGTATCATGCAGACAGCTAAAACCTTTTTTGAACCAGCTTCTTGGCTCTACTTTGATAACAAAGGGTGGGAAAACCAACCAATAAAAAAGCAGATCTTTATTTATGGGAAAAATCTCATTAAAACTAAGGCTTAGCACACCACAGAGCCTTTCTTGTGTAAGTTCAAAGTACTCATCAATAAAATTCCCATATAGTCATATTTCTGCGTACAGTCTTATTTGCTTTATTTTCATTATTTGCCATCCAAGTGCACTAAACAATGAATATAAAATCATGAAATGAAAACAGAACCTTTTTTCCATAAATGTCCTGTCAGTCTGTTTCTTTCACTCTCATACTTATACATGCACCATACGCTGCAGGCGTGCATATACGCACAGATACCTGGACACCATGATTTTCATTTTTGCTTTCTGCTGCTTAATGTTGACCACCTACTCCATCATGTCTACACAATCCTGTCAGTCAGAATATCATTCATTCATAGGCAGAAGGCAACAGGGCAATGTGCACTTAGTTCACATCCCCTCTTTCATGACTAATGGTAAGTGGATTTTTGTCTTTGCATCCAGTGTATGCGTGCAACTGTTACATTTGACTGTTTCCATAGATGCATTATTCAAGAACTTGCACCCAGATTCCAGCATTTTCTGTTGATTCATAACTCTTGTCATCAGCTACTAACAAAACATCTGTGTATTTTTTTTTATTTATTTGTACTATCCTATTATACTAAGTGACATGCCTAAACAGATTTTTCAACTATGGATGGTTTTTTCCCTTTTTGTCTTTCAGTGGATGTTCCTCACACTTCATCACACTCTTCAGGTAGCTTCTATGAAAGTTATTCCATTAAATATTTGTGAGATATATTGCAATTTGCATCTTGCAGATGACTTTGCATATGCATGAAGGTCATGAAATTTAGGGAGCTAATTGCCTATTAAGGACAGTGTATGTACAGATTTTTTTTTACACTCACAAGCAAGTGTAATGAAAGAGAAGAATAAAAAATGTGACAAAATCAGATATTTTTGTAGTTTTCATAAGGGATTTAAAGCTTCAGCCGAAGTGAGGATAGGGACTGAATGTGATGTATTTTTACCTTTTAAAGTTAGGCACTCATTAAATTGTAGGCGGAACAAACAGCTGTTCTAAGATCAAATCAGAAAAGAGGTTAGAAGAAATAAGGACAAAACAACTACCAGGATGGGGGCTGGGAGGGACAATATAACTGTAAGCCTCAAGAATGTACGAGTATACATTATTTATTGGACTGAAAAAGTATGTTACTTTAAAAGATTTGTTCGATTTTTTTGGAGTAGTTCTTTATTTATTGTTCATGCTTGTAGCAGCCCTCTCACAAAAGTATGTCTGTTATCGGCATCCATCCCCACTACTCTGCTACAGCCTTTAAAGATTGTTGTGTAGACACACAACTTTCCTCAGATCCCCTTGGAGTTTAGCATAGACAGTTTTGAATAGGCTATTTAGTACACTGAGCATGGGTTCACTTGGATGAAGGCATGAAGGATCTTCCTTCTCTCTCCAAATTGCAGATTTGGGTGTTTGTACATGATATTTCTCCAACTTTGGTAATGTAAGACAAAGAAGGTGTTGGATACTGCTGTCTATGCTGTCTTGCATTAGATCTTGAAACTGTTGCAGCACTGCGAGAGTCTTGTTCTATTTTGTGATAACCAGATCTAACCGTTTTGTTTTCAATGTGTAGAAGGTATTTGCCATATAGAACAAATTAATTAACTCCCTGTAGTCTTCTGTGTAAGCTATTGGATCTAACGTTGAACACTGATTTATGAAAGAAATGTATAGAAGGTATTGTAATTTGAATTATGCTATTAATAGGTATTTTCCATATATGCCTAATCATGTCATTGTGTTTATAATAATTGCCAACTACAGGCATTTGAGTGTATAATATAAAGGAAAAATGTGTCATTAAGTTTTTCTGTTGCTTATATATTTTGAATGAAGCACTTTCAGCTATCAGTTTTCCAGACTACCACATCTCACTGCAAGGAAACACCTTCATTCTTGTTTCACTGAGCAACAATTGAATGCACATTATCTTATAATAATCCATATTTCTTTTGCCTTGAAACATGTTTTAAAGCACATTTTTAAATAATAATTGACAGGTGACATTTGTTTGACCAGTCATTCTTGCTTTGTGTGCAGAGTGCAAGCCTGGTTTTTTCAAGATGGAGGAACACTGTGTTGCCCATTGCCCTGAGCATTACTTTGGCAGTGTGCAGGCTGTCCACCTTGCTGGTCCTGTCCAGATTAATTCTTCAAAGCCACTTCTTCACACTCAGGTAAGTTGTATATCTGCAGTTGTGCATGGAGGTAATGGCCAATAGCCTTAACACTTTGAGTCTGGGCCTTCACCTTTGACTCTGAAATTTAATCCCCAGGTATGCACGAATCCGAAGTGTTTTATGTATAAAATCATAAAAAAATCAAACATGAAAGGAAGATACATAAAAATTATAATTAGAGTTTAAAGTAAAAAACTATTCTGACTTTATTCCAATGTGAAATTGTGAATCCAAAGGAAATTCAAGTATCTCAAATAATATTTCAAGAAAAGAAAATGTTGATACAGGCTAATCCACTAATGCATTATTGATGATCACTATGAACCTTAGTCCTGTATTTAGTGGATTTTAATGGTTACACACCATGTAGAAGATGTGATGAAGAACAAGTTTAGCATCAGAAATAAGCTCAAAAGTGTTCGCCTGTGTTCTCCTGTCACTGGAAAGGTACTTCCAGAAAAATTCAAATTGCAAATTAACATTTCTATGTTAAGGGATATAACTCTTTTCAGATGCGATTCACCTAGCTCAGTGGCTGGATTTTGTCCCTTTTTGTTTGAGTAGCTTTATGGACTCAAAATTATGGACTCAGGTGGGCGGCCCAGACTAAAAGTTACAATGTCAGTGTTTGTATAGCCCGTGAAAATTTTGTGAGTGTGATGTCTTAACTGGCTTGAGTGGACTGCTCTCTGTCATGTTGTCTCCTCTGTGGAGTGAAATAGATTTTGACACCCCTGTTGATCTGTACTTTTTGTTGCGCCTCTTACCTATGTTCTGGATTATTATAGATATATATGTATGGCAGGTGTTTTCCACCTATTAATATTTTCATTCACTTACAATCTCTGCTGACTATTTTTTGTCTTCGCCAGTTTGTTTCAATTTTTTTTCAGTTTTCTCTGATCTGTGAACCATGACATATTCACTTTTTTGAATCTATGAGCCATGTATTTCCTCACTGCATTTTGCAGTGATTAGATTGCGGGTCTATGCATGCCAACAACATCTACTAAACTCCCAATGAAATATTTGTTTTGTGTCATTGTGCTGCATAAACTTCCTTGACTACTATTCTGTTCACAAATGCTTTGATCCTCAGTGCCAGTAATTGATGTGCCACAGGAAGTGAAGTTATTCAAAACAACTTCAGACCAAATGTTCCAACTACATGTACCTAAACACCCCTTGATCGCAAGATCATGCTCCTTTTACTTAGATGCTGTACTGTTGTGTCTCTGGATATGTTTTTGACTATGCATACTAAATTCGTTTTGAATCTATATTTGTATATTTTTATGTTTTGCATTTGTAATTGCACTGATCCTACATTAAAGTAGGAAAATGCATTATAAATCTACTTATTATTTTTTAAATATTTTTGTTAATGGGAGGAAGACTCTTTACAGAGGTATAGAGGCTGTTTTTAACTGAGCAAATGTGAACATTTGACCAAGTTGCAAAGTTTAGGTTTGCCGGTTGCATAAAAATTTTGCCAAACTTAGCCAAACACTTATCCATATTTGTCTACTTAAAAACACCCTTAAAACCAGTACCTAAATTTAAAAAAAATTTCAAAGAATTGTCAGTAAGTCTAAGCTTTCCTATCAAACTACAGAAATTTTAGAGTTTTTTAATGATAGCAGTACATCTGTTAATGAATACTGAGTATAAATCATAATTATGCAATGCACAATTATTATGGTGACTGATAAAGTTTTAATTGTATGGAAATATTCTTCATTCTTATTACCACAGGGGGTTTGCAAACCATGTCACACCTCCTGTCTTACCTGCCGTGGACCATCGCTCATGGATTGCTTCCAGTGTGCATCAGGATATGAGCGACAGGCTGATGCTTGTGAAAAAACAATGATCTGGGACTTGCTAGACCCAGAAATCCTAAAGCATCTGGCTTGGGCTATAATATTGTGCATAGGTGCCATCATAATTTTCTTTGTTGGATTCGTTATCATGCAGGCACGGGAGCGAGGGCGTCTATGCTGGAGTGTAAAGCAGAACTATATTCCAGATTGGACCAAGGGTGCTTATAATGGTGTCTCAGTCCTGGATGACCCAGAAGTCGACACAAGTTTGTCTAACAGCCATGACCTCCGTGGAAAACCATCAGTATTCAGGATTTCTAGTACTTATCCAAATATTCATGGCTTTAGGGCAGGAATGGTTGTTGGTGGACGGCTAGAGCCAGCGGAGTCCAAAGCTTAACCTCTTCCAATCCCTAGAGAAGGATGGAATTTAGCAGAAGGTGCAGGAAGCCGCAGCACATGCAAGAAGGAGATAAAGAAGACTAAAAAGACTAATGAATGTCAGAGTGACAGGTGCAAGGATGAACTTAAAGTAGTATTATTGAAGGGAGAAAGATTTCTCAAGAGAAAAGTAAGCATCTGTGGAATTTATTTTAAAAAAAAAAACATTGTGCTTTCTGGCCAGTATATTGTGTTTTGATCTTGTGCAGTAATGTATTAGTTAACGCAAAATTGTATGTGTAAACCTACTGAAAGACTTGATGAATGGCCAGTGTGAAGAGTAACTCCTAGTTTTGTCTAGCTTGCTACCAACCGCAAGTGGAATTTACAATTAAAGTGGAAGATAACTTACCAGCAAGTGGTTTGTGAGGTGAAGATCTTTGATGGTTGTTTGGGTGCATCACTGTGCCAGCCTGTCCATTCAAGGAGGTGAACTATAGATTTTGTATTGTTGCTGTTACTTTGTTAGATCTGTGAATGCTTGTTTTGAGGGGTGTGAGAAACAGTTTTGCAATATCAGCTCAGGCATAAGGAAATGGCTATGGTACATGTTGCAATCTTTTAAATGAGCAGGCAGTTGAATGGGCGTGGGTGTATTTTCTTGGTGTGCATACACATGTATACACATACTTGTGTCTGCGCCAGCTTGTCTGTTCTTAGTGCCGGAAACAGTTACACTAAGTAACTTGTAGCTAAGATTATCAGTGATGATGATACCAAGGCTGTAGTGTAGAAAAGCAGGTTTGTCAGTGAGAGAGAGAACACATGCCTAATAAGTTAGGACTCTCACAGCACAGCCTCTTCACATGGTCGCATTATTGTTACTTTGGAAAACCTACAAGAACAGTGATTGTGCCCTGACCAATTTACTTTTTGCCTACAATATTTTGGTGGGAATATTTTTAAAGAAAGCGTTTTTTCATGGAAAAAAATTATATTGTTGACAAATTGGGTAAAATTTCCTTTACATTTTAAACACTTTCCCATATTTCTTCTTAATTGCACTTGCATCTGTGTCGGTCTATAAAGAAACACTGCATGTTACATAAGTGCTCCAGAAACCTGCTAAAGGAGTCTAAGGAGCCCCACTCTCTCTGACAAATCTGGTTTTGTGGAGCTGGGCAAGCGGCAGTGATATGTATATCATGTGCATGAATGCTAATGAAGTGGTACTGATGAAGCCTGTTGACACAGAGATCTGTTGTGCTGATTTAATTTGTTGGCTGAGGTTTTGAAGAGGGTTAATTGACCCTGTTAAGTGCAGGAGGAGGAGGAGGAGACATGAAAGAGAAATTTAGGAAATAAGCAATATGCTAAAATTAGATGCTTTCTTCTTGTTCACAGTTCCTGTTCCACCCCTCTTCCACCTATGCCAATGATTAACTCGGCATATTATATTTCTGTATATTGCTATTGTTTATGAATTCCCATTTAATTTACAGGGGTCGTAAATTATGCTGTATTTAGTTTTTATCTTGGAATGACTCTTCTGTAGTTCAGCATTTAAGTTATTTACTCATTTTAGATTGTGTAATTTACCTCATATTTGCCAAAAATATATTTGACATGTTTTGTATCTAGTGTCTCATTGATTGCATTTGATTTTGAGTGCTCACCATTGTCATGTTGTTACACTGAGTTCCTTGTAAATGTAATCATGATGTTTTGAATTCCTTTGCCCGGAAGTTTTATGGTTGTCTTATCTGTGAAAATTTTTTTGTTAACAAGCCATCAAAACAAAACTTGCCAAAATGTTAGATGTACTTGCAGTTGCTTAACTGCAGTCATGACAGCAATTATTATGCATCAAATGTGAAGCTTATTGGGGACTGCAGTTGATGCAGCTATTGGCCTTCTTTATTGTGATTGTCCTTCAAGTATTGGAACAATAAAACTAAAAAAGAACAAAAACAAAAATCTGCACTCTGAATAACCTGCAGAATCCAGGTTTTGCATGGAGTTGGCTTATATGTTGCTCCTGTCCCCAACAGTTGTTTTCTGGCCAATACCTGTCTGCATCTCTGTGGTGAGATTAGCAGCTTGTTTATAGCATACTAGTAGGGCAAATGTTGTCTTGCATAACTATGTGATTGGTATTTAAAATTCCTGTTGAATCAGTCCTGAATTTGTGTCAGTAGTATCATGTCATTATTCCCATTTCCTGCCAGTTCATTATACATCAGGTTGCCTTTTGTCTATGATGCAAGTGCAGTGACTAGCTGTGAGCTTTCCTTCCCGGAAGTTTGGCATTTAGGGCATTGTTGTTACATTTTTAAAGATTTGCCGTTAAATTGGTTTTTGGACATGGCATGGAATACATGTCTGTAGAATGATTTTTGTAGACAACCATTTAAATGCTGAAGCAGGATTTTCTCATCAAATTCTTCCACTTACATTTGCATCCAGCCAAACCACAATAACTTTTCTAAAGGATTTGTTCTTAGTTCAGCAGAACATCCTCACTGTGTCAGATAATAAGTCCTCTTTCATGACTTTATCTTTTCAGACCATGATGAAGCTCAGAATCAAAAAACCCAAAAAACTTTCTTTGCTGACATTGATCTAATGCTGCTTTAGATAACCTTTAGTATTTTTTACAATCTTTCTGCATGGTTGTAAAAATGCTGCTGCATAGTTCAAGGACAGTTGAGATCTGATGGGAAACTGACATTGAATAGTGGTCCACAAACCTAGAATCCAGTTCATTTCCAAGTCAGAAATTAGTTCATTTGCTAGGCTGAGGTCAGGGAAGGAGGGTAAGAGAACTCTTTAAACGTATCAGTAGCACTAAAGACTCCTTTTCTGAAAATTAAAATGACCGATTTTGCCAAAAAGTTCACCAGCAATTGACTTGCATGATGTCTTGTTCTCAGGTTGGCCCCTGTTTGTGTTTGAATCTTGTTTCTGTAAACTGTCTGAACTCATGATGGAAGTATGTTGAATAGAGAGACCTGTGTGTTGTTAAGTCATTTGTATAAGTAAAAGGCTTGTTGTACATTCAACAGCATTATGAATGTGCGCATGACTGGGGCGAATTCGATGCCTTTCTTCTCAAATTTTAATTGCTTTCTACCACAAAGTGATTTTTTTTTAAATTTTGTTCATAACTAGCATAAAGGGGTCCTCCACCACGATAAAATATACTTCGTTAACATCTGGTAAAATCTCAGGCATTATAGTTGTTCATCAGACCTCATTATGATTATAATATTCCTTATATTAGTAGTGTTTTGCACAACAATCAACACCAGAAGTTATTAAATAGTTTAATGATTTTGGTTTGCTGTGGCTGATTGGTTACTTTTTCAGGGTCTTTTTCGGCATTCTCTTTGTGATCAATTTTCCACATTATTTTAGCATGAAAGCATCTTCTGCTTTGGGCCATAATTTCTTATGCCTTTGAATTTTAGATTCAAATTTGAAATGATGAAATTGTGGTCAGTATCGTCTTCTTTTTCATGAAAAATGTATGCATTTACCTTGGAATTAAATAGATTAATATAAAAATTAGTATTTTATACATGATTCCATCTCTCTTCCAGAAAAGTATACACTTGCTATTGAATATAAGTTTATTTTGATAAAAAAATAAGCCATAGTTTTAACTGGATTTTTCTGCAGCTCAGATACTTCATATTACAGTAGTTGTTAATCACAAACTCTTGACTAAATGGCTACTCTACAAAGATGAAATAAAGCAGCTTTGCAATTTATAAAATAATCACAATTTCTAAAAATCAAAAATAATAATTTATCTGAGTAGAAATCAAAAAAGATTTTTCTGTAAGCATATTAAAATATCATAGACTATCATATTAATAACATTTGGACCAAAGCAGATGGCTTATTTCCAAACGTAACATTATATTTGTGGTAGTAATATGTTGCAGGATTTTTAAAGAATCGGCATGTCTTAAGTTTGTCATTGTGTAAACCATGTTGCAGTCTTCAAAAAGTTGGCTGGTACTTTTGTATATGATGATTTTTGTTAATCCATGTACTTTGATTTTCATATACATTTGCTATATACTTAAACCAATTTGGCACAAAATATGTTTTATTTTACTTCATTTGTACTTTGAATAATTTGTATTATTTACCGTCAAATGAACTGCATCCTTAACAAATGATCTATGCAACTTTTTTCTTATTCTTAATGGGTTATGGTTGTTTCCTTTTTTTAGGGGGGAGAGGAGGGGGTGTTAAATGTATTGTCCAGTAGTAAAATAAGTTACAGCAGTGTATTGTTGTGGAAGCCTTAAGTGTTGATACTACCAAAGACAATAATTTCTAGAAAATGTGAAATTATTTTGCACTTCTTAGTTGTTTTCCAATTTTATGTGAGCAGCTTTTCGGTTTCACCACTGGTCCATAGTTTACCTGCAAGTCTACCTTCTGCGTTTCTCTAAGGCCGAGTTAGATGTCACAGATGTTTCTCTTTCCCTCTGCCTTTTCAGTTGTGCACATTGTTTCTCCCTTTGTATTTTCAGTTGTGCACTGAAGCAGTTGGAATGGCGAAAACAATTGTTTCCATGCCAACGCTTGCTTTTTAGGGGGAAGAAGTTGTGCAGCATGTTCCACTTTTTAAATTTTGTTTTGTAGGAATGCTCAGATGACATAAGGCAGTATTAAGGTCTCCAATCCAAACATCATAATGCTCAAGTGTTCCAGTTAGAATAAGAGAAATTTCCTCTAGGAGACTTCAAACATCCTAGCTGATAGGCTAAAAAACTTTGTGAGCTCCGAGTGATTTCTGCAGTTGGCCTCATCTACAAATCAAATAATGTTAAGCATATTTCTTAGTGCAATATTTCATATTTACAGCACATATTTTTACCTTTTTTTGTGGATTTAGGTTTTGTATAGACCCTAGAAAGAAACTTGTCAGCTGGGCTGTCTTGCAAACGACAGAACTGTCCATTCAGTAGAACATGAACACTGTACTCTGCACCAGACTGGTGCACTCATAGCTGCTCACCCCACCCACCTTTGCAGTCTCAACCATTTTTGTTCTCAACATTGTTATTTGTATTATGTCACCAGTATGTGCATCTCTGTATCCCATAGGGTTACAGGCCAATCAGCTTTTACCTCTTTCATAGATGTATAGCCAGCAATGAAAATAAAAAACAATCACAATTCTACAATTATGATTCTGTTCTGTGACTTTTTTTGTGGGTGATTGTGTCCACGTCGGCATGCAAGCATTCAGGAGTAAAAATGATCTGAGCAGCTGGTGGACTAGTAAATAAAAGTGTAATTAGGATTATCTTGTTTAAAGTGTGTTGTGATGTAATTTTCGTTTCACTCAGTCAACAGGTGACTATTTCTGCAAAAATAATTTTAGAGTGACATTCACCGAGTGCTTAATATCCATATAAGTAATTCTTTTTTTTTTAAAGTAAAATTGGATGCAAAATATAAATGTTGATTATTGATTCTGGCATACTTTCTTCAGGATGACCTGGATAACTCTTACATGTCCTTTTGTGTATCCTGTTGTGTTTCTTATACTTTCTCTTGTGTGTGAGAGAAGAGAGGTTTATCCCTGTAATTTTTGTAAACATGTAGAACCTGCTTCTTAAGTGGAGAGATGTTCTACACATAGTTTTTAACTTTACTTGAAGGATTACAAAAGAAAATGATCTTTATAGGATTTTTTAAAAAAATTCAAGGTGGCTGCTACACTATTACAGACCCTTAGATAAGTGTGTTTGCAGACAATGTTGAGAAACAGCATTTAAAACACCACTTTGAATACAATCTATAAAATGCTTACTTAGCTGAACAATTAACAAATTTGGGTTGTAGCAATCTTTCTTTGCTTAACATGTTTCTTATGAGACTATTGTATAAAGATCAGCAGCCAGAATTTCCTTTAAATTTTGTGTTATCTGTTTCGCTATACTTGTTCCCATGTCAATGAAAGAAAGCTATAATATGGCTAACCCATTACTTAGCGAACCAGAACTTGTATTACTGGACTGCTGGCAGACGATTTTTTTCCTTTTAACTACTAAAGCAAGGCAGTTGTGTATCAAGCTTTCGGTTTATTCACATTTCAGATTAACTACTGAAACGAGGCAGGTTTATACAAAGCTTCCGGTTTAGTCACATTCATTGTTTAGGCTCGTCAATACTGACAGAGGAGAACTTTGCAAGGGGCTAAGCCTTGGTCTTGGCAGACAGACAGCAACGCACCTATACACATGAATCTTTGAGGAATCCATGTTAGATAATATAATAAAAAGTTATATCTCCTTGCCTAATGGGCAAGAGGTTTGACACTTCTCTTGGCATTTTTGGACCTACTGTGGTATCCATCTATGGATTGTTTAGATCTGTGCTTTGTGTTTATTATTCATTCATTGACTGATACCAGTCCAGCCATACTAGTCCTTGTAGTATAGCTCCTGCTTAACAGATGTGAAATGTACATTCTGCTTGCATATAATTTTTTTTTTTTTTGTAAACCCACCCCATTCTACACTGATTTTTCATAGTCCCAAAGTCTTTAATATATATATGCATATATGCAATGAAATATCAATGTACCTACTACAGCATGCTCCTTAAAATATTGCTAATATCCTACCTATTTGGCTCTGAAGTATAAGTATGTCCAGCTGTTCAGCAAATGAATGCTTCTATTAATTAAAGATTATTAAAATAGTGAATTAAATTTTTACAGTTTGTAACAAGAACAGCTTGTTTAGCAGTTGCTAGCTTTTCAATTATGATTTATTTGAATGCTCCATTTTTGCCCCCTTTATTCTTTATAGAATGTTCACCTAGTTGTTTAAACAGATAGTCTTTGGTCTCTTTATCTTCCATTTCTGACTGTCCCTTTCAATGTCAGGCACTTGATGTTTATCTTGAACTTCAAAACTGTTTCAGCAGTATTACCAACAATGTTTTTGCCATTAATGCTTATACTTCAGATAAAGTACGATTTTTATGTTAAGAAATGAAATCCATTCATCTTTGTTGAGGGCTCTTGAAATTTGTTAAGTATTTCCGGAAAGGATGGGGTTTAAAATGTTTTCTCAAGGTTTCATATGTCTGTGTATGCCTTAGAAGCACTAGCATGGATTTCCAAACTATAGATCCAAAAACTTCAAAAAGATTGCTTGCTAGAGGAAAAATAGTAGAACTTTGGTCTTGGTTTTTTTATTATTATTATTATAGGCATGTGCCTATGATGATTTATACTTGTTAATAAGATAGGTGGTCAGGAAAACTTCACAGTTCCCAAATCCTAAAAGTGAATGAAAGTGATGGTACTGAACATTATAAATCAGTGGTTCTCAAAGTGTGGTTTACGGATCATTTGTGGGCCATACACATGAGTCAGGTAGTCCATGGCTGACAGTCATCATATCAGCAAAGTGACGCTTAAATCGCTAGATACGCCAATTAGTCCAGCATTGATTTCACATGAGTTTTAATTTTTATTGATGTCCAACTGCTTGCTTATCAACAAAGTCTTTATGTCACAATGCGAGCATTGTCACTCTTTAATAACATCATCTGTTACCCCTTATTAACACAGTGCACTTCCTTATTTTTAATGTTTATGCCTCCTTTGCAAAGTATATAATTTTATGTAGACTTATTACTTTACTACTGTCACAAAAGTACATTTAGTAATGAAACAATTTAAATCTGAAATTCATGATACAGAGTGATTTTAGGCCTTGGTGGTCTACCATATTTTTTACTTTAGTAAAGTAGTCCACGGTCTGAAATACTTTGAGAACCACTGTTACAAGTGAGTGCAGAAGAGATAAAAATGGGACACGACTATGGTCAGATACAGAAGATCATTAATCACTCAAACCAAAGCTGCATCAGTGCTACAGGACTTGCAATACACTGCTAAGGCTTATTAGCATCCACACGATATATGAACTGCTGTGCTGCGGGACAATACATCAATTTTGGAAAGAAGAGAGAAGTTAGATTGAGATTAATAATAATAATCATATGCATACTTATGTAACACAGCATCATGACCAAGATAGGTCACACCCTCTGCACTCATCAGTGATGATAAATGAACATTAGGTAGCAGACAGTGAACATAAGATACGTGTAGGCACACTGAACAACATAAAGAAGAAGTACACGAGTAGAACATAATGCAACGGATAAAGGTACTATAAACAGTGTAGAGATGGAGTAGTTACATAATGGTTCACATGACAGACAACAGTACAAAAAGAGTTAAGAATAGTTATTTAGGGATTGTACTTAGTGGACAAATATGTTTTCAGAGAGCGTTTGAATGTAGCCTTGGAGTCAGAGTGGCAAATGTGATGTGGGAGAGGATTCCACTGTTTAGCAGCACAGAGGGAGGACGTCCGTTGTCTGTATGTGACTGTCTTTGTGGGAGGGAGGATAGAATGTGGAAGTCTGATGAGAAGTGAAGGTTTCGAGCAGGAATGTGGACAGCCAAGATTTCAGTAAAGTAGTGTGTCTGTGTGGAAGCCTTCAAAAAATCCATAGCCTAGGATTGGGAGCTTGTAGTCTATTCTAGCTTTAACTGGTAGCCAATAAAGTGAGCGAAGAAGAGGTGTGACATGTTCAGATTTATGAGTCTGGAAAATGAGATGAGCAACTGAGTTCTGGACTTTCTGAACGAGGTACTGTGGACAGCCAGCAAGAAGGCAGATGCAATAGTCTACTTTAGACAGAACAAATGAGCAGATTGAATTTTGTTGGTTGAGATGGACAGAGCATTATGGCAAATGGAGCCCATCTTCCGGAGTTCATAATACACAACATAGGAGATGTTAGAAATAAGGGACATGTCAGTAGACATTATGTAACCTAAAGTTAGCTAAAGCTCAAGGTACAAAAGGAACATCAGCTTTGCCTACCCGAACAATGACAGGCAGTACAGAACAAACTGACTCTCCTCTGTGAAAAAATAAGATTGGTAAGATTAGAGAGATTGTCAAATTTCAGAATTCAGGTTGTTCTTTAAGGGGTCTTAACTAACGTACAGAGTTCTAGACAAAAGAAAAGTATTTACAACATCTGTAATTGTCAGCAGAATAGGCTCAAGCAAAAAGAGGTCATGAAATTTCTGTGGGTTTTGTAGCACACATGAAAGCAAGTATTAGGACTATTATAGCCTCATGCTAAGCCATAGGAAAGTTTCCTGAGCTCTATATATGATTGAAAATCACTAGTAATGTCCTCAATGCTGAGTCTGGGAGTTTAGTTACGATTTGGTATGAAATACTGTCTGGTCCTGGGGCCGAGTGAGAGCACTTTGAAAGTGCTTGTTTAAGCTCAGACATCGAGAAATCAGTGTTTTGGCTTCCAAGTTATTGGACTGGAAGTTGCATTGTGTTGATTCTTTGCAAGCTTTCACATGTTGAAAAGCCGCAAAATATTGTGATGAAGATGTACAGTCATTTCAAAAGTAGTTCCTAGCTAATTCGCAATTTCTTGAAGATCTGTAAGTAATTCCTACCGCTCTATTGCTACTCTTTCCTTTAAGTTTTTTTATGGTTGACCAAACCAACCAGGAAGGAACACGGCTTGTCAGCGAGGAAACGAAACATTCCCATGAGATCCTTCTTTGATGTTTACAGATGTGGCGCACCTGTGCCCAGAGGCATTTGCAATTAAGAATATTTTCAGGGGTGGGAGATCAAAAAGCTATTCTCTGTGCTTTTTGTTGTAATGAGAAATTCTGAATGAACTAAAGGGCTACTTCGCCAGCATGTGAGTCATTTGCAGAGGCCTTTCAGAATATCTGAAAACCTTTACAGGAGAAAATATCTGTGGCTTGTAAAAAGGTGTCCACCCCCAGCACTAGGAGCCAGGCCATTGGGGGCTTAATCTTTACAAAGTATGGTTAGAATTTATGAAGGTTTTAATAGCAATGTACTAATAACTCATGACAAATTCAAGCTTTGACAAAACAAATATACAATAAATGGAATTAACTATCTGATGATTGGTAATTGCACAAACAATGATGGTACTAAAAATAGGTTTAGTAGTTGGCAGGCTGATTTGCAATCAATGCATGGGACTGCTGCTGACTTGCCGTGACCACCACATGATGCTGCGGCTGCTGATGAGTCAGGACTTTCTCTTCTACAGTAACATGATGTGCACTTGATACAGCAGGTACCACCCTATGTGTCTGCAAGATTTCATGTGTTTCTGCAACTGCATGTGATTCAGAAACCTGGTGGTAAGTGGTAGATCCAGTCCAGTCTCGGATTACCTGGATGACCATGGGGTCTGACATTCCTTCGGCCTGCATGACGACATGCTGCAACTGCCCTTCAGTCATCGTCACTTCCTGTGTTTTTCTTGTGCCACCTGGCTGTCCAGCATAACCTGCCCAGGTGCTGTGTGCACAGTAATGTAGGTAGGACTCATCACAGTGGAGGAACCTAAGTCATGCTGATCTTGTGTAGGGTCTGTTTTTATCTCCATCACACGTATGGTGCCATCATCCACAATTCCTTCAGTGCCATCACCACCATCATTACTTGGCAGTCTCAAATGAATCAGAGTATTCTTTTTTGGACGACCTCGCTTGTGAAGCGTGCCAAATTCATGTGAACGGATGTGCCTGTAGAGATGCCCACGATTACTGAAAGATGATCCACACATGCTGCACAAGAACGGCTTGTCCCCAGAATGTGTCCTCTCATGATCCTTAACCATGTATCGCATTGGAAATGTCTTGTCACAAACACTACACTTGTAAGGCCTAAGACCTGTGTGCTTTATTCTATGCTTTTTCAGTGCCTCTTCTGTGAGGTAGGTACGTCCACATTCCTCACATTGAAATTGAATGCCATCAGCCTCTGCTCTGTGGTGTTTCATGTGAAGTTTGAAGCTCTCCCGGGCTTTGTTTGAGTAAGTTTTCCCACAAACAGGACAGGTAAATGGTGTGGTACAGCTCTTTGCTGCCTCGTGCTTCAGATACCCTTGCCGACTGTAGAACTTGCGTCCACACTGATGGCACTCATACACATTATCAGGGTTCTCGTGAACCTAAAAAAAAATTGTTTTCAAGGGCTGTATCACTTTTAATTGCTATTATGAGACAGAACTGTAAGTATTAACAATATAAAGCTATGATAAGAACAGCTATCAAGGTAACTCTAAAATAAAAATAAGAATTAAACTGATTAGGCCCTGTGAGAAAAAAAAAAGATTTTGTTTTGGCATCAGCAACAAAAATCCTAAGAACACCTTTTTTAAAGTTTTGCAATTTTTGGGGTTCAGACTTATAAAAAAAATCTGAGACAACAGCAACTAACATTCACCTTGTATTTGTGCAGCCTGAGGAATGACTCAGTTCGGAAATGTGTCTTGCAGATTTCACACTCAAACTCTCCTTTGACTCCATCTTCAAAATCATCTCGCTTGAAGCAAGTTCCCTGGCGCTTGTGCTTCATGTAGCCACCTCGAGTTGCATATCTGCGGTTGCAGTCACGACAGTGGTAATTGCCATTTTCTGCTTGGTCACGGTGACCTTCCATATGTCTGTCCAGCTGATCATGGGAACTAAAAATGCACCAAAAAAATTTTGTAAGCGTTTGTGTTGTGTGGAAAGTGTCTTTTACTACAGCAGGCACAGTATAAAAATGCTATTTTTGAAAAATATCATCAACTCATGAAATTCTAAAAAATGAAATGACGATACCTGAAGGCTATTGATTAAGTAGTAGGATATTAACAATCTTAAAAATTACATTCAATTGCTGGGCTTATTTATTTTTGTGTTAGGGTGGTAGGGATACCAAGATGGCATCTAATGACAATTAATATAAGCCATACTTGAAGCATTCTTTCAGTGACACTATACCTTTTGTGTACTTTGTTAAATCAGGACAAAAAAATGCATGAGAATAATAAATCAGAAGAATTAATAAAACAAAATACAATCACCTGAAAATTTTGGTGCACATTTTGCAGTAAAAGGTAGCTTCACAATTCCTCCTCTTGATGTGTTTCAAATAAGTAGCCACAGAAGAAAAGTGCTTTTTGCAGTTCTCACATGAATGAGCAGTTGCCTTTCTTATTTTATCTTGTTTTTGTGTTCTTTCCATTTCACTACTCCAGTCCTCATCATCATCATCATTTCCCTCTTCTTCACCACCACCACCACCTTCTTCATCAACATAATCATCTTTTGTTTCTTTTCTTTCTTTGACTTCAGCTCCAGATGGTTCATTTGGTAGTTCTTTATTCTCCACCTCAGTTTCTTTGGGTTCTGGTTTACATTCTACAAGGCGAGGTCTCTTGGGAGGTCTTCCCCTTCCTCGCTTTATAGGAAGCTGTACATTGCTGGCAGGTGCCTGATCATGCAGTATTGATGGTGCCGGAGCCACTCTGCCAGCAGCTGCAGCAGCTTGTTTGCGTGTTGTAATGATGGATTGCCTCATAAGCTTCACTGATGTCTCTTTCTTGATAAATGAAGATGCTGCTTCAATGCTCCTTGTAAGAGCGGAATCAGATTCAGCAACTGAATTTGCCTCATTTCTATTTTCTAAGACTATGTGATTTTTTTCTGCCTGTCCTGCTCTGTCATGTTCCAGACAGTCTTCTTTATCTGGTGTTGAACTCTTAGAGTCACAATTCATCTCTCCTTCTGATAAGACCAGGTCATTGTCTTTATTAACAGCAGAAACCTTTGCTTTTATCAGTCTTGGTCTCCTAACGGGTCTTTTAGTCATGGGTTTTTCCTCATTTTGACCTGTCAATGGCTTCAGTACCTGAGCACATCCTTCGGATAATGTGTTATTATTATTATTTGACTTGTACTTCTCACTATCAATGGTCTCTGAACTCTCCACACGATCCACTTGCAATACCACAGGCTCGTCTTCCTCCTGATGAGAATTTAAAAAGTGTGGGTCAATGGCAGCATCAAAATGCAGTTGTCATTTCTAATTCTTCATAGTCCTGATATTTTGATGGTAAGGCTAATGTTAATGAATACAGGAAACTTGTTTTCATGCCACAGGTGGTATTTTCTCCAAGAAATTAAGAACATTCTTGCCTCAGAGGAAGAAACCAAATGTTAATAATGAAAGTGAGGATCAGGTGTGCTAAGAAATCATGTACATGCTTTAACGCTGAAAATCTGAGGAAAACAACTTAAGCAGCTAAAGTCTAATACTCTTAGGCAGAATTTGTATTATAATGAATATGCCTATGTTTCTTAGCACAATGAAGAAAACAAAAACTTTGAAAAGTTCATCTTAAACAGCTAGAGCTGATTTTCAAGGGTGATTAGAAGGATTGAAACATACTGTCATGCAGGATGTTTGCAGTACTTCTCCTGTGCTGACATTAACTAATTTCACTGTGGTCTTGCGACACACGATCATCTTGACATAGGACTCCACTATGGAGTGCTTCGCAACACTTCCTTCAGTCTGTTCTTCTCCACTGGTGCTGGCATTTACATTTACATTCTCAACAACCTTGTCGCTAGCCACTGAAGCTGCAGAAGTAAATGTTTTGATAGAAAAAAATTGTTTAATGACAATGTAATATGAACTGGTTATGTTTTTGACCAAACATTACTGCTAAATTTTGAAAAAATTAATAACTTAATTAATAATAATTTTCTTGGAAAATAACTCTCCTCTCCACTTTAAAAAAGCACACAGTTGTAAATAATTTTTCTGCTCTAACAGTTTACTGTCCCATTTTTTTTTTAAAAAGGCTAAAGTAGTCCTGATCAATGAGATTATTCATAATTTTTGGCAGAGTGAAACAATTATAATGTGCTGAAAAAAAGAGAAAGAAAAATTCAAACCTTGACTAGAAGAGGTGACCATAATTACAGATGTTTCAGAAGAACAAGGTACATTGGCCATGACTACTTGGAGTGTTTGTAGATCTTTATCATTATTATTGATTTGTAATCTATTTTCATTTCCTTCTGAAAGGTCACTCCTGATACCTTGGTCAGCATTCATCTGAAAAACATTTCACTAAACCATTTAAGAGTTGTGTTCCGCAAGAAAGCCCCTGCAGGTAGGAAAATCATTATCGACATCAGTCAAATATTGCTCTAAATGTTGTATTATTTGTCACTAATCTCTCCATTGTTTCCTTTTTTTCAAAGACTAACCTGGTTGCATCATTATTTTCAAATGACTGGGTCTATTTTAAAACAAAATAATAACTCCCCAAATAACATGGCAATTTTAGTATGACACAATTTTTTGAACATTAAAATTTTCACCTGCATTTTGGAAGTAAGGATAAAACTCATTAGCTATGTCTCAAGACTAGATGGACCTGTATGGTCATGCTTCATTAACATATGCTCAAAGCTCCGTTTGGCTGTAGCCTTTAATGATGACATAATGTTAATATAGAATCTTAAGCTCACCAAAAAGTGTAACTGAAAAATGCCCTTTATCCCCTGATATCAGGAAAAATAAAGTAAATAAGAGCAGGAAGTTTGGGCTCATTCCCTAGACATGATGAACCACCTACATTTCCCTCCTACTTAACCCAGTTTGCTGTGGGACTGTGTTACTAATATTCAGGCCCATCCAGTTTATTTGTCCCCAGAATGAAACAATAATTTCTGGAAAACACATTTTCATGACAAATTAACAGCAGCACTTTGTTTATCTATGCTTTCAGCAGCTTTGAGGACAATGTCATGTTATACTTAAGCAAACTCACAAAGCTCAGAGACTAGAAAACGTCCTAAAATGTGATGTTTTTAAATCAAAGATCTTATGTTTTTATGTTATCCTTTTTATATGATTGAGATTATGAACCATTTAATGCTAGTAAGTTTTGAAATGATTTCTAAAGAGTAAGTACATTAAAAGTGTTTTGGATGAACATGCTTTTGGTGCAGTGAGACATACCTGATAATTATTCTACTACAAGCATTATCCTCATATATATTTCCCCCTTCAATGTGGATAAGAGGATGCAGGTAACATAAGGAACCATTCTCCATTCTTTACAAATTACAAAAGTGGGTTTTTCCCAACTCTCTCAGGGTTATTACAGACAAAACAGACCAAGTATCTTGCCATGTCTAGTGAAACGCAGCTTAAACTACACATTATAGCCTTTCTGAAAGAAAAAGATTTCTGTTGTCTTTTTTTTTTCCTGTCCAATTTTAAAGCATACTTTATTTGTGTTATTTTAAGGTTGGTTCAGCAACCAAATACTGTACTCCCTTTGAACCAAGGGAAACAACTAAATGCTATGCGTAACTATATAGCAACAAGGCAGAACTTATTATTTTCAAAGTGGAATTTCCACCTGTAGCTTTTCTGAGTGCGTGCTTAACTGGTGTTTTAAAGACCAATGCGTTCATATTTTAAAAATAAAAATAAAAGCAAATATCTACTCTGAATTTTCAATTGTGACAACTGTGTTGACTAACAACAAATTAATATTAACATAAAATGCAAACAAAAAACCCCCAGTAATTTGAAAACACTTTCAGAGGATTAAATAAAACTTAAATGAATTTTGAAATAGAATTTTACTCTCAAAGTGTATTACCTATTTCAATACATAGCAACAAGATCATTAAAAGTATGCTCTATTTTGCAAATGTTAGGGCCTCATTAGTTATAACCTCTGAAACTGTCTAAACTCCAGCAGCTGCTAGAAAAAATCAGAAAAATCCTTACACAATTAGTTATTTATATCATATAAATATACATATTTTTATACTTCACTATTCTATAATTATTTCTTCTCTTGCTCAACAAATAGCATGCTGTAACTCAAACAGTACTGTATAACCTATATTAGTTCACAACAATGCCTTGGTACATGAGCAGTAGTTTATAATTGTCATAATCTTCATTCAGTGGGATGTGTTCTGTTTGAAATAAAGCCTGCTAATTCAATTTCATTTTTGTGAATTTTAATAAGATCAAGCGCTATTTTATTCATTTTGACAAAGGTTTGTGTTTGGATGATAAGTTCACGAGTTGTAATTGCCACCAAAATTTGAAAATAAGGAGTTTCGAGGGTAAGATGTTCCGGCGGGAAACCCAATGTCATGCTTTCATCTAAAAAGTCGATCAATGTCCCGCTTGTATTTAAAAATCTGATTATCATACACTGATTCACCCCCGTGCCTTTGATTTTGGTTTTTGCCTATCGCAGTTTGATTAATAATTTCAAATTTGTCTCCTAGTTTACTGTCTGATCACTCAATTTAAGAGCCGACTTATAATATTTATAACCCATCTTATGACACCTCTACGAGTGTCCACAGGTATGCAGTGGAGCCAATTTCCTTCCCTGAACCAATTATTCTTTACACGATCACGAAAGAAAAAGCTGGATAGTCTTTAATGTCAGTAATTTAGGTAATCGTATTGGAAAAGACAGTAGACTACAATAAGTGGTCCGATGATTGCCATGCTTATCAATGTTTAATAATCATTGGTATGCAAATTGTGTTTAAAAAATCACTTTTGTCTTAAAGCAAAGCCAACATGATTTCTCAAAATCACCTTAATCGTTCCACTCCACTTTCTGCTCCCGACAAAAGCTGTATTTTTTTTCCTTCGAATTCTCTATGTACTAGAGAGTTCGTAGGCAGGGGAAGTAAATTTAAAATTAAGCTCCCGTCTCTAATGTAGGCATTTGTACTTAATTTATAGTAAGTAGCAATCATTGCATTTACGAATTGATTCCTCGTGGGTTTAAATTAATGAAAATAAATTAATGTTCATCTTTGTTCTTGCATTTTAATTATAAATTTTGACAATGGACTGTCTATGCACAACTTTCTTGATGGCCACAAGAACTGGTTACACAGATATAAACACACTAATCTTCCCTAACATAAACTGGTTGGAAAATGGCGTCACATTTCCACTATACATTCTGTTGACACGCTGTTGATGGCTTAGAGTAGTCACACGCGGTTGTTATAGGCATTTAAAAGTCGGACTGGACGGGCGGATCATATGAGTCTTCGGTTATAGGGAAGAAAAAAAAAATCTTTCCCGCGAATATTTTAGTTGGCACTTTTTTTCACTGTGTTTTGTTTCCTTTTTTTCATTGTAAGAGTAAAATAATTGTCAGATCTCAATTTGATAACTAAGAGTGTTGCATGGAGACAGGGAAGTGTAATCATTTTAACCGTAACTTTCGTAAGCTGAATTTATTAACAGCGCTGTTACAGGTTAATTGTTGTGAATAGACGCGTGGTCGAAGTGCTGGCCGCGTATCGACCGATACCCGTGTTGAGTATCCTTCCCCCCACTAACGAGAACGGGTCGTTGACGTGGGAAGATGCTCAGCTTGGGGGTTGGGGACAAACTCCCCAGCAAACAGGGGACGGCTGCCTCGATCCCTGGTTCCTACGCCACTGTGATTACCTGACTCCACAGAGGCAACCTTTTTGACACTGAGAGCTACTTAATTCAAGGGCACTGAGTAATACGACACGAGAAACTATATGCTTGTTTGATACAAACTTACATAGTAGCATACACGATAGTATAGACAGGTCAGGTATGAACATGCACTGCGCGTGACACATACATGGTCCATGCGGGCGACAATATATATACACGTGCCCGCGGGCCGCGGGTACCGGCAGGGTTGACTGCCCCTGCCCTCTAACATCTCACTCCCTAACGAACTGAAAAGATGGGAAGACCTTTTATGGGTCTCTTGTATGAGACCGTTGATATGCGATGTGGATTGTAGAGTGCGCCAAGTACGTGAAATATATAGCGAGTGATTGCTGAGAAATAAAGATTCTAGTATCAACCTGCTTATAACGATTAAAAAAATATATTCTAGTTATATTTTTAGGGAGACGGATCAAAATAGTCTAGATGATCCCACCAGACAAAGACACATCAGAGACAAATTATGTGTAGCAGTGAACACAATAATCCACTGAAATAAGTCGTACGTGCTGTGTGCGCACTCGATCTCCGTCAAATAACTTCTCGATTGCAGGGCGTGTGCTTCATAAATTATAAAACCTCAGTGAATACTGCGACTTTCACATAATGCCTTCATGAGACAATTAAACAGCGAAATCTCCTTCGCGTTCTTTGCCACATATAGCTGAACTGCTGAAGTGGCGGAGAGACGAAAGCGTTCATGCATGAAACAGTTAAGTCGGGTGCAGGCCTGACGATAGGGGGGGACGGGGGTCTGGTGTACCCGGGCCCGCGGCTGTCAAGGGGGCCCGGCCTTGGTCAGTGGATTTTTTTTCTTCTTCTCCTTTTCTTTTTCTTTTAAAGAAAGCAATACACATGCAGAAGTTGAGTTTGAGTGTAGCTATTGAGATTCGAATTGTAAACATACATTATATACTGGGGGGGCCCGAGCCCTGGTCGGGTGATGTGTAGAGCGGAGAGTGTTATATTTGTGTAATGCCCGACACTGTTCCTTGTTCGACTGTATATACAGCTGCAGATAGCCACCTTTCCTACACCTGCAATAGGCTGTTGGAAATGAACATTGTACTGTCTTTAGGTTCTAGCCGTTTATCTAATCTGTCGAGGTTTTGACATCGCTGTTGACGTAATATTCCTCACTATGGGGATTTTTTTTTCTGTTGAGCGGGGTACTACAGTTTTCCTCATTTACGAATTACGATAACCTCTCACGTGTAAACAATTCTATGTTCATGTATAGTGATGTATAAATCCTTGCACTTGTCCTATATTACGTTATTGAATGAAATGTAGATACTGACAATCGAATTATAAACATATATTATTATATACTGTACAACTAATTTCCCATTACAATTACAAGGGGCCCGGAGAGTTCTCTGACCCAGGGCCCGTGCTGGCTCTCGGCGGGACTCGTCATGCCACCAGTTATCGCAATCGAATCGATCTGATAAGAAAGGTAGACCCTGCGGATACTTTTAAACGCATAAAAACAGAGCTGCGTAAGATCACGTTCGTACAGACAAGTCACGTACGAAACACCGTGTACAGTGCGTTGGGTTGATTTTTCTTTTTTCTTTTTTTTTTTAACTTACTGACAACCTATTAATAATCGTTGCGATTATTTAAGGCGTTTGTTTTCATTATGCAGGAATAACTCACCAAGTGGACATCTATAAATCAAGTTTTTAACCCCAAAGTTCTCTCCCACGATAAAATTATGCCTTTAAAATGACATCATCGCTTTTCGTCATAATTGTTGCCTCGACGTACGTTCCTGTGGTCGCATCCATGTTTTTGACGTCAGACGTGCTGTAACGCTGTAACGATCGTAGCTGTCCCCCCAGCCCCACTTCGCACAGCGTCCTACGTGGCTACAACATTTAGGTGTCCAGGCTTTTCTTGCACATCTGTGACGACATGAGTGGCAACGGTAAAACCGGCATCATGAGGCCTGCAAGCAGATCTCCCCCTTTCGTCGTTGTCGGACTCTTGGTTTTGATGTGTGCGCTTGGTTACAAATACTGGAGTTTGTTGGGTCAACATGGAGACCTGTCGGCTCAGTGGGAGAAGGCCCAGTCAGAGTTACGAGTAGTGTACGAAAAACAAATTACAGCCGAGAAAAAATCCACAGACTTGACAGGAGAGCTAACCCAAGAAAAACAGAACGTAGACAACTTGAAAAAGACCGTAGGAGAAAGAGACAAAAAAGTTGCAGAGCAGCAACAGCAGATTGAGCAACTGAACAAGGAAGCCACAACAATTAAGGAGTCGATGGTAAATATAGCTTTGCACAAATGATTTCATGAATAACTTTATATTCTTGTGCAGATTACATCACCTTACATTGCATTTGCATATCGTTTGCCATATATATAACATTAATTAATTGTTGCTTTTTTCCCAAATAAACAGCTGATCTAGAAAGCCTGGTGTATATGTACCTGCTGCCCTTGTGCTAGATAATAATAATAAAAATGGAATAAATGCAAATACTTCAGACCAAGTGGAATGTCTATAAGAAAAAGCAGTGATATATATATTAGTATGATTCTGAGAATGATGGTGTATTTTACTAACAGTTCATGGCACAGTTGTGCTAAAAACATGTAATGCACATAGAGGAACAGGTTTTAAAAATTGTCTGTTAACTTTAACAGTCTGAGTTGATGACAGTGACTGTGTCATCATAACTTATACAAAGTCTGCATATTGCAAACCCAGCTTACCTATTTTTTTAAAATCTAGCAGGGTGCATTTTTTTTTTCATGTAAAGCTTAGTACATAATACTACCCCCCAAAATGTGGGTGAATACCACCTCCCCCAATCCCTTTATGTTCTTGAAATACATGCCTACAATATCACCATGCATAAAAAGAGGTCAGACTTATAACATCATGATTGAGCACATGATTAACAGTAAAACCTCCTCATTAAGACCTTCCCTTCTTAGATACATCTAAATTTTCACAAATGCATTTCACTATATGAATGTCATCTCTATTACAACTAAATCCCCAGCACAACTTATGACTGACAGTTTGTGCTCTTACAACTTTGTTTGCAGAAGTTATGTGTTGAAAATAAAAATTCAAGTACCGTATATAATGGACTGTTTCTGGCAGACCATTTGTCCTGTATTACAACTTTCTGCAGAAATAATGTAAAATAAATTATGTTTGAAAGAGACAGCTTGTTCATCGTTGTGCCTTTGTTTACCAGTGCAAATCAGTCAACTGTACTTCATTCTGACCTTTTCAGAAGTCATGTGTTTTTTTAAAATAAGATTTTTGGGACTGGTTGTTTGTTCTTTATTGTGACATTTTGCAGAAATAGTGTTGTACGGTGTATTTTAAGAGGTGGAGGGAGGGAATTGTTTTATGTGAAGCCAGCAACTAAGGCTATATCAAGGCAAAGCAACCTGCCCTGTAAACAAATGTCACATGCAAACTAAGACCAGCATGACCAAGACAAGATCTGAACCCAGGAGTATTTTAAGAGAGCCTCACGGTACATGGTAAAAAGAATGGACTGGCCTTACCAACCATGCATGACTTGTTTACTGCTGCTCAGAACTAAGTGGCAAACCTTGTCCACCATTACTTCTTTTCAGTCATTCCTTCCAGTAATCAGTGGACCAGCATAGCCATTGTTTGGGGGTACCAGTAAAGAGATGAATGTTGCCCTGAGCTTTGCCCAGTATTCACAGAGAAAGAAAATATGGCATCTAACTAAATCTTCGAATACTGACACCATGGTTTAGTTTGTTATGTGGCTTAGAAGAAAAAAGAGAGTCACTTTTCACCCCTGCTTAAATTTTTATTGGTTTCTGAAGTTAGTAATTTAAATAATATCCAGCATTAGTCTTTGCTGTTAGGTCTCTAAATATTTTCCTTAAAATTGACTTGAAGTTTAAAAAAAAAAAAAATGAAATGAAACTGTTGATGTGATGGATACCTGCAGAGCTCCTAGATATGTTTCAACACTTTTGTTTTATAGGATCCATTATTGATTTTGAAACAGCTGGCAGGCGAAGGCTACTATGTCTAGTGTCCTGCTTCTTTTTGAAAGTTCTTAATCTCTTTTCGATCAGACTGGGGTCTTATCACCCACATGTTGCCTACAGCTGTTAGATTCTGTTCAGCCTGGTCGATACACTTTTGGCTCAGATAGGGATCATGTAAAAATGAGTGTTCCTTTGAAGTCTCTCTTCCCTAATTATTGGAATTGTAAGTTACTTCTTCAAATAGCTAAAATAATAATCATAAAGTTTAGTATGGTTTCAGTGTTTCTTTTGTTCTAGTGGTTTATCTCATACTGTATAAGGATTTAACATGGAATCTTCCTGTGTAAAATTGTTCAGCCAGGCATTCCTGTGCATGTGAGGATGTGTACAGTCATTTAGTACATTTCTGCATGGTGACACCATTTTTCTGCGTGTATGTGTGTGCATGCACGCATGCAGAGATTTTGTACATGATCTCTCAGATTAGATGGACTTTGTTAAACAATGTATCGTCAGGTAAAAAAATCGGGTATTTTTATGAAGAAATTGTGTGTTCACGTGTGTTTCAGGCCAAATGTGACAAAGAAAAGGGAGATTTACAAACAGAAAAAGAAAAACTTGCACGTAAGTTTTTGAAGTTTTTCAAGGGGAAAAATCTTCAAGGACGCCCAAAATGAGACACACTTAATGTTAGCAACTATGCTGTGTGTCTGTGACCTTGTGCTTTCTGCCCTTCACATTTTCCAACCTTTATATAAATGGCTACATGGCCAGTTTGGGTTGTGCCTTGCCAGGAAAACCTTTAATGGATTTTGACACTGTTATATCATGAACCTGTTAAAAAGTGGATTACTAACTTAAGAGGCCCCAGGTAACATCTGCGATTCCAGAACTGACTGATCTAGTTCAGCTCCACCTTGTACTACAGGGACAAGACCACTTCTAGCAACTGATGAGCGAAGAAAAGTGCTACCAGGCAGAAGGAAACTGCTCATCATTATTATCACTGTCATTATCATCACCACCATCACTGCCACCACCATCCCACTTAACCCTGCTAATCTACCAGTGTGAAAAGTGTTTTTGTTGATCGCTTTGACAAAGATGTTTTTGAAGTCATTGATGGGCTTATTTATAATTTACATACTGTTTTAGAGGAAAATACAAACCTGAAGCAAGAAGTGGAAAAAGCACGAGCTACACCCTGTGACAGAAAGTAAGGTCATTCTTTAAATTTGTTGTGTTTGCTTTGAAATTAATCTAGAGAATCTGCTTGTGTTTGTTTGGGTGTGCATGTATGTGTGTGTGTGAGAGAGAGAGAGAAATCAGTTTAATTGCAGTTGTTGATCTTTAATTTTACTTGAAATATTTTTGCAGTGCTTGCAAGGAGCCTATTCGAGAAGTAGTTGGTGAGCTAAACAGGATTATAGGACAGCCAACAGTTGTGCAGGCACTGAGCAAAGCCTCATTCGATCTTAAACCAATTCTGGGTGATATGATGGAAAGGTTAGTTATTTCACTTAATTTTGTATAAATATAATTAGCCTATTTTTCTGGTTGTTTTCTTGGTGGATGGTTCTTTTTTTTTTCACCCAGAAAAAAGTCTGAAGTACTTACCAATCCCACTTTGTACATGTCTATCCAATAGCTCTCCTATCACATATTCCTCTTACCTTCAGTGGAGATCATTAAGTAAGTATTCTCTTAACTTGAACCAAAAAAAAATTTTTACAATCGGGAAAAAAGGTATTCTGACATGTTAGAAGTAGCAAAGAAGAAAAATTGAAAAAAAGTATAATTATGTAGCTAATATTTGTAAGAAACTGTTTGAAAGACTAGACCCACATCGACAGACAAGGCAGTCTTGTTAATAATTTCAAAAGAAATCTGTTGTGTCCTGGTCTCCTAATGACTAATACCACCAGCTCACATCCTTTGTATAGGTAGGGAGGGGAGGGGTGTTTGCCAGCTTTTGTACTCCTGCCTGTCCTTCCTTCATCCAGCCCATCTGCCTTGGTGCCCATTTGTAACCTGACAAGTCTCTTTGTTTTTGGCTTAAAAGACTGCACCATCTAAATTGCCATTAAAGCTCTGGCTTTATATCAATACCTTCCCTTCTTGTCCTAAAACTCTTGACTTCTTCAAACCATAACTTTCAAGTTACATTTGTAACACCCAAAGGGCTTTTAATTGTGAAGAAACAAAGAAACAGATGTGAAGTTTTCTTGAAGCTTAGATTATACATATTGTAAATTTTGATATAAAGATGCAATTCAGTCAAAAAAGAAATCCTAACCCAAACCCCAAAAATTCTATTGAATTAGAAGGTTTAAAAATCCAAATTTCTGAATAAAAATTTTTTTAAATTCTGTATGAATTTTATATATATCATAAGATCAGATGACAAAATCTTGAGAAATGCAAAAGACTTGACATTTATGCAACAGTAGGTGTCTTACCAATCCCACTTTGTAACACATATGGTAAAAAGAGAATAAAAATACTTATTTTAATCAACCCAAATCTTTGTGACTGTTCTTTATGAAGGGGTGGGAAAGGGGGATTTTTTTTTTTACAGTGAGCCAACAACTAAGGCTATGTTATGGCTAAGCAGCCAGCCCTATAAATTATGAAGATGTGGGATGGTTTTAAGTGCAAGTTCTCCATTATGGTGCCAATAAATATAAGAGATAATCTAATGCTGATACTGTTAGATGTGTACTGGTGCTCAGGTTAGATCTTTGTGATATCTTGAAAAGACAAAGTGAATTCGTACACTAATTCAGAAAAGGCATTGTTGATGCATATGATTAAGGTGGATAACACTGGTTTGGCAAATGATTCAGAGAGCAAGAGCATGAGGGAGGCAGAGCAGTCTTTCTTGGCACAGGGAGAAATCTTTGTGGATTTACCTTTATGAAGTGAATAGATTTGTGAAGTAATTTTACTGTTTAACAGTTTTTACTTCTTGATCTTCTGTTTTACTTCCTTTTTTTTTCTTTGCTTGCCTGCTTTCTACTGATTTCTTGTTCCAAACAGAAGATATGAAATGTCTAAACATGTGAATATTTCTACAGTGCAGGGAACCAGAATCCAGCAGATGGAGGGAAAGGACAACAACAGCAACAGCAGCCACCTCAGGTAGTAGCCCAACGGGCAAACAACATTCAGATGCAGCAGGCTGCAGTGGGAAGGGTCCCACAAAGGGGCGGGTTATTGGAGCAAGGTGGTGGTGAACCTGGTGGGGGTGACAATCTTAAAATGGGTAGTGAAGAGCACTTGCAGGGACAGAGGGTGCAAGATGAAGAGATGAATTTTAACCAGATTGAAGATAGGAAAGTGCAGGTGATTCACCAAGACAGAGGCAAGCCTGAAGTTCCTCAGGTGGGAGTTTTGCAGATGGATGTCAATGAGGAATTGGTGGAAGAAGAGAACGGGAAACAGGAACAGTTGCCAGAGGATGAGATGGATAAGCAAGCTGCAGCAATCCAGGCTGCTCAAGAATCTGCAGCAGCAAGGGATGGCAACGTAGGAGACAGCAACTTGAAAGCACATTTCCAAGACTTGAACCAGAATGGGGCCAGCAATCAGGAGGTCAATAATGAGGTGGAACTATCACAACAAAGAATGGATGACTTTAACAAACAGGAGTTGAAAAGGTGGAATGCAGAAGGAAAAAAGAATGATCATCTAGATCTGATCTGATATCTGATGCAGATGAAATCTGATGGAGGTATTGAATCTGTGGATTATGTAAACCTTCAAGCTTCTGTACATGGATTGCTTTTCTCTTTAATAAGCATGAAGTGATTTTTATTCTTTGGAATGTGTTTTTCGTTCCTTTTAACCCATACGTTTGCAAGCTTGCTTTAGATGCATATTTTTTTCCTAAAAGAAGGTTTTTCAGATTTGGGGGTGGGGGGACGTTCTTTCTAGCCCAGCATGTTTTGCAGTAAATTTCTTGTGCTAGCTGAGGAATTGTAACATCTTGCCTCAAGGTTCATGTGTTGTTTTCACAAGTTTTTAAGTAAAAATTAGTTGAGTGTCTTTATCACTTAAGTTCTTCACTTCTGCCTTTGCATTTCTGCTGCATGCTTGACATTGTATGGAGTGAGGGATACCTTGCTTTATTCTACTTGCTTGCATTTCTTGCTTCAGTTTAAAAGAGGCGAATCGATAGTGATGTTATTTACACTAAAAAAACCTAAAAAAAGAGAAGCATTCAAAATGCATCTTCTTGAATGGGTAAAAGATTGGTGTTTTACATCATGCCAGCAACTAAGGAGATATCAGGGCAAAGCAGCCAGGCCTGTTAATAGATGCCACATGCAGAGAAAGAACAGCATCCCCAAAACGAACTTTGAACCCACGACAGCCAATCCTCACTGTATTGGTGACAGGTGCTCACTGTTGCATCACCAGACTGCCCATAGTTGAATAGGTCTTACTTTTGTTAGTAACATAGTAGTTCAAATGTACATAATACATAATGTACTACTACTATTTCTCTCCGTGCATCAATGCATAATGTATGCCTTTCTATTTGATGAATTTAATGTGATCTCCTAAAGCTTGTTTAAATTCTGCTGTCTGGTTCATGAGACAGGTTTTATTCTTTAAATTAAGATTATACATCTGGTAGTTGTTCTGATTAAGATGTGCTTCAGTCTGAGGGGTTTGTTCAGGGCATGTTACATGTGGATTTTCATTTTACTCACTGCTTTCATTTCTAATAAGAGATATATATTTTTCTTATCTGACTATAGTGTTCTGATCTTGAACTTGATTTGTTTGGAACAATTAATTACCCTAATTATTCTATGTATGCAAATTTTCTGACAGTTAATGAGTTACCATTCTCAATCATGTAGTGGATTCTAGTTCTGGGATTTTTTTAAATCTTTGTTATAATATTATATAAAACTCAAAGCAGTTACTTTTAATTTATTATTTGATCTATTATATGTTTTACCACTCCCAGTCATGTAGTGGATTCTAGTTATGGGTTTTTAAAAAAATCTTTGTTATTATATGAAACTCAAAGCAGTTATTATTTGATCTATTATATGTTGTCTCTTAAGTAATGTTATCACTTCTGCCTGTTTGCACTATGGCACAGCTGTTACTCCCAAATACACTTTTCACACGAATCCTTCATTTAGGGTAGCTGATATTTTAAAAACTCTTAGCCTTTATTCAGGTTCTGTAATTGTTAAAAGAAAACCGAGTCCAGTTTTCTGCCATTATGCTGGTCATTGTCAGCCTTGTCTTTTGCAAAAAATTAACTTCTCTTCTACTTTTGGTGGATCTGATGACACTAGCACATGACTAGATATTATCCACCCTGTTGATGCTACTACATGTATAATAATAATAATCTGTACTTGTGATGCACAACATCACGACTAAGATAGTTTGCACTCTCTGTGCAGACCAGTAATGATAAATGAACATTAGATAACAGACTTTGGATGGTGAGATAAGTACAGGCACACAGAACAACATAAATATGAAGTACAAGAGTAGAACGTAAAGCAATGGATAAAGGAATGAAGGGATGATACAATAAACAGTGTAGAGATGGAGTTGTTACATGATGGTTAAAATGACAGACAGTATTGCAAAAGGAGTTAAGGATAGCAATTCAGGGATAGTACTTAGTGAACAGATATGTTTTAAGAGAACATTTAAGTGTAGCCCTAGAGTCAGAGTGATGAATTTGATATGTAAGAGGGAGGACGTCCATTGTCTGTATATGATATAGAGTGGAGAGCTTCATGATATGTTGTTGTATAGCCTTTGATATTTTTATTCAAAAATTGCCATATTTTATTTATTGAGCTTTAGTGAAAAGTATGTGGTACAATCATGATATAAATCTTAAAGCTATTTAACAAAAGTATTGAAATATTATTCGCTTATCTTATCTCTTTTTTTGTCTGTTTGTTTGTTGCAGAAGTAACAGTGTTAGCACAACTGAACAAGCACATGGAACAACACTTTGAACTTTAAAATATTTTTAACTCTATTTAGTTGTTTTGCAGAAAGTGGTATTTTTATTTTTATGGATATTTTTTCTAAAACATTAATTTCTAACATTTACACTTTCATAAAACCTATGCAAGCATTTCTGTTGGGATGTTCAGTTCTTTGTGTACAAGATTTAGGGTGAAGTTTTGGGATTTTTTAAAAAAATATATATAAGAAGAAAATTGAAAAGTTCCAGCAGGATTTTTCTGGGATTTTTGTAAGTCCATATCCATGACTACTAATTTTGATAACAGCTAATAAATTGTACTGAGACTAACATTCCCTTCTTATGTGTTCCGCCCTCTTCTTCACATGAACATTCACTACATTCGCCTCATTTTGCCATCCTATCATTGCACATAGGACATGTGGAAATGCAAAATATGAATTGGGTAATAAAATTTATCACGAGCAAGTGATGGGGTATGAATCACATATTTTTTGTTAACTTTTAATCAATTTATAACAGTGTTATTGTTGATGCTATTGTTTGGTTTTCACATGTTGGTTAATCACGCTTGATTTATTGTTGTTTATGCCTTGCCTTGCATATCATAGATGAAAAATTGTCATGCTGTATCATTGATGTTTCCAAAACTGCTGTGTGTTGTGGAAGCTAGAACATTGTGAGAGAAATGAATACACAAGAGGTTGTTACTGCTGCTATGCATGCTTTGTGATATTTGTGGTACTTGTCAGGAAGTAAGATCTTATTTGCCAATTCTTTAGCATCTATCCACATTAACCTTACATAAAGCAAGAGAAGGGAAAGACCAGATGTTTGCTAAGCATGAAAAACTGACCTCACTGGTTTTTCAGTTTATGATTTAAGAAGAGACCTCTTTCACTGTAGTTAGAATATTGGGTGGGGGGCTGAAGTTTTTAACTGCAGAAGCAGTTCCTTGATTAGGGACTAAACTATCATTTCATTTGACACCTTTGTACTGATAAATGCCACAGCAACCAGGCATCAGATATACAAACCAGGACAATGGCCAAATTTGCAGAACAAGTGCATTGTCACAGATAAATAATAACTAAAAGTTGTAATGCCAGTGACGTCACATTGGCCCTGCTGTTTGTGTCCAAGACGTACCTTCACCTTCTGGGTTTTTCATCGGTGACTTGTACTTTTTTGCTGTCTTCAACTTGTCCATTGTCCTGGAATATTTTTCTCTAATTATGTACTTCCAGATGTGAAAAGCTATCATGAGGTAGTCCTCAACAGGGGTGCCTTAAATGTACTTAACAGTTTTGACATGAAGCCACAAGAGATTACAAATCCAGGCATTTTATTTCAGGGTGTCTTTGCTATTTTTGATCTTACAAGATGAAAGCTAATTGTAAAATTTATTTTTGAAGGCTAGTGAGTGGTGGTCTTTAATTTTGTAATTTTAAAATTTTTTTTAATAATTTGCATGCTGTGCATAAATCTGAAGCATCTGGACAAATAATTTTTTTACAAATCTGCATAATAACAGCTATTTTGACAAAAAATATTGGAGTGATACATTTATATTGTACTTAATTCTCTCCCCTTTTCATACCCTGAATTGAATCCAGTTAATGATAAGGGTGTGAACCACTCTGAGGCCAATAAACTGTGTAGCCATATGTAGCAGATACAGTGTGACTTTCAGGATAAAAAGCATGATCATGTGATCATTGAATTGTGTTCATGTGCACCTGTGATAGACTAGGATGTTTACTACAAAATCAGATGTTCCTTGTTGCAAACATTTTTCTTTTTTAATTAATCAGGCCTTATAAGATGGTGGTATCTAAAGTCAACACATACATTTCGTTTATGTTGTTCCAGTGTGGTAAACAAATTCAAAAAATTGTGATCATTTGTTGATCAGGGCTTATTATTCTCCATACTTTATTGGGTGTTTAAATCGACCATGTTGGATCACAGGAGGCTGGTCGTTTTGACCATTGGCCAGTTTGAACATTTGCCAGTTCGACAACAGCACATGTCAGTTTGACCACAGCCCTCAGTTGATTTGACTACAGCCACAAGTCAATTAGACAACTAGTCTTGGTCGATTCAACCACATGATTTATTTTTAAATCTTGTATGTTTTCAATACTCACCAGAGGCATATCTTAATTAAATAAAAAGTTTATTAGCTTATGTAAACTCTCCCACCCCCTGCAAAAAAATTAGAGCAAGTTTGTTAGTGTGTTTGTGTAAGAAAGAGAACATATGTGCACTGACTTTGTACATACACGTGTAAAAATATTATTAATTTTGCATATATCACTTGACTAACTAGAATTTTTATTTTAAATGTAGTTTTGTTTACAAGGAGCAACGAATATGTTATAGTACATGTCTTTTTTTTCAGTCAATCAACTGAAGCCAGTCGTCAAATTAACTAAGGGCTATGGGGAAATCGTTAAGTGCACAGTTGAATTGGCAAATGGTCGAAACGACTGGTGACCAGATCACACACCCCATTCATGATAGGATATTAGCAAAATGTTAGTAGTTGCATGTCTTAAGTACCTTGTTTGACAGTTAACCTGAAAGCAAAATTATTTTGAAATAACTGAACTAAGTTCATTACAAGATACAAATTCCTCAGATTTTAGTGAATAGCTCCTTTTGATGTCAACTTAAAAGACTATGAACATCCTAATTGGTAGAGGTGTCTTTTAGAGAGATGATCTCATTTTTTGGTGATATCACAAAACAGACTGGCATTTATGGCAACACGTTTGTGTGGAATGCTGTTACATCCTGCACCCTTCAGTGATATCAGAAGTTAGAATTTATGGATACACTATATCCACATATAGATACACAGAGTGAGAAGACATGCACACAGTTTTGTGTCAAACTAATAACAGCTTAGGTTCTGTTTACTTCATTAATTGCCTGTTTATGCTAAAATTCATGTTTGACTTGGGGCAGCCTTTAATGGGTTTTCTATTGGCCAGTCTTTCCATATCACAATTCGAATTTAGATCAGTTTTTATGTGTAATTCATGTCTCACAGGAAGTGCTTTATCAGCCCATGGTAGCCATTAAGTTGGTTGGCATTGTTGTCATTCAGAAGCATTTCATCTGGCTAGTAATTTTACATGCACTATTTTAGCATGCATACTAGTACACTGGTGGTTAGAAATACACATTTATCCATTCATCATATGACTAGGGTGCCTTAGAGAGCAACATGCATTTGTCATTCATTGAACCGGTTCTGGCAAAAAGTGATCAACGACTCGGACATCTTGCATAAGCTATATTGTTGAACATCTTTGTACTTCATTCAGTAGATTTTTTCATACTATATTCAGTAGAAGGTGCTTAGATTCAATAAGCATGTGAAGATTGTTCTTAAGATGACGACACTTCTGTTCTTGTTTTTATGATTTTTTATGTCGGAACAAATTTCTGTTTTCTTCGGTAAATCCATTGTTTTGTTTCCTGTTGCTATGCTTATTGGAACAAAAAATTTATTTCTTTGCAATTATTCATTAGTGACATTCCATGAATATTTTTGTACATTTAAGTGGGAAATTGTGTGCAATTTAAAATTTTTTTAAACCTGCAGATGTGAATGATTGCCTTTTACTTAAGGTCTTAATCAGAGGGAATAAAATTTTGTACTTAATAAAAGTTTTTCGTCTGTGTGTGCATGACATTTTGAAATAAATAAAAAATAGGTATTTTTTTAGATAGTATGGACAACATAGAAGAATGTTTGAACTAAGTGTTTGGTAATAGTTTATCTCTTCCCTTACAGTTCACATAGCACTATATCACTGGAAGATCTCCCTATGGTCATGACTTCTTGTGATCAGGGTGAACACCCTGCCTTTCTGGCTGTGTGACTGAGCTTGCCCACCCATTTCTCTTTCTTTTACCGACCAAGCTCATCTTTTCATTGCTTTCACCACCCTCTTGTGGTCCAACTCCATGCTGTTCATGTGGCTCTTTTTCATCACAAAGACATTGTCTTCATTCAGGCCCCTGGCCATGCTGGCAACTCGGACCAGGCTGCAAAGGCTGCTTGCCAGTCTCCTGGTCATTTGCAGTTACTGGTGTAATCCTCACGGTCTATCTCCAGTCTCTTCCCGTCTTTTAACCTTTTTGTGTGGATGGCAACCACCATATATTTTTAACATGTTGCTTATTCTTTTATATGATTCATTTTCCCTTCTTTCTGTTAGTTTATTTTGTGGATTATATTATTATATCACTCAGAATTCGTTTTTTCGCCATTTCAGAAATGCATCTCTTCTTGTGATATGGTCTTAGTTGCTGGCATGGAGTAAAGCATAAGAAAATAAAGCAACCTTCCAAGACTGTTGATCTAATCTGCATATCACTAGCTAAACAATGTCTACTTAGCCTTGTGCCCGTCATCACCAAAACAGAATCATTCACTTGCCTTTCACAAAGCACCTCGTCAGCTCAAGCAGGCTGTTGAAACACTGCTCCTAAAGAAACTGGGGCCCAACCCTTGAAATCTTCCTTGAATTACTTGGGTGTGCTTCTTGACCAAACACTCTATGCAATTTCATGTCAGCTCTATTTGTGGTGGAACTTAAGAAAATTGCCTGGATTGATTCTCATTTGTCTATGGCTGATGTAGCTAGACTTTATCTTTCACAGTCTTGTCCAGGTTTGATTACTACAAATGATTCCATGTATGCTTGAAATGCAGTGAAACAAACTGATGTGTTATAAGTCTTTATGAAACCAATATACAGGTTTTTTTTAATAACCAGAACATAAGTCGCTCAACACAGTAAAAATATCAAACCTCCTAGTTTGTCCTGTTGAGATTCTTTAATACACACATATTTTGAATCATTTCCCAATGCAAAAATCTTTAAATATTACATCCAAAACATCTTCCACAGACACTGTTCCAGTTATTTGGCCCAGCTCCCTCAAGGCACGCCTCAATGCTTCAGCAGCTAGCACTGTGTTCTGGCTACTGACGTGTGACTGGTACCTAACCAGGTGCTGATGACACAGTTTCAAATGAGCACGATGTCGAACTTGAGTGAGAGTAGGGCTACTAGCTAAAGGATCTCCACACCTAGAAGAAGGAAGACTTTTATAAAAATTGTGAACACACCATATCTACAAATCGACTGATATCGTTGACCGAGCTTCAGTCATCAATCGACATCACTTTCTCGTGAAGATTCAAAATAAGCTAAGTTAAGCGTATTGACAATTTACTCTGACCACATGAATAATTCTGAATGCCTTGTGTAGGTTCTCTTCATGTACTACTAATACACTACTGCTCCAACTAATAATAATATAAATAACTTGTATACTGCAGAATCTCTTAGTGTTTACTGGGCATAATACTAAGTAGCTGATCAGACTTCAGAGTAATACACACACACACATGTATGTCATATGGAAATAATAAATATAAATAATATAAAGAAACTTAAAGCAATGAAACAGATGTTAAGCACGAACTTTCAACATCAGCATAAAAGTCGAGGCAACAGCAATATGTAAACATTTAGATACAACCATCAATATAATTTAATTATAATTTATGAGAGTCAAGACTACACTGCATTTTAAAATGAATTCACTTCTCCTAATTTCTTTGAATCTCAACAGGGCTAGAAACATGAAAAAAAAAAAAACTTACAAATCTTTTACTTGATCTGCCAGCAAAGCTGTAAATGCATCCAGTCCTTCAGACGTGCTACAGGATAAAATGCAAACAGGACATTTAGCGTCTTTGGAGGAGGGTAGCAGTGTCCGTTCTTTCTCTGACAACAAATCACTCTTGTTAATTGCAACAATCACACTGTTCAAAGCTGGATCTTCATCCCCACTTTGGTCAAGTACCTCCCTAGACACAGATTCCTGGTCTGGATGCATGTCCTGTGCAGGAGGCGATGAACTTTTCTTTGTTTCAAGAAACTGTCCACTGTTCATGTATTCTGTGTTTGGTGAGCTTTGATCAAAGTTTTGCAAAGTGGTTGCTGGAATGCCGAGGCAGACCATATGGTCTAGTATATACTCTGACCATTTTGAGTGAGGAGATTTGGTGTTGATGACGTTTGTTGCATCCATCATCAACACTTTAAGATCTGCCTTTTGTGCTCTGAAAGGTAAAGAGTGTCATATGAATAAGAATGATGCATACTACTCTTATAATAATGCTAGTAACAAATATGCTCACTGCAGGATAAAGAGATGAAAAAAGAAGCCGACCAAAAGTCTAAAATGAACAATGCAAAGCAATCTATTTTTCAGCATTTCAAGAAATTAATCAGTTCTGGTCTTGACTAAAGCCATGGTTTTTGAACAAAAGTCTGCTGTGAAGATTCAATTTATCGCTACATGTGAGTGCACAAACAAAACATTCTGTGATTACTGTATGCATTTACTGCTGTATTAGATATGCTAAGTTGTTACTGACTCAAAATTTTTGCAGTATTATCCCATATGACTAAAATGGTATATTTTCAGACAGCAGATGGTGTAACCTCTCTCTCGGTATATTTTTTACATAATGCCTGAAGTTCCAAATAAGTGTCTTTGCATGGTAAAGCAGATAATTTAAACAAGAAATCATAGGAAAAAATGTGTGACCTGTCCAGAGCTCGCTTAACACCTTCTTTTTCTATAATATCGGTTGTCTCCCTTAGCCCAGCTGTATCACTCAGCAGCACTGGATAGCCAGTGAAATTGATTGCTGTCTCCACAACATCTCGAGTTGTGCCAGCGATAGGAGATACAATGGCTGCTGGTCGTCTGCCTTTCAACAGAAGACAGCATAAGCAGTAAATTTTTGAAGTTTTGCAGTTGTCTGAAACTTATTTATAGTTTTATAGCAAACTAGAACTTCATGCAATTTACTTTAAAATTAATCTTCTTCGATGAAATACAGAGTATACCTAATATGAAAAAATGAAAAGCTTAAGTGTTGTGATTTAATACAAACAAAGCATGTTCAGGAGACTGCTTTTGCCAACATTAGGTGCTCCAATAATTGCAACGTGAACCCCTTCTCGTAGTCGTTCTCCACGTCGATTGTCTGCCAGATGATGCTCTACTTCTTTGCTGACTTTCTCTACTTCCACAGTTGCTGAAAAATGAAATATTGTTTTTTCAAGTGAGGTCACAGAATAAGGTCTCTATGCTGTAAAAGGAGATAATACTGTTTAGGATCTTAACCATCAAATTGACCACCGAAGAAAATCTGTTTTATAACTTCAGAAGATTTAAACTTGTAGTTGCGTTAAGAAATGGGTGGGGCATCCCTGAGATTCATAAACACCCAATGGAAACAATGTTGACTGAAAACTGTTCTCTATAGTGATGAAGAAGTACATGCACATAAAACAGACAATGAGCTTTTAAACAGATACCTATTTTCATAGCATCTTCTTCAATGTTTTCTTCCTCATCAAAATCAATGAAGGCTTCTACATTAGCAAGACACTGAAATAATAGTACAATATCCAAAGTAGCCTTAAAAATTGTGAAAAACTGAAAACTGTCTTCATCTATAAATGCTAAAAGCTGTCAAATACAATGAACTCAATGTAAATAAAACTGTTTAATCTCCAAATACATTTTCTGAAGTCCCAACCTTGTTTTACTTTATTCTAAATACAAAGTAGTACTTGGCACCATCACAAACATTAGTTCTGTGTCAGTTAACATCCAAATGACTATAGCTGTATAAGCATCACATAAAAACATGGAAAATCAGATTGCATATGCAAGAACAAATTTTCTGTGACAAAAATTGCTACTAAAAATAAAAATAGATATTGCATACTTTTAGAATTCTATTTCGCCAGTCTGAATAAATGTTACCAAGGTCACCCTCCATCTGACGAATAGCCTGTCTTCGCTGTGCTTCTGTTTCAGCATTGATAAGGTCCCCTAGTCCTTCTACTTCTGTCAAACCCATCTTGCCATTCAAGAAGGCTCTGAAACAGTCAAATATAAAGGGAAATCATCACAGTCAAGGAAAGCAGTCCTGCTATGTACATAAACTCAAGGGACTATAATGCCCAGTTATTTTTGTTTAAACAATTTCCTTCTTTTAACTTCTTTTAATTATGCTGACTTCACTTTACATAAAATAACTTGTAAATCCTAAAACCTTCTGGCAAAATCTCCTGGAGCTGCATGGTGTAATCCTGGCAATGAGCCAAGGGCATCCAGTATGGCTGTAACTACTGCTGTGCCCCCATGCACATGAAACTCTGCACAGTCTTCTCCCGTAAAACTTGCTGGTCCTGTGTACATAAAAATTCAATGAGTACTATGAAAATATATTTTCATGAGACTTATTAGAAGTTTCATGATATTAAACTTCTTCATATTTCTAGTCGAGCATAGGGCCGCAACTACCCCACGCCATCAGATCCAGTTCTGGGTGTCCCTCTCCAGCTGGGACCATGTCATGTCAGCTGCTCTCCTCCATGTCTGTCTGAGTCTCCCAACCCTGCACCTTCTCTGTGGGTTCCAGCCCAGACCTGGTCTTGTTAAATATTTAAGCTGATAATCTTAATTAGCTAAGAAGGAAAAAAAAATGATATAACACATTAAAATATAAATTAATTGATAATGAAAATAAAATTGTTTTAAGTCAATAATTTCGATCATAACTTTATTTTCATTATCAATTATTTAGTTTTTAACTTGTTAAACTTGATTTATTTTCAAAAATAATTTCATAATTTAAAAAAATTTCAGAAAATTATGAAAGAAAATAACTATGCACAGGTTTTGTGAAATTACGTTTATTTTATTTGTTTGGTTTTGTGCTCGAATTATCTCTGGCCTTACTTTACTCAGCACAAACTTTATTTATGTCCGATGCAAATGAAGTAATTGTATTTTCTGTTAAGCTTAATATGAAAAAGCACGAAATATACACACTTATACACTTGTCTGTTGTGAAAATATGTACAAATGTGAGAATATGAACAAACACGTAAGTACACACTTAATCTTAATACTTCTCCTCTAACCTGGAAACCACAGTACAATGCCTCTGTCGATGACTTCACTCGTTGACGGATCAATCAATCTCTGCAACGATGCAAGTCGTGGATGTGGTAACTTCGTCTTTCCGCACAACGTTTTCACTGCCTCCGATGAGGATGGTCCCGACACCCGGATAACGGCAACACCGCATCGCCCATGTCCAGACGACAATGCAAACACCGTGGAGCCTGTCTTAGTTGAATAGGACTGAAATAAGGTCGATTTGCTTCTTAATGTTAGTCTCATTATTTGACGAAACATCATCGTTGTTTGACTTTGTTGACATCCGAGTAAAATTGTTACGTGAAAATAAAATTAATTGTCACAATGACTGATTTTCCTCGGCTGAGCGAAGAAGTGAATGTAATGTTTTGAATAAAATTATAGAAAGCTGATAATTTGTTATGCCATCACCGCTTTAAACTTTATATTTTGACGATCTCGTGGTTCCCACATGAAGGGATGTAACTGCGGCACCAACCACCCAAACGAAGTCATGGTAGCGTTGAACCACGGACGTGTAATACAAGTTTGTGGTCGAACCTCTGTTGTCAATGTACAGTGACTAAAAAAAAAAAAAAAAGAAAGAAAGAAAAAAAAGGAATCAAGTCTTTGATGTGAATGTCACTGCAACTTGCAGGGTCTCAGCTACCTGAGATGGGGGAGCAGATAACCGAGTGTTAGAACATTGGTTCGCTACCCTTGCGAGTCGAAGTAGTCGAGAATTTTATTTTTCTTAAGAGCACACATCCCATGTAATAATTTACCAATGGGATGAATAAAGTTGGTCATTTGTCATACTCTATGGGGGTTGAGAAAAGGTATTTAAAAAAGTGACAAGGAGAGGAGATGGACACAAAAAGGCTGGCCTCGAGAAAAGTGTTCTCTACACACTTTCCAAAAGACGCGGGTGGGTGTCAACTTGTTCAGTTATTTTTGCAACAACAGTGGATATCTACTACCTCCGTTATCAGCCAGTAATTAATGCAGATAGTTCTGTAAATGGCAAAGGAGAGAATACAGACGATTTTAATCACATAAAGTATAAAATAAAGTTTTAAAACGTGTATGTTTTAACGATGGGGTGACAACTCTTCTTCGCTTAGAAGATTAATCGAGCAGTGGATAGCATCCCTTAGACCGTGATGCGGTCCTACGCATCACTCCACCGCAGAGTCCTTCGATCGCAGCGGGGTCATTACGTAGTAGAGTAGCATCCCGTTGTGCTTTGACGACGATGAAATCGCAGGTTTGTTTTTGGCCGCTAACAGCATACAGGGCATGCGACAAAACATTAAAAGCATGCTCGTAATGTTCAGGGCTGTCATGAGCATATGGTCATGCGCCGTAGTGCATTAAACAGGCTATACATAAATTCTCTACCACAATCAAGTTCTTGCCCAATCCGACGAAACTCTGGCACAGTAGCTGTTGCGCAATCAATCTGATTAAAATGTGTTAATTTCAATTTTACATGTTGACGTGGATAATGATATGTAATTAATGATTATTATTGACCCTGATACACTGTAGAATCACATGTCTAAATAGACGCAATTAATATTTACTGATACTTCAGTTCATATAATCATTTAAGGAGAGAGATATTAAACAAATTTAGTAGTGCTATGTGGGTGGTTTGTAGGCACGAAGCAGAGTGGGGTGAATTGAGAGTGCTCATTACTGTGTAATGCCTCACTCAAAAAAGGATGAGAGTTAATTTAGACATTAACAGAGGATATATTAACAATCACTATGGGAAACTATGAGCTGCTATTGGCTATGATACACTTCTATATGCATGCAAATAAACACATTCAGAGACATATACCTTCTGAAAGACAAAACATTACAACCATACACAGACTTTTTCATGAGTTGATGTCTTACATGTTGCAAGTGTCCAACAAAATTAAGACTGCAGTAACCCACCAACTGGCATTTATTCATTATTTTTCATCATTCAGGCAGAACAGCTGAAAGAACAAGGAAATGCAGCCATGAAGAAAGGTGTGCCAGCAGAAGCCATTCTTCACTACACACATGCCATCAAACTCGAACCAAGTAACCACCTTCTTTACAGCAACCGCTCGTACGCATTTCTTAAGCTTGACCAGTACTACCTGGCTCTTGAAGATGCCAATCAAACCATCAAACTCCAGCCAAGCTGGCCAAAGGTGAGAAAACATTGTGCTGATTGTTCACACACACACACGAAGAACTTTGATGGAAGTCCTGTTTTAGTTGGCTTATTTAAGTGTTTATTAGTTATTGTACTTTCTTATTCACAAGTGAAATAGCTACACAGAGGATAAATATAGTGGGAGGCTGGACAATCGGAATTTGTCAACTCCACACTTTGGCTACATCAGGTACTGTCAAATGCAGAAATGGTTATCAAAATATACATCTCCTTACCTGTAGGTAAAACTTGTTATCATTACAGTTGCATCTACCTCCAAGGATGAAAGCATTTGCTACCTGACATCAGAAGATATGTGTCCGAATGGAGACAAAAATTTAGAAGTCTTCAGGACTATGTTAAACTGACAGCCTGGTATAGAAGTTGTCAGTGCTCTGTGCTGTGCCGTTATAATGTGAATAGGAGCTGCCATTGCCTTTTCTTTTTGCAGATCTAGAATGTTGATATAGTTTTTGAGAACTACCATTGAAGTAGTTATTAGGGTGTAAGGATTTAAGTTTTAGTTAAGTGCAAATATGGGAACAGTTATGTTTACAATTTTAGTTGTGCTTGCTTCTTGGTCTGAGATGTTTTGTGATCACATTTATATTCACAGGCATGATTTGATATTGTTTCACCTTATTAAAGGTATAATATGTCTAGGAACATCTACAGAAACAGCAATTATGATCTTGAAAACCTTTATGGCATTCTTGCAATGAATGACCTTACCGCTCAGTACTGTTTAGAATACCTAAAATAGTTTGCCTAAAAAAAGTATCAGTGATATAAATTCTATTGACATCAGTATAATTGATATACTGAGTTTGCTTCTATCAGCTATGTGTGGTTTACATACCAAAGATTGATGCTGTCTACAACAGTAGAATAATATTGCTCTATTTCCTTAGGGATTTTACAGAAAAGGAGAAGTTGAATTTGCAGCATGCCAGTATTCTATGGCACTCATGTCTTACAGGGTAAGTACATACTTTTTCTTCTCTCTGTGTACAAAGTACACCTACATAAACATCCCCTGGGTTTTTTCTCCTCTGTTCAGAATTTGCAGCTGACTGAATAACATTTCAGTAATATGATTACATGCTTAGAGTTTCTGCAGCCAGTAATGTTTAACATTTTTCAGCAAGCACTCCTACTTGATCCCACCGATGAATCCATCCAGTCAGCTATCTCGAAGACCAACAAAGAAATCATTAGAGAAAAGCGAGGTGAGATACATTGCTTAATGATTCTTGACCGTAAAAGAAACCAGTTCATAATGTGAGAAAATCTGATGAACGGTCAAGAGTTTCTTTTTGCCTTAATCATCAATTTGCACCGATTTGTGAAAATCAGTTACCAAAAGCAACATAACAAATCTTAAGGGATTTTCGTAAATTACTATGAAAGGGACAAACATTTAAATAAAGTTGCTAAAATGATTAAGTGAAAGGAACAAAACCTATGCAGCAAATCATCAATGAATATGATTTGTGCAGAGGCAGCTCGGCGGCCCATTGTGTTCACTGCAGGTGGTGTTGGAGTCGGACTGCTGGTGGTACTAGCAGATCAGCTCTTGACACAAAAGCCTAGTCTTCAAGTAATGTCTTTTTTTGAGGATTTTAACCACTGAACGCAGAAGCTATAGATATAATTTTTACAAATCTACAGACAAAAATCTCTGATTTCAAAGCAAGGTTTAGTAAATAAAAAGAAGGCAGAACAGACAAGGTCTGGGCTACTGCTTGTGTTTATGTATTTATGATAAATAGGGTTTATTGAATGAAGCAGTTTAACATTAATTAGTAACTGACAATGTCTCATGTTTATTATATCCTTTACAAGCTTTTATCAAGGATTAACTATCATGTAAAATTCATTGACACCTTATATCTGTTGGTAAGATATTTCAGAATGAACCAGCACTTTTAGTATATAATTTGTGTTTGCAGAGCATTTTTGTCCAAGGTCTCCTGGTGTCAGCATTTGCCCTTATAGGGTTTGGTATGTTTAAGGCTTACAGGTGAGCGTATTTTGAGTTTAACAAACCTTGTCATTACTAGTTCTGCTTGAAACTGCACGAGAGATGTGTAAGAAATTAGAAACTAATTGCTGAGCTCATTAAAACCTTCATATGATGTAGCGTAAATTTTGTCTTATTATTTCTTATGCTCAATGCCAGTTTCAAGATTTTGTTTATTTTATCAGGTACATGATAACTTCTCAGAGGTCATCCCTTCTGGATCCTCCAATTGATTTGCTTGGTGGTAAGTATTTTTTTGTGAAAACAATCTGAAAAAGAACAAATCCGAACACTTATTAGGAGTAATGTGGTTTTAAAAAGTGAATCTTATAAATGATAATGCTTGGCCAGCTTGCATTTTCAAGATTGAAGGTGTCAGAGTATACAATGTCAGCATCTGTGGCGCTGCACTGTTTCCTTGGCAACTTATGGCATGGAGGGATTGGGGAAGTTTACACTTTGTCACAGAAAAAAAAAAAAAGATCCGTGCAGTCAACATTTAATACTCTTAACACTTCATTGTTAGTGTTTTACCAATTTTCATGTCAGCTTTGTTAAAGAACACGTTCACTTTTTCATTCCAGAGATGGGAGCAAGAACTAAAAATGAAGAGGACCATAGCCAGTCAGGTTCAAACTCCACCAAAAAGGGTGGTAGTTCAGCTGCGAAAAGACGTTATCGCATGGGGAAGAGCTGATCATGGTGCAAAAAAAGGTGCTTTCTGTGATCTGCATTATCCCTATTGTGGCCTTAATGCTTAGGCGAGGCAGATGGTGCTATTGTTCGATTATTGTATAATCAGACTTATGATGTGGGTCCAAATTACTGCCTTTTCAATATATTTGAATTTCATCAAGATGTGTTTATCAAAAAGCTGAAGATTATATTGGATATGTTTGGAAGATCATGACCATGTGCTGCTCATGTACAGAATTTTACTCCATTTTCATTACAACATGCTAGCTGTGTTGTCTTTATACTTTGTAATTTAGCTCAACTTCCTTTCATGCACTTAATTTTTAATTGTACTGTTTTTTTGTAATAGCTGCACATCACAGCATAATCAGTGCAGAAAGAATTCCAAACATTGCAGTGTTTTGGGCATTTTTAAACAAATGATTAACTGAACAGTTTGAAGGTCATCTCTAGCTCTGTTGATCTGTTTGTAAAGGATGAAATGAATTGTGAAAGAAATTGCAAGCAATAAATATTTTATATATACTTGTAATTGAAGTGTGAGCAGTGACTTTTGGCAGACCTAGGCAGGAACGTCAAGCTGTTTGCGGTGCATGCTATCTGCTTGCATAAATACAAACTCCTGTGATGAAAAATAATCATTGCTGGACATATTTCTTCCTCACTCCCATAGCTATAGCAATGCACTTTCACTTGCAGGTCAAGAAATGGGCGCATTGTGCAGGTTATTGCAAAAACAAAACCAAAAAACCCATCAATAAATAAAATTTGTTCAATCAAATTAAATTAAAACAAAGCAGATGCAAGAACTCACACGGTACTTTTAATGTGCAATTCAATTTCAATGACCTTATTTACAAAATAAAAGTCTGCAACACTTCGTTATCATTCATATCTGTTATCTTAAGATGTCAAACTGGTCAGGAGAAAACTTGCTTTCTCACAACTATTAGGTTGTCTACTCTTCTTGATCTTGGGGAATTATAGATCTGGAAAGAAAATGAAATCAACATAAATGGAATATGAAAGACTGTGTGGCAACCGAGTAGTTTATTATGAATTCAAGATTTTTTTTAAATACCCGTATAATATACACCAGCATCAAACTTTTTGTATCTGCTTCCCCTTAGATTGTAAAAATCTGCTATTTATACTGAAATGTGATGATTAAAGGTGGAACTTCTATGGACCATTGCAAGAGAATAGTTTCCCCAGTACGAGGAAAGGTTGGAGTACATGTGGTGCTGACAACTTGCGGACAAATATCTCCAGTTACTATCCCGAGGGTGCTCCTACTTTCCCTCACCCAAGCCATACCATTTTAAAAGCCACCCAAGAGAAGTTCTGCCTTTAAGAAAATAAGATTGTGTGAAAGGAACAGTACCATGTCTACATATCATATACATCCTTGAGAGCCAGCTCAGGTCTATCATAACCCATCTCTTCAGGAGTGAGTATGCCTAGCTCATCTAGTGTAGGTTTGATTTCCTGCTTGATGTATGGCCACACTTCCTTCACGCGACCACCACATTTGTCCTGGAAAATAGAAACATCTGCAGCAATGTTGCACAGGGGTGAGACAGATCACAACCAGACAAACATGCTGGAAGCTACCTGGTAAGGAGCACAAGTTTCAGCATTATAATAATACCTGGCAAAATGCAGATTTGTGAATGTAGCAATCAAGAAATGCACTCATCCTGCTTTGCAAGGTGCTATGTCTGTAAGTACTGACCTTACAAAAGCAAAACACAATATTGACTGGGGAAATGGAACTCACCTGAATAGCCTCCAGATACCTGACAGCAAGGGCATAGTCATTCACACGTCGGCAGGCTTTCATAGCAGCAATGATAATTTTTGGTTCTGGCACCAGATCTTCACCCTATTTAAGATACCAATTCAAAGAAATGGACTTTAGAACTAACATCAAACTTTCAATTATAGCAGCACAAGATATTAAATTCACAAATGTAAATATTCTGTATCTCTTAAAAAGAGCCATTTTCAAAGATAAAATATCTTTTTCCTACCAGGAAACCATGAAAGCTAATAGTTTTCTTGTTGAACTTCAAGGCGAGCTTTATGTACAAACATATTTTCAATAACAATATAATTATATTTTTTACTTTATGGTCAGGCTTAACTAAAAAAAACAAACAAAATACAGTAATATGAAAACACTCCCACAGTTCACAAGTTAATATTTAATTTCAAACATACAAGTGTTAGACGACTTCTTCATGACAGTAAGAATCATTAAAAGCATCTGAATTATTAAAACAACTGGCAGTTTCATTTTCATGAATACTGTTACTTCGGTTTGTTGTCTTAATTTTTCAGCTTACGGTACAATTTGAGGGGGGCTCACAATGCCATGCTACTTTTTTACAAAAAGTAAAAGGGGAGGGGGGGGGATAGAATTAGGGCTGAGGGTTGTCATCACATTCAAAACAACCTAAGAAAATGTGTTGTGAGCTCTCATAAAGTTATTTTCAGCTCACAACAAATATTTACTATTCCTATACTCAATGACATATGTTTACTTCCTCTTAAATGACTAAAATACTTGTTCCTAAGAAATGCCTGACCATGTTAGTGTTATAACCCCTTCTCAGTTTTAACCATTCCGTAACAAAATACCCAGATATGTTTGCAATATCAACATTGGTTACATTACAAAAAGTCACTTAATCTACATACAGAAAAATTTGAGATTCTAAGAATTATTGTTTGCACAAAAAAAAAAGGAAAAAAAAAACACCACCGGGTATACCTGTAGGTCATTCATGGCTTTCCTGATCTCCCAGCCATCAATATCGGATCGGTTGAAAAAACTTTCATATCTAGCATCAAATGCCTCGTCACTCTCCACTTTGCCATGCTTCTGACGCACTGCCACAGCAGCTAATGACAAAAGCAACATTATTTTAAAATATCATATCATCTTTTTAAAAATCTGCAAGTGATAATAGCATCCTAACACCCAAACTGATATAGAGGGGAGGAGCTCTTACAGTATTATTATTACTATTTCCGGGTACAATAAGCTTGAAGTAACATGAAATTTACCATAAAAAACTAGCTGGCTTACGACCACATTGTTACCAGGCTTTATGCTGAATCTTCCCAAAACACCTCGCTATACTTGTCACCTCTACACGACGTGACGCCTTCAGCTGTGCGGAATGGCGGCAACAATGCGAAGATATGTTATAATACAGTCCAAAACAATAACTGTTCAATCTTTACAACCTACCAGCTGCGGGGTTTTGCAGTAAAGCACACCGGGAGACACACTGTAAAGTGGACGACAATCTTTGCGTAAGCCGAAGCATGATTTTGAGACTGTTATGACCCTCTTGTCCTTGCCGATGAACTATCAATCGGTATAAACCGGAACAGGAAGTACAATCTGTTACAAACGTGGATTGGTAAATGGTTTCAGACCGGACCCGATACGAAAGTCCGTGACATCAGATTAAATACGTAGCTCAGTGGATTTGGGGACGGAATTTTAAGCAAGATTAACTTAATGAAAAATAAAAGAGCTACCCAACATTGCATTGACGTTTTTAAAACTTCTTAATGCAGAATGTTCCTTTTCTTCTACTTTTTTTCTTGGATAATGTAGTCTGCGTATGAAAAGCAGTTCTGCAGCGGGTACCGCTGACAGTGCTTGTTCCCTCTACCCCGCATCCTCTTCCACCCCTTAATCCACGGTATTCAGCATTAGCGAGGGACGTCGTCAGTCCATGGACGTATTAGTTCGTGGTCAGTCCGGTTACAGTACCAACAGTGGTACGTGGTCGTCTTGTGCTGCCAGATCGAGTGAACTGAACGTGGTCGAGCGCAGACCGTGCAGTCCCTGGTCAAAGATATCTCTAATCTGCATCATGGCACACGGGGATGTATGAGAAAAACTGTAAATAATGTAATGATGTAGAGAGTATGATAATTTCGTGCTTTTAGACAATAGTTGATGCTACATTGGAGGGTCGACCCTGATCAGTAGTTCGGACCACTTTACTTAAGTAAAAAATATGGCGGACCACCAAGGCCTAAAATCCCTTTGTACTATGAATTTCAAATTTAAATTGCCGCATTTGTTTTATTACAATTATTACAATTCAAAACTAAATGTACTTCTGTGACAGTAGCCGAGTAATAAGTTGACATAAAACTACGTACCTCGTTCTTTATAATTAAAATATTAATGCGAGGAATGCAGCACTTTAAACATCACTTTGCTGACATATAACGACTGTCAGCCGCGGACCACCTGACTTACGTCCGCGGACCACACTTTGAGAACAACTGCCATAGCTGACTGCCCGGAGACAGGGTTTGCTGTAATGAGAGGAGTTCTATCGGCGGTCCAGACGAAATGAAGACAAAGGCAGTGGGTCAGTGGGATGGGAAGAAGTGGTCGTGACGTCTGGCAGTGTAGAGTTTAAAACACTCTTGTCACCATTGTAATAAGAGGTGCTTGGTTCAGATCTTATCTAGGGACACTATAGCCAGTGATCTGTATGTGGCACATATTCGTGGGGATGGCTATCGTGGGGGGAGGGAGGTCTAAGGGTATTCGTGTTTCTTTCCCTTCCCTCTCCCCCGACGGTGGGAAATCACCTCTAGGTGCGGGGTCAGAGTAAGGTGACCAGACGTTTCGGGAGCGAAAGCGGGAAGAAGATGGTGTCGTCACCGACAAAAAACGCCCAAAAAGTGGGGGGGGGGGGGGCGTATCAGTACGGTATTCAGATTTTTAAAACAACCGGGACATTTGATGGACTTCCAGAAAGCGGGACATTGGGCGTTCCGCCCGATTCAGCGGGACACGAGGTCCGACTTCTGGTCAGAGCATAGAGGTGGGAGTTGAGTCTCAACCTGTGAGTGAGATAGGTATAATGTTTCTCCCTTTGCCGGTGCCATCGACAGGCACAGGAATAAATACCTGGACGCAACGATTTGTATCACGAACTAATATCCACGTCCGTGATTTGTATTCAGTTGTCCAGGAGCGCGAGTCTTGCCAACCACCCCTATAGCACTTATTTACACAAAGCTAAACTGCATTTTGCGGAGCAATGTGCCATTACCGCTGTAAACAGGGTTTATGGCGTATTTCAAATATGCAATAAAATATCCTATTTTTACATATATGAATTTAATTCAGGCAAGAGTTATAAGGCAAGAGCCAGGTCTAAGTCATTGAATCTACTGGTAGAGCAGACAATTGAATTCAGAAGGTGTTGTGGCATAGGAATGAGGCTTTTTATGCCAATCCTCTTGTGGCGGCCGTTGAGGAGCGTGCAATCCTCCAGTCTAGCAATTCTTCATGGCAAGACAACTGCTTGTGGACTGCTTCTGCCATTTTTGCTATAGAACGGAGTTTTGTTAGCAGCAGGTATGCTGGCATGACAGATTTAATCTTTGGTGCTACCTTAACTTTGTCTCCTGATCTGCAATCCCCATGTCTGCTGGTATCACTGCAGATGACTCTCTTTATGATATAGACTGTTAGAAATCGAACTGTGATTTAACACCAATGGTCAATAGTAGGTAAGTTATGCAAATATTTGTCAACAATTGTAAATTTCTGTGTGCAGATTCTCAGTGCTGTGGATTATGCACACATATGCATATGCTTCTTCAATCTAGTGGTTGTGCTGCACTCCTTTAAAAATTGCACAGTATTTCAACTTTGAGCTTGTTTATGGCCAACGTGCATTCCAGCCATACATTAAAAACCAGTGAAGTACATTTTGGAATCATGTAAAATGTAACATCATGTTTATTTATGCAGATTGAAGTTAATGATGTCATATTTGTTAAATCTCAATTTACATCATATGAAGTGGGGGCAAAAGATGCCTCATCTAACAATCTTGTATTTTTCACAGCATGACAAAACAGAAAAATAGATCTGCTGGTTTCAATATACAGGTGAAGTCTTAAGAACAGTTCAGAAAAGATTTTCAAATGTTTGGTGCCTATTTACAGTAGAGGTGAGTTGAAGCAAACAATTTAAAATGCTCCTAAAATGACCATGATAGTCTAACAAGCTTTAAAGCTACATGATACTGCAAACCAGTTGCTATAATGAAGCCAGCGAAATTTGGAAGACTCTGAAATGACCATGTTGGTGAAAACAAGCTCTGCTAAGACTACATGATCCTGTCTCATAAATTCTATTTTGAACAGAACTCAAGAGGAATTCAAACATAAATACTCAGTTCTTTTACAAATTACTAATCAATAAATTCAAATCATGCTTTGACATGTAAGTACAAAAAGGCTGGAATGTTTAGGTACAAGATAGCAGGTCGCAAATATCATTCTTCGTACTCCTCTCTACACATGCCTGGTCCAGTCACAGGTTCTGCCGGAATGCCACGACTGAAACAAAGCAGACATTAATAAGGCAAGAGTTCTTCAAGTATCACAAAACTAAAATGGAAAAAAGCTACACAAGAATTGAGTTAAAAAAAAAAATATCTAAAGTTCATGTGATGTTCGTGTCTATTAACTTCAGCAGACAACCATATTATGCAAGAGGAGAAATCAGATTTGTTGTATTATATAGGATTGAATTCTTTAAAGAAACTCTTCAGATTTGTTCACAACAGTAAAAGCAACAAAATAAACAAACATTTATCAAAACAAAACTAAGTTTGATAAAATATATACACACTTAAAAGTTGAAAGGTGGCAAAGGGAGAAAAACAGTTGGTGTGTGCTTTGTGTAGGATAAATTTAGACAATGCCATTAACAGGTACAGTGGAACCTCGGTTATCCGGTCTTCAATTAACCGTGCAATAGACTATCTGGGATCAAAACAAAAACAGCTTTAAACAAATCTCTTTGAACACCCAAACCACCTTCCAGCCAAAAGCTGAATCTCTACTTTAGAGCTATGGTTCATTCATCTATTGCAAGATATATTTGCAAACAATATTAGAGACAGTAAAATTATTATCAAATCTTAGATTTTGATAAATGTACACCAGAAACATACCTAATCATACGACAGCGGTGTTCAACCAATCTGGGTGCAGCCAATGCAGGCATGTTCAGCTCAGCTGGGCTCCAAAGCCTTTCTGCACCGGCCGATGCACGTGGCCTAGAAAAATGTTAAGATCTTTAAGATTTTTGTTTTACACATTAAATATATAACAGTAACTTTTTCTGGATACTTAATAGAAGTGTTAATTTTTGGGTTTAGAGATGACACCAGCAATGATGGCAATGTAAAAGTAGAACTTCATGACCTTGTGACAGGCAGAAAAATGACACAATCCACATCTTGATTGCATGTCATGTGGAATATGATAACACAAAATCATAAAGAAATTATTACCGTAAACATATTCCCACTTACCAAAGCCTTGAAAGAACATTAGTATTGTCAACAAATTCTCCCCACAAAGCCAGTTCTCCACCAATTACCAAGTCTTTTTGTGCTGCTGTACCTGGAAAAAACAAAAAAAAAAAAAAATCAATGAATTTTGACAAGCTTTGTCAACAAAAGCATAATATATAAAATATGAATGTTACAGCATATGTCCACTGCAAATGTTATTTTATAATTTTTGGCATTATTGGTAATCTGCATGTCAGATGAAAATGTGATCACTTTCATTTTTAGTAAGCAAATAAAAGATGACTATTGTTAAAATATATTGGATATTCAGGATTTTTCTCCTCTATTGTTCTCAAAAGGCATACCATTGAATTTTTGAGGATCACATGTATAATACGTCTCCCAGTCACTTCCATAGCTGATATAATCCAGGTACCAGCAGTTAGCCAGCAGAGTTTTATAACCCATGCTGGTAACTTTTGCCATTTCCTCCTCCCAGGAATCCTTCCATACCTCGACTACTGTATCTTGTCGGACCTGATAAGCATGCCAAACTCATCACCACTTGTGGAACACCTTCATGCTTATTACAATTTCTGATTGCAAAAATGAAATAAAAATATAAAAAAGGCCATATGCAACTTATTTTGAACTTCTGGATTTGTATTTTGCATCTGTGATGATTCAGAGATAATTAAATGCTTACTGGTGATATTTAATGCTTATTAGAAGTAGTTCTACTAAAAAATGACACCATCAATGAATTCTTCTACCTTTGCACCATTGTCGACAACTTCTTGCCAGATGATGTAGCCACGATTAAGGGAGTTGATGATATCAAGCAAACTGCAGAAAAAGTAAAAAAAAAAAAAAAAAGAAAGAAAAAGTAATCTCCATGAATATTCACATTATGATCAGAAACTAGAAAATTATAAAGACTAAGAAACATTTTTCACATGAGTATATTTTCCTTTTTTAAATCCTTAACTCTAGGATATGCTATTTCATTTGGGGAAATCTAAGAAAAGCTGTGGAAGAAAACAAACATGCTAGTTGATAAATATTGTAAATCCTCTGAAACAGTCTTTTGTCATTTCAATTGCATTTTTATAAACACTTTTATAATCACTGTAACCGCTACAGCAAAATCATTTCTTGCAAAAAAAAAAACCAAACTCTTGAATGAAAGCTAGTAGGACAAAAACCTTTGCTGTAACAAAATACAAACCAGTTAAACATGTAATTATCAAGTCCTAATACATACTTTTGCATGTAGTATTGTTCTAGCTTGGCATAGTCAGATCCAAATGACATTTTTTTCATGAACTCTTGAATATCTGGATTAGAGGCCCTGTACACAGTAATGTTGTCACAGTCACAGTACATAATAATTATCTGACATTATTAGTTTCTCACTTTTATCAAGTAAATGTAGGTCAGGCACCTTATACAATCACCAGTCTTAAATTTTGTCCACCATTCTGAAATACATGTATGATATGTACAAAAAACATACCCTCAAATATAAAGTAAATATAAATGCAATCATCCTTGAACACTACCAACCATCTGGAAATCTTTTATGATGACAAAAAGTAGCAAGCTGCACAACACACTGTGAAAATGTATCAAAGGCTTTACCAGCAGTTAAAGCTAACTTCATCTCCCCCAAGATGAATGTACTTGTCAGGAAATACTGTGGCCACCTCAGCAAAAAACTGGGTCAAGAACGGGTAAGTTGTGTTGGGAACAGGGTTAACTGGTCCGTATGTTCCATCAGGACTGCCCCCACTATAACACTCTGTCAGCAGGCCGGGCTGACCTGCACCCCACGACTGTGTGTGACCTAAGTACGACATTAAAAAACCCCCAAAAAGTAGATATCAATGGCTTTCTCAAATACAAGGAAAAAACAATATCTGAACATATGAAATAAATGCAAAAATGAAATAGTCTATCAATCTTTTATTTTCCTGGCCTTTTTCTGCATGGCAAAAGAGAACTCGATGTTTTGTGTATGTATTGTTATGTCATAAACACAACTAATCTTATCTAATTAATATAATGCATTAAAAAACTAATGTAGTTATCATTTAGGATGAAAGCCTTACATAATTATACTGTTAACTCTGTCAAATGGTTGCTTCAAAACCTTCCATAAAATAATATTCAAAGAAACATAACAAACCTTCATGTCTGCAGTCATTCATTCAAATGAAAATAGTAATACAGGTGAAATACAGAAAGAACATTGCAACAAATGTATAAGCTGAAATAAAACACAATGATATAATACACTACTTTCACCACCACTTATTAATCATTCCCTCAACCAGGTAAACAATGCACATTTGACAATGTTCGAATCAAACTTAATCCAGTCCTCCTTGTTTTACCCCATCACCATGCGGAAGACAAAACAGAAAGCCAGTTTGACCTCCAAGGTGGGACGATATCACATAAATGATGCAATGTACTTAACCCATCTCCTGTCCCCTGACACATGCAATTTCAGAAACAACTAAAATTCATCCGTTTCATACCTGGTGAATCAAACTCTGCTACCACTCTGATGGCTCGCAGTCTAGCATACTCAATTACCTCCTGTACATCTGTTGGAGTGTATATGTGACTATCAGGATAAAATGCACCCTGCAATAAAACAGTATTTACACATCATTGAATACTGTAGTTAACATCAAGAAGTGACATAGAAACAATAACATCACCTCCAACTTCTATGGCTTTTTGGATGAGAAAAGCTCACTTTATTGCTCAGGTTGGGAAAGTTCCTGCTTTGAAATGGAAATGACTGGTCATCTACAATGTGCCAGTGGAACACATTCAGCTTGTTCTGAGCCATTGCATCCTGTTGGACAAAATGGCAAACAATTACTCAAAGTAAAATTAAGTGAAAGAATGATGCAAACTGATACCACTAATATAAGAAAACAGACACGATTTTTTGGTATCTTTTATGATATACTAAAGATGCACAAGCAAAGATGTTGAAAGTTGTATTCCAAGTTATGTGAATTCAAGGTACAGTATGGAAATTTTTTTTGTAATAGTCAATTGGAAAATTTTCTTTTTTTATACTGGTGCAAGTTGTCATCTGAATTGATATCACTACTGCCTGGCTGCCCATGTATCTATCTTTACGTATCCATTTAAGTTGGGAACAAGTGCTCCTTTAAAACTGATTCCAAGCTAAATGGAAACTGCCATATCTTTTAAAACGGCTCAAAGTATATAAAGTATTTATCACTTACTAAGTTCTGAAGTAAAGACTTTTTTGAAAGGAAGTGTCGAGACGAGTCCAGGAGAATTCCACGGTGTGCAAATCGAGGAGCATCATATATGCTTGTATCATTCACCACAAACTGCATAAAAAGAAAGAATGAAGATTTTACAGGCATTTGAAGATAACATTTGCTGTAGGTTTTCTATGATATAAATGACACAACATGGCCTAGGCTTATTTTTAATTTTACCATTAGACAGACTAGAAATTTGCCAATGCCACAAGCATTAAAGGATCACAGAGACAGGTATTTTGCTGAGTCCTGGAGAACAGAGCGGGGAGTTGGCAAGTTGGGCCAGATGCCAGAAGCTGAGTATTGTCGGTGTACATGTGATACTGCAAGCCAAAGTGCAAGTCACAGGGCCAAGTAGTGGCTGGACATAATCAGCAAACAGGAGAGGAGTGAGGACTGAATCCTGAGGCACTCCATGAAGCACAGACTGGGTGCGAGCAGACAGGTAGAAGTGAAGCCAACCTAGGACTGTGCCAGAGAGGCCAAAGGTATTGTGAAGCCACTGGAGGAGAATGTGGTGGTCTAAAGTGTCAAAAGCAGTGGACAGATCAAGCACAGACAAGACTGATACTTGACCACGGTTACAAGAAGACAATAAGTTATTCACCACCCAAACAAGAGCAGCCTCAGTCAAGTGGTGAATAGTAGGCCAGCTGAAATGGTTCCAGGAAATAAAACACGTCGAAATACTGTAGCAGCTGATGATCCAAGATCTTGGATAAGAAAGGAAGGTTGGAGACCTTCAAATAGCCCAGAACTGTTCTTGTAAAGTGACAAAAGGATACTTAAAAAATGGAGAAATTCATTTGTCAAAAATGTGGGTTGGTTGGAAGCTAAATCATGATAAATATTGTTGTAATATCAACACTCATTTCAACCTGGAGGCATTACCACACATTATCTTTAACTTGTATACCTTACTAACTCTTTAAAGTTCAGCTGAATATGTGCAGTCAAGATAAATTTATTTATTGGTTGAGCAAGAAATTCTGAACAGTAAAGAGTTAAAAAAAAAAAAAAGGAGTAATGTGGCCACTTCTCACAATAATCTATTTTTATCTTATTAAAAATATATGAGGACATTTTTAATTTTAAGTATCTAATCTACCCTACCCTATTACTAGTAAACACTTACCTCTCCTGTATCTAGATGGTTATAATTTTATAAATATTTGACCTATCCTATTACTCTTAAAACACTTACCTCTCCTGTATCTAGACGGTACACAAGTTGACTAAATGTCTCAATGCCCCATACAGCTCCCCATACTTGTGCTGCTTCGATCAAAATTTTTCCTCTGCTTATAGTTAATGTATCTGAAATTAGTAAAAATTTTATGACATATGAAAGAAACACAACACAATTATAAAACACACAAATTAAACTTAAATTGTTCACCAAGTACAGTTGAACTTCCATAGGTCAAAGCTTCAAGGGACCGATTAAAAGAATTCAAGTTACGAAAGGTTTGAGCTAAGGAAGTTCGTCCAAAAACAAATTTTTTTTTTCACTGTGGACATTTAATTTTAACCAAATGTTCATTTCTTGTCATTCTTTAAAAGATACTCTGGCACCCTGGGGAGATGGAATCACGCTTATTGCACACGTTTCCTATACAGAAAGGTGAATATGGGAGTGCAAGGTCAATGAGGGAGGAGTACATGATTTTAGACTTTCTGATTATTTTCAAAAGGTTGCCACATGCTGACCGGCTTAAAATTGTTCGAGTTGTGGAAGTTTTTGGCTAGGCTGATTCCAGCTACAGAAGCTGAATATGCATTTCTTTAATGGGAAACCAACCGTTAATGTTCAAGTTGGGGAGAATTTTGCATTACGGAAGGTTGACTTACAGAAGTTAGACTGTATCTATAAATATATTATTTATCACTGTGTGCAATTTTTTAAAATACTATAGAGCTTTACAACCAAAATAAAATGCCATAAAAGTGTGATTGAGTATGATAAAACATGTCCTAGCTTACCTATGGATTTTTATGGTGCCAGCATTGAACTACATGCGTACATGACACACAGGTTTGGTAATTATATGAACCATAACATCACAAAAAAATTCCTTAAGCTCTTATAAAATTAGAGTTTCCTGTAAAGTATTTCCAATCATTAATCAACTTGTTTTGCTTGCATTCATAATTTGATGCAGCTGCATAAAATGTATGTTCTGCGTTGGTATCAAGTACAAATGAATTTTGTTACAAAAAGTTAACTGATTTTACTTGTCAAATTGATGTTGTCCTGCTGTAAATTCAATTCCCTATTTTTTACTCTATGTTGATTTATGAGAAAAGGTAAGGTATAAAACTCCCCTAACCTTTACAGGTCATCGGGAACCTCCCTTTCCTCAGGGCCAGTTTTTTGTGAGGTGGTGGCCATCTCCTCTCTATTGTAGCCTTACCTTTCTTAACACTCTATCAGGTAACCAGGCAGCTGGGTCGAATGGGGCAAGTTTGCTGCACCACATGAATAGTGAACCGATGCGTTCTCCGGTTTGGAAGCCAGAGCTTTAATCATTTGATGGCTATACTTTTTCATTAAGCAAGTAATATATACAGAATATTATTTACTGCTCATTCTTACATGATTCATCTGATGCCAGGCTGGGATATTGACCCTCACATGACTGATGCACAGCAACACCAACTTCGCTTATTTCTTCTTCGAACTGATGTTTCTTCATTTTCCATATGTTTCGTAATTTGGGCTGAAATTTCAGGCTCGTGTCCCCTTTGCCGACATACTTCCCAAAGATAAGGCGAGGGTAGCGAGCAAACGCATCTCTCAAAATATCACAAGAGGCCAGTTGAGGAACGAACTGAAATGACGCGCTGTTGAGGACGTTAACATTGCTACTTGTGTTGTAACTTCTTGGATATGGCCATGGCTGTCCCTGAGTAGATGTCACTTTATAACCAATGGATTTACAATCAGCATATGTGAAAATACACACAAGAAGCGACAAGATAAAGACTCCCTTCTCGAACCCTGTCGCCATTTTCAAAAACAAGATCATGTGATGGATAGGAGATCATGTGATCACAAACTTGTACTACTGGACTGCTAGCAGACGATTTTTTTAAAATAAACTGTTTACAATATATAAGCTCCATCGAACTTCTTTATTTGACAGGTTTGGAAAAAAGTAGGATAAAAATGCGTTTGTAGCGTTAGTATTGTTTCCGAAATAACAGCTGGAGAAAGGAATTACGTTTTAAAGTTTTTAAAATTAGAACTGTTGCATTTTATAAGAATATCTATATAAATCCATCAATTCATACCGCTCAATTCACACCGCTTTATAATTATTACAGAAACAATTAAATTTAGTGTCCATAGTGATGTTTTGCCTATTGCCTTACAATTTCACAGTGCTATTACGTACGTCCTTGCCAAATCCTATATATAGAGAGAAGGTAAAAAAATAATTAAGAAGTAATTAATTAATATACATATACACATGTATACTTTCGTTACAGTACATTTTGTACGGCCGTCCTATACTGACACATATATACTCTCTCTCTATCCCTCCCCCACACAAGAAAGATCGAGGTCAAACAGAATTTTCCTAGCAGTAAGAGGAGCGCCTGTTATCATATATAAAATAAATTGTGCATAACACCTTAAATAATCATTTATTATTGTTGTTTTAAACTATAATTGCCATTTCATTAAAAGCCCACGTACAGTATACTCATTAATTTAAAGTTGTGCTGACCAATAAATATGCTGTTCATGGGTAAGTTACGTCTGTGCATCTTTGGTTGAAATGTGTGAAAACGATCGACTTTTTTCTTAATCTGTTTATATAGTTTTTCACCGTGGTTTTCCTCACAGGATAAAACGTGTTTATAGTAGCGGCCGACACGTAAATTAACTCTCTGCCAGCCACGTTCGAGGAAGACCGGACTCTCTCGCGCATTAATTAACCATATATATATTATATAAGTCACTCGCTCGATCTGCTTTCATGCATCGGTTTGCTTTGTTTCCTCTACCCAATATAAAATTACTATTTTCGCAAGAACAGGCAACCGTGAAACTAATAATTAAAGATATAACTTCTCTTTTGTTTAACTCGCTCCTTCTCATGTGAATGAAGATGTAATCGTGAAGCTGTAGAAGATGCCGATATATACAGTGATAAAGGAACCCTAAAAATCACGCTCTGCCCCTTTAATTTTTTCTAGTTTGCATACAGCGCTAAGAATATATGTCATCAATCTTGCTGGATTTGTTATTCACGAAGACACAACACGTAATTAACACCTGCTTTAATTGACAAGGTACAAAAAACCCAACTATACCAATTAAAGCTTAATTGACATCAACAGACGTGTTTGTCGACTATATTTTTCCAGTTCTTGTTGGTAGAATTACCAGGATTGCAAATGCTGTGCATTTCTCATCCAGTCTTCAACTTCATTAATACAGACTTCTATGGTGCTGGTAGCAGAGTCCCAGCCTGCAAGAGCGGTGGGCATTAGATCGGCCCCAATAGGGAAGTCAGACGAACAGGATCTTTCCTCGAGTGTAAAGTTTTAGTTTTCCTTCGACCTAACTGTCCATCCGTTTCTTCTTTTTGCTTCCTAGTGGCCCTCAGTGGAGCATAGGGCCGCAACTACACAGTCGTTTGTAACACCCTACTAATATTACCAAAGTTAGGTTAGGGCTTTCTTTATTTTTGTAGAGGGTACAGCAAAGACTTTATATATATATCATCTTTGTTGGTACTAGGTCGAACGGCCCGTTACTGTCCTTTCCTCACTTCGAGTACTGAGTACGTTACAGCCAACTCTAAACCGTCTTGCTATTGCCTGGCGGCCCAGCAGGGAGAGGAGGGGGTGTACGTGTACGGAGTACCCATTAGAACAAACACGCACACACTGGCACATATGCATGCACTGTCATTACACGCGTAAGCACTACTATCGCTGTAAACAGTGTTTATGCAGTTTTGATCACCTGTATTACAACATGCAATCAAATCTTATGACTTTCATACTTCATTCAGGCAAAGAGTTGCATGCATCCATTTGTTTTCTTTTTTCATGATTGAGTGCCATATCATCTGTCTTGTATGGGCAGCAAACTCTGCTGTCCCTGTAGGTTAGCGGCCGATCCCCAGAGCCTGATGTCTAGGAGTATGATTGGGAGCCAGATCTTTAGTCATTCTAGTAGAGCAGACATGACTGCAGAAAGAGTTGTGTTAGTCTGCTTTTCCACACGAGCATAGGGCTGAGGCTTTTATGCCAATCTTCTTGAGGTGGCTGCAGAGGTTACAGCGTCCAGGCAAAAGGCTGGCATTTTTTCATTGCACGGCAATAGCTGGAGGGCAACTGGGTGTAGATTGCTTCTGCCATTTTTGCTATAGAACGGAACAATGTTGACTGGTGCTTCCTGTGTGTGCTGGCATCCAATGCTAGTTTGTTTTTTATAGTTTGTTTTTTTTGCCCTTCCAACTTCTCTGGTTCCACTGAAGAGGTGGAAAAATCTTGATTGTGTATGTCAACTTGTTGATGTTCAGTGTCTGATTGGCATTGCTACAGATCAGCGCTTAAAAGGCCGAGAGCAAGTCTGTGAAGAAGACTGCTTTTTTATCCTGCTTACAAACTCTTTGCAGCCAAGAGGATTGCCAGGACTTCTGCCTTGTAATTGGAGTACAATTCACCACCAAGAACTGACATGAAGGCTGGAGGCTATAGGGCGCTGGACAAAGGGTGGGCGATGGCCATTGTGATGCTATTAAGATAGACCACAAAGTGTTGAAAGATCACCCCTCCCTCTGGCACACCTTACATACCATCACAAGACTTAAAAACAAAAAACAAACAATTGCTAGTGGAATCATGTGCTTAATTAAATATCATCTCTTACATACAGGGTGCAAGAAATCGGACTGTCCTTTAACACCAACAGTCAATAGCATACAGATTTTGCAAGTTTGTTAGCAAAGCCAAAGCTTTTCATGGGAAATTCTGAATGTGGATTCTAGATTCTTCAATCTAGTGGTTGAGATGCATGCCATCACAAAATGCACAGCATTTAAACTTTCAACTTAAGCATACCAGCCCCACATTAAACCAGTGAAGTACAATTTGATATAAAAAAATGCAACAATGTTTAAATATGTAGATAATGATATGAACTCAATTCACATCATGTAAAACATGGCTAGAAGATACCTAATTTGACAGTCTAGTATCTTTCACAATGTGACAAAATAAAAAAATAGATATGCTAGTTCAATACACAAATGAGGTCTTAAGAACAGTTCAGTATAGCTTTCTGATGTTTGATGTATTTTTGTAGTCATTTTGTTAATTTCTATTTACACTAGAAGCGAGTCAATACAAACAATTTTAGATGGTCCTAAAAATAACCATATTAATGTAAATAAGCCACTGAATTTTGGCTTACTCCAAAATGACCATGTAAATGAAAACGAGTTTTGTTAAAGCTACACGATCCTGCAAGCTACAAACCCACAGGCAAGCATTTTGTATTATAATTGCATTATCAACAGGACTGAGTAGAAATTAACACCAAAATGTCTGGTTACAAAAAGATAAATTTAAATCTTGCTTTGAAGTGTAAGTACAAGGCTGGAATGTTTAGGTACGAGGTCGCAGGTCACAAATATCATCCTTCATACTCCTCTCTACACACACCTGGTCCAGTCACAGGTTCAGCTGGGATACCACGCCTAAAACAAAGCAAACATTAACAAGGCAAGAGCTTCTGCATGATCGTTCTTAAGTGCAACAAAACTAAAAGTAAAGAGAACATCTTTACACTAGAACTGTGTGGTGCGAAAAAAATCTCAAATTCGCAAAAGCTCCAGTGGATGACCATTCAGAATGAACTACTGAATTAAAAAAAAACTTGTAAGAATCATTCACCCCTGTAAAAGCAACAAGCAAAGCAAACGTTTATGAAAAAAAATATAAAAATGCATACAGGTAGCACTCCCTTAACACACATCCAAACTTTTTTTAAAAAAAGGTGAACAGAGGCAAAGGGAGCAGAGACAGTAACTTTGTAGTAACTGGATAAAATATTCCGTAAGAGTAGGCAATTTTTATACAATACCCTTATTTTGAATGAATGTGTTTTGAAATGTTATCTGCAAAATCATTACCATGCCTCAGGCAGCTTAGTTATTCATAAGCATATATGTGGGCTGCTAATACAAAAAGAGAATCATGAAGCAAAAAGAAGAAAACTGCTTATAAAAATCTCTTTGAAGAAACACCCAAACCAACTTCCAGCAAACTTGGTTAATTTAACTTTTGCAAAACATGATTTCAAACAATTTTAGACATAGTAAAATAATTTTCAAATTTTACACGTTGATAGCCATGAATCAGAAACATACCTAATCATCCGACAGCGGTGTTCAACCAATCTGGGTGCAGCTAATGCAGGCATGTTCAGCTCTGCTGGACTCCAAAGCCTTTCTGCGACAGCTGATGAACGTGGCCTAGGAAAATGTTAAGATTTTTGCTGTACACATTTAATCTGACAGTATTGGTAACAGTAACTGGTCTTTTTTATATTCAAGTGTTAATTTTGGGGTTTATAGATGTGATATGAGTAATGATGGCAATGTAAAAGATGTGCAATAAGGGAAACTTTGTAGGGAACTTGTTGACCTTGTGACAGGTGGAAAAATGATATAACCGATGATATACCTGTTATACCTGTTAAATGGTATATGATAAGAAATTGTTAAGACCATTACAAAAGAACTTTTATTGCTATAAACGTATCTCCACTTACCAGAGTCTTGCAAGAACATTAGTATTGTCAACATACTCTCCCCACATAGCAAGTTCTCCACCAATTACCAGGTCTTTTTGATCTGCTGTACCTGAAAAACAAATTAAAAAAATTCAACAGATTTTGAGCTCTGTGAAAGAAAATATAGTACATGAAATATAAATGATACAGTGTTTGTCAACTGTCCATTTTCTCAGTAAGTTTTGTTGTTATTAGTACTCTGCATGTTAGATGAAACTGTGATCACTTCTGCTGTAAGCAAACAGCTATTAATAAAAAGTACATTGGATATGCACCCTTTTCACCAAACACACTTGTCTTTACATTTTTGATGCTCATTTCTCAGACATCTATTTTTACTGTTTTTAAAAGAGGTACCATTAAATTTTTGTGGATCACACGCATAGTAATTCTCCCAGTCACTTCCATAGCTGATGTAATTCAGGTACCAGCAGGTAGCAAGCAGAGTTTTATAACCCATGCTGGTAACTTTAGCCATTTCCTCTTCCCAGGAATCCTTCCATACCTCAACTACTGTGTCTGGTCGGACCTGATCAACATGCCAAACTTATTAATGCTTATGACAATTTTTGATAGTAAAATGAATTCAAAAACCTAAAAATGGCCAATGAAACTTTATTACAGCTTTTGTTACAATACAAGCTTCATCATACCATTTACATGCAGAGTGAACAGCAAGAATGCTTAAGGTTTAGCATGCCAAAGTCATCAACATATGTGGAACACCTTCATTTTTATCAGAACATTTGAAAATTTAAATGAGTATTGTTGTGCATGTGCATGAGTGCTGGTGGGTGTGATTGTGGAGTCTCACTGCAGTTTATTCCCAGTGGCTAAAATAAAATTGTCACTATTATACGTAAGTCTTTTCTTATCAGAAACAAAAGCAAAGATAAAACCAAATTAATTTTGTTTTTATATGTATTTTGTGCATTTGTGATATTTAATGCCTTCTAAAACTATTTCTACTGAAAAAAATGAACCATAAAATTTCTACTACCTTTGCACCATTGTCGATAACTTCTTGCCAGATGATGTAGCCACGATCTAGAGAGTTGATAATATCAAGTAAACTGCAGAAAAAATAAAAGAGAAAAAAATTAATCCCTGTGAATAATCACTATATGATCTGACTTGAGCTGTGGAAGAAAATAAGCATGCTAGTTGATGATCATGGTAAATCCTCTAAAACAGCCTTTTTCTAACCCTTTTTGTCATTTCAACTGCATTTTCTACAAACAAGCCATCACTGTAACCCCTGCAACAAAATCACAAAATAACCTCTTGAAAGAAAGCTAATCCAAAGTATAAACCTGTGCTGCAACAAAATGCAAACTAAATATGTGATCATCAAAATAATACATACTTTTGCATGTAGTATTGTTCTAGCTTGGCATAGTCAGATCCAAATGACATCTTTCGCATGAATTCTTGAATAGCTGGATTAGAGGCCCTGAGCACAGTAATGTTCTAACAGTTCACAAAATCATCTGACACATTATCAGTTTGCACTTTCCTCAAGTAAATGTAGGTCAAGCACCTTATATTCACCAGTCTTCCATTTTGTTCACCATAAATATTATTATTAAATATACGAATGATAACACTTGTGCAAAATACATGACCTCAAATACAAAGAAAATGCAATCATTCCAGAACACTATCAACCATCTGCAATTTTTTATGTCAAAAAAGAAGGAAGCTGCAAAACATAATGTGAAAATGTATCGAAAGCTTTACCAGCAATTAAAGCTAACTTCATCTCCCCCAAGATGGATGTACTTGTCAGGAAATGCTGTGGCCACCTCAGTGAAAAACTGAGTAAGGAATGGGTAAGTTGTGTTGAGAACAGGGTTAACTGGTCCGTATGTTCCATCAGGACTGCCCCCACTATAACACTCTGTCAGCAGGCCAGGCTGACCTGCACCCCACGACTGTGTGTGACCTAAGATATAAAAAACAAAAAAGTAGATATCAAGCTGATATTTTATATGAGCCATACACAGAATGGCTTTCAAATAAAGAAAAAAGTCAATAGCTGAACACAGGCTATAAAATAAATCAGAAAAGGAAATGTCCAATCAGTCTTGTATTTTTCTAAAATTCTTTTACTGGTCACAATAGAACTTGATATTTTGTGCATGTCATGTCAAATCATAAACAAGTTAAGAATACAGATTTATCTTACCTACACATCAAGTACTAAAAACTAATGTGGTATCATTAAGGATAAGATATAAATTTTGCGAATCTGAGAAACAACAAAAATTCATCATACCTGGTGAATCAAACTCTGCTACCACTCTGATGGCTCGCAGTCTAGCATACTCAATTACCTCCTGTACATCTGTTGGAGTGTATATGTGACTATCAGGATAAAATGCACCCTGCAATAAAACAGTATTTACACATCATTGAATACTGTAGTTAGCATCAAGAAGTGACATAGAAACAATAACATCACCTCCAACTTCTGATTTTTTTAATCACTTATTTTTGTAAACACACAAAAAAACCAAAAAAAGGAAAGTGAGAAAAGCTTACTTTATTACTCAGGTCAGGAAAGTTCCTGCTTTGAAATGGAAATGACTGGTCATCTACAATGTGCCAGTGGAACACATTCAGCTTGTTTTGAGCCATTGCATCCTGTTGGACAAGATGGCAAAACAATTACTGAAAGTAAAATTAAGTGAAAAGAATGATGCAAACTGATACCGCTGAACATAAATACAAGAAGACATGTGAGTTTTTGGTATCTTTTATGATACACTAAAGACTTACATGAAAAGATGTTGAAAATCGAATACCTCCAAGTTATGTGAATTCAAGGTACAGGCTGAAATTTTTTTGCGCTAGTCAATTGGAAAACTTTCTTTTTTCACACTAATGTAAGTTATAGTCTGACTTTTATATCACTATCTGCCTGGCTGCCCATGTGTCTATCGCTATGTATCAATTATGTTAGGCACCCCTTTAAAACTGATGACAAGCTAAATGCAAACTGCCATATATTTAAAACATCTCAATACTGATAAAATATTTACCACTTACTAAGTTCCGAAGTAAATACTCTTTTGAAAGGAAATGTCGAGATGTGTCCAGGAGAAGTCCACGATGTGCAAATCGAGGAGCATCATATATGTTTGTATCATTCACCACAAACTGCACAAGAAAGACCAGAAGATTTTACTGGTATTTATACCTTTATACTAGGCTTTCTCTGATAAAAATTATACAAATGACTTGGGATGGTTTTACCATAAGGCAAACGAGGCTGTTGTTTATGGCAAAACACCGAGGGATCATAGAGAAAGTAAAGTGCACCTGCTCATGTTTAACTGGCAGAGAGAAGAGTGTATTGTAAGGCAGATGTGTTCCAAACTGCAGTGTCTGGACCTTGGGCATGAAGAAAAAAGCTTCTCAAAATTAAAATAATAGTGAAAAAAAGTCTGAGAACAATTATGCAGCTACAGAGACCAGTTAGACTGGCTATTATACACCAAGCATGACATGGCATCTGCTTTTACAAGAACTTAGTAACTCTCTGAGAAAAAATGAAAAGCAAATATTTTACACTTAATTGACCTGCTTGATGATTTGAATAAGGTTATATCTGATTGTGCTGTTTCTGGTTTGTTTGGGATAAAGAGTGGGGGCTACAAGAGTGACTTTCATCTAAGGCACAAAACAGTACATAAATGTTCTTGCAAAGTGACAAAAGGCTACTTAAAAAAATAGACAAACTTAGCTGTCAAAATGCCGGGTTTTTTGGAAGTACTCTCAGTGAATTTGTATTTTTAGATTGGATACTGTGAAGCCAAGAAAATTAAAAAGAAGAGCTTTGAAACCTCTGAATGGGACATATTTTCTTAAAATTACAGTAACATAGCAGTACCAGATTGAGATGTGTAAGGTCACTATAAATTACCTGGCATTCTTATAACAGAAAATTAATTATATACAGATGCAGACTCTTAGCAGAAAGTCTAATGTGTGAACTAGGAAACCTAAATATTTCAGTCTGATAATGCCACCTATAGTGTTAGTTCATTATTTTACATATTATTATACCATGTTTTATTCCTATTAGAAGTCTTGAAAATCTCTTGATGCTTTCTCCTGACTGTAGTTAGTATTACCGATTCCTTGTAAAAGGTTTTTATTCAGAGTGGTGCTGTATCCAAGTCCACTGTAAGCAGATTACCCTCTTCATTATGGAAGGTTAACAAAAGTAGAGGGAGTGACTTGAGCTCCACCTCCTACATGCTATGCTGTATATACAATGAACCACTTGCTATCTGCTGCCCCTTCAACCATGAGGCGTTATAGCAAATTACCTTTAATTATTATACCTTATTAACTCTTTATAGTTTAGCTGAACATGAACAGCCAAGAAACATTTTATGTTAGCGGGTAAGCAAGATATTCTGAACAGTAAATTGAGTAAAGAATAAAAAAGAAAAAAAGTAAAAGAAGAAATGGTGGCCTACTTTTCAAAATAATCAATATATTCTTGATTTCATCGGAATAAAAACATTCTAATGAGGATATGTTATTACTGTTAAAACACTTACCTCTCCTGTATCTAGACGGTATACAAGTTGACTAAAAGTTTCAATGCCCCATACAGCCCCCCATACTTGTGCTGCTTCAATCAAAATCTTTCCTTCACTTATAGTTAATCTATCTGGAATTAGTGGAAAAAAAGTGTATGATATATATTTAAAAAAACATAAAACATTGTAAAGCACATAACAATTTATTAAAGCATAATTTCAGCTTTTTTTGCTTCAACTATAATCGGCATCACGAAACTATACTTTTCGATAAATAATATGTTTGCATTAGGATCATGTACACCAAGCTGAGTTTTGTTATTAAAAAGTTAAACATTTATGCATCAAGCGGATCATCTGTCAATTCCCTTATTTTTTTTGTCTGTACGAATTTATATATGTGTGGAAAAAAACCCCACTACTTTTCCACTAAAAGCAAGTAATATATACAGAAGACATCTATAATAATATCATTTAGTGCTCATTCTTACATGATTCATCTGATTCCAGGCTGGGATATTGACCCTCACATGACTGTTGCACAGCAACACCAACTTCGCTTATTTCTTCTTCGAACTGATGTTTCTTCCTTTCCCATATGTTTCGTAATTTGGGCTGAAATTTCAGGCTCTTGTCCCCTTTGCCGACATACTTCCCAAAGATAAGGCGAGGGTAGCGAGCAAACGCATCTCTCAAAATATCACAAGAGGCCAGTTGAGGAACGAACTGAAATGACGCGCTGTTGAGGATGTTAACATTGCTACTTGTGTTGTAACTTCTTGGATATGGCCATGGCTGTCCCTGAGTAGATGCCACTTTAAAACCAATGGATTTACAATCAGCATATGTGAAAATACACACAAGAAGCGACAAAATAAAGACACCCTTCCTGAACCCTGTCGCCATTTTCAAAAAAACAAGATCATGTGATGGAAAATAGATCACGTGATCTCATGGCGCTAGCAGAGGGAGGATAGTTGCTGGGGGCGGATCTTTGACGTCACTACCTCTCGGCACGAACTATAAGTATACCTCCGCGGTCTTAGCTTACCCTTACGCTTGATGGAAAAAGACACTAAAAAACATGAAACAGAAAGTATAGGGAGCTCTGAGAATACTTGTTTAATCCTTGAACTGGCATTAGATTTGCTTCTGCTTAAGAAAAAAAAAAGAGTTTAACGAGCGGATCGAAAGAGTTAAAATTATCACATATTTCACATATACATATATTTCTTGGAACAATTATACGTACATAAATTTCTTTCATAAATGGTCCACGCTGTTGCGGATAAAGTATGCATGCAGGCACTAGATCTCTGAGCCACAGATATAGGACGCATATAGTAATGTAGTATATAGACTGAATATATAAGCATCAAATATGATATATATATATAGGGAATAGACTACTATTACATTCACAATTATGTGATGCTTCAACTTGTAAAACGATTTTACCTGCCACTGTGATTTGCTCATATTGTGCAAATGACATTTTTTGTAACTCATTTACTACAATAATATTTAGAAACAGGAACGATCGAGGCACGAACATAAATACACGTCCATGATCGAGGTGTTGTGAATTTTTTGCTACAGCCATTTTAACATTGTCATGAATCACCGTAAATTTCCGCAGTATGTTATACAGCCTGTAATATACAGTGATACCTCGGTTCTCGAACATAATTCGTTCCGGGAGGACGGTCGAGAACCAAATTGTTCGAGAACCGAAGCAATGAAACCCATAGGAAATAATGGAAACTGGATTAATTCGTTCCAAGCCCCAGAAAATGCCTATTTACTGGCCTAATTTGTATATAATATATAGAAAAACATGAGTCTCAACAAGAAATAAGAAATAAAAGTGTATTTATTAAAACAAAAACAAAAACAAAAAAACAAACAAAAATGTACTGTACAGTACAGTAAATTGTGTTTCATTTACTGTACCTGTACCAAACTTTATGGCAGGAGGGAATGAATGTGGAGGGAGGAGGGAAGGGGATGGTTATTGTCACTGATGACGCAAGCAAGGCGCGCTGGGCCCAATGAACGCCATTCGGCTCAACTCGGCTCATCTCGGACGTTCGGATGTTCGAGTTCCAAATATTTGTTCGAATTCCAAGACAAAATTTTCTCGAATTTCCTGGTCGAATACCGATTTGGTCGAAAGTCAAGGCGTTCGAGAACCGAGGTATCACTGTATAATCAAAGGGTTATTTTTAAATATGCTCTTTGTAATATTTATTAAAGCTTCTTATTTTCAGACCACAAACTGTTGTATGTATATAGTCTTTATCACATCGAGCAGACGACAATCTGAAAGAAGGCGAAATGTGTGTGTGTATATACAAAGGGTACGGGTACTGTCCCTACATAAAACATTGTTCTGGAAAAAATGAATTCGCCGCCGCGCAGTTATTCCTCATCACCAACACTTTACTTCCTTACCTTTCGATGGCTATACCTTCATATTACACGAAGCAAATGTATTTATTAGGATAAGAAATATGCATATACGACAAAGCGACATACAGTGCTTCCAACAAGTCCAAACCAGTGCGTAGAAGGTTTTCGCTGCTCGATTGAATCAAGTAAAACAATCGACAAAAGACAGAATTCAAGTCAAGTATTTTTGGAGTTTCCTCTTTCAGAACTTTGAGTCAATGCAGTTGGCAACTTTTTCACTCGGAAACGCACAAGCACACCCAGCCTCATTGAGCAGACACTAAAAAAAGTCAAAGTAATAATTTTATTTAATCAAATTTAACCAAATTCTAACCAAAGTGGTCAGCAAATGCCAACTAACGAAAGATCGAAGACGTCAAATTAAAAAAAAAAGTCTCACATGAGACAATTGGGGGGGGGGAGGAAATGAAACATTTGCACACAATTTTAAAAAAACCTATATAATAAACTTTGAAGCAAAAGTTAAGAAAACAACTGGATTCTCTTCCCATGAATGCAGGCAAAAAAATGGTTTAGCAAGTATAAAGATGAGTCAAGACGCTGTTTTAAGAAAAGTTAAGTTAAAGCCACATAGTTCTGGCAAAAGTTGCGCTTTTCACTATGGAACTTCAATAATATTGTAGTCATAATCTGCTAGTCTTATTGGATTCCTGTGCAAATACATTTGGCGGCCGTTGTGCGTCTTGACTTCTCGCAAGTTATTCAGGGGAATGCGGAGATGGAAGACATAGTCCACACTTCCTCCAGCTCGCCTGGCGTGCCAGTTGCCAGTGCCATCCCAGTTGTTGCGGGCAATCTGCCCTTTACCTGCATGAGGTGGCACCTTTGTCCCATACACACCTGCAAAGAATAGAGACAACTAATAGAATACAGTCCTGAATGCAGTACTCACGTATATTAGGGAGAAGAAAAAGAAGAAGACTTCTATACACTTTGATAAGTATTTAACATATTATAAGGTAACACGAAGTACAGCAGCAATAACAAACGATACATGATACAATTAAACTTTTAAAATTTAGGTTAAGCTGCCATAGATTCCCTATTCAGCATTTAAGATATAGTGATATACCTAGATATCTAAGAACATGTCCGTTGTGTAATCTAGGTGAGGCAGGTGATAAATTTCATATGTTTCAGTGTGATCACTCTTTGTTGTTTCATGGAAAGCGCTGCTTCCGGTATATTTTGAGCATCATCCAAATGAATTTAAATTTTTCCAACCGATGAATATTAAATCCAAAGGTAAACTTATTTAAGCAAATTTATTCATATTGCATTATTACTGTTTAAGTAATCTCTATAATATACATTTTTAGTACCCTATATTCATCTATATACTTTGCCTTATTGTCATCATCTGTTGCGAGATAGTTATTGTTTGATTGTTATTATATGATATGTCTAAAAATGCCCTCAGAGCTTATAGCCAATAAACAAAATGTTCAAAACACACAAGAAGTAGCGGAATAACCTCCCCCAGCTCCCCTTCTTACCAGTTCCAAGCACTGCATCAGGTCCGCTTGCTTGACTGGGCCAAATATGTCCAGTTCTCTGAATTTCCTGTGCACTGCTTTCGTCAGTGTAATGATAGAAGTCCACCAGTCTCGATGCCATTGTATTTGTCTCTTGAGTCTGTCTCCTTGCTTTCGTTGCTACGAATTGTACACCTAAACATTGATATGCATCAACTCATTACTTTTCTGATTAAGATCATTAGGATAACACATTTGACCACTGCATGTGCAGGCGATTATAAGGCCACTCACAGACTCACTGGCGTGCCACCCTAAACCTGACGTGTGACAAAGGCCCTGTAGTCAGTGGAGTGTAACACTAGTTTACTAACTCGTGACTAACTTCTCATGGTCACAACATGCAGACACACCCAGACGCTGATGGAGGCAGTTTGTTTTGTGTTTTGACACTACAACTATTGTCTTCAGCTCTCACGATGGCAACATTCGGTGTTAATAGGTTAGTCCTAGTCAAAATTGTGATCTTTGAAGATGATAGGTCGGGAGAGGGAGAGAAGTGACAGGAACAGAGGGGTAGGGAAAAGTCTATCATAGCTTGAATGATGAGCGTCAGCCTTACATATTGTGACATTTTGCCTGCCTGTAACAAATATTCAGACAACCAGAGACACGATTTCTGAGACATGAGATAAAACTCTATAGCCTACAAAAACTAGCATCGAAATTAACATTACATCCTGTCGTATATAGAATTAAAGTTCGAAAAGTGCCGGGTGTCTCAATTAGGAAAAAAAAATAATTAACAGAAAAAAATGGCGACATAGTTCTACATCTCGTATTTTTGCACACGGATAAACAGATTAATAATGCAAACGAGAATATAACTAGTTTAGAAACTTTCCTGCAGGGAAAAGAAAGAAAATTATGAAGTACCTGCAGTGACGCGCAGAAACCAAGTGATGAACTCTAAGAACCAGAAGACGATGGCACGTGAACACTATATCAGCGTGCTCCTCGTCTTTTATACAGCAGGCGGCTGAAAACGAAACCGAAACTACCCTGAATCGCACGAAAATGAGTGTTAGTCGAAGATTTTCGCCACGTCATGTTGAGATACGAAGAATAAAAATTCATATATTATTTTTTTTAATCTTATCAAAGCTAAAGGAAAAAAAAATTAAAAAGTACACTTTCATTTGAAATGTACAAAAAAAGGTAAAATAACTATTTTCCTTAGGTCTCTCCCTGTAAAGCGAAAGGACATCACTTCAGGAAGACCTTCAATGGTAACCGTGATGGACGTGCGAGAGAAAAAAGAACAAGATGGTGTATTTAAATATGTTTGTGTTTTTTTTTATCATACCGACTTGACAGAAGTGTGAAACAACCAGGAGATTCCTATATACAGATGTGTTTTTTTTTCTTCTCAGGATACAAATAGCTTGCTCAAACACTGGCGGTGTCATGAGTCACGTGGGATGAGTGGAGTCTGTAAGTGGCAGAGCATGGGGTATACACCTTCGTGGGCAGAGTAATCACCGCACGCGCTGACTGTCATAAACCGACCAGTGAATGTGTGTGTGAGTGAGATATACTGTCTAGAAAGATCGATAGGAGTGTGTGTTAATATATATGTATTTATTTCGAATGTCTCAATACCCCTTAGAGGGTGACATGTAAACAAAGAATTTTGAATATTTTGTGTGTGTGTGTGTGCGCGTGCGTGTAAGACGCCCTGAAGTGGCTGGTGGTGGGGGATTTAAAGGCGCTAAAAACACATACACACTGATTATTATTAGTAGTGGCGATATACCAGGAGAGAAAGGATGTTCGAGACAATGTATTTTGATATGGCAGTTCTCACATCAAATTCCTGACGAGCATTATCAGGGTATGCTCCAGGAACTCAAGTAATACGTAACGCAATTTTTATTTTCGTTTTGTCCATTCTTTTTTCTTTACCTTTACTGGGTTTTTCCATTGTCACCACATTCGTCTAAGATTCTAAATGGACAGTACAACTCACCAGATTGCTAATCATTGTTGTATGTTCGATGAAGTGTACAATATCTGGCAGGATCGAACATTGCCTCAAATCGCATTGATGGTATATTTTCATCTTCTCGTTAATAAAAGATGTCACGTTTAAGGGTTTCTTCCCAATTTATTTCCAGGAATACCTCTGACAAAAATCCTGTCATCCACTTGAAACGCTTATCTCGTATGACGAGCCAAAATGTGATTAAAAAAATACCCGTGGGATAGCTTATCAAAGACTTTATCAGTGATATAAATAGACTCTTCTCAACACACACGTGACTTGCTCACATCAGTGTCGCTAATTAGTGCCGGGGTGTTGGTTTTTTTTAAAGATTCCGCATACACTTCCAGGAATTTTCCACAAATTGTGTAGTACACACTGGTATTTCGTGATTCACACTTTCGTCATCGCCTGATCGGAATCGGATTTTCACCATTTAATTGGAGCCAGTCCTTCCTCCCCCACCCTGCAACACACAAAAAAGATTTAATTAAGGAAAACAAAAGATGCTGTGTATGACATTTTTCATATATGTGGATCATTATCCAGGTCATGTCAAGCTCATCCAATGGCAGTGAAAAGTGTTGTTACACAGACACGTTATAGTTTGGGAACATTAGCACCTCTAGAGTAATAGTGTAGAGGGCCAGAACAACGGGGCCAAGGTGAGGGTGAAACAATGGACGGGCGGCGTGGGAGCAAGTTGAAACAATAGGTGGGTGACGAGTGATCGCCGATCGGGGGAGAAACGCACGACAGGCCGCCTTGATTGATGACACGGTCACGGTCCCGGGGTCGGGGGCGAAGTTAGTGAGATAGCGCAGTCACCACTTCACAGGTGCGGTTGTTAATTGAAAGACCGGTACACTCGGCCGTGCGAACACAGTTGGTTTTGTTTTCTTTGCCACCAACGGGACACCAGTGCTGACTGAGAGAATTAAACTGAGTGTCGCGGCAGTTAGAGGTTGATGTGGCCGACCGTGAGAAAGAGAAACGGTAGATGTCATAGGTACCCGAGAAAGACCAACACATCAAAACAACGAACACATACAAACAAAAAATTAGACCAATGATTGGGAAAAAGATACCTGATGCGTTTGATTTTTATTTTCAAACTGTTGTCGTTGAGCCTTGTATTTCACAATAGCACCTGAAAGTTTGGCTTTCGCGATCGAAGATGTTTTTGACTTCGACGTCTTCTGAAAACAGAATTTGCACAGAAAGAGGACAGCTTATGAGCCCACGACAAATAAAGTAAGCTAGTCAAGGCTTAGGCAATGGGACAGGGTTTTATATACATATATAAAATGATGTGGTGAATTTTAGAGCGTGTACAGGACGACCAGTCCAGTCTTTGACCTTCGTAAGCCAGTTCTTCCTCTGGCCACCGCGGCATCGACTACCCGCCAAGATACCTGGAAGGATAGTCTTCCACAGGGTGTCGTGCCGGGTCACGTGGCCAAAGAAGACGGACTTACCTTGCTCGGTTTGCAACCTAAAGGTCTATTTACGCAGTACTTGCTTGGTACTAATAAAAGCATCAAGAAAGCGGTATACAGTAAGACAGAATAAAAGGGTATTGTCATCGTGTAATCAGTCATTAGCCTTTTTCTTGTGGAGCATCCACTTCATCTTTCTCAAGTAGCATTTTGAAATTCTCGTACCATTTCCCATCAATGTTTTTTGTTTCTTGTGATAATAAAATTGATCTTTAAAATGCAATTAATGAAGGAAAATCGTCTAAAGAGAGAATGGAAGAATAGGAAGAATAAAAGTTATTTTTAAGGTTTAATAATTTGTGTGTATCTGTAACCACCTCCAATGATACACAGAAGTGAGTATTTCTTAAAGTGTTATAATCACTCCGTATGTTGTGCGTCCTCTGCCATAAAAATAATGTAGTTCTCCAAACGTTTGTTAGGCAAGTAATGTGCACAAATACGAGAGAGGAATTGTCAAATATATATATGCGTGTGTCATCACTGTCTAGATTTCTAAGATGAAGCTGACCATCCATCAGGTCTGCCTCTCTTTCGAATCACAGAATTTCAAACTCCAATGTGCAGCTGATTGCCCAGAGGAAGAACTTGACTACACTGAACAGATGACTCACGCTTTGAGCGTATCAAAGAAGTATGCATTAATAAAGCATGTAAGGAGAAAGAAAAGAAAATGATACCTGCTGTTTTTCTTTCTTCTCTACTTTAACTATCGGAGCCTTCCGCTTTAAAATGGCGCCTGAAAGTTCGCGTTTCTTCGGCGACATCTGCAAACAAGAGACGTTTACTACAGGACATCAATATCATTAGAAGGAGGTCAGACCTTTGACATCAAGCTAGGCCTGTACACGTTTAGGTCGCTCTGACTTCAGCAAGTGGTAAAACTTGTAGCCGACGCCCATCTTCTAAATAGGACATTGATCATCCTCGACAGCGCGTAGGTGGTTAAAATCAACCTACAACATGATAAACTGCAGCCAAAGAGAGAAAGTCACCATTCATTCCCCGAAATCTCCAGCCATCATTTTCTTCATTTTCTTCATTCCCTCCCTTACAAGGTGCTGACTATTCAGAGGACCGTTGGGGCACAGACGATAGAGGCGTGCCCTGAGGACAGAGTAGGGCACACGATTTTCGGGAGGGCGTCACAGCTAAGGGAAAACCATTGCGGTTATTCCCTGTATATCCTATGCTTGAATTTCTTTAATCGTTAATTCATAATCGTCTGGTAATGAACACTAATTAGGCATATCCGGGCTATTATGACGTCACAGATTTGACCTCTTTCTTTCAACTGGTAATAATATCTGGCAAATAGAAGGGGTTAATTTGTACGTATGGGAACTAATTTTTTACAGAGATGTAAGTCCAGTTATTTAAATTAGAAATTAGAATTCTTAATAGATGTTTCGAATGCATAACACATTCCAGCACTATAAAATTCTTCAGGTTTTATATTCTTCAATGTGTTGCAAGCAATCAATAAACAAACAAAGAAGAAAATGTTAACATGCTTCCTATAGTAGTCACATCGATCACTGAAGCACACCTGATGTTTTCACACACACAGCACCCGAGTACAAACCTGATTATGAATGCAAGGCCTGACTACTCCAGCTACGGCTAGACTCAACGGCTTGCAGTCGACTTGAATGCGGACACATTGATGAAACGAAAGTAGAGCAGACATTAAAAATTCAGCTGTGATTTACATTTAGTGAACGTTCAGACTGTAAAAATCTACAGCAAGTGTTTGTTTACTATTCCTTTTCACCTCAACAAAATGTACTTCACAAAATTTTACTAGCAAGGCAGAGGTTTCTTTTTTTTAATGCTATGTGGGGCAAAGTATATTAACTCAACAGTGTAATCAAGTGCATGTGTGCCCTCGCAAAATAAATGTATCAGCACTGAATAATCGAGCTAATGAGAGAGAGGTGCTCATAGATTCGAAATAATTTCTTACCTTTTCCAGTATTTGTCAAATTCGCGAATAAAGGGTGGGAAGTAGGGCTGCCAGTGCTGTGAGGACCCGCCTCACTCGGTTTCACGCCGTTGATCAACTGGGTCAACTTCTGGTGCGCTCGACAGCGCAGTGGGAGAGATCGATCGAGAGAAATGCTAATAGTTATAGTTCCTACATTCGACCACATTCGCCTTTATTCTTGTAAAAATATTGACAGAGATAAAAGGCAAAATAACTCGCTGTTCAAATAATTCATTTCCGATCATTTCCCGTGCACTTTCCATATTTTTGTGATGATTTTGACGGAGCATCTCTATATAAAAAATTATGGAGTTTACTGTTATAGTTAAAGCGTTTTTTCTTTAAAGTGTTACTACTATATTATTTAATTGGAATCTACACACGAAATAAAAGACAAAATTTAGAAAATAAAATGCTTCTGATTGTCACTTTGCAACTGTATTCATATAATTTCAAGAGCCCATCATTACCCAGGTTAACCTTCTAAATTGGTCAAGAGCGTTGCATGTATCGGACACAAAACAACCTTCTACGGACAACAACAACACCACCACCACCAACAACAAAATACATTGACTACATTAGACAAGATTCAAGCACAAACAAAGCATTCACTTTGTATGTTTTATTAAGATTATCAGCAATCAGCAAAGTTTGTAATTATTCTTTATTACTTTTTCACTAAAATCTCATAATATTTCAAAGTGATATAAAAAGGTTTGTTTCTACTAATAAAATTGGATAAAATGTACATGTACAAAAAGGATTATCAGTATTTTACATGAAATGTTTCGAGCACGATATAAAAATATTCTCTTTGCTGTTGATTAGGATAAGTCTTTTGACGGATTTCTAATGGTTTTGGTCATAGCAGATGGCTTGGGATAATCGTCGGGGCTATTTAAGGGGAATTTTGAGAGATCTTTTGCTTGTTTTCCACTCAGTTAGAGTCAGGCTTTTATTAGTTAAGGTCCCCTGAAAAAAAAACAACCACAACAAACAAACAAAATTAGGTGGTGATCCCTACTTACAGAGCTCAAGAAATTATACCGGCTCCCTATAAAATAGAGAGAGCTAAAACAGAAGGAGAGAAACAGAGACAAAGAGATCGCCATTGTTTATTGTCTCAGTTTTCGGCATCAAGACAAGGGTTGAAGGGGAATGGTGTACAAAACTATTCGTGACTATAGAGAATCCCCTATTGAAAAACTATGTATATACTTCAAGATATATGGCTAATGTGTACTAAAGTACCCGTGTATATATCACACCTACACATATGCACTTCCTAAATTAGCCGGTATAATCTCTAGTAGTCCAAGGTTTCTACACATAAATAATCAGTACGCATTAGCCTGAATTCTCGTACCCACAGTAATTCACAGCATGTGAAAAACAGGACAAATTTAGGGCGAAATAAAACTGCAGCTACCAGCGAGTAATCAGTGGCTTAAACATAGTTCACCCTCCGAGAGAGAGAGAGAATAGAGTTGATGAAGAAAGCCATATAAAAAAGACAAAAGATAAATCAATAATGTGAGAGAAAATTTATATTTACTTGTAGTGTTATTTTTTGGCTCCTATTGAGTCTAGGAGCCTTGGTTTTAACAGCTTTCGATCTGGGTTTGGCAACTTTCTTTGGGGTCTTTGATGCCCTCTGAAAACAAGAGAAGACTGTTAAATATTACCTAAATGTAAGATTGCTAAACACATTTTTACAGAAGTCATGTTACTAAAATAAAATTAGTCATTTCTTATCAATTTTTGTGTGCTCAACATGAATATAATAAATACAAAATTGGCTCTAGTTGTTTTATAATCTGCAATAATTACTGTGTACATCATTTGACCTATGGTTACTACCTGAGAAAAATCAAGTCATAGACTACGTGTTAAATTTCTTTGCCTCTGTCTTGTACAGCTGTTTGGGAGCACCTCTGGGAAATGTCCAGCAGTGGTCAGCCTGCATGGTAGTCGACAAATTTCATCAGTATCTTTTTTCCATAGTTGCGATATCTTGATGAAAACATTCGCCACGTTCATCCCTAACCATACCACAGTTGTCACGAAAGAAATCCAGATGGGAATGAAGGAATTGGATCTTTAGAGACATATTGCATACAAGTTTCTGATACTCCATCAACATTTCTTCTACTAGTTCCTTGTAGTTTTCCGCCTTAGCATTCCCAAGAACGTTTGTAGATATTAGGTGAAAAGCATTCCATGTTTGTTTCTATCACCCTGCAGCAAGTTGTTGAACTGGTCATCTTTGAAGAGCTTTTGAATATGATGACCCACAAAAAGTCTTTGCCTCGCTGAGTCGAGGGAACTTTTCATGCAGGTATCAGAAAGCTGGTGAAGTCTGGTCCATGGCTTTCACGAAGTTCTTCATTAACCTAGTTTGATGTGAATGGGTGGTATACCAGGATTTTGTAAGCCTCATCCAGAGCTGGGGGCTGGATATACTTCTCTCCAACTGCTACATTTTGTCTGTGAGTCCATTCCTTCTGCAAGTCGGCCTACCCTCATCTCAGCTCTTTTTCTCCAACTCAGTAGATATTAAGACTTTGACACGAAGTGGGCTCCACAACTGATGGGATTGACAGCTTTCAGGAATGACTAGGATGCTGAAAGTACAGGAAAGAATGATAGACAAGGAGAGATGGGGGAAGAGATATACCTTCTTTGCTGGTTTTTTTGGGCCGGTGGAATTTTTTCTTTTGGACGCCATCTGAAAACAAGATCATTGGATGGTGTCAGAATGAGATCACCTCCGTGATTCTATGATGGACATGCGTACGTTCATGTCGTTATATAGTTTCAGTCAATGGAGGAGATGGCAACAGGCTGGATTGTAGTGTTCTCTGAACTCTTTATTGCTTAATGTGAAAATAAGACACTTCCAAAAATATGTGTGTGTCTATGTGTGTGTGTTGCGTGCGTGTGCTTATGTAACTTGAACTCGTGTGATTATTAATTATATCTCCTTGCATATCTACATCATCACGTCATTCGTGTGTTTAAACCTGATTAGAAACACTCGCTGCTAAGTCGAAAGATCAAAGTCCAAAGTTCACTTGCCGTACAATTATAACAATTGTGTCGTAAAACAAATAAACTCCCCTTACTATAATTGACTAGAACGTGTACACGCAGAGAAAATAGTCATCCAGTCTTACTGTGATTTAAAGTTTAGAAAATAGTCAGCCAGTCCAATTGTGATTTTAAGTTTAGACGCTCACAGAATTGCTAAATTGTCAACAAGTGTCTTTCTTATTCCCTGTCAGCCTGCATTTTCTTGCTGGACACATGAGAATTTCAAGCGCCTTTTTTCAAAATTTAAAGTGGGTCTGAAATGTCATTTAATACAAGGAAGTTAAAACGGATCAAACAGCATAGCACACTAAGACATACAAACCTCCACAAAAGTAAGCACAAAACAAAGAGGAAATGAGAAAAAATATGTTCACATGTTTAAATCGTTTCTTACCTTTTGTTCCCGTTCTGACTTGTTGTACACGGTTATCGGTTGCGGGAAATCCACTGTGGAAAATCCCGCTTCCCGCTATCGGCAGGTGAAAGAGAGGCTGAGCGAGCAAGCGGGAGAAAGAAAGTACAAAAGTACATGTACTACCTTCACATTCCTCGACCTTTATTCTTGTTGGACAGGGAAGCATAGCCATAGTCTCGCATGTCCGTGTGGCTTGACCAGGTTTAATGCGGTGAGCAAATTCTGTTGCATAAGTTTGAAAAAGGCCAACGGCATTTTAAAAAACAAATGGACGCAATGACATTGAAAACTGGTGCCTGAAAATTATTTCACTCAGCAGATAGACTAGGTAATTTGATCCCCTTGAAGCTATAAAATCTAAAGCTTCGAAAAACATTCCAGCCGGCAGAATTTTAAAGCTCCATGCTACCTATATTTGGTATATATTTAGGAAAAGCGCCTTCTCGATCTATTGCATTACAAGAAGACAGTGTGCAAAGTCAAATGTTCAGGTTGGACAGGGCTCAGGCTCGTGGCGGCCCTGAACAGAGACAAAAAACAGAAAACCAGGGTGCGTGCACAGTAAGATTAACCAGGTACCCCCAAACGACACTGTTGTGAACACAGTGGGCAGAAGTAATAAGCCGTTAATATAACTGTTATTCCACGAGAAAATGGCGATAGAACGAACATGTTTCACTAAACAGCTGAAAGCTTCAAAGAGAAGCCATGAAACTAGTTGGAAATCAGTCAACTCTCGACAGCCAAGTGTTTCTTGCCAATCCAATAAGAAGTGGCGCATTTTGGAATTAAAGAATTAAGGAAGTAGGCAGGTATGATCAATAGACAGAAGCGCTATCTGCAACGAGACACACCACAAGGGAGAAGATAGCATGAAAGAATGCAAATTTTTGTCTCTGTCGAAATGCATTCGGATATTTATAATCGCTCTTTATATCTTGCGGCAGGGATATGAGGTACAGCAATGTTAATGTTTTTTACATCTCCAGTGCGCACTTTACCTTTGGAAAATAACTTTTTTCCCCACTGCCTTAAAACGCCAAATTCTCCCTGTAAAGCTTGGGGTCAGGGGTCAAAGTCTTAATATCCATTAAGTTGGAGAACAAGAGCTGAGATGAGGGTGGGCCGACCCGTTTTTCTCCTGATCAGTCAGCATGAAGTGATCCAGATTTTCACTACGGTGCACCATCAACCCCACACGGAATAACACAGGAAGAACTAAATGACCTGGTTGGTCATTTGAACTTATCTAAGAACTTGCTGTGCTGTTGCTGCCAGCCATACCAAAGTTGTATGTGAAGTTTAAATGCACGTGACTTTACCTTAGATGGAAATGGAAGTGTCGTGATATATTTGATATATGCGAATAGATGATATTCTCGAAGATGTTAACAGTACCAACGTACTTGGCGGACACAAGTCTTTGTATGAAAGATCTCTGGCAGGTGGTTGTTGAGGAGCACTGTGATTTTTCAAGTCTTACTCTTTCTGACTTGAATCAGGCCGTTTTACATTTCATTCTATGTCACAGATCTTCATGTCAGACTATCAAATGCATTTTAAAGGGTTCTTTAACAATGTTGAAGCTTGAATTGCCATGATAAAACTTTTACATTCTTTGCATTTGGTGAGGAAGACTACCGTCTGTGATTATGCTACTTTCAACTCATGAAAATGTTGTACCTTCATATACACGATACAAAACGTTTTGTAAAAACGTCTTTTATTCAATCAGAAAACAAAACAGACATTAATTTGTCCTCCAGCAGGGATGTGACCTTCATTAGCATATTAGACAAATCGAAAATGTATGTTCATCTGTGGTTTGATGACATGATGACAGATTACATGCGGTTACACATTTCAGAGTTTTTCTTTTATTTTGTTCTGTATCGGTATCTATGCAATGTGCATTTTGCGCTTTTCAATTAAATTGACAAATTGTGTATAGTTTGGTATTCACTTTGTTTTTGCAAAGCACTCTGCGCCTATTATAAGGACTCTTTATTGATATAATAATATGTATCATAAAAATATCTTCTAATAACATTTATATTAAAAATTATAAACTACCATAGAGTTAAGCTAATATAAATAAACAGAAGTATTTCCACATTGTAAACACTACTGATAAATATAACAAATTTAAACCAAACCAAAAGCCCTAGTCTAGAATATATAAACAGTGAAACAAGCATAGGGTTACCGCTGCCCCTATAGTAAGCCATCACTGAAGACTTAGTCAAATAAGACAAAGGTGTAATAGCGAAGGATATTAATGCACGTTCTGCAATGGCAACATAGTAATAACTTGGTATGACAATGAAAAGAAGTGCTAGATTGCGCGAGAAAAAAAAGACAGCTATGAAAAAAAAAAAAAAGACAGCTATGAAAAAAAAAATCCACCAGTTTAGGTATAGCGTTAGTTAACAAACAATGGAAGCAATTTGTGGAATCTTTACTTATACGTGTGCTGATGAACCGTCATAGCAGCATTTCACTGTGTTCATGGGAGCAACCAACCCACAGGAGAAAAAAAAGTGAGTGAACCTACATTGAAAAATAACCAGCTTCTAACACTTAAGTGCTTAGGTGCCATCTGATCCTAGTTGATGTCATTTATTTTGCATCCATTGGTAACAATCGAAACTATTAGTGTAAACAAACACTTAGCTGGTCAGCAGGTCACACAGTACACAACCTCGCCAAGGCGTCTCACTGCAGATTGAGTAGTCCCTGTTCACTCATGCTCAGTCAGGTCCCCTCATTTACCTCAAGGCTTTGCAACTGGTTCTAGAGATATTAAAAATGACCATGTGTGAATAAATTTAAACATTGGATTATGTTTTATTGTGCAAGTGACCTTAGACCCATGAAGCTGATTAGTCTGTAGCGCCATGGAAGATGGATCCATTTCGTGTGCAGATGATGAATCTGGACCGAGACACAATATCTGAAAAAAACTTAAGAGGGATTGGTCAGATACGATTCTAGCAGAGGTTGTGACACTACAAACGCTGTTAAGTGCTTCTCTGGGTGATGTGTTAAAATGATGATGGAGCAGAAAGGAGGCTCAACACAATGGCTGCAGCTACCAGCACAACGCCAAGCGGATGGTCTCCTGTTAAGCGGGTGCCTGTACAGGTTGGGATGGCCACCGACGTTATTGGGGGGCAGAGTGGAGGCCGTGCATCCTCCTTATAGATCTCTATAAACACACGGGTGGTCATGCACCCACATATCCTCATTTTGTCAGCAATGCATTGAGTGGCGAGCTCACGAAGCCTGTCAAACAGTAGAACAGAGAGTGAGACTCGCGTGTATGCTAAGCTCATTAAAATTTATGCTACTTCAGCATTAGTAACATTAATCTCCCTATGTAAGTAAATAACAATAGAACAACTTCTGTGACATTAATTTTAGCTTATTATATTGGTTTCGGTGAAAGCTTTAATTTGTGCTTTGAAAGCATGTGACTTATTTATTCGCTAAAGAATAACGATTAATATGTTTAAATAAAACGAATTTTCTTTCTCCTCTAAGCCATTGTTTGCTTGCATGTCAAAGAAAGCCACGTATCTAGTCAAAGTGTACTCACCAACAGAACACGTTCCCATCCGAGAAACTTGAGTCGTCGTCGTCGTCTTCGAGGTTTAAACACGTGTGAAGATTGTTATACACAGAGAGTGCGCAGTTACCATCCAGATCTGAAATAGTAAACAATAAATATTAAGAATTATTTGGTCAGTGCTAGACTATTTCGTCTATTTTATGTTCAGTTTTTCTCAATGTATTAAGTATCATTATTAATGTTTGATGGGTTTATCGAAAACATTATAGATTTTCTGAGTAGACATTTTCCCCAGGGGTAACGTTTATGATAGACAGAGGGAAGAAGTCACCGATAAGATCTGTAAGATCATTAAAAATGTGAGAAAAATATTAAATATTTATAAGTACAAGAGCATTCGTCTATTATCACACACTACGTCTCGGTGTGTTAACTTTCCGTACCTCAAGAGATTATTGTCTGTGTTTGTTGGATCGTTACCTCTATAGACTATAAAAAGAAGCCTATGTTCACACAACGGCAGATGTTAAATGAATGTGTTCAAAAGAAAAACAAAACGGTATGATTAACTGCAACACACACACATGCCCCGAACGAATCGTCTACTAAATAAATGAACCAACACCCGCCACAATCCATTTTTTAAACAACCACGCCAACGCCCAACCCCCAACCAGCCAACCCAACCACCTAACTAATCTTCTCTCAACATCCGTTCTCTGTTGTTACACAGCCGCTGCATCATTGACGATACGTAGGTAAACTTAGGAAGTACATAGTCTCGTATGTCTTCATCGAGGCATGACCAGGTAAAGTTGTGGACACATTCCAGTGCACGCTTGTAATCGTCAAAACGACTGTAAAACAGAGAAAGCCTTGTTAAACGATAAACACTACCGAAGGTCAAGGGGAAGGTGGGCGGAAGGAGGGAGGGGGGAACAAAGCGAGTGAGGGAAGAACAGCAAGACAGTGAGTAGCGTTCTTTATTAATGCAGCAAAACAACAACAACAACTTCTTCAAGGAAAGAAAATTGTGAAACGACATCAGGGCTACAAGTCCTTTGGCTGTAATCTCAATGAACTAAGAATTGTAAAAGAGCCAGGAAGGTAAGATAAATAAGTTTAAGAATCTCTGACGTATGTGTGGCTTGTCCTGGAGGCGACATTTTGTGTGCACTGTGCAAGATGGGATAGCTGAATGCGTGCACCATGTGCAGCAAAGTAGGTAAAGTGCACACGTCACGGAGAATGGCAGAGGGGGGAAAAGAGATGAGGAAGGATATTTATGTATGTGTGTATATTTAGAGAGACCTGCAGGACATCTCCAAGTGGCTGGTGAGCATTCTAATTACACCATTGATATCGTCGTCGAATTCGCTAAAAGTGATGTCCTGGTCTGTGATGCATTTCTGTATATTTGTTTCAGCCTCATTCGTGCAGGTTGAGGTGCTGCAGTCCGGAACAGCTACAGACGTAATTGGGGGACAGAGTGCAGGTCGTGTGTCCTCCTTATAGATCTCTATATACACACGGGTGGTCATGCACCCACATATCCTCATTTTGTCAGCAATGCATTGAGTGGCGCGCTCATGAAACCTGTCAAACAATAGAACAGAGAGTGAGACTCGCGTGTATGCTAAGCTCATTAACATTTATGCTAAGTTAGTATTAGTAATACTAATCTTCCTATGTAAGTAAATAGCAACAGAACAACTTCTGTGACATTAATTGTAGCTTATTATATTGGTTTCGGTGAAAGCTTTGTGCTTTGAAAGCAGGTGACTTATTGGTTGGCTAAAGAATAGCAATTAATATGTTTAAATAAAACGAATATTCTTTCTCCTCTAAACCCTTGTTTGCTTGCGCGCGCGTGAACACGGACTGTGTTTGTGGTGTAAAGCTATTTTTAAAATCCTACAGATTTTTCGTTTATTCAGGCCTACCTTTATGGGAACCCGTAATCCTCTAAAGTCTATCATATTTTGTGTGTAGCAATGGGTTATCACCTTAAACGGGAAAACATGTTTTCGAGCATCATGTGCGGTAACCGCTGAGTGCGATTTCTAAAAAAATAAAATAAATAAATAAAAAATGAGGCTCAAAGTAAGCCACTAAACTCTAGTCAAAGCGAACTCACGAACAGGAAGGGTTCCCATTCGAGAAACTTGAGTGGTCGTCGCCCACTTTTAAACACGTGTGAAGATTGTGATACACAGACAGTGCGCAGTTACCATTCAGATCTGAAATAGTAAACAATAAATATTAAAAATAATTTGGTCAGTGCTAGACTATTTCGTCTATTTTATGTTCAGCTTAATCAATGTAATAAGTATCATTATTAATGTTTGATGGGTTTATCGAAAACATAGATTTTCTGAGTAGACATTTTCCCAAGGGGTAACGTTTATGATAGACAGAGGGAAGAAGTTACCGATAAGAGCTGTAAGATCAATAAAAATGTGACAAAAATATTAAACATTTATTACAAGAGCATTCGTCTATTATCACACACTGCGTCTCGATCTGTTGAGCTTCCGTATCTCAAGAGATTATTGTCTGTGTTTGTTGGATCGTTACCTCTATAGACTATAAAAAGAAGCTTATGTTCACACAACGGCAGATGTTAAATGAATGTGTTCAAAAGAAAAACAAAACCAACCACCTAACTAATCTTCTCTCAACATACGTTCTCTGTTGTTACACAGCCGCTGCATCACTGACGATACGTAGGTAAACTTAGGAAGTACATAGTCTCGTATGTCTTCATCGAGGCATGACCAGGTAAAGTTGTGGACACATTCCAGTGCACGCTTGTAATCGTCAAAACGACTGTAAAACAGAGAAAGCCTTGTTAAACGATAAACACTACCGAAGGTCAAGGGGAAGGAGTGGGAACAAAGCGAGTGAGGGAAGAACAGCAAGACAGCGAGTAGCGGTCTTTATGAATGCAACACACACACACAAACAAAAAACAAAACAAACAAACAAAAAACAACAACAACAACAAAGTCACGGAAAGAAAATTGTGAAACGACATCAGGGTTACAAATCCTTTGGCTGTAATCTCAATGAACTAAGAATTGTGAAAAAGCCAAGAAGGTAACATAAATAAGTCTAAGAGTCTCTGACGTGTGTGTGGCTTGTCCTGGACACGACATTTTGTGTGCACTGTGCATGATGGGATAGCTGAATGCGTGCACCATGTGCAGCGAAGTAGGTAAAGTGCACACGTCACGGAGAATGGCAGAGGGGGGAAAAGAGATGGAGGGAGGATATTTATGTATGTGTGTATATTTAGAGAGACCTGCAGGACATCTCCAAGTGGCTGGTGAACATTCTAATTACACCATTTATATCGTCGTCGAAGTCGCTAAAAGTGATGTTCTGGTCTGTGATGCATTTCTGTATATTTTTTTCAGCCTCATTATTGCAGGTTGAGTTGCTGCAGTCCGGAACATCTACAGACGTAATTGGGGGACAGAGTAGAGGCCGTGTGTCCTCCTTATAGATCTCTACAAGCACTCGGGTGGTGTTGCAGCCACATCTCCACATTTCCTCGGCCACGCATGCAGTGGCTAACTCTTGGTAGCTGTCAAAATAAAATAACACTAAGAAAGGCTCATGTTTATGGCATAGATAATTAACAGTTATGGTACGTAGTTATCACGTAGAACTCTACGGTTTATCACACTGATGTAAAACATTTTGTTACATTAACTTTTAACTTATCAGATCTCTTTGAAATCTTTTGCTTTTTCAGTATGTATCTTACCAAAGGACATTGACAGCCTGACTGAGAAGGTTTCACAACAATTTTTCGTTTGTTTGAGTTTCACGCCTTGCCAGCAACTATATCACAACAACAGTTTTCTCTTGCTGCACTACTACACGCCGGGATCGTGGGTTTAAAGTATTTTTTGCTGTTGCATTTTTTTCGACATTTAAGCTTATCTATAAGGAAGTCCTCAGTTTTGACCGAATATTTTAACCTATGATCTGTTAAGGCATAAATCTAGGGCTATACAACTCAGTGACGGCATGTTAGTGCGCTGCATGATACATAGATAACCCTTCAGAAAATCTGATATATGACTAATCCTCCAGATAATGTGATATATGGCTGAGCCTCTTGTAAAATAGCCCACTTAGTACAGTATGCCAGCGGGTTTAGTTCAAAGTTCCCGTGCATCTCGCAAGAAAAAGGTGCAGGTAGCTTTTCCGTAAAGTTCCCGTGCGTTCCTTGGAGTCTGTGCGATGCGTCCATGTGACGGGAGGACCGAAGTGAATATAATTATTTAGAATGCAGCTTGCAGTGCGTCAATCGGTCAGAGTGCTAGATGAGAACCTGTCATGTTGCAACGACACACGACCTGCTGACCTTCCGAGAAATAGAACGAATGAGAACCAACAAAGCGTGTCCGAGAGGATGCCACGCTGTGAGTAGCGTGCGAGAGATACAAGGGCCCCTTGCAATAATCATTAATTGCAATCGTTTATTTTTCCAGTATATATCAGTAAGATCACAAGTTAATATTCGACTGGAAATAACAATATTTAATAACGTAATATAAATAGAAAACTTTAGGAAAAGTGTTCATAGTTAGGATTTACAACACTGCGTGAAATATTTTAGAGATGTGTATATATGAGTGGTCAGTAAATGGGGTAAAATGACGCAAAAATTAAAAATGTTTAAACCCTTTCTGAAGGCAAATGTCACCAGTGGACGTGAAAAACTCGACAGATTAAATAAACGAATATTAAAGACAATATCCTTCACCCCAGTTCTTGTGTATCGTCACATTCCTCTTAAATTGGCGACAACATTAACCAGTATCGGTGGCGCCTACACTTTATAGCGTTCTTTTTTTTTTCTTTCTCTTGATGCCTTTTCTTTTCTCTTTTCTCTAAAAGTAAACGAAAACCATCCCTCCCTCCCTGGCCCTCCCTCTCTTCAGGCCTGACTGCGACTGTAAAGACAGCAGCACCCTTCGACGGCAGCCTTGTGTCGTAGAAGAGAAACACGAGACCGCCATCTCGGGGGCATCAATTAACGTCCATCTGACACGCGAGGCTTCTTCAGTGGCGAAGACGATAAAAGAATTAATTACCTGTTATTACCTGTAATTTAGTGGAGCTTTTAGTCTACGAGGGGCTCACAAAAGAGAAAGCTCCGAGTTGTGTGTAAGAGCATTTAAACTTTTTATTGAATTTCCAGTCCAGAGTGAGAGGTCATGTGGTGAAACGGTTAGCGCCTGTCAGCAATGTACAGTGAATATTCTGTCCTGGGTTCAGCTCTCGTCTCGGGCACGCTGTTCTTTCTCTGCATGTGGCATTTGTTTACAGGACTGGCTGCCTTGCCGTGATATAACCTTAGTTGCTGGCTCGGCTTAAAACACCAATGCTCTCCGCCCACTTCCTGTCCCGTATGACGAATATGAGAGTAAAAACACGAGAGTTGACAGACTTAAATTGTCATGAGGCTTAATTCATTATTTACGAAAAGGTAGCAATTAAGATTGTGCTCAGTGTTGGGATTGATATTTGTGATCATATAGATGCCGCTATGCCAAAGCGAGTCTGAAAATTTATAGTAGTAATTTGTTTGCTTACGTTGAATATAATATTTGTGCCGGGCTGGAAAGCCCTCAAAAGAATCCGTTCTTTGCGCTTTTGTTGTGAAAGAGCATGCATGTCAGACCGTGTGATTGTGGCCCACTCCAACACATTGTTTGCTGCCATCATCTTATTATGAGAGCACAATATATATGCGGTGAGTGCATTGAGTGCATTGTCCAAAGAGATTGATGACAATGACCAGGATGTTTCTAGCAAATCCTTACTCACAAGCAGATCGTATCCCCCAAATCGCTGAATTGTGAATCGTTGTGAATTTTTACGTCTAGACACTCGAACAGATCGGGATAGACAGATACAGCGCACTTGCCGTTTATATCTGAAATAATAAACATTTAGTACTGTTGTTAGTCCTTCGTCTTTTACTATGCACCAAGTCTTTTTCAGTTTTAGTTTCTCAGCTGTAGCAAACATTTTGTGAATTGCGATCTATGCTTGTTTAAAAAATCGTATATCAGTAATAGAATAACTCTCAAACTACATATAGCTTAAATATCTCCATAGACTATAGTACATCTATGTTTACAAAACTTATTCCATCATCATAATCCCAAAAACTTAAAACAAATGAAACGACCACTAAAAATACCCTCTCCCACCAAAATCTATAAATTCTCTCAACTTACAGTCTCTGTTATCACACAGCCGATGCATCATTGACGATATGTAGGTAAACTTAGGAAATAGGTAGTCTCGTAGGTCTTCACTAACGCATGACGAGGAAAAGTTGTGGGCACATTCCAGTGCATGTCGGTAGTCATCAAAACGACTGCAATACAGAAGAAAACTTTGGTGCAATTGTGCTGTCGAAGGTGAACCTGCTCTATTTCTTTAAAATTGGGGACTTTTAAATCAATGGTCTCTACACAATGCAATCTACTGCAAGCACGTTAAAGACCAAACCAAAGGCGTTTTTATGGTAATTTTCATTCCTAACAAAATATAAAAGCCCAGAATCTGAGTTGACAGCCTCTTTCCACTAGACAGCCGCCTTCAAACATTCACATTCTTACCTCTTGGACTGAAAGAAGGCAAAATTAGGACTTCATGGTGGTGTTTCATCTAGGTTGCAGCCGATAGGACAGCTGGCAGCATATGTCACGTAAATGCAATTGGCCAACAACTGAGAAAGCATCACAAAAAACCTGCAGACACTCGGAATGTAAGGGGTGGAGGACATGCAGGACAGTATCCGATGGTCGAGACGGCCCGACTTCCACCCAGATGTGTGAACATTCTCCATGAACGAGAGAAGAAGCAGGACCTTTGGGTGGAACACTACCTAAAGCTCTAAGCAGTATAAACATGGTCTTCAACCCTGTATTGGATACTATCCAGGCCCTACCTTTGAAATAAATATACTACCAAAAGGGAAGAGCTTAGCAAAGTTACTTAATATTTAGCCCCGACTATGGTTGGAAATTCATTTTCTTATCAGCATTGTCTATCTAGACATACTTTTCTTACGGATCTATCCAGTGTCGTTGTGATGTAGAGCTCGAAGATTCTCGGTGGATACTACCTATATCCTTTGACTGGTATCAACTGACGAGCGGTTATACTGGTCAGTGGCCCTCGGAGGGAACGGCAGATTAGATGCAGCGGCTGATAAATCTCGCTACTTAAGCTAGTCTTGAGCAGTGGTAAGCAGGTCCTGGATCGAAAAATCATCCCACTCCACGTTTGATAATCAGTTTTTTCCTGTCCACCTCGGTGTCGATCTACTTCCCTCCAGGAGACAATGAAAGACGGTTTTAGCTAACATGTTGTGTCGGGTCACATGCAGACCAGACAAGCTTCACTTTTACGAAAAGGAGTTCCTGGTATCCTACGAGGGTGGCGACTATGCTTCCTGTATGAGATCCGAAGTAGCATTCTCAGCACTTGTCTTGAATCCAGTATTGTGAGTCAGCACGCATTCGTTTTACTTCATCAGAAACCAGTCCACTTCTCTCATGAGAATGAGAACTTCGAGGGAAGTACGGTCTGGTAGCAAACCTGATGCTGCTACTTCGCCAGACCCTGTCCTGCCTGGCCATTGATAAGCAGCTGCGATTCCGAGACGGATGTTTGCCGTGCAGCTGCCATCTTTGAAAAGTGTGGTTTCCAAGTACATAAAGCCGTTCACCTTCTCAAGTTTTACTCCGTTCAAGTAAATCCTTTTTAGCTGCCGTTGGTGTTAGCTATGACTGTGCTCTTGTCAGTAACTGTCTCCATTCTATATGTATTCGCAGTATTTGCCAGCATCAGATCGATGTCTTCTGTAAAACAAAGGTTGCATACGGGTCTGTCACCTATGGAAATGGAGATGTGATGGTTTCACCTACCGTTCCTGCCTATTTATGATAAACGTCTGGGCCGATCTTTGCATTTCAATCACCAAATACGACAAGAGCTTACCAGAAATGGGTGTACATCCGATGACATCCACTTTCCTGCCTTCAAGGAATCCTACGCCGAGCTCGTGTTTATACCCCTACCTCTCCAACACCTATTACACCTGAGCCTATTACCTCCGTCAGATGGCTGTTGCACTATAACATTATACAATGTAATCTATTCTCTTCATTGATTAAATACAATTTCTAATAAAGTAGCAGTTTCCGTTTTTGTTTTCTCGTTATCAGTTTACATTGTTATATTACCAGAAGAAATTTCTCGGGATATGAGAAGGCAGTGTGCATGTGTAAACCATTTACAAAATCACAAGGTAGAGGGGCGTGGGGGTGATGATGAGAGAGGGAGATGTGCTACCTGCAGGTCACGTCCATTTGACCGAGGATAATTTCCACAAACAACATAGGATTGTCGAGGATTTTGGTAATGTTGATGTTTCGGTCTGCGAAGCACCTTTGAAGAGCTTCTTCAACAGACTCAACACCGGGGTTGCATGTGTCAAGAGCCTCCCGTTTATATTTAGTGACAGGAATACTAATACCTGCAAAACGAACAATTTTTTCAGATTCATCTGCTGGTGGAAGGCATTCATGACGGGAATATTAATTTGAATATTCCAACGTTTCGTTTCGAATCACCAAATATTTAGTCTCTTCAAAACTCCCTTCGTATCTTCGCTATATGTATAAATTGGTTCTGCTACTCTAATAACAAAAACTTCACTTTTATTGCCTATCACTATGCATAAAATGAAAAAAAAAATCCTTAAATGCTGCACACACAAAACACAAACAAAGCAAAATTACAATTAAGCATGCGAAAGCTAAAATTATTTTTTTAAGTATGAAATTAGTCGACACTGTGAAACATAGTGTTTTATGTCTCATAAAAATGCGCGCTGTACATGCAGATTTGTGCATACGTTTATCGTCTTTTTGGCCGTCACTGAACGTACCCGGCTTGTATCCACCAGACTGAAGGGTGAAACCTCGTGCGAAGAAGACTCCTTGGTATCGAAAGGACACCGCCACCAAGGCCAGCAAGGTAAAGACAGTTTTCGCCATTGTCAGTGCGCCACAGATGGACGTTTCCAGATGGACGTGTGTGCTGTCTCTGGGCGTCTTTTAGCTTTAAGTACACACTGGCAATGCCCCACCCCACATTTTGTGGCTCACTTTACATAATTTCTGGTAAAGAAGTATCAGTACTTGAACTCCTCTTAAGACAGTGTCAAATTTATGACATTAGTACAGTATATCAACTTTAGTTTGCGCGCGCTTGTGTCAGAGATTTGAGATGATCAACGACAGTGCACTTACTTTTAAAAAAAATGATGAAAAAAATTATATATATATATACACATTATATATATATATATAACAAAACCGATAAAACTTTAGAACAGGCAGCATAAAACAACAAAAAGAGCTTGCAAAAAATATGAATAATATTAAGTATTATATGGCTATGGCGTAGCTCATTGTCTACCCAGAATGGTAGCAGGTTCTAATTGTTTCTTTCTCGAGTTACTCACAGAACACTTTCATAAAGCTAGCACTATATTAACATTAATCCTGTTTTAAACAGACTATGCCACTGCGATCTGTTCTTTGTATTCTATAAGAGTTGTACTAAAAGCCACCAAGCCGCTGCTGGCATAGAATTAAACCGCCAACTGTCCAGATATATCTGTGATGCTTAAAAATTAAATGTAGTTTATATTAGGAGGCTGGTAGCATGCAGTCAATCACGTGAATATTTTGTTACCGTCGCTATCTTCCAGGAAATTGTTTTATGGCACTGTTTGATATTTTTATCACAACGCCCTTCGTTGATGATTTTTTATTTAATTTTTTAATGCTTGATTTTCTAGTAAAACCATTTCAAACAGTGTAATTACTGTACTCTATCGCAAATGTTTTAAAGCACGATTCTGCAGCCTTGTGCGTGTGCATGCACTAAAAACTCACAGCTTTGCCGCTGTTCCCTTAATCTTTGACACAGCAACGTGCCTCGAGGCTTTGGATTGTTCCGAGAGGTCTCAAGGTAACGGCATCTTCAGAAGGAATGAATCACTTGCTGCCTCATTCTTCCCGCGTCATCCGATTGCGCTTTTTGTACATTCATTTACTTCATTCAAAATCAGTGACACTTTCTTTTGGTCTGAAACGATTAAGTCGAATTAAGAACTAGTCCGGCTGAGAGATAGTGGGAGACAATTTTCGACTGCAAAGAAGATTTAATTGAGTTCATTTTAGGCAGACTATAGTACTAAGTATACAATGAAAACACTGTTGACATCCAGCCCCAAAATATTCTGAATGCTAACAGCACTTGCAAAAAGGAGTGAAGCCACTAGAAAAATAACTATCTTAAATATTTTGCAGGACGAAGGCCTATGTGGTTGGGGGAGAAAGAGAAACACACGAGTCTCTCGGCACACACACACAGACACACGCGCATCAACTGCAATAGTAGTCATTCCATAATTAACTTGGGTGTGGCGCTCCTCAGCTCTTCAATACTTTCAACAGATCTCTCATAAATCTACACCTTGTAGTTAAGGACTATAATACTGTCAAGTAGAAACTGTCTTGTGCCATAAACATCTTTACCTTCCTCCTCCCATGCCGTCTCATTTTGCTCTTAAATCGCCGCCTAATGTTGTTTCCATCAATACACATTGTATCAACAGCAGACAACAGGTTGGTCACAAACACTTATTGCTTTGAGTTTCAACAGGGCAGGAGAACTTAATTTATCTATACATGGGGAAAAACCAACCAGATATCTTTTTCAGTTACATTTAACTTTAACTTTATGATTTTATAGCTTTACTTTTGATTTGAATGATTGCTTTGAATCTTTTGCGTTAATGAATTCCTTTGTATAATCTGCTACTTCTCAATTGTTGACAATCTTTCATTTTCAAGGAGACGAAAGACAATATTTCACAGTTCAAAGTAACTACACACAGTTCACACACATATACATATACTGTTCTCCACAGTTCAGGCGCAGTCAATAATTTCTATAATTCCATTTTTATAAGCACGGGACAACAAGTCCAATCTTGTCCTGGTGCACATTTAGTCTCGAGTATGCAGGCCCTCAGTCCAGCAAACAACAGCCTTTTATGTCTCCTCAAGATAGGCTTCCACTCGCTCGCTTGCAAAGTCATGATCTAGAGTTTCCCTTAGTCTGGGGCTTATTTGCCTCTTCCTTCCTGTGAGGTGTCCCTGGTCACTCTTTGATCTTGGACCGAGTGAAGGAGTCAACATGTACTCAAAATCTTTGACCCGCTGGCGTGTGTTCAGTCTAGCGTGTCCTGTGTCACTGGTCAGGATTTATTTCAGGTCATTAACAGGAGCGGTAGTAACTTGACCAATGCACATTTGGTAAACTTTAATAAGAGTAAAAAATACATTTTCTACAGTTCTCAAATACCAACATTTACACAGCACACTCTCCTTGTTAGACTCTGTCTTCATGTTGCCAGAGAATATACCTATGGTTAGTCCAATTTTAGAAGCCTCCAAAGTAAATGAAGACTTGTTTGAATACTTATAAAGATGATGCATCACTTCATATACCGTACAACGTCAAAGTGACAGCTGGAATGACTGAGCTACACTATAGCATCATAGTTCAAGATAATATCTTGCACCATTTGGTTACGACGTACTTTCTGCATCTCTGAATTCTGAAACAAAATGATAGTGATTTAGTACTTCACAGAAAAGTATATCAAACAAGATAACAATAGAGCAAATAAAAGTAATGTAACACTGTGCAAAAGCAGACAATGAAGGTTAATGATCTGTGCATGCATATACAAGAAAATGCTACACCAAGCACTATTACACACACCCCAAAAGTCTTCAAATTCTCCCTTTATTTGCTCCTCAAATGAGGAAAAAAAAGTAAATGACATCAACAAGAAGTGACAAAACAGAATAAAAGCAAGAGAAGCCAAACAAACCAAATAACAAATTGCAAAACAACAGCAAAAGAACTAATCCATACATGACAAAGAACAATGTTAAAAAACATAAAAAAATAAAACCTCACAAACAATCCAGACAGGCCATTTCAATAGTGAACATCTTAAAATTGTTTGATTAAACTCTTTCCCTATGGACAGTAACAAGCTGTGAATATGCAAAGTAAGATAAGAAAGATCGAACGTTTTAGTGAATTAAAAAAAATATCATAAATGATTGCCCTCACCTTCCACACAATCACCAGGCCATCAGCACCACAAGATACCAGACCCTCATGGTCATAGTCCAAAAAACTCTGAAACACATTGGCAAGTTGTACACAAATTATAAGATTATTTCGATTTAAAAAAAAAATCTGCTTAACTCATGAAGAGGCTAAGGAGAATAAATGGAAAGAGTACAGACACATCTTTTAAAAAAGTCTTGCTTGAGTTGATAAATTAATGAATTAATGGGTAATGGGCTCAGCACATATGAATTAACACATGCATGCATGCAACACACATATATATATATGCATAGAAACAGAGCACATGTGCCCATTACAAGACTAAACAAAATTGAATTTATTGGGAAAAAATCTATTCACCTCACATGAGCAAAGTTATATTCTACATAATAAGGTGGAGGCTATGGGATAAAAATGAAAAAAAAATCTACTTTTTAACGAAAAAAAGCCTTTATGCTGCCACTCATATACAGGAATTCAAATGAAACTATTTAACTGTAATTAATGACTAAAAGTGGCTATCTTTGTCAAAAATAATAATTATGGTTATATAAAAGTATATGTTCTTTCGCTGCTTTAACACAAAGAAGCAACACTAAATCATTAGTCACTGAATGAGTCTAGCTCATTTTCTTATAAAAAATATGGCAATGAATTTTACTAAGATCTCCCAAACCTTTGAGCATGCCTCTTGTACACACTTGCTTTAAAAAGGATTATAAGTACTGTTTTACCACAACCTGACCTTGTTTTATGTGTACTGAAATGAATACAGAAATGTACAATTGATGCAAAGTAACACCACCACCACCAAGGCAACATTTGTAAAGCCTGTTTAACATGTCGCTAACATGATAGGTCTGGACCTACCTGTACTGCACTTGCATGGCCAAGACATTCACCCAGCAAATGTGGAGACCATAAGCTGTCACCAACATTCTGGAGTTCAGCCATACTAGTTAAATAGGGAGAAAAAGGCATCAGGTTTTTTTGTGTGCTTTAAATCCACAAATAAATATGCAAAATTTCCAAATAATTGACTTGTACTGTTTATATATAATAATAATGGTTATTTTTATAACGCCATATCCCAGCCCTATGAGCAAGCTCACGGTGCTTTACAAATGACAGTAATTATAACAACAGCACTAATAATAATAATCATGATAAGGAGAAATTGAAGAAACCAAGACAAAAATAATAACTGGAATAATAACTGGAATAATTATAATAAAGTGTAGCGCTATTTGACTAACAACTGGAATGAATACAGTACTCCACTATCCAACAAAATTGAAATAAATGCATAAATTATGGGATAAAAAAGGAAATCCTGGTGACAGAAGAAAACAGATGACCAGATTTGTTTGAGCAGCCTGGAGACACATTTATTGTGGAAGATTTCTACATAGCTTGATAAAATACTTTTCTTAAAACCATTCTTAACTTGATTCCCTTTTTGCAGTCAAACTCAGATCATGACTCATGACAACTGACAATACTGATGATCCCTATGAGTGGTCCAAACTAAATTTAGATTGCTGGTAGCAAACAGGTGCAAGTATTCAGTGTCTTGAATAACTCTGTTCTCAGACAACTTAGTATGTCAGACATTCAATACTTCTGTCCATTTTACAGCTGGCAGACAAAAATCAGTTACCTCATTCCTGTAAACTGTTCCATTGGACTTTGAGGCAAATGCTCCTTTTCATCATCATCTCCATATAGAGGAGGTCTTCCCCAAATGCGAATTGATCCATCTTCTGAGCAAGTGACTAAATACCGACTGAAAGTATTGTTTAAAATCCAAGAAAAATATTTTGATTATTTATAATGTAATATTTTTTTAAATATAAACTAAAACATATGGTTTGCAACAAACAAATTTCATCATAAAATTATGTAATATTAGCTAAAGTACACACATGTATACCTACGCACAAGTCTTCTAGTGTCTAGCAAATCACATATTCACTAAACCTGACATTTAAGCCTAGAGAGTCTGATTACTTTCCTACAATCTTTGTGTATTCTTACCCCTCACATGCAAAGCCAAGGTGACTAATCTTGGAATGATGAGCTGCCAACATCCTTATCAAAAGACGTTCTCTGCCCTGGCCCATGTCAAACACACAAAATCCCGAGCCAATGGCCGCAAACAGATATCGCTGCAAACACAATTACCAGATCAGAGACCAATGCTAACCTGGATGATAACATGCAAAAGGAAAGAAGTATGTTTATATTTTCAATAAGAAAATGTAGCATATATGAGGCACAGATTTAGCTTTAATTAGTAACACTCAGCATTTTCAGTAAACCCACCTCTTGCACACAGAAAAGAGACTGAACACTAAAAGGAAACCCCTTGCTGATGCCTTGATACTCTGACACAGTGTTGAATTGCCTAGCAGGAATAAGGTTATGGGAAGTCCACAGAATGATGGTTCCATCAATAGAACCACTGCTAAAGCAGGAATCTACAAACAACCATAAAACAGTCAAGACACATTACAATTTAAAAAAAAAAACTATGTCTATGTTCCTCTTGATTATGAAGACATACATAGACTTTCCAGGCATGGTAATTAAGGCAAACATTCTTTATGATTCTTCTTACTTAATATTCTTTGATAATGTGACAGCAACAAATTCTAATATTCACCTTTTTCAGCCTAACATGTTTTCCAAGAAATGTCATTTACAAACACTGCAAAGGGATTTTTTGGTCATTCTTTGACTTATTCAGCTCTAGTGTAAAATCCATACTCTATTCATTTTATCAAGGTAACAAATCTACGTTAAGATGTAATACTAAACAACCCAGAGAAAAGAAATATAAAGATTTAGCACCTAAACATTAGGATGTAACACTAGCTGACGTACACAAATGAAAGCTCCAGAAAGATTTTAATTTTTTGAGCAAGGGAAATAGATGGATTAAGATGGTATACACAGACCAGAAATAACAATCAAACTGTGAATAGCTTCCCGATGAGAAGGAAGACGTCGTATCTTTATTATTTCTTTTCTGTCTTCATTATCTGTACTTGTCCCTGTTATCACAGAGTACACCACTGTAGGAAAAAAACAACAAACAGACCATAAAATAAAAGGAAAAAAGTCAGCTACAGACTGTGATTTGGAATAGCTGATTGTTTAAACTAAAATTATTAGTACTGAAACAGAAGTGTGCCAAAAAGACGAACTTAATAAAGTTTTTGAATATGAATATTGCAAAATTAGATGTTACAGAGAAATCAAAATCTGATCTTGCAATATTTTCTTTTTAATAAGCCAATAGTTATTGAGAACTTTTGGTGATAGCTTCATGGGTGATTTCTTTCAAAAGAAAGAAAGAATTAGGAAGGTAAATGCAATAACGACATACCAAGATCCTTGTCAGCAGCAGTCACTAAGCGGTAGTTGGAGATGGCTATCATAAGGTATATATCTGAGGAACATGTGTAGGATAATGTTTATTTTAAATGCTAACACTCTTACAAAGATATTACTTGACAGAAACAGAACATAATGTCTATCAGCAGTATTTATACATAGATATGCAATAAGTATAAATAATTACTCCTGTTTATAAATTTACTTAAGATTAAGCTACTGAAAACATGCTTTGAAAATTAAATACAAAATGGGAGATAAAAGAATAAGAAATGTTGTTGATATGAAGATATCAAATTTTAGAGATATAATCAGTTACACTGTTTTGTTTAATGCTTTACCTTCCTCCTCTGGTTTTCTTTGATAGGTATTAAGTAGGGTGCCATTCTGATTCCACACAGATATATGTTCCCCACCAGAACAGAACAGTTCTCTGTCCATTAAGGATACTAAGCACTAAGTAGATGAGGAGGGGAAAAAGAAAAAAAAAGTAAAAGCAAATCTATGCATATAACAATTATAAAGCTGACTTCCATAACATTAGATAACATTTATAAAGTGGAAAATGAAAACATGCATAGCTGAAAACCAGATAATCTGATGATGCATCACAGTAGTAAATAGAAGTTATATACATATTATTCAAATGAATAAAAATATTAAGCATATGAAATATAAACTGAATGCATACAATATGCAAAATGGATAAGCATTATAAATATTATATTAAGTGGACAAATAGCTAGATATACATAAGGGAATATGAAAGCAATCAGATCTGTAACAGAAAACAACCTCCGTTTAAAGCCAAAAGCATTTTAATAGCTCCTTTCTTCAAACTGCCATATAATAGCATATCTCAGCGTAAAAACCTTTAAAAGTCTTATTAACGTCATTGAATGAAAAATTTTAGTTATGCAAACATCCACCACTCTCATAAAAATGATAAATTGCTTTGAAAATCTGCATAGTAAATTACAAATACATCTCAATGTTGACACGATAATCAGGACACATGTTATTTTACCAGCTCACCCTGACAGAACTTGCATGCTGAGTCAAAGTCCTTCGACACTGACCTGTTGATACATCCCATACCTATAAAAACACATTGAAAGTTTAATGGTTTGTAACCCTTTCTTCTGATTCTTCAACAAGTAGGAATATTTATAGGCTAATCCAAATACAATGTCTGAATGCAAAAGTCTCATCATATATGTGTTATCTGTGTGTGCACATGTGTATTAGAGAAAGAAGTGAGAAAGATTAATGATGAAAGTAACCCTCAACCACCAGTCTTGCCTAATTGGTGTAATACTTCATGAAAGATCTTGAGTATTTCAAAATTTTATTTTATGATACAGTTTAATGGCTAATTTAAACCACACTTTCAACAATATGTATAATGATGTAATGATGATTGTAAGAATGATGATGATGATGTAGCAGCTATATCCTGAGTATATCAATACAAAATTGATTGCTGATTATCTACAAGTGTCTGCACAATGATTTATACTGTTATGTCTGTTATTATTTCTAATTATTTTCCAGGATCTTTCATCTACAAGAAGAAATATGCTCTGCTTAAGTTTTACTTCCCTTTTTCCATTATCTTGTGCATAATAAATATTCCTATTAATCAGCTTATTATTAATTATTTGTCAACACATATTCCATGAATCCAATCATCAAATTGCCTTTCCTGTTGTGATATTTATATATATATGACCTGTACACCTTTGTCATCAAGAAATTCTAGAAACTAATTTTCAATCATCAGTTCAAAACAAAAAGCAAGAAATAAAACCCTGCCTTAATCTTAGAGATGGCATTATGTAATGCACACTTTTTTAAATCTGAAAGTCAAATGGCTAGGCATTATCACCTTAATCTGCTTATCAGAAGACCCTGTCAAGAGGTAGTAGTCATCAACTGAATCTATTCTGGGCTGTAGTAAAAGGAGGCTGGTAATAGGGTGAGAATGCCCAACAAGAGTTGCCAGCTTCCTGCCAAACTGCAAAATTTGCACAGCAGAAATTTCAAACCTTATGTATAGCTGTAACAGTTGACTACAGTAGCTATTAACACGAACAGAAAAAAGTCCTTTGATCATCTTAGATAATAAGCTTTCGCTATCATTTACTTTTATTCACCTGCACTGATATCCTTAGCTGTACTAATTAAAATATTTTATCACCCATTTAATTAAGCAGGTGAGATACATAGATGGATTTCGGAAATCTGACCGAGCAGACCATAAAGTTTAATGTTAAGTTGAACTTATTCTTGTAAATAGTAAAGGTTCCTCAAAGTAAATAATATTTTTCGTGATGACTGAACTAAGCCTAGTGCAAGATACAATTTCCAACCAACCCCATTCTGTTGCTGAGATTTGGTAAGTCTATAAACATCAACAAGAGAGCTTAAAAGAAGTTTTAAACTGTCCTCAAAAATGTACATGGATAGGCTAAAGTTGTCAACATTACAACAAAAAGGAGAAATGAGAATGATGCTAATTAGGCACGTCAATGGACATTCATGATGTCTTAGTTTTCATCTGTTCTTGGTACTGTGTGTAGGTGTCTGTGTATCTCTAGAACAGATTGAACTTATTTTTTCAGATTTTGAAAAATAGTATTTGATCCAAGTACAGGTAATCTGAAAAGCTCTGTTCAGCCGTTCATTCATCCCTTGACAGGTATCTGTTAATGGGGGAGCACATTGGAAGATGTGGCAGCTGAAAAGACCTGCCTTTATTCAGTGATAATTAGCAGTTCCTGTACAGGATGACCAGTCTACTCCTAAACGTTCGCAAATCCTAGTTTTTTTCTTTGACCAGTGTTGTTTACCTTAAAAACAATACACCTTGGACAAGGTGTTGTGCTGGGTCACATGGCCAAACCAGACCAGCTTACATCATGATTACTGCAAATCGAGGTTCCTGGAATCCCATGAGTGTGGCAACTGTGCTTTGTACGAATTCATTTGTTTTATGGCCTCTGTGTTACCCAGAGCAGCCAAAGTCTGTTAAACTTTTAAAAATAACATTGACATAAACTTATGATTTATATTATATATCTTCTGCTAACAAGCCCTACCTGAATATCCCAGATGACAGCTTTATTGTCATCGCCAGCTGAAACAAACCTGAAATAAAGAATATGTGGGAAATGAGATGTAAATTTACTTTCCAACTGAACTTACAATTATTCCCTAGTTTGATTTGTAGATTTCTTGTAGATAAGGCAATTAATACCCACAACATTTTATGTCTTCACTACATGCATAACACTTACATTCCAGAAAAAATTTATAAAAAGGCAATCAAGGAATATATTTATATATGTCTGTAACATTAAACAATTTCTTTATAATATTCAGAATGGTGTCATCTTCTAATCTAGAAAAGATTAAAAAAAAATTTTTTTGTCTCTGTGTGTGTGTGTGTGCATGTAGGTGTCCAAGCAAATTTATCACAAATTAAGTAATCAGCTTAAGTCTCTACCTTTTGTTATCAATCTTCAACAGAAGCCTGATTATGTCTGAGTGGTGTTGTAGCAGTAGCACCTCATTGTAAGGATTGTATGCTTGGCCAAAGTCTAGCCCTCGCACTTGTGTCTGCAAGCAGTTATACAGCATGTTGCATCTTCTTTTAACCAGGTGTCACAGAATATATGAATCAGGCCTTAAGATAAGACCTTTACAATGAGATAAACTAAAGCCATATAATATACAAATATAGGAACCACTTTTTACAATCGGTGTTGTATTTAAATATTCACATTCTGTTAAATGAGCTTTTATGTATGAGTCGTTTCACTTTGCATATCACATGCTATGCAAATAAAGGTCATAACTTTCGAAAAAGGCTGAAGACCCATCTGTTTCTTTCAAAACAGTCTTAAACAACCAAGAAACACTTCTGTCTCTATTTTTTTTGTTTTTTTTTTTACTTTCCTGGTGTTTTATATATTTGTTCACTTTATTTTTTTTATTCTTTTGTTTGTTTGTTTGTGTGCGCAATGAACATTCTTCTGAATGGATACCTGCCTATTACAAATCGACATCATCATCAACTTTTTTTCAGGACAAACAAGACTCCATGTCTAATGTTACTCAGCGTTTACAGCAGAGGTTCTAATTGGTTTGTTTCAATACTGAAGATTAATCTGGTGTTAATCTCATTGTAATCGCATCCAATTATATTGACTCAATTAATATTGGGAGAGCCTATATAGTGAACTATACACTGTCAGTCGATCTAAACTGGTGCCAGATGTTTTGTGGGAAGTGAAATGTGAAATAACGCCTAATGTATTTAGCATGGGGGAATTTATAAACTTTCATGAAATAATTAAAATATGCAACGCAGAAACGTCTCAAGTACTTTGTCATTCTGTTATTGTTTCGCACGCAAATTATAATTGTACGTATCCGTGCTTGTACTGAGCAGAGAGAGGGTATGTTGGAGTGCCAGCAGAAACAGTTTCCCTGGATTAGGATGACATAAGTATTTTGGAGGCATCAGTAACAATATTTTCTTTATTAAACCTAATTTTAATGGAAATAATGATATGCTTTTTATAAGCTTGAAAGCGATCCAGTGTTCGCTGATCCGTCGTCTGCAACAGTCGAATCAAACGTCATTTTCTTTCTGTATATAAGTATAGTAAATTTAAGGTAGTTAGGGCGAGACAAACCAACACATCTTTATCTCTTCAGTTTCCAACATTGAAAACCCAGCAAAAGTACTCATTATGATTATAAGTGTAGCACCAAAGTAACGGCCACTGATCAGTGGGTGGCTGTCTACGCATGTTTTGATGACGTCACATGAAAAAACTCGATATTTTCCCTCAAATCTAAATTTAGAAAACAAACTCTTGATCTGCAATGAAATGTAGCATGCGTGAAACAAATACTTTTATTTTATATAAAGATTTAAAAAAATCCATTCATCTTTATTTCAACATTCTGGTTTAAAAGAACGATTATTATCCACCCCTATTTCTTGAAGCAAAACATGATTAAGGAGACTGGAAAGTAATTATCTTTCAGTATTCTGATTGCAAATGTTACTTACATGACCTTCAGCTTGTTTTTCTTTTGGAACAGTATTGAAAAAACGTTGCAAAACTGACATTTTAAATTATAATTTCCGCATCTCTGACGAAAAACTGAATGCATCAATGTGTACCCAAGGGAAGCCACTATAAACATCCTGGGGACGTGACTACGTTCAGACGACAAATTTAGTATTTGTCTCGTTTGTGCTGTGAAATATAATTCGTGCGAAGATTACAGAAAAGTGCGATGTAGGAGAACTACGCATATTACAATAATAATAGTCAGTCGTTCCTTGACCGCCACTCTCACTCAGCAGTCATGCTGGTATTTTGTTTGTACGTCTGCAGCTCTAGTTTCATCGATATCTGATTTAACTGAGCATGACGGTTTTATTTGCCTCTTCGTCGGTTGCTTAGAAAAAGCGGCAGTTCAATGTCGATACATCTATGGGCCACTATATTGTGCTGCTATCTCATAGTCACATTCATCTTAATAAAAAAAAAAGGTATGGCTGAAATCAGATGTAAGATGCTTTCAATCCTTAGTACAGGTTAGACCCTGAGAATGTCCAGCCATGGATTAAAAAATTGCAGAAGTTACACACGCATTGTGATAGAGAACTTGCAGCTCATGGATGTATTCTGAATATCAAGTGTGCTGTGTAGGCAGTGAATAGAATTGTGAACTAAATGTCTGCAGAGCAGACTGTAAAATAGAAAATAAAGGTATTGCTGAACATCCCCCCCCCCCAACAGTAAACCACCGTATACAGCTTTCAGGATACGACCAACCTGTATACACTTATACTTTAAGATAACTCATAATTTCATGAATTTCTAAGCTATGAAAATTTAATAATAAAAAACAGAGCATGGCCTACTGGCGAGATGTTGCGGCTTTATGCTCCTAGAGGAGTAACAAGGACCAAACTATGAAAATGTAACAGGTTATCTTTTTTCACAAAACTGCACAGCAGCCAGCATTTTGAAACTGAACAATGGGTCTACATTTTAAGTAACCTCATTTAAATCTCTACAACAAAACACCACAGGGTAATATATTCTTATGTTTATTGACAAAAGGCTATCAGTCAAAAAGAAAAAAAAAAAAAAAGAGGAGAAAAAGATCAATAAAACCAACCATGCATACACAAAAAATGGGATCTGGGCAGATCTATTTTTATGTACACAAGGCAATGCTAAAAAGTTCCACTAAGATTTCTTTGCATGCAAAACCATCTGACAAACTTCCTGTCCCCCAAAGAATAGAAGCAGCACAGGAGTGAAACATGCATTAAAACTTCGCTACTATCGCCAGCGAGTCATCATAAATATTCATGGTTAAAATAATTTGAAGGTAATAGAAAAATATCCAGTATTTTAGCGATCCTTTGTCTTCCTGAAATCAGGTTCCTCAGCTACAGAATTTTAATAGCACAATAGTATGGCATTTCCCACAGCACAATGTTTAGTCTAACACTTCCTCTTTCAAAGCACTTTCTTGATCAAGAAGAGTGGAAGACAAGTTGAATGCAATTAATGGGAGATGAGAATAGCATTTTCCGTAACAACACCATCTTGTCTTCATCATCATGTAATGTAATCAAAGTACAGGAGGAATTACCTACTGAAACATGCAAGTGCACTGAATTAATGCCAATGTAATGGTTAGAAGATTAACCAAAGTTACAATCAGAAGCTTTGGTTATGTTATTAAAATTCTTTCTAAGTTTGCACCTCTTTTTACACGGTCTCCATAAATATACCGATGAAGAACTTTGTAATTATACAGGTGAACACTTTTTAGGATCTCAATGTCGACACAGTCACTTCCAGATTTTGGGGGACGAACTAAGAAATGGTTTTTTTGTCAAGTCAGTTATAAATTTGTCTCTGCTCCATGACAACTGGATCGCACTGACAAATTTCTTCACAATATTTTCTACCCCACATGTGTGGACGGATTATCACAGTAACAGTATTTTTTAAACAGCATCACGTGCAGAGATGGAATTTGTTGCCAATGAAAAGAAATATCCATAGGCTTATTGTGATGCCCTGGCAGCGAGATCAGTCACGATGGAAGACTTGAGCTCTGGTATCTGACTTATCTTCATCAATTTTGAAGTGCTGTATTTTGTTCTTATAGCCTGGAAGAGAAACAAAGCACAAGCCTTACTAAGCGAAAACATTTATAAAAATGTATCTTTCAACTGTTAAACTGAAATACTATTTGTAATACATTTTGATTGTACAATCAGTTACAAAAATAAAAAATGTGGAGATGCATAAAAATACTGAAGACAATTTTTTTTAAAAGGATGAACTAGCAAAATCTGTGACATCTAAATCTGTAATGTGCTCACAAGTATGTCAGTAAGACAGGAAAGATAGACAAGATAATGCTTTATTATTGAATATAAAATATGACAACTGTGTCTAAAAAATAAATTATGCAGAGAATTTTATTTCCTTTCCAGACTGAATAAAGGCGATGGTTCACTAAGCAGAAGAACTTACAGTAAGTTTTCCGCTGAAAGATTTAACAACCAGGCTAGCAAGCTTGGCAGCTAATGGCTGTAATTGCTCCTCTGTGTAGGTACTGTAGAAGGCAAGAGTGTCCGTCTGCAAAAATTTAATTTTCCCATCAATGCTTATGGCACTCTTCTACAGTATTTAACTTTATTCCATACTTGCAGAATTCTGCCATGGATTACCATGTGCAGCTTCTAGAATTCACAACTATCAGTATGTTGAAATTTTCACTAACATGTTTCCTCATAAACCATTTTCAATGTAAACCTTAGCACCTGCCATGGTAGATTCAGAGCGACCCAACTTTAGTACCAGACACCTAAACTCCCAAGCAAGGATTACATCATGATAAAATTACTGTCTGCAGAAAGCCTTAAACAACAAAAGTAACAAGCATTGCCTGCCATAGTTAGAAAATACTGGGTAATGAAATTTGTACAGAATACTTACCCATGGAGAACCATCTAAGATCTTCATTGCAAGGTACAAAGCAGATGCAGCTATGTGGGAAGGCAAGTAGTGCACCATGTCATATTCTGTTATTGTCAGTTCCATTAAGTACTTTGCAAGTGTATGCTTCAAGGCATCAACCTATCACAGAATACAACACAAAATATCACACGGAAGCTGCAATAGACATTATGCTAATAAGGACATGATTAGATGTTCGCAAATAGCCTTGTTCTTTCTGGGTCAAAAGGGCAAGAAATAAAATCCAGGTCTGACTAAGTGAAAACTAGAGGAAACCCTATGCAAATGAGAGCTACCTTCCCTGAATGAATACTACTTACACAGACTGTTTCCAATTTCATGGTCACACAACCAGTATGGCATACTATTCCAGTTAATAGTCACCAGAAAAGTTTATACACAATACAAATGAATCCCATGATTTCGATAAAGGATTTTTAAAAAAGGTTTATCATGCTGCAAGTTGAGACTGGAATCAGATTAAAAATTTTACACTTTAATAATTTTAACTTCATCTATAACAAAAGTGGCTCTATCCTCCACTTTGGGGCAAATAGGATGAAGAAGAAAAAGAAGAATAACAAAAGTAGTTTCTTAGACTTTTCCTACACACACAATTCCTGCATGTGGCATCAGTCATGCCAAAGTGTGTGTGTGTGTGCGCGCGCATGCATGTTGGTGTTTTAGAACAAGCCAGCAACTAAGGATATATCACGGCAAGGCAGCCAGCCCTGTAAACAGATGCAACATGCAAAGAAAGAACAGTGTGCCCAAGATAAGAGTTGAACCCATGACAGCCAACCCTCACTGTATTGGTGACAGGAGCTAACTGTTGCATCACCGGACTGCCCACTAGTCATGCCAAAATCTGAGTTAATAGAAAGATTTACTATAGGTTACACCATATCAGAATTATTTGCAATTTACATACTTTAGTGATGCGAAAACGAAACAGTATATTAGCAACATATAGGTTTTACCTGGCCAGCTTTCGAGTTTCTCCTCAAAAAATGAAGACACAGTGGTTTCCCAAAAGAAAATTTGAGGGTTCTTAATATATCACGTTCCATTTCACGAATATCAGCTTTCGTATAGGCATTGTCTGTAATGTAAACAAAGTCTGCCACCTCAGGTGCAAACATTTCCTCATACTTTGATGATAAAAGCATGGCAGTAACTCCAACAAGCTGCAACCGATTTCTTGTCACTGGCTTTTCCTAGGGTAAGAATGAATAAAAAGGTTTAAGTGCCATCAACTTGTTCATTTTTTTTGCCCCGCCCCCAAAAGAGCATTGGCAGCAAACAAATTTTGATCTAAGAACATTCTGTTTTCCTGCACATTCTCAGCTTATATATCTGTAACATACCAAGATTATGATGCAGCTTGCGTACAGCATGTGTAGGCAGTATTCTGAATGTTAAGTGATGTCTGATTGTTAGCAATCAATTTTACTTAGAGCAACATGCGTTATAAAATGAACTACCTGAAGATATCTGTCAATGACAGCAACAGTGAGGTAGAGTGTTTCCTGCAGTAAATGAAAGCGATGATGAACTTGACACAACCAGTCTATCAGAATGCCTCTCATTTTGCCGGTGATTTCTGCACCTTCAAGGTAGTTAGGTCGCACAGCAAACTTTCTCTGCCACAAACAAACATTTTCACACTAAATTAAAAAAGCATTTGACCATCAAGTTTCTGCTTTCACATATTTCAAACTTTTGTACAGTTCTTAAAAATAAGCTTGCACTAGCTGTTCAAGCTGTAGTTTCACTACAACGTACAACTAAGCAGTGAGACAATTCGGTACTGTTTTTCTCACTGTGCCGTTAAGCATCTATCTTCATAAAAATTTACATTATTACGATTCACTTAATATAAATTTATGTTATAAAAAAAAGATAGATGTACTAAAATCTGCAGTTGCCTCAGTTCCCCATCCTTGCCTTAAATGAAGAGATAACTAAATGCTTCTGTTGTGTCTTCAGGTATAATTTCTTTAACACACTCACGCTCTCTCTCTATAAATATGAAGCTCACCTCGAGTGACCGCATGTAGTCATAAATATCATTGACATACTCGCTGACCAGTTGAGGATTATCAAAATCATTAGCATCGATGTCTTCTACTGACATCAGTCCTCCAGAAAAGGCATCTGCTTTATCCTCTGAGATGTCCATTGGTGCAGCAGGATACGCGCTAAGGCCATAAGATGTGACTGATGGAACAGCTTCTACAATAACCGCAGGTTCTTTCTCCTGTAAAATTTAATTAGCCTTGAAAAAATGACACTTATAAAAACTTTCACACCCTTTAAAATTCTAAAAAGCAGCAGGCCCCAATCCTCTTTTAACAATCTTTAATTGCACATGCACATCACAATCATTAGCAATTGTTTCACACTAATAAAGTGCACTTTTGCCTGAAAGAGGCAAGTGTGCTCTGCACTAGGATAAAGTCATTTCAAAATTGAACACAAGATGAAGATATAGCAAAGACCATTCATTCCACGCACCATTCACTTGATCAACTCTACTGGCCATGATCTTGTACTAGCCATCTGCTGTCGTTGGGAATGTGTTTTTGTTGTGGGAGAGAGACAACTATTCTAACATGTACATTTACATTATCTCTTTTACATCATGTTCGTTCAACATCTTTTTTGTTGAGCTTCCCTTCCCTCATACCTTAAAGTCTGAGTGTATCTCCGACTTGAGTGATGAAGCTTTGACTTTGGTGGAAATGGTGCTGAGATTGATAACACTGCTGCCAGTAGTACTAACAGCATTGGTATGAGCTGCTGCTGCAATAGCTGCTGCTTTTCGGGCTTTCTGCCTCGTCACAGGTGGTTGCTGATGGAGAATTTCTTTCTTGATAGCATTGGAGCTTGATGTCTTTTTCAGGGGGTCATCTATGGTCATTTTGGAAACTTTTGCACCAATGTTTCCTATGTCTCCCAGAGCAAACCGTGATCCTGCCAGATGGTGCATGCTGGATGCTAGAGCTGCTTTACTGGCTATAAAGCCTTCTGTGTCATCTTCATGCATCATTTTGTTGTTGGTAGTGACTCTTTCTTTTCTTAACTGAAGCAAATTAAAAACACATTTATCAGCAACCAGCGAGAGAAAAAGCCACTTTTTTACATATAAAAGAGAAATCCAAACAGAACTACAGAAAATCTGACAAGGGTAAGTCTTAAAACAAAGTATAGCAGAAAAACTGAACTGAATACACTGTATTTAAGGTGGCCAGACGTTTCGGGGGCGAAAGCGGGACACGTGCCAATAATGGTGTCGTCACCGTCAAAAAACGGCGAAAAAAATGATTTTTTTAAGACAACCGGGACATTTGATGGACTTGCCAGAAAGCGAGACATTGGGCCTCCCGCCCGATGAGCAGGCGGGACACGAGGTCAAAAGCGGGACTGTCCCGCCTAATGCGGGACGTCTGGTCACCTTACTGTATTGCATCATTATCAAATTTCTTCAACAGTTTTTCAGCTGATTCGTTAAAAAAAATCAATACATTAACACATGTATATCAACTTGTAAACATTTTTACTATTTAATATTCTGTCACACCCTCCCACCACCACCACTTCTAACCATGGTATTCTTAGCATTTTCAAGAGTTGTAATAGTCTACCTACATCTCCCAAAATGGAGGCAATCTTAACTCACATGATTTTCATATTACTGAATAACAGACATATTAGCAAGTATGCACATAAAGCAATATGTTACTGTTCTCAAAGACCTTTGTTTTTTAGAAGAAAAATTCGCCAAAAGGTGGAGAATTATAAGCCGTGATTTTATGGATGGTAAAAACAGATTTCTTCTTGTACATGTAATCAGCAACTGTAATACCATTACTGGAGATATGGATATATTGGCTTGCATCAAGGCAGCAGGACTATCAATATTTCAGAAACTCTGGCAGTCTAAAACGCTGTTAAAATATACAAAGTGGTATGGGAAATATATATACTTAATTTTAGGTATGCTGTCTATAATCATGTCTACAATTTCAAGATTAGACTCGAAGCTGAATCCTGTTTTGTTCAATCACGCCAATGTATATAATGCAGAAGCATTGAGCATATACTTAAATATGTACAGGCAGATCAAGTTTGTATTGTGTGATCTTAACTTACCGTCCGAAAACTTGTAATAATGCAAATATAAAAAAAGAGTATGTGTAGAAGAAACAAAGTTTTACACGCAATGCCGGACTGGCGTGCCACCGAAATAGTCTGCTACAATGGCAATTTTTTTAAAACATACACAGAAACGTAATTTTTTGCTATCTGCAGGTGGTAACACTGACTGCCATCGAGCAAACTTTTCGGCGGCAGGCCTTCTCCGACATGTTTCAGTCCTGTCTGAACGACATGTGTCTAAGCCAACTCATGCCAGTAGCCAATGACTGTCGTCTGTTGTGCAGTTCTTAGCTCAGAACAAGCTTTGACATGTTTTCCCGTTAAAAAAACTGAAAATTTCAATATTTAACGCTGGAATATAAATAAAATTTCGTGTATTCTCGGTATTAGAAGCAGTTAGGCCCAAAAGATAAGAAATAAGAAAACGGGAGTTAAAAAATTGAAATATTTCTTCCCGCTCAACGCGTTATATATCCATTTCCTGTCAGCGTCGCCAAGCTAGACTTGTTTGGGCACGTTTTACGTTTCTTTATTTGATGAAGATTCGTGGAGTTGAATAAGATGATACAATTTAAAGTACAAAATCTTACCATTGTCGTGCGTGTTTGCGCCATGGTACAATGGTAGAGACGTTGTGAGCAAACTGGCAAATCGCCCTGCTTTGTGAGCACCTCAACACAATGTACGCATGCAGGAGTTTCGGTGCGAAGAACCTTCAAAATCAGCGGCTTTACTGTGGTTGGTCGTCATTTACCTGGCCGCTTTTTCATTGGTTAATTATCATAGCAATGTTTTTTTTTTTGTATGATCGTTAAAATCTTAGTATTGAGTCTAAAATATAACCACAACTAAATTTTTGACATAGTGCCTTTGAAACATATCAATTAAAATTAGGCATTGCAATTTTTAATAATTGTTTACCCAGCATATTCCCCATGTCAACTGGAACTTCCGTCGTCTGATTCAGAGCACCGCGAAGTTGTTTAAATGGCATTTCTTGCAAAATAATTGCAATAATCTGGAAGATTACCAGGCACGTAAGTAGATAAAAAATTCTTTGTTAAGCATTCATACACACGTGCACACAAACACCATGGTAGGCACAAACATCTGTTGAACATCGAGTGGCAGTTCATTCCAGGTGAGTAGACCAGAAACAGAAGAAAAACAAAGACCACATGTACATAGTGTGGCACACTGAATGCAGAGCCTGAGGTGATCAGGAGAGGATTGGAGAGAGTGAGGTAGTGTGTAGATGTAAAGTGAGTTGAATAGGTAGGTGGGGATAGAGAATGTTGACTTCATATAAAATCTTGGAACAAATGAAGTGCAAGGGAACTATAGTGGTGTGATTAGATTTATTCCTGCGGATAATGAGGTGGGAGCATTGTTTTCACATGTTGAAGAATATGAATTGTAGAGATGGGAAGGCCAGCAAGAAAATAGGAGGAAAGAAATAACAAGTTTAGTGGTAGCTGCTGAAAGATGTTTTTGGATCTTGCTAATGCATCATAGATGACAACATTTCTTGCAGTCCAAGAGATAAACATATACATGGACAGAGTGTTGTCAAATATGATACCCAGGTTTTGGCAGAATCAGAAATAGGGATGGTAACATTGTCAAGCTGGAGAGAGAGGAAGTGAGGAAGCTGAGAAAGAGTTTGCCATGTGCCAGTGAGAATGGCTTTGGTTTTGTCATCATAAAGTGTAAGCTTCTTTTATGTCATCCAGTTTTTGATGTCCTTGTCACAGGCAAATGTGAGTCAACAGTGCCTTATGTTATCGAAAGTTTCACTGTCTTAAGTTGAGAGATGCATAGAAGTGGTATTTGATAGGATGTGAAGGGATTATGGCAGACAAAGGAGAGGTATATAGAGGCAAAAGAACTGGGCCAAGAATGGTCCTCTGAGGAACACCACTAGTAAGTTGAACTCCGTCAGACCGAAAATCGTTGATAGGACCAGTCTATAGTCTATTGAGAAGTTAAGAAGAGAAACAAGAGAGATCCTTGTCAATGATGCTGACTCAATAATGAAGTTTGTTGAGAAGGATGGGATGATCAGTGGTGTCAGAAACAGTGGGGATATCCAGAAGAGTAAACAGGGGACACATTCCTAAATCAGTAAGCAGTAGAAGTTCAATCAAAGTCGGAAGAAGAGCATTTTCAGTTTTGTAATATAGTCAACAGGCAGACTGAAAAGAAGAAAGGTGAGTAATAAGTTAATAATAATAAATGGATGTTGGCAGTGTTGGCATTTCGCCTTCGGAAGACTGTGTGAGCAGCCTTATTTTGAGCCCTTTGAAGTTTGACCTGTAGGCAGTTAGGGAGATCCAGGAATAGAGAGTGACAGTGATCCAGCCAGAAGAAAAGCAGACATGAGGTTTTTTGGTTGCCGAAACTGACAGGGAGGGTGACTGATGACTGATCATGTTAAGCTCAAAGAAGAGGGACTTAGTTGATGTGAAATTTAAGAGAGATCCCCAAAGAATTTAGCCTTAGCAGAAGCCCTGTTGAAGGCCGAAGTGGCAGATGGTGAAACCAAGTGGATGGAGGTACACAGAGGCGCCTGAGGGGGGCCTGCGAAAGGAGATTCTTGAGGTATAGTGTCCAGAGCCCCACAGGGTCCTGTACTGCTAAGGCTGCTTCTGGAGGTACACATTTAAAAAAAGAGGCTCAAGAACAGAACCTTGAGGAACTCCATACTTCAAAGGAACAGGAGAAGATGCTCACAACTACCAGAAACTGAGTGTGATCAGTCAGATAGAATAAAAACCATTTCAAAACAGTGCTAGAGGGATCAAAATTAACATCAAGGAGCTGGAAATAGATGTCATGGTTGAGTGTGTGAAATGAAGCTGACAGATTCAGCTTCTGACTGTAAGGAAATATGATCCATGTTGCAAGCAGCAGTCATTAACTACTCGCATCAACACTTTCTCAAAGGATTTTCATGATAGTCTGACTGAAATTCCGCTGTGATGGAAATGATTTATGTAGATTATGACGGGAGAAATAGTTCAGGAGGTGGATCAGCATTACTTTTTTTTAAGTTCTTTAGACAGAAACAGAAGATTGGAAACGGTGATAGTTTATGAGGCTGGGCTTCTTTAGAAGTAGTGTGATGACAGCATGCTTGAACAATTGGGGTGCAACACCAGTTAACAAGGAGTGGTTGATAAAGCAAGTGATAAACTGGAATCATTAAGTCAAGGCACTCATGCAGGAGATGAGTCAGAATCTGTTCGAGAGAGCAGAATTTCTTCTGAGAGTTTATGATGATCTCCCTGACCTGGGACTCGGTGACAGGCACAAGCTCTATTAAAGACATTTCAGAGAAAACATCAAAACTAGGGTTGTAAGACTATTGGTCCATCCCTGCCCTACCTTGATGATATTTTTTTTTTCCAGAAAGTATTTGCAGAAGAATAGTCCTTTCTAAGAGTTTGGACAAAAAAGATTGATAATAGTTGACAATAATTTTTGAGGTCTCTGGAGTATAGATCATGTTTTTTTTTTTGTTTGAAGAGGAGCAAATGTGGCAGACAAAAATATCAGGGACAAATCCAGTAACAAGGGAGGTGTTAGTGATGTCCATTGATGAAGGGAAGAAGTAGAGGAAGACAATTGGAGTAGAACGAGGCTGTCCAAGGGCTGAGCTCACAGGTTTGATGGACATAAAGGAGATGAAAAGTTGATAGGAAAATTTAATGCTGTACCATTGTCAACACATAAGAGCTGGGGACTGTAATCATTTTCAAAATGTTACAGTAGCAAGGGAATTGCTGTTGAGGTTAATTCTAGTCCAAGATCCAGGATAACTTTGACATACATCTTAGTCTTTATATGGAAATATTTTGTAGTGATGGTGTGTAGTTGTGCAGATAATTTCTAGATATTTTTATTGCAGTGATTTGTATACACCATTGGGCAAAGATATGGATAAAATAAATCTGCAGCAGACTATGATTTAAAATATCTTACTCATCACTCTTTGCGTTTTCTGTATTTGATTTTATTCTTCATTAGTACTGTTGTTTATTTTCTATAGTTCAGATATTACTTGTTTGTTTTCCTGTCCATCGTATGCTATCCATGTTTCGTTCTTGTTCTTAGGCGCTAAGAGCATGCTCCTTAGGATTGTGATTATGCGCATTACAAATTTTTGCATTTTATTATCATTTTATTTGGAACTCTAAAGGGACACTATTCTGCACTTTATCACTTAACATATAATGAGTAGTTCCCCTTGGACTGGACCACGTTGTTAAACTTTCGTATATGCCGCTAGACTTCTATGCCTTTTCTTTTCTCTCAAACGGACAGGAATTGACGATGATAATGAGTAGCTGAAAACAGTCATTCAGAGAATGCAATCTTAATATTTTGCACACACGTCTAACATTTTCATATTTTTCGAAGGTAAACAGAAGTATAATGACTAAAAAAAAAAAATCCTGGGATAGGTATAGGCATCTAAGATGGGAGGAAAAATAGGTAAATTATGTGAATAAAAATTTCTATGCTTTATTTTTGACTCTAGACGAATACGCTAGGATCACAAACTTCTAGCATAACGATCAGTCAGCATGTGGTAGCTGCTTCTTTGGCTGAATTATGAAAAATTGGGTTTTCACCGATTTTCTTCACTGCTGTATTTACTTGAACGTCATTTTCACCGTGATTCTGAGGGCTTATAATCATTTAACGTGTATTGTAATGATGACATGTGATTAAAAGCTTTCCTTTGAGGCTTACTGAAAGAGAAATCTCTGGACGCAATTGACTAATACCGGAGTAAAAAAAAAAAAAGTTATGCATTGACGAGAATTCACTTATAAGAGATAAATTTGAGGACAACCTGAGTGAGCTCACGGGTCATAATTTCATCAGTGGGAATTAATGGTATTCATCCTTTATGGTTTCATGTTCGACCAGAAAGTCAATGTTGAAAGCTTCAAGATGCATCCAGGCATCGACATGGGTTTTAGTATTTTACGTACGATTTGTGGAACATTAAGGACTTAAAGGTTTCTCAACAGTTTCTAAAATTGAAGATTTCAGTTCACGCATTATGTTTTCAATCTAACGTCAGGGTGAGTTACATTATTTTCTCATTGATGGCGAGATCAACATGAAAATAATGTTATAGCTACAAGCTCAGTCACGTTTCCCACTGTTAAAGGAGTGAAAACAAATTGTGAAAAGTTTTGTGAAAACAAATACTTACTCAAGTTACACAAGTACTTCATGAAGAAATTGATTCAGTATGCAACCTATCGTGTTTTTATTTATATTATGACTCAGAATTACCAGTTCTTTTTGGACTCGGCGGACTATGCAAGCGTTGTCGCCTGCGCTAACAGCTGGTAATTTCACTAGCGGCATAAGTAATGTATAGACAGCGCTGTGGGAATACGTTTTAGTGTCGAACAAGAAAATGACATGAACGTATGAAAGTTCTTCCGCAACCGCAGATTATGTACTACTAGCCTCAGTGGAGTCTGGAATGTAGCTTATCCATAAATCATCTCGGTGTATCGTCGTTGTGAGAAACATCTTTTTTTAATGTCATGCCCTATTTTTGCAAAAGTTGAAGAAGAAAGTGGAGGATAATGGGAGCGAGAAACTGACTGGGCGGACAACGCTGACGTTGCATGAAAAAGAAGCAGGATGTTTTGACTGGGCTACAGAGCCGCAATTTGTCCTCGGCTGATTGTTTATTCATTAGTAAGATTCCAGGATACTTATCGTGGTCTTTCTCATTAAGAAAAGATAGGTATTTACATGTGAGAATAATGTCATTGAATGCTTGATTATAAAAAGAGGTAAAATTAAAATAAAAATTGATAATCTCAGAACAAATTTATGTTAATTTTCTTCAATCAAACCCACGTGCGCACGCACACACACACACACACACACATATCATATTAACCAGCATACAACCCATAAATCAAAAGAAGTAGGAGGAAGCACAACACCCTTTATTTAATTTTATTTGATTGTAGAGAGAGTCTATACTTACTGTTGGCACTCATGAACAGCAAAGGGCTTGTTGCCTTGGTCGCGTACATCACGAACAGACTTTTTATTAAAAACAACTCGATGCTTGTTACATTGCAAGATTCGATGAAGCTGACTGAGATCAAACACCACCATAGATGTATACGCAGCAAGACGTGCGACCACACACAGAGTGCACAGAAAAGAATTTGTCACGCAGAGCTGGAGAAAATTTTATCAAATCAAAAGTGCCAGCATTTAAAAACATTATCTTGGACTTCAAATATTCCCGATTTCTGTGATCAGTTGCTTGTAAATAATTAAGCTTGGTTTCTGCTCATTTTGCGTGTGAAATTCGTAGTTGTCCCGTGAACAACGTCTGTATCTCGACTGCATGGCCTCTGGAAGCAAGTGACATTGCAAAAAATGGAACGGAAATTGGGGAGGACGGAAAAAAAGATACAATCCGAATGAACCGAGATGATAGTTTACGTGACCGGCTCTTTCAGGTCTGCCACAAGGACTAGAGGATTTTCTCCTTAGCACTTAGCCCTGGAGGAAGTGAAGCTGCTAGTGAAATAAACGTCCACACTGAAACTTTACTAAAGTGTGTGGAACAAAAGCAATTGTAAATGCCAAAAAAGATGGAGAAAGCAGTTGCCGCGTTCATAGCTCATCAATATCGATCGAAATAATGCTTCATCTAGCCTTTTCTGCACCCTTGCCTGAGTTAAGGAAGCACGGAAAAAAAGTTGCCGTTATTTGCAATTATCTCTTTTTATCCAACGTGCGTGCTAAAACACAGGCAGGCGTGAGCAAATGGAAACAAATATGATGCTAGCGAACTGGGTGCAAGATGGCTTGTGGCCAGCAGGAGTCCACCACCTGGAAAAGCGCCTTTTAATGGAAGGTTGCAAATTCAAAGTATGCGTCGAAAAATCCTCTATTATACACTAGACATTTTAATACCAAAATTTCTTTGTAATTTTTAAGAATTGCTTTAATGTGAATGTTATTTAAATGTGCCGGTTAAATGTAAAAAGTAAATCGATCGTCCTTTTTTTTTTTCGACTGTTTATTCTGGTTAAGTTGCTGATTATGACAAATGCATGCATTTCAGTAAAACAAATTTCTTCATACTTCGTCGTATGTCTTGTTACACAGTAGTCGACATTTCCGTACTTATTGAAACATCAGACTTCATTATTTGCACAGAAGTCATGGTTAATTTTTTTGTTTTTTTGTGGTATTCTAGCTATAAATATGTACTTGAAAGCCTCCTCGGCACCAACAGGATGAAAATAACACACCGATAGTCCTGAAATAGCCAGACTCGACGTAATGGCATGTATATTCTAGATGACTTTGAATCTCGTCTTTCGTCTATGTATTATTCGGTTACTTTGAACCACCGTCATAGTAATGGACACGTGTATATATATATATCTGAGGGGAGTTTATAATACAATTTTCACTTTCATTCACTATTACACAAACTTTAATTAATGTTCGTTTTAAGTACCGATATACACCTTAAAAAAAGTATGGGATATTTCGTCACTCTTTTTTTCTCTGCTATACTTTTAACCATAATTGTATATGTACACGATTTAACCATTTCAGTTTTTGACATTTATTATGTAAGGAACTATAATTGAATAAACGTCTTATGTAAATTTTATTGTCTTCAGCCAATGAAATAATAATAGCACTGAAAATGAGTTATACAAACGAAAATTTAATTGGCATAATGCATGTCAGCTAATTGAAATAGGGATTCATATATAAATAAATCTTAAAGTAAGATATTTTTATTAATACAAAATATGGCTTTAATGTTTCATGTAATTTAATGTGAATCGGCAGTGCCATTTTTTAAAAGAACATTTTAAAGGTGACCCTCTCACCGTTGTTTTGATGGAAACTTAATTCTTCTGTGATAATATTGAAGATTGCGAGAGTGAACACGCACAACCGCCAACAGTGATAAAGCTGATGCTGAAAAACAAGCTCGTGAATAAGAGCGAAATGACAGACACCTAAGCTTCTCGCCGCCACTAGACAACAAATATGGATTGTCTGATTGCAGATTCATCTTCACAGCGGCTCTGTTCATAATGGAAGACATCAGGAAGAGACTAGAGTTTGGCAACCCGTTCATTCAAGAACAGGTAAATCATTGCAACGTCTTTTTTGGGGGGTCTTTAATCTTCATCGCATGAGCACACGCGTAGCAATACATACACGCAGTTAGATAAGTAGGTGTAAACAGGGGAGGAGGTGTTACAAATGTACATGTGGCTGTATTTATCTTACGTACAGGCGCGCATACACTAGCACACATACACTCGTAGTCCAAGGCATTGATTTCTAAATACAGTTGCAGGTTTGCCGTGAAACACAACACAAAATCAGATTACAGTATCAAATTAAACTGTCTATTTTACGATAAAGACCTTTTCCCATGCCGACTGGATTGGTTTACAGTATTAGATAAAGCATTTCGTCTTTGTGAAAAATGATCCGATCCAAGATTGCCAAGCACGCGTCTTTGATCACATACCACAGGATTTGATGCCACAGCTGTACCAGTCTTTGATGATTAGTGCCGTGATACCTTTGAAATACGTTTTGCATTCATGCTCGCTAGTCTACACATTTTGCTGGGTTGTGCAATGTGGAGTGTCAGGTACGCTGTGATAGCATAGAACCACGAGACTTAAAAAATGGACTAGCAAACCTTCGCTCGGTGCAATGCTGATCATGCTGTCTTCTAACTGGATGTTAAAACTGGAAAATTGTGGTCTCTTCTAGATGTTTGTCAAGGTTCTTGGTTGCTAAGTTTTACCGCTGATCCAAGAAGTACGAATCTGCGTTGCTTGAACAAATTATTTGGAGCTATCGTCATTTTGTCATCAAGTTTAAAGTCAAGACATCGTTGTCATCGATCTGGCGGCATTCTAGGCATTTTATCTCCCACTGAAATGTCCATCTTGGAGTCAGTGGTCTGAACTAAGCCATACTAGGAGATATATTTATAGAGGGGGCCATTCTTGGCCTTTGCTGAAACTTTTCTACAGAGTGGTGTCTCTGATTTGTACACATAGTTTTCAATACATATATTCATGCCATCTCATTCGCAATTTTTATAAATTAATACTATTTCTATTCTTATTAAGTTTGTCAGTCTTGTATTTTTTAGGGCATTAATGAAGATTTAAAAAAAATTATCTTCTTTGTTTCCTGTGAGGTCAGACATGTTGGCGCCTTGTAGACTGGGTGTCGAAAAGCTGTATATTGTCACTTGTTGTACTTGACTTTGGTTGAGGAACCTAAGGATATCGCGATTCTGCCGAAGACTTGACGGGTAACGTCTGAGAATAACATGTGCGAGGTCTTACTATAGCATCTCATTTCCATTGCCTGGATTATTCTGCATCAATAAACGGGGCTGACCCACGTCTCGCTTGCATACATCAAAATAAAACAGTGTGTCGGAGAGAAAATATCTATCTTACTTTGGAGCTTAGGGAGATGTTATTGCCTCTCCAAATGTTTTCGGTCGGACCAGAACTGCTGCTGTGTCCACAGTTAGAGACGGACGTACCAGCATATATATATATTACTTGTGAGAAACGCCCAGCCCTCACCTTCCGCCCCTGTTGAACGGGGGCTGCATCAAGAATATATTTTGTAAATTCTTTCGGCATGGTACTAAAATTGTCTCTGAATTCGATCATTTCTGTAGGAGCCTTAGCCTGAAGTTCTGCTCAGGGATGTATTTATCTTGACAGCCTTCATTACAGGATCATTCGTTGGTTGATGTAGCTAACGTGTATATTTATGCAGTTCTAAGAGAGGCTGTAGTTGTCAAACAAATCCGATCTACTGATAAAAATGTTCGGATTTGAATGGTTAAGTTCTTTATGGTTTTCTCTCTTTTGTCTATTGGCTTGTCCATACCGCTTCTTTCCAACTTCCTTGTTCAAGCCAAGAAGTGAGAAAGCATATTCATAAGATGATAACATGTTTTCGAACCTTTTTTTCTGTCACGTGTCCTTATTTCACCCCATTTATGTAGTTTATCTCATGCTTTCATCGGGGGTACATAAACTTTTTAGGAGATAAGTCATTTTTGTAGCGATATTGGTGTATGTTGAAGGGCGATATTCCAATATATAATTAATATATGTTTCTCTGAACTAACGTACTTTTAATATATTTACATCTCTCAGGCTGGACACAGCTCTTACAACTAGAATACAGCTCAAGTCTTGTGGCATATATCAATGTGCCAGTCTTGTTGGAAACAGTTTATTTGTCCGAAGGTCTTCAAAAATATTTTCTTACTACCGACATTTTGCTGGAGCCATACATATCCAGACACATTAACACAAAGATGATCTTTTACAGAGAAAGTTAATGTTACATACAGTGAGAGATATATTACCTCACTTGAAGGGTGGGACGGAGGAAAGGAGAAGAGGTGAGGAAGAGAGAATGAATGAACAAGTGAACACAAATAGCTTTAAGATTTTTGCATAATAAAGAATATTGTTCCACCAACTCCTCAGTTTTTCATCTCTTCAATTGGCTCATTTTTTTATACTGGTGTGATTTGTTTGCTGACGATTATCTTTCTTTATGGTAGACTGTCGGTTCGTTTGAAGTCTTTCGTGTGCAGGGCATTGAGCTCACGTGCACACGGAAATGCGCTATACAGTTTTTATTATTATTAACTGTATGCATTCTTATATTCTTTTGATTGATGCAGAATCTTTATTCTTTTAGCCTTTAAGAGCAGGCAAAGACATTGTGCTGTAGGAATGCCAGACTCGTCTCACGGTGGTTATCAAAGAGCTGCACACCACACCGGGGCTAGGATGTAGGAATATCCCCTTTATGCCTCTCTTCGTCTGCTGGCTGTCTCGGCTCGCTCCACTCATTTGATCGGTCTGTTTGCCGTTCTCCTTCATCTTTGTAACAGTCTCTCTCTCTCCTTCTCTCTGTCTTTGCGCGTTTGCTATTCGTATTCAGGTTCATAACATCTTTATAGATGAGTGAGTTTGGTGGCCCTCTCTCTCCCTGGCGTCTGGAACTATTTTGGAGAAAAGAAGCAAGTCATATAACCCGATCTCCTAGCCACCCAGTATTAACCCTCTTTGCTCCAGACATCTATTACCAAGTATATTAAATGCTTGTAGGTTTGAGGTTTTACTAATAGTCTTTTTCTGGCATTAGTTCTCACTAGGTCTCGGAGAGTATAAATTGGGGAAATCTTGTTGGCGTTTGATTCGAAATGAGTTTGTTTTTGTTTATGTCTATGGGACATTACAGTTTTGAGGTAATCATACAGTTTTTTTTTTATCTCTGACTGGACAAACAGGAAAGTAGTGGTAGAACGATTCAGTATTTTTTGTCGATTATAAGCTGGTTAAACTGGGGTGGGAAAACGGCTTTGGTTATTTCTGAGGTGTTATCATCATCACAAGAAAATCGTGACGATTTAAATACGGTGAAAGCAACAATCAAATGAATCAGCATTGAAATCAAGCGCCAAGTTGTTCACCTCACGCTAGGTTAAAAACTAAATTTTTTTGAATGAAGCCCTACTTGGTTTGACCTACATTCTCACATCTGACGTCACTGAAACCCGCAGCGAATGCAGAGTTAATGAGGTGTTGGCCATAATTGCTAGCTTTCTTCTGTAACGTCTTTTTACCACATTTTAAAACAGGTAGGAATTACGATTTTAAAAGGCTTGGAGTACATAAAAAGAACTTTTGCTATTTCCTTGGATTTGGGTTATGGGGATGCTGTAATTAACTGATTTTAGGAATTTAATTTAGCACTTGGGTTATCTGTTAGCTTTGACAACTTTGCTCTGAAGTGTAAAACCGAAACATGAATGCAGATTACACTGGCAGATTTACGTTAGAAATTGTTTTGCGCGGTGTAATCTGTCATTTGGTAAATAACAACAACAATAATAGTTTATATAGTGCTTTATCCAACCATCAAAGCGCTTGACAAAAGTAAAAACAGCAATAATAATAGTAATAATAATCATCATCCTCGTCATCATCATCAACAAAAAAAAAACAAAGAGTTTATTGTGTCCACGGTTAGTGAAGCCACTGATATTGAGAAGGGAGTGAATGCCATAAGCATAGATGCTCTCACTTCCTTACCACTATCAAAATATCCCTTTCTAGTCTTCTCTTCTTCTCTGACAGTTTTTTGACTTGAAGCTGGGATTTGTAGCTGTAGTTGTCTTAATTGTAATATTAATAGTGGTTGCAGCAACGACATCTGTAGTTCTCTCTATGTTTGGTACACACATGACTGTCATGGAGGTGGCATCAGCACAATGGCGGTAAAGAAGCAGGGGGCAGGAATGTAGACAAGAGGTCAAAGGATCAAGTCACACTTGTTGACTCGCGTAGACCCAAAAGCAGCGGGAAAAATGTTGCGAGGACAGTGGACCGTAGAGTAGAAAGTGTGGAAAATCGACTGGGCAGTGAATAAATTAATCCACCAAACAGAAGACCGGAGTCGAGATGGCGCAGGTATGGTATCTGAGACTGCTAGATGATTAAGGCAAGGATGGAGCACAGACTTGGAAAAACAGACCAAAACAGTGGCAGTAGAATGCAGCTAACATCCCACATCAACAGTATTGAGCAAACACGACGAAAACCCAAGGGCAGTCCAAGAAAGAAAGAAAAAAAAAAGCAGAAAGAACAGGGAGAGTTGGTCCCCTCAAGCCCGTAAGGCGAAAGGACATCATTCTCCATGTGATCAGACACATTCTGGTTATTGAAATTTCACGGCTGATTTGAGCAGTATGAACCGCGTTTTTGAATTTGTAAAATGATGTCCCTTATGCAATCAAGATTTTTAGAACAATTTTAATAAGGAAGCTGACTCGCGATCCTAATTGGACCACTGCTCTGTATTTTGGTTAAAAATTGTTTTGCTGAATATTTATAAATGAAAACTACCTGTCAGTACAAAGGCCAGAAACTGGAGGATACTAGAAAACCCTTCCATGTATTCTGACCATTTCCGTTAGGCACGCGATGCGACTGTCCCTGCTATACTATGATTGCGGAGGTTGCCATTTTTCCAATTTTGGCCGTGCTGATCAACCGCATAAGGCATCTTACCATCAGCTGATACATGGAACACCAAGTTCAATTTCTAGTTTTTTCCGGGGAATCGATTGTTCTTATAGGAAGAATACAGACCGCGAAAAAGACGTGGGTGAGAACGAAAATGAAGGGCTCGCCTTGCAAACCCAATATCACTTGGTAATCTCGACGAAGGATCGCAAACCAGGAGCCAGATTTGATGCCACTCCCAAACAGCCTTTAGAACTTATCAATGCCACATGCCGTGACTACCCATATCTTTATTTTAAAAAAATTAAGAGCATCTTGTGTTAAAGAAACATTTTGAAGACAAATAATGAATTCTATTAGCCATAATCAGGGGATTAGTTACGGAGGTCATTTTTGTTTTTTGCATTAATTTCGAAAATGATTTGAGCAGAAAAAATGTTAAATTGAAAATCTGTTGGAATATTTAAGTGATTATTTAATTTGAAAATGTGCAGTTTGTCAAACACCTTTCATATCCTGGCATGTAATGACGCACTGTAATTTTAGTTAGGGCCTGGTCACTTCGTTATGGATAATGTATTCTTTTGCCGAAAAAAAACCCAGCATTGAAATAAGAACCATGTCCATTACTCCAGCAGAATGCATCCATCTAAATAGTCTCGCCTAACCGACGCAATTTTCAAACGGTTTCTTCCTTTTTCTCTTTTTGTTCGTTCTCTGGAATATACTGTAACCAATGCATTTATAAGAATGATTATACTTTATATAGACGGTCGAAGTCTCATACACACTAACGTTTATAAACTTTATCAATAAATAAGATTTCGATTGTCTTGGTGTCAGTGTGATAATGGTACTGCCTTCAGTAGGTTATTGTCATTCATGCTGCAAATGTGGGCGGTCGAGTCGCATCTTTCCCAACTCGGCCACATTTCAGTTGTATTGATTCACATCTGGTGAAACGCGCGAGACGTGGAGTTGTTTACGGTGAGACTTCCCGGAAAGTCGTTAGGCTTGGAGTTGGCTTGAACGTCAGAACCAGTTTGGCTTAGGGAGGCGTTGGTAACTCAATTCACGTCATATAACCCCTCAGCTTATGAATTTGTTTAGTGGAGTCATCACGTATACGAGGAGGAGCACTGAGGGAGACGCTGCACTCTTCAGTGAAGATGGTCTTAAGTCCGTCCATCAAATGGTGGCCACGCATTTCCTGGCTCATCAATTAAATTACCGTGATCAGGGGGGAATAAGTTTCACTTGGATTGAGTCCTAAGACGTTTATGGGAACAATTCTTTCATATGATACTCATACGTGAGACAGCCCTTTTCTTTTCGTTGTGTCCTCTGTATTCTCTGCCTAAGTATTATTAGGAAGCCGGTTGAGGTTGAGAAAAGAGAGAGGATCGTTTTTCTGGAGCTGTCTGAGCCATCCACAATATATTAAAACATTGTTATGCTTTTATGTTGATATATTGGTATACTGTTATCGAGATATTGAGAATTTGTTCAAACTCTTTTATCTGTATCTGTATCTGTGTGTTAGCGCCTTCTGTGTCTGCGCGCCTGTAGATTTTATGTTGTGTACATCTTCATCCTACCAGTGAAGACAAGTTATCTTTTCTATGTATTTTATTTCTTTCAGATATAGTCAAACTAACGATGTGTAGTGTATATTATCTTTTATTGTGTAGGTGTTGATCCTTTACTCTTTCTGAACGCTGATTCTCCTGCTATTACTGTCCTACTGGCTTCTTTTAACAGCAGCACCAACAGGAATGCACAGAGAAACCTGGTTAAGAAGGCAAAGCAAGTCGAAAAAATTAAATCAGAAAGAAAGGCAGTAGGTTTTGAGAGTTTAAACCTAAGTAAATCTGATGTCTGGTTCTGCTTCCAGATATAGACACAAGACTCCCATTCCGTCCCAAATGTTTGTATACCGTGCAGGTCATCCAGCTTACGTGGCACGCAGTCATTTTTTAAAATGCTTATAATCTGGATGCTGCAACGAGCATCATCTTAATTATAATCTTTTTATTTTACCCATTGTGTATCCACGCAGTCTTTGGCGTGCATTATTAAAATCCATCTCTGACGAACAACATTTAGATAGTGCTTGCTAACCGGTTCAAATATCCCTTGTTTAAAATAGCAAAATAAATTTGTTCATTAGGTTGTACGCGATGCTTATTTTCATCTTCCTTCTCTCATCCAGTCGTTTTTCTTCTTCTCATTTTAAGACTGCGAATGAAGCAAGCCAGTGGACACTAATAAGTATTAAGAAAACCCCTAAGGGTCTGGCTTTGACAGACTTACAGAACACGCGCACGGCTATGTGATATTCTAATGTAAATGTATCATCACTTTTTTTTTTCGCTCAGGGACGAATAATATATAGAGCTTGCCCATATTGGAGTGTCGTCTTTCTATAATCCACAGAAGTAACCTTATTCCATTTATCCCCGGGCACAGTTCACAGCGTGTAGGTACGAGAGCGGAAGCAGCGGGCCGCATGTGGTAAATAAGGGAAAGAATATTAGTTATAATCTTAAGTATTTTGGATGTTCAGCAGTAGTTAACCCATATTATAATATACCTCGAAATTTTCGGGAGCAATTAGGTCGTCTTCTAGAGCATTCATTACAGGAATGTCAAGAGTAGAGTTACATGCTATTTGCCAAAGCGGATGTTTGACATTAATTTACAAGCTATTGTGGTGGTGGAATAACTGAGCCAGGAGCTCGGCTGCAGATGGACAAACGCTTTGTCAGTTTGTAATGCTTTGGATATAGCATTAAAGACAGAAGTTTGACTGATGCTCGTTCATTGCAGCCATGTTAGCACCAAGAAGTGGCTTCAGCGATTGGCACGTAGAGAATAAGGGCAGTAATCATGCATTCACTCCAGTCATCACTTCGAAATTCATCATTAGTGACTATTAAGTGAATGCTCAACGAAGTTTTTTACAACTGTTTTGGGGCTTATGATGCTTTTAGCACTTGACAGTTGTGGAAAACCTTTATAGGTTGCACTGCTAACTACGTCTCCTGGAATGTGTCAAAATTATTGGTAGGTCTTTGAATTTCACTAATTTATGTGAAACAGAGAGAGGGTTGCTTGCACGGCCTCCCACTCTTCCCGACAGCCCAACACAAATCGTAGAGTTAAGATATTTTATTCCTGTGCCGGTCGATAGTACCGGCAAGGGCAGAATATCCATTACCTACTTCCGATCTTCTTTCAGAAGGTGGGACGTTGCTCCCACCTCCGTGTTCTCATCTATAGCTCGTACTATTTCCCAAACCTTTAAATTTTTTTTCGAAAATCTCCATCCTGTGTTGCAATGCAGCCACCACCATCTCTTCCTCCGCACTCTTGCCTTCAGCCACCGATGAGTTCTCCAACCTCGCTCACTGGACTTCTCGTAGACGGGAGGCTGGTGTGGTCCACACCAGTTAATCGGCTGGTCGTGGAATGTCCTAACCTGGGTCGATATGGTCCATACTCTTTTGGATCAGAGTAGACTACTCCTGTAGCCCTGGTGTGGCCCTGCTAGGAAATATCCTAGTTGGTACCGCTCTGTCGCATCTCCTTGTTGCACTGGTTGGTGGGGAGCAGAAGATACGAATAAAATATTGCGTAAATTATCACCATAAAACAAACAGAACTGGGAAAACACAGTAGTGAGGATAAGTAATCTTCAGACATCGAGGATGAGAAAGAGAGAGTGCAAACATTTCTTGATGGGCCTCGCCCCGTTTTCTAGTAGTAGAAAGTACAGAGTCGGCCCAGCCGCTCTCGTCATTCTACCTTTTTGCGATTGCTAAGAGTTTTAAAAACATCACATCAGGGTTTTTTCCTCGATTTAACGACTTTGCACTGGACAATTTCTAGTTCAGTGCGGAACCCAGAAGTCATCTGAGACCCTTAATAGATGGGATGGTAAACATTTGTTAGGCTGACCCATTAAACTCTCAGTGCTCGGAGCTCGACTTTTTCAGAATTGGCATCCCACGACGAGGGAGATACTCTCGCTGTCGAGTTGCAAGTGACCGCCATTTAGGCGCCTATTGTGTTAACTCTGACAGTTTCCATTTTGCCTCTTCAATGGACTGTCTCAAATGGAAGCATAACTCGTGCGCACAGACTCTGGCATCTCTCACGCCGATGCTCGCCGTCGCATAGTATAGAACTCTTCTGCAATGACATCCTGGCCAGGCTGCTCCTCCTACTTGGCAGTCGTCGCTAACAGACCGCCAGCCTCTTTCTCTGTCCAAACCGAGATGACTTGGGTCTTTTCTGAAACATTCGTACCACTTCCTACTATTTTGCTACCGTCCTATTTCAGTTTGTGGTGTCATGAACTTGTCTGTAAAGAACATGTTCTGAGGATGGTTTTTGACTTGGAAGAGGTGTATGGCATACTTGTAAGCAAGAATCTGTTGGACGTTCACATCCTTGGATTCTGGGGTCGTATGCAAGTCTTTATCAAAACTTTATTTCTCATCGCCTTTTTCAAGTCCATGTTTGACTTTTCAGATCCTCGGGAACAGAAAATAAGCTTTTATCAAGAAAACATATTCTTACCTGTTAAACATTAAAATGAATTAAAGTCTGTCTGTCCAGGTCTGGAAGCCTTGTTGCATCTAGATCAGAGTTTCTCAACCATTTCGGGACTGTATCCCCAAAGGTTGAATATTTTGAGGGGTACCCCTAGAGCGTAAGTTTGTGCATAAAAGATACATTACTCATCCTGTACATTATCACAGACCTCAAAGCCACTTTAGAAGTGCGTTCGTGCAGCTGTTGCAAGAAGAATAATTTAAAAAATCGAAAACTTCTCTTCACCAGTGACCTCATCTTTCTACAACGCCCGCATGAAATTCTTTCTGACTATCCTGGATTTTGTTCTATCTTTACGTATGGTTCCTGAGTTCCAGATGGTGGACATATAGGCCATGTTTAGCCCATCTGTGGATGGTTGTTCCATCTTCTCTGCAAACTTCTCGTCTTCTTTGCTGGCCTTGCAGCACGTTCACCGATTGTCGGAGCAGACTTCTTAATTATTTCAGACTCGCTGCTAGATCTCCTCTTTTCTGTCATTTTGATTATCCTTTCATTGCCCAGCTCCATACCATTCATGCAGCTCTTCATGTATGCACCAAGAACATTGTCTTCATTTGGGCCCCTGCCAATGTTTAAGTGAATCAGGCCGCCAGTGCTTCTTGCCAGTCTTCTGGTCAATTGGAGTTACTGGGGTCATCCGACTTAAGTCTGTCTTCACTCCCTAAGTTCAGTCAGTCTGGCAAGGCCACTGAACCACTCTAGGGTTACATGCCATCCTTCCTTCTCTTTCTGACCTCCCACCTCCAGGCTGCTCTGTTCGGCGGGAAGAGATAGTATTTAGTAGACTTAGGATGGGCCACATCTTTTCCACGCATTCCACCTTTTCCCGCTACCAGTTGGTGCCCGATGCCAGGGACTTTTTACTGTTGTACATGTTTTCATCACTCGTGCTGGCATCCGGGGTATCCGCCGTCAATTTTTTTATAGCTGGCCTTTTGTTTTTCTTGTTTAGGTCCATACCATTGGCAAGCTTTTTTTTAAGTTGGTTTATATCGTCATATGGTTAGAATTGTTTTTATCATTTGGTGTTTTTAACCCTTTTAACTTAGAGTAACATTCTCTTGCCGTGATATAACCTTATTTTCTGGCACGGCGTGAAACCCAAAAACCAACCAACCAACCTAGACCCTGGGCCATGCGGACATCCCCGTGTAGAGCGGGCTAGGCCACTATAGCTACTTGCTATTCGTCCCCCTGCAGTCGCTGGTGCCATTGGACTGTCAGTCTATCCCACGGCCTATGCTAAGTTGCTGTAGTGTCACCGGGACATTCTGGATCAGAATAAATGCATGCCATCCTTCTCTGTCTTTCTGACCGCCCACCTCCTGGTCCTTCTGTGCGGCGAGAGGCGGTAGTACGTAGTAGATAGAATAATAGGCCACACACATGCCACGCATTTTAACCTTTACAAGCTCATTATTTTTCGTGTTCAGGTCTTTTCGACTGGCATGCATTTTGTTGTTTTGAAAGATGGTTAAGTTTTACTCTCAAATTTAAGGTTTCAATTTCGTTCACAGCATTTGTTATGATAATGGCCTTTTTGGAGGACACGGCACATTTTTAGCACACTACTTTTTCCCTTTGTGGTTTATATTGTTTAGTGATTTATTATTATTTTATCGCTAGAAGCTTTGTTGTTTTTGTTTTGTTTTTTGTCACAAAATGTGACTCTCGCCTTAATTCCTGGCGTGGAGTAAAACAGAAACAGGCAAAGTCTTTACTGAAGCTAGTTTGTGGCACCCTTGTTTATCACTTGCTTGTCAGTACCTGGATGCATGCTGGTTCCTGGGTTCCACAAGACGTATGAAGCGGAACAGATTGTCGACAGTAGGTGCCGAAGAATATGGGTGTGCCTGCACAAGTCTCCCACCCTCTCGACACCTTAACACAAACCGTGGGGTTGAGGTATTTGATTTCTGTTTCAATCGATAGGATCGACAAAGGTGAAACATACACTGCCTATCTTCGATCTTCGCTCACAGGGTGGGAGGTAGCTTCACCTCTTTGTTTCTCTGCAGCTCGTACCGTTTTCCTTACACCTGGTCCTTTTGTTCCACAAACCCTGACTTTTGTAGAAAATCCTCATTCTATGTTGCCATGAGGCCACCGCCCATCTCCGTTGTTGAGCGTGCCCTCGGCTACAGCCAGCGGGGAGCCTCCAAGCCGTGCCATACAGGCGATCGTCTCCCCTAACTTCTCTCTTCCTCCACTCCTGGCCTCGGCCATGACAGCACGGCCAGTCAGGGAGGAGTAGAATGGTCCCAGTCAGGCACTGCCAAAGGCCTCACGGTCGCCGGGCGGTCACTTGCTGAGTTCAGGGTCATGGTCCATGGACACCAGCGGGTGCATGTATTCTGCCTGTGTTCGTGTGTATTTACCTGCTTTTGTACGCGTGCGTGTGTCGGTCCCTATCAGCTACGTTTATATTTGCATGCAACGAAGAGTGCAGTCTGTTAGTGAACTTGGCTGACTGTATCGACCACGCTAGCAAACCTACGCATGCGTGAGGTCATGTATGCTTGGGTAGCAGCGCGTGCACTTTTCCAAAATCATTGCACAGCGATCTGAGACCAAGTGCACAATTATTTGCCAGCTGAATGATGAATGGAGAGCGCTCGTGTTAACAGTCCGGCTAACGACTAACGGCTTTCTGTGCACTTTGCCCCTTGGACCTCCACGGTCCTTTTGACGATCTGGCTAGCATGGGTTGAGGCTGCGACATTCAAAGTTACAGTTTCAGTCAGAAAGACTCATCGATCTTTTCGTCTGTCGTAGGCAATTAGCTTGGTTTTTGACTAGTTGCAGACATTATAGACAAATAGACAGTAAGGCTTGTTATTGTATTGAGGAGTGATTACAGTAACCGACATAAAAGCGTATAATCAACAACATATGACAATGGATCTCTTTGTAAGTTGTTCACAGCTCCAAACCCTTTATGCATTGACTCTTACTGTTTGTGTTTCCGAAATGTAGAGTATTTAGGAGCAATTGGAATGAAATGCTCTGGCCTATCTTTTCCCCCCTCTTTCTCTCATAGATTGCGCAAGCGCAGACACAGACACACGCATTCGTACGCACACAAGCAACAGCATCATGTACACAAGAAGCTTGTCTAAGTCTCTGACAACATAATGACACTATATTAAAAATCTTCCATGTAACATCTGGAGATAAAACTATAAGTGACATGTTTGACATGTTTATAATCATGTAGTCGTAGGTCACGACGAAGAAACACAAAAGCAAGATCACATACTTGTGCACCGATTATTTTAGTAAATGATAAATGTCGTACTATAGAGCACTAAAACTGTACAGAATGTAACCGTCACAGCAGTAACAGTTTTACGACAGATTATGGTAGAGAGGGAGCGAGGGGAGGGGGAGAGATTTCTTGTAGATATGTTTGTTGCTCAACAATAATTATATTTTTTCTGTTAATAGAAGTGATTTCGAAATTTTTTTTGTGTGCAAGGTTTCATTGCCAGTAAAAGAATTCTGGTCACAATCATACTGTAATTTTTGGACCTCAGGCGAGAATTATTTTACGAGTATTTTTAGAAATTATTTTATTAGATATCACCAGGTATCAAATTCCACTTCATGTCACATCCTTTAAGCGTTCAACGAATTATTCAGATGAGGAATTTAGGGAGAAACAGAACAACAGAAAGAAGTTTGTCATAAATGATTACAATCAAAAAAGCCTTTTTCAGAAGTATGTTCTAAACCTAGTACCGCTTTTGGAAAATCCTTGTTTTATACAATTCTTAGCATACGATGCATTTGAGGTGTGTATCTACACATAGGTCATCCAGAGACCTACGGTCTGAAGAACTTAACCAACGAAAATTATCTTTCGCTTTTTCCGGCGGCGGTAGTCTATCTTGTATGTAAGAACATACAAAAGAGGAGAGAAAATAGCAGCTTAGGAGCAGACAGTCACAGCTGTGAATATCATTGTGGCAGCTGCAACAGCAGGCTCCACAGCTTATTCAATAGAATGCGATATATGGCGTTATTTCATCTCTAACCTGGTCATCAGAAGAGGCTTAATCAGCTCTAGTTTCTGTTCTTTGCAGCTGCAATAGTTTTGTGAGGCTATCATAAGACGAGCGATACACAACAGATGATAATTGCACGTGAGCCATCCTGACTGTTCGAAATGCTTGTGTGCGCGTGACAGAGACAAAGAGGATGGTAGAGGGAGAAAGAATTCTGTTGAATACCGTTTTTTTTGTGGCTAGTGAGCCAGTGAGCTTTCTTCTGTTTCTTTTTTTATTTTGTTTCTCCCACTTTTGGAGTTTCATGGCTTATAAGATTTCAAGTAAGTTTTTTCCTCCAAAGAATCGCAATTTCAATCTTATCGTTTGCAGTCTTGACAGCCAAATAGTCATCGCTGTGCTCAAAAATAAGAAATAGAAGAGAATTTTTTGGCAACTGTCACTCACGTGTCACAAGTGTTTTGTTGATACACATTTTGCCATTATTAAGGGTGTTTCTTTTTACAGATTTTCGTTGACGTGTTATTATGCTTTAGAAAATCCCACCGCTAAGATGTTTGTGTAAAGCTTCGATGAGACAGATATCCTTTTATTGCAGGAGACTATATCATTGTGCATGAGTGTGTTTGTGTGTGTGTGTGTCTGAGTGAGAGAGAGAGAGAAATTAAGAACAAAGCCTTTAAAAAATTCGCAAATGTCATTCGGTGAGCGAATAAACCGTGCAAAACCCATGAAAAAAGACGATAAAATGAAATCATTCGACTGTTCGTTAACATAAAATTAATCACATAACCTAATAAATTGTTCTCGTTAGATAAATGTTCTCTTGAGATCACATTCAAGTATCTGCAGATAAAGAACAAAGCCCTGTCGTCTTGCTGTCACACTTGCTGTATCGTGCAGTTGCACCCACCGTCACGGCAAGGAAACAGATTAAAGACAGCGATCAGGTTTGAATCACAGCAGATTGCTTTGTCTCATATAGGTCTGGGTACCAAATAATCGGATGTCTGAACCCCAGAAGTATGTCGACAATGCACATAATGAAAACACTGACGGTCGTTGAGGGAAGTCTTCCGATACTGTCTTTTCATATGTATTTGCTAGCTTTCTGTTTCGGCACAGACCATCATAGCACATCTTTTTCTTTAACTAGTTCTGTTATTTCTGAAGTATAGTCATAAAATCTATGTCTCACTCGCTCTGATATTCATTCAACCACCAACCAACTCACTCATTCGCGGAATGCTAAATTTCGGAAGGGCGTACCTCCTCAAACATCCTCTCTGTCCCTTGCAGATTTAGGCAGAAGGGACCTCTCACTTCCCCTAAGTTTGATCTTGTTTTTCCCTGTCGCGTGCTTATCGTTCATCCCATCACAGTTGTTGATGGAGTCCACGGAGTCCCGCGGCGAATACCTTCGCACGACGACCCCGGAGTCCTGGTCTGCGACTTTCTGAGGATCGGTTTTGCAAGACTTGCCATTACCGGTGGTTACGAGAGTGACTTTACATCCGCCGCTACCGTTCCCTGTGCCGTTACCTTCCACGTTTGCAGGACTTTCTCCTGCGCCGGGTGTCGTTATCCGGGGTGTCATCTTCATGTAGACCGCGCCGTTCTGCTTATGAGAACCCGAGTGGCCGTACCCGTCCATGTGGTTGGTGTAGGTGAAGGAGTGGAAGCCGTCGTGTGCCCTCTTTGCTATGGCAGGACAAAAGGTCCTGACGAAGGTTCTTCGGAATTTCTGGCCCAGTGCGCAGTAAAGAATGAAGTTGACAGCGGAGTTAAGGTTGACGAGGAAGTTGCGAAACGTGGACAGTACATTCCATCCCTGACTCGCTGTGACTGTTTCCATGGAAATAGCGTACGCCATGTTGTAGATTAGGGCGGGGACTTGGCAGAGGATGAAGACCATTACGACTGACACCAACATGATGGTCACGTTGTTTTCTCGAGACTGAAACAGAGAGATCATCATCATTACTTTTTGCAAAAGTCCAAGACCTGATATCTCTTGTGGAATATCATACGTGGCCCGCATCCTCTGACATCACGAAGCCTAATTTACATTTCTGCCAGATTTACACTACATTCACATTACGAAGACAAAGAGTGATACGGTATCAAACGGCTTCCTTCCAATACCTACAACGATGAACCACATCGCTTACTTGAGACACCAATAACTGAATGTTACACAAATCTTTTAAAACACCAACAGAAAATGAACCGCCAACAGTTTGTTTTTTGGAGTTGATGTAGCTTTTACTACAGCACCAAACGCATCAAAGTAGGTCTCCTTAAACTAACAGTTGCCTTTCATTGAAGTCGAACAGTCCCGTTAAATTACCAGCTGGATGAAATACCGACTTTTGGTAATGCAAACATTAACTACAACCAAGAAAGAAGAGTTGTGATCTGTGATCGCGTTTTCTGCTCACCTGTCTCACATTCATGTCCTTTCGCTGCCGATGGGAGTGTTTGACAGCCATGACGAGAAAGGTGTTGAGGACAGCCAGAGAACAAAGTGGAATGCTGCACATGACGAGGAAGTAGAGCCAGCCAAAGTATATCTTGTTGTATATCGAGTTCCGCCCTAGCTCCGTCTTGTCCACGCTGAGGCATCTCACCATCGTGATGGGATTCTCTTGCTGCACCAAAAACAAGTGTTACATGAAGCGTGTGCGTAGCTAAGTTTGACCGAAAATGTCTTTTTACAACCTCGCTTAAGACTTCTGGGAGTACGATTTGACTACCAAGCTACTGCTTCGTTAAAATGTGTAAGATAAAAGTAAGCTAAAAACAAAATGAAAGGGCAGGAGAAAAAAACGGAATGTGGAATTGAATTTGTTTTTTTTTTAAGCTTGCTCAGGAATAAGAAACATCAACTTTCGTGAACTAAGACCCTACGCCCCATGCTAAATTCCATGCTTTTGGGGAAAAAGCTCTTTCTGTGGGCACAGTTTAGTTTTTTTCGTTAGCTTAAACGAGAGGACTGATTTCCCGAAATCGATAGCGCTGAGAACGAAAAGACGTTAAATAAGCCCTAAATTACTAGTTAAGCTGAAAACGTTTTGACACATTATTGTTGGGGAATGCTGCCAAGCTGGCCTTTCTTTAGATAAGCCGCCTGACGTCAGAGTGGAGGGGAAAGGTTTTTTCTTTTCACATCGACAACGAATCAATTGATACTAACGTACAAGGATACAAATAACCTTATAACAGACTTCGATGGAAGTTGGGAGAATAACATGAATTTCAGTCTGATGTTGTTCACAAAGTCATGTTCAGTTCCATAGAAATAAATGGACAGCTGCCATCGTGGGTATTATTTTTCACTTTGAGTAGGTAATGTTGGTGTGTGTCTGTATATGTTGGGTGCATGTGTCTTTTAAAAAAATAGAGTTCCTAAACAAAAATTTCATTGTCTTTATGTCTTAAAGCAGTTAATCGATCTTTTTGTCGCAATCATGAATGCAGACATCAGTCATCAGCTGATCCACGATACTTCGAATGGCTGGAGACCTTGAATACTTTTTAATTTATTGAAAATGTTTGTCAATGAGAATCATGCAGGGGAAACGGAGGAAAATGTTAGAACGCCATTAGACTGGGAAAACGTTGTTTTAATTGTTCAGAAAAACTAAAGGACTTTTTGTGAGAATAAGAAATGGTTTTTACGAAGGATAGAAGCGAACGACCCATAATCGACAGGCGATGTTTATCGCAAAGGTAAGCCCTTTGAATGTCACTTTGACCAGCAACAGTTAATTTTTATCCTTTTGACTTAAATCTGGGACTGAGAAGGTTAACCACACATAAAAAAAGACAACTTGTACAACGAAAAGTCAACTATTCAGTCTAAAGGAATTTTTTGCGCTGTACGACCAGACAAGTTCATAATACAGCAGACTGAGCTTTGTAGCCTCATGTAGAGAAGGAATAGCATGGTAGAGAAGATCGGACCAGATGCTCAGTTCTGATGAAAAAAACTTAACCTTTGCACCAAAGGACTGCCTAAAATCTACATAAGTAGTCGCAGCTATTCTCATAGCCAAGTATTAAATTTATGATGCGTCACAAAACGTTCACATGAAACGAAGATTGATGGTTTTCTCGGACCTACCAAAATAGAACTCATTCCAGTTTTTATGTCCGTTGATGAAGATCATGGATATGACTAAAGCATATGGTGCAAATTGTCACAGAATTGATTCTGATTGATTAAAACAGTCTTTTATTATTTTATGAGTGATTCTTTGATGTGCTGCGTAAAAAACATAATAGCATTGCGCTTTCACCAGAATTATACCGGACAATAACCGTTGGTTTTACCCTACTTACAGCTGAAATATGCTACATATTTAGTGCAGTTTTGTGTATTATGTTAGTCAACTTCGTCGTCCATGTCATACGGTGTCTTGCTTGTTAGTCTTGTTAGTCTGGGATTGTTGTCTTCTAATTGAGACATGCTTTAGAGGCGTTTCTTAGACCAGACGTTTCAGTAAAGTCGTCTTGAGTATTTAGTGTGAGAACCAAAAGGAACACTCAGTGCAGGTTTCTTCATGCTAAATGTGCCGGTCTGCTGTGCTTTAAAGCCTTTTATTTCCCAAGCAGGCTACGCTACAGTGCGTCTGAGTTTCTGCGCCACTCTGCTGTGACGTGCTGCAGGGTTTCGGTAGTTTTCTGTGCATCGGTTGTGGGTGTTTGTGCGTAGCGTCGACTTCGTCAGGCAAGTTTAAAGAATAAGTGATGACAAAATAAAGACCAGGACATTTTTTATTATGTAGGCAGCCATTTTCATATCATCCTCTAACACCTCATTTGTTTTAAATTATCTCTACATCCGTGTTACTAAAAATTCTTAATGTAGGATGTGCGCGTATGAATGGGCGGAGAAAGAACACATGCTGGCTTGTATAAAAGATCAGGAATCTCCTGAGATTTCATAACGGGGCTCATTTGCATGCCACTTCGTGAGAACTTCGAGTGTTTTCTAATAGGATGACCTGGACCAAAGCCTTTTCAAGCTTCAAAGAGGCAGGAAATCAATATGGGAAAAGTTAAGGATGTCTGCATAGACATTAGGTTTTAGACAAGATACAAGCACAAGTCTATCTGTTATTTTAGATGCTTTTTGTGATGTGTCATTTAAGTGTGCAGTAATAGTTGCCATTAAAAAATTACCGATTCCTGTTGTTTCGAACTCTGTCGATATTATTTTTTATTTCAGTACATTTGTGAACATGCAATGCATCCCATTAGCACAGAATTAATACTTTACATGTTCGGCAAATCAACTGTAAAAACCGAAAGAAATATTTTCCAATTAAATGCAATATAGTAAAACCCATGGAAAGTTTCGATGAGTTGGTATTATTTTTGGTATCAATAGATTTTTGTTAGGTCATAATATTTAAGGTTCCTTTTGCGAGATCTCATATGACGCCTGTTCGCAAGGCTGGCGGTCGGGAGTTTTCTTCGGATACTTTGGTTCCTTTACCCTAAAACACTTTATTCCCCAACGACCTGAAAAGGTTAGGGGAGACCTTACCTTTAAGGTAGGATGCAATGATTAGTATATAGAATACGCCGCAAATTCAAAGTAAAATAAATAGATAAACAAAGCCATAAAAAGTAAATAAAAATTAAAGCAACAAGAAAAATAAATCCCTACACGCTTCAAATTGTGCAATAATATGTTGCATTTCAACCAACCTGCAGCAGTGTGTACTCAAACCAGCGCGGAACATTGTACAGCACTGAGACGATGGAGATGACGACGATGACAATGCGGGCGCGCTGGATTGTGCACATGGAGGCTGCTTTGAGCGGATGGCAGACGGCGATGTAGCGCTCCACTGTGAAGGACACCGTCAACCAGACGGTGGCAGTCTGAGCAACCAGTCCTACCGGGTATAGGTACACAATCACATAAGGCAGGGCCTCGCTGAAGAACTGGGACGACAGCTCGCTCAGGCAAATGAGAACTAGAGTAATGAGAAGTACCACCGAGTCCCAGATAGCTAACGCTGTTAGGAAACAGTTTGTGGATGTGTGCATGGTCCGACGGGTGAGTACAATCACTGCCAGGGTGTTGCCGACGAGCCCCAAGGCGATGACCACACTGGTCATTATGCCATTGAGATAAAAATCTATCTCCTTTTGCCACTTTTCAATTGGCGGTCCTCCACTGTAATTACACGGAAGGGGCTGATCACTGTTGAGGGTCATTGTAGAAAGAGAGGCATTTGTCATCGCAGCTTTCATCACTGTCACAGCAATGATACTGGAATGGGATCCGGTACTCGTAGACTCTATTGTTTTATCCATACTGTCTCAGTTTGATATGTTTCCAGTGGTAAAATCCAGATCTCTTGGAAAAGTATCCTGGACTAAGTGGCTGTGATCACTGTGAGTCTGTGAATGTGATGAAGGGTTATGGCTCACTCACCATCGCGCTGTGTGAGAGAACGGTGACCACGCGTGCACGTTGGTTTTATGTTTCAGTAGGGTGTAGACTGTCACCTGCACCAGTGTAATCTAGACACATTGTACTTAGTGTATTACTTTTCTTTTGAAGAGGTCTTGCTAGCTGGATAGTTAATGTCATAGCCTTGTTAAAAAGTACTTATACTTGATAGTCTTCAAGCCGTTATTTCAGTGTGCGAAAAAACTAATCACAAATCGTAGATGCCACCATTTTCAAGAGTGAGATACACGAACATCTCCAAACATGAAAAAATCCTTGAAATAAGACATATCCTTAGAATAAGACGAATGTGTGCAGGCACAATGTTATGCTTCAGATAAAACTCGTTGGAATGTAGTCTCATCAGAATCTTCTTGTCACTGGGTTGTAGCCTGCTCTTAACAGTCTGCTTTGTTTTCCAAGGTGTTCTGCTTTTTATACGTCAAGCTGCGGAAGGAGCAGGCAGGTGTTCACTTGCCCCGTTAGGTCAAAAGTGCGCGCTCTTCGAGGTACGCAGGTCGACGCAGATTGCTTCTTGTGTGGTTTTTAAAAGAAAACCCATAAAAGCCACAGGTACCTTAGGAGAACTTCGGTCGAAGGACACACTGCCTTGAATGCAACACCATTGACAGCGGCGTGTCACTGAAGTTACCTGTTATTACGCTGGTCATGCACACACAAGGCATGGCATCCAAGATGGCAACAGGAGGGGTTTGAGACCTTGGAAAGAAACTCGCGTAGAACTTGTGGGGCGATGTGCCCTCCTTTACGGTTCAAAAGCTCCTAACACTTGAGTCTTACTGATGGCCACGAGGCAGCTCTGCGATGGATTAGGTAATGAGACAGGTGACCTGGGTCGTACTTGAAATTAGTGATGTCAACCGTACACTCTGCAAGAAAGAGAAAAATTCTTTAATGACCATTCTTTTTTTTAAAGATTTTTTTACGAGTTGTTTACATTTGTTCACATCTTTATAACTAATTTAGGAATAATTGTAAGAACATTTGCAGTATACAAAGGATGAATCAAAAGTTTTTCATCACAAACGTGGCATTTTTAAGCTGCTAACCAAATCTTGTGTGTGTGTGCGTGAGGGTGTACCTGTGTGTCTGTGTGGTCACGAAAATAATATATATATGTTTCGGGTTGGGTATTACTAAAGAGCTCAGATGTCCTTCAACGGGTGCACACATCACGCATACAGGCACAACACTGTAAGGGGTTCGCTGTCATGTATATATCACCAGTGAATACGTCTATTAACGTGAATTTATGCGTGCATAATCACAGCGCACACGCGGACGCCCCTCTCCTCGTCCCCCTTCCAGTTCGTATTTATGAAAACCAAGTTTGTGACCTAATTATAAAAAATGCTGCTGTTAGAACTTGTTTCTTATCTGATTCAACCTATACCAGAGATGCTATAATTATATGCTTTATCAGAGTGAAGTTGGTACTGCGATGATGTTTTCTTGCACGTGGTGGAGATCGAGCGCGAGTACATATGATATAGGTAGATTAACCAAAGTCATCAAAAAGGTCATCTCTGTTGTCGGTCTTGTCGGTGGATGTGATTGGAAAGCTGAGATTAATCACCAAGTTTAGGTGCATTATGCTCAACCCTAAGCACCCTCTGCACTCCACCCTTCTGCGTCTGAGGGTTACCCAGCATCTGCAGATTTATCCGTCATGTATACATATGTAAGGGATATATAGGTGTAGAGTGAAGGGGATGTCTGATTAACACCACTCTATTGCAATGACTTCTTGTGCCGTTTAATTTCCGAAAGAATAAAGTATATGTCACGAAGTGTGAGAGTTTGCCTCTTACTATGTTTAGGTACATTGTGTGGTGGTCTCCTTAACATCAGCCGCTAAATAAAAACAACGCGTACTCAGGCTCTGTCTCACGATACAGTTAGTGTCCTGACCTTGTTTCTAGACTACTTGCATGAACCATGCTATTGAATTACAAGTGTAGTAGACTACTGTCTCGTTAGCATTTGTGTGGTTGTATTAAATTGGGACGTCGAGCATGCCTGTTGGGGAAGAAGGTAACAATACCTGCATATTGAAAGTATCTCTACATGCATGTAGTACTGATGTGTGGGGAAACTACACCAGTGTGCTACTCTAAAAATGTCATTCTTATTTTGTATGATGTGACAGGTTATTAGGAGGAATCGTGAAATTAGGTCTAGAATTGAGGACTAGTTAATTGCGCAGTTGTCTCACACAGTAGTAGAGAGCCGGGTAGCGGCGTTATCAAGAAGCAGGTGGCAGATGCACTGACAAAGGGTAGCTCGGAGGACAGAGCTGTAACCTTGTCCTCATTGACATTCGCCGCTAAGCCAACAACTAAGCGATGAGGATTCGACCTAGAACCTCGGTGTCTGTTGAATTCCTACACTACATAGCAAGGCAAGGTGATACGTGCTGACACAGGTCAAATTCTTATGATGAATTGCTCGCGTTGTAGCTCACCAACAGAGCTGTTTATATTGCGTGGCATTGTAAGATAAGGATGAAATATGTGGAAAATTCAATGTATTAAGCTGTGTATGTTGTACAATCCTTAGTGGTTTGAAAACAAGATGTTGGACACACAGGTCATATTACTTAACTGCGCATAAATACTTGAGGAGGAGCCTGAAGGCTTGCTAGACACCGTGCTTTGTGTGCGTGTCTGTGAGTGCCTTGCCTCTGTCTCAAAGCCACATCTTCCCTTCCACACTGATTACTTCATCTGTCGTTATTCTAGGCTTTCAACTGCCACCACTGCTTCCAGAGCTCTCTTTTCCTGTAGTATTTGTAACCTTGTTTTTGTTTGTTTGTTTGAGGGACAGGAGCCACGGTTGTATTTTGATGTAGTTATTTTGATTTCAAAGAGTACTGATATTATTGGCTCCTCGAGGCATTTTTAGGTTTAAGACTATGAGCTTGCTGTTAGGAAAATAAGCTTTAGTCCCATGTCGTAACACTAACTGACCATATAACAAGAGTGGGGAGGACTGCAGCTCTGTAGACAGGGCTTTGGTCACGTGCAGTGGGGGATTCTGCCAGACTCTCGGTGACAGGCATCCAAACAAGCTACTTTTTCTGGTTTAGATGAGACGGACATCCACATTCGTGCTTGTTTTGACCGATGAAGGTCTGCCAGGATAGATAAAGTTTCAAATGTAGTCATTGCCATCGATTGTTCTCTGAGAATGTATGTCTGATTGTCGTGCACGAGGCCGATGAAAGACCGTGCTTCAGAAACCTCCCGAACGATTTGTTCTCTCGCGATAAGGAAAAAGAAGGGCTGGCATCGGAAATCTTTTATTAAGAACCAGCAAAGACAAAAAAAAAGAATATGTTTATTTTTTATAAAATGTACATAATGGGTAAAGAATCTCGGGATCTTGCTGTTAAAAACATTAGTGAGTTCAGTCGTTGGTATGATTTCATTAAACATTCGGCTTAATTTTTGTACAATAGTGATTGTTGTTTCTTGCTGCATGTGATACACTTAAACATTCCATTTTTGTCTCGCTGAACCCTTTTACTTAAGTACCACGTAGATGTTTTTCCTGACATTTATAGTGTTCTTTTAATTACCCTGACCCATTTAATTTGTGTTATCTTGATACACTATTAATGGCGTCTAGTTATTAAGATTTCAGTTTGATAAACGATTTTCTGTGGGGACGGATGGCTAAGATGCATGTAAACAGATGAACAGTGAGACAATGGCTGTTGCAGGAGTGGAGAGGAGGAGAAGACGAGGCAGAACATTCAATAACTTTAGAGATAAAATCGATTCTAAACAAGTTTGTAAAAAAAAGGTTGAAATACAATGAGATGAAGACGAAAGAAGCTGACAAATCACTTCTTAGGAAGTAGTGGTTGTCTCTTTCTATCGACACTTTATGTCATCTCCTGTTCCCAGCTCTTACTTGTGCCTAAGAAACTCAAATTTCTAGCAAGTATAGTTTTGGAAAGGGTCGAAACGAAAACTTAAGCACGCTCTGACACATACTTGTGGGCGGTACTGAGCACCAGACGTGACTTCTTCACTGCCACTTACTCTCTTCGAGGATCTCAGAGCCCGCGTCGCGCAGCAACCAGCAATTATAAAAACAGACCTGTGGAGTTCACAAGAATATATCGCGAGTGTCGTATTGTCTGATCGTTTGACCATTTAACGATGTAGACGACTGTCAATGACTAATGACAGATCGAGTGGTTAACTGTGTTCGATGGCGCGGGGAAGCTCGTTGCTACCATAGTTAACTCCCTACTTGATCGAAGGGTCCAGGCTGTAAGTACATTATGTTTTCAAGGCACTTTTTATTACCTTTAGTACTAAATGAATTCTCCAATTCAGCGGACAGCTTACAAGTGTGTGCTTTGAGGAAAGCCATACAACGCTAAGGGTCGGTGGTGATCGATGTGCCTATTATGGTCTGTGAGAATATCGATGAAGTATTTGCTGTATTTATTTGAAGTATTTATTGATCACCTTCAAGATAAGAACGAATAGAATGTGTACTTCTGTGTGGTATTGACATTAATGCTCTGCTTTCCCCGTTATTTATGGCGAGTATTTTTTGTTTTTGTTCATTAGTAAAGCATTCGTTGTGCTTTCTTTCGCACGACAGTAGGCATATGGCACGAGCGCTCCGTTTCGCCTGCAATGCTCAACATTTTTTGTTGTTGTAGATAACATCGTGCACGAAGCCCTTCACGACCAGAGCGTTTCCGTTTCCATCGGTGGAAGGCAGACATGCAACCAACTCTAGAAGACCACATTGATCTGATGGCAGAAGTCAACAGGGGACGGCAAGACTTTACCAACAGACGTACAGTTCGAATACATATGGACGTTACGAGCACTGACAAGATCGAAGTCGTAGTTAACACCAACGGCAACAAAAAATCAGAAATTTACATGAACCGATTTCAGCTGGAAGAGGAAAATAGTTCTAAGTACTGGGCAACTCCACGCCAGATATCCACATCAGGATCGCGAAAAACGACAGCGGCAATGGCCAGGCTGGACGGGATCTGGGGCTGTAGTAAAAGCAGGCTTAAGTACAGCCTATACATTCCCCGTAGTACTCATTCCGTTGTACGAATGTGAAACGAACTTTGTGCTTATCGATATGGAAAGGAGAATCCGGACATTGGAGAAACAAGAGCCAGTGAAGGGTGCTCCGGATCTTATACAAGGAACAAGCATAGCTACAGTAACTATGTACGGAGCATAGTCGCCACACTCGTAGGATACAAGGAGCCCATCTCGCAGAAGTCAAGCAGCAAAAGCTGTTCTGGCTTGGCAAGACACGCTGGGCTTGTCCATCAGTGTAACTCGCAAGAGGGTTGACGCCAAGTTGAAGTAATTAGAGTTCAACTACAAACGTGAAGGAGTGGTCAGTCCGTCAGGACCTGCTTACCATTACTGGAGACATACCTGCGTGGGTAGTTTTTGTCACCTACAGCTTTCCCCAGCACCTCTGTCGATGGACCAACATAACTGGGGGGGGGGGATTTGGTGTTTTACGCCGTGTCAGCAACTAAGGCTATATTACGGCAAGCAACCAGCCCTGTAAACAGATGCCACATGCAGAGAAAGAACAGCGTGCCCGAGACGAGAAATGAACTCAGGGCAGCCAACCTTCACTGTATTGGTGACAGGCGCTAACCGTTGCGCCACCGGGCCGCTCCAACATAACTGGGACCAGTCGAGGCATAAATTAATATATAAAGCATGCTTACTTTCAATGTTTGTTATTTAGTTAGTAATATTGCTACCAGTGAAATTTCATTACGCAAGAGACATTGTGGCGTACCTCTACTACCAAGCACAAAGTTGGACAATGTCATAAGTTGGGAGAGTATCATGTGCGAGAGCGACAGACAGAACCAGGGAGGGAACGAAGAGGTGGGAAGAGGTCGTGCGTGTAGTGTACTTCCTAATCGAAATTTCTATTATCTCCTTCACTACAAAAGACCAGCGGCGTCTTATACTCTGCCTTCTTTTGATCTGCTCTGCGCTAATGCAGTGCGTGCTGACAGTTCCCTGCCTGGCATTACGTAACAACAGCCAGCAGACAGCAATATTTTAATTCACTCGAGAAACATGTACACAAAATATTTCAAAACTTTAGAGAATTTACATGTTGTGCACATCTCACGAGACCTCCTAGCGCGTCCAACAGGGAAAAGCGCGCACATCACTATTGTAACAACATTAATACTTGTGTGCCCAGCTGTCTTGATTTATCACGTACAGCTACAGATTACACGTGGATATGATGGGGGCCATCTGCCAAATAATATTAATAATTTCCGAGAAGTATATTTTTTCTTGAGTGATAGGGCTAGCGGGTTCAGAGTAGAAGAGGATACCGGAAGGAAGCATCTGGAAGGAAGAATGTCAAGATTATCTTACTGCTATCGCAATGGCGCTCTGTCAGGACTTGTGACACTTTGCTTATGGCAAGGTTTTAGATACCAGAGCTCATTTCGTAATGACATTCTGCGGTGTGGTTTTACATTTTCGTGCTACTGATAGGCAAATGAGAAAGCTGAAAGTTTTGTTTCGCAGATATTATTGTCGCTTATTATTATTGCTTTGTATTATACTTGGAGAGATAATGTTGGACACTTAAACTTATTAATGTGAAATGTACGGTTCTAGGAACTAGGTTAAAGTATTGGCATTGGCCGTCAAATCTGTTTCTTTATTTTCTAGAAGAACACCCAGTAAACAGAGTTTTCCTGAATTGCTTTTACGCGAAACTAAACATGTATTATTACTTAGTGCAGCCGATCCTTGGTAAAAAGAATTACTACAGCAGCATTTATCAAAGGTTAGGTGGAACCTTGAATTCTTTAGTATCTCTTTAGTTGCCATTTTGAGGCACGAGAATGTCCAATCCCTAAGCAGTCACTTGTCGCGCAAAAGTTTTAATAAGGTTTCACTGGAAAACGTTAAATACAAACATGTATGTGATTAAAATGTAAACGTTTTTATCTTCCGTTTGATAAGGGAAAGAAATCAATTACATTTTAGCTGCACAAATAAAGGACTCCTTGATTTTACATTTGTCGCCAGCCTCTCGGTTTTCGTTTTGCTTTAGGTATTTAAGTTTTGTTACTACATTTGGTTAAAAAATTATATACGATGCTGAATGCAGCATTATTTATGACAGAAATTTGTACATGTTTCTAAAACTTAGAACTGTTTCTAAATAAGCGATTTTAGGAACGTTATTAAAAAATCGGTGCTATGCCATGTAGGTGCATTGCACAAGCGCATACGAAAATGTTTGCTCACGGAAAGTTTCGTTTAATAATTTTATTCGATTCCAAATAATTTTGCTTGAAATAGTTCTAAAATTGTGTTACGCCCATTGTTTCTATATAACTAATTACTAAATAAATACTTAAGACTGTAAGTGTTTAAATTTGATGTGTGTAAGACAACTGGTCGTTGAGCGCCGTTTATCTGCGGTGGTCTTTGCCAACGGTACCACTGTATATAATGCTGAATAGCTGTCGATGAAACACTAAACATATAAGTACAATTCTTTCTCCGTCCTGCACTTCCTACTTTTATCTTTCTATGTCTCTCTCTGTCTCTCCCGCACACACACACAGCCACAGACAGAGAGAGGGTGAGGGGGGGGGGTGAAGAAGAGGAAGGGAGATGGTAGGAAAGACGAACGAACTACATTCCCTTTTTAGTCTTAACTCTTTAGGCTAAATCTTCAGAGATAATCTTGTTCAGCTCTGGACCAGACGTCCAGACGAAAGGCTTTTATACCGGCAACCTAATGTACTTGCATGCTTAGCGGTACTTTCTGAAGAAATGGTGGTCTTTTGTAAAATGAAAGAAAAATTTTAGACGCAGATACTTGGAGTTGATCTGGCAGCAGTATCAGTTACATCTGTAATCATTGACTGTAGACAGAGGATGCTTCCTAACCCTGAATTTAGCTGGTTGGTGTTTTATGGAGTGAAATTTGCATCAGTGGAAACCGTGATAAAAACAAACAATTTCAAGAATTTTCTTTTGAATGACGAATAATCAATAATTATAAAATAATTCTATATATCGTTTTAAATAGATCCTTGGATGCTTTGACAACAAAATGATGTTTTGCATTTACTTTAGCCATTAATCTTTATCTTTCCTTCGAAAACTATAAAGATGGATACTTCGTGGATGTTACAGTGCATTGTTTCTATACAATGTGTGTACAAACCAAAAAAATGGAAAGGTCAGAGGGTCGATGTCCTATTAAAAATAGGAGTACTGCCATAATTATAGGACGAGCGTCACTAAGAGGGATCATCATGTATTCGCAGCGTCCCAATGTAAATGAAACACGAACCTGGCGGAGTCTGCTTCAGTCATCGCGGCCGGACAGCTATTTATATTACGGCACTATCTATCTGTATATATATGTATGACTAATTGCTCACTTCACCGAAAGCTGCCTCAGAAACTTGAACGAAGCCGACCGTTGTTGTTTCTAACTCTGACATTCACAAAGAGAGACGAAGCGATCGTTGACACGTTTTGGTTTCTCATTCATTCACTGTAAGACAGGGTAATGAGAAAGAGATAGAAAAAAGCAGGAAAGATCGTAAATCATTTGGAGACACTAAGAAATCCTGATAGAAATCTACTTATTGAGTGGCTTTCTCTCTGGCTGGGACATCTCTTCTGTTGCTACTTTTTGTCCGGTGTTGGGACGATGTTTCCAGATGGTTTGGTTTATCTAAGGACAACTAGTTTCTTTAAACATTTGTTGATTTCCTACGAAATATAAGTCCACTCTTGTTTTTCGCGTAACATTCCAAACTTTCCTTGCCATGTTTATTATTACATAATATTATTACATATTATTACATAATACTTATATTTTAATATAGAGTATATGTGATTTATTAATTACAGTACATTGTTTCATGAACAGGCCAACTAAATGAAAAGGTCAAGGGGTAGGTGTCCGATTAAAAATAGCGGTACTTACACAATTATAGAACAAGTGTCACTAAGACAATATCTGTTCCATTCCCCACGCAAGGTCCCAATTTAAATGAAACACGAACCTGGCAGTCTGCGTCAGTCATCGCGGCTGGACAGCTATTTATATTATGTAGCTTTATATACAGATACAAATACAGTACAAAGTATCTCTATAAATCCTTTTCAGAAATTGTATGCCAATGTTACTAGTGCATAATACATCAGACATTTCATGATATCTCAAGTATGTCATATTTTATTATTCATTAATTACTCTTCCAAATGCGCATGCCCTTAGAGCAGCTAAAGTTTCAAGGTGACGGGATAAGCTTTTGCCATGGGTATTTTTGTACCCTCTAATCTCAGTACCCATTAAGAATGTGGGAAATCAGTGATACTATCATTTTGGATTTCGTCATTGAAAACTGGACAAAGTTCCGAAGTGTCAAACATTCTTAGTGCCACAACGTTCAAAGTATTGGCAAACAAGTTTTGAACTTAGCATGTTCCATTGTGCCCAGCATTCGCTCTAAAAGTGACATTCACACACAACTTTGCCAAAGGTGTTCGAACATTCGACATCTACCCGGTCTCGGCGTCGTAGGTGTTGTGCGGCATGGGTCTAGGGCAGGGGTGGGCAATTAATTTTCCCAAGGGGCCGCATGAGAAATTGGGATGGTTTTAGAGGGCCGGACTAATATAGTTAACTCAGTTTTACCCAATACTGTATATATAGTATATATACTGGCGGGCGGGCCAGCGGGCGGGCCGGTCAGAGACAGGAGGCGGGCCGGCCTTTGCCCAGGTCTGGTCTAGGGTTTTCTCTGTTGGGCAGGCGATCAGTGAGGTGGCACTTTATGTGACTTTATTGGCAAGATTTCCGTGACCGTGCAATTGTTTGAAAGCTGTCAGTGTCCGAAGACATACGCACGTGCTTAGCATCACATACATCTGATTTCTTTCGTCTGCAACAAATCCGCAGGTTTTTTTGTTCCATTTGCATACAATTATGTATGATGCTCGCATTCCGAGGAAATATGTTAATGCTGAAGTAAGAAATCATTTGCCTGGACATTATTGGGTCAGCAGCTGTGCAGTTAAAAGCAAATGCACATTTAGCTGCCATCAGTCCATTTTCTTGCAAACTGAACAATACACTTAGTGTCTCTTGAGCCAGTCGCTCCGTTATGCACGTGCAAGTGCTTACCTGATTACGTGTGCCCCGAGTGTGTATTCGCTAGCATTCGTGGGGGCCTGGTTTTATGTTAATGCACATTTAATCAAAGGAAATTAAATACTGAGCATTAATAAATCGAGTTATTGTATAGATTTTCTGGGAGATCCGCACGGCTTTCTTTGAATTAAAAAATTTTCCGAATCTTCATGCTCGTGACTTTATTTCACGTTTTTACGGGTTATTATGATCAAACAATGCGCCGCAGTAGAAGAATCCCTCTATTACAAGACGAACAAAAAGCGTATTTTGAGATTGCTTCGCGTTGAATAAATGAGTATTATTTAACTGCCGCAGTTTTCATTGTCCACCTACTGTGCCTTATTACACTAGGTGCCTATTATATGTAATTAAACCATTAATACGCCAAATTATTAGATGCATGCTCCTGAATTCAATTAATATTAGTGTTACAGTCAAGAACTTAGTCACATTGTATTGCTGCCCCCTTTGCTGATTTATATAATAATTTTCAATTACTGAACGGTGTAAATTATATCAAAGTTAGAGTTGAATACAGCAGATGAAAGATACGTGTCCATCATTCGGAACCGCAGGTCATGTGAAGCTATAAGCAACAAAAGTTCGAATGTCTCGTTAGGTCGTGGACCAGACTAGCATTGTGTGTGTTCGCTGGTACGAGCCTATCACAAGAGCAGTGTTGCGGTAAGGTCAAGTAAGCTGTCAACCTGGATAGACATGTTGCTATCACATGAGGCATTAATGGGGGACCACCTGTTTCATTACAATTGTATTTTTAGCGGGTGGTGTTATTTTCGCAAAACTACTTTTCTTCTGCTACGTCTGCTACGAGGACGATGAACCCGACCACCAGTGACATAGCAACAACACTTGGCAACAAGAAGATCCTGAGTATCAGTAATGTTTGGGTATATGTTTGAGGTCACGTACAAATATGTATTCGCACAATCCGACTGCACACACACACATTCATTAATTCAAGCATGCAACTGTGCATATTATGCATACATGCCTGTATCCGTAACATACCGTCGTTAATAAAAGTTTGACAAAGTTATTTGTCATTATGCTTCACAATACTTAAAAGACTGTATGTGTATATATGCAACTGTAATTTGGTCGTACGTTACAGCAAACGGGAAGTTAGCAATAGGTACTCGTAGTTGTTAACCCACACGGCAAGCACACGTGTATACAGAAAGTCAACAAAAATAGTGCTGAAGGGTGCTCTAAAAATAAACTCTGTGTCTGAGCTAAGTGAACCAAGGAGACAAATGAGACTCCTGCAAGCTGAAAACACAGTTCAAACCGTCCTGGCTCAGACTAAGCGTCCTTAAGCTTGTTTAGGGCTTTTATCCAGCCACACGGTAAACAGGTAGAAGTTGTCTGTGGTTAGATCTACAGACTATTGTTCACTTCATCCATTTTTGTCGATGTAGCTTTTATTGTTCTACAACAGAAACTACTGTTTCTTGTCCTGTTTATTAACGTGCGTGTGAAATATTTAAATTTCATTGCGACACTTCATTAACTAAAACAATTACGCATGTTACAAGTCAGTTAAAACAAATGCATAGCTTTGAAGCACGATCTAATAATGAATGGATAATGGACAAAAAATCAGGAAGGGTATATATATATATCTTGGCTATTAATTATAAAGGAACGGCTATTTTTGCATTTCATTAAATTGTTTTCTTTAGTTCTTGTGTGGCAATGCTTCTAGTCTTGCAAATGTGACATGAGATCCATATCTGGTCAGCTTTCAGCCAGCATTACATTGAAACTCATAAAATTGTATCTTATCTTTATGAAACGCATGCGATGCATTTAAAATCCTTTATACGAATTACGTCACAAAAGGGTATAAGAAAGTGTTCTTGCTCGTTTTGTTTTAGTTAACAACCAAATAAATGTTAAAATCAAGAAGAGGAAAAAAGAGACGAAGAAAATGCAGTGATGGATTGAGATTTGCATGTATGGGTAAAATTGCATTTACTGGTAGGCGTTGTAACCTAGTGGACTGCTCGTGCGTGTGGCAGGAAAACTCGCCCACCCTCTGTCCACCAAGAAGCTTTCTAATTTATGTGATTTAACTTTACATATGTTCAGTCATGTCTGTATGCATGCATGTTCGGTTTCTGTGTGAATGTACACACACAAACATTAGTAATTGCTTTCATACGTGTGTGACTTTAATAATTATTTCTTTTTCGCACAAGTGCTTTTATGTAAGGTGATCCAAAGAACATTTGCCGGTAATTTTTTTTTAAAAACTTTGCACCAAATCGGTATTTTGTGAATAAGACTTTTATTTATACTCACCTAATATCATCAAAGAAAACTTCCCGTGATCTAATGGCTAGTACCTTGATTATTTATAAACATTCTCATTTAGCAGCAACAGCTATCAAGGACTAAATAAAGAAAACGCTTCATTCTTACCTTTTTATGACAGCGAAAGGTGACAAGAAGAAATTAATTAAGGTCCGGCATGAAGTGCCGTCTGTGTTGACAGTCGACGCTCACTGAATGTCGGCTCCGGTGTTGTCTACATAGGCTCGTCAGTCTATGGAGACAGAATTCGAGTCACAAGTCCCACGTGTGCCGCGCTGTCTGTTCTAAACAACAATCCAACTTGTTGCTGTACAGAGCTGTTGGTGGCTGTTGGGGACATGCGCCTTGAGATAAAAGGTTAGGACAGTATCCTACAACCGTTTTATTCTGTGGCACGATTGGATCTTGTTTCGGCACATTACATGTAGCGAAGTGTCGACTTCTCGGGTTAACCTCCAAACACCACAAACTGACTTGTAGCAAGCGGTACTGCGTATGAACACACGCATGGGGTGTCCCGTTACCTCTTTGTCTTGCAAGAGGTTTGACTTATGACAAAGAAAGTGCGATATTCCGTGCCCCGCACTCTTCACGTTTCAAGTTCAGTCCAGACGTGGCCTGTGTTTATTTTGTGTGAAGGAGCAAGTTAAGCAACAACTGCGCCCCTAAGTGCGGATTGATTATCACTTTGACTTTGAATTTTGACATATGGAGATTAGTCCACCATAACCAGACAACTGTTCCAAAACCTTTGTAACATTAGCACCAGTTACCTCCCCGGTTGGTCTAAAGACGCTTTTGAAGAAGAATGATGCGTTGCTTCCTTAACAGATAATCTCTCAATTATCCCTCGGGTCCTCGTCAGAATACGGTGATAACACATCCCCCGTTTTTGTACTGTTAGACATGGAAAGATTTATGGGTCTGAACAATCTGTCAACGCCTGGAGAAACAAATAGGCTGTTAAGCTGTCCGTTGCGCTTGCACGTCGCTTCGAGTTGCAGAAACAGGAAGACATTTATATTAAAAGTAATCACTCTTTAGTTGTTATCCTTTCAAAACATAATAATGTTCAAAATCAAATCGTGATAAGCAACCGCAGAATTTTTTCTTGCGGTAAAAATGGGGAGTTTCGAGTTTTGAGATGCCTTTAGATAATTCTATCCTCGGCTCTCTCTCGGAGGATTTTGTTTGTTATTCTCAGTAAGTAGATGGTTTTTACTTGTGTACATCCCCGAAGCAGCAAAAAATACTGTTTAATGAAGGTCGGACAGAAAGGCCACAGTTATCAGCTGTTAGAACGGGTCTGTGCAGTACGCCATACCGCGTGTCCATGGATCATGAAACTGAGGAATGCACGGTCGGAAGGCAGTTCAAAAGTAGCACCAACACCGCCAGTGCACAGCCAGCATGTGTGGGAGGTCTGTGAAGGTGCGGACACACGAGAAGCCAAAAGCGGCTTCGCAAGCTTGGCTTTCGAAGCAGCGCTTTTCCGAGCCTTCTTGCGGGCTGCTTGATAAGCTGGCTTGTGGGGGACCGCTGGTCACACACACGAACGCTGTTTCGGTCTTAAATTGTTTGTGCCTATATTTAGGCCGTCTTGAATCCCATAGCTCGCTATGGGAGTTAATTAATTCGATCAAATGAACGGTCTGGTCCTCGCTGAGGTTCGCCAGAGGCCCTGTTGCTTTCACAGCCATGTGGAAACGCGTGGAAAAGTAGAACAGGTTCTAAAGCGCGAAGCAGGCCGCAAGCTGAAGCCAAGCAGGCTTACGAAGCCGCTTTGGGGATAGCTTGCAGTGGTGGTCACACGGCAAGCAGGAAAAGCAGGGTTGCTTCGGAAAAGTTTCGCGCTTTTTGCTTTTCGTGTGCCCGCCGCTTGACTGTGTGTGGACTGCGTTGTCGTGGTGCACTGCTGGTGGCCATGAGAACTGAGAGGCCATTCCGTAGCACGGCCCGTTCAGGCACGCTGGCTCGTTGCTGCAGCGGTGACAACTTCATGACGACCGCTGCTGCCACAATGTGACAAACGTACTCAGGCAGTCATACTTCACTTGTCTTAAAGGTAGTTTGTTAACATAGACCTGTCGGCAACAGAACAATGGTTTATTTTATCGCGAGGTTTTTCCCACGTGTGTGCCAGGATACAGGCTCCGCTGCTACTCCCCTGCCCCTCCCAGATAGGAGGGGACCGAGCTGTATTAGAGATTAGAATGCATCCAGAAGAGGGCTGTTTGTGCTATATTATCGCGCACATTGCTCTTGAAGTAAGATACGTTGCCAAGGAGAAGGCCACTTTGGGCTCAAGCAGATATCTCCATAGGAACAGCATTTGCACGAGCACTGCGCTGTACGCGACTGTGAGATATTAAAAGATCGTCCGACCTACTTTTTCAATTAACCTTGGTAAACGTCTCCCGATTCACCTTCGAAAATTCCACAGGTGTCACCGACTTCACAAGCTTGAAAGCACCATTTTTATTGGGGAGGGGAGGGATTCATCTTTAGAACTTCCAGTGGATGTCCGGAGTCTAGGGCATCTAAGATTCTACATCGCCTTCAAGGACCGAGTGCTCAGCTTCACAGTCACGCCAGTAAAATGCTAACGTCTAGCAGTCAGCTAAAATGTCTATGAAGTAGCAGTTTAGCCCTACTGCTTGGCCTTAGCATCTACCTGGCACAGCTGTGCACCCAGGCCCTGAACGTTTTGTTTTTTCAGAATCTAAATATCACTTTTTTAATATTATGTCTTTATATTAGCTGTATGCCGATAAACTGTAGCTAAAGTAATCACTTGGAATCACAAAATAAGAACTGTTGGACTGGCAGAATTCATTGCGTCTTAAAGGAAGTCGGCGATGTTTAAACTTTATCTTGCAGTCGTAAGTCACTTTTACTCAAAAGCTTGTTATGTTGTTGGTTTCGTTTTGAAAGGAGTTTTGGCCCAACATTTCAGTGAACTGTTGCAGAGAAACGGCATTGAATAATTTACAGAGCTGCCAGAGCAGTAATATGGCCGATCTGCTTGTTTGATCGACTTTTTGTTAAGTATTGCTCGACTGATCTTTCAGTAGGTTAAGTAGCCTCTGGTGATCAATGGGCTTACGTGTCTGTCAGCCTGTACTTGGTGGGCAAGGTCATGGAGTACAAGTGTCTGCAAGAACTACGAAGCAGACCTCTGTACCCCTCGCTACAGGTATTCTTCATCGGAAATATTTCCCAGCATCAGATTTCCGCATTCTCACATTCACACCAACAACGGTGACCGTAACATATAAATTAGCAAAACACAATCATGCATACAAAAGTGTGTGGTACTTTAAGGGTTCTTTCTCACCAGAAAATGTCGGTAGTGAATGGAAAGTATAGAGACCTTACTTTTATTGGACTGGTTCACTCCTGAAGTCATTTTTTTTTCGCAGGATCTCATTAGTTGTAAATTTACTTAATATCTGTCAGACTAGCACCACCTCCTTCAAGCTGTCCGCATTTTTTCTCGCGACCTAGACAGTATTCATCATATATGTCTTCATTGTTAGGTTATTTTTTTGTTTGTTTAGAAAGTCCTTGGAGCTAAACATGATGCATGTTATTCTCTTTGATGATCTCGTGAATCAGGCAACCTTTATTGAGATATTAAGGTATTTTTGCTGCATTAGAAAAGATGCTAGTCTATGTGTGCCTGCGTCAGGTAGCAAGATTATTGACTGCAATCGTCTGTGATGTAGCATTTTTACGTAGTAAAAAAACAGCACCCAACATGCTCATTTTTTAGCTGCCTTAATATTAAGTAAAAATAGTGAAAAGATAATTTCTGTTACCTCACCGTGACTTACTTTCACTTTCATGGGCGGGTTATCATGATACTCAAATAGCAATTTATATCCTAAGATAGGTTTTGTGATTGTTACTGAAGTACAAAATTTTGTCAACCGATGGACATATGAGCTGAAAGGTATTGTGAGGGAGAACAGTGTCTTTAATGAGAGGGTGAAAGAGAAAAAAGCTCACACATTAACTGGACATTTATCTGAAATATACATGGAATAATACGGTAGAAGGGGAAAGATTGTACAAACAAAAACTTTGTAGAGAAAAATAATCATCTCAGCTGCAAAAAGTCAATTTAAAATCCAAAATAGATGTAGTAAGGATATGTCCTTGCCTCCTTCCCCTCTCCCCTGTTCCCCATCCACTTCTTCCCTCTCATCATCGTGCTTTTTCCATCCTCTTGTATTATGTTCAAGGACGAGGCATGTGCCAGCTAATGAGTATGGAGCCACTTAAACCCCGACACTGTGACCTCTTAAGGCAAGGACGTGGTTAATATGTAGAAGGTGTTTGAAAGGACAAGGGTAGATGCCTGTGCACAATATTGTCCTCGTGGAACAGCAGTAAGATGTAACCCAAAGACTGAAGTCGCCGTTTCCCCATGAATGGAGACGGAGTAGCTGCTCGGACAACGACGCCATTTTAGATATTAAAAACTTTAGTAGAATCGACGCTCAAGACCTCCGTCGAGTGACTTAAAAACAACAAGTTAGGACACAGGGATGGGAGTTCTCCGTCCGGGGGACGGATTTCCGTCCTGAGAAAAAATCTCAGGACGGAACTGGGACGGAAAGTATAATTCAAAATTTTCACTGATTACGAAGGACCAGGGACTATGAATAAAAAAGCGAAAATTTCTCGTAATGTGAAGGATACCATACGCTAGTGGTAATAGGCAGAGGCGGCGTTAGGAATACGCGGGGCCTTGGGTCGACCATCCGCGCGTAATGGACTACGTGTATCAATATCCCTATTGATATGATGCCGGAAGCACTGATTTATATACAGTTAGATAGGTTGGATTCATTTCGCGAAATAACGCACGAATTTAGTGTTTTAATTGTTGGTAACCTTTCCCACCGTCTGTGACTGTACCGGCTTTTCTTACAGCGAAATAAATGATGACGATAACTTAAATAAACTGCTTGTTATTATTGTCGGGTTTAACGTGAAGACATGGGAACAATAATTTGCTTAATTAGAACTTAGAAGTGTTTTCTGAACGTCAATTGTTGTCACAACTTGTTTAACACAGCCAGCATAAGTCAGAAAGATGACCTCGGTTAGGTGACCAGACGTTTGGGGGCGAAAGCGGGCCGCGTGCCGATGATGGTGTCGTCACCGACAAAGACCGCCGATAAATAGGGGGAGGGGGCTGTGTGGGGACTTTCCTCTGACTTTACCGAGTAGTGATGCTTTCAACGGCAGATCTGTCCACGCCACTACGGTATTCCATTTTAAATAGAAAACCGGTGTTTAAAATTTAAATTAAAATATTCCTACCTTATCTCCCGCTCAGCCAGCGGTCCGGTGGCGCAACCATTAGCGCTATTAGCGCCTGTCACCAATACAGTGAAGGTTGGCTGCCCAGAGTTCATTTCTCGTCTCGGGCATGCTGTTCTTTCTCTGCATGTGGCATCTGTTTACAGGGCTGGCTGCTTGCCGTAATATAGCCATAGTTGCTGACACGGCGTAAAACACCAATTCCCCCCCCCCTCCCGCTCAGCCAACTTTGCGGACGTGCAGGTGAGGCGCTGTATAAATTATCGTGCCAATAATTGTCCGGCACCTTCGTCATCTTGCGAGGCTGTTGCTCCCAAACCGTACTTCATAGACCGTGAATCTCCCTTGTAAAGTTTCAGTCATTGCAAGATTGTGTCATACATTTTTCACAAGGATTTCGTGAATTTCGCTGTCAAAGTTGCACTTCACAATTAAAAGTCCTTTCAATGTTTCCACTTTAACTGTCTTTTCACTGGCGATGTTCGTATCGTCCCCGACATAAGTTTAGTCACTGATCCGTACTCAAAGAAAACGATTACTGGAAGCGAATAAAATGCCAGGCAGCGGGAACCTTTAATATTATGATGACATTGTTGAAAAAGACAGAACCAACCTTACACCTAAAAATGTTGGAAGCCATTGGGTTATTGAGTATGATTTAAGGGCCAGAGGACAGAGAGCCATACAGATGGCCCAGTGACCAAATTGATAAAAAATGAGATTTCTGCAGAGAGGCTCATCTGGCTAAAAAAAAAAAACAAGACACTGTTGCCAGAATGCTGTCCAAAAAAGGAAGTTGGAGGACTGCATCAGCTTCCAGCCGACTAAGAAGCAGCAGTTACCTCATCCAGCAACTGAGCAATCAACACAGACAGCTAAGAGACCAACAGAAACCACACAGCCTGCCAACATAGTAACTGGACAAATTGACATTTTGACAAATACCCCTGAAAAGTCTGCTCCCCAGAATGTCAGGGAGAACCAATGCAAACATCAATCACTGGATTTAAAAAAAAAATAAGAAGTGTTAGGTTTGGTGGGTATTGGATTTTTTACTTGTTTTATTTGCCTTATTAAATTAAATGTAGATAAGACAGAAGAGCTAGGCATAGACGTTAGGAAAATAAAAATTTTGTTTTATTGTGTACCTGTTGAGACAGTTAACTCCTTCAGGTACGTAGGCTCTGTTTTTGATTGCAGGCTAAAATGAGATGCAAAACATGATCAGCATGTGTACCTTCAATAGCTGAATAGTTTTTCAGTCAGCACAGCAACATTGAGCTGTTTTTATCAGTCATTCATTGAAAGTCTTTCACTTTTTCCTTCATATGCTGGTTTTACAGTTTTCTGTCCATATGAACAGTTTGAACCATACTGTCCATATTTTCTAAGGTAATTGGTGTTAAGCACAGAAATTTGGATTCCTTTTATGATCAGCAAATTGTCAGAAAAGTTTACAGCATTTTGTCCATACCAGAACATGTCCTAGCAGGAGAATTTGTTATATTGAGTTCAGGCAGGCAAACATACTATGCCTATATGCAAAAGCAATAGGGACTTGAAATGGTTTACAACCTCTGCAGTCCACATGCTCAACCATAAATTATAGATTAATTGTCAGTTGTATGTGTGCATGGGTGTGTGATATAGGTGTACCTTAAGAATGTTTTATATATAAGAATGCACATTCTTATAATACACCACTCGCCTAATATTTTAACTAGCAGTTTTTTTAAACTTTTGTAACAGAACACACTTCCCAAGTTATAATTGCCCATTAGGGTTAATAAAGTTGGACATTTGTCATTGTTAACTACTAAAGACATTGTATGACTTATGTGTGTTATGTATGTGAAAAACGTGAAACGCGTATGCAACCATGTGTCAAATAACGTTATATGCATATGCTCTAGTACTACATGGCTCTTGAAAAATCTTCAGTCCCAGGAAAATTTCTGGCTCCCACCCATGTAGGACAGTGCACCGTGGAACAAAGCGATTGACCGAGCACTAATTGAAGCATGGCGCATTTCTGCCGCCGGGAGCACAGGGCAGCAAGCGCAGCACCAAGCTATTGGCAGCTTCAGAGGCCGGTGTGCCGTCTTCATCCGAGTCCGCCAGCTGCTTTCTTCCTGAGACTTATTTTGTCTACCTTCATTGTCTGCGATAAGATTGGCTTTTTGTGATGACAGTTACGTGTCCGTATTACCTAGAATCACGTGATGAACACATTCCAGAAACATGGTTAACTTTTAAAAACTGTATCAAGATCGTCTACTCAGCCTAGAAAGATATTTATCCAAGATCTATACGGATATTCACCTATCGAAATCGACAGCAGCAGAAATTTCACATAGTCCAATCTGTATTTTATAACAGTTATGTTCTGCTACTGTTTGGTTACCAAGCTGTTTGCACGCACTTTGGTATCAGGTCCGTTTGCAATTGCAGTTTCAGTTCACCCAGTTTCGTGAAATATTTGCGGCTAATCGATCGTTTTGCTCAGTTTGGCTCTGATAGGCGGTCTGCCCTTGCAGTAGCATCTTGTGGTTGTGTGGATGAACGCGATGTTACTACATCCAGCTGAAGCTGTTCGTTCGTTTGCCAGTTGGAAATGTTATGTTTAATATTTGGTCTGTTTTTGTACAGATAAAGTAGAAAATAACGATATTTAGAGCAGGATTATAAATCATACAAGCAAAAGTGATCATATTTTATAGGAATTAGCTAGACACCACTGCAGGAAATTTTGGCCAGTAACTGTACAAGCGCAATAGAAAACAAGTTATTTATTTAGTAGCAGAATATGCATTAATTTTCTCTTTTTTTAGATTGATTTTCTTGGTTGATTGACCATGGTCCATGATAAATATGCTTGGCTTAATTCATACTCTTAATGATTGTTAGGGATCCTTAGGATGTTGATGAAAGTCAATGACGTCAAGCATTTTTAAAATCTTGGTAAGAAAATGGAATATATTTTCAAGAACAATTTTGTACGTCTGCGATGAGTTGTGAAATGCATAAGTATAGACCGTCGAAACAAAGCTAGGACGAATAATAAAAACTAGGTCGACAGGAGAAACCCTGGTCGTGATGATACATTGTGAGGGGGCTTCCTTAAAGGTCTGGTTATAACGGGTGCTCTCTGTAGATTGTTACTATCCTCGCTGCCTCTCCTTCGGTTTTGCTTGCCCATCAATAACCAGTCAAGGAGGGGGCGTTATTATTACATTCTTGCCATCGATACCTGCTAACAGCTGATACAGCCGCCCCGCTGTAAACTTTGTGCTGTCAGGTCTTAATTTGCAAGAGAATTTGAAATCGCTTGCATAGTTCGTTCGTAAAGGTAACTGTCTTATTGCAAGAACCACAGCGTTTTTGGTTCGCAGTCGTGTAAGTCTTCCTGTTATCGACATCACCAGTCGTTAATCATCCGTCATAAGCGTCTTTTCTTCTAATTCCGCATCGTTTTCTTCTGTCCCCGTAAATTCTGAGGTTGTTGGGGACTTAACGATTAACTATGACTCACTTCGCTAAGCCATTTTTTCTGATTCTTTACTACTATCTGCAGTTTGACAAATATCTTTGTATCTTTTTATTCACGAATGTTGTCCTCTTTTTTTTTTTTAACTGCTATACCCGTTTTCTTCCTCACGGAAAGGTCACTTACTTTATTTACTTATTTATTTATTTTGGTTTAAGGTGTTTTTTTATTACAACGTGACCATTCTGGCTCAGATGGTATATTAATCCTCGTCACTGGTTCGCCAATTTTGGATAATCTTCTTAATCGTGTTACGCGCTTTTTTTTCAGTTGTAAATCATAGTTTGAGATTTACAATATTTCATGATAGATACTTTTTTTGCCAGTCTCGAGTTTTGGACATACCAAAAAGAAAAGCAAGTTTTCTTTGCATTTTAGACAGCCTGCTAATACAATTTTTTGCTTTGAGATTCAATCGAATGCTCACCCACAAACCAGGGAGTGGGTGGAAATGATATTACATTTGATATCTCAGGTTACTGGGCACTGCAGTCTTTAATATGACTGAAAAGTGATCGATTATTCCTTGCGTTGCAAAAAAAAATTGGCTTCCTTCGGTTCCGCAGTGTCTGACGCGGCAGCAAATGTCTTCAGAGCATCTAGATGAAGAAAACTGCTTTAGCTGCAGAAACAAAGTCTTGGGAAACTGGCAAAACCGGTCAGACCTGTCTTTGATACGTGCTACAAGCGTGACCTGTTCCAGGAAAAGCTTTGATCACGAAGTAAACAAGAGAGAAATCCACAGACCGCTGGATAAAACAAGCAAGGAACATGAATAAAGCTGCTCTCAAATAGACTTTGTGTGTCCTTTCCCCGCATGGTGTTTTGTGTGTGCGCGCGCATGAGCGCATGTATGTACAGACAGCGAAAGAGAGAGCATTAGAGACAGGTGGGGGAGAGGAAGAAAAGTGAGTGATTTGACCTTTTGTTTTAAACTATCACTTATTTATGATTGAAATGATTACCCCTACAATATTGGTTTTAACTGCGCTGAAAAACAAATATAGTATAAAATACAAAATGCCGAAGGACAAGAAGAGCTCTGGCTTTTTTCTGTTGTTTATGAGCTTGCTTAACAGAACTGCTTACAAGTAAGATATGCGTGAAAGAACACCATTTCGATTAATCGTAATTGCTTTACCATGTTCACATGATCGAAGGGAAATTAAGAAATCGAAGCCATGTGCCTTAGTTCGCTATAAAAAAAACACTATTAACTATTTTGAACAGGTAGAAGGTAAAAAGGAACACAGGCAGTCTCTATTTATCTTCTTCCTCACTGCTTCCAGGACATTCTTTAGGTTATCGCTGTGAGGACTGTGATCGCATTCCTTAGTTACTTTTTTAGGTGTTATTTTAGCCTCTGATGTAGAAAGAAGCACGTTGTCTCCATCTCATTGTTTGTGCGTCTAATGCGTGCTCCACAATTCTGTCCCCATTTCAAGATTGCAACAGTTACATTTTTTTGAAAAGCGTGTTGTAATTAAGCTATAAAAATTGCTGGTTACCCTCTGCATTCTCCTGAGCTGCTGGAATAATTTGATGCTTTCATGAGTATTGTGTTATTGTAGGAGAGGTTTAATTAAGAGCAGTCTGGATGGATAAGAAGCCATAAAAGAAGAGGTGCACTTGTTTTAGAGGACTGTTAACCTTATTCACATTTGAACTTTTCTTTCGTAAAAAAAGACAGCTTGTTGTGGAGTATTTAAGCGATTGGAGGAGACTTTCCTGTGATTAACGCCTCTTGTTTGAGAAGAGGGTCTGGGCAATGCTGGTGATGCCGGCGTGACACCGTTATTATTGCTGTAATCTACAGAGGCCCTCGTTACCTTAGCTGAGGTCACGTGTGATCCTTTGTTCTTCTCAGCAGCCTGAACAAACCTCAGTCTTAAGTAAGGCTCGGGTGGCATCCATCGTGCATGGCTTTCCTCCCTGGATTATACTTTCGTGTCGTCAATACAATTTGTAGATTATGTTCACCTTCGCATGCCGAGGCTATTTCTGAAATAGACCTGAAAAATAGTTGTATAAATAATACGTTGTGTTTTTTCTCAGTATGGAATTAGTGAGCGTTATTATCAGTATCATGTTCTTGTGTAACAGCTGCATTTAAAAGGCATTTTCCTTAGCTATATATATATACACATGGGTATCATTATTTATTATGATTATCAACACATTTCTCCATAAAAATATGCCTTAAACATTTTGTAATATTTATAAGAGACTATCAGCTTTTTTACCTCTTGCTACAATGTCAACTGACATCTATACATTATAATGTAGAGGTATTAATATCATAGAGCAGGTACGCAAAATAAATGCAGTGCTATGTCAGAAAACCTTCAGATAAAAGCTATCCTAGGAGTTTGCCCGAGAGTCTTTTGTGGGTCACTGCATGTTTGACCATGTCTTCACACGGTAGGTAAATGTTATTCGTTAACATTTTTCACACTATAACAGTTCATATCATAATGTTTAAATTCGTTTCGAAGAAAAATAAGAACTTCATAAAGATCGCTATAAAAATATGCAGATATGCCTCTTATATAGGAATCTGCGGACACGATGACATAAATACAAGCGACGCACTATTCGGGTCACCAGATTTTACCCTACTCACACATCAAGGTAAAACGAATCAAAACAATTTTTTTTTCAAAACTCGCCAGCAAACAAAGGAGCCGCTTCTTGCGGGTGACTTTAAGAAGTAAGTCGCAAAAGAGTAACAAGACTTAGGTTCTAACCACAGCTTTGAATAAATATACTTCGAAGCTTACAACTAATCCGCTATTCAGAGATCGTATTACTGTCATTTAAGATATGAACAAAGTTAAAGAACAGCTTTTGACCTACAGAATGTTGAAAAGGGTGGAGGGTGGGGGGTAAACGCGCGACCAAACAGAGGTCAAATTTGAATTGTTGCCAATGGCGCGTTTCTTGGTGCACACAAGAAAGGTTGAGATTGCCGACTGAACTCTTTGAGAAAGTAAAAGAATACTGTTGACATAGACTGTTATAGTACACCAATGTGGGGCCCTTGACCTTCGCCACAGCCTTTGCCAGAGAACATCAGTGCGGACAAAAGCAACATCAGAGGTGATATCAACAGCGAGGGCGACAGTCATCTGACAGTCTTGGAGACCGACTTAGCATATGGTATCAAGATTGTGAAGAAAGATATTTTGAAGCACAGCAATAATCCCTTGAATCCAGCCTGCATTGGTCACGTTTCTTGTTACATTTAAATGATCGTTTAAGATTCTGCTCGTGTCGCCAAGGACCGAGCGAAGAACTCGATCCTGTTTGTATTATCTATTCCAGTCACTAAATGTTGGTGGATTTGCCAGTTTCCTTCTGTTGTGGCATTACCGGATTTAAATAAAAATTCGAATTTCATATTCGAAGCATCATTATATGTCACAACTAGAATATCTCATTATTACTCTGCTCTGACGACTCGGGGCCATTGTAATTGGTCACAGATGTTTTCAAACCCTGAGTTATTTTTATTCATTTATTCATTTATTTATTTATTCATTTTGTTTCCTCTTTCTCGTCGTTTTCTATTCCCGCCTGTCTTTCTCTCCTGCTTACTTCTTGAAATAAGCTGATAGCCTATTTAATCAAGTTCGTCCGTTTCTCTTTCTCCTTCTCTGTAGAGCTCTTGTAACTGTGTAGTCTGTTTCAAATTATATCAGCAGTGAAGTTGCCAACAAAGCTGCTCCCGTATATTTTTCAGATAAGTGATGGGCCCGTTGTTTCCCCTCACAGCACGCCGAGACACAAAGCATGTCAAGCACTGGAGAGAGCACCACTGCGCTGCGACTTACACATTAACTTTAGTTTAATAAATATTTTATTAATTAAAATTATCATATTATTCTCATTGAAACTTTTAGCACAAAGGTGTGCTTTTGAGCGCACCTATAACTTTTTATAAAAGCTTTTTTTTATTGCTGGATAGCGGTGCCTTTTGCACGCTATGAACATTCCACAGGTGCATGTGTGCTTTTAAATGGCGTTTTACTGTGACATTCATAGAGGACATTGCATGCTTGACTTGCTTTTCGTGTTAAGCTGTCTGTCCTATTGTATTTGTGTAACTTAAGTCGGATCAGGCTTCGAGAAACGCAGTAAACCTCTTATGATACATTCTTGATGGGTTATAACAAGATTAAAACGGTAGTTAAATTTTTATATGAAAACAAGAAGCAATGTACCTTGGGAATCTTTTCAGCTCAGTGCATTTCCTCACTCCCCACTGATATCTTTTTTGATATCAAATAACACTTTCGTTAGTTATTCTACGTATTTTGATGCTCACGAATAATACAGAGGGCGCGGTGGTTGGAGTGACTGGCGCTGTAAAACGCAGATGGTCTCATGATTAAATGACACTTAAGGGAGCTTATGCTGACATTTGATTTCAACAGTTGCCATGTGTGTGTCTTTGAGCATCATTAGAGCAAAGGTGATTTGAAGGATAGTCTTATATTTGGGTTAAACTCCCCAGATGTTTATGAGCGTTTTATACTTTTCACGAGCAGTTTCATTGTTAAATAAAGTGATTATCATTAGCAGACTGTCTTACTCACCATTTTGATCTCTCACCTACCTTCGTGGATCTTTTATTGTATATACGGGGTAACAGAAGAGTATCAATTACTTTACCTGAAGTTTTCTTAAATATGCGATAAGCGAGATTACACGATGCACGGTACTTGACGTCGACGTAAGATAACTCTCATGTAATAAAATTACCTCCCTTATAGTTTTACCTTAATTATTTCAGCAGTAAGAATTCAACATGGTGAAAAATAGAGACTAATGTATGTTATGCTGAAACCACTGAACCACTGAAATCTAAAATTACAAAATATTGAACGAACTTTTGTTAACCAGTGTTATTGCATTCAGGCATTTGATCGAATGTAATGAGAAATATACTTACATGATGAACAGCAACTATTTTGTTATTGTCTGACCTTGTTTTTCATTGCAGGCCATATGGAAACTGTTTGGAGAGATCTCCAGAAAGAAGCTAACGGACAAGATAACGATTCAAACGCCAGAGGTGAGAGTAATGACGTCACTAAATGCGACACCATCACGCAATCACAAACTTTGACATCATTTTTGTCCTACTTATGAATCCAATATGAAGGAAAAAAACCTTGGATCAACCAAGAAAGTTAATTTTCTGGAAAGTGCGTCCACTATTTATTGCCTTACTGTTAATTAAACTAATTTTTTTACAGGAAGAAACTCTTAAACATTTTTTACTTTGAAACGTGGATGTGTTTAAATAACTTTGCTTAAAGATGGAGCTGTGTGGAACTGTTCCAAGTAAACAATGATAGAGGTGAAGGGTACGTTAGTACATTGCTGAGAACTATGGGTAGGGATGGCGCTGCACATACATTTGTACAGTAACACTGATAAATGTGCTTCAAGGTTAAAGTCGAGCGACCCAGTACATGTAATTACATATTTTTAGATTGTTCCCATCAGACTTAAAAGTCAAACATTGAAATAAGGTTATTAAAGCGCTTTGAAGCTAACATCTCCTCTGCTCGTAGCAGCACCCATCCATTTAAGTTCTGAAAAATATGTTTCATTGTCAGTTCCTTTACTTGAACATGCATGATTCTTTAGCTGGCGTGAAGACTGTGAAGCTTTGTCCCTTTGTATTTCCCCAGAGACAGTCCGTTTCTAGCGTTCCTTACGATGGTGTAAAGAGATGGAAGGGCACGTGTTAAAATATTCGTGTTTAGAGGTCTGTCTAGTGGCGTGAAATGTGTATTTAATTTAACATATCAGGTTAGGAAATGGTGACAGTCGAGTAATTAATATGTCTAGCAAACGTTTTTGTCCTGTCAGCTGAAATACTGTTTTTAACCGTTCACCGCCATATTGTTACCAGCCATTAATTTAGCTTTCAAGTTCTTTGTCCCTATTAATGCCATTGCATGTCGTTGATAATGTACGCGCGTCTAATTTTGTGTGTGAGAGGCGCGCACTACACACACACACAGAGGGAAAGAGATAAGGGAGAGGGAAAAGAATGCTTTCTGCCTGCATGTGAAATAAAGCGGCGTATATCACAATGGAGTCGATCCTGTTTAAGTAGCTGAGACAAATGAACCTCAATACTGTGCTTGATTGACATGTACCACAGGCACGTAAAGCTTTAATAAAGAACCTCGTTATTACCGTGATTATATATATAATAACATATTCTATGAGTATAATAGCTGGAAACTTACACCATAAAATTCGGTTTATGGCCAAGTCTTCTAGCTCTCTGCTGTCCTCAGCTCAGATGTGCCCACAATCTTTACTGTGAAGCAGCACTTCCTGGACATGAAGGCCGACCACTTTGACAGGATCCTGAATCGCCCATACTCTGTCAGTGATGAAGCCATCGCCTGGTTGATTAAGAGGGAGACCAGCTGTGACCTTGACACTCTACTCTGAGAAAAAGTAGTCAGGAATGTCATTAAGCAGATTCTATCAATAAGGCTCCAGGATATCTTTCTTGCCATGCTGTACAAAGCACGAGGGCTTGGCCGTTATTTGAACAGCTGAGCCAACTATTCCAGCCCATATGGAATAAAGGCCTGGTTCCTTAGCACCTGAAGGATGCTACAGTATCCTCATCTAGACAAAAGAGGTAGCTGCCAGTGTTGCGACAATCATAGAGACATTTCTCGGCTGCTTATAGCAAGTAAATCTGTCCCCTTTTTTTTAGTAACCGCTTCGTTTGATATCTTTGAGTGTGAAATTCTTCTAGAATGCCAGCGCAGATTCGTCGCACCGTAGACAATATTTACTGCTCGCCAACTCCAAAATGGAAATGTCAGAAGCAGCTATATGACATTTTTTTGTGTACATCGACATGACCAAGGCTTCAAGCAGAGATGGCCTTTTGAGGATCACGGAGGTTTGGGGTTTCTTACATTGCAATTCGACTATGAAATGATTGTGAAAGTTCTTGATAACGGAGACAAATCAAAGAGCGTTGCTCTGACCGACGGCATGAAACAGGGCTGTGTGCTAGCCCCGACACTTTTCAGCATAATTTTCTCCGAAGTCTCTACTGATGTCTTCTATGACTACGCCGACAGAGTAGAACTCAGATACAGATTGAATATTTTGCCTCCGTAAGCTGCATGCAGCGACCAAGGTGAAGATAAATGTCATCTTATATTAACTGTTTGCTGATGACTGCGCCCTGAACTGTAGCACAGGCTGAGAGGTGCAGTCTGTGGCTGGCCGCCTTTCATTCTTGTGCGACAACTTTGGATTAACCATCAGCCCTACGAAAACTGAAGCCATGCTCTAACATGTCCCCGATAAGCTATAGTAGTTGCACATAGTAGTAAAGGGCCACAACCTCAACGGTTGAACATTTCATATACTGGGCAGAAGTCGGTCAAAAAGAACAGCAAACATCGACAGTGCCAAATGGTAACTTAAAGTGGGACTGCATCTGGAAGCGCGACAGAAAGAAAAAAAAAAACAACAAAAACCGAGGGCTTATCACACCTGGCTGGCGGGACTTACCAGCATGGTAAGGTGAGAAAGTAGTATTTCTTCTCCACCCGCCGCCTAGAGCGGTCCTGTGGCGCAACGGTTAGCGCCTGTCACCAATACAGTGAAGGTTGGCTGCCCAGAGTTCATTTCTCGTCTCGGGTACGCTGTTCTTTCTCTGCACGTGGCATCTGTTTACAGGGCTGGCTGCTTGCCGTAATATAGCCTTAGTTGCTGGCACGGCGTAAAACAACAATCCCCCCCCACCCGCCGCCTTTAAAGTTACTCACTATTCAGTAAGTGTGTTCTCTCTGCTCGTGCTGGCTAGTCGATGATTGGTTGAAGTATGCTGGTTGTGTGTTCGTCCAGTCGCATTTGTGTGTGTGTGTGAGGTGGAAGTTCAACACCAAGGTCGGCAGGAGAAGTCGCTGTTTTCAGAGGAAAGGAGAACGTCTGTGTATTCACCCACGCTCCAAAGCACAGTAGTTGGGAGGAGCACGGAGTGGGTTGCAGTCGGGTGGTATTTGTTCGGCGGCTGTACGATGCATTGTTTTTTTCCTGCTCGCTGTTATGTATAAAAGTGTACTGGGTGCAATCAGTGGTCGAAAAAAAAAACAAAAACAAAACACGTGTTGCCCCTGGATTGGGACAGCGCTCGGTATCCGTGTCGCCAGAGAAGTAATAATTGCTCTCTGATTTGGCGGACCAAGAGGGTAAGCGAAGACGAACAGTCGGACCGGACATTACGAGAAGAGAGTCATCGTCGTGTCCAGACTGTCGGGTTCAGACCTGCTACTCACCTCATTACAATCAGGAACTCGCAGCGTGGGGAGACTGAGACATAGGAAGAATTTGCATCTGCCGAAACTGAGTTGATGTGCTTATGTATATTAAGTGGATGTTGGTTTTCAGAGGGGTTAACAGCACTGTTAATTGAAAATACTGATAGCACGGATAACACTAGGGCCCCTTTTAGATGGGCTGAGTTGATGTATATATTCATTTTGCATCACGTGTATGTTACATTCTTTTCTTGTTTTACTTTTTTGCGCACGTCGTTGTTTTTTGTTTGGAGAAGAGCAGGTATTGGGCTTCGTGAACCGTTTGGGGAGAACTGACTGACATGTAATTATTTACAGATATTAGGATGGTAAGTAGGATAAGGTGAAAAATTATCTGTACGTTGGTAATCATTTTTTTTAATAAATAATGAAATTCATCACCTGTATCTTAACTGTCAGAGTCTACAGATCCTTTCATTTCTAAAGATATCATTTTGCAATCTACAAGGCTGGAGTGCCCACACCTACATTGTGAGCGCCGATTGGCTGCACTGGCAATCTGCAAACCCATCACCCCACGCAGACAAATTTTTGATTTCATCATGGACCCTCGATGAACTAACATATGGAAACCCCACATTAAGAATATAGCCGTACTGGGGTTTTTATGAGTTTTGATTAGTAGCTCTACAGACGGATACATCTACTCATGTTTCCAGACCTCCTTCTTGAATTCACTTTTTTATTTTTTATTTTTCTCTCTCTGTCTCTCTCTCACACACACTCACACACACAGACACACACTTGCAGACTTTAAACTTCTGTAAACTTGTTGAAGATTTTTTTTAGAAAAGTTTAAGGCGACAGGTTTGCTACCAAGACAGACCCAACGTGTATCTTAAGGTTCCTGTCGACAGTTGTTTCGGCAGTTACCTTCTTCAGACCCTTTACTGCACAGATCTTGCTGCTTGCACTCGAGGTCACGAGAGAGATGTGTATGTGTGTGCAGTCGACTCCAAAATTGGAAGAAATAATGAAAGGGGATATCTTAATTGAAATAGCTTACATTCTTTTATAAAATAAAATAAATGCATTTTTTGTGATACCCGAAATCCGGACAACTTGTTATAAATGATCAGGTCAGGTCAGGTCAGTCCCATGCCCGGTCCGGGCGTAGGGGGGACCGTCCGGCAGCAGCAACAGACAGAATTTTCCACCCGGTCCTGTCTTGAGCAGATGAGAGCAGGTCTGGCATCTCGCGTTCGGTCCATTCTTTGATGTTGGTGACCCAGCTTTTCCTCGGACGACCACGACGATGGCTCCCTTCGAGGGTTCCTTGTAGGATCGTCTTGGACAGGGTGTTGTGGCGGGTGACGTGACCGAACCAGGCGAGCTTGCGCCGCTTCACTGTTGCCAGAGGGGGCTCATGCGGGCCCACGAGAGAGGTTACGGTGCTCCGCACGTATTCGTTGGTCTTGTGTTCGCGGTACGAAATGCGGAGCAGCTTTCTCAGGCACTTGTTCTCAAAGGCCTGGAGTTTCTTTTCAGTTGCGGCAAGCAGCGTCCAAGTTTCGCAGCCGTAGAGTAGGATTGACACTACGAGGGACTTGTACAGCCTGTGCTTGGTACTGAAGCTGATTGAGTTGCTTCGCCAGATCCTGTCCAGCCTGGACATTGCAGATGTTGCCATACCAATCCTGATACGGATCTCTGCTGTACAGCAACCATCTCTAGTCAGGGTGGCACCCAAGTACTTGAAGCTGTTGACCTCCTCCAGTTTCAGGCCGTTCATGACGATGTTGCTGCTGCTGTCGGTGGTGGAAATAATCATTACTTTGCTTTTTTCTGAGCTTATTTCCATGCCATAGGCCCCCGCTCGCCTGGAGAGTCTGTCCGTCAAATCCTGAAGTTCGTTGTTACTGCTTGCCATGAGGTCAATGTCATCTGCAAAGCGGAGGTTGCACAGGGGTCTGCCACCAATGGAGATTGAGGTATGGTGGTTGTGGAGGGTTTCTTGCACGTTTTTTTCAAGGAAGATGTTAAAAAGGATGGGAGAGAGTAGGCACCCTTGACGGACCCCGATCGTCATCGCGAAGAACTCGCCTAGCTGGTTGTTGAGTAGTACCGCGCTGGAGGCGTTCTTGTAGAGTGCTGCTACCATCTGGATCAGTCCCTCCTCTATGTTGAATGATCTCATGACCTGCCAGAGTCCATCGTGCCAGACACGATCGAAAGCTTTTTTGAAATCGATGAAGTTATGGTATAGTTCACGTTGATGCTCCAGGTGTTTTTCTATCATAACACGGCAGTTAAAGATCTGTTCTACCGTGCTTCTTCCAGCCCTGAAGCCAGCCTGTTCTTCTGCCAGCAGTTCCTCTGCAATAGGTTTTAAGCGGTTGAGGATGATTCTGAGCATTACTTTGCTTGGGTGACTTATCAGACTGATGGTTCTGTAGTTCTGGCTCTGCTTCAGGTTCCCTTTCTTAGGGAGTGGGATGATGATAGACTGAGCCCATTCTACTGGCCATTTCTTTTCTTCCCATATCTTTTGACACAGTGTGGTGAAGGCCTTGGTTGTTGCGTCTCCTCCATGCTTCAGCAGCTCAGCAGGTACATTGTCCACACCAGGTGACTTTCCTCCCTATAAATCCTATAAATGATATATTGTTATAAATGATGGTGATAGAGGCGTTTCTACAGATAACATGGGTAGAATGGCGAATATTCTGATTCGCACCTCGTTGTTCTCTCTCTATTCTTTTTTCCGTTCTTTCCGACAGTCGTATGTCTGGATTAATCAGTTCAGTCTACTTTAGTTCTTTCTTTGTTTTGTGATGATGGCGATGTTAATGAACAAAGATGCCGGGGATGGCCGTCTGAAACCAGCCGAATGTGAACATTTCTGGTAAAAAATAAAAGGAAAAGGGGTTTCTCTTTAGAGACAGTAACCAGCCATGCTGCAACGTTAGTATTTGAGAATAAAAGCTTTTGCACCAAGGAGACCATATGTAATGTTGCAGTACATTTTTTTTAAAGAAAGACTTGGGGGATATAGTAAATAGTCTCAAGATTAGTTAAACATTGGCATCTGAGTTCACCAGACAGACCGCGGTTTTACTGTGCACGCGGGGACTCATCTTCAGATGTTGACCTGACGGCTGAGAACATAATCGATCCCAAACTCTAGTGCCCAACTCTGGGGAAAATAGTAGTCCTCGACATCAACAGAAAAATGTCGTTTCTAGAGTCACAGACAGTGTGTAATAGAATGTCTCTCTCTCTCTCACACACACACACACTTTCTCGGTTTAAAAAGAAAACGCATGCTGAATAGGCTAAAAAACCATCTGGCAAAATCAGCTGTTACGAAATGATGTTAGGACCCTCTGTCTGGCGTTTTTTTTAAAGCTCAGTTTTTCTAATGAACCGTCGGGCCGATAGACAGATGGATGCAAAAGCTTCTTGGAGATTACATTTTGTGTGTAGATTTCGCCGATGAGTACATCTCTGTCGAACAGCGCTGCCACATCAGATTAGGTTGAGGATTCCTGTGGGACATGACGTAGGGTAGACATGATAGTCATGTATAGACACTTTATAAGAGATGATGAAGGGCCAAATTCGGTTGTCTGGTGTTCGCGCCTTGAGTGATTGTTAGTGATAAAGTCCAGTTTCTATGTAAACAACAAGGAAGGGGACAAAGTGGAAGTTAGTATTTTATTTCTTTCACCGCGGATCAGCCTTGCTTTATTTACTTATGTTGGAAACCATGGTATTTTTTCATGTTAATAGCATCCTAGAGTTTAATTTTAAACATTTTACGGACAGAAGCGAAATACTGAAAAAGGCAAAAACAAGAGAAAGAAGTGAGGGATGCCTTCATCTTCTTCTCCTTTGCACCACTGCAGGTTTTATATCTCGCAGGCACGAGAGAAATGCTTGTTTCGTATTTGATTTTTTACATTGTATTTGTACGGAGGCGTTTCTCTAAATATTTTAATCACTTCTCACCACTTTTGTTTTTAATTTTTTGGAAACTGCGAACAGAATATGTCACACATCAGAAAATGTGCAACTGGCAAAACTGTCAGACGTCGTTATAACTCTTTTGCTCCAGATGTTTAAAGAAAAACAACTAAAGGTTGTCATCCTTCTCACCTTTGCCATTATACGATTGTGTACAGTGTTTTTGGGCATAACTTTACCTTAACTTCTCAGTTTTTGTGTCTACAGTTGCTGGCTTAATCAGACTTTTACAAAAAGGTTTAACATTTACAGCCAACCTTTGCTGATGCCAGAAACAACACACATTTGGGAGGCGTATTCCGTGTTTGTCTCGTTTACTTTATTTAGAAAAAGACAATCAGTTTAGGTGGATGTCTCAAGCTAAATCGCATCATGGCTAATCAGTCTAGCATCAAGATGTTACTAGAAATGGCTTGGCATTTGAGAGCTGCCTAACGTGCAACATGTTTATATTTAAAACAAATCTGTACACATGGGCAAACTGTTGTCACGTATATTGGACACTTGGTTCCTAAGCTATGTAGCACACAGACCACGAAGTTTTGCACATCTTTAACACTAGGATGTTGTTTGCTTATGTAGACACCTCATAACATAATTGAGTAACTCTTGGGCACGCGCGCGCACGAACACAGACGCATACAAACACGCACTGATGCATGTATTTTCGCTGATACACGCAAGACCACTGTGGTCTTTAATAAAAACAGCTAGCCTTTTGGAGTTGTAAGGTCGCACAAAACGTATTGCGAAATGGAAAATAATATGTTATTGTTTGAAATTCTAGATCCAATGTTAAGTTGGACGAGTTGGTCTTTTTGTAGCAGGTCTTGGGAGCAGGAAGATAAATTCTGTGCATTCGACTTTGTCTGACAACTTCCAGAAGAACGTAGGAGAGAATAAGGAGACGCGGAGGAGGGTATGGCTCACTCAGAGAAGCAAGACAAATAAGATAATTGCTTTAAGCTGCAGTTGTAGCTGTATAGTGCTGTCTAGTCACTGTGAGTGCTTGGGATAAGCAGGGAGGATTACCTTCCTAGTATCCTCACCATGTGCGTCCTGGGCAGCACGTGACTATAGCTACAGCAGAAACTAATGGCAGCCTCTTCCTGTTGACTGAATGTAACTGTCTGGCTTTAATTTGAGTTATTTGCTGTGGGTTGCCTTGGTAGAATTGTGTTCGTTGGAGTCCTTGTATGTAATAGAACTGAAGGATATGATGATGATAATAAGACGATTTGTGCATTTCCTAACGCGGCGCAAGTTTAGTGCTCTTCACTCTGATCATAAGTATAAAAAAAAAAAAATTAGGGTGATATAGATCACGATGTAAACAGAAACACACACACAGAGCACGAAGGAACACGGATAGAAATAAGGGTAAGAAAAGCACACGATTCGCCTAAGCGGGAGGTTTTTTTTTATATATATAAAGGTGAGTTCTCAGACCGGGATGTTAAAGGCTATGTCGAAGTTTTATGCCTCAGAATATTTATATCATTGGCATTGAGTACTTGAGTTAATACAGTTGTTTTCAGGCTGATTATAACTGATGCTTTACAACAAACGTGTGTTACATTTCATATTAAAAACTTTTAATGCTGGAATAGTATGAAGGTGAAAAATAAAGCGACGACGACGATGATGATGGTGATTGATGATGACGATGATCCAAATTCGTGAAGCGCATACTGACACTCCTAAGGCGCATGCTCATAGCGCCTAAGAACAAGAACGAGACATGGAGAGCATAAGAGAGACTGGGGTGAAGAGAGAATGAAGTGCAATATCGCCAGGACGAGTTAGACTATAAATTGAAAAGGAATTCATGATACACTTGGTGAAAGGCGTTTGTTTTGTTACAACTAGACCTGATCAATACATATTTCATTAATTCCCTGTCTGCGGTCGCCACAAATCTGGTATCTTAACCAGTAAACTCGTATTTGTTCCATGAAAGTATAGAATATGTGGCGAAGTCAATAAACTGTGATAAACACTTCTTTGCAGATTCCTTTTCACTAGAAAATTTCTACTTCTAGACAGCTAAACAAGACTAATTTTTGATTGAGCAGACTGGCTTTTGGAGGCTATTCAACTCCTGCACACAGTTACACCAAGATGTTACTCGAAATGAGAACCTGCATACTGTACTTGTTGAGTGTAAACGCCGTCGTAACATCTATGACAAAACAGGTTTTATTCGGCCCTATACTCAGTATAAGGCAGACAGTATTCACCTTGTAGTGAGCCGTTGGAATTTCCTATTTCTTCGACCGTAACGTGTCACATTCTAACACCTTGTAGAAGGTTTCGTGGTAAATATTTGTTTGGGAAAAGTATTGGCAATAGAAAATCAAACGAATAGACGATAGTAAGGTACGAGGCTGTTGCACATACGCTTTAATTCTGAAACATAGACTGATTTACCCATGACCTTTAAGAAAGTCGCAATTATTTAGAACTTTCTGATTTAGAGACACAGTCTGGTATTTAAGAAAAATAATTGAAACCACCACTAAATTAGAGTAACGAAATGATCCAGAATGTTAAATAACTGTTCCCCAGTTCATTCTGATTAATCTGTTAGCCTCATCGTCCTGCTATCCTCCTGAGTAATCTCCGAGCTCACGTCTTTAGGAGACTTCCATTTGATGGGAGCTGCCGGACTGAGCTAGTTCAACGACCTTACATGTTTCTTTTGATCATTTGATCGACAAAAACGCATAAACATAATAAGTCATATGGAGAAAATTCTTCACCAGACTTATATTAAAGTGAAATGTCTTGGCAACAGTGGGAATTCCTGTATGACATTTCGTGACTAACTGATTACAGTACGCAGAACATGAAAGGTAATGTAAGTAAGACTGGGAATGGAATCAGTATTGAGGAAGTCCTGCTGGAGTATGAATGGAAGACGTCGTTGAAAGATCGATGGGTTTTTTTTTCTTTTTCTTTTTTTTTGGCTGCCTCATTTGCGACCATTTTTTTTCTCTTCATTCGTCTCTCTTTTCCACCTTTGATCCCTACATGATAATCGTCTATGTGACAAACGCGCGCGCAACACACGCACGCACAAATTGCAGATAGGAAGAAAACTTTATTGGTAGAAATCCCTATTTGAAGTGGACAAGAAGTTCTTAGATTGAGTGGCATGAGTGTCAATAGAGGCATACCGTCTGATTTCCGATTGAAATTTCAGAAGAATTCTTCTGTCTAGGGGCACCGCCAAATAACCTCATTGATCTTAGCTCACGTTACACGATCTGGATTTCATCTAACATAGACGAGGCACTAGTCTTGTGTCCACGGAAACTATGGAAATCTGGTTTTACATTATTTTGAAGATCGGGAAGTACATAGTTGGGCGTTATCGCGGCCGGAGGTGGTATAGTGACTGTCAGTCTGCCCGAGCTTTATACAACAAGACATCACTAATTGCAGCAGTCATAGTCATAGTCATAATCCACAGGGATAACGTTGGTCGGCTGCTCGCGCATTAATGTACCACTGTGGGTAAATGTCCAGCATTAATCAATCATCTTCAACAAGGTTCTCAGAAATATATTTCAGGTCATGATCTGCTGACTGAAAATCACACTGCCTATCAGATAATAATTATCTTCCGAGATTATCTTCCTCTCCATCATTTTCCTGACGCTGTCAGAAAAGTTTGTTGTACTACAGCCCGATGGTACACTGCCTCTTGCTGCACTGTCCTCTGCATTAACTAGTAGGCCTCATCTTCGGAAATCACTGGAAATTCCATGCACTTTTCGTCAGAAATCGTCTTGAAAATGTCATTGAAAGCTTTGGGCGTAAAAAGTTCAAATATTATTCTTAAAACCGCCCGCAAGCTAACACTTAATAAGTTTAGTCAAATATTTAAAAAAGTAAACACAAGAAAGTCAGCCGTAGGCGTTACATAATTTATTGTTTGCTTTGCCAACGACAGGAAGTATTTGCCATACAGTTTTTCCATTACGTTTTCGCGAAAATGAAGTGGTCGTGTGTGGAATTTTTAAACGAAAAGTTTCGTTTAGATTTAGGATACATCTTTTATTTAATAATGGAAAAAGCTTTTAAAATGCAACCTAACAAAATATTTTTTTTTTTTGGTAACCATCAGTGAAGGACAAACTATTTGATATTTTTCTCTGTTTAGAGTAATAGCAGGAAGGTTTGAGAAATTTACCTTTTTCTGGTAGTCATGGTTCAAATCCCTGTAGCTAAATTTCTAGAGTAACTGTCTCTAATAATGTTAATGGTTGTCGCAGTGCAGTGTAGTGATATTAATCTTGGCAATAAGCACTTCAACAATGGTAGGGGGGATTCGCTTAAAGGGATTGTAAAGGCAAACTGAAACTGCTTAGAATCTCGTAAAGAGTAGGATCAGTTTGAATCTTGCCTGTTTTCGCGTCTGTTCACGTGGAAAACATTGAAGGTTTTGTAGCATGTTGTGTTTAATAAGTGAAATTACATAGGACTCTTTCGTTTGCTTAGACGAAGTCTCGTTCTCCGTCACTTGGTCTTATGACATATGACCAAGACTGCTTAGCAAGTGAGACTTGATGGTTTTATTTATTTATTTTTTTTTTTTTTGGGGGGGGGGTGAAGATGGAGGAGTACGTTGTGCTGTGTGTATGCTCGATAGATTCGAACGTCTCAGTGAAACGACATATACTAAAATTTGTCGTCTGCTGTTATGTGTTTAAATTCTTAGTTCTGTCTTGCGATAGTAAGTAAACTACTGTTACTCCTGCATTATTTCTAACTTCGTTAGCTTCCTGTCTCAGAGAGAATTAACCAGAAAAAGGTGCGTGTCTGCCACAAAACCCTCACAGCTGCAACACTTGCTTACCCAGGCAAACTCCGGTCCACCTGCACTTCATTTCGTTTTCTCCGCTTCTTTTTTGATACGAGGCTTTTTCTACCGCAAGCCACTTACAAAATTATCGCAGAAAGTTAACGTATCTTACACAGGAGAGAAATTGTATTCATCGGATGATCGCCCACAATGATTAGCTTCCATGTCAGTCTTTTGCCCACACTTCCACTGGGCTCTAAGTAAAATATAGCCAAAATATATCATAGTGTCTGTGTAGCATGTGTGGGAATTTGAATTCATTGTGTGAGGAAGCTTTATTAACCTTTCATTCTTCGCTTTCTATTTCTTGTGATCATTTATGCTCCAAACCTATGACTTACCACGGGTAAAGAACTCTCAATAAGCCACTGTAGCTTTAGACATCGTTGTATTATCCAGTACGGCCTGTGTTTTTCATACAACTATACTCATACTCTTTCGGTATTATGGTCCCATTTATAGGCGGGAATTCATATTGGATCTACTATTTTATAAATTTTACATTAATTATGTCATAAATTTGATACTTTGAAATTTACTGCCATAAAATATTTACTATAAGCTAAAAAAAAAAAAAAAAGTTTAATTCTTATGTTTAACATTTTTGTTAAATGTCTTGATAGTTTTGAACCGAATTATTTTGATGGCATGTTGATCCTTGCTAATCTTAATCTTTCTCTTTAGCTGTGTAGACTTTTCTCACACAGAGCACTTTGGTAACGGTTGGAGAGAGCTTTTGATCGACACAGATAAGACTCGCATCTCATTTCTAGGTAAAAGACGCACGGAGGAAAAATCCTTATCTCTAGGACAGCGTTTCGAACCTGAGCTTACTGAGTACATTTGCAGCGCAGAATTATAAGATCTCTGGGAGTGCCTGTCGCCTCAAATCGATGAGACAACGGAAAATGCTAGAAAGATTCTTACTTCTAAGTTATGATGCCAGAAAATAAATATAAAAAGCAAGCAAAGCTTCTTTTTAAGTTTAGCAGATGGTATACGTGTCAGTTACGATGTTTACAAGAATTATAAAACATTTAGTGGAGGGGAAAACCAAACAGTAAATGTGATCTAAAGAGGCCAGTAGGGTTGTTTATGGAAGAAAATGCAGTCTTCCTGTTTCTACTTATCTATTAAATGGAAATGATGAATCAAGAACCACAACAGGTCTCATGAAGACAAACATCTGAGACATTATTTCTACCTGCGTGTTTGAAACCAGTAACGCTACCTCGCTGAAATAAATAACAGGTGTGAAATAGAGATTACAGTAAACCCAAGCAAAAAAAGGAAAACAAACAATTTTTTGCGATTCTCGTTATATAAATTTGTGATGTTTGATAAGGAAGTACTGCTGTTTGGCACAAAAATAATTAACCAACATAAGCAAAACAAATAAAGATGAAAGGACGGGAAGACCGAATACACAAAGCGTCACTAACTTCGTGACACAGAGTCCAGTCGAGGTTAAGACAGAAGGGAAAGGAAATTTGTTGATTGCCAAAATCTTTATTTCTTATTGATTAATTATTAAGATATTGAGAAACATTTTTGATAAATGTTTGCATCAAAATAAACAAATCGATTGGTGAAACTTAGAGCTTTAAGAATGCAGTAGACTTATTTGTGACTAAAGCCAAAAAGTATTTACATTATTGTGATTTCACGCTGCTTAGTTTAGCACTTTTTGGTGTTGCCTTCTTTATTAAAAATTCGATCGAGTTCTGTGCCGATAAAAGACTAAAGACAACTTGCCCGCCAAAAGAGTAAGCACTTATCACTAGAATATACAGGACGCTTAGAAAATGACAAGCGTTCGGTGGAAATCTTCTTGAGCAGGAAAGATAAGTCATCACATAAATAAGATTTAATCAAAGATGATTTCACCATTTGAGGTGCCTTTCGTTCTGTTATTGCTCTATCACTGATTTGTGACTTGAAGTAGTATCAGAGTTTATGTTTGCGTTTCCATATATCTATGAACAATTTTATAATCAGTAGTAATTTTGTCTTGACCCTCCTAGTAACTTCCCTTTAGATAATTGGTTTAAGAGTAAAGGGCTGATGGCTTTCATTGAAGCGATTTCCTGGAAGGGCAGTGTACACACGTTTAAAGTCTACACGAATGAATCATTTATTAGTCTTCGGGTAGCAGGGTAGCGAGGCTGTAAACGTCGATAACAGTCTGTTGCTGAGCATGTGTTCTTGGTTAGAACAGCTTGCATTGGTTTAAGCTAATGCGATAAAACTGCACTTACAAGGTTTGAAGTAACATTAAGCAGTTCATTATACAATGCGTTGAACCTACCAGAACATTGTTTTATTTCTTTAAACCTTTTTAGGGCAATTTTCATATTCTTAAAGACTAAAAGGGTTCAAAGTTTAATATTATGGTTACTTTATTTTTAAATGTCTTAAGTCAGCGAAATTGCAGTGTAGTAGTTATCTGTGTGATGTATTATACGTCGTCCAGGTGTTAATTTGAAAACACTTTCTTTTAATTTACGAAATATTTATATTCTTTCTTATATTTCGTAGAAAAAGTTGTATTGAGAGTGTCCAAAATATTTCATAGTTTCGTTACCGGGTTCCATCACAAGATATTGACCACGAGCAAAATTCACTGTTTTTGATCTTTTTCAGATTCCAGAGTTGAAACTGCTGTGGGACATAGTGACTGGCGACAAGGACACGCTTGCACTTACAGCTGGACAAGCTCTTCTTCAACTTGTGCTGTCTCAGACTGCCGATTTTAATTATGTTCTCAATGGGATCCTTAATCTCATCCCGTCAGCCAGGTACTATCTAAGCACACGATTATGCCATTTTTCTTTAGAGGCTATAAAAACAGCATATCTGCATAGAGTTGGGAAAAAAATGAGATATCGCTTTTAGCATCAGCGAGTGATGAAAATGATGTGTGCCTATGGAAACGAGTATTTAGTATAGAAATGTAAATCTTTCTGGACCTGTAGCTAGGCGATATTGGAATCTGTCATGCCTGGCTTTCAATTTCAGCGTTGCAAAGGAATTATTACTACTTCTACGTTGTTGTTGTTGTTGTGTTGTTGTTGTTGTTGTTGTTGTTGTTGTGTGTTGTTTTTTTCGTGTGTGTGAGCAATGGTTCAACAGCTGGTAGAAATTAGTCGTAACTTTTGCTCGTCTACAGTGATTCTTTGTAATTTTGGTCTTTTAGGTCTCCTTCAGCTATGTAGTGCTAAAATAAAGAACAACCCCAGGTTTCCTTTTGAAAAGACTGTTTTCTTTCTCCCACCCCGTCAAGATTCTGCGTAGCTGACCCACTTGACCAGAGTGCTCTTCCCTGAGACCTTTTAATTTAATGATCGTCTCGTTGCCGCTTCTCCGGAAATGCAAGTATCGGTGAGACCGGCGCGTGATAATTCTCTTTTCTGCTGAGGCCAGACCGAAGAATGTCATTGGCCGTCAGAACGTAATGTCAGAACGACGGCAAAGACCCAGATCCTTGGCTGTGGTTCTAATTTCTTTTGACTGTGGCGCTCACTTTGTACGGGTCGACTTCGTGAAAACATTCAGAACATCTGAAGATGAGCACAACTCGCTGCACGAAATGACTAAATCGAATCGTGGGATGTTGCTTTGTGGATGAACGAGTGAAAAATATACTTTGGCAGAGAAAAAGATCAGGCTTTGTTTGTTCATTCGTGCCTTTTCTAACCAAGAGTAGTTTAGGTGAAATTATTGTCTCGGGAATACAGTGGCCTTGCTCTTTGCTCTGTGTCCGGCCCCGTTGGAAAATGTTGCCATGGTGTCATTGTTTGCTAGCTGTTTGTGTTTGGTTTTTTTTGGTATCGTTGACTGTCACTTCGTTTGTAGTCTTTCGTGTGCAGAGTATTGGGCTTGCATCTACACCAGGAAATGCTCTTTACAAATTATTCATCAATCAGTCATCATCAGTCACCATCATCCGTCATCCATCATCATCATCATCCATCATCATCACGTTAGAAAGTAAAATTGCTTTCTTGTGATGGTGCACATACAAGTGCAGATTTCTAGTACTTAAAAACTAAAAAAGGTTTTTTAAATCAAGCTATAAAACAATCGAGGTGACTATGAATATGCTATTTATTATGAATCAAATTTGTTAACCTGACATAGTTAAAGCGTGCCTGATTGGTTGTAGTAGACCGCAAGGTTTGAGAGGATCTTTATTGCATTAATGAGTTATTAGAATGTCCGAGCAAGTAACTCAACTGCCATCCTTTCAGCACATCGGGAAAAAAACTCTATTTATAAAGCACATTTTATTATCTGTAAACAGTTCCAGGTATGAACTTGAGACGCAGAAATTCAGAAAGAAATTTAGAAGAAGCTACAGCAAACTTAAAGTGTTTACGCTAGCAACCCTTAGTTTGTGCGTTTCGTCTTTCGGTTTTTGCGTATGAATGTGGCAGTGAAGACGATTAATACTCGTCTTTAGAGTGTTGTTTTTCACAAACACTACAAAAGCTCTTGGAATCGAAAAACTCCAGAGCTTGACGCTTTCGTGTAGTTGGGCTGTTGATGGCATTTCTAACATTGAAGGTAGCAATTTTCATGAAGGAAATATTTGCCTGTTCTGTGCAAACAGAAAATGTGTGGGCTGAATTGAATCATTTATTAGCTGCACAAACGCGATAGGAAGATTAAACTGTCGTGACATTAATGCATGGGTATTCTTTTATGCTGCTCTCGCGCGCTTGTAATTGTTTAAAAAATATATTTATCACCGACCTCCTCTGAAAAAATATGCTTTAAAATTTTTAAGTCGATTGTTTTCGCGCATGTTTTCTTGATAAGAGGTTTTCAACCTTGTCTAATACTGAACATTTATAAAGGTAAAGAAGTAAAGAAAAAAATTCATAGTTTGCCAGAAAATTGACAAAGCTTTCATCTTTCTCTTATATTAACAAGACATAATGTGATGCAGAAGTGTCAGGGTAATGAGCGGTTTTCAGTGCAGAATTCAGTCCAAGTAGGATGGGAATTGGAAATACAGTCCCACTCGATACACGGAACGTAAAGAGCCCAGTGCAGGATTGGATGGATGGAAAGAAATTACCCGAACTTGATTACCCCAAACTGTTTTTCTTGTTGGATTTAAGAATGTGAGAAACAAACGTAGTTATACAGCAGCTTTAACATTAAAATTTATTAAGAAACATTAATTTTATGCCGACAGCATGAGGTACTGCTTGGACTCAAGTGATGTGAAGACGACAATTGTTTAAGACTGAGGACACAGCACATCGCTAGGATCATCGATTTCAGCCAAACGAAAATGGCGATTTCTGCTCGCGTCGTCTGAAACACGAAGAGCTTTCAATGCCAAGACTCGCCAGACCCCAGTATTGTCCTTAAGTGTACAGACTTAGGCACCTTCTGAGCAAGAGCATGCGAATGTACACCGGTGGTCGGACAGAAGGAGACAAGTAGGGAGCACAGAATGTGCAGCTATCGAAGTGGTAGTCAATGGCAACTGCTTCAGCCTGCAGCCTCAGTCCCGTGGCTAGGGCGCTCGACTGTCGGAAGGTCACGGATTAGAGGCTCCATCGTGCTAGTGAGCGGAAAACTTTTCTCACCGCCTACCAGGGAATAGGTTTCTAATCCTTCTTGGAAGGTTAAAAGCAACGACAAGAGAGAGGCGTGTCCTAGATGCTGTAAATCACGGTTTACTTTTGCCACGGCACAAGGCTGCGAGACTTCTTGTTTGAAACCTAAGGTGTAGGAAATGATACATGAAGTAACTTTGTTTTACGAAAATAGAGTTTGAATACAGATTTAATCGCATGCATGCTTGCCTTAAACGTTCATCATAGTCATTTATAAATTAATGACACTGTATAATACATTTCTTTCAGATTTATATGACAAAAGAAATGCTTGCAAGACAATTTTACGTAGAAAAGAAAAGTAAAAAGAAATTGTGTGACCAGCTCCTTTCGGAGAATGTTGAGTGCTAATATTTTAAGCTCAGATTTAGCTGCCCCTAAGGCAAGCACATAGACGGGCACGTACTTACACACACGGATGCACAAGGAAGGCGCCTACTCTCTTCACTTCTTCTCTTCCTGCGCATGCTTGTGCGCCCTGCACGTGGAGAGCAGCGCGAGTGCCTGAGTGTGCAACCTGGGAAGAATGAAAGCTGCTGTCCAGCTGGTTAACCGACTTTAATGCTGACATGACGCATGACTAGATAAAGCTTCCTTCTAAACTTAAAAAGTTAATTTAAATTTGAAACTGATTTATTGTGTTAAAGAAGTCCTATAAAACTCTGTCGAAGACACTACTAAGGAATCTTAACCCTTTAATCAATCGCTGAAAATCACGGCTTCGTGAGAATTGTAACAAAGCAAAATTAAAACATACCAGGTTAGATAAACAGAGATCAGCTTAACTCTTTGTGTTTAGAGAAACAAAAGACTTTCTCGTTGATGAAGAGTGATGGGAGAAGGTGGTAAAAAGGTTCTGGGCCATTTCGTGGGCCCATTATCTCGTGCTCCTCGTTCTGGCGAGGGAAATAGAATTGTTATCCTTCGAGACGGGAAAAAGCGCTCGCGACATGTTGACGAAAAAAAGCGAAAATAAGATTTTGAACATGCTGACGATGACATTCCTGGATGGGAAGGGGGGGGGTCTCTTCAACAGCTGCACTAGGATATCTCCGTGCCAGAGCGATCTTTTTCTCTTTATACAACAGAGACTCATTAATCAGGACGCTTCATTGAACATACTGGATGCAAGATGTCGGCATTTTTGTATAAGACATAGCTCACATATATTATATCAGAGATATTGCTTCTGAGATACTAAGTAAAACAATGTGCTTCATATTCTGTACCAGAGCCGCCTGTTTCACAAATAAAGGTGGTTTATATTTACATGTAATTGAATTACAAGCTGGAAGAGTAAGGACAGAAATACAACGGTATTTTGTCCTATAACTTGGTGGCAGTCGGATATGGCGTTTAGTTTTGGAGCGTGGAACCTGTCGTAAAGAAGCATGGCTCTAAAATGTTAAGTGAACCTACTTAGCTCACACTGTAGTGTGTGTGTGAGACAGTTACTGGTCTAAATCGTTCAGCCTAATAAACTTCAAAATTATTACTAGTGTGATTTTTTTACCACGTTTACATTAAAAATCAAGAAAATAAATTACTAGTGATCTTTTTTATATGTGTATTAATTTTTAAGGTGCATTTCATAGTGTAAGTAAATGTAGGAACATGTTCTCATTGTGCAAGTAACATTGTTTCTTTACGTTTCTCAGGTCTCTTGGTGGGCTTGTTTCGACTCTTGGAGAATTACTTGTGCTGCAGGCGCTCGTCATGCAGGAAGCTGCTGAGGATCATGTTTATCGTTGCCCGCACACCCTCAGGTATGGCGAAGCTTTGATTATTTTTGTAAGGGGCAAATGTTAACATTTTAGAATTTATTGTGATTTTCTTCTCGATAAGTTGTCTATACTCCCGGGATCTCTTTCTTGGAAATGAAGGACCCTTGTATGTCTCTATAACTTGTTGTAGTGATTTAACTTTTTTTTTAAATCTGAGGCTGCATTAGAAACAGTGTAAAAGTTATCTTATTTAGCAACACTGTTTTTTTCATCAAATATTTCTTCAATGCAATCGGACTGTACACAACGAGACTTGAATAGCCTTAATGAGAACAGAGGACGCTCTGGGCTGTCAGCGTATGGCAGTTACAGGCACGAAAACTTCAGTCCGGCACAGTCCAGGCCTCATTAAAGATTTGTCTTTGAATGTTGATGTTCTGATGCACACACATTTACTGACAGTCTCAAGTTGAGAACAGATGTCTCTCCTGAAATCTATGACTCATTGAATATTTGTGTTTCAATAACTCAAAATGTGAGGGAAATTTAATAATGCTATGAATATTTTACGACTGGGTGAAAACAAATAATCAATGTCCTGCCTGCAGTATCGTTAGAAATCGGTCCTGTAAATCCGGTGTCGTCTGCAAATTTAACTACAGTATAGGGCAGTTTTCGTTCCTGTGTCCACACCCCTTCGTTTACAAGGCAAACAAGAAAGGAGAGAGTACACTCCGCTGGGTACACCAGTATTGGTGTTGTATCAGAAATGGCATCATTAGAAAATAATAGTTTAGGGCAAGTGGCGATCAAAAAGCACAGTCCAGTTATAACTGGAGACAATTAAAAGGACGGCAAGAGATTCGCGCCCTCTAGCTTTCTCTTTCCCTTTCTCTTTTTTCCTTTTTCATGTCATTTCCTCCTTAACACATTTTTTAACCTCGGCTCTACCGCTCTCATTCCTGCCTCATTTCAGCTGCCTGCTTTATTCATATTTCTCATCTGCTGAAGAAGAAAAAATAACTACGTCGATCCCGCATAAGACGGATTCGATGGGAATTATTTCCTTTGCTATATCCGTTGTTTTCCTCCGCTAAGGAATTTTTAAGTGATAGGACCACTAGACTTTGAAATAGAGCCTTCATGTAACAGGTGAAGTTTTTTTTTTTTTTTTTGTAAGCTGATCTTACTATTTATGACTGAACTGTTATTTGGTTTCTGTTAAATTACGCTGAGGGAATTTAGTCAGTGCTTTTACTCAACTTGAAGTTTCTGTCATAGCTTTGGCTTTATTTGCTTTTACAGAAACGCTGACACTGAAAAATTTTACTAACTGCATAATGTCCTCTGAACTGTGATGATACTTCTTAACATTATTAATTTCAGCAATTTTTCCATCAGTAAAACAGTTCATAACTCTTTTATCTCTCATCTCAGACCATGCAATCTGCTAGTTATCTTTGGCTAAAGATGAGGGAACACATATCTGCATGAGCACGTATGCATCGTGTGTCCATTTGTACGCTGTATGAATAGGGGAAAGTTGAATCCGCCATTTAGTCTTTCTAGCTTTCCCTTTAAACTGGCCGACAACAGCTCTTTTCCGACAAATTATTGTTTCAGCAGAATGAGGGACGCCTTCACACAGTGTTGGCGATAACACCTTGTGATTGAATGTGTTAAACTTTTAAACAGCAGAGTTTAGCAAATACTGAGATTGCTGTCAGGAGCTTCCGTGAAAACATCCGGTCATTCAGCACATATCAGACAATCCCTGTGTAATGTAAGTGATTGAGAGTTCCTAGTACTGTCTCCAGGGTTTGTTTTCCTCCTGCCACTTGTAGCAAAGAAACTGCTGCTGATGTGGAAGATGATGGTGATATGTCCAGTTATATTGCTCTTTTTTACATTTGTTTGGGGAAAATCACATTTAACCAAATACCTTATATGCATTGCTTTGTGTTTGATATAATGAGCACCCTCTCGTATCGGAAGATGCAAGGTTTACATGAAGGCCATGAGCAACCTTCTTACCATTTTAGCTTTTGGCGGTATGCTATTTAGCTAGAAGACAAACTGTGTCGCATTTACATCGGAGAGAACGTTAGACTTGTTTTCCTCTTGTCCGGCATTGTTAGCGTTGCTGTTGCCTCAGTCTCTTTGATCATTCTCTTCCTCCCGCGTCCTGGTCCACGTCCTCTCGTTTTTCCGAGACGTATTTGTCAACAAAGATCGTTGCACAGAGCACGGAAAGTGTCTCCAGGATGCAATCCATCTTTAACCCAAATTAGCTCTTATAGTAGAGGGCAGGATGAATAAGACAACAGCCATTTGAAACGTTGGCAGCCGTTCGTGTGAGAGATCGATGATCATAACGAGTTAAATATTGTAGCAAAAATAGGTTACACGTCATCAGAAAAATTCTTTTGATTTTTAACCGTAGCTTTTTTAAATGTGCTTGCTGGTTTTGAAGCAATTAATCTAGTGATTTTTATTATCGTAAACCGAGGCGTTCTAGAAAGACTATATGAAGAACTTGTCACTGTCAACAGTGTTGTGACTGTTGATCACTAAACATATTTGGAAGGAAAGTATGAAAAAGTAATGACACAAAGCCAAAACTTCCCAGTCACAACAAAGCTGTTCATCATCTGATGGCTTCTTTTTCCAGGTTTTTAATAGTTCATTTGAAACATTGCTGTCGTTTTGACCGATAACATTTACTTACACAAGAGAACTGTGTGCTGACATTTTGTGCGCGCAGGAAGTTGCAGAAACCTTATAATGCCATGCCGGATGTTTTCTTAAAAACGTTAACCCGACCTCATTTTTCTGCATTTCCTGGGAGGGATGGAAACACTGTGTTATAGTAGTGTGTTCTTGAGTTGTTGTTTTTTTTTAGTCTGTTATGTTACATTAACTAGGTGTTGTTCATTTAATTAGGATGTTTAGAAGAATGGTGTCTACCAGTTCAGGAAACATTCGTGGTAAAATTGGTAGTCATGTATGCTACAATATGTCTTGCAGGCACGCACAAGCTGTGTTATGTCACGTGCGCGCGTGTGTGTGTGTGTGTGCTGTTTGTGTGCATGCTCTTGTATAAAGGCTCATTGGATGCCAACCCAGTAAAGGGATATGTTCGTGCACCTGTGCGTATACTGTTATGTAAAACACTGTCAGCCCGACTTTGGTTCTGGCGAAGGATGCTGTATAAATGCACTGTTATTAATGTTGTGGAGTCACTACACATTCAGTTCCACTTGAGCATCTTTATGTTGTCCACTGACCGCAAAGTCTGGGTGCTTAATTTGTTTCTACTTTGGCCGAATTTTTTAATTGAAACAATTGAATATGTTCGTCTTGGAAGAAATCTCCTTTTGTAACACGTGCGACAAGAAGAAAAATGATCTTCAGTTCTCCACTGCATACAAAATGCCTTCTTATATTAGTGCTCTCGTTTCACATTTATCTCTCCAACACTTCCCGCAACCTTTTTCTGACAGCAGTCTTGGACTTCTTTTAACTTTCTGCCTGCTACCTGTTGATTGACTTCCTGTATTGTGAACTCGCACGTTTAGTCAGTGAAGATTTGCTTCATGATAAACGACTTCAACAAAATACTGCAAGTAATAGAACACGAAGTAGAAATGTAGAACATGCATCAACATGAAATGATTTAACTTTCGTTAATTTAGCGGTTTGGATTGATTAATGCAGAAACACCTTCGATGCTTTGACGTCTGGCTCTTAAGAGCTGTCTTTTTTCGAAAATAATTTGGGTAGCTGGCGGTTTTCTCTTTTCATACTTTATGCTTCTTGTGTGCATGTGTGTGTGTGAGAGAGAGAGCGCTTTCTCTTTGTGTGTATAATAAACATATTTTCAAGCCGATTATGTCAAAGGGCGTTGAGCGTGCTGCAGGGAAATGCGCTATATTATAATTATTATAAATCCCGAAAAAGTAACCAAAGTTTAAGGTTGATTTTCAGCCTCCACGCACCCTGTTTCACCCATGGCAAAAGGTTTTTCTGAGTCCACAAAGCTAGACAAAAATCGTTTTTGCTATTCACGAAAATGAGGTGAAGATATGAATTACTTGTGTCAGATAGAAATCGTGAAAATTGGCGGTTAATGAGCTTATTGATTTACGTTGTGTGAGCCGTGGGACTCTCTAGCCGACAGACCAAACACAAAAGAATACAAGAATTTGTAAATCTACAATACAAACATACTGGGCAATAATCTACATACTGGTAAAGGGACTTAACATGTCTGCTGATATCGAGCTATCATAGAACAGTCCTGTATGACACAAGAGGCAGGAACATAGTGTCAGAGCACACACTATTTAAAAAAAAAAGATAAAAGCTGATACATCTTCCAGGTGTCGTGTTAGTCTTTCATCTAGTGTCTAGCGACACTGTGCACCTGGCCCCAGGACTCGTGTGCGTGAGGTAACTGAAACAAACGGTGAGTTGTGAGGTTCGAGAAGAGTCTGTGCCAGCATCACTAGCCTCGCACTCAGCGAGAAATGATTGGCTGCTTCGCCTTGGCCTTCTCCTCTTCCACAGTCTCCCCGTTCCACTCAGCAGCGGCTGATATTGATGGATGCTTACCTACAGCCCTGAGCCACAGGCTGCAGACGGGGCACAGAGAGGTTCTTCATGAACAGACTTATGTCTTGCATCTTCAGGCTGGTCCTTTGCACAGCATGCTGTCATATCTTTACATCTTTCCCCTCCCTGTAGTCGTATTCTGTTTGTTAATTTATTATCATATCGCTCTATATTCACGAAAATGTCTTCTAGAAACCTAGCAATGATCAACCAACATCCTGAACTTATTTTTAGAGGGAGGATGGGTTAGTTTAGACGCAGCTTCGTGAATTATGTGCAGCGTGCAGTTTACATGAAAATCTCAAGTTCGCCTTAAGCTTGAGAGGCTTTATGAAAAAGGCGCTTTATGATCCATAGTTTAAGAGCAATGAAGTGTTATTCTTGATGTTCCCTGAGAATCCTGGAAAAAATTGTACAGTAACTTTTTTTAAAAAAAAAAACTTTGTAAAGTTTGCGAGGTCTTCGTGTCTTGAGATCAATAATTGTTGGTAATATGAAGATCAATAATTTCGCCACATTTCTGCATTACTGCTTTGGCCATGTTGAGTAATATTTCAGTTCTGCTCAGGCGAACACGGCTAAATTGAAAGACGAGCGATATTACAGTTTTTGTGTTTTCTTAACGCCGAGGCCCAAACCTCGAATAATAGAGAAAGTTGTAGCTGCAAGCCTGGCACTAGTGCGTGCCGTCTGTCGCTCCATGAGGTGAATATGTTGTCTTTTTGTCAACGTTTTAAGGGATCGATGATGGAAATGTTAACCTATCGCCGTTTTTCTACAGCTGCAGTTAGTTTTTATTCTTTTCTTGTTCGATGCTGCTCTTCCTCCTGAAGTTGTTTTCGAGAACTCACTAAACTGAAAAAATGGCGTTATTTATTTTTTTCCTTTTTCGGAATAGTTTATTCAGACATGAAGAGAATAAAACATGTAATCTATCTATCTATCTATCTATTCCTCTTCGTGCATCAGGTTGCACATAAGGCCTCAACCAGAGTCCGCCACCGATGTCGATCGGCTGAAACCCGCTCTAGGTGACCCCATGTCCAGCCCTTTCCTTTCATCTCCCTTTCCACTGTTCTTCTCCAAGTTTCCTTTGGGCGGCCTCGTTTTCTTCGGCCGTCTGGAGTCCATCGTAGGGCGACTCTGGAAAGGTCTGCTGTCTGCTGGCGGAGCACATGTCCAATCCATCGCCAACGCCTTCGTTGAACCTGCGTGGTGATGGACTCGGTTTCAGTTCTTCGGTGGAGTTCTTCGTTGGTGATGTAATCTCAACAGTATATTTTGGCGAATGTAGTTACATTGTATAGACTTTGAGTGAGTTTAAAGTGAGAGCTAATAGTGCCTTGGGAGCAAGAAAAGAGTGATTGATCGCATCACTCTGTTGGAATTGTGGTTTTGGGTGTCTTCGCAATTTTACATTTTGTGTGATTATTTTGTGAAAAGAACTTGATAGATTGCTTGATAAGATTGCCTGTCAAAATCTCGCGAGTTCTTTGCGTGGTTTTTGTGTTATGCTTCTGTTGTATATATCTGAAATGAAGTAGGAGTTGAAGACATGACGGTATCAATCTATCGTCTTTAATTCACTGATTTCAATCCTTAAATACACGAATATCCTTACGACTGTTAACCCAGTCTGATCGTTATGTGACTGCCGACTCTTCAATTTTCTTCCTACCGAGTTTTGAATTGGCCAGACAGACACTGTCAGAACTCATTTGACTCGACTCGTGCAGCTTGCAGGTGTCGCGAGCAATTTTTTCCGTCTCATTAGTATGTTGCTATAAATAAGAACGAGTGAAAGGTGTCTGGGTGATGTCACTTCTTTATGGTACGTTGTCCGCGCTCTCTCTCTCACGCACGCACGCGCGTATATATATACACACACTTACACCGCACTCTGCTTAAATTATGAGATCATCTTCTTTTTCGAACTCTCAGACAGAAACTCCAGAAGCCCTGAAAAACTGTGTAGTACAAAGTGATCCGAAGATATTCTCCTTAATAAGTATGTCAGCAGGCCATGTCTCTCCTCTATGGTTCTGGTGGGTTGGACAGTTCTACAGGAAGTGACCACCGTCAGTGGGGCCGTGCCGGTGGGGCGCTCTGGGGACTCTCTAATGTGGAATTAAGTGTACGTATGATGTCTCAGTCTGGAATGACCCGTCCTCGGCCTCATGGGGGTCACCTGTTCTTCTCTGTCTAGTCTGTAAAGTGGGTCCTCGCTGCTGTAGTTAAGATGCTGTTGGATCCATATTTTCTTCTGCTTGGCTTTAATTATTGTCTTGGCCTCTGCAAAGCTAACCTTGCGGGCCTCGTGGATCATCCTTCTTTATCCTTTGCCAGTCTGTCAGCAGCCTCATTGCCAGAGATATTGCAATGGGAAGGAATCCACTGTAAGACTGTTTGTTCATCGGATTGTTACAGGATCCTCAGGGCTGATGCAAGTGTATTCGTTTCCTTGTTCCCGTTGTTTGAAAGGGCTTCCAAGACTAATTGAGCGTCAGTAAAGATGACTTTGTTGTGAATCTTTTCTGTTGTCCCAAAGTATCTTAGCCGCACTCTGCAGGGCCTTATAGTTTGTGGAGTACTTGCCTTTCGGGATCGCATTTTGGAGTGGTTTTTTTTTACCTTCACTAAGCTGGATTGTGACTCTGCCTCCTCCGTTTCTGGAGGCTTCTTCAGCTGATCCGTCTGTGTATACATGTGTCCATAGTTAATGTGAGTGTGCTTGGTGGATGCACTCAAAGGAGATCGCTTTCCCTTGTAAATCTGTTTGAGTATTTTGAAGATGCCAGGGATGTTGTTTCTGGTCGACGGAGACATCTCCATGGAGATGTAGGTTGTAGGTGGAAAAGTTTTCATTAGCTTGTTGGAATAGGTCTGAGTCCTGTCTTTCTTGTCTGCGAGTTTCTGCTTCTGTGGAATCTACATTTTATGGGCTCTGACATTCTCTTGTGCATTAGGTGACTTTTAAACTTTGCAGCTTGGAGGAGGAACTTTATACTGTTGCCCTTTAGACTCTGCAAACAAGTTACTGAATTTATGGCATGAATGGAGTTGACCTCATGCGATGCCTAAATTTTATTTTTATTCTTGCTAATGTGTCAAAGTGTGATTTTGAGGCACAACCCAAAGCAGTCATTCTACATTCCACAACTGGTCTAAATCGTCCTTTTGGACGTTGAAGTCGCTCCATATAGTGTTGCAGATAGCATTTTCATCATTTTCGTTCTTTGTTTGGTCGTTGGAGTCTTGATAGAGTGTAGGCGTTGTTCTTCTCCTGGTGAGCCTGTCGTCGCTCGTTGGAACTTTCGGAGTATTTTGTGGAGATAACAGCGCTACATGGTATCCTAACCCGTCCTTTTACAAACACCGCCATGTGATCCATGGTATTTGTTCGGACAAGCCCAGATTATTTCACTACTGACATCCACTATCTTACAACTGGCCTCCTATCCACTACCTGCAGACGTGTTTGGATGGGATGTTCGCCCCACTGATGTTATGGAGAAGGATATCCTCCTAGTATGATAATCAGTTGCATAAAGTTGCATAAATAAATGTTACAGTAAGATTTATAAGATCGTTTACATACATAGGATATTTTTTACAGAATTTTTTCTCATTACCTAAATTACAAATTGAAAACACCCCGCCTTTAGGGAAGTGTCAAAAGAATGCTGCACTGTAGTTCATAGTTTGTTGCAGTATTTTTTGCGAAAGTTTGAAAAGTTAATAGTTAAACAAGTTATTGAATCACATTGTAGAGGAATAGTTTTTTAACTTTCTTTCTCACTTATTGCATACACTTTACAAAACTTTCTACGCGAAGGTTTAACCAAAGAGTTTCAGTTTCAAGGAGGTACATTTTCAAATAAAAATTTTGAAGAAAAATATTGTAGCATGTAGGCGCTCATTAAGTGTACCTATACAGATTATTATGACTTGTGTTTATTTGTGGATGCGTGGTTGATATTAGGGGCTTGCGTCTGTGAACAGTTTCGTGTCATTGCAGCTCCTGCTACAGCCATCCTTTCTTTTTCCTGCCAGCCTCCTTTTTGCTTGTGGTGAGCATGTTGTGCAGAAGACCAGAAGAATTTCTAGTTTCATCTTTATCGTTAGCATGCATGCCATTGCACAAGAGATGTGAAGCTTAAACGCTTGTCTTCATTGAAACCTTTCGCTTGACATTTTTTCCTCGTCTTTATTGCGCCTGTCTTGAAGTCAATTAACTGCCTAATTTCACCTGGAAGAAAATATATTTTTTACCGGTGTTAAATCCAAATGGATTTTCTTTTCATACTGGGAAACATGTTTTTTTTTTACCTTTTGAAACATGAAATATCGCAACGATCTCTTTCCTGAAATGATGCAGTAATTTTTCAGATCCGGCATTTTGTGTTTTGTGCGAATAGAAAACGCTGTTTAAAACCACTACCTATAACAACAAAACAACTGTTGTCAAAAATAAGTAATATGCGGAGTGTATTCTACTAGAGAAAGACCGCTACAGCACTTGTCCAGTTCAGACCACAGTGCAGTTCCTGTCTCGTGCAGGATGGTCATGGACGCTTTTGTCCATTGGTGTAGCACTAACATTTAATGGTAGCTTGAAAAAAACGTTTAGTTGAATGGCTTGTGGTTATGTGTCTTCATCAGTCTTCATATCATGTCATATTTCCTATTTATCTTTTGTTGTATTACACTAGGTACGTGACTCTGTTCACATCCAAACAGTTATTTTTAAGGGAAAGGGCAATAAAGAATTCTGACACCGTGAAACCATTCTCGGCTGCTTTTGCAACATTTTCGGCAGAGGATATTAACGAAGTCGAATAAACAACAGTTGTTTCTGTTTTTCGTTAAAAATGATCTCGCTTTCAAGGAATAATGGGGGCGGGGAGGAATGCAAATCATAGTTTTGGAATACAGAGGATAAAAACGAAGTGGGCCTTAAAATGTATTCGCACAATGGTTTTTTTTTTTGTTGCTGTTTGTTTTCTGGCACACTTCAGTTTAGACCCTCTCCTACTGCATTTTTTAAAGTTGCTCGTGTAACTAAACACACACACACACATATTTGTGTGAAAAAGTACTTAATTTTCCAAGAATCCTTCCCGGTCAACTTTTATTCAGATTCCGAACTATACATTCTGATTATTAAGCAGTTGCATTGTTTTTATATTTACCATTTCACATATTTTAAATTGTATGTTACAAGGAAGACAACTGACAGATGACTCTAAAGCCAGAGACGCAATGCTCTGTACACAATATTTGGCGAGAAAACTGTCCTAGAGTTGACATTGCTGTAATTTTGTGTCATGTAGAAATTAGCAGCTTCACCTTATTGTCAGGAAAAAAATAGTGTTTGCAATAAATTGTGCTACAAGTCCTTCTCATGTGTCGTCTGTGCCTTTAGGTTAGTCCCTTTGAAAAGTATATATATATAACAGCTAGTTTTAAATTAAAACGTTTTGTTCAAAGATATCATCAATTTATTGTTATCATGAGAAAATGAATTTCTTATAACGACACCAGAAAGACATTGTAAATTCACTTTTGTTTTCTCTGAAGGACGTAAAGCTAATCAACCTGTTCGCCGTAAATATTGACACTTTCAGAATTGCTGATGTGATTTTTGAAGATGTTGCAAAATATTGGCTGGTATGGAGGAAACATTATATACATGTAGCATTACTGAGTATCCATTCTCTTAATCTGCACACTCGAAAAAATACAGGCTTCCTACTAGTATAATACAATATTTTAAATTTGAAACTGAAATGAAAATAATATTGTTTAGGTGGTCATAATTCTCTTAACTGCTGAATCGGTTTCTGTTCGCGTCCGCGCCAAATCGTTCGTACGTTTCATTCGCGCCAGTTTTTTTTTTTTTGTTTGTTTGTTTTTTTGTTTTTTGTTTGTTTTGTTTTTTGTTTTGTTTTTTTTTTTGTTTTTTTGTTGTTTTTGTTTTGATTTTTCGAAAAAAAAGTGAAACGGCAGACGTTAGAACTGTATGTCTAACAAAGAAAGTACTTGAAGTGTAAATCTCAGCAAATAAGTGGGGATAATCACTTGAACAGATATTTAGTTCGAAACCCTAGGGAACGCATGTAGAAAACACTTGAAGTCGAACCTTTTATGCTGGACGGTTGATGTTTGGCATTCAGCAAAACAATTAACGTCTAAGATGGATCATTTCTCATATTTTTTCTAGGTCTCTTATTTCAAATTAACAGGACTTTCGTGCTTTTTGTTAGAGCGCCTGATGATTGTAATTCCGAAGAGTCCACGATGAGGTATCTGACAACACTGCAAGCGTGCACAGCTGCCATCACTCTCACTGTACTCTGCGTTTGATACATTGAAGTGGAATTCTCGGTCCATTTAAAGAACTAATCAAAGCACACTATGTATTTTGCCATAAGTCATGTAACAGCGAAACTGGGCAATGATATTTTTATAGAATGCATTACAAGCCGTTGTAGGTCGTGGTGTACCAACAATGTGATTCTATCACAGTACAAAGATAGACTTGTTTGTTTCCAGGCACTACACACTCAAGAATATCTCCATTTTGAGTTTCTAATGGCATCTTTTCCCTTTCGAACAATTTTGTTATATCATTAACAATCAACAGTATCATTGATGGAACATTGTGGCTGTATAACGGCACCAAGCATGGACGCACAAACGAGTAAGATAAAGAGGAGAAGATGGAGAGGAGACAGATAAGACTATTTGTTGCAAGCCGAAAAGAGACATAGGGAAGAAATGGGTAATTCTGAACCTAATCTCATTTCCATTGTCCCTTAAGAGTGATTAGCATTGGCATCACATAAAATCCAGGATTCTTTCATCCCTGATAAATAGCTGTAACATGATTACTTTGCCTTCTTTATAATCGGCATGGAGCTAATCTTTAAAACATCTTCGGTAACATCCAAATAAAGCAAGAAATGATTAGTCTTTGTGAGAAGGTTACACAACAGTATCATCACTATTGGAGAATGTTGTAGACAGTGTTACGAAATATCGCTGACAGGTTATTTATTAGTCCTTGGTTCTGCTCCAGTCATGTCTCATTATTCCTGACCTTATTCACCATCGGTTGTTGGTCCAAAATTATTATTAGAATTTAACTGGACTGTACATGATGACCTATGCGGCAGTGATCACTTTCCATTAATTTTACATTTTTTAAAATGGTACTTTGGAGCACGACAATAACTTTTATGACAGCGGGTGGAACCTGATTAAAACAGATTGGCCTGCTTTTCATGACAACTGCGTCGCCTGCCTGTTTGAGTTCTAGTTTTAATTTAGATAATTGCAGGAACATCCTGTAAAGATTTTTAAGACTGTCCTAGCTGACATTACTTTGACAACTATTCCGTAAAAAGGGAACCGGAAAAACCATCTGTGTGTCTGTAGGTTCACTGCAGAGTGCCGGATGGCACAGCATGCTCCAAAAAAAGATTCAACTTCTTGTCTTTCACCTACTCACTCCGGAAAATGTGTTGAATTTTAGACGCAGCCTAGCAGGGGCTCGCTATGTTTTTTTTTAAACAAAGCAGAAAATGTTCGTGGCAGAGGTTTGTCGTCATTGTCCTCCCGTACCACTTCCCTGGTGGTGTGGGCGGCCATGAAGAAGATAAAATGAAGGTTTCAGGCTGACTCAATAGGCCATCTGCAGGTTAGAGACTGTTCTCACGGAACCATGGGATCAGGGTTAGTTCTCTGACATCTACTCTAAACAGTATAAACTATCTTTCTCTGTAACGAAACTGCAGCAGGCCCTCACAAGTGCAAGGACTGTGCACCTGACCTACACAACATTCCTTATAAGCTTCCATCTTCCACAGGTCTCTTTCCTCCTCCTCCTCCTCCTCCTCCTCCTCCTCCTCCTTTTCCTTAACTTAATTTGGGTGTCTGGCTGTTTTCCTCTCTCGTGAAGAGAGGCAGTTGTGGTGCCCATCGCAAAATCTCGTAAGGATCCTTATATAAATTCTTACCTTCTATCGCTCTCACTGGTTGTCTACGCAAAACTTGAGAACACGTGTTGAATGCCCGGTTCACCTGGAACCTTGAGTCTCAGGGTTTCGTTTCCGACCTTCACTGTAGCTTTAAAACAATATATCAGCACGCTGGACTATTTGGTCCTGTTTCGAAACGTTGATAAGGGATGCATTTGTCTGAAAAGACCATGTTCTAGGGGTGTTCTTTATTTGGAGAAGGCATACAGCACTACCTGTAAGCAAGTAAGTTCTTTTGGACATTCACATCCTTGGTTTGCCGAGAAATATGCCGCCTTTCATCCCATCGCCTATTTTAAGTCCGCGTTCTGTGTGTCCTCTCTGATCCTCAGGAACAGACAATAGGCGTTCCTCAGGGCATCGCACTCTCACCTACTATTTTCAGCGAAAATAGCTTCAATTTGAAAAGTCTCTCTGTCCAGGTTGGGCGGCCCGTTGTATATAGAGGACTTTGCTTTCTGCATCCAATGGTGATCCATACCATGTCTCGGAAGCCCTTCGGGTGTGAGTAAAAGGTTCGCACGGGCGAGTAACAGAAAATGGCTTCAAATTCTCTCCTACGAGGAAGTCAGTATGCATCAACTTTTATAAACTGCGAGGCATGTTTCCAAACCAATCTTTTTCTCTGTCAATGGCACGGTACTCAGAGTGGTCCAGGAAGTAAAGCTTTTGGATTCATCTTTGACCGCAAACTGTATTTTCGTCCTCATATCAAATCTCCGCGCCTAAAAGCCTTGGACATTCTTGGAGTAGCTGGCCATGCCAGCTTGCGGAGGAGAAGGGGGGAACTGCACAGTCCTGTTTCGTCTTTAACATGTCCTGGTCTGCTCCAAGCTAGACTATGGCTCCATCGTCTATAGCTATCCTCGAGAGATAAAATCTCCGTACAATTGTAGCAATTAAAATTTTGTCAAGCATGGATATCTCTTCTTTGAAGCACCGAAAATAGGGTATAAAATGTCTGCAGACTTTGATATATCTACATGAAAATACCATTTGATGGTGATTCCGTTGCATGTAAGTCAAACCCCTGCCCTGGTTGTCAACAAGAAAAAGAGAAAATAGATTGTCTGGTGCACACACATATCTGGACATAGTCCCAGACACAAGCAAAGGTAGGCTTTTTAAACAAAACATCAGTAGTTTAGTAGTTACAATGTTTGAAATAAAATTTTATTAAATGTAAAAAAGCCATTTTCTAAAAAATAACAAAAAGTGTTGATTTTACTAATCTCCCCACTTAAAATTGTAGATCCTTCCTTTAGTTCACCATTTCAAAAAAAAATTTCGAGTCTACGCACTCCAATATTAAAGGAGCTAAAAGCTTTTTATAAATGTTTGTTTGGGCACTAGTTGGGGTCGTTTCCAAGGCAACAGACAGCGTGACGTGCAACAAAACCGATTTTGAGGTTTCATTCAAGAGTATAAGAAAAGATATAAAAAGTTAGATATCGTGTAAAAGCAAATGTTGGAGCCGCACAGCAAACATGTTTCACGCAGAACATACACTTGCGACTGACGCAAACGACTCTCTCATAGACACGGCAGCTTTTTCAACACTGCGACTTTCTCTCTCTCTCCCGCAGCAGACGACACTTGACGTCATTCTCACATTTCTCACACGTCACGTGTTCTGCTTAAGAGACACTCCACCGACCACCCTCCTTCTCTGTGCACTGTTCGAACGCAGGCACTGGGTGAGCGACGTGTCCGCGACAGTCTTCTTCCTGCTTGATCAGTCTTCGTAATTATTTTCTTGCACTTTTTTCATCGTTTGTCAGTTTTTATTTCTGTTCGTCCGGCTGGCTGGATGGCTGACTGGGTCTGTCTGTTAGTTTCATATTCCTATTTGTTCTACCAACTAATGATCAAACTGTCTAATGTCATGCGTATAACCGTTACCTCTCTTGTGTCGCCAAAACCTATTGTTTACAGTTTAAGGTCAACTTCATTATTTCGTTTGTCCACGTCATAGCATGCAGACAGAATAAGTGCCTCGTGTATTAGCTTTGCCGAGGCTAAATGAGTATTCTCTGCTTTGCCGATCTCAAAAGTCCAGGAGACTGTTAAATATTCGCAGATACACACTTTAGGTCTTAGGTCACTGAGATGGCGCGAAGAAAAGCAGGGGTGTGGAACTTCCGACTCAACACAGCAGGCTAATATAGCTTGACCAAAATAATATATATTTTCGGTTGATAATTTTGTTTGGCCCGCGAACGATCTTAACATATCCTACTGGCCCTGGGAGGGAAAAAAGCCCGCCTCCCTTGTTTTAAAGGAAGGAGATTTCTTGGCACTCAAATAAATGTACTGCTATAAACAATTGAGAGTTCCAGAACTAAAAAAAGAACCGATAATTAGGTTATGGAGGAAGTCAGCTGCCGACAGCATTAGAAGACGCATCGACGTGTGCGCTGAAAATGGCCACCGTCTCGAGACAGGACCTGTGATTTAGGAAATGGAGGTACGTGCAGAAGTTTCCAGTGGTAGACGGAAGCAGCTTCAAGAGCTGAAGAACCGGCAGTGGATAAAGATATCGGCGCTGTAAAGGGCAGACAAGTCTTAAGAGTATTTTCCCCTGGATGAGAAAGCGCGGAAAGTCATCGCGGTGCGGGATCAACGGTGGCGGGTCATCAAGATGACGGGTGTTCAGGCCGACATGGGAGGACGCGGCAGCAATTGCACAGGGTGTCTACGGCATTGGCCATTGCCGGGTCTGGTCAAATTATTCTGTGTCGTGTGCTGGGGATGGATGGGGATCCAAGCAATGATGTTGGTCGCTAGAGCATGGGAAACACGTGATCAGAAATACCATTTACAAAAATCCTAAAGAGAGCGAGGCTTGCGATTAATGAGGGTTAGATTCAGTTGTTTTTCACAAAACTGTCTTAAGGCCAGTACTATCAAAAGGAAAAGCAAGTGATAGCTGGAAAAGAAAAATCGGACTGTCACATTTTTAATGCAGTTTGGAAGTACGGGGTGGATATAATTGTGTTATTGGCATCGTCGGCTGAAGATTTATGTGCAAAACTGTGTTGCAGCGCTTCCTCTCGTCACACTGAGCGCTCATCTTGAACTTTTGAGCTTGCTTTTCTGTGTTAAACAAAATATAAGGAGCTTTAAACACTATTTTCCTCTTAATATTGTTTATGTTTGTCGTCCGTTCTCCTGTATTTCTCTTTTTTTACCTACATCTGTCTGTGCGGAGTGTTAGTAAGTGAATAATAAAGACTAACACACAGTCATATGCATCATCCCGTACGTTGTGTTTCGTGCCACAGTATCGCTCGCAATACCTACATCAGTGACTTATAACTGGAAAAATGGTCGATAAGTCCAAGGAAAAAAATTTAATCAAAAGTTTTAGCCCCTGATGAGTTAGAGGTCGACATTTCAGGAACAGCGATTTTAAATCTCATGCTACTGGCAATGTTCAGAATATGAAGCAATGCGACACAAAAAGTCCTCCTACCCCTGGGCTAGGTTGCCAGTAGGAGACACCAGTAGCATACATCACAGGGATCGACACCAAGACATTCCATGAATTTCTATCTCTGGTTTTGATTTACATTTTGTAGAGCTCGAAAGAACAAAGTTTTGAATTTTTTTTTCTAGGAACATTTCAAGTTTTAGGGTAGTATGTAGAATAATTTTTTCTTTTTGTACAAATTTTCTGACCCTTGTCAATTTGCAAGCAAATTATTTGGGCAACTTGGGTGTAAATTTTAAACGTTTGTATAAGATCAAAATAATTTAAGGCTTGTGTAAACAGGGAAAAAACCAAAGACTACATTGATACATAATTTGAAAGTAAATTGATGTGGACATTTAAAATATCGCGTCTAACGTTTGTAGGATTCTCATCAAGTGTGATAGGAATAGTCTTTTCGTTTTGTAAGATCGTAAGCTTTGTTTAATTGTCCAGTTGCCCAAGTCGATGAACTGTTAATGGCTCAAAATAACAACACAAATCTTCTAGGACTTCGATCTCTACGTCATTCCAATTTTTTACCGAGAAAAAGGAAACATAGAGGAAGCAGGGAGTGGAAGAACGAATGGCTAGTCTCAACCGCACTTTTTATTTCTCCTTTTACTTGAAACGTCATAGTCTTCCATGATCTGTCAACATGTCAAGTTTTGTTAGGGACATCACGAGTACAAGTGTTTCACCATTTCGCTACTTTAAAACCAAGTTTCACTCAAGTAAAGCGTTTACTGTGCTTCAACTGCTCGATTCACAGTCGCGCTTATTCATGCGAACACTCACTTATTCACTCCTTCACACTCGTAGTTAGAGGGAGGGAGAAATGACGACTCTGGAACCGTTTTGGAGGCTATTAATGTGTTGCAGATGGGAAGCCCTATTAGTCTGCTTCGTCGTGAGGCCCACGCATGTGATAGTGGGAGGCTGACCTCGCAGCACCAGCGGACTGTTCTTAAGACATCAATTCCAGACGTCACTGGCCACCGTCGTTAGGCGCAATCGGCTTTTCTCCTCACACCGATTAAGTATTTTCTGTCGACTTTGAATTAATTGGGCAAAACCCGATGACAAAAGGGACACCTTAACTATCACCGTCCGACACATCTGACAGCCTTCTGACTACCACGCAGACTGGAATGCTGCCTTTTACAGATGAAAAGCTTGCCCACGTATTAGAAGTTTAGGACTAGAATGCTGAAACTTCAAGATTTTGACTGCAAGGACGTCGAAGCAAAAAATTGGCATACATTAAAATTTAATTTATGCATTGATTTAATTTTTAATTATTGCCTTCATTGCAATCTATTTAGATGGTATTCGCACTTATTTCTTTGCAAAATTTGTTCTTTAATGAATTTTGTTATTGTTGTACTGTTATGAGTAATGTTACAAGCAGTGCTAAGCTCTGATGTTGAGCCTGGCTTCTTGCAAGAGGAAGCATTGTACAATATTAACTAAAAATGCAATCGACAGACATAATACTGCAAAAAAAGTGAGTTTCAAGCAATCTTTCATATTTTTAAAATAATAGTGTACTAAACAAACAACCACCTAGCAAACTTTGTGTCGTCTCAATAGAAATACAAGGACGCCATGTTAAATTATTTGTAGACTCCGGAGCAACTTTTATATGCATTTATATGTTCATGTCTGTCAAAAGGCAGAATCGTGATAGACTGTCTGTCAGACTTGTTCGTCACTGGCCGGGTGTATTGTAACCTTCTTGTCCTCGAAAAGCACTTAAAACCGAGCTCTCTGATGAGCTATCTACAGTCGTTACAGCAGAAATCACAGTTATATACACCGTGACAGGAATAAGATAAAAGCCACTTCTACAAGGCTGGCAACAGGTTTATAAAGCACAAAATGTACAGAATATGAGACAGTCTGAGGAGCAGACATTGGATTGCTAGAACTGTCATCTCAGTGACAAAAACAACGTGCTACAGCGAGCGAATGTTGTGGTACACCTTACCCTGCAAAGACAACCTTCCACGAACCAGTGAAATGTGTTTCTTGTTCGTGAAGTGAGTAGACAAAAGTTTTAAATAAAGAATATTTGCTGTTAGGGATTTACTCCCACCCCACGCGCTACCGTGTTTTCCAAAAGCAGAATTTTGGCAAATCACTTCAGCAGATGATTGCAGCCATGATGTGTCCTGCTATTATGATTGATAATTATGTGAAGGCACCACGGATGTGAACACCTCCAGAACTCGCGTGCAGTCGCTCATTAGAGACGCACTTACGGACCGTCTACGGCGCTATTGATCTCGACAGGAAAAGCTTATGATTGGTCGTGAAGTTGGCGAGGCTGCAACATCCCACGCGACTACCAATCTGATATCAGGCTTTGTCTATATATCAAAGGAGATAATAATGACGGCTCTTCCTTCCTGTCCTCGTCGCAGTAAATAGTCACCGCTTTCACTCTCTAGGCTTGGGGGTTCTCCTAGCTTATATGGCTTTTAGAAATCAGCAGATATATAATGAGAGTGAGTCAGTTTCATGCTTATATAACTGTGACCAATAAGGTATCTAAGATCCGCGCTACAGGATCAATACCTAGGTGATAATATTTGATGGTCAATATTATGTATCGTTTGTAAAATACTAATGAGTACTCACTGCAGAACTACTCCTGACTGTTGAGCGCAGTTTCCTGTCTCAGATACGAGTTTGTTTTTTGTTTTTGTTTTTGTTTTTTGTTTTTTTTTGCAAAAATTCACAAAAACTTTTCGATTATCCATGACTTAAACTTATATGCACACGTGTATGCATCTCGCGAAATGCTGTACGTTGACCACGTGATCGTATCAACGTGCTCACGCCGTGTTAAAAGTACAGCTCCTAAAAATCTTGTTTTTGCATTTAAATGCGTTCGCTTTGGCTGAAAAAATATATATCTGATACAAATTTTGTAACACTGTACAGCAGAATATTCTTTCGCTTTCTTATGGGCTTTCCTATACCTGTGCGTCTATCCGGTAATCGATCTTTCGGTGCGTGATTAGGAGTGAGTGCATGAAGGAGACTCAAGACATCATTACAACATCACGACAATCTTGTTTCAAGCTGTTCTTGCTATTTAGCCAAATTCTTTTCCATTTCCTTCCTGAAGGCATAAACCGGGTCGTGAACCGTAGATTCACGTGTTTGCCAAATTTACCACAGGACGAAATAGGTTCCACCTGCTGCTTGTTGTCGATTCCACTGCAGACCAGAATCGCTTCCACGGTCACCAGTCGATTCTATCACTGGAGTATTTGACCACGTGGTCACATCTGTAAGTGGTTGAATCGACCGACACCCGATTTACCACTTCCAGTAGTCGGTTCTACTACATTGTCTTACAGACGATTTGACCACGAAATAAATTCATTTTCAGTTAGACCACAAAGACAAATAGTGCATTAGAAAAAAAAAACCCACGCTAGATAGCAAGCGCAATCTGTCATTTGAAACTACTTTCAGACACACCTGTGATATTAAACACCTCCGCACAACCGAAATCACATCTCTTTGTTGTTCGGCAAAAACAATATTAAATGTCTCTATAGAAAAAGATGTTAACTGTTTGACACTAACGCCCTTAGAGTGGACAGTACTGTTCACACGGTTCCTGTATTATGGACAGAAAAACTGTTCTTTTTGGTAATGCTGTCGGCAAACATGATGTACAACTAGGATGATAGATGACAGCGATGCAAAGATCCAGTGCTTGTAATTACAGTATCAAAATAACTACCATGTACAAAAACTGTTACTGTCTGCAAGTAAAATAAAATGCGATGTCTACGAAATCAGGTGATGTGCAAGAAAAAAATCGGGTGTCAGTAAGGTTGTACTGTGCTGGACACTGAAATAAAATTCAACAAAAGCGTTTGGCTTTTCCAGATGTTTATTCGATGTATTTAGAAGGAATAACTTCAACACCTCCCCGCCCTATGATCAAAGTACAGAGGGTCCAGTTTGGTCCTGCCGGTGCTAGGATACAATTTTTTGACCATTTTTATTTCAAGGGAGGTTAATTCTGTTTGTCGAAAATCATTAGGTCGATTGGAATTAGCTTTCTATGGAAGTGAAACAATGTTAGAAAGTTACAAAGGGGCTAGAAGGTAACCTGAATCACGAAAGAGTCGAAAAAGATGTTGAAACACTCCGCCCAACTGAATAGCACAGAAATTTAAAACATACCCACAGATTTATGTTGGATCCTGCACCTTATTAATGTTAATCTGCTTCAACAATTTTGCCACGGAAATTATTTCCTCACAGTAAAAATCATGATTTCCCAAAAACGCGAATAAAAAGTATTCAAAAATTGGGGAAGCTACAGTCCCCTTTATGATCGACAAAAACCATCAGACTTGACATAACAAAAGTCAGCAGCACAACCATGTAACTCAGTCTTGTCTTTATATTCTCTTTTTGCCAGCCCTCATATGTCTGTTCCCTGACGTTTTTTGACAAACGAGGGTTTTTTTATTATTCAGTGCCTTTTTTCAGTTCTTTAGTCGCCCACGGTTTTTATATTTAGGAAAGTACAAAACTCCGCTGCACGTCTGGGCTAGGAAACTGGACCATGTCACTCCTGTCCTTTGTTTTCTGCACTTTGATATCTGGGGTGCCGACTTTTCACAACACCACCTTTTGTTGAATTCCAAGCATACACCGTCTGAAACGGATTTTGCCGAGTGATTGCAGCAAAATGAAAGCCTAAACCCAAAATTATACGAGTTGTTGCCATCAGTGTCTTTGAGCCATATTTCAGTCAGACAAACAGGCAGGTCTGATGATATTCCTTCATGCACAAGTCCGAAGCCTCTAACTCATTCACTTCATTGCATATCGACTTCATGTTTGTTTGTCAGTAGCACGGATGGCTAGTGGTGGAAGTTCGCTGTTCATTCTTCACTCTTCATATGCGCAGTCTACATTTCCTTTCTTTCCATTAATTTCGGAAGGAATGCTCGACATGAAGAGGGGAAGGTCGGATGAGTAAGAACTCTCTAGGGTAAAAGGGATCGATAGGGTTGTCAGGTACAGCAAAAATTCACATCCAAACACCGACGAACACCACAGCATGTAGTTTCATCCACTTGTACATCTTCTAGACACCTACATCAATCACTATGACATGTATGGAATAAGACACTGTACACTGTTAATTAACAATGATAGGCAAGGGCAGAGTTCCTGTCATCCCTCTTACCTATGCACCTAATCTTCTTTTTGATGGATTGTTTTCATTATTGTGATTGGTAATCGGTTGACCTGCACACGTAGACTATCTCATTGTGTGTGTTGATAGAGAAGATGTTTTATTTTAAAGCTTGTGGGGCAGGGGGATAATTACAATTTTTTATTTAAATTACAATTCTAAAAAAAATTACATTAATTATATAAACAGCAGCCAAACATTCAAAAATTGTGCTAAGTATTGGGATTTTTTTTTTTAGATTCTGTGCAATAAACAGTTTGAACTACTATAATCCCATAGTTGTTAGACTTGAGATCGTATCAGTTAAAGTTTTTCCTAGGAAGACACTTGCGTGTGTTCACCAGGACCCCTCCCCATGTCCTCCATAATTATTACAGTCGGTAGGCCGGTACTCAAGTGAATGCAATACATTGTCGGAACGGTTACACGCTGTAGTGGGTTGGCTAGGTTATCTGCACTGATTTCCCTCCTCTTCTTGACCAATTTCCACTGAACCCTCGCCGGGTTCGTCTCGTGCACAAGTGAGCGCCAGGAAAACGTAACCAGTTCACCTCCAACAGCGCTTGCAGTCCGGTCTGAATTGAAGCAAATGATCTAAATTATTCGGTATACTTTTTCATGGCTTGCTCCAGACGGGCAAAAATTTGTTCGGCGACCGAAAGTCGAAAATATAGTTTCTATTTCTTTTCTTCAAACTGTAGCCGAACACCTGTCTCCGAGAGAAGCAAGAATTACAAAAAGATTACTTTCAGGTCCTTGCAGGTTAAGGTCGCTTGTCATAGTTATTAAAACGCAGTTCGTTGCCCTCAGTGTCTTTGCACGTGGAAGTCTTGAAGTCTTTCACTCGCACACGTGCACAGAAAGAGAAAGGGTTAGGCACATTTACTAAGTACGGAGATTAAACTCTATTTTGTGGGCTGAAAAGTTTGAAGATAGGGTACACGAGGGAAAACCTAACCCCAGCTGTCAGTAGAGACAACTACAGGCAATCCGTGTAACGAACGTGCGATCCTCCCTGTCATGGGGACACGAGCAACTGAACTGGCCCCCGACTCCCATTATGTTAGTGCAGAGCACATGCCAGTTAAACTTATTGAGTAAGCATTTTGTTAAAAACATAAACAGGCGTATTATCGTTTAAGACAGTATTTTTAAAACTATATGCATGTTTATGTTTTTCTTTTGTGTCCATGCTTATTATTTTTCGTGTGATTAATTTTCTAAATAATTATTATTAGATTATTATTATTGAGCCCAGATCCTTGGACTTATTGCGCACGTGACAGCTCATTCCCCGATTTTAGGTAACCTGATGCGTGTTTTTGATAAGAACCTCCTACTGACATATTTGTATAATTTCGGCGAAAGTTCTGAACTGTGGGAGAAGCAAAATAATATCGGCTATAATTACCTCAGAGCTAAAGGATTAGTATACATCATATTTTTAAAGAAAGATGCAATAGACAGTAGATAAAGATATGCGTAGAGTAGTATTTCTTTTCTTTGTCGCTAGAATAAAAACGTAGCAAGGTTTCGCAATATTATTTTTTGTTGTTGTTGTTGTTGACAGCAGCATCAGAAGTTTAAAGTAATTAGGTGTAATGCAGTTTATTTTTGAGATGAAACTTTTTCTGAGATCTGTCAGAGATAGCATGATATAAAATGAAACTCATCCTCTTCGTTGATGACATAGGGCACGATGACATAGTGCTCGTCTTACTTATTTTATGGTCAGAATATCTTTAGGCATGTGACATAATGTCTCAAATTCCAAATCAAGTGGCACCAGTGCATTTCTAGGAATCTATGTCTATGTTGAAATACATCTATGTGTGGCGCAGACTTAACTGACAAAAACTAAATCTGTAACTAGTGGTGATACTGTTTAATTCTTGCCAGTGAGAATTATCCTGTTTAAAACAGTTATTAAATTTCTAACTGCTTCCACCCTCGATTTAGCCAGACATGTCCAAAGCCACACCTAACAAGAATAAGCCTAAACTCCGATACCCAGCTTTTCTTCTTGTGTCTAGTCCTTGTGGCATTTTTTCAGGCTCCATGGAAGTCTACGTTGCGCCATCGGTGTTAGTTTTATACAGCAGTTCACACAACTTACATATATGTTAATGAAAGTGGGTATCTTCTAAATCACCGAATATCATCATGGAGTACATTTACCCACACCCAAAAATATTTTCAGAGCATGCTTTTCGTTAAGGCCCCATATTTCTGCTCCATAACACAAGACTGGTCTGACTTGCTTGCCAAATAGCCTGGTAAATCTAGCTTTGACAGTAACTTTTCTATGTCCCAGTTCAAGAAGTTCAAATAATTATCATCTTCTGCGTAATTACTGCACATTGTTTTGTTTTATTCAATATTGCTTTGTTCTCTCTTCATTGTTTACCATTATAACCCCGAACTCATTATTTACGCAAGTGACCAAGTCGGCAGTGTCTAGGGCAGGTGTTTGTGAGCTACGATCACTCGCTCTTTCCACTTCACAGTCGTGGGTCACGCTGGGGTCACAGCCAGAAGCACCAGTCGGTACGTCAGCATGAGGTTGTCGGGTCACTGATGGCTTATTTGTGCGGTGTGTATTCGAATCCAATGATTCACAGTTTGCACTGACACGTGATATTTTTGTTGATGTCTCGAGAGGCCGGGCGGTTTTCTAGTTTCGATCTTTTGGCTGTCCGCATGCTTGTTGTAGTCGTATTTTTTCCTAGCTATAATTAAATGATCATAAACCATCTTTCACTTTTTGTTTTCTTCTTTTGGCTTTTTGAACAGTGGGAAAAGTCTCTCTTGTATATCCTTACTCGCTTTGGCAAATCATCTCCAATAAAGATATTTATGCCCTTCATAATTCGCTTGGCTCTAAGAACTTTTTCTTTATTCTTGAAGAAAGCTTAAAGTGGAGCACAACTGAAGAGTTAGTTTCCGCAGTTCAGTCTATGAGTTCTGTCAAAAAATTTATTATCATCTAACTCCATGTTTTCTCCTCTGGCTTTTTTTCTTTGAGAGACTTCATTTCATATCTTCACGTTTTTTTCAAGGGATGCAATGCCAACATTCATAGAGTTTACGTATTCATTTACATTGTCAATCCTAGTCTTCATTTCGGATTCCAACTTTTTTTAATTTATCACATCCGTTGAAGTAGGTTCCTATTTAGAGGCTGACGCAAGTTTAGGTCCATTATTTTTTGTCTTGTCTGGCTGAAGGACTCACAACCTTTCTTCGGACACGACAGCAAGACACAGACAAAATGTTTGACTTCTACAAAAGAAACCCTTGAGTGGTTAAAAGCGTATGTCTTGCCGCTAGATCATAAACTTCCTCAAGCAGAATAATTGGCCCCGGTGTAAAAAGTGTATGCCTGATTGCCTTGCTGTTCTTGTGTATTCCAGTCTACCCTCAGCACGCGTGCGCGCTCTCCACTCAACCGACCGCAGTGTATTGTGTAAGCTCACAATTCGGTAACCGTTAAAGAAATCGCTGTCAGTGGGAGGTACACCAGAGGGCTCTTGTTCTTACATAGTGCTTTGCATCACTGTGCGTGTCATGGCAAGCATGGTTGTCATAAAAGCACCGTCTCCCGAGATCAGAGGTATGCTTGAGGAACTAGTAAACTAATAGGTGAACTGCCTGGGTGTTGTTTACTGTGCACGTTGTTTGTGTTTTTGATTGCGTGCTTGCGGGTGGGTCATAGAGGGTGAGGGTGGAGGGTCTACCACTACCTCTGGCGAGAGTCTGTCTTTCCACTTTCTTTTCTCTCCCCCTCTCTCAACAAAGGCAGCTGCCTTTTTTATGTTGGCTCTCCTATCATTTTGCCAGACTCCATCTTCCTCCACCTATACGATGTCCCTTGCTTAAAAGCGTGAAGGTCCTTCTTAACTGAACGCATTGTCTCGTATGTGAGCTGTGTTTAGCAAATTTGCTGAAGACCTTCGCGTACACATTTGCCACAGTCGAGCACTCGACATCACCTCGTAAGACCCTTTAACAGAGGAAAACTGTATTCGTTTATCCTCGGCCCGACACTCAGTTCATCGACGTCTTGGCGAGAGGAGAGAAGAAAAGCGAATTTGCTGCACTTCGCTGGCTTCTCAGAAATGTTATCCTCCAGCGAGAATGGACAGAGAAGGATAGACGAATAAAGAAAAAAAAAAGGAGGGATGAAGGGTGCGGAGTGTCTGGTAGAAAGCTTTATGCCTGTAACAATCCGTCCTGCCTATGTTAAATAAAATATTTAGGGAAACTTTGCTTCAGATTGGATTTTGGAATATCCGATGGAATGAAGATGGATACGGGAAACAACAGTGCGGCACAGTAGGAGTTATTATAAACATGTTTCTCGCATCTGTCACTGAATCCCCTAGGATGTAAATTCCATCCGACTGCAGCGAACATTCGAAACAGTGAGTGGCCCTAAACGGTTCGGGTATCTGAAAATCCTTTGGTATGAACCGAGCAACACTGGATGCCTGCTCGATTCTTATAGCTTTCTTTTTTTTTCAGCAACTTAAAGGATTTTAGAAGGGGAAAAAAGAATAAAAAGAGGCTGCTAGTGTTTGGGTCTCCCAGGCGTCGTGATGAGTTGCTGTAGCTGCCGTGCCGACATTAACTGATACATTACCTCCACAGCGCGCAGCACGAGCACCTGCTCGTCGATTGTAAGGCGATTTACAAGACGCAGCATCGAGGCTGGCAATTATCACAACATGTAAGCACGCCTTTTCCCACCCGCTTACTTCACGCTTTCTTTTCACCCAAAGCCCAGAATCTGACGATTTATCTCGGCTCAGCTGTGGACTCCTGTGTTTCTTCGATATAAGCCTATATACTTCTAGTTATTGGGTTCCGCTCCCTAGCAGTTGGGATTAGCTGATCTTTTTTCTTGCAGAATTTTTTTAAAATCCCTGACAGCTAAGCCGTCAGACAGAGCTAAACTTGAAAAGTCTGCTTTACACGCATGTTGTAATCGTTATTGACGACATGCTAAATGAATAGTGAGAAGGGCAAGAGCTTGGTGATGTCGTAATTTGACTGATGGCAAGGAAGACCGATGCTGCCTTGAAGCTGGAGCTAGGGGTAAGAACGGTGGTAATGAGAAATAAAGATGCTAATGTAGAGAGAAAAACAAACAGCATGTCCACTTTCACACAATCACTAATCCTAGGAAACCAAAGAAGGGTGCTCGACTCTTTTTTTATTTCAGCCCAAGGCATCCTATTATTTTTCATTCGTAAAACGTGCAAGCGGATTTTAAAGGAGTTCGCTTTTAACTTGATAACTTGCAACTCAACGGGGTGAACTGCACTCTCGTACCTTTTACGAATGAGAAGTGTGAAGACTGGGGCTGCTTATAGGACGATGGGTCAGTTTCTGTGTACTGTTTACACCACACAATTGAAATAGTTTTGTCGTTATCAGTTTCCCATTTCATTACTTTTTTTTTATTTAGGACAGATGCTAATTAAAAGATTTCGATCATAATGCAATGTGATACTATTAGATGTAAGACAAAAAAAAAATTTCAAGACAAGAAGAGACTTGTTAAGGTAAACATAAGGTGTAATTGCATTGTTCATCATCCCTTTCAGCGGCGCCGGTATGAATAAACTTGCAGCATTACATTAAACATATCGTTAAGGCTGAAAGCATATAAAAATTAATGAAATGTTGGTCAAAAATTTAGTGAGGTGCTTATCGTGATGTTCAAATTGCTCCAGCTATATGAGTGCGTATGGCATGTTCACATGGTCTGCTACTTTGCTGTGATGTAGCCTTATTTGCTAATTTGGCGTAAAACACCAATTTCACCCATTCACTCCAGCTATTTGAGTTGTTTTTACTATTTTAGAAATCATTCTTCTGGTCAAAGTAAATTCGTAAATCTTGCATCAAAGAAAATGTAACGCATTTATGAACTTTCTCCTTTCAAAATTGTTTGCACTTCGTGCACTGATAGAAGGCAGCAAATGAATCACGAAGCAGGCTGACACGTGTTCTTTTCGTCTACCACATATTTCATCACAAACTCAACGCCTACTTTGAAGCTAACATTACCAATCTTCTCCTCCTTCCCTTTGACTCCCTCACACGTCTTTCCCAGTTGTTCACGTTTGCTCTCCACCCACATATCCGCAGCAGAGACTTCTCAGTTCTTAGTGGACATCACCAAAAGGTAAACAAGTCATCATTATCAGATCGTAAAAAAGCTCAGTTGCGCAGCGGCCAAGAGCTTACCACCGAGTCTAGAATAACAGGTTCGATGCAAACACCATTACGATGATCGTGTTGTTGCTGAGTTGCTGTAGGCTGGAAAAACTCGGCCTCTTCATGGCCTTGCGATGTCGGTCTTCTTGTCTAGTAAACAGGAAGTTGATCCTCAGTCAAAGTGAGAGCGGCCAGCCTGTGAGTGGTTCTGACAGTTACACCAGCACCGTCACACCCTTTACTTAAAAATAACATTTTTGTACGCATATGAGCTGGGTCACTTAGTTTAAATCTGGAAAGTTCAGCAATCATAGACATTTTTAAAATTTAGTTTAGTTTCTTAGATGCTTACCATTTGAGTTTTGTTCTTGTTCATTAGGCTTATGTGGGCCCGGCTTCTAGTGCCGGGGATCAACACCTAGCTTCTTTCTGGCTGGGTGAGAGAGCTGGCTTAACCCTTTGTCTTATACCTCTATTTTTCTCTGACTGACCCTTTTGTCTATATTCTTTTCCAACAAACTTCCCCCTCCTTTCATCCAGCTGTTTTATCTTCCTTTCTGTCTGACTGTACCGGTGTCACTGCGCCAGCCGGTAAGAGACATACATGCGCAGACAAGATGGAATGGCTAGCTTGATATAGGCGAGTTGAAGAGTATTTTGAGATGAGAATAGTCAAATGAGACACGGATGACTATCCCTTTGTTTATATGACAGTATCTGTCCAGAACGTAACGATGTAATCCGCCTAAGACACGGCGGTCAGTTGGCGCAAAGGTTAGCGCCTGTCACCAGTCCATTGAGGGTTGGCTGTCCTGGGTTCAGTTCTCAGGCGCGCTGTTCTTTCTCTGCATGTGGCATCTGTTTACAGGGCTGGTTGCCTGCCAGTGACATTACCTTAGCTTCTGACTCATTATACTTAACAGCATATTACCACTGAAATGACAAGTGACCGTTAAAAGTAAACAAAATCTTTGCTACTTGCAAAGAAAATATTGCATTAGGAAACAGTTAAAAAAAAAGTAAAATGCTTTATTAATGGAAACTGCGAGCTATTACTAATAGATTAGAAAATTATACCACCTATTAGTATTACAGGAAAACAATTAAGTCTATAGATAAAGAAACGTGATTCCAGCTCAGTTATTAACTAACAAAACCAAGTGTTTTATTATAGTAGAAAATACAACAGAAAGCTATTTAATAACGCCAGAAAGTGCATAAATGAGAAATCCGATCCAGTAAAATAAAACTTAATGCACGGTGAACCCGAGTTTAACTATCGTTATCCAAGACAGCAGTGATTAGATAAGTATAACCAATTGCTGATGATATCGAAACACATAGCTGTCGTCCGTCGATCCGAGAGTGATTATCACGATTTCGCACAGCCTGTGAAACATTGTCTTTACGGAAATGACCCGTTCTATGAAGTAAATGACCTGTTGCAAAGGGGCATCTCGTGCAAAAATTCAGATCGTGACACCATTCTTTCTTCCTTCTTTCGTTTTTCCTTCTCGCCTTCTTGCCACTGGTTTCTTTTTACTATGTCCCTCCTTAGGCTCCCGTCGTTTGCCGTGCAAGGCGACCTGTGTAGGAGGAGGTTGATTCCCTGATGAGTCGCGGCTATCATAGCGCACAACTCTTTGGCCCGGACTGCTACTAGACGAGAGTTTTGTGTGGCCTGTGCCAATCAATCAGCTGGTCTGCAATGTCCTAGATTATCTCAAATGCTGCGGTGTGGGTCAATCAGGTCTGTGTATACATGGGGCAGAGTATATTCTTCTAGTAGCCTGCTGTGGCGCTGCTGGGATATACTCTGTGGCATCGTTCAGCCGAATCCCTTTGTTGGACTCGTGGCAATGTGGGGATCAGTAGAAGCAAATCATGAGTACTTTAACTATGGCACCCACAAAGTCATTAAAACTTGGGAAACGATATTGGGAGAATGCGCTGTCCGAGGACAGCGAGGGCGAGGTCAGAGATAATGTTCAGTTTGTTGTGGGGACGCTGCAAGGAGCCAGAGAAGCCGTTCAAAGTGCTCTCGCCGTTAGCGTTTGAGGAGGGATTTCGAAACATCTCGTAAGGATTTACGTCCATCAAGCGTTTCCGCAGTCTTTGGTCCAGTGCGATGCACAGAAGGCCTCTGAGACCCTGAGAAAATGGGATAATAAGATATTTGTTGACCGACCCATTAAGGTGTCAGTGCACTGATCTCTCAACTCCTCCAGGAGCCGTCATTTGATGTCCGGACGTTTTAGGGGTGTCAGATTTGGACATTCATGCAGGACCGCCATCACATGGAGGGGGTGGGGGTTACTGCCGTTAACCGGATAATCCTGAAGATGGTCGGTAAATTTGTCTGTACTAGAAGCTTCTTTCTCACCTTTTGCCTCCCCCAAATACTTGAAAATCCACGTTGGGTATCTTCGGGTTAAAGTCTCTCTCTCTTTATATACCAAATCCATTGCTGCTTTAACTGTCAGCGTTATGGCCACTAAGTTCACATGGGCAAACTGTCCCCGCGTAAAACACAACAAACAAAAATTGTGCTCGTAGGTCAATTTATTTTTCTGCTTACACTGAAAATAGAGCGAACATTAAGACGTTTAAGTGCAGCATTTTATTGGTTTATGTTATGCTACAAACCACTTACCTTCCTTGAACGTATACTCAAAGTTTTTTTTATTAATTGAGAATCCATTTTGGGCAGTCCTGAACTTCGAACATGCCTGGTATTTCAAATGAAAATATTACCTTGACAAGTATAGAAAGCAGACAGAAAGTTTACCCTCCAAAGTGTTATTGAACGTTAAATATTTATCATGTTGCAGACAATTCAATTTTACCTTTTTTGCGCCATCAGATGGCTATCTATCTAACTAGCTAACTTTTAAACCTATCCCAAAGCAGATAATAAAAAATACGAAGAAGAGAGAAAAAGAGCATTTTTTCCGTCTGCCTAATTTTGCTTATTACTATCAGCGTACAACTAGGCACAGGACAGAAAATACTCTTCACTTCTTTTCTTCTTTTTTAAATTTTTACATTGTTATCTGTTTTGGGATAGTTCTAAAAGTTTCGGACTTGCTTTAGATGTTTTGTTAGTTGTCTTGACGTTAGTGCTCGGTTAAAAGAAAGACCTTTCTAAGGTCACTGGGCTGGTCTTCACTTTCGGACTAAAGTTTGCATGGCCATTTTCACATCCGCTTTATTAGGGAGGCAGTGAGGAGGGGGGTCCTCCTGTACTGAGCTGAACGCATCCATCGATAATTTGATTTGCAGAAGAAGCACTATGTCTTAGGACCAGACTACCATCAGAGGAACCAGACCTTTTTTCTTCCTCCCTTCTTTTTTTGGCAATTGGCTGCGTCGTTAAGTCTTGGTATGCAGACACTACACTCTTGGAGCAAATGGAACTTTTAGATTCACTGGAGATGACCTCTTCTTTTCACACCAATACCGGCTGGCAACATTCTTTGGGAGGGAGGTTCGTGGGGGATTAACTCAGACTTACTATCGTCTGGGCAGATCCCGTGTGTTCATTTAGCTTTCAGTTAACCAACTCCCCGGTGTTGAATTGAAGGGTGTGGATGGAGAAAAAATGAGAGGAAAGCTATATTGCTTGTTTACCCGCTTCTTAGTGCCGCAAGGGCAGACGGGTTGGCGAAGAAAGGTTAGTTTAATGTAACCCGTTGTACTGATATTACCCAGGGCATGTACAACTTAAGTATATATGTGTGTAGATGTCTCCACTGCCTGTCCTTCATCTGGGCCTAAAGGTTTTCGCTTTACATGATTAATTACATCCAAGTCACTGCGATTTCCTCTTTTTCCTTATCTACGGACGATGCAATTTTCACTGTTTCTGATTTATTGACTGTTGGCTAGCTCGCTACATGTTCCGTTACTTAGATAGAGATCTACGTGCTTCGCAGACCAGTTAGATACGTCTGATTAAATGAGTTTGTTCTTGAGTGACTACTTGCCACAGCCACCTGACATTTTTCTTATAATTTTACGACCTGCTAGACTACAGCAGCCAAACAGCCCTCCAGTATTTTTTGGGCATATCAGTGTGTACTTTTAAACATCTCATCCTGATTCTGTCCAAATGGCAGAGATTCTCCTCACCTTTCCTTTCGTGCAGTGGGATGTCAACTCACATTAAAACCACCGTCTTGGACTGAGTCATGCAGGACATGATGATCAATCCGTGCAGCTTGTAGATAATATCTAGGTCTCGCGTCTGAACACTACTCATTGAGCTTCATTGCCATTGTCTTATATCGGCACCAGTTTCACAAACACATCTGTGCACTAGGACAAGCGTTCACAGCTGTTGAAAGCTCGCCACGCCATTCAGCATCAGTTCAATGTCGATGATCACACGTGTCGACCTCTGACATGCCCATTGAAGTGTTAACCCTGGTATTCAATGATCCGCAATGAGCGCCGTGATGCAAAGAAAGTTTGTCGGCCCTCTTTTTCTTGACTGTTTTACTTTCCAGGAATGATATTAATTTCAGTGTGTCAACAAGCGTTCTTCCACCTTTGAAAAAAAAGCATTGGTGACATTATTTCTGAAGGAAGACACGATAGACGTCATCGCTTTACACGACTACTGCCCAGTCTCCAGCTTGTCCATCTATCTAAAATAATAGGAAAAGTAGTTTACACAACTCTTTCTTATACACACACAATCTTGACCCCAATGTTCAGTCAGCGTATCGACCTAATCACAGTAGCGAAACTACTTTCATTAAAGTAAGCACTGGTATTCTGTCTGCCCTCGACAGTGGTGATGTTTCTGTCTTAGCTCTACTTGACCTGTCTGCGGCTTTCCACACTATTGATCCCGCTACGCTCTTTGCAAGACTATTCTCTTTATGGCATTTCTTGAACTGCACTAGCATGCTTGATTCCTTTCCGAGTGACAGTCCTCAAACTGTTCTAGACCAGAGCCTAATCTTACAGACAGCTTCATTTTTTTATGGTGCCCACAAGGATCTGGACTTGGACCCCTTATGTTTATTTTGTATACAAAACCACTGTCATCCTGCATTTACTCTGACTTTGTTTATCATATGTCATTTGCTCAGGACTAATGCTAACGGTGTAGATAGACTGTTCCATCTTGGCAACCGTAGTCCATTCTGCCATCAGCAACATCAAAGACTGGATGGTGCAAAACAAACTGAAGCTAAACGACGATAAAACAGAGGCTTTCTATGTGCACGCAAAGAAAAAAAATCAACCCTTCATTTTCAGACTACCCAAGACCATTAAGTGAGGTAAGGGTGAGGCCAAATCGCCTTTTCTTCGTCTGTGAGGTACTGGTTCGACGATCACTGCTGACAGCCCATAACAGACATCTTGCAGCTCTCTCTGTCAATCTGTTTATGAGGATTCATGGAAAATCAGCTTCATCCGTCACATTCTCAGTCTACAAACTGCTGACACTCGTGTCTGTGCTTTCGTTCTGTCAAGGCTCTGTTACTGTAACTGTGTTTGCTGCTCTACATATCTCATTCATAAATTCTAGAAAATGCTCAGCTGCACGTCCGGTACTCGGGGCAATTGGAAGAAACTGGACTGCGTTTCTCCTCTGCACTGGTTGCCATTCATGCCCACATTAAATTGCTTTCGGTGATCTGCTATCATTTATTTGCACACTCCTGCTCTGGCCATTTATCCGGAGTTCTTATTCCCCACATTCCTTCCTGAAAACACCGGTCTTTGTCTGATTACACACGCTGGCATATGGTCACCGAGTGTTACCCACTATTAAATCTACATTCAAGGGTCACCTGCCACCATGAGCACAGCTTCTAAAATAGTTTATGGATCATTTCTCCGTTCTCTCTCTCTCTCTTATCTGTCCTGCCGTCATTCCTCTGTACATTTCTTTATATACTCTAATGTTGGTATTCTGTTGCCTGAAGTACTGTTGTCTCTGATGTCTTCGCTTTATGTCTTTAGTATTTTTTCTATATTGTTGTCCATCCTTTTTGTATTGCTTCCCCCTTAGCTAAACCACATGTTTTTGTTGGTGTTATTGTTGTGGTTGTTGTTATGGTTGTTGTTATTGTTATATTATTATTATTGAACTATTAAGCCAATTTAATTGCCTGATTTTGTTAGGTCTCTTACCAAATACCGCAAAACGACAACAGCACAGAAACCTTAGACTCCTTCCCGTGTGAAAGCCTTTCCGGGCTTCTCACCATTGGAGAGGGAAGCAGCATGGAAGGCATGGCCTGGTGCTATTTGTGGAAAGATAATGAAGCAAAAGCCCATGTCAGCGCGCGCTCGTGCATTTACAGTGTTCCGAAGCACGATGAAATTAAGGATACAAGAAAGAAAAGTGGACGAGTACAGTCGGATAGAAGTCATTCTGCCGAATGCTGAGGCGCTGTAGAGACTGTAGTACTAAGGTTTTTTTTTTACAATTTAAATCAGGCTCACACCGAGAAAATTCTCCACATTACAAACCAGACACGCGTGTCGCAGTCATGTCGCATACAGCAGCGTGCGCTTACGCATGCGTGTGCTTAGCACGTCCTTTCATGCTCTTGGCGGAACCTTTTTAGGCCGTCTTTGACATGTCAACATTGATTTCCGCCAACCATAAAAGGATTTTAATTAATTTTTTATCATGGTTTAATCTTAACAAGGTCACGTTTTATTTTTTTAAGTATTGACAAGAATTCTCTATCTCCCCTGTGCATGATTCGCTGGTTCGTTGCTCAATTCCATTAAGTGCGTTGATAAATATCCATCATTGTTGGTGTTCTAAGTTGTCTTGGTTAGTTTTTCTAAAGACTGTTCTTAGAAAGTACTTTTTTTTATAGTCTTCTTTTTTCATCCAAAAAAATAAAAGAAAAACGACCAGTATTTCTTCTTTTGATCGACGAACGTATTTTGAGCATTAGAGGCTCTTTTGTGAAGAAGAAATACCAACTGGGTGGTTCCCAGCTGATTTTTGCCATTTTTCTTGCATTCAGCCATAAAGCAAAAAAAAAAAAAAAACAAAAAAAAAAAACCACACCATTTGACAGAATAAAACAAATATTATTTTTCCTTCAGGTATCGATGTTTAAAAGTCAATAACACAAATATCAGTTTGTTTTAAAGTGAGCGTTTTCTTCACAAAACTTCATCACAATCACAGCAACGTTGAGTGCCTGCTATAAACCTTCGACAAAAATAGCGGAGTACAACAGGCTTGCACGAGCACAATCGCAGATTCAAACATTTTAACGATGTTTTATAGTTGTGGACCAAAATTAAGCAAGTTAAGTACTGTTTCAACAATTTCGGATTTACTGGGATGCATAAAAATAAAATAGTTACTATTATTACATTGACTTATTCTCTGTGTTTGCAGGAGTCCCACTCATCCATTCATCACAGTGCTCACCAACCGACCTTCTAGCTGGCAGCTGCTTCTCGCCCAAGTGGAAGATATCTGTCTGCATCGAGACAGCAGGTAACCAGTCGTATAATCCGAGCTTACCTCGTCTGTATAAGTAATACAACAATACTGACACTGGTCTGCAATGCAGCCTGACACTGATGCTGACAAGTAAAACATCGTTTGTGTAGTGTGTATGTGAGTATGCGTGCGTGCATACGTGAGAGAGCGTTATGTGCAAAATAATTATTAATACATAATGTATATTTATATATATATATATATATTCATTTTTAAGAAATGGATAGAGGAATATGCGAAATGGGGCAAAGTGCTTCCAGTGTTCGATTAAGATAGTTCTCGCTTTGACATTAAGGATAGAAACTGATGCAGCCAAAAAAAAATTCTGGCTGTTTCTGACAACACTATGGACCTCATCCGAATCGAGTGTATTGAAGCAAGGCGCGTGTGTCTTTGATTGCTGCTGGTTTTTTGCCGGTCCATTGAAATCCTCGAGCTCATCAAATCCCTGGTCTTGGCAGTGTCCTCTGTCTCTACCATAGTCTTATTCTAGCAGACTGGTCTTATTCGCAATTTAATGTCGTAGTATGCAAGCGTTTACCAAGAAGGGGCTGAAGGGCCCCTGAGTGAACGGCAGGACGCTTAAGAACAAGGTAGATGAGTTCCGTAAAGATCACAGCGATGACAAGCAATCTCGTGCGATCGGCTGTGCAGGCGGCCGGAATGCCATCAGAACATCCTCTGTGATCTGAATCATCCAGTTTGGCGTCTGTAAAGTAATGCTCCAATCAGGTTTTATAATACGCTCCTTGAAGAGTTAAAGTATAGGCAATCTGCAGGGGCATAAACATTCTGATATTTCAAACTGCAATGCAAGACCATAACATTGACTGCATGTTAAATGTGATATTCATCTACATAATGATTTGCTTAGGGAGCGAGAACGACTTCCGTGTGCGATGTTATTGAGCAAGTGAACCTTACAGACGTTAGTCTTCTTACTTTTTTTTTTTTTTCCTGTTACGGTCATGTATAGAACCAACAGCAGTACAATGTAGGGTGGTTCCCTGCTTTACTGATCTCTGTCACAAAGCACAAGACACTTCAGGACAGATAATTGCAGGAAAAGAGTTCTGCTAGGAATGCAGCTGTCTGTAAAGGAGGTGTGAGAAAATAGAACAAACCTGCTGATCTTCAGAGCAAAAACAGCTCTATAGGAGCTCCCGGTCCTCTTTGTCCTTCAGACACGTGGAAGTACCGTGCTGCCCTCGTCGATCTCATCATTCAGTTTTATATGCTCAACCGTTTGTTTGTTTGTTTGTTTGTTTGTTTCGTTATATTTCAATAGTTTGTTAGTCATTTGTTTCCAACACGTTTGACACATTCTTAATGGTCTTTTACAACTGGGTCTTGTTTATGTGTGAAACCACGAAATGTTTTAGGCAAATAATCTTCTCGCGGACCTAGGTAAATATCTACTCTGTCGCTAAATAAAAATCAACATGTTTATGAAATATGCTTAGTGCCTGTTGCTTTATTACTGTAACTGTGTGTGGTGAGTGCAGTTATTTCAAGAACATTTTTTATGACTATCTTTGTTTTGCCAGATGTCTAAAACTGATAATAAAAATGGATTCTGTTATGAGTTTAATTTTAAAAAGTTTTGATTATAGAAACTGTGAGGATAAACTTACCTTCCTTTGCTTTGTACTATGAAGGATAGATACAGGTTGTTTTTTGGGTGCTTCTTTTGGTTTGTTTTTGGTGGGTTTTTTTTTGGTTTGGTTTTGTTTTTTCGCTTCGACTTATACGCATCAAAACAGGCTGGAAGAGAAAACTGTCTTCGTTTTGTCTTCTCGAAAATCCACTTAAAGCTGATGTGTTAATTCTCTAATTCCAAGTGTGAATTAGAAAATTCTTTGGCGCTGACTCCTGTAATCTGATTGTTCTCAATCAATTGTCTGTTAATCACTGCTGCCACGCAAGTGTCGCAAAGGTTTTACAATGCGTTCTTACTAAAGCAGACGGTGTGAAAACAAAGGATTTACACTTTTCCAGTCTCACATTTTAGAATTTTTCCAAATTATTTACCTTTCAATTAATTTTCATGCAATCTGTTGGCATTCTTTTTTCTTTCGACAAAAGAGAACTTTGATCTTACATCTTGTTCATGTGTTTTCAAATGATGCTTTAGTTAGCTCGTCTGCACTATCATCGTTTGGTATGATCATCATTCCACGTATTAGCGAAATTAAAGAATGCATACAAAATATTCCTATTTAGCCTGCATACCAACTGAGGCGGATTCTAAGAGCATACAGAATTTTAAAATGTTTACATTTTTCATAGACTTTTTTTCGTTTTAGAACTAATACATATTTTGTTAAAACAGCTTTTACAAAAGGAAACAACATGCCAAGAAGGTTAAAGGGCAGATATTTTGACCCTGGATTGGTATTCACCAACTTCTGTTAAGCTGAAATATCGAAATTCTTTTCCTCTAGATTTACTGTAGACAACGAACCGACTTGTTGGAACTGCAGTAGATGGATTACATGTAAGACCTTATTGTTTATGACTACCTGAGAGGCCAGCCGCGCAGGTTTTTGTTTTCTTTCCCAGTCTGTGGTGATAAAGAAGCAGTGAGATCGTAAATTTGGCTCAAAGGATATCTGAGAACATCCTTAATTACCTCTACAGAGATTGCCGCCTAAAGTCGTGTTATCCGTGTTGCTGGTGGCTTGCTAGTGTCTTCCTCTCGATTTCGTGCTGCTTGGCACATGCGACAATGGGAAATCGAATAAAACAATGCACGTCCCACCCACTCCACTCATGTAAAATGCAGCAGAGCTGAGCACCTTACCGCAGCCAATGATTATCCTCCAAAATCTTCAAATGCGTGCTTTGACGATTACAGATGCAGCTTACATATAATTAATTATTTAGCATACGAAGAAGTAACATACAGCTGAAATAATGAGAAGGGTTTTGCTAACTATTAAGCGGAATTCAAGGATAACGGATGCAAAGTAAAACCAGGGGAGTAGTTGTTGCTGATTTCTTTTTATCAGGTAGTTTGTTTGTTTTTGCTTTCAAAAGGAAGATGTTTTTATCTTCTATTGAAGCGTCAGTCTACCATCGAAGTTTTGCTGATCAGAAGTTTAACCCCGGCTTATCCTAAAGGTTGGAGGGCCTACAGAAGGTCCTTAGAACCACTCTCGTTAATCAGCCATTGGACAGTAATGCTGTCTGCACCAACAGTCTCTTACTGGCTCCGAGTGTGGTTGCAGTTCCTGGTAGTGACGACTTCTTCCTTGCAAACTAGAACCCAGCAATGGATGTCTAGGGAGAAGTGCCTGCAGCCATTGTTACACACACATCCATCAGACAAGCTAGCTTCTTGCTGCTTGTGTAGCGACACCAGGGCTTGACTACCTTTGCTTAGGAGCAAGTGCTTTCTCGTCGTGGTTCTGCGATTTACACATGTTCATTACTGAGCATCCTGTTCCGTCTTCTGTCTCTGGCCAGTCGCATGGTTGGCTGTGACACTTCTTAATGTCACGTGACTTTGGCCAGCGGCAGGCTGTAGTATTCAAAGGGACCAAAAACCCTCTGTGATTTCCTTTGTAGTGATTTCGCTCACTACTAAACATTCGTTGGGAAAGTCATTTCCAGGGTATTTCTTGAATCGTGTAAATAATGTGTTATTAAGTTATGTGAGCACATCACGACATTTTCAGGGAAGACAAATCCGTGGCTAATAAAATTAAATTTTCAAACTGTAACTTAATCTGAAGAAGGTGCGCTTTTTGTAATATAGTTTAGTTTTTTTTTTTAAAAAATAATTTTCCTAGATTCTGAGAACGCTGCAATTATTTTAGTTGCTTGAAAACGTGTAAAAAATCATCAGCATTGACATCTCAATGCTGCAGCACGAGCTCTGATTTATTTACATAGACAAAACGTTATCATTACCTAAACTCTCTACACTCAAGGTAAAAATAAAGAAGACAGTGTACATAGTTTTCTAGACAGTTTATTCATGGAAGAAATATCTTTAATAATCACTCTCATTCATTTTAGTTTGGCATTATTTCTGCTTAGTCGTCCATTGGTATCCGAAAAGAATACCAGCAATAGTTCAGAAAATGCTTATGTAACGTTTTTATGTTATCGGTTGTGCAGGGTGATTTTGTTTTGTTTTGTTTTTTGTTTTGGTAACAACTCAGTACTGTCTGGGTCATCGCAAAATCTCTTGTTTGTCTCCCATGTCATTGCCTGACTATTTTAAGGCAGTATACTGTTGCGTGAAATATCCAAATAGTGTTTCCGTGTCGTCTGCCTATTCGAGCTGAAGATTATATTTTGTGGCCGCAGTCTACACTTCTCAACGTCGCAAACATTGACCACAAACCAGATTCTTTACTGTCGCCAAAACAAAAGAAAGCAGACACCTGGTGGATCTTTGGGTATCTGAAACTCTTTAACCTGCTCCGTCTGGGTCAGTGCAAGTAACAATGAAGACATTCTCCGACAAATAGTTTCTTCAACAAGCAGTGGGTATTTTTAAATTACAAGATTAATATGATGCTTGGGGGAGATGAAAGGTTTTGTAATTTTTTGTATTGGAAGAGATTGGGTTACATATTGTTCGTTGCATCTGCCTGAATCTTCCTCAGGGTGAATATCATACCTTTAGTAAGCAACCTCTGGAACAGGTTTTGGTTCCATATAAATTGTTAGCCAGCTTTGTTAACCAAAGTTTCATACTCTGTAAACTCAGGCGTCATTCTTATAAAGGCGGCAGAATTTCCGAAAATTGTACTTGATGCCATCTTTCCCTTCTTACACATACCAGTGAACTTCAGGAAGAAAATCCTACGCCTTGTTTGAGTACAAACATAAAAAAAAAGTATTAGAGACCTATTTAGAAAGCCCTTTTCACTTTAAATTTCTTCAGTCCGTAAAACATCGCGACCTGTGTAACTTGTATTTTGTCATATATGGTTTAATTTTAATTGTAACATTTTTATTGCTTATTTGATGCTATTTTTCTAAGGAAAATACTTCTGCTTTTCACGGGGTTAAGGCACATTAAAGTATTAAGTGCCTCACGGAGGAAACTTCTGGAAAGAAAACAAGTTCTCGTATAAAATATTGATCACTGATTTTCGGCAGTAAACAACGTGACGAAGATGTCGCTGGTTCATAACACCGGTCAGAAGGGAACATTGAAAATGGCAGTCGCTCATAATGGACCGCTTTAACAGGGAATACTAGTCGAGTATAGCGACAAATAACCGCATGGCATTTAGATTAAGCTGTCTTCTTTGTTTCCGTTAAAATGAATTAATATTGATATAAAGGACAAGAAGATGCAAACACAGAGAGAAAATGAACCTTTCATAGCGAGTTTGTCAACATTTATTGCTTGATTAGCAGATAAAAGAGGCTCAGAATTCAGATGCATGCAGGAGCACTCCCAGAGCAGGTCACGCAGTTTATTTCGAGTGCAGGTCAACAGGAACACAGGCGCGGAGCCACTGGTGTAGGCAAATATACGAGTGTAGGTGAGAAGCTTACGAGGATACATTGGTCACCAGTCGACTTGACCATTGTCTGACGACCACCATGCAGGGCCAGTTGACCTGCCGTTAGTCATTAGAGTCAACCACAGCAATAAGTGTATTTGACAATATATATTTATATATTATGAGTGTATTTGACAATATATTCATCAGTCCGACGATTCGACTGCGAAATAAACTTTGATGTAGTTGCCTTCGTCATCATTGGTTTACCTCTTTGTGTGTGTGTTTCTGTCATTAGTAGTTGAACCTGCTTAAGACAAGGGTAGAATCGACTTGTCCGTGTTAAATTGGAAATATTTGAATCGACCAGCTCCCGCGGGATACGCGTGATGGAAAACCTTTTGGACAAAGCAAAATCTTTAAAGAGACGAAGCTCTTTAAAATCTACAGTTCTCATATGAGCACAAAGTCAATCATTCTGTTAGGTTTAGGATATATTTATATATGCTTGAATATGTAATCTAGTAGTTTAAACTATCTACCTATGATCTTTATTGTGTTCGTCATTTAAGTGAGCGTTAGACCAACCAACAGAAGAAAGTGCTTTTGCTAAAGAACGTTTCTTGACTGTTCTCTGTCCACACTGTCTCAGAACCATAGCTCGACCAGTTGTTCTGTGCATGTTGTATTGCTGTGTTTATCACTATAGTGTGCTGTGCCACGAAAGTTGGCGAGGGTTTGCTTCTGTATTTATTTCTGACGTAGGTCAGCTTTCAAAATATTGAATTCCACGTAGTCACTGATGCTCTAAATATCAGCGAAGGTAGATACCTCTTGTCGAGTCTGTGGACATTATGGCCTGTCTGGCTCCACCAGTCGGATTACAGCTAAGCTAAAGATGTCTCGAGTCTGGTCCAAGAGAACGAGCACAGCATCACTAGCAAAAGTGGACTCCGGAACTGTTGTCTGTGTCAGTCGAAGTAGATTTTCCCCGAGCTATATTCAGTCAATGAGACCTTTGAGAGCACACTAAAGTGCACATAAATTGTCATAAACTTTGTAAGCCATAGATTTCCGTTCCATCTTTATTTTGAATCACCTTTAAGTGAATATTCTCCTCGTGTTTTACATCTTCCCAAAAGCTTTTACCTTGCTTACAACTGTCGGACTCCCAGCCAGCTGTTTCTGCCTCGCTCCTAGTTTCTTCGTTCTTTTCCCTTCATTATTTTCTCCTACTGGTTAGAGGTTTGTTTTTATTTTTTTATTTTATTTTTTTTTTTAGTTCTTTTCTGTTGCTCATTAATCTTCTACTTGTTTTTTGAGAGCCTGCGATTATTATTCTGCGTTTTTCAGAGTTCGGAAACTGTCAGATGAAATCCTCAGACCATTTTTGAAATTTCGTGCTGCTGGAACCGTGTCCATCGCATCCGGAGACGATGATGAGAGAGAAGCTGCAGTATCTGCTGGTTGATGTGTGCGCACGAGGTGGCAGCTGTCAGATCACCGACCTTCTGGTGGACATTCTGCCTTGCTACCAGGTAACGACGCTGCACACGTTGTTTAGTACCCACGCCTATGCTACATTGTCAAATATAATAATAATAATAAAAGAAGAAGAAGAAGAAGTCAGTAAAGTTCTGATTAAAAAATAAGAATAAGAAGTTTTCAGAAAGTACGCAGGTGAAGTAGCTTCCTTCAGATTTAGTCGGAACTTACACGGGTTTTGTTGTTTGTTCCAAGATTTGTTCATGTAACATCAGGATTAAGTCATATTCTTTGTCTCCATTGGAAATTGCTTAGAAATGAAGGACTAGCACTGCCATCATCACCACCACTACCACATGAGTACTGCTGTGATGACGACGATAAGACATATCTATCCACTGTAGAAACAAGAGAGGAACACTGGTTTGCATTTAGTATTAAATGTATTAACATTCTGAAGGGTGTGTGGTTGCTTCTGGTACAGTATCATAGCACGAGTGAGACATGGTCCTTTTGAATTCAGCACTGTGTTTGAATGTTCATCCACATAGATTTTCATTTTGATTTGCTATTCAGTTATATTTATATTGTCCGTGTTAATGGTTACATTGTGTTCATCATCAGTCAGTTTCTTCTAACAGTTACTTGCAGTTCAGTGGAAAGTTGCGACCTGGTAGGAACCAATGCGGGCACCTGCTAGCAAGGCTGTGATGGAAAGATGACATTCTATCATGCAACACCCCCACTCACACACACCTCCTTCGTGTCTACAGGAAGGGGGTATTATTCAGGAATACCCTGGGGCTATTCCAAAAGGTTATTTAAGTTTATCAGAATATCCTGTTGCTCACGACTGGGGCTGTTACCATCCTAAGCTTGATAGAGCGTGACCGATCAACCTTTGACATCGGTGTCTTGAAGGCTATTTCAGGTGAAAGATGCGTCTAACCACCAGACTCTGGATAACAGATCAACATAGGTGAAGGGTTAGTTACCCTTGTACTTGGACATCACCGACACAAAGCCTAAATGGAATTAGTTTGATTGTGCTTGGCGAAGACTTTAGTAGACATATCATTGTGCTCATGACTGAGAAAGACTACCCGGCGTAAAAAGCGAAATGTCAAATTGTAATATTTACTGTGGGTGTTGGCTTAGTGGCCATTAGCTTCAGGGGCTTGCATTTGCCGGGTAGACATTGAACCTACCAGACAGCGATTTTGGAGGCAACTATGGCGGAAGATCAGTCCTTTTTTTTTCTCTCTGGTTTGCCGCGTGTCTGACTGTGTGGCTGGCCATTTGAGATGATGATGATGATGGGTGATGGGCAGGCTATCACTCTGGCCTTTCGACAGGGCCTAGTAAGTCGTTAATAGCTTTGACACCCTCTCATCCAAGCTCTTGCTATATTTCACTCTTCCTTTAATGGTTGTCTTAGTGTGAGTGTGTGCTTTTGGTCTGTTCTCAATCGGACGGATCGCTATGTCCAAGGAAGAAATTGTATTTACAGAATGATGTAGTTTTTTGTGTTTGCAGAACTGTATTTGACAATACTCTTAAATCAGTTTTAAGAAAAACTGCACTTTTCAACATTTATTCGATGTATACATTCAGAATCAAATACTTGGCTAATTTACTTCCAGAGGCATGCTGGTATACTAGAACAAATCCTGAAAGCTATATTTATTCTCAAAAGACACGGGTTTTTAGAGCTTTTTGAATAAGACTGCAAAACTCCTGACATATCGTTTATAAACTCATCTTGGCAAATATAGTACTAATTATATCACCAGTCTTAATGCTAAACAATCTCTCTCATCATTGCACATGTAATTTCTGTTACTGTATATCTGTCTCTTTTGCCGTCTGTCTCTTTCTTTCTCCTCTCTAAATCTCTCGCACTCCTTCCATCTCCTGTACTAATCCAAATCAATGAATAACAGTCTGAATATATTACGCTTCAGAAAATCATTTGACTGCGATTTTTTCTTCAGATGTTCACAAGTAAAAGCCAGAGGCGTTAGTGAAGCCAGTATCGTTATTTGTTATTGTTTACTTAGCAATGGCGTCAGTCACGTGCTGCGTGCGACGTCGCAGTATAGCGAGAAACACATTTTTATTACACACATCGTACATCGAAAATAGAAACACTCCGGCATATAGAGGCAATGATCTCCCTTTGTTGCTCTAATTGCCATTATTTTTTTCTGTCATTTCTACCGTTACTTCCTGTTCTTCTTTCATTTTTGTTTTTAGGGTTGACCTTTGTCTCAAAGAAAGATCAGGTTTACTGAGAGCCCAGAAACATAATCTGGTTCTCGCGAATATTGTTCGTGTTTGAGAACGAGCCTACATTTCTTTAATGTTGAATTATTTTCTGCACTGGACAATATATATTATGTAATGTGTGCAGTACTCATTTTCGACTGCAAATAAGAGGAGGAGCATTGTAGTTGTTGGCCTCTATGATTTTTTAGGGAAGATTTTGTTGGTGGGTTTGTGGGTTTTTTGGGAGGGTGTTTTTAGGAGATTGGCAATGATTTGAAGCGTAGAGCTATTTGTGAAATAAACAGTTTCGGAAATGGTCCATTTGCCTTTTGACAGCCCCTCGGGCTGCTCGCAACTTGTGGTGGGGCGCGACACGCTGGTGGTGTCAGACGGGTGTGGCATCAGCAAATGCGCCATCCCTAGACCTGTGCAGCAAGTGAATAGTAATCAGCTTTGAGGCACACTCCGTTGCCACACTGCTGCGTCTACAGAGACCACCATTTGGGATGGCGAGAACGCTTTCGGGAAAGGTGCGGAAGCAGTCGCGGGAGCTTAAGTTTCCGTTGGCGCATTAAGCTTCGGCCTGCAACCGTCCTCCGTTTGTATGCTGGGACACAATTGACTCCAACCCATTTCGCTTGGTGGCAATGCTCAGTCCGCGTGGAACAGGTTCAGACAACTTCCGCCACGGAGATCAGTGCAATCATCTGTTGGTCTAAAACTCCTCGACTGTTTACTTGGCATTCCAGGATTGACGTCAGCTGGTGTGGAGACCAGGCCGAGCTGTTGCTGGACATGACATAACTGAGGGAAGGCGATGTCGAGGTCTCACCTAGTGTCCTTAAGCGAGGTGGCGCAAGGGATGTACTGATCGCTGCGGCTAAAAGCTGTCCTGTATCTGCATTATCTTGAAAAAATATTTTGTTTATGATTACTCCGCAATAGAACAAAGCATCTGCGCTAACCTTGATTGGAATGTAGGTTAAGGAAACAGTACTGCCTATGAGCTGTTTTTTCTTTCTGCCTGGTGTGATTACTGGGTTCTCATCCTGGACATGGCGCAACCCTACTCACGTGTAGGCAGTGCTTTCTTCCCTCTGACATTCCTCCCGCTCCTTAAAGATGACGTTAAAGAAAAAATATATTAAACGAAAGAATATAATTAATTACATGATGAGTGAGTGAGTAATTTGGTATACTGCTTGAGTATTGTTTTAAGGTTAGATTCCATCTTTCAGTATACTTTAATAACCGAGAAATAGCTCACTTAAAGACAATTCGTTCTTTAAAAACATTTTTAAAAAACAAGAAAAGTAAAATTACGTGTTTGCCTGCTATGTTTAATATGCATATATTGACAGTATAATTTTCAATCACTTTTTATTCAGTTCTGGACATTTTTAGAATTAGAAACTACTCGGCTTCCATATTGACCTGTAGCTCAAAGTAATGGCTTTTGCATACTGAAAATCTTGAGCACCATCGCCAGGCAAAATTCTTTTTTTTTTGCGATGTTCGATATTTGAGAAACTAATTAGACGTGTATGTTTGAGGATAGCTTCTAAGAATCATCGCATTTTAGTGAGCATAAAAGAGGGAGGAAATGATATATTTGCCTTGCTTTCACAAATAAAACGCTTTTAGTAAAGCCACAAGGAAGTGTAATACCGATTTTTCTCCCAGGTCATCAAGTTTCATTATTTTTGCTGCTTTCACCTCAAGATCATCTTCGCCATCCAGTTCCACACTTTGAGGTTTCGCACGCTCTCTCTCTCTCTCTCTCTCTTTCTCTCTCTCTCACACACATCCTTTATAAGCAGAGACAACACAGCTATTACAGAGCTTTAAGAAGAAATACAGACAGTGGGAGGGAAGTTGATGCTAATGCCGAGTCAGCAACTGAAGTTTTATCGCGCCGGTCTCACAGAGCTGACGAGTGTGCATGGCGCTGTTGCTTACAGCACCAGTCGATGGCCTGATTGCTGTTTGTGCACCGGATGTGAAGTCTTAATGGTGCGCTAAACACGCGTAAACTCATGGAAGGACATGGGACAACGAGAAAAAGCTCATATCGAAGAATTTTTCCGCTGCTCTTCATAGTATGGGAGCTAATCAACTGGCTCTCAAAGTGTTAGGGAAGGCAGTCTATTCCTTGCAAGACTCAGAATGTCCTCTGCTACACATTATGTACAAAGCAACAAAACCAGTGAAACGCATTTTAAACTTAGTTAATACCAAAGAATGAAAAGAAAATCGAGCCCATATCAGGGTAAAAAACCCACAGGACATGTTTACACAAAGCTAGAAGAAAAAGAATTAGGGACAAATCGAACCGTGCTATGCTAAAACTAGACAAAAATCGCAGGACATGAATAAAAAGCTAGTACTGGGAAAAGAATTTAATCTTGTTTTCTATTTGCTTTGTTACACTCCAGGTCACCACCATGGATGGAGTGGCCAGTCTCACTTGTCATGCCCGCCAGCTGCTGCACCTGCTGCAGGCCCCTACAGTAAGGAGCTCGTTGGTTACCTGGGACCGGAAGCTGGCTATCGTGGCTTACTCGGCCCTCACTCTCTTGCTGCCGAATGTTCGCCACAAACTGGACATACAAGGATTGGTGGCTTCTCTTGTTTCTGCCGTGGACAGTCATCCAGAGGTGCGGACAGTAGACTTGCTTGATGTAGTCGCTGGGCTGTTCGTAAAATATTGTTTGGATAAAATATTCAAACACTTTGCATAAACGGTTCTTAAGTACTTAACCTTTGATGACAGACTGCCTTGTTACTTCAGACAGTAGTCATTATTAACTGAAAACGAATTGGTTGGTTACTTGTGTATTATCGTAAAAGGAAAATGTAGCTAAACATAGTAAAAATAATTCTTAAATAATTTAGCATTTTAGTTAGGAGTGGACTTCTGGTCGCACATTAAGAAAAAAAGAATTAGCTTACCGACGTTATGGCAGAGCTTTGTAAGCATAGTAGGATATGGATGTCAGTAGCGATGTCTTTTCCAAAGTCCGACTTTCTGCTTTCTGAACAAGTTTGTCCGCGCATTAGTTTATACCAGCACACTCCATATAATTCTAGCCCATAATACTCTCTTTCGAGAGTCCGAATCGTTCATTCGTTTCCACTCACAGCAGTTGTTAATGAGTATTACCTTGATAACTGTTTCTAACACTAAACAATTATACATTGCCTGTTTATAACGGGTCTGACAAATTCCAAAAGCAGCTAAGAAGGGCGATGTAGCGAATAAAAACAAAAAAAAAGTAAACATTCACGAACACAGTCTTAAAATTTACGCAGTTAAATCAAATTCCAGTTGTGCGTTATTGCAGGTGGGGAAGTAGGGAAGAGGGGAAGACAGGACAGTCAAAAATAGAAGACCGATGTGGACTTGATGCTAACCGTAATGCTATCGCATTAGCCTCATCCTGCGAAGGAGTATTTCCGCTGTCAGATTTTAGCAGCGGTCCAGTCAATCCGATGTGCGGAACAGAAGAAGAAAGCATGTAATTGTTACGAGCTGTACATTAGGCGTGATCAGAGGACGCCGGGAGGCTCAGCAAAGGTGGCAAACGAAATAAACTGTCGGGGGAGAACTGGCAGTTGACGACTGGATTGTGAATTACCACCAGTTGCAACCTGACGACAGCGGTTATTCTCTAGTGGCAGGCAGAATCCTAATCCATCATCGCATTGAAAAGAATCAGGGAAGATCCACTCTCTTGGGGAAACTCGCTTGTTAGCTCGATGTCTATAGCACCTCCATTTAAAGCCCGCCTTCGACGTGTGTGCGAACGGACATTCTCTTTTCTGCCCCCGTCTGAAATGTAGAATATCGAGCGTGACGAAAGAGGATTCGCGAGAAGCTTGCGACGAAGATGAGTGATACCATCCAAGTCGCACAGAGCGATGAATAGACGGTCAGATGAAAGAAGCTAGGCATTGAACATCAAAGCCTCATTTGGGAGGAAGGAATGGGGGGACCTCACCTAATGGACTGCGGGTAGCAATTGTAGTTTCCGATTCTATAGTTTCTTGAGTGTCACTCTTGATAGTGTTTGATGGCATCTGTCTTACAGATCATGGGCTACTGCCGGTGGTGTAGCGAGCTGACTCACATCCTCATGGTGCTGGGACCTTTTTGTCCACCTGCTGTTCTGCAACTGGGTAAGTGTGTTAACAAGAGAGTTCATTCGACTTTCCTGGCTTTTCCCACAGATATATTATGGCCTTATCAGCTCTCGGTGCAGTCCGTGTGCAGCACAACCGCTTTGGTGGGAGCACGGATGAATGCGTGCATCTTACATGTCCTGCACCGCTTCCAAATCAGTTTGTAACGATTAACTGGCCATCTGACGTCAAAATGTGATAAATCGTGATGGCAAGAAACAGAATATATACTAATATATGTCACTAAATTGTAACAAATTTGTATATTTTCATTTTTCTTAAATGGTATTCATGCTTGGCCCGGCAACCAGTTCATTACCAGTTGTCATGGTAACACTAAGCGTGTACCTCACCCAGTTCGTCTACTTTGCTATTTACGCATCGTTATCGCTAATGAACCATTCAGAACCAACCAAGTTTTTTTTAGGAAAGTCATTTAACAGAGAAAATGGCTACATACTTACTTTAAAAAAAATAAATCCTGGCAGTGATAATGATTGTTTCGCCTGCTAACGCCGAAGCTCAACTGGCGCAGTGTCAAGGAGGGAAACGTGCCATGCTTACTGCACGCGACTCACGCGGTGTCGAGAAGTCAAATTACCATGCTTACTGCACGCCACTTTGGATCAGAGGGGGGTCAGTTCGAGGCTTGCTTGGGCTTCGACGGGAAACCACCTCCCCCCACTTCGTCCCCAGCAGATCGATATCTGCTTTATCGGGGGGAAAACATGGTGAACCATTTTTATTTCATTGTTCGTACACTTACTAAGCCTTGAACGTTGAAGAATAAGTTCGACAATATGTTTAAACTGGAATTACTGGATCAGAGCGAAATGATTGAAATTATAATCTGTCTAGTGTAGAAAGCCTTTAAGTCTCCATCCTCCCTCTCTCTCTCTCATTCATTCCCCTCCCACTACCATGAACTGTTCTCTTGCGTGTATTCAGGAGATATGACCTGCGAGAATCCAACCCACACAGGAAACGTATTTGTGTTATCCTCTAGTTTATGCTCCTGTTCTCTGATTCTTTCCTGGTAGTCCTCTTTGAAATTCTTCTCAGTCTTTACTCTTAATCCTGTCTGACTCGTGTGGGTGACGCCTAACGGTTCGAAAAAAGGATTTACCCCCTTATTACCTGGCGTGACATTTTCTCCCCGTATTACCTTACGAAGTATTTCGTAGTCTCCTCAGCTTTTTGAGGAGGCGGTCGCTGTCGTAGTCTTCTGTCTGGAATGTCATCTGTTTCATCCACTTAACATTTACCGCAAAGCATCTTGATATCTCAGTGTCCTATAATTTTCTACCTTCTTCTTTTCGTCTAAGTTGTGAATCCGGAGGTCCAAGAGGCATCGATCGGCTTGACACTCAGAATTTAATCAGCTTCGTACATAACACTGTCACGTGCCTCGTCCTCATGGGCGAGAACATCCACGCCGCACGTTCACATTACAAGGGGGTCCACAACGAGGCTGCTTAGAGCCCGTGGCATAGGCTCTGTTTTATTTACTCTCGTTTGAAAATACACTCTACGCCTTGTCTGTCTGCCTCCGCTCTCCGAGTATCACGTGATTTGCTCTCGGCACTCGGGTCCTCTGCCCACCTGGGAGCTAAATTGAAATTGATGGAGAAAAGATTCCTTTCCATTTTTAGCAGTAGCGCAGTTTTGTGAGAGGTTATAGGTTTCTAGATGTTCCGTGGTTTATTGTATCGTCCAGTGCGATTGGCTGCACTTTTTTCTTTTTTTTTTTTGTAGTTTGTTTTTAGCTTTCGTAAATAATCAGCTGTAGGTCTATCCTCCAACCTCTCGTACAAATTGTTCAGGGAGCAGTAATTTAGTTATATTATCAGCCGGATGTCTTCGATCTCACACATTCCACCCGATAGGGAAAGAACATGAGGGGTCAGCTCCATAGAAACGTAACGTCCAACAGACAGTCGGTCATAAATGGAAAATGGATTTGCTCTTTACCGCAGCCACTCTCCGTCTCTCAAGACTACCCCTGTGTACACATCGCATTATATTCTGCCATTGCATGGTCTCGGAAATTAGGTTTGAGTATTTGCCGGTTACCAATCGCGGTAACTGTGCGTCCTTCAGTCGGACTTTGCGATTATAAACGACCTAGACTATACCTTCCTTTCATTACAGAATCCACACGCACGTGCCACTCTACAGAATAGACTTTAGCAATTTTCTATCTTCAAAGGCTCGGTGTGGGGTTGAACACCGACAGTGAAAACTATTAACAGAAGCAGCGTGTCGTTGTAGTGTAAAGTCCGAGCATACACTTAGGAAGCAAAAGAAATAAAGAAAAAGAGAAACTAAAAATAAGGTTTTTGGTCATAATATACATATCTTTAATTGATCGTATGTTAATATCGATATTTCTTAAATAATTAGTCTTTCATCGGACACGCGAAGAATTTTCCAGTGATCAGCTGGAATATATCATATTATACCGGCTTACTAGCTTCTCATGGAGCGTTGTATACTGATTCGCATCTATGCTATTGCACTGTCCTTTAGAAAAAAAACTCGCATGGAAGGCTGAGAGACATGAACGCTGAAAATGGCGTTCTTGAACTCGATCAGACGAGGCTTTGAAAGCAGTGACATGAAATGAAATAATGAAATGAAAGTAAATTGGCCACACATGGGTGTGAAGTGTCCACCCTTTCATTTGGTCACTTTTTGGGGGCCTGAGAGTACCTATGGCGTCTGTCCATGCCCCCTGTGCGACGTTTGGTAACGTGCTTGTTGCCTCGGGAGACCGAGAAAAGGTTTTTTGTGGCTCACTTCAGCGGCAGGGTCCTTGATCACCGGCCATTTGCTGACGTGCAGCCCCGCGGCGCACTACTTTCATCCTCCGCTTTGCCTTGTCCTGTAGTCAGACCCGGTGCTTGTCGCTCTGGCAGAGCCTGCAGCTCTTAGACCACTGTGTCAACCAACTCTTCCTGTCTCTCTCTCCTCGCGGTGGTGGGAAGGGGAATAGGATGCGTGTGTTATACGCGAATGTATATGTGCACGCTTTTGTGTCTGTGTGCCTGCGTGTACTAGCGCTTTGAATTCAAGTGCAAGTTGTAGTGTAGCTATTCTCATTACTGGAAACTTTGCATTTTTACTTTACATTTTTTTTTTTTTTTTTTTTTTTTGCTTGGAGATCTTGCTTAAGAATATCATTCATAATAATGTTCTGAGGGGCGAAAAAAATAAGTTTGCCTAAAACACTGAAGTTTCAATTTTAAAAAATGTGTTTATCTGTGACGTGAAAAAAAACAATGCAGCTTACTATTTATTTCAACTGGGGAAAAACATAGTCTTTGTTTTAATTGAAGTATCTGGATAATAATTGTAATGACCATTTAGTCTGTGTGCACACTCATAACGCTCTCTCCTTCACTCTCTCTCTCTCACAGAGGCGAGGAAGAGGCTGTAAATTAACTAAAAGGAAGCCTTGTTGCTAATTTAATGCACTAATTTGACATAAGTACTGGAAATATTGAGGTCAGTGTGTTAGGGTGAGGGCAAAAACATGCTTGCGGCTCATGGACCCACACAGAGCTCGGCGTCGCCTATGCAAAGTTTGTTCCCGTTTACGCTTCTTTTGTGAGCGCAACAAGCAGTTGAGCCGAGGCTTTACAAAGCTTGTTTCTGCTGGTGTTCACAGCTTCCGCTACGGCAAGCAGATCGAAGTGTCATTCGCAAGCGTGATACCGCGGCCACTGGCCGGATGGGTGGGCAACCGCAGATCTGCTCGTGCTCTCTCCGCGCTCAGCCATGCTTTACTCTTTCACCTCCGAGAAGCAGGCCGCCACATCGGTCCCTGGGTAAATGTCTGACGACTGTAGCTCCTTGTATGCATAATTAAACTTGTCGCGATAAGAGCGGGTGACGGGCCCACCGTATGCGACCAGACCGTTCGATGGAGCTGCGGGGGCTGTGTGCTACTAGCAGACGACAAGGAGACATCACTGAGAGTTCGTGGCAGCCCGTGTCACGAACCTGACAGCCAAACCTCCCCATCTGACCAGACACAGTTTCCAGCTCCCGTTCTTGACAGTGATTGCCAGAAAACGAATTCTCGTACATGACTCATAGCGGGGTTTTTGTTTGGTTGTTTTCTTCTTCTTTTTCAGCGTGTATAGCGCAGAGTTGTAGCATGGACAATAAATCCGTGTAACGAGGACTAAAGGTTCAAGGTAGCTCGTCATTTTGGTTCCTATGGGAAGTAATTTCATCCCACGAGTTTAGTTGACACCGGCAGAAGCGATCTTCCCTCCGGATCGCTACATGTAAAAGTGAGTAAGACACGGAGAAGACTGCAACATTCATTAAGGACGAGTCCGGTGAGGGAGGGAACTCAACCGAAGCATTTAAAGCATAATGAAATTTCACTATGAGGTGCTTGTAACAATATTTACATGCCTGCACAAAAACATGCGGAGATAGATTATACACAAAAAACTGCTTCATTGAAAATCACTGGCCTCATCGGCTCCGCTGTTGCCCTGGTGATAAGGCCTGTCCAAGTGACATAGCTGCGAGACTGGCGCCTTCACCTAGAACACAATCAGCACAAGACCTGGGATGTTCTGTCTGCGGCCCCGAATTGTGCTAATTTAGGCAATGGTAGACACGTTTGGAGAAACGTTCCTCGTTGGTAAAAGAAGTACAGTCGACCCTTGGTATTCAGAGAAGTAGGGGTAAGGGGTTCAGGTTCCTCGCGAACGTGAAAAATTCGCGAATAACTCCAGGTTCTCCATCCCCAAACCTTAACGCTTCATACTTAACACAGAAGGTAAAACAATACAGTATATAATAAAATACATAATACTTATATTGTACGCACTTATGACTTACTAAACATTTTTTCTTAGCTCGCTTTTCATTTTCTGGTCTATGCAAGTCGTCTGTGATTTTTTGCAAACCCCGCTTGTAAGCGAAATCCGCGAAAGTGAAGATGATGAAGACCGACTGTAATCTGAGCATCAAGACTATTTCAGCTTTTTTCTTTCCTTTCCTTTCTGAAACTCTTCATTTTTGTATGCTTTTTTTCTCATGTGTAATAAGTGGTTTTATTGGAAATCTTGACCCGCGGACAAGTCTTAGCAGCGTTTTAAAGATTATATTAAAATCATCGCCTGGAGGATATGCTTTCCTTCTTTGTGTGTGTGTGTAGGCGTGTGTGTTCGTGTGTGTGTGTGAACATTTACAAACTCTGTTCATTGTACTCAGTGATCTGGCTTTAGAAGTGTATTGTGTTTCTAGTTTTTGAAAAGTCGAGCTTACCACGATATTGAAACGAAAATTTACTGACATTCAAGGGATATAGCGTTTCTATTGTTACAAAAGCCATTATGATTTTGTAGGAACTATACATTATGTAAGACAGGAAGCATGGCTGTAGAGGACATTGGGGTGTAGGAACTATACATTGTGTAAATCATGACTAGAGAGGACACTGGGGTGTAGGAACTATACATTGTGTAAATCATGACTAGAGAGAACACTAGGGTGTAGGATGCCGGCCATGAGAATAACAACATCTTTTTAGAGCGTAGGCAGACGCGAGCGATTTTTTCTAATCTGTTGTTTTATATTTTCGGAATCATCGTCGAACACAGTAGTTTGCGACATCTTGTGTTCGTTGTAAAAGTGAAACAGCGGCTAGATTTCTGGACGTCGTTCAGATGTCTGTCTGTCTCCTTTTTTGTGAGTGTGTTTGTTAATTTGTATGCTTCTTCTGTCCTGTGCGAGTTTTTCGATTTCTAGGAGCTCGGCGTTTTTTACATGAACTTAATTTCATCGTGTTTCAAGCCGCCTCTGCCTTTCCACTTCCTCTTCGTCTATTTTTTGTGCCTTTCGCCCTCCACCTTATTGCCTTGTTTTTATCCTCGACATTTGTGGCCCGTCCACCCATCCATACAGCCAGTTGAGTCAAGGGTCGCGTTAGGGTTGGGGACACTGAACAAACATATAGTTCTCGTGGCCTATGCTCACCTTCAGAAAGTCAGTCATGTGTGGATGTGTCCGCCTTGTATGCCTGCTTGTGTCTTCCTTTGCTGTTTTTCTTTCTGAATGTGCAATATTCCTGCAACACCTGATGTATACATTTGTGCATGTGTGTGTGTCCAAGAATGAGAGAGAATAATCCTCATTAGCCTCTTTTTTTTTTCTTCGTGCGGGTGTAGATTGAAGGTCTAGCCCGCAATAATTTGTTCTCTTCTGGGTCAGTAGTAGATCCGTAACTGTTCCTCTTTGACCTCAGTGAAGGCAAAACGAAGTCGATTATATTTCATCTTCTCTGTCATTCCTTCACTCAGCTGCTGCCGCAGTCTTTGCAGACGAGATGACGTAGTCTCGTCCCGCGTGCTGTGAGGTCACGCCTGGCCGATCAGTCCTTCCCTCCTCCCCTCCTTCCCTTCCTCTCTTGGAGGTTTTAGCGATTCCTTCAGCCCTGTGCTGAGCAATGTTGCGGCCTATGGTGGCAGTCTTCACCGTGCTATTACCATTAGAACAATCGAGAGACTCAGAAAGATAACCATAACTTTTTGGTCGCCATGAATTTATTTTTCTTCCTAATTTTATTGATCGATTTTATTTCATGTTTTCTCTTGTTGTTGTTTCATCATCTTCATAAATGTACGTTCAGTCTCCTACCTTCAGGGCGGTCCGGTGGCGCAACCTTTAGCACCTGTCACCACTTCAGTGAGGATTGGTTGACCTGGGTTCAGATCTCATCTCGAGCACATTGTTCTTTCTCTGCATGTGGATGCCTTCGCCGTGGTATAGCTTTAGTTGCTGGCTCGGCCTAAAACATTAATTCCCTTCCTACCTTTAGGATCGCGGTGTTTGTGTCTCTCTCCTCATAAATTATCTCCTCCATTGCCTGTCTCTTCATCTTCATACTCATCAGCTTGTTAGCCAACTTCAATTCATACTCCTCCGATTCAACTAATCCCACTATGCGTCACGTGATGGGTATAGCCATGTACGTGCATCCCTGTAATATGTGTGTGTGTTCCCTGCATCAGAAATGATACGGAAGTTCATTTATTCGTTGAAACCATCCGTTGCCTGTCATTGTTATGTTTTACCAATCAGTCGCCCACGTCTGTCACAAATCCCGCGCGACATTTTTTTTTTTTTAAAGTTACGTGGCCTTATTTTCACATCATCAAATCCTGACTCCCAGCCACGTCTGCCGGCCTCTTGTCGCCCTCCTCGTCTCCTGTTCTCGCCATCGATCCGTCTGCTCATTCCAAGTCCGCCTCAGCTATCCGCCTATCCACCCCGGGCTACCTCATCGCTCCTTCTTAAAACCGACATGGTAACTGCTTATTGGCGGTACAGACCTCGGCTTGTAGAGACTCGGGCTGAAGCTTTAACTGTTATCGTACCTGCGGGCGAGGTACGCTTTTCATATTTCTTCAGGCTTCTCCATAAAGCTTCTTCTGGCTTCTAGCCTGGCTTCTGCTCAAATCGCCGAGTTTAAAAAACCATCCTCGTCTTCCCCATTCACTCGGTGCCTTGAATGGTCGGCAGCACACCCATCTTCAGAATCCTCTCATTAGTTCCGAATTTGTTACTCTTCTGTCAGCGCGTCACCCTGATTAAAGGGTGACAGACGATATTACCAACTGCGACCAAGGCAGAGAAGTGGTTAGCATTGCTGTGGAAGGACATTTTTAAAACCCAGCGTTTATATTTGCACTTGTTAACCTCCATGCAGAAAACTTTCCTTTTTCAATATTTGTGTTTCCTTCTTCACGCGAGTATTGGCTGTACTGTCCGAGGTCCACGATTTGTCAGACCTACGCTGTTTTGTCGCTTCAGTGAAAATATTCCCTTTGGCCTCCTCTTGTTCTTCCTCTGCAAGTGGCAACTGTTTATGAGCTGGGTGCCTCGCCGTGGTGTAGTCTTAGTTGCTGGCTCGGCGTAAAACTCCGGTCCCCCCCTCCTCTCTCTCATTATCTGAGCGGTCCGGTGATGCAACAATTAGCGCTTGTCACCAATACAGTGAGGATTAGCTGTCCTGGGTTCAGATTTCGTCTCGGGCAAGCTGTTCTTTCTGTGTATGTGGCATCTGTTACAGGGCTGGCTGCTTTGGCGCAATGTAGTATAAAACACCAACGCCCCTTCTACCCTCTCGTTATCTCTGAAATTTAACCGTCCATTATTTCTACTTTTCGTGGCATGTTCACAAACACGTGTTTACTAACATCAGCATCATAACAGCTCGAAGCTACTTTTTAGCTTTGTCAGTTTGTGTTCCTGATACCGTCCGAGTGGCTTGTCGGTTTTTTAACAAATAGTAAAGAAAAGTGCAGTAATACAGCTTTTCTTTTATCATATAGATGAGTGAATGTCTACATCTTTTAACATAGCAGAATACTTTAAAAGCCCCAGGGAGGATTTGACCTCCCCTACTTTCTTTTATTGTGAATTTTAAAAAGAGACTATTTCATACTTGTGACCGACTTTTGCAGATAATGAAATCCTTCATCATGCATGCACGGTGAGAAACTGTAGAATTTTCTGGTAGGATTCCCACTGCCGCTGAAGTTAACTACAAAAGGCGGCGAAGAAAGAAGATGCTTGAGAAAGAAAACCAGATAATAGTTGGAGAACTGCTGCAGTACCATAGACTGCTACGTGCGCCACGCGGTGGTGCACAATGAAGTGGTGATTGAAAATTCAGTTAACTTGTGGCCGTTCCTTCTGGCGCGTGGCTGGACGTGCTGTACAGAGTGCCTACGTTCCCTGGAACACGTGCTGGCACTGTCTGACCGGTGGCGTGACGTGACGACTACGTCCTGGAGGAAGTGCTGAGGGTTAGGAAATGTCATTAAAGCAAGAGATCGGGGCCAGCCACGTGTCACCATGGATGTTCGTGGTGTCACACCACTGACGGTCCAGACAGCAGGTCACTTCCGGTCGGGCTCGGAATCTCAAATTTACAAAGCCTCGTTTTCACAGCAACTGTTTCAGACTAAGATCAGTATATTTATTTTGCACATGACCCACTCGCCGTTCATCCATGGTGTCTTATACTTCCTCCGTATCTCCTGCTCGCCTCCGTAGTTTCTTTCACTCAGTTTTTCTCTCATTCCGTATTTTTCCTTCCATCTCTCGCTCGCGGGAGCGATTGCAAGAACGTGCGTTTATTGACGTGTAAGCGCTTTTTCGGTAAGCAGAATAACGGTGGATAGACGTAGGGACTTGGAACAAAAGTATCTGCCTGGAATATCTGTCGATCAACCTTTTAATATCGCAGAGAAGTATAACATCCTCATACCTCTCTAGCCCCTTCCACTGCTTTCTTTTAAAGTGTGTATTAAATTCAGCGTCAGCATGCGTAATAAAACGTACGCACATACTCTTGGCTGGTTTGTTTATAGCTAAATGACTTTCATATGTCTCAAGGTGCAGAAACTAACTGTTTTGCTAGCATTTATTTTAACGGCTTATACAGCTTCCTGCATGATCACAAAGGCTAATTCGAATTACTTCGAGTGAAAGACAGACTATTGCAACCTGTTTACGTTTTCTTCTTGACTTCTGTATAGCCACTTTCAGGTTGGAAACATGAACATAGCGAGTTTTAAGAAGAACATGTTTTCCTAGCAAAATCACTTAAGAAGGGGTCCATACACTATCAAAAGCAAGTTAATTGTTGCTCTTGTCCAATACGCACTTTAACATTTTTGTGGGGCGGAGAGATTTGAATCGTTTAGTAAAGGGCTGCAGTTACTATAACTCGCTATGGTATCTGTCTAGCTGGCCCATGCTGTTCGTTTTCCATGCCTTGGGAAAAAACGTCCTAAAGAAGGGCCTCCGTCTAGGCGATCTCCCGGCATTCACACAGCACTGGGCAGGACAAATACAGAAGCCTGCTTTAATGTGTTCCGTGAAATGGAAAATGTCTGAGATTTGTGCTGAAGGCTGGGAGCAGAGAGGCTTGCTAACATGCTTAGCACATTTCTTGAGCAGCTAACAAATAGTGAGTTCAGCCAGAAGCCCTGATCAAAGAATTCTTTGTCATAGCACAGTGCTTGAAGGAACTTAAAACGAAAATACTTTGCCTCTCATTTCGTCTCACCCACAAAGAAGACTGCGTCCTTTGTACCACATTAATCACAGACATTGCCAGAAATGTACTGAGTTATTGTCAACAGTGCTCATGGGTACCTTTCAGTACTCGGAGTCGAAGAGTGAGATTAAAATATGGTTTACATGGGGAGCAGATGAACAGATATTAGGAATTCAGTCCCTTGGTCGTTGAAAGGAGTTCGGGATGCAAAAGCTGACAAAGCCATTGCTGAGCAGAGGCAGGTCAGTTCTCACAATGACCCTCGCCCCCATGCACTTCTTCCATTGTCGAACTTGCTGTCTGGTTACTGTCTGGTCCCATGAATGATGGTCTTTCTGTTGTGTCGGCTCGCATGGCTAAACTATACAATCAGCATGTGTCCTCATGGCCCACATAAATAAAGCTGCTATGAAGTTTTCTTTCACAGACATATAGCAAAACAAAACTATCAGACCGAAGCAGTATCAAAACAATAGATTTTTCTTTCATAGTTTATAGAATATTGATGAGGAGAAGGAAGAGAAGGACGACGAAAAAGCAGTGACATAGGAGCCTTGTACTAGCTGCCATGTCTGATAAAATAATGTTCAGCACAGAAAAAAGAAAAACAAATTTTGTGCAACGATTTTTTAGCTTGAATTCTTTTTAGACTGCATATGTTTTTTCAAGGATTCTTTTCTATTACAAAACTAATTTTCACGCCAGATCATTTTTATTCTGCTGTTTATGAACTGGGATTGAAATTTTTTTAAAGCTTTTATGCAAACGCTTTCACCCTCTGTGGCCATCCCACTCTCCTCATAAGCCCTCTCTCTCCCCCAAACTCTTTCACGTTCTCTCTCTCTCACAGACACACACAGTAACATGAACACAGCTACAAAACACACATGCACACACACACACACAAAATCATTAATAGTTTTGTTTTTGGTATTGATGTAGTTATCAATGTCAAACAAAAAACAAGTCTGAAGAGATAAATGATAAAGCATGCCTTAATTTCAGTCCTCGTAAAGCGGCTTTTATTCTACGAATGGTATATGATGAGGGTGGGAAGGGGAGCACCTTGTTGATGAGTTGTGGGAATGTTATCTGCGGATCCTTTGGTCTCCAAGGTCAGAATTGTTCTTGTTTTCATCATATTTATTTTTACTTAAGGGAAAATGAAACACTCTTTTGTGTCAGGCCAGATACAGCATCCTTGTTGTAAGCAAAGAGATGGACATTATGTTCAGCAAGAAATATGTTATTTTAAGATGGAAGTTTTTTTTAAAAAAAGTATTTAAAAAATTGAAACTAGTACCTATTATAACAAAACTCTTCCTCATCTATATATTGACAGGTTTATGCTGATTACAGATTTCTCCATCATGAACACCCCACATGTGCAGTGCATTGGACAAGAAATAATGAAATATAATTGTCAGTTTATCATATTAGTTCTAATCATAAATATAATTGTCAGTTCTGGTGTGTATTGCTTATCTGTTGTTAAACCCCATTGTTCATGGTTGCTTAAGAGTGGTGGATGCCCTTTTCTTGACTTTACTCCCAGATGGTGGTTAGTTTTTCCTCTTTTTTTTTTTTTTTTTTTGGCCAGCTAGTACGTATGTATATGTGCACAAGTTAAAAGGTAAAGAGTCCTGAGCAGTATGTGAGGGATTGTGTGAAGAAGCTGAACCCTTTCCTTGTGCCATCTTTACCTTGCCTATTAAATCAAGTGCCCATTTCAGCTGGACAGCCACTGTAGGCAGGCAGGACAATTTTAGCCGCAGGCCTGAGTAGCCCTTGAAGTAACTACTCTCAGCTCCATAGTCGAGTGCACTAACCACCAGGCTACAGAGCCTCTACAGCCTGCATATTTTTAGTATTGTCAAAGACACATTACCTGAAAAATATGCAAATTCACGTGTTAAAATATATGCAGAATTTTTGTTTTAAATCATTCAGGGCAAAATTGATTAAAATTCCAGTTAACAGATTGAAATTTTATAGAGAGCAATCCATGCCAGTTAAATAGCTTTTGAAAGTGTAGTTTGACTGCTGCAAAGTAAATATAGATAATGTTAATTATAGCTGTCATTGATTTTTGTGTTGTACATGATATATTGTACATAAGATTAAGAGCAAGCAGAACAGCACCCCCCACCCCCTGCAAGCAACTGCCAAATACAAAAAAAGTAGACATTAATATTATGGAAGGAGTGAAGGCAGCCAAGAAAAACTGGATTAAGGGGAAATGCAGCGAGATAGACAAAAGTGATGGCATGGCTCAAAGGTCTATAACTTCTGAAAGTCCTCACCAACTTAAGTCAGAAGAATACGTCAGTCATCAAAGACAGCAGTGATCACATCACAGAAGAAAAGGCAACAATCTATACACCTTCCCATTGAGAAAGACCCCAAACATTCTCCAGGGTAACCAGATTGTGACTGGTGGCCTGACAGACCTTCCAGTTCTAAAGGAAGATGTCAAACGTCAAACAAGCTGTATGCAGTCCAAAGGGAGGGAAATCACCTGGGGGGACAACATCGCAGAGAAGGTTTGCATGGAAGAAACAGTAAAGGCCATTACCATGCTATGTCAAACAGTCTAGGAAAGCATACCCATTTCAAAAAAAAGATAGCAGCAAGCAGTACTAAAATTACGAGGACCAAAAGTCTAATTAGCCACCCAAGCAAGGTAATCCAAAATTGCATCAACTCCATTCCTGAGGAGCTGTTAGCCACGTGGCTGACATTCACATAAAGATCATATCAGCAACAACAACACTGCCTAGTTGGACAGTATATGACACTGCACAGCATCAGCTTCACCACCCAGTGCATGCTATACAAGTCCCTCGTCTGTTCCATCCCCTTCTGTATTGTTGTACTGTTGTGACCTTGCTTACTAAGACAGAAAAACAGATCCAAGCATTTGCAACCAAGTGTCTAGCAAAACTGCACTGAATCACGTACAAGAAACATAAATCCAACGATTTCATATGGATCACCATCACCACCCTCGTGAGTCCCTAGGAAACCCTGTTCACAATGGTTAAATGGCACAAGGTGGTCTGGTTCAGTAGACGAGGCCTGCCATGACACTTTATCTCCACCTTATCTCCAAGGTTCCTTGAAAAGAGGGGCACCCCCAAGGCATGCAGAGGGATTAGAATTAGATGGCGAACATGAAGGAGTAAGCCATGCTTATCCATTAATGGTGGTGCAACCTGGATGCTGCTACATCTAGTCCCCCCTAATGACCAATACCAGCAAGCCAGCTTCACTGGCCAGCCAGATTCTCTGGTGATCAATTATTACCAGTCAAGGGACTGATGAAGATGACAGAGAACAGACTATAGACAAGAAAAACATCAATTATACTTTCACAAATAAGATAAAATTAATTGAACCAGAATCATGAGAAACTAAAAGGAACTTTTTAAAACCTCAATAAATCCAAAAGCAGAAATAAGTAAGAGCAAAAGTAGATTAATGATATTATGTTTGTAAGCATGTGTGTGCACATGTGAGCATATGTTTACTTTTAGTTTATTCCTTGCTACTCTTCGAGTACCATAGGGCCACTATGTGCATCTGTACATTTAAATAATAAATGCAAAATGTGTATAGCGCATAATCGCATACCTAAGGACCATGCTTGTAACACTTACTAATGAGACATGGGCAACATACAAAGGACAGCAGAACAAGCAAACAACATATGAACTTCCGAAGAATACACTACAGTACCAATGATGAATAAAAAACAAATACAGAAAATGCAAAGAGAAATCAAATAACAAAGACAGAGTATTATGATTTTGCGAAAGGAAGATGATGAGGGAAGTAGCAATAAGCAGACATGGATGGTTGTGAAAAAGAACTAGCATTGTGCAAACTGGGGTTTAAGGAAGAGGTGTGTTTTCAGTGCACATTTAGGGGATTCAATAGTGAGTAGGTAGCGGATATGGAAAGGAGAGATTCCTGCAGGTGTGACAGCCATTGCAAATGTGTTTGGGCAGCAGTAAAGAAGAAATAAGTGAACAGAAAATGTGTTCCTGCACAAACTGTTCTTATGAGTGTTTATGGAGAAAGCTTTACATATTTTGATCATGGAATTTATTAGTGTTTTAATTACATTTATCATCAGTTATGGGTGTTAGTGTAAAATATCCAACAACAAAAATAGTTTCAGCACAGTGTTCATTGTTATTGTTCACTTTCAAGTTATAAATTTTTTATTTTATCATGATATTTTTTATAGGTACATTTATATTCATAGAGTCATTTATATTTTTTGCAATAGCTGGGTGTAGAGCACTTGGATTACACCATAGACCAGGATTTACTATTTTTCTGTGGGCAGTTCATATTCTGAGAAACTATTTTTTCCCATAAATTTATATTTATTGAGATTATCTGATCTTATAGAGCACTTTCTTAATTTGTCTTTATCTATGCTGATACTATATGTCACACAGTAAATTATTTGCTTTTGCATGTGTAGCATTTATGTTTGCAGTGGATAAGGCTTTGTCTGTAGTCACCACAGACAGTTGTGGTGCAGACATGGCTTTACTGGTCTTGCCGTTGCTGCAGTTCCTTGCAATGCCATCACCAGCAACAGGACAAGGCACACACAAGACAGGACATGCAATTGATAACTACAAGGAAAATTGTTCATGCTGCATCCTCAGCACTGAGGAAAGTTGAAAATCTGATTCAGCTAGTTTACTGACAAACGAGTCTCTCAGGTAACTGGTCTACTGAGCCTGATAAGGTATATCTTGTGATAGCTTTATTCTCAAAGATGAACTTATGGAGGTCAGAGAAGTAATTTCATTAAATTAGTATTGAGATTATACATTAGTAAGTTACTACTTTGAACAGATGGTAAGAGGGAAATATTGGATTTATTTCACCTCTACGTTATAGTTATAACATTTCTTTAACTATTGACAGACTATAATAGACAGACTATTAACTATAATAACATCACAGCATAAAATCATGAAATGCACAGACACACAAAATCCTCAAATATCCAGCTACTGTACTTGGCTAAGCAGCTCGGCCTACTGAATTTTTTGTTCTCGAAGCTGTGCTGCTGTTTCTCTAGCGTTATATAAACACAAAAGCCTACCATCGTGCATCAGCGACTGTTATGATTTCCTTTCCTTTCCCCTAACAACCAGATTAGGACGCTTTTATCATGAGCATAGTGATCGTTTGCATAAAGATAAGGCAGAAGCTATAAATGATAGAGTTGGGGTAGGGAAGGCTGCACAAGTACTAAAAAAAAATATTTTGGTCCAAGGGAAGAAACTATATTTTACATTTCGGTAATATTTTATAATTGTTTCCCTTGATGGTACACCTGGCGTGATTATTACTGGCGGCTTTTGCGGGTAAACAAAATGTAGAATGAAAGCAGAATTCTAACAGCATTATTGAAATTCATTATTTAATTAATTTCTTTTGTTTTATGACTGCGGAAAGAAATTGTTTGTTTTGCCCTTTGTTTTTGTGGTATGAAATGCAACTTAACATCACATTCTGGTAAACATTTTTAACATTTACTTTAAAAACAAAGCTTTGCCATGGGTTAAATTTATTGCAGGTCAGAAGTGCAGGGGAATATTTTCCTCACCTATTTTCAGAAAGTCTAGAATGTCACATTCAGACACAGTTGTTCTGTGTTGTTGCCAGCAGTACTGCCGCAAGCCTGCAATGGCTGTCACACCTGCAGGAATCGATAATAGGTATTAAAGGCATCTTTAGATTTCATCTGGGGAAGATGTTACAGCATCAATACTAAGAATTTAACTCATTGTGTATCGACACAATTGATCTATAGAATAGCTCAATATGAGAGTATTGATGCAATTGAGCTATACAGCTATGAAACTGTACAGGAAGAGTTAAAGTGATGTCAGTCTTATACATGCTTAAATTACATTACTGAATTTTCTATAAAGTTAACTAGAAAAATTATGGTCATAAGTATTTTCAAATCAAAATCAAATCAAAATAAATATATAAATAATAATTATAATAATTAAATATATTAGCTTCAGTTTTAAAATTTATATTTATCACCACAAACTCTGAAAGCTAAACTTTTTTATTTATTTTCAGATCAGAAAGGTACACAGACTATTTCAGTTCAGACGACCTGTGAAGTGGCTGCTTTGATGGTTGTTCAGAGGATTCGGAGGTTCTCAACCAGGCACTGGGGGTGCTTGTGAACATTGCTCGACTGGATCCTACAAAGGTACAGATTCCACATGGACTTGCAATATTTTGATCTATATCATTACCATGTCCTTGATTTTACTTTATATTTTTTCATCCCTTTTCCCAGAAGGATGCATTCTGTTGAGTGTTTTGAAAACTGACTCATGCATATCTCCAAATATTATTGTGTATGTGCCTATTTCTTTTTTTATATATATAAAGAGATTCTTTGCAAATGCTTGACAACAAAATGTTCTAAAGTTTGCCGACATCTATTTCAATCAAAGATAATGAAAACACTGATTTCATGTTGTTGTGCTCAACACAACAATTATTTTCTTACTTCAGGCTACGTATTTTCTTCCACTGCTTCTGTACTGTCTTTCACGGGAGACTGTTCCTGAGATACGGTTGCTGCTGCTGGATCACATTCCCAGAATGGCTCAACATAAGGTAGCTTTTTGTTTTGTGTACTCCAAGGTTGAAGTTTATTTAACTTCACTGAGATCAATTTTATGTTTGATGTCAATGCATGTGGTATGAACATCATCCTTTAGATGACCATGCTTATGATTTTGCTGCAGTTTTGTATTGCACCAATATTGAAAACCCTGCAAACTTTGGCAGCAACACAAAAGTTGTGCCCAGTGGCTATTCGTCTGATGACATCGTTATGGCAACTACAAGATCGTTGCTTTCCTCATTTGCTTAAAACCATTGGTGAAGGAGACACAAAGTCTAAATCAGCAGAACTATCTTTTGACATCATCTTGGCAAAAGCAGAAGCAATCAAGGACATTTGCCACTCAAAGTAAGTTTTTTGGTCCCAGCATCTAAGTACATGTAGCCTCGTATTTTTATTTGACGCTATAGATTTTTTACAATACATACGCATTTTCCCCTTTCATTTGACCTCACTCATGCAGTTGAGACGCACTTCATATATTTGTAACATTGCTCTTCTTACCACATCTATCACGTTAACTTCTTGTGTATTTACATTTTCATCAAATAACTGTTTGCTTTTCTGTCTTTCATAGACCTGAACAGCATGGTGCAGAACTGTTAGCCCCTCTGTCCCATGTTTTGCAGACAGCAGTAGATGAAGAAGGAGGAGCACCCTGTGCATTAGCACTGGAGGGTTTATATCACCTTTGCGAAGCAGAGGTAAGTGACAGTTATGAGTGACAAGAATCTGCAAGACACTTATGTGCTGATGAGATAGAGAATTTCCTAGGTGGAAAAAACATAATGATTGTGACATGTATTACAGAATAATGATACATGCTTCTTTCAGCTTTCTTTAAAGTACTTAAAGCACTCTGCTTTATTTTCCCCTTATTAATATAGAAACTAAGTATGATTATCACGTGCGTCATCTTATTTCCTGTACGTCTTCAAACAAATTTTATTTTCTAGATTTAGACATTTTTTTTGTAGGAACAGTGTATGACTGCTGGATCAGTTATGGCTTATTGACAGGAAATTGTTAAGCTACTGCAAATGTATATAAACACTTAGCATGACAGCTTAATTCCTAACTTTTTCAGGTAACTGACATCCAGTCAGTTTGGGGTGTTTTGAGTAAACAGCTTGCCAGTGACCAGAGGTTAGGACCCACTCTTTTTTAGTTTATTAGTTTTACTTTATATAGAGCTTTGTTTGATTTTGGCGTGTGTTTTTTAAAATTTATTTGCAGATAGGATATTTTCATCAACCTCAGTATTACACTATGTTTAAAAAATGTCAAACAAATAGTAGTATCTTTAAACTAAGGTGTGCTCCAAAGGTTGTGAAGCATATGAATTATTTTCATATTTAATAGGTTATTTAAATGTCTTGATTTAAATAATTTAGGAGTAAATCAGCTTACCATGACTAATTGAGACTATCTGTCTGTATGAATGCTAAAACTGTGTACCAACCTGAAATAGTCATGAACATGCTTTCTTTTCACAGGCGTGCAGTAATAGAAAAGATCTGTGAGCTTTTTTCTCTGGTTCCTTCCCTTGCAATTAATACCCAGAGTACGAGGTGGGTTGAATATGATTGCCTCCCCTTAACGTCCCACCATGGAAAGGGATCAACTTATTTTTCTTCAACAAATTTTTTAAAGCTAAAATTAATGTCTTGTAGTTATAATCATGTCCATGGAAAGATACAAGATTTCAATTCCTAGACTTTGAGATGGCATTTAGTTTACAAAATGAGTGTTGTTCTAGCAGTGGAATAGTTGTTTTTGCTTGGGGGTCCATGATCTTCCATGGATTTTTAAAAAAAAAAGTGTTTATGTCTTATTTTTTTATTGTCTTGTTTCAGAAATTTCAGGCAGAGTGTGTCACTAGCTTATGGAAGTATGCCTGGAGCTCAGACATCCATGTACAGAGAGCAGCTTTCCAAGCCCTTGCATCATACAGCTTAGACAACTTTCACGTTAGTCATCTGCCCAGACAGGTATGGCTTGCAAAAACTTAAGCTGGCTGTATAATCCTCTAATATTTTAAGTGCTACAGTGTATCACTAGATCAGTTAATTGCAGATGAAGAACTCACTATTAACAGATATTGCTAGGTCAATCCTAGTAAAGACAACTGCCACCAGCTAAATTAAAAAGTTACTGGATATGAAGATCTTTTCCCATTAGTTACAAGGCTCTGTGTGGATGGGTCAATGGATGTAAACAAGAATAAAAGATATGGGCAAAATGTTATATGTTTAGATATGAATTTATTTTCACCATGGTTAAAAACATATTTTTATAGTGATAATAAATAAATAGGATAATAATAATTTCTTCTTCTGTTTTCTTTTCATTGTTTTCCTTTTTAAAGCACATAATCTTCACGCGTGAGAAACAACAAGTATTTTACTGTGTTCTTTTTACAGGTTTGTGAAGACCTTTACCAGCAGATTATTATGATGCAACAGCAGGAAGAGAAAGAAAATTTAAGCATTGATGAAGTTTTCACATTTATACCAGGCGTCAGCTTCACCAGGCTTTTGCACACTTTGTCTGAACCTGTTCTTGATGGTAATATGTTAAGTTGGCATGGAAGTTGTGAAAATGTTGTGTCTTCTGTTTGTGGTTTTGAGTCAACAAATGTGTGTGTGTGCATCCATGTGTACATGTGTGAACACAAGCACATAAAAATATAATTTATATATGTGTGTGTTTTGTTTGTTTTGTAAAGAATATCACCAGAATATCCTTTAATATATGCATACACAAATATGCAAAACAAATATAAGCCTGCATGTACATATCCATGTACATCATAAAAAAGTATGGAAATGCAGAACAAACTATGGAGTACATCCCACAGGAATATAGGTTCCTCAAGGAACTGGCTGTATGGACATGTAGATGCTTTGCAGAAGACTGCCCATTTTATCTCAAGAGCTGGCCTCCAAGTGGGACAAAAAATAGGGAAACAAGAATGTCAACAACATAAAAAACATCAATTTCTAATACTGTTTACCTATTTGTAACATGAATTTCCTGTACTTGTGCCCAGACTATGGAGGGTTCCTGAGTAGCATGGTAGGAAAAGAGGTGGACTCCCTTCCTCGAGGAATATATCATTCTTCCACACGTCAACAAGGAATAGCTAGAAGTCAGGATAAGGCAATTAGTGCTATCCCATCTTTTATCAGTGGTCAGTACAACAGAACCAAGCAGCCTGGCTTGCGTCCAAGCCTAGCAGGTGAGTGATCCTAAAACTTACAGTGTCTGATTAAATAATTACGATTGTGGCTGCCCGTAAATGTTTGAGAATGTGAGGTGCACCTTTTCAAACATGCTCTGTTTACTAGTAAGGTGTATGCTGCTCAGGATCTATATATACGATGCACATTTTAAACTTATTAAGTATACTCATAAGCTGTATGTTTCTATAGGACCTTTTTAAAATTTGTTTACCTGTAAGATGTATGCTTCTTGGGATCTATATATATGATGCACCTTTTTAAACTTACTCTTCACAGCTGCTCTTTTATTCTCATATGACCCCCCGGTGGAGGTTGGAAGGGATGGACGTCCTCGAAAACATTACCTCATCAAACATGGCAAGCAGTTTCTGGACACTTTTCGCACCCTTTTGAATGAAGTAAGAGCTATAACTGCTTGACTGTCTTTACCAATGAATGCTGATGATTTCAACCTGTATATTTCTTGTGTGGTATCTAAGCCAAGGGGCAGACGACCTCTCCTGGCCCCTTCTAATTGTAATCTTAAAATATTTTTCCAGTATATAATAGTATGCTTACAATTCAATTGTCAATATCTACATTTCATTCAGTAATGTGATATAGACATCAAACATCAGGACAAGTGCACTAGGATCTACATCACTACTTGAGGATAGATCAGGCCTATTTTACAGCCCCTTGTCCCCCCTGTCCTCCCTGTCCTCCTCTCTCATCAGTCCTGCTCAGTCCTGACTATTTACATGTATGTAAGGCATAGGTTTAGAACTGACATTCTGACAAAGCTGAAATATTTGTTTTCTTTTTTAAATAGCGTTTTGATTTGACTACTTTGGCAATATTTAAAGTGTTGATATTTGATATGCAGATATCTGTGTAATAAATCTAAATCTAATTATTAAATAATGAATTTAACCAAGGCTACATATTGCCATTTACTTAACACTTTCTATACAATTCGCACCCCTGAATGCTTGATTCACCTGTATTGAATTAAAATCACATTTTCTTGCCAGGTGCCAGTGCAACCCTCAGAATGGCACCGCACCATGCTCATGCCTCAGGCGTGGCAGTCTTTTGTGGAGCGTGTTTTCCTTGCAGTGATTGAGGTAGAAGAACTGAGGATTATAAAATAACTTCTGACCTTAAAAAGCAAATTAAAAAAATGATTTCATGGAAAAGCCAGTTTCACTGTGTCATTAAAGTCCCTAAGAAAGTTCCTTAAATGTGCTTAACTTTGTCTCACTATAATCACTTCTGTCAATCTTACCTTTACTTGCACTCACATTATTTTTTTCTAATCATGTCTCTTGTATCAAAACAACAGCAAAAATAACTTTGTTATACATATTGCCCATGATTAAAGTGCATTTTTGTAATTGTGAAGAATTTGTTTTAATTTTCAGGGTCGCAAAGCTGAACTAGAACTACAGCTGAAACACGGTCACATTTCTGAAGATCAGCTGGATGAGAAGAGTAATACTGCCTGGCTGTTGTAAGTGTGGTTTACAAATCACTAATTTTTCTTTTTATGTTCAAAGGACAGAGAAAACTAGATGCTAGAGTGCTTGGCACCTTGTAAGGATTTATTCTGATGGCAACTCAAAGGTCAATTATGTTAAAAATTAAATATGCAGAAAAGATATTAATTAACAAATAAACTTTGAATTTTTGTTGGAAGAGAAAGGTTTTCACAACCGAAAATGTTTCTGATTGGCAGTGCTCGAGACTCCATAGTTGACATTCTGAAGACTGCTTCCAGGTAGGATTTTTTTAATTTTCACATTCCATCGTGTTTGTGTGTTTACATGTGTGTATGCCTATGTTTATGCATGTGTATGTGATTGAGTGGGTTAGCAACACGTGTGCATGCATCTGTTTGTTTTTATTGTTTTCTGATTAGTAAGTTGATTGGACAGAAGGATATTCCTAGGATAATGATTTCTCACTTCTTATTATCAATATCTTTTATTCTAATGCTTTTTTTAAATTTTAAAAATATTATTTAATAGAATGATGCATAGTATTATTTTGTTCTACAAAAGATCTATATGTGCAATATTATGTGGCTTCATATCTCTGTTATTGGAAACCTTTGTTTTATTTCTTCTGATGTGCATCACAGGGGCAACCCAAGCATTCAGGCAAACAGTGTGCTTGCTCTGTGTGGTGCTGTTGTCTCAGTGTCACACTTTGCTGCAAGTCTGGATGATAGGTCCATGAAGGATAGTGATGCTGCCACTGAACATCTAGGTCACACTCACTGGCTCAGTGTTGCCATAGATACCATCCTGTCTCTCTGGAACATAAATTATAAACCCCATGGAAAGCTTCTAGGGCTGTGTCAGCAGGTTTGTTAGTATTGGAATTTGTAGATGTTTGAAGTATTTTCTTAATTTTTTTCAGAACTTGTGTACCCCAATGTCAATGAATTTAGTAAATTGAAAAAGCATAAATTAACCAACATTGAAGTTTTTTCTACAACTTCTTTTTCAAAATTCATACTGTTTGCTGTGCATTTTGCCAGATGATTAAGAAGTTGTTTTGTGAAATTTAAATAGCTTTACAGTCTGATGTGTTTAGAGAGTTAAAATGTATGTCTGTGCATTACAGAGGTCTGTGGATGACCGCATACCTGCCAGTACACTGACTCAGGCCACAGCCTGTATCTGTCTGGCTCCTCTTATTCCAATCCTCATCAGCAGCAATTCTGACCTAGTGTTTTACATCATGCATGAGATGACCCAAAGTCTTCCTGGGAGACCAAAAGCTTCTGACATGCCAGTGATTCAGTTCCATACAGGACTGGGGCTTGGCTCTTTTCTGGGAAGGCTGTTTGAAGAGCATTTTTCAGATGTTTCAGGCAAAAAGGTTTACTTGGTTTTATAATGGGCTATTTAAAGTATCCCTGTTTTAATTTCAAACTTTTCTTTGGTTGGTTACCCTCCCTTTTCTCTATTTTATCTGGTAAGTGTCTAAAAAATTATATTTATTTCTGCCTTCTCATATCATTTTCTGCCCAAGTATCTTTTTGTGTCTGCTTCTGTTTTTGTATGCCTCTGCCTCTCTCCAACTTTCTGTGTATCCATCTAGCCATATATGTCTCTCATTATAACCATCCAACTGTCCATCAGTGTTGCTATCTCACTTTCTCCAGTCACCACTCACCCCTATTTATCCATCAGCAGGTCATGGGTTATAATGTTTCTGCAAATTTCTTTCCATGTCTGAAATAAAGTCCTCAAATAATGAACTTTCTTATGACATCAAATTATTCCTGGAGATTGAAACATTTATTACATGCCATGGAGGACAAATGCCTTATTTGTGGACACCTTATTTGTAGGGAATGCTTGAGGTTTGGAAATGCACAAAAAGCTTGGAGGATTGCTGCATAAATGAAAAAGAAGAAAACAGGTATTTTGCTCCTTATCTTCAGTAGTCATACAAGCATATTGTTCACTCAAATACACAAAATAAAGCATTTGATGTATTTGTTAAAAAAGAAATTTTATATACAGTTGAACCCCTGTAATTGCTGTATAAGATTACTGGAGACACGCAACAGCTTCCTAATTGGCCTATGTCAATAACTTTTGACTCTCATGATTTCAATCTTCCTCCGCTGAAGTAGAATTCCTAACCTTCCTTGACTAGCCCCTTGAGAAGTGAGAGGCTCTGTTTCCTGTTTATCTGATGATGCTTGACCTTCAGGCTTGGGTTAAGAGGCTAAGTACTGAGGGCATCTGTCAGGGCTCCAGCAACTCTTAAGACCACAGTTGTTATAAGGAAAATAGATCAACTAAATTTAACCTCTCTAAACATGTGGCAGTTTAAATACATAGTCTGCAAAGCTGGCACTGGTTTATTCTAAATATTTAAAGATAATATATTTTATATGTATTTTATGTGCATATGTGTGTTTTTACAAGGTGTATTATAGGAGTGCTAAACAGATGACTGGAGCTATGAAATGATACACAATAATCACATTTTTTTTCTTGCCGTTGCTAACAAACATCAAGAGCTGGCTGTTTGTTGGGACTTGGATTAGCATTGACTGGCTTATGTGGTGAAGGGAAAACAGACTCCAGGGTGCATGTTGCTGTCATGCATGAAAAACTTTTCACTCTTATGGAGCACACACCTGTTGAACACAACTCCTATCAGGTAATGAACCATACCTCTGCCAGTTGACTAAGAGAAGAAGCCAAGAACCTGGTTCTGTATGAAATATAAAAAATGTTGTGCACGTGTGTGTGTGTGTGCACGTGCTCGCATGAGCTTACACCTATACATATGTTGTGTATTTGTACAAAGGCATCCTTGTCTGAGTTGTTACACTAGCAGTGAGGAATACAGTGAGTGCACACAGGACAGGTCAAGGTTGGGTGCATCATCTAAATATGTTTATCAACCACTGTTAATCATACATAAGGCTTAGAACAAGCAAAGCTAGGTCAGCTGTAACTGACACCACCATCTCCTGAAGACCTAGTCATTCTATCTGTACTGACTACACTTACTGTTGCTAATGCATCATTCACACACAGACAACATTGTCAACCCCTTCCTTCCCTTTCCTCTTCCACTTCCTCTGTCATCTTCAGGTGTGACTCACTCAAAAGGTGGCTGAGAGTTTTGGAGTTACTCATTCAATACCACTCATCTGCTCAGAATACTGCATTGTGTTCATTTTATTGGTGTCACGGATGTTTACAAATCTCTACAAGGCTTATAAAATCTCTTTTCCTGTTTTGTCTTAAAATCTGTGCAGCAGTTTTGTCTATGGCATTGAAAGCTTCCTGTTAAGATCAGTTGTAAGCAAGAAGCCAGTAAAATATCTGTATTTTGATATAGCATAAAAGATTCTTTGAGAGTAGAAATGTAAATGTCTGTTATAAATTTTAGCATAAATAAACTTTCTTTGGCTTGTAATTAGACATAGTTGATAATCACAGAACCTAAGCAGTTACAAAAAATTAATAGGAGCATTCTGGATTTAAAGAAAAATGAAAGGATTCAATGACTTGGAAATCCTTTCAAATAATGCAAATAATCTATCCATATATGACAAGTAGTGCTTGAATGTATTCACTCTTTGTATTGTAGGCAGTCTGTTTTGCTATGGCCTGCATAACAGGGACAGCATATGCAGCTAACATCTTGCCCATTGAGCGTGTTAATGTTGTACTGCATCATCTTGAAGTGACCCAGAAGCAGAATGTGCAGGTGCTTGACATATCAGTTATAGTCTGTTCTTGCACATAATGAATTTAAGTTTGCTTTTTTTCGGGGAGGGGGGGGGAGGGTGATAATTTTGTTTTTGCCTTATTAAAATTCTGTCTGCATGAATGAGTGCATGGGTCGATGAGTGTATGTGTGTGCACCTTGATTTTTAAGGCTATAATTTTGACTTAAATACCTATCAGAATGAAGATTTTTTTTGAATTTGAAGTTTGTTGCTATTCCAAAAATCTGAGCAAATAAACACTGTTCTTGAGGAAACTCAGAAATCCACATTTACAACTGTTTCACTGAAAAAAGTCAAAACCATAATGTTACATTAGAACGTAGACAAACCTAATTAACATATGTTATATTTATATACTTCCATTTCTCTCATTGGCTGTAACCTTAATAATGAAAATAGATCTGTTCTAACAGATTTGAATTTTTTTATATTTTTTCTGAATGGTTGTATGTTCCAAACAAAGGAGTAATTTGCTCAGATTTGTGGAATTAGAATATTATAATAAACTGAACATTTCAAATAAAATAACAACCCATATATATGTATGGCACATAAGACTCTTTCCTACAAATAGTTATTAATGTTAAAATTCTCACCTTCACTTATTAGTTCTGTCATCAGAGATATAAAAACTATTTTTACCATAAATGTGATTAACATGTCTCTTCTTCAATTTCCATAGGTAATGGGAGTTGGTCTCTCCCTTGCTATGCTGTGCTACAGCCTCAGTAAAATGGGGCACCCAGGTGTCACTGACCTAAGGCAGGTGCTGACCAGACAGTGGCTTAAGGCAATCAGTTCTCAGGTGATTGCTTATTTTAGAAAAAGGCATGAGAAGGATTCTGTTCACCATTAGGATCTGAAAATCAGTCTATAGGGTAGAAATAAGTAATGTGGGATTTATAATGATAAATCCTTGATGTAGTAAGATTGTGAGACAGCTGTAGAGAATAATGTATTACAACAAAATTTTAGCATGTAAGTATGGATGTAACATAACCAGTTACACTTTGGTTTGAAATATGTTACTTAAGCACATAAGATCTAACCAATATTTTGTTGTGGTGTGGTTGAGACTGAGAAAATATACAGATGCTTTTGTTAAGGGTAATGCCATGCACAGAAGCTTTCATCACAGCATTACAGATGAATGACTCACTGTATCAAAAATGACTCCAAATTATAAGTTAATTATGATTAGCAAATTTTATTTGTTCATATATAACAGGATACAGCACCAATGGAGAAAGTGACAGCATTAAATGGCTTGATGGCTATGATTGGATCAGAACAAAGTCTGATTGTGGTGAGATCTAAAAGAAAATTTTGCTGTAGCCATTTATTCAGTGACATCAGTTGTAATTTATCTGTAATATTTAGAATTTTATGTGACCATATCATTTAAGTACATTCCATGGATTTTTCCTTTCTATTTTGGGAATGAAAGGATAAGTTGTATGTCATTGGTTCGCAAGTTGAATCTGATGCTGGCTCATAGACTTTTGCAAATACAGCCACCTTTGTGTTATCATTGTCTCTGTCTACAGTCATCACCTTTATCATCAATTTCATCTTTATAAGACCAGCAGCAATGTTAAATAATCTTATTGCATATCAAATCGCCTCTAGGTGCAGTCTGGTGTGTCTCTTGTCTCATCTGATATCAAAGTGTCGGAGGTTATTGAGGCTGTAACAAAGATTGTGCAAAGTGACCCTGACCTGGGGATTCAGTGCAATGCATCATGGATGCTTGGACATCTTTACCTTTCTGCCTGTGCTGTAGCAGAAGCCCGGGCCAGTGGTTAGTGAAGCTAACCAATTTTATTTCACATTCTGCTATCATGGCTGAATCAAATAAAAATTACAGTAATTGTGCTAGGGGTATAAGTTACCAAGATTATGTGGATAAATAATACTTTCATCATTATTACTTTTTACAAGTCTTTAATCTTTGAATGCCATTTACTTTTCTGTAATATTCTTTTGCTTTTTATAATAGCCTGTTTTGGTCTGCCTTATAGTTCCTCCTAACTATAGTTATCTACCAGAAGCCAGCTTTCTGCGTGCTCTTTTGGACTTTTTGATGGAAGCTGGAAGACAAGGTGAGAAGTTGACACTGATGATTAAGTTTTATAAAAGTTTAGGTTGCATTACTGAAAGATAATAGAGCAAACAAAAGCAAGAATGAGGCTCAGGTAACAAGAAGTTCCGTCCTGCATTATGTTTCCTAGCCCCATATGCTTCCTTACAGAGCAACATCTTCATGTGCATGAATATTGCCATACAACCTATAAAGGTGGCAGAAATTTCTATATGTAACAAGAGGTTCATCTTCATTCTGATTGTCTAGAGTTACATAAAATATATCATTATATGCAAAACTTTGTGGTGATATATAGTACTGCCAATAGATCAGATATGGCCCAACATATTGCAGATTGTTTTTACTAGCCTGGAAACTATTGCTATAGTTTTATGAGTGTTCAGTATGCACAAAATTATATTTTCTTCTGTTAGTAAACATTTCCAGTATGTAAACTGAGAAAAGAAAAGGTTTATGTCCTCATTTTTCTCAGGGTTTCTTATATATGAAGTAGAATTTGTCTAAATATACATTTACATATCAGGATTGGTTACTTAAATGTGACTCACAGAAATGTGTTTTTCAGGGCCTGACTTTGCATCAGAAAGTCAAGTGAAAGTTGTCCTTTCAGCATTGCAAGATGAGGTCAGACAAGTGCTACCACCTGTAAACTGGGCAGGAGTGTTGTCACCACTGATGCGCATGCCATTTGGCAAGTTTTTGAGCTGTTCATTAGTAGCAAAATTCTTTATTTTACAATAATTTTTCTTTAAGTGACATCATTTTCAAAAATGCTGAAGTGTGAGATAAAACTAATGAATAAAAAATAAGTAACATATTAAGAGATTCTTTTATAATAGTTTCTAAATTATAAATGTTGCCCAAAAATCTAAATAAAATATAAACAACAAAAGAGAGAGAAGAAACAACTGATTGTCATTATTGTTTTTTTGACTATTTTTGGTGGTGGGGGTTTGTTACACTTGCAGGAGATGAGTGTGTTCGGCTGTGTCTGTCTCTTGCTGTGTCACAAAGTGCATCCTCACCTACAGCAACCATGTTCCTTGCATCCTGGATGACTCCACCATTGTTCATGACCTTAAATGCAAGCTCTTAAGCCCATTTTATCAGCCACTGAGTAGCCACATTCTAGGAATACATTTATTTCTTATTGATAAATATTGCAAACAGCCTTTTATCAGTGTTCTTAGTATTCATTTTGGGGAATTTGTGGGGAGGGGAGTGGGTGATGTAGCATTTTATTCTTTATTGCTTAACATGTCATAATATTTTTTTCATTTTCTGCTTGTGTATCAGTATTTTAGGAACAAAGTGTTTTTACCAAGATTACATTTATTGCTGTCTAGGCGATCAACATGAAGGAGCTGTACTGCTCTTTACCCAAGCTGGTCAAATCAGTCCCATTGTCAGTACTGACAACTTTTTTGGAACGCAGTTGCTGCCTTCCATTGGCTGCAGAAACATTTGATGCTGGACTTGCAGTTTCAGTCATGCAAGGTCTGTCAGCGTCTCTCAAAACACCAGATCCACCACAGTCTGTTATGGCCATACTTTTCCAGGCAACTGGAAAGATTTATTCAATGATGCCTTCCATCTGGAATGTAAGTGGGTTTTTTTTTAGTTGTAAAATTTCTGTTTTAGATATTTTGCACACCACCTTAGATAGGGCTAATGCTACGAGTAAACATTCATATTTGTATACTCAGTTTTCTATTCAATAAATGTAGTACAAACCTGAGGGGGCATAGAACCAATGTAGGCAAATCAGTCAGTGTGAATCACTTAATTATTTGATGACAAATTATGAACATTGCCATGGTTGTGCATTGGCTATATACTAAAGGTAGTGACCTGTATATTAATATTTCTATTTTTTTCCTTTTTTTCTTTGTCTCTTGTTCTCTGATTCTTTTCTCGTTTTTCTCATAGTCTCTGTCTTAATCATAATTATGCTCTGTAATTCTAGTGCCACATATGGACCTTTTACACTTCTTGATTACTTTTAATTTATCAAAACATCTATTCTCTAATAATGCTAACAGAATGTAATATTTTTATTAATATATGTGTAATTTCTTTGTAGTTATGAATAAACACACTTGATGACTTTATATTGGAGTGCAATGTCATGCTGTTGGTTTGCGGTGTTTTCAGCAATCTCTGTTTGGAAGCATAGCAGAATGCCTGTCAAATGTCCCTGATGAGATTCTTGACTCCATCACGGTGAATGACTACACCTCTGGGTCTTGCACTCTGTGTGGATTCTATGTGGGCTGCTATTTAGTGGCTGGAGGACATCAGCCCATCACTCTTCTAAATGGCTTGATTGACAGTGCAATAAACAACCCACAGTGGTATGTCTCTTGCTTTTAGTGAAATTTTTCTGTGGACTATATTTATTTTAGTTAATTGTACAGCCTGCTGTTATTGGTGCTACAAACTTCATGAAATTGTTCAAATACATCAGTTAATTAAAACATGTCTTCGGCAATATTTAGTACTCACTGTTCCTTGTTGTGTGCATCACAAGTGATCAGAACATTCTGCTGTATTGCCTGGCACATTGCTTCTGGGAAAGTGTAAGACATCGCACAGAAACAGCAGGACCTATGGCCCGCTTGAACTGGATAGTGGAACTATTGGGGCACACCAGGAACATAGCAAGAGGCTCGGTACCCTTAACATCTCCAGAGCAATCTCTTAGTAAGGTGAGCTGCTAGACAACCTGCATGATGAACTATACGTGTTCCATTATATTTGTGTTAATTGTTTTTTTTCACATTTTTAATTAAATTCTGTTTCCTAACTTTTGGGATATTCATTTTGGTTAAGTGGTCATTTTGATTCATTTCAGTCATGTCTGTCTGTTATAGTCATTTTCAATGTAAATTATTTTAGTATGTGAAATTTTGCTTTCTGACTATTGGATTAATGAAAAATACATTGAGCAGTTTCTAAAGACCTTTCTTGGTAAAAAAAAAACAAAAACAAAAACAAAACAAAAACAAAACAAAACATGTCAACAAGCTTGTTGAAACATTCCCATTTTTGTACAAAGATGTGCATACAAATGTCCTTGATTGCATACATGGATGAGATTGCCCTATAGTCTGTTGTTTTGAAATATGTACATGTCTAGATTATTTATTCATTGTTGATGTCTTATCTGGAAACATTGTATTGATCTAACTTGATTAACTATTTATAAGATACTCAAAAAATAAGATGTAAAAAATAATGATAGAGCTTTCCTTTTTCACCTGCCCATTTACCTTATCTTTTTCTCTTTTCATAAGGCTGTGGAGTTTGCAGCCATAGTTGTTGCCATGGCACTGAATCTACTGACTGCATCTCAGCCCCTTCCAGATTTTGGCCTTGACCCAGGATTTTTTAAGACCAAAGAAGATCCCAAGTATGAAGGTGGCGATAAGGCTGGGGAACTAACTCCTTCTCTTCCAGGATGGAGCACAGAATTAAAGAAAATCTTTCTACAACTTTTGCCATCATCTGTCAAAAAGCTAGAGCAGACGCCATGGGATCAGCTTTTACTAAAGGTGTATTATTGTCCTATGCACTTATCAAGAATAATGTCTTTGTATTTCCCACTTCAAAATACTGTACCCTCAGAATATTGGTTCATTGTTCATTTTCCCTCAGTGATGTAGAGGGTGTGTATTCATGTACGTGTTTGTGGTGATAATACTGACCATTTGGCTGTGTTCTGTTGAAGATAATGGAATGGCTGATGACGATGGATGGAGTATCAGAGTCTCTTTCCATGCCTGAATGGACAGGCATTTTCAAAGGTTTGAGCAATTACTTTCTTGTATCTCTGATAAATACTTTTAACATAGTGATACACTTTTGTCAGCTGATATTTTTATTTCTGAGTGGAAAATGAGTGAATGTGAACTGTATATATGATGTACATATAGCAGTTTATAAGTCATGCCTTAGCTAATAGAAGTAACTTTAAATACTCTGGTGTTAAAGTACAGAAAGATAAGGTAGCCAAGGTCATGTGTTTTTCATTATTTGCATGCATTTGTAGCCTGTAATTCAGCAGCATTCTGTTTTAGTCTGCTAAGCATACTGTGCTTTCAGAAGCATGTGACAACCTGATGCAGTACTTGGGTGCTGTAGATTGTGTCTTCTTATCACTCGCACTTATTGTCCTAAGGCCAGTTATGTCATGCAAGAAAAAAATCGATAAGCACTGTATTTGCTTGTAAATAAAAGTTGCCTGTGTGATACTGTGCATGAGCAGCACAAGATAAAAGGTGTCATTTTAAAACTCTTTTCCAGCAAGTCAAGTCATGCTGCGACACAGTTCAGAATTTCGTAAAATGACAAGCTGGACCAAAATTGTGGCATCTGTTTGATACCAGGACAAAATGACTAAATCATGCCAAAAGAATGCAAGTATTTTGTGGACACTTATGGATGTGGATGGAATACAATCACCATGCAAGACATATTCATAGTTTTTACTGAATGTGAGTAGTTGTAGCATACAATGACCTGTAAATGTTGCATGAATTATATTTAGACTGAACTTTAAATGCTTAAGGCATTTATTATTAGTTAGGTGCAGTGAAAATATATATCTGTCTACATGCGTATGGTATGTATACTAATATATTGCATACAAATCATGAAGAGCTTTCCTCTGAATTTAATTATATTTTCAGTCAGTACAGCTGTACTGTTCAACTCTATGTTTATCAAGACTACATTTATATTTTTTTTAAGTGTGGTGCTGTTAGGAAGTGATAGAATACCAATTGTACAAAATTCAAGAAACATAATAAAATGGAGTATTTTATCTTTGTAACGTTTTCCTTCATTTCCTGTAGGAGTGCATGGGTGTGGGCGTGTGATTTTGTGCATACAGGCTCGTGAGAAAGCTAGAAAGGGAATGGTAGATTGAGGGAGAGTGAGAGAAAGAATGAGAGAGACCAGGTTAATTACTCATTACGGAATGTCAAAAGGAAAGTGTTTAGGCGTGTAAGAACTCTTACACACCCCTTCAACATGGTATGTTTGTGAATTGAAATGGACTACCTTCCAGCAAGTTTTAGGAAACACGTTCGGTGCAGGCAAAATGTGTGGGCGAGAAGTAACACTGATCAAATTGTGATGAAATAAGAGGTGGGTGTGGCAATTGCATGGGAAAATCCAGTTCCGGTGAAGAGCATCAAGTTAAACTTATATGTACATTGACATCCTGTGAAGCTGAATAAGTCTATATATATATCTATAGGTCTATCGTCCACTTTTTTTTTTTAAAGACAGCACACATACTGTGAATAGTCTAGCTGTGCAGACATGCACTTGTCCTCACTGGGATGTTGTGCCCATAACAGGCAAAAGCATAATTACCAGTTGTAGACACACGTCATACGACCGTTCTAAGTAATTGCATCCCACAGACAACTTCTATCTAATAATCAGAAGCCCCATAATTAATAAGACATTCAACAGCATGAACGCACAGTCACAGACTAGGTTATTTACGAGATTAATGATAACTTTTAGAAAGTGGGTGACGGAATAAAAGAAAAACTCTTCTGAAGCTGTCGTTAGAAAGCCACACGGCCACACTACTCTTCCATTGTCAGTGTCAGTGTCATTGTCAGTGCGCTATTGATTGCTGCCATCCCCATCATTTAGCATGTCCCCGTCCAGACAAAGAAACCTCGCGCTGAGGGTGAGAGGGCAGTGGGGTGGGAATTGGAAATAATGCGACGGATCAGCCGTTTGTCACTAGAGGGGGACTTTAACGTCCGTCTTGAACAGAAGGATCGATTTGATGAATTAGAGGGTTAAAGGGCAAGGAGAGGGCGGGGGTTGTGATGGGTGAGTAACGACCTCAAAAATAAGGACGTTGAGTGGGTTGGGGGCAGTTGATACGGTGCGTCAATAACTCCCAAATCAAGAGATAAAGTCAAATAGAAACCTCTTTTCAAGTGGGAAAATCATAAAAGGAAACCGCGATGTTCTCGACAAATCACGAGCTTCGGCAAACTTCTTCAAGTGCTGTTGCCACAGAAGTGGTGAGAGTTTGGGGCATTGTGGCAACAATTCTTCTTTGGGAATCAGTCTTTTGCAAAATTGTGTCTGTTTTGTATTGGAAATTAGGAAACACGGATTGAAATACGGTACCATTTGTCAGTGGTATGTATGTGAGAGAGTATAACGGTATGTGTACGTGCGTGAATGTACGTGAGGTTGTGTATGTGTGTGTGGATGGTGTGCTGTGTATGAAAGTGTGGAATGGGCAACCGTTCCTTGACTCTTGTAACAGCACTCACCGGCTGTCCCTGATGAAGTGAAAGAACCCACTTTAACTTAAGTGAAAACACGTGTCCCACATCTGTTTCCTTTCCTCATCCACCATGTCTGTTGTGTTTTGGAGAGAAAGTGCTGGGGGGGAGGGGACGCAGGAGTTCCATTGCTTCATCCCAAATGTAGCTTCTAGACCCTGGAGAAGTCATATGTGACTGGGTCCCTCCAACAAATAATGTCATGGGGTGAGGGGGAATGACGGTTACATTTAATAATTCCAAGGTGTGCCTTTCTGTTGCGTCTTAGTGACACTGAAGCAAGTTCGCCTGCAGGAAGTTACGACATTTCCAGTCGGGATGCCAGCATTCTTGCGGAAAGTTAAAACCATTTGAAGGTATAAACTCGGTTGTAAGTGAATCTTTCTGTGCACACACGATCGAGGCCATTTGGTAATTATCTTGACCCTGTGTCTGTGAAGCTCGTTTCGCAGGAAGCAGCTTTGACATATCGTCCTGAGTGGCGCGGTCTCCTAAAAGGGAAGGTTGGTCTTGTGGTCTCTCCAGTCAGCGATCTCCTCCTACTCATTGCAGACGCTGGTACCTGATGACGTAAGTACCCTACGTGATCAGGTGCGCTGCACGTGCTGACCCACTCACTGAATCCGCTTTCCTCAACAAGGACATGAGTAACTGAGATGAGCGTGATGAGGTCACCATTCACCTCGCTTCATACGGTCCTACTCTTGCACACTACACAGCCCACTCATTGTACACTTGTCACTATAGATTCAATCCTTGTATATTGTACAACCCATTTGTTCTTGACTAGACGTATTTCTACGCATTTGTCTGAAAGGACAAGACAACCCGCGTCTCAACCCTCAAGTTGGTGCTATTTCAGACAGTCTTTGGTTACACTATAAATAAAAAAAATATTTCTCTGTAAAGACTCCTTAAACCCTACTTTAATACTTACCAACCAGTTTTTAGCGTACTTATAAAGTTAACCGCTGGTTGGAACAAATCATCAAATACCATATTTATAAATCAATTTTTATTTCCAGCTTTGTTTACCCTTTCTTAGCAAAACATTGTGAGTCGCTGACTATGGTGACTAATCTTAATTCGTCGGCAATTTCAATGTATTTATCTTGTTATTGTAATGCTTTCTCTAATTACTGTCTACCGTGTCTCTTTTTCTTCGATTAGCTCGGATGCTAATGGCAACAACATTGTCTGTTTTTTTCTCCAGACACTCTCTCAGTACCCTGAGGATGTTTACATCTGTTGCAAATATGCCAGCACTACCAAGGCCCTCCTAATGAACTTTTTTTGTCTCACCATAGCCTCGGGAGAGAATAACGTCCTTGTGCTGCTCCATTAGTGCCAGGTTATTCGTAAAGGGGTTGGTTTTGATCAGTGAGTTTTTAAAGGGGTGGCTGGGTGGTAACAGATCTTGTACCTTTTAACGTGAACTCAGGTAATGATTCTCTGATAGTAAGAACGCACATCAATTACGCACATCTGCAAAACTTTGTAGGAAGGAAGGAAGGAGACTTATAACGCGCAAAATCCGAATCCTAGGGAAACGCTCAATGCGCCGAAATGATACAGAAAAGTACACCAATAAAACATTAGCAGCTGCAGAAAACCAAAAGAGAAGTTAAACGATCAGTACACGGCAGTCACAGCTCTTCAGAACTATAGTACCATGCCAGTGGCGACTGTTGACATTTTTGTTTGTGTTTATCCTTCTCCCCTAATCTTCAATGCATAGTATTTCCACAGAACGAGTGGTATTTTTGCAGCAGAAAAAAACAGACATTTGTGAGTTTTTACAATACTTAAATACTTGTCTCGCAAATCATCGTATTCTGAACAATCCATCAAAAATTGTTCCTCTGCAGAACTTATTTGTATTTAGATCAGTTAGGCATAACCTGAACTTCATAAACACATTCCAAAACATATTTATACTAATATCTGACAAGTATTTTTCGGGCTACAACGGGGACTTGAACGAACGATGTTTTGTAAAGTGATCATTTCAAGAGAGAATAACGAAGTGCGTTTTCTTAATTACTCTGGTGTTAAACTACTCTCTATTAGAATCTATAAAGCAATAAAATTGTGATATATTTGTTTACAGATGCAGGCCCAGATGCACATATGCACATGTATGTGTGCACTCGACCTACTTAAATAAGATAAAATGAATGTTTCTTGCGGATCATCTTCGCTGATGGCGCCCTTCAGGTCCACACCGCTGTACATCTGCCGCTAAAGTCGGCTTAAATTAGTCGACACACGCAGGTGTCAGGAACTGGAGCTAGATGTCTGTGACAGAAATCTGAATTTTTGTCGAAGATTTTCCATAAGCCGTAACTCGATCCCCACCGATATGAGGAGATGTTGGGATGGAAGTCTGTTCAAACCAAAATTAGACGAATTCTGTGTAGATTATATTATATTTTTCTTATATATATATGCAGGGATGGGGAGTAGCTGTAGCCTAGCTACAGCTACCTGTAGCCGGCTCAATTTTGTAGCTTGTAGCTTAGCCGGCTACAAATTAAAAAAAAAGTAGCTTGTTAGCCGTAGCTACATTTTAGAAAGTAGCTGTAGCTTGCTACATGTTTGGCTATTTCACTGGCGACTGTAGCACTCTAGTAGTGTACAAAGTATAATGTCTTTTGGGTTTGAGATTTGCATCTGTATTCCAGAATGTTCAGCACGGCAGCAATGTAAAAGATAGAATGTCTTTGTGCGAGGGGAGGAAATGATGTTTCAACAATGTAGCAATGTTCAACAGTAAAAATGTCTTGTCTTTGTGCGAGGGAGGAAATGATGTTCAACAATGTAGCAATGTTCAAAGTAAAATGTCTTGTGCGAGGGAGGGAAATGGATGTTCAACAATGTAGCGATGTTCAAAAATGTCTTTATTTGCGACGAAATAGAATGTCTGTGCTAGAATGTTCGAGGGGAGGGAGAATAAATGAGCAGGGCTGACAGTGGTGTGGACCTCTTTGTGAAATTGAGAGAGAGAGAAGTTAGGCCAGCTGCTGAAAAAAAGGTACTGAATTTAAGAAAACTTCAGTGTGGAATTCAATCTCTGTGTTATTCTGGGTACGGGTCGTCCATGTGGTGGGAGCGATTTGAAAAACGAAGATGGACGTACCCATAAATTTCCAGCCTTATTTGGGAAATTTTTTACATTTTGCGAAGCCACAAAATGTGGTATAGTTTCAACCTGGCAAGAATTGTTGAGAGATTGTTCAGTCTGGCAGGACTTATCATGACAAAGCTGCGCACTAAGGTGACAGACAGCAACTTCGAGCCAAGTTGTCAAATTCAATCCATGAAGGATAAAGAATGTAGATTTGTTTAAGGTTACCGGGTACACTCCAAAAATTAAAATCATATTTTAAATATCTTTAGGGGTTTTTAAATATAGAGTAACAAATAACATAAATATAGGCACTTAAAACTGTTTTGAGTACCTAAAGTGAAAATGTGACTAATCAACGATTTTGTTTCAAACGTACAAGCATTCTTAAAACAATTACAACAATACCATAATCATATACCAAAGGTTTTGGATTTTTGTAAACTAGAGGCACTGATAAGAAAAACTGATGCACTAACGTTTTGATATCTCAAGATTTCTAGAGATATAAAAATCAGACATGGTACCCCCGACTCAGTGTGAATGTGGCAATTAAATATTTAGAAAATATTTAGAAAAATGTTAATTTTTATCAAAAGTAATGTTTATACCATATTTTCAAATGCATCACTTTGTAGCTTATGCATTTCTAAACAAAATTGCAAAATTTTACTGCTGTAGCACAAGCCATCTTGAGAAATATGTTTTTATAGTTTAGGACTGGATGTCAAAAACGACAGAGAATTCAAGCTTAAAGATTTAAAATAAATATATCTTGTATCAGATCATTTTGAAAAATATATTTCAGTGTTTAATATGCTACATTTGCATCCTATATCATTAAAGTCTATTCTAGTATGCCAGGGACTATACTTTTCACCCTATCAGCTTTTGGAAACAATTAGTTTGTGTTCCTTTCTTGTTTTCATGTCAGTGTTAGAAAAAAATGGCCTTATGATCTGCTTGCTAAATTAGATTAAGCAGTGTTTTACTTAAATTCCATGCAAACTCATTTATTTCATGGTCTGTTGTTCATTGTCACAGTATTGATAAGAGGTTGACATTTTTCATCACCACATAACCTAACTTATTGAAAATTCCCAGGTACCTGGATACTTAAGCATCTGTTTAGTTTTCATTTCTAAGTAATAGGGACACAATAGTTATAGAAAACAAATGTTTATCGGAAAACTTATATAATTTCTTTTTGTCACTAAAACAGGATGGGGAAAAAGATCCAGAAATGTTTAATATAATCGTGAAAAATACGTGTACTGTATATTGTGTGAAAAAGCCGGGGGAGGAAGGGTGCAAGGAATGAATGAAAGCATTTATGGATTCACTAAATAAAATTTGTCGGTATATCGGCAGTTCTCGTTTCATTATTACAAATAAAACTTTGTAAAGCAAGTAATAGTGTTTAGTGTGTATGTTTGATGTTTGTGTATGTTGCTACAGCCAGCTGGCTACAGCTAACTTGTTATAACCACCGCTTTTAAAAGTAGCCAAAAGAAGCTGGCTACATTTTAAAAGTAGCCCAAAGTAGCTGGCTACTTTTTGCAAATTGTAGCTGTAAGTGTAGCCCGGCTAATTTTGAAAAAAGTAGGTAGCGTAGCCTAGCCGGCTACAAATTAAAAGTAGCTTGCCCATCCCTGTATATATATCATTTCTATCAACTCACTCAAACTGTACGAGTAGTTGGATTTATTCATGATTGGAACATCGGAATATAGGGGTACAACATAATAATAATCTTTGAGAAGTGAGGCTTTTGAGACCCCCATTTATCACAACGCTCTTTTCTCTGTCTCTGTGTGTGTGATCTCTCTTTTGAGTCACGCATGTAGTGTGCACACCTTCGAGTTAGGACACATTCTCTAACCACCAATATCTTTATGACTCTGGGGCCCTCCTTCACGGCCAGCCAGAAGACAGCGGAGCTGCAATGAAAGTCGTCATCTGCATCAGGCTGGCGTTTGCGGCAGGACCGGTAGCAGTAGCAGCAACTCTGTTTCTCGTAGCTCACACTCAGCTTGATAGGGACACTGCATTTTTCATTTTATTTTGCGTAGTGTATACTACACTACAGGGCTTAATATTTAGTGTAGAAAAGTGCGTTGTATCCAAAAAACACACCACCATTAAAAGCAACGTACCGGTAATCTCGAGGAATGGGCAAAACAACAACACTAAACACACAACTAACACAACAACAACAACATTAATTAATGAAGAAATAATACTTAACACTTAATAACTTGATTCTTTGCCGGAATGTTACGTTCCTGAGATCTGATGCGATGTTACCTTATAAGATCTTACTCCTATATAGTATATATTGTAGATTTGTTATTCAATCCGTTAAGGCGGGCTCAAAAGTGCTGTATAACACACAGATGAAAAAGAATTATCGCAGCCGTCCACATAAAGTCTAATAATGTAACGATGCATTTGCCGACTCACGTAATAACTTTGTTTACTGAGTTACGTGAGTTAATAATTTTTGTAGTGAAGCTAAAACAAGTTTATTGCTACTAACACACTAATAACAAAAAAATGAGACACACACTTCACAACTACAGCGGGAACCTTTACTTTGAGCAGCCAAGAAAAGCAATTTAAAATCGTCAAAACACTTGCACCCATATTGCATTATTTGTCTTGCTTGCTTTAGTTCGTGCATTTCTTAACTTGAGCCAGAGATCAGAGATACGTATAGCTTGGGTTGAAAGAGTGGTAATAGTATGCCCGCTGGCTGATCTAGCTGAAGATACTATTAGCCGATTCCCACTTGTCCTGAATGTCATTTTATCTGGACTTATCTCCCCGAGGAGCTGCATTTGTCGGATTAACAATGTCCTGTGCAGCTGCCTGGTGGAAAGTGCAACTCTGATCCAAACTCTGCATGTCGATTCGGCAACATAAAAAGATTAATAGAATGACCCTAAGGCAGATGTGTGATATCTTGATCATGTAACTGATAGGAAGGTGCTTAGTATGTCCAATTAGTCAGATCTTGGGTGTTTTCATACAGTGGTTATTTCAGATTCATGATGAGAGTATTATAATTTTATAATAAAGGGAGGTAAGCGGCGCTCTGTGTGTGTGTGTAAATCACAGAATACTCTGGGACCAGCAACTGATGTATGGGTGTCAAATGAATCATTTCTGTCGTAGTCAGATCGAGTATGGGAGGATTGATGACAAAGAAGGACAGCGGTGTCTGGAAGAACTTCGGGAAGGCGTATAGACGCATGTTAAGAAAAATGCAAAACTGGGGCAAATTTTTGTCGATATATGCCCGATTAAGAAGCATTTCGAACAACCACATATAGCTCTTCCGGGGAAAACACGAAGAACTCATTAACAAGCGATTTCTCACTGACGCTGGAAACGACTGGTAGCCGGGGCCGCTAAAGCTTGGTTAGAAAGTGCGCAATAGACTGCGAGCAGACGTATGACGTCAGAGCAGACGACAAAATACGAGAGCCGTGCGCGCGTAGAAGCAGACGACGCTCTTGACTGAGCAGTTGCATTGTCCGAGCGGCGTCTGTTCTAAGCCTTCCACCATGGGAACCTATTCCATTTTCCGCTTGCTTCTTCAACTTTTGCTTACATCTTCGTATCTGACAAGCATCGACTGTTTGAGGTATGCATTCGAGTATATGAAGAAATAAGAAAATAGTTATTCTGCAAGTTTCTGTCAGGTTTTTTTTTTTCCGCTGGCTGAGTCATTCTTTACATTTGCGGTCTCGGGAATCCAGAATGCAAGATATTTTCATTTTAAACTAACGTAGCCAGAAATTCAACTGTAATTTTTATTTTTCAGCAGGATATCTATTTATATATTTCATTTTATGCAAGCATATCATACACAGGGATCGACTTATAAATTATGGTTACACTGTAGTTTACATGGGATCCACCGCTGTTCGCTTTGTTTTGCTTTCACCATTTAGTGGACATCTAAAAATCAGTTCTGTGAATTTAACCAGAGCAGTCTCCGAGTTTTCCAACATATTTTTTGAATTAGTTTTCAGAAAGCTATATATGTATTTGTTCTGATGGGCTTCAAAATATTCTCTCTTCTTGACGTTTTCAAACTCCATAGCTGACATTAGTGTTGGGCGCTTAGAAACTTATTTTAATTTATCTTAAATCTTATGGATTTTTTTAAAAAAATTAGGATGAAGACAGCAAAAGAGTTTAAAAAATTGTACCATTTATAAGAGCATGTGAGGGAAAATTATTTGACAGTAATGCATACAAGAAACAACATGGTGTGCAAAATAGGAAAAAAATTTGATTGTTGAATTATGCAGATGTAGAAAAAAATGTATTTGTAAATTTCTTTAGGTAAACATTTTTGTATAAGATTCTAATTAATGCAGCCAACACACACACATATATATATACATTGGTATATATATATAGACAAGGGTAATAGGACGGTGACAACTGGGCGCCATACATATTAGTGATTTAGGGGAAACAGACTAGTGACCATAATAAAAGATATGGGAAGAATGAGAAGCACCATAGAGCTGAAACTTACTTCTTCAGCCTTCTGAATGCCAGATGGCCTGTATAGTTAGTTTTGTCTGCATCTTATGAAGATGTCCTCAAATGGTCTTATAATAGGTTTGTAGGTTTGGTTTGTTACAAGATGCTGATTCCCTAGATGTGAGCAACTAGCTCTGTACCTGTCACAAGATCTCAGCGCTTAAGAATCAATTAAGAAATTTCTTCTTGGCATGATAATAAAAAGTAAGCTTGATTCACTAACATGTGCATTAAGCTAGGTTGTGATCTTCACTGGCACCAGAAGTTAAAATTTAGTTCAATTGTCTGTGATTTCCTACCCCTCTTTAAAATGTTTACAATCATGACAGATATTTGTAACAATCTAAGGATAGAGCAATGTTTAACAGATGTTTGTGTCAATCTAATGATAGAACAAACTCTTACAATCACTATATATTTTTGTGATAATCTAAGGACAGAGCAATGTTTACAGTTACAGAAGATTTTTGTAACATTCTACTGACATAGTAATGTTTTATTAACCCACTAACATCTTTGAACTTAATTTTATGTTTGTCTTGGGTTAGCGTTGTTTATTCTGATTTGTTACCAGCGAAGCTGAACTTGAACCACTGCCACAGTTGCTTCCACCACCACAACAACCTGTCCAGGGATATTTGTTCACAATGCCTGGTACATTACAAGCTGGTGCAACAGAGCAGTTTTGTCTCACACTTCATGGTATTACCAAAACCCAGACAATAACAGTGTCATTTTCATTAAAATATGACAAAACAGGTTCCTTCGACACTCGCAATATGACGTTTACTTTCAATAATGGTAAGTTCATTAAAGAGGTGTGTGTAATTTTTTTTCTATTTACCCAAATGATTGAAACAGTCAAGTGAGTGACAACAAAAGTGATAATGTATTTTTCTTTATAAAATTGCTTTGACAGAATAGTCTTATCATGTCATCATATCTCTGGACTGCATCTCGCAATTTGGGGTCATATTTGTTTTATACTTCTAATATCACATATTGATTGCTAGTGGAGTGAAAGAGGATTCCTATGGGTTTCTCTTTAATAATAATAAGAAGTGGGAATTTATAAAGGCAGACTCATCGTGCTGAACAAGATCACAAAATAGTAACAAAGGTGTAGAACAAATGAACCGAAAAGTAACGAAGATGTAGAACAAAATCACAAAATAGTAACAAAGATGTAGAACGAAGAACAGTAAAGGTGCATCATCATCAATAATTGAGGTCAAATGTGCATTTAAAGTGTGTAGGTGGGATTTCAAACATTTTTACTAATTTAATAGTAGATAATTTTTTTTATTAATATTATCTTTGTGACATCATTAAATTTATAAGTAGTTGCTACTGTCATGATTTGTTTTTGACAACTGTGTTCCAGGTGTGAGCCAGTGCAGAGATTTTGATGTAATGACATATCCTGGCAAATATGATGTTATCTTGTTTAATGAAACAAGTGCAATCTCAAAGGCTTTTGAGGTGCAGATCCAAAAAAATAACCTCATCACACTTGTACAGACTGACAAACCAATCTTTAAACCAGGCCAGTTGGGTGAGATTTTTTTTTTCATTTTAATATATTAAGATACTGTACTTGTTATTATTTAGAGGATTTATTTTTTACTGACAGACCTCAGTTAGAGGGGCATGAGGTAGAGACATTATATGCAATCTAAATACTTGAGGTCATTTGTCTCAGACAAAGGCTAAAAACTAGAAAAAGAAAGTACAAACAACATTACAGTGCTCACCAAATGGAAATGAATCTGTAATGAAAATGAGAATGCAGTCCGTCTAGGTGAGATGCTAGAGGAGGATCCTACAAGTCTATTATAAAGACCTTAACACCAGTGAGGAGGTATGAAAAGAATTAAGATATAACTGGGACCTGTGAAGAACTTCTGTCCACATAAAAAGATGCAAGCTGAAGTGGTGTGGGCACATCTTGAGGTCATGCAAGGATGATCCTGCAGGGAACAGTAGAGGGAGGTAAAAGAAAAGACAAAGAAGAAATGACCAGACAACATCCAAGAGGGAACTTTCCTTTCAATTGGCATATCCAAGAGAATGTTGGAGAACCAAGACAGCAAGAGTTGTTGGGATCGTCGTCATATGCCCCTATATATATATAATGGTAAATGCATGATCTTAGCAGGTATGTTTCTTGTGCAGTACATAATATTCTATATTATCAATACAATGTGGCACTTAGCTGACGGTTATTGAGAACCTTAGAACCCTAACAAGAAGAATCATAGAAAGATGCAAGCATGTGTATCACTCTAGTAGTGTACTGTCATGTCTTTGTTTTATAGAGGGTAGGGGTCGAAGAGCTCCCAGGACTGTCCCTCTCTCGTGCCATCTGCATACATAATAGCCAGCTTTCAACTGCCCACCAATGGCTGCTGGCTACTGGACCTATTGTTACATCAGAAGTTACGAAGTTGTCTGAGCCACTTGGGGAGGCCATGGCCAGATAGGGCAGAGTGGGGGTGACCACTATCGTCACAGGGGCTGGGAATGGTCGTGACGAGACCATGGGTAAAGGGGGTGGACGGCTCTGGAATATTCGACGGTAGGGAAAGTAGCGTAGCTTTACTGTGGAGAGGGGCTTTTTGGATTTGGAAGTGAGAGTGGAGAGATGGCAGACCAGTCGCTGAGTGAAACTCTGAATAAAATCTACAGTTACGCAGCAATTCTATCTTTGTTGTGTTCTTGTACGACTAGCCCATCCCTATGTAGCTATCAGGGACTGACATGTTGGTTACTCATGACTTGCAGCACTTATAGTTTTTCATATTTAAAAAAAAGGACTACATTTATTTAAACTCTATTTGGAGACAATGACAACAAGCTGTGCTGTCATCCTGTGCCTTCTTTTCTATAATTTTACTTGGCATCAAACCCATGTTCATTTTAGCAAAATGTCCTCACAAAATGCTGCATAGACAACTGTTCCTTATTATCTGAAAGCTAAGTATCCTGACAACTTTTATTCATTTTCCCCAGACTATCTCCTTTTTTTAAAACTAGAAAGTAGTTATTAGAAAAACAAATATTGTATCATCAATGATTGTTCTGTGATAATTACAACAACAATAAAGCATACTTTTTGTCATGCTTTTTTAAAAATCTTTGTTTATCATTGGTTCCAATGTTGACATTACTTACCCTTGGACTGACCATCTGGAAAGCAGGACTTCACAAGTTGCATACAGCCAAACTTTATAAACACCATAAGCCCATAATGGTGATGAGACAAAACACATAACTTCTGTGAACTAGTCATGTTAAAGAGTGTGCTTTTTCTGTCTTACCAGGGGTCAGAAGAGTAGCACTGGCATTCACTTGTGCTAAAGACCATTCTGGCAGGGTGCATAATTAGTAGTTTTTCAAAGCTTTCTTAGGACAGATAATCTTGTCATACACATTTTTAAAGAGTAAAATGATAATGCTGTAAAACATTTTGTCTTGTTTTTCAGTTAAATTCAGAATCCTTACATTACTCAGGAATCTTCGTGCTCGAAAAGGGGAGGTGAGCATTATATTTAGTGAGGTATCAAGCAAGCATGAGTTAATGCATACCTTAAAGAACTCTCCTCAAGCACTGCCTTTCCATCTCTGCCCTAATCTTAGACTAGCATCTTCAAAACCACTTGTTTTAAGTATAACTGAAGACAGTTTAGGTCTATTAAAAAAAAAATCACCCTTAATAATACACGATGCTTTTCTTAAATGGTAAAGCAAGTGAACTACCAAGTTAAGCTTAAATGATATTGTCATTCTGAATAATTATTTTCACTCATAATTTGGGGTTGCAAAAGGGCTGTTCATTTCTAAAACATAGTGCGCAATGGTTCATGAAAGTCATCAAGTTTCTGTACTCATTATCAGAAGAAAATAATTCCCATTCGTAATGTAGCAGGTGCCACTTGACAAGAAAGTGTGGAACAAGGCTAGGGAACTGTTATTATGGTTGCCAGACGTCATCCTTCTGCTAACTGACACTGGCTAGCCTGCCCTTGGGTTGCAGTAAGTTGTATCAGTGGTGAAGGCTTGCCAGCAGTTTTCCATCCTTTTGCTGCTGTTAGAAAGGCCCCTAGTGGACAACTAGTCCATTCCTTCACATTTGCCAGCCATTTCTTCTGCTATCACTGGCAGCAAATGCCTTCCACCTACCCTTGCAGGACTGTCTATGGCAATATTTAATCAAACTATGTCAGGGTTGCCCTTTGGTGGTAGTCAACAGTGGTCCTGGGGACCCACTATGGTGGCAACTGCACAACAGACAAATTCATTTGTCTTGTGTTCTCTGTAGGGGATTCAGAGGAGCCTCTGTAAGCACTTTATTTTGACTGCCTGGATCAGTTGAATGACTCTATGAATAATGTCCCCATTCTGTAACTGTATTGCATGATAAAGAGAACTAGTGAATTGTATAGCTTGAATTTGGTGCTAAAACTGATACTTCTGTTGTCCTGTATCTTGTCTGCCATTGTTGCTGCAATCTTGAAATGAATATCCATAGCACAGCTACTGTCCTTGGAGATGGTTGCACCCAGGTATATAAAACTCTGAACCTTGTATAGGTTCACTTGTGTGAATCTGTGCTCTGCAAGGTCTCCTGGTGCTCAGATGACTTTGCTCTTGTTTATGCTATCCTATAATCGCTAGCACTGGCGATGAGCAATTGTTGGTTAGATCTTGTAAAGCCCTCTTTGCTACCTGATATTGGATCAATGTCAGTGAAAAAGATAGGTTACTTAGTCTCCCACTTAATGACACAGAGATGTGATGGTCTTGGAGTGTATATCACATGATGAACTCAAGGTAGATGTTAAACTGCACTGGAGACAGAGGGCAGCCCTTGTAAATGCTCACCATCATGAGAAAGAGCTTACTCTCTGGTTGTTTAGGAGTACTGGATCCCTTATACAGCACTTTGATGGTTTGATCAGTATTAAATGTTGAATTTCACACATGCCACAGTAACATATGCAATACTTTATTGAAAACCTTCTTAAAGCCCACAAAGCTATGATAGAGATCCTTACCTTATAGGTGCTTTTTAGTCAAGACACAGCTGTAGAATATCTGTTCAACTGTTTTCCTGCTCTCTCAGAATCAATCCTGTTCTTCTGCTGTCTCACAGCCATTGATCTAAGGCAATTTTGAACCGCCTTTGTCACAGGTTTATGGTATAACCCCCCAGATGCATGATCCCAGCATTCTGGCACTTTAGAAACTGAAAGTGAACTCGTGCCATAACTGCCCCTATGATGAAGGTCAATTACAAAATATGGATGTGGTTGTGAGTGGTTTTGTGGCAACCCAAAATATTTAGCAGAAACAATTTATGTATCTTTTCAGCCCAGTTTAGGATTTAAATAAACTTTCAGTACTTTGTTTTCCTTATTGTTGGGAACTATTGACTAGTTAACCTTCTAAAATTTGTTCATAGCCAGCTGTACTTTTGATGCATGTGATTGTGCTGTTTCCTATAGATTGAGAGCATTTTTATCATGGATCCCAATAACTTGAGAGTGAAACAGTTCAAAAATGTGGCATCAGATGGTAAGAAAGATGTTAGTGTAAGCATATTAAAGATGTTAACTTGAATGTATCTGGTCCATTATTTTACCTTCCTATTTGGTCTGTTAAACTCACACAGTGTATTGTACTGCCTATACTTGCTTTAATTATCTGAGGAGTTGCAGCACCTTAAGATTTTACAGAAATCTTCTAGATATTGTCTTTCAAGTGAATTAGTATTATCACTGTCTCTAGTGCAAGTGGCCCATGCTTAAAACTGTTTGGCTGGTGCAAAAGATTATGAAAGTTAAAAAATATTCTTTATTTCACAATTTATGAATATTTTGTAAAACAATTCTTTTTTCAGTTATCATTTTCCTTCACTTTTCTATATTTCTATATTTGTATTTGCCTTTGATAATCTCCAAATAAATTTCTGTTATTGTCATTAGATTGGTGGAATGGAATATGTTAATTTCTTTATGGCATGATTTTTTTCATCTCATTGTTGACAGTGCATTGACATTACAGGTATTGCCAGCCTTGAATTTCAACTTATTAGTGAGCCCAAGCTTGGTTCTTGGTTCATCACTGTTACAGTTGATGGGGAAGAGACAAAGCAGGGGTTTGAAGTTGCAGAGTATGGTGAGGAAACTGATACATGTAGCTATGTATACTTTGTAAACTGTCATCAAAAGAGTTCAGTAATATGCTTTTTTCAGGACTTGGTACCAGAAATTGTCTTTATATAATTTCTAACAAAAAGTATTTTGCATGTAAGAAAATTGTGGGAAACAGAAAGAATGTGTGAATGTCTGGGATACTTAAGAGTGGTGAATAAAACACTTTTTCAAAGGAATATCCTTAAGTCAGTTTAAAGACATCCTGGCTCTTGTTTGCAGTCCTTCCTCGTTTTGAAGTTAACATTCAGTCGCAGTCCTACTTCACTCCCACAACAGAATTCATCGAAGGCAATGTATGTGCAAAGTGAGTCATTGCATATAATTGTCGGCTACAAAATTCTCAGTCCATGACGAATGTATTGGCATGAAAAATGAGTACTGAATGATGCAAATAGTTTAAGGTCAGATTATTATTAGATTGTTTTGATATACTTTATATTTATGAATATTCAACAAATTTAAAAGTGTGGGCATTGATAATGGATTTTTATTATGTTTGTAATAAATTATCATTATTTGATTTCTAATTTTTCAGATACACATATGGAAAACCAGTGAAAGGTTTCCTTACTTTGAACTTTTGTGCCAGGGGCTATAGTTCTTTTGACCAAAACTGTGCAGTGAAATATACAGAAGTAAGACATTACAAAGATACTGTGTCTAATAGAAAAACTCCAGAAAGATTTATGTATAAGAAACTTGCATTCATAGTATACCTTTGATCAGCTTATAATTGTTAATTTTTTTAAACCAAGGAATTATGTATTAAAGTAGCTAAACACCATATAAACGCATGAAGTAAGCAACACTCTAAAAATACCTAACAAATATATACACTGCATGGAAACAAAATCTGTCCCTGCTTCATAAGTAATGACTGCTAAACTTATTTTTTATGGTTTGCAGATTGAGGGCTGCTACAATTACAGCGTGAACATTTCAGAGGTGCTTTCTCACTATGGATTTTCGTATGGGAGATATTTTACAATTGAAGCTTCTGTCCGAGAGGCAGATACAGGTTTGTCTGCAGAGACTTTTTTTTTCTTATTGCAAACTGTAGCAGGCGCTAACTTAGGAGTGCGGGGTTTGCTGGGGTGGAACACTTTCAGATTTGGCAGCACACAAAGTCATAGGTTTTCCTTTGCAGGTTTTATTTTATGAAACCAAAATGGGCAAAGAGGAATACAAAAGCTAACCGACAAACGTAAGACAACATTAGACATTGTAATGTAAAAAAGAGAGAAAGTGAGAGTGATGTTTGCTCTGTAATCAGAAAATAAAAACATTTCCGTACCCTTATATAGTGTACAACGTGTAATACACGCTATATTAAAGTATTAGGGTCTCCCTACCCATAAATGAGGTGGTCTGGTGGCACAGTGGTTATCACCTGTTATCCTGGGTTTCACTCTTGTCTCGGGCATGCTGTTCTTTCTCTGCATGTAGCAGCTGTTTACAGTGCTGACTGCCTTGCAATGATATAGCCTTAGTTGTTGGCTCGGCGTAAAACACTAACTCCCCGCACTCACACACTTACTCCCATAAACCTCCGGATATCCATCATCCCCTCAGAATTTTCTCAACTCAGTAAGCTGCTCAACTTACCCGGAACATTGTCCCTCCATATATAGAAAAATTGAACAGCAAGTCCCTCTGTATATAGAAAAATTAAACAGCAAGTCCCTCCGTATATAGAAAAATTGAACAGCAAGTCCCTCCGTATATAGAAAAATTGAACAGCAAGTCCCTCCGTATTTAAAAAAATTGAACAGCAAGTCCCTCTGTATTTAGAAAAATTGAACAGCAAGTCCCTCCCATTATGGGGCATCTCCATACAAAAATGGGCTAATTCTGAACATTAAAATCCACCCCCTCTCCTTACTCATGTAAAACATATGCAACATGAGGAGAATATTTTACCTCATCATACAGAAAATTCAGTCATCTTATGCATAATAATCATAAAACATACAAAAGTACAACATCCTCTCAAAACAATCTTAAATGTTTAAAAACAGGACTATTTGTATGAACCTAATTTAGCACAAACTGTCTAGGGCAGGTATTTTGGCCCTGGTGTTTGCTTCTCGCACTCAAAAGAAAGCTAATGGTGGACCGGAAGAATATACTCCATAGTGACGAAAGTCTCTGTGAGAATCTTGCAATCAAATAAAATTGTGTAAATATGCACAACAAATTAAAAAAATAAAATTGTTTTTGTATTCTAAATGACATAGGTATTACACACGAATCACTTTCTGATCTCTAACAGATAGGTGAAATACCAAATAATCAATTTTTTTTCTAAGTAGTGCACTCTAGTTCTTAGAAAACTTTTATGTGTAGTGGCATCTTCGGGCGTGAGATTGACGTGAAAGTGGAGCCATAATTAAGACAAGTTCCTCATGCAGTGTCACTTGGCAAATAAATTCTTATATTGAGCATACACACAAGATGCCTTTTGTCAGTGCCACTAACCAGTAATATGACCAGATGTTTCGGGAGGGAAAGTGGGACGTGTGCCAATCATGCCGATCATTTTGTCATCACGGACAAAAAGCACCGAAAAAAAGCTAAAAGCATGGGTGGAGGGAATTCCTCTGAAAGGCAGTAAAGTAGAAGACAAATTTGAAATTATTAAGCAAATGGAGATAGGCAAAAGCCAAAACCAAAGGCAATTAAGTGTATGGGAATCAGATTTTTAAATACAAGTGGGACATTGATTGACTTTTTAGATGAGAGTGGGACATTGAGCATCCTGCCAAGACATTGTATGAGCAGGTGGGACACGTGGTCAAAGGCAGGACTGTCCCACCTAAATCGGGATGTCTGGTCACCTTTACTTTGAACCTTTGTATCCATGTGTGTGTGCATTCATGAATAAATGATATATAAATAAAGAAAGATATGCTTGCAATTGTTATGATCTAGATAATAAACCCTCTTTTTAAAGGGATAATGTTTCAACTTTTGCCGATTTTGTCTAGGTGTACAAGTGAACAAGACAATTGATGGACCACGAATGGCCACTGAACAACTGAAAATTTCTTTTTCTGATTCAAGTAACAATTATTTCAAACCTGGGCTTCCAGTTTTTGGCAGAGTGAGTGACATTTAATGTTTATCTGCAACATTAATAATATAATCCAAAATGACAAGAGTATATTTTACTTAAGTAAGAAAACAGTAAAATGTATGAATTCGCATAATATACATGTAATGAGTTAGTTGCATTGATTTTTTTTTTTTTTTTGCATTATCATCATTTATTGCATTCTGTCTTAATTCTCGAATTATGTTCTGCTGGATAAAGCCATTAAATTTTGCATCTTTTAATTTCATTCATCATATTTATTTTTTTATTTTTTTCAGGTGAAAGTTGAAAAAGCTGATGGAAGTCCAGCACCAGGTGAAGAGATCCTTATAGCTGCCAATGACCATAAGAATGATATTACTTTGAAAAAGACTTTCAAAACTGATGTCAACGGAGAAATTTTCTATTACATTTGTCATGGACTGAAGGAAAGTACTTCATCTCTTTCACTTACGGTATGTAGACTGTTGCAACTCTCTTCTTTGCTGGCTGTCCACAATATCACATTCACAAGCTATAGAAAATCCAGAACTCAGCTGCTCATCTTGTTTTCCAGATTCGCAAATCTGAACATGTTGCGCCACTTCTTCGCTCTCTTCATTGGCTGCCAATTAAAGCTAGAACAGATTACAAGCTCTCAACTCCATGCTTTGGATTCTTTGATGGCTCTTTTCCCCACTACTTTACTGAAATCTTATCTGTTCACACTCCTGCTCGAAACCTTCGCTTCTCATCAGACTCTTGCATTCTATCGTCCCTCCCACAAAGACAGGACACCGGACATTCTTCCACTATGCTGCGAAGCACCGGAACTCTCTTCGACATCACATTCGCCACTCTGACTCCAAGGCTGCATTCAAACATTCTTTGAAAACATCTCTGTTCACTAAGTAGTATCCCTGAATTGCTATCCTTAACTCCTTTTGCAATATTATCTGTCATGTTAACCATCATGTAACAACACCATCTTACACTTTATCCCTTCTTACCTTTTATCCATTGCTTTACGCTCCACTCTTGTACTGTATCTCTTTGTTGTTCAGTGCGCCTATACATATCTCACCATCCACTGTTATCCAGTGTTCATTTACCATTACTGGTCTATGGAGAGCGTGCGATATATCTTGGTCGTGATGCTGTGCGTTACAAGTACACATTATTATTATTATCTATAATGAGTGTTGATCTGCTAAATGGTAATTATTTTGGAAGATAAAGTCCTGTGAATTGGTGCTAGTGGAATCTACTATAAGGGTTTATCATGTTTAGAGTACAGATTGTGGAAGGTGGAGCACAACTTTCTCTTTTGTTTCCTTTTTTCTTTCCTGATAAATGAGATACTCATAGCACCGGAGTTGGCAAAGAAAGTTTACTTTTAGACATCATGAATAAGACTTAAACTGGTTGTGGTTTTGATAATGTCATATTTCCCTTTAATTTCATAATTGGTATAGCTATTTATGACTTTTATTGCATTTTAAACACTTCTTCAGTTTACAGTTATGTTTTTATTAATGTCAGTTTTAAAGACTTACATGTTTCATGAGTAAAGCTTTATAAAAATTCTGATACTATTAGGAGGATATACATGTCAAGTCCTATGCATTCTCTCATTTCTTAGAGATTTCTTTTCACATTTATTGATCCTGCTGCATAGCAAAAATTTATTTGAAATTTAATTTTTTGTTTACATTATAAATTTGTTTTTGTGAGAAATATTGGTAGTATGGTATTTAAACATGATCCTCAAGTCATATTATCTTAGCCAGGAGGCAGTTTCAGGTTTTCAGTTCTACCTTTATGTATGCAACTGGAGAGATGGAGGCTGCTTGCCCATTATTACCACAATAATAAGCACAGTCAACATTGTCGTCGATCGATTGGGTTTTACACTGGTTGATGTTGGGAAAAGCAAAACATTCACAACTAACCTAAGCATTCTCTAAGCTCTTTGCTGAGATGATGATACACCTTGACAACTCTCTCTAAATGCCTTTTCCCTTCCTGCTTCACCCTTTTCCTCTTATTGCTACGCTCTGAATATTCTAGAATCTACGTTGTTGCCATCCTTTCCACCCACCCGTCTCCATCTCCGTGGGAGACCCAGATTGCTGGTCATGAGGTTGGAAAGACCAGGAGACACAGGGTCATGAAGCCAGAGGGAGGACTGGCATCACTCATCCCCTTTTCTCTTGATGGGGAGGGGGGCATCACTGGACATTAGACACCTTCCCCAATGTACTGCTCGTGTGTGTGTGTGTGTGTTGATGTCCATGTATGTCAGTCCCTTCCTTTGCTAGCAGAATGTACAGCATCTGTATACACAAAATTTAATGACCACTGTGACAAAGATTTTAAGAGTTTGGTGAAGGCATTTGCTAACGGCAGAGTTCAACTTTTGCAAAGCATTCAAATTCAAATGTTGAAGTAGCAGTCTTGCATCTCTTTGATTTGATGCAGCATTGAAATGCAGTATACATAAATGATATTAAGTGATATCAGCTGACACATTTTAAAAGGCAACAGTGGTTTTAGAGTGACTTAGACAATGATGAAAGCAGAAAAATCATGTCCCTCTATGTACATAGATCTGATTATAATTTATTTATTTTTTCTTTTCGAGTAATGGAGTTACTTGTTTTGTATTGAACTCTTTTATTGTAGATTCCCATAAACTTTGAAGGTTTGTTTATTATTATTATTAAATGCTTATTCTTGAGATGCCACAAGGGTTTAGTAAAGGAACGTTATAAAAGCTGTCTCCTTCTCTTCTTATTTCTAGAAGATTCTAGAGAAAGTGGCCAATATGGTCATGTGCATTTAATAGTTGATGCATTATATAAAACAAAACATCCAGAATAATGGAATATTACCTATGAAGTAGTTTTATTGTTGCTAATTCCTGTTGAGGTAGGTTATGAAAGGTAAAGATCATACTGGTTGCTTAAGTTATTTGAGATTTTTTGTGGAAATCAGGCAACAGCACTTTCTTACAAAGATCAAGAAGATGTGGATTACTACAGACGTATGTACCAGCCAAGGGGTTATGCATCACTGAAGCAATGGTTCTCACCATCACTTAGTTACATCAAAATTCCAGCAAGAAAAGACAGCCTTAAGTGTCGGGAAAATCTACAAGTTAATATTCCCTATACACACGATGGGTCCAAATCTAATGTTACATTTTACTATCAGGTAAGTTTAGGTCATTCTTAATTTTGTTATTACCCCTCCCACCTTTCCTCCTGTATTTGCCTTAAAAGAGTATTTCCCATTAACTTGAATATTAATTTTTCGTCACAACATACTGACAGTGCAGAATAACCTGATATTTGAACATAATCTGGTCATAAACTACAACCAAAGTCAATGTTCTTTCAATGTTGAAATATGATATGCTGTTTTTCCTTAAAATTCTCATACTTTGCAGTACATTTTGTTATGCTAGTGCTGTTTTTTGTGTTGGTCTAACAGGTATTGTCACGAGGAAGAATTATTCTTACAGGGGAAAAAGAATCTCCTGCTGATTCTAGTCCTCTTGATATTCTTGAGCTTCCAGTTGACCTTTGTCTAGAACCTTCACCTTCTCCACCTCCTACCTCTGCTTCCATTCAGCCACCACCTACACCAGAATCAGATGGGAGATCAGATGAACCTGAACCTTCAACATCACCTGTTAGTGTAGAGTCTTTTAGCAATAATGCACCACTAGAGTCCATGGATGGTGAACAGCTTAAGTCTGAAGAAATTGATAGTCCTGAAGGAAGGGATCTGCGTAAGAAGCGGTTTGTTTATGGTAAGCTTTAATAAGGTATCATCTTCCACCAGCTGAGAATGCTATGGTGTCAAATCACTTTGGCTGTAGTCATAAATGGGGATAGATCACTGGATGCAGGTCACATATTATCTTTTAAAAAACAGGCTGGAAAATCTCAAGTGTAAACCTGTTGATTACCTGATTTTTAAAAAATTCATTAAATATTTTCCCGAAACTTGGTTTATGGGTAATACTAAAAATCTTATTTGTAAAAGCCAATGCTTGGCTATTAAAATTGTCACGTGTGGCATCATGCACCATTTTACAGCATTTACTCAAAAGATAAAAATTGGTTTTACAAAAGCAGTGATAGTCTTTAAACAGTAGATTAATTTTGATTAAATAAAGACTTAGTGGACATAATTCAGACTTGCTTTTTATTTTTTTTTAAAACTACTTAATTTTTACCAACAATAATAAAATTAAATTTTAATTTTTTTATCATTATTATCATTACAGTTATTAAAATTAAAAACGAACAGTGCACATTTTTTTCAGGTAATCCACCAAATGAAACAGACATAATCGTACGATCTGAGGTAATGGCCAGTGAAGTCTCGAGTGTCCTTTTGGACATTCCTATTTCTGCAGCTTTGTCTCCCAAATTTAGTCTACTAGTCTTTTATATCAGAGATGATGGAGAAGTTGTTGCTGACAGCATGGACTACGTGGTAGAACCCTGCTTTGAAAATGAGGTAATGCACTTAAAATAATGATATATTAAATGTTGAAATCAAAGGAGTAGTTTTTTTCGTTTTTTTTATTGTTTGATTTATGTAGTAAAAATACAACTAGAGCTACGTAAAAATTAAAACCAGTGGATAATTTTTGTGGATGATTGATACCTTGGCTGAAAGTTGATTTTAATGTCACTTTTACACTATAAGAATATGCATAAAGAAAGTTTTCTTTCTGGCTGGTATGCTACTGATGTCCCAATACAGTGACTGTTTTGCTGTTTGGTGGTATAAAGGCCTTTTGTGATGTCTATAGAGCTTTGTGCACTGTCTCAAAATGCCTTTCAGATTGTGCACATTTGAAATCTCGCATTATTTCATTATGATAACTTGCCTGTAATTTGAGATACATTTTATGTTGCAATTTACTTACCATGAGAGAAGATTGTTTAATGGATTTTAGTTCCTATTAGTCCATACTTACCTTTGTTTAAGAAAAAAGCAAAAATAGAATATTGGTACACTGAAGCCTGTAAATAAACATTTCAATTTGATAGTGATAATTTTGAAAGCTCAGTCATAGTAGGAGTGCAAATTTATTTTCATTCCAAAAATGTTAGGCAACCGTTTTCTTCCAGCACCACCCTGTTGTTTTTATTACTGGATGTTTTCACTGCAGGTGAAAATGCAGTTTTCTGATGAGACAGTTTTACCTGGAGCAGAAACAAAAATAAGTCTATCAGCAGCACCAGGCTCTTTATGTAGCATTGGAGTTGTGGACAAAAGTGTTAATATTTTAGGTGGTGATCATCAAATAACACCAGAAACGGTAATCTGACTTTATTTTTTTCATTCTGTTTTATTTAGGCCAAGATAAAAAAACAACTTTTACAAAAATCAGCTGGAAAAAGTTTTGGCATCTGTACACTTTTAATCATTGTATAAGAAAAGTAAATTAGTTTTAACTTAGATTTTAGCAGTTATTGACTTATTTGTTTGATATTGAGTAATATCTTTTATACTGTCTTTTTGTGTTGCTTTGCCAATACTTTCTTTAGTCAGAAAAACAGAATATGTGCTTGGTGGGCAGGTTTTCAAAAAACTTGGTGAATACAGCCTCTCAAGATCGGGGAGCTATGACTACTATGATGATTCTCCATACTGTAAAGAACAAATCCAAGCCAGAGAAAAAAGCATGTTTTTCTTTTTTTAAATATTTTGTTGTTTGCTGTTGTCCTGAGAATCTTTGTAAATTTTATTTCTTGAGTAGGAACTTCCCCACCCCCCCATACAACTTCTTAAAATTTTCACCCATGTGGTTTTTTTTTTACAAACTGAGAACCGGTATTGGTCTGTCTAAAGCTTTATTCCTTATTTTCATAATTATATTAATTATATTATCTTTTATTATCACTCTTACAAAAGCAACAAGTAACCACAGACAGGGATAGTTGATACAACAATCTAGAAGACTAGCAATTACAAGTTCAAAGAGAAGCAGCCAAAGGGAAATGCAAAATAGAGCGACAAAAGAATTCTTTCCCAGTAATACATTATATGTATATATAAGTAAAAGTACTTTGATGTCAGGCTCACATTAGAAAGCGTTAAAAGCGTTGCACCACAGGAAAAAATCGACCATGGACCCTGCCAAATGGGTAGTTGATTATTTTTAGTTGCCTATATGCCAAGATAAAACATGCTGTCACAGTTTGACAATTAGTTTGGGGACAGTTGACAATTTTTTGAAATTCTGTACAATTCTAGCAACTGAATCCATTTTACTATATTGATTAAAGGTACCATTTTTTTTTTTAAAGGAATGACATTTGTATTCCATAAAAAATTATTCACTCACATTTTTTAATCTTGTAACAAATTGAATCCAGTCATTTGAAAAGCATTTTATACTCTGGTGTGCCTTTAACAGTTATGTCAGATACTTGCTTTACAGAAGTGAAATATCTTATGTTGTATAGAACGTGAAAGCCAAGAAGAAGATGATGATGATGATGAAAGTAGAAACTTTTGGGAGTATGGATGGTGGTATACTTCTGAGTACGTGGATGCAATTGAGGCATTTAAGGTAAATCCTATAAATGCTTTCTATTCCACATCAAGTTAGTCTAATTGTTGTTTTAATTATATTAGTTTGTTAAAACACTTATAACCAACACATCAGTCTCTGATGGCTACGTAGGGGTGGACTAGTCGTACAAGAAAACAACAAAGATCGAAATTGCCACATAACTGTAGTTTTTATTCAGTTTCACTGGGCGGCTGGCCTGCCGTCTCTCCACTCTCACTTCCAAATCCAAAAAGCCCCTCTCAACTGTAAAGCTACTCTACTTATTCTCCCTACCGAGCCATTCACCCCCTTTCCCAGCCCACATGGCGTCACTGGATGCACCCACCCCTCCTTGTCTGGTCATTGTTTCCCTAAGTATCTCATGCAACTTCGTAACTTCTGATGTAACAATAGACACAGTAGCCGTGGGTGGGCAGTTCAAGGCCGGGTATTATGCACGCAGCCAGCATGAGAAATGGACAGTCCTGGTGCTGTTTGACGCCGGCTTACAAAAACATAACTTTAATACACAAGGAATTAATAGACCTGGTGCTGTTCAATGCCGACTCTACAAACAAAGATATAACTCAGTACACTACTAGAGTGCTACACGCTGTAAATGGTAGACAAGATAATACATCAATCCAATTTTGTATGAAGTTTTTTCACAATAAAGCTACTTTTGGTTACTTACAACTAGCTTTCAGTTTTACTGTTGCTAGTTGTGACAGAAGTATGATCTTAGTCACGTTGTTCTACTAGGCCACAGTTAATTAAAAAAAAGTGTAGTATTTAAAGGTGGAACTTTTTAGACCTGATGATACCTGGCACACCTAAACAACATACTTATACCCCCATTTGATGTCTGGGGGCTTAAATAAAAGGTCACCCTTTTGGCAGATTGTTCATCCTCAGTTTAAGGACAATTTCTAAATTTGGTAAAAGTTTTTCTCATTTGTATTTATTTAGATATACCATATGCAACTGCACTGAAAGTGTGGAATGTATCCTGTTTTCTAGGACAGTCAGGAGACAAAAATCCAAAGGTCAAAATCAGCATACAGCTTCACTCTATTTATTGCCCTTCCTTGTCACCATATAGTGGTGTATTCTGGGTAATAATCTTTAGTGTTCTTACAGGTAGTCATTTATTAAGGTACCAGAATATATGGCATTATCCCAAAGGAGCTCAGAACCATGCAATTTTAGGAACTTCTGTAGCTACTTCATACATTCTACCATTTCTGCCATTGCTTGAGCCTTAGTGACATACATGTGTACTCAGCCACCACCAAATCTCTTCTTTCTGTAGATGTCATTATTTAAAGGCTGGTGTCTTGTGAGTATATTTCCTGAGAATCTGCGGACAGCTATCTTGTAATGAATTGATCAGAGCTATGGAAACAAATTTTTCAGCTGGTAGAGATAGTGTCTACTCCTAATTATTCAAACATTTGAGTTATAAGTATGAAAACCTTTATAGACTTGATTTTATGCTTTTTGCAGCGGATGGGATTTGCTGTCCTTACAAACCTAAACCTTGAAACTAGACCCTGTAAGCGTGAGCCCCCTGTTTACTATGGTAAGTATCAAGATCTTTTAGAGGTACAAAAAATTGCAGATATAATATATGCATTAAGAGTTTCTCTTTTTATTCTTTCTTTCTGTCTCACACACAAATGTGCACATAAACACTGCGGATATGTCAAGTCCTACATGGTCGTTTGGATTGTTTTATTTTTCCTGATCCTTTTCTATGGGTTTTTTAATATTTTTTACTTTTTTTTTTCACTTTAGTGGTTTTTTAAAAATGATTTAATGTCGAGATGTAAAGGAATATATGTCATTGTGCATCGAGATATGCTGGCTAGATGTCTAGCTGTAGACAATTTCACAATACAATTTTTTTAAACTTTTAAGTATATATTGAAAGTTTTTGAAATGCGGCCATGTTCGGTTGGTGTTGGCTGTAAAGCTGGTTGTAGCTTCTGAAAAGGTTTCTGCCAAAGAAGTGATGGACACAGCCTTGTCTAAGGTTGCTTATCCTCATGATTATATATTGAAATTGGTCAGGGGAATAACAAAAGCAATAAAGGTTATTACTAATGATTGTGAAGAAGATGTTCATTTATAAAACAGCTAGAAGTAGTGGATTACCAAAAGATGATAAGGACAAATAATGTCAAGCACGAAGGATTCTTTTTGCTATTGGGCCAGATTAATTCTTCTCAAAATAAGATTGATTGTCCAGCATTAAGGAACGTTGGGTATTTGTGTTTCTACACACCATAAAAAATGTTTTTAAAAACCCTTAACATGTAAGTACTCCTGTAAAAAAATAACCCCCTAAAAACCTGCTAATCTATTCGATGAATTTATTTTAGAAGAGCCAATGACTTTGGAAGTTGGTAAGTTGTTCTTGTTATTATTATTATTTCTAACCTGTCATTTTACCTATTATTTAAAGTACCATAAATTTCGGATTATAAGCCGCAACTTTTTTACTCCAGCTTTAAACCCTGATGCTTAAATAGTGATTCAGTTTGTTTCCGGAATTTTCAGATTCCAGTGAATTTTTGGGTGAGCTCCATGTTTAATTGTTAACTGTTCACATTTTTAAATCAAAGTCATATACAATTGAAACATTCAGATCAGTTGCTGAAGCACTCACCTTCATCATACCAAAAATGAGATGAAATGCCTATGACACAGCTTTCATGTTGTACATATATTTGCAGCTTATATTTAAGAAAAAAAGTAGAGATGTTTAAAAAATTTGGTGGGTGCCGCTTATATACAGATGTGCTGAATAGACTGAAATTTACGGTATGCTCAGATTAACAGTTTATAATAAATATCTACATTATAAGCAAGAATAATTCTCCCTTTATATTAATTGTCTGTTTCAAAAAAATAATTTGAAGAAAGAGCTCTCATTTCTATAATTATCTAAATAAATACTGTGAGATGGTCTATTACTGCAGTACTTTATTAAATTTTAATTGTTCTTTCATTGTACTTATAAAACAGTAGTGCATTAGTTATTTTTTAAACAAATTGTTTGAAACTAGCAGTCTTGTAAGATATATGCTGAACTTAATTTAAAATTGTAATTAGTATGTGGTATATAATTATACAAAAATATAGTATGCATATAATATGTATATATAAAATAATATGTATGAGATTTATTTTGATTATTGTGATATTTCTATCTGTTTTGAGAGTTTCTTAAAATCAAATATTTGAAAAAAAATAAGAGAAAATGTCATAGGCCGTATATAAGCTGACCAATGGTTAACCTTTTAAGAATCCATAAAAATTAAGGGTGAGCCACACAAAAACTCTGAATGCCACAATAAAAGTGTGCTGCTTAGTTCATTATTCTTTTTTTTTGCAAATGCCATCCTTCATTCTCCTGATCATAGACCACTAAACCAAAGCACAACAGACCATATGCTTGAGAATTTCCACCTGTCAACACAAGAGTTCACATCATCTGGTCTTCCTATTTGTGTTGATAGCTAACCAGCTCATTTGCAAAAGTCTTGTTGTAGCAGTTAATGCAGGAAGTTTAATTGTCTGCCAGCAACTCATTCTATATATGTTCCTTGCTGATTCTCATCTTTATATTAATGATATGTTGATAAATATCACATCTGGATTACTGAATTCTCTTATGCTTTGTATCTGAGATGAGATCATGTGCGATCAATAATAATAATAATATTTTACTTTGCCAACAGGTTAATGTTGGTTCACATAAAGTTTGTTTCTTTTGTATAGAATTTGAGTTTCCTGACTGATTCTAAATTGTATATATAAATATGAAACTGCATGTTACTAAAATTTTGTCAAGTCTACTACTTGCTGTGAGTTGAAAAAAATTTGTGCTGTTGGGTATAATATCTTAGTATACATGTTGCAAAACTACTTGCTATTTCCTGCATGATTTTCAGACTTGATCATTGTAGTTCACTTCTTGCGGTTTATTCTAACTTTGCTCTTCAACTGCTTCTGATAACTTAAAATAGCACAACGCAACTTTTAATGTGTAAAATTGTCAGCCAATGACTCCACTTTTGATTGGCTTGACTGGCTTCCTGTCTAAGAGTGAATTAACAATATGAATGGCATGTAAAATCTGTATAAGTTTGAAGAACTTTTCTACCAAATAAGCCTAACCAACTATAGCAAATGTTTACAATAATAGATCCTTTTGTGCTAAAATATTTAGAGCAAAGCTAAAGTAGCACTTCAGTTTATTTGAAAGCAAAAAGTAGAAGTAGATTTAATTTCTTATAGATGTATTTTTGTCCATTCAGCATTTTTGATAATGTGCATTTATTTTGTGTTATCTTTTCTGTCTTATTGCGAGAGGGCTGGGAGCTGTTAATGGCCTGCCTGGACCTATTGCTGTAACTAGTTCTGTGCCATCTGCCCCTTCTTTACGCTCTTACTTTCCTGAAACTTGGCTGTGGGACCTGGTTTCTGTTGGGTAAGTGTTTTTTTGGTTTTTTTTTTTTTTTTCTCTATAGCCAATATTTGTCTATACAACATAAATTCCATCATTTTGTTTTTTCCATCTTTCTATATGCTCTGCTTATTGCCAGTTTAGTGTAAGAAGATGTCTGACCATAGAATTGTTGACCGACAAAACCGACAAAACGTCCGTCGGCTAAGGGCCCCACGCCAAAATGTTCGTCGACGATGCCTCCCTCGGCTAAAGATCCGGTCGCCAAAACGTCCGGCTCCAAAACGACCGTTGGCGAAACGTCCGCCGTCGAAAAGTCCGGGTACCGTAGAATGGACTTCTTATAGATGAATTACAGGTGATGTTTTTGTGAATGAGCTTCAGGTTTTAATGCAAAGAGGAACCGCAGATGACACAACCTCTCATGTTGACAGAGGTGCAAAATCTCAAGCTTTATGAATTGTTGAATTTTTAGTTTATTGGCTCTAAGCTAAAGGGGAGTGAAGATTGCCAAACAGAAGTAAATAATAAAGTAACTAAGCAACAAACTCAAATATACTATATTGACATTTAGGAAGTTTTCTTGTAGTCCATCCCAGACTTATATGTACTTCCTTTCAAATAGATTTTCAAGTCCTGAAAGCTGATTGCTTGTAAGACTGCCACTATTCCAGTATATGCATGTCCATACTTGTATTATGGTAGATTTCTGAAGAAAAATTACATGTTTACAGAAAAGCAGGTACTTATCACATTATCAAATAGCCTCAATATATTTGGTGTCATCAAGAATTCAGGGAGCAGGCTACCCTACAATTAGAATGGTCAGTTGAATACAATGAAATTAATCAAGCACCATGATCTGTATGCCTACGTAGCTTCTTTCCTGAAACCTGGCTGTGGGATTTACAGGTTATTGGGTGTGTAGGCATTTCTTTCATTACTTCTGTTCTTACTGAAGAAGGAAACACTCAGTATTAAGGTGTTAGGAGTGTTTTTCTCCATATTTCTTTGTTATATTCTCAAAGGATGTTGATAAAATATTTCAGTATATATGCTCCTAAAATCATTTTGGCCTTTTTCCATGTTTTGTTGTCAACTTTTTTTTGCTATTACTAAAATTACTTTTTGTTCTTATTTCCATACTTCCACCAACCATCTGCCCATTTACCATTTTCTTGGCTTAATGCTTTCATCTGCTTGTCCATCAATCATCTAACAGTACTCACTTTCATAAATCCTTAGTTTTGCTTTGTATTTTTTCTCTCTCTCAAACTGATATGACTCAAAGTGTGATAATGTGGTTGTGCTTACAGGGCTTTAATATGTTTATTTATGTAAGAGACACATGGTGTGTTCCATGTAAGAAAATTTGGACACTTGAGAAATTAAGAGTCTGACTGTGGACATATAAGAAAGTCCTCTGTGTGTGACAAATTTGTTTTGTAAACACTTAAGAGATTAAGAGTCTGACCATGCAGTTTGTAACTGTTTCATTACTCCAAGGGCAGAGAACATCAGTATAAAATTTAAAAATCTACACTATGGTATCAAACATTGAGGAAGGAGAAGTGATTGTTTTACGTATCGCTAGTAATGAGCAATATTTTAACCGTTTTAGTAAAACTATCACCAAATTCACCTAAAAAAAAATTCATTATAATGCTTGTTTAACACTATCTTAGATGCTGATTTAGGAATTCATAGTTCTCGTGCATGCTCAGGAAGCACTGGAATGTAAGAAGGGGAGTTTCTGCAAACTATAATCATGTGATAGATGATCTTAATGTCTCTGAGGAATAAATAACCATAAGTGTTGCCATAAAGACATCTTATTAGGTGTCTACCAGATGTCTGCACAGCATGCTGATAAGCTTTGACTATCATTTATCTATTTATACTGTTTAGATCAGACCTGGGCAAGGGCCGGCCCGCCTCCTGTCTCTGACCGGCCGCCCGCTAGTATATATACTATATATACAGTATTGGGTAAAACTGAGTTAACTATATTAGTCCAGCCCTCTAAAACCATCCCTATTTCTCATGCAGCCCCTTGGGAAAATTAATTGCCCACCCCTGGTTTAGATTGAAGACTCATTTAGGTGTTCTCACTTCTTTATAATTTTATTACATTAACACAGTATGGGATGAACTACTTAGTTGTATGCACACGTCTCAAGTGTTTGAATCTGCATAGAAATTCAATTTCAGTTTCCATCAGATAAGACTATAGAAACTGCTGTCTGAAAGAGCCATCATTGTTTTAAATCTGTGTTGTCTTCTATAACAGTGGTTCTCAAAGTTTTTCGGACCGCGGACCCACTTTACTTAAGTAAAAATTATGGCGGACCACCAAGGCCTAAGTAAAAAATATGGCGGACCACCAAGGCCTAAAAATCAGTCTGTACTATGAATTTTAAATTTAAATTGCCTCATTTGTTTCTTTTTAATTCAAAACTTAATGTCCTTTTGTAAAAGTAGTATAGTAATAAGATGACATAAAACTACCTTGTTATTTGTAATTAAAATGTTAATGCGAGGAATGCATCACTTTAAAAATCACTTTGCTGACATATGACGACTGTCAGTCGCGGACCACCTGACTTATGCCCGCGGACCACACTTTGAGAACCACTGTTCTATAACACATAAAAAAATGCCTGTACATATCTGGAGCTAGTTTATGTTTTGCATTAAGCATTTTCAGGGGCAAATAATGTTCTTAAGTCCCTGAGATTTAGGTTACTTGTTTATTATTTGCAGGGAGACTGGTATGTTGGAACTGAAAAAAATTGTACCTCACACCATCACCAAGTGGGTTGGAAACTCCTTGTGTACCAGTGGAGAAGCTGGTTTGGGGGTTTCTCCTTTGATATCACTCACAGCCTTCCAACCATTCTTCTTAGCATTTAATCTGCCATATGCTGCTGTGAGAGGCGAGCGACTTCCAATCACCATTACAGTGTATAACTACCTGGACAAGTGTCTGAATGTTAGTTTGATTTTTGATTATGTTCATCTTTGAGTACTTTTCTGTGCAGTACAGTTTCATGAAGTGCTTTTATAGTCTTTGAGTTCTTACCAAAGTCTACCTTGAATTTCATTTTCAATGTTTTCAGTTTTGAAAATTCCTGAGGAAATCTTTTTGTTCGATAAAGTACTCAGCATCAGTCTGAACAATGCCACATCACATTATGGAGTTTGATACCATCCAACCAGTTTTTAACAATATACTTAGTACATGTGAGACATTCTGTCATTTTTGCTATTTCATTTGGTAGATTATGGCTTTTGCTATATTTCCTTTAAACGTGTGTAGGAATCCTTGTCAGGTTTTTTTTTTTTTGGAGGGGGGTTTGTGGCTAATTTTCTTAAGAGAAATTTTTGTTTGTTTATGCAGATGCTTCTTACAGTAGATGGAATGACAAATTTTAAAATACACAGTGCTCGTGGTAATCGAGATTCATTCTGCCTGTGTGGAGGACAATCATCAACTAAGAAGTTTTACATCACTGCTCAGAACATTGGCAAACTACCAATTTTTGCTGGGGTATGCAGGATTGTTACACTTTTCATTTTTATGTTACTCTAAGAAGGGATGTCAAACATTGTTGAAATATACATAGACAGCATCCCTTGAAACTGCACAGAAATAGCATTAGTAGTACATTAAAAAGCTCACATCTATAGCAGGGCATGGTGGCTTAAAGTACTCAATGTTGTTAGACATTTTCAATGCATTTAATACCTCTGTATTGATGAAATTGAGCTATAGCTATGAAGACATTTGCATTCATGGGTGCAAACTACATAGGAAAAGTTAAATTTACAGATATTATTAATATGGTCCAGATTTTTAGGTTCAGGTGTAATTGTAAAGAAGGGAGTTCAGTCTAATCTATAAATGTGAAAAGGAAATAATATTTAAATCATTTCATGTTTTACCCCTGCACTCTGGTAGGGTTAACAGTGTGAGGGTGCAGATTTGGTTTCATTGTTAAAAAAAGCAGTGAACATAATTAATTTTTTGTTAGAAATTGAACTAAATCATGTATCTGAACTAAACCTTTTTTTTTAATTGAATGTGTTTCTTCCATCTCAGGCCGAAATTACTTCTGGCGGTAACTGTGACAGTGATGTTGTGATAGACTCTCAGTACATAGGATGGAAAGATTCTGTGCAGCGAGAAATTTTTGTAAAGGTAGATAACAAACTAGAATATTTTTCTCTGAGCACTTCTTTGTGTGTGTAACTGATCTTCACTCGTTTGCAAATGCTAAACAACACTGTCTCTAAAGATGGCACATTTCATTACAAAAAATTATATTACATTTATCACCAAAACACATTTTTAAACAAGAAGTAGAAAAGAATGCTTGTTATCTTAACTACTTGAATAAATTCATTTTTTAAAATTATATACTATGTAACAAAAATTCATCCCTCAGGCAGAAGTGACATATAAATGTACTTACTTTTTAACATGTAACTTAGCATATCACCATTATATATCATCAGTGTTGGAGCTGATTACTGGATAAAGATGTAACATAACCACAAATACTAGCTTAATGTTAATTTTTATTTTTTTGAGGCGGAAGGTGTTACTCAGCAGTACAGTCACAACATCTATATGTGTGTTGAAGGTAAGTAAAGTCTGTTCTCTAACTGGTTGCATCTTTATGTGTGTGTTGTCATTAATGTATGTTTGTGCATTAGTATACATTTACAGTGTCATCTGTACTGATGGGTGATTTGAAGCTATCAGTAATAAGTATTCACAGTGATCTTCTTCAGATGTTGACTATTTTTACCATACCAGTTTCAGTAAGACTTTTATTAAGTTAATGAGGCAAATATAGGTGACTAGCAATTTAGGTGCAAAATATGTTTCAAAGGGACCACGCATAATAATAAAATTTCTTATAAGTAATAATGGTAACATTTTTCCAGCTTTCATACTCAGTTTGAGTCTCCTATATGAGGATTAAATTTCTCCTTCCCATCCATCTTACTGTATCAAGTATAGTAATCTACTACAGGTATTGGTCAGAACATATAGGTCTTTGACTAATTTTTTTGCAGCTAGTTTTTAAACATCATAATTTGTCTATGGTTGAATGTAATAAAGATAAGATTGTTTAAAAATAGTTTAATATAAATTCATGTCATCTATTGCAACAGAGAGAGCACCAAAGGTTGAACAAATGAAACTTCCCCTACCTAATGACATGGTAGAGGACTCGGCTAGAGGAGAAGTGACTGTTGTCGGTATGTGAAGCTAATCTTGCGTACTACATAAATCATATGAATATGTAGGGGATAAAAGAACATAAGAGCAGTTGCATGTTCAAGCCAGTGATAATGTTGATTATGTACTGCATCTATTAATTATGCACAATATTTTTGGTTTTTCATGTGCAGGTGATATCATGGGACCAGCACTTAACAACTTGGATGGTTTGGTAAGAATGCCAACTGGTTGTGGTGAACAGAACATGGTTGGATTTACTCCCAATATATATGTCCTAAAGTATTTAAATGCTTCCAGCCGCTTGACAAACCAGATACAGGACAAAGCAAAGTTTTATATGGAAACAGGTAAGTCAGTTTAAATTAATTTTTATATTTTTGCTTTTGCTTTAGATAACCATTTCACTCAGAACTTTTCTATTTTATACTTTCTTTTGCACCTGTAACAAAGAAACAGCAATACAGTCAACCAATTACCAAAATGATTCTGCTGTTTATACTGACATTGCTTCTTTCATATGTAAATATGGACAGACAGATCAAGAAAGGTTCAGCTGTTTGAGAGGAATTAGTTTTGTTGTTTTTCTATGTGACAAGGAACAGTTACAGCTAAAGTTAATGATTTTAGATTGTTTTGTTCATAAAAGTTTGATGTAAGCGTAAAGAGTGTCCTATTCTTTTTGCACAGGATACCAGCGTGAGCTGAAATACCGTCACAATGATGGCTCATTTAGTGCCTTTGGAGAGTCCTCTGGAAAATCAGGTAGCACATGGCTTACAGCCTTTGTTGTACAATCCTTCGCTCAGGCACGTCCTTATATCTACATTGATGATGATGATCTGGAGAAAAGCATAAGCTACTTACGCAGAGTACAAGGAGAAACTGGATGCTTCATAGAAAGGTACACCGTAGTCTGATGATCTTAGTTTACTTTTTGGTCTCTTTGCTTTACTATTGCTTTTTTTATATCTAAAGCAGATTAGAAAATGTTCTAAATGCTATCAGCATTAATATAGTTTCTCTATAACACTTGTTCTGCTTTTTTGTTCATTTGTGTATTCACATAAGAAAAATGGGCACACACATGACAAAAATCAAAGTGACCTAAATGTGAAACTACCCTAAACCTGACCCTAATACTGTACTATTATTTTGAAAAGTAAATTTAATTTTTTCTTTTTAAAATAGAAGAAAATTAAAAGTCCTGTACTCTATAGAGACCTTACAGGGCACTGAACTCTAGTTGGTTCATTGTGTCAAGTTCACAACGTGGTAGATGGAGCTCATCCTTCTATTATCTTCAGATACCTATCACTGTTGATTAGGAAGGGAAGTTTCAATCATTTATTATTTATGTATGTGTGTGTGTTTGTTACAGAGGACAGGTGTTCAGCTCTTACATGCAAGGTGGACTTGGGCGAAGCAATTCTGAAAATAAGGAAGACAGCTATGGTGGTACTTTGACTGCATATGTTCTTATTTCTCTTCTTCAAGCTGGTATTGACAAAAAGGTATTGACATCTGGGACAATTTTATTAAATAGTAAAATGTTATTTTTTTTAACATTTTAATCACCTAAAGCTGTAAACATACATTCTTTGTATTCAAACATAAAAGTGGTTCTTTCTTTCTGTTTGTTGATCGTTCCATCGACAGGATTCTGTCACAACTAATGCCATTGAATGCATCAATAGAGAACTGCAACGAAATCCTAACATAGATACTTACAGCTTGGCGCTAGCTGCTTATGCCCATGTCCTATATGACCAGTACAGTCACCAGTCTCTTGATCTCATGAGCAAGCTCAATAGCCGAGCTGTTGATGAAGGTGAGTTTTTATTTGAGTGATCTTTCACAATCAAAATCATTTTGGTCATTTCTTAATATATTTTTCATAATTGTTGTAAATTATCACAAATAGAAAGCTTTCACTGAAACTATTCTTAAAACTTTTTTTCTTCTTTGTCACCGTTAGTAACAAATATCATGATGTGCCTGTGGCAGGAAGTGTTAGGTATTGGAAGCGAGAAGGTGGCACCCCAGAGCCAGTCAACTCTTGGTATTATTATGCTGCTCCCTCAGCAGAAGTGGAGATGACAGCCTATGCCCTTCTTGCAACCATCCTTTTCTATGGTGCAGAGAGTGTCTCTAAGGGACAACCAATTGGATACTGGCTGTCTAGCCAGCAGAGTGCTTTTGGGGGTTACTCATCAACCCAGGTAGAGTTAACAATTTAAGCTATATTGGAATTTTTCTTTCAAGAGAACAAAATAAATCTGAAAAATATGCAATCACCTTTAACCTTTTGACACTAGAGTAGTCACTCCTGTAGTGTATCTTTCTGTTTATCATTTTTATTGACTCTCACTCCTGACATACTGTGTAGATAATTATTTGTTTGATTTATACTTGATTTGTCACCATGCATGCAGTTACATGATAATTTGAGAAAAACTTTAGCATACATCCAGATAAAGATAAAGATTAAGTTACTGTTTGTAACAGATCTTGACAAATGAGCAGTAATAATTCCTATTACTATCCAAAGAATTCTTTTTATAAATTCCATCTTAAAAATGCTACTACCATCCACAGCATTAGCAGTATACTAAAGCTTTTTTACAGTTAAATATACCAGTGTAAATTCACTGAATAAATATGCTTAATCACTGATGTATCATTATGCTTATCATTATGCTTATCATGATTGCAGAAGATCTTTGTTTTAATTATGCTTCCAAATATGTAATTAGTATTGCTATATATTTTTCGCCAGGATACTGTGGTGGGACTGAATGCATTGTCCGAATTTGCAACATCTGTATATTTTGAGGGCCCCACAAATATGACAGTAATCGTAGAGGGCAGTGGCATTCATCGTGACTTTCAAATCCAGCCTGTCAACAGCTTAGAATTGCAGATTGAACCAATGAAACAGATGGGTTCTGGGCTGCGTATTCAAGCTTCTGGTTCAGGGTGTGCTTTGGTGCAGGTGGGCTGGAAACCATAAATAATTTTTTCATTTATATTTAATCCACATATTATCCCAATTTGTTTTCAAACCTGTTTTCTAACAAAAATGGTATAGCTGCCAATACTGAAGATTTAACAAAGTTACCTTTTGTGAATAAAGTGACTGGGATGTGAAACTACATAGTTGTTGTCATTCATGGGTTTTCTTTGTGCAGGCAAATGTGAGATACAATAAACTGCCCAGTAAGCTAGGTATTCATAACCCTAAGTTTGAGCTGAGTGTTGCGGCAATGCCATTCAGATTTGGTCGCAACAGATGTGATCGTCGTTCGCTTGTTATAACTTTTGGGTGAGCACAGCTCTTTTTTCTCCCATCTGAACTGGATTGAGGTCACGGAAGTGTTGATATGTGTGTGCATGCATACCTGCGAGTAGATGAGTGAATTACTTCCAAAATCACTTAATTGCTTCCATCCTTGTGGTTTTCTATAAACAGAACTTGCATCTGATGTTTTGAAGAAAGTTTCTTACAGAAGAGGAGTATGTTAGTATATATTTGTGTGAATGCATATATGTGCTCTGTGTGTGTATATATATATATCAATGTGATTACTTCTGTCAAAGCTATTTGTTGCCATAATGACATTTTATGGATTGTAAGAGGATTCATTAATGCATCTGTTAGTTTTATTCAATAATAAATATCAAACAGATTTTACATACGACAAAAATAGCAAAAGTATAGTTCAGCCAGCTTTGTTAATGGAATGTCACTGATCCTTGTTCAGGGTGAGAGACTCAGAGACTTTCAGCACAGGAATGACCATGCTAACCATTCATACTGTGAGCAGCTGGTCAGTCATACCAGAGTCTCTACGAGAGGTAAATGACTAGCATGCATTGAAGCTGACCTTTATTGATTCAAGAAAGTTTTATTCCATCATTTCCTAAAATGTATTCTTGTGTTAGGCACATCAATAAGTTTCATGAAATCCTTTACATAGAATGTTTAATGTTCAATTAAAATGCAAGGACCCATTTTCTTTTCTCTTTTTAAGCATATTTGTGTTTTGCTATGTACTAAAATTTATGTATTCATTTGACATTTTGTGGCTTTCTCCTTTAGGAACAACTATCATATTAGGCAAAAGCATTAGTGTCGGGTGATGTCAAACACCCCGATTGTTATGACAAAATAATGCATCTTTATAATGAGAACACTTGCAGATGTTTCTGTGCATATAATTGTTTTACATTTACTTATGGAAATGTTTCAGTTATCAAGCCGATTCTCCATACTGGGCATTGACAGATATGAAGTTAGTGAGCAAGGTGTCATCACTTTCTACTTGGATCAGGTATGTAAATTTCCAAGCAAAACCTATTGTTTTTAAGAACATTAATTTGTTCGGTCTATCAATAATATGAATTGAGTTCAGCAGTGAGTTGGTAAACCTCACGTAATGGATGGATTCTTTGTATCTTCCATTTAAAGCTTAATATTAAAAGTAGATGGAATATTTACTGGGGACAAAGCATTCTAGTCTGATTTGGTGCATCAGAAGAGTGAGTTTAAAACTTTTGGTTGAAAGCTGCAGGAAAATATAAAAGTCAGCCAACAATTCACTTCGACAGGAATTAGATTACTGACAAGTCATTTTGAATGTAGTTATTTTTTCTTGTATTATTTATTTTAAATGCTTTCAGTAATTGTCAGAATTTTTATTTTTTTGCTTCTAATTTATTTTGAGGGGTCACTTTGCATATATCCATGCACATTCATACAAATACAGAGATGCATGCAAGTGTTATGCCATTTCTATCTTTACTGGGCTTTCACAATGACACTCATTGTGTTAGGTGCTGTTGCAGCTATGATTTTTACTATTTCTCTCTCTTGACACTTTCCACTCATCACCACATGAATGAGATCCTTTATTATCTTTTGGATTTATTTAAAATTTGAAGGATAAACTTCTTCACTTTCTTTATCAGGTAAATATGATCAAGTTGCAAACAGCGGCTAAATCATAGACAAATAAAGAGAATTTGCCTTAATTTTTTTTTTCAGCTTGACACTAGAACACGCAGCTTCTCACTAGACCTTGAGCAAGACAGAGAAATGGCAGTCTCTGCTCCCAAGCCTGCCGAAGTTCAGATTTATGAGTACTATGAACGAGGTGAAAAGAATGCATAGTGCATAGTTATGCATGAGCCCTCTTTTTTAAATTGGGTATTGGTGTTTTACATGATGCAACAAAGACTACATTGTAGCTGGATTTAGTGCTTTATGACTTGCACAAAGATATTTAGTTACTGGTACTTTGCAGTGTATACCCATTCACCTAATCTGCCATATGTGGTTAAATAAAGTTTTTGTTCCAGTGCCTGTTGTTGCTCCTATAGGACAACATGCACAAGTATTCCAAAGTCGTAAAAATGGAGCAGTGAATATGCTTATGAACAGCTATACACAACCTGGGCATAACAATTTTGCTAGAAGGGACAGTATGCAACACAATGAAGATCACTTTACTGCATAAAAGCTATAGCCACCCCTCTTTCTCAATGCAGAGCCTACTCCTGACGTTTTGAAGTTCTTGGCAGACAAGTATTTTCCAAACCACATGTGAGCTAGCACAGGAAAATTAAGATTAATGGCCTTGGGTACAAGTTTTATGTGTTTTAGTGGAAGTGGGGGGAAGAGGGTTTTCTTTTATTTGTGTTTTTTTTTTTTTTAAACTTTAGTCCACTTTTTAATGGAAAAGGATTTCTAAGTGCATGTGAAACATTTTTCCAAAATTATTTTTATCACGCAGACATGACGGTAATAGCATCATACACAATTAAGACGACGTGTGGCACTAAACTGGAGATTCCTTATGATCAGGCTGCAGATCGATCTCTCCCATTTCCTGAACAAGCAAGAACTATCAGGTTAGCATTCTTTCATGTTAGTTCCATAACAATGAAACTCTATTAAATTCAAATTTTGGAATCTCAGCAATATATGTTGAGAGAAATTTTTAATGTTAGTAGTGCGATTTTGCTTGTGTAAATAATGACACCATTTTGTCTGATTTTGAATGTTTAAATATACTTTCTTTATTGTGTGTCATGTTGCAGTCACAAATTAATGGCTGAAATAAAAAATTTGTTCCTTTTCACTCTCTAAAGGTAGAATTTTGTTTGGCTTTTTTAAACTGCACATTTTCATATTATTTTTTTCTTTTGCACTGGTGTGTAGAACCGGGACTTGAGGCAATAACAGATTTAATTAAAGTAAGCACTTTTTTTATTTGTATTTTTTAATTAACTTGATAATATCATTTTTATAAGTTTTTCTTTGTTTCTTTTGTGAACTGCATAAATGCAGACCTTCATAAAATGAAATTGACCTTATTAGAAATTTTAAATTAATGTCACAAAGCTTTCATAATGTCTTACCACCCACATGTGGTGCATTGGTCCTTGAACAAATAAATGTTTGTTTTTTTTTTTTTTTTACTGCAGACAACGCTTGTCTGCCCCATATGCAACTTTCAGAAGATCCCAGACAACTATGAGGAAATTGTTTGCAATTCAACAGCAGGTATCAAACCATTTTTTCAGGATTACAGCCCTTCTTTGACAATCTTTTAGAGTCAGATCTTTGCAACTTTGATTGGGAAAACCTGGTTTGTAGAGTGTTGAGTATAGGGTCAGTGGGTGCAAATGATCAGCTATATGCCCTGTCATAGGAAACCATCTTTTATGACAATCTTTCATCTTATTAGGTGAAACACAGAACTCATTTCGAGTATAAGGAGGAAAGGAACTGATAAAAAACATAACTAGATTAGTACTCTAATTTAACTATTAACCCTCTAATGGCCGTGAAATTTTTATAACATTAATCGCAAATGGGGTCCATACGGACTCCAATACTATTTTGTCATTCATTTCATGATGAAAAAGCACACATGGAAAATGCGATACCTATTGTATTAAAACATTAAAAGCAGTATAACTAACATGTACCACAAATTACAATGACAAAATATAATAATAATGTTACTAAAAGATATGAAGAGTCTGTACCACAAGATTTGGTCAGATTTTTCTTCCTAAATCTGAAAAAAAAAAACTGGAACATACTGTTTTTAATTAGGCCTACATTCTGCTATTGTCACAATAGTCAAGTTTATTCATGCTGAAAAAAATCTGATTACTGCTGAGCACATAAGTCACATACAAGCTTTGCATGAACTCCACATTAATATCTCCCTCAACAACCACAAGTGTCTTTTTCTTGTCATTCAACAAAAAAATGGCAATGCTGTCACTTTCTTGGCTTTGGAGTTGTATTCCGTTCAGCTGTTGAAGGTTGTGAACATGATGGAGCTCGTGTATAGTGTGCCCTATTCTTCCCAGAACACATTCTTATTCCATAGATTTTCCAAGTCCAACAAGTTTCATCAGAAAGATTAGCAGTTTGTGACTTTTTCCCCATTGCCACTCGGAGTTTAGGAAAGTCCAAACAATGTAGCTATTCATATCCATCATGTTATAGGAGATTACAATAGGCCATCTTGTTTTTCATTTTGTGGTGTAGCAGTGAACCAGTTGGTGCATTGTGTTGATGCAACCTTTTGTCTTGTAGGAGTCCAAAATTAACCAAGGGTTTTTCTCTACCATGGTGTTGGCAACATCCAGTTGATAATGAGAAGCTAAAATTTAAAGTAACTACTACCTTGCCTTTCTTTGAGCAATAAAAAGCCAGCATCCCATGATCATGAAAAGCAAAGAGTGTAGCATTTGTTTGCACCATAAATCCGTTTCTAATCCCTTTGCTTCTCTTGGCGAGCAGGGGATGGATGTGGATGAGCGACGTTTAGTGTCGCCTTCTCCATCAAGCGCTCCCTGCCTTTTCTTCTTCTCCACTCTCTGCTTCTGTGAGGGGCTCTGCCTCTTTTCTGTACGGATAAACTATGTCTACAATCCTTCAATAGAACTGTCGAGGGATCCGAGCCAATTTTGAAGAACTCCAATGCCTAGCATCTTGTTTCTTTCCTAATATTATAGCACTACAGGAGACTCTTCTCCTACCTTCTACCTCTTTTTCCTTCAAAGGCTTTCAAGTTTTATGTCAGGATTCTCAGACTGACGTCCCTTCAGGTGGGACTGCTCTTCTCATTCGCTCTTAATTTTCGTTTAGTCAGATACCACTTTTCACTCCTTTTCAAGCTGCTGGCATGGCGTTAAAAAAAACAAAAACAACAAAACTCATATCAGATCTCTACGCCTTTCTTGTCAGAAAGCCTTGGACATTCTCAGAGTAGTTTGTCGTGTCAGCTGGGGGGCGGACTGCACGGTCCTGCTTCATCTATCGTGCCCTGGTCCGCTCCATGCTAGACTATGGATCCTTCATCTATAGCTCTGCTCAAGAGTCCTACCTCAAAATTCATGATTCTATTCACCATCAAGGGCTATGCATCTTTTTGGATGCCTTCCTCACCACTTCGTTACAATGTACGTAGAAGCTGGTGAGCCTCCACTTTTTCTGCATTGTCTGAAACTCGTGCTATCCTATGTCTCTCATTTAAAAGCTCAACCTGGAAACTCTGCTGTTTTTGGACTTCAGTGTGCTGCCCTGTATGCCATTCGCACCAAGGAGCAAAAGCCATTATCGCTCTATGTTGTACCTCACCTACAACCTGCTGGAGTAGATATTCAGTAGGTAGAGCCTCTCCCTTTACTACCAGCTCCTCCTTGGACCCTTCCTGTTTCAGAGATTCGTCTCAATCTCACAGCCTTTAAAAAAGGGGACACTAATGACCTCATTTTTCTCCAACGCCTTCAGGAACTTCTTTTTGACTATCCTGTATTCTGTTCTATCTTTACAGATGGCTTCAAATTCCCAAGTGGTGGCCATGTCGCTGCAACAGCAGTTCCATCCTGCCGACTGCAGCCGGCTGTTTCAGCCCAACAGTCTACTGTTCTATTTTCACTGCGGAACTTCAAACCATCTTGCTTGCATTGCAGCATGTTCACCGCTCTTCAGAGAACAAATTTCTGATTATTTCAGACTCTCTTTCTGCCCTACAAGCTCTTCTTTCCAATAATGTTGACCACCCTCTTGTGGTCGAGTTTCATAAAATTCATGCATCATTCATTCATCGCAACAAGGACATTGTTTATATTTGGGCTCCTGGCCATGGTGGTATCCCAGGCAATGTTCGAGAAGACCAGGCTGCCAAAGCTACATGTCAGTCTCCTGGCGAATTACACTTGCTAGTATCATCAGATTGTAAACCTACCTTCTTGGTCTACATTCAGTCCCTATGGCAAGGCCACTAGGACACACTGGGCCAAAATAAATTATTTGCCATCCTGTGAGACAGGAGGAGATGATCCTTACTAGATTAAAGTTAGGACACACCTTTGCCATGCAAGGACACCTCTTACAAGGTGAACCACTGCCAGTTTGTCCATGGTGTAAAGTTGTAACATGTTTTGATTGATTGTCCTGAGCTCCAGAGTATCCACCTGCAGTTTTTTTAAGATCAAATTCTTTTTCTTTGTTTTGGCAGCAGTCTTTACATTTTTAAGGATAGGACTCTACCATCAGATTTAAGATTTTTATGTCCTGATAACTGTTGTCTCTTGGTTTTTTTGGTTTGTTCATGACTTTTTTGGGGCCACAACACTCCATTTTACACTTTACCTACTCTTTTACATTATTGTTTACTTCTTGCGTTGGTTTATTAAGAATGTCATGGTTATATCACTCGGGGTGGTGGGGGGTGGTTGTCCCTAAATTTTTAAGGTAAGATTATTTTTTGTTGCTGTGATAGTCTTATAGTTGCTGGCAGGGAGTTAAATACAAATACATTTGAACTTGAAAAACTTTGATATTTGTCAGTTACAAAGAGGTTGCCTTAGGAATTATTTTTAAAATTGAGACACTTTTATTATGTAGTTGGCACATACTTTACACACATAATTGCTTCAGATGTCACTATTTTATTTCAGTTTACAAAGCTCTATCAGGAAGGAGAGGTCAGTTTTCCTTGAAAATTCTTGCTAATCTCCGCCCCCATGTGAAACAGAGGGATCTTGAGCAATTTGTTGATATCCGGATGGACAAAAGATGTAATTGCTCGCTGCTTCTTCCACCAGGTAAAAACAACTTCCTTTTAGAGAATTTGTTAGTTTTTATCATGATATACTTGGCCTAGATGACCATGCTTATCGGAAATTAGCACCTCTAGAAAATTAAGAAAACCCTGCAGAGAAACTTCTAAACTGTGCACATTTGTTTTTTGGAAATTTAAGATAAAAAAAGAGAACATTACTATACTTATATAATATACTGTATCAAATACACTTACTGTGTGTGAGTTGTGCAATGTTTACGGTCTGTCATCAATATAGTAAAGGTTGGCTGTCCTGGGTTTAACTCTTGTCCCGGGCATGCTGTTCTTTCTTTTCATGTAGCATCTGTGTACAGAGCTGGCTGCTTTGCCAAGATGTAGTTGATAGCATGGCGTAAAACACCAATTCCGCTCTCCCCTACTCACTGTGTGTACATATATATTTCAGTTACAATAATTTTTGCTTTCAGTGCACAAAGTGTTCATTGTGACACAGTCAGCAAATCTGCAGAAAGACATTTTGACTGTGGATTCTTCCACGTATGTATTTGATCAAAAAATGGATCGTTCTCTTGAAAGGAAGGCCCGTCAAGCGCAGAAAAAGTGCAGACTGAACTAGAGCAAAGTTGAGAGAGACTTCGCCATGTGTTATGGCATGTAATACTTTACAATCAAGCATAAAAGTATTATCCCTGACCTGACAGATTAACAGTCTTCTTGTTAATTCTGAACCACAAAATCACTGTAGAAAATATCACAGTAGATGATGTGTGCATGTTGTGTGTTTGGCTTGCTTGGTGTGGGAAGAGAGATGAACATATGTATCAGTATGTGTATTTGCATGAATGTTTCAGAATATTACAGAAAGGTAACATGCTTGTCCACTATACTCCCTCTGTTAATGGATTTTAAAAAAGATCTCAAAGCCACATAATATCTTTTGTAAACATCATCCACTTCTTGTAATTTTTTCCTTTGATATTTTGGAAGTCAGTTCCCTATGAATTTTTCTATTCCTCTTGCCTTTAAAAATTGGAGAGAATATTGAAAGTTGTCCCTCAACAGTAAATGTAATATTCTGCTTATTGTTTTCTTTACCATTGTATCATATCACTGTCCCTGTAATGTTTGACAGTATGTTTATACATTTTTTGCATGCAAGCTACTTTTCTAGCTTCAGTGGCAGTCCAGTGAAATTCTTATATGACAATGGTCACATTAATATTTTAATAATGCATTTTCACTCTAATTGTCTTATTTCAGTTTTTTTCCTTGTGTATTACATTCACTTACAGCATGTTTAGAAATGACAACAGAAAATAATAGTTCTATTGAGGCGATGCTTATCTGCCCACTATACTTGTACTTTTTTGTTTTGTTTTTTCGTTTCTTAAGAAGCATGTTAGCGGTAAGGGGAAAAACACTTATCAACATATTTTTTATTATTGCCTAATATTTTCTATGATTTTTCCATGATCATCTACCTGGTAAAACTGTTCAATAACAAAATGTTTTCAAACATAATAAAAAATTCAAATTCAGTTTAAAAAATGTTACTATTTTGTTATATGATATTAACCTTTATGATAGTTTTATGTGTTGTAGATCACTAGCATATTTATAACTTTTTACAAATTCAAGCTGGCCCACACCTGCAGTATTTTACCATGTGCCAATAGATGCAATGTAACATATGACATTTTTAAATTACTGGAACTAATTAAATTTTTCTCATTTTTAAACTTTATGCCACTATGGTTTGTAATAAAATTATAAACAAAATGAAGGAGAAAATGTGATCTCAGTTCAATTATTTTGAAGTGCCAGTTTACCTTTGCAACATGTCTTGTATCTTATGTGGTGCTGCTGTTCAAGGATGTGAATGCACATGAATGATGATGTAGACTATTGATCATGTTCTGTATAGACATGTTCTGTGACAGTGACAAATTTGCATAATATAAATGCCTGCTATAACCATAGACTGTATATCTCTGGAGTGCTGTTTACAGAGACCAACTTTTAGCCTCTTGTGAAGTTGTAGGCTGTCAGGTCTCAGCAAACCATTTAGCAATTTAATATCTGTGCTATAACCATCCAGTCAGATTGCATCATTACAAAAAACGGCCACATCATGTAAAGTAAAATACACACATTATAGATGTAACATGCATATGCACTGAAACAGCTACATGCTGACAGCAAGCAAATAAACTGTTTTCCCCTCCCTTCAAAAAAAAAAAACCCCAAAAAACTGTATGCTCTACATACATCTCTTTGCTAGTGAAGGATTTGAGCGTAACTTCCATCAGTACAATATCAAAGACTGTGATGATAGTAGACATAAAATTTTGACTCATCCACACCAATGGTAAACTTGAAAAAAATAGTAAGGAGTTTGTAAAAAAATAAAGTCACTAATACAGATAAATGCACAAGATGATAAACCTGATTCAATGGAGACCTGACCTGTTTTGCACAGATAAGTTTCAAGATCTCTATATGAGATATATAAGAGCAATAACAGGATATGGAAAAACAGTGAAATGAACTTTTCCCACAAGTTTAAATCGTGCTTTTGCCACATCTTCTATAACATCCACATTTTCTTACAGGAGTTGAGGGAGGGGGGAGAAATTGGTGTTTTACACCAAGCCAACAGCTAAAGTTTTATCACCACAAACTAGCGTCTGTAAATATCAGGGCAAAGAAGCCAGCCCTTCTAAAATTTGCTAATATTTATCACTGTTGACGTCTTTTTAACGCTACATCTTGCAACGAACTTAATTATTTTTATTTCCAACTTTTACTTTTGTGACTAGAGGACCTTCCCATGTTCAAATTTTCCACTGGGACAAATAAAGTTGGTCATTGTCAAACAAATGCCACATGCAGTGCCTTATTACATTTACAAATAAGAAGATATGAATGATGAAAATAAGATATTAAGAAGCGATTGAAAGGTTAGAATATGAGGAATAAGAGGTCACCAAGAACCTCACCTAGCATTTCAGAAGTAACGTGTGCTTGGCTGGCTGAGATATATTATGTCAGAATTTCAGGATTTTCTGATCCTGACATCCTAATACAAACCCAAGGGAAACAAGAATCAAGTGAATAAAATGCTGACAAACTTCAAATACTAAAGGTGCTGTCAGTTCAGAGATGCAGAATTAATTGCTTTCCTCACCATGCTGCTTGAACCTGATCTCATCCACTTCCACTAACTGGTAGTTTGAATAAAGGTTAATGTATACATATTTACAAATCTTCACTAAATAGACGATTTGTAAAGGAGTTCTTTGGTTATAAAAAGCCCCCCTTCATTTTGAGTGATGGAAGACGTTAATTGATGTTATATCTTCCTTAAGCCCCACCCATTTCGATCAGGTGAGCAGATAAGCAATGGATCGAAAATACTTTTTTCTAAATACAATGTAGACACAGCTGTATACTACTAACTTGGAAACGTTACATCATGGACGGGGATACAAGTTCGTGGTTACATTGCTCAAGCGCAGGTGTTTTAAAAAGGCCTTTATTTTATGAGCAATATATATATAATCACCAAGCGATACAAATTAAATGATAAGACAAACCAAGTAAGCGTATATATCTCCTGAACATGGCTATACTAACCCTGATCATTTGTGATGCAAAACAAGGCCCAGAAAAAAAATTCAAGGCTCCTATATATATATAGGCATGCAGTAGTGCGCAGTTCTATGACAATCATATAAAAGCGCAGTTATTTCTCTATAGCGTTATTTCACCCAAAAAAGTCAAGGTTTCAGTCACACGCACATATATTTACTTAAAAAACCCAACATTTTTATGAGTTCCTATGAACTAAATTACCCTCTTCACACTTCTCTTCTCGAGCATATTGCGTGCGTATTACGTCAGTGATGTGTGTGTGCGCGTGCGCGCGCGAGTGTTTGTGTGTGCATATTCTTGAGCAATGCGTGGTTCAATTTTATATCATATTTTCTTGTCTAAGTATATTTTACATCTTGATTAGAATTCTGCTACTGTACTAGCTTGTATATAAAGGGACAGAAGCAATAATGCAAAAATCGCAGGTCGCGCTCTTGAATTGATCGTCTGCTAACCCGTTCCAAAAATTTCCGGAAACCAAACAAGGATGGCGGTGGTTGCCAGCCCTAGTTATCTGCTGAATTCTGACGGTAATGGATCGGAAATCCGTCCGAAACACTAATATCAAAGGGTATGTTAGCTTATAACAGAACTGCACGCGTCAATAGTTTATCAGCATTCACCAGACCAGACATAAACAATCATGGACGAAATATTCCAGGAACAGCGAACAGCTGTGCGTGCCAATTCTGGGGTAGAGTGTCGGATGCTCAGTCTTAGTGGTGTGGAATTAGTATAAAAACGGTAGAAATTTGCAATTGATTTGATCATGCAAGCAGTAGAATGAGAAGACGAGCTTACGTATCTCTGGTGACTTCTCGTTTAAATGCCAATTGTGCTCTTTTGCACAAGGCCCAGTTTCGTAAGCAATGCATTCAGCTCATTTATTGAAACTATTTGGTCAGTCATTTTGGTTGCAGATGCTGATAGAGCACTGACACATAAACAAAAGTATGTGACTATGAAGTCAGTCGATTTTAAGATTACCTTTTTTATTTTATTTAAGAGTATTTATATTCGATTTCACTAGCCAATTGAGGAAAAAAATATGTATGCAGCATTTTTTATTTCTGCTTTAGTAATTTTGCAGCATGAAGCAACTATGTTCTTTCCTCCCTCATGATACATCGATAAATGTTTTTTTTTTTTATTACACACAAATTAATAATAGGGTAATTGGATTTTATGAACTTGGAGTAAAATAGCTATTTCGTTATAAACTACAACTTACAAAATAAAGGACTGCCATTAGGAGAAAATTATACATTCCTTTGAGATGTGGTGTAACCACCACCTACCACTCCCACGCAAATGGGATAGATCTGTGCGAGACCAGTGTATGCTATGACTTTATGCATTTATAATGTCATTGTTAATTGTCAGTGCACATTTCAAGGTAAAATCCATCAGTACAAAGCTTATGGGCTGTTCATTTTATAGATACATTAGCGTACTTAAACAATCACATCCCACTGTCACTATGTTATTATGAGTCTGAAATTAGGATTTAAATGTTGGGCTTGTTGGGGGTGTGTTTGTAAGAGATCGTATATTACTGTGTTTATATACACCTCTATATGTGTGCATGCCTACAGATAATCACACAAAAACCAACACCTATAGCTGTAACATACTTGTTTGTGTTTCATTGTTGAACCTTTCAGAATATTGATAATACCATTCAGCATGGTTTACCATCATTTCCCAGTGATCTATTTATGATGCATTTATTGAATCTGCTCTAAAGAAGTGCACTCATAAAATGTGCAAATGCCTTTGTATCTGATTCACTAACTCCATGACGGTTGCCTCAGCAACCAGGGATCACGTCTGTTGTCTAGTTATAGTCAGACTTTGCAGTTGCCCATGACAGGTGAAGGCTTTGCCTCATGCAGCTTTGTCAGCTCAGTCCTCTTCAGAGGCCTGACTTTTAAAAATTCCACATGACATCTGCGTGACTTCTAGAAAAAAAGGCTGGTTTGCAGGGACTGATTTAAGATTGTGGCTTGTGGAAACATCAATATCTTGGGATGTTTGTCATTTTTTGATCACTAGATTTCATACACTGTTCATGCCATGAAATATCATCATATTTAGCTTGAAATGGTTTTATAATATTCAGCCAATTTTACTGTCCACCAGCAATGGATGTTAAAGACTAACCTTAGTACAATTTTATTTTCAGGTGACAGGATGTTGATTGTTACAGGATACTTATTCCTCAAGATTGAACAAATAACTCTTTTTTATTTGTAGGATAAAAGCCATTGCAGTGCTCACCTGTATTTTGAAAAGAGGTCAGGACCTCATTTCCTGTGATATTACAAACGTAGGCTAGCTGTTATAATGATAATAATAATAGAGCAGTACTTTTACATAGTGCTATTACCATGAAGGCTTGGTGCACCTTACAATATGGATATGTATGATGAGGAAAAATACTTGAATGGTGCACAATTGGCAAAGCAGTTTTTTTTTCCAAGACAAAAGCATTCGCACTACCTTTATTATCAACACAAAGAAGGGAATGAAAACTGTACTCAGGAGGAGTCAATTCAATGATATATACCACATTATCCTGAGAATACGACCAAGTCTCAGTCATCCACAAAGTTGTTAAAGAGTAGTTAAGTCACCTGCCTTCAATGACACAACTGAGCATTAAATTACAGTGCCTTTCTCAAAGCTCTGACATTTTTCTATAGCCTTCAATGAATCATAAAGTAGAATTTAGATCAGGCCACATTCCACCCTTCCCCGATTCTCCCCACAATGCATTTTTGTAACAAACCAATGAAAAACTTTTAGCCTGTCAGTAACTGAAATTAATTTCGTGTCTGATTATCATCTATAATTAAGGTGTTAGTGTAAAACAAATTATTATTTCCTTCATATTGACATATGTTTACATGTCAGAAAATTTTAATGTCATTTCCTAATAATTTATTGTAATCTTGCACAGCTGAGGGCTGCATTTAAGAGCTGGAGATTGAGCATATCTTTTGCAGGTTATCACCATTTGCTTGGAATAAGAAAACAGAACCATAAAATTTTTTTTAATGCTATTGCTTATAAAAGAGAAATTTTGATTTTTGAGTGCTGCTCTCCATTTAACCGCAGGGTTCATGGCAATTTCAATGTGAACATTCTAATAAACTGTTAAACACTCAGTCCTTTTTTGATTACTGGTTTTTCCAATTTGATTTACATGTGGCAATAAAGTCCTCTATGATTTCTCCTTTTCATACATTCACTCATTTGTCCTTGACTGGTACCAGCTGACAAATAGTTATGCTGGTCTGCCGTTACTGATTGCCAGGAAGGAGCAACTTGATAGATGGAGCTTACCATTTAGACCTGTATTGAGCAGGCCCAATATAAAATGACCATTCCACTCTTTGCAAGCTAGTTCTTCCTCTGTCCACCTTGGCATCAACCCCTCTTCAAAGTACCCTGAAGGATGGTCAGATTGAGTACCATGCTGGGTCACATGGCCAAACCATACCAGCTTATTCTGTTGTAAAAAGTGGTTCCTGGTGTCCTATGAGTGTGGCGACTGCTTCATGCAAAATCATTGGTTTTGTGTTTCTTGTATCAGTACCAGAGCAACGTCCTCAAGCAATTGTTCTCGCATGCCTGGATTCTCTTTTCTGTAAGTAGAGTCCACATCTCACAACTGTACAGCAGGATTGGAACTATGAGGGGTTTGAACAGTTTAAACATGGTAGTAAACCTGACAGCATTGGTTGCCAGAGCCAGTTCGGTCAGGCCATTGTTGATGTCACTGTTATGACCCTAATTCAAACATCTGCCATCTTTGGAAATGGTATCTCCCAAATAATTAAAGCTATGCTTTGTTCATGTAGATCTCTTTGGTTTTGCCATTAACCATGATCTTACTCCTATCAGTGCTGGTCTTCATTCCATAGAAATTCCCATTGTCAGTTTGTTGGTAAAGCTAGCAGCTTGCTGTTGGTGCCTGCCTTCAAGTCAGTGTCATCTGAACATGGGCCTCCCACTGATAAAAATAGAGATGTGATTGTTTTGAAGAGTTTCTTACATGCTGTTCTCCAAAAAACACCCAAAAAACTACAGTGTAGGTGATAGTGAGCACACTTTTCTGCCTTTTGCTTTGGGCTGCTTAAGTAGTTTAACCTGTAATCTTTACAAAAAGCACTTTTTTTGAAATAGTCATTTTCCTTTTAATGTGTGTTAAGATAAAGGTCATCCCATGACTTTTTTTCAGGTCATAAAGGGTGAACTGTTTGAGACCTCATTTTTCATGGGGCCAGCTTTACATGAGGGCGGTGCCCATCACCTCTGCCTTGCTGCCTTACCCTTCCCAGAGCAGTCTGGTGGCACAACAGTTAGCACGTGCCACCAATACGGTGATGGTTGGCTTTCTTAGGTTCAGCTCTTGTCTTGGGCATGCTGTTGTTTCTTTTGCCTATGGCATCTGTTTACAGGGCTGGCTGCCTTGCCCATGATATAGCCTACAGATGCTGGGTCAGGGTCAAACACCAAATTCCTCCCCCTCAATTCCAAGAATAACACATTTATATTCATTATTTACTAATTTGTAATCCAGCAGGTTTGAAGGTAGTAAGAATTAGACTGAAACTTTTTTCCTTCTAAATTACTTCTTTATTATCAGACCACATTTGCATGAGCAAAAACTTTGTTCCCCATTGCAGGCTGGAGGAAGAATCAGAAAATCTGTTAAAAGGCAGCGACACACTAGAGAGTTGCATTTACATTCGCTGTTTGGCCGACACCTTCCTAAAGATGTTTCGGTCACGCAATGACCACTGCAAGTCCACTACAGGCCGTAACAAAGATGTCTCGATACCTTTGGTTCGTGACCGTGACATGGAGGAGGCTTCAGCACTTAAGGTAATGCAGACCTTCAGTTATATTAAAACCAGGTAGTGGGGTACACTGAGCAGTTGTTGCCTCAGGATAACAATTATATTTACATAGTCATGACCAAAATGGGGAAGATACTCTCAAGGGAATGGTTGAGGAAGATTGTAGTGCTCATAGACCTAATTATGAGAATCTCTCAGCATTCAGATGGAATATTTGGTTTTCTTGTATATGTTGGTACATAGACTGGTTCTGGAAGATCATAATACACACTTGCCAGTGCTGTTCAGTTTGTAATATTATTTACAAGCCTCAGAAATGCTATTGTCTTCAGCGCAAAACGTCATCAGCCAAAGACTCAACAGTTGATGGCTCCCAAGCAGAGGAGGTACATTTCCACTACTAATGTGTGCTCTTTCATTTTGTAGACAAAAACTTTCACAAGCTCCCTCCTCCCCAAAAAAGGAAGAGGTAGCTAAAGGAGTGTTTTTATTCCTGTGCATAATTATTATTTTGAGGTATTTTATTTACATGTTTTCGATTGGCCATCACAAACACTTTTAAACCTCCTTTGCACTTTGTAGTATTTATCAATTTTTATCACTTTTGTTAAAATGGAGCACCCAGCCTGAGCTATTAGGACTTAGTTTGTGCATGTTCGGCATGTACATTGCCCAGCAAATTGTTTTGGATGATTTCTGACTTTTCTGACAAAGATGACTGACAACCTATACATTTTATCTCATGGTCAGATGAAATGACCAGATACATTATTATAATATCCTTGCTTTCTAAAAATACGTTTTGTGCCTTATTAATATTTCAAAATATTAATTTGAGCATGCACCATAATATTTTTTCAAGCTTAAGTGATTTCTGCTTTCATTTTACTGCTAATAACCTTAATGCTGCTATTGATACTGAGAGAAGTGAGCTTGCGCTTGTTTAATGGACTGCTGATACTAAAATGATTTCCTTATAATGATATGCCAGATATTACTGAAATCATATGTTGCAAGAAATAATTGTGTGCATTATAATGAGATTAATGCACACTTTTATCTTCTTTTTCTGAAATAGTTCCATTTATTTATTGCTTGATAAAAGCATCTATATGGCTTCATTTAATGTTGGAAAAGGGCTTTTTGTTAGCTATGAAGCTCTTCTTTCTTTCTGTTATTATTTTCTTTAGAATGGTGTGTGAGATATGTGGGCTAATAATTGTATACATGCCTACTAATCTTAAGCAGTCTTTAGCTTACACCTTTAAGGTCTTAAGATTTGCTTTTGAGTATTTTGGGGAAAGTTAATTGGAATTTTTCAGTTTACCATTATAAGGATGTTAAGCACCTATTTTTTTTTCTTGTAAATTTTTATTTTCTGATATTGGTTTTTTTTTCTGATATCAGTGCCAAAATTACTGGTGTAAAAGTTTCACAGTGTTTACCTGTGCAACAGTGAAAGCTTAGTAGTGTCATGACTTCTAATTTGATTTCCTAAATCTGCTTGTTGCTTTTGTGTGCTGTAGGTAGATAAATATTTTGGATAGATTTATGCATTACTTTAGCTGCTGAGTAGAGACGTAGTGCAGTGTAGAGAATATTTGCCTTTGGATTATAATCTTCACTCTTAGAAAATGCATCTCTTTACAGTTATGTTTTTTTGTGTGCTATTTTGATATTTGTGTTTTTCTCACTGAACCATTGTCATTTTTATCAAAGTTATCTTTGCTGGCAGCCATTGTTATGCCTTTATTTTCCTAATTGTTGTTATCTTTATTGATGTCATTACAGCTTTCATGAAGCTTTCACCATCATTATCACTTAACACCTCTTCAGTTGCCATTCTAATGTAGCCTGATAGTTCAGTTTTCTTTCCTTATTTGGACTTTAAATGATTACTAAATGTGGGGTTTGAATTTTTCAGTCTTTTTTAAAAAAAAATTCTTAGCATGTTTATTGTTTCAAAAATTAAGTATAGTTAAACAATGCTCTAAACCTGAAGTTAAAACAATAAAAAGGATTATCACATGAATAATTTTTTGTGAAAAGCCTGGTATACTACATGTAACACATATATGATTAGGTCTAACAAGTAATTATAAACAAATTTATTCACTTCAGGACACCACATTTATTTTTCTGTTTATTCCACAACTTTATATTGGTGCATCTTGTCCAGTTCTCCAAGCAATTTATTAATTTCTATTACAAGCACACACACATACTAATAAGAAAGCTGGAGATTGCAGGAGGCGGATAATGGCATGGGTGAGGGAGCATAGAGCAAGGGCACTTGCTAAAGCTGATTTTGCCTGTTGTTGAAAAGGTTGATCTGTGGTTCATAGTTCCTAACTTGTCACTTTCTCCCTTTTCTCAATCTATAAATCTATAATAGGATGCAGAGACTTGTCAGCTACGTTCTCAAATGCATTAGAAGAAGAGAGATCAGTGGCAGCATCCTATACATCCCACATCAGCCAATCAATTATACCCACCAATTTCTGAGACAGCCAATCAATACTTCTCATTTTGGCTCTTTGGCCCAATCAATTTCCTTTTATCCAAATGCGGTTTTGTTTTGGCATGTTTCTGAACAGTGTACAGTTACAGACAAAATAGACTTCCTCAGGCTGGTTGCTGGGTTTACTTTATTGAAGTATCATCATTTTTTTTTAATTATTGTTACTGTTCTTGGCCAACTGCCAAAATCCTGTTTTTTTAAGCAAAGCTTATGAAAGAAAATTCAGTGATATTGGCATTTCTGTTACTACTAGAAAATGGAGGGGCATATTGTACTGAAAGATTTTTCATTTGCTAATTGCTAGGTATAGATGTTTTTAAATCTGGGAGAAGAAGAAGATACAAAAGTATTTCCCACAAGTGTTTTAATTTGATGCTTTACCAAAATGCCTGTAAATCAGAGTATCATATGTTTTGTTAAATGTCCTGCTGTATTACAGTATCAACATCTTTGCATGCTCTGGCTGATTAGTTGTGCAGCTTGGATAAATGTACTTGGTGAATACCAATAAGCAATTTATAGTTTTTAAAGTATCCACAGAATCGTAGCTTTGAAACAGTCTTGCTATAGACATAAAGAGTCGCAAATTCACTGAAGCTCTGGTATTTGCAGTACGTTTTGCTTTACCCATCTAGACTTGATCGTGAATGATGCTCGTCTGTTGTTACATAGATTTTGGCTAACAATCAGTTTTTGCTGAACTCTGATAGACATAAGGAACTGTTCAATCTGGAAAGGTTGCTAGTCATGCTGACTTTAGCTTTATTGGAAATGGCATACCAGCTTTCCATAGCATTTTCCAGGTCTGTTTCATACTTTAAAGATCATTTCACAAAAAGACTTTTTGGAAATGTGCGATGGATATTTAGAAATATACATTTTTATGTAGAATGCTCTGTATTATCAAATCAAACATAACATAAAAAAGAACTGATTCTACTAAACCTGAACATAAGTGAAGTAATTTATTTTCAGTTGGACCTGCAATATTCTGCTTTTAAGCTGCAATTCATGTGATAGTCAGATCACCTCCAGAAAAATTTGTCATGTATTTACAGGGTCTGTGATGAGATGTGGGGGTACAGGAGGCCAAAATGGTTACACTTATCGCATGCTGGTTTCAGTATGTTTTGCTCTTTTGTGATGGGAGGGGAAGGGAGAGACGTCATTGCCAAAATGAGAGGCACTGAGCTCAGGGTTTTCTTGTGGTTGCGCTTACCTCAGGGCAAAAGAAAAAAATTATCTCCCACGTCTACTATTGCAAATGAAAGCCAAATATTTCTTCTTCATCACGCTTACGTTAGAAGTTGCAGAGTCCATAGGGGCCTGGACGGACAAGGTTAAGAACTCAGAGCAATGTCTTTTGAAAGCAGCCGATAGGCATACATGGCACGACGATCAGTATGTCGCACTAGAGAAGAGGGAATATTTGAGAGTGTGTCGTGTCCAGACAACTGACTGTGGCCTGGCGAGCATGAGGCATGTACAGTCTATCTTGACACAACAACCGCAGCCCTGGAGTCTGACGGCTACAGTTTCACCAAGCACCAGATAATATCGATTTGTTCCCCCTGATCCTAAGATGGTAAATAAGCAGGTTTAGAGTAAGAACTTGTGAGAGAAAATAATGGGAGACAGGAAAGTTTCCGCCCTATTCGATGATGACAACGATCGTGTTCGTTATCAATTGTAGAGGATCTCGCAGAGTAAGCGCAAAAAGTTTCCCTTGCGTTATGTAAGGCTTCAGGATGGTCGTATGTTTTTAAGGGTGACATCGAATTTTCAGAGAACTCAACAATCAGGCGCACGGCGTTGAATAAAAATGTAAATATAAGACGGAGCAATTTGTGTAATGACAAATGAAGGCTTCGTGTACTCTGGAAGATCTTGAGTGTCTTATCTGTTGCCAATACACGCCGAGATCGTTTGTTGCACGTGCTCATTGACCACTGCACGGGCGTTTTTGTAGAAGACGCGTTCACTCAATTTTCGTTCTATAATAACTTTCGGAAATCCCATACAGTCCTGTAAAATCATGTTAATAGTCGCAGAACCTCTAACGGAGGAACGATGCGAGGGAGGAACTGTTTTTATATTCATGACTGCAGAATTTCTTTCGGGCAGTGTCGAATCTTTGTGGGTTCACTACCTCCCCTTCCCCATTTGTCCTCAGATGGCATGGGATCAGCAGCTTCTCACCTAACCAATATTACTTCATCAGTGTTCCTTTGCCTATGTGTCGTGAACGTGCTTTGTCTGTCCATGCGCTGAATGAGCATTATTTGCCAGAAAGGACGCCGGGGCGACTTTGATCGATATGCACCGGCAGTGCATTTTCGCCTTGAGAGGCAGATGTGAGGGTTGCGTGCAAGTGCTTCTGTAAACTGTCCTCCCCACCCACATCACATTTTTTTATTTTTCATCCGATCTCTTTTACGTCAAATTTTCCATCAGAATGGAAGACACTTCTTCATCAGTGTGCGCCTTTGCGTGTCGGCGCGTTTGTACGTACGTGTGTGTGAGAGAGAGGGGGGAAGGTACTATTGTCTTAGAAGCATTTCAATTGTACACTTAAAAGTCTGTGTTTTCATTTTTAGGGTCATCGGCCGTCCGCTGCTGGACAAAGATCTCGTTTGCTCTGTTAAACGCGCTAAAGGCGCATATTGTAGAATATATAACTGGTAGAATAAGTACATGGTGATGAAGCAGATAGACTAGTCGCTGGCACCCGAACCGAAGGCCTGTAGGAAGGAAAGAATGACTTTCCGTCAAGCTGGAGTTGGAAGACATTGACATTTCCCCAAGTCCCCACCCCCACACTTTCACCATTAACTTCTGTCACGTGATTGTTGAAATCTTGAAATACAATTAAGCTTAATATCCTTCTGGAGTTCATAAGGAAATAAACGAACCAGAATTTTTTTATAAGTTAAGATCAAGGCTATAAACAGAGTGGTCATTCGTGAGCGTTCTCTTTATCTAGGTGTGCAGCCAGACGCAGGTAAAGGCGAATGAGCATGCTCTTACATATGTAGAAGGGAGAATGTTTGAAAATCCCCTTGGGGGTAGCAAATAAAATGTCTCCCCAACTCGCCATTGTCGCCAGAAACCTCTATTCATGGCAAATATTGGAAACGAGTCGAATACGCTCTGTCGGCTACCAGCGCCTGTCTGGGCCACAGTAACCCTGGCGTCCGAGCGCGCGCGGATGAACGAGCATGCATTCGCGGTAGGTGCAATTCCGTGAACTCATTAAGCTGCGTCCAATCCAAGTTATAGTCGAAGCTAGACGTCCAGTCTCGGCGTCCGGCATAACAATGAGTCCCTTCCTCTTTAAAACCTCATCCCACGCTCCTGAACGTACATCGACATGATCCATTTCAGACTGTCGTACTGCGAACGAGGAGGGACTTGACACCAGCATCTGCCCGTGCTTTAACAGCCGATGGACTACTGGAATGCGGTGTCTTGATAATTTGTCTTCCGTTCTTGCAGGGAAAGAATAAACGAAACAGCCAGATTGAAATTTTCTTCTACCTGGGGGAAAGGAGAGTGGCAGGAGGATTCGGAGGATAGGGTAGGGAGGGGGGCAGATCCGAACCTCAAATGCAGGTAGAACAAGGCAAGACTAAGCCATGTATGCTGGTTTGCTTTGAACTTTAATGTCTTCTAACGGCCGCCATTTAGGTTGGACTTCTAGAAGGTGTGTGACCTGAGAGGCCATCCGTAAGGCCATCAGGGTCTTCGAAAGTCGCAGGCACAGCAAGTCAGAGGTTTTCTATCGACTGCGCATGTTCATGTCAAGGGGTAAAGGTAGCTGATCCGTGATTGTGCCATTAAAATCGAGATTATTGAACCGCGACGACTTTTCAGCCGCCCACCAGATGAGGGTAGCACTGGCAGGCCTGCTGTGGGGAACGATCAATGTGTGGCAGCTCGCGGGCTCCAAATGATTGGGGTCGCAGATGCAAGTCTCGCTCTCTCTGGCACCCTCCCAAGCGTGGCAGTGGCAAACGGTGACTGCGCGCAAGATCAAACGTTACGCCATGCGGCGCTTCTGCTATCTGGACGGGACGAGCCAGCCAGACAGTCCAGGGATAGTGAGACCTGGAGATACGTAGAGGGTAGTGGCATACAAATAGTATCCCCCCGCGGTGACGCCAGACAGATTGGCTGACCTCCCTGGCTGTGTTCGTATGCTTAATCAGTCCTGACAAAGCGAGAGTAAAAACAAAAAGGTGTGTGTGTGTGGGGGGGTGAGTTCCTGACACAGAAAGGGCTCTGTAAACGTCTGTCCACCCCCTCCCCACTCGTTGTCAAATATTACAAACAAGGTTTTCCATGTTGCACATTTTCTCCGAGCTCTTCGGGAGAGTACGACATGTGTGTGTACTTCGCGAAGATGACCTTTGCGCCTGCAGTATTCACGTCTTCTGGAACGTAAGGCATCGCAGTAATCTGTTATTTACTGTCGTAGACTTGCATTCAGTTGATCGCGCTTACTGTGAGGCGTAGACTTTTCGCTTACACGGTATTCAGGTATAATGCGTGTAGCTTCGGCGAGACGTTTATTTACTTATTTTTGTTTGGGGTGTGTGTGTTTTTTCAATGCAAAGTGGAGGACGGAACTTTAAATGATTTTCTGCCCTTGGGGTCCGTGCTGACTGCCTGGGCGCCGATGCTTGCTCGAAGTTCCTGAGACGAGAGGAGGATGGAGTAGAGGGGGTAAGCGTCTGTCGCCTGCATCCAAACTCTTTCCCTCCCGCGGCAGCGTTGGCCCGCTTCTTTTACTGCTGCCTGCCGCCTGGACCTGAAAGATTTAGAGCCGTGGACACGACTTCTCGCTCACCTTTGGAAATATTGTTGTGCGATTGGCGCTGCTGAATGCTTCAGAACAGATGGTGATATGCTGTCGCCTAGCTGTAAAAAGATGAGATTTCGCTTAATCGGTTTCAGTTTAACGAGAACGCTAGCCTGACGTGACATTTCTCTGGTCAAAGGCATCTACATATTATGACTCCGCCCCTTTGCTTTGCAAGTTCACCACTAACTCACCTTTCCACCCCATCGTCCCACAAAAATTGCCTCTGGCGGCGATGCAGACTTAAAGATAAATGGAATTTGATAGGAAGGCTCTGGCTGATCATTAAAAAAACGGGCAAAGTGTTAATCAGTCATGCGTCAGCGTGGCAAACTACAGTGCTCTGCTCTCGGGCTAATATTTTTAGTTTAAAAGAAATTCCACCGTCTCGTGGCGATCGCTTTCCGGACAAATTGCAGGTCTGAGTATTGATTCCGAGACCGTAGTTGATTTCGCTAGTGACTTCAAGCTACGAGGAGCGCGACTCTCACCCTCTTCCCCTGCATCCCTGCCTGTACCACCGCAAGGCGTTAGCGCTCGCCTCCCACATCTGTATGTCTTCTCTATCAAGTGATGTCTAAATGTCCATCGTTTATAAAATCTAGTCGGGTCAGGGGAAAATGCCTTTTTTATTTTAGGGAGAACGGGCCTGTCCACAACGGATATCGTACCAGCCCATAAGCTTTGCTGCTAACTAGTGGGTGTATGTGCCTATGCACCTACTTGTACATGTACACTTCAAATTATAGAGTTATATACCTTCACCATTCCATATTAAACACCTCTATATCTATATATTCCATATTATATACCATATGGCCGGGTACACTGCTTCGTCGTGATTGTTTTCTGCCGCTAACTCTTCCACCCTTGATGTTCTTGTCAGCTATGATTTTTATCGTTTCATTTGAGTCAAGCTTATTGATGTGCAGCTTCAGAGTTGCAAAATATTGAAATAATTGTAGATGTCTCTTCCCTATGTTGTTCGGCAATGAGGAAAAGTTCCCCACCAATAACTCTCTCCTCCTTCCTTCGTATCCATCACTTTGCCCCTCTATGTTGTCCACGTTTGTTCTACTTAGTCCAGGTACCTCGCGATTTCTTCTGCGTAGTAGTATTTTTTCATTTTGTGTCACTCCTCGGAGCAGAGCTTACGACCGAACTGTAATCGAAACAAATATTTCTGTTAGTTTGGTGGGATCGGACAAATGGTGTGAATTTTATTAGGTTTCCGCCTCCAACGCCTGCCACAGACATCGCCATATTCAGGTTTCTTTATAAAATATATTCTTTTATTTTGAGTTTTTGCGTTCCTTCTGGAAGAAGGGTGAAAGAGTGCATAGGTGGATGTTGGCAATGTGCATTGAGAAAGTGTTTACACTGGATATGTTGGTCTGCACGCTGGGGATTTCGCACCATTTGCTTTGCATCAGCAGTCGGTGTATTATCTCTTGCAGACTAAAATGTGTTGCTATGCACCACGCTGCATCTCAAACACCCGCAGCTGTTTCACACCTGTCTGCGCGAAATGCAGCATCTAACAGCGGTACATCAGAGAGGGCTTCAGTATCTCATGCTTTTTACAACTGTTGATGAATCCACAAAGATTATGATAGGAAAAGGTTCAATATTTTCTTTCTTTTTTGTGTACGCGCTAAAGGTCTAAGGAAACGAAGATAGAATCTTTCCTAGGGTTGTTTTTTCTGTTTCTTATATGCTGGTGTTTTGTCTGTTTTGCCCAAACCTCAGAACCTTGCGGATGGTCGTGTGACATGAGTGGAAGTCAAGCCAACTGTTTGTGATGCTGTGCTAGTGAGGTAATGTGAGGAGTTATCGGCCTTCAGAGAATTTACCTGCAGGAGAGTGGAGAACAGGGACAAGTGTATAGCAATAAAACTGCATTGAAAAGATGTTAAACGAACAGCTTCGTGTCATCCACAGGACATGACCCCCATAGCAAAGAAACTTCAACTTAAAAAAATATATTGGAGGCTACCATTAGAAAAAGAAAACTAGAGAGCCGAAAGAAACGGCTGTTGTCTATTCAAACACTTAAACTGCATTGCTTCCTAGACTGTGCGGTAACTCTTCCCTTGTGTTTATTCAGTATTATAAATGTCATATCGAAAATGCAGCAGACATTTTTGTATAACAATAGTCTTTCAGACTGTCACGGAGGCTGTCTGTGTGTCTCATGTAGTTGCCCTTGAAATTCAATCCTAATTACCATGTACAAACTGCGTTTCGGTTGTGTGTGGGTTTTTTTCATCTTTATCAAATATCTGCTTGTTATATGATACGTTCTAGACCACTTATCACGTGATTTAAAACATCTATTTCAGGTTGGGTGGGCGACACGAGGGCTTCTGCTGACCGTATGGTTACGGTCTTTTTCACTATGGCATGGCTAGTGGCTGGGCCACACGACGCCATCGTAGATTTGTTTCCTGCAGTTCCAGCCAAGATAGAATCGACTTGTGATCCGCAATAAGTGTAGAATTTGGTGAAAGAAGGAACGAGAGAGAGGATGAAAGAGGAGGAGAAGGGAGAAGACATTAAGAACGTTTCGATTTTGTGATGGATGTTGGTCTAGAGGTAATTTAGGTTGTGTTTTTTGTTGTTGTTGTTGGGTTGTTGTTTTTTTTTGGGGGGGGATGTTTTTTGCTCATAATTTCCAGTGCACGCACCAGTGCTTTGTGGCCATTTTGGGAAGTCAATTTAAGGGAGATCTGCACATTTGAAAACACGCCTGAGAAAGCCAACATTTACAGCACAAGTGAGGAGTGCATTAGGATTCTGAGCCGTCTATCTCTCGAGAAAAAGCAAGAAAATATCCGAAATGTTGAAGCAAATTTATTTCAGTCCATTAAACTGAGATGGGAGGTAGACGTTTTGAAAGTGGTGTAGTTATTTCCCTTGGTGTTACAAAATAATGTGTTCACCTTTTATTGAACACTGGCTTATTGGCTGTGATGTCGCGATTAACAGTCTTTCGCTTTTCTCTCAAAGGAAACAACTTGTGCATGTAGGAGTGGGTGAGAGAGAGAGAGAGAGAAGAGAGAATAACGAACTGGCTGTATTTCATATTATTACGAGAATTATAAAGGAAGAAAAGCACTAATAACAACAACTATACATCTCAGTGCGAGTGAGCAGTGTTTATAATCCCTGGGCCCTTGACAACAAGGAAACCGATGGCATTTCCGAGCCTGGAGAGTCTCAAGGAAAGCAGACTGATGGTTTCGTGCTGTTGATTTATGAATCATTCATTTTACCTGACTACTTTAAGGACAACAGCATGGTAGCTGGGAAACGGAGCGAGAAGAGAGGCGATCGCGCCATTTAACACCTATATATTACAATAATTGCTGCGGTAACCCATGTTTATTTGGTAGGTTGTATTCCAGACTTTGAGGGGTGGGTATCGTCTTTAAGTCGTTATCGTCTTCGGTTTAGTCGCTTCTTGCACTGGAACTCCACTGCGGTTCTAAGGCTGTCGGGAGACTTGCTGAATTGATGTGTATGTCTTGATTGTTATCTACGAAGCGTTCTTTCGAAATTTCCCCGGAAATCAAACGTGACGGCATCAGCGGGCAGGCGGCTGCTGAGCCAAGGAACTATATTTTCTGCGGTAGCTGCATGGAACCTGATATAGCAGTATTGGCCATTCCTTTTTTGTCTCTCTCTCTCTTTTTTCCCCTCCCCTCTCCCTCTGTGTGTGCGCGTGCATGTGCGTGCTTCTCTCACATGCTTTTTGCTTTCTATGGAAGCTAGTAACCCAATCATTACGAAAATTGTTCTCCATGGCGAGTGATTACGGTCCCAAATCGGTACGAAGGTCACCTTTTCTGTGAGAAGCGAAAAGTGGTGGTGATGGTGGTTTGGGTGGGTGGGGGTGGGATGGGGTCTGCAACAGAAAGAGACCGATTGTGTGTGCAGCATGAAGGGTCCCTAGGTGGACTGGTGTGATTGCGTTCTGTTGAGTTTTGTTCTTAGTGAGCTCGCCCATCGAATGTACGTGTCACTTTCTTTAACGGCAAAAAGGTATTTCTGAATTCCCCCATGTTCAGCTGGTCACTCTGTGCCGGTCGTTTCTCTTTCTACTCCTACCCCTGTCCGTGTGTCTAGAAACCACTCTCTCTTGATTTGTGTTAACGAAAGTATTAATTGGTGGTCTAATCAAATATATTATCGAATATAGGATTGGACTGAACCAGGTTTGCACCTATTTACCTCTATCAGATGATCATCTTAGGCAGAAAAAAGCGCTTTCTTTTGATGTAATTGTTTTCCTTTGAACATTTTTGTTCTTTGTGCGAAATGATTGTACTTTGAAACGATCCAGAAGCTGAGATAATTGCACCTCAAAACCACTTTTTAAAGTTGTTTATCCATCGATTACAGAGTTACACATTTAGCAAGACACTTCAGTTGCCACAAGAATCACCGCCTGCTTCTGCTTCATCTGTTTACTGCTTCCAGAGATTAGATGCAGTATCTGAGTGTTGTTGTTTATCGTCACCGAGCGCAATAAACTACGATGGAGGTTTTCTCTTGCTCCCCAACGTATCGTTTTTTTCCTTGTGAAACCAGAAAGGTGTTGGCTTCGGCCAGGACGTCGTTTTACGACTCAGTTAATGAATCAAGCCATCGATCGCCATGTCATGCCCACGGCACGGAGAAGGTGACCAGAAAGACGAGGCGTTTGGCGACGCGCCGCCAGGACGAGAAAGCCACGAACTGAGACCGCAGCCTGAAGGGTCACACCCTAGAGGTGTCATGCAGGCGGTGTGCTGCACACCCTCGTGATCGCCCATCCTGGGAGGCGCATCACTGCAAGTGTAGTAGAATCTGGCATGGTTTCTGATGGAACAAACCAGACTGGAGATACTGTTATCTAGCTCTAGCATTGCGTTTCTTGTGCACGAGCCATGCTCTTGCTTTGGGTGTGTGGGGTAGCTGGGTAAGGGTGGTCGTCGTGTTGGGGGTTTTCCTTTTGCGCCTTATCCTCGTGTGAACTTCCTCAACCCTGACCTATACCATTTGGGCATTATTTCTGCCGTACGAAATGCCGAGCCCCCATCCCTTGTAATAGCTGTAGATAATAGTAAGAGCTGCCGCAATTGCAGGCCCCGTTATTCACCGCTTGCAAAGCAAATTCTGCGTCCTTTGCGGCTCTAATTCGAGCATCCCCCAGGCGCCCTCATCGACATCCGGTTCTTAAGGGACGGTTGTCTTTGGCCACAATATCTTTGGCAGTGCGTGTAAGTCTGTTTTTTTTTTTATATTTCTCTTCACAGAAAGGTCAACCAATGCCACGTCTTTATCAGTGCATTTCTCCAACGGCTGCCACTGTTGCGCTCCGTTTCGACAGTAACACGTTGCTCGTGGGAGAGCTGTGGGATTGACCAAGCAGGATGGCGGTGCGAGAGTTGGGGTGGTGGTGGAGGACGCATAGGGATCGAATCAATTCATGCTGCTTCTGTTTGGAGAGGAATAGTCAGTGACGTAAAATGGAAAGCGCCTCTAACCTCGTGCCAACATGTCACTCATTTTCCTCACGTCATGTTTGTATTTTTAGTGCGAACACAACGCCCCCGTGGTCGGCCGCTGATCTGGAGGTGGTGTCGGTTGGGAGAAAGGGGAGGTAAGGAGAAAGACAACTGTGCTGTTTCTAATCCGCAGGAATGGATACTTAGAAAGCAAGGTAAAACGCCAGTCTGGGTGCATCACCTCACAGTTCAGGGTTCATTCCACCTCTTGAACTCGTGTCATCACCTTCCGCCTCACTGTCGCTCGGTCGGAGAAAGCCGCCCATGAACGCGCGGAATCGTTCCCCGGCTACGAGTGGTGGGAAGCGTGGAGGCAGGAGGGTGAGCGGGGAAGGAAACAAGTTTTACGAAGACACTGCAACCTATTTCTCGGCTTATGTTGACCGAGCGGGTCTGGCCTAAACTGGCGGCCGCTGGGTGGGCAGCAGTCCCGACCTGTCACTCGAGCCTTTTTGCATGTTACAGCATTTGTGAGACTGTTCACCGAGGCGTAAGTAGAACTTGTGGGCTTTGTGCGCGACGTGTCGATGTGAATTGCATTTGCATCACACAGTAGGAGCTGTAAGAGTTGCGTCCCCTCAGCTTGGCGTTGACGTCGAGGCGCAGCGCTGATGGTGTTTGTAGGATGCGCTCATTGCTATTTATAGTTTTCTCCCTTCTACACCCTCCCCACTTCTCTCCCGGGCGGTCCGGTGGCGCAACGGTTAGCGCCTGTCACCAATGCAGTGAGGATTAGGTGACCTGGGTTCAGACCTCGTCTCAGGTTCGCTATTCTTTCTCTGCACGTGGCTTCTGTTTACAGGAACGGTTCCTTTGCAGCGAGACAGCCTTAGTTGCTGCCCCTCCCCCTTTACCACAGGACGTTTCGCATTCAACTCAGCTTGAAAACTTAAAACTTTTTTAAAGTGGGGATATTTCAACCAAGCGAACATCGAAGAATGAAAAAGCACTCAGTGACCGTGAATGCATTATTGAGTTCCATCGATGCATGGGGTGTTGCGTGTGTGTGTTTTCTGAGCCTGGAAAAGCTTTGTGGTGCTCTGGAATCCTAATTGATCACTTGTTTCTACATTTGGCAGGCACAGTTACTTTGCTTTAGCGTTTAATGAAGTGTAGTTTTGCAACCTGGTGTAAGGAAAAAAAAAAGTTGAGGTCTGGACGTCGAAGTTCTAAAAAAGGAAAGCAGAACCAGCCCTGGTCCATGTAATTGTATACTGACGTGCTTTGGTTACAGGGTGTGGGCTTTGCTAACGTCAGGGGATTTGACTGATAATTACTATCACATCGTGCTTGTAGAGATGTGAATTGCTGCCATGTAAAATGTTAAAGACCTCTCCATTATGCAACTTTCCTCCTTCGAGTACACGGGCTTCATTCGTTACAAGCTACAAATGTTCACAGTAGAAGGAATAAGCCGCGTGCCGTTTGGGAGACAAAGCTTTCAAACATCGACATTCTCATCTTTGCACAGAAATGTTCAAACCCAGGGCGCCGTTATAGATAACGCACTCGCTCACCTTTCCCATTGGCGGTAACCTTGAGGACGTAAACATACTTATGTCAACATCACGTCTCAGATTTTTTCTCTTTTTGTACTAATCGATGTATCGATGCGTGTAACTCACGACCGGAAGGCGCTATTTGCTAAGATTTGGAAAATCACTCAGCTGCTGTTTAATAGTCCGTTCATTTGGGGAGCAAAGTTAGAGTTCCTTTAAAGGTCTACCAGGGTGCCCTGTTTTGGAACATAAGAAAGATACGTGGGTACATGTGCTATGTCGAGGCTACAGCCAGTGGGAAAGGAGGAACCAATCAGACTTTTCCATGAACATTTGAATGTCACAGTTCGGATCTTTTTGTGAGCGAGTGATTTTTTCTGGCATCTCAAGAATGGAAAGTCTCGAGTCACACAGATTTGGGGAAATAGTTTCCAGGGCGGAGCTTATCGCCGCGATTTCATACAATGTTTTACACAGTTATAAATTTAACACTGTAGTGGACTTTTAAGTTCTGTTATAGGTGCGTACATTTCAGATATTTCTCCGGGGTATTTTTGATGTGAAGACTGCAGCTACATCTGTTAACTTTCCCTTTGAAGTTTAAACAAAATTTAAAAACAGAGAGAAAGGAAGGAAGAAAAGAATCTTAGATCTTTGGTATTACATTCACTTTTCTTAATCTCCAACACTAAGCAGATACCTACAACTTTGGTATTCATCTTTTAGTCTTGAGCACTCAGCGGATACCTACAGCCTTGGTTGGAGGTCAGTCAACAAGGTCGCGTGCCAAGGAGACTGGAGCCTGAAGTCTGATGCTGGAGGAATATGGAGGGATCTGCCGGTGCAGGCGCAAGGAGGGGGCCGCACGTAAAAACTGATCATTGATTGCCACGGAAAATATGGCGTCCGTAGGAGGGGCGCCACTCCAGTTGTGACACCTCATCAACAGAGGTGAAAGCCGAACGAGATAATTTTATCGTTCGCGCATCGAGAGTACTCTGGCGAACGCCACGGTCCTCCAGCCGGCGAGCAAGGCCCTCCATCTACTCTTGTTACGCAGTACGTCTAGACTGGAACCCAGGCTCCCCACTCACACCGTCCGCCTGTCGTCGTTTTGTGTCGGAGATGCTCGCATGTTTGAACAGCAGAACACCAGCCCTGTTTTACTTTCCCAATCTTTGACAGCTTCAGCGTGGAAAAATGCATTTGATTGACCTGATCCAGATAGAACCTTGACCATCTGAAATGTTTTGAAGAAACTCAGGAGGAGAAGGGGTGGGCAGAGAGGAATGCTATGAGCCGGAGAGGGCAGAGAGGAACGCTATGAGCCGGAGAGGGCAGAGAGGAATGCTTTGAGCCGGAGAGTTTGGGCGAAGCCTTGACGTGCGAGAGGCACCCAAGCAGGCGTCGTAGACATCTGGACTATCTGCAAGTGGTCTCCGGTGATCTCCCAAACGAGCCAGAGCTTTAGCTTTGGCAAGTATGATTGATAAGTCGCCAGGCAAGCGCTTCATCGACCGGCCAGGGACGTCCGTTGTGCTCTCGTAATGTACAAAAATGGTCCCCGCGATGCGAACCCTGTACTAAATATCGTACGGCGATTGAGTGTGTCTGGATGCGTCGCATTTCATTTCGCGTTTAGTGAAGTCCTCCTGTTGGGATTACATTTTATGGGAGACTTTCGTGAACACGTAAACAACACGCGGCGTACGGTATATGTAAGTTAGGGAGTAGGAGGATTTACACACGAATGCCACTAGAATGCGCAGGATCGCTCACTCCTCCCAAACGACGAGGATGCCTGTATACGAACGTTCAAGTTAGGAAGATTGGCATTTAGGAAGTTTCTCTTTGCACCATGATTTCGGCAGGTAATAGTGTTTCTGCACTTTTACACAGACTGAATTACTTCGAGAGCAGATAAGCTCCCTGAAATTTCAGCTACTATTAATGCTGTCACCATCTTAGGGGAGCAGTCCACCCTTGTCACGTTGTATCTTCCTTTGGGATCTATAGAATAAATCATATTACCAGGCCCTTAGAAGAATTTTCTAAATAATCAGGATATTAAAGAACTTTTCTAAAAATAAAAGCTTTCATTAGCTGCAAAAGACTGTATTGTACCAGGGACATTTTTCTTTCATTCTTGTGCCCTAGTACGCATATGCTTTGTCTTTAAATTGAAAGAAATGCCTAATATGTTGACATACTACTTTGCTAGCATGCATATATATAGTATGATGTAATAATCTAACCGGGAAAATATCGTCAAACGTTCGCAAAGTCGCTTATGACGGTCACAGGAAAAGAACTGCTTTGGAGCGAATAGTTGAGTCTTCAGAAGTTTGGTCATCAAGTTGAGCAGTTGAGATGTGTACAGCTATGTTCAGACTTTGTCCACGAAAACAGATTAATTGTTATTCTTCTGTCTTATTGCTTCCAGTATTTCATAGAACACAGAGTCAACTTCCAACTTCCTTTTTCCGTCTACATTCAACACATTGTCGTAGTGTACAGTTATCGAAGTAAAAAGGACGAAACATGAAAAACTGCGAGTGTTGGACATCGCACACTGTGAATGTGACGCCGAGGAACAAACCGCAGAGCACATTCTTCAGAGCTGTCCAATCCAAGAAAAAGCGCTCCGGAAGTTCTGGCCTTAGGAAACCAGCAGGGGTAGGAAGCTCTGGGGGACCGCCAACGATCCGGAGCAGACAGTTGATTTCTTGGAGGTCACCGGACTGAAGGCTAAGAGCACGAAAGAAAAGAGAATTAGCTAACGAAGCAAAACTAAAAAAAATCCACGATGCCTAGCTTCTCTGAGGAATGTGTATCGTAATTTGTTGAGTGGATTGTAATGTGCATTTCGTACCTCGCTATGCTGCCTGGCTGTATCTTTATTCTGGTGGCTGTATCGAAACATTGCAGCTGCATGGTTATTCCGTCTTCGTGGCAATATGTGTAATCGTCTCCGGCCTTAGCTGATGCTGCCTTCTCGCGATCCTTTGTTTCACAAGTGGAAATGTCTGAACCTTTGTTCTGCTGCTGGGGATTATTTTACAAGATGCTGTACCTGAGCTTAGCTTGTTTCTGCGGTTCACTTGGTAGCATGGATAGAAGACGGGAGTGGAGAATGGAGGGGGAGAAGGATATTTTCTGGGCGCAGCATGAACAATTTCTTTAATTTTGTCCGGTGAGCTGAAATGGGAAAAAGATGCTGTTCTTCTTTGAGTAAAGCTGAAAAAAGAAGAAAGCGCAGAGAACGATCAACCGGAAGGCTGCTGTTGAGTACCGTGGAGCCACAACAAACAACAGGATGTCATCAGTATATCAATACAACTGGTTATAACGAGAATGTAGAGGAAAGGCTTTTGCGTCAACCAGAGACGATGCAGATTATTTTCTTTGTGGGAACTGATGACGATGGCTGGACATTCGTGCGAGAGTACTTCAGTGACTTGTCCCATGTGAACTGTTTAAAAAATCATCCAGCGCGTCACCAGCTGTCAGGGCGGACTTTAAGTGTATGTCTCCTGCGTATTGGGACCTGATGATTCTCAGCGAATGTCCTCGAGAAGTTTGTAAGAATGCTAAGACAATGTGAAGTGTATGTCAGCTCTAGAAAAATGAGCATTCACATCCCCCCACCTCCTTTCAAAGTATTAGAGAAGCGCCTTACCCCGCCGATACCATAGTCATTTGTACGCACCTATGTCAGTTTTAGCCTTTTGGGTAGAGCTGGTCAGGGTTAAGGGTCGCCTAGATGAGTATTCACTCAATACAGAGCCGCAGTGTCAAAAGAGCCAATCAAATGCATAAGAATATAAATGACAAGTAAAATAATGCAGAAAATGCTAATTATTAAATAAAAATATATTTCTTTGTAAGATAAATAGTTTTTAAGTTCGAAACCTCTACGTCATGCATAATGTATACCTTTTTATTTTACACAACCAATGATATAGCGTTGTCTTAGTGACGTAAAGGGTCAAAGTGATTAATAACTGCGATTGGTTGAAAGTTGTTGGGTCCTGTACGGAGTAGGTTCCACTTGAGGTGCTCCATACATGGCGGACGGAATCAGTCGTAATTGAAGCATTTCCGCAGGCATGCGTTCTCGATTGCCTGAATCATCTTCCCATTTTTTTTCATATCCGAAGTTATAAACCGCTACATTTCACTTGCTGAGAAATGCAGACGGTGCATGAGTCTGTATGAAGAGTTAACACATCGACATCTTTGTATTTTCTATGAACTACCATTGGCTTCTTAACAAAGATACTCTGAAGTGTAGATACCTTTTTTGTCTCTGCTTCTTTCTCGCTGGGAAGCAAGCGAAAATTATAAGGGAAAATTGAGCAAAACGACCAACAATATTTATTTTATTCCATAGTCCAAGCCTCTTGTGCGTACCCCGCATTGCTACCCTTATAACCGTTAAAACATGACAGAAGATAAGCCTGAAGGACGCAGTGGAATGGTCAGTGCGCAGTGCATCACTCAGGAAACCCAATCAGGAAAGATCTCAATGCGCCAAAATCGATGGAACGGTGTAACTAGGGACATCCAGTACATGTACTGTCTTTCATCGGCCTGCATTGCAAGCCTGGGGTTTTCTTGTTAACATTATTAGCGTGCTGGGTGGACTTATTTCTTTCTGGCGGGACGTGGAACTGGACATTTGCGAGCATTATTTATTGCTGCCTGTTTAGAAGCATGGGCTTCTCTGTCAGGGGGTGGGGATGGGAATTGCTGACATCAAGATGTATGAGCTTGACCGCCACTCTTGCAGGTGTCCCTCTGGAGACTGTTGTCATCAGCATATCAATGCTGCTCGCTTTAATGAGAGTGTTTGTTGCCTGCCCGCTGCCTATTCTCTCTTCTCCCCCCACGCCAAACTCTTCCCTACTCACGCCTCCACCAGCCTTCGCCCTTCTGTTCGCCGTCCTGTCTGGCGGGCGGTCTGGGCGGGCGGCCCGCCTCACGTGGGCCGGTGGAGGCGGCATGCAAGGGGATGGCCGCCTTGCGAAAGAGCCCGAAACACCCGCCGGTTCGTAGCTTACACAGTGGATCGCTTCAGCGGCCGATGTCGATAGAATCGCAAGGGTAATGTAGATGTTCTTTCGCCGCTGCGCTGCTCTAGGCCTACCCCTGCCTCCACCCCACCCCCACCCCTGATCGGCAGACGCATGGCGTGAACTCTCAGAGCAAAGGGGTAACGGTGACACGAGAGGTGTTACTTTGGTGCCGACTTAGTGCCTCATGATGCGGCAGTTTCCAAACGGCACAGTGTCGATAAAAAAAAAAAAAGTCGTGTAACAGTGTGTTTTTCCCCCTTGTAGATTCTTCAGGAAGTGTCCAAGTCCGTGGACCTACGTAGGAAACTGAACACCGCTGAGGATTGTAAGCTGCTTGTGTTTCCGTCCTTCAGTAATTTACCGGTGGTTTTAGGGTATTAATCAGTGCACACCCGGTGGTGATTCGTTTAGCTTGTCCGACAGTCGCAGGAGTTGACCAGTGAGTGCAGCACAGGAGGAGAATGTAAACAGTGAAGTGCAGGGTGTGTATCTGTGTGGCGGAACGTGAGGCCAGTTTCCACAGTGACTCACAGAAGACAAGAGGACGAACGCTGGCCAGGGGTGGGTGCGGGCCGCAGGGTGTGACGTGCTTGTGAGGACCGGTAGCTCACACTTGTGACCCTCGCCTTGTGCTTGCTGTGTGCGGGGAGACCATCCACTTCTGCCAAGATGACGACTTCGCCGCTGGAGCCCACTGCCTACGATGCCTCCATTCCAATAGTGAGTATTGTGCCTTAGAGAGATCAACTTTCTAGTAGTGAAACAGCCAGGGATGTCTTGCAGACTATTTATAACTTCTTTTTTTTCCTGTCGCCATGGACGCCGTTATTTTTAAAATCGAAACTCAAATTTCCTTGTTACCACCTGCTCCTACTTTTTCTTTCTCTTTTCATCTCTATGTGTTTTCATGTCTGCCTATATGTCTTTTGTCTCCGTACTTCTGGCTGGCAGCCCCAGGTGTCTGTCTGTACTGCTTGTCCCATGTGCCTCTGTTTTGACCCCTATGCTGTCTGGGCCAAGTATTTCTGTATATATTGGTGTCTGGCCCTTGTGTGACTCTGTTGCTGGTCGCGGGCAGAGACGATAAAACACAATTTCAGCCGGCATATACGTCATAATAAAGTCGTTTACGCTTATATCAGTATTATTACTGATTGATTGTCAACATTATTACTGTCTGTGTTTCTTTCTGAATGTATTTTGGACCTGTGTTTTTTTTATTTGTTTAGTAGCTTACTGACTGCAGATGTAAGAAGAGGCGATTTTTTGTTATATGCACACTTCTCCATTTCCTTTTTTATTATTTTCTCCATTTCTGTTGTCCTTGAGGTTACTTTATATATGTCTTGCATTTCACTATTTGTTTCTGCTGTCATAGAATATTTAGTAGGTTGTGAGACCTGCCTTTGCGCCGCACTGATGAAGGCCAGCTCTATCATGATTACTCAGTATTGAACACTCGCTTTTATTCTCAAACGTCTTGCATGTTTCAGCACGTACCTTTGTATTCTGGGAGAAGTTAATGCGCGCCAGACATGAGCAGTCACTGTCGCCACACTCTGTAGTCATCATTCAAGAATTTTCGCATCTTTCACAATAGTCTTCTTTCTTTTTATCCCTCTTTCTTTGTTCATTGTTTGTTTGTTTTTTATATTCTATGTTCTTCCCTCTTTTCTTTGTTTGTTACCTTTCTTTCTTTCGTGTTTCTTCGTTCCATCGTTCCTTTATTTCTTTATATGGCTTTTGTTACATGGTTCCTTTTTTCTGATTCCACTGTTTCTTTCATTCTTTCGCCGTGATATTGCCTTACTTGCTGGCACGGCGTAAAACACAAGCAACCATCTTTCATTCTATGTTTCTTGTTCCATTATTCCTTTTTGAATTTTTGTTTTGATGTTTCTTTTTTTTTTTCTTTGTTCCTTGTTGCATGATTCGGTTTTTTTCTTAGTTTCTTGTTCTATTTTTTCCTCGTTCCATGGTTCCTTTCTTTGACTTTTTGTATGATTCTTTCTTGGTTTCTTGTTCCATCTTTTGTTTTGCTTTGCTCCTTGTTGTTCTTTTGTTCCTTTCTTTCTTTGAGATTAAAGTATAAGCTTAGATGTCGTTATCCGCTGAAGTATTTTACATTCCTTTACAGGAATTATTTCTCATTATTTCTCTCATGTAATTCGGCTTGCGACTGGTCCGTGTGTCTGACGATCCCTATCTGCATAGTGTTAACGCTAAGTGCTTGAACTGTGGGCTGGACCATGGGAGGGCAAAATCTGCAGCGCCCTCTAGCTGGAGGTAGATCGGGGGTTGTTTGGTGGGTTGTGTGCACGTGTGCGTGAGATCAAATCGGTCTCGCTTTGAACCTTTGCTAAGACTGGCTGCGGTCCACTGCTGGCAGGGACCTTACGTCATCTAATGTCTTGGCCGTTGGTGCGTGGGCCTTGTCGTTAGCTTCTCGAGTTAGCGTCTGGGGTCCCGCCTTTGATTTTCCTTCTTTCTTATGCACCCTTTCTCCTTTCCTCCTCATCCCCCTCCCTCTTTCTAGTCTCCAAGACGTGCACACGCACTAATGCGCGCGCAGAGAGGATTCAGTCTCACGGAGATGATTCAGTCTGCCAGAGGTGATTCTCTTACAGAGAAAAGAAAGTGTTTTTGTGGGCAATGGCGTAATTAGTGGTGTGTGTGTGTTACGATTCAAATGAATTAACAGAACACAGCAATCATACATTTCTTGATGGGAAAGTGGTAGTATGGTTGTATGTGTTACAATTAAATAAGTATAAACAGAAAAGAGAAATAATACAAGGAGTATTTTTCGAGTGCATCCTAAAGAAAACTAGAAGTTATTTAAAGAGTGCGTCATGTTGTTTCGCAAGTAGTATGTAACTATTAAATTCTATTATAGTATTACAATATTCATGTAGTTGGTATGTATATCTGTATATTTCATTTATGAGGATGCAAAAGTAGGACCCAGCCGTAGGTGGCACATATTCGCAGACGCTAGCACTGATTCGACGACCGACCCAAACCAAGTTTTCGTGGAGATAAGTAAGAATGAACATGGTATGGTATGAACATGGTAACAAACGATGGGACAGAGCAGCCAGAAAGGTTAAAGGAATGAGCAAAGTACAGAAGCTATATTTTCGAACAAATTTTAATGACTGAATCAGTTTCCAAGACCGTGTCTTCTTGTCCAAACAGTCTTATTTTATATTTACTTTCAGATATTTTTTTAAGGGTAATTTCTTCAAACTTCGGCAACAGTAAAACGTTGCATAGTGTTGACAGAGATAATGTTCTTGTTACTGTTTTCTTTTTTAAATAAAAAAGGGAGGATGCCATACTGTGAGGTGCTGCAGCATCTACTTCGGGTACTTCAAAGGAGTCGTCAGCCGTCTTTAGAAGCATAACAACCATTCAGAGACAGTGATAGCCTAAAGGTTTACCCTGGTGCAGAATTATTTTCAAAGGGCTAGGTGTGAGCCATTACAACACATTGCATTAAGTCTGAGCGAATAACTGTGTTGTTCGCGACCTGCAGGTCTTTAAACATTGGGATTTCTCACCTGCCAAAGGAGGTCGTCAGGTCCATTTTTGTTAGGCTGAAGCACACGGTGACGCCAGAAGCTAGAATTTAAGCCAAGCCACTCATACTTTCCGACTAACAATAATAGTAACAACTTCATCTTTAACCCATAAGTGGTGGGCATTGAGTCGGAAGAGGTTCTCTGAGTTTAGGACTTGGCATATAAAAGGGACTTAGCTTAGTAGCTGACTCGGCGTAAAACACCATCCTCCCCCTATCCACAAGACCAGCCGTCTCCTTTTGCCGCCTGTTACCATTCTCTCTGAGTTGGGTATCCATCAGCTACAGGTGGCCAAAGGTTTCGAGACATTGGTTCGCGGGAGTCTTAAACCGGTGACGGTCTGCCCCGAAATGAACTAACCAGCATGGGGTGGAGGTGGGAAGCTGTTTAATATCAGCGACATCCGACAAGCACATTTGCATAAACAGCGAATAAAGTCACTCGTCTCCGTCCATGCTTACAGCGGAAGCGAAGGAAAATGAACAAATAAACAGAGTCCGGGCGCAAAAATGGACCCTGGGACAATAGATCGGACGAGAAAGGGTAAATTAGACGCACATAATACAAAAAAGAGGCCGCTATTTCAGCTCCCAGTAAGATGTGTTGCTAAGAGTGTCTGATATTTGCGAGGGTGCGACAGAAATAACAATTCATTTACGCGCTGCATTATGCCAAGAGTGTGAGAGAGACTTAATTTGCTTCCGTGCTGCATCATATGAAGGCTATGGTCCTGAGCTAGCTTGCTGGGTATCTTCCAGTTACTTCCACTTGCGAGCTATCATTGGCAATTTTCTTCTAGGAGTTGGCTAAGTTTGGAGCAGAAGTTGGGTGCTTTTTTTTTAAAAAAAAGTTTCTTTCTTGACACAAGCTGTCGGACAGACTTTTTAGCATTTTCTAACTGATCTCACTGATGTTTGCATCATAAACTTGATGTCCAAATTATAGCTGTAAAATATGGTCTCGCAGTGTGGATTTAATCCTTCATAAAGCAGATTGAAGGATTGTTCCCCTTGCGGATGGCAACACGTATTGAAATCATCCGTGATCACTGCTGTGTGTATGTTTACTTGCTTGTGAGAGTTTGACAACTGAGATCCACTGGTATGTTGATTACAGGTAATTATCTCTTGTTAAATAACAGTTTTGCCACTTGTACTTGTAGCACTCTCGTTAGAGTTGTGGTTCTTCGCCTCTTTAGGGCAGTGGCGTCAGTGCTTTAGTTTTGTGCAGGCAGACCTCGTTGTTCAAGACTCCTCCTTCCTATCCTACTAGCATTCATCACATATTATCACTCATCGAATGTGTGTGGGAGAGAGAGAGCTTTGGGTATCCAATTTTGCGGTCAAGGAAACTTCAGGTATAAGTAATGGTGTCGGATAATTGCAGACTTCGTAGTTTAAGGCTGACGTACCAGTCACGGACATAATAAACATGCTGAGACATTGTTAAGTTCATGTTGCTGAACTCGTTTTAAGATCAATTCGAGCAAGGTTGAAAATGATAAATGCTGTTGTTGGCAACGCTAGGCGAACGTTTCTAAATCGATCATTCCAAAAATAATTACGCTTTTGAAACATTTTTTTCAAGTTTTAAGTCTGATGGGTAAACATCTCGTTCTGGTGCCAGTATGCTTGACGGGTGCTTATTGGATCCGTTTTCCGCTCGGCCGGTGAGCCGCCAACCCAGCGTGGCGGATGTAGCAACTATTAAACGCCCCTGAAGTTGACACCGACAGGTCCTGCCAAATTTATTTGTAGCTCTTCAGGACAGCTTGGCCATATTATCAAGACACCATTATAGCACTCCACTTATTCCTCCCTAAAATCGCCAATTTTTGTTATGTTGTTTGTTGGGTTTTTTTTAAAGTTATTATTCATAAAACTCCACCCTAAAAACCCACCCCAACCCCAACCCCCGCACACAAAACTAGCTTCGTTAACAACACTTTGATGGTTACCGGACATGACATTAATTGGGTACATCAAGGAAAGCTACAATCAACGTGAAGATAAACGCATTTGACAAATCAGAACTTGTCGAGAAAAGGCTTTGCATTGGCTCAGACCGGGTATTTTTCTCGTCCTGCTATGATGGGGGTTCTTTTGATTATTGACCAACAAGTTCTGCTCTTGAAGGTTTTTATAAAGTCAGTTGTGCGAGGAATTTGATGAGACCGACATCAATAAGACCGGGGCAGTTTGTTTTTATATTACGATTTCGAAAGGACTTCATAAGGATTCTCAGGTCACGTGACGTGACCATGACAGGAAGGAGTCACTAACATCGCGGCTGAATCAATGACTCGAAAATACCAAAGTTCGACAAAATATTTCCTAAACTTTAAAAATTAGTTAAAGTATCAAAATTGCTTGTATAACATGCATTCAAAAGGCAAGATCAATAATTCAAAGTTATTGTGTGTTATTTGTGTTCATTAGCGTTTGGCAAAAAATAAGAGGAATATTTCAAGCGTGTGTGTGATGTGGTTTTATATCTTAATTGTGTTCCTGTTAAATTAATTATTGAGTATTTATAGCGCTAGAAGGCAAGGTGCAAAAGTAAGAGGGGGATGTGTGTGCATGTTGCCACTGTTAGTTTGGAAACCATAGGCCGTGCAGACCACGTGACGCGCTCACGCCCAGGCCGGAGGATGGGTGGTACGACAGCTGGTGAAATGCCACTCCGAGCACCACGATAAAAATCTGAATGTGGTTTTTAAAGGTTGACGGGGTCTCGAGAAATTGCTTAATCAAATTTCCATAACATTACTAGCAGTTGTGTACAACGTATTCTTGATAAAAACTTAGCAATATTTGCAATCATGAAACAACTATTCTACATTAGCAACCACAGTTGCTGTTAAATTAATTATTGAGTATTTATAGCGCTAGAAGGCAAGGTGCAAAAGTAAGAGGGGGATGTGTGTGCATGTTGCCACTGTTAGTTTTGTGTACATCGTATTCTTGACTTAGCAATATTTGCAATCATGAAACAACTATTCTACATTAGCAACCACAGTTTAAAAATGTAATAATAAATAGAAAATGTAGGGCGCATTTACCTGTGGATGAAAGCTCAGTACATGGCACACAAAGACCACAAACGAACCGATAGTCCGTACGAGAAACATAAGCATCAGCAAACAGATGACACCGTTGCAAAACAAAACAACCAACCATGAACAAAGTGCATAAATAAAAAATTGAGTGCTTTTGATGTCGGTTTTGAAAGCTTTCAACGAAGATAGTTCAAAGAGAAAGGGAAAGATAATGGTCGTCGTCATCATCATCATCGTCATCGTCATCAAATTTATGTGCATTGTGTTTTGTATGGCATACATTTTCGTGTAGGAAGAGAGTCGTGCTCACAGGCCCAACAGACCACTGAACAATAATTTTATCTAAACAGGTATATGTATACTTTATGTTATGGATGCTTAAACGCATGCGTCGACCCCCCAAATGCGGTTACTGAGGAACAACTGCTTTACATTTGTCACAACTATTGAAATGCGATGAAAGTATTCACATGTTGCGATTTGTCGCGTATACGTGCTTCCCGGCCATGAGATCACCATCCTGATAGACCCTCCGAAGCCCTACCAGCAGAGATCCCCTGATTCACGATCGTAGATACTGTTTGTACCACACATTCGCTTAAAAAGCGTGGACACCAATTATTCTTCTGTTCATTTTTCAGAGTATGGAATTCCTTATGGCCCATTTTAATCGACCAATTGTCGTCGAACCACCGAACAACTCTGATCGAACATTTGAACAAATTTGGTAAATTTGTGTGTGAAGGTCCCAGAAAACCAATGGTCTGAGGACGAACGAGTTCGGCACATTCGAACTTTGATCAACATGCGAAGTCCAGACTTGCTTCCAAATACATTGTCAATACATTTATCAATGCAATGGGATCATGGGGATTCTGCACTTTGCCCGGTTAAGAACGATATATACCCAGTCCCTTTGTACTGTATTCACTCTTTAGCTATTGCAGTTTGGGTATAAACAGGTTTCTTTCGTCAACATCTTTCCTTATTAGCAGTTTTCCCAATATCACCCATCTCACTGTGTGTGTTTAATGAGTAGGGATGTCTCCATGTTTTATTTCCAGATTACTTCTTTATTTCTGAATTTATTTTTCGCTATTTTCCTATTTTGTGCTATTCATTGCGAGGAGCATTCCTCTATAAATATGCAACTCGGAGTAGTTGTGGGAATAAAAAATCCCCGCTCTTTCCCTCGGGAAGCCCGCGCGCTCGTTCGCTCGAGAGAAAATCCAGCCTTCTGCCACCAGGTGCATCGTAAAATCGTCTGACAGGAGAACAAGCGCGCTCGTAAATTGTTTTCCCAGTGAATACGTAGCAGTAACCGAATTACAGATGTGAAAGCAATGGCGACAGGCATTCATTGACTGGACATAAGACCCAGACGCTGGATCGACGAAGGTGTGTGTCACTCCTCTTACACCCACGAGCGGCGCTGACACAAGACAGATTTACCAGCTGACCATGTACTGTTCTTTGTAGGGACAAACTATTTTCATCCCATGTACTGTTCTTTGTAGGGACGAGCTATTTTCATCCCATGTACTGTTCTTTGTAGGGACGAGCTATTTTCATCCTTTCGAGGTCCCAACAGTTTAGGGTGGATTCTCCATACCCCCTTTTTTTTCTTTCCCTTAATCTCCAGAGAACGTTTTGGTTTTCAAATCGTTTCCTGTCATAGAATCGGGCACACAAACACGCGTACACCCACGCATACATGCACACACGTCCACTTGCGCTGCTGTCAAACGCTTACGCAAGGTCTTGTTGTGTCAGCCATGTTGAATTTTCGTATTGTGTGCAGCTTGTCCTCATTAGCTTCACTCATTGCGCTTCAGAATTCAGACACTTTGTGATCGATGCTCTCTGTGCGGGCACTTCGGAGACATCACGGGAGCTTTTTGGCTGTGCAGCACTCACATCGATTTAACGGACTGTGGTGTCAATCCTGCCACCGACTACTATATTTATTTTCCAAACATTTCTGCTGCACAGCCGAAGACAGGTTTCACCCTGCTTCCCCCCCCCCCCCCCAACACACACACACGCACACAGAGCACGTGCTTCTGCTTCACGAGACGTGCGCAAATATTTTAAAAAAACTTTGACACCAAGCACTTTCAGTGTTTGCAGATTTCGGAAACGGCATTCCGTTGAGACTAAAAGCGTGTGTTAACGGGCAAAACTTGGACGACTTTGAAATAAGGTCAATTAGAAAATTAAAAAATAAAGAAATAAATAAAACCCAAGTCAAGCCTGGCACAGTTTTCTTACATCGTCGTTAAGATAACATGATTCGTGTTCAGCTCACCTTTAACAACGATATTTCAAGCCAGTTTCATATTTTAAACAGAACCATTACATAGACATATTCGCTAAATCTTCAGCTTAGGAGATTGCTTATTCCTTTGTTTACCAAGCTACAGTATAATGTGTTGGGGTAGGGTAATTACACGTCTTGATTGTGCCACTCTGTTGGCAAACTAGAGGAAAGGGAGAACAAGTCGTTAGCAACTTATGTTTGGCATACAACCATCCTGTAGAGGAGTTATGGCATTTCTTCCCTTCCTTCCAAATCATAAAAAGCGAGGTCATCTTCAGTTATCGAGGCTCTGTTGGGTTTTGAACCCATAAGCAGGCGATGATTTCAGTATTTCTACAAAGTCAGACTTTCCGTGCCTGGTCTTGTCCACAAGGACAGTACCCGTCTTCGTGATCCGGCTTAGTCTTCAAGGACAGCTGACCCGTGTGGAAGGATCTCGTGGTCGAAATCCTTCGTCTTAATGTCAAACGACGGCATTCAGGATTTTGTTTTTAAGCTTTCAATCAATCAATCGATCAATCGCATATATGGTCATACAGGCGTATTTTTTTTTTCCTAGCGCTGTCTGACCTAAAAGCCTCGTAGTCTCTTAGTCCGCTGGCGTTGCCTTGATGTCTATACACAGCCACACAGGCCTTCACTGCTCGAGCCCCAGCCGTCTGGTGGGAAGTGCCGTAGCACCTTGTCTACTGTCTGCGAGGGCAGCAGAGAGGCTCGTGCTTGGATGCCCTGTGAGTCGGGGCACGTGTCCTCGCTCAGCTTTCCACCGAGTCGTGCTTCCGGTAGAGACAACAGAGAGAACAGACTGTTCGGCCTTGTGTGGCTACCAGTAGCCCCGTGACCAACAAAGCACTTCAGTGAATCTTACCCGCGAGCGCGCATACTTACTGGGAAGACCCTGCGAAACTGGAGGAAGTTTAAAATTGCGTATGGCATGTAAACGATTGTAGATACATTCTCTCTCTCTCTCTCTCACTCACACAAACAGACACGCGAGCTCAATAATTTTCAGAATGTAGCTGAAAACAGTTTTGAATTATTAATAGTGTTGCTTTTTTTTTCTAGTTCGAGTTAATTGCTTTCTAAGAATCGCTCAGCAGAATCCACGTTTGTTTTCAGAAGGTTATTCTTGGGACACCCAAAACTATAAAAAGCAAAGAGCAACATGGTTTTTCGCTCTTCCTTTGATTATCGAGTTTTGTAATAGGGGTGGGGGTACTATGTCATTGTTCTGTTTCGTTTTCAAAATATCTCATTTGTTCAGCTGCACTTCCTCTCAATGTCCTTGTGTATCCCATTCAGTGTGGTGATTTTTTTTTCTTTTGCACCATCCCGGGTGCTCTTTATGTCGCTCTTTAAAATTACTGTTGCTTTTTTTCTTAGCTTGCTTTCTCCCTGCTTCTATAATTACCTACTACTTCTGCTAAAGCACATTTATTTAAAGTCTTTTCCCAGTTCCAGTGGAACTCAAAGCGCTTTAGATATATGTACGGACGTGTATAAGTGGATTGCTGTCTGTCTGCCGAGACCAACGCTTATAGCCTCTTGCGAAGTTCTCTTCTGTTAGTCTCGGCGAGCCTAAACAATGAATGTTACCAAACCGGAAGCTTTGTACAAAACTGCAGTAGTTAATCTGAAATGTGAATAAACCGGAAGCTTTGTACACTCCTGCCCCGTTTTAGTAGTTAACTGGGGAAAAAAAAAATCATCGGCCAGCAGTCCAGTAATACAAGTTCGTGATATATGCGCTCGCAATACTAGACGGAAACACAGAGGTACGTCACACAGCGGTCTGTTAGGCGTGTGAACGCGACTGTCTTTAGATATGAACACTCTCACAAACTCACTCACCTCTTTCCCTTCCCATCCGCCTCTCTTACGGTCTTTTCCTTGTAGACTAAAGCTTCGAATGTTTCTCTTTCGATGGGAAGATAAAAAGGGGAATTCTTACTTTACTGCCTCTGAAATAAAACTCTCTCTCACCTCAACCCCAACCCCCCTCCATACACGTGTGCTGTAGCACAAGGTGGGGGACGTGTGTGCTGGGGTCTGAGTTCTTGCGTGAAAGGCCTGACGTCGATATGAACACTCTTTCGTTTATTGTATAGGAACATATTTGATCATGAGTTGGTCAATTTTTTAAAAGGTCGCCAATTATTGTTGACGAAAAAGAAGAGGGTGGAGTTTTATTAAAGAGCAAAGAGGAAGCTCGAAATCGAAAAATCAAAATGGTTCAGTGGTTTTCTATTAAAACTGAAATAATTTGAAGATACTGTTCTTCAAAAACAAATTTCCTAGTGCACCTAAAACGACTTACAATTTATCCCTGAAATATTTCTTTGTGTGCATGGATGTGCTGTCGTCAACAGAAACATGCCGGCAAATGTTCTCTGACCAACGACACATCAGCAGCAGCACTCCCTGGACTGGGGCTAGCCTGACAGGATGCAGTTGTTGTCGGGGGAACCCGATGAGACAGCAGCTGCGATCAAAACTCGCCACTGGGGCTCATGTGAACCACTCTAGGCTTACAGAGCGCCTTAGCACACATTTTGGATCGTTCTCGTGATGAACGTCAGACAAAGCTAGAAAAAAAGATTCCCTAAAGCAGACTAACAGAACAGAGGAATGGTTACTAGAGCGACCGCTAGTTTACCCCATGGATATTCAACATTCGTATTTTGCAGCCACAGTTGTTAGAAACCTTAAAAAAAAAAAAAAACAGAATTTGTGTTAAAATGGTTAATTCAAGGTAAAAGGAATGCTATTTTAGACATTAATATCAGAATCGAGGTCCGTCGTTTCCGATGGCAGGGTAGCTCCTTCATCTTGATCAAAAGGTAAAAAGGGTCGGAACGGAAGGATTGGATCTTATCTTCAGTATACCATACCCTAGCAACGGTGAACCGCTTACAGTTCGCTGAATCTGAGGTCACTCGGTAAGGAGACAGTGAAAAATGCGTGAAATGTGTAATTTCTTCTTCCAATAACAAATTAGAATGGAACATATTTTCCAAATGAATCGCTTGATTAAAGCTAACAAATATGTATATAAATAATACACTCTATAATAAATAATAATGGAGTAATAAATACACCGGTGTTTGTAAATGGAAAGATGTTGTGTAACCGGATACCTTCCAGTCAGGTTGCTGACCGAAAAATACAAGAGTTTTCGGTTACGCAGAGAATTTAATAGAAACTCTGCTGACCTTTCTAAACAAACAGTTTTTTTCTCATTGACACTGTTAAAAAAAGTCTTTGTGCCCAGTAATTAAGCGGAGAAGAATTGCACATGAATACTGATTAAAGGGGATCAGCATGAAGAAGAAAACACGAGAAAAAGTAAAAAGGAAATTAGAAGGTCGCCAGAGCCAACTGCAGTGATATATAGAATCTATGATTGATGAAGGGCATCGGTTCGCCTGGCTAAGAAAGCATCCGCCTTCCCCACAACTGGCATTTGCATGTATAGATGCGCAGGCGGAGTTTGCATGGGGGATTGTGCTTCAGTCTTAGTGGAGAGAATTGGATAGAGAGGAAGAGAGAAAAAAGTCTGCTGTGCACAATCTCTTTCCTTTGCACTCATGATCCTATCTCCTCCCTCTTCCATTCTTGAAAGCGAGCAAGCAAGTGCGCACACATACACACACGGGCGTCTGCTCGCATAAAAGGGTGAGAAGAGAACGACTGGCGTCCAGTTCTAATAAAATTATTTACTACTCTTACCCAAGAGAGTTGAGACTGACTGGTTGACTGGACTCTTGAAGAGAGAAGGGAACCTAGCTGTATGTTTTGGCAGCCGTAGGTGACATCGGTGTGCAGCACTCAGGCACTCTCCCAGCTGGGCAGGACCAGTAAAAAAAAAAACCAGACTGTTTGCTCTATTTTTTTCTTTTGTAAGGGTAAGATTAGGCTTGACAGTTGTGCTGGAAAGCCTTATGGAATATCAGATCTTTCACATCTAAGTATGAGAATGTCAGTATTTAGTATTTTCAAGAGCATCAAATGTTTTGTCATACACTTGTAAATCTCTTAAATTTCTGTTTAATTCTCATGCCATTTATTATTTTTCCCTTACAAGTTATGACATTGTTAAAAAATAATGTAGCTTGAAGGTAGAGTTAAATATAGTTAATGCATTAAATTATCAAAATTTTATATTGTCATTTGAATTTTTTTTAAGTGAGCTTACTGTGTTTTAAACTATAATCTGTAATACTGATTCTGGCAGGTTTAATATTATTTAATCAACCATCATATACAATTTTAAAGATTATTAATTTTGACCACTTTCCACCCAAGTGTCATTCTTTTTAATTTTATTTTCAAACTTACACAGGTTGCCTCAGAAGCAATAAAGCCACTTACATATGAGTGTGATAGTTATGTACAGACACTTTTCTTAAGAATTTTATGTAAAAGTTCTTCCAAGTGCATTATAACATTTTGTATCAAATGACAGACTCCTTCACTGTAATCAACTAGGTTTGTTGCTTTTAGGAGACCCTGTAACAGCATGACTCCAGCACTGACCCACTAAGTATAGTACTCAAATTTTCTTTAGAGTTGTATCTTGTAATACAGTAGTCTTTTTATGGGAGGTGCTGCTTATAAGCAGCTTTTGTTAAGTTTCCCTCTGCTTATAAATGAGCATGCCTTCTGGAAACAAATGAAGTAAAACAAATATTTGGTAAATACATTTGGAAAAACAATTGATTTAAAATTAAAGTTTAGTACATGTATAAGAAACTACAGAAAATTTTTTAGCTGTAGATAATTTTTTACGTGTTATTAAACATGGCTTTATACATGTGTGGCACACACACACACACAGGCACACATATATATTTTATATCTCTAAATGTTGTTAAAAAATTGAGTTTATTGAGATATGTTTGTAGTGATGTGGTTAGTGCATTAAGAAGCAGGGCATGGGTTTGAAAATTTACCCTGGCTGGTTACTGGAAAATTCCGTCTACCTAGCAGTAATTCCATATCTGATTTATAAGGGAAGACAAGTCAGTTGAAAGATTGGGTTGGGTTCTACATACCCTAGACATGATGAACCATTTACTGTGCACTACTTCTAAGGACACTGTGCAATCGGACAATTTGTAATTGCAAAAAGAAATAACTCATAGTTGTCTATAGTGGTTTATTTTGTTGACCAGCATGAATGGTTATAATGTAATGTCAGAAAAATCAAAATATTGTATGATCATAGCATTTTAAATCAGCTTTCTTTCAGATGCCTGCACATTTTTCAAGTAAAATACTAAAATGTGTATTTAAATGTTAAAAATGAACTTGCCTAAGTATTTTAATATTGGGGCGTTCTGTTGTTCACATATGTTAAACAATTTCAACATTGGTGGGGTGTTTTGTACAGATTTGGTTCTCGCATCACTGTAATATTAAACAGAAAAATTTTGTGCAGCTGCTTCCATAATTCCCATGGTGTATAAAAAGGAGATACCTGTTGCAGGCTGTCCAAGCTCAAGAGAGCAAACGGCGGAAAAGGCGTATTATGAAATTTGCTGTGTACATCATGTTTGGTGTCATTGCACTAGGAGTTTTCGCCATCTGGCTTTTCCACAAGGATGCAGTGGAGTCCATTCGCTTTGGTGGAAATTTTCTCTTCACTGTCAAGGTTTGTTCAATTATTATACTAAAATGAACTGTCAGTCTCTATCTAAAATAGAAGAAAAGGAGAAACTAAAGCAAAAAAATGTGTAGAAATATGTAGATTTTAAAAATGTAAATTTCTCTAAATTGTTACTTAGATAATGTGAATTGTGACCACACAAATATAAAAACATAAAATTTCTCGATATTATTATATGATCAACTGAGTTGTTGTGACCACACAGGTGCATGTGCACACATGCTATTCATGTGTGCATACAAATATGAAATCCACTGAGATATGTGCCATGCTGAAATAAAAAAGCAGGCATCATAAATTAAGAAGTAAGTCTTAAAAGTCACAATAAATTAATGACCAATATTTTAAGATTACTGCAGCATCTGTTATCAGTTAGGTGAGTATACTTTACAGTTGTTAATCTGGTATGTCATTAAATTCTTGGTATTCCTTTTGTTAATAGAATAATATTGTTCTGTCAGCCTGTCAGCAACAGTTATTTAATTATTCTTTTCTCAATAGGCATATTTTTCATTGCTTTACAGGTGCGAACACTGGAAATAAAACTGGACAACCAGAATGGTTTGCTATATGGAGAGTTGGGCAGCTATCTGAAGGCTACACCTTTTAGCAAGTGTTGGGATTCTGTAGCCAAAGAATATGAAGAGAACTGTCTGTTCTGGAAACACATGGCCTACCTGCGTGTGTCCCGTGATGATAATGCTACCAGCCAGTGCTATACCTTGAACTGGCGAGGTCTGGACTCTGAGTTTCAGGCAGAGGACTGTTTCTACTTACAGAAATATAACTGGTATGGCTATCTTCTACCAGATCACCAATTCTGGCCAATAAGCAGGTCAGAGGTGAGTCAGGCCCCCTATTATACCAAATACCCAGAGGAACAAAAGGTCAATTTAGTGCCCAGTTGGCTTGGTTCACAGGGCATTTCCATCTTTGTCCACAGCAGTTATCCATTCACGGTGAGCTGGAATATCTCTGACAAGCGGCAGTTCTGCCTGACATCGGAGCTGCAAGTCCAGGAGGATCGCGAGGAAGGGGACGAAGGGCTGGACCAACTGACCTACACCATTTGTCAGGGCACTGACCTCAAAGATGTCTACTTGCAAGCACAGCGCCATCGCCAAGGCTGGAATGTGGAAGTGACCAAGCGACCTCATATGATTCAGCCTTTGCCCTGGCCAATCCTAACTCTGTCTTCCCATGCTGACTTTCCCAATGTTACCACTATGTTGTTTGAGAATCGTTCACGCTGTTCCTTCTTAGAACTACCAGACCTCTGGGAGCGAGAGTATGGGGATTTGCAGTTTGATGGAGGGCACTTATCAGATTTGCGAGAGCTGATAAAAGTAGCAGAAGCAAGGGGGTGTAGTGTTGTGCTTCCCATCTCAACCTTCTTCACTTTTAACTCTGTACTGTTTAAAGAAGGGGTGAAAAACAAGTACTTCCTTCGGGATGAGCTCAACCTGGTTACAAAGATGGTGAGATGGCGGGAGCGGGAAGGAGCAGTCCTGGATACTACACATCCTAATGCCACTCGATGGTACCTGGACCACCTGAAAAAGCTTCTGAATGAGTACAATGTCCATGCCTTAAAGCTTCAGCACATTGATGTCCCACGTGATGCTAACTTCAAGGATAGCAACATGACTTTCCTAGACTACTCTCGTCTTTTCTTTCATGATGCTTCTCTCTTGCTGAATGTCACCTTAATCCTGGAGCAGGCTACAGGCTTCATTGGTGAGCCTGTCTTTGTATCCCTGCGCACCAACATTCATCACATAGATGATGCTCAGTGTTTCAATACTGTCATTCCTTGGGCTCTCACTCTCAGCGTCAGTGGCTATCCCCTAGTAGTGGCAGATGCCAGCAACTTATTGCAAGAGCGTAACCTCACCACACAGCTCTTCATTCGTTGGTTTCAGCTGGCCATGTTTTTCCCAGCAGTACAGATCCCTAATCTACAGCTGATGGCAGATCAAGACTTATCAAAGAAGCTGTGGAATTTGTTGGACTTCAGACAAGAAAAAGTGCTACCGTACATGAAGGAGGTGTGGGCCACAGAACGAGAAGCTCCAATCATACGCCCATTGTGGTGGCTGGACCCAAAGGATTCTGTAGCACAGATGGTATCAGATGAGTTCCTTATTGGGGACAAGTTACTCGTGGCCCCAATTATGTGTGATCCGGCCACAGGGCGCTCAGTATACTTACCTGAAGGAAGGTGGCGGGGTGCAGAAAATCAAGACATCATAGGTCCTCAAACAGTGCATGTCATTGTCAAACCAAACCAGATTCCTTATTTCTGGGAAGTTTCTGAAGGCAAAAAGCTGAGTAACTTTGGAAGTTAAGAAAATGTGAACACAAAATGTAATGTTTGTCTTTTAGAGTTAGGCTAAGACAGTATTGAGATAAGCATTGTGAAATTACTAGACTTAGTGGTAAAATAAGCACACACACACAAAGGCATATATTGTCTCTTATTTATTTTGTTCTAAAAAGTCATTCTTGAATGGTCTAAGATGTCTTGGTGTCTTAGTTTTTATTGTGCAGAATATAGAATCTGCAAAGACTATAGCAGCAGTCAGAGATTAAACTTTACCCACTGGCATTTTTGCTAGAGTAAGGTTGTGCATAAATTTTTACTCTTAATTGTTTTTTTCTGGATGCAATCTTTCTAGCTGTGCCACATGCTTTTTATTATCAATATATACATATCTTTTGTTTTTGAACATTTGTTGGTATGTTTTCAAATTGTGATAGCTAATTGCATGAGTATGCCATTTTTTTTTCTTAATTTGTAAATGTACTGGCAGGCCTTATTTATTCATGAAGACAGTGCAGATACAATAGACTGTTAATTCAAGTTTCCAGAACTCCAAGATAAAGCTGCAATTTTGACAATACTGAAGATTGGCAGCACTGAAAATTTTGTATTGAATTTTAGTGTAATACATGCTTTGGACAAAATCTGGATGCAGTCCAGTTGAAGAGCAACTTCATTGCCTCACTCACGCTGAGGAAACTGTTATTTTTTACTTCTAAACCAGACACCCTGAAATCACACTTGTGAAGAATAAGTACAGCAGTTAGGTGTGGCTGTGAAAAGACCACACTCCAGAACACATCCTACAGATATGTCTTCTCCTCCACAGTTGGCTGCTACTCTGAGTATGGCCCACACTCACTGCCCAAGCATCTTAAGCTAGTCAGACTTAATTGAAGTAACTATAGTCAAACTTACTGTATTTATAATATTTTCCCAGATTTCTGGTTGGTTTGTTTTGTTTTTTTAAATATTTATTGTTTTTTGTCCTCATAAGTATATTTGAAATATACTGTAAACATCATCGAAAGCGTAGACTTTTAAATGATTATAATAGAACTTTTATTGTTTAGAATTAATGGAAGCCACAGTGTTTGTACTTTGTTTAGAAGGAGAAATTGAGATGTGCCTAAATATTCCATTGAGTGAATGTGGAGAGACAGCTCATTAAAGAGAGGAGGCATGCATCAAATAGTGTAAGAAGAACTCTCTTCACTTGGATACTAAAGACTACATTGTAAAAAGCAAAAGAATGAACCTTGTGTAAAAGAGATGTACTGAAATTTTTACTTTCTCCTGTTCCATTAAACTTTTGCATAAGAAAAGAGAGAAAGGTGGACTGTATCTAACACTTGCACTCTATGTGACTAAGACTGATGTTGAGACTGTGATAGCAAACTGTCATTGTCAGTGTTCAATGCTTCATGAGATTCTCAGTTGAAAGATATATCATTGAAAAAGTAAATATGGTTGCTCATTTTATTCCATACAGAAATGTAGGGACAGCAGAAAAAAAATTGCAGCATAAGAATTAAGACAACAACATTCCCTGACTTTACTGTTGGCCACATCTGCCATTTTGTATGCTTACAATTGTGTTACTTCACTTCACACTGTTTGCATTCTACAACTGCATACTCCAGCTAAATATTGTATGGCACTTGTTTTAAGTCTGGCATTTCATTTCTTACACACAGTTCTACCTCCGGGTATTTTCAGATCAGATTCATAATTTTGGTGCAGCACCTTTGGTTCTGGCATTATTACTGTTGAGTTGCAGTGCCAGTTTAGTGGATCTTATTTGTAAAGTTGCACCACTGCATGCACTTGATGCAGCTATGGCAAAATTTTGTTTGAACGCTTACATTACATAATGTACTTTTTGTGCCTTGTCACTATCAGTGGCATTGTATAGTATTTATATTAGAATATACAGCAAGGATTTATCTATAAAACCCAGTGTTTTTATGTTCCCCTTTATAATTTTGTGAAAATGTTGAATACTGATAAGACTTTGAAGAAAAAAGAAACTTTTCTTTATTACTTTTGTCTACTTTATAAAAACTATTCTTTTCTTATTTGACTTGTTTGCAGTTCTTATTATAGACTAACTTTATTTCAGCACATAGCATACTTAATGCATTCAAGTACATTAGGTGTGTTTGAATAACATCTTAATGAGCATATATGTGCACAAGCGTGCATATACAGACATACAAATGTGTTTTATATATTCACTTGTGTGCATTTTCTTCAGTTTTATAAGATCTTTCTTTTTTGTGTGTTATTTTATTTTATACCAGTTTTTTGTTTGTGAGTGTAAGAGTTTTGAGTCCCAAGACAATTAGGGTCAAGAGATTTTACATTAATAGTTATAACACAGAAAGTGTGAAGTGTTTCTGGAATTTTCTCATTATGTTGATTTGTCAGTGTGCTGCTTGTCAGTCAAGGGACAAAACATATGTGTGCCAGGTTTGTAGAATAAGTATAGTTGGTCTTTGTGCTTAATTGGTTTTCAGTTTTACCTCTGCCTGATATATACTATTTGAAAGTGCGCCTTTTTAGTTGATTTATTATACTTGCTAGATTTTTTTCTGTGCCATTCAGTGAAGGCACTCTGTATTGCCAAGTCTCAAGATTAGTATGGTTGAGCCATCACATTGTTTTCTTTGATGAAAAAATTGCAGACATATTAAGATGTCTCGTTTTCAACTGTGCAGCTATAGTAAACAGTTTTCTGTGCTTTATAAAGCCTGCTTAGACAGACTTTTAGATAGCATAGAGTTTGTTTAATTCAATTAAAAGTAAAAACTTTTTTTTACTTTAATTCACATGGTGGGTGAGGGGATGAGGTTGAGGGGTTTATTTGTGGTGCATTGTGTGTTTTTAAAATTGCTGAATTCCTTATAGCACTAACCTTAACTAGGTCACAGCAAGGAGGAGCTGCAATAGCAATGAGAGTATATCACATGTTTACCATTACTTTGAAAACAATAATAAACATACATTAAATTCCCATTCCACTCTTATCTCTCCTGGCCCACCTGTAGGCGGTGTGTTGGCACAACAGTTAGCACCCATTACTAAATCAGCGAGGATGGCTGTCTGGGTTCACATCTCATCTTAGGCCTGCAGTTCTTTCTCTGCACGTTTACAGGACTGGTTGCTTTGCCATGATGTAGACTTAGTTGCTGGCTTGGTGTTCTACCCGCCACCTCTTGCTTATTCATCCACCTGCTCTTTCACTCATACACACACATGCACGTGCATGCATGCACACAGAATATTATGTTACATTTCCAGTAAATCAGGGACATTCTCTTTGTGTATTAAAACAAACTGGTGACATCCCAGAACCACATCTATGCTTGCACACACACACACAAATGCACAGACACTCATAGACATATTGTCACACATTTTATCATCTTACATGAAGTGTCAATGAATTCAGGTTTTTTTTCCCCATTTGCTCGTGCTCGTGCTGAAACAGTCCAATTTAGTATAAAGACCTAGAAACCCAGGCCATGTTCGTATCATTCTTGAGAAGAACTGTGATATTTTTACTTGACATGTGCATCCCATGATCATGCAATATTCAAAACCTTGAACAAGAAGTGAACAGCATGTAAATGTTGTACATATTTGGTAAATAGAAATGTTTAAGCTTGAATACAAATTCTTTTTGTATTCTGATTTATTTTAAAGACTATTTAAAGCAAAACAGAATTTAAAAAGTAAGACTCAAGGCATTACTTTTTTCCTTGAGATATGAAGCATAATTGTTGGCATCTTTCGTCATAAAGACTATACTGTAATGAACCATGTTATACTTGATCTCCACAGGCATGATAACTGATTCTTGGCCGATTGTCATGTTTACATTCATGACAAGAGAATATTTCAAATGCAGATGCTATAAAATTATTAAATTAAAAATTTAATTTTACATTACATTCTTTATTTTTTGGCTAATAAAGAGAAAAATAAAAAAAAGTTATTAAGTATTTTTAGAATATTTTGCACTTTATACCCCGAGGGTTGACATAATTGACTGTACACATCAATGTTAACAAAGTAAGAAATATGCTTGCACACGAGCCATTAACCCAACTGTATACAAACATTTGAAGAGTTCTTGCCCATACCAGTGGCGCAATAGCCATGAAAATAAATTTGTTTTAAAATAATGGTGTTAATAATGAAGATTGATTTATCAGTCTAAAGCTGGAGTCATTAGTGCAGTTATTGTTTGTGAGAAATACAATGAATACATCGACTAGGGACTGGATTAGTGAGTCTGTCATCATGTTTGCCCAACAACTATACCTGTGCTTCCTGTCACATGAAATGCTGTGCAGCTTATTTTTGGCCATGACCTAGGGATGTTCTCTTTTGAATTAAAGCTTTGTTATTACTTAAGCAATGTTTAACAAAAGCTTATACAGTTTTTATACAGCTTGTGTAACATTGCTGCGACTTTGGTATTTTGTGATCCGCAGGTCGATCAGCAAACTTGACAGAAATACTATCGCTTGAGATGTTTGATACTTGGCTTGTAAACACTAGTCAGTTTTGGATGTGATACTAATTGTGGCAGTTTGCATAATTTTGCTGGATGTATGCTGCTACAAGGTTTATGGATAAAATATACTCTACCAATTAAGTGCTCACATCATGATATCGCTAGAAATTTTGTTCTGTGGGACATGTCTGTGCACTGGTATTTATCCAAATTCTGCAATATTTGTACAGATTTTGTAACAGCTTCTTTTTAAGCTGCTTGCACCATTTTAGAGTTGTGTTATATTTCTTTGGCTCCACAAACTGTACATCACAAGTGAGAAGAAGATAAAAATCAGTTTTGCAAAAATTTTATTTTTAACAGTGGGTTTTTCGAATATCCTTTTGTCTGAGAAATAATTATCTTTTGTATATTACTAAGCTTATATATTGTGCACTGCTGGTCATAAAACACCTTCTTTTTAACCCAAATAACACCAATTTAGCTCACGTCAGTTAATTGTTCAGGTATGAGAAGAGAGAATTGTAAAATATGCATCCTCAGTTGTGAGCAAATATTAGATTTCATCATGCTATTTTCATTGAATCATTCCAACAGATTTTCATTTTATAATGGGAAAAACACAAAACTTTTAGAATGTTGAATCAGTCACTTGTGTCTTTTCAGCTGTAGTTCATTTTTTTTCCTTAGTTCCAATTCCAGCTTCCTCATACCAATCTCATTCCTTTGAATGCCACATTGTAAAGGTAGATTTCTTTGGGGGAAAATATCAGTAGGTGATTCAATGCTGTCATTTGACAACTCAGTATTTTAACATTAGTAATGCTCTTTGCATTTTAGGATTTAAAACTGTCTTGTCAGTTGCCATGGTCATTACCTCCCTTTTATCCCAACAGTACTTTTCGATGAACCATTTGCTTATATGTTGCTGAAAACTTGTGTGTGTATATAAATATATATATCCAGTCAGCTTCTTTTTGCATGAAAATATGTTATGAGCTTGCAAAGAGTTTGCTTCACTTACCAGCCTTATGTTTTTAACACTTCATGGAGCTGATTGTTAAGAAAACTATATCTAACATCCGCTTTATTGTAGAAAAAATGCACAGCCTATTTGCCTATAATGCATTTTGGTGCACAATCTAACAAGACAATTTGGCATTTCATTTTCTCATGTTTTGCAAATTTTTAGACATCTTTAATTTTGTATTTATTTTGCAGTCAAAAGAGATTGCTTAGAAAATTGCTGTTTATGAAATACCAAAAGAAGGGTATGTACCCATGTGTTATTCAGGGATTGAAGGTGTCTGGCTGTGTTTGTTCCTTTTGGTAGTAGTAAAAGACAATAAAGAGTTGATTTTAAACTTTGTTTTAGTTTTCTTTTTAGTGTTGGGGTGTGCAGGGATGTATATAATAATGTGAGAATTTATTAAGTACAATATTTCAGCCTAAGGTCATTTAACTCACTGTGCTGAAAAAGATCACAAAATAGTCACGAAGATGTAGAATGAAGAACAATGCAAAGATTCGCTGCTTTCCAGCAGTAAAGGATTATTCTTGATTACCAAAAGATTATTTAACCATTTATTAAGAAATTTTTACATTTCTGATTGTATTTTACAAATAAAATGAAATAGAAAAAGCTTGTTTTAATGCAAAGGATAATTGTTAAACAAAATTCTGAATATTCCAGCTGTTGAACCCTAAATGCTCTTTGAAAAAAAATTGTTTAAAGGTCTCCAATATACTGTTTTGTAATGTTCTGTGTATGTCTTGATTTCTGAGCTGATCTCTCAGAAAAATTAAAGAGACCTTTTTTTTTAAATAAAACTACAGTAATAAGGTGTATAAATGCAAAGACAACATCATTTGTTTCAAACATCGAATGTTTATTTCTTTCAGATTTCCAGAAACTGCAGCATGGAAGATATATAGTCATCTGACTATGGTTTTTGGTTGTTGTTTTTTTTAAAGATGGAATCCCTTTGTAATCACTCTAGATTCTCTTTTTTTTTTCATCAACAGCGGTCCAAACAACTGTTTTCAAAGTTGACACTGATTTCTTGGAAAACGTTTCAATGTTTCTGAGTCAATATTCACACATCAGAAAATATACATCCAGAAGTAATGCATCACACAAAACTGTCATCACTATAATTTAGCAGAAAACTGTTATGCACCTGAACAGCGAGCATGCAATCTCAAAATTAATCCAGCAACACGTCACACACCTGCAAGGCTTTACACGTCACATTCCCAGTGACACAATTCAGACTGCAATTTTTATTCTCACCTGATCATCTGTATTCAGGAAATAATCTGTTTGAACTCATTTATTCAACTTATTAAACCAGACAAGATTTGAAGCAGAAATCCAGAAAACTCTATTAAGTATAGTCAGAAGCAAGCTAGAATCACAATAACAATTGGAAGTTCATGCAGAGTTTGTCACAATTGGGACTGCTATAAAAGGTTTATATTTGTCCATTATTTTTTTAACAAATGAGTGAGGTTGCAGAAGACACTATCGATCCCATGTACCTCAGCAATGACAGGCAAGTTTTAGCAAGATTTAACCAGTTAAGGTTTTTATCAACTCATACGCTGCATGAATAATTACAATAATTACTGGACAATGCTCAAAATCATAATCTTAAGATATAGCTACTTAGCAATGATCCACTGAGTGTATCAAACATGAAAATCACATTAAATAATGAATGGTGTTTAGGGAGAGAAACAGAAGACAGCTGAAAATGGTAGATATATTCTTTTCCAAATGATTCTGGTTTTGACATTGATAAAGAAATATGAAAGAAAATCTTTCATGAAAAATCTAGACTGTTTTAAGTTAAACTGTGATGATGTATCATTAGCATGTAGCACAATCTCCTCATCTTAAAGACTGTAGGTTTCAAGACAACTTACATACTACCTTGAGACCCTGACCATCAAATACTGACAATGAAATTAAACAAAAGCATGTGGCTATGCATACATGTTTGTATGCTTATGCATGTGCACCAATGACAGACAGTTGAAAAGCACAAGGAAGTATCAAACACACCTGCCCCATCCCCCACCACACACACACACATACAAAAATGACATCTTGAAAAAATATTTTAGTGAAGCTGCTCAGCTTGGCACAGCTGCCACCTGAAAGACAAGGCAAAGACTGACACTAAAAATGGAGCTGGTGGGAGAGAACTATAACACAAAGCAAATGAAGGTGATAAACTGCCCTGTACTGGTTAATTCTAGCGAGATGGTATATGTGATCAGGAGGCAGAGGCCTTTACTAAAGTGCTGTGGAATAAACTGGAAACTATGAAGTAAAACTGTAAACTATACTTCAAATGTCTTGTACTTGTTTTCCTCATATTCCATTTGTTTTGCGGAATCCCACAATGCTTTACAAATGCATGAAAATCAAGCAAAGTTAACTGAATAATATGACTGCACAAGTAAACCAAACCTTCCACGGCATAAAATGTGCATTATAACTTCCATTAATAGTATTAACACTACTTATTGTTGTTTAAATGGGGCATCATAGCCCCAAGATGTTTGATACCATTGGATTGTGGATGGGTTCTGGGATGGCTCAGAGGCAACCTATTGAACAGAGGAGTGAGCCATTTCGTCATATCTGGCAGAGGAGTAAACCATTCCATCATATGACAGAATATGTGATGGGCAGCACAGAACAATGGCCTGTCTAGATGGTCCGAAATGACAAGACCATGATGACCAGCTAATAAAGTTGAGCACGAACTAATATCCCTTGACTGCTGGCAGATGATTTTTTTCAGTTAACTGCTAAAACAAGATGACATAGCTTCCGGTTTATTCACATTTCAGATCAACTCCTAAAATGAGGCATTAGATGACATAGCTTCCAGTTTATTCACATTCTTTGTTACGGCTCGCCGAGACTAACAGCGGATCACTTCGCAAGAGGCCAAGTGAGTCTCGGCATACAGACATCAGTCCATAAATATACGTCCATGGGTTGACAGTTTTGCACAACAGAACCATCACTACATCATGTCTGAGGATGGCAACACATCAACAACACAACCACAACCTCTTGCACTCATATGTGAAGCAGAACTGCAGCTGTCCACATGCACGCACACTGCCAGGCTTCCATGCAGATATCATTAGCACTGGACAAGGCAGCATAAGATTACTTTTCACTAACCATTCCTGCTTCACTCTGATCTACAGTGATGACAGACTAGTGTGGCATTACCCAGAAGAATGATTTGTCAAAGTCTGCATTAGTTAGCACGGAAAGCTTACTGGCCGTTCTTTGATGGTCTGGAGCAACACATCTTCATCTCATTTGTGGCACTCTGGCATTTGCATGGAAACAAGATTATGTAATCTCTTGTACCTTATAGGCTATGGGTCCAGGTTCCATGCTGCAAGATGACACCACTCCCCATTGTGTTAGCATGATTGACTTTTTGCAGCAGAAGTAAATTCAGCAGTTAGGCTAGCCATCACATTCACTTGGCTACCCGTCCTATGTCTCTGAGGTCACATTCCAGCCAACCACCCACTGACAGCAAACATGGTCCAGCTTTTCCAGCAGGCCATCTCTCAAGCAACCCTTGAAACACTTGTTCAGTCCTATGTCCCATGTGAGAAAAATGCGTTGAATGTCACAGCAAATGTCAGCCAAACATTTTTTTTAATTGTCAAAGAGCATTGTTAGTTCCTGTGTTTTTGTGATTTAGAAGTGGGGTTGACTGTCCATATCTCGGAATAGTTTACACTTTATTGTCAAATGCTAAAATTCAAATTTGCTACAACAGGAACAGTTACACTGTCAATTGTCAATTATGTTCTAACTGGCCTTCACCTTTTTGTGAGCAGTATCTTCAATTTATTGTTCTGAGTATAAAATCTACTACTAATCAGATATATTTTAACTATACAAAAGAACTGTATATTTTTAAAAAGCAAGAAGCAGGCAGAATGTCAGAAAAAACATTTATGTGCAAACTGTCTTGCCCACTGGTGGTGTGAGGATGATGGGAGGGATGTTGGATCAGGTACAGGTTGAAGTAGGTAGAACAGCTCTCACCACTTTATTGCCTTTTTTTTTTTATTTGACAAGAAGCTGGCATGGTTTTGCATGAATCACTTGGACACTGTTGCTACAATCTGCAATCAAACTATTATTCCTTCGTCACAGTCTTTTTTAACAATGACTATGCTTAAACAAAAACAAGTATATAAGGAGATAAAACGTAACTTGATACTGGTATTCAAAGCAAAAAAACATTCCAGCCTATATGGGCTCACATTTGAGGCACATTTCCCAGTCAGTTATGCTATCTGTACTGAGCAAATTATATGTAGATCAAACTCCATATTCATGAATTCAAGGTAAACTTACACAAATCATCTTACCCGCCACTATTGTAGCAAAGGAGTCTTCTAATAACTTTCTGCCATCTACAATACATATGGTGAAGGTTGTGACTGACTTAGTCCCATTTGAAGGAAACACTGAATGTTAACTATACAGATATAAATGGTACAGAACTGTTTGATAAACTTCTTTTTCATTAAATTCCTAATCTGTGAGAAGCAGAAGCCATAAAGAAACTGAACTTTGCAATTCATACTGTGTCCTTGGTTTTCACTGGTCGTTTGTATCCAAAATGAAAATAAATTAATATTTTTGTCATCTAATACTTGATAGTATGCTGTCCATGTTTCATTCTTGTTCTTAAGCGCTAAGAGCATACTCCTTAGGACTTTACAAATTTTGCATTTATTATTATTATTAAAATCATTTGGTCAATATAAATCTCTAGTTTATTTTTTACTTTTTTGTTTCCTTAAGTGTACTTTCGTGCATCACCCTCTTACCCCAAAAACACATGCAATGACACCCTTTGTCAGGAATTCTTGCTATGCTTATTGGTTAGGTAACCACCTCAGTGGCTCTCCTATCTGAGTTTGCCTGTTGGGGTAACTTAACTAACTGGTTTCTTACCCAAGTTATTTACCCTTGGGTAACTTGCTAACATCCATTAATATGAGCCCTGGCATATACCTTGGTTCTATATATTGAATACCAACAAAAAATATGCAGCATATCACTCAAGTTAATATTAAGCTGGCAAACTATAAACCTGAATAGAAATCTAACATGATGTCACAGTTTTAAATTAGTTGTATGGAAGCATTGCATATTCTCTCATATTCTTTAAAATAGTTTGTGTCAGCTTTTACTTTCAAATATCAAATGCTACTTTATCACAATATATTAAAGGAACTAAATATCAACTACTTATTTGCTAGTGCATCTGTATAAAATATTCTAGCTTGGGACTGACTAAACCTATGAAAGGTAACTTATTATGAGATATGACGCGAGCTGCCAAACACTGCAAGCTCGTGTAAGTCATAGGACAGATGACATCCAATGAATCACAGTTTTTTAGATTGTCCAATGCACAGACATGCTCATTGTTACAAGCATCTAGGTGGGCACCATGATCCAACAGTGCAGTCAGGATGTTTCTGCCACAGAGCTGTGCCTTGCTAGCAATGTGCAAAGGTGTATTGCCTGACTGGTCACGAGCATTTGCATCAGCACCAACCTCCAACAGCAGATTCACAACCTGGAGTGAAGGGAAGCTGCACACTGGGTAACGTCCTACATTAGTGGTTTCCCGCATGCATGCCATGTGCAGTAAAGTCACTAAGTTCAAGCCCCGTGCATCAAGACGAACCAGTTCGTAAGCCAGGCAGTGGAACACCTGCATGAAGCTGTCTTGCACAACACCCTCTCTACTGGGCAGGTTGGTTATCAGGTTCAGCAGATGCAGCATGATAACCAACAGGCGGTTCATGTTCGTACGGTCAGCATCGCATAAATCACGGCCACGCCTCACTTCATTCACGCCACGTCTCAGCACTTCCAAAATGTCCTTTCCATCCATGGGTTTCTCCACCTTGTGCCGCCACTCTGTCAGCATAAAGGAGAACAATTCTGCAAATGACAGAAAGCTACTGAGAGTCATTGCACTGATGGGTTCCAAAACAGACTGTTGCATGTCCAAAGCATACTGCCAAAGCATGATGCAGCGCTCAAAGTTACCCATGTCAGCATACAGGGCTCCACGGAAGCGAATAAAGTAAGAAGTGTCCGGATGGGCAGGTCCTAGCACTCTTTCTCTGACCAGTAGGGCTTGCATCCTCATCTCATCTGGATCTGCAATCAGGCCTTCCAGTTCAGCAAGCGTACACACTTCAACGGCATTATCATAAGCAGGAACAAGGGCTTTGGGCTTGGGTTTTTCAAGCTTTCTTCTTTTACGACAGTTTCTCTCCCGAAGGGCCTTGCGCCATACTTCTATTGCAGCCATATTGTCCGTTTCTTGTCAACATAGGTGGCACCCAACAGCTCCAAGGCTTCTACCCTTTCTGTGCGAGTACACTGTGGCAGCTGGATGATATAGTCTACCACGTTGTGAAAACCTGCTACTGATGCTGCCATGAGAGGTGTCATGCCATAAGAGTCTTTTTCCATGACAGCCCCTCGCTCCAGCAAGAGTTTCATGATCTCAAGGCTGCCTGATTCAGCACAGTCATGCAAAGCAGTATTTCCTGAAAAAATATACATCAATGAAATGTCCTTAGAATTGCTGAGGCAATAAAAGAGCTATGGAAAGCTTCATTTGAACAATAGCAGAAGCATAAAATGGTAGGTTTTAATTCTGCTAAATTAGTTTTTTTAAAAACCCTTACACTGTATTAAGATAGTGTACTTTCACCTGTAAAATCTAAAACAAAAAGTATAATTTACCTTTTAACATAAATATTCCTGGCATCTAATGTCACTATACAAGCCAATGCACAGCTTATGGTTGTCAAAAGTTAATATAATACACAGCGGGGAGAAGTTAGAAAATGGATATAAACCTATGTTGTGGGCAGATCTAGTGTAAAATTTTTATTAAGAGTGAAGTACCTTTTAACATGAACAATTGGTATCCTCAAAATAGAATTTTAAAAATGCTCCATCTCTACAGATGCATGTTTGATGATAACAAAGCTGATGTTTTACGCAATATGACCTTCAATTCAGTACTCATTAAAAATAGTTTTCAAAACGTTGTGCCAAACCTTTAACACTTTTTCGATTCACTTGCGCATTTAAGTTGAGGAGATATTCTGCGATGTCTTTGTGACCCTTGTAACAAGCTATCATAAGACACGTATGGCCGTGTCGATTGGCGATTTCAATGTCAGCTTTATTTTCTACAAGGAATTTCACTATTTCAAAGTGTCCATCAAAGGAAGCAGCTCTCAGAGGTGTGGAATTGGTGTATGTCGTCTGATTGACGTCCGCACCACTCTCTACCAAATACTTTACAACATCGTAATGTCCTGCAGCAGCTGCACACCAGAGAGGAGGGGCTCCTTCTATGGTTTCCCCATCGAACCTGACAGAACCCTGCTGCGCTTTATCAGCACCACAGTTCTCGATCAGATACTTGACTACCTCCAAATGTCCATTACGAGCAGCCATGATAAGTGGAGTCGCTCCATTTGTCTTGGCATGAACCAGGTTAAAAACTTCATCTTTCGTGTACCGTTCCAGGTATGTCTTGAGACGGACTATCTTTCCGTCTCTACAAGCGTTGTACACTACGTGACGATATTCCATCGGCCTCCTTCGGCAAGTAATTGCAACCACTACTTTATTGTTTTCTATGTTGTGTATTTCACATGATAAATGACAAACAGTCAGAGAAGCACGAAACGTAGTAAATACAACCACGACTGTCAGTACATTACGGCGATAATAACTTCACTTCCGCTCTCTAGGAGGCGCTAAGGAAACGAAGGGAGATCACTAGGGTATGAGGTGACTGCCCAGGTAGGCAGTGTGGATATTGTCTGAGTTCTCAGTTATTTTCGATGCAGAATGTACAAAATAAAACATCACGTGTTTGGTGTCGTTTAAATACTATTTCAACATTTTCTTACAAAGATACTTTGAAATAATCTATCGTTGGCTCACAACTGTACTCGATACCTCATCAATGACATGCTCTATTTCATTTCCCCATTGTAGAGCGTCACCTTAATTTGGGGATCTTATACACCTATTTAACGATCTCATAACGTGTTTAGACTTGTTCTTATGGTGTTGTTTTTATCTGACCTTAGAAATTAAGTACATGGGAAAGGGGCGGTAGGAAGGGAAATAATAAAAAGTAGCCAACAGAAACGGAAGAAGGGAGATTATTCTTGATGGCCGTCTGCAATCTTCAGCGGACGTGGCTGTGATGTCACCAAGTCTTGGTCGCCATTTTGGTGGACGAGCAGACGCTAGGTATCTCCTCATCACCTGAATTTTTTTTTAAGTGGGGATTTAAATTTTAATGTTCTTCCTGATGTAGATTTTTAGCCGGCTATTCTGTTTCTTATTTTTAGGGATAAATTTTTGCAAGCGTTTCAAGCGCTTTAAAAAGATGGAATATTAAAATGGTTTAAGTTTATAACTGTAGCATCAGTCCCCCAAAGAGTTGTACTTGCAGTTTTGTAGACACTGAGCGAAAAAACGGACACACGATCTAAACCTGACTGCATTATTATTATAGTATGTAGTGAACGTAACAGTTTGTCGACAAGTGTAATTTTCTCGTGTTACTGTACAAAATCTTAGTTGTTGTACACGAACTTTGTGACGAAGTCTATTTAGCACGATCATTTGTCACCGAAAGGTTTCGCATCATTAAAAGATAAGTGTGATACAGAAAATCTTAAGAGAAATTATGTTGTCATTTGATGACGATAGTTTATTAACCTTATTTCCGGTTATTTTCCAAATTCCTTATGTTAATCTTGTTTGTACAAATAAAACAGTCCCACATTTGTTGCCTATCTTATCTGTAAAATATTTTGGACAGATTGAAAGCATTTGAACCACATTCAGATTAATCAGAGAGGTTAATTCCTAACAACATGCAAATTCCCAAATGTTGAAAGACCTCTAGCTTGATATGTTTTAGAGACCTGTATCAAAATTCACAGCTGAATATGCAATTTTGAAACATAGATACATTTACATTATCAAGGTTACCTCGGCTAGACAAGTTGAGAGTGAGTAGGCATACATTTGTTCAAATAAAACAGTCACAGATTTTGCCACTTCCTGTACGCAGATGTGAATTTTGATGTTTGAAAGCATATATCTCACAAGTGGGAAAGGGTTATTTCCTTATATCTTGGAAAGTAGTGTCATGTAACAAATCATGTCAAAACATTTGCATTCCAATGGGTCTTTCAACCTGTCCTTTAAAATTCGCCAGGAAGATGATGGAGGAGGTAAATGATGAGCAGCCAGAAATAGTTACCCATGAAGAGGTGGCACTGGCAGAGAGAGAAGCAATGCAAACATCTACTGGTAAATATACAAGAAAAAATTGTGACTAGTGGTAGTTGGAGAGAGGGAGAGAATACTTCATAGTTGAGAAAACCTCTGTAAAATGAATTCTACTTGTTGAAGATGCATGTTGCTTATGAAAATTTCTACCTTGCTATGACTGTCAGCGGCTGCTTTGAACCTTATTTATATTGAACATGCTAGATGAACACTGCGTTGGACCCTTTCTTTCAAGTTTCAGATTTATGAGCTTGTGGGTTGGAGTTACTGATGTTGGATATTAATAAAAAGGGAATTTAAGAGCGTAGTGAACGCTCATGTATTATTCAGCACATATGTTACCATCTGGAAAAGTCAGATGTGTATTATATGTTGCCAAGTTGTGTAGGGCACAGAATACAAACTTGTTTTGATTTTCTCTTTTCTGGTTTGCTAAATCAAAAATAAAGTGTCTGGCGCTTTCTCACTAAAATTTGACATCATTTTTATGAATTTTCTTGTAATATATTTATTTGATTCAAAACATTGGCTTGTTTCAAAGGCTGATAGAAGAGCAAACGATGAGCAGGCTAGGCTAGTTTACACAAGCATGGTTTTTTGTAAAACTGAGACGAATGCACCAGTCCTGTTTATGTGTGTTTATTTTAAGAGTGTGTTTCTTTGCTTTTTAAATTGTGGCAGTATTATCAGGGAGACAGAATGCATATATGTATATATCTCAGCTACTCCCAGAAAAGATCAGAGAAGCACACCTAGCATTCCAGCTCCTTCTCCATTGCCATCATTCTTTGCATCTCATGGGGCCATCTCAGCGGTAAAGTACTTTTAAAGTATTTTTTTAAATAAATATTTTGTTTTAGGATTCATGCATAGTCCTTTGCTGGGTCATGTAATGCATAAAGTAAACCTGTTTTCATACAAAATCGTTCTCCCATAAAGTACAGGATGTGTTGTAGGCTTCTGAACCCATTAGTGCACTTCTTTGTGAAATTTTTGGTCTGTGCACAACATTTTAAAGAAAAGGTGCTTTAATAAAGTGACTTCTTTCATTTCTTCTGATGTGGTGTTGTCTGGTAGTAGTACAACAGCTATAAAGTGCTTGTAACTAAGACATTTAAGATTTTAGGCTGTAGGTACATAGCTTTTTATGCATTTTAACTTTTCAAGCAACTTTATAAGTGTGAATATAAAATATAGTTACAAGAAATAAATGTGCTACTTTACTAAATTTAACAATATTTTACTTGTATGTTTTACTTTCTTTCTCATATTTAGGAAGTTTCAAGTCCAGTTTCCGGGTAAGTCATGGAAGTCTGTAGCCTCTTTTGGCTTTAATTTTCCATTTTATTTATAGAAATAATTGACAAATAGTACATATATGAGTTTCTTTCATTGGACTATAAAATTGTAGAGAAATATGTATTTCCTCTATACTGATAAAAACCTGTTTGAGTTATTCCTTTTAGCAACTTTAATTTGCTGTAATCATTGAACTGCCAGACACTGAAAATGCTTGTTGGTGATGGTTAAGAGGAGTGGATAATTGCAAAAGATTTGGTTACAGGAACATTGTCTACAAAAACGTTAGTATCTGAAAAATATCTTGATAAAGATCAGCAAAATACCATGATGTATTGCAGAAATTCTGGCAGCCCTCCTCCTACTTCACCATCCAAATCAGAAGAAAAAGCACCAGGACTAGTAACACCTGGCAGGGGAGAAGCACCAGGTACCTATGGTTATTTTGAATAGCACCACATTGCTATTTTTTTCTAACTGTGGATAATTTGTAACAATAGATAAAAGTACATTTTCTGAAAGCCATCTGACAGGACTGAAGATGTGCATATAGAATGCAGAAATGTTTGTGACTTACACTAGGGACAAGGAACTTGATTGGATGATGCTTTTCATGTTTTTGCCAGTAATCTCTTAATACTAGGTGGTATTTGAACACATTAGTAATTATTGTTTTATTTGATGTTGACTGCCTACTAACAGGTCCTATGCAGACTCCTTTTGAAGCCAGCTCAGCCATCCCAGTGTCTTCAGCACCTGAAAGTCAAGCCTTGCCCTCACTAGGCGCTTCTCAAGTGCGGGGCTTGTTTGAGTGGTTCTCAAACAGTAACCTGGTGCACAAAGTGGTGGAGAGGACAAGGGTCAGCAGAGAATGTCAAAAATGATAGTTCTTATTTCTTACTTTGTCTCCACATATGCACTTGTTCACAACTGAGTGGAAGTGACTATTAATTCTGCACACTTTCTTATTGTTCAGCAAAGTCATTAGATTCATTTAGAATTGTATAGTTTTGTAAATAATATGACAAAAAAATTATTTACAGAATTCTGTTGAAACTGTCATCACAACACTGGATCCTGGCATGAGAGAAGTCATAAGTACGTGAATTTTTTGTCTTCTGCAAATATTTGGAGCATCCATTATAAACATTTATACATATATCTCTCTGGTTGTGATATAGGAAGAAGCATTTGCTGGGGAGACAGTAAAATAAAAATGTAATATTATGCTTGTTAGTATGCATGTAGTCAAAGTCTGCCATAATTTTTAGTTTTCAGACTTTGTTAACGTAGAAGAGCCCATTACCTTACTGGTGCCTTCATATAATTGATCTCTGGGTACTGATAAAATTATGTTTGAAAGGCTGCTGATATTGCATTTTTTAAGGAAAGTGCTTAGACAATTGGGTAGTTAATAGATAAGGAGACTGTATGAATAAAGGCATTGATTGATTGGAAAAGGAAAAATATTATTTTTCTCTTCCTTTTTTTAAATGCCAGTACTTAGCAGTTGTTTTGTTTTTTTAAAAGACCAAGCTTTTTGTTATCCAGCTTAAACATATGTGTAGTTGTGGTTTTGTTGGCAGTTATAGATGGCTTGTTTCAGGATCAGGCAGTGGTATAGAAATCATGGTGACATCTACAAAAGAGAACAAAGTAGCGCCAGTGAGGGAGGCTTTCCAGGAAACATTTAGTCGAGTTAGAGTTACAGGCGTGGTAAGCTGATTCATATCATTGCTGTCTTATTCCTGCCTTCTCCTTTGCAAAAATTTTTTCAATGGTAGGCGTGAGGGTCATGCCATTAAGACATTCGGTCCGTGGAGGACACCGGTGTCAGTTCACCGCGGCTTATCAGGCGTGCGGGTCACCCACCGGTGGGGGATGCATTGTTGTATTTTTTTAAGACACGTACAACGCGTAAATAAGCGAATAAACACGGAACCTTCAGGACTTGTTCCTCCAACGTTGCTTCCTTTAAAGGCTGAATAATTCAACCAATCATGTGTTTCCTCGTGGTTTGTGCAGTGTATAGTTTGTTTACACGTGAGCGCCATATTGAAAATTTTTTTTGGGTCGCTCGATTTTTGACGTGGATTTTACTCAAACAACAGAAAATGAGAAGAAAACAGTGAGTAATATTAAATTCTAATGTATATTCTAATAAAATATGATCTTTTTGGTACTTATGCTTGTATATATCATGTAAAAAAATTTTCTTTAATTTCTGACGTGTGACATTCGATCGGTTGTGAAATCAAACATTTACTATCTTTCATGTGAGCTTACTACAAGAATCAGAGCCTATTTCTTGAAATTAACAACGCAAATGTGTTAAAATGCTCTTTTAACGGCGTATCACATATTGTTTGTCTTTTTGTAGTTAACAGATATAAATTTTTTAACACGGGTTAAATTAGCACTCGTGCTCCATAGTGATTTTTTTTTGCGCCGCTCTGTATTCTTAGCGTACCGATAATAATATTAAATGAATCAATCTGATTTTTTTGGACAAGAACAATGTTTAATCATTTCAAGTTTATATACAGTTATCAAAGTGTGATTCTGGAAGTGTAACTTGTGCTAGCATGATATATTCTGTGCATCCTGTGTGAAATTTTTTGAAAATTCATTACCTTATTGCTTTGGATTACCAAAAATTGACTATTCATGCAGGATTCACGTAGGAATATTTTTGTTTTACTAAGTTCAATCTCTTATATCATTTAAAAATTTTTTCTATTTCTTATAGTTATTTTTTAATGATTTTTTAAAAGCGGTGAATTTCCATGAGGACAGGGTAATGTGACCTAGTATAAACCTTCCGGACCGATAGAGTTAAAAAAAAATTATGTTTGTCTCTTATGATGATAGCACATGTTTATATAGTACTTTATCTCCAGCATTAAAGAGCTTTCCATACAGACACGTGAGCATACCCTTTTCAGTAGGGTAGGCATCAAATTCACCTATACACACACACATGCAACAGTCATGCAGGGTAGAGGAAACCAGAATACTCAAAGAAACCACTGACAGTCAGCCCTGTAAATAGGCGTCATATCCAGAGAGAGTTATATCGGAGTTTCGATTCAACCCCATGACACATAAGTCTCACTGTCATATGCCACCACCTGCCCCGCACTTTTCTCGGGGCCAGCTTTTTTTGTTAGAGTAGGGAGGGGGTAATGCCTTAAACCCTTTATTAAGTGAGATACCCACTTACCATCCTGACAGCTGCATGGAATAGCAGAAGTTTGCTGTGCCACATGGGTACACAAACAACATGCCTCTGGGTTTGGATGCCAGTGCTCTAACCACTTGACTGCTTACTTCCCTTCATACCCTTGGTGATAAAAATGGTTTACCGTCTTGTGGGCACATCCTATAGAATGTAAATCTCAGCCTTCTCCTTCTGTCCTGATAAATTGGGTGCACTTTCACTGCTGGTGGACAGAGTGAGTTTTCTGCTCGTTTGCCATATTGTGCTGTCATCAAGATCTCAGTGGGTGGTGTCCCTTTCTTGTGCAGGAGAGCCAGTCCACAACTGCAGCACAGCCTCTTGGTTTTGCTGCCGGTCTGAAAGGCGCTGAAGATCGTATCAAGAGCTTGCGGGAATCAAGGGCGATTTCAGATGACGTAACTGCAGTTTCTATTGAAGGCTTCATAGTGGAGATGTTTCCAGACAGGTAGAGTTCCTTATTTTAGTTAAGCTGCACAAATGTTTTCACAGTGATGCAATTTTATAAAGATGTTTCATTATCATTATGGGCTTTTTCAAGTGTTTTTATTTTCTTTTTTTAATTATTTTATTGTAATTTCATTTCTATGACCAAAAATGATGTTAATATGAGTCTTTCCTTTGATAAAACGAAATGTATTTTGAGTGAAGGGAAGCTATTTAGAGTACATTTCATAAAACATTTCATTTATTGGCCTCCTGTTATCTTTTTAAGAAACTGATCTGTTAAGATTTCAGATTTGTTTAAATTAGCATCGGATTTTACATTAGTCCAGAGGCTAGCTTTGCATTATGGAATATGTAGAAAATAGCTGCAGTAATATTATGCTCTGTGTATTTTCAGGTGGTTTGAGATGAGTTGTCTAGTGCTGAAAGATCCTGTTAATCAGATTGAACTCGAGACTTGTTCACAGCCCACACCTATCCCCATACAATACATTTTAGCTGCACAAGATCGCACACCTGCTGATTATCCTTTGCGGTGGGCAGGCCTTGCTGTCACCATTGGGCAGATCATTGAAGAAGATCAGCCCCACATTGGCCGTGCGGATTGGCAGAAAGTCTTGTCTGGTGTGCCGCGGCGGGATTCTCTGTATCTTGCTGCAGCAACATTGGCTTACATGTACAAGCAGCGGCTTCCGACATCTTTTATATCTTGATATTGACCGGCATCTGTCTCCTGTAACCATTGATGTCTGGATGTTTATTGGTTGTCACATCTCTTAGTTCCTTACCTCTTGAAACGTCTTTATAATCAGTTTTCTCATTTTGGTTTTAAAAAAATAAATTCTTCTTTATGATGCTTAGGGCAGGAGATCTAAAAATATCTGCTTTCATTTCTTTGCATCATTAATATATTTTTTAAGGTAATGGTATACTAACAAACACAGGTCCTAATCTTTTTTTGTTCCCCTTTCCTCCACTCCTTATTTTATGGAGAGATAGTGTATCTAACATCTTACAAACACCACAGTTAATTCTACTCAGACTGCTGTCAAACAAAATTTGTGAAACACAATGTGGCATTAGAGCTGTATGAGTGAGCCTATTTAGGATGCAAGATGATTTTTAAAAAGTCTCTTTTTTTTTGGTTTTTTTTTTTGGGGGTGGGTGGGGGGGTTATTTGTTTTTGCACAGCTGTATAAAAAGTTTTTTCCCTTTATTTTGCTTTGATTTTGTGAATTTTCTGTTGTAATTATAACCAGGAATTGATTTGGAGTCTATATATATATATGTAATATTTTTGTATGACTTGCAGCTACATGATTGCGTTTTCACTGGTACAGTCTGAATAAGCAAAGATATGTGCAACATACAGGTTAATGTGACAAGTAACATGCTCACATTTTAGGTGAGAGGTGTTTAAGCACATGTACGAAAGGCTGAGTAAATGTTTTTGAAACATTTCTTCCATGCCACAAACAAGTTTTGAAGCAGGTCACTAGCACTGAAACTTACAACTACGGACTGAGAAGGTGAGCAGGCAGGTAGATTATTGCCACTTGTGTTGCAAGTCTATACTGAGATTGAGAGCTCTTTGTGTCTCAAATTGTAAATTAATTTTAATTTCCCATTTTTTTTAGACACTGGCTTAAATTTCAACCCATCATCCCCTACTTATTTTCCAGATTATTATTCTGAGACCATAAGTCTTTCAAGCTATCTTTTGTTTCTGTATAACATTGTTATGTATGCATGTTTTTTTGCACTCAAAGGAGGTTGTAAAAAATCTCTCTAAGTGAATTAGTTTTGACAGAAAGACTCTGTTATGTATCTGATATGCCTTCATGTATTTGACTTTCTATGCCAGAATTACCAAGGTGGTAATTTTGTAAATGTTTTGTATCATAGAACTTGTGTACAATAGGGGAGAAAATGCAGTTCATGAATAGAATTTTGTGTTTAGTTTTATAATTTTTATTTTTTCGGGAGTTCAGAAGCATTAAGTCTACCCTTTCCCTTTCCTGTAGTTATAAACAGCAGATGTGTGCAGTATGCATTGATTATTTGAGAAAATTTTGTATGGAATATCTGTACAAAATAGGTTTATTAAAAAAAAAAGGGTTTTATTTGAATACATTTGTTCATAAGCATAGATCATTGTATCAGTTGGGTTGTGTAAAAATATTTTTTTGTTGTAGCTTATAGAACATGATTATTTCATAGCTGCCCTTATGGATTTACCGTGCGCTGGTGAAGCAAAGACCATGCCACTTTCACTCATCACTTTGCAGCTTGTAGGAGATGTAGTAATCTTACTGCTTGTTTATTTGGGGCATATGTTTACTTGTAAAATACATCATTATAATATATATAAAGATGCATTTTTTGCTGCATATTTAGCAAGGATTAGGAGTGAAATATTGACCACCATGACATCATAAAAGACAAATTCTCCTGCTTGAGCAATATTTGTTCAGTTTTCGTGTGATCAGTGATATTCTGGAACAGTTTCTTTATCAATGAACATAACATTTTCAGGCTATAAATTGTAATTTTAAATCAGCATGACTGGCAGTTTTAAATGCAGGTGTCAAATATCAAGGTTACATCGGCTAGACAAGTTGAGAGTGAGTAGGCATACATTTGCGTACCTCCATGATCCAAAAGATTTAAGCAGTCCTATGGAATGTTCTTAGCTGCATAATCTAAAAGTCAAGCATTCTTTATTCCATCATGTATAAATGTGGCAGTATTGTACCTAGGATTTACAGGTGGTTCTTAAATGACGTTCCATTCCTACATCTCGCCGTAAACCGATTTTCGCTGTAAGTCGGAACATTCGTACATACTGTATGTAAGTAACATATTGTAAGCACTTATCCTATCCTAACACAGTAATTACCAAAAAACACATAAAATACGTTTTAATAATGACAGGTGATGCCGTCCTCCTCGGTCCCGAGCAGAATAACCGTGTATTCTACCGCCGCGCACTTTATACAGTAAATGGGAGATGTGTCGTAACCACGAAACATCATAACTCGGGACTGACGTAACCCGAGGACCGCCTGTATATTGTTATTAAAAAATTTGTATAGGAAAGAGCAGAATTCACATAGACAAGAAAAAAATAACTGCACAGTAGACAATAAGGAATAGCCTGCTTGCTTCCAGTTAAGGTATTTCAGCACAGGTGGTTTCATGGCTTCTCAGACAAAGTTTACTTCTTGTACATTGTTCCGAGTCAACTAAGCGAAGTTTGAGAGGAGGTGGTAAAGAGAGAGATTGGTGCAGACCCCGAGATGTTACAACATTTGAAGAATATGTATAGTTTACACCAACATTTGTTTTCTTTTTCTTTTATATGGTCAGACAGCAAATTTGTGAGATTTCTTTGCATTGGCATGCATATGTGTAAAACAGGAGTGAACAAGGGCTATAGTAGAAGGATTAGCCTGAGATTCACTGACAAATTCTAAATTTTTATGTTGTATGAATTCAACATAAAAATTCAGAATTAGCCAGATAAAATCTTTACATCTTGGGTGTTAGCCCTAAAACTTATCTTAAGTTTTATGATTTGATTTTCAGCTTATGACCTAGTGTGACCTTTAGCCATCTCATCTCCCTTCTTATCAGCTCACCCCATCCCCTGATGTCATCTGTTTTGCGTTGTCACATAAATTCGCTAGTACAATAACATAATTTCAGTCTTCATGGTCAATATGCAATGTCAAGGATTGCAAAAGTCTCAAAAATTGTAGTTTAAGAAGTGCCGTTGGTTTTTACTTGTTTTTGTTTTGTTTTTACAGACACACAATGCACAGATATGTAGGCTTGCAAGTAACAGTCTTCATAAATTTATGATTCCTGTCCAAGTAATACTTTAATAATCGAAATAAATTTCCCTTTCTTGTATTAACAGTAGAAACTTCGAAACATAGGAGCATCTATCCTAACCGTGCTTACATTCACGAGTCGTTCATAGAAACGCAAGCTGGCGGTGGTACAGGTGCAGGTCACACAAACTCCTAACCGGACTAGGAAGTACTCAACAGTAGTGATGACGTTGGTTACCACTGTGGCAGTGATATCAATTATCAGTGCATGCAGATAGCCGTGGTGACCTCACTGGGCTGCTGCTATCCAACGTTGGGTAGTGTGATGTGGACTGAGGCAACGCGCGAGATAAAAACTCTGCTGACATGATGGCGCCGGACAGGTCGACTGCTGTGCTGAGTGCCAAACAGGCTCGCCACCTCGAAACTTGTCGCGGACCTTTCGCAAATATTACAGCGAGACGCAGATTATGCCTGGTGACCATGGTGTTTTCTAGGTGCAGCAGATAGAACATTGTTATCAACAAGCTTAAGATTGTGTGTGTGCGCGCGTGGATTGGTGTGTATACGTTCGCTTCATGCTCACAAGTGAGCCCCGATCATTGTAATCCTTGCTTGACAAATGACTCAATCGTTCTAAGCCGCACACATTATCAAATGTGTGAAAGTGTTTGGCGACTTTTTATAGGACCGCAATATATAAATTTATAATTGTACATCATCAACGACGAAAAAAGTCGTTTCGAATACCGGTGATAAAATTTTTCCGAGGCTGCCATGTAAATATTTACCGTTGTCGCATGTCCGGTTAAAAAGACATCCGAGAAAACTTTCTGGCGACCGTCGAGACATTGTTAGCAACGGCAAGATAAAACGTCAGTCACGTGATGTAAAGGTGCTGCTAAATGCACAAGTAACATCGATGCAGAAGACGCACGTGCAGTAGCGTAGGAACAAGGGAGGCGGCTGCCCACTCAGATAAGATACTGAGGGAGAAAGAATATCTCTTTTCCTTACCCCACCACCCTGCCCATTGATTGAGATGTAATTCTTCACAAAGTACAAAAAAGGTAGAGAAGTCGAAAGAAACAAATGACAAATTTTATTGACTAAGGTAATAGAATGAGCAAAAGTTAACTAGGCGCTTTTTTACATCTAACCCTCAATCTAGAGAAAGGAAACTGAAATACTACGAATACGAAACAAAGGCATTCAAACAGGGCAAATTAAAGATGGAAACAGGTATGTGTACTAAAACGGGGATTGATGTTTAATTTGACAGCATCTTTTGATTAATGAATTAAGTGCAAGCTCTTTTTTTTTCATTATTAGTAATGGGTGTGAGGCATCTGCAAGTGATCAAAGGGTTTAATATAGATGCTGTGAAAGTACAGCTTTGAACTGATATAGACTGGATCACATTTGTTGGAGGTGTGAAGGAAAGCTACTCCATAGAACGCCACCTGACTGTTTCAGACTTGCCTTGAATTAGTCGATTCTAGGTATGGGAGTATTGAGTTTGAGAACCCTCGTTACTTTGGTAGAAAATAGAGTAAAAAGTCTATAGGACATTTCGCCTGTTAGTTAGTATTTTATAGACGAGTACACTTTTATATTTTAGTGTGCTGATAAGTGGCAAGACCCCTAGAGATGAGAAATCAAGAGGGTAAAATTTTGGTTTGAGTAGCACTGATTTGAACTTCTGTTGTTGGTTGGCTACTTTGAAACATTTTTTTGAAATGGGTCGGTTAGGCTTTGTCTCTTTTGTCCGATTTCATAATTTCTATTTTTGTTTGTTTGGTTGGGTGTTTTTTTTGTTTTGTTTTTTTAAGGGTTGAGTGCCATGTTTAGTTGAGTCCAGGACTGAAGCTTACAAGTACTTTGCTTGTATGAGAGCCGAAAGTGACTCAATTTGTGACATACGTGTATTATGTCATCGGCAAACATTTCACACATGATTGGGAGATATGAAGGGGAAGCTCCTGAAGAGATTTATCACATACCCTGACAAAGTATTGGGCGATAAAATGACACTTCTAAATAGTTATCAGTACAATAAAGCCATCGTTATCATAGCAGCGCTCTTGTCATCTTTAAATTTGTTCATTTAAGGTCCCATTATAATTTGATTTATGAGTAAAGACATTCAGTCCAAGAAAAACTAAGCTCTCGGTAACAGAAGGCGAGATTCTATGCATTATCTTTCAAATATAAGTGACGTAAGTCAGTCAAACTGTTTTTCCACCATAATCATAAGTATCGAGGGTTTCAACCATCTGCCTTTATCGACACACAGCTCGTGTGAGCGAAACGTAAGCCGTCGGGGTAGTCACACCATTATCTTATCTGATGTCAGTCCTGTTGTGTGCAGTGCTTCATGTCTCAAAAGCCTTACGTGAGTGATCGCAGTTACATGTCGGCTGCTGCCCTTTGTTCAGCGACTACATCATGACACCTGGCGGTTCCAGCCCGCTCCTCTTGAAGCTCCTAGTGCTGAGCCTCCTGTCCACGATTGTTCAGGGACAGTCAAGTGAGTACGAGCCCGACATGTGTGTGTGTAATGCTTCGCTCTAGACCTCCCTTAAATGATTCACCATTGAGCAAATAAGAATGTCAACGATGACGAATAAAATAATGGAAGTACTCTCACCTGTGATAGTAACTCGCAGCTCCTTTGGTAAAAGGTCTAGAACAAGTCTTCTACTTCCCATATCTACTACTACTACACGATCCACTCATTCTAATATAAGTAATATATAGATGTAGTTCAGATCATTCAAAGATGTAGTAGTCTATCCGTGATGCTGTTGTACTCATGTTTGATAACTCTGGCAAGTACGATGAGGATGACGACAATGAAATTTGCTTTAAAATTCTTTTTTTTTTTTTGAAAAAAGTAACGTATCCAATTGGCGTTTCAAACACCAAACTACGCACATGAAAATAATAACTGTAAATCTTGTGAAGGACATGGTAATAGTTTCAGTCGACATTCCTCGTTATCTATTAGTATATAAGAATGAGGAAATGGAGAGAGATTTGTCGTCAACCATTCGCATCGCGTTGGCTGTATGTTATCTCCTGTTCTTTGTTTTACGCCCATTCACTCAGCTACTGAGTAACATTTATAACACTGTATACTTCTACAGAATGCAAATGTTTCTGGCGGACAAGAGACAAAATACACACACACACACACAAATTTAACAGGAAGTAAAAGTCAATACTGTAGAAGCTGATAGGCCTGAGGGGAGGGGATCCCTCCCAACGGAGAAAGATCACTAAAGGTGGTCAAAAAGATTTAGAAAATAGTCGCCATCCACTTCTCGCAACAGAAAGTGGAACAAGCTGTTTGTCGTTGTTAAGATTTTGTTTGTTTATTTGTTAAATTACTTAGCAGAACACCTTTACGAAGTCTTGCTACTTTCTAACACTGGGATCTGATAATGATCTAATAACTGTCACTGTTGTGAGTGTAGCCAAGAACTTGTCACCTCTTGTCCCAGAACTCTTCCTAAACTAAATCTGCTAAATGTATAATTAACAGCATGACTCTGATTAGCTATACAAAAAGGTATATTAAATCAAATGAAACTGTCAAATTAGGCAATATACATGTATTACTAGTATGCACTAGATATTATAAAATCATCAAATTCTCAAAATACCTCACATTTCATATGATTAGTTCGACAACACTTGCCACGTTTGTTGAGACATATACAATGTGACAGACATTACAGGCAACACAGTCCAAGCCATCAACAACACCGAGTTTCACAGCAGTACTTACGGCGCCACCACAACGGCCCCCTCCACCATTACTACTGTTACGACGACCCCATCCACTACAACAACGACGACTTCAACTACGACCACACCGACACTGCCCTCTACAACAAAAACGCCCTCCACTACTACGCCCCCATCTTTTACTTCTTCAACTATCCCCTCCTCTGCTGTTAATATGACTCTATCAACTACAACTACAACTCTATCCACCCTCACCACAGCTGCTACAACGACTCTACCTGCTATCACCACTACTACGACCCTATCTTCTACTTCCCCATCTACTACTACTACAACACGATCCACTATTTCTAGTACAACTCCATCCACTACTACTACCACAACCACCACCACCACCACCACCACAAGGACTATACCTACTACCACCACTACTCTGACCCCATCTTCTTCCCTATCAACTACTACAACAACTCCATCGACTACTACTACAACTTCAACCACTCTCACAAATGCTACAATAACCACAGCTACTACCACCACTAATCTGACCCCATCCACTACTTCTACAACTCCATCGATCACTACTACAACTCCAACCACTATCACAAATGCTACAACAACCACAGCTACTACCACCACTACTCTGACCCTATCTTCTACTTCCCCATCTACTACTACAACACGATCCACTACCTTTATTACAACTCCATCCACTACTACCACCACCACCACCACAAGGACTACACCTACTGCCACCACTAATCTGACCCCATCTTCTACTTCCCAATCTACTACTACAACACGATCCACTTCTTCTACTGCAACTCCATCCACTACTACTACCACAAGGACTACACCTTCTACCATCACTACTCTGACCCCATCTTCTACTTCCCCATCCACTACTACTACAACTCCATCGACGACGACTACTACTACATCTCCATCCACTATCATAACTGCTACAACAACCGCATCTGCTACCGCCACAACGACGACCCCAACCACGACTATTATGTCCTCAGCGATCTCATCCAACGCTACCAAAGAAACTACATCCACTACTAATACTACAGCGGCTACACCAGCTGCTGCCACAGCATCTACATCAACTGTTACCTCAGTGACTGCAACCACTACTACTAGATTGGCTATATCAACTGCTACCCCAGCGATTCCATCCACTGCTACCACAACGAATACAACCACTGCTGCCAGAACCACTCCAACTACAGTAACCACGACTCCATCCACTACTACCACAACGATTACAACCACTGCTGCCAGAACCACTCCAACTACAGTAACCACGACTCCATCCACTGCTACCACAAAGATCACAACCACTCCAACCACGGCCAGGACCACCCGTGGTCCCCGTATCTCAGAAAACGCAGAAGGTAAGCAGTTTTGCGATCACTTTCTGAATCGATTCGAATGCAGAATGCACCCTGCTCTTTGGTGTTATGGAGGCGCTATGATTACTTATTATGAATGTTTGAATGATAAAACAGACTTTCAAAGCGAGTCGCATTTGTTAACTGAGCTTTCGAATATATCTCTTTTTTCCTTTGCTTTCTTCACAGAAGAATTTCTAATCATACTTTCTAGCATTTTTCACTGCTGTAAGCAAATCAACTTAAGAAAACAAAAGTATAAATTTCCCTTACAGTCATTTCCACACATGGACCAAGGTGTGTGTAGGTTGTGGTCTCATGGTTGGTGAACCATACCATGGCTTACCAGATTCTCCGATGATTACCTCAAACGTATTTTTCTTTTTACAAAAGTGGACGACTTTTATCAGAAAAGTCTTAATGTTATGCGTAATTTATGCGCTTAAATAATATAACCTGAGGGCTCGGCGTTGGTTTTTCGATGTCCAATTATAATAAAATCTGCAACTTGAAGAAACTTGCCTATACTAATAAGACGTATTAGAAGATATCAAAACGCTCAGGCTATGTCGCATTGTGGTCGCCCTGATTGACAAAATAGAGTATGGTAATGACCAGAGAGTTTAGTACACGTGATGATTGGTGTGTGGCTTCCTACCCAATGCAATGAAAAAGCATAAGCAAGAGATCAAGTAGACAATCTGGGTAAGAACTGGGCTTCATCAAGAAGATTTGGGAAGTTTTTTGGTAAAGTCTTCAAGCCACGGGGAAATTAAAAGACCGACAACCGATTGTACCCTTTTCTCGACCAGGACAATCAGCATTGGCATGTGGAACGTAAGGACATGTACCAAACAGGAAAGACCCCACAAATCGTAGCAACATTGAGGGGGGAAGACCGAAACAATTAGTCCTGCCAAGAATTGCCGAAACCAGATGGTCACAGTCCGGACAGGAACGACATGCTGTACGCATGCAGGTTGTAGCAGGGCTTAACTTTCGCGGACAGAAGTATGGTTCCATGATCACAACTCTTGTTAGAGCATCACGCGTAAAGCTTGCTATTACAGCTCAACATGAAAACATTCCATAGCAATTGTCAAAAAGGAATCAGTCTGAAAATGACACAGCTGATGAACACAAAATGTAAGTTACGGCAAGATGGCGCTGACATGGCAGAAGAAATAAAATGGAGAAAAAAATAGAGAAATAAAAGAAGAAAAATAAAAATGGCGCAGACAAAAAAAAAAAAATCCAAATAACATACAAAATAGCGTTATAGGTGCACAGACTAATATTGGACAGGAAACTTGACTCAGATAAACAGGCAACCCAGCTAGACGAAGGAACCTCACTCCCAATGCACAAGACATCTTAGTAATCCCCAGAATCTCTTCACTGAAAGCCAGACAGACCACATCTGTATCAATAGGAAGTTCAATCTGTGAGTAGAGAGAAGTTTAGACCTTCATGTGCTAGCAATCAGTCTAAAGCTAAACCGAAGAAGATTGGATGAGAGCGCCAATACATCACCTCTAAAACACATTCCACCAGTTGTGAGAGAAACGCAGACGTAAGCCAGGAAGCGAGGAGACCGTGGGAGGTATATGAAAAAAATTCAAACACCTTCAGTCATGAAGACCTCTGTGAAAAGCGAGTCCACATCCGGTGGAAGTAGTGAAACGGAAACTGGGGGCTTGATTGTCCCGACGCTACGATCCAAGAATCAGCATCCAGTATCACAAGGCAGACCTTCATCTGGACCCCTCAAGACAGTTGGTGAAAGGAAGGCCATGGAGTGACTGGCACCGAGACCTTGAATAAATTATGATAAAGATGGGTTGCACCTAGACCAGGTCAAAACAAAAACAAAGCAGAGAAACAAGCGGTTTGTGCCCTAGTCGGGCACCAGGTAAAAGAAGAAGGAAGAGCGACAACGTTTGTATGGTTCATATAAAGCATTACTGTAACATTTTTTCGTGAGCTTCTCATTTTAATAGATGCATTGTAAGAATTTATCAAACTAATTAGTTGCCCCTCTGATGTTCAGTCCGAAACGGTGTGACACAAATGTAGTCAACTAACTTATTTTTTGAGGGAGTGGTGAAATTAAATGTGCTTTGAAATACATTTTTGGAGAAATAAGCAAACAAATAGGTAAATAGTATGCCATCAGTTTTTGACATTTGTAATGTCCTTCTTTACTGCAGGCAAAAACATTTACAAGCTGAGAGACCCCGATGGAAACATACTCCAAGTCTATAACTTCACTGGGTGCCATTGGACTGTTCCTGGTGGCGACATTAAATGTGCAGAAGGAAGCTACATTGCCGCCATAAGAAACATTTTCTACTTTTTAAATCCTCAAAATCTTTCCAAGTGCATCCTTTGCAGTGGTAAAATAACTAGATCCGTCTGTTATTTAATTTTAGCAATGATCTTTAAAACGTCCCAGTAAACGAATACATGGATTTCTATGTGTTGTGTGTGACGTGTGCAGTTACATACAGCATTTATCATTAGATGCACCGTGTTCCTCATTTCCACTAACTCTCTTGGCGAAAAACACTACCTCAAAAGAGCATTTTTTTAAAAATTATTATTCCTCAAATGCTTGCGCCATCTGTAAAAACTTACTCTCTTCATGTGAACTGCAGTTCTCATTTTCGCTATGCCTACGTTTTACAGCAACCAAAAGAACTTCTTGTCCTCCTGATGTTAAGGGAAATAATTTGACATTCACTTGGCAGCTTATAGCCCTACATTGAGAAAAGCAAATACATTGAGAAAAACTAGACGAAACTGTGGATCCAAAATGTTTCGCATTATATCTCGTAGTTAGCTGCTAATCTATGACAAATGTAATCTTCAATGTAAGTGCTTCCTTTTCTGCTAGTTCCGACAGGAGAAGGTTGCTATGACACTTGCTGCAGTCGGAATGAAGTCAACGAATGCATATTTTACGAAGATCCAACAAAGGACTTGATCACACCTGTGAAAATCTGCTCTGTAACAAACTTATGCCCACAACAAAACTACGGCTGGACTTCCCTCGATACTGGTTATAGAAGATGCTTTCCTGACATTGCTGCTAAAAGCAAAATTTATTCCCAAACAGCAGAACTGCAATACATCTGTGTCAAAGGTGAATGCAGCTTCTTCTATTTTAAGACATCAGTTCAGACCACATAAAATCAGAATACTCACACAAGGGCACATCATTAAAAGAAAGAAACGCATGAAATTTCAGTTACCATAATATAAAATTATCGCTTTTTAAAAAAATTTTGAAGAACATTCTCTATTTCCAACAATATCACGTTGACTTTTGATGTAGATTAGAGTGGCAGCCTAGCTATATATATAAAACATGTACCGTTATCTTTTTCAAGTCGAATTTGTAGGCGTATGTCTTGAGAACCGAAACTCGGATTTGAGGAAACAGTATTTTGCATTAGGCTTTACCCTATCATTAGAACAAAATTTTGCGTCCCACTATCCCCGAGTGTAACATAATTTTCAAATCATTGTATTATACGTTTCAGGAAAGCTCCTTATCCAAGATTTCTGTTTGTTTTGTTTTGTTTTTGGTTACAATCTACAATTATTAGAGAAATTCTGTATGATATACAGAGATTTAGATGAAAACAAATAAGGAGATTCTGCATGTCAGACAACAAAAAATTGTGATTTTGAATGTAATTTTCTGCAGGTGACTGGGAACTCTTGATGACTCATGAGGAGGATCTCAAAAGTGTTTCCGCTCTTTTCCTGAATTCTTTCCGTGACAGCCACTTTAATCCACATAAAATAGGGTTTAACCTGTCCTGCACTCTTTCGGCGGAAGACAGTAAGTTCTAAGTTTAATTTAACCAGGCCTTGCAGCCATACCAAATAACATCCATCTCTTTGATCCAGTTAACCCACCGCTCAATTGAAAACTAAACATATCGTGCAATGTATTTGTCATAAAGAGTATCAAGAGTATCGAGGAAATTTCGCGGAGCATACACTTCCTTACTAAAAGGTCACAGAATGGAAAAAAGTGAGAAGTGGAAAAAATGACAGAAAAGATTGGAAGAATGTAAATGGAGGATGGTACACCGAACATGCCTTTCATTATCTGTCTTTGCTGACTATTATGTCTCGTTTGCCTCCTTGCTTGGTACAGCTGTTTCTGAAGATTATGATGACACACAGTTGTGCTTCAGCTATATGGATACAAACAACAGACTTAGTTAGATATGGTCAGAATGAACTTCTGCTAACACAGTCGTAGCAGAATCAAAGCCGTTAACAGATACTTCAATTTTAATTTTATATTGTAAAGATTAGGCGGAAAAGGTGTAATTTTAACTAAGTTTAAAGCTTTTTGAATAAAAGTACACGAGTTGTATAGAGGGAGAATGCTTATTTGTGTGTGTGTGCTCAAGAGAGAGTATTCTGGGAGAGACTGAGCGAAGGAACCGCTTTACTAGCCGCTACAAAATATGCAATATACCCTGTATGTGCCAGTAGCTAGGACTGTGACCTACAAACTGCCGATTAATAAAACTTAAAAACAGTCAGGGCTTCTGCTTACTCAAAAAATTGGTACAGTACGCATTTAAAGTCCGGAGGACCCCTTCAATTTTCGTCAATGGGGTCCCCTTCAAATTTGGGCGAAGAACAGGGACCCCTTAAAAATCTGAAGAAGGGGTCCCTGGGACCCCAAAGAATTTAGCCTTAGCAGAAGCCCTGTAAACATCTCAATTTTTTTAAAATTCCAGATAAGACAATAGAAATCACAGCACTGGATCTGCGGCTCTGTAGCGATATCGAAGGTGCTTCCAACACTAAACCTTGTGGTCAGAGGATGATCATAACGGAACCGCAGAACCAACCTTACGTAATCGATGTTACTTCCAATGACGACCAGGGATACCTGGGATTGAAGAAGGTTTACCTGTCCAAAACTAACCAAGTCACCATTCAGGTTCAGTCGGACGGCATAAAATCGTCATTGAACGTGTGGCTGTACGTGGAACCTTCTGGTGGTAAGTGGCAGACATATGATATTTGTGATAAATTGAATGTTGAATACGCGGTTGCCGTGGTGTCACGTGACATAATATACTGGCTATCCACAGCTTGATCATTATTTATTAGCAAACAAGTATTATTTATTTTAGTCTACGAATGATTATTTATTAGGAAACAAGCATTGTATGTGATGTACGCTTTCGTCTACGAATATGAAACGTTCTCAACATACATTATCTACAATAGTACTTAGAAAAAAAAAGTTTAAAGCAAAGTATACTTAAACTGGGATCCTAAGTCTACAGTCACTATAAAAAGAGACCGTGGTTTGAAAAACATGTACAGCATGTATATAAGTATATATCTGCAGGAGTACATGACAACTACGATCATTTTTAAAAAACTTTTTAAAAGTTTTATAGAAACTATCGTCATTTGTACTTGAAAGTAATGTCTTCAGAGCTGTGGGAGAGTGTTGTCTTAAATGCAAAGGGTACAGAAATAGCTTATAACAGGAAACGATTCACAAATCTACGAAAAGGTGCAAGAGTTTAGAGTAAATATGTTAACTTTTTTTCAAAAGGAAAAATCACTGGCAAGTGTAGTGCTCCGATTCTATTTACAACCACAACAACCACTACCACCACAACGGCCCCATCTACGGCCACGAGCATATCCACCAGACGGCGAGTCATAACATCAACAGTTCATGTTTCAAGTCCTAAGACAACCACAGGTATCATCTCTGGCACAACAACTACGGCAGACGGTAAGCAGGTATCTCAGCCATCACCTTTAGCGGGGAATGTCATTACACCACAGATAGTGTAACTTTGGTTGTGATGCTGCACTTTAATAAATGTCTATTAAAGCATAAATCACTCCTTTTCAAAAGCAATTCAGTTCATACTCATCATTTGATATATTGTAGTAGACCTTTAAACCTTCTCTTTGGGAAAATGTAATTAGTGTTAAGGAAACTGCAATTTAATTTCAATGGTTTTATTAGTGGATACATGTTCTTACTTCTTCTACAACTCATAATCAAATGCCAAATGTTGCACTAACATGTCATGAGGAAACATTTTTTATGTATTTAAATGAGTATCAATGAGACAATGCTCTACAAATTGTTGTATATTTTAATTATTTTTTTAATTACCTTGCTTTTAATCCTTATTTTCACTGACATTTCTATTTCAAAAAAAAGTCAGTAAACCACAAATCATGTTTGGTTTTTGAAACATTTTGCATTTTTGTGCATTTTTGCTGTTTGTTATATAATCACTGCTAAACACTCCTTATTAATCCATTTGTTTGGCATTTATAGGGTTATTTTTGATGTATTTGATATTGGTATTTTTAGGAATTTTGGCATATCCTGATTCAAACCAATGTAAATTAGAATATGCCAAAATACCTAAAATTACCAATAATAGCTGTAAAGGATATCTGGGTTCACCCTTGATAAACCCGTTTTCTTTGTTTGGGGTGTTGGGATCCATGTTGGATTCGCATATGGTCCCCGGACACTCCGTATATGGGACCATTACTTCCAGTGCTATTAGGAGGGGTTTCTTCGACAAAACACAGTTGATAATTTCCACTTCAAAAGATTTTCAGTGAAGGTGTTCTGACACTGGGCTTGCTTGGCTGGTATGTGGGTCTTTGTGTGAGAAAGAAAATGTACTCAAGAAGTGAATGAGTGTGGAAAAAAGAAACCCAGAACACTTTGAACATGCACATGTATGAATGACTTTGCGTGATGACGAAGACTAATACGATCCAGGATTATTTCTCTCGTATTAGCGTAAAACAACTAATAAAGCACCAGGCGCAACCGTCTGAGTGGGAGACAGGTTGTCAAATTTATCAGTTGATAGGCAGGTTTTATGCCCCTGTCTATAACGTTACTAAACACAGCTTGATCGAGCTGTGTGCAGGGTTTTGCATCGCGTTGAAGCGTGCGTAAATCATGTAGGGCACGTGATTATGTTAAATATTAACAGCTATTTTCATAGTTTTTTTTTTATTTAGGACATTTAGGACACTCAGGAGGTGAAGTCGGTGGTGAACACTACGTAAACCCAGACGCCAGTTCTCAACTCGACCAGGTCCTCATTTGTGAGTGTTCGTGATGCCGGTTGCATATATCTGTAAACAAACAAACAAGCAAACAAACAAAAAAACCAAACATTGACCATCATATTAAAATATGCATAAGATGTAGTTATAATCATTTGATATTAGTCTCGCATGGCTGCATTTTAACAGCTTCGTTCACAAGTAAAAGTACTCTCTCACGGACAGGCGAACACAGGTACGAGCTTGCAAACATACATCCGAGTACGGATGTTTATCTACGATTTTATACTTCCGTGATTCGAGTAAATACTGACCATGAAAACTGAGGTATATGTGTAGTTTGGATTAATGTATTGCCTGGTACAATGACAGTTTCTTAGAACTTAATGTATGACCAAAGAGATTGTGTTTGATTTCCGTCGGAATTCTCCACCAAGTCCAGATTCATCTACGACAAGGAGGTGGATGCTGTCCCCCCCCCCCCCCCACTCTTTTTTTTTAAACTATATCTGGACATCATCTTCGCTGGGATTCCAACACTCAAGCTGACGTGAAGAAGGCTCAACAGCACCTCTTTGGAAGCTGAAGTCTTTCTCTCTCCCAAAGATTTCTTCATCTCTTTTATAGATAGCATGCAGTCCTCGCTTATCTGTTTTTACAACAGTTTACCGGTGAAGGACAAGAGCAGCTTACATCGTGTTGTATTCCCCTTCAGTCATTGGAACAGCCTGGAGTGCTGTTCAGACTCTGTATAACAACCAGACACTTCTGAAAGTGTCTGAAGTCCTTCGTGATGACAGGCTAGTCTAGAATTTTTCTTCCTCCCGTAGGGCCGCTCACCTGATTTTGTGTACCTGCATGCAGGACCAACAGACTAAGGCTGCCCTTCGTTGTTTCGGACATACTTCTTCTGAATGTTATTGTGGCAAATAAATGTAGGTGTCTTAACCATGAATGTACGGGTCTTGCGGATATGGATATGTTGTAGTATTTTTTGTGCTTTCATACCGAGCTGCCCCCTGGGATAAATAAAGCGTTATGAGGAAAAATAAAAAATTGCTTAACTATTCGCAATAAAACATTAATATAAATTATCATGTTTACTTATATATTTGTACTATAACTCACAACCTCAAGAGTTTTGCTGGCTTTCACAATACTGATTTTGGGTTTGTTCCCAGATGAAAAGATATCTGTGACAGGAGTGTGGGCCACTTTCTTGATAATTTTCCTTTTCCTCATCTGGGCCTATCGCAAGCTGTAAGTATTACTCCTTCTATTTCCACTAATACCCTTCTGATGCGCGACACATTTATCCTCACTGTTGTTTTGTTGACATGATGCCCGCCCTCTATAACTACTCCAACTCCCGTTACCAACGACTGTTCACTTTGCTGTGTACGTAGCCATGACTCATGCAAAAGGTAAAGGTCGTCCTATGACATCCCTTTTTTTCAGGACGTTAGAGAGTGAGGTGTATCTATCTACTTTTAATCATCATTGTCATTGACTTCCTTTCTCCAACAAAAATCTTTTCCACTGCACTGCTGTCTATGAGTTCAAGATGGATGGCGAATCCCACAATCTAAGGACGTTAGTCCTCGTGTGTGCCACGTGTTTTGACGAGGATCAAGCGCCGTCAATTGACAGACTCGTCACAGACCGCTAATCATGTTGTCTTCAGTTTACTTTTTTTAAAATATGAGAACATGTTGCAGAGAAGGGGGAACTCACGAAAATATAGGTCAAATGACTTTGTAAAAAAAAAAAAAAAATGGTGGCCACACTCGTATGAAACCAGGAACCTCTATTTGCAATAGTCAAGCGGCATTAGTTGGTCTCGTTTGGCCATTTAACCCGGCACGACACTGTCCTTCAAAGTATTTTGGTCAACACCGCGGTGGGCAGAGAAGGAACCTGGCCTACTTGGAGTGGACCGGTCGTCCTGTGCAGGACTGGCCCAAGACAGGTGTCCTTTATCAGATGCTGCGTCTATCCATTTTGTCACCACCACCTCCATTTCCCCTCCGGACCGGCATCAGTCAAGAGACGCATGACTGAATGATTTCTGAATATATGGTTTGCTCATATTTGAAAACTAATTCCAGTAGCTAGCAAAGTACGTAAGTTAATGCATAATGTAAACTTTGCAGACGGTATTCTATGCGCGTTACACACTTACACAGATGCTCTGTCACTGTCCATTCAGGAGAGCTAAGCGTAAGCAGTTCAGACTGGGACAAACGCAAAGCCACGAGGTGCCGCAGATGAGAAACACCAAGGCAAACGTGTACGCCACGCCGCCGTTCAGCAACTCGGCCTATGAACCCGGGCGAGAACGCATTAGTCGTCACAGTTACAACCTTCCGCAAGATGTCACAAGGCCTCCCCCACTACCACCACAACAGACCAAATCCCGGATATACGAAAAGACGCCCGCTCCTTCTGTTCCAACTCGAGTGCGTGCTCCAGACAGACCTCGCGAACACCAAAGTTGAGAGTGAAGTAATTTCCCAAGAACAAGGCGGGCTATGTTAGGGCCAGTTGACGTTGTATAAGCGTCTGTAACCTGTTGGTTTCTAAGGCAAAATGAGTGATAATGGTCTAGCTCGAACAAATTCCACAAATGAAAACAAGGCTAACATTCTTTGACTGGAATGCCACATTTGCTGAAAATGTGAATGTTTACAAATCGATGAATTAAAGGGAAACAGGTTTACTTAGGGCAAAGATAAAGAATATGTATGATGCCGAGACACTCTTGATATGGGAGCTGAAAGGAATAATTTTTTGTCAATGTGACAGAGGACGTCGAGCAGCGTCCAAGGAGCGCGCTTGGTGCTCGTGGACTTGGTGATGAAGGAGGTGAAGTCTGACGCCGAGATAGAGAGGGCTTTAAGGTCAACTTCTCCTGACGTCCGTTCGGCCATTGAGGCGATGGACACGAAAACACTACGTCAGACATACGACGACATTCAAAAGATGAAAAGAGACAGGAATTCAACGTATGAGACAGTTCGTAATTAATGTGAAAAACCTTGCAGTTTGCTGCCTGCAATCACATTATCATGCTGATGGCTGTCAGCGTTGTCTATATGATTGCTTGTTTGTTCTTTTAGCGATGCATCTAGATATTTGAAGCAGTTTATTTTTTTGTAGACTGTGTGGGTCGTTTGTGATACATGACGGGAAGAACATGTAATTGAGTGCCAAACTGTTGTCAGCAAAGTAGCATAAGTGTAGGAAATTATGTATTGCTTTTATTATTTAAAATGAAATGTAAAAGATGTAATATATCATGTAAAATGTGTATGCCACAGGCAACTGTGCAGTATATCTTGTACGTATTTTCTACTTGCTATGAAGTGCTTGTGTATAGGCCTTTAGTACTCTTAAAAAAAATTTTGTAGAGAGAAAAGAGAATTCAAAACCAGCAGCTCCTCTTGGGCGCGTTTTGTCCCGTGCACCACATGCATGAGTAAAGAACTAAGTCTTGAGACTGAAGCCAGATTTCTGCTGTGTATGCAAGCTGGTGTGTTTCAGTTGGTAACATTTTTATAGAATAAGGTGCAGGATTTTTTTTAACATGTAGAATTCCCACGCACCCCATTTGCCTTGTCCCATATGTCCACACATTCTGTGTCGTGTGAATCTTGGTGTACCATAACCTCATAAGTTTTGTGCCTGCAATGCAATCTAGTGTTGGTCAGCCACACTGCAAAATAATTGTTTTCAGGCCAAGAGACAGCGCAGTCTTGTTGTCCCAATCATAGCATTCTGTCAATATGGGTGTTTATGAATTCTGTGACACATTTGGGTCATTTGAAAAACTGTACTTGCATGTCAGTTCACTCTTCAAGAAACAAAATAGATAATGGTATAGGCTTAGACACTACTACTTTAAAAGCTCATTCTTCCACAATTAATATTATAGGTTGCTTGCAAATGAAAGAAATGTTAGCCTGGTCTGCTATCACCAAGCAACATTACACGCATCCATGAATTAGAGTAAATGACTACTGTGCAACGAGGAGAGAAGCCCCTGAATCAGTGGCTATGATGAGAGGGCAGATTATATTCATTAAAACATCCAACATACAGCACACTAACCACCCCTCAACCAATTAAATCATATGTTGAAATAAATAACTTATTTGTAAGAAAAATACACTCATCCTTTCCCAACAAAATCCAAACACACCAGAATTTTCTTTTAACGCTTTACTGCAAGACACAGAGAAGTTTATTTCAAAGGGATGAATCTGGATGAGTGGGTGGCACCAATACCTGGACGACCATGCTTGACTGGCTTGTAGGTGATAGAAAATTCTCCAAGGTAGTGGCCAATCATCTCAGGCTGAGTAAACAGACACAAAGTATTTCTGAGTTGTAATGGCTCATACAGGAGGCAAATGTTGCACAAATAAAAAACACTATGGAAAAAAGTGCACATGAACATATTTTATGCACAATTACAAGAAGCCTGAACCATAAAAACATATTTTGATAACCAAAAACCACATTAATCCGTAACATATTAACACATTTACCCACAATCTAAAATTTTTTTGAAAATATTACTGATACTTTTAACACACACGAGTGAAGCAAATAACTAGACAAGGTAGATTACTTAAATTTACAGCTCAGTAAAAAACTTACCTTGATTTCCACCTGATTGAAGGTTTTACCATTGTAAACACCAACAATGCTGCCAATCATCTCTGGTACAATTATCATGTCACGCAGATGGGTTTTCACCACCTGCAAAAAAAAACAAAACCTGTCACATTTAAACACTGTTACTCTTAATACCAACACAAGCATACAATATTATAATTTAATATTAAAGAAACAAACCAATAAAATATATATTAAGCTCAATACAAGCAAATTGATCATATCCTTCAGTGTTCTCCAGGGAACAGCTTCTTTTTTTCGCTTTTACACTCAGCACTCTTGATCAAAAGGGCTCATGGGCTTCTTTAGACCTCTAGGCATACGCTGGTCTGCACTAAGAAACGATAATCCACGACAAACAGCTCCATTCCACCTGCTCATCTACATATCTCGTGCGACAACTAGTAATCATAATTTTGTATTTCCAAAGATGTGAGTAGACTAATTTTTTGATCTAGATAGATATCTTAATAAGCAAACTAGACACTACTAATTAAACATTTACAATACACCTAGTCATACCAATTGTTAAGAGCAGCCATGAAGATGAATAACAGCAAAACACCCTTGTCATTGGTGTATTCAATGACTACAAACCTGTCCCTGCCCTTGTAAGAGACCAAATGTCTCAGGTAAAATAAACACCTCCTCATGGTGTGGGCATGTGCTTAAAGGTCACAATTAACAGCCAGTTTTAAGGGTCATGTCCTCTAAGAATCAATGTCCCGGGAATAAACAAGACTGCATACAGTTTTCTTGAATGATCTCAAACCAGAAGTGAACTGTCGCTGTATCATGCTTATGACAGATTTGGTATGCCAGACGACTGTTAAAGAATAATGGAACATATTGAATCACTCTTCATTCAATAGCACTGCGTGAGCAAGTGTTGTCGTGCTAAAGAATGATAAACTTCAAATGTAAATTAACAAAACAACAAAAATACTTTATCATGTGTTGTGTTCGACAAACCAAGCCAGGAAAATGTTTGCTAATCCACGGAGACACATGTTCCGTAGAAGACACCCATTTAACAACTAGTATTTGTCTGTGGACAGTCATTGGTTCTGCCGCAGACAAAACCACAAAAATGTCTGCCAATCCACCAAGACATATTCCACAGAGTCATCAACACAAGACTCAGGACAGACCACAAGGAGTTGTTGGTTTTGCCTGAAACATCAGAACTTGCTGTAACTGTAGAAGACGTTTGCTGAGATATAAGTTCTTGCTGTACCAGGAGACGCTGTCTACCTAAAGAGTAAAAGTGCAGCTTAAATTTCCTACGCATGCGCAGACCACGAGGAGCCACTGATTCTACTTGAGACATCAGGTCTCACTACACCTTCCTAGCATGTTTAACAAGTAGAAGGTGACTGCTTCAGCTGACTTCATACAAACACACAGTGTAGACCCTTTCACCAAATCTGACTAGTAATACACCAATAATTCTTGATGTCCTCCTTGTAGTTACTGCACGAACTCTTATCTTAAAAACTAAGCCTATTCGGTAAAGCATGATCTTACTAAATGCAGAACAATCATACAATGAAATACTCAATTTAACTAGATACTGTCACCATTTGTCGCATATAACAAAATATTTTCAAAATATTGCGGTACGTTTTGCATTCATAAATACATGGTTTCTGCGAAAAGAGATGTCCAAGTGTTTCAGCATTCTGTTAAAACAGCGATCATGCCATTGCTGTTAATATCAAATTTAATTCTAACGCTATGTAATGGTCAAATGTTTTGACATGGTTCTACATTTCGATACGAAGGAATTCAAGTACTATATAGTATACTAATCAAGTATTAAATCGTTGCATTTCAAGTAAATAACTTGTACGTAACTTTAGTTAGGGTCATTCGACTATCCTACACTTCTCTTTCTTGAGGAACCACCGTGATTAATGACAGTCATATGAAACAAGCAGCCTACCTGCTCATGTCGAGCAACTGGTCGAGGTCTACACCACGATAGGTGAACTTGCGGAAAGTACGCTTCTTCTTCTTCTCTGCCAAATCTTCGTCCGCCTATAAACAAAATTTAAGTGAGTTAATAAACAATAACAGCAAAATATAAATTTTCCTGTTTCAATAAGTTGTACAAGATGAACACTGAGAAATGGTTAAGAATAATATTTGTCTTAGGACTGCTTCAAAAATGACTAATTAATTTGCCATCGGTGTTCAAATGGATTCTTTTCTGGATCTTACGCAGAGCAAGAGCAATTAAACTTTACAAAAAGCAGAGATGAGGAAAGATTTTAGGAGTGAACCAGAAATCCTCAACTCACCATGGTGTATGTCAACCGGAAAGAGAAAGAATCGCTGTGCGCATGCGCAGTGTTTGCGGAAAACAAGAGCGATAACCTCCTCATGTTAGCTTAGAAGGAAGCAGACGACGCAGTTGAGAGAGGGGAGTACTTGAATGTGCATCATTTATTAACGCCAATAAAACTATAAGTTGAGACCGCCGTTGTATACAGTTATGAATTGATTCCTTTCTTTCTTTCAACAGCGCATAGCATTTTTTAATAGAAAAGGATGAAATGTAATACTGGAAAATTATTTCTTCCATCGCTCCTCTCTCTCAACTTTGCAAACTCTCACATGAGTCTGAAATAGCAATCACAAAAATACAGCGATATCTCAGAAGATAGACTGTGCAAATGATAAAAATCATGATAGTATTTTTTATATCTAATATATTTTGTTTGTTTTTCAAATAGTTTATTCTAGCGTCTGTCGGCGCCCCATCCTCCCCACAACATTATAAGTTTGCCATCGCGCATGTCCAGGAAGTTATTTGGACAGGTGAGAGAACTCGGGCAAAAACTTCACACCTGAGTGCTTACCACCCGAGAATGATGACAACCTAATTGAAATCAACATGCCAGCAATTAAAGGATTGTGGAAAACTGAAAAACGATTGATTTCTTTATAGAAAAGAATCTTTTTATGGCGAATTCATGCAGCAGAATGAAATATTGTCCTTCTGGCCTGGATGAATGAGAAGTTTCCTGTTGATCATCTTTGATGCGCGGGAGTTGGCTAACATTTGGTTGGGAAGCAGACGATATTACTTGATTTACTTGGCATGTCCAAAAGTCGTCTTTCGCGACTGCTGCCTAAGTTTCTCCGAGGGGATAAAAGCAGCAAAAATGTGTCTGCTACCGATTACGTCGACAACAAACTTCCGAAGTGCTTCATCCATTTTCTTGACGATAGCCAGCATCAGCTTCCATTCAAAGTAAATAAGCGTTTATTTTAATCAGAAAATAACCCAGTTCTGTCTTGTAAATAGTCTCTATTTTCAGCATCTAAATTATTGTCGAGAACTGAGATCTCATGCAGATTTTCACTTTAAAGCATATGACAAAATGGTACTTAATGTTAGACATGGCACAAAAATATTGTAATACAAATAATTTGTGGTAACACTCCACAAATATATCAGGGATAAAAACACTTTATTAATAATATATTTATATAAATTTAAAATGCTATTTCTTGAAAAATATTCCAAATTATTCTTTTTAAGAATTTAAACATTTGTTATACTAATAGAATTACAATATCACATTTATTAACACTAACATTTTAATGCTATAATTATATATTCAGGATTGCAAAAAGTGTATGATGAGTTAACTTGTTTACTTGATATGTGATTATAAGTATCTGCATGCAATATGTGTGTGTGTATCTCACATTTTGAAAGCTTAAGTGAAATGATATGCTACCAGATACGTGTGATTTAAGTAAACATACAGCATACAATTATTATGAACTAGCTGTGCTATTTAACGTCTGCTGTTAACTCTTGCAACCATGATTTTATTGCTGTTTATCTGTAGCAAAATAGTTAAACACTTGTATTCTCGATCTCCTTTCCCTGACTTGGCAGCTCATGTTTGGCATCAAATGCATGACATCTTGAGCGAAGCAGTCATGTAACTGCCACTGTCTTCTTTCTCCTCCTCTTTCTGTCTCTCTATCATTGTCATAGGTACAATTTTAAAATATGATATCACATTTGTGTGGTAGATTTATCTCAGAATTTCTTGTGAGTATTTTTTTTATTATTGTTATTCAGGGTTAGTGATGATTTTACAAAACAGAGGAAATAAACATTTTCCAAGGCATTTTAAACTAACCAAACTTAACCATGACTGGACAGATGTTAGGCTTCAAACATTCCTTCCCCTTCCACGTGCGTGCACACACGACAAAAACAAACATGGTGACACTCTATTAATTAGATGGTATACTTCAGTATAAGGGAAATGCAAGTATTGTTGCTGATTGTGATGGCTAGCTAGATGTTTGGTAAGGGAAAGAGAGTATGGAAAAGGTAGGTTGTTTGAGAAAGTGTGTGTATGCCCCCACATGTACTTGCAGACGATTTTTACCTTTTCTCTTTAATAGCTTTTTCCATTTCCTGTATAATAGTAAAAATTATTACCTTTACTGGAATATGAGACAAAATGCACAATGAAAACTGGCTTTTATTAAACTGGCCAATCAAACTGGCTTTCAAAACAATAAATGCCACTGACAAATCAAAATACAGGAGAAATCGGAAAGTTATTGATGTAAAAGTTGTTTCAAAACTATTGAAATTTTCTGAAATGAAAGAAAAATTTCACTGTGTGGTGTTTTTGATCAGTGCAAACTAGGTTTCCCTATGCTTCACAATATAATTATATGTTAATCAAAAATTGAAGAATTGTTTTTTTTCATCCTCCATGTGGCATTTACCTCTATGTTATATGTTTATGTTCCAGCGTGTTTTCAGCACATTTCATATGTATTTTTATGCTTAGTTGTATAACTAATGTTTTGTTATGGCAGGGAAGTTGGAAGGGCTGTCAACTGCTTGAAAAGGTTTATGACATGCTCAATCTGCATGAAAAAGATTATTTCAGCTTACGCTTCATTGACAGCTCAGGACAGACAGTAAGAAACAATACCCCATAAAAATGGGGGAAAGTTTTAACAAAAAGCCAAAAAGAATCTTTTTTAAATAGAAGTTACCTTGAAGAAACAGTAGTTGAAGTTTAGCATAATTTTCACAAAAACAGAAACTATTAGCAGCACCACCAAAACGTATATGGGTAAATTGTAGTTTTCTTCAGTCATTATTGATTTATTTGGGCTACATTTAATTTTATAGCTATGTTAAGTTAAATAGTAGATTATAATTTTTAGGATTTCTCAAGAGCAATCACAAAAATCAGTTCCTCATTTTTTCTTTCTTAAACTTTTCAACTAAATCTGAAAAACTTTGTTTTCTATCATTATTGTGACGTAAATCTCAAGTATTTTGTTGTTTTTGCAGCATTGGTTGGATGGAAATAAGACTCTGTCCTCCCAGTTTAAAGGTAAGGAAAAGATCATAAAGTGTCCATGAAGGGGACAAAGGAACAAATCCAGGTCTTCAAAATAAATGAATGCATTATAATGTTTTATCTTTATTTATTGTATATTTATTATGACATTGAATTGACTACCTTTCTTCACATTTACAGATGCCTGTCTGAATACACTTATGCACTTTTCACTTAATGATTATTTAAAGTTTAAATTCTTCAAATTATTTATACTATAAACTATAGAATTTGTAGCTTAAATGTTTCATTTAGAACATTATGTTTCTACACTTGCATTTCATGCACATTTTTAATCTTGCAGGATGCTTCAATCCTTACAAACTCTACTTTGGGGTAAAGTTTTATGCTGCCGATCCATGCAAATTACGAGAAGAGATTACAAGGTGGGATATATTAGCAATGATATTTAGATGGTTTGATGTTTTATGCTATAGGTATGGGTGTATACATGTATTTTTCACTTAAACTTTCGAGGAACTAAAAGTTAAATGATGAATGGTGATAGGGAAAATTTTCAGTCTTATATTAGCAATAGCTTTATGTATTCAGGGGCATGTTTTATTTTGATTTTGTCCACCAGATTGACACAACTTCCTTAATTAATGTATATTGTCAGGGCTTCTGCTAAGGCTAAATTCTTTGGGGTCCCAGGGACCCCTTCCTCAGATTTCTAAGGGTTCCCAGGCTAACTCTAAGGGGTCCCTTTACAATGTAGAAAAAAATCAACAAATCAACATACTTTGTTTCAACTGCCTTTCAGGCACACAAAGCACTGTATGTCTAGTCAGAAACGGCGAGATTTCTGTGCCATGATTCTGTGCAAGCATCTGTGATGAGCGTATGCTCACTGTACTTGGGGTGCTCACTTTCTTTCCGTTTCTAAGGCAATGAATTTAACCACGATGTCGAAACGACATCTTTGAAATAAGTTAAAAAGCTGCACCTGTGGGTGGAATGGGAGAGGATGTATGAAAGTATGATGCCTCAGATGCCATCATTCAAAAGGAAGTTTCTCGACACGTAACCTGGCAATTAATAAGTTAGTGAGAACTAGAGTTGTAAGAAACATCAACGAGAGGTGGCACTTGCTAAAAGTATCAAAGTTGGGATAAAAAAACCTGGCGCAAGGTAGAAAAGCGAACCTCGGCAAGACGTGACGCCCACAGCTCAGTGACATTCAGTGGAATCTGAATATTACGTAAATCATGAGATGGAGGGGGATCGAAGGTGTTTGAAACTGTACAAATAAATGAAACGAGTTTCAGTTGCAAACTTTATTTAGCAATAAAACGCCTTTCTCAGCCGACTAGTACTTGATGTAGGGTCTAAGAAAAAGTGAGGCGAAACGGCTTCTGAACATACTGTCTTTCCTTACATCTTTCTTTACTCATAAGAGGGGATAATAATATTTAATACTTTCAGTTCATTCTCCTGATGACTGACCTAAGTACACCTTGGTTTGAGTCCAATCTTTGAACTTTTACAAATGGCTAACAATTCACGACTGCAACATAGTGCCCCACTGTGTCTTTCTTCGCTTATCTACCACATTATGCGATCATTCAGTTGTTTTTATGTTTGTGTCATTTGCGCTGTTCTTTCTGCTCCTTTTTAATTCTAGTTTTGTTTGTTTGTGGAGATACAGTCAGTCCTAACCCCGAAGAATGTTCAGATAGAAGTCGTTTCGCATCAACGTCAGACCCTACCGCAAGTACTGGGTGAGGGAGACGATTTATTGCCATGCTAGTCGGCAGTGCCTGTGATGTCCACCGCCTTTTGTCCCGGTGTAGTAATTTTGAAGACGACTGGCCGATGGCAGTCCGCACCTCGTGTACTCCTACCTTCCCTTGCACGGGCGATACCACTCACTACCCCGGTGGGAAGATATCGGCCTTTAATAGAACTCTTCTTGGTAGGGGAAAACAAACTCAATGCAAGGGAAGTTACTCTCGCCTTGCAGCAGACGACAACAATAGGTTGATCTACGACGTCAGACACTACACCTACCCAATTTTGTATCTGTTCTTCGCCCAAATTTGAAGGGGTCCCCTGGGACCCCATTGATGAAAATTGAAGGGGTCCTCAGAACTTTTAATGCGTACTGTACGCAATTTTCTGCGTAATCAGAAGCCCTGATTGTATAATATTAAAAAAAAATAGATACACAAGAAAGTAAAATAACTTGAATTCCTTTGTTAAGAAACAATGGGATGGTAGTAGTTGTGGTGGTGATGATGATGTTTATGGTGGTGGTGATGCAGGTACCTGTTCTTTCTGCAAGTGAAGCAAGATATTCTTCAGGGTAGGCTACCTGTCACATTTGATGAAGCTGCAGAGTTGTGTGCCTATGCTGTGCAATGTAAGTAGATAGCTGTACAGATGAACTACACTTGAATCAATTGGAAATATCTTGATCTCTTAAAGGCTGAACTTTTAGCTCATGGTGAGAAAGAATAGTTCAACCTCAGTGAGGAAGATGAGGATTACACATGTTGTTGGCTACAGATGTGGCCTGACAAGTCCCCTCATCATCTGCCAGGCGAAATCTATTCTTTTCTGCCAGATGATGAAAATTTCGCCTTTACAACTCTTTGGAAAATAGTAATGGTCTTTGTATGTACTAGGTATGTAGTTAATTGGCTTAAAAAATAGATTCAAAGTTTGAAAAACATTGCTAGTGATAGCGTCCCATACTGAGCGTGGGGATGGTAAAGATTGGAAGATTTGCTGTAAAGTCTCATTTCCCGCTTAGTCATCCCCTGAAACATTGAAATATATTAAAAAATATGTGTAATGGCAGTCAGAATTTTTTCTTTTTTGGTGAGCTAAACAATACTTGTTTCTTAGCTGAACTTGGAGATTTTGACCCTCGACATCATACTCCTGGATATGTATCCGAGTTCTGCTTTGTTCCCAACCAGTCTGAAGAGCTGGAACGGAAAATAGCTGCAATTCACCGGCGATTAGGGTAAGATGACCTTAAAAGTGAGCCAGAAGATCTTGTTTATGAATCTGGAGTGTTTTGGACTTTGTGTATGTTGCATCCAACATTGATAGTAAAAATATGAAGGTAAGCATTCTGATAATGCATTGTATATACATGCACACAATTATGTCACCTCTCCTTTTATGTTTTCTTTACTGATTTACGACTAATGCAATAAATGAGTGAGAGAGAAAAACAAAATATATTTCATTGGTAATATGATTCAATTACTTTGTTTCAGGGGCCTTGTACCCATGATGGCAGAATACCGGTTTCTGGACAAAGTGAAATGGTTAGATATGTATGGTGTTGACCTTCATCCTGTTATGGTCAGTTCGCTTGACTCACTCAGTCTTCATTGCTTTGACACCATTACAAATTTCTTGTTAAATTATGCATTTTTTTTAGTATGCTGCAATTTGATTGATAAATTTCTAGCTCTTTCTGAGGTGAAAGGTGCTCCATGAAATTTATGCTTGAGAACTTTAGAGACTAAGGTCAGAGTTTGTGATCACTTTGCAAGAGAGGTCATATAAGAAATACTGATGATGCTCATACTTTGACATTAGTCATTCTAAGAGAAGACAAAAGTTTAAGGTAGTGATTGCGAAGAGTTTGTGAATGCTTGGATTGAGGCCTGGAAGAAAAATGTTTTTTATGGTCTGAAAAATATTTTTGAAACTGAATTGCGCTGTGTCACCTTAACTGGCTGAATATTTTTAGTTGACTATAGTTAATACTTTTCATGATTTCCCCTTTGACATAATGACACATTTTGTTATTGGTTCTGTGTTCAATATTTTTTGTATTTCATTGTAACATATCTGCTCATGCAGGGAGAAGCGAGTGTCGAATATTTCTTGGGTCTCACACCAACAGGTATTGTGGTGTACAAGAATAAAAACAAAGTTGGCAACTATTTCTGGTAATTGTATTTTTTTTAAAAAACTTGTTGGCTAATTAGACTCACAGAGCTGTGTACTCCAGAGTTTTGTGTGTTAGCTTGTATGCTTTTTGGGGTGTAAACTGGTGTGTATATATATATATGAAAGGATATAATTAGTGCTGCATGCTTTTGTCATGAGAGGAGCCTCATAGATAGTCCTAGGTAAACAGAAAACCAGAGTAATAGACAACATGCTAAGAATGTTACTGGCTGGAAAAACAAACATGGTTGGTACAGTTCTGGCAAGCTGCTATACTCTAGATGCATCAGGCATTTCTATTGCCAGCTTCACTGTGACATTTTGACCATATTGACTGACATGTTAATGGAAAGAGTTTGGTGGACTAATAACTGTGCAAAGAATAAATTTTGTTCACTTTTTACAAAGTGAGCATCACACAGAAGGTAAATGATGAATTATATGAAAATCTGTCGAAATAGGTTGCTTTGGGTATTTCTATTTTTCAATATTGTGTTACAGGCCCAGAATCAACAAGGTTACATTCAGAGGAAAGATTTTCATTATCAAAGTTAAAGACAAAAATGTAAGTTTTATATCTATATGTATATACATATTTTTAAAACTATGACGGGTATGTTTAGTTGAACTAGACATAGCCATACCCTCCTTTTCATTAGTTTTTTAAAAATTCTTTCAGTTTTACTTGGTTTAAGTGAAGAGTTATCTTGAGATGTCTTCATTGTGTTCAGAGTTCTTAAGAGTTTATTTTCTGATTTACAATTTTTTTTACCATTTTGAAAGTACGCACGTAATCTCACGATCGCAATATTACGTGCTTTATGTTAAATCTTTATTTACAGTCTTCAGATTAATTGGGATGCCCCTACACTGTAGTAAAGTGGGTTTATGGGTTTTTATTAAATCAATCAGAATATTCCTTGCGAGATAAAAAAAAAAAAGTACTATACCCACTGTTTGGTAAGACTGGGAACCTGCTCATGATTTAACATTAGATTGTAATTGCACTGATTAAAACCATGTTTCATGAACAAAAATGAGCTGTCTTTGTTTGGCATGATATATTGAGTGTAACGTACTCTTGATGTTTAACAAGGCTTTGTCATATGGTTGTGCATCCAGAATATCTATGTAATGAAAGTTCTTAAAAATAATCAAAACTGTCTTCTTTTTTTTCATTGTGTTGTTTGATGAGACAGTACTAGTGGTAATCAGACTAAGACAGTAATTGCATGGAATCCTTTGTTCTATTCTTGCTTTGTGGAGATTTCTCCTCAAGGCTTCATTATGTTCCCTTGCCCTTACCTACTTTCAAAATTAAAATCTATAAATGTCACTTTAAATGAATTTATGGTAAAATTTGGAAGTATTTCTCTTTAGGCAACTTATGCAAAACCATTTAGTTTAAATTGTGGGAAGCGAGAACTTTGCCTTAACAAACTTTTCAGACTATTAAGTATCTCAAAAGGTGTCTCCTTGGACAACTTGTAGGGTACATTCAGCACAGTAAAATAAAAATGATCAGGCAAGATATTTCAGGTATTATCTAAATATTTGACAGTTTCTCATCATAGTAACATGCAGTTAATATAAATATGAAAATTATTTGTGTTCAGAGTGAGCTGTTATATCTTTTTTAATGCTAAACTTTATGTATCTGCTTTAAGAGGAGTAGAAATTTTGGAGGGAGAATTTGCTAGTATTTTTTAAAAGTCTATAACCAAGATACTCTGTTTGCTGTAAGATTGAATATTGTTCTGTCCCTTGTCTTTTTTCTGTAGTCGCTGTCTTGTTATGCTTTTCTTTTGTTTTCAAGAATGAAGAGCATGCATATGCATTTGAACTGCCCCGCAAGGCTGCCTGCAAGTACGTGTGGAAATGTTGTGTGGAGCATCATGCATTCTTTAGGTATTCTTCCCAGCTTTTAAGTCATGTTTGTATATGTACTGCACTTGATGTTCATGCCCTTCACATGTATTCTCCAACACTTGCCCATCCTTTACCTCTCGTTTTAATATCCATCTTTGCAGTTGTAGTCACAGTCTTCCTCATATTTTTATCCTGCTTTTTTATTTTTCACTTACTAAACGCACTATTTGCAGATTTTAACATGTTGATTCTCTTTTACTGATTTTTTAAAATTGTATACAAGAGTGCTGTGTTATGTTCTTATGACATATTTAAGTTTTAAATTATAACAACTAATGACAAAGCTACATTTTACCCACCAGGCTTTTCTTTCTTCAGGGGGAATGCCATATCTTTCTATCAAGAATGCAATTATTTTTTGGATTTCTTACAGTTTTTGGTGTTGTTTGAAATAACATTAGAAGTAAAACCAGATGTCTGCATCCTGGTAAAAAAAGTTGTTATTGAGAGAAGTCTTATTGATTGCAAGTAGTCCTGCCAAGATGAGTTATGTCAGTCTCACCCAACCCTACCAACTCTCTCTCTCTCTTTTTTTGCAGACAAGTGACAAGAAGGCATGCATATTAAGCATGCATTTTATCCCGTTTGATATACCATGTCAATGTCTCTTTCTTCCCTCCCACACTCTCTCTCTCTTATATATATATATAGAGCATATTTTAAGCAGGCACACAGAATAAAAATACATTTTATCCCATTTGACATACCTTGTATACCATGCTTGCAACGGTTTTGTGGCCTGTACATCATGCTTTTAAGCAGAATTCACTGCTTTTATTTTGTTGTAAAAGCATTTTTACTTAGTTCAATAGCATTGCTGTAAATCCCCTGACGTTATTTATGCTATGGCAAAAAAAAAGCCTTTAACTGTAGTTTCAAGTAAATTCTGATGTCATTGATTGTGAAACCCTGTAGACTTCAGACCCACAATTCCTGTTAACATTGGATCAGTGACTAATAATTTCTTAAAGACAACTATGACTAACTGGCTGTGTGTTTCTTTCCTGTCACTTGTTATTCCCTTCACTCTAACTCCTCATCAGACTTAACCAGACACAAGAAAGAAGCTTTAGGCAAGTGCGAATCACTCGATCTTTCTCTGCTAATCATGGAAGGTGAGGTAGCACATTTTTCAAATCCACTTTGTAATTTTATGTTTTTGTACAAAATGAAACTATTCTTGTAATCTGTATGCAGGTTATTATTTGGTGGATAAGGTGAATGTTTGAAAGGCATGAAATAAATGAAATAATTTTAAGGTATAAAGTATCCTTATAGAAAAGAATGCTTGCATGTCAATTGATAGCTGTTCCTTTTTTGCCTCACAGTAAAGTTCTCTTAAAATACTAGTCAGCTTTCTTTTTGTGTGATCAGATTATTAATGGCAAAAATCAGTTTGCTGGCATTCTGTATCTGCTTCATTTGTACTCAAGAGTATTGTAGTTTAGTTATTAATGATGTGTTTTGGTGATGGCATTTCATTGATGTGTATTGATAGTAGAACCTGTATATAGTAGTATCTTCTAGAAAATAATATTAACTGTGGCTTTTTTTTTTTTGTAACAGTTACTTAATTTGACTGGTTTATTAGTAGCATTAGGTAGTCAGTGGTTCTCGAGCTCTAACTTCCTTACTATTATGTGTACATGCATTAATAAATTGTTTGAAATAAGGTGGATGTTTGCATGAGAGGAAGTGTGTGACTGAGAGCTGGAGAGGAAAAGAATATGTGAATGGTATGAAAAATGATGATCAAATGTTTTTTATTACTCTTATGGGCTTCGTGAAGTGGGACAATAGCTAAAGTCTGGGATGAATAATAAAAAAAAGTGCTGTGTTGTTAAAAGGAAAGTATGAAACAAGTGTCACCGTAGTTTTTTCTGCACTTTAGCAACGAAGAAAACAGGTTGCCATCTACTTTACATCTTGCAGTTTTCCTCCAGTGCAGTGACCCTTTTTGTCTTGTTCTAGACTTCAGTCTTTGTCCTGTTTCAAACATGAAGCCTCGTGTGTTAGAAGCTAATAAAGATTTGGCTTGTTTATTTCTTTTATGCAGCTGACTTGCACTTACAAACTAACTTCTTTTGCAGTATTTGATGAATAAATTTTCTTTGTATATAGTGGGAGAACTCAGCGACAGGCATTCAGTGATAATCTGTCACGTCAGTCATCTGCTGTTGTGCGTCTGCCTAGCAGGCGGCAGCCACGTCGAGTGAGTTCTGACTCGCGTCTCAATGGTGAGGATGTTTTAATATCCCTCTTTAGAAAAATGTTTGTACTGCAAGATTGGCAGTAATGCTGAGCATAATATCACTCTTTGTAAATAAGATGGTCAAGTCAAGTTGTGCACAGGGACCAGTGATAGACAAGACATGAGACATTAGTTTATCACTTGTAATCTTCTCTTTGACATAGTAGCTTTCTTGAGGGGAAGCAGAAATCCGAGTGGTTAGTGCTGGTGTCCAAACTGAAAGGCATGCTGGTTTTATATCCGAGTAGCACAGCAAACTTCCCCCAGTTGACCCAGCTGGCAGGAATGGGTACCTGACGCCATAGAGGGTTGGGGAAAGTAAGGCATCAAGGGAGAAGAGATGGGCACTGCCCTCATGTAAAAGCTGACCCCAGTAAAAGTGAGGTTTCTAACACCTCACCTCCAAACAACCTGAAAGAGTTAGGGTCGACCTTTACCTTACCTTATTTCTTATCCTAAAAGATTTATATAATATTGTGTTTACAGCACATGGCCAGTATGAAAGCCAGTATCACAAGGATTCAGGAATGGTTACCATGGTAATAAGACCAGAGCCTGTACGAGGGTGAGAATTTATTCCTCCATTGATTCCTTTCAGATTACAATTAAAAATTTTCGTGATTCATGAGAAGTATCTGTTGTGTTAATAAAAATGGTTAAGTGCAGGGCTGTTTCATAATGTGCATTAATTATTTGAAAAGAATAACTACCTAATAAAATAACCTAATTTAGAAATGAGTGTGTCCTTTACTAGTTTGTATGTCAGTTTTAACATAAAGTGTTCTACTGTGATGTCATACTCATGACTCTTTTCAGTCCACGGCATCGGTCACTACCAGAACTACAGGGGCACGAATCACCACGCAGCACGAAGTCTGCTCCTTGGGAGGGCAAATTAGATTAGTGAGGTTTTTTATTTTTTTATTCTGTTTTTTTTTTTTTTTTTTGGTTATTGTAGAAATTAAAAGCCTAGCTGGCTTATTGGAAACCAATGTAAAAGAGCTTTTCTTTATGACCAAAAATTAAGCAATGTTGTGTTTTAAATTGGATATGATCACTCTCCATCTCTCCTCAAAAAGTCTACCCAAGAATAATTGTATTTTAAAAAGACTAGGCAGAGGTATGTACAAGATACTATGCCCTGAAGTCTGAATGAATAGTCCTCTTCTTGTCTTAAAATACATGCTAACATACATCTTGATACATCAAAATAGGTCTAAAATGTGATGTCACAAATGTCCACCTATGATTCTATAGCTCCCATCCATTGCTATAAGTCTGCCTATGTACAGGCATGATATCAGGGTTTTAAATCTCTGTGCATAGCATTTCAAGATCTCAAAATCTCAGCAAAAAGCCCTGTAAAATTCACAAGACATGAAGTGTCAAACATTGTGCACAGAAAGGTCATCAAATGTGTAAATAGGTACATAATGCCTTGCTGAAAGTGTTTTAATGAAACATATGGCAGACTGACATATTTTGTTGTCACAGATGTTGATATTTTGAGGCTTTTGTTTTACAAACGGGAGGGTTTATTCAGTCAGATTTGAGGAATTTAATGCATGTAGCCTATGCACTTTTTAAAATGCTGATTGTAAGGTTTTTAGAGGAGATATTGAAAGAATTAGAGTGGGTAACAAGATAATGTGTTCATTGGTTTTATTCTTTATTTCAGTGGACTTTACACAGGTGGCAGAGAATCTCCATTGTCAGCCCCCAGTGACAGAATGAATCAACAAAGGAATCGGGGAGTATCAGGAAGCGACAGTGAGAGTGGCATCAGCCAGAGAAGGAAGTGAGTAGAGTTTATCATCGCACAAAAGATGGCTTAGTGCTTGACCTTGTTGGTAAAGGTAACTTCCATCCTCAACTTTAGCTGTACTGTTTGACAAGAAGATGGTCAGCTGCGAGAGATACCATAGATTCTGTATCAGGCTTTGACTTTACTTAATGTCATTTTTTCAATAGGGTAGTGCCCATTGTCGTACTGCCACATTTCTCTGTATGTCAGATACTCAATCCTTCAATAGCTTAATGGGTGATGTTACACTACACCACACTGGTATAGTGCACATGACTCCAGCCTCTGAATCCATACTATAAACTACTCAGCTGTTTCTCATGTACACACATGGTTGGGTTTAGTGGTAAAATTTTGATGAGTGTGTAGTTTTTCTAAGGTGACCAGACGTCCCGCATTTGGCGGGACAGTCCCGCTTTTTAACCTCGTGTCCGGCCTGAATATCGGGCGGGACGCCCAATGTCCCCTTTCTGGCTTTCTGCAAGTCCATCAAATGTGTTGTCTTAAAAAACATTTTTCGGCGTTTTTTGACGGTGACGACAACATCATCGGCACGTGTCCCGCTTTCGCCCCCGAAACGTCTGGTCACCTTAGTTTTTCCAACCAGCAGATTGTACTTTAATTAAATCATTTGTATTTTCAGATACTTTCCTAATCGTCGTGGGTCAGACAATGACAGTGATGCATCTATGAGCCGAAGACGAAGGTAAATACTGATTTTCTTTTTAAGGAAAATGCATATATCTTCTTGGTTCCTGTAGACTGCAAGTCATTTTTACATGTATTGTCAAGCAAAGCATAAAGTGTCAACCTATTTTTTTTTCTGCAGGCGAGAAATTGACAGTGACAGTGGGTCAGATGTCTCATCCCGCTACCATACAACTCGTAGTAACAATGAAAAGTCAACCAAGACATCTTTTCCAGTGTAAAGTATAATTTTTGCAAAATTGATTTTTAAAAAAATGCTATGTAGTGCACCAAATTAAATGATTAATGTGTATACCTTGTTTCATAAATGTAAATTGGGGTATTTGTGTCTTTCTCACTTCTTTTTCGTTTAATCTGAGTGCCATGGTCTTTTTTTCACTGAAACTTGGTTCCTCTGCAGATTGTACCCATTCCATGACAAGGACAGTAAGCAAAATGGGTAAGTTATTCAACCATGTCCATTATTGCAAACAACTGATAAGTTGGCTGCATATATAATCCACAACTTTAATTTTTTTGTATTTTTCGTTAAAACAGTTCCATGGCTAATTTTTGTAATGAACAGTTAAGTAAATTGAGAGGAAAAATACAGTCTGCATGTGCTGATGAGAATAATGTTGATTCTTATGTTTAATGATAGGTCAAAATCCAGTAATTTGACAAGTAACTTAAAAATTATGCATTTATGTTTTCTAGATCTGTTCCGTCTCTACATTCTGCCCCTGCTGGAGAGACAAGACAAAGGCGAAGAAGACGGTATTGCTCATTTGTTTACCTCCCCTGAAACTGCTCTATTTACCTCCCCTTAAAATGATTCCCTTGCACGTTAGTGATTTGGTTCTTTCGTTTCTTCTTCATACTGTACCAGATGACTATGTGGAAATTACCCTCTAGCTACCTCAAAGTCAGTCAAACAACCACAGAACGGTAGGACATGAATTCAATTCAGCCCCCTCCCATCCCCACCTGCCACACCAGTTTTTTGCCAGGCTACAGGCTGGTAAGATGTGTTTAGCTACTTCATTTCTGCAGTCAATTTGCCTTTGTAGTTTGCCTATCCGGATCCTCCCATGTCTACGCCTGTTATTCTTTCTAGAAGATGCTGCAAGTCAGTGGGTGCTGGCTACAAATATCACTGCCCTTGATGGGACAACTCTTTTGTAGGTTTACATCGACATCTAGGTGTTTGCTGATGGTGGTGATACAAATTGGCGAGAGAAGGTGGTTTCTCTACAGAGGCAGGGAAACACTATCCCCCACATTGCCGCTGGGCAGCCTGGTAATTATGCACCTGTTAAGCCATAGAACATAGAATACCTTTTTTCAGTGATGATGGCTTTCTGGCTTGAGTTTCAGAGATTTCAACACAATCAGTTGTGGCATGGTTCTAGGGAAAAAAGACAGTTATTATGCTGCCTACTGACTGTTTCAACAGTGACTTCTTTTGTGATGCTAGAGTGCATGAAGTAGTGCAGGTGCCACTAGCTTAAACTGTTAGAGGAAGGTAGCCCTGAAAGTTATCATTCAGGGGATAGGAAGGCATGTTATTTGATATCCCCCATGTTCTGCCTGTGGAACCTGGCATCTCTTCTGATGCTGGTGGAAGGATTGGCGTTCGCTCAGCAGCACTGCATGAGGCAGGTGATACGGCCTGCTCGGCCAGCCCGAAGGCAGCTTTCATTGGTGCAGTTAAGGGGGCTTCACAGCCTACAGCCCTGCTGAACTTGGGGTGTGCTAATTTGTTTCATCTAATGTATCACTAGGTTGGTGCCAGGGTGGGCTGTCACTGCCTTCACCTGTTAGTCTCCACAGTCATGTCATCTGGTACAGTACCAAGAAGAAATACCATTTTTGGTGGTAAAATTTCTTTCTTCAAGCACTTACCAGATGACATGACAGCTAGCTCCCTCCTGCCTCCCTGCAGTTGGTTCCAGACTAAGCCCAGGTGAAAAACTGGAGTTGAGTGCACACTGGCATGACAACTGGGGATGGGAAGGGGCTGAACTGATGAAATGATAGGAACAGTTTGAATAACATTGTCCACATCTGTTCCAAGATAATTGGCATTAAACAGAGGGACTTGACTTCCATCTGTGATCAACAATTAGACAAGCTTCCCGCATTCTGTCCATACCTGAACATGTGCTAGCAGGAGAATTTGTTTTATTAAGCTCAGGTAAACGCTATGCCATGCCAGTATGCAAAAGCAATAGGCATCTGAAATCTTTTGTGCCATCCGCAGTCCAGCTACTCAATCACAGATGAACTACCAGCGTGTGTGTGTGTGTGATGGTAGGTGTGCATGTGTGTGTGTGTTTTTGTTTTTTTTTTGTTTTTGTTTTTTTTTCCCCCATATAAATATACTTTGGAAACAGGGCACAGCTCCCATTCAAATTTGCCGTTGGAATTAATAAAGTCGATTGTTATTGTTATTGTTATGAATTCATGTCCTACTGTTTGTGGTCGTTCGACCAGAACAGGTTTGGACAGCTGGATTTGAGGTAGAGGGTAATCTGCACATAGTCATGCCATCAAAGAAAGAAAATAGTATATTTACTCTAAGATAGAGTACATCTGAAGATATCTTCAGAAGATATGATCGTAGTTTAGATTGGTCAAGCTGAATAGAACTGAACATTGTTTAGGCCTTGGATTAGTTTATTTTGATGAAAAACCCATTGACCACTGGAATATATAATTGTGCAAAGGAAATTTGTCACTGCCACTGATTAAGCTATATACATGATGAAAGATCACTCAAGCAAGCTGTTCTGTTTTCTCCCCATCCATAAATATCTTTTATGGCTGTAAAAGTGTTATCTGTTTGCTGACGCTTGCGTTCCTTTGTGGTATGATTAACTGTCAGCTTGTATTCTTTCATTCACAGAGCATTGAGTTCACTTCTACATGAGGCAAATGGACTGTACAAATCAGTTATTATTATTAGAGCTTATAAATTTATGCATTTGTAGCAGCTGGTGATATAATTCTTTCATTTGTTGTCTGGATTCTTTTATGTAGACGAAGCAAGTCACCAGGCAAAAAACCTCCAGAGGAATTAAGGCGTCATTTTGAGTGAGTAATGCTGAAGACTGCATTTCTCTTGATAAGTAATCTCTGCCTTTAAGGGGAGTTTGAGCTGAGCAAAGATTTTTGGCATAATTGCATCGAGGTTCTTTTATAATGGAATAAAAAGGTACATTTTTGTTACGAGATGAACAGCCTAGTTCTAAGTATTAGAAGTGCATTTAAGTTTTGGTTGCTTGCACTGTTTTCCAGATATGATTTAAAAGATACAGAAGGCATGTCACAAGAGCAGTTGCGAGAAATTCCGTTTGTGAATGTGGAGTAAGTATTGCACATTGTATGGACTGGTGCATTCTCTTGCCTTTTATACCATCATGAACTATTTTGTAAGCAGAACTTGTTTTAATGTCTTTCGTTTGTTCTGTGTAACATTACATTAATTAGTTTAATTAATAATATGAGAAATTCAGAGAAAGTGGGTGGTTGCAAGAAAACTAGCAGAAGTGAATTTTGTCAGTTACCTAGTAATTCTTCTGAAACATATGTTGTGAATTTCTTTTTCATGATACCTAATTTTTCCATTCTCTGTTGATGGTGTTTATATGATGTCATTCAACAGGACCAAGTCCAGTTTTTTCAAGCTAAAATACTCTCCGAAACTAAGGCAGAAAGTGAAGGCTTCAAAGCAAAAGAATGCTGAGTAGGTCAAAGTGTAAACATGAAAATTCATTCCTTTAAATGTACTCCATAAAGCAAATATAAAATGAGATTTTGATGCCTATCGAAAAATGAAATGGGTATGTTTTTGTATGTGTTATATATTTTAAATGTAATAAGATATTTCGTTGGAAGTAGGCTGTCAAAGATTTTGACAATTATTCTGAATACCTTAAATATTTCTTTTAGCTTTTGTTTCTTTTTCTTTAGAAGTCAAAGAATAAGAAGAAATAATAAAATTGTTCTTGAATTATTAGGTACCTTTTGGGCATCTATAAGGAAAGTTTCCTCTTGATAAATTATGTTTGCTTTGCTTGTTGGTATTATTTACAGGGGGCTTGATCAAAACAGAAATGAAATTCTTCACAGGCAGACTTCAGCACCTAGCACAGATGCTTGTGACAAAAGCTCAGTCAGGCAGTAAGTGACGTGTTTTTTCATGCATGCATACATGTGTATGTAGACCTATGCTTTGTTTTAAGTTTTGGTTCACATGAGACATAACGAGGATTTCACTGTTTTGCATCACATAAATGATGAATACCACATTGTGTAATGCAGAATTCTGACACTAGGCAGAGAGTGTGGTAAAATGTTTTGTAGCACTTAAATTTAGCTTCAACGCTAAATCCTGTGCATTGTTTTACATCTCCTCAACTGTTAAAACAAGATGAAGTTTTATGCTGTCTAAGGTCTCAGCATACAGACACAGATGCTGGTGATGGCTTGGGCAACAGACAGCAATGGGGGCAGAGCACAGTATGGTAAGCTAGACCATACTATCATTAGCTAGAACTCATCATGATAAGATGGAACACAATACATTAAGACTAAACACATGGTAAGCTAGAACATAACATGGTAAGATGGAACACAGTATGTTAAGATTGAACACATGGTACATTAGAATATGGTAAGATGATTTCTGGATGTAGAGTGTTACTTCTTAGTTGAGCACTGCTATGAATCTATTGCGCTATTGCTTAGAAAAGCTTCTTTTAGCCATTCTGTGAAGCTTGTTAGATAGTTTTATGTTGATTTTACAGCCTCATACTTCTCGCAGTTTGTAATGTTTATTATAGAAAGTACTCATGTATGCCAAAACCTTGAAAGGAAAGATAAAGATTTCAAATTTATTAGGTGTTAACACACATTTAATATAGATATATTATTCATCAATCTGCCATCTCTTTTATATATATTTTGTTTTGCTAAGAAAGGTTAGTGCATGCTTGAGAAAGCACGATGTTATCTTGCTGATTCTAACTCACAAGGGATGGTGTTCTTTTGTTTCAATGCTGCACCTGAGTGTTGAAATATATTACTATGTATATATATTGCTATAATTTTTATCTTTGATATATATTTTCTATTTGAATGATCAATAGTATGCTCTTTATTACTAATGAATCATGAGTCACATGTGGCATGTGCTTTGTTATGTCTAACTGATTTTATGATTTATTGAGAATTCTTTCACAAATATCTGTAATGTGTAAATTTGTTTTGCACTAAAATAATTTTGTAAGTTGTTGCACAACAATCTCAGGAGGTTGTAATACTTATAAATATTGTATATTTTTTAGTTGCCCAAAGATAGGTAGGGACTGTTGCTATGATTTAAAATTCAGGTTTATGGGGAGATCATAAGCTTTTTTTTAGTGGCCATTCCTGAAAAAGTAAATTACATCGTCAATGATAATCACTAATTGTTATGATAATGAGTCACCTGTGACAGTGTTACCTGTAAGAAGCTGCAAAAACTTCTAGTACTGAAAATGTATAATCACTTTTATTTTCTGAAGGTAAAGTTACTGGTTCCTGTGACTGTACACAGTGTACCTATGTTTCTTTTCATCTTCATCTTCAGGTGGGACGCAGCAGGTCTTTCACAAGACGACCATATTCCTACCACCAGTCACAGTCTCATACCTTACCTAACCATATTTCTTCCTCATCAACTCTAGCAGCAACACATCATGGAAATTCTCACATACCAGAAGAAAAAACACATGATTTTATCACCTCTGAAAAACATCACTTATACAATACCTCACTTGCAGATTCTGAATATCAAATCTCCAAGTCCTCTCCTTACCACTCACCTAATCAAAACTCTGAGCTTAGGTACCCATCATCTAGACCAAAGTACTCAGCTTCCGTCTCTTCGTACCAGTCTCATCGCTCCTATCATCGTGATCGTTCCAGTCTCTTTCATCCTACCCATTCGCAAGTATGCTGCAGATACATCTCTTAACATTGTGTATCCTATTGCTCATTCTTATACTATGCTAATATTATAGCATTTGCTCCTTTTTGTTTATTCATTTATTTTATGAAAACTACTTCCTTAAAATTTATGTGTGCCTTTTGTGCAGCTTATTTTTTTGCTACTTGCAGTGTTTAAACTTCTTCTTTACTATATATTGGATTTACTTCATTCAGTGCTTCAAGAGTGAGAAAGATTTAGCATGGAATGCTCTAATGTGGTTGAAATGTAAATGCTATTTTTGAAAGAATATTTATTGATGTGTAGTTTATGGTATTTAAGTTTCACTTTCTCTGATCATTTACTTATATTTCATAAATATTACTTTCTTGGCCTGAGCTGTTCCTTATGAAACATCTGTATTTCATGTCTTAAAACCCCAAGAATACAACATGTAAAGATAAGTTTTAAAGAAAGGCTTGTGCGTGTATGTGAATTGATAAAACTATAAGTGAATGGACACTAGTGGTACACCTAACTTTTGATGTCTACTTGAAATCCTATCCCTATCCAAATCCTATCGTTTGATGGTAAGTAGTGATGTAGAGAAGCATGTACAAATTCACAATTTTTCTTCATAAAACTAGACTATTATAAATGTAGAATAAAGATTATATATATTATTATAATTACTACTGTCATTAGTTACCAAATGCAACAGCTAGATGTTAATCAAAAATGAGAAAAATAGCAGGTAGAATTCATACATAGTTCCAGTTTTTATGTGTGTGCACAGTGGGGGTGGGGGAAGAGGGATACTACTATAAGTAACTGCTGATTTAATCCATTACCTTTGGCCCAAGAGAGAGAAAGATTATGTCAGAAATTAGATTATCTAATCCACTGTCTCCAGAGCTTAAGGGAGAGAGAAAGATCCAGGTTTAAATTAATGTTCCTTCCAACTCCAGAATGCATATGAGAGTGACAACAATGTGGTGCTGAGATCAAGACACCACCAACATAATACAAGGACCAGAAATACTTACGAGCCTGTCAGCCAGTCACAATCTCGACCTAAGAGAGAAGGTGACTTCGAAGGAAGCCAGCGTTACTCACCATCCAGGCAGGAAGGAGGGTCAAGGTCATTTAATCCACTTGCTCAAGACCCCACTACAGCATTAGACAGTTATGGAAAGGAACCACACAGGTAATTTCAGTTGTATTTTTGCATCTGTAACATGCTTATTTGAACCTGTAAAATAAAAGCCACAATTTTCTTGTACTTCAACTGTGTGCAGATAGGTTTTCAGTTTTGTAGCACTTTTTATAGTAATTGTACGTGTTAGTAACTTGTTCTTTTTTTTTTCATTATTTCACCAGTTTATTTTCATTTGTGTGCAGGAGAAACGTGACACCATCCCGAACAGACCACTCCATAACCCAGTCACAACCTTATGATATGACTGTGACATCATCTTACATTCGAGATAGTAGTTTTAATAGTTACCCCCATCCCCACTCTCAGCAACGCCATGGTCAGCAGTCATCACAAGCAGTGCAGCGAGAAGCTGCTAGTCCTACATCAAGCTCTGTTTATGGTGCACATACTTTGCCTGGTGAAAGATACAGTTACACATCCAGTTCTTATACTCAAGTTCAACGATCAAGACCACATGGTCTGGAAAGCAATCAGGTTCAAAATTGTTTGATGATAACAGATCTACAACTGTCTCACCCTTACCAAGTGGATCAGAAGCCTCAAGATACCCTTCCTCAAGACTCATCACTCAGCAGCAAGGGACAGAAAATCCATCGAGGTATTGCAATAACTTTGTGTAACTTATCACACAGAAATAAGCAGTGATGGAAATACATGTTGGTATTGTATGAAAGGCATGTAAGGAATGAAGTATTAGTTAAATGCAGCTATTTTCTCTGATCAAGATGTAAGTAGAAAGTTTCTAGTCAAAGATAGTGTCCTTTAATGGTGAAAGTTTTTAGAATTTTTCCATTAGTGGAAGAATTTATTCTCAGACTGCCATCATGCTGCACTATTAACTCATCCTTTTTATTTGATTCTTGTGACTTCATTCCCACCTCACAGTATGTGGTGTCATAGATATATGTTGCAGCAGTACTTGAAAGAATGTGGGGTATTCTGATAAACTGGGTACAAAAGCTATTGGTGTAACTTCTTCATTACCTATCAGTAATGCTTGACAGGCAAGTTTATTTTCAGGGAAGAAAACTTCTGCCTTTGAAGCCAGCCTTTTTGGTAAATATGCATGTTTGCCACAGGTATCGCCACGAACCACAATCTCGATATCAGTCACCACAGCAACAGCCAATGTCTACACCACCTAGATACCAGAGTACACCCCCAAGATATGGCACACCCCCACAGAACTTGGGCACAATAGATCAGTACTCAGACTCATCAAAATACCAGAGTACACCCCCACGATCACAGAAAGACCCTAATTCATCATACAGCTATTTTTCACCACATTCCAGGGAGCAGGTTTGTTTATGCACAACAGTACTGATGATCTTTTTGTAAATATTTCTTTCTTGAACTAAATTATTAAATTTTTTCCTGTGGTAGCTTCATCTTTGCAGTTTAGTGGCATAATATTAAGTTTTGTTTGGCACTCTAACCAAAAGTAGGTTAGTGTAGGATGGACTAACACATGGGTACATGGCTCTGTTTATGCTTGTACTTGATCTTGTGTGCATTTTTCTGTTAATCAAGGCAATAAATGTGACGCTATTGATGTACATGTAGCAATGATACAATGATCTCGAGTTTTGTGTTTTGTCAGCAGGCAGAAAGGAGAACTGGACACAACTCTGCAGGGTCAGGCAAGAATAACAGCAGGTCTTCATACCCATCGCCATCAGTTGTTGCCTCTGATCGTCCAGGCAGCCGCACTACAGGTGGTAGTAGCATGAGGTCAGATGTGGCGTTTCAGCTGCTGAAATCACCTGGCTATAACCCTAATCTTTGCACTGAACTGTGAAGGCAAGTGTAGTATTAGCCACACTTATTAAATGTGCAAGAGACATATCTATGACAGTATCGTAAAAGCAGAATGAAGCACATGTAGCATACAACATTAAAGGCATCCAATTGATTTAGCAGATAAGCATTGCTTTGAATCTTGAGGGTACGATTGTATGAAAGATGTGGATGAGTATGTTTGCTAAAAACTGAAGATGAAGCAGTGAACCTGAACTTCTTTGTTAATGATTGCTAACAACATGATTTGTCAATTGCTTGAAAAAATGTGTATTTTTTTCCAGTTTTAGCATTTTTAAGGTGTGAATAAATGTTTTTGGCCTCATGAAAGATTTTATGGAGCAAGCACAGTTGTGTAAAAGACCTGTTTAAATAGTTAAGTATTTGCAGCAATGTCCGGCACACTTGTATGTAAAGCTCTTTTAAAATGTTTTCCTTTTACTGATTAAGGCTGCAAATACCGTAAAGGTTTTTGCACTTTACTAAGTAAGAAAACAGGAGAAAAAGTATTGTGATAAATCTTTTTAAAAAAATACATAATGATTATCTTTTAGTGTAAAAAAAATGCAGTAAATATTTTTGTGACATATAGAATTGTGATGCTGTGTTTATATTGTTTTTTAATTTTTTGTTCTTTGGATCCAAATTTATCAAGTAATGAGATGTTTTTACAGTACAGCTTTATGAGCTGGTTGTGCAAAGATGTGCTGTGTGTGTAGGAGCTCAAAAACAGTGCAGGATAACCACTTATTTTGCTGCTATGATTAGGACATTTGCAAACCTTTTTTTCCACAAATTGTTAAATCCATTTGCTAAAATTTTCTTGGATGTTTTGGTGCAGCTTGATAAGATAATGAGATATAAAGCAAGCTGTTTTTATACTTTAACTTTTTTTAAGCTTAAAATATTTAACTGAAGGTTTAGATAATCCAAGAAGGGTAATTAATAGGCCAAAGGAACTGACAGCAACATAAATGTTGTGGATTTTTGTTTGCTTTACAGGGGAATCTGGAAGTATTTACAGATTTAAAACCTGATATAGAGGAGCTGAATTATTTATTTAAGGTATCAACTACTGTTCATCTATTTTCACGCATCCCATTTAAGTCTAGAAAAAATGTACAACTACAATAATTTTTTTTTTAAATCTGTCTTTTGAAGGTTTAGCATAGAAGTTAACTTCCTTGTCTTACTAAATTAAGAACTAGCCCATTGTAATTTTTTAGCTAATAATGATTAAGGTAACTATTACTTTGTATCAAATGTTTTAAGACTTTGCAAAGCATAAGTCTAGTTTTCGGGGATTGTCCTAGCACATTAGAGCAAATAACAAATTTAACCATGCAAGAATACTTCATGCTTAGGATTCTCTTATGCATACAGTTACTTCAAAATAGTGAGATTCAGTCAGAGGGAACAAAAATTTGAAATAACCCAAATAGACCATTACTCCAGATCTTTTCAGGGAAATGTTTTTATGCCTCTAAAGAAGCAAAAAAGTGTTGATGAATGGAAAACAAAGCTATTTGTGTGTGTGTGATATCACATGAAGGAAAAATGTTTTTGTCTCCTTGAGGTGACACCCATCCTTACATGACCTCCTGCCTCTCTTTAGTGTTCTTACTTTTGATATTTGAGTATTAGGTGCAAATTTTGTAATACATTGGACCACAGCTGATTTTCTTCTTGTAAAGTTCAAGTATCTTTAGTTTCTTTCTGTTGAGTACAGATCTGCTGTTCTGCAGTTTCTCGCAAAGCTCAGTTTACAGAAAGTATTTATTTTGCATCTGTGTGTATTTTTCCCCATGGCACACATCTATAAGGTTGAATTTTTGTTCATAAGCTTTTTCTTATTTGCTACAAACCATTTTCAGCATTTTTTTTTTTTTTTAAAGTATAATTCTGAAGATCAGTGAAAATTTGATGAGCATGATGGATGAAGAAAACTCCTCTTTGGATGCTGGTGGAATGTTTATCTGAAAAGAATTCACAAAAACGGATGCGAGAGCTAGAAACAAATTGAACTAAGTATTGTCATCATCAACTGCCTCGAGGAGCATAGGGCCGCGATTTTGGGCAGCCCCTCAGTTGGGCCCACAGCCTTTGCCCGCTCTCTACTGAGTCTGAACTAAGAAGCATTTTACTCTACACGACTGTTGTCACAATTAATGAGGGTATCTCTACACTCTACAATCTATACATTATGAGTATGTACAGAAGAAAAATAAGTAAAACTTTGTAAGTAGAAATAACTTTGTAAATAGTTTTTTAGGGAACCATATTTTATCAGGATCTAGAGAGACAGCTCGTATGCTTGTAATTATTGCAGGAAAAATGAAACAGGTGAATACGCTTATGAAAATGTTTTGTGTTTGCTACATTTCCCAGATAACAAAGTGCTGTGCTTTCATTGAAAGCCATTGCCATGATGACATTTATTAAGTATATTTAAGTCACCATTACAGCTTGAGAATAAGATTATGTTGGAGGTTTGGTGGGAGTGAATGAGTACCAAGCAACAGAACTCAGTCTATGAACTACAAACAAAAAGTATTTTATTCCCATGTTCCTATGGACCTTCGGTGCCTTTCATGCTGAGGCTTTTCTAAATTTGTTCAGTTTTGGTAGATGAGTTAAGGGATGAGAAAGGAATTACAAAGTGACTATAGCGATAAAAAATGTTTTAAATAGAAATGCAGGCGATGTCTTCCATTTCATTTTAGAAAATATTTCAACCTGTTGGATTTGTTCAATTTATGTAGTAGACCTCAGAGTGATGGCTTTCATGAGCAAATGAGCAAATTTTAAATTGATCTGGCAAGTAATATTTTTGTACATGCATGTTTATATTATGAAAATTATGTACTCTAGCTGCTCAGCATGGACATAGCTCTGACTGGTGCTACTTTTGCTGAGCAGGAGATACGATTTTTAGTTTTACCATTATTTTTAATGTATTAAACAGCAACATATCCACTTATTAAACAATATATCCATTTTTGCCACACATCTAGTGAAGAAAGTTTAGGATTTTGATAGGATCAAAGAGAATTCCAAAATACTTTTCAAGTTTAAAGAAGCCCATGCACTTTTTGTGTCAAGTTATGTGATAGAATAACCAAAGCAATTTTTTTTTCCAGATGTACATAGCTCTTTGGATGCATGTGTGCAAATGAGTGGATGAATTATTTTGGAGCTACAAACATCAATGAACATGTGAACACATACACAAAGTTTTCGTTTAAAATCATGCATAATCGAAATTTGCACACTTGATACTTCAGCATTAAATGGTTTACACAATCATTACCAACATCTTGCCCATTTTATTTTTTCTAAACAAGTGCGTTCCAGGTCCCTTGCACTGTTTTGGCAACTAAATATTTATGTGCAAAAAAGATGGCACAAAACTGTCTTTGCATAATTTTGAATCTCTTTTGGTAAGCTACATGCCGCTTTGTGAGATGTGAATGGTATGATGCAAGTTAATAAGCAAATGAAATGTAAACATATATGGTTGTGGTCATTATTTGTTTCAAAGTGGTTTTGTAATTAAAGAAAAATGAAATAACTGGTAGAGAAAAAAGCATAACTTAGCTTTAAATGATGACAGCACCAATTTCAATTGTACAGTTACTTAAACATGGCATATTTATTTTTGTTCACATGTATGCATACATAGTGTGCATGAAGTTGTAAACAATTTGATTTTAGAACTGTATTAGAAAGTATGAAAATAAAGTCAATAACTTGCACTTTCTGCTAGTTTTGATTCTTCTGTTTGCAAAATTCAGCCATTATAAAATTGTCAGGCTGACTGAGACAATCCCAGAAAACCAAATCACACCAGATTTTTATTTATATGCATGTATTTATTCTCCTTGTCCACAAACCTGTTGAGCAAAATTTTATTGGTATCCTTGTACATGAAAAGAGGACACAAGCATTAATGGATTGTGACTCCACATGATTTAAAACATTTTCTACCTGCATAGCTATTGAAATTGTTGGCAAGATGTCCCGAATGCTTGATGACATTCACGTTATAGTCTCTAATAAAAAAGAAACATAGTATTGCACTATGTATTGTTTTTAGCATTGACTTGTGTTAATATTCACTGCACTTTTGAAAACATGCCAGCAAAAGGAAATATCTCTTTATAATAATTCATTCTGCCCACAACACTGATGAGCACTTTGCATGCCGATTTTTGTTGCAAACTGGCAGAAGCAGATGAAAGGTTTAAGGTGGGAAATGAGAACAGCATATGTGAGCAGGAAAAAGGAGGAATCTTGAAAGAATTAATGGCAATAGTCCTGAAAAAAATGATTTAAAAAAAAATGAAACTTTAATGCTTAAGCTAAATCAACAGCACAATTTATGCAGATTAAGGACAATCATTGATATATGGGTCCCATGCAACATATGAAGTGCAATAAATCTATAAGAAAACTCCAGGAAATTCCTTCATACACTGAACATACCACAATCATAATACTGTACTCTCATTGTAATGGCAGGCATTCTGAATTCACAAATTAGAATCAAAGTATCAGACCATTTGGCAATGCTGGTGCTTAATATGTTGATGAAGGGACTCTATCCTGACCTACCCCTGCAAAAAGAAAAAAAAAACAAAGTCTGAGAAAACACACTATCATATTAAGTGGTTGATCAAGAGGAATAAAACCTTTTTCTTGACTGAAGGTAGTGGTGGTGGGCATTGGTGTTTTATGCTGAGCCAGCAACTAAGGCTATATCACAGCAAGGCAGCCAGCCCTGTAAACAGATGGCACATGTAGAGGAAAAACAGTGTGCTCAAGAAGATGAGCTGAACTCAGGTCAACCAACTCTTAATGTACTGGTGACAGGTGCTAACTTTTATGCCAATGGACTACCCTTTTCTTGACTGGAGACATCTCACACTAAACAACATACATAAGCAGTCAGCAGCATGCTGTTAAAAAGACTAAGATCCAATTTAGAAGGGAGAAAGGATCTAAACATAAAAGTATTCTTGACATTACTAGGTTAACATATGTGAGTATCATAAACTATATTAATTTCACATGATATATAATAGCTAGATCTAGCTTAAAACATCCAGTTTCTTCATTCTTTACATGTTCTGATACCTCAGACTTCACTTCAGAAATTTGCATGATACTCATCTACAAGTTCCAAGCTTCAAACCTATTGCTATGTGCACAGCATGTTGCTGGAATTACTGCTAGTTAGATGGTTAAAAAGAAGTAAATAAAATGCTTATAAATTATGATCATTTTAGCCGATGGCTTTGTGTTAACTATTCAGGTAGCATCTGGTGCCCTGCTTACAGAACAACAAAAAGCTAAAGGAATTCATGTCAACTGATGGGAAAACTCCCATATCTGCAAACTTTGAAACAAAATATTCTCACGCATTTTTGATATAAGTATGAAGAAATATGAGAATACATATCCATCAACTACAACCAAGTGTTACTTATTCACATGATGCTTAGTAAGATATTGTGCACATTGTATGGTGATGTACAACAGCAGCTGATCTCTTTTACACCTGGCTTGATTATGCATACGCCTCGGTAACATTGTAGGTACTTTGCACTAACGCACATTAAATTCAAACACCTACAAACCCGCAAAAGAAACAATTATAACTAACTCAAATATTAAAGAACATTTCATAAAATACTCAATGATTCGTGTAACAATGAGCTTTTCCTTAATTTTTTTTTCAGCAGCAATACATTAAAAAAAATGTCAATAATAGTGATTTTCATATAAAATTTCTACCAACAAAGCACAAAATACATCAGTAGTTCACAAATGAGAAGTATGAAGATGCATCTACTAGGATTTATTTCCTGCTTTGTACACCGAAGCATCTCATGCATTCTCTCCAGTGAGGCTCTCGTGCACTTTATTTTCCTTTACAATCAAATAGCCAAATAGGAAAAACCAGAAAGATGAGGAAAAAAATGGTCAAGGGAGAGGATTCTAAGAGAAAAACAGCCCATGATTAAAGTATGAGATTCTTCCCTTTGTATTATTCTCCACTGCAATGCACTGAAGCTGTTAAACTATGGTGCAAAAAATGAGAACTAAGATGTAAAAGATATTCTGAAAAAATCACACAGATTTGTGCATGACACTGCCAAATAGTCAACAGAAAAGGCAATCTGTATCTGGTATCAGTACCAATAAAAAGTTTCTTCATGTTTTATGTAACTGTAAAAGCCAAGATGCATAGACATGTTCTTTGCCAGAGTCGTTTAAGCAAGGATGCTGACAATTGTGGATGTCAAAAGTACACCCAAAGTAAGAATGTTTATAAAGGCACATGTCATTAGCTTTTCTCTAATTCATCACTTTAAAAACATAAGCAAGAACTATACATTCTTCCCTGATACCTGGCAGTGCCATAAACAGAAACTGAGAAAATAAAATTGGAAATCTATATGCAAGTATGAATATGCAGATGTGTGTGCACGTGTATATACAAATAAACACACACACGCACTGCCAAGTTATATTCAATTCCTGCAAATTTTTTCAGGAAGTTTTGATGAAGCTAGAAATAAACAGCATAGCAGAATCAAAGAGTAAAGGTATGCAGAAGACATTCAGCTGCTGCTGACATCTAGATAGTGACCTTGCTGTCTGCCAAAGCTTCACTAACTTTTGTCTCCTCTTCATTTCTGCTGTTGTGCTCTTTCTTTCTGGTTCGTCGGGATCGTATGAAAGCCATGCCATGTGTTCTCATGTGTGTCTTTAACTGACTCTCACATTCAAACCCACGGTAACAAACTGTACATTCCAATGGATTCTCACTCTTCTGAGGCTCTGTTACCTCTGGCCTGTCCATGGCTTCGTGAAACATTTCAGGGTTCAAGTTGTGAAGTTCCTTTTGATGAAAGCTTTGGAAAAGGTTCAGATGGGTGGACACTTCCTCTGATGGCTCAGTCATCCTGATCTGATTTTCCTCAACATACCTGTCTGGCTGCAGGATACGATGCACCATGAACAGATGTTTCTTCAGTGAAGTCAAAACACTGAATGACAGACCACACTCTAAACACTGCACACAGTTTGATACTGTGTGTGTAATAATATGGGACCGAAATTCTGCCATAATGCCAGTAGAAAAACTGCACTTAGCACAGATGAAGTCCTGCCTTGTATCTCCTGTCACACGTAAGCGTTTGACTGGAGCTGTCTCTCTGCTGCCTGCACTGGACCTAGCAGCAGAGTTTTGTGACTGCTGCTGTTGACCAGGAACTGGAAAAAGCTGAAATACAAAGCTACTTTTATTTTTTTTTATACACTGGAGTCATTGACAAATAAGCATTTATTTATCTACTTTCACATACTCAAGATTTAATCTTAAATCCAGTCTTGGACGAAAATATTCCATCAATGATTATAAGACAACTTATTTATGCACAGATTATGCTGATGCATTTCTTACGAAAATGAAATGATGTCAGCCACTACACTTTACTATATTCTGATATTGAGTGACACAAAATGCTAACAGTGTACTTATAATCAGACTGGTTACAAGTGCAATCCTTTTTTTTTTAATTTGTGCGCAATTCCATTGGAGCTTAAAGACTATATGGAATGGTTAATGTTCTTTTTCTTTACAGATATTGATAATATAGATCTACTCTGTGAACTTAAACTAGCAATGAAAGCATCTTTTATCTATAATTAAGACAAGGTGCATCAGCCCACCCAAGTGGAGAGAGTGGCGCTGTCTCACTTAGTGTTATGCTACTTGTTGTGGCTGTTGTTTGCTAGAATTATGCTACTTCTTGTTTGCTAGGTGTGTGATTAAGATTTCATCAGTAAGTTTTCACTTTTTCCATATCACAATGTAGAGATAGTTCAGTGACAAAAGACAACAGTTTTATCATAGCCTTGGAGACATTAAACTAAATTCATGAAATCGTTCTCATATATACTGTAAGAAATGGAAGCATCTCAATGAGCAGATGATGCAGACTGACATGCCTGCTGCTCAGTGACATCACTTCAGTCAAATGCTTTGAGAAATGTTGTATCTGACTAGATGCTGGCAAGAATCTTTTTACTTTAGGAGTGAAAATATACTAGGTCATGGATAGATGATTTATCTATAATTCTTTTTACACATTGCTGCTATAGGACTGTAAAGTAGCAGCTTTAACTTCTGGTGTTCTTTGGCCCTTGAATTTGCAACTCTTTTGTGATTTTATGACAAAATTGAATCAAAGTCAATCTTGTCAAATCAGTAACTAAGATGCACATCGCCAGCCTAGTAAAATAGATGACATCTGATAAATGAACTGCTGCAGGGTGTCCTATATAATGAAGTCAATGCCAGTGACATCAAAAACAAAACTGTCAAAATTTCTGCTAAAATTTGTTCCGTTTTGGTTCTGGGAACCACTGGTAATGCATCTTATAATGGACAGTATACAAATTACAATAAAGTGCTTCTATGCAAAATCCCAAAATCAAATGCATGATTATTAGAAAAACATTGTCCTTCACGGTACGCTGCATTATAACAAAGTATTAAACTTTATTTTCTCACCTCTCCTGGCATAAGCATAAGTGGTTGAATTGCTTCCTTGCTAACCATTCTCTCTGCTTCTTTTGCTGAGAGACGATGCTTCCGAATACAATGTTTTACAAGAAGATCTTTCTTGGGGAAGGGTCGCTCTTTTTTTCTCTTTCGACAAACCTAACAAAAAACACAAAAGGCTGACACTTTATCTTGCAAAATATACCTGATCAAAAGTAAAAGACTGACTATACAAATAAACCTTCGGTATTCATCCATCCAACAAGTTCCACTTAACATTATTAAAATCTCCAAAATGTTAATGCATTCAACTATACTGGAGAGTGTAAAAAGAGAAACAAACACATAAAAATCCAATTTTCTATCACTTTAAGAACACTATTAACTTAGCTTTCAGACAAAATACCTACCAAGCAGACAAAAACATTCTTATGGCCAATGTGTGCATGACTATAATGATTTCTGAGCATCTCCTGAGATCTGTAGGTTAAACCACAAAGATGACAGGTGTGGAATGGCTTGCTGGATGACTGATCTTCACTGTCATGGTCAAATAATAAAGGTGGAAGCTTCAACAATCTTCTTCCTGCACATTCTCCATCCTCCTCCTCCTCATCATCATCTGATGATAATGACACATTGTCACACAGACTTGAGGAGCTGCTACTCTCATCCGATTTACTGCTACTATGACTTAGTACTGCTGGCTGACTTGTATCCAGGATGGGGTTTGAGGATAAAATCTTTACAAGACTTGATGAAGCTTCTGAAATTGTGGAGTCTTCTTGAGAGATGCCCTGAATTAAGAAATTTCAAACATTTTCTTTGAAGAAGAAACAAAAACATCTTAGCAGTTGATCATAATAACCAGGATATCAAGCAAAAATAGAGTGATACAGCTGCAGTATATACATATATTAAAAAAAGAAAAAATCAAGTGCGCAAAATAAGTGTGCAGAACTTTTATGGGGTTTTTTTTGGCCTAGTTGCGGCCCTATGTTCCACTGAGGGTGAAAAGGAATAAGAATAATAAGACAAATCAAATCTCCAAAGATAAAATAATCAAAAAATTTCTTAGGAATCCAAATTTTCACATTAAAAGACATGTTGGTAAACAAATAAAAGTGAGAGACATAAAAGGGATGTGTGGGGTGAGCATTACTGACAAAATGAAGTGAAAGTGTAGATGAGTCGTAAGGGTGCTTTACAAAATAAACTCTTCACAGATGTTACCTAATAATACCTAAAACAGGAAATATAGTTCTTTAAAGTTTAAACACTGCTTTAAGTTACTTAAAAGATTGAGACACATTGCAGCTTTTGTTGAGGAACTGTAGGGAACAGCAGTTTCTTGAGGATTGGGATGGGGACAGAAAAGTTTGACGTATTATACCTAGCCAGCCAAAAAAACTGCAAATGTTTTAAAACAATCTTAATAAAACACTTACATTCTGTCTTCTCATGTTGGAGGTCCTTTTGCTGGTGTGAAGCTCACTGTGATATTGAAAATCTACTTTGGTAAAGAAATGCCCACGCCAGCATATCTGGCAAACAGGTTTATTCCAAACTCGATGATAGTTTAAATGCTGCTTTATTAATGCAATAGAAGAGGGTGTGAAGCCACAAAAAGGGCAGAAAAATGCATCCACTCTGATGTTTTTGGGGGACTTTGTCTGCAACAGAGGTGATTGTAAGATTAGCATGTATCAAGACAGCATTCTATCACCGATTTCAGCCCCATGCTTAGGGCCACCAATGGATGCCACACAATCCACACTGCAGTGAGCTGTAAAATGAGCCTCCTGGTTGCCAAGCATGACAGAATAAGCTAGGGAGAGAGTTGACTTGGTTGACTTTTTCTAAACCATCTTTCAGATTTTCCAGACCCACTTTAACCCTGACATTCACTGGTAAAAATTATACACTGTTGACATACATATAAAATGGTTTACAAACTGTAGCTTTTGATTTTGTTTCCCAATCAAATAAATCTACTTTCTGTTGACTGACAACATGATGATGATGATGTCTATTTGTAATGTGCAGGTATCCATTCAGAATGCTCATTGCGCAGCAAAAAACAAAAAAAAATAAAAAGAGAAGAAAAGATAACGTGAACAAATATATAAAACACCAGAAAAGTAAAAATAAAGACAAAGTGAATTTGATATATAAAAAGTTTGTGATGATATCAGCGTTAATACTTCATAAGTATGATTTTAATTCTTTTTAAGGTAAACACGAGTTGGACAAAACTGCTTTTACTGATTTCTTTCTCCCTCATATTTGTTGTACAAATTTCCAGTTTTCAGCTGATGCCAATGGAACATTACCACATTTCAACAGAATTTAAAGTATATGAAATTTTATGCAAAAAAGAAAATCCTAAGTGAAATTCTCACATCTAATAAATTTTATTTATATAATTAAAAGTAATGACCAGCATTTATTAGGTGCCTATTCTACAGATACTAGATGCATTAATTCAGCCATGTACACCATTCATAAAATAAGACAACCTACCTTCCAACAATGATAATCATTGCACACACTGATATATCAAACTGTGCCAAATTTACAACTTATATTATACAAAATTGTACCACACTTACAATATAAGAATTACAATATCAAACATATTTACAAATAACACTTCTGAAAAATATGTTCTAAATTGTATTTGAAGGGTAAATAATTTTAGAGCTTAGATCCATAGCAGAAAAAGGAATGGAATCTGTCTGATTTATGGATTTACATAAAGCAGACTAGACACCGAAGACAAACACATTTTCATAGTCAATAATTATTGTACCCTATTTCCAGAACCCTAATAGGTTGGTACAATTCACTCTGTATGCATATTGTTTAGCCAACATGGGCTTAACAAACACTTTCCCATTTCCCTCATATTTTAATACTGTTCATAGTCACAATAATGTAGTCAAATGCAGGTGTGCAACTGTAGTTTCCAGCATTTGCACCACAAGGCAGCACTAAAAAGAGCAAACATTTCTACCGCTACTACTTCTACTCAAGACAATTTGCACAGACATACACTGTGCTCAGATTTACCCTCTCCTTCTCTGCATATCTGCTTATATTGGAACTGCCATAAGATTGCAATACTTGAAATACTGTGCAATAGCAGAAAACTAAATAAAAAAGATTCATTTAGAGGTCTTCTCCCTTTAAAAACTAAACGTTCTTTTATTAAGAGCATAAAACTGCGGAGCAACACATTAGAGATAGCAAACTGGTTACCCACTTGAAAATGGATTTTTGACAATACAAAGATACTATTTAAACTCTCTAATAAAATGTTTAAGAACTGTCTATACTTTGTGTACAGTGTGAAAATAGGTATTTCTTTCAGCAATCATGCTTCATGACCTAGATTTTAACAAACTTCCTTATTATCACTGGTCAGCACAGAGAGTGCAAATTACTTTTGTTGTATAGCTGTGTAATATACATGCTCAATTAATATTATAGCTGCTTATTAGCTTTCAAGGGGGCTGCCCAAAACTGGGTCTGCTGGCGAGGTGTTGTTGCGGCCCTATGTTCCTCAAAGGAGCAACAAGGAATGAACTAAAACTTATTAGCTTTCATTCTGGCTTAATAAATGAAAACAACAAAAAAATTATGCAAAATGAAAAAAAATATCTGAAGAAATGCTTTCTGAAGTTTTTTGTGTTAACTGTGGCCTTATTATATATTTTTGTACCAACAGCATGACATGTTGCCATGTCAAACTATTCAGTATCTTGATTATGTTTACATTGGGAATGAGTTTATTCTGATGGAAATATTTGTCTGGGTGATGGATTATTTTTTTTTTTACATGTATATGCAATTATGAAATTGTTCATCCCTGCCAAAATTCCCGAACATTTCCAGCTTTATACGCAATGTTACCTTTTTTCGAAAACTCTTCCAAATGTTCAATACTCTGTATGAATCCTGCAGGGAAATGTAAAAAAATTATTGACAAAAAATATGCTCCCTCCATTCATGGGAGTGCATGTAAAAATTTGAAATGTAACTGCAGTCATATTTGCATCATCTTGCAAGCTTCATAATTTTCACAAAAGTAATGCTTGAAGCACTCCCACTTCTCTCTCTCCCTCACATACAGATATACAAGTTACTGTTACCTCATCACCTGGAGTAAATCTGACATCTAGCAATTTGCTGACGGTCACGTCAATTGAAGACTGACGAACTACTTGCCACATGTTGAAAGGAAGGCAAGCATCAGGCCTAAACTTAGTACTATTTGTATTCTCCTGTTCTGATGGGCCACTGTGCAAAGAATGTCTCATGTTTATATGCTGGCACAGTTCTGACAGCAAGATGAAACCAGCGGAACAAATCACACACTTATACCTGTACAAAAGGAAAAATAACATGTGGATGACAACTTTCCTTCTGTATTACAAGTATTATTATTATAGCTTAGGATGTAAAAATGGAGAATAAGGGTTTGACCATTTTGTAATTTAGAAGAATTCCTAGACCACATGATGCATGATTAACAGCAAGCCAACGAAAAATGGTAAATCAGAAATCTCTGAGATTCAGAAGACATCTTGTCAAACTGCAAAGATTTAGCAAACGACAAAAAAAAAAAAAGCACTAAAATGTTGATTTAAGCAAGAATATGAAGAGCTTTGTAGCTCGTGTACACAAAGTTAGCATCTTTTGCTTCAGGATGAGAGAAATGACATTTTGCTGGTTCTCAAAACACATTCTGCCAATAGCTAACTGCGTGGTGACCTGTTGATGATATTTAGGCACATGCATGTTTGCGAATAAATGTGTAATATGTGTCAGTGATGGAGGGTAGATGTGATAAAGAAATGGAGATAGTGTGAATGTGCGGAAGAGAGAGAGATAGGTGGAAAATATTTATCAACCTATAGCAATTTTGTATGCTTGAGAAGTGTTTACGAAGACAATCCTTAGTTGGGAAATGGCACACTACATCTTTGCACAAATTACAGGCAAAGATGTACCGTGCAGATACATGCTCCTCTTCATGGTCTGCCTGCACATACAAGAAGATTAAATACTTTCAATAAACAAATTAAGAACAAAGTGCTGAATTGTGTGAATGCACATGTGTGTATGTGAGAGAGGAAGGAGAAAAAAGATTTTAAAAAATCACAAATAATTTATTGTATTTTTCAGTTTATGGGATAAATGTTTAAACTGAACAGATCTCTCCTATGCACTGTAGCAACTGCCAATTCTCTCTCTGAAATGAAGAAACATGCTTTACAGTCTGGGATCTGAATATTCCAAATATCTCTTCTGGAGACCAGCCTTTGCCTACCTCCAGGCACCATTCTTGTGATACACAGGCAGAACTTAACCCAACATTCCTTACCCACCTCTTCAATATGATGTTGCAGAAGATGGCAGCGCATTGAATACTGTGAAGAGAAAATCTCTGCACATATTTTGCACTTAAGGCAAACAAGGCGTGAAAAGTGTACGCATGCTGAGAGCAGATGCTGGTACAAAGATGCTTGAGCAGGAAAAGAAAGTCCTGCAATATGAACAATGCAAATGGTTTTATAACAGCTAGGACATTTTGATATGTACATTTTGCATATAAAGGCAATAAAATTTAACTAAGAGGCTAGTCATTTATGTTGCTATACATTAAACTAACTTTGCTTTAGCATGCGATTACATGCTAACAGTCAGTAACATGGGTCCAAATGCTAATGATAGATGCTCAATGGCAGGGTCTTAAAGGGATACAAAGAGGAAACCTAAGTTTTTCAAAGTCTATACTGTCTGAATTTTGTTAAATAGCCATCTACTTGGCAACAGACCTGGAATGTTTATTGATGCCTATTGGAAAACCAAAATGTATTGCAATGATGGGTTTCTTTCATCCCCTTAAAAATTGACCTAGTAGTTAGAGAAACAGCGCTCAAACCCAAAGGTATGCATGCTAACCAGTTTTATAACCCGTGATGCCCCAAGTTAACCCAGCTGTGGAGTGGGCATCTGACTCCTAAAAAGGTTGGGGAAAGCAAGGCAGTGAGGGAGAAGGGCACAGATACACAAAAGAATAAGGGTAAGGGTTCTACCATCTGAATCCCTTACAACTGCATCACGGGACTATTTTTTTTTTACTTTCTTTGAAGATTGGAAAAATTAGCGATGAAAAGAAGACAGTCCACAGGGAGAAACAATGAAAGAAAAAGAGGAGAAAGTGTATGAAAAAAAAATTAAGGGGTGGGAAATTGGCAGGTCATTAGGACTTAGTCGTTCGACTGTCGCTACGATTATCAAGGATAAAAATCGCATCCTTGAACATGTGAAAGAATCTGCTCCTATGAAAGCGACAGTGATAACTGTACTGCACAATATTTTACTGTACTTATGTTTATTGCTAATTATGTAGGGTACTGTGTTAGGATAGGTGTTTGGATAGGCTAAGTGTTTGCAGTACTGTACTGTTATTATGGTTCAGTAGTGTACGAACGTAGGATCCGACTTACGTCGAAATTCAGTTTACGATGCCGTGTAAGAACGGATCAACGTCGTAAGTTGAGGACTACCTGTACTTTAAACTGACAGTACTAAGAATGAAAACAACTTTTCAGTAAAACTCATAAATATTATAAAGACTACATGAAGTAACTGAAAATGTTAAGCCTTAATGTGAACATTAAGCTGCTGATTTTACCGCATTCAGGACAGACGTAGTGAGGCCTGGCATGCACCAATCTGTTGTTGTCATGTAGGCGAAGATGGGCTTTTAAAGCACATGAACTTGGAAGCTCCATGTCACAAAACTGGCAAGTATGCAGAAAGTTGCATTGCTGCACATTTGCACCAAAGTGCACAGCAAGTAGATCTGCATTCTGTAAAGATAACCCACACTCTGAGCAGTCAATAGGCGCATTCAGGTCATCGACAGTGGGACCAAAGACATGTGGTCCAACTGCAGGCAACAGAAAGCTAGGCAGGGAGGAAACAGAAATGGTGTGGCTCTTGGGATTGAAGGCTGCACTGTCCTCTTCATTTTGCCCTGCATCTGCATGCAAGCGTAGATGAGACATAAAGGCACACTTGTTGAAGAAAGCCATTGCCAGAGAGCAGAAGCGACAGGCATATCGGATCACGATGCTCATCCGATTCATGTGGCTAGTATAGCCAGCAGCTGTGGAGAAAGAGTCTCCACATTCTATGCAAGATTGGATGTGGGATATCTGATGTCCTGGGTCGTAGATATAGGTTGCAATGGGATTAGTGCGCTGCAGCAAGACTGAAACATCCTCAATGGTCACGTCAGACTCTATATCCTTTGCAACAGAATCTTCCAAATTTGACGATACGGCAGCTGGTGCCATTGTCCCATTCTGCTTGGGGGCTGCTTTTCTAAGGATCCTGGGTTGTATCTTCCGGAATTGTGATGTCTGTGCAGTTGTCTTTTTTGAAAAAGACATTGGAACACCCTTTGGATGAGACAAAGACTTTGAGAAAATGGTTGGGAGTATCGCAGAATGCTTTGTCCCCTGTGATGTAACTGTTTTTGTTGCTGCAGGAGCTGAAACTGCTGGCACAACTGTTTGTAAAGGCAGAGAAGCTAAAAGAAAGGTGCTTGGTAAAGAAGAACGTACACTATGTGATAAAGTGATATTTCCTGGAATGGAAGATGCATTGGTGCTACTTGCTGGAGATGGCTTTCCTGGAGTTATTCCCTCCTGTGTGGTATGATTAGTCTCTGGGGTTTGAATTTTTGGGGAAAAAATAACAGTAAATGAACGAGAGGTTCCATCAGGCAGAGGTACCTGAATAATCTGTGGAACATTTTTAATGTTAGTGTCGATTAGCTTTTTAAAATCCTCCATATTAACTAAGTGACCACATATAGACAGAAAATGCTCAGCAGAGCTATTTGTCCCTAGTGCTGAGACACTTCCTAATGTGGTGAATGTAGCAGTTGGCATAGCTGCTGAGCTTATAGTTGTGTTTTCTTTTCTTTCATTAGCTATATTAGAGTCTCTCACATGTACCACCATTAAACTGCTGTTTGAATCTGCATGTGCTGGTGCAGGTAAGACTCTAGGCAGTATTCGCAAAGGCTGACTCTTTGAAGATGCTTGCATCATGCCAACTTTGCTGTTAAGAGATGATTTGGTGACCTTTTTCCTAGCTGTTTGCTGCTTTCCAGAATTGCCAGTACTACATGAGGGTACTGAAGAGTCTGATACCGAACCAATATTAACAAAACCACCAGATTTTTCTTTTTCAATCAGCCTTGAAACATCTGACAAGATGGTAACATCACTCCTCTTAATATTTCCACAGCTAGTTGGTGATTGGTTTGGCAATTCACCCACTTTTCTCTTTTTCCCTAGATGTTTACCTGAGTCCCCAAGCTTATTTTCTTCTCCATTAAGCACACGTTTTGCAAATGGCAAATCAGAAAATACCTTTGAAACAACTGATGAAGTAGAGCCACTGCTGCAGAGAGCACTTTCTTTACTCTTCCCATTTCCAAGCCATTCAGCATGCTCATTGCTCACTGCAGATGCCAGCATTGCAGCTTTAGGTCTCTTCACTTCTGCAAAGGATCCTAAAGTGGCTCCTTCTTCAGACATACGCAAAGATGGTGAAGATCCATCACACTTCCTTTTGTAATGATCCCCATCTCTCATGCTTTTCTTTTGGAGAAGAGATTCTTTCAAAAAGCCTAGAAGCCATTCTGGTAGGTGTACTTTCTGAAGATAGGACTTTGCATTTTTCCGAATTAGCTCCATTAGTACACTCTGAAGCAGTGGCTGGGGACTTAGCTGACCATGACATGTTTGTTGACACACAATTTTCTAGCAAACAAGATGATTTTTGATCTATGCTAGCAGAAGCTCCAGGCAATTTTATAAAAGATTTATCAACTGAGGATAATTCTTTATCTGCCATCTCACTGTGGCTGGTTGTCTTTTTCAAAGTAGCTTGTCTGAAATTTAAAACATCTGATGATGATGGAAACTTGGAAGTGCCATTGGTACTAGTCTTTCTAGCATCAGAAAGTATTTCACCATGAGTTCTGTCATTTGACTCATCACTGCTTACTACTACTGTGTCCAAAGCAACGGAGCACGTAGCACCTACATTCCTTGGGTTATCATGAATGGCACTGCCTCTGTTGTCTTTAACAGAACAGACATTTGTGATAACTAAATCCGAAGATCCTTCACCTGCAAACAAATCTTCCTCTGAAAGAGTAATTATTTTTTCATCCGACTGGTCAGAATCGGTGTCTTCTTCCTGATGAGACACTGGATCATCCAAAGAACTGTCTATGGATTTTGAGTCATGAGAGCCCTTGTCTGCAGGTAGAAGGCTATCCACATCTCTGTCTAAACAGTCAACAGACTTGTCAGTCATTTCATCCGTAATGGGTAGGCTCATTTCACACTCTTCAGTACGAGGTGCAAATTCTGTTATCTCTATACCTTCCTTCTCTTTTTGGCTATGCACATATCCTCCATTTAAGGTTGGACTCAAGCATCCGTTCTGTGCCATATCCTCAGCTCTGGATAAGTACAAGCTGCAGCACTTTACATGTGATGCTGTGTTATTATACGAAACTAGGTCACTGTCCAACTCTGAGAGCATATTCCTAGTCACATAATTTTGCTTCCAGAAACGTGAAAGATGCACACCACCTATGACAGGCTGAGCTTCAGTGACTTTGCCACGACATTTGTAAAGATTGTAAAGTACATAGAAAGACATAAGCATCCAGTCTTAGCCAAAGATAAGGTGGAACAGATGTTTATGTTCTGGTAGGTCAAGACTATTCACGGCCCTGAAATAAAGAAAAAAAAAATGACATCAATCTTTTTGTTATCAAGTGGATTGAAACTAGTTTTACACTTTAAAAAATGCAGTAAAGTGATTAGTTCTGAGTGCTCTCTTGAAAAGTAACTGTGTTATGTCCACTTTAGCATACTGTTACTAGCCTAATTCTTGCAGCTGAGTGCAATAGTTAAGGATCCTCAAGTTTCCTATCAAATGAAGCCCTGACCTGGATATTGAGGACAAGGTATATAAATACAGCTCTACATTTACTTGGCCTTTTTGACACAACACACATATATATATATATGAAACTGGTCTGCATTAGCTGATAACCGAGAAAATGAGTCATGAAAATCTGATTGATTGGTCATTTACACTAGTGTGCGTAAGCTGAACACATTTCCTCAAGGTTGATCAGTTTAAATGAATCAATATGAAACATAAATGTGAGCAATTAAGCTATTTTACAGATTAAGGCTATATACAGTGTCTTTTACAGTTACACGCATACATTTTCAGCACATTTTTACATATGTGTTTTTGGCTCTGGTGATATAACTTGGAATTAGATGGAGAGCTTTCCATAAATCTTCTAGTTTCCAAATTGTTTAAAAAACATTTTACCCAGTAACCAAAACCTAAAACTGTAAAGAAGTGTTGCCTTAATCAAAAGCAGCAAGTTGCCACTTTGTCTGCACTGGTACATTCCAGTGAAATTTTAAACTATGCCTAATGAAAGGAGAAAAGCCTTTAAAGTCATATTGATTTAAAAAAAAAATGGATTACTCCAGGAGTATGCAAAACTGATATTTTCACTTACATAAAAGTAATTAAAAATATCCTTTAGCTGCTTTCACAAAACCACCTGCAATGGTTTTATTAATAATGTAACTTTAATAATGTTCATCTGAAAATAGAAATAAAAAAAATTTCAAATCCACTTTATCTTGAAATAAAAGTGCTTTTCAAAGCCAGTTATATGCTCTGGTGATTCTTTGCAAATTACAGTAATTAAGACTTGATTTACAACATGAAAAATATAGTTAATCTCAGTGTACTTCTCCCAAGAGCATCCCATCACATTACAAAGCAGCATGCATACCTTCTACACTTTTGTGAGTAAAGAAACCTGGTGAGACCTCAAAATAATCTATTTTACTAAACTCAATGCTTTTCCACAATGAAATTGGATAACTGAGTTACATGCACCATAAAAATCCCTTGAAAAGTGGTTAACTCTGAAGATGGCTGCCACACTACCAAGATGTTAGTGTGTGGGATGGAATATGTCCACTTTCATTTTGTATTAATCAACCCAATGCTGTTACACCTGCAATTGTATGTATGTTAATCCGTGTGTAATACTTTGTCCTTTTACCTGGTGTACCCTTTCGGTTGCAAATACTTTGCTTTTGATGAACGGCTGATAGTTTTTACTTTTCTTGCTATGTGGATGAATACATAAATGTGCTGAAAGGGAGTGAGCAGTCCCCGAAGAGCGATGGGGGTCTTTTTCCCGCTGTTGGCGACGCGTGAGGATAAAATAAAATCAGTTTTGTTTCTCTTTGAAACATACAAGTACAACAGCAACATTTTTGCAATGTGTTATAAATATTTAAAAAAAAAAAAGAAATTTCATAGATTTCAATGGGCTCCGAAGGACATCCGGAAGTGCGGTAGAACCGCGCGGAGTTACAAGGCTTCAAGTCGAAGGTTCTTTGAATCAACTATGTGGGCTAGGATAATTATTCTGTATTTTACCTGGAATTCATTTATTTTGACCTACGAAGAAACCACAACGAAATACGAACCTCCCGCTGGCCACAAGCATGCTCTAGGCGCTCACATGAAGCCTTTAGGCGTGACGCTTATTGGCAAATTTTCAACTCCTTTAGTGTTTTATAGTCATTTTGTGAAAGCCAGCAAGCCTATCCACATGAAGTCAGTTCTTTTCGATGCAGGCCATCCTGGCCAGAGCTGGACAGATGAATATCTCAGGTAAACAAAATATTATACACCTGACTGCAACAGTTAACTTTGTAAAAAACGGAGTAAATTAGAAGTTTCAAATTTGGCACATGGTCACCATGATCATAAATCCTTGATGATAGAGACTGTATTACTATATTGCACACTGCAGTTGCTTTTGAGCAATTTTCACTATTTGGCAATAATACTTGTAATAATATAATAATGCTATTTAAAACATTATGCCACCTTAGTTTTCACTTTTACCACCTTTTTTTTTTTTTGTCAGCCTTTTGAGCTAGAACATGGGTATTAAGCCAGTGAGGTCTGATCTCTATATTGATTTTTTTCCCCTTAAAGTTTCTTTGTATACTGTTAGTACTTTTGAAATATATTTTGTTGCAAGAGGGCATTATGGGAAAGAAATGGTTCGTGTTGAACTGGGAAAAAAGGAGGTTCGAAGCCGTCGAGCTGATTGGATGAGACTAAGCCAGTTCTTGGACAGTTATCCTCATGATGATCTTTATTTAGTTCACAGCCTTTCAGGAATTATGCTTGGTAAGTAGGTTTTCATAAACTTTGGAACAAATAGAAGCAGCAGTTACAAAAATTTAGCCATTTTACCTGCACCTAAACTGGGCAGGGATTTAAATTTAGTTATATAGGTTTATAAGTCCTAGGCCTCATTTAGTTAATGCAAAAAAACCCTAATAATATCCATTCTATGAGGTTCATTAAAGACTAAGTAATGTCACACAACTCCACACCCTACTCCCTCTTATTCAATCTACTCATCTCCATTGTCTCTTGTTCAATGAAATCATAGTATACATTCATAATTAAATTAATACCTCTATTAAATTTCTTATTTCTGTAATTCATTTCATTGTCTTTTCAATACAACACAAATTATGTGTGTGACTGCTTTTAATCAATAAGCAGCTAGGAAGGAACTTAAAATACTGGCAGAATGCTTTACAACATCAAGAGCAAATAGTCTGTGCACTTCAGCAAAAAAAAAAATCTTTCAGGGGTAACACACCATGCACTGAAAGTACTTGTAATATTCAGTAAATCACCAGTTCAGTTCCATACAAGAATAGATGAATCTTGGCACATCTCCTTTCTCCCTAAAAGCAATTTGATATAATAAAATCACCAATGAATAGTAGTAGTGAGTGCAGCCTAAGATTGCTTAATGTTAACCATCTTTGCATAAAATTCTGAGCTGCTGGCAAGCATTTTAATATTTTGAGTTAGATATGTAGAAAAAATTGCTGCATTTAAAAAAAAACAGTTTTGTTTTTGGTCTCATATATAGATCTAGTCAAAGTACCACGGACCCTTCAGTGTGGTGGATTCCAGCGGTTGTTGCATGAAGCAGTAATGTGGATGGGCAGAGGTCCCCTCAGATCAGTGCTGCACTATGATGAGCTTGACAACCTACTCTGTGTCATAGATGGGGTCAAAGATGTTATATTGATTGACCAGGTATTTAGCTTTAGGTGTGTAGTGGCAATTTATGGGAAATTTGTCGGATTAATTTGTGGAATGTTGTATGCATTTTATTTATGCATATTGATATGTAGATAGAGTAAAGATGAAATGTTCTGAGTATGACAGTTTATGTTAGAAAGGTAGAAAATGCATTGTAAAGAGGAGATAAATGTTTGGATTTGACCTTCTGACTTATTTGACTAAAACATAATATCAAGGTAATCATTAATTTTAAAAAACCCAAAAAGTATTGAGTAGCACAGTATGGCATAGGATTAGAAATTATGTTTGATGGAGTTAATGTAGCATTATCAAAGCACTGACTTCATAAATGTTTAATCTTCAACAAATTCTTTACTGAGATTGTCCAACACAGCTTCACAACAACTAATAAGTCTACACATTAACACAGTTTTGCAAAAGTTTTTAAGTATCTTGGTCATCTAGGCCCCAGTTAAAAATGACATTTAAAGTAAAAAGTCACTTCTATACAAGGGGATTTAAGCATTCTTCAGTGGAGAGAGAACTGCAGTGATGAGATTACAAATATAGACCTAGTACTACTGGTTGGTCTTCTTGACCACTGGTTTTGACTAGGACATGAAAGATGACTAATCTTCTGTCTGAGTGCAGTATTTCTCTGTTGACTGGCCTGGAATGGTATGATTTTAAATGAAGAATGGTCAGGGAAACATAACTAGGAAAATGTTGGATGCACTTATTCATTGTACTCTATTTTGCTGTTTAATAGACTGTTGTCTCCTTAGGGAACAGTGAGCTTATATTGTATCCATGTTAAGTGAGAGGGCTTGTGTGTTTGAAGTGAAGAAATATGTAAGGTATATGCACATACTATCATTGCTGCTGTTGCTAAAAGAACAGGACTAGTATTTAATATTTTTTCCTGTGTGTGTTTTTTTAATTAGATCTACAAAAAGAAAGTGGAATCAAAAGGCTTTGAACAGGAAGGTCATTACAGTTTGGTAGATGTGGAGTCCGTAGACATGTTCAAATTTTCACAGTTCAGGGAGCTACCCTGGTATCGTGTCCATCTAGCTGCTGGAGACTGCCTTTACATTCCATACAAGTGGGTGAATATATTAACTGTTGTGCCAGTTTTATTAGATGAAAAGTGGGGTATTTTCCTTGTGCAGTTTAATATGTTCGCATATTGTGCCAGGAAAGCACTATATTTTTTTTTTGCAGACTGCATGCCAAGGGAGGATTATTTTTAACTAAAATTTTTATTAGAGTGGAAATCAATTTTTACTGTTTTAAATTGTTGTCAGTTTTGTTCTACACACATTCTGGGGTGAAAAGGCAAAGGGAGCAAAATAAAAGGAATATAAAAGCTAGGTTAGAAATACTTCTGGAAAAACTCTGTTGTGCACATGTATTTGTGGATTGCAACATAATCATTTCAGGTTGTATTGGTAAGCCTTACAAATATTGATACAAGACATGTTCAAAAGCATGTTCAGAAAGTCCAAATCTAGTTACCTGTTGTTTCCATTTCTGAATTTTTAATATGATTTGTACTTTTGGTAATTTACCTTAACAAATGGAATGCAGTTCTCAATACAGATCATGAGATCATGTTTCTATTTTAAATTAGAAAAACATATTTATGTCAACAAGGTCTTATCCAGTTGGTGAGCTACGATATGTTAATTTAAGCATATTAAGGTTATTTGGCTATATCTGGGGCAGAAGCATCATAGTCATAATAAACAGTCATAATTAGCTCTTGCAGTCAAGAAAAGATTTTGCACAAAAATTAATATTTAGACAGACATGATCTTATTGTTTCTTATTTAAAGACTTCGGCTAATATTTTGCATTGGATGGTAATAAATCATGATTGTAGAAATAATGTTGGCCAAAAATTGTTTGTACAAGACATTTTGGAGTTATTTGTGAATTCAAACATAATGATGTTGAAATTTATTTGTTACAGGTGGTATCATCAGGTCTCATCATTTGGTAATCGCACCCTAGCAATCAACCTCTGGTTCTCACATCTATGGCAGTTTGACGATGATTGTGAAAAGGACTCCTCTTTGTTGCTTCAACCTCTAAAGAAATTTGGTTTTGCATCATCCAATGAAGCTGTTAGGTTTGCCCATATTTGAACAATATTAATCAGTATTGTACATCTTTGAAAATAGAGTTGACTTGATATGCTGAAATTACCCTATATTTTGTTGCGGCTGTTGCATGTTATTCTTTCTGGTTGTGTGTTATTACATTGTTTCTGATAAGTGAACAATTATCATTTTGCATCTGTTGACTGAATGATTGGTGTCATTTTATGTCTGACCAGTGAATGTTTTGTCATCTTGAGTGGACAGATAACTGGTTTGATGTTTTTAAATGGTTTGAGTGATGGTGATATTGATGTGACTGTTATTGATAAGCTCTGGTAATGTATAAGTTAGAATATTGTCGTTATGACTAGCATTTAATGTTACACCATCTTTTTGCTCCTTTATTGTTTAGATCAAGATGGTTAGAAGCATTTAAAGAGATGGATGACGACTTACAGCTGGATGAGTTTCTTAAGCATTTCCATCTGTTTCAAAAGAAGCAAAACAGGTAAATATGGTCTTGTTTTGGAAGAATGTTAGTTAAAAGTTGTAGCTAACACGTAGTGTGGTTCTATATCTGTGTTGTTATATTTAAGCCTGAGTTTTACAACTCTTGCTGCAAAGAAGTTGTGAGCAGTCCTACATATGACTACTTTTAACCTTCATTCTCACAGGTATTGTTTTATTTTTCAGCTTTTCTCATTCATTGACAGTGATGGAGATGAATATGTGACATGGGAGGAACTGTATGCTTTCAACATTGACCGAGCTATCCTGCTGTACCCAGGCGTATTCAGTTTCAACACTTCACAGTCACCTAGCAGCCATGGCACTGGTGCCCCAGCAGCACAGCCAGAGTTCATAACCTCCACAAGTTCCACAAAATCTTCGATAAAAGATAGTCAAAAGAAACCAGGAAGCATTAAGGAAAGTGATGATAATGAATTATCTAGCAGTGATAATTTAGATAATTCTGTTACTGATTCGGGGAAAAGTATTGATGGCGAACATGCACCAAAACATGAAAAACATCACAGTCATGTAGATCTCTGATTTAACTTTTTTAAAATGTTTTTATTTCTAGTTTTCCTTTTGGTAAGGGAAAATCATAAGGTCAGGGAAATAAGTTACTCCATCGCAAACAATGTGATGCCCTATTTTTCTGAAGGTAAATTTAATCTTAACATTTGGTGAAAGAATGACAGATAAGGAAAAAAGGGGTGTGTTTGATATCCAATGTGTATCTGCGATATAATGTACATATCATAAAAGACTAAATCTTAAGAGAGATGGTGGGAAGGCCCAGGAGATGCAGTTATATTCATTGCAGACCTGTAGAAAGTAATGTCTAAAAGAGTTGATTGTTACATCAGCAGAGCACCTGTGGAAATTGCATAAATTAGTGACGCTGTTGGTCTATACCACTGTCATCATCACCACCACCATAATCTAGAGCAGTGGTTCTCAAAAGTTTTTCGGACCGCGGACCACTTTACATAAGTAAAAAATATGGCGGACCACCAAGGCCTATGAATTTCAAATTTGAATTGCCGCATTTGTTTCATTTTAATTCAAAACTTAATGTCCTTTTGTAAAAGTAGTATAGTAATAAGATGACATAAAACTACCTACTTCGTTATTTGTAATTAAAATGTTAATGCGAGCAATGCATCACTTAAGTCTTTAAACATCACTTTGCTGACATATATGACGACTGTCAGCCGCGGACCACCTGACTTATGGCCGCGGACCACACTTTGAGAACCACTGATCTAGAGTAACAGGACATCAACAACTGTGCTCAAATTTTCAGATCCTGTCCTTGCATTCAGATCGCCTGTAATAACAGTCCTCTATTGTAAATATCAGTGCACTACGAGCACTACGAGATCTTTAATGTCAGTGACTCATATAGTCATTTTGACATTGGGGGGATACATACATAGTGGTAACACAATGCAGCATAGAAGGAAAATAATTTACAATATCATCTGTACTAACTTGTTTGGACCCTGTCCTCCACATGAAATTTAGTAGAATTCATCTTTATCTATATACTACAATACACTTTCCTCTAATAGGTGAATGCCATCTTTTATATCTAACGAATTGTAAAGAGGGCTGCCTTCTGGCACTACATGTCTACATAGCATGATATCAAGATAATATCTTTGTCAGAGTTCATTAATTCTTTATCAATTTTCAGTGTAACTATTTTGGTTGAATCAAATCTTGCTTCCTTTATATATTGTGACCAACAGCTTTTTACCATAAGAAGAACCCCACCTGACCATCGGCCCTGCTTAAACAATTTTCTTGCAGGGGCATAAATCTTAATGTATTCTGGCAGGATGTTAAGAGTATCTCCATGTGCGTCCCTGTTAAACAAATAAAGTCAAATGACATGATATAATCTACCAACAAGTTATCTCCTCTACGTTATAATTAACAAAAGTCAAACGCCTTGCCTGACGGCCAGTTTTTTCCTATTTCCACTTGGGTTGTGATCTTGTTGCACTATCTGAGGTGTTCTTGTCACTTATATAGCTATCCAGAGACCCTTGCTTCTTCCCCTTTTCGCTTGCTCCTCCGTTCTTATTCTTACGCCGTTTGGGTTGACGTGTACTGTCATCTCTCATGGGCTGTTGCGTCCCTTTGACCTCTTCAGCATATCCGGCCGCCGTGCTCCTTGTCTTTACCCGGCTAGTCAGACCGTGCGTGGTTTCTGGGTCACGACTAGCCAAGGACACCGATGCGGGGTGTGGGGGCGATACTTGCACATTGCTGTCAGGTGGACACCCGCAGCTGACATCGGCTGTCTGGCTGTTGTTGGCTTCTGTTACACAGGGGGATGGATGTGTGTCCTTCCCCTTTGTATTGTCGCTGGTAGATGTATTGGTAATACTGGATTCAGAAGGGCATTTAGTAGGCAAGATAGCAGTCGGAGTCATCTGTAGGTTGTTGCTAATGTTGCCTAAGGCGTGTATTATTGTGGTCGGTGTGCACTGAATTCTCTTGGAATGCCGGTTTTCCACTGTTGCCCCTCTGCCAGTAGCAGCGTTTATGTCAATTTGCTCCCCATGCTTATCAGCCTTTAATCTGTTGGTATCTTCTTCCTCATCTTCTGATTGCAGAGGTAGATAGCGGTTCCGCAGAGGTAGAGGTCAGTAGGACTGACTGCTCCGGTGCTGTCGGACTCCTTTGTTCCGCTGCGCTGTTGTTAGTGTGTATTCATCAGTCTGTTGCTGTAGGGTTGTCTGGTGCTGGGAGGGGGATCTGTCCGCGTTGGTTCGGGGATTTTCTCTCTCATCCTGTTGTCTGTTCATATTTTGGTGTAAAGGTCCTCCAACAACGAGCCGGTCTCCTCTGTAGAACGCACGCACCCCATTATCTCTGTAACACTTTATGATCGACTGTTGTCTTTCTGTAAGATCACTAGCCACAGATACACCTTTTGCTCTCAGTTTCTCTCTTGCTTTGGTAAGTATATCCAACTTGTCAGACCATCGAGTGAACTTAGCAATTATGGGGCGTGGTTTGATTTCCCTTTTTCGGGTATGTCCTGCTGGCACAATTTTCTTACCGACTCTGTGCGCTCGCACAATGTCAGTAGTTTGCCACACTTTCCCTGAAATTGTTTCTTGCAGGAGGTGTATTATCGTAGCAGCACAGGTTTCGTATGAATCATCTCCAGTTTCTGATATACCGAAGAACTTCAGATTGTCTCTGCGTGAGAAACCTTCGAGCTTGTCGAGCTTGTCGTCAAAGACCTGGAGAGACGATCTACATGATCTTTTAGTCTCTCAGTGTTTTGCTCGAGCGACTCTTGCCTTTGTTTAACTTGCTGTAACTCCGTAAACAGTTTATCAATGGCCGATTTGAAAAGTCTCAGTTCGTCTCTAACTTCGTCTATGTGGTGTTTAATGTTTTCCTCTTGTTTGTTAAGTAGTGTCTGGATATCAGTTAAGACTTTACTCTCGTTGGAGTGGGCCATAGCGTCTAGTGGCGGTGTCACACACTCATGAATCACACAAGGCTTCCGCCGTGCTGTTCACGCTCCGTTGAACACTGTGGTCACCAGGCTTCTTTCATAACTTTTTTTAAAATTCAACTATTTTGACTGAATATTCGCATAAAATTTACTTTTCTATGCAGCCTGTAATTGGGCGATCAGTATTTTTTGCACAATACACCACAAAGATAAGTAACTTCCGTAAAACTAGGCAAAATGCACCTTGTATTGAAGAGTGTGGAAAAAAAGCGTCCGCACAGCTCGTGAACACAGTTCACCCCCCGTAAATATCAGTGGTTTTATAGTAAGGTAAATTATGCCAGAGACCCTGTTCTTTACGCAGCCATGATCTTCAAACTCGTGTGAAATTTAGAATGGTTTTTAAATGGCAGACAGGCCACAAACAGGTTTGCCAAACAGTTTGGGGAAAGTTTGCAGTATGGTCACACAGTAAACAGTAAAAACATGGCTGTTTTGGTCAAGTTTCATATTTTTGGTTTCTCATGTGGCCACTGCTTAAGCCCACGGTTCTCAAACTGTGGGCCCCCCTAGGGTAGCGCAACGTGCTTACAAGGGGGCCATGAAGGTGGTCATTTTTTATGTTTCTTATACCGGTACTGGGTTTTGCAAAAACTGCTTTCTTGTGAAACAGCCTCGTTTTCTTGTGAATCAGCCCCTTAGCCGTGTGGCATACTGCGCTATGCGTTTGACGAACCGGAAGGAAACCAGGTTTTCCTCGTGTTTGCTGATTTAGAACTTACTCTATTTTGGAGGGAAGTTTTACAAAATGGCCGCCAAAGCCACAGGCCCGCTTGGAAATTTGAATGAGGAAAGTAACGGCTATTTAATTGAGCTTTTTCAAAGCCACCAGGAATTGTGGGACTCCAGAAGAGAAAAATACCGTAACTGACCATTGAAAATGGGTCTGTGGCTTTCTTTACAGATTTCATTCTCAAAAATGACAGGGATCGAGTGCACAGGTATGCTCCAATTTAAATTTTTTTTCATTTTTAAATGATGATCGCTTTATCGTATCATTAAAATCCATTGATTAATGAAGTTATTCCAATATTTTATTCAGCATTAAGTACATATTGTTCTGTATAATTGTTTATTGTGAAACGAGCATCAATTCAAGGAATTAAGAATCACCTAATACAGCCCACGTGCGCACAATGTGACTATTATTATTGTTTTGGTTGCACAGGTATGCTCTAATTTTAATTTTAAATGATGATCGCTTTATCGTATCATTAAAATCCAAGATGTTCTGCATGCTAGTTCTGTTTATTGAGAACACACAATGTGACTATTATTATTGTTTTGATGCTATAAGTAAAACAAATCCAATACAAATCAGCCACTAAAATTACAGTCTGCTGAACATGAACAGATTTTGACAGTACTGGAAAACTGCTAAATTTATCTAATTGTTCAAAAAATAAAATTAAAAGTACATCATAAAGCATAACATTTAAAACATCAAATGCAGAGCCATGTATACAACAGTCATCACAAACGAGACCCACAATACTAATCTGGGCAACTGGTTATTTATTTAATAAGATTCTACTACTATGTTGCAGTTGACAATATCCAAGCAAAGATAGCCAGCCTCCAAAACACATTTTCAAGGGAAATGCGTAAAATAAATAAAACCAAAGTGGGACTGGAGCATGTGATGTCTACAACAGTTCATGGCCCTTTTTCCAGCAATTGAAATTCCTGTTGCCATTAATGTCTCTAGTGGTACCAACATCTTCAAACTTGGTAAGCAGAATGATTTATGTATACACACAGTAACATATAATAAATTTATTACATCTTGTCACAAATGTTGCTTAAGGTGGCTCAAAATATCCTACTGTGATCAGTTTCATAGCAATTTTGTTGTCAAGTCCACCCTCCTCCCACTCAACTTGCCTACAATCAATTTTGTCATGAAATATTCAGACCAGATAATAAAGTGTATATCAGAAACAGATCTCTGAGCACACACTGTAATTTGCAAAATACATTTATTAAAAAATAAAACTTTATTTGGATAGAACTTTTTCTAAGAACATTATCACTATACAGACATTAAATGACAATGTGTGATATGGCTGTATGTCACTACATATAAAAAGTTTTAAATAATTGCTCAAAACTATCAAAATCAGATCTATAAAATATAAAATATATGTCAGTTTTAACTATTTTGAACTGACAATAAATTTAAAAAATGAAATGTTTCTGACCAGCTCAGCAAGTTTATTTTAGGAAAAAAAACTGATTCTTAAAGATCATGGACTCAGCCACATACATTGCAACAAATAGTTTTATATTTGATCCCACTGCCAGTTAACCTTACCATGAGCCCAGAAGTAGTCATGAAATTTGTTTCTCACTTCTCTTGCAGAAAGAATAGAATGATTACCTGTAAAAAAATTCTCTTTCTTCAGGGCTATCCCTAAACCATGCTCCATTTTTTTTTTATGTCCTGCCCATATGCTACATCCCTCTCTGTCCTAAGAAAGTTGTGTAGAACTACACAGCTTTCTGTTACACAAGCAACCACATCAGGAGATAGATTTAATGTGTTTGACAACACTCTGAATCGGTTAACCAATATTCCAAAGGTATTTTCAGAGACACGCCGTGCTCTACTTAAGCGATAATTGAAAATTCTTTCATGATCACCTAGTCCTCGTTGGGGATATGGCTTCATGAGGTATTCCTTCAATGGGAATGCCTCATCTCCCACAAGTACAAAAGGCATTTTAACATCTGAATTAGCAAGTTCCCTTGGTGCAGGAACTTTTAGGGTCTTACTTTCAAGTGCCTTGGAAAGTGTAGTGCAGGCAAATATTCTAGCATCATTGTTCCTTCCGTTTGCCACTACATCGTACCAAATAAACCAATAAAAAGCATCAACCACGGCAAGCAAAACAACCGAACGAAAGTCTTTATAATTAAAGTACATAGAACCACTTCCCGGTGGGGCCTTTCTGACTAAGTGCGTCATGGAGTATTACAAAAATAAAAATAGCCCAAAAGATGACCCTGAACTCATCTGGGCAAAAAATCTTGCTCAAAGAATTTCAGAATTACCAGATATTACTCAAAGGAAGCTTATAAAAATAGATTTTGATGAGCCTAGCATAGAACGACTAGAACCTCTACGCTTAAAGGAATTAATGGGATTTTTTTTTTTAGGTGCCTATGCATCTATGACCTTGACCGAAATAAAAACATTTGCATTTTATGCTGTTTGTAATGCGAGTCACAATTTTCTTATTGTGTCTGATTGAATGTATCACTGATGTGCTAGTGTAGTATACTGAGAATGGTTCAAAACAAAAACAGACCAAAAAGAAAAAGCCAGAGAAACTGACATCCTACAACCACACATATCATAAGATGAAATGAATATGGACACACACCAAACTTTCATTGATTAATGAAGTTATTCCTTTATTTTATTTAGAATTAAGTACATATCAGTTCCATGGATGGAACTTCTGGGAAAACTAACTTTAAATTTACCAAAGAAGTAAGTTTCAACTTTTTAAACAAGCAAAGACATCACCTACCTTCAAATACTGATCTTTCAGAGCAACAGTAATTGCTCTACATGTGTCTGGAATGATTTCCCCAATGGTACTTCTCCCCAGACGATAGAGAAAACATAAGGACTGGTAACTGTCTCCTGAAACAAATTGTTTAACCAATAATAACCAATAACCAACTTTATTTGTTCCAATAGGCAATTTAAATGGGAGGTGTGCTTTGTTTTCAATTTATTAAAAAAAAGTCATTACAATAACAATGCAGTGGAATAGAGATATTAACATTAAGAAGAGCAATGAGAGATATGGGCAAGACATTCCTATGCACACCTTCACACACACCCGCTGACAGTTCATCTGTGATTGAGCAGCTGGACTGCTGATGGCACAAAAGTTTTCAGATGCCTATTACTTTTGCATACCGGCATGGCATAGCGTTTACCTGAACTTAATAATACAAATTCCCCCGCTAGCACATGTTCAGGTATTGACAGAATGCGGGAAGCTTTCCTTACTAGTTGTTGGTCACAGAAGGAAGTCAAGTCCCTCTGTTTGATACCAATTATTTTGGAACAGATGTGAACAATGCTATCACACCAAAAACAAAACAATTATCAGGATATAAAAATTTTTAATTTGATGGTAGAGCCCTATCCTCTTTAAAAAGGAAAAGATTGCTGCCGATGGGACGGACTAAATAAGGGAAATAAAGATTTTTCTGTAAAAAATTGACGAGTATGAAGCTTCGGACAGATAATCAAAAAGTGTAGAACATTAAAATTTTCCCTACACCAGGGACAAACAGGTGGCGGTTTACCTCGTAAGAGGTGTCCTTGTGTGGCATAGGTGTGTCCTATCTTTAATCTTGTAAGAACTACCTCCTCCCGTCTCATAGGGCGGCAAGAAGGTAGGCAGTCGGAAAGGCAGGGAAGGGTGGCATATAACTTGTTTTGGCCCAGGGTGTCCCAGTGGTGTTGCCATAAGGACGGAATGTAGGCCGAAAATAAAGATTTGCAGTCTGATGAAATAAGTGATTGAAATTTACCATGGGACTGACATGCAGCCTTGGCAGCCTGGTCTGCTCGAACATTGCCTGGGATACCAGCATGGCCAGGAGCCCAAATAAAAACAATGTCCTTATTTTGCTGAAAGAGTGCTGCATGAATTTTATGAATCTGGACCACAAGGGGTGGTCAGAATCATTTGAAATGAGGGCTTGAAGTGCAGAAAGAGAGTCTGAAATTATCAAAAAGTTGTGTTCCAAAGAGTGGTGAGCATGCTGCAAGGCAAGCAAGATGGCATGAAATTCTACTGTGAAAATAGAACATTCGTCTGCCAGTCGGACTGAAACAGCCCGTTGTGGTTGGCAGGACGGAACTGCTGCCGCAGCGACTGGGCCCCCACTTGGGATTTTGGAGCCATCTGTGAATACAGAGCAGAATTCAGGATAATCAGAACTATACGTGCGAGTAGCATCTGAAAGTGCTGAGGGTCCATTCTCACAAAGTTGTTGTAAAAGTATGAATCCTCAGCACTCAGCTCCCGCATCAGAGAATTGTAGGCTCCTTGCTGGGCTCTTCTTTTAATCCATGTTCTTCTTACCCACCACCTTTGCTTTGTCTTCTTTTTCTTTAAATGAAGTGCTGCAAGCATCAACATCTCGTCGTCTGCTGAGTCCGCCATTGCAGAAATCAAGGGACGCTACTGTCTCGCACTTTCTAACGTTTTCGGAATCCAGTCTGCCCGTGTGGCATCGCAAGCCGGTAAACTGTTTCCATGAACCCATTTTCCTTGTGTTGAGGAAACGGATGCTTCAAGAAAACATTTTTTGTCAAACCCCGTGTGGCGCCGCCTTTAGTGAAATTAGCTTACATTGCTGGCTAAGGGGGGCGCGTGGACGTACCTTTGTTCTTCAGTGGGGCGTCAGAAGTAAATGGTTGAGAACCGCTGGCTTAAGCATTGTGTTTATGCAAATTTTTTTCCTGTTGAAAAAAATGTATACATCTAAACATTTGACATCATACAGAGATAATTTACGTAAAATGCAAAACAGAAAAAGTAGAACATGCAAGATGGTGTCAAACACTTTCTACTGTCTGGCTTTCCTGCATTTTCAAACTCCAGAATTTGGTTAAGCACACTGGAGTTTTTATTGAGGTCATTCATGTAGCCGAGTAGTTGGGTTTGTGGTGTGACGACAACAAACTTCCAACACTCGAAGAAAGGCAGGAACAGTCCGCAGGTGTGCAACCCTTTAATACACGGGCTTGTACAACAGCCACGGCTAAGTCGCATCATCAGAGGCACTAAAAGTCAGAGCTGTCTCTTCTCTGTCGCATGTCTGTGTTCTCTGATCTGCCGATGTTTCTTCTTGTTGATCTTGAAAGGGAGAGTGCTTCCACCTCAAGGCAATTTCGCACTATGGGGGAGGAGGGCCAGGGATTTGCAATGGAGGGGAAGGCTTTGGAGAGGGTAGGTGACGGTGGTAAGAAGAGGAAGGGACTGGGAGAAGGGTTGCCGTTCGTTGTTTTTTCCGCAGATGTTGTCTACTGGTGCTGGTGCCCTTTTGCCATCGGAGTTGCTGTGCTCGTGCTGTCCTGGGGTCCTGGCAAGTCTGCTGCAGTGGTGGTGTACTATCCGGGTTGCCACATCCTTTTTGTTGCCCTATTTCTATATCCTAGGCTTTTATTTGAGGTATAACTTTTGCTTATGCTGCCCGCTTTTTTTTTCCTCCCTTTTCAGATTTTTTCACCTATGTATATTTCCCTATGTATATAGAAACTTATGCAGGGTTATGCTTTGGCGTTTTCTTAACTGTTTATATGAGTTTAGCATGCAGGTGGCTTGCCACCGTTGTTACTACTAATGTCAGTATGGAGTGCCATATGTCTTTTGGTGGGTTAAGACAGTTGTTAATGTTTAAGGCCAGCCTGTGTTTATTTAAGACCTGACTCAATAAGTCTCTTTCTTTGTTTTCATGACACTCCAAAAGCACATGTGGGGTGATAAGCCTATCTCCACATGTGAATTTGGGAGGGTTGCCGATGTTTCCTCTCAGCTCTGCCCTTATATACCTCTCGTAAAGGTAAACTTTCTGCGATGCTCCTGTATGGCCAGGGCCGTTAGGAGTTTTAACCATAGCTAATCACTGCCGAGTATCCTCTTTCACCATGCCACAGCAGATCCCGCCAACAATAGTCATCTGCCGGCCCCTCCAAAAAAACTAACAACAAGGCCGGACTAACTGCCCTCTACATTCATACTACCAAATTCATTGAAATAAAAACATCTATTTTTGTACATCATGGTCCTTATGCCACTAGCCTTTGTCTCCTTATTTTCATTCAGCTGAACATTACTGAGCTCTATCCAAACAAAAAACACAAAAAAAACCCCGACATCATTATGATAGAAATTATGCCTACACCCTTGCAACAATAACTAGGAGTTATTGAAGTTATTGTTCCAGCACATAAGTGTATAGTTTCCTGTGTAAACAATGGAATCAGGAACACATCCCCAGTTTTGCTGCCACTGGTCTGTGGACTGAGTGTGTGAGAGAATGGATGGATACCATTATTAAAATCAGATACCTCATAGAAAGGGGAGTCAATATGTGCAAATTAGGTACATCTCTGTGTCCGTGCCAAATAACAGCTTTGAAATTTCTATGACTATAATGTTTTCATAATTTATATCAATATTCCTAATGAATCTGCTAAAACATTTCTTCACTAAAAGCATTACCCCCCCCCCCCCTCGATCCTCTACCCTGAATTAGGAGCGGTCTGGTGGCGCAACGGTTAGCGCTGTTAGCGCCTGTCACCAATACAGTGAAGGTTGGCTGCCCAGAGTTCATTTCTCGTCTCGGGCACGCTGTTCTTTCTCTGCACGTGGCATCTGTTTACAGGGCTGGCTGCTTGCCGTAATATAGCCTTAACTGCTGGCACGGCGTAAAACACCAACCACGCTGGTTGGCTGTTGGGTCGGGTGTGTTTCTCTGACGTCGTTCGCTCGATCAGCGTTTTGCACGTGGTGTTTGTGCGTAGCAGGTGGTGAACTTGGCCCACTTACACTGTTTTGGCGCCCGCCGATTGCCTGTTGAATGGTGCAGCTAACATGAGACATGTTGCAATCGTCATGACCAGTAGGTAGTTCTTCAATGAGTCCAAAAGAGTTAGATTGCTGTAAGGTCGGCGATTCAGCAGACAACGCATCACTATCGTTATCGTTGTCATCGCCTGTAGAGACAGTAGCAGGGTGACCGGGGTCTATCGTGGTGTAGTGGGCGTCGTCTTTGATGACACTGCTGTTGTCGTAGGCATCACGGGTTTGGGGACGTAAGTGTCTCGGTACTGTATGAAGTTTACCGTTTTTATAGAATGTAAAAGTCCCTTCCTCGCGAGCATTTAGGATATTGTTCGTCTGTTGTCTTGTCAGATCACTGGCGACTCTGATGCCGGCCGCCCGAAGTTTGTCTCTAGTCGTCTTGTTGCTCAGGATTCGCATTTTGTCATTCCACCGATGAAATTGTACAATTAAGGGCCTTGGGCGGGTCTCACCAGGCTTTCTGTTTCCGAGGCGATGAGCCCGCTCAATGTCCTCCGTACACCATGACTTTTCCACACAAAATTCGTTTAAAAGGCATATCACTTTAGAGCTACACTCGGCATAATTTTCGCCAGCCGTTTCTTTAATGCCAAACATTTTGAGGTTCTTTCGTCAAGACACAGCTTCGAGCTTGTCCATCTCCATTGTAATCTCACCCAGTTTCTCTCTTAACAATTTATTTTCCTCGGTTAACACGTCAATGTGTCTCTTATTTTCACATATCTTTACATTGACCGAGTCAATGCTGTGTTGGAGCCCGCTGATGTTTTGCACCAAGGACTGGTAGAAGGTTTGTATTTGCTGTGAGATTTGGTGAGTGATGATGTCTCCAATACCACGAAGTTGGCTGTCTACAGAACAAACAAAAGCGAACTGTGACTGTTCCAAGCGGGACAGAGAAGTAGAGAGAAGGGCGAGACTAGATGATATACTTTGAATAGTGGGTTTGACTCAGGGCCGGCACAGGTAGGGTTTTCGCTGTCACTTGTGGCAAGCTGTTCAGGGACAGTGTGTCCGTTAACGAAACGTGGCAGTCACTTGTCATCTGATCAGCTGCATTTGGAACAAGTCAGTCCAGAACATCAGACTAGATATGATGATAGCAAGCAGATTGTGCTCTCTTAGTGCTCACCTTGCTTGTTTGACTGCGGCAGCCGTCGCCCTTCGCTGCATGAAGTAGACATATCGCCACAAAAAGCGACCACAAAGCACACGAAAAGTGAAAGTTCCGCAGCATGACCAGTAAATATGTATTCACACAGTCACAATTTAAGCCGATTTTCTAAATTCCATCGGGAGCATTCAGAAACATGTCTGACTGCGCCTATGAGTTGTGCTCATCTCCGAGTGTGTGTGAGAGAGAGAGACAGTGACACCAACAAGGGGAAACGTGCTAGACGGTTGTACTACAATAAGATTTTTGTTTTTGCATCCATTGACATGGGTTACCCATTTAAAATGTGGGCAGGAATGACCATTTTCTAAAATTCCAAATTTTAGTGGACTTCATTATTGTATGTGGTAATTGTTGAGCAAAATTTACTTTTAGTGAAAATGGCTGCATCTCCTGTCCTTCCGAATAAATACCTGTTAAATATGTTCTGTGTGATACTCGGTTGTGACTATGTTTAGTACACATAATTTCCAATCGTTTATCTGTTGTGTAAAGGAATCAAGACAAATATCTTTTATGATCTTTGTGCATGGTTGTGACTAGGTTAAGTACACATAATAAGGTGTGAAGTGTTTATTATTGTGTTTAAAGAAACTGAGGAAAATATCATCTTTGAAACTTGGATTCTTGAAAAAGTGAATGATAACTTTGATATTCATTTAGCAATAATGTGTGTATGTGTGCATGTGTATACAGCAGATTCCAGAATATGTATATAAAAGGGCATCAAGTATTCTTAGCATTGGATAAGATGCGGATATATGCTAAATAAAATGTTGGATCAATTTACAGATTTACACTTATTCATTTCCTCTGTGTGTGTGAGTGAAAGAGAGAAACAAATAAGAAATGGCTTCGCAGGCACCAAAAACTCAAACGCTTGTTGGCATCAAGTTCAGCCTATGAATCAATTTGTGCTTTAAAAAAGGACAACGCCGAGGCATTAAAGGGGGTAGGGACTGACACTTCATGAAGGATTAAGGGAAATTCATTTTAAGCAACCAAAACGTTGAAAGTTGTTTTGTATTTTTACTTATAATACATATATATATAATAATTTTTGTTTTGATTATGTGCTGTGCTGACTCCATTTTGATCAAATTTTAGCAGGACCCATCCGCACTTTCTCACTCAGGCCAAGGCTAAGACTGTGGCCCTAGCGCCCAACAGTCAGTTCCTCTATGGTGTCCCAGGGAAGAGGATGGAAGTCCCCAAGGAGAATTTTCTTCTAAAATTCTGGCTCTCGTTCGTCGAGTGTGTTATCAAAAACTATCTCCTGTGTTTTTAGCCCCCATCTACCACGCACTTAGCCGACCTTGGAATCCACAAAAGACCCTGCTTTTTCCCTAACAAAAGTGTGTTTTGTAATGTCAGAATGTAATAATTTTAGAACCCGAATGTAGTATTTTCGTTTTAAGTGTGTATATATATATAAAATGCGTACAGTCCTTATGTTTGTAGATTTGGGGTGGGCAAAATAAAGCCCTAAAGTTCTTTTTTTTAGCGAATAGGTCCCTATCAAAAAAAAAAAGAGGTGCTTATTTGTATTCATTTTGTATAAAGTGTTGACATTATTCGTCTCGTGTTCCACTGGTCAAAAACTCTTATTCCTGTCAGAAGCTAAGGGACATAACGATTGCTGTTTTTAAGGCCCAAATCCTACCATCTCCTGTAAAAGAATGGGTCTGCCGTATGTTTGATGCATTTCTATCCTGGAAAAAGACCAGGTTTGGGAGAAAATAACAACGGATATCAATAAGTTCGTGAAAATAACATTCTGAACAGGAGGGGACGGCCAGTGAAAAAGCACGAAGAACTGAACTTGGTAAATAATCATAAGGAGGAACTACAGGAAGACAGTTCTAACAATCATAGTTATTTGTAGTGCAAGTTTTAAACCCACTCACCATCCAGAATACAGAATATAAATGTCACGAGGCTGGAACTATAAATGGCTTTGAAGTTACTCATTGAAAGCTCTCACTGGCGACTGGAGGGCTCATGGGGTTGACACGTGAAGAATGGCATTGGGGAAGAGATAGGAAAGTGACCCCAAAAAAAAAAAAAAAAAGCTGGGCAGCTCTTAAAAAATAACTATACAGAAAACAATTTGATATTGTTTGCTGCCATTTGAGTCAGTATTAGCATCATCTCATTGTTAAAGATAATAATTTAGTTATATTAAAATTGTTTTTATCTCTCCAGGTAATCATAAAATGTGATTTTCTGATTGGGATAAAATATTTCATTAAAGAGTTCTGTTACCAACAAAAAATACTTAAAACTTATTGTTTATATAGGTTTTTACACAATAGCAAATTTTTTTTAAAGTTTTGTTGTTCTAAAGAACTTGTGAATATTGACACTTAAAATAAATTAAAATTTTGAAAAAATGATGAAAGCTTCACGGCCAAAAAATATATATCTATCTTGCATAAGATAAGCAAAATTTAAAATTTAAAAAAATTTCCTTTGAGAATGGCTTGTTGTTCACCTTATTACTTTTAAGGAAACATGCACCATTTCAAATGCTCTCTTGCACTCACACACAGATGAAGGAAGAGAGAAAAGGAGGGCAAGAAAGACCCCTTCTGCAGAAAAGAGAACCACAAAAAAGAGAATGTACAGTTGTAATACAGTAGATACCATCAAGAAATGACAGTAAGGAACGGACAAAAATGACCCGTAACTTTCTTTTCTGCTAAAAGTAATATAAATTCAAATGCTGTTTTAAATTTGGACATACTTCTTGTAACCACACTCTGATTCTGATGCATCTGCAACTATTAACATCAAATGCAGCAGTTGGTTGTTGTTGTTTTTTTTATATACAGAGACTTAACAATGCAAAAGAATAGAATGCGAGTTTGTATTTAGCTGACACATCCGAAGTGACCAAGGTCTGCAATTAACAGTGTGGTGAAGTAGGTTATGGATGTGTTGAAAACTGTTTTCCAAGTAGAAGTATCAGCTTAGGTCAATAAACTTAAGCTTTTATAGGTTGTGCATTATTTTAGATAATTATACAACATTATTATGATTGTTTTATAGGAACTATATAATAAAATAAGCAAAATCCAATCAAAGTACACACAGAAAGAATTTTCTCTCTCACTTTCTCGCTAGCTTGTGAAGGTGGAGATAAGGAAGTGACGGTAAAGCCTTTATTTTTCTTTATTTGGTCTGTTTATTTTGGCTTTATTTCGTCTGCTCGTTTTCTTCTGGAGGCTTGAGACATGTTATTCCGTTTACCAAGTTAAGTCTTTTAAAGAATAAAGACAGTTTTGTCGTCTCATAGAATACGAAGTCTTGAAATGAAAAATGAGCCTAAACCAGGGCGGTTCACATCTTTTTTTACTTTGATGTCTGTATCTCGGTCCCAACATATAGAGGTCAAATCCTGCCGCCATTTTTAGACAGCAAACAGTCTGTCGTTGTTGTGCATGGGCATCTGAAAGTTTTGATTGAAGAACCGCTGCCTCATCTCGCCACGGCGGTCTCCCCAGGGCCTTCTCTGATCCCATCGGGTTGGTGGTCGCCCTTGTTCCACGGACGGCGTCCCCTTTTGCTTCCACCAGTGCTGTAGGTTCTCTAGGTTCTGCTCGAAGATGGTCTGCAGCATGGGAAACTCGCCGGTGGTAGAGATCATGCGGTTAATGCCGAGAGGATGCTGGGATGCAGCGCCGTGTGCGTTGCCGGTGCGACGCCCGATCGTCCGACGACCAATCGTCTCGTAGATGCTGCCTCTGCCGTTGTTGCGTTCAGCGGCGTTTCCCTGGCTGCCCGGATGGCTGCTGCAACGAAGCGTCAAAGTCCGACAACGACATGCCGTCCTCGTCGAAGTCGTCGTCATCGCCTCCCTCGTAGTCCGGAATAGGCTCCAGGTTCTGCAGCTTCTGCGTCTCGCTGACGACGAAACGCGCAAACTCCTCCTCCGTGTGCGTCTTCTTGCACCAGTCGATGCGCGTGGAGGACATGAGGTGCAGGAAAGTACCCCAGCGGTGCACCAGCATGGAGACGAACTGCAGCACCAAGACCATGGCGAAGATGGAGAGGAAGAACAGGGAGAGCGGCTCATACTTCTGCACGATATAGAAGGTCTTCAGCGTGTCTTCCATCGACTGCAGCTGTAGGGCGATGACGCACCACAGGAAGTTCATCATCACGTAGATAAACACGACGTTGTTGCGGATGATGATCAAGTCGTCTCGGCGATCTTGGCCTTCTGGTGCTTGTCCTCTTCGAGTGGGTGGAGATACTTCTTGATCAGGAATTTCCAAAACTCGACTTCGTCTTCGTCCAGCTTGGAGACCATCCCGTAGCCGAGGTAGTCCAGCGTCAGCCAGTGCGGGTTGTCGGGAAATGGTTCATGGCCCGGGGGATGGGCCCTAGCTGGCGGAGGGGGTGGCTGCGGTGCCGGTGGTGTTGGCAGCAGGCCTTTCTCCACATCCGGGTCCTGCTGTGGGGACGTTTTGGCCGTCTGGTGCAGCTCATTTCTGAGTCCCCACAGGCCGCGAATCGCGTCGCGAAGCTCGTGGATAAGACCGATGACGCCGTAGAGAGTGAACATCTTCTTCTTCTTCTTGGCCTTCTCCTCCTCCGCTTTCTTCTGGGCCTCGATTTCTTCGGGAGTCTGCTTCTTGGGCACCTCCCGCGTGCCCCACGACACGTTGTTGAGGTTGCAGAGGTAGAAGATGGTCAGCAGGATGAAAGTAGAGGGCACGACCAGGAAGTAGAGAGCTCCGTACACCAGGCAGAAGAACTCCTGCGGGTGCAGAATGGCGGCGACCGTGAAGATGATGCCCAGGCCACTTAGGAAGACGACGTTAGGACTGTTGAAGGACTCGTGGCGATGCTGATGAGCGTGCCTACGGTGGCAATCATCATCACCACGGCATAGAAGGCTGTCAGCACGGCACCGATCTTGATCTGCATGTCGTTCGTCTACACGCCGCCAACAGAATACGTGATCCATGTAAGTAATTCACTCAGGGAAACGACTTTTTTCAGTCTTTTTGTTTATTTTGTATTTGTCTATAAACCCAGGGGGCATTTTAGCCATAAGTGGTAAAACAAAGAAAGCAGGGATACATCGTACAATAACAGTCTTATAAGTACAAAACTAATATATCAGGACATTCCAACGATAAAAGGAGCTACATAAAATTATAAAATATAAATTGACATTATATAAAAGAATTATAGAAATTGCTTAAACAGCGACAATGCAAGGCAAAATAAATTTGCTTAAATTATTGTCTACTTTTAGATTTACTGTTCACAAGCAGTAAAAAGTAAGTGCATTTGGGTGTAAAGTGGGATGACTTGCCTGGGTGAGGCAGACACCGAGGTAAAATGCCACAGGCAGGAGGGACATGAGGAAGGCCCACCAGATGTTGAAGCCGAGCACCGAGTGATACGCCCCTGTGATCATCAAGACGACGGTGGAGGGCGCAAGGATAGACGAGGCCATCAGGAGGAACTGGTAGAAATGTAGAGGCGAGATATATTGTCGTTCATGCGGACCGTCTCGTGCCAAGACGACAGCAGGTCCATCATGTTGGCCAGCGTAGAGGGAGACCACCGCCTGCGCTGGTTGAAGAACTCGTTGAACGTTTCCGGGGCAAAGGTCAAAGCGTCGGCTCCCGCGCTGTAGTCGATACGGTGACCTTGCTGCAAGAGCAGTGTACAGAGCCACCTATCTTCACCTGCAACGAGCAACCCCAGCCTCAGAATTTGTACAAGCATTTCCCTAATCTTCCCCTCTCCCACCCATCAAAAAAGACAAAAACCAAACCAAAAAAGGTAACAGCAACAACAAGTAACCAAAACATAACAGAAAAAAGCAAGTTCTACCCGTAAGTATGACGTCACAACATCAGACAAAAGGAAAAAATCCCAGAAAAATAAACTTTTGGAAGTATTTGTTTGCTTGTGATATTAGTAAACTGTCTGAGACTAATTTGTGGACCGGCACGCACCTTGCTCGAACTGGATAAAGTGCGCAGCCTCCGTGGGCTTGGTGGTGTAGCGCTTGACCACGTTGTCGTCCATGAGAGCGGACCCCCTGAACAGCGAGAAACATCCGGGACAGCAAAGCACGCAGCCAAACACGTGCTCCGAGGCCTTCTGTAGCCAGTGGCCCACCGCGTACTCGAACTGCTGGTACCACACCATGGGCCTAGCACAAACAATTCAAGAATGTTGCTTATTTAGGTCTGTTTTCCGCTGCCCATGCAGGTGCAATATTTTCTTCGTATGTAGTTAATTCTGTTACAGTCTTGTTTTATGTATGTAGCTGTTTTGTGTGTGTTTTTTTAATGTATCAGTTTACTGTTACTGGGTAGCTTGAGGTGTTTTATGTGTGCGTCTGTTTTCGTGCTACCTCCAGTGTACTCCCGCCTTTAACATCCTCATGTGTGTATGTGTTGGGGTTGAACTTACCCGAACCAATGGGATGAATGCGTCCACAGACAGCGCCCACTTTCTTGTTCTTCTTCATCCTGTCCAGCAGCAACTTGACCGAATCGGGCTGAAAGTCTACGTCACCGTCCAGTGTCATGATGAATGTGTTTTCAGACATCTGAATAGTCTGGGGAAAATGAAGAAGAAAACAAATCACTATAAAGTCCATGTCTTCCAGATCATTCGTACAGTAATCTCACTTGCAATATTAACAATAATAATATGTTTATTTATATAGCACTTTTCTCCAACAATTAAATGTGGGTTCAAAGCGCTTCATTAAAAAGAAAGGAACCCCCACAATAATAATAACAACAACAACGATAACAACAACAATAAAAAAAACTATCAGAGGGATTTTGTCAAATTTTGTTTTTGTTGTGCATGCCTGGTTCTCGTGTTTTATGTACTTTATCAGATCCTGTTTCGCGGATTAATAACTATTCAGATAGGTAAGCAAACCCCTCCACGACATGAGCTAGATATATTGGTTTATCTGTACACGAGATAGTAAGAACCGTATAGTTCCGGTAAACAATCCGTGTACATAGCAAAATCACGTTTGACAGCAGACAATCCTGCACGTTTTTATGATCGCCACGGTTGTTATTTAATAATGGGGCCCTAGGCAATCTGCACGACCTAACAAAACACTGGGGTCTGCGATAGGCTAACCCTGTTAGTTATCAAAAGATTTCGAAATACAAAGGTCTAGTGGGGTGCAATGACTGGACGTACAAGGCACTATTTCCCAAATCTGGGCGAAAAAAACTACTGTTCTGAAGCTACCCACCCACAAACACCACATGCGCAGAAAGAGGCAGTTGTTGTCACTATAGTTCGCCTTGATTATATTTGATTATTCTATCAGCCTACTCATTGCTTTCAGTACCGCAGTGTGAGGGTATCCACTGCAATACCGTTTTTAGACAATATTTATCACCAAGAGAAGTCATACTTGTATCATCACGTTTGCACACCAATTAATTTACATACACTCCCAGCTCTTGTATCTGACTAGGGCGTTTATCTTGTGAAATGTTTGTGAAATGAGCTTTATCCAGTCATTAGAAAAAATTCCAACCCATTTACTTTTTAAAGTCACCATTTGAGACATTTCTTTGCCATGACTTCCTCGTTCCGAATTTTGTTTTTCACGACAGGAGCGGCCAGACAGCTCACCTTTTCGTACTTTTCTGGTGGCATGTGACCGAGGAGGGAGCGCAGGGGCATAGCGGCTCTCTTGCGGCGCTTGCTGAATCCTTTGTTCTTGCTTTTGGTTTTGTCCTTTCGATGCCGAACATTCGAGACTTTCTCTTCGTCTTCTTCTTCAGCTGTCGTCATGTCGTGAGTTTCGTCTTTCCCTCCAAGCAGGCGAAAACCAAGCAGGTAGTACAGGTACATAACCTGCGACGTACATGTGAAATAACAACAAATGAGACCACAGCGGATGACAGAGGGACCTCTTCTTAACAAATGTGGATGACACGACCTCCCTATGCCCTCGGCATGTGTGCGTGTTCATCAACGTACTGTAGACTAGAATCAAGGTGTTTGTCAGTCTGCACCATGTATGTGTGTGTGAAGGAAGGAGGAAGCGTTCTGTAAATCACAATAACGATTATGATGATTATTATAATTATTACTACTGTTATTTTGCGTTAGGTACGCGTATTTCGTGTATGTGCTAAACTCGTTACTGTAGACGTCATCCACAGCTGCTGCTTCTCACCTGTGACCATCTCTTCCTGTGGCGGATGAGATTTTTGTTCTTCAGGTGCACGTACATCTTAGTCTGTCCGGGCATGGTCCACACCAGTCGCCCGCCGTACGGGGCGGGGGTCTTGACCGGGGGCGGGATGACGATAGGGCCCTTCACCACAGACCTGCACAAGGAACAGCACTTGAAACATTGCAGGCAAAGGGACAGTCTCCTGTCTCCATCGTCTTCCTCCTAAATGAGCTAGTATAGGTGGAATAAAAATCGTTGATTGAAATAGTTATGGAAAACACACACACACACACACGCGCACGCACAAATAAACGTTTGCTGACTGCTTAATACAGCAAAGAGCTCAAAGTTTAAAACACAGTTTGTTTTCTCGCCTGTGTGTGCAGTTTATTAGTTTCAGAATTCGACGACTACAAAGAACAGCGAAAAATGCAGCCATAAATAAACAGAGACAAATACAAGCAATGAGAAACATGTCTGTTAAAAAAACTACCCACATCACTAGAAAGAATAAAGGGAGGAAAGTAAGACCTAATATATACTCATCCCAGGATTTAAGAAACGTAGCGCCAGTGAAAGCTCGACAAAAGGAAAGCTTGTATGACTTTCACGAAAGGCCAAACGCCGCCACCCAAGGATAAAGCCACAGATTGATGAGAAAGAAAACATAGTTAAGCCACCTGGCAGCATCTTCCATGCATTCTATCAACTGCTTCACAAAAGAGTTGGGCACAAAGCGGTCAGATCCTCGTCCAGGTCAAAGGAGTCGTCAAAAATAAGGTGGACTGGATAAAAAGATTTGCAAATGATTAGTGCGACATACAGCCCTTGAGGTTCTTAACATGTTTGCTGTTAGAACTGTCCTTAAAAAACTCATCAAACTACAAGCTTCAGGAATTCATCAGCATCAACATATTAGATCGCTAGCTGACTGTTTATGTGTCATTTTCTAAACTATGCTTGGCGTGATCTAACCTTTATTTAACGGTAAGGAGAACATGACCAACCCCCGACAATGAATCAGTTAAACTGGATTAAAAATCATTTAAACTTTTTCAAAATTTAAAGCAGGTTTTCTTTTAAAATTGCAAGTAATCATTTGGTGAAGAAGTCCGCCGAAAAACGCAGAACAGTAAAGTGTGCAACAATGAAAGAAGGAGAAAACGATGAGAAGGAGAAGGAAATGGGTTTTTAAAAACTGAAATAGCTGTTTACTTCTTATCTCCCTCCCCATACAATAAATCTCGTCGACAAAAAGAAAAACATTGTAATGGTTGGACACATTTAGCAGTGTCTTAAAAATAATGGGAGAATGTCACTTAAACATGCCGGGAAACAGACAATTCCAGTTATTCATATACTGCCTTGCCCTCATGACAAAAGCCAGCCAGTATGGGCATGGGCTGGTGATGGATACGGGAGATGAAGGTGGGGTAGGCTGGAGGGCAGGTGAGCAGATGGGCAAATGGGCAGGCGGGGACGGGGAAGAGTGTGCGCGCACTTGTGGGTGTTGCGAGTTCGTTTGCACGCATGTTTATTTGGGATTGATATGTTGGGTGCGGTGAGATTGTGAGCCTCTCCCATCTGGTGGAGACAACAGTGAGTCCGGGAGTCGACTTTTTCTGTTTGCACTGTCCTGGGCCACTGACCTGCTCTACGCATCCGCGAATGGGCGAACGCGGTTGCAACATTTGCAAATCTTACCTCGATCATTTTGTCTGCTCAGTCAGTTGATAATAAAATTCTGCATCAAAACTCTAATCCTAACCAAACACAAACTTAAACCTTCCCCAAACACCAAAGCTATCTTAATTATAAATTCGAGCTAACAGATTAGAACACACACACCCAAGCTATCCAGCAGCAGCAGCTTCGAGGGAAAAAAAATCATGAAAATATTTAAGGCACTGCAGTTTCATTGGTCAAAAGGATGGTTAGCGTCTGTCACCAATACAGCGAAGGGTTGACTGTCCTGGGTTCAGATCTCGTGTCGGGCAAGCTGTTTTTTCTCTGCGTGTGACATTTGTTTACAAGGCAACATGAAAAGACGGAATACGAATGCGTCGTAAAAGTCAGTGGCGGCCAGGAGTTGTGCGCAGGTACAATATGTCACCTGCGTTTTGTCATTTGTCAACCGCATTCCGTCGTGTCTGAAACATGTTGCTGCCTGGCCAAAGGCACACCTAGACACTATCGCAAAGGACACGGGAGGACGGGGGAAGGTGAACAGTTTCAGGGCTGACCTCAGCAGGCGGAAAACAAAACTCTAGATAACACAACTCGTGGGCAGTACGAGGCCGGACCTCGAGGTACAGGAGCGGTCAGACCGCCCAGCAGGGGTTGGTTCGCGGTCTCCCTCCAAACAAACGTAGCATCCTGATCTGTCTGTCGCATTCTTTTTGTCTCAATCCATCATTCTGTCATCTCTAAGCCATCTCACTTTAGCATGAGACTATCATTTTTATTTCCTGTGACTGCTTCGCTTCCTTATCATCGTCATCAATAGAACGAGTTAAGGAAGGGGGTAAAGTAAAATAAATTGAAACAGGAGTAAACTAGGAATTGTCACTGAAAGCTCCTTTTTTGACATGATAAAATATTTTGCTAACAACTCGCATGAACAAAGAATTTCCATCTTTTATGAAATTATCGCTTTCCTTCTCTAACACTCTATTTGTTTGTTCAGTTGTGAAAGAGTTTATTGTTATAACTCAAATAGTAGTCACTACAATTTGATATGATCGTTTATTTGTGGTTAAGGGTAGTCTGAACCTCATCTGCATCTCAGCCAAGACCAAGGACGTGAAAAGTGAAGACACCATTTTGTCTGCGTGTGTGTGCACTGGCTGAACCAGGAAATTCTTCTGACAGTGAAATTAATGACAGCATCATCCTGGCGTCAACTGTGCTGTGACGGCTAGACGTCATCGCACAAGGACGACAGGTTCAAAGGTCGGGACCGTTCATTTTTATGGCATGACACAGCGGGGTTTGGATTTTTTTAGTCTTTATTGTTCGAGCTGGTCTGTTTTAATCTCCTATCTATCCCCGTCTGTCCCCACCCACCATCATTTCACAGTCACCTGGATAGGAATGAAGGAGCAATATATTATTTTATTTGTGACTGTTCACGCTGTGATATTAAACACATTAAGCATCAATAAACGGCTTCGTGTCCCATCATCTGTTGTTAACTTCGTGGTCAAGTGAACAAACGTTTTGCGAGGGCGAATTGTTGGAGATTCTCTTTTTATGGCAACCTGTGCACGTCAATGCACAAAAAAAGTAGGTATGTATGATACAAGGGGAGGACAGGGCGTGACATGACAATGCACATCAAATGAGGCGAGAAAAAAACTACATTATACTCACTCTCCAGGTCAAAATAATCAGGATCTCGTATGCGAAATTTTTCTTGAGCAAGCCGACTGGCGCAGTGAACGTAGTCCAACCTGTGCAGAAAGATGAAGTTGACAAAAACTAAGCATTACTATTACTTGTTGTTGTTGATGTTGTTATTGTTATTATTCGCCATTATTTTCTTCTTCTTGTAACAACTAACAGTTCTGACTCTGAACACTTCTCACCTGAAAAGGGACTTAAGCAGCTGAGTCATCTCCCGTTGAGTCTCGTGCCACATGGTTGCGCATACGTAGACCTTAGGTATGACGTCACTGCTGTCGTCAGTCGGCGCGTCGCCCAGCTCTGCGTCATCGCCGACGTAGGTGAAACGTTCCAGTCGGGTCGCGCGAAGTTCACGGTCGTTACGGCGTCGCCTCAAGGTCAAGTTGAAGTCTGGGAAGATGGCGTCAAAGTGGGGCGTCGTGAACAGCCTGCAGAACACGTGATAAACACGTGATACAGAGCGCTGTTGAGTGCAGGTACACGCACGTACGGAGAATGAGCGATCGATGAAGTGCGCATGCACGCACGTACACACACAACACACACACACACAGACACACGGACACACACACACACAAAATGACAATGGACAGTTTCTATATTAAAAAGAGAGACAAGACTGCACTGTGCTTTATACATCTAATTCTCTCCTCAAAAAAAAAAAAAAAAAAAAAAAAAAAAAAATGGCGCAGATGCACTGAGAAGACGTATTATTTACACAGGAATCTATTACATTTTATTGCAGTATTTATAACCTCGAAATCACATCCTCTGCTCCCCTTTACAAACGTGTACATCACCGGCGATGGGGCGACTACAGCAGAGTGTTTGCTAGTCTCTATCTCGCTCTATTTACTCCCCCTCTCTTTTCTTTTCTTCCACCCTCTTTTCCATCACTTCATGAACAATTTTTTCTCATTTTCTTAATATTGAAAGGAAACAAAGAAAACAATATATATTGGTCTTTCTGTCTTTCTTATGTACGCGCCTCAGCAAAAAAACAAAAACAAAACAAAAACAAACAAAAAACAAAACAGCAACAACAGCAACAACAAACTTCTATTACTAACCCTGCTCTTCAACGCAGACCAGCATGTGCCTATGGGCGAATATATATGCATACCATGTAAGTCGATAAAACTGTATTTATTGTCATTTAAAGTGTGAGTACATCACCGTCGCTACTCACTTCTCCACTTTCGCCATGCGCTCACTCTTCGGAAACCAGATGTGCGAGACGATGAGGCAGTAGGACATCCACAGGGCTGCGGCGCACGCTACTGGCATGATGAGATCCTGCCACTCCATGGCCGGACAATACCACGTCCCCATGTGCCAGTGCGTGGGCAAGAAGTGGAAGTGGCACTGGAGGTACACGATGGCCAGCGAGACCGGGGGGGACAGCATGAGAGGTAAGGCGAAGGCGGCCTTTTGCATGTGCAGCTTGCAGGCCAGGCTGGCCAGGTAGGTCACCAACATGGTGGCCAGGAGTTCCAGGTAGACAAGACTGTAGGAGTCAGGTGGAAGGTCGCAGAATCGCCCCGATAGCCCTTGGGTCGCTGTGGCAACAGAAAACTTGCGCCAGTCAGGAACCTGGACAGACATAGCAGACATGGACATGGTGAGCACGACCATTTCAACTTGAAAGTCCTTAGCAAGAAACATGCTTTGAAACACTCCTCCGATGTGCTAGCGTGTGCGCGTGCATGGTGTGTGTGTGTGACACCAGCATGCCACGTCCTAGCAAAGAATGTGTACATTGACTTCATTGGAGCCGTTATAATGAGCGTATTTTATTTCCATAACTTCTCAAAATGGCCGTATACGTAGCAACCATCAACAAGCTCATTCGAAGCTCAAACAAAGGAAAAAAAGAACAATAAATAAATTCATTCCTTTCTTTAAAAACAAAAACTCCAAAGTATACTAAAATCAAAACTAAAAAAATAAATCTACAGTATTTGAAAAATAATAGTGAAGCGTTTTATAAAAACTTTGCATAACCTTAATTTTCTACAGGACGCTGCTAAACGATTCTAGCAAAAGTGAGAATATGTGAGTTTCGAAATTCGTGCAAAATAAAGATTACGACAAGATTACGACAATGACTAAAGTGCTAACGACTTTAAAACTATTTATGGAACACGACCATCTGCCATTAAGGTAGGTGCCTTGTTTTAACTGTTTTAAAAATTGTTTGTTTACTTTGCTAGAAGAATGATGAGTCCAATCTTGAGAGGCGCGACGAGGAAGTAGACAGTCTCCCTGACATCCTGCGCGACCTTGCGAACCCTCTGAAAGGACAGCTTGACCTTTCCACACATGGACCATTCGCCCGACACGTAGTTCTCCCACCAGCCTGCAATGGTGCATGAGACAGAGGACTGGCCATCACTACCAAACATTCCACTAACATTCTGATACCAATGACAGTTTGTAACCCTCCCCCCCCTTCACCCCCCAAAAAAAACCCAAACAAAAACAACAAATAAACAAACACAGAAAAACAAAAACAAACAAATCCAGGTGTATATAAGTAAAGAGACTGTATCTCAGTTAAGAATCTCAATGACGGGGATGTTAAACGTAAAGGTTCTCCAGAGTTTGCCGAAATCTTCTGATTTAAATCAAACAGATTTTCATGACGCCACAGAGTACTTCTACACATGACAATAATTATCTTTATCGCTTTATATTTTAGACCCTTCATCAAATAAACTAACTTTACATTCTTATAGATCTTTGCACGACTTAAGTGTAATCTTTCTCTTGAGTTTTCCGAAGGACACATACCTAGTGACGTCAGCACGAGGGCTAAGGGAAGTTCCCACACCAAGCTGGGCAACTGTTGTAATTCTGTGATCTGCACATCTTTTGACGGGAGGGTAGAGTGTATTCCCTTGGCCGGAAATGTGGTCAACAGGAAAAACCCAATGGCAGCGACCTTAAGAGAAAATAACAGATTACAATAACTAACACTGAATATTTTTTAAAATAAATTCTAAAGCTGTCTTGGCTACAGCATACTACTTGGTCTCGGTAATCTAACTCTATACGAACGGAAACCCCTTTACAATTAGTGTGATTAACATCGGAAATAGTGGGGAGTTGCCTTTGACGAAATAAAGTATTCATTTTCAATATTTAACGTGCAGCTGTTGCGCCGGTGGCGAGGTAGAAAGATGATGAAGACGGCGAAGGTAAAAGGCCAAGATCGTTCAATGACCTTAAAGTCGTAGGGGGTAAGTTGTTATAGCCCTCACTCATCTCGAGGACAGCTTTCCCCCCTGGAGGGAATTAGGTACCCACTCCACAGCTGAGTCAACTGAGGGAAGCTGCGTTACACGGGGGTCACATCCGTTAGTGCATGCGCCTGCGGGCTCTGACGCCGTTAACTCTAAATACCGAGGTCAAGATGAGGACCAGACGATTGATGACTATGCAGCGCGGAGAAACTAGGAAAGGATTACTGTTTGCAACAGGCGGAAAAGATATGCAGCTGCTGGCTTATTGTAAGGCCAGGACTTCTTTTCAAAAAGCGTGAAAATTTGTTTACCTGGGTGAGAAAAGCCAGGATTGCACCGATCAGCTTCATGCAATCCCAGAATCCCGCTTTCGGCTTTCGCTCTAGGAGAATGAGCTTGAAGAGGGAGGGCAGTGTGAAGGTCGCCATGGTGATGGTAATTCCCCGGAAGAAGTCTGTGACTGGTAACACGCGGAACACGAGCAGGCAGATGCCGAAGGCATGCAGGAGTTCCAAGAGAAGGAGCTGGACGATCATCATCGAAGACCAAGAAAATATTAATCTTGCCTACTTTTCTAAGCCGTTACATTCAGGACGTTAAATAGTCTTACAAAGAAGACATTGTTTTCAATCAAAAGAGACATGTTTTTGCGCAATATCTCGTATAGGTATATGCACTCTTATAATGATGGTGTAATGTCTAACCAACGCACAAGACAAACAGATAATAACCAGCACAAAACGTTCACGTACCACAAGAAAGGTTGGAAGCGAGGGCCAGTCCTTGCCGCTGAAGAGAATCTTCATGAAGGCTAGAAACCAATTGACGACCATGGGCGAGCAAATGCATAAGAGTAACATGACAACGCTCTCCCCCTTTTGTTTGTCATCCTGCAGAAGAGTGAGACAAATGTCAGATGCCAAACCTCGAATTACTATCCAGCTTAGAAATACAAGGCACGATGACAAAAACGCACTTTTCCTCGAAAAAAGCCCCTAAGACCCCCCATTCCCCCCAAAAGCTCTCAATCACATGTATACAAAACATTAATAACTAAAACCTGCACATTGTTCTTGAAAGGCGCTTACAGTCGAAGTTGTTATTGTCTGAATAAGCTATAAGATGTACTTAGAACACATGGAACATTAACAAACTTTTTGAAACTCCCTTTCCTTGCAAGGTCAAGGCTAAAAACACTCGCATAAAATATTCCAGATTCTAATATGCATTTGAAAAAAAAAAATCCACAATGTTTAGATTAACCGAAAGAATAAAGCTAAAGGTGTTTCTATGATTCTGTCAAGTGCAGCAGTTTTTGAATGACCACACACCTGAACGACACCTGACGTGAGGAGAAGGAACGAGGCTCGTGCCGCTACAGTTCCCCCCAGTATGGCGGTGATCAGCACAAAATACAGAATCAACCGCAGAACTTTCAGGATCTCTCGGAACACTGCGCCGTCATTTTCCGCCTCTCGCTCTGACACTTGGAACACATCATATGGTCGCCTTGGAAACAAGGCCAGACATTGAATTATTCTCCAGAAAAAAAGTAGTTCGATATAATAAGCCAAAGAAGGGGAAACAATAAAAATCACTGACTTTTCGGTCTCTCATAATGTCACTGATTTCTCGTTGTCTCAGAACGTCACTGACTAGTCATGTAATTGTCAAATGCTTTCTCCCAATAACATTAACTGTAAACAAATGAAATAATTCATAAAATAATGACTAAAATACATAAAACTATTTTCAGTAAGCAATTGCAATCATGAAAAACACGTACTTATTTTCATGACTATAATGCGTTAAATAATTTGAAATAAAAGTATGATGACATACAGATACATATATGTATAAAACTGACAATTACTAGCCTGAAAAATTCATATGCTATGGACTTCCTTTTAACCCATTATTTTGTTTTAAAAGCAAATTAGTTGCTAAAGATAGTAAACTTTTAACGGTCACCTTTGCATATATAAACAGATTTTCTTGATCGATTAGCAGCAAAGTTTGAAATAATAATTTATACTGCTACTAAAGCAGCTTGCCCCAGCCTCAAAGCCGGGTTCAGAGTTTTATATACAACATACACACAGGTTCACGAACATACACCTGTAGTGAGTAGGCTTTAAATACACCTTTAGTCATAAAAAACACACTTATATGCAAATATACGTGGAAAATGTGATTTCGAAAGTCTAACTGTTGCTTTAACGATGAAATCATCATTAAAAGGAATTGGTGAATGCGCGGGTATGATAGGATTTGCGTGCCTGTCATCCACGCATGCGCACACCCTCCACCTCGAGAGATAGAAGACGGTTGAGGTGCTCACCAAGTGTCCTCTCTTGGCTCCTCGTCCTCCAGGCTGCTGTCGGCGTTGGTGCTCTGAGTCTCCACAGAGGGCTCATGATGAGCGCTGTACACCGTGGATGCCTCGGACACCGCCTTGTAGATGTTCTGTTTGACCTCCGCCTGCTGCTGCTGCTTCGGGAAAAACCTGGCCGGCTGGTCTTTGGTGAGAGGTGAGAGGTCATTGTCGGGGTAATCGTTCTCGGGGCTGAGTGGAGCATCGTCCTGGTCCGTGACCTGAATGGTCGGCAGTGAGTTGGATAAGGTCAGATTCTCTAATGTAATACGACGCAGAGAAGGAGACCTGGATCGCTCCGTCACCTGAAGTTGTGGAGGCAGGGGGGCAGGGGCACTGGAGGCGTCTGACCTTCTGAACCGGACAGGCTATGTCTGTCACCAGGAAGGTTTTCTATGCGAAAAGGGGACAACGAGTTGCCGCTCGACGGAAACCTCTGTTCTGGATAACTGGAAACTGAAGTAATGTTCGCCGTAGACATTCGCCTAAGACTAGGGCCCTCAGGATCGTAAACACCATCTCTGTCCAAAATGTCAGGCACTGAAAACCTCTTGGTGCTCATTCGACTAGGGCGTGGAGGTGGGAGGGGAGGAGGCCCCGGGACCAAAGCGGCCATGTTGGTAGCCGAGTAACTACGATGGTGAGCTTGCAAGTCGAAACTACCTGGAGAAGATTGAGAGGTCGCGGCCTTTAACTTGAAGTGTTCGGTCGGAGACTCGGACCTGCTGTCAAAGGGGAGTGAGGACGCCGCCAGAGCTCAGTGTTGACGTTGGGGAAGGGTTCCCCGGAGGGTGGCATGTCGAGCGAGTCCGATTTCCCCTCGCCATGCGAACGGGTATCAAAGAATTCGCTGTCCCGATGAAAGGCCGAAAGTATGGCGTTTCTCACATCCGGGCCTCCCGGCGAGCTTGACCTCGGGCCCAAGGCTGTTGCCGACTGGGATCGCGGCCGGTCACTGTACGGGGTATACCCGTCAAAGCCGGCAACAGTCAGCTCCAGTCCCGAGCTGGCAGACGAGTGGGCACTCAGCCCGTCCCCCTCGGCTCCCACAGTTGATGCTGATCCGTGAAACGCTCGACGACACGAGTGGAGCGCTCCGGCTTGGGTTCTCTACCCTTGGATGAGCGGCAGGCCTGGCCATGACGTCATCAAGATTCACGCGCGGCAGTTCTCCCATGCCCCGGGCTGCTACGAAGTTAGAAGGGGGCACACCGCCATTTCCGAGCATGCGCAGTTTGGCGGTCTCGGCCTGTCCTATCTTGGCGGCCAACTGAGCGATGTTGGACGATGAGAAGCGTTTGTGCATGGGACCTGCCGTACACCCCGGGTGTGGAGCCACGTCCAGCAGTCCGGCGCTGGAGCCCGAACGTTGTCGAGCGGACATCGGAACTGGGTCCTCGGTTGCGTCCCTTAGGTCGGCCAGCGACAGGGACGCTCGAAGTGACGACCTTTCATACGCGGTCATCTGGAAAAAAAGAACAATTTCTCTCATCAGGCTGTCTTTCGGCGATAGATCAGCTACAGTTCCGTAGGTATAACCATTGTTACAGGGCCCAGATGCACACATGTCGCTAGGCTCTAACTCAGTATCAGTAGCGAGAGGACCTGAAAAAAGTAACTAAAGAAGACATTTAAAAAATTACATATTATCTACCTGTTTGCGACGAAAGTTCTATTTTAGAGGAAAGAACTACGATGTTATTTCTTCTTGACCAAACTGCCACACCTTGGAGATCATCGCTTAATCTAGAGGTCCTGGTTAGCCCCTGGTACTTAGACAAGGGTGTACTAGGAGCACGATTAGGTCTGAAAAGTCTTGTCCGCAGGGCAGTAATCACAAAAAACTTTATGCTGTCACGTGGTTTGAAACATTTCTGCTAGGCCTGGAGGGGATGATCATCACTGAATGTTAATCAACATGCGGAGAAAGAGCTTTTTATAAAAAATAAGGGTTGTGGCTGGCGATGGTCACAGAATATTAAGAGATGGCTGCAGGCAGTGTCGGTTTAGAAATGAAACGTTCATGGATTTGACTGGCAGTTTTACTTAGAGTTAGTTATTGCACCATAAACCCACTAAGAAATAGTTTCTGTTTAATACAAATCCACATCCCTGCCCGCACCCAGCCAAACAGCTGACTGTCCAAACCCCTGACATCTCGGTAAGTAATATCAGGGTAAGCATCTCACGAACAGGTCCACAACACATTCACTAACGCACCCACAGACAAGTGCACACCCACACACCCACACAGACACTCCCTCACTCATTGGCACACAACACAGAAAAACACGTACACAATCACTTCCGCTCACTTATTCACACACAAACATAAATACTTCCACCACACACTTACACACACACACACACATACATGTTGACACACACACACGCGCGCGCACACACTCACACACACAAGCTCAAGGGTCAAAGTAAGGTTCCGTGAAGCTCACTAACCATAACAAAGTAAAATTATTTGCGATGATAATGATGTAGACTATGATGATGAAGAAGATGATTGACGATACCTATAAGAGAGAGGAAAAAATGTCGGAAAGAAAAAATGAGAAGAAGCAGATTTTATTCGAAAAACATACTTTCCATAAGGTCGAACCATTTTTTGATTTCATGACTGTTTAGTTAAAATAAAGTTGATGATAGTTTACCTTTACTTTTATTGGGTGGAGGTACTAATCATTGAAGACGGGGAAGGTATCCTGTAGGACTACTATTCACTGAAGACATAGAAAGTATCCTTCTTTGTTTTCCATTTCTTTTTTAAACACAAATGCGCAATATTATTCGTCTCACGAAACCTGCGATTGCCTGTGGTCAACAGCTCCAGTCAGGAATATCCAATGATTCACAGCTTGTGACAACATGTTCGTTGAAGAACCCCAACACTCAAAAAAGCAAGTTCCATCGTTCAAAATTTTCAAAGACCTTTGGACAAATTGGACAGATTGGGCAACACTTGTATTAATGTCCAAAAGACCAATCGGAGTTTTTTTAATTGTTGTTGCCCGCACTTTTCTACACAATGTTTACACAATCCAGGTATTCACTGCCCGCATCTGTAGCAAAGCGGTGCTGCAAACTTGATGCTTGGCTTCGACACTGATAAGGTCTGCCCAGCGGCTGCCTCATAAACTCCTCCATTAAAAATACAGCGCCATAAGCACATGCGTGACACGGCGCAGGTACGTATGCTCCTCCCCCCACCTGTCAACCGTGTATGAGGAGTATCCGCGAGAATGTTTTTATAGCTTCAGAACCCCTCCCCCCAGTCGACCCCAGTCACTCCGAGCCACCGTCACACGGCGCGACAAGCGCACTGACGCCATTGCACACCGACACGCTTGGCTGAACAGACAGGTGAGACGAGCAGACTTGATGCTTGTGGGAGAAGACAAAGGTTCTCTTGATTGAGCTTCTACGAGCAAGGATGTGTCCGGCTCGTCCACAACCGGAAGTGGAGCAGGAGAGGGAGAAAGGAAGGGTGGACAGACAGCTGTGAGAGATGACCGAGATGGGGAGAGAAAGTACGAGAGCTGAAGGAAAGGTCACTGTGTTAAGAAGGTCACCGGCACAGGTGTGGGTTGACTAGGTGGTGGGTGGAGAAACTTAATCTGGGAGAGAAAGAGGGTAGGAAAACCCAAGGGGGATTCGGGGAATTTTTTGAGCCTCTTACAAGAATTGATTAGCATATTGTCATAAAAGGGTGCTCGAATGAATTAAACCATTATGTCAGGTTTACGACAGTCAAGACAGAGCAGGATTGAGAGACCTACGGCTTCCTGGTACCTGTAGACCTGTTTTCATCCTTGTTCCAGGACACCGGATGTGGCACTGCAAGGGATGAGCAGCGCTAAATTTAGAGCTATTGCCTAAAAACAGCGTGGGGGTGAAGACTTTACACCAGGTTGTTGGCATCATCTACCTGGTCAGTGATCTCGAAGAGGACGAGGCGCTTAATAAAAATGACAAAAAATAAAGGGGAAAAAAAGGAAAGTAATTTGAAAGTCTGTAAGTCTTCTTGCTTCTTCTAGAGAAATACAGCCACATGGTGGCAGTTAAAGACCAAATAACATACTGCGCTCATATCAAGGCGTTGTTTTCAAAAGGTTGAGTAATAAGCCCACCAACTCCATCCATTCTCCAGACAAATGTTATCATCATCAGGAGGCCAGAATCGTGACATTACGAATGACCTTGGATACACCCAAAACTTAAAGGCTCTTGGGTGGTGTGTATGTAAAGTCTTGAGTAGGACAACGATAAGCCTATGTTTTAGCTTAACTTTCAAAATTCCTTATTAGTTGTGTGCATGTGAGATTTTGAAATGAGTTTTACGTCGCCAGTCTCAAGACCAGACAAAGCAAAGTCGAGTCACACTTGAGGCCTGCAAATTTAAACTTATTTTCAAGATCCAACATGCACACCAGCCCAGTTCAAACGTACCAATGTACATTCGTGACGTCAGAATTTAAAAAATATTTCTTTGAAACTGTGACGTTTATAGGACTGTACCTAAAAACAGATTGCTTACTCACAATCTGGGACACAGTATCTTGTTCCTCTGCCAAGTCATTTAAAAGAAATGTAGGCTGGTAGACATCTGACTTTGCTTGTCAGCAGGTAGTTCCGGATTCCATTGAGTTTTGCGGTAGAGTTATATGTGGTCGACAAATCTGTTTCAGGAATAGGCCTCGGATGGTGGATAATGTACATTTAACATTCAACCCCGACCGAGTTTCACAGACCTGACTGGCGTATCAAATAAGTTTTCTGATTTGATCTCAACACATGGAGATGTTATCTGCAGAGCCTCACGCATGTTTATATCCCTTCCATTTTAAAAAGTAGAATTGATTTCAATTTTATAAACAATGTTAAACTAGTGACTAACGTAACTAGTGACAAGAACAGCCACTGAAAGATAAACTCAATCACGAATTTATAACCTATAACCAGCACATTTTAAAACTTTTTTAACTTTCGTTGATTGAAAGCTGATGTCCTTTGGTTTTAAGTCTAGAGCCGCGGTTCTCAACCGGTGGTACGCGTACCCCTAGGGGCACGGCAAGGGTCATGCAGGGATAGCAGGGACATAAATAAGCACACGCCAATATTAAAATAAGTACTTTTATGTGCCAACTTACTCGCGAGGGGTACCCGCGGACATACTTTCACACTCTGGTCGTAGGTCACGCATCCTTCAGTCCTCCCACGTGTGTGAATAAAAGAAAATATTTCATGATATAAATATTTGTCATAAATTACAAAAAATGAATCGCTTGCTGCTCCCTAAAGGAGTCTACCTTTTCATAATCGTATTCTGTTGCCGGGAATTTCGCAATGAATCGTAGTGTCCATCTATCGGACACGTGACTAATCTCGTCTCACTCTCCTCTTCCTCTTCCTCTTGCAGCGTTTGCCGAACGTCTTCAAGGAGCTTGGGTCTTTCCCAAGATGCCTCTGGCATTTCTACATTTACATCACAGGATTGTGAAATGGAGTGAGGTGGGTGAGGAGGAGGGAACGAGGAAACGTTGTGTGACAGGCAAGGGGAGACAATCCATCTTCGTTTCCCAGGTAACGTCAGACGAACGAGAGAGAGGCTCAAATGTATGGTCGTCTGTTTTCGTCATGATTCACGTTTCATTAGTCAGATCCGCAAACTCAGATCTTGCAATCCCTCTCGGCACCCCCTCCCCGCGAGTTATTCCCTTCAGCAGTTTTGACTTCACACTGTTCCATCAGCATTCATCAGGAGGAGACAACATGAAAGCTGATTTATTCTGGGCATTACCTCTCTTCTCTGTCGCTATCTTGTTCAGATGGTCACAGACGCTTCTAAAGTTGAAATTATCGTTTCCATCAGAAATAAAACTACATTAGCCACAAGGCACTTTCGAAGCTTTCTTGTAAAACTTCCACGCCCACTGACCTGACTATCACAGTGTGACACCATTGGTCCTATCGATACAGATACATACTAGAACTCAGCTTTATTAACAACTGATACAAATAAAAAGGAGAGTTTAATATATAATAGGAATATTTATTACCTAAATATAAATTGTTCTCTCTTTCATCTTTTCTCTCTCCCTCTCTTTTTCTACCCCTCCCAACAAACACAGTGGGACTGTTGCGACACTTTACTGAAAATAAAATCACAGAAGTTGTTGATGTTGTTGTTGTTGGTATTATTATTATTTTTATTATTATTATTATTATTATTATTATTATTATTATTATTATTATTATTGGACATGTATGTAACACAGTTTATTAAACAAGCTCTTTGCAAATAAAGGACATTAAATCAAACACACAACTAGACAGCATTCCAAAATATCTAAAACAAACCCTGACGTCCATCAAGTAGAATACCAGGTACATCTTAGGGTCATGCATGATATATACATATACAGTTTTCAGCTTATTTTTTTCTGCGTGTGACAGACAGGATGGTCTCGTGAACTGTGTCTGACGCAAATCCGCTGATACACATAGAGACTTGTGCATGCTCAGCACATCATCATTTTATTAATTTGTCTGAGCTGCTTTGAGTACACCTGACACCACGCTGACCTCCCGTCTCTAGCAGATCATCCGATGCACATTCACCCATCCACCTGCCACCGTGACCCCCAGGCGATGGGTTTCAAGAGGACGGTGGTTCGGGACGGAGCTGACGTTATGAGTGGCGCCCACTTTGTTTTAACGATGTAGGTGGAGAGAAGTAGATAACCACACTAAACAGCGTGCAAGCTATTCTTCACTTTATTAATATTGTCACGACTGCTCCCAATTCACTCACCCTTTCCTTCCCACAACAATGACACCGCAACCGATTTTATTTTTTGTGTGAAACCTCGGTAGAGGGGTTTGAGCAGGGGATCGTCAGCTGTAACTGGATACTCCCTCTTCGTGTATTCAACTGTCCTTTCCGTGAGCGGACCTTGGGTAAATGTTAGGAGCGACCTGCCTTTAGAACCTGCATTGCTAACAAAGTTATGCTTTTCTCTGACATCTTGACTCGTGACGTGGCAGTTGACGAGGCGAGACTGTTTTGAGTAAGCTGCCTCACCTCACCAGGGTGGGTCTGGGTGGCTCATGATTCGCACATGATAAGCACACTAGCTTACGCGCACACTAGCGCACCAGCACACTAGCTTACGCGCACACCAGCACACTAGCATACCAGCACACTAGCCTACGCGCACACCAGCACACCAGCACACTAGCACACGCGCTAGCCAGAAGTGAAGCACTCTGTCATGGAGCGTGCCGCGCAGAACGTGTGTCGTCAACAGGATACTTCGACGGTGGTCGTGACAGGCCCTCTACGTCATGTTTACGGTGACGTCGTGTGTATTTCTTATGACGATGAAACAAATTCCTTTTTAAATCTTAATGACGTCACTTCACGATCGCTTAAACATAACTCGTCTATAATAATATATTATTATTATTTTATTATTATTAATATAACAATAATATTATTATTATCTGTTTATAGAAGCAGCATGGCTTATTCCCTTCATTTTATGCTTTATATCAGTTCGAAACTTGGCATTGACAAATGGATGAAATAATGTCTGTAGGTTCCTCGACACTTTGATTGCATAATGTATATTTATCTACACCGTATTCATAATTATTCAGTGTGTGTACTTTTCTGGGACATCCTATATAGATAGATCATGGAAACAAAGTTATATGGACGAAGTGAAAGCCATTATTGTAAAGTTTGCCACACAAATAAAATTTAATAGCTAAATATTAAAATCCTTGTTCTTCCATTTTAAAAATAAGGATCTTTTGGAACCTAAAAAAAAACAAGTAAGCTTATTTAAATGTACATAACGTTCTTGCACCGTTGACAGGAAGTGCAATCCCATGCACGTCAAACAGAAGTACAGAGCTGCCTTGTGTTTTGTTTTTTAACTGTTCTGTTTTCAGAAATCGTGTTTATTATGTTATTTCCGAAACCAGGATGATACAAGCTGTCATAAATCATGGAGCACAGAGTGTAAGGAGAGCCGCGAGGCAGTGACACGTGACCAGCTCACCAACAAACGCAGACACTAGATGACAGGCTGGAGGGCATTAATTGTTGTCATCATATATATTTTTGTCTTGTTATTCCTCGAGGAGCATAAAGTCGCAACAACACCTTGCCAGCGGACCCGGGCATGGTCAGCCTCCCCCTCAGTGGGGCCCATGTGCTTCCCACGTCCTTTGCCTCGCTCTCTACTGTTCTTTTCCAAGTCTGCTTTGGTCGCCCAACTCTCCTCTTCCCCTGAGGGTTCCAGTCAGGTGTCTGCCTGGCAATGGTGTCAGCTGGTTTGTACAGGGTGTGTCTTATCCAGCTCCATTTGCGCTTTTTGATGTCTTGGCGAGTGGCATTCAGGTTGGTTCTTTTCCATAGACAGCTGTTGGAGATCTTTTCAGGCCATCTTATTCCCAGAATATGGCGGAGGCATCGGTTGGTAAAGGTCTGTTTTTCTGACGTAATTGATTAATGATAAGTTATACACGGGGGTACACAGAGACATTCGGATACACATACACATACACATGCAAAAAACACACAAATAAGCACATATCAGAAAAGCAATATTTTATGAACAACAGCTATGCAGTGCTGTTATAAAATATAAACATATAAATAAGTATTTAGAGATGAAAAACAAGAAAGAAGTAACTGAATAAAAAAATAAATCAAAGAAAATATGAAAGCATTCACCGAGGACAATCATAAAGACAAGCACAGAGATTGTTACAGAGCATCCACAGTGAGCACAGAATGACACAGACACACAGAGGTAGTCCAAAGAAAGTTTTGTTTCGTAAACATTTTGACCAGTTCATATATGTCACACTCTCTGCTTTGTTCAACAATTAAAAAAAAAAACCACAGGAAAATTAAATTAAAAAAACACTTGCTAACAGCGACGTGCTATGATACACAAAGCACACAGCTATAAATATGTAAATTATGTAATATAGAAAATATATCACCAACAGGCAAAAGAAACACACAGATAATAAAATAAAAAAGTATAAAAATGCATTGGAATAATTAAAATATTTTGTAAATTAAATTGCATAGATGCATAAAGGTTATAAAAAAGTCAAGTATAGTATTTTATAACTGCTTTATATACCGCCTTTGATTTCTGAATAATAAATGTGGTATAGTGGAGAGTTGCGTTGCTTAGGAACACAGAGCAACATACGTTATCCGCATGTAACTGTTTCCGTAGGTGGGATGGACAGAATGAGTCACAGAAGGAGCGGAGGTTGTTAGCAGAAGTATAGACAGACAAGAAGAAGACAGATGAAGAGCCAGTAAGAAATTGGTTCAGAGAGGTGAGAGTTTATAGTCAGTCCTTGCTGTAACTTGTAGCCAGTGGAGTGCATCAGGTCCCATGTTGAGACTGGCGAGCTTTGGGGGATGAGATGAACATTTTGAGCTTTTTTTAATTAGCTTATGAAGGACAGCCTACAAGAAGAGAGTTGCAGTAGTCTAATATGGATAGAACTAAAGAACAAAAGAAAATCTTAGTAGTTTGAATTGAAACAGTGGGACAAACCAAACTGATCTGGAGTTTGTTGTAAGAAGCAAGGTGCAAGTTTCAAAATATTAGTCGAGAGACATCTGATGTCATGAAACCTAGGTTTTTGCTGAAAATTCAATCGAGATATCAGAATTGCCAAAAATAATACAAATAAAAAGGGAATAATCTTTTCCCGCTACTTAATAAATGAAAATACATCTTAATGTCAAAATAAAATTATTCGGCAACTCATAACAAATGCTATCTTTCTGATATTAAGAATGCTTTTCAGCATTCGATTGCATCTACGTTCACACATATCCTACCTCTATAAACAGACTCATAGTCTCGCAAATTCCACGGGAGTTAACGCCTGTGGGGTTAAATACTATAATTACATCTTTCTCCATCGTCACTTGCACCTGGATTCTTTCTTCTAGGCTTATTTCTACCCCCTTAGATAATTGCAGAAAGAAATTTGAAGAGATAAAAGAATATAAAAAAATGATATATATTAATTTTCAAACGAAGTAAACGACCATAAATATTTCTGTTGACACAAATAATCAGAACATTGTCATCTAAAAGGATTTTATTCGCATAGAAGGAACACTGACAAATAATGTATTCGTTTATGCAAACTTAACAGGAAAACGACGACCACTCCCTGAAGCCATGATAAATGATAGCCGCTTGTCGGGAGATCTCGCGAGACAGGTAAGTATGTGAGAGTTTGTAGCGGGACCGCGCGGTGTGACGTCAGCGAGCGAGGGCCGTGCGCAGTCTCCGTGATGACGGATACTTTGTGTCTCGCAGTCACCCAGTCCCGCCCCAAGGCGTTTTACAGAAAACATGACATTTTCTCATCGTTTTCATATAACTCATAAGATGACGGCTGTAAGACAACTAAATGCAACTGCTATCGTGCATTTCTGCTTGCCCTACCCCTCAGTCCACCACCATACGCCCTCGCAACGACCTTCCCATAATACACACATAATAGATAGTATACACCACGAACTTGTATTACTGGACTGCTCGCAGACGATTTTTTCCAGTTAACTACTAAAACGAGGCGTGCTACTACAAAGCTTCCGGTTTACTCACATTGTTTAGGCTCGCCGAGACTAACAGCGGAGAACTTCACAAGAGGCTAAGCGTTGGTCTTGGCAGACAGACAGCAGTCCACCTATACACTTCCGTGGTATACACTGGACCTGTAGTGGGAAGAGGTTTAGCAGGTGGAGGGAAATATATCGTAACATTTTCTTCGGTTTGTGTTGATTTACATTCTTTTACCTGGCGTGGGGGAGTTGGAAAGTCCTTCATATCTAGGGGGCTTACAGCACATATAAATTGCTCAAAATTCAAATTTATCCCGATGTATAAAAAAAATTGTATCTTCTTTTTTTTCTTCTTCTTCTATTTTCAAATTGACTGACAGTGCTTTTCAAACATATTTCAGGTGATTAACGGATTGCGATTGTTTCTCCACGAGCTGATGAAATCGGCGAGGGCTCGACTTGGGGACGAGCACCTTTCGTCTGATGGGAGGGCAGACGAGTACATCTTTAGTGTTAAGGATTTGGGAACACATCTCACTGTTACTGGAGGCAAGGGCTCGACTTTTGGCAGCTGGAGTGCGATGGACCCGATAAACTCAGACTACCCAGGGGCAGTATGGCAAGATTTTTTTTGTTTCTAGAGACTTCTACAGTTAGCAGACCATCTGTGTGTGTGTGCAGGCGTGCAACCCCTGTTTGTGCTATAAAATACACGGGAAATCTTAATTTGAATAGAAAGTGACTGCACTAGGACATGGCGATGACAGCCAAGCAGCGCCTGTAGTAAAAAGTCTGTTAGTTGTTTGTCCATGTAAAGTTGTTTTATGCCAAACTGTGTTCTGCAGCCTCCTCAGGCAGACTATCGCGACACAAACCCATTCTGTCTGAAAAGTGTGACGAATTCTGACCCCCATCTGGGAGAGGTTTGAACATTGCAAACAGCGGAAAATGTCTTTTTTCAGTACTCTATCCATTTGATGGATCTGGGATGAACATAACACATTATACATTCCTTCTACCAGCGGAAGTTAGACTGAAGTAAGAAAGGCAGTACTGTAAAGCAGTATATTTAGCAATCCAAATTATTATCAAAAACTTATTCTTGCCAAAAATAGTAAGACATTTCTAAAAAAACAAACATCTCTGAACACGAGAAAAAAGAAATATTTTACATGCCTCTGTACATACACGAAAAACATGAACTTCACCGGTCTAATCATTCAAAAAATTTAAAAATGATTAAACAGCAATATATCACACTATTGCTTCAGTAACTGCATCAAAACACGGTAAGCAAAATAAATAAATAAGCTGTATAGCTGAACACAAGTTGAAATGATTGTTGTTTGAATTGTTTGAAAGACGTTGTTAGTGGACTTGATGGGAACTCACAAACAGCAAAGGCAGGTTGAGTCACAAACAAATGTAAAAACATGTAAATATGTAAAGATATAGGTAAACACGGCAATAATAATAATAATAATAATAATAATAATAATAATAATAATAATAATAATAATAATAATAATAATAATAATAATAATAATAATAAAAATATTCTCATGTTGCGCCTGGTTCTAGCCAGAAGCTGTTCACTGCACAACAGACATGCGCACTAAATAGAGTCAATTTTTGGAAAAAAGAGTGCTATAAGGTATTTCTTTGAAGTTCCATGTGTGTACTGGCAGGAAGCTCACAACTATGAGTCGAAACAGAGCTTACCAAAACTAGAAAAAAAGATCTTTGGAATTTTGAGCAGAAAGGCGCCCTGAGATCTGAGTACCCGGATGGTTTATACGGGTACTGGCTTATGCTGGTGATACTGTAGGGAATAGGATCGAGTTCGCAAGATTTCCTTGGCATTTGAAGCACCATAGTCTTTAAGTACAAAGCAGAAATGGGTTTGAAAACATCTAATGGGGTAACAACAAATGTGTCGACTGTAACTGTAGCTGTAGGCTGAGCAAAAGTATGTATGATTTCAGTCCAAGCTAAGACCACAAGACACTGCCTACAAACACGGGGACATGATTTGTAAACTTATGAAGAAGAAAACATACGGACGTCCACCACACACACACACACCACAAACTACTACTACAACAACAACATTATCATGTGTCATTTCCACCTGCACTTAACTGACTGCACCTAAGACTTGTAAAAAGAGACAGATAATCCACATCACAAGATGGCAGGAGGTGAGGATGCTGGTCATCTCTACACTTCATTTTCTAGTTTCTCCACCCACGTGTCGATGTCATCGCAATACTCAAATGTTAAAAATACTTTTTCACCTCGCAAAATACTACCGCCATTAGCAAGACAGAAGACCCTCTTAAAAACAGTGATGTCTGCTGATTTGTTCATCTTTAAACTGTTACTTTAACAAGTAACAAGTGTCACTCGTTTATGTACTGTTACAAGTTTAACAAGTAACAAGTGTCACTCATTTCTGAACTGTTCTTAGAGCCAGGAGACACCATGATCAGGAGACACCATGATTTCTGCAAAAACATTTCAACTAATGCCTTGAAATATTCATTTATACACCAACATCACAACCAGTAAGCACCCTCTTTCATTTTTGCACCAATGTTAGAACAGAAACTACCATCAGCCTCTGCGTAACACAAGATATTACCATCGGTAATCAGTGTTTTGATGACATTACAAGCATCGTCACCCGTTTCTGTGCTGGCATTATCGATGACATATCGCTGCCATTACTCGTGTCTGCGGTTATACGAGAAAACAGAAACTTGATTTGTCCACTTCTTTACCACGTGACCTACGACGTTAATCATTTTGAACTGACAGTAGCCGTTGTCACTCATGTCTGAACTGACAGTAGCCGTTGTCACTCATGTCTTAACTGACTTTGCAACCGGTGTCACAACTTTGGCATGGCATAGTGTCAGTTATGTCTTAATTGTCTGCAAAGGGTGTCGATCATTTCTGGACTGACAGTAACCAGTCTTAACTGACACTACAGTCTGTGTCAGTCCCTTTTGCAGCGTCGTTCCGGGTCATTTGACTCAGTGGAGGGGGGTTCGATTCCCACATCCGTCTCTCGCACCGATAGCTTTAGTCCTCCGTTTTTTCCCAGCTAGACATTTTCCAACACTCCTGTCCTGGCACTGCTAGACATGTACAGACTCTGACGACGCTCCATGCTGGCCTGCAGGCGCTGCTGTTGGCGAAGAAGGGCGGGGGATGGTTCTGATGCACTGAACGCCGTCGCTGCAGCTGCAAATGGTGTCGCACGGTGCGGTAGCGATCGCGGAAAACCTTGTCGTACTGCGGCCTAACGTCTGCTTCATCGTCTTCGTCTTCGTCTTCGTTATCCGAGTAGTCGGGTGTGCTCTCGACATCCTCCAGGGTCTGGCGGTCAGCGGGGATGGTGGTGGTGGTGGTGGTCCTGACAGTGCCGGTGGCCGTTTCCAGGTAAGGGTCATCTTCGTCGTCATCGTAGTCCGGCTCGAGGTCAAGGTCACCGGGAGCAGCGGCGGAAGTTAATTTCTTGGCTTCCTCGATCTTGGCCAGCGCCAGGTCCTCCTCGTTCTCGTGGAAGAAGTGGAGCTTGGTGGAGGCGATCAGGTGCATGAAGGTGCTCCACCGGTGGCTCAGCATGCCGAGGAACTGCGTCAGGAGCAGCAGAGAGAAGATGCCCAGCGCCATGGTGGAGACCGGCTCGTACTTGCCGGCGATGTAGAAAGAGTCTTGCAGCACGTCCATCTGCATCTTGAGCTGCAGCAGCACCAGCGTGAACATGAAATTGATCAGCATGTAAGCGAAAACCACGTTGTTGCGAGCCTTGATGAGGTCCTCAGCGATCTTGTCCTCCTTCTTGGCGTCGGCTTTCTTCGGACTCAGGTACTTCTTGAGGAGAAACTTCCAGAACTCTTCCTCCTTGGCATCTATACTATCCACCTCGGATCCGGAAAGAGACCTCTTCAAATCCGTGGCCCAGTATTTCACGTCGATCTCCACTGGAGGCTCTTGCGTCGATGTTGCCTGTTTTGGAGTAGTCTGATCTGTTGAAGGTTTCGTTTCCGGTGCGCGATTTGAAGCCTGGGGCGATTCACTACCTTGCTGGTGAGGCCCTCCGGTCTGTGTCAGTTCTTGTCTGATGCCGATCATGTTTTGGACGAACGCCTTGACATCCTGAAGAATGGCATGCAAGCCTAGTTTCTCGAAGAGCCTGTACAACTTCCCCTTTTCCTGCTGCTGCTCAGCCAGCACTTCTGCAGGTGGCGCCACATTGTTCGCGTCCTCCCTCGTTCCCCACGAGACTACATGGAGGTTGCACAGGAAGAAGACAGTGAGGAAGACAAAAGTAGATGGGACAGTGATGTAGTAAGAATGCCGTTAGTCAGACAGAAGATCTCGTTCGGGTGCAGCAAACCAGCGACGACAAAGATGACCGCGACGCAGACGAGGAATAGGACGGTGGGGCTGTAGATGGAGGAGGTGGCGAGGTTGATGATGGTGCCGACCGTCACCAGCAGCATGACGATGGCGTAGACGGACGACAAGATGGCCGCCACGTTAATCTGCGTCTCCGTCTTGGCCTTGAGACACAGCAGGACGTAGAGAAAGACTGGAACCACGGACAGCAGATAGGACTTCCACAGGTCGATACCCAGCACGGCGCTGTAGGAGCCGGCGATCATGTACACAACAGTTCCTGGGGAGGCACAGAAACATTTGAAAATATTTTAATTTGCTGTCCCTCTCTAAACGTCCTTCTTAACCGGAAAAATGTCGTCGAAAGTTTTTTAACAATTTGAATCAGAATCCTGTAAAACTTTGCCAGGATGCTGAAGAAGAGGTGAAAGACATTGACGAAAATGAAGAAGAGGATTATGATGAAGATGATAATTGACGATTGATGATTGACGAGGATTGATGATTGATAATGATGATGATGATGAATATGATTGTCTCAGGTACCCACCTGGGGCGATGATGCTGGAGGCCAGGAGGACAAACTGGTACATCATGAAGGGGACACTCATGTTGTCGTTCATCTTGACGGTGATGCGCCAAGACCCAATCAGGTCTATGATGTTGGCCAGAGTCGAGGGCGACCAGCGCCTCCGCTGGATGTAGAAGTCGTGGAACGTTTCCGGGGCGAAGGTCAAGGCATCGGCGCCTGCGCAGTACTCGATCTTGTAGCCCTGCTGGAGCAAGAGGGTGCACAGCCAGCGGTCCTCGCCCTGCTCGTACTGAATGTAGTGGATGGCTTCTGTTGGCTCCGTGGTGTACATCTTCATCACGTTGTCGTCCATCAGCGCCGAGCCGCGGAACAGCGAGAAGCAGCCTGTACAGACAAATTAAAATGTCAACAAGACACTCAAACTGTCACTTTTCAATGAAGTCCTAATTCCATCTCCATGAATAGTTTTTATCAGCAATCTTGTCTATCTTATATGTGGGGGTGTCATGTTTTCATCACACTGATTGCCAAGCTTCAGTTGCTTGTCAGGAGAGTGTTACCTGGACAGCACAGAACACAGCCGAAGACATGCTCCGTGGCTTTCTGAAGCCAGTGTCCCACCGCGTACTCGAACTGCTGGTACCAGATCATCGGCCCATCGCCGATAGGGTGGATGCGACCGCACACTGCAGCAACCTTCTTGTTTTTCTTCATCCTGTCCAGCAGCAGACGAACAGAATCTGGCCAGAAGTCCACGTCGCCATCTAGTGTCATGATGAAGATATTTTCTGCCTAAACGGAAATTTGAGAGATGTTAGTAAGGACAGACTCATGTCATACCGACTTAGGCATCCATCCCTCTCACCTCCCGAAGACATCAAAGGAGATAGAAGTAGGTCACTGTGCTAAAAATAAGCGATCGCTCTAAATTTCCTGGCGGCACTTATCACTCTTAACTTCGCTATGGTTCTCTAAAGGTAATTATTTAATTGTTCTAAGCCACCTTTCCTCACAATCTTCTGAAGATATTCTAGTCTCTATGTTTCGTGGACAGATGCGTCGTCTTACCTGTCGGACTTTTTCAGGCGGCAGTTATTTAAGATGGAAGTAGTCTTCCGAAATTTCTGTCTGCGCGTCCTCTTTCTAGAGTTATCATGCTCCAGGATGTCATCGACGGTGTCATAGTCTTTCATGAACTTAAAACCCAACAAGTAGTACAGGTACAGAATCTGGAAACACAGATACAAACTGTTTACATCCAGAGACAAAGCAGACATTCATGGTCAGCTGTGGACACAGGAGGTATGGAGACTAATATATTGTAGTTCTCACTGACACTGTTAGCAATAATGTTTCTGTCCTCAAAACCTTTCTTAACTGGACAAAGTATTAACGAGTATTTGACTAATGTGACGGATATATAAAACCTTTGTCAGAAAGGAAGCGTTAGTTCATTTTTGTCAGGTTAAAAAAAAGAACCAAGGACCCATAACTGATTGTCTTGTTAACCGCACTGACAAACGAAAGCGAGGCAGAATAATGCCACGTACACACCGTAGAAGGAGATACCAGGGTAGTAAGATGTTTGCTCACCTGTGACCAGCGCTTTCTGGCACGTATTTTTTGTTTGTCCTTCAGGTGCACGTGCATATGTGTACCTCCGGGCAAAACCCAACTCATTCGTCCCCCAAAAGGTGTTGGTAATAGTTTTGGTGGCTGAATGTCGATGGCTTGTTTAGCCACTGACCTGCACAGTTTGATGATGTCACTGATAAGAACTATTGAAGATTACACTGAAAAATGTCACCGTCTTAATTTTACAAAATTAAAATGTCAGTTTTTCCACTAACAAGGTGAAAACCAACGACTTAAAAGTTTATCTTTTGTGTTTAGGAACATTAACATTTTTATCAGCCTGCAAATGTAACTGTAGACTAAAGGTAAGAAGATATTAAGGGGAGCTTACCTAATGGCTTCCGGCATGACTGCCATAAATTGGCGAACCCACTGATTTATGATCCGTTGTTTACTTTTGGGTTCAGTTTGGAACGCGTCATCAAAGATAATGTGAACTGCAGACATAGGAAAACAGTTGTGAGGTACATAGCGACCGTTGTGTCTGTGTATTACCTCTCACTCCATATTAATAAGAGGTCATCCTCACGTGAGTTCGTGTGTGCATATTGGGGTAGTTGTGATCATCACATATTGGGTAATAATTATTGTTTTATAATTATAATAATTTGTAAGTCATAGGTAAGCAATAGACTCAGATATACAATAATCTGCGTGTGTAGTGTGTAGTGTGTAGTGCGTGTAAACAAACAAATGCTTGCGCGTGCGTGAGTGTGTGTATGTGTTTCTGGTGTGTGGATGTGAAGCCCTTCATCTCCTCACTTTCAGCATCGTACAAGTCACTGTTTTCCTCCTTGACAAAGAATGTTTTCATGGCCATCTTTCTGGTGTAGATGTCGAAATCCACTCTGTGTACAAAATGGAGTAGAGCATGAGTCTCATGAAATCAACTTTTTCTAACAGCCCCATCAGCTCTATAACATCTACACTCCCCAGAAACAAACAAACAAACAAACAAACAAACAAACAAACAAACAAACAAACAAACAAAAAGGACTAACCGTTCATTTTTCAAGATTTAAAAATGCACTTTTGAAGACGAGCGAAGGGACACTGACCTAAAGAGAGATTTCATCAGCTGGAGCATCTCCTGTCTGATTTCGTGCCACAAGGTGGCGCAGATGTACACCAGGGGGCGCTCCCCGATGTTCTCGCTCTTTTTCTGGTCAGACTTTTTATTTCTCATCTTTCGGTCTGCGTTTTCTGCCTGGTCCTGGCGCCGAGAGCAGGCGAGGCCAATGTCCGGGAAGACAGGGTCACGATGGGGGAAGGCAAACAATCTGCACAAAGCCAGCAGTGGATGCGGGGAATCTGTTAGGTACATCAAGCCACTCACAGTGTCTTCAGTATACAATTACAGCCAACATGAAATTAAACAGTAATTAGTTTATATACATTCAACAGGAGACAATATATTTTACAAATTAAAATGAACAGGGTGTGGGTATGGGTGTTGGTGTGGGCGTGGATGTGGGTGTGGTTCGGGTGTGGGTGTGAAAATAGCGAATAACCTTTCATGCTTTGCAGTCCTTTCAACCTCGGGGGACCAGATGTGAGCAGTAATGACGACCGTGGACAGCCACACAACGCCCCCTAGCGCCAGCACGAAGACAATGTGCGGTTCCGTGACGTCAGACGTGACGCAGACGTTGCCGCTTTGAAACCACTTGGACAGACTGGATGGCGTGCAGCCAGCCGCCACAGCCAGCGTAGCGGGCGCCACTAGCGACACCGGAAGTGCGAAGGCGAACTTCTGCATGTACAGACGACAGGCCAGGCCCGCCACGTAGCCACACACCAGTACACCGAGGATCTGCATATACATTAATCCGTACACTGTCCAGTGCGCCCTCATCCTCGCGGAGTGGGTGAAAGCGTTGCCTAGCGACGCGAAGAAGACCCGCAGCTGATCGGAGAAATCCACTCCTTCCTGCTGTCGGTGTAATCCATAATAAAGAGACACGGCGATGACGATTTGCACAGGCGCGGTGTACACGTGACTAGTCAGGCGCATGCGCGACATGGACGTCCTCCACCTGGACAGGTCACCGACATGCGCGGCGCAGGACTTGAACTCCCCGAAGGCGAAGTTTTCCCACCAGCCCACGGACACCCCGAGTATCACCACCAGAACGGTCCAGAGCTCGGGCAGGGGTAGCGGGTGCGCGGAGGGTTGAACAGGGTGATGATGGCGTCGCCGTAGTAGAGAAGAGGGATGGTGCCCAGCTGCACGACGACCGCCAGGACCAAGGCGATGACGTACAGGACATGGCGGACCCTCGCTAACCGCCTGGACTTGCGCCCCAGACCCAGGAAGCTGAGCGCGCAGACGCCTCCACGTCGTAAAAACAGTGATGCAAGCTTGAGAATGGCGGGCACCTGACAGACTGCTGTTCCCAAACAAACTGCTGTCAGGATGTTGACGGTGGGTAAAACTTTGAAGAGAAACACGCTGCGGCCGACTGTACCCATGCAGTCGATGATAAAAACCTGGCGAACATGAATAAAATACAATATACTCTCCGTTTATAGGAATCTTAAAGACACGTGACGCTACCAGCACATGTTAACTGATTTTGTCTGAAGGTAACGATCGGTGTGAAAGAAATAAAGATGGTACAACCAGAGGCAGGAGGAGACGGAGGAGAGAACAACACTGACCACGATGAGCGCCTTGAAGGTGGGCCAGTCCTTCCGACCGAAGATCACCCTGAAGCAGCAGGCGATCCAACCCAGCAACAGGGGCAGCAGCTGGCAGGCAAGTAGTCTAGCTGGCCCCAGACCATTCAGGAACTTCAGCATCTCTGTTTCTTTCGGATTGCCTCCCATGACAATCTTTATTTCAAGTTTGTCCTGCGCCTGCATTAAAAACATTGAGAAAGATCATGGGCATGGCTATTGCACGGTTAACTTTGAGAACGAGGACAAAGACTGGTTGTCTTTCGTTACAAAGAATCTTTAGCTTACTATAATCTTATACAGAAAGGATGTGAACGAAGATGATTCTTAAAAAATATTAGACAAAGATTAGGCTTCACAATGAAAGTCAGAAGTACATGGAAGTACTTTTCATGCTTACATTAAGTAGCGGGGTAGCCAGCCATATTAAGGCAAGTCTAGCAGTGAGACCAGCCGCCAGGAGGATAAGAGCCAGGAGAATGTAAAGAATAAATCGAACGATTCGTCGAACTTTCATCTCGAACTCCTTCGAGTTTTCGTAGTCTCGCTCCGTGAGGCGGAATATGTCGTAAGCCCTGCGCCAGGACAAACCAGATTAATATGTTAATTAATGTTGGTGCAACACACTGAAATATACAAAAACATACACACAGACATACAAACAAACAGATACATTTCGCTCACGCCCCACGCAAGTAAGTCCTTTATTGTGTCCAATGAAAACTAAGTTATTCAAATAGTTTAATAGTTGGCCGTTTTGAGGTAAACTGTTGCAGTGCGTTGTGACACAGAAATACAACGGGAGATCACTCACGGCTGCTTGCCCATTGTCTCAGGCGCTTCTCCCCCTTCGTTGTTTGTCTCACCCGGGGGTCCACTGCTGCCATCCTCCGCAGGGGCAGTGGAGGCCTCCTGAAGGGTTTCCTTCGACGTGGCTGAGGAAAATCCTGACGATGACCGCAAGGACAGCTCGTCAGGAGGGATCGTGTTCTTCGCACTTGAGTCTTCCCCATCTTTTGACTCCATCTCCTGTTTAAAAAAATATTGAAAAATAAAGCTGTGAATACAAACTAGGCAATAAAAGATTTAATGTTGATATTTGTATCTAACTACTCCTTGGCAAGGCACTCAAAATGAGGAGAAAGAATTGCAATAAGTTTGGGGTTAGAATAATAATAATAATCATCCAATCAATCATCAATCAATCATCAATCATCATCACGTGTAAAATTTGATTAATACTGTATGTTATTTGAGAAAAAATATTAATCCTTATAAGTTGTCTTTTTCTCTTAAAAGACTGTATACCTTGCTAAACTGTTCATATCATTCTTTTTAAATGTATTTATCTCTCCTAAAAAGACTATACAACTTGAAAAAAATCTCCATACCTTTTTTTTCAAGATATCTTCGAGTTTGTCTCTGTGCTGTAATTTCAGGAATACCTGTAAAAAGCAGAAAACATGACAACGATCGGCCATAGATAATGTACGACAACAACATTCCACATTAATTACATTAAAACAAAATGCATAAAAAAACCTCTCTGAGAAGGTAAAAGCGTTAATTACGAAGAAAACCTGAAGGTGACTATTATAAACAGGGGCTCGTGAAGCACGCATGCGGCCTTGGAGTTGTAATCTTTTGATTGAAATAATAAATACGATGTTGTTTAGCTCAGCGCCCTAATGGCGCCGACATGCTTGTTTATGTACCTGCATTCCTCAAACGTGAGGCGATAGAGAGAGGGCGAGGGGTCAACTTTTGCACGTGGAAGGGTCAAGGGTCGCAGAAAGAGGACGTCCGGAGAGGCGATAGTGTTGGTATTGGCTGCTCGTCAAAGACGTCCCAAGATTAGGATGTCACAGAAACATCGACTTGCATTATGGTGGATATTTGTTGGTGGAAAGCAAGGACGACCTGACCTTAATGAATGACAGGTATCTCATTTTGGATTTAAATATTTTTTTTACATGGGGTGGAGGGTTGAGAGAGGAGACGGCGAGAAGGTATCACTGCAGACTTGTGGCAAAGAGGTACCACCTCGGTGTGGTACAACATCAAAGTGGTACAACCTCTTGGATCTGGCGCCAGAATGACAGTTGTTAAAGCGACAGAGATGAAGCAAAACTGTTCTTCCCACACGTAAAATTGAGTCGTAGGATTGAACAAAATGCATAAACCATGGACTAACAGAAAATAGCACAGCAGGCGTGGTGAAGCGGCGGAGGGAAAAACTCGTAAAATGTGGAGATTAAAAAAAAAAATAAATTAATAGATTCCCTGAAACGATTTTGAAGGAATCGATCACTGTTGGTACAAACAAGATAAACAAAATTGTAGAAAATATCAAGGGGTACGTTCCCTTGTTTTGAGAAGTATATTTCACTGACCGGACTTGACACAATGAGCCACTGTCCCTACAGTTACTAAGCAACGACAGACTTTATCGAAAACAGTGTTCTGACTTCCCTCACAGTTGTTGTGCCTGACATCAGTCAGATTATTTAAACTACATTGTATGGTACCTCCAGTGTCTTTTCTTTTAGTCATGGGAGGTGTTAGGCGGATTTTTGTGCTCCTTATCCACATGTACACTCTTGCAGGTAAATATTATTTTAAAAAACGTGCATGTAGCCAGCAGCCAACCTATCAATCAGTTGTTAGTAAAATGTTTGCAATATACCACCGCACCATCAGATAAGATTAAAGTTGCACGAGATACAATCTCACCTGCAGAAAGACTTCATACAACCGAGAAAATTTCACTAAAACCATTTCTTCAATCCAAAGTTTCTATGACCGAATCCCGCTGGTGTTTTCGAGAAAAACAACACACATTAAGCTTAAATAGCTTCCACACGATAAAACTTTCGTGAGAAGATTCAATTTTATATCTCTCTCAAAACTGATATATATTATAATGTATTGGCGACATGACAAAACAGGCATTAAAAATCTTTGTTTTCAAACCCTACCTTGTACCGCCTAGAAAACAAAGTAGAGACATTGTTGTTAAAATCCTCAAATAATGTTTGTCACTGCCACAATGGCCAGACGACAGTTGGCAGTTGTATCTGGCAACCGCAACACAGTGCACGGTAGACAAGTCTCCTGGAGAGTGAGCTCAATAGGAAGTCAAGAAACGAAATAATTCCAGGTTATCTAATCTACCCGGGGGTAAGTCTTTTTTATCATGCAATAGCCACCCGAAACTGTCCTTTCATTTCGTCACAGAGCTTATTAAGGATCCGGCAGTTTTTTCTGGTAGGAGTGCACGGGTATCTGCGCATGCGCACGACAGCGGGTTGCGTGGACTTTGGAGTGAGTGAGGGCGCTACGTTTGTGTTACTTCTTTATCGCTGACCATTGTGGGTGCCACTGGTCTCCCAGCTAGGGAGGGACTATATAGAACCATACATCTCAACGAGGGGCTGATCCTCTGAGCCTACAAAGGTGTCGGTTGGCGTACCTCCCAACCACCCGGACCAGTTCTCTCAGATCATGCACCATTTGTGTGTACCTCTCGCAAGTTGGAGAGCAGTCAGTTGCTTATCAAGTGGGAGCGGAGAGGGACGGGGGAGTGGGGCTGATCCATCCCAAGGGCTTGGATTTTGAAGGGGCGAGATATCTGCGAAAAAGCTCGTTATCCACTTCACAACACCCCCGCAATGTGAGGGAGTGCAAGCTTGTGGCAGCGGAAACGGTTATATTTAAAATAATAAAATGAAGATTGAAAGGCTATGCAAAAAACAATATAAATGATATTAGCCATGCACACAAACAAGTCAGCTTAGAAATAAGGGGAGTAGAACGTTCCTGGACAAAAAAATCTGTGTACTAAATAGGTTACACAGGAGAAATAAATAGTAGCGAAAATAAGCCAGCTTAAACGCAGTTCTTCTGATAGACAAAAGCCTCGTTGATGAAGTCAACTGTGGAGACGAAGTAAGCGACGATAAGTTTTCTCCTGTACATCGTCGCTTACCGCATCAACAGACACAATGTCGCTGACTGTAACCACAAAAGCTGACATTACACTATGTCAAAGTTCGATCATTTCACACCAACGACCAACTGGTGATCTATGACGTCAGAAATACCGCCAAGTCCACAGCGCATGCGCCACGAAGTGTTTCTAATTTTAACCTCAAACCTTAAGCAAGTTACTTCTGGAGTCACATGCAAACAAAACGAGATATACGATATAGGATTCCTATGAGAAGAAGACGAACACTTACAGGACATTGTGCAAGACACCACAGCTCAGTCCATCAGAAAGAAAGCGAGAAAGAGATCCATAGACAGACCTGGCTTAGCCCTGTCATCAATCATGATTATACTGGGGCGGAGTGAACGAGGCGACACCATATTTCTGTCACTTCAGGCAGACGATATCTGCCTACCTGTCGAAAGAAATGGATTCCACTGCAAGAGTTACTGTGTGTGTTTAGTGGCCTTATAGTATCTCCATGCCTGCTCACCATCAACAGGGACTGCTAGATTAACAGGCCGAGAATTTGGGCTCTGACTGCACTTTGACCCGGTGTCTTTAAAGAGTTGTGAACTAGGGGCACCGACTAGACCCTAGTATGTCTTTAAGTTTTAAAAAAAATTAAACACTTCTGGCGAAGCAAATTATCGATCTGCTTCTCAAGTAACTGAACAGCCGGGTGATTGATCGATTAAATCATTGTGTGATTTATGGAGTGAGTGGAGTGGAAACTTTGATTGTTTGATTGACTGACTTAAGAAGAATTAGGGAGTGAAACAGATGAGAATATAAAAGCGTGAGTGGGCGTACAGTAAGAAGTGAAGATATTCTGACACAATTTCACGATGTACTGGTGAACCAGTTATTTTCAAATGGCTGAGGATGTCCACATCTTAATCTCTACAACCAAAACTGTGAACTCATAAATCTTTTCATTCTGTTTTTAAGCAGAGTTAATCTGAAAACAACACAAGACAGTACAGTAGAATATACTACAAAGTTAATTGTACCGGTTAGCTATTGTGCTTACCTGTGAACTAACCGCGCTGGCACACCCACGCACGCACACATATACACAAAACCAGGTACACAAAAGACCAACACACTTACTACCACCAACCAGGCCTTCATATAAATACAATTCATCATCTCAACTATTCAAAGGCAGAAAAACAACAAAAATAACAAAGCGATAATAACAAAGGAACCCTGATCCTGTTTACCTTCTCACAGACAAACAAACGGCGACCTAAAGGGAACTGACAAAACTTTCCCGACAGGCTTTGTATTTATTTGTATTTATTATCAAGGATAAATGTAGGAACCTTCCACAGGGCCCGCTGGTTGCAAAGGGTCTGTAACTTGACTCACTCCCACAATTTTGAATTGTCAGGTTCTCACTGCTCGACCCGAACTGTTGTTATCTTGGAGCGATAAGGTCGGTGAAAGGCTCTGGTACTGCAGGCAACTGTCACCAGATAACTAATTATCACCTGCTGTCGAAATGTTTCTGTAATATCGTTTTGTTATTGGTGTTGGTGAGAGTATGCGTCCTGCCTTTGCTTTCTGTGAGTCAGACACGACTACCCGGGTACTGACCTTGGTGCGGCCTAGTTGGTACCCGTCGACACCTGCTGCCTGCAGAATGTTCTGGCAGGACTCCCATTCAGGTAGACTGTCCTCACCACCGGCTTTTACCTTGTCACAGGTAACCCCGTACCTGTCAACCCGAAAAGTCGATCAATAAGTAGGTAAATAGTAAGTGTGTGAAGTGGACAGAAGAAAGAGGTGAGAGAGAGATGGTAGGAATAAATATATGTATAATGTAGCTAGACCTGTATAAACACACACGAGCGGAAGAGAAAAAGAGGTACATTTGGGTTACAGAACAAAAGAAGAAATTATCTTATGTAATTTAATTTTAATTAAAAAATAAAGATGTGTGAAATGTCGCTGTTACTAACCATCAGATAATTTATTATATAGTGTCGTACGCCAGCCTATCCAGACTCCCTGTGCTGTACAAAAACACATCATATAAGACATTCCTTTCAAGAAATCATTTCCAGCTTCTTGTTCATACCTTTCTACAAAGTCTGAGAACTTGATCCTGATTGGGTAACCGTACTTTCTCACCATGGCAACCTCTACCAATCCGCTGTGGCGTAACTGCACGCGCACCAGGTCACGGTCAAAGTGACCTGCAGTCAGCGACTGATTGGGTTTGATGCACCTGTCATCATGTAGCACTGGACATGTCAAACTAAACATGCCGAAATTATCATGAAGACTTGAAGTATAAAATATTGGAGAATACATCGGACACAAAGAATAAAAACATAAACATTGAAAGACTGTTGGTGTCAAGTTCTGTTTGTCAAAAGGAAACATTATATTTCATTTATTCGTTAATAGACCGATAGACTTTTGTGTTCATGTTCATGCAACGGGCATTAACAAAGAAGGTCACACACCGTATCATTCATGATAATAAAATTAGCTAATCACAGTAAACAAAAGTATTATTATTATTGTTGTTGTTGTTGTTGTTGTTGCTAAAGATGCTACCTGATGAAGATCGGAGTAGTTGAGCTCAGCCTGCTCATCATCCGAGACAAAGAAGTCTGAAAAAATAAATCATCAATCAATCAATCAATCAATCAATCAATCAATCAATCAATCAATCATAAATCAATCGTCTTCGTCGTCGTCGTACTTATTTTTCAGCTTTTTCTTCATATACATTCTTTTTGTCATTTGTTCAGTAGCTAAAGGTGGGTCGGAAAATGACCAGCTGACCTTAAACTGATCTGTGAAGCATCCTGACAGCTTTCCTACTCGGTCTTTGGAATCATGATGTGCAGGCAGAAATCTGAAAGGACAGCAATCAGAATTAGTCGAGTGGGAAATAACCTTTGCTGCCCTTTTCTCCTCGCTACTGGCATCATACCCTGTTGGAAAGCTATTTTTTTAAGGTAGCTTCTGACAGTTCAAATCAAGACACGGTTTGCACAAAATAAAGCTGCTTACAAAAACTTCTGTTCAATACAAACTTAGAGAACAAAACCTAAGAGTTCTTCGTATCACACCGAAAGTCATTCCACATTGACTTCAGAGGCTAGTGATGAGGCGAGGTATTCCTGTCACTAACCCATTCCGAGCTGGTAATGCGTCACTTCCGATTGAAAAGTAGTCCCGGATGAAGGGGTTGTCACTCCGCTGGACAGCCTTCCGCAGGTTGCCAGGCAGGGTCTCGGTGTTCTTCTGCACAAAGTGCTCGGCACTATACACAACCTGCAAGATACAACACCATCACATCGGTCAGAACTTCCAGCACCGCAGCTTATCTGTGGACGACGAAACACCACGTGACTATCAACCCGTCTCAACAAACGTATAAGCGTTTGACAACAAGACGAGAAGTCAAAACAGATTTTATTTCCCTACACAAAATAGTCTGAGGAACAAACAGAAGTAACGGTTAGTGTGGTCGGGTCTTTCCCGTCTGCTCTTGTGGCCATTCGCCGCCAGACACCTATTCCACTATCAAAGATTAGTTGTCACCCCAACCACACAGGTAAACAATTTGCAACTTGAGAGCGCTTAGTGCATGCAAGCACAGGAGGGGCGATTTATTAACACAAGAGTCTCAGAAGTGTGAAGATGTGACCATAATCTGCAAAGTGATGCCGTTGCTAACCTTTGACACGACAACTCACAAACACAACTCTCGTGAAGACTCGGTACTCTCGCACTAAATGCATTTACACCTGTCATTTGTCACCTGGCCTGCGTAGTGCTTAATTTCAAATAGAAGGCGACTGCCACCCCGCAGTCTGAGGTCAGTATTAAAGATGGCCGAGTTGTTACAACGGCACTTGTCCAACCAGATGGCGCTGGTGCCGCTTAGTGTGCTCTGGTCCTCCAGTAGAGGGATCAAACCGTTGGGTTTCTGTTGAATGATAACAAAATGCTTGAACAGATGTCCTCAAAAACAAATATTATTGGAGTATTCGATAAAAAGCGTTTAAAGAACATGGAGTAAGTAGTAATTGGAAAAAGGCATATCCCAAACGACGAAGTAATTTGAAAACATCTTTATAACTTATACTACCGAAGCAAAAATATAAAAAAATAAAGATTAAATACAACTACACAAAATTGTAAAAAACAGTAAGGAAATCACTCACAAAAATATAAAGTAAGCCAGAAACAGAAGTGTCGGAAAGAAAGTAAACAAGGAACAACTGGCGACAATAGTTATTTTAATATGTAAAATAAAATGAATAAAAAAGTTTAATTTACTTTGAAGATAAGATTGACGACGTGAGCGTTGTCGACGTAATCGATGTCTACAGATGAAAGCCCTTCTCTCTCATACTCTCGTCTTTCCTCTTCAAAGGTGTGCTGCAGAAAATACTGGTGTAGCTTCTCGTTGGTTGAGTTGATGACGAACTGTTCAAATCCATTGTGGCCCACGCCATTTTCAAACCCCGAGATGTCGAGCAGGCAAATACTCCGATGTCTGTGAAATCACACAACAACTGTATTGGCCTTACACAACAACTCACTGATACCTGACTGATACAATTTTAAGGCTATCCCAGTTTTATTCTCTGCAGTTGTACAATTAAAAAAAGGGGATTAACTAATGTTACATCCTGTAACATTATCTGCCACTATTCCAATAAGATGCCTTATACGGTTTAAGGATATTGTCATGAGTTGTGACAGTTGCTAAAATAAATGTATAGTCTAATGAACTGTTACCATGGTTGCAAGAAATTAAATACGATCAAACACGGATTCCTTTATTATTTTGTGTTATTTTAAATTATTTCAGCTCCAAAAGTCGGTTACTTAGAAATAGTGATTTTCTTTGGCGAAAGGAACATTTTCACAAGACTGTTTCATTCAGGATATTAATAGCATAATCACATACTCAGAGGATTGTGGGAATGGGGGAAGGAAAACGATATAAGGGATGCGAAAATTCTGACTGGAATACAAATGACAAATGACCAAATTTATTAATCCTAGTGGGCGATTATAAGTCAAGAAGTGTACTCAAAATTTACAACACCCCCTCCCCCCAAAACAACAACAACAACAACAACAACAACAACAACAACAACAAGAAAGCAAACAGGTGTCATTGTACTTACCTGGTTGGTGACGTCACCGCCTGTCCTCTCAGCCGTGCGTTGATCTTGTCGATGGCGCCATAGAACAACGCTGAGTACAGCTCACGAGCAAGAGCGTCCCGTCCAGTCCTTGCTTGCCTTTCGTCCTTGTTTCTTGCTATTGTTTCCCCTGATAGGATACACTTCCGGTTATTGTAGCAAACCAACACTTTATGCCACGTGAGCAATATTATATACACAATATCTTGGTTTTTTTTTAGACTCTTCTACTGACATTTAAAAACTCTTGCATACTTACACCTCATAAAATCATAAAAATGTCAAAAGCCTCTAAAGCTTGGTTAAACAAGGTCCACTCACAGGTTATAAAATGATGTAAGCTGGAAAATCCCGGCAGGTGTTATAATAGGTATTAATAAACTTTATTGCTATATGTCAACAAGGAAGTCTTGGCTCTTCCCCTGAGAAGAGGACTTAAAATCTCAGCTGGACATCGTTCAAAGCCTAGCGAGTAATTCTGCGGAGGGCCAACATTTGAGCTAAACAGGAAGGCCCATCCCCACCCCTCCAAGCATGCTTTGCTGGCTAGAAAAAAGCGATCAGATCCATTCTTGTGGCCACGAGCATTCCTGTTTATCTGGAGTCGTATTCATGAGGCGAAAGTAAGTCGTAGTCTCGGGTACATCAAGGGCAGAGCATCTTGTCTCCGTGGTTATAAAGTGGAGTCCGGAATCCGTGGATTTTGTCTTATCTTCAGAACCGTGGTTATAAATTAGTGGCAAAGATGTTCTGGGGTAAAGTAAAATAAAACAGTATATGTGGGGTCTGAACAGGGCATCATAACTATGGAAACACCAGGCTTTGTTCTTTTATTTCCTTCTCCATTTTGCCCCCGGTAACGACTTACTCCATGAATACGACCACAGAGGGTATGGCAATCCTATAATATCCCAACGACTGGTACATGAAGATGGTTATTTTTAATATCTTGTCTCTGAATTCGCAAAATTATGGAATAAAATTAAAACAAAGTTGATAAGACCAGAGCAAAAGGTGTACTTCGTACTGTTCACTTCTGTGGTTGTCTGTAGAAGACAGGTCTCAAGTTCCGCCTGAGGTAATCCTAGCACGTCAGCAGCTGTGTTGGAAAAAAATCATCATCATCATCATCATCATCATCATTGCTTTTCTAGCGTCACGCCTCGACCGGACTGACATTTAATAAAAAGCTGGCCACGCCAGCAGACAAATAATAGAATTAATTAAATTAACTAATTTTAATTAAATTAGCTTCCAGTTGAAGTATCGCAATCAGTAGACTTGCTTACCATCATCCAAGCAACATCCGGGTGATCCCTTCACAATCTCCACAGTATCATACACATCATCAGTTCTGAACTCCACGTTGGAGATGAGAAGAATTGCGCTAAGAACCTTCAAGAGGGAGTCGACTTCCTGCACAATAAAATTACTTTTTATAAACATTTTGGTTGTTGAATAATCCACAACATGCTTTCAGTACTTTTTCCATGGTGAGATTTTAAACATTCAGTAACTGTAGATGAGAAAGTTAATTAAAATGGGGTTGGACTGCACAGGTAATCAAACCTACATAGCAAAACGGTTTGCCAAGATTAAATAGTTCTGAACTTTAAAGGCACCTAAAAATTTTAGAAATATATACAATTATAGCCGGTAAAACGTGTTATTTACGATTTATATTTTATTGATCATGATATAAGATTAGCAAATTAAATTTAGATCACACAGTCAATGAAATTGAATATTCTGCAATTATTTGGGCTTCCTCTACTTTTTTTTTAACCGTGAAATAACACCTTTTGTGGGGATACCACTTTTCGAGTAAGTAGGAATTAAACATGTTAATGATACAGCATTGCAAGAGATATCCTATATAGAGAGATTAATTAAAAATAAAACATTATCATAAACAAAAAATGTTACCGTGGCAGTGAAGCCGATGTCTGCCAACATCGTCTCCATACTTTGATAGAGTTGACGATATTTGTGTTTGTCGCGGGCATGTGTAAAGACAGGCTCAGCAGGATCATCACTGGATAGAATTCTGGAAAATGGCCAGTATACCAGGTAAGAAAGTATCTTTGCTTGAGGACACCTTACGGACCACATCGGATCCGTACAAAAGAAGACAACTGCTGACCTTAAAGCTCTATTACCTATCTAAAGTCCTTATTTGGTCAAATGTTGGGCAGGAAGTAACTGGTCTGACTGACTGTACGCATGCGTACTGGAGAATCTGACTATCATCAATCTATTTCGAACATTTATTTGTGGGGGAAAAAAAAATCTTGATTTGAGGTAAATAAATGTGACCCTCCACGACGAAATGAGTCTTAAGTCGGAAATTTGAGATTCGCCGAATTGCTTGTTTTTAAAAAGTACAGGTTCTGAACTTTCCTTTGATTTAAAAGTTGTTCTTGTAGTCCTAACATTCAGTGAGTTACAAACGTTTGAAGTGTGAAAGTACGATGGCGGCCATTTTGAGAAAAGCGGGTTCAAAGATTAGCGCCAAGATGGCCGACCAGATTTGTTTACTCCTAAACTTTTGCAGACAAATCTTTTGATTGGTTGATATTTGAATCGTTCTTTAAAGAAGTTGAACATAAAGACTCCGGGCTTTCTGGCAAGGTAGAACACGATGTGGTTATGACAGAGAAACAGTAGAGAAACATCGCTTGAATTTCGTTTTTGTTCTGCAGAAATCGTTGCGGATTGCAGTAGGGTGCATCGATTAAAAAATAGTTTAGGTCAATTTCCAACTTTTATTTTAATATCGCAGTTTATTTTCCTGATAGTTTAATAATTAAGGAATCTATTTTTAAAGAAAAGTCAAACTGCACAAAACTAACCCCTATCACCTTTCTGGGTGTCTAGCACAAAACTGTTTCGCGCAACTTGAGACTCGTTTCGTCGTGGAGGGTCACACGTGTGTTTGGTGAAAGATTTGACTGGTGCTGAACTGGAATCCTCCTATCAGGAGGCGTTGATTACGTGACGAGGGTCAGCTCGCTGTACATTCATATTAAAGGTTTAGTAAGGTACAAACTTTTTTTCTGATGCCTGAGTAAAACTCAGTAATAAATACTTTTCCCAAGATCTGGATGTTGAGATACACGCCTACAAGCATCACCATGTCAACAACATAAACATCAGGGTTGTACATAAATACGGTTATATTGTGAAGGCTGCAGCCTGTGTGAGAACTAAGACTATTTGCTAATTTGGGGTATCTGTGTACAAACGTGACGTCACGTTATAACCTCTTTCTTTGTTCGTGATGATGTTTGTAGGCGTTATTCAGCGAGAGAAAGTCGTTTGTCCAGGGCTAAATGGGGAACTCAAGGAACAAAACTAATGTTGTTTCCAGACCGCACGGATATTACCTAATGCTTCTTTACCCGCGGGATATTTTTGCTATCTCTTGGACACTAAGTCTTCAAGGAGTCAACAGTGTGGGGTCTGGACACCGCTTTATAACTTCCGAAACAAGATGTTTGTTATTAAGTTCCCCATGTTTCCACAGGTCAGAGACATGCCTTTACTTTATAACTACTTTCTGAGCAACAGATCGGGTTTGAGGCTGTTGACCAGACGAAAGTCTACCTGAAACGATCAACGTCTGCGAGGTTGAGGGCCGAGAGCTGGTGTGGAGGGAGGCCGGCGAGCAGCGCGTAGAAGACGTGGAAGTTCTTCTCCTGCGCAATTCGGTTGGTCACGCGGTATTTCTCCAAGAGGAAGCCCTCGATTCGAGCTGGAATCACAAGTTATGACTATGTTAATGTGTCTGACTGTGCGAAATGACGATGATGCTGAATCCTGCATTAATGCAGGCATGGCCATCTAGTCAACGTTACCGCTCCATCCATCCACCCATCCTTCTATTCATCCATCCATTTTGTTTGTACTGATTTGCTTGCATTTTTAATGCTTCCTCCTTTTTTCTTCAAACCAATAATAATCCTTCATTAATAATCAAGGCGGAAGTGCGTGTTAGTGACAGAGTCGTTCACAGGTCACAGTTAAGGAGTGTGCCAAGTAATGGAGGGGAATTCCTAGCAATCACCGCTGGTAAAAATACGACACACTCAACATGAACTTTTTAAAATTCTTGAATCAAGTCACAGAATGATGACTCAGCTGCATCCATGAAAGATACTGATCCGATTTGTTTAAAGAAAGGAAAGGGCAGAGTACATGCAGCGTGGGCTGTAAGTCACACGGAGGCAGCCATTTCAAGATGGCCTCTACAGTCATCACAAAGACCGAGGCATTCGACACTCATTGCCACCGGGTGCCGGGTGATTTACTGTCCACCCCAGCATTTTATTTAATTTTTAAAGAGGCTTGCCGCTGTCAGGGTCGCCCCGTGAGTGCGATCACTTAGCAGTGTGCCAGGAGGGAGGGGTGGTGTGACGTTGAGGTCACACTTTGAACCGGAAGTCTATGTCACAGGCCAATGGCGTAACGTCCACAGGTACTCCGGCACTCTACCGGGGTAAGAGGTCAAAAACCTTAGAGTGGTGCACCGACCTGTCACGCGCACACACGCGTGACATTCCACCTGCACTCATGTCATTGCCATGTGACTAAGCATGTATCAAAGATACGCAGCTATGTCCTGCTATAGCCAGCTATGTCTTGCTATGCCTCACAGCCAGCACTGCAGGGCTGTCACCTACCGGGGTGACCCCCTGTAGAACAAGACATAAAAACAGGGGGAGGGAGAAAATTAAACGTTTGTTTCTCAAACAGTGAACTCGCCACTCGAATTGTCTTCTGCTGTTTGATTAGTTCTCTCATGATTTATGTTTGTAAACGAGAATGTGTACTTTATGTTTAAATTTTAATGTAAATTTTATTCAAATATATGTTGTTTGGTACTTAATATATATTGTGTAACAGATAGTTCTCTTTACTAAAGGGAAATAGATGTAAATTTAAAAAAAAAAAACAATCGCGTGCATTCGCCACCACGTTTCATAGGAGTTACAATGTGTAACAGTTATAAAATAAGTCAACATCCTCTTACATCCACGTTTTAAAATAGTTCATTGCTAGAGGCTTATCTCTTTTTTTAAAAAAAATGAAGGGCAAAAAAAAAAAAAAAAAAAAAAATAGAAAAAAAAAAGAAAAGAAAAAACCCTCTGAGTATAATTAAACAGGAAAGGAAATTGCTGTCTAAATGTAAAATTATTTGCCTGCTGTAAATTAACCCACTGGCAATAGAGGCTGATGGGGTGAGATCTGGTGGTTTCTTTTTTAATTGAACTTTTCTTTGACATAATGCTAGTGTGGGGGAACCAGGAGGCTACTGTCGGATGAAAGATTGTATTCAGATTGTCGGACCGGACGTTTTGTGTGCTAACTGGCATGGTGACCTCACGAAAGAAGCACCAACGAAGACTGCAAACTAATAAAATTAAAATAAAACATGATAGTGTTCTAGAAAGACGAACGGCTTCCTTTGGGAGATGCCATGGAGAGAAGGAATGTCATTAATACAAAGAGGCATTGAGCACACATCTCAGGGTGGGGTGAGACAGGGTGAATGTGTAGGTGGGTGCGTGCAACTCTTTTTTTTTTTCTTGAATCTCACTACTTGCTAATGTTCTTATTGTCAACAGTGAGTACTTTTGTTTCGCTTTTTTTTTTTTTTTTTTTTTTTTTTTAACCAAGTTTGAGCAAAGTTGATCTTATGCGAGGCTTTCAAAACTTCTTCTGTTTCCTCAAGTCAGCTTGCTAGAAAAACTGTCCTCTTCACCGTCCATGTCTTCTCACGACTCTGTAGCTCTCGTTTACAAAGTTCTGGACATCCAATGTGGTGATACCATCAGGTCAGAAAGCAGTCCTTACTAAGGCCAACACTCACTCACCGTTGAGTGTAAATGATGACAAGTTTAATTGTAAGTTTGAAGTGGGTTTCATGACAACATACACATAACATGTATTCAATATTAAAGCCATTCACCTGATTTGATTTGCCTGTCGTCATACTCCAGCTCTACAAGCTTTCCGAAACGACTGGAATTCTCATTTAGTGTTGTGGCCGCATTCCCGAAAATCTCCAGAAGGGGGCTGACCTAGAATGGATGAGAGAGAAAACGATTTGCTTTCTACTGAGGTTGCTAATTGTAGAATATATCCTCTCTTACGGTCCGGCTTTGGGGTATCCCCAAACAAACTAGTGTGCTTGAAGGAATATAATTCAAGATAATGGTGAAAGCTTTACCAAGCATTTCTTTGCAAAATAAATATACAAGCAGATACAGGCACCAGGTAAACATTAGTTTTATCATAATAAGAAATATCTTTCTGACGCACAAGGTCCTCTCAACTTATCATTTCGTTATGGAGCCCGATAGACCTGGTGCTAAACAGTCGCACGGGGAAATGAAAACATTGCCGGCACCTTTATCCTCCAACGGTCAGGTTGACATAGAAATGCAGGTCATCAAATTAAATTCTGGAAAGTGCCCAGTATTATCAGGAAGCCGATTAAGTGCTGAGATAAAGCGAGTTCCTTTTTTATTTTAATTTTACCTGGAACCCATCTGTCACAGGGTAGGTTGCGCTGGCCTGGGTAGGGCATCTGGATAAAAAGAACTAGCCGAAGCACGCACGCACGCACACACCCCTCCTCCCTCAACACACACAGACACACATACACGCAAACACACACAGACACATACAGACACACGTGCACAGGGCACACTATGGGCAACTACCGTTTCTAGTCTGGAGATAATGTCTGAAGCCCCGAGAGAGGGCCCCTGGTGGTGCCTCTCTGTGTACACCAGGTGCTTCAAGATGAGCTTGGTGCTCTCTGTCTTGCCAGCACCAGATTCTCCGCCCACCACCACACACTGGTCACGTGTTGTGGACAGCATGTTCCTGTACGTCTGGTCAGCCACCCAGAATATGTGGGCGGGTAGACTGCACCTGACGCGGAGGTCGCTGTAGTTGTCGTGGTACTGGAAGAGAGACAGAGACTATCACAGAGAAAAGAGAAGTTGTCTAACCTTTCCGAGAGTAAATAGGAGAGCAGAACATCTATGAGCATGAAGGACGACAGAAGAAACAAATAAAACGATGAAAGATTGTCAAAAAATATTGAAATGCAAAGAAGGAAAACAAGAAGTAAGTAAAAGAGAGGGAGGCAGAAAAAAAACCAATATCAATCAAAAAAGAAACAACAAAAGAAAGAGAGAAAAGAAAAAAAAAACCGAAACACAAAAAATAAAAACAAATAATATTTGACAGTGAAATTTAAAAAAATTAAAACAAAATACAAGAAAAGAAGAAAAATAACAAACTAAATAAAGAAAAGAAAGAAAAAAGAAATTTTTTTAAATGTAATTAAAAACAAAACAAAACCAAACCAAAACAAACATAAACTGAAGACAGGAGGGGAAAGAGATCAGTAGAAGGTACTAGAAGGGGATTGTTGTACAATAAAACTATGCAAAAGCAACTCAAAGTATCACTGACGTGTTGTCAGTGCAAACGACCTGAAGTAAATGAATTCTTAGAAAATGTTTTCAGCTCGCATGCAAGATTTCTCAAAAAGGACAGCCACTACGACCTTCTGCTCAACCAGTGCGACATCCTTTGACCGTCAGGCCTCTGGCAGGTCAGAAAGGTGAGTTACAGAGATCGGGTACCAGGAAATCCACCCCAGAAAAAAGATGAAAGCACGTCAACGTGTATTTGTTTCAGACAAGGGTCTGTAGGTTGCCGGAATGTGACCATGGGACCCGATGGTGAGTCAGGAATGAAAGCTGAACTTCATGCAAGCAAACATTTATGTCCATTCAGTCCAACTTTGAATTTTTTTCAACTTCATTCACGACAGAGATTAGAGCTCGTTACAAAGCTGGCGGGTATGTCATCGGGAGTTTGCAAAAATCTGTGTTCAGAGGTGGACCGCGTATTGTTTTTTTTGTTTTTTTTCAACATTCCTGTGGTCTGGAATTACGGAGACAACTTGCCCCAGAATAACGACTTACTCTCACTTTGTAATTATAGTTAAAACTACTCCGGTGTCTTACCTCTTGGGTGTAGATAGACAGGTCTCTGCAGGGATTAACTGCCACCAACGTGTCCCCAATGTAGGTCTGCAGAAAAACATATCACAGTCGGGGTAAGAGGGGTTTGTTTTTTTTTTTGCGAAGAAATTATTTTAATGGGTGGTTTGGGGTCGAACATAATTTTCAATTACTCGTGATAAAAAGTAAAAGAGTTAGGATGTTCACCTTGTTAATACCCGACAACAACATTCATTTCTTTTCATGACTGGATCTTTAAAGGTGATCTTTACATGACCTGAAACTTGAAGCAAGTTTGTTCAGGTTTTACCTCTTGTGTTGAATTTTAGAATTGTATTAAAGTCGACAGGTTATCACAGATGAAACCATCAAGCTTACACTCACGCACGCGGGCGCTAACCATAGAAAAGAATTTAGAAAGGTGTTTACTAAAGGATAAAAATGTTTGGATAACCAAACCTGTAATATTCTCCTTTATATTCGCTCGCTGTAATCACTAGTGTATAGCAACTCCGCTCAAGCAACCGCTAGTTAATTTATTTGACTGCTGGCCACAGAAAAGCTAAAAGATGGTGTGCTCGTACGTGGCAGACATTTGTGGGAAAAGGGAGAATACAGTCGCGACCGGGTGGGCTTGCACCCGGCGTGTTTCTGCTCTAAAATAAAATACATGAGCACCAGACTCCGGCGGTTAAACCTCTTCACTTAAACCTCTCCCTTTAAACTGCTAGCTTTAAACTTTTACTTCTTCCACATCCCGGAGAAACTAGAAACTAAGAAATAAATCTGGCAAAGTAACAAACAATTATTAAAAAATTATTAAAAACAAACGAGCAAAACAAAAACAAAAACAACCCAATATAGCCACAGACCACAAAATACACGACTAAAAGCAATATATATAATATAAACAATAAAACAAGTGTCGCTTGCTTGCATATTGTCGCAAAACAAAGTAAACATAAATTATCTATCCAGCGATCTTTATGCAAACACGTGACCGTGACGAACACAGACAGCACGTGCATGGTGTCATGGCGACACGTCACTCACGTAAGGCTGGTTGCTGCGGAACCGTTTCTCCACCTGCTGCAACAGGATGATGTCATCGATCTCCGGGAGGTCCGCCAGATCGTCGTTGTCCTCCTGACCTCTGTTGCCCACGAGCAGCCCGTCAGAAGGACCGGAACTGACGTCACTGTCACGATGCGTCACAGGTGTGTGTGCGTCAGTTCGCGTTTCCTGTCCAACTGCAGAACGTTTTCCAGTTCCGGAAGCTGCGACCTCCAGCGGAGAAAATTCTCGCCCCTGTCTCTCCACCGTTTTCATTTGACTGTTGGAGAAACGTTCGTTTCTGGAAGTTCGACTGTGTAACGAATCTTCTCTCGCTCTTCGTAGATCTTCATCTTCACGGGAAACACAGTCCATGTGACCTGAGGGACGTTGTCTAGTGGCCAAGAACTCAGGTCGACTGTCACAGGGATATGTCCCATCATTCTCAGCATCCACAGTGTGTCTGTCACGTGTCTTAGCACCCGCTACTGGCTGCTCTTTGTGCCGCGGACTGTGAGAGAGCATGTCATTATCATAATTACTGGGATCGGGGCACAAGGAGGTGTTTGTTGCCGAGCCACCAAACCTTGAACTGCCAAGTTCTCGCTCTGACATATAATCTGGATTTTGTTTTTGCTCTTTGGCAGCTTTGGTGTGAGGAGCAAACACCCGGTGTCTGGTTGCTCGTCCACGTCCCTCGATGGCTGGAGTCGACCCTCCACTTTCTTTCTCGCTGAATCTTTCGTAATGCATGTCTCCTCGCCTTTACTTAAACGAGTATCATCGGCATGCACATTGCCTGCTGGGAAAATACATTCTGTCAGTCTAACCTCCTGTTAAGAAATGATCCGGTTTGTCTTGTCGAGTGATGTCCGCAGTTGTCTGGTTTACTTGCAGCAATGTACTCCTTTTACCTCCTGCTTGCCATTGCTAAGAAACCGAAAAAGTAAAAAATAAAATGTAAGAAAGAAGGGTAAGAAAAAAAGAAGGTAACTAAGAATGAATGAAGCTATAAATGAATAAACAAATGAATGAGAGGATAAGAAAAAAAAATCGACTGTAATCCTGGTGATGAAAAAATATACACAGAGAAAAACAGACTACAACTATTGTACAACGCAGCTGAGTACTGACACGAAATACAAGCGAAATAAAAAAAAAACAGAAAGAGGAATGCGGAAATAAAAAATGAATGAGTGAATGACTGAAGGAATGAAAGAAAAATATCGCATTTTGGTGATTAAGACATGTATACACCGAAATATGAATATAAAATAAAAGAACGGGGAAAAAAGGATAAAGACTGTAGTTTGGCGATTAAGATGTGTGCACACAAAAATGTAAATATAAAATAAAAGAACGAAAGAAAATGAATGAAGACCGTAGCTTAGTAAATAGGAAATGAATGAAGTAAAAAATTAACTAGAGAATTCGCACAATATCTGAGCGATACACCTTGATTAGAGATACATTGTCCCCCTTCAACTGAGTGTTTGACTAAATAAACAACTCCGCCTTCTGAAAAAGGAAATAAATTCCAGAAAGAAAATGAATGAAGACTGTATTTGGTGAGGAAGAAATAAATATAGTGAAAAATTGAATAGAGAAATCGCAAGATTAGTAACATACACTAAGTCACCCCATAATAGGATGTTTGACTAAGTGAACAACTATTCCAAGTACAACCGGAAACACTGGAGTGATAAAACCTGTAAACTAATATCAACACAACGAATAGCAAAAGGTGAAAGTTCATCACACCTGCAAAATTAAAAAGTTTGCATCTACTTCAACCTTTCGTTTATTCGTTTGTTCTTTTCCCGTTAGTTCTGCCTGCATTATTTTGTTATAAGGCTTCGGTACTGAATTCCTGTAAATAATTTCTAGTTTACCTTTAAACTAAATTTAATAAAATAATCTTTTGACAAAACTCTCACCTGTATAAGTAATAGGTGCCAAGCTCTCACCACCAGCAACCTGTCAAATGTCGGATGTCACCCACCACCAGTCGGTCTCGTCGTCCTGTCGAGCTTCGCGCCTTCCGATAACCGCTGCAGGTAAAAACGCTCGGAACCAGGTGATAAATGTGCAGCTCTGCGCATGCGCCGTGAGCAGAGGACACCTGTGCATGTCATGAATGCAGGTAATGTCACTGAGTCAGAAGGTCCTTTGGTGTCGCCGATAGTGTAGGGACGAGCTTCTGACTAGAGTTGTGGGGACCTTGAAGATAAGTGTGGGGTTTACAATAAATAAACAAATACCTGAAAGTAACAATAAACCGGTTATCATAGTGATCATACACGTCTTCAACCTCTGTCGTCTGTTCATAATCGCGATCCACTCAGAGTTGTTTGCCATACGTGTCAAGCAATAATAAAATGTGTGGGTATCTACGGGTGTCGGAATACAGGGTATACAGGATACTCACTCACATTACCACATGTAGACGCTCCTACAAGTAGATATTCAATAAGGTGTGACACACAGACCTAGAGAGGAGGGATGGAAGTGAAGAAGCGTAAGAAGTAAAAGAGAGGGAGAATAAAAATGAAAGTGTAAAACAAGTTGGGGTAGGAAAGATGCTGCAGAAGATGGAGAGTAGAATAAAGGGTGTTGAAAAGAGAAGTAGAAGTCAAGAAATGGAGTAGACAGTAGGAGTATAGTAGAAAAAGGAGTAGAGAAGGTCTTTCCTGTCGCTAGGAGCCTCGCTGCCTTACCTTCTCCAACCTTCTTTGGAGTCAGGTAACCATTCTCGTCAGTAGATCGACTGGGGGCAGGGGAGTGAGCTGCGGTACACGGGTATCGAACTGGCTCGCCACTCAGATCATGGACGTGTATAGGTGGACTGTTGTCTGCCAAGACCAAGGCTTAGCCTCTTGCGAAGCTCTCCACTGTTAGTCTCGGCGAGCCTAAACAAAGAATGTGATTGAACCGGAAGCTTTGTCGTCTCATGCCTCGTTTTAGCAGTTAACTGGAAAAATCGTCTGCCAGCAGTCCAGGGATATCAGTTCGTGCTCAGATCGCAAGTCTCACTACTCGGCTATCAGCTCCCTACAGCGAGATGACAGCTCATAGACGAATGGGAATAATGCGAAGAGCCAGAAAAAATGCACACAAAATTTTAGTTTAAGCATAAGCTTTTCGTGTTTCACACCCAAAATCACTTTTATGAACACTGATAACGGCCTCTGGCCAGCGTCCGGTCAAGATACCAAACTTAGTCAACAACCTGTTAACTGCACCTACCGCGGCTTTCTCCGCGCCAACGATCGACACCTGATGAAATCAGAAATAAAAATAGAAAATTTCATTTAAAAAGTTGAAGTCTCACATGACCATCTTTTAGAAATTCCTTCAACTGTGACTTACAAAAGGAAAAAAAAATCTGAGCTTCACTGACAAGAATAAAAATGTGTAACGAATTTGAAAAATGCGGAGGAGGCCTGGAGCTTTAGAAATAAACACCACAGCGGACTTTGTTATCAAAGCCGATAAAGAAGGTGTGTAGACATGACAGCACCAATAAGTGTATACCATTGCTATTTATAGAAATTCCCCTTACTGACAGGGATGGTGCGTTCATGGATGTTCCTGGGCGAGGTACACTGAACTTGTCCTAGTCTTGTTCTTGCCGTTAAGATAAATCAAATACGATTTTTTTTCTGGAAAGATGGACAACCCAGAACATTTATACTTGCCATTCACTAGTACTGATATTCTTCTAAAAACTTCTGCAATAATAATAAAAAAAGGCATGCTTGAGGCTTGAAAAGAATGACATTCTCTTCCAGGTGATTTCAGCTTCTCAGGAAGGGCAATAGAAACAAAAATAAAATCGCGTCAAGTGCAATATTTTTTCGAGGACTTGTCCACCACGAGAGTTACCTTACCTGACATCAGGGAGTGCGTGCATGTCTGGTATCAACACACCTTTGCGTGGGCAGACAGGTGTTAAGTGTCGAGCTGAAATTCTCTGTGAGAGCACGTGCCCTTTAGAAAGTGCGGACCACTTTAGAGAAAGGGACCATTGGTGACTTCGGTCTACTTCGGCATTGCTTCCGTGGGATGTTCTAAATATGCCAGTAAGATGTCGTCGATCGTTAAACCGATCAAGTGCAAACAATAAAGCAATAATGACCGAGACTGAAAAGGAAGGATTGAAAGCCGCAGTGCAGGTGGAGAGAGTTATGAGGTACAAAATCATTAAAAGATTGAGCAAGTATGGCAAGGTAAAAGGTGAAGTTCATCCCCTAACCTTTGCAGGTCGTCTAAGGGGTGAGGTGTTAGGAATCCCACTTTTCTAGGGGCCAACTTTACACGAGGGCGGTGCCCTTCTTCTCTCCCTCTCACCCTTACCTTCCCCAGCCCTCCAAGGAGTCAGGTACACATTCCCGGGACTCGAGAAGGAGAAGTAAAGAGGTAGGCTGGTGGTAAAGAGTGAGAAATAGAAAACAGAAATGGTACCGTGGTATAGAAATGTGATGTTCCCCGTTATCAATGAAGAACGAAGATGGAGTAGACGAGAAGTACAGCGATATGAGCCTCAGTTTAAATAAAAATTAGCGCTTGACAGTTTGTCAGCTTTCGAGTAGAAAATTTGTACAAAGTATAGCAACAGTTCAAAGCACGTAAGTATCCAAATAAAAATAAGAGTAAGATGATGACGACGACGGCGACGATGATGAGGATGATGACGACGCAGAGAAAATTTGGGAAAATATAGCCGTGACTTATAAAATGACTTGAGACTAGAGAACCATTAAAACACACACACAAACACACACACAAACAACACACACACGCAAACTCACAAACACACACAAACAAACACACGCAAACACACACAAACAAACACACGCACGCACACACTCACTGTAGCTGCTGCTAACAGTTAAACAGTTAAACGCCCATCGTGACAGCTAATGTTCCACAATGTATATTCGCTCTCTGTCCTTCACGACTGTTCAAAGACTTGTCATGGTGGCCATGTTCGGTCACCTGGTCGTCAGCGCTTGAAAACCTGTTGGCCGAGTTGTTATAGCAATGAGCGGAATGACAAAAATGCCTTGATTAAGTTTCTGGAAGGGTTTCGTAACTTTTAGATGTAATTTTGTGCTTTTCCTAAACCTCTTGACTAATATTTGAACTTCTTATCAGTCCTCTTTTACCGGTTTCCTTAAAATGCAAACCAACCTGCTGTTAAAAGAGGATAAGAAAACAGTTGTGATGACAGTTTGTGAAACAATAATTGACAGTATCTTACTTAGTGTGACCAAGCAGCGAAAACTGAAATTTCCAGAAGCAAAGAATTCCTTTGCACAACACAACTGTTGAAATTCTGTACTCACTGTCTCTCAATACATCTCATCCGCCATGTCAATTTAATAACATGTTACCTACCTCTGTGTGTTTACAGGTCGAAGTATCAGACCTGACTGTCGTGAAAATTCCAGGGATAAGAGTGGTCTGACAGGACACTCCAAGATTGATGTCAGCACACAGTGTATGTGTCCCCTGAACTAGTTCCATAGAGATAAACAAAGTGTTTTGGGGTAGAAGGAATGAAAAGTAGCAGTCGACTTTCTAAGCTTCAGTATATGTCCATAAAAAGTTAAAATGTTGCGACTAAAGCTTGTCACACGAAATTTTAAGTCCCTCGAAAGGAGGCAACATGAGTTATTGTAAGAACAACCAGTTTTTTCTGGGTGTAATATGGAGGACTTGCTTTTTCTGAAGGTTAGGACACAGAGCAAAGTTTTACTATATAGGGTTTAGAATCTTAGGAATGATGGGTGGCGGTGTGTAGAAACAATCAGAAGATCTCGCCAACTACGAAGCCACAGAAGTTCAAGAATTCAAATTATCCGCCTTGTACTTCTGAAGTTAAAGTTGAAAAAGAGAAAAAGCTCCGAGTGGTCTCCTGCTTAGTTCATAAAAATGGTTGGACTGCTTTTGAAAATGGGAGAGAAAGCAACAAACTGGAGGTCAATTTATCTAGCAAGTCTTTCTTCATTTCTTTATTTTTCCCCCCTTTCTTGCAAGCTTCGGAGGTAGAACAGGAGTTTAGAAAAGAAAATGAAATAAAATTTAAAAGCAGTCATATTGAGGTGAATTATGTCTTTGTGTACCCGACCATTTGGTTTTTTTTCCTCCTTGGCTCTTTTGGAAGAGTGAATGCTATCTTTAGTTACTCAGTTTTTAACTCTTCGTAAAGATTTTCAATACCTCGCGATTTTTATATAGAATAACAAGTCCTGAACAGCCAACGAAGACAGTCTGGATTTTTATTGGATTCATTCTTTGACATGGTTTATCGAAATAGGTCTGCAGGTCATGGCAGAACCCTCCCAGCCCGGGTATTGAAAGCTGGGGCCATACGAGGTGCGGGTGGGCGTATCACTCGTGCCCACCCACTTGATAACATGTAGTTAACCGGGTACGCACGCTCCAAGATATAAAAAACTGTAAAACTGTCAGATTAAAAGCGGGTCTGAAAGGCTGTCAACCAAACGATATTTGCTGACTCCAGACAGGTGCCGGGACATCCTCCTGCTCAGACTTTCATTGCATTTTAAAGTCTAACCCCAGCGGAAATTGAGCTGGAAGTTACCAGAACATAAATCATTAGTCGCCTATTTAAATGATTTTTAATTAAAAATTACTTTTTGATGTTATTTGTATTTGATTCCCCAAAATCCGCTTCCAAATTTTGAGCTTTGTCTTTATGGTTGAGACATTCTTAAGCAGAAAAAATTCCAAAGTGTTAATTCTACGACAACAAGAAGTCTTAAGTTTTTGTCAGTTCTAACCACTTTCTTACTGCATAAATATGGACAAATATTTGATCGGGTTTGGCAAAGTTTTAATACATGTAACAGCGACTGTAAAACTTTGTCCAGAGAGTGGCGTCCTTTGTCTTTGCCTCTTTCCGAAAACCGGATGTTCAAAAGTTTCTTTCTTGTGAACAGAACTGAACTGTTCACTCGGAGTATTTCTTTAATAAATAAGCAATGTTGATTTCAAATAATTTTGCACTCATGTTAGGCTTTAACTTTTTAAATCAGCTCTGCTTGTATTTCTTTTCTTTCATTATAAGACAGCTGCAATGACCTGACATTAATCGAATACATTGCGAAACGAGTTAAATTAGTTTTTACAATATTGACTGATCCCTAGCCTGATGGCGCCGATGTTTAAGACGGGATGTCAGCCCGGATAACGAGATTTATCACAGGAAGTGTCTAAGGTTTGAATGTAGTCCCTCAGGGGCCTACTGCACGAGTACGGGACAATGGCTGACGAACAAGAAATGCAACTAATGTCCTTGAGTCAGTGGAATTCCATTAGTGTAGGGCTTCCTGTCACTGACATAAACCTGACATAAACCATTTGACATGGCCCCGGACTTTGCCATTGTCCTCCTTCATACACAAAGTCTCGTGCTCCGTCACATCCGTTTGTAACCAAACTTCCTGAGTTCAGATCTCGTCTCGGCCACTATCATAAAATATACCATTATTTTACCTTTATAAAATGGTAGAGGGGTAGTCATTTAATCCTAAAAACAATTCGTACTATATTCAAATATAAAAAAGTCAATAAGATGATAAAATGGAAGTCCTAAACAAACAAACAAAAATATGACAAGCAATAATGATTTCAGAAACAAGTCATTGCACTGCTAGTTTTGTATTTGTTATTGTTGTTGTTGTTTTGTTGACCACGTTTGCACGACAGCAGGCGATCAAGAAGAATATAAAGAGGCAACTTGAGTGTGACTTGCGTTTACCTGTCTTTAGTTCACGAAGGAGTTATTGCCCGCACGAGCTTTAGAGTTGAACGGTAGAAAAGCACCTGACAGAGATTGAAAGTGAAGTCAGGTGTTGATGTGCATGCTTGAGCTTGAATGTGACATCTCAGGTCACATCTAGGTTCATCACTGTGGGAGTAATCCACACAACCGACCCAGCTCCAAGAGGGTCGTATTACGCATGCGCGCTGGATTAACGGTCACACGGGCAGACTGAGATAAACATCTGCCAGACATGGTTTCAGCCTCCTTTGGTTTAAGCTTCGGACTTTTACATGATACGTGATATATATGAAAAGTTTTGATCTTCTTGTGTCTACCTTGCTAATAATATTTATTGTCTGTCAATTTTCTGTCTAAATAATTCAGTTTTTAATATTTGTCAATGACTGGAACTATGTCGCGCCCTCTACACACAACAGGAAGTTGTAAGAAAACGGTTGAGGCTCACTAACGAGATAAAATAATTTAAAACTAAAAATACAAACAGCGGAAGGATTTTCCTATTAAAAAGTAGAGTTGCCGTAGCTGAGCTCTATTTTTGAGTGTCTTATCTATTTTAATTGACAGAAGATTACTGACTTTATCTCTTATGTTGTTTTTTTTTCTTTCTTTTGTTATTTTCTTTTATCGAAATGTCAGTTAAGACTTAAGACAAGACGTTGTGGGAATTCATGATGATGACGAGTGACACTGCAGAATGAACTTTCGGTTTCATCTCCTCTGTACTGAGCATGGACAACCTGCAAGAATAAGTCTAGAGGTTCAGTTAGTTTGAAGCAAGTGTGTTACACATTCACAGAAATTTTATTCACGTTTCCTCGGCAATTAAATTGTTTTTGTTAGAGCTGTCTTAGAACATTGTTTTACACTCTTCAAGTATTTGAAACTTGAAAGTAGAAAAGAATCAGAAAAAATCAATGTGGGTAATTGCGCTCACTTTCTTGTTGATGACGAGAAAAGTGTGAAGGTAACACCCTAGGTATTCACACTGGAAACTACCCGTGTTTGAAGTACACGCACTTTAAACAGAGCACATCACCCATCTCCACTCTATTACAGGGTGTAACCAACCAATGCACTGTTCTCCTCTTTGGACACTCACAGGTGAGAATTCAAAACCAAAAAAAATTTTTTCTAAAACATCTACTGTTCGGTTTTCGTTCCCTCGCCAAACCACCCTTAATCATTTCATATGTGCCGATGATTAGCTTTCTTCTTGTGGGGCAGTTAATAGGCGAGTGGTTAGATGTTGTAGCGACCAGTCAGTGCTGACACACGAGGTGACTGTGTACAGGTGAAATTAGAGAGGACTGCTCGTCTCCTGTGTTATCTACACAGGCGAGAACCCCACCTGCCGTCACGCAATCCTTTTTGTGACAACCGCTGGAGATTGAGGAAGTGTTAGGGGGTCAAACTCGGGAAATCGGGAGTCGGGGGAGGGGTAGAGGGGAAACACAAGAAAGACCCAATCGTCTGTCGTTCAGTCGCGTGCCAAATCTGTGTGTTATAAACTGGAATGTTTTTGGCAGTGCCAAACAAACATTGACAAGTCAGGAGACTGACCTCAGGTGGAGTCTAGGATGGTCTTCTTCACTCTCGGGAAATATTGTCTTTGCTTTGTTCGTAATGCCTTTTAACGGAACATACACAAATTACATTCATTTATAACGAAAACGACTTTGAGCTCTACCTGTTTGCATTAAAGAATACCAGATAGCAATTTCTTTTGCTTTCTGGAAGTTACGTATAAAAAATGAACACAACATTTCGTAAACTTTCTAAAATTTATTATACGACAGTTTATATAGTTTATTACAGAGCTTTTATTTTTTTTCTACCTTCGTTTGGCTGTTGACGAAGTGGAGCATGAGACAGTAAATATCTTAATTTTGAGTATCCATTCCTGATATTTACTAACTAAAAAGTATGTTAACAAAAAAAGTTCAGCAGGTCAACCATTGCCAATAAAGAAGACTGAATAAAGTCGCCTGGATAATGATGTGGTCGAGTCAACTGCGGATTATGATCGAATCCACTCGTCGAACCAGCAGCTGGTCGTTGGCACGGGTATCGGGTGCATGTTAGTGTGGAAGGAACTAAATGTGGGCCACCTTGCTTCATAACCGTCCAGAGACCCGATACTCTTGAAATTCCGCGCTGCTATCATGTTTGTAGAGAGATATTTTAAGACATGGCTTCCCGGGTCACGTGATCATGACGATAAACTTTTACTGTCATGTCTCTCAAAAGATCGTGCTACCCATTGCCATTCTCTCAAACATCGTTTATACTCCTCTTTGCGGTAATTCTACAATCTGGCAAAACAAACAAAAACAAAAAACAAACAACAAGCAAAGAAAAACCGTGCAGACTGTTTTGTAATATTTTTTAAAATTCGGAAATTCTTCTTGCTAAAAATTGCTTTGGAAGACGTTTTGCTTGGCCTCTGTATATTATTTGGAACCACCACCACCACCACCAAAGTCAGGCAAAGTAACTCTTCATTTTCTCACGCGCTCTGCTCAAAGCCGCTATATGATTGGTCATGACGTCACTATAGAAGGCGGATCGTTAACCGTTAATTCACTTAGTGACGTCGCATTGACGTCATCTGACCTAGGTGTTCTCGAGGTGTTCGAAATTTTTTTTTTCATTTCACCATTTCCGTGCTTGTAAGAATCTTAACAACAGACACAACTACACCAATGTGATAATTTACGAAGACATGAGAAGGATCAGGTTCCAGGAGGTTGCTAATGATGGCTTAGGAGGAGTGCTCGCGCCGATTGTTGTTGCTGAAAAACTCAGCAGTAATTACTTATAATGGATCTTTCCGTTTGTAGGTGGAACTGAATTATTTTCTGCCTCAGCAGGTCTTTTAGCACTTTAAGGCTAAGCTATTACTTCAGAGTCATCTGTAACAGAACTTTACAATTAACTTTACTGTTTACTATTCAAAATGAGTGGACAAGATTTAGTATAAGATCCGGGTTTTAGATTTTTGTTTCAAGATGAAAAAGGGACACAAACTTTCAGTCAACCTATGAGGCACTAAAAATGTAAGAAGATTGTTTAAAAAACATCAGTCAAACACAGAACTTTTTACAGCAGTTAATCCATCTTTTGCCGTTATCTATAAAAAAGCAAACCAAGAAGGCTAGCCTAAACTCAAAGATTAACTTACAGTCGAATATAGAATTCACTCATGATGCAGGCTAGTGACCTTTAAAAGAATCCCCCTTGTATCTTTACTGAAACGGTCAAAAATTACTTTTATTGTGTGCACAGGTTTCTTTTCATTTGTTGAGATTGACTGTCTCCTATTCATCTTGGGGAAAAAAAGTCCCATCTTCGGCCTGAGAAATGTTTTGATCGAGATGCAAAGTGAGATAATTTAGACATTGACAAGAAGATCTCACAGACACCCATGGGGTTCCTGTGTCTCACTGGTGATTACAGCTCCCCCCAGACAGCTGTGTATAACAACCTCGGAGGCAGCTGTTGGGGCTTGCATAAAACAAGAGCTGGGGTTAAAGGTCGGCAAGACGAGATTCCTGGTTGCCCAAAATCACATTCCGCAGATGGTGTCACCACTCCTGTTGGGTCGCCTTCATTGCTCCATCCTTGGTCGCTCCCATCGCCCGACACGGAAGACCAACTGACTATGACCTGTTGGACACCAGAAACACTATTGTTCGTCAGCTTGCTCTCACCCTTCTGAGTAAAAGCAATGTAATATTGGCAAGCGCTTTGAATGGCTAGGGTTGGGTATACATGTATCCGGGGTGAGAGTAGCAAAACTCCCTTCGCTTCTTCCTGGTTGGCCGTGCTCACTCAAGCGTGTGGCTAAAGGAGAGATGAAGGGCAATGGGTGTTTTGTCCAGAAACTAAGACGATCTCATGTCCCAGCAGCAAGTCCATTAATCAGGCTGCACATCCGGAGAAAGAACTGTTTCTGAGAAGTGATTTGATTCACTAACCTACACAGACCTGTCACTGGAACCCAACCTAAACACTGGTTCTCATTGTACCGATGACAAGAACCTAATCTTGTCGTCACTGAACGAAATATAAGTTGAATGGATGGTGGGGAGTGGGAGTTGTGGGGATGGTTAGAGGTCGATGAACAGTAGTCATTGAAATAGTCGGAGTCAGAGATGATGTGTCAATCATATCAAGTTTTGTTACCGTTACAGACCGCACGTGGGAGGCTTGTGGAGGGCTGCCCATGACTTGTGAAACAGTAGTCGCCTCCATTACTCGCAATCAAGCCCATCAACACTACTCTATTGTGAGGGGACACATTATTATAGCGTGTACATGATTCATTTTCCACAACTGAAAATAACGAAGACGACGACGATGACGAAGAATAACAACAGACATAAGGACACGTAAGGCAGACATACCAACAGACAAGGCAGAGATAAAGAGATAGACAGATAAGAGAAGGATACAAGAGGTAGAAACTACAACAACAAAATACTCCAGATGTAAAAGATGTAAATAAAAACTACCATCAACTATCAGTTACAAGCGCCATGGCGGTTTGTCGTTTGTCAAATTTCTTTTAACGGCGCTGTCGAGAACACTGGGATGCGATCAACAGATGTTTATCTCTGTGATATTTAACATGTAAACACGTGTTTGCACAGCTCACTCACGCATAAATAACAGGAAGATTAAGTGGCAGGTCAGGACTGGGGCAAGCTAAAAACATCCATTGTTTTTTTTATGGTGCTTCATTGTGTGCAAGGTACAAAAATTTCTATCATGTGAAATTAGAAATAAAATTTCTCATTCGTAACGATTTGTGAACGCAGGAAAGAGACTACATTACAACAAATCAAATAAAGCTGATCTGATGTTTATTTGGAAAAAAACTGAACATTACAACCACGAAAACAACAATTACATTAATATCAAAATAATCTTATGCATCTGACGATGTACCCTTTTGATAAATGCATATCTTAATATCAGTATGTTGTATTAATGAACGAAGAATACGTATTTTAAGTACACGATGAAAAGAGCTAAGCTTTCTTCGGTTGATAACATGTGAAGTTTCAAAGTCAGTCTAAACAGTATACACATCACGGCCATTCAACCACCCAAGACTTATTGCAAGATCACACACACAGCACTGTTTACACAATATCCACCCACCCCAACCTCACAAGAAGGTTCATGGTTCACAAGGACCAGCCTACACCGGGTGCGAAAACAGATATTTATGTCACGATACCCTACTATGGCTCAGTCACCTGCCAACAGGTGTTTGATGGTGATCAACTTACTGACTATCATTACTATCAAACTCCATCAACTTATGTAGGTGCTGCTGTCGACGTTTGTGTCAGAGGTCGGCAAGGAGATTGGATGTAAGAAAAAAAAACTACTAAAGATGTACTGTGCTTCATTTGGGGAAGGAGAAAGAAACTTTCTGGGCACCACCCCGACCATAAAATATATTTTTTTTTATGCATAATACATCTCACTGCTTTCCTGCAAGTATGTAAAAAATATTTGTGCTCCGAATGATGCTGTAAATAGGTGCTGGTCCTTACATCTGTAAAGTGTATGCATACTAACCTTTGACTTGTGCAAGTATTGACAATAACTTTTGTGCATATCTAGATATTATTATTATTAGTATAGTTATTATAACACGTTTACTTCACATCCCGAAACATAGTTCTGTGGATAGGCACAATAAGATAAATAAATATTTGATATTATGTCTCTTGTTAATAATAACATCTACCATTGACTAATTATCGCACTGGCACTTTCAGCAATTCAGAGTAAGAACAGTAGTAACAGCAGAATATCTCCAGCAGCTATAATAGTAGTTTTGCTTAGTTTTAGGGTACTGAGGAGTTGTTTATTTAATGATGGAGGGTTAAAAGAAAGAATAGGCTATTTTTCCGAAATATTCAGAAATATTGAAATTTTCTGTAAGTGTAAAAACAGAACTTAATTGTTGTAAATCGTCTTGTTAGAAAAAATTCTTATTGTCGTTCGGCGCCGGCTGGAGTCAGTGAAGTCTAGTCAGAAGACTGAAAAGGACACATCAAGGTTTGAATTCCAGAGACTTTCACGAGCACATAATCCGGACATAATAACACACACTTTCATATATACTTTCATACATTACACACGCTGCACTTGTCTAGCATCAGACAAACGAAGATGTATAGTGGCTTGATATTATTCCATAATACGCTGGTTACTGAAACCCTCAGAAAACATTCCCCGAGCGCCTTTTGTTCAAATGCAGGAAGTGCAGCAGATAAGCTAAATGAGCAAAAAGGTTAAAGGCATGTCATGATGACCCGGCAGTTAGGCGCTCTGAGCACGGATCCAAAACAAACTTTGTTAATATATAAATTTGTGTGTGTGTTTATCTTGTCGCGGGCACCTGTCTTCGTGTTAATATTTAGTATCAGGATGTTTCTACAGACCCATTGACCAAGACAATCAAGACTGTCCTACCATAAGTTTTAGAAACATTGTGTTGCTATTAATGTCAGGCATTTTAAAAAAAAATTTTATGCACAGCTGTTTTCATAAAAATAGATTTTGAAATAATTTAAAAATATTAAAATGGAGAATACAAGTACTTGGCAGACGAGATATATTATGAATAAATCATGCAAGAATAAGAAAACTTGAAGAACTGAAGCACAGATAACGATTTAAAAAATAAGAAAAAAAATAAGAAATAAAAAAAGAGTAACAAGAAAACAAACGACCCCAAGAAAACCTTGGCCCTCGTCATCACGAGCGGGTTCAAGATTAGCATTTAGAGAGCGACACTCAATACTGGCCAGCGTTGACTGATCACGTGGTCAAAGTGGACATCGATGTGCGGTACATACATATGACCAGCGCCTGAAAGTCTACATGACCAGCGCCTGAGAGCTCAGAAAAAGAAATCCTAAAAGTGCATTCGAAAGATCAGTTTGTCTTTCACTAGAATTCGGTCACAGCCGAGTGCTTTGTACGGCTCCGATGCCGGAGAAATTTTTTTTCTATTAATTTTGATGAAACTTAATTTGAAAATAAAAAACTTTTGAAGTGATAGAAGCTTTCTTCTACGTTTTAGGACATAGGTTTAAATGAATCCAATGAAGGCTTTAAACTCTAACAAAATTCCTTAAGAAGGACCGTCTGGTGACATTGCTGGCATCTCTGCTGGGAGCCTGAAGTCGGTCCTAGGTAAGTAGTTATCGCAGTTCAGGTTCTACATGCCAAGCAAGAAGGTTCCATTACTCAGGTAATTACACCATAAGCAATAATTGACAGGATGCAAGATGTGCATGAATCGTACCTACATCGGTCTTAAACCGCAGTTGTTACTCAGGCTAGTTCAGGTTTCCGCTACAAATTATTACAAAATCATGCATTTTATTGATATTAAACTTATTAATAACAGGATTCTTCAAGATAGTGAAAGCGTATGCAGTCAGGCACATGGTGGACGAGTGGTTAAGAATAAAAGAAAAAAAATTAAAGAGATAAAAGATAAGACTGTCACCCAAGACATGTGATATGTCACTGTGTGTGTCTTCTCTCCTATACTCTTGACCGTGGCGCATGTTATTATGGACAAAGTGTTTGTCAAAGTCGCATCTTCATTCAGGATCACTTGACACGGTGGAGTGTGTTAATGTTTCACTCCAGCTCAAGACTTGCTGTTGCTGAAATGGAAAATGTTCAGCAAAAGCAGAGCAGTTGTGATATTTCGGATGCTTTAGAAAGGAAATCTCCATTAAATGCAGCGGAACTGTCCAGACGGAGATGTCACAATGCAGATGTCACAAATGCAGATGGCAAGGTATTTTATGGTGTTGCCGCAGCTGCATGTGACCTGCTTTAAAGAAACCAGTTTATTTCTTTGGCGTATCCTTGGTTTCCGTTGGCAGATGACGGAATTACAAACTGAGAAGCACAGAAGTACACACAGATGAACATTTGACGAATGATGATAACAGTTTAAGTGCAAGTGCATTTGATCCGACACATTTCCTGTCTCTTTACTTCGCCATTGCCAGCCTTGCAACAAATTTCCATTCCAACACAACTGACAGAAATCACACAGACACCCCTGACCATTCCTTCTCCAGTCTGTCTTGAATCCTGCCAACGATGTCCACAACCATTGACAATGTCTCGTCCCTCGTTAGGTCCTCGGCTCCCTCCGGGGACCTCTGAACATTGTGACGGAAGGCACTGTTTGTGTTGCAACTGATCGCAGACTGTGGTCACTTCACACAACGGAGTAACTGCTTCCAATAATTTATGAGTAATATGAACTACACTGTTACGGTCAGTATGCTGATCACGTGACACTGTCGGGTCAGGAGTTCCCTCGCAATCGTTTTCGGCAACTTTTGCAGCATTTCTGCTTGAAGTTGGAATACTCGCACATATTCATCACCTTCACCACGTTGCAATAATCAGATTGATCCTTGCAGCCTGAAAACAACAAAGCAACATCAGTCATTCTTTTCAATCCTTATTATTATTAGAAACTATTTGTCCCTTGAAAAATCTTACAGTCAAAATTGTAATTTTGGGGCAACGACAGCAAGAAACACACAATATACTCTTACACTACAATGAAAGGCGAAAGCCAGCTTGAAATTACAGAAACATCGATGTACATTACAATAGCAGTTACTGTAATCCTTTTAAATAAAAATAATCAGGTTGTGTTCCATGCTCCACAAGAATTGTTTTCTATATTTCAATACTGGTTTCTTATTTGATTTAAAATAAAGACGTGCTGCAATAAGCTTTTTCTCGCTGCATGGTTTACTTTTAGCAATATTCATCAGGTACGATCGAGATAAAAAAAAAATGGGAAACAATTCACAAGACCTTCAATAGTCACTAAGCAGTTTGAACACAAGTGTATGAACTTAAAGGTCTAGTAGGGTTCAACTGTTTTAAATTTTAGTGATAGAAGTAAGTGGAAGTTATTATTTCCCCAAAGCTGGGTGGATACCTTCCCCCGTCTCCACTACACCTTATGTTCTCTCGATGCACAGCTACAACCATTATGCACAGTGAGAGGTCAGCAAATATATAAATATTATGCAAAGACATCACAGATACAAATGGGAGAGTTCATAGTTCAATGTGTTATACAACCGTGATGTCACCTCTATTATGCATGATGATGATGCTTGTAGGCATGCAACTCGAGAACGGAAGAGGGGAAAGCCTCCAGATTCGAGAGAATATTATCTACCAGTGAACTGTATCCAATCATTACAATAAAATAAGACTGAACCCGACTAGGCCTCTAAATTTTAACTTGTTTCTATGTTTACTCGTAGGCTCTGCGCCATCGTGTGTTGGGAGTTGAAAAAAGTTTGCAATACTTTTCTTGCAATCGGGCCCCCGACAGTTCCTGGAGGTCTGTGGTCTGGCCAGACCTGGCAGCTGCGGCCCGCCGGAAGTCCTGTCTGCTCCCACACGCAGTCAAGCATGCGCATCTGAACACCTTCCTTCCCGCAGTCGGCAGGACACTGAACATAAAATAGCGAGATCAGCGACATCAGTAAGTAATTACTTTACCAGTTAAGAGAACCTTGTTAGGCAGACATGTCTCCCACTCAGGGACTAGGCGTACCTCCACCTGCTGGCGTCTGTGCGTCTGATCACTTGTCAACTCCTCATGTCAATCCGCTCCTGTACAAGATAAACTGAATTTATGTTTTATTTACTTACATCGGACCATTGTGACGTGTTCCATACCGGGCGGCAAAGCGAGTTGAGACACTTCTGGGTAACAGGGGGTTTCGCTGTGACGTCACACAGGTCGTCGCTGACGTAGGAAGCGTTACGTTCAGCTGTGCACCGAACTGTGCGGTTGAGAACTGACTGTCCGTCAGACACACAATTTTCCACGGCACACTGAACAGAAAAAATATATTTACACATATAATCCAATGTCTTTCCACTCGTCAATACTCTCATTAATTTCTGAGCAAAGATCACTCAAGGAAACTCATTAATTTCTCACCGGAGACCACTCGCCCACAGTCCACTTGACACAGGGTTGTAGGGCGCAGTTCAAAGACTTCTCTGGCAATGACAGTCCGCCTTTTCGACACACACTGTCCGGAAAAGCCTCGTAGTAATCCTTGGTTATTATCTCACAGCTGACCGGTCGCGTCCGTAAGCCGCCGTCACACGTGGCTGAACACGGTGACCAGTCACCCACGACGACCTGTGAAATATATTTGTGGTGTCAAGGTCGCAAAGCTTTGTTTTTAACGCGCGAGTTCGCAAAATGTTAGGAGGAAACCACCAGGCTATTCTAGCTTTACGATTCAAATGGAAAATCACTCCAGTCGCGTGAGGATCAGTAGTTACATATTAAGATTAATTTTGTTTTGAGCAAAGTTCAAATGGAAGATCTTGGTTTACACGTTTGGCCCCCGGACGTATAAATATGTCTTTTCTGTGAGCTTGCTAAGTTTTGATGACATTTCCGATGTCATGAATATTTTTAACTTTAGTAAACGGTTGAGTTCAAAGGAAAAAAAAAATACTATTACTATGTAGAATTACTGAGGTTGGAGACGACAGTTCACCGGAGTTCGCTGACCTGTCCACCTGTCTCACTAGCATTTCATTCTACTGTAGCACGTTCGGCTCGCTGTGCAGGAATGTCTACAATAATTACCAGGCCGCAGTTTTGGGAAACTTATTTACCTGGAGAGGTCTTTGTTGTCTGTCATACGGATCCTTGTGGTAAACGGCTTTGTTTCACTTGGATCCTTATGATATACAGATGCATTCTCACTTGGACTGTCCGCCAGGAACCCCAGCAAATACTTCTCTCGAAGGGCAGTTTCCTGATGACAGGTTCAGAACAAAACATTTAAATATTATCAAGAACATCTTAATTGAATTTGTCGTTTGTTTTCTTTTGGGTGACTAGCAAAGATGGTGGAGAAAATAGTAAAATCGTCTTCATTTTCATCTTCTGTTTCTTCTACTGCAACTACCTCTTTTTAACTTCATTTTTATGTTATTCTTCTTCTTTTTCAAACACCAAGAAAACTACTGACCTGCAGGACGGCGTAGAAGTCGCTGAAGGTGAGCTCCAGACGCGCCCGCTCCAGGCCCGCGATGCACGTGTAGTTGCCGGTGTCGCGGTCCGGACGTGCGTTGGTGATGCGCAGCTTGCCGCTGCTGGACACGTGCGTACGGCGCGTCTTGCGCAGCGGCCGGTCGTTCCGTAACCACTCCACGCTGTTCTTGCTCGCGCCGCGCACCGGGCACGTGGCGATGACGGAAGTTCCGGGCAAGATGGCTGCCGACGTGCCCACTTTCAGGCGAACCTTAGGAGCGGTGGTGAAGAGAGAGAGAAAAAAAAAATTAAAAAACTTTTTTTTAGGTTTGCTGACAATACAGGGTCTTGGAATTTAATGTTTTGAGGTGATGAAAATGGTCAACGATGTAAACGCTGACTACCATTCTAAAACAGCGCACTATTCAGCTGTTGTTGTTGTTGTTATTATTGTTGTTGCTGCAGGGCCGCCGAGAGCCAGCCCGGGCCCCGGGACAGATGACCTCTCCGGGCCCCTTGTACTTGTAATTGTAAATTATTTTCCCAGTATATAATGTATGTTTACAATTCGAATCTCAATATCTACACTCAAACTCAACTTCTGCATGTGTAATGCTTGGGTGTTCTGTCCTTAGACCTTTCTTTAAAAGAAAAAGAAAAGGAGAAGAAGAAAAAAAAATCCACTGACCAAGGCCGGGCCCCCTTGACAGCCGCGGGCCCGGGTACACCAGACCCCCCTGTCCCCCCCTCTCGTCAGGCCTGTGTTGCTGTTGTTACCGACTGACGAGAACGCCGTACAACCTTACCTGATTGAGAGAACTAATTAAGGCTGAACACCGACAAAGATTAACGCTGAAGACTACTTACTCGCTCCATCTTGTTGAGCTGGAAAAAGCGCAGGGTCTGTCGTTTGATGCGGACGATGGGGCAGGGACTCTCGTTGCAGGCCAGCTCAGAGACAGGTTTCTCAGTGGGTGGGCAGTGGTACTCATCCACATCTGTCGGGGTCCCGTCCGCCGTCACACGCTGGCAGACGACAGGCCTCAGCTGCACCCCAGGTCCGCAGGTGACGGAACACTACACCCAATAACAACAACATTATGTTACACACCCGGAGATAAGCATCCTAGTACATTTCGTTTGCATCTCGTAATTATCCTGCACACATTCTCGTTTGCGTCTAGTAATTAGAACTTCTCTTCTAGTCTACTCTAGTCTCACTTGCATTATTATTAGTAGTAATAACTTCTTTATAGTCTACTCTATTTCTAGTCCATCTCTCTTGCATGTCCTAATCACAGCTTCTCTACTAGTTCATTCTCTTCTCAACCGTCAAAATCTATCTTGATAATTATTATCGTTTTTGCTCAGCTTGTTTGTTAATAAAAAAAATTCAGATTTGTTAATAAAATAAAAATACTGTGTATTGGGTGTGTTTTATTTATAAATTATGAATAAGATAGTTTTATGTTACTTTAATAACAACAACAGAATACCGTATTGGCGTAAATTTATTGGAAGCGCACGAATTCAAGGGAAGTAATAATGTTCTAGGTTACTGTTTAAAGATTACCTCTTACTTCCCTTGAACTTCTCTTACTGTTCTACATTTTCTCTCTGTCCGACCAGGTCTCCTTTGAGGGCGGTATCATTATTTACAAATCATGCCATGTTATGTGATTTACAGGTCAAACCGCAGAGAAAGATAGCAGGGAAAGTCCAATTTATCTGAGGGGTGACCATTCTCTCCATTTTTTTCCCTTTGGACCAAACAGCACTAGAGCAGCGGAGTGATGGTTAAAGCGTATCAGTCGGCTTCCATGCTCGTGCGTGTACTCTAACATCATGTTACCTGTGTACAACTCTTTGCGTCAGACCATCTCGCCCCACCCCACCTACTCACCTCGGACCAGAAGCCGGTGGCCCAGTCTGCGGGGCAGAACTGCGTGTTGCACGTCCTCACGCGCTGCGGCACGGGTTTCTGGCACATGAAGTCCGGCAAGGTCAGCACCTTGTCCACCACGCTGCTGACCTCCTGGATGCACGTGACCTCTCGGATCATCAAGCCGCCCCCACACGTCGTGGAGCACGGGCTGAAGTCGCCGATACGCCACCTGGCGGGTAAGTACAGGGAGGTAAGCATGACGCACTCAAGCTTTCATTATGTGATAGTAATCAGGGAGTATTTGAAGTTTTATTATAGGTTCTTTGATTTTTGTAATGCCAATGACTTGCCGTTCCAAAACAACAAGTGAAAATCCCTATCACCACCACCAACAAGAAACTACGACCACACCATCAGCACCTTTGAGGACAGGGGATGTCGTTACAGATCTTCCTTTCCACAGGTACGGTCTTGGAGTGCAGGCAGTGGTCCTCGGGCGCCTCGGTGTTGTTGGTTTTGTGAAGACACTGCACCAGAGTCTCTTGGATACCTGAGTAGGACAAGCGAGATGGGACAAGTCAGGGCCTGCCTCGTGCAGAGACATTGCAGCTAATACACGTTTCAACTGTTAAAAGAACAGTTTACTTGATTTTCTAAAGTCAGGCAGGCAGGTAGACAGCGGACAGAGTGAAGTGCAGGTAGACTGACAGACTTTACCTGCAAGTTTCTTCTACTCTACTAACCTCCGAGGCAGCTGCGGTCACATGCGGTAACACCTGTGGCTCTCCACTCATAGTCACCGTAGCAAGGGTCTCTCTCACACACTTCCATTGTTGGTGGCTTCTCACCTGCAAAAAGGTAGTTTCACGAAACTCAAGGGACATAAGTATGTAAGCAGTGCTGGTAGTCTTCACGAGCGAGCGAGACAAACTTTCCCCAGCCTAGTCACAAACAGTTAAGTTGAAATGCTCATCTTGTAAACAAAGAATAAATTATTATTAGTTTAGTTCTTCAAAATTCCTGCTTATATTATTTTTCAAGATTGTTGTTGAAACATTTTCAAAAATGCAAAAGATGCCTTTTGACACCAGGGAAGTTCACACACCCTCCCTGCCCTCGCTCTTCGGAGCGTCACTAATGCTGTCATTCCGATGACACCGTCTGCCATTCAGGTGTCACTATCTATCATCCAGGTGTCACTGCTATCTCCGCATTACCTGCTACTCTCCTGTTCAAGTCTCCCTGCTTACCTGGACATTCGCTGTCAGCAAGATCCACGAAACCTCGTAAGTAGTACAGGCGCACCTGACACATGACAAACCGTTGGCGCGTGCCTGTCCCACACGTCACGCTGCAGGCGCTCCAGCTGGTCACCACGTACCTGCCGACGTCAACGTGACAACCGTTACATTCGTGACACCTCGCTACGCTCACTGCGCACGACGTTGCCAAACGTAGGTCGATACTACGGGATGGCAAGGAACTAGCTTAAACCTTTTCAGTGCTAGAATGTTCTGGCAAGTTAGAAGCAGTAACAGTCTTAATGAAAAACAAATATGAAGCTGGTGTTGAAGGATAAGTTAAGGGCATTTTATTTACACGACACTTCATTTTAAAATTCATTTGAATGGCTAAATTCTGGACATCTGTACCTTGGAAAAAAGAAGCAAAGACATGAAACATTAAGAACAAAAAATAAATTAATAACAAAAAAATTAATAACAAAATAAATATAAAAACTAAGAAGCACTAAAAAGAAATAAAAGCTCTAAATAAAGGAACAGAAGCTACCGCACAGTGAGCACAAGCGGGACAACTCTATATCAGAGAACCGTTCGTTCTACGGTAAATGAGAAGTCAGCACGTAGCGTTCTGTTTGTGCAGTTGCCTTGAAGATATAATGAAGAAGGGAACTGACCTTGGCTTGCTCATGTCGTGGTTGTTGATGTCCTCCTCGTGAACGAATGCAGGTGTTCCGTCGCGGAGTTCTCTGCCCGTGAGCTCCTGGCGGGAGTCTGCTGGTCACGAAACAAGAGTGACACAGTTACTCCCTTGTATGGACGCGAAGCAGGACAGGGAGAAATAAACAAATACCAGTCTCCTGACTAAAGTCAATCTTCAAAAGAGTTTGCTCATGTCTATCCTCCTCTTGAACCCTGACATTTGACCTAGTAATTTTGAAGTCTTCGAGACAAAGTACTTCATTGACCGCAAAACATTTCGTGGACTGAGAGCCAGTCTACATCTGTAGTAGAGAAGTCACTCTAGTGACCAGTCGGCGAAAAGCCATCTCTTTGACCAAAATCAAGAGGAGAAATATTTCCTTGGCAAGAGACTGTCAAGGGGACCGCAACACAAAGGTTTGACGACATTAAAGAGTAAACCCATGTATATATCCTGTATATATCCTTGCAAAGGATTGAGCACAGTTTCGTCTCTAAGCCCCCTCCTACACCCCTCACTCCTACAGGTGGTGACTTCAATGGATACCTGTATGGAGAAGGGTGAATAACCGTTAAACAGAAACCGTTTTCTACCAAAAATAATCCCGCAATAATTCAAATAGTCATGGGCGTACTGCCACCATAGAGATCTTCGTATAAAAAATGAATCAAAGAAACATACAAATATTTATCAAGTAGAAACAAACCTATCAGAAAACAAAGAAACAACAACAATACAGCCAAAGAAAATCCCTCCTCCTCCCCAAGACAAATCCCAGACAAAATCATTTGAGGTCGTCAGGCGTGAATTCCCTTCATCACCTCACAGCGATCATCGTCAGGTAAGAGGACGAACACCTTGCGGTGACAAGTCACACTCTCATGCTTACCTGTCTCGTCACGCTCCGCAATGTACCTGGGATCTGAAAACAGAAAGTACCGTTGCTTAGACTCGTGCGTGTCACAAAGGTCGGGGAGTAGGCCGGGGTTGAGAGGGCAACGTGAGAAAAACCCGATAACTTTGTTGACATTGCTGCACTATGTATTCAGATTACCACTTATTATGTTGTTGAAAATCAGATATTCAATTTAGTTTCCTGATCTGATAAGACAAGTGTTCTCACGTGTTCTTCAGAGAGGTTTTTCGCTTGTGGTCAACATCACACGTGACATAATTCTGTTATTTTAGCCAGGTCTGGTTTTTTAAGGTCTTGTAAAATGAGAGGGAAATGTTATATGGCAAGTAAAAACATCCACTGAAATTTCGATATGAGTTTTGAAAATCAGTTGTGATAGGAAGAGTTAAAATCCTTTTGTAAAAAAATAGTCTCTACATGACCAAGTTAATTTGTAACAGAAAGGAACACATTAGTTTGTGACAACAATGGCCAGTTTACTTTGTCATACAAACGGCTCCAACATACTTACCATCGGGGTCATTGCAGGCAAAGGTGGTAGTGCAGTTCCGTCGTGTGATGGGCTTGCTGTCATCCTCACAGAACGTGTCCCCCTCGTGACGACACACGACCTCACGAACCTGAACTCCCCAGCCGCACGTGACACTGCACTGGAACACACGACGTCAGCATTGTGCACGATACTACACAATCTGTCATACGCCATACGACCTGCACATTCCCTCCTCACTCCATTATTTTCTATTTTTTCTTTTCTTTTCATCTTTTTTTTGATTTTCTTTTTGCATTCATTCCTCCTGCTCCTTCAGTATCTATCAGTTTCTCCTTCCATCGAGATATGCCACAAACTTTAACAAGCAGACTTACCGGCGACCACTGGCCGGCATACCACGTGGGACAGATCTGCTTGCTGCACGTCTGCACCACGCTGGGCCGCGGCGACGGACAGAAGCTGTCGTGCAGCCACTGCTGGCGACCGTCCATCAACGTGTCCATACAGCGGACCGCGCGACTCTTGGTCCCGCCACCACACGTGACTGTACATGGCTGCCAGGGAAAGATCTTCCACCTGAAGAGAACACACAGCGCCCTCTACTGACAGTCGAGAATTACGGTTTAACAAGTATATGATTCTTACTTTTTTCTGCAAGTAGCCTGCCTTCACTCAGCCATGCTGTCGCAGAAGACAGTCACTAACATTAAAGGCTTAGTAAGGTGCAACTATTTTTTTTCAATCAGTTGATGACAAGGTATTATGTGGCCATCATTGAATGAGTGAATTTCGTTCTAGATTCCGAGATACACATCTACAAATATTATCCATACAAGCGTATCCATGTACAATCCTGATTTTTGACCTCCCGTTGTAGGCCTGAATCTACAGAAAGAAAATGGAGTAGTCTTTTACTGGTGAAACAGTATGCTGTATACCTAGGCTGTCTATATGTCCAATACTCTACAGGTTTTTTTAAAAAAAAATATTATCGGCGATGCGTGACGCGAAAGAAAAATGCTCGGCATAAAAAGACTTTACAGGCTGGTCACGTGATCAACTCACACAGGTGGACATCGTCTCCGAAAGCAGTTTTGTCGTCTGCCGGCAGGCTGCTCACTCTCCTGGCAATGACTGTCACTCACCTGCTGCTCACTCAGTGCTTCGTAGCACACGAACACGGACACCTGCACACCTGTACAAAGCAGAGGTATGTACCAGCACACTCAACTAGGATAACATGCAATGTGATATGACAACATGCAATGTGATATGATAACATGATATAGCATTCAATGTGATACGATATCATTGGATTACGTGAAAATATAATCTGATAAGACGTGTTCATGGTTGTAAACGAGTAAAACATGTCAAACTTAAGGTTAACTTCACCGCAACAAATTAAGCAGTTAGTAATGATCATCTACGCTTGGTTATCAACTGGTAAATCGTCAAGTCAGCCAGCTGTGTCGGAAGAGGTTTTCTGGAAATTCTCATGTCCGATAGTTGTGTCAGACAAACCGAAAGAAGGTCTGAGGGGAAGACGTGAAAGTCGGATCGCAAAACCTCTTCTTTCGCCACACTTTAACGTTCACTAAATAAATGGGCCGCCCATTCACTGCTGGAAAAGCGGAGATAACTTCCCAGTCACTAGCCCGAGCAGACCTCGAACACTCGACCTTTGGCTCCCATGTCAAGTGCCTTAACCCTGCCCGACGTTCGTTGTCTTCACCACAGACTAAAAGCTCCAGGCACAATAGTAACGACAGTAACAAGCACATTATCAACTGAGACACCTTGGATGTCAAGGAAAACAATGGAAATGAATGCAAAGAAATACAACAAACACGTGAAAATATATGGGAAAGGGAGGTTACCTACACCACAGGACGCGGAGCACTGGGATAGCCCCGCCTCCCGCCATTGATAGCGCTCCTTGTGCGATTGCGTCCCCGTCAGACAGGAGTTGTTTCCCCCGCAAACTCCACATAAATCTAGTTGCACATCTGATCCGAGCTTGTAATCACAGCCTACTTTCTGAAATAAAGGAAACACAAGCAAAGCCCAAGCTTAACGATAATCTTTCCTTTCTACGGAAGATAAAACGAAGAGAGAAGAGGATCACGTGAGTCAAATACATTCTAGAGACTTCCATTCTCATTACTTCTAGAAATACATCGTCGCTGCCTTTTACCGAGAAGATTCCCTCTTTGATTATTCTTGGGGTTTTTTGGGAGGATATCTCTTCTGTAATACATTATAAAAAATTATATTAATAAATTCTTTTTGATTGATACTTTCAATGGTGTACCTTGTCTTATCTATATAAACTCTGTTTACACAGCATTCAATTCCATTTCCTGTTTCAAAGAAAAAGAAGTGAAAGCACAGTCTGCAGGCTACAAGAACAAAGGGGTGAAGTACTGACCCAGCACTTGCCGCTGATGCACATGTCGAAGGCGTTGTGTTTGCAGCGCGTGCCGTCCAGAACTTTGGGCGCCAGACGCACCACGGTCCTCGTGCCCTTGGCGATGCAGTAGAGGGCGCAGGGGTTCTTGCGGTCCGTGTACGGCAGCCAATCGTACAGCTTCCCGCCATAGGTGGCGTTGTTGTAGGCTGTGCATTGTTCGGAACGGAAATCCATTCCGTCTGGAGGACATACCTAGTGAAAGCGATGGAAAACGACTTTATACTGAATGTAGTTCTTCACGTTAGGGTCTTGTTTTAGTTTTGTTCTCTTCTGCTTTGTTATGCTTGTGTGTGTGTGTGGTCGTGAAAAAAAATTGGTATTCTAACTTCAAAAAAGTGTTTATTTTTGGATTTCGAACCCTATTTTGCAGACCCAGCTATACAGACAAATAAAAATAAAACGAAGCTTTGTAAGGGACAGCATGTCAAGACTGTTGTATAAAGACAAGTGAAGCTTTGACTGCTCAGTGTTCAGAGTAATTTTTCTCTGTACCTGATGAGAATCGAGTGTGTGGTTCTACATTACTGAGAGATCAGATATAAGAAATGTTGAGACCTAGAGGTTAGACGATGCTAGAGGATATTATGATGACATCACCAGCCCCATCGAGTAGAACTCAGTGTGAAGACTAGTGTGAATGACAAGTTTTCACGTGTCTTCTGATCCCAGATTTCCCCTTCCTTTCCCTGGGAACTTCCACAGCTTTATTAGCATGTTAGGGGGAGGAGTGTGTGCGAGGGAGAAGGAAGGAGGAGGAAAGGTTGGGATAAACGATTCGTGTGTGTATGTGTGATTCAGTGCGTGTATGTGTATTTCATTGTATGTGTGCGCGTGTGTTAACTCAAGCCAAAAGACGGTGCGTTTAATGTCTCCAACCATCCAAAAACCATCAAGGATTAAAGGCAGACAACCTTCAGGCGGTGGTGAGATAAGCAAGTACACGGGCAAAGCTTTGTCCACAGGGGGTGAGCGAAAACATGGCGACCACTTTATGTGACGGTCTCTAACAGGTGCGGGGTCAGGCTACCGCCTTGTAAGGACCAGCATGTCAAAGGTGTACTCTAGTCTGCTCCACAGACCTGACAACATGTGAAGGAATTTCGTCCCGAAATGTCAGTAATGAACCTTAGATGATGCCTCAGGCGGGTGGGTCGTGGAAAATTTTCATCAGTATAACGTCAGGTACTGGGAGCTTGGACGGACTTGACCCTTGACCTCGGCTGACCCGACCCGAGGTTTCTAAGCCCAGGAGGTACTTGCAAACAAAACGGGAGCGAGAAATAACGCACCTCCAGTGATGGTCTTAGTTGCAAACACAGCAGCAGCATCGCAAACTGCTCTCCTGTCTCCCAAACATCTTGCTTGGGGCTAGTGCCGGACGACAAACTCAAATCTGGGTTTGGACGAGTGTTTCTTGGATGGAGTTTGTTGGAGCTGAGCAGTCGAACAAGCCTACCTGTGAGATTTAATCTCTCGGACTATTGTTGTTGGTGGCAATCGACCTCTCACCCTGCCTACCCCGCCACTTCTCGCGTGACGTACTTTGACACATTACCTCCCTTCCCGACTCACCTGGCCTCTGCTTTTTTTTTTTTTTATGGTTGCTTATCCTTTTCATCAAATTTTAGAGCGGCTATCATGAGCTCGGGTAGCTCGGTCGGGTGGCCTCCGCCAATACCATAGAGGACCACCTTCCGTTCAGGCTTCATTCATCGTCGACGACCTTGTCATCTAGCGATGAACCTGATGATCGATGTGCCACTGTCAGGGGCAGCAACCCGCTGTTCGGTTATCATCACCCTTGGTATGGGGTGTGGGTGTGCGGGAGGAGGAGGGACTGGGGAGGGCGGTGCGGGGGGTTGACATGGACTGCGCGATGTCGCTCCAGCTGTGAGGTGCACTCGGTGACCCTGTCAGCGTGGGAGGCTGCTCCGTGTGAATGTTAATGAAGAGTTGACGATTGCTTGTGAGTGGCAGGGTGGTGTTGGCAGGGAGGGCTAGTCAGTGGGCAGTGTGAGGGCAGGGAGGGCTAGTCAGTGGGCAGTCTGAGGGCAGGGTGGGCTAGTCAGTGGGCAGTGTGATGCCGAATGAACCATCACTGGGTTCTACCTGATAACTGATGCAAAACTGTCAACTAAACTCTTTATATCTTATGAGCGATTATGTGAACTGCTTCCATCCAAGCCACTCGTTCATCGCACGGGTGGGAAACCCTTTTTTTCTCATCATCCCACCTACCTACCTTCATGACCAACGACTGAAAACAGTGTCAGGGGACGACCACTGCCATCATTTACATTTACTCATAAGGTGCAGAAAAAATGCTCAGACACCAAACTGACAGATCGAACATGCTCACGCGCGCGCACACACACACACACACACGCACGTAGACACACACACACTGACTTGTGTGTTGCAGGTGTCGTAGCGGTAACGGTCCCCTTCGCAGCCCTGGCGGCTGTGAAAACTGCGGATGCACTTTCTTTCTTGATAGGTGGCGCCACCATCACAGGTCCGCGAACACTCGCTCCAAGCCGACCATTCACCCCAGTAATCACCCACTGCTTGCTCGGGTACCTGCAACATAGATTACAATGTTAAATTGCGTGTGTGTGTGAGAGAGGAACAGCGCAAGAGAGAATAAGAAAAACAGAAGCGAAACCTAAGAGAAAAAAGGATAAAAAAGGGATGAAAAACAGAAGGGCAAAAGGGTTTTAACAGATGAAACAACAGTGAAGTGTGGTGGGAGAAGAAAGACGATGTCCCTGCTAACAGTTATTGTTACTGGATGCCTGTGCACCTCAAGGAGGCAGGTGGTAGGTTTGAAGGAGTGAAGTGTTGAGCTTTCATCTCCTGATTTCCACTTCAACAGCTGCCAATGGCTCTTGTGACGTAAGTAACGACCGGCTTGAGGACGACTACGCGAGGCCGAGAGCACTTGCGCCAAGCTTCGTGACCTGTGACCCTGTAGGGGTCAAGTCCTCGCCTTCCCTCACTTCTCCCAGCATCAGGGAGACAATCGTTCACTTCTGATGCTCTCGTAAAATACTTTGACATCTTTTATTTTCTTCTTAATTGTTTACTGTTCGCAGGCAACCACTTCAATCCAACATTATGTCCGGGTCAATCACTTGCATTCAAAAACATATTTATTTGTCAACTAATGAACTATTTTGTAAACGGTGTTTAAATTATTTTAGTTTTTACTATTATTTAATTTTAGTGTGTAATTATTTCAAACATTATGCAGTGCGGTTGGGCTTCAGCAAAAGCTTTCTAACCAGATCTTTCATTTAAAAAAAACAAACAAACAAAAAAACCCCATAAAAAATAGAATGACACTTTTATTTTTGAATTGTAGATCTTCTGCATGAAATATAATATTGAGTGGAGAAAGGCTGGAGGAACTATAAACATTATCCGACACACTAGCGGCTGATGTAAAGATGATTGCGGGTGTAGAGTTCGGGTGTTTATTGTGTCAGCGTCGGGCTCACTGAGTGATAAGACACCTGCACACCTTGCAATACGATAACAGTAGCATCATCGGCAAAATATGAGGCTGAGGGGACCACAGTGAAAATAAATAAATATACACAGCTGGCCCTCAACATTCGAGGCTTACAGTTTCACAGTTTTGATTATTCAAGTTTCTTTTTATTTTTAGCAATAAATTTTATTAATTTTATTTTTAGTTTTACCGCCTGAATAATCACAGTTGACGTTCGTAGACTAGAAAATGTAAAGAAAGATAAGAAATGTTTAGTAAGTCAGAAAATTAATAATTATGTGCATGGCTGATCTGTTTTATCAGTATTTACTATAAATAACTACACATTATGTAAAGTTTAAAAAAATTACAAATTTTTAAAAATAAAATTTTAGTGTTAAGAGTTGAGTGGGTTTGGAGAAGACGGTTAGGGGGTTGGAGTTATTCGTGAATTTTCCCGTGCACCGCCGATAGAAACAGACTTACATGGTGAGTAAGAAGAACAGACTGACAAACAGAAGACATAGAGATAGAGACAAATATTAAGAAAGAGAAAAGGAGAGAGAGACGTAGACCGATTTAGTTACTAAGCGGACCATAAACACAAGTTCATACACCCAATTACTACCATAAACACATGTTTACTGGCCAATTTACTACAAGAAGAACAAATATAAACACATGTTTACTGACCTATTTACCAAGCAAACCTCACGGCAGGTGTACCCACCACCTTCTAACAGCGGTACCTTTCTGCATCAGCTTCCGAGGCTTGTCATGCCATCCTCACCTTCCCAGATAACAAATAAGCTGGCATAGCGACACTAAGGTTTGGTAAGCCTAGCGACAACTGATAAAATCCCCGCCTCCCTTCTTCCGTAGCTAAGGGAGGACCCAGCGCTGGTCGCCCGCCAATCTCGGGGATTAGACGCGAGACTTGGACGAGAGCTCGCGTGACTGATTAGACGGGAACCCGCCATCTTTGTATCTGTCGAGCACTTGTCCGTAAAATTAACGTGGTGGAGTCGTGGCAAAGGTGTTTGGTGACGGTCCTTAGGGGGCTCAGCCTGGCAGCTACCTGGAGCCGAGAGGATGTTGATGTTCTTACAGTGGACCATGTTTGTGGGGATATTAATGTATCCAGTGTCGGCATGATTTGTGAGGACTTTCTTTTGCGAAACTGATACAGATAACGACAGCACGACAAAGTCCATTTTTTTGAAGTCCTTACAATCGTGAACAATCTTCTGAAATTTTTTTTAAAGTCATTAAGTTCTTTTGAGAGAGGACTTGCTCACGTGTTACACTTCATATAACATTTGATTTACCCTTTCTTTATCAACAAGCTCATTCTTTTTTTTTTTCCTTTTATCAGATAGATAATATAAAATTACAGGATATATTGTTATCACTTTTAGTGCATAAAGTTTAAATGTGGTTGATTTAACACTTCATAAATGTCTCTCACGCACGCGCACACACACAAACACATAAACACACTTTACCTACCTTTCTCGTGTATAAGTGTAAGAGCTCACATACACATGCATGTTTGTATTTTAATGACCATATTAGAATAAAAAGATACAGAGGGGGTGTCTGTGTGTCTGTGTGTGCGCGCGTGTGTATGTGTGTGAAAGGAAATTGCTAAATGACCGTTTTGCGGTCCACTAACCCCTACCCCGCGTCCCTCCACAGGACCATGGTGGTGTCTCGTACTGTCTGAACCTGAGGTGCTTACACGGCGCTGAGAGAGCAAACACACCGCCTAACAGACAGGCGCGAGGCCGCGTGCCTAGGGCCGCCATGATCACGTCTGGGACAACCCGGGGGACGTGCCTCCATCATCGTGTAAATTTAAAGCCCGGACTTCTTTGTGTACACGGATCTCTTTACAGGTGTCAACGACGCATCGGCGCGTTCTGTGTTTATTTATTTTACTTCTTGTCCACTTCTCATTAAGAGGTCGCGGGATTGTCTTTCCTGGGAGGGCAGCTCCCACTTCACCTCTAGGGTCGGAGTGGCGCCAGGGAGTGGAGGGGAGGGAAGGTCTGGTCAAGGAGCGCTGCAGACGTTGGTGGCGCACATTGGTAAATTTGATTGTATAACTAAACCTTTCGGATTCTACAATCCAGTTTCAAGAAAACACTTCCAGGTCTGTTAAACCTTCTAGAATTATTAAAAAAACCCTCTTGAGTGGCAGTTAAACTGTAATAATAATAATCCCCTCCTGTAAAAATCCCTGTACAAAAGGGAATTTATTGTTCGGCGTACACGTGTAATGATCTGGCAAAAGCAAAAATTTGTCCTCGGTTGTTTAAATGAAAGGAAGTTGTTCTGGGTTCTGTCCTCTAGTTTCTAGTCAGCTATAATTTTAGAAGATTTTTCTATTCCTTGCTGTCGTGAACTTTCCTACCTACTGGGACATGCATGAAACGTCCTCATTGTATAACTTTTGTTAATCTGTCCTTTTTCTGTCATTTTTAAGATGGGTTTCAACATTTGCGTACATAAACATGCTAAACATGATTGAATGGAAAACATCTATACATCTATCTATTCTAAACATCTATTCTGCACCGACCCAGCACCAATACCTAGTGCTCGAGTCTTCCAAGACTATGGTCATCTACCTGCAGTTGCTTACTTCCCTCGTGGTTCCGTCCTGCCTGGCTCTCCAGAAGATCCAGATTATCTCCATATCCTTCTCCACATCCAGCGCGGGTCATCAGTCCGTCGATGACCCCTGCCCCTTTGCTATCGCCGACATCGTTAGTCGCGCCCACGCTTGCGTCTAACTTGCAAGTTTTGCCATCATTAAGACCTCCCTACTCGCATCTACATCATTAGCCACGCCCTCGTTGGTCTCAATGTCGCTACTTACGCCAATTTCGCCATCTTCATCATCGCTAATGCCTACTTTGGTGGCCTCATCATAACAAACTCCTATCTCGTTGGCTTCGTCATCGCTGTGATCTATGTTGCTAACTTCTGACGACTCCTGCTCGCTGCTATCACCGCGCCTGTCATCGATTGCAGCCCACCGTGACTTGTTGCCCTGGGGACATCGCCGCTAGTGTCCTACTTTAGATGTAACATTTAATCCCCGCACGTGCCTCGGGCTTAACCTAGCAACCTGTCCCGCGTCATTATAGTTGTACCAAACAATAGGGGAAGGTATCTCACATTGACCCTTCCCCCACCTAGAGGTACTATCGTCTACACCATCATCACTGTCACTGTCATAGGTCTTACTATCACTTATGTCTGCTGCTCTGCGCAATGGTGGTGTCTTCCTAACTTGTGCGACACTATCGTTTCTGGTCTTAGAGCCGCGGTGATCATTCATCTACAGTTAGCCCTGCTTCTTATTTCAGCCAGTTTTAGCTAAACTCGCGTTCCTTCTCTTCCCATTCTATCCTATCCTGAAGTTCTTGATCCTGATCCTTTTATTCCCACCAGACCGCCATGTCCTCATATAATTGTAGAGTTTTTCGTCACTTAAGTTGTTCTTTATCCCTCTGCTCTTACCTCCCACCTCTCTTCCGCCTCGGATTTAGCGAAATCAGGCTAACTAAAAGGCTTGGCTTAATTACCTCAACCACATTTAGCCTCTACAGTGACTCACTGTTATCTGGACTTTTCGAAGAGATATAATTAAATTTAATCCCGGACAAGCCCCCAATATGTCGCGAACTCTGGGGTGGAGCACGTGGAGATGGTCAGAGGTTATGATTTCCGTCGCCTCGGCCTATCACACTCTCGATACCTCTACCAAATCACTTCGACATTTCACTGCATGTATGCTAAATTGCTTTTACCCGTTTAATTAGCTCGTGAGCCCCCAACACCAAAAAACAACTCAAGACAATTTAGTATATTAAAAAAAGTTATTAATTATAGAAAGTATTTACATTTACAGGAAATTGATGCAATTTCTAAATATGAAAATATGGTCGTTATCTAGGTGTGCCATTAATCTAATTATTCTCCTTACTACTAGTCCAGATGTCTAGTGAGCCACTAAGTTTCTAACATTAAACACTAATTACTACACAATGCACTGTTACTTGTCTAGCACACGCTCCCACTTGTCACACTATAGCCCTATACTAGTTATCACATGACATAGGTACCCAACAAGAGTTGTTGCTGGGCACTGTATACAAGTAGTGTTCACACTATAATATACAGCACTTCAGTATACAACTGTACAATAGACAGCATTGTAGTGAATACATCTTATTTTCATTCCCCTTTACTAAACATGTTTTCGTGCTTTCAGACAGTAGAGACTGAAGGGATTTCCTAGCCTGAGAAATCTCACCATCACCAGAGACTTTGTAGGACAAAAAAGCAAGCCAGGACTAAAGAGTCGTCTGACTAATCCTATTTCACCAGACGACAACACAAGAGGTGTGCTATGAATACAGTCTGAGAAAGGGGATGATTCTGCTGAAGACGACTATTGTGATCCATTGTGATCCGACTGACTTGGAAACGAGAGCCACCCTCTCCCCAACCTCCACACTCACACCTTTGAGGTGAACATACAGGTGTCATGTTCTGAAATACCTAGTTACCTGAAGTTAGTGTGTCATTTACTCGCAACACTTCTGATTTTTCGTCTTTTCTCCTTTATAATTACTTTATTCATACTTTCTGTCTTTTTTCCTTTATAATCTATAATTTTTTTGTTTCTCTTCTTCAAAATCTATAGGTTCTCTTTCTCTATCTTTTACACAATCTATAATGTTTATTTATTTAGTACAGAAAATGTTTTAAAAGTTTACATTTTCTAGTGATCTTGGTACTTTCAACACTCATGCGTCACAATGTCTATCGTTGTCTGCATAAACATTTCCCACAAGTATTATTCGACTCTTTAACGGGTGTGCTTATGGCCACCCAACTCACCACCATTGTGCTCGCTGCTATCTTGGCGGCAAAAGACGACCGACCCGAAGCAGCAAACGACGGACACGCAGCGCCACCATTTCGCCACCATGTGTGACCTGGGTACCACCTAGGGTGTGACCTGGTACCACCTAGCGATTAATTAAATTTAAAAGAAACTTTAGCTGTTCTAATCTATCGAGCACCGCGGGACGGCGAGAGCGGGGCAGAAATGGGAAATCCACGGGAAGTTAACAACCACTCCACACGGCGACTGATCGTTGAAAGAAGAAGAAAAAAAAACCTTCTTTGGCTACTTCTCTCACACCCTCCAGTTCCTTCCTTCTCTTATTCTGTCGTGAATAGAGGGTCCTCTAAGAGGCAAGAGTTGTGTTCCTGGCATTTAAGCGAAATAAAAAGATCACACCGAGCAGGTTCAGACCTTTAGAGATGTGAGGAATGTAGCCACGCACCAATGAACTGTTTGGATTGACACACACAAGAGAGAGAGAAAGTTGTTGGTCCTGTCTGTGGTTCCTGGATGCAAGTGTAGTTACTTGTGCAGCATCCAAACCACTAGAAAGTTAACAGGGCCTTAATGAGGTGGATTTTATTAATCATTGCATTATCTCGCTGACACAAGAGTCTAAAGCTGTATTGTCATTTTGTTTTTTTATGTCTCTCTTGTAACTATCTCTCTCTCTTCTTGAATATTATGTGTGTGTAGGAGAGAAAGAGCCTGAGACGACAGGGAGCGCCATCTGGTGCTGAGATGGAGGTCTTTCCACTAAAGCTGATTAGTCCATACATCACAGACTCGAGCTCAAGCTCAGATGACAGCATGAAAGTCGGGGCTAAATCCATGGAGATGGGTATCGGGTATTCATTGTCCTGACAGAAGAATCTGACACTGGGTAGAGCGGTGGGTAGGGTTTTCTTGCTGACACAACTTTTGTCGTATCTTGACGGCGAATTGCTTCCCGTGAGTCTGGAGGGAAGCGGGGTGGGGAAGATCCCCCTGGCTCCATGACTGATAGAAAACAGGCCGAGGTTTCACATTCGGAGAGAGAGATAAGGGATAAACAGACAACATTAACACTAATCTCTAGCTGCGGACCGCTGGGGAGTCTACAGGTGCTGATAGGTTTGAAGAAGTGCTGGTCTGTTCATAACACGGGTATACAATAGGATGGAGGTAACCGGGTACAGGACAGCATCACATTGATACAACGCTGCGGGTTGGTCAACTGTTTTACGGGTACATGTATCCTGTATTGGTGGACAATCTAAGTAGTCCAGCGATGGCGAAGCTTCTTTTGTCAGGACCTTGGGCAAACAAAATATTGTGAAGTAAATATTTTTGTAAAAATTGGCAAGCTGTAGGATTTCTTCGGGTGTTAGCAGCCAACATCATTTAGAATAATCTATCCTTGACTAATAAGTTTCAGCGCGCGCGCAAACACACACACGTGTTCTCTGTCGGAAATCTTTTTCGACTGTCTTGTCTGAAAAAAAGAGAATCACTCCATCCTTCACGAAAAGGTTACCTCCGTGATACACCGGAAGGTAGATAATTCAATTCTGCAAGAGTGGCGTCCCTTATTTCCTCTAAGTAAAAACAACTGGACAAGAACTGGTTAAAAAAATCTCTCTATGAAAAAGTGGAAGCGATGATGTATGAGACGCGAAAATAGAGAATAAAAAAGTCGGATGGAGGATATGAAGATGAAAAATGTCAGAGGATAAATGATCTGTTGACCTTGACCTCAACGGGCCTGCTCATCAGCTGCAGGTAAGAAGATGAGAAGATGTCGGTGCTGTTGGCGGTGCTGTTGAACTAGTTAGCACGCGCGTCTGTCTGGCAGGCCACGTCTGCACGAAGGTCAGAGTTCCGCGCGCAGGACTGCATGACACGTGGCGTGAACTGACCTCTGACCTTCGCTGTCTTCTGTGACAGGAAAAGGGGAGGTGGGGTTGGGTGGGACGAAGAAGAAATAAGAGGCGAAATGACAAGTTTTAAATGGAAATATTTCGACAATAAGACACGAACTATCATACACGAGCAGACGGAATGACATGGCACTGCCATCATATACGAGCTGACAGTGACAGCGCCACCACACAAACTGATAGAATTACATATTATGATTTCAAACAGCGACTTAGAATATTACCACAAACTACAGACATTATCACACACCTGAAGAATCAACAAACACATCCGCCATTAACTTAATATTTTTCTTGCGGCATTCATTGCATCTCGGGAAACTTTCCTTCAAAAGGCGATTGATTTCCCCTGCTGTACCTCTTTAAGTGGTCGCCATATTGAGCTTCAAGCATCTACAAGTCAAAGGTTGTACTGGACTACCTTCTCTAGCCCAGCAACTAGGTTACAAGGCTGTTGACACCGACAACACACTGCACCAAAGGTTACAAAACTTAATGTCCTGTTTCTCTCCTGTTTTTTGCAAGTCTTTGGGAGGGTGTGTCTGGTAGGCAGGAAGCGGGATGTATTGTTATCTGAGGATCTGAGGCCTGGACTGGTTCACGCACTCACCCTTCGTCTTTGTGTAAGGTCAGCCCAGGTAATTACAAAGATCTATCATAGGTGAGAAAAACACTGATGTCAGGTAAGTGTAGACCTTGAGCTACCTTCTCAGTAACAGATATCGGTGTGTGTAAGTGTTTGTGTAAATGTATTTGTTCTTTTGTGCCTTTGGTGACTTCTACAACCAACATTTGTTGGGAGGAGGGAGTGGGGGAGCCGCTGTAGCGCAGTGGCAAGTGAACTGGAGTTAGAAGTAGATAATCGCGGTTCAAAGCCGGATAGAAAAGTAAAAATATTAACAAAGCGTCCTCTACCAAGTTCATCCACAATCTAAAACAAGCCAGCATATCCCAACTCAAACTGCCGGCTTCTATAAAAGCGATGCAATAATATTGTCGGGTCTGGCCTCGGTACAATCTTCATACACAATAAATGCTCCGCACAGCGTCTCTAAACGGATGTCAGGGGCCGTAACACTAATTAAGGGCGGACGCCAACGGAATGAAGTCCAACAGCCAGAGCGCGAGGAGACCACGTGGGACGCAAGAGAACGACTGCGAGGAGCTGACCCTGTCCGTCAGATGAACACTCGTCGTCCGCCATACCAGAGCGGGAAGCAGGGTTATCTGGTCTCCCATGACAACGCAGGAAGGTCAGGGCAGACGACGAGGAACCCAGGCTGGTGTCATCGCCAGTGTTTATGTGTCTACATGGGATGCGTGCAATAAACACCAAGTGTCTACAGTGTTGGGAGCAGGGGAGGGGCTAGTGGCCATGATGGATGTGTGCATCTTACCTTCAGGTCCTGGTGATGAGACCGAGGCTGAAATGGTTTTTTGATTCTTCTACAATACTTACACCAACTCCGTCCCGCCCCCAGCCCATCACGATGATAACTCCTCCCTTACTTTTCTCCCTCTGGATAAATCTGTGTCAACGAACGTTTGACCAAGACAGGAAATATCTTTATATAATATAGAACTTTATATAGCATTATTCCTTATATAATGAGTTAAAGAGAGAGAGAGAGGGCGAGGTGACTGTCCACAGGACCGCACGCAACATCAAGATGCAAGCTCAGACATTTGTCTGTCGATTAACTTGTAGAGTATTTACTTGCTTATCGAAAACACGGTTTACACTGAGCTGAATTGCACTGTTTATCGTCCTTACACTCATATCTATGAAAACATGCCATCATGTAATCACATATATCTCCATCCTTTTTTTCTATCTCCCTTTGCCTCTCTCTCTCACACACTCAAACAAAACTCACGCGTTGCTGTACATCTTCACACTGACGTACGCACGAATGAACTCGAAGACACGAACCAATCATAGACCCATGTCACAACAAAATTTTAAACTCAAAAAAAAAATGTGTTTATGTAAACCTCGGAAGGACTACACCCATGTTATCATCGCCCCAGTTCAACAAAATTAACTGGAGGGCACCACGCCGTCCCTTTGGCAAAACATTTCGCTCGCTACATGCAACCCCCGGAGTCGCCTCCCTCTCAAAATGGCGCTTATTCAAAGACAATGTTTACGACTTTCCTAACTCTATCTTGGCAAGGCCAGCACGAGGCCGCCAGATTAATGAGAATTTAAACAAAAAAAGAAGAAAAAAAGTCTGTTCAGGCACCGTTAAGCGGCTCTTGGCGAAGATGTAACACATCGTTGAGGAAGGGAGGTGAAATGAGGCTAGGGCTGACCCCGGGTGGCTGTGCATGGACTGCAAGAAAAATGATGGCCTACAGCAGGGATGATGGGGATATGTTCGTCGTTTATTATTTGTCTGCAAGGTTGTTTGGTCTTCACGTGCTGTCCATTTCTCCTTGTCTCAAGTGTGGCGTGTGTTTACAAGGCTAGCTGCTGGTCTTAGTTGCTGTCTCACCTGTAAAACACCCGTCTCCACTTCCCCACCACCGTCCGTGTCACAAATGCCGAAAGCATGCTCTTTAGTGAGTGTAGTCATGCGCTATATAAATCACACGCTTGTTATTATTACATAAACTTCAGGACAGAAAATAAAGTACAGGAGGAATAAGTGCTGGTGGGGGAGAGAGAGAAGAGAAGGGAGCAGTCGTGGGGAGTGTAGATGGGAGTAATTGCCGATAGGTATCGAGGACTGGTACCAGAAACAACGGAGTACGTTCAAGTGGAATGTTTATATGTTATACTATCAGAGACTGACAGCTCGTGAAGAAATTAAATGATGGGAGATATATTCTATATCATTCCGAGCAGACATTGATAAGAATCAGATTGAGTATTATGGGATCTCTATAAACTTTTGTAGACAAGGGAAACAATAAAATCCAAATTTTCAGACGCCTCCGAACAGCTTGAGATGGACACGAAGAGAGAGGTGGACGGTGACGGACACAGACATTCATTCACTCATTGACATGGACAATCAGGAGACAGCCGACAACTGTACAAAAAACTGAAGCCCACCCTTAACCCTCCCCCACTCACTCAATCCCTCATCTAAGAAATGCAGTTCATGAGGGTCCCTGGGGACTGGCTTCCGTGGTATGCAGGTCGGCTTCGAGACAATTTGCAATGTTTCTTTTTCTGAGCCGCGAGTGTTTGCAAGTTTACATGGCGATGTTTTTCCTGGGATTTTCACACGGACCTGGCAATGAAGAGCAAAGTCTTTCGGTTTAGAGTTAACTTGCCTTGAAAAATAAACAGCTCACGTGACAATGCACGTGCTTCACAATGAAAATATCTTTGGAGCAATCAGAAAGGACAAGCGTTAGTTATTTTAGATATAATTAAAATAAATTGTGACATTATATTCCCCTCCATCCACCCGATATATATCTACAGAAAAAGAGAGAAGCCTGGGTAATTTTTTGTTTGTTTAATTTAAAAGAAATTCTTTGACTTATCCAATAATCAACGCAAAGTTTTGTTGCCATTGAAGAATCGACTTCACTTTTATATACTTTAAAACATTAATACTTATATCTATATATATATACAGGGTGTGGACATATAGTAAATATTTGTGTACAGGCATACTAAAAAAATCATCCTGACACCTTTGTGGACATTTTACATAAATGTTTACATTTTCTGAAGAGCTTCCGGTCCACTAAAAAGACTGTTTGTAGGCTTGTATCATCCAGACGTGTGGTGCATGCAAGTACCACATTATTTGTCACTTTCTTAGTTTAGCTAAGAACTAGAATAAATAAACTTCGCATCGAAGGACTGTGAAGTAGCAAACCATCTGCCGACCGTAGTTTGTGGTTTGTCTGACTCACTCCAGTCGTCACCTGAAGTTCGCTCCCATGATCCTCTCTCCCGTTTCAAAGAACAGCAGCAGACAAAAGCTGTAAATTAAAAGATAACATCGGTCTTCACCTCTCCACTCGTCGCTAGGTGTTGACTCTCGCATTTCAAAGCCTGGCCTGATAAAGCCGAACACTGGGATGCAATAATTGCACTGCACTATCTTCCCGGGTTTAACTGTCGCGAAGGTAACTTACAACTGCTTTCTTTGGTCAGATAAATATACAAGACAAGAAAGGTGGTAACCTGTAGACATAACACTCCAGTTTGAAGACTTGACTAAACGGGCTTTTACACTTGTTGCTGTTAAACACACCCGCGGTCGTAGCTTGGATCGGAGGTATGGATACCTTGGAAATAGGGTACTTCTAGGTGTGTGGAGGTAGATAGATATACCAGGTGCTCTACTACATCGTGATAAAGAAAATGTCTTGCTAGTGGTAACAGGCATCAAAAGTGTAGCAGGTCCAATGTGTTGAAGTTTTGTGTTATGTGGATTTTAAAAATCAGTTCTTTAAATATCAAAACCAGAGGCGGTCTGGATGGTGCTCATGCATTTCAGCAATGCAGTGAGGATTGTAAAGTTCAAATTTAGAACCTTGTCTCAGACCATGCACATTTTTCTCTGACATCCACACCTGTTTTCTGTCTTTTCGTGTAACTAGGCAATCGGCTATAAAAATAATATAAAACTTATATAGCACTGTTCCCTAACAAAAGACAGGCTCCAATCAGTTTCCAAAACCTACTTACAATTTTACAAAATTCACTTGAAGTTTTACAGAATCAAAAACAGGGCCAGGCTCCAACCTCCTTCCATTCCCCCATACACACCACGGTCTAACGAAATTGCACCTTTTCCAAGTTTAAAACTCACTGGTCACCATGTTTTTGATGAAACAACAAACAAGAAATATCTGACATAAAAACATCTGTATTATTTGTTCATCTCAAACACGAGAGATTTACAATACAAACACAGAAGACCAGACAAGACCATAAAACCAAGGAGACAACAGTCAGAACACTACGGCCCCCATGTCAGTCAGAAGACTACAGCCACCATGCCAGTCAAAACACCAACAAATGTTCAGTTGGTGTAACACAGAGGCTGCTCACGATCAGTGGGATCAGTATATCAGTGGGATACAATATTTGACCTAGAGAACTATCACACCCATCAACTCAATGAACTTTGGACTGAAAAAATTGATAAAGAGGGAGTGAGGTACCTTTCTGGACGACAAACAAGAAAGCCTGCCTGTACACACTTTTTATCATTTTGAAAGACCCTATCTACTCTGACTCCTTGTTTCACGCCTGGGAACTGTGAAAGAATGCATAAAATTGTGCTTCTTTTCAGAAAGAGATCAACATAGTTTACGGGGTCCGGGCGAGGAAGGAAAAAAACTTACTTTTCACTAAACTTTGTCCAAGGGACCAATATTAATTCCCAGACAGTTCATTCAAGAAAAAGGCGTTTGATGTATATCACGTGCTTTAATGTTACATAATACATCAATCTTCACAAGCCCTCAAACTGCTCACAGAATGAAAAAAAAAAACAAGAACTAAAAATTTCGGACCCTACAAGGGGATGGCAATGCCAAGAGTTCATAGATCAACCTGCCGGGGACCGCCATCGCCACGAAGGCAAACTCACTGCGGGGAGATAATTTGTGGACCACTGAGACGTGCTTCAATTTGGAGGGTTGTAAATTGTCTTAACGATAAAACCATTAGCTCCCTTGTCAGGAAAACGAGGTTTTTATTTTGGGTGGGGGTGAGGGAGAAGAGAGGTGGGGGTTAAAAAGGTGTTCAGTGTGAGGTGGGTGGCCCGTTATTTTCTCCATGTTCTCCCCAGGATAAACTTCTTGAGGTAACTGCAAGTCTGGGTAGGCGTATGAAAGGAGCCAGGGTTTAGTTTAAATTCAGAATAAAGTTTAAGTTCACCAAACTTGTTTCTGTTGCTGTTTTCTTTAGGTGTAATTTAAATCTGACTTAAAAGATGTCCTTACACTTTACACGATAGTTTGTTTCAGTGTCCTTTCCACAAGATGGGAGGGACACTGTCCTTAGTGCCTGATGCTGTATGTGCCTACATACCAAGTGAAGAGTCCCATAGTTCAGAAGCCCCAAGGGCAATGAACATGAGTGGTTCACCGAATCTAGAGTATCGCCGCTGGGACCTCTTCTGGTAAAATCAAGCATCCTCTTTCTGCTAAGCAGCTGCTAGTTGTACGAAGGAATATTTTCAGCCTCGGTCAATTAATAATAATATTGTGTATTATTAAGCTCTGGACACTCACTAGTATGAACTTTAAAAAACATTCCATAATATCCAGCATGCACCTCCTACCCCAACTCACGGACATCAAGCTCTGCTGCATTCTACTCTTCATCCTGTTTCCCCACAGCCGACTCTTTGCGGTGTTTTGCAGGAATCTGCTAAAGATTCACTCCCTCCCCCAACACCCGCATTTTACTTATCTACAAAGAGGTGACACCCCAGGTGGGAAGGTCTGCCTTGATTAGTTTGAAGACGCATAAGCCCTCATTTATTCTGACTTCGTGCTAACTTGGGCCTCACGCCCATCTTGACTGAAGAGTGTCGGGAAAAGCCCCCCTACTTTCATTTACTCTTGAGCGGGGGCGCACTCTCAGCGTTTTGCGGTTTTACCTTCAAAATGTTTGCCGTGGGATCGGGCGAGTGGAGTGGCAGGGCGAGCTGGAGCACGAGGGGTAGAGGGTGAACACGTGTACACAGACACACGCACGCGCTGACACACCCAATTACGTGCAAGTGTGCAGACATGGGGAATCTCGTTAAGGATGTAGTGGCAAAGGAGGTAAGAGGGGGGAGGTAACTATCCTTACCTCCCGCAACAAACTTCACGTGTACACGAAACACAAACACGCGTGAATGCACAAGCACAAACGCATACATTCACACACACACATCTGTTCCTCTTGCAATCCTAAATTTCCATTTCTCATTAAGTACTCTCCGACACGTGCAGGCGCGAACATAAATACGCACGCATGCACGCAGGTCGCTGACGTATTTCCTGGCTACGCACGCGCGATGACATCAGCCATTGTGCACAGGTGAGTTCACAGGCCTCCTCTACCTGCCTATTACCGCCTGCATGGCACGTGCGGCGCGAGCTATGGCATTCACTTGTTTCCCCCGGCCTACCTACCTTTCCCCACTCCCCTGTGTTCCCCTCTCTACGCACTTCTCTGCGTGAGAAGAAGGGTGGGGTGGGGGAGAGGGGGCGTTATTGGGAGGGGCGGGACTGGAGACATATTTTCCACAAATACTAAACACAATGCGAATACAGATTTCCTACACCTGCAGCAGGAATTCAGCAATTCCGATATCTATTATCTTCAGAGCAAGGAGGCGCCTACACACGCGCGGACACACACACATACACACGCGGACACACTCACATACACACGCGCGGTGGGAGGAGAGGCGACATAAGCACACATTACTATGCATGAAGAGAAGGAAGCTAACCCTTATTACTATTCTGTACAGCTTTTTATTCTTTGTATGACCGCGAGACCACTCTTTGAGCTCGCCGCCTGTTGCCGTCTGGAGGAAGTTCCCTGGGGCCGTAACTCTGGCTCAGCACTGAAGCAGAGTTGTCTGAAGCTATGGTCAAGTTTCTTGCTGGGCTTTGTTCCTCCGCCCTTCCCCACCTCCGGTCACACCAACATGCACGAAGTAAACTGTTTACAAATTTTGTGCAAATGGCCTTAAGTTGCATGAGGTAAGGCTCTCAGTCCTGAGCAGTAAAATTACTTTGCCCGCCCCCAAACAAACAAGCAAACAAAAAACAAAAAAAAAAATTCGAGAGAGTGAGAGGGTTGTTATTCTCTATTGACCCTCCAAACTGAAGCCCAGAGGACTGGCTCTCCCGGGGCTACCGACTGCGCAAGATACTCGTATTGAGACAAGACATTTGGACGTTAATTTTATGAACGTGTTGTTTATTTATTTATTTCGTTTTCACCTTTTTTAGACTTGCATGTTTTTTTTAATAATTTAGGGAATGATAAACAAATAAATCTGAAACAGCACAAGAACACATCGCATCCGATATCAAGGAGCAAAGAAGACTAGAATGGAAGTCATAACAGGGGCAATAACCAGTTATAAATGTATTCATGGAACATACTTCTTGTCGGCTGCCCGCGGGTTATGTGAATGATTTTGGAGAATTGTGCATTACGTCACCTTAACCCCAGGGAAGATAACTTCCGGTTTGATATTGGCTGTTGATATGTGCAGAGTTCTTTGACCATGTCGGCTCATACAATAATAGTAAAAAAAATCATTGTCGACATTGCTGTATACCTTAGAGTACACTTCAGGCTTCCATGTGTCCAACATTATTCTTTCATGGATTTAAAAGGATGAATAAATGAGCTCCAAACAGATGTTTTGTTGCGCTGTTCTGTCGTGGCAGAGCATAGTTTTCGCGCCTAATTGCCGATTGTGGTGACAGGACAGCAGTTCCAGGCATGTTGGTATTGAGAAGTGTTAACACAATGTGGCAAAACTACAGATACATTTTAAGTAGATAATTTTGTTCAGCCAGCGAGTGTTATAAATATCAAATGGCCCTTCGAGTAAAAAAGTTCCCCACCCCTGCGCTAAGCCATCGCCTTCTTTGTTTATTTTTCCCTCCCACCCCAGAAGTCAACATTTTCCCTGCCATTCCCCAGGTGTTACTTATAAAACGACTCAACCACTTCTCACTCTGCTGCAGGTTGGAAAGCAACCGAAACATTCTGGCCACTGCTTCCACTTTGCCGCCTGAACACATTCCTGGGAGGAAACGGGTCCCGTGTTTTCCCCCCGAGCCCAGATTAGTCTCCATTGTCCTTGCAAACAGCGCCGCCTGGCCGAGCAAAGTGCAATCACAGCATCCAGAAGAGTAAGGGACAAAGTTTTTCCAGAATTAATCCTTTTTTTACTCGAAGAATGTGGGCAGACGCATGGAGAATTTTGGAGAATATTTCACAGCTAAATGCTGTTCTCAGAAGAAAAATCACATTGTTGCACGACACTAGAAGCCAATTTATGTTCATTTTTTTTTCTCAAGAGATTGTTTAATGTTATGTAAGGTTTCTGTGAAGGGTAATTTGCTATAAAAGTTAAAAAAAAAAAAACTTTTTTTTTGGCTGTTTAACGACAAGGTCCATATGGTTTCGACTTGAAGAAGGGAACGCATTTAAACACCTATGTCCACATATTGCCTTCATCTTCACTCGGATGGAGGTTGAAGTGGCCGGCTGACCGTCGAGATGTTTCCAATTTTGCAAACCAACAGAATGTGGAGAGGGCAGACAACGACAGGCACGTGCATGTGTGTGGGAGGGAGGAGGAGGGTTGAGTGAGAAAGGATTCTGACCTAGGAGAAAAAAACTTTTTGTGAAAGAACGATACAAAGATGAGGTGATTGCATCTGTTTCCACTGTTTTAGTTTTCCAATGTTTATACACAACCTGATTAGCAACAGAGTAGCAAGGTGATTACGAGCAGATTATGACAGTTGATTACAAACAGATAATTGGCAGTATACAGAGAATTAAACTGAGTATTCACAAGTCGATTATGATCTGCTATTTTCTGATTCTGACAAGGGTTCAGAAATAAACCAGTTTTGCCGGCTTTTAAAAAAACCCTAGACAAAGCAAACTATGTTCTGCAAGAACAAGGATACAATTTATCCTCCCACGTCTCCACCGACCCACCCCCACCCCGGTATTTCAATCTCTGATTCAGGCACTTGGTCTGGCAGATATTTCTTTGAGAGGCACTGAAGAGTTTATAAGGATCTGTTGGCGAGTGGAATGGGATTAAAGAATGTCTGCTCGCCTCCTGTCGTCTGCTTTGACTGGCGGTGTAGCAGGCCACACAAAGGATGCAGCCACCAGGTTAGAAAAGCTGTTTGTAACCCCCCGCAACACACCCGGAATGACTAGCAACCTGTCTAGGATGCTTTCTTGTAATCTCCCCCTTCACGCTGGGTTAAGCCCCTTGTAGGCATTCATTTCTCCGCCAAACGATACAGGAAAGCAGTTATCCCCGCTTGAATACCTTGCATGATCCAAGTTTTGTGTCAGAGTGTGATAAGATTCGAACTCCTCCTGTTGAGACCACCACTACTCCAACATATGAACTATTTCATGTATTTATCCCTATCAGGATTTTAAATTTTCGGAAATTAGTTTCAATAAATTAATATTAAAAGGTTGATCCAAGACTGAGATGTTTCCTGAAATTATTTCGGTGTTCATTTTTTTTTTTCAGGCGCCTTTACGAAGTACAAAGACTTAGACATCGGCCCCCATCTAGAGTCACGGACCTGTATTCCGCCTGTAACAACATCCATGGCTACAATTGTTGACTTCTTGGTTAAGTTTTTTTTTTTTTCTTGCTTTACAGATGAAAGATGAATTCTTCATGGTTATTTTCTCGCTCTCTTCATTCTTTCGCGTTTTTTCTTAAAATCTTTACGTTGCCTTGGAATCGCATCTGGCCCGCCGACAAGACCCGCCTTCCTTTCATGTCCACACGCATATATATATCTCAGGTGTCAGCTGTACCGAGGAAATACGACATGAGGTCGTGGGGTCACGTGTCGTGACCCCGCCATCTCTTACTCGTAACCGCGACAGGCATTCATGATTTCAACTCATACCGTGGTGCACACAGTCCCACTTGGCAGGATGTAGTACCCACACCTCGCTCATCAATCATCACAGACGACGATCCAGCCGGGCGAGGACAGAGGAAAATACTGGTTTAATGAACGATGATGTGGGTGGGCAGGGTTTTTGTGCAACGGAGCGGAGACAACACTTAAAGTACAACCTGTGGGAAAAACTCAAGCTAGCACCCACCTGTGAACAGGTAAAACAATTCCTGAAAAAAGCGTATTGTATAAAATTCTCGACCGGATATATCTGATAAATAATGCGGGTTTCTCGCAGAATAACTTATAATATGCTAAACATGAAAACTTCTATTTATAGCCTGAAAATGCTTATAACATCGAGATCTTTCTCTTGGACGCCCATGGGTAGATCATAGATAAAATATCTACAGCTCAGGAAACATTCTTCATGCCAGGTTTAAAAGAAATTATAGTAGGGGCTGTTTTGTTGTTTTTTTTTTTAGTAAATGTTTAAAGCAACAAAAAACAGACTTCTCACTTTCCCCTCTGAAGACAGTTGTTGCGGCATTGGTGACCACAGCTGGCTGTGTGCTTTATAAAATATTGCGCCGCAGGGAGTGCTTTAATAAATCGTTCTTGTGTTTCTCAGCGGGACGGACACAGCATCTTCAAACATAGGTAAGGAGGCATGAACACTAAACAATCATGACTTCAGTAAATCTGCTGGATGGTCGGCTGACAGGGAGGACCTATAGTTTAAAGCCCTCTTTGCACTAAACCTCTTGTCCTGGAGGCTTGGTGCTGCGGTTCGCTCGTGCACGCGCGGCGCCAGGGAATAAATAGTTCAATGCACGTGCGTGGGCTCGACGTTAACGGGCCGTGCTCTTGTGTCCGTTTTATTGAGAAATTGCCAGTCTTTGGTCACAACATTCTAACCACTTCCTCAAGATTTCCAGGTCAGAGGAGGTCATGAGCGCACCAAGAATCCCCATCATCGCTTATAACGATACACATCAGTGTTAGCTAATCCACTCACAAACGTTTAAAACATTTTAAAAGCTAACATAAGGCAATGATAATCATTGATATGCATTATAACTTCAAAAGTTAAAGTTCGCACCAAAAAAAAAAAAAAAAAAAAAATCATAAAACAACACATAGAAAAATGGGGAATTTTCCGTTAACTGAATGAAGAGGTTCAATTCTCAATTTTTTTCTTAGGATGCGAGAAAGTAGCTTAAAATTGTGAGCTTAAAAAAAAATAAAGGCTGTCAGGACAGACATAATCGTGACAGAAGCGAGATTTACAGGCACCTCTGAGTGCACGTGCCAAAGCAGAGGTCAAAGCTGGGTCACCTGACAGAGAAGTCGTTAGGGCGGTTGTCTAACAGCAGACGGCGCCATATTAATACATGCACTCACTTTTCCCCTTCTTCCCGCGATCTGAATCAAAGAACGTCTTCATCTGACCCCAACCTCTACTCAGACAAAAGGAGATCAGGTAGAAGAGAATGGTGGTGGGTAAGCTGCCATGAAGACTCGATGGTCAAATTTTTGAATGACGTCCACTTTCCCGGGCGAGTCGACCTCCCTCTAGCAGCCAATATTTTGGAATTGTCTCCCCTTTACAACCATGAATTGCGGGAGGCAATCAAGCGGCGTGGGTAATTGTAGCGAGTCAAAATGTTAGCAGACTGAGAGAGGGACCCACGAGAACACGAGGGTCGCTGTAAGTCAAGTAAATGCTGGTAATTTTCTGTCGTCTGTGTTCTTCGCTGACTGGCAGGCCCTAACCACTGAGGCTAGCGGTCTTAGCGACATGTCATGTACCTGGGCCCAGGTCGTCAGGCTCAGCAAGGCATTCCAGGACAGTGAGCACAATAGACAGTTGATGAGGTAAGACCTACTCACGCTGAGCCCGTGTTGCGAGTTTGTCGTGCCATTCATTCCCAACGCCCTTGTCGGGTATCGCCCGAGCGCTCCTCGCAACCGGGTACATGTATCTCCGCCGACTTACACTTGTAAGTCCATTTTCTCTCCCCACCCGCTACCATTCCTATCTAGCTTACCCTGACCAAAAAAAATTGCTTTGATTCTTGTCACATTTTTTATTTGAGTTTGGTTTTATTATTGCAGGCTTGGTCGTCATTTATTCGTGTCTCTGTGTGTGCGAGCTCGTATTAACATATCATTGTTGCCAACTAGAGAGTATAGGTAAAAGCAATCTAAAATTCTCTTACAGTTGATCACATGAACTACTTCAACTTCTATCTAAAACTATCTCTAACACACACCTAAGCTCACTTTTGGCTGATGACACAAACATGTACCCTCTCACCCAGGATCGTGGAGCTGCACCAGTGTTTCAACACCGGGTAATATAGCTGGAAAATACTAGTCGTGGAGCCTTGAACCTGATGAGATTTTTTTTGGTGCTCGTAAATCAGACAAAGCCCTGATTCACTCTCGACACCTCGCGCAGACAACTGAGGACAAGCCAACAAAAGGAGGGCAATAAACCTGTAGGATCGCCAAGTGATACGGGTGGTGTAGCGGCAGGCAACAAACCCGTGAACCAACCCGATAGGTCACACGAGCATTGCTTCATCAGGGTGGAGACTCGCACCCGGGGTGTTATGTGCAGCTAAGGTATGTCGCAAGACTGAGATAGACTGCAAGGCTTTGATATTCCTTAGAGAAAAAGGGAGTTTTTAAAATTCCGAATTCGACTCTAAGCTTGGTAGAGGGTTGAAGCAAGGGTCTTGTCTTATTACCGGGGTAAGAACATACTTTCGTCTTTTGTTAGACGAGGTCTCCTGAGCATCTTGTAGCAGCATGGCTATGGAAATCATCATTCTATTGGCAACAACTACGTGAGTGTTAGTTTGGAGAGGAGACGTTAGTTGGTTAAATCCATTCTTTCTCATGAGATGTATAATAGAAAAGAAGCAGCGGCCAGTCGTCGTCGGTCCTCAGTTCAAAATCATTTCTGGTGCAAGTCGATTGGCCAACGAGCTAACATGTGACATTTTCTACCACGTCACGTGCAGCACGAACCCAGAAGTTACGGCCCTTCCTTTCCAGCACGAGCTCCGTGTTATCGCAGTTTTCGTTAAATATCGTTTGGTCAAGGATGATAATCATATTAAGATCCGGTCCGTCGCTGATGAACTTGTTTTTTTTTTTAAATCCCCCACCCTCTCCAACACCACCGCCACGTGACTCAGAGCGCGGTGAGGTCACGTCCACGTGACTTCCTTTCTTCTGGTCGCCAACTTCGAGCACAAAAGCTTGCAGGAATGTTGGATTAGATTATGGATCCGTGGCTTCTTGGCACCGCCTGGCCGCTCCTTGAGCTCTGCTCGCAGCTCCCAACCACCCAGGAGCCCAGCACAATAAATCACCTGCTCACCTGTTCACCTGCAGTGGTTGTGACGCACCTCAGGTAATTTTCTCAGCCTCTGCTGTCTTGCTAAGGAGAGAGATAACACTAGAGACTTCAAGCTCAAGAAAACTCCTTTAAGTCATGCCATTGTTTATTAACAGCCAGCCAGCCAGCACACTGAGGAGATAGCAGGGTGTAAGATTGAGTGCCAGGAGTTGGACAGCCACAGACACCCGGTACTGGGGCACTTGGGGTGCCACACAGCCATGGGTGCTGCCACCAACAATCACAATCTCAGGGGTTTTCGGTACATTATTCGGTACACAATATTCAGAGGCTTACACCTCAGGAAGGGGTTAGGGGATCGCAGTTCAATGAGATGTTAGGGAATCGTGTTTGGCTAAACTAAACTCAGTGCAAGCCTTGGGATTAAAAAAAAGGCAAGAAACAAAACTTGCATCCTTGTAGACCTTTGGTGTTGCAAGCAGGACCTGATGGTCAATGAAGGCATTGACAGATCAGAATTCGAGACTTCAGTTGGTTTGCACTGATCCACAGGAGAAAAGTTTACACTTTACTAAAACAATAAATCTCCAAAATGAAAAAAGAGGAGCACCAGGGCAAACGGTTTCTGAAAAGTAAAGCAGAAGACACCAACAATTCTTCAATTCTCTGGGCTGTTTTCTTGTCCTTCTCTGTCTTGTCTTCTTTTTTCTCGCGTGCCACATCATCTGTGCATTATTTATGACTAAATATATATGGAAGTATGTGTGTACTATGACGATAACTAAGAAAAAAACACCCTATCCATGAAAGTTATCGCTTTGGTACAGCCAGTGTTTTCTGCCCCTTGTGTAGGTGTATGGTAATCCAGTGATCCTCCCTGACCTGAGTTTGTTTGCCATCGAGGGATTCCTTGCAGAAGGTCAAGCACCATTCGTGCATTTTAGCCTGTTTGCAATCTTCACCTCATACCCCAGGTCCTGCTCAGCATATTGCAAGAGGCCCTTAAAGGTAACCCCCATTTTTTTTTTAAAATGAATCAGAAACCCAGTTCCGTGCGTGTTACCTTTGCTGTTTGAAGTAGTTCTCATGTGGCTGTTGAGCTGAACAAATTGACAGAGACTAGGACAAGGACCATCTGTGCACCGAGCTATGTCCCCGTAATTTTGTCACTACAGCATAATCTGGTATTTAAAAAAGTTTAAGTTGGAAACGTGTAACGATGAGAACATCTGAGAACACAAACTTTCATTCACTCTCAAGAAATAAATTGTGAACGCTTCCATCTTAGTATAAACCAATTATCTATGAACGCCACAATTGGACTGGCCTGCCATGAGTAGCTAGTACCTGTCTTAGTGTAAGCATGTCAGGGACACCAGAAAAGTCAGACTGGCCTGTGGAACTGTGTTATCAAGTCATCTAAGGATGTCATACTAGACATATTGACATGTCAGTTTGTTTTATCATCTGCATTTACAGCACAGCGTGTTCTTGTGTGACTTCTACAAGCAGCCTGAGTAAGAGATTGCAAATACATTTAACAGCAAGCATCTTCACATAGTTCCGTGCATTCAAGAAAATTAACCAAAATGCAGCGCGGGAAAGAGTCACTGAGAAGTTCTGGTCTGCGAGAAGTAGCATTGTCACATGACAACATGCGGAAATGTCGCAAAACAAAATTTCTCAGAATCTGGGATACGAACAGCAGCACTCTTGATGTCAGCTTTCGTTCATTTGCTAAATTTTGTTTAGTGAAACCTTAAAGCAGAATGTGTTAGGTCGACTCCCAAATGTACCCATTCTGCGACAAAAAAAACAAAAACAAAAAAAAAAACAAAAAAAATCCCCCCAAAAAACAAAACAAAATAAAAACCAACAAAAAAATTAAATAAATAAAAGCAATTAAAAAAACAAGTGTGAAAAATTGAAAGAGAGGCCCTCCCCCTAGTCTTCTGACATTCAGCAGAGCTAGAGCAATGACAAGTTACATGTAAGTATCATTATCTCAGCCCGCTTTTTTGTCTGGAGGGTCAGCATGCCGCCCATGTTGTTGACCTGTGACCTACATTGGTGCATGCTTAAAATTTTACTTTACCGTCACGCATTTGTATTGGCTTTTTATTATTTTTTGACATTCGCGATTTTTTCCCATCCTCTTTCTTGCTAGCTCCACAATGCATTTTCAGTAAGATCGTAACTTTTATCAGATTCCTCTTTTTGTCTGTTTGAGGACGGCTACACATCACCCGAATCTCATGCAGCTGTTGCCATTCTGTAGCCGTACCCAACATGCTTTTCTCTCTCATGTCAAGTTGAGGAACCTTCCTTCTAACGACAACACTAACTGGAAGTCTGCACATCCAGTGTTTACCCATTCAGATGCCGACTATAACAATTCTGAAGGCTGTCGCACGTCCATAAAGTTAGGAGCGGCAAGACCACAAGCAGCGACTCCTGTCTGATTTCTTTTCAAGAAAACTTCATAAACAACATAAGAAAGATAATAATTTCACTAGCCGGTCTGTAGTGCATAGATAAAGTTCAGACTTTCAGTTACATACAAATCTGTTCTTTGTCTGGTATCAGCTGCTGGTCTCTAGAAGCTTCGTGTGACCAACATCCGATCTCAACACATAATTACTGTTGACTTAAAAACTGAGAAATGTGAGAAATAAAAAAACAACAACTGAGTCCTGCACGTATCGTTCCACTGAAGTACTTTTACATTTGTCCTGGTGTGTATCCAAAGGTAACGGGGAGACTCAGGTGAAGGTTTGACAAAGAGAACTTTCAGACTTTCCACTGGAGCAGAACCTACCCCGACAAGCGATCTCTCCCAGGACGAGTTCAGTTAACCAGAACCGTCGGCGAGACACAAGAATGTTTGGCTTCTGTGTGTAGTCGCAGTACGAGGCAGCAGTACAGATAGATTACTTTGCTGAGTAAAAGAAGGTATATATATACTATGAAAGAAATGAGTCGGAAAGACTTATAATGTGTTGTGGTAGGTATGCAGACAGACGAGACGCAGACAACGACCCTCAGACAATTCACAAGGCAGGAGGAACTCGGGTAGACAGACAGACGGGTGTCTCCAGGTAGAATGAAGAAAAATACAAGAAGTCTTTATTCAACAAGGTCATAATACTGTCCCTGAGTTGCCGCTAACAATTTAAAATGAACCAGTACAGGTTACAACTAAAGAGTAAACACGTGTACAAGCGTCCAACACAATATAAACACTATGTTTATGTGTATGTATATATACAGAGACAATATGATAGAAGGAAAGTGCTTGGAGTTTCGCAGTATTTACAGGCAGTTAATGGCTTCCTTTACACATCAAGAAACGGGCCAGTGAACATAAGCAAGAGGAAGGTTGTCAGACAGGTGACATTTTTAGACAATGAAATAGCGAGTGAGGCTAGCTGCACGACATGTTTCTACAACATAAAACCGTTATAAACGAATATAGAAACGACTTTTCCAAACATCGCTGCATAGTGTATGCCATTCAGATGCGTTGCACAAGTGGATACGAAATATTGTGCTGACGGGAACACAAGTTCGTATAAGTGTACCAACTACAAAAGTCTTGTCATCATTGTCTCGTACACTAACGCGTTGTGTGAAGACTTACACCAAGCGAGTGAATTCCATCGTGTGCAAAATAAAAGTTGACCTTTGCACTCGACGCATTCCATTCAAATAAATAAATAAAAACCACACGAACATTTGAATGGGACGAGTAAACAGACACAGGTACAGACCAACTACACGAGCATAAACTCAACTCAGCAAAATAGTTGGCACACACCACAAACTGACACGAAATCAACTCGTCAAAATATTTAGCGATTCGGAAACGATTCCGCAGATGCGAACCTCGACAAAATAATTGCAGTTGGCGCGCTGATGCTGATGCTGTCTAACGGCGCGGAGCGTGAAGGCCGGAAATGAGTCTGTGCGCATGCGCGCCGTACCACAGAACTCGTCTTCGTTTGACGGCTTCTGGTAACAGGCGGCTCTGTGGCGTGTGGCAAGTTGGAGTGATGAGGAAAGAAGTGAATGATGGGATTTTCGGTGTGTTGTTGTTTGTGTGTTTTAAATACCGAGTCTCAGCGAGTGGGTTGCTAGTGCATCACGGGAAGCCAACCCAGCAGCTAAATGTGTAAGTACAGCTACTGGATCTGGGTTGGGAAACTTTTTTCTGCCAAGGGCAATATGAATATGTCTATCATTCATGGGCAATACAGAATTATCTACAAAAACTAGCTGGCAATATTTGGTCAAGCTGTAGTTTTGCCAGAGTGTGTTGAATTATTACAAGTATTATTGAAATTTTATTTATTTTTACTTTCGACCGGTTCGTCAAGTGCACCCCCAAGTGCTCCAGGAACGGCAAAATATCACTTCATCCCCTTTCTGCAAATATATTTATACATATGCTAAGGCTGGTCTGCCCAAACTGATGATCCCAATCTGGTTAGAAATACTCACTTTTTTAAAATTGATATTTTGTCTGTTAAGTCTGTTCAAAATACACAGGGTATTCAACTGCGCATCCCACATGTTCTGCTAAACATCTGCCGAGAATTCGCCACGTATTTAACTGCGCACTCCACCCCTCGTGCCTCGCCTCAAGCCCTTGACCTACTCAGGACCAGAATGAAGAGAATTATCTCTCCTTATAAACGTGTTGCCCCCACCCATGGTCCTGTCTTGGTGACACACTCTTTTCCACTGCGCCATCAGGGTTGTATGGAGGATGGGGTGGGGACAGAAGGGGGGCCTCAGGTGTCTAGTGGAAACAAACGGGACGGCCACACGTTGCAGGTAACTGGATCTCTGAAGCATTATGGCGACTTCGTGCTAACAGCAGTTTAAATCATTACTTGAATTCTGAAATGTTCAGGTAACTGGAAGTATGACGTTTGTGACTAGTTATGGGTGAGCACAACAGCACCCCACACAGCTTTCAGGGTGGCATGGCTGCCTCAGCACCTGCTTTCATTTACCTGAACGTAATACGTCATTCACGTTTGCACACCACCCGCTTCATGCAGGGTGCACCGACCCCAATGACAGGTCATGGGTCACAAAAGCTGGATGTTGCAGTGTTACAAACTATTCCTTCTGTGACTACCACACATTTCTACGTGATGGGGAACCCTGCTGTTATGTTTAATTAAACCCACCCTAAACCAGTCGCCATGTTTACCATAGCAACCACCAATAGTGAAGTTACAATCTTCATTAAGTGACCGAGCTCTCAGGAGCGCTTAGTATTAGTTTTGTTGATAACACCTCCATGTTTCACCCGAGGGGCCAAATCCCCAAAGCTTCGCGCCCTGAAGTCCGAGTCAACATGGCCGCTGCCGGTCTTGTAAAGCTTGACTCGCAAACAGGCGAGAAGGTTCCACCACCCCTTTTGTTTGATCTCCACCCTTGTCAGACTGCGCATGACGAGTTAATGAGACGGCAACCGTCAAAGACTGATAGGAGAGGCAGCGAAATGGGAGCGTGGCAGGACGGAGGGATAGGGAGATGACAGATTTTCACAAACTCCGTCTGTTACAGCGCCACCTAGGTCCCTTATCAGGTAACCCAAACAAAGGACCGTCGGAAGTCAATCTCCAACTTCCCGGATGTAAATGCCTATCTTTTCGGGTAAAGACTTGTCGACGCAGGCTCCCGCAGCATCCAGTTGAACGCTTCCTGCCAACCTGGATGTCTGCGTCGGGGGACATTATCCTGCAGCGTTTGGTGGGACAGTTAGCTCCCTTCGCACCTCGCAATGACTCACGGCTCGGGTACCTGAGAATCTTTACAGCTTCGGCGAACGCCGCTTTGTAGTCGCCGACAGGGTGCAAGAGGTCAAATGATTTCACGCCTAGAGACAGAAGTGTTCTGTCGTGCACACCGGGTGTAAATTGCCTTCTAACGCAATTGCTTGATTGTAGGAAACTTAAGAATTAAGCGTGACGTCATATCCGGTTGCACATGTCTCTGTTTTGTCTCGACCCAGACAGACAATATTTAAGGTTAAAAGTGTGGATGGTGACTGTGTCGTGTGTTAATGCCTGGAATATGCAAGTGGGTGAGTAGTGTTAGTCTGAAATGTAACAATCCCGTGGTTAATGCTCCGTTTTATCGAGGTCACGTGACCGTCAGGATGGGACATTGTTGAAACACTTGATTTCTCAACAATCGCACTCCATGCGTGTTTTAAACAAAATTCCACAAGTCTTTTCTATTCTAGAATTTTTTCATTATTAACCCATTTACGGTGTCTTCATTGCATCCGGGTTCTCATTCTAGAACTGTTTATTCGCCTTTCATTTACTGCCGTTTCTTTATTTTTGAAATTTGAGGCTGCTTAGTCTATGTATTTCAAAAACTAGAACAGATGCTTCGTTTTCAGATTGTCGGGCAGAAGAGTTCAGATAAGTATATAGGTGACAGGGTCACTGATGTGAGAAGAGCTTTAGTAGTTGGTGATACGCTCCTGTATTCACACAGACAAATGTGAAATTTGACCTGCGGAGTCAGCGGTGGGTGGGTGAGTGGGTAGGTGAATAAGATCTCATGTACCTCACTTTTGGCATGTACATTGAAGGTTATTTATAGACATTCGGTAGAAAACTCAGTACAAACTCGTGTGAATACAATGTCTTGTTCATGTACAGTGCTCCACACAAATAGTCCTACAAATATCTTTCACAAACAACAAAAGCAGAACATGTTCTAGAACGTCCCGCTAACATACGTACGGACACACAAACACGCAGACAGACGTTAAAATGGCGCAGCTAGAGGCACAGGCACACACCTTCACACATTCGACAAAGAATGAGGGGAAAAAGTTGTGCCAGCATAAAAAAATGGAGAAAATTGTGTTTTGTGCCAGCGTGCACCTGCAGACCGGCATGATGTTCATGCACACCTCCCTCAGGTGCACACCATGACAAGCACGCTGCTCGGCGCCCAGGAGACGGTTGGTGAAGAGTTGAGAGAAAGTAGGCCGCACGTTGAGACCCTGGCGGGCGTCATGCTGGGGTTAATGTTGCTGTCAACCGCTCTGCCTCGGAGGTCACAGCTACAACACCTGTCATCAGGTGGCTTGTGACTATACTGGTCTCTCAACACATTGCCCCTCTCCCCTCCCGTCCTCCAACACACTACAGTGTTCGCGAACACACACTCCTACACACATGAATGCAAGATCGAGAGCGCACATACATACACACCCTTTATGATTTTTTTTTTTGAATTTGCATTGGTAAATTGTAAACCATTCTTTTCAACATCTTGTTAGTATAAACAAACAAAGGCTGATCTCACATCACGTGCCTGTTCTTCAGTAAAGACAATAGACTGTCAAGCGCGTGCATTTATTCTCGACTTCTGTTCAAGAATGGACGAATAAAAGAAATAAAGGATGCGAAGTTAACCTGCTGGCTTATTAAAAACAGGTTTGTCTGGCCTCTAGGCAGAAGAGATTTGCAGGTTACGTCCTCGAACAAAAAAAAAATCTTCTAATTATTTTGTGCAACATGTTCATTATCTTTGTTATGTAACCAAAGTCGACACTAATTAAAGACTTGGGCGTACTTGTGGGTGATAGAAAGGTTTACAGGCATTATTCTGGCTGACAATATGATGCTGAGGTCTTCTTGATACAATCCTGACGTCACATGATTGCGATATCTTGACCTCACGTGTCTCGTGACATCGTGACATCGTGACCTCAGATGAGCTTGACATCCTGGTGTCACCTGACGTGGACACGAAGTTTACAAAGCGGTTGCTATCTTAATCTCTGGATTATTAATGTTCATCCCATTATCGTCAGTGAAAAAGGCCCGGATTAGCCGAAATAAATAGCTGAACATGCACAAAAGAACCGCGAATTTCTTTGTCAGCATATTCTTGCAAACAACTTGGACAGAAAACTAATTTGCTCACAAGATAATTTCCAGCAAAATAGATTGTCATTCGTTTTGAGGGCTTTATTCTGTACAGAAGTTCTCTGCCCCTCGCCCATCCTGAACACCCTGCACAAAGATTGAGTTCAATGTCTGTCTCGTGGAGATTTGTGATAACACGTGCTTCTGGCAAAGTGGATGTCACCGAGACAACAATCAGGGAATGAGCGAGGTTGAAATAGAAAGCCGGTCGTTTGACAAAGCACGTAGGGTAATGACCTGTCAGAAAAAATGAAAAACCGGAGGAAAAACACAATAACCCACATTCACCCGAAGCAGAGAGAAAATGAGTGAAAGGGGAACCGCGACGTGAGCAGCACTGACCAGAAGAAAAGGCCCGGATGTGCTGCTATCTGGGGACTAATCTCAGAATCCGCTAACCCGGGGAGGCGCAGGTCTGTAATCCGGCACGACAGGCCAAAGGACCTTTTGCTCCAGAAAAGAGCAGGTCCTTCACACAGGGCTGAAAACTGGCGAAATGAGATTGTTGGCCCTCCCTGGGTGTTAGAGAGAGTGGCTGGAAGATTGGACAGACACAAGGGAAGAACCATCTCCCTCCCACCACTACCCCAACCGTCGTCATTCGTTGAATGTGACAAAGGAAACCTCACACTCATCGTTCTATTTTCCTCTTCCCGGCGTAGACAGATCAGATTAGCGATAATTTGGTCGAAGAGTTCTTTCGAGCGCCCAAGTGTGAGAGATAGAGCGAGGCTGTGAAGGTGTGTTTGTGTATCTGTCTGTGTGTGCGCCTGTGTGTGAGTGAGAACGAGACTCTGAACGTGTGTTTGTGTCTATGTCTGTCTGTACGTCCGCCTGTGTGTGAGTGAGAGATAGAGCGAGGCTGTGAACGTGTGTTTGTGTACCTGTCTGTGCGTGCGCCTACCTGTACGTCCCTCCATTGAGTGACACACGCACAGACCGCCCTCCTAATACTACAAAACACACATCCGTGCTGTCCGCAATACTCTGGGGCTCGGGTGCAATGAGTTGTCGGTCCCTGCGTGCTTTATCGCCCTTTCTGCGTATCATAGATACAAGAGTTAAGTCCCGCAGGGCTGTTATGACCCGCTCGGTCCACTTAATTAACCCAACTTACGACCTACCGTCAACCCCCCAGTGCCTGTCTCTGAAGTTTATAGGCTTTGCATGGTCGTAACAGAAGGGTCCACACCCAGGGTTTGAAATAAGGGCTGGAGGTGGCTTGAAGGGGCCTGAGACTTTGTAGTGTTCGTAACTCGAGTGTTATAAGATCGTAAACCGAGCTACGAGGGTTGGAAGAAGCTAGCAGTCGACCTCGTGCAGCCAAGTCGCAAACATAAAGCTTCACTGTAACAACCAAAACAATAATGGTTTTTTTTTAAAGTTCTGTGCCCAACCCCAGTCAAAGTTCATTGCACTTAAAACACTGTCAGTCACACAGAATGAAAAAACATTTCATTCACTGACTCTATGTCTCTCTCTCATTCTTTTTTTTTTAATCCTGTTCCCTCAGATAAACAGGCACTGTGAATACAACTAGGGGCAGGGATGGGGCAGATTGACATAATTAGCAGGAGAGCAAGGCAGAGTGAGAAATCGAAACAAATTTTAAAATATTCTTTAAAAATACAAGGAGAAAAAGAGTTAATGGAAGCCACATACACACGTGAAGATGACAGAAACTAATTGTCTACTGGACTATGTGTTACTCAACCAAAGCCCCTCAGGAGAGGCCCTTGGAGGATGTCTGATGCGTTTTCGTTCTCGGATAAAGGGTCAAAAACAAGTAGAGTGCTCGGTCCTGCCTGCATCTATAAATAGAAGGACGTGGCATGGGTTGCACGAACTGTTTACTCAGCACCGGAAGTTAATCTGTGAAAACGAGGCGAGAGTACTTAACAACCAAAGAGGCACGGGGGGAGCAGGTCAGGAGAGAAAAGCTACCTTTGACATAGAAACTGTGTGACCACGCGCTCTTCTCGCGTTTTCCTGTCGAAGAAGTTATTACAAACCAACACTTCCGGAGTTCAAGCATGCGCACACATCGTTTTTTCAACAGATTAGTAGAGATGAGTTTTAAGTGCGACCTGAAATGTACAAAACATGAGTTTGAAAAAAAAAACTGTGATGTTATAATGATATAAAACTTGTACAGCAAGCAAAGCCAGGCTCGCCGCCATTTAAAAACATACATTTTCACAAGCAAAATATATGTTTATCGTCTGCGCCAACTGCTTTCCGCACACACAGACACACACACCACAGACATCCCACGGTCTAGTGAAAGGAATTATCGCAGAGAAGCTAAAGACAGACATGATACTGTAAAAATAGTTTTCACGGTCTGCAGGGGCTGCTCAAAGGAAGCAGAGCATCAAATTCAGCGTGACAAGAGGCAGGTGAGATTCAGGTAATAATAATTAAAACCACAGACATGCACATCTTGTCTTTAAATACTGTACACGTGTAACAGGCCACGGCATCTTAGCACTTAAAATAGAAGATCGTGAGCTGTTGGTTCGGACCTCGGCTCCGATTCATGTACTTTTTTTCTTTGGATGCGGCTTCTGTTTACAGGCTGGTCCTGGATGCAGCCTCTGCTGCTGAGTCACCAACAACCAGTCAGTCAAACCCTCCATTACATGTTCTCATTCCCTGGAATCCTATCCATCAACGCAGTTATAAAATAAAGAGACACACAAAAAACCATGGCCATGTAGTATGCGTTTGTCTTCTTTCTTATGAACGCCTGGGTTCACAAAGGTCACGAGTTTGGCATGTATCTGTGTCGCGAGCGGCGTATCTGGCACAGCGAGCCTTGCTGTCGCGTTATGGACGCATCAGATCATTGCCATGTTCACCGCAACCGAAAACTTTTCCACACTTCCGGCGATAAAAACAGGGGACGACTTCCGTTATCTTGTCCACCTGGCACCGCGAGCTCTGCTCAGCGATAGCTGATGACATCATTGACGGAACTGCTGGTCTGTGACGACCTCCATATAGCAGATAAAAAATATTGCCATGGCAATCATTCTACATCCTTCTATTCTGGAGGTTACAGTTTGAGATTGACCGTTAGCCGCGGTGTCATTAATTACTTCCAGCTTCCAGCTCTGTCTGCTGGTGCGTGTATAGGACATTGCTGCTGTCGTTAGGAGATACATCTCTGTCCACTGACCAACTCCAAGGAATGCTGGTCTGTCGAATGGTGGAAGGACACCATTTTGTTGTCGGTCGTGGTGGACCAATCAAATCACAACCCTCAGGAACTGACGACAAAAATAATAAAAAAAAAAAAACATTGAGCCGCAACATGAACCCAGGTTCTCGCCCTGGACACACAAACACCGCAAACTCCATTATGTCGGGGAAAATTAAACTGCAGACTTCAAGGCGGAAGCACACGCCGCACTTCGAACCACAATGCACTGCGGCAGTTGACGTCTGCTTGTGTTTTCTCTCGTGTGTTGCAAAGCAGTTTGGCAGACGTGTTTCCTCCCCACACCCCCAGCGCCACCTCTGCTGCTGCTGCACGTTGTGGAGGGGATGCTGTTTGTTTTGGTGTGGGAACTTGTGTGAATGGCTGGAGAGGACGAGCGAAAGTAGGAGAAACTTGAAATAAAACAAATTGCTCCCTCAAAAAGCTTGTTTGTTTGTTTTTTTCTTCTTGTTTTGATCGCGCCATTTCTAGCCTGACATGCGGAAGCCAGACCGTTTCTAAGGCTAAATGCGGCGTGCAGATCTTTTTTTAGATAATGATTGTGGGATGGGAGCAGGCGGTGGGGAAGGGAGAAATAAAAGTGGAGTTTGAGAGGAAGCAGGTTGGCAGGTGACTGATGCATGAGGGTGATGCAGGTAACCGTTTGTCATCTGACGGTTCAGCGTAAAATCACATAGAAAACATGTCAGACCGTTCATGGGATTTTCAGCATGGGATGTTTTAAAAAAATGTTTGAAACAACATTGTCATAATGTGGATGAAACAAACAAACAAAAACCATCTTAACCGACAACTTAAGTAATGTGAGTTAAGAGGGGAGGGAGACTGGATGCAATTATTTTCTTTTTATCTATACGTGTGTGTATGAAGAAAAGTCTCTCTGTGTGTGTGTCCCCGTGTTCATAGCCTTTTGTAACATGGAGAGAAAGAACAAAAACATAAAGAAATAAAGTGAGATATGACCTGCTGCACTTTACTTTTGAGGACTAAAATCGAGGGCTAAGTACACACACCGTTTAGAAGTAAGTCATGAACCAGTCAACCTGCCCTCAGGTGAAGACTTTGTGTCTCGCCGGCGCCGTTACTTTCCACGCACCTGACGGCGACTACGACAGACGGCAGCACGTCCATTGTCAGTCCATAGCGAGGCTGACATAGGGCTACTCCCCATCCCATCCTCAGGTCCATCCTAACCTCACTGGGATGCAGTTTTCCCTCTTCAGCAACAGGAGAGATGGCGAGCACACAATATTTTGTAGGACTCGAATTTTTTATAACATGGTTTTTATGGTAGTATTTTGAGGAACTAATTTAATCTCTCTCTCTGTATGTGTGTGCGCGTGCGTGCGTGCAAAAGATCACTACTTCACGCTTTATCTTTTTCGCTCTTTCTGAAATTTTCTTCCCATCTTATCTATCTCTGCAGAAAAAAGTGTAATGAGAAGTATAAGCGGATGGTTCAAAGAAAGACAAGAGCTGTATGATGTCAGTGTGTTGAAGAAAAGGACAGAATGCGAAGAACTTTTATTCTGACGGACATCATGAAGCGGCTTTCAGTTCAACCACATGCTATCTGTTTCCCTAAATTTTTTTAGAAATTAAAGTAAGCTATCAGTCCTGTGATTTACGACCTAACCTTCCAGAAAACTGATTAACGGCTGTTGGAAGACGGCAATGAAAGGTCCAGACACGCGATGAAGTGCACTGAGTGTCTTTTCTTTGTTGCATAACTTAGGCTTCGGACACAGAAACAGAGAAAGAGGGAGAAAGAAATAAATATCACAGTTTGAAAACTTGAAATTTGGTATATTCGTGGATCTTTCTTAAGATCGATAGATAGGTCCGGTAGAAATTAATAATTCACAATAATTGTTTCACGATGTGAAACCTTTTTAATAAATATCATTTCTACGCTTCTCTACTAGACTGTCATTCAAAGCTATTTAAAGAAAAACCAGTATAAAATGTGACACTTTCATGACTACCAGCCTGAATGTTCCCCCGCTGAGAGGCAAAAAAAAGTAAATAAATAAAAAAAATCATCAATTTAAACGTTCGTCGTGTAACATCTCGATGGTCACAGTTAATTTTTTGAATTGCTTGGTCTACGCAGAAAAGAAAATTGTTTATAGAAACTCTTTTCTCAATCAAGATTTTATCACTATGTTGTGTAAAGATTTAACCACCAGGACGAGGGACGTGCAACAGTCTACCACCAGCCTCCTGCTAAAAGAACAAAAAAAAAAATAATATTCATCAGACGATGATATTCTGGTGGGTAGGGACGAAGGGGTCAAGGTGACCTGGAGGGGAATGTGAAAGGCTTCGCAAAAAGTGGGGTGTAGGAGGATATGGGGTACGGGGGTGTGTGGCGGTGAAGGGGGTGCCAGGGCCTCTCAATGGAATGAAGTCTCACTTACCGCAGCAAGAAGCAGCACCATCCGGAGCAGCAGCGTCAAAGTCCATAACTTCGGGGTACTTCCGTTGAAATGCATTTCTTGGCCTCGGGAAGACATGAAGCGAGAAATCAGCGCCAGCGGATGTAAGGTCCGCGCATTCACATCCAGGCGTCTTTACCGGCAGCAGCCGGCAATGCAGGAGGAGGAGGAGGAGGGAAGCAATGTGTGGGAGGGAGGAGCGATGATGATGATGCAGATGGACAACACCGAGCAGATGTGTCGTGCGTTTTTTGCTGATGCGGCAAACAAAAGCTTATTTCTTCCCTTTCCTCTTTCTTCCGTGGTTTTCTCCGCTAAAGAGCGTCTTAGTTTTCTTATATCACGACTCTCTGCTGGCGGGGACTGACAGCATCCCTCCGCAAACACACAGACAGACAGACTGTCTTGAATGAGATTGCAGGTTGACGTACAGACTTAACACAGACAAAGCGGTTTGTTGCTGTTGACGCGGAAACGTCGCCGAGAACGAATTCCTGAAAGCTGTCGTCGCCAGCACACCGAGCTCTCTGTCATGCGGCTACAGGGCTGACTTCTCAAGGTTGGTGGAGGGCTGGGGGTGCGGAATGTCACCAACAATGCGCTCAGTCGTCTGTCCACCCCCCAGCTCTGTCGTCAGCCTGCCCCGCCAAGCAGTTTCAATAGCGCCGCTCTCGGCATAATCCTTGGTGAAAGGTGTGTATGGAGGGTGGGGACAGGTAGAGGAAGGTTACCTGCACTTTTCACCTGTCCCACGGTGCAGGTAGTCAGTGCAGCGCAGTTAATCTACGGGTACCTACCTACCTCCACCCCACTCCTCTCGGAGTTAATCGTCGTCGTCGTGGCTCGTATCCTCTTCGCCGAAGTGACGGAACGTTCCCAGGATTCCTTGAAGTCGGTGCAGCACACGCGTGCGCACGCGCACACTCACACCACACGGCAGGCGCTGAACAGGTGCACTCACTGCCTGTGTCTGTCGTCGGGCACAGATGACGTGAACGTGACCCGGCATACAACGTGACTGCCGCCCTCACCACGTTTCCGCCGGCCGCTGCCGACAGATGGCGCTGCTTTGCCTTGCGGCGACAAGAAGCCAATTAGCTAATTGGTCGCAGGTTAATAATAATGACAAGTCCAGCTTAAGACGCACGTGTCTGGCATCCGGGTCATTTGTGAAGTAAAAGTCTGGTTTTAAAATGAAAATTATAAAAAAAAACCAACAGAAGTTTCGTTGATTTTAATATTTTTCTCGACTTGATGACAAGAACTGACGACGTCGTTAGTCAATGACAGGCTGCTAACTGTACTTGTCGTTGTTGCTGCTGTAGTTGTCGTTGTTGATGCTGCAACTATTGATGTTGCTGATGCAGCTGTTCCTTTTTCCACCTAGTTCCGAGCAGCTGCAAATAAATCCATCATCCAAACAGAAGGAATCGCTGTCTTTGATTACAAACAGATTACATCTGTAACCATCGCACTATTATCCAACGTCCTCTATAAGCTGTCCACCACATAACAGGTACCACATCGTCCTTCTTCGTCTGCTGCACGAACCACACACCTGACTTCAAGAAGGAGGAGGAAAAAACTAGAAAAAGGAAACAGGCGACTATAAACTTGTGACTCTGCATAATGCCGACCTAACCATGTTCAGGTGATGCAAGAGAAAGTTCTCCCCTCGGCCAAGTCAGAGAACGTGGAGGACCAGTGCTGTCGCGTCGTTCCCCTGACGAGGAGTCAGTCTGCCGCCTTTTCTTGCCCTCCGCTCGGCGCGCGGCGTATCTCCTCCGCTGAATGGAGCGACGGGGGGAGAGCTTTCTACCTGTTGGCCCCGAGTCCTTTACGACCCATTGAGAAACCTCCGTTACGGCGCGCGCTGGTAGCTTCTGGCAGAGCCCACAGGGGCTCACAGCCCCAGTTATCAACTTTCTACACGCAGTGGTCTCTCTCTCTCCACTCTCCCCCCCTCCTGCCATCCTCGCTCTCACCCTCCTTCCTCTCCTCCTTCGCTCGCGTCGCCTACTTGAGAGAGAGGGCGGCGCGAATTATACTGAATTTATCGTTATGATTAAACCAGCGCTGGTATGCAAGATGGCAGGAGGATCAGTGGTGAAGAATCTCTTCTGACCACACTAAACAAAAAAAAAAAAAAAAATGGTGGCGAGGTTACTAACGACACCACGCGGTGTTGGGAAACATGAGGCCGAAGATCGAAAGCACAGACTCTGGTTTCTGTCGCTGATGTCAACAGATGATACGGTGTCAGCGACATGGCTCCTGTATGTAATTACAGTTCTGCAAAGCGTGGCTTGCCGTTGGCATGGTGGAAAAAAAAAGAAAGAAAGAAAAGCCAGGGTTATGTTCCGCTGAACGATTTTTGAATAGCGGCTAAAAATAGAATGTTTGAAGTCACGCCACGGTTAGCCATGTGTGGAGGAACAGTGTCTGTCCTAGGAGGCTACACACATTTTTTAAAACCGGTTTTAAAACTCAAATTTGTTAAAGAAGAATGTTCTGAGACCGTTCTTGTTGCATCATTGCCACGTAGTTGTGTTTGTAGACTTTGAGAGGGCGGGGCGGAAACAAGATGTCACCAGATTGGTTCCCACCCTCTTCCCTCCTCCTCTCTGATGAACCTCCACAGAGCGAGAAGCCAGAATCGAAGGTTGGGTTTAAAATTTACAAGCAGGATAAAAGAAAGAGATAACGGGACAGCAGCTCGAACAGTTGACAACTGTCGAAGATAAAGGTTGTTGTTGTTTATCCGGGAACTAGCTTACACGGAGCAGTGTCCGCTTATCTCGGTGGGATGTGGAGATTGGGTCCTTGACCCCATACAAGCGGCTTGTTATATCCATGGGCGATGTTCAAAAATGTGTTCACTGTCAGGCGGATGTCCTGGTAATCATTTTTAAAAATGTTTTCTTCATTGGCGGTTTAAAAAATTTTTGTATGTTTTTTGGAGGGAGGGTTATTTACATTCTTAACAAGTGGGACATGTTTTCTGTTTTGCCTCGCTAAACAGCTAGCAGCTGCCTGTCACTGCAGAGAGCAAGTGAACAGTGGACGAGTTTCGACTCTTGCTATGAAAGTCATGCTGCATCAACGAACCGTAGAGCGCGCGTCACACTCTCACAGACGAGTCCGCGCGACAGGCCTCAGCTTCTCTCTCCAACACACACACAGACACACACACTGACACACACACTGACACATACACTGACACACACACACACTGACACACACACACACACACAAACACACCACGCTCACGCACACACACGCTCATAGCTGGTGCAGTACGTGTGTGCAGATGTGCAGGTGTGTCTGTATCTATCTGTTTGTGTGTGCGCGCGCTTATCTGAATGCACTGTCTGTCGCCACAAGTCTGCAGTCGTTGCCATATACAGTTCACTACACTCTCTCACTCATGACACAGCACAAGCTAGAGAGAGGTCAATCTAAATGACTTCTGTAATACAGACATTTCTTTCTTCCTATCCTTGTTCCCTCATCCTTTATTTTATCGCTCATTCAGTCATTCACTGACGAACATACACACACATGCGCGCTCCCGCACGCACCGCCTTTGTAGCATTCTAAATTAGTGCCATGGATTTTATTTACATTTTATTTACGATTTCATTTTCTCTTCATATGTAACGGATAGAGTGCTTCAGGCACTACTTGAGAAATGCATTTCCGTGCCAGGTCTGCAACCTTCCTCCACTCCTCGTCTTTCTTTAAACTTCCTGTATGAGAAAATGACATTTTTATGACTTTTTTAGTTTCTTTACTTTCCCCCATTCCCCGCCACCCCCCTCAACCTTGTCATCATGGACTAGACATCTTTTAAACCGATTGAAGTTCATCCTTTTCTTTTCTCATTGTTCGTGGCACGGGAATGAATGTATGTTAATTAAACTTCGTTTCCATCTGTAGGAAACCTCAAACTGTTACTTATTCCACAAGTTATCTGCAATCCACAAGCTAAACTGTCTAGACGAATGTTTACTTTTGTAAACCATAAACATACAAATGCCAACAACATAAAAGCAATTACTTTATAAACTTCAAGTAGGTTGGCATTTTTTTTTTTGAGAAGCACCTGTTTACCTGTGAAGCCACAGAAGTAAAAGGATTCTGAAAGGTGTGTTGGGAGGGTGGGGTGAGGGGGAGGAAGGTTGTCTGCTCTTTTCACCTGTCCAGGTGGGCGCAGGTAGTGAGCGCAGCGAGTAGTGCGACCCGACGTCTCAAACCGTCACCAAACATGTCTGACAGAAGTTTGATAGGGTGTCAATGGCTATTATCTACATGTTATGACCCTTAGGGCTCAGCGCGTAGATCAAGGCCTCATTGACTTCGATAAGGCTTCGATAAGAGAAAATAAATGTGCTTGATTGAGACTGGACTACGGTATCGCCTAGACAAGCAGGTGCGATCAGTTCATGGCGTGGTGGCTGCAGGGGGGAGAGTGAAAAGGTAAGTGGTTCATCGTTTCTAGGCTTGGAAGGCGCCTTTTACTATCTCTTGCTGTTTTCTACCCATTGCTGCTGGATAAATCAAAGGAGCAGTGTCCTCGACACAAACTCACCTCTACTCTGTGGTCAGCACTAAACACAAGGCCGTTAATCCAGTGAGGAATGAGTATCCTAGAGTGTGAACAGACCCTTAGCAAACTAGTGTAGGATGAGTGTTCCAGAGTCTTAGACTGTGAACAGACCATTAGCAAGCAAGTCTGGGATGGAACAGTTGACATCCCTCGTGCGAGAGAAGAAGGAATATTATTATTGCATTCCTGCAGACAGCCAGCCTGCGGCCATGGATGTTGATAATTCTGAAGGCGTCAGAAAGGGAAGTGAGGAGAGGAAGGAGTAAAAGAGAGAGAGGATTAAAGAAAGAGATAAAAAGAGTGAGGCGCTGACACTATCTCATCATTAAATCAAGTGAGCAGGACATCTTTAAATACTTGACACGTATAAAAAATAGTTTCGTGGCTGTCATCATTGGAATTGTTGACATGTTTAAACACACTCCATTCCGCAAAGATATGCAAAACTTTTTTCATTCAGTGACATTATGTGTGGGATGGACTGTGGAGCAGTCAGTCACTGACTCAAAGCCAGGGCCTGCAGTTGACTGGGAAACTCTCCCCAGCCACCATGTTGCCATGGATACGTGCTCCAGCTTATAGAACATTCAAATGTTAACGGAGTCGAAAACGTAGTTTTGGTATAAAAATAAAAACATGTAAACATGGATTTCATTGGCGAGCTTTTAGAGAAATGTTGCAGTCTGTTGCCTGGAGACACGCTGTAGTGATGTCAGCTATATCACGTCAAAACAAGGAAACGTCATCGTGTGACGCATGTAGCAGCGTGTGACGTATGTGGCAGCGTGTGAGTGTTGTTATGACCCGGAACATAAATCTCCTCCTCTCCTGTCTTCTTTTGTTTTCCCCTGCTGTCAGGGCTAAAGACAAACACACAATTACACCCAAAATAAACAAACAAACAAAAAAATGTGGTTGTGGTGGAGGTGATGGATGGTTCTGACACTCTCGATCCTCTCTTGGAATTTTTGTTGTTGCAAACTTCATTCATCGCACGTTTACAAAGATAAGGGGCGAGGGAGAATGAAGTCTGTGTCCTGAAGGCGGAGTGCACCGACACTCGCGCGTGGAATCTCCAGCAGCCTGACAGTTGACAACAACAATGGCGATGGATGGTAGATGTAAGGCAGTCGGCACGTACACAACAAATTTCACTCGTAAAAAAGTAGTTCCGGGTGGACGTACACCACGAGGGGTTGGAGTGCCAGTCCCGGCTGCTATGCGCTGTAAAAGTCGCCACGTGGGTGGCCTCCCTGCGACTCGGTGCTTCTGCTTGTACAGGTGGACATTGCTGGGTGGTGGTGGGCGGTGGTAGGGGCGGCGATGACAAATAACTTCATGTGCAGTAGCTTTTCTCTTTCTCTCTCTCTCTTTTTTTTGTACTTTAAATGGTCGTGTTTTTCATTCTACTTCAACGGCATCCACTTTTTTTGTCCCGCGGACACCGGTGACTGTTGGTGAACACTCGTCACGAGACATGTTTACACGCTACTCGAGCTGGCCTGGTGTCACGGCCCTTTGTGACGGAGAGAGAATAGAAACCCTTGAAAACACAGATTTCCGGGACCTTTCCTACAGAGCTGTGAACTAAATGCTCCTGAATCACCGGCTATGAGACTTTGTGCAAACGAACAAATATCCCCGGACTGCTTGCAGACGATTATAGTCAGTCAACTACTAGAACGAGGCTACTTGGGCTACAGCACTTCCGGTTAAGCCTGCCGTGGTTTAGCAAATGACTTCAATGGCTCAGTCAGCAAAGTCTGCAAGAGTAACAACAATAAAGAAACACACAAAAGGTTGTTTATACTGCTGATGATTTAAAATGTTTCTTATGTTGTAAACCAGTATCAGAGTTTGAAATCAGGAATACAAGGTGAAGCATAAATGCGAACACTTTATAATGGTACATCTCCGAGTTTATGTGCGATTCATATTATTTATTATTTCATAAGAAAGATTTCAGACTAGTGAAGCAAATACTTTTGTGTTATAAATAGCAAGTTTAGTTAATAGTGTATGAGTCCTGTCTATTCCTGTAATGGAGTTTGTCCCTAAAAATTTACTTCGTTATTATTATAATTCACTTAATTAAAAGTTATGCTGCTATGAAAAAAGCTGCAAGATTTATAATTTCGAGTCCTACCTGTGGTTGCCTTGACCTAACTTTGTGGGTCTGATGCGGCCCGAGGACCAGATGTTCCCCACCAGAGCTTTAGTTTAGTGCCTAGTGTTTAGTCTATGATGACTTGGGGTGGCCTGTATAGTGGGTACCCCTTGGATAGCTTTTATAGTGTATATTCATCTTTTTTCCACGAAAATCTGACTAAAATGTTATCGTGAAAGGTACAGTGTAAAACAATCTTGTGTTCGAAAAGTGTACTGTAAGTGGTTCACCGTGTCTACGGAATGTGGATGGCAGAACCCTCTTTTACCTCCCCTGTTATAGAGGTACACATTTGCTCGGTGAGCGGAAGGGTGGGGGCTCGAACGAACCTCGAACCGGCGATCGTCTGCTGCGAAGGGAACCACACCGAGCAACCCTGTCCTCTCATCTTCAGACATTTTGTATAATACAACGGTAAAGCCTCATTACTGTGTTGTCGCTGTATTGCTTCCAGGTGATCGGTTGGTGAACGACCTCGCGACTGTAGGACGACTGACCAATTTATTCACACCTGCGGGGGTCACAGCGTCCACGAGCACTCACTCAGAGGTGTGGACACCAAGAGTCCGAAGCTTCCACTTCATAGCTCTCACGATAATGTCAATCACCGACACCCGTCAGAAACTGAGGGCCTGACCACATTGATAGGGCTTCTCCATCTTCATCAGACAGGTCTTTGTCCTCCGTGCATCAAGATTGATGATATTCAGGTACTGTTTCATTCTCACACACAAGCAGGTACACAAACGCACACCTGCACACCTGTAAACCATCTCCTGTTCTTCCCCTCCCCTGCGTGACGCTGGACGTCTTCGGAGAGTGATTTACCACGTGACATATCCATCATGAGGCTCCGTGTTCTCGCGAGACCTCTTGACACGCTGACGTCAAATTTGTTTGGCAAAAGGCAGCAGCGGAAGGTGAGCCCAGTGACCTCGCAACTTTGACATTGTTTCACCTCGCCCTGTTGTCTTGACGACAACCTTCAATTATGGAGACACATTGCATTTTCTTCGACATCGTCTTTGTTCTACCCGTGTTTTCACTAACGATGTCTGCACCACAGTCACGTCACTTCCTGCCCCGCTTTACGGACGGAGGATCGGATGAACACCACGTCACTAGCTGGTGGTAGGATGACTAAATTGCTTATTAACAATTACCTGACTGCTGGCGCTACCTATACACCCAACGGATTATTGTCCTCCTTGAGATGGTCTGAAGGGAACACGGGGTGAGCAGTCCACACTCACTAACACGCCGCAATAGTCTTTCAATGCTTTGCATAGAGCATTTGCCGGTCTTTCAATGCCTAAACTCTCTACAATTGTCTACAGTTATCTTCTCATATTCCCCTTTATAACAGATAATGTACATCTGACAAGCTAAGTGTCAGCTAATGGTACAGTGTCAGTCCATCTGGTCGTAAGTACAGGAAACCCGCAAGGATGTGTTTCATCACCAATATCTACACCGATGAAATCCAGAGTTTTCTAACTTCATCCTATCGGTGGTTACATTTGCAGAAGATTTGGCATTAGCTGCTCAACACAAGGGTGGAAACTCAATAGTTCGTTATTTCCTTCAGGGAAATTAAATTCTTGGCTTGAGCAAAGATTTTTGGCTCTCAGCTTTTGAAGAAACGAGGGAACTGTTCTGTTATAGGAGGAAACATCAACGTGTCCCTCCATCAGCGGGTATTGACAGTGAGACGGTGCAACAGGTGCAACAGGTGCACAGCTTTAGGCCCCTTGGCACAATTGTAAAAAAGCAAATTACCACTCCATGAAAACAACAACATTGTTACCAGGAAAGCACATTAGTGGGTGTTGCTGCTCAGGCGAGTGAGGAGCAGAAGTCCTGTCCTTGATGGCGGTTATATTGCGCCATCTATTGCTCATGGGAGCTCCAACACAAATATATATATATCTGTGTTGACAAAAATAAACAATAAAGAATTATTGTACTGGAAGAAGCAGTTCAGACTCAAGGTTCGTCAAGTTATCTGTGATTTTAGACTGTCTAGCCAATGAGTAGGATTGTGCTGCAATCTTTTTTTTCTATGGCTTTTTTATTCTTTAGCCTGCTCACTCGAGAGTCGCTGGTTCTTTAGGGCTAATGAGTGAAATAAAAATGTGTAAAAAAGTATAAGCCTCGTGTTTTGATGATCCTGTCTTGTTTTGGTGACAGTTTCCGATGTGAACAGCAGGTGCGACATTCAAGTTTGTATCAGATCCTCGATACATTCAGCGTGTGGGTGGCACCCGGGGTGGATACAGAAAAATTGTCGTTTTTACACGTATACCCCCTGTGTGACCCCGGGGTATGAATGCTTGCCTAGCAAGCACTGTAAGAATAGGGTCACTCAGCCATCCAGCCAGGCGTGTCGTAAGAGGCGACGAAGGTGGACACCTCACCTAGAGGTAAATTAGGTTGTGGTTGGGCTAACAACCTGACATGTAAAAAAGTTATTGTAAGAAACCGCAAGCACAATAATGTAAATTTGGAGCTCGACTGGAAGATTCCTCTTCGTGGGCATTTATGACGCGTGCTGGTGAAAGCCCTCGGGAAGCCAGCTGCCGACCCATCTTCTCACAGCCAGGCAAAAACCAGGATAGGGACCTGGAATATCCGAACCCTAAACGAGAGTGAAAACGCAGCTCAGATAGCACGGGAGATGAAAAACTATACATAAGCTCCTCGGCCTGTGCGAGACAAGGTGGAATGGCAACGGTCAGACCAGACTTTCGTCAGGGGGAGACTGTTCTCTACTCGGACATGACGACCTTGAGGCACAAAACGCAACACACACACAAGGAGTTGCAGTGCTCATGACACCAGAGGCCGCAAGAGCACTGGTAGCATGGGAACCAGTCTCCCCAAGAATAATGTCAGCCAGGTTTAACTCCAAAGGGAGAAAGATCACAATAATCCAGTGCTATGCACCTACCAACGCAGCTACCGATGAGGAAAAAGAAGACTTTACAACTCCCTACAAGCACTGGTTGTTCGTACTCCAAAACGAGACCTGAAGATCATAATGGGCGACATGAATGCCTGCAAGTTGGAAATGAAACAAAGACAAAAGAACACGTCATGGGTAAGCCACGGTTGGGCACTGCATACGAAAATGGGGAGCTGCTCACAGACTTCTGCCTGTTCAACGACCTTGTAATTGGAGGCACAGTTTTTTCCACACAAAACCATCCACAAAACCACCTGGACTTCGCCAGATGGACATACAGAAACCAGATCGATCACATCACCATTAATCGCCAGTTTAGAAGAAGCCTGCTGGATGTCAAAGTAAAGCGAGGTGCAGATGTAGCCACAGAACCACCACTTGCTTGTGGCAACCATGAAGATTAAGCTGAGTCTTTCCAGACACATCAGACAGACCGGCCCACAAATTCAATGTGCAGTTTCTTAGAGACGTAAAAAGCAAATGAGTTTTTTTTCAAAAACTGCGAAGTTAAAAACAGATTTGCTACACTGGAAGGACTCCTGGAAGAAACAGTGGCTAACCACTGGACAGGATTACAAGAGACCTGGAAGAATGCTGCACACACGTTCTGGGGAAAAAAGGTAAACAGCATAAGGAATGGCTGACTTTAGGGACCTGGCAAAGATAGAGAAAAGGAAAAGCTGAAGCAGAAGATCAACCAATGTCAAGACCAGCAGGAAAAGGATGAGCTTAGAGCAAAATACTGGGAGATAAACAAGGAAGTGAAGAAGAACGCAAGGGACGACAAGAGACAGTTCGCACACAGGATGGCAGAAGAGGCAGAACAAGCAGTTTTGAGAAATAACACAAAGAGACTATACGAAATTACACGAATTCTGTCAGGAAAGAAAACACCAATGCATGCAGACCAATAAAGAATAAGGATGGCAGCGTCATCACCGGGGATGCAGAACAAAGATCACGATGGGTGGAACATTTTGATGAAATACTTACCGACCACCACCAACAAACACTTTGGACATTCCCCCAGCTGCAGAACAGCTCCAAGTAGATACCAACCCGCCAACCAAGACAGAAATCATCGAAGCCATCAAGTCCTTGAATTCTGGCAAGGCGGCAGGCCCAGATGGCATTCCTGCAGAAGCACTCAAGGCAGGACCCAACAGCCGCAGCAGAGATGCTGCATCCCCTGCTGAAGAAAATTTGGGAACAGGAGCAAGTTCCAGTAGACTGGAAGCTTGGCTACCTAGTGAAGTTACCCAAAAAAGGTGACTGACACAGTGCAGCAATGGCGGGGGATTACGCTTTGTCCATTCCAAGCAAGGTGTTGACCAAAATCATCCTGGAGCGACTGAAAACTGCCCTAGATAAGAGACTTAGGCAAGAACAGGCAGGCTTTCGGCAGGGAAAATCATGTACCGACCAAATAGCTACTCTGCGAATTATTATCGAACAGTCCATCGAATGGCAGTCACCACTATACATAACCTTTGTAGATTTGAGAAGGCCTTTGACTCCGTAGACAGGGAAACCATCTGGGAACTAATGCGGCACTATGGATTTCCACAAAGTTCATTGCCATCATCCAGCAGTTGTATGAGAACTCGACATGCCGGGTGATACACAAGGAAAACTGTCTGAACCCTTCGCAGTGAGGACTGGAGTGAGGCAAGGTTGTCTGCTCTCACCAACAATATTCCTGATCGTCATAGACTGGATCATGAGGAGAACAACCTCTAACAGCAACACGGGCGTTCAGTGGACCTTCGCCAGACAGCTCGAGGATCTTGACTATGCGGATGAATCAGCCTGTTGTCCACAATCAACAACACGCACAGACAAAGCTCACTCGGCTTGCAGAAGAAGCAGCAATGACTGGCCTGACCATAACATCAAGAAGACGGAGGTAATGCGGATCAACACAAAGCAAGAAGCCCCACTCCAACTACATGGAGAATGTATTACAGAGTCTGACCGTTTCACCTACCTTGGCAGCATAGTCAGCAGCAAAGACGGAGGTACAGATGACGATGTCAGAAGCCGAATAAACAAGCCAGGCTTACATTCCACACCTAAGACCTATCTGGAACTCCAAGGCTTTGTCTCTACACACCAAGATCCGCATCTATAATACCAATGTCAAGTCAGTCCTTCTGTTGGATCTGAGACATGGCGGGTGACAAATGCCATCACCAACAAGATACAGACATTTATCAACAACTGTCTGCGCCGCATCTTTAACATCCGATGGCTGAGAAGATCTCCAATGCGGACCTGTGGGAGAGAGCCAACCAAAACCCTGCCAGCCTAGACATCAAGAAGCGGAAGTGGGGCTGGATTGGCCACAACCTATCGAAAGCCAGCCGACAATTTAACGCGACAGGCTCTGGGCTGGAACCCACAGGGGAGGCGTAAGGTTGGGAGACCCAGACAGACGTGGAGGAGATCAGTCCACAGAGAGGCAGAGACAGCTGGCATGACATGGTGCCAGCTGGAAAGGGACGCCCAGGACAGGGTCCGATGGCGGCGTGTGGTTGCGGCCCTATGCTCCACTGGGGGCGTATAGGAAAGAAGAAGAAGAAGAAGAAGACACGATCCCAAAACAGTTGACAGACAGATGACAGATACACCAGACTGTCGTCAAGCTGCTATCAGGCCATTGACAGGTGGAACATTTCGTGATTCTGCTGCGGGGAGCTAACTCTCACACTATACACTATATGTCTCTCCAACTCTACCCCTCCTCCACCACAAAAAATTATTGTGTGTTTGGGGTATGGGGAGAGGGAGGTACAGAAAGATGGAAGTTTAGAAGAATGCACTAAGTAATTGAGTCAGTCCTGTTTTCAGAGGCCGGAGGTATGAAGCAGAGATCCTTTACAATGTCCTCATTGCAGAGCATTTAGCTTTGCCTCCTCGTGCAACTGTGCACGTGACTTGAACCATCGACGAGCTTTGGCAAGACATCACCAAAACAAAACAAACAAGTGTATAGTCAGCAATTGTGGATAAATAATACTGTATAGATGGCGTTCACTGTCCTGATTCTTCAGTGACAGTAAATATCTTGATTGTGATAACTTTTGTGTGTTTTCTGTTTTTACTAAACAATGTGTGAGTGCGCCCGCGCTCAGGCAACTTTTTCCTTTCTTTCCTTCTCCACTAATTCCCACTTTCTTTTTTTTTCTCTCCCTCCTTTCTTTCTACATTTCACAACCTTTTTATGTTGTTATGTTTGTCACATGAGCGCCTTGTCAAGGCTGGTGGTCGTGTTCAAGACTCGGCGTGTAGAATGTTCTTATTTTTTCCCATCTCCCATGTCTATGTAACATAAATAAATAAACGTGAAGCCACACTCCCGTATTCTTTTACTTTATCATTATTGTTATTATTTGTCATTGGCGCACTGGTTAAGTGCTAGCTGATGACGATGCTTTAAAGATCGGCCGACCCTGAATTTAGTTGTCGTCTCGGTCACGATGTTCTTTCTCTGGGGCCTGTTACCTCCCCCTGTTCTAACCTCAGTTGCTGGCGAAGTGTAATATTTCCTCACTTCTTCGCCTCATGATTATTTTCTGATCCACCCGAGCGAGACATTTTAAAGACACTGAAAGTTCATCGTGGGATGGCAGGCACTTAAAAGCCATAGAAGAAAAGTTGTTGGCTGATGATGAACTTGAGGACACAGTGAGCCAGACAACGAGACTTCACCGCGGGTCGCACGCTTCTCAGGTTGAGACTTGTGAAACTCAAAACTACTTGCTTAGATGTTAACACTTAGTAACGGATTTTTTCTGTAAGGTCATTTAGTCTGTATGTAACATTACCTCATGTAAATTAACTACATAATAATAACTCACTTTATGTAATAACCGAATGAAATTACAGTGATATCGCTCCTCTTATGTCAGACCCTTTCACCAGTTACAAAAATGAAAAGAAAATAATTACAGTTTATTGTAAAGGTTCCCTGACACGATTTAAGAGGAGAGCCGATCCAGTTGGTCGATTTTACGGTAGATAACAGTTTGCCTAGAAATAACACATGGAGGTGATAGAGAACTGTTCCCTAGCACGCAATCAAAGGCAGACAACCTCCCCAATCAAAGGTAGACAACCTCTGTTTGTCGGCGACACGGGTAATCCGTGATTGATAGACAACCAAGCTGTTGACACTAGGAGGGACCGTTAGCACGGTGCGGGACAAGAGTTCTCCCTCCGAGGTCTGGTCCTGTTTACACAGTGTTTTGTTACAAAACAAAGGGAGACAAGCAGGGCCAACGGTTCTCTGGCGTTCCGTGCTTGCGGAGACTTTTAATTAGAAGACGACGGGACCAGCCCTCGCTCAAAATTGTGAGAAAAGAACCAAGACAACACCTTCCAGTTAAAATGGGAAAATCAAGGATGACAAAAAACAATCCTACTAATATGTTGACAATGAAGACGATGGCCTCATCTCTGGCATTAGTGGTAGACTACATAAGTCATCTCCCCATTTATGCTTTAAAAAAAAAGGACAAACAAGATTTTGGCCTGAGAAATGTCTCTCCGCCTGTTATAGTAAGGAAATGTTGTGTAATAAACAAATTTGTCACGATTATCACATTTTTAAAAAGTTTCTGGGCACAGTTACAGCAATTTTGTAAGTATTTATGTCAAGGGGGGATAAGAAGGTGTGGCGGATGGTGTCGGCGCAGGTCCCAATCATTTCACCCTGGCAAGAGCTTTCATCTTTGAACTCCTCGCTCGGCAATTTCTAGTGTTGTGCTCTGGTCCAGACTACAATTGCTGCTCTTCACTGCTGCCGTCTGCTAAAAGGCAACTGCCGCGGCCTGTAATCACGGAGTAACCTCCCTTTTAACTCGGGCTGCAGGAGCGCGTTTACGAAAGAGGGAGAGAACTGCGCGCTTTTTGTTTTTCTTTCTTTTTTGGTTCGTTTCTCGTCTTCGGGGTCTCGCGAGCCGGGATGGAGGAGATAAGTGTTGACACGTTTACCGAGCAGGACAAGTTTGCAGATCGCTGTCACGTGGGCAAGGCTTGCACCATTGCTCAAGTGTGCCGGTCACAGGCGCGCACTCTCGTCATTCTTGTTGCACGTCTTCATGAATATGGCTACAGGGAGCGAGAAGTTACGAGATCAAGAGTGAAGAACGATCGCTTTTCTTGGAGACAGAAGGATAAAGATAAGAGATTGATAAACAGAGAGAAAAATGATGACACAAGTGATGGAGGACGAAGTAAAATGAAGAAGAAAATAAAAGGAATGTACTGGAGAGAGAGAAAATAAAATAAAAAGAGAGTAAGAAAGAAAGAGAAGACAAGACAGAAGGAAGAATAGAGTGAAGATGGAGAGGAAGACAGCAGATTAAAGATAGAGACGAGCAGCTGTACTATTCTTGAACGAATATCCAGTCCAGATATGTCTCCTTTTCACAATATTTTGTCTCTGTTATCTTCACTGCGGTACCCGGTGTTTCACGGGTCGACAACAGGTATGTAAAAGTAATCAAAGACAATCTCACTTTGTGATTGATGGACACCAAGCTACTGGCACAGTAGAGGAACAGACATAAATATACAATATAAAGATATAAATTTATTAAAAACGAGTGAAAGGTTCTGAAGACAAACTACTCCCCAGTTCGTAAATAATGTTGACTTATGTCTGGCAAGAGCTAGAACACATCGACCATAGAAACCACTGCTTCTCAAACGTTCCAGAATACTCTGAAGCGTCAGTTGGCAAGCTAATGGCAGCGGTGTAGACCCACAAACAGACTAGATGGCGTTTATTTTCACGTCCTCTCACCTAGAGGTCGCTTCCACCTCCTCCCATCCACGTAAAGCTGTTATGGAGGTTGATTTTCACTGTCCCCCTTCCTTGATCACCAGACGACAGGTCGGCGCCCGGTGGCGCACCAAGTGTGGGCCAGCCCCCAGTCGCCATAAAAAGAACAAAATGGGAGTTAACACATCGGTGCTTTGCGAGGTAGGACTGTTGTCGAGAGCGTCCTATTAACCACACCTGTCATATGAATCAAGTGGTCTCGCCTTTTCTCTGCTCTTTATCTCCCCGCCGGCGTCACCTGGGGTCACAGGTCGGTCCTGGGTAGCGTGGCCAGAGTCGACATCAGCTGAAGTCTCACGGGTGTCGAATTGGATGCTTTTCAGCAACAGGTACTAAACACTTGTACAGACATCGGAAACAGGCTGGCGGGGAAGATTAGAGCTTGAAAAAGCATTCAGCTTTGTCGTTCCTTTCCTGGGAATGAACAATTTTCTTTGTAAGCCCCACTAACCACCCACCATCACCTGTGTGGATATAAATAAACTGGTAACGCTCGTCCATCAGTCCGTTTGTCCAAATCAGTCTACCGACACAAGCTCGAAAAGTGTATGCAGTGTACCTCTTCCTCTGAGAGTACTCCCATCAAAGTAAATGGTCTTAAAATCCGACAGTGTGCTTTTAACTCTCATTTCTGTATCTCCAGACAAAAGGAAGTCCGAACAGCTCAGTGAAAGATTCAACCATACTGAAGATGGAACTGTTTGGAGATGTTGTGAGATGTGCGATGCTCCTCACAATTTTGCGAGTGCATATTATATAACAACATTTCATTTCTCTCCGAAAAAGAGTAGCTTTTAAGTAATAGACTTTATTACAATGGGAAAAAAAATCTCAAACAAGAAGGACGCATGCGCAAACCAGAAACTTCCCTCAACGAATTCAAGATATTAATTAGCGTCAGTCAAAGATATCTTCGATGTCGCAGTTGACACCATCCTACAGTTAACCTTCTAGCTGATAATGCAGTCAGTGTGCAATAAAAGTTCAGTCCTTCACGCCATGGCACGTGAGACAGTTACAAAAGGATCTGCGGGGTAGCACAAATAAACACAACAGATTGCTACCTTGATATTTCACTGAGTGGCCATGGCACGAAACACTCCAAGGAGGACAATGCAACTTTGATAAATGTAAATAGTTGCTGCACATAGACATGATACGTGGCATTATTGCTGAAAACGACACAGCAGATTATCATGTCGTGTCAGGTCAGACCATGTGTCTGGTAATGCAGTAATAACAAACACTACAACAAACAAAAAACTGCATAAAACACCTTTTCCCATACTTCAGAAAGTTTTTTCTATCTCTTTCTATCCTTCCTTTTTTTCGTTTTTTACCCTACTTTTTTACATAGTTTAACTCGCTGTCGGTCTGATTGGAATTTTGTAATCGGGTTTGTTTTGTTTTTTCACCCATTTTCCATCATCCTAGATGTCTGAAATTTTTAGCAGTTACTCATTACTGGCGAAAATAAAATATTAAAACATTTACAACAGTTCACAAGTTGTAAAATAATTTTTCAAACTTTTTTTTCGATGAGAACGTCATGGACCGAATTAGGGGGGATAACTGTAATTTACTAGTCCTAAAGCAGCAGTTACCTATAAGCAGACGGCACAAAGAATCAAATGAAGAGGAGAAAAAGAAACAGATGAATACTTAGAAAATATGTTTTCATCCAGTTACTCTTTAGATTCAATATACATAATTTGTATACACATGTAGTTCACATTCAATTAAAGAAGGGAATAAATTTAAACTAAGATAAAAGTAAAAATCGAGATTAACATTTTAAAAGACTTAAAATAAATGTTTGTGCGCGCGTGCGCGTACTCGCTTTTGACCTTCGCCCCCTAGTAAGAAAAAGGTCTTGGGTTCGGATCTTGTTTCGGCACAGGTGAGCTTCTCTTTGGATGTGACGCCTCTCGGGGGATTTCTCTGGATACTCCTGTTTTCTTCTCCATCTTGATGGGTAGAAGACATTGTTCTCGCTCTTACCCTTAGTGTGAACCTAATACTCCGAGTGCACGCACTTTTAATCCAATCCCACACTCCCCACCTCCTCTCATAAAAAAATCAAGCATCTCCTCGCCAAGACATCGCTGAAGGCAACGACATGAGGGCAGAAGATGGCGAGGAGGAGCTGCAGTGCGGCCGGCTGTGGTGTAGGCTGGCTACAACAATAAACACAACAGGATTACATTTATACTCACGTGCGCTCCGGGGTCTCCGATGAGATGGAATGAGAAGGAACTTCATAAGAGGAGACATCATCCGTTCATCTCTCCTTCAGGCCCAGGTCGGGGCAGGTGCGGCGCGCCGTGCGAACCTGACGTCAGCAGCACGTGACTAAGGTTGATTGGTTGAGTTTTACGCCACGTCAGCAGCAAAGGGTATATTATGTGACGAAGATGGGTGAGCAAAGGAAGCTAGCTATCTGTTTTGACTATGAGAGATCTTTAAATGTGAAAACCAATTAATAAGCCAGGACAAAGACACATGTAGACATCTGGTTCTTCGATAGATTCTTCTAGAGCTCATAATAATAAATTGCATACTTAAAATAGTAACTCACTCACATTCGCAAATATCAAGACACATTAAAAAATTAGGACCATGATTCAGGTGTTACATAGCCAAGATGTCTCCATGGCTCCATCATCGCATCTTAAAGTGGGATTGAGGTGTAATTTTTTTTAAAGACTGGTAAAGCTGGATGAAAGCCTCCAGTTTACAAGATATATATTTACAAACATAACCCCCCGCATAAAAAGGTCGAACTCTTGGTGTTATATTTGTCCACAATTACGCCTAATTAACAAGCTCTCTCACTGGGCGAAGCCTTGAACATCGCTCATCTCTGTGTTGCCGGCCATTTTGTGTGCATGTGTACATGGAGGGGATGCATTCAGATTTTGAAAAATATTATCTTCCACTGAGCTTTAATTTTTACCCTTTTTGACCTTTAACTTTATTCTTGTTTTCTGTGTCTTCCATCATGTGTTTTTCTTTGATCGCATCTCGCTTCACGAGATTCTCGCACACCACTGTGTTCAAAATTACAATCTCTCCCAAATTCAATGGCGGTTTTCAGGTCGCGCTTGCGAATACACCTTCTCATTGACATTCGCTCACATTCTCAAACACTCCTTTCCTGCTTTGTCTTCTCGTAACAGTCTAGGACACTCCTTGCATGTTTCGCCAACATTTAGTGCGCCACCTACCGACCGCGTTTACCTCACGTCTCCTGTAGAAAGCCAGCGCGAGGATCTCTCCGCCGCCACGTGCACCACTCTGCCCTTGATCGCCTCTCAACAGCTTTTGAAGAAGAGAATTTATTTGCTGGTTTCATCAGAAGATTAAAACAGATGCGATCATTGTTTACAAACGGGTTTTCTGGATTTGCATTGCTGACTGCTTCAGGTCCGCCGTCTGCTGCTGGGCTTCAACATTCATTAGGCGGAGAGCTCGTTCTCTGAAACCTTTTGCTTATTTTGAGAAGCATTTCGTGGCTTAAAAAAAAATATCAGGAAAAATTCACGTATGGTTTGATGAGACTGAAAACCTTTTTTTCGAATTTGATACAGGCCCCATCAAGCATGAGCCACTTACCAACAGGGCCTTGCCACAGACAGAGAAGCTAAGACCTCATCCTTGGACTCTGTAAGTGTACTAAGTCCTCACAATTTCTGACCGGTAGGGATGGGCGCAGCACTAAAAATTGTCATCTGAGAGCTTTTTTTAAACACTCCTTATCGAGTTTGGGAAGCTCTGCACCAGTAGATACGCATTTCTCTACATAAAGGCCTAGATGTGAACTCCTTGCACTCCCTCCACGCCACCTGTTTATGACAAGGGCAAAGAAAAATGGTTTAAGATAATTTCTATTTCAAACTGCCTGCTAAGATTCAGCTCTGTTTTCTCCGAACAAAATCATTTTCTTTAATTTGAATTTACATTCAGGTCAAATGTACCTCATGAACAAACGAGTAAAAATAAATAGAAATGATTATATAGAAGAGAAGTAAGCAAAAGAATTGGAGATGGAAATACACAGGAGGATATAAAGGGTTGGGGATGGGAAGGAAGATAAAAGTCTCTGAAAAGAAAAAAAGACCGGATCAAAAACAAAAACAAAAACAAAAAATCCACCGTCCCACAACAAAGCCAACAAAAGTGAACAATAGTTTTCTGAATGAGGAGTTGCTCTGAGACCATCTAAAGGGAAGTAACAAGAAGTTGTACAGCTGTAGTGAGAAGGTTTCAAATGTGATAGCAGCAGCAGAGGAAGCTGTCATCAACTAACTAATTCTTTATTGACCACAAGAGTTAGTGAAAAGTATTATGTTTAATATTCGTAATTATTTTGGCATTTTACGTTGTAATGGTGATAGGAAGGTGCATGAATTGATAAAAAAATGAACTAAGAACAGAAACAATATTATACCTGAAGCTGGATTTGTTCACTGGTAATGTGTTCAGTTCTGTATTATGTTCTGTTTTCTGTAACGAACTAACTTTTCTTTAGTTGTGAGGCAACGGTCATTGATTAATCAACCAATCAATTAATCAACCAACAAATTACTTTTTTTTCTCCAGTTCTATAGGGAAATGGTTATTGAATAATCAATCAATCAATCAGTCAATCTTTCTTTAAACAAAAAACATCAGCCGAGCAAGTTCGCTTTGCCGATCAAAGTGAATCCAGCTCTGTGTATTCATGTTGACATAGACAACTGCAAGCTTTATATCGTTTTCGAAATGTCGTCGCCATGACTGCATGTCTTCACGGCATCTCGGGTGGATGTGTGGCCGACATTCTAACCAGGAAGACAAAGCATCAGAGTGCATCCAGCCATGTTGTTGCCCATACAGATGCAAGTGTTACAGTCGTCTTTGTAAGATTGTCCTTTTTCATACCAAATTCCACCGTGTAGACATCCTTGAGGGGCTTGTGTTTGCTCTGCAAGTAAACAAAGTTACTTCTCATAAAGATTGCAGCTTCCTCCTAGATACTTCTTCCCACATTCCTCTTACTCCCGCAAAACATGAGACAATTTTAGGAGAGAATGGATTTTTACATAAGTGATTCTACTAATACTACTACTTACTACTACTACTACTACTACATTATTGACATATATATGCTTTATGATCGACACAAAACTAGAGACAGTGCCATCTCAATGATAATTCTGTATAATTTATGGTGTAGCTTGTTCTTAAAGCACTCAACTTCAAGCCTTGTGTGTCATTAATGCATATAAAATGTCGAAAAAACAACTATTGTGTATTTGAAATACGTCTTACGACACATGGCGATGGCGATGAGGCTGAGGGCGATGAGAAGAAACAAGATCCTCATGGCGACTAGAAGACTGTTGAAAATCCTCGATGGAATTCTCTTTCGCCTTGGCCTGTGGCTTTTATATTTTGTGTCTAATATGTTTTGCCTGGGTGGGTGCCTTTCATCGTGGATTGGTACTAAATAAAGACTTGCCCAATGCAGATAAGCTTTATTGCGTTTTATTATTTCATCGACTGAGCACCAGCGTGGTGCACAATGAAAAAAAAAAAAAAACCCCAAACAAACAGTAGAGCCTTCAAGTTTCTTCAGATAAGAAAAAATCAAGCGATCATCTTGTGATAAGAAAAATCAAGCCTATGCCAGAGCTCTAGGTAACTCGTGTCCGACTTCTTGGGGCTGACCACAATCATCTCAGTTGCTTCAACACAGTTCTGTCATCACCCAGTAAACATTTTGTCATCGTTCATCTATCGCACAGTCAACGTATTGTCATGGTTACAACATAATAAGGAAACAGCATGACCGTAGCTGAGTGCAGTTTATTGCAGTTTATTTATTAGGGAAATGTCCGACTAATAATGAAAATACGTAATTAGTGGAATCACTTTTAATACCTTTAACTGAGTGAAATGCTTGGGGGATTTGTGATTGGCCACATTTCTATGTCTTAAAATAATTTGTACTCTCTGCAGTTCAGCTGCTCAACCAGCAACTGAATTGTCAGTTGTGTGTGTGTGTGCTCATGGATGTGACGATAATGGTGTGTCCTAGGTGTAAGACTTCTTAAAGTTTCCTTTAATGCACCGCGTTCCTTATCTTTCTCTTGTAACAGGCACAAGTTTGTCCAGGTCCCAGTTCTCAATGACTATCAATCTTGGTCCTCACCTGTTTACGAATGTTGCCCAGTATCAGAGAGGAAATGACAGATGCCAGATTAATTCTCTTTGTCAAATGTACTCATCTGAAAACATACTTTCCTATATCCAGTTAGCAGTTAAATTTTATAACTAAAATAAATATTGGACAATGTACCTCTAGTCAAGATTCTCTTTCTTTATCTCTCTCTCTCGTTTTTTCTCTATCTCGATCTCCTTCTCTCTGATGTACACTGACAGCTACACCCAATGCCAGAAATTTTCCCTGCAGCGCAGATCCAACTTCCAGGCAAGTCCCATAAATCTTTATTTCTTTCTTCTTTTTTATGTTTTTTGTCAACAAGGATTGAAACACGTTTCATTTCAAATTTTATTTAGTGGTTTACTGTTGATTGTATTTGCATGAACAGAGAAGGTTTACAACAGGTACAACACTTAACTTTGTATATTGTTCGAAATATCAAGTCGCCAAGTTAGCGAGTGTGTCCTTCGTAAACTTCTTGGTCCGCAGTTCGATGCCAGGTCAGCCATTGATGATGCCAGCAGTCCCGCAAAACATGCGAGTGCATGCAGCCTCGTTGTCGCCCAAACAAATGCACGTGTTGCACTCCTCCATGTAAGACACTCCCACGGCATATTCCACTCCTCTGTATTGACACCCACCACGGACTTCTGCAATGACATCATCACAAACGTGACCACAACTCATTCAGAAAAATCTTTTTTAAATTTCTATCTACTGATGTGAGGTTATTTGTCGGGCCAGATGCAAGCAACTAATAAACAATAAACACTTAGGTAGCCGGCAATGAGTGTGCTCTTAATCTTCTTCCTTCGGGTCCAACATTTGTTTCCCCACCCACACTAAAAAGTTCGGTCTTTAATGACAAAGTTTCGTGAGTCCTACATTGCCTATAACATTACCTGCTATTTATTTTACCAAACTGTAGACCATGTTCAACCCACTGATAAATAATTCATACTTATGTGCAAGGAACGATGTAAACCTAGAGCAACCGACAGTCTACCTATGGTTTTGTTCAGCAAAGTGATGTCTGAAATCATCTATGTAAGTAGAAGCAACTGGGCTAGTTTTTTTTTCTCAAAATTTTTACAAAAGAAATGTGTGAACGTTTTTGCAATAAAGTAGTAGGATTACTTCAGGCTATCTGTGATTTCCGTTAGTTACTAGCATTTTATGAGAAATTCCTTATAAAATCTAATTACAATATTTGATTATTAATTATTCACAGGTTATATTTATTAACTCCAACAAACACCATTCCAGCATATGCTATTAACAAACTACTTACGACACATGGCGATGGTGATGAGGCAGAGGACAATGAGAAGAACTAAAGTTCTCATGATGTTTCTAGAAGATTTGTGTCTGTCGTCAGTTAATGAAAGACTCTCGTGCTTTCAGCCCGCGGCTTTTATCGTTGTCTTCTGTTTGTTGGCTGGTATGTGTGGGTGGCTGGGCTGGGTATCAGGGTATGTCGCTTAGCTTCCGATAAGGAATTACCCAGATAAACGCTCTGACATTTTGTAATCATAATGAACACGAACTCACTCATACAAATCTGTGCAAAATTTTTGTTATTCCAGAATCGAGTTATTTATCTGTTTTCGATCCTTTTCCCATCCTTACTCTCCTACAAGTTTTCACGAACAACATACGATACAGTTGTGTGGATCACGGTGGTGTTGTAACTAAGGTTACAAAGCTTTGGGCTTCATCTACAACTTTTATTTAAAAAAAAAAAAACTCCGTTCATTCGAAACATCCCCTACCAACATCGCCATAAACAGAAGAAGGTCCAACTCATGACATAAGTACAAGATACGACATACCATTGCTATAGCAGTATACTGTCTTATTGGCTTTAAAATAACCACATTTCTCTGCTTCAGTCAAAAGGTCGGGACTTTCAGATAAGTTTTTTCTGGGAACTGTAACGAATGTTTATCTCTGTTAAACTTTGGCACGTAGCACGCTGACATTTTGTTTCTCGGTCACCTCTTGCACAACTAATATTTTTTATTTTGTTTATTAAAGGTGGGCGCACTGCTAATGACCTTACTAACACTGTTCAATCCGACACCACCAGTCAATGTAATCATTAGATTATCGATTAAAAGCTTTACAACAAGTAGTAATTAAACAGGTCGTATACATTGCATGAACTAGTGTTTCGATCAGACGGCAACAGTAAAAGAAACTGGATTTTTGATATTAGAAAAATATTTATACGCTTTTGAATTTTCATTTTGTTTAGATTAAATAAAGTGTAACAGATGTGGATCATGCTGATACTCCTTATAATATGTCATTTTATTGTACTTTGTGATTTCTCTGGTAACATTTTATTACCTGTATATTTTCTCCCATTCTTGAGGACGATTGTCCTGAGACTATCAATCAATCAATCAATCAATCAAGCAAGCAAGCAAGCAAGCAACCAACCAACCAATTTTTAAAACAACAACTACTAAAGTTTGCGAAGCAAAGTGTATTTGGTTCTTTCTATTCACGTCGACAGATGGAGCTCTCAAATGGTCAAACTGCACGTTGTCATCTGAGAAACACCAGGTCGCCATGGTTACATGTTTTTCTCGATATCTAAGCTGGATGTTTAGTGCCAGGTCCTAATCATGGATACATGCCATGAGAGTACAGGCAGCCAAGTTGTTGCCAGAACAAAAGCAAGTGTTACAGTCGTCCTTGAAAGATTCCCCTACTTTGTATGTGACTCCTCCGAATACGCAGCCATCAATGGGCTTTGTCGTCTCTGTAAATATAAAGTTTCCATCAACGTCCTCCTACTTTTTTTTATCTCACCCGTTTCTTATCACCGGAAAGAGCAATATTTATTGGTAATTACCGTGTAATTACATACTATAATTTTTATGAGAGGATGGACACTACTATGTTGGTAATTGCACAGGTCTACAGTCCTCAGGATCTTGTACAAAACTTTATAATTGATAGGCCGAGCCTTTCTAATGTCTATCTACAGGGCTGGCTGCTTTGTCTTAGTTGCTGTCTCGGCATTAAACACGAGTTTTCTCCAGTTTCCCTCCTCAAATATATTTTTATTAGATTATTTTAGAATCTCAAAAATAATCCATCAATTATAACAGCGGATCAGCTCCATAAAAACTGCAGAAGAGGCTATAGTAATGAAATAAAAGGATGAGGGTAATACTTTACATTACTTCTGCTTTTTTACTGGTACTGGCACTGGTGGTAAAATGATCCAAAACCTCTCTCAGACAATTTTTAAAACTTTTGTCATGATGTATATAAATAGCGACAAAGTCACGAGTTTGTATTTGGAGTAAACGACTTACGACACATGGCGACGGCGACAAGGCTGAGGGCGATGAGAAGAAACAAGATCCTCATGGCGACTGGAAGGCTGTTCAAAGTTCTCAGTTGATGAAACTCTTTCACCTGTGGTCTGTGGCTTTTATCCTGTCTCGTCGCTCTGTGGTACCTGCGTGGGCGCTTGAGGCCACGGATTGGTGCCAGATAAAGACTTGTCCAATGCAGATAAATCTTACTTGTGTTTTATTTTATTTTTTTAATTCTAATGATCATAAGGCACCAACGCAGTACAGACTAAAAAGCAATTTTTAGAACTTTTTTGCGATAAGAAAAACCGGGTAAAGTTCAGACATGTGAGATAATCCATTTTTTTCTGCTTGAGGCTGACTAGTTTTTCAGAGTCAATCTGTAATTGCTTTGCTCATCGTCTTGTCATCGTTCTGTCATCACCCTGTCATCGTTCAGTCGTCGTGATAACATGTCAAGGAACTAGCATGGCCGTCGTTGAATGTAGTACGTTATTGAACCACACCTGCTTTGTAAACATGGCCAAGGGTTAGCGACTAACCTTTGACCTGACAACGTCTTTATTCTCTCTTGATCGCGTTCCTTTCTCTCTCTATCTGCAGATCTTTTTGCCAAGGTATCCCCAGTGACAAAAATACGCTTATTTATTTAGTATATTCTTCCAACATGATGACTTGGTGTTTCGATAAATATAAAGGGTGCAGTTTGACAATCTGTATAAAGTTTGATTTGAAAACTCGCTCTGCTGGTCTTGTAGCAGATTGTGTTTTATTTAAGGTATTATTACCTATTTATCAGATAAATTTATTTAACAGGCAGTGTGACAGGTGGTCCTCTTCGCAGAGCAGGATGTTGATTTGTATCTGTGATCTGCTTCTACAAACAAAATATTAACTGCTGACAATGATATATTCCACATTCAGGGAGATAACTCTTTTGAATCAACAACCGTTTAGCGGACCTGTCTTACTGGCGGTATATCACAGAATTTATTGCCTATCCTCTCTAGTTACTGATTTTTAAATTATAATATTGTTTATTACTGATATTTTTAATTAGCCTTATAGGACAACGGGCCTTGAATAATCAGTCAATCAATCAAATAACAAATCGAGAAGTTTTCAGGTCAAACTGTATTCAATTCTTTTCTTCATTCTCGAAGTTTCCAGCAGGTCAAACTGTACACTTGATATTATTTGTGTAATGCCGAACTGCTATTATTGTATTTTTTAATGCTTCGTGTCGAGTGCCAGGTCCTAACCAGGAAGGCACGCCCGAAGAGTACACAAAGCATTGTTGTTGCCCAAACAAATACAATTGTTACAGCCGTCGTAGTACGATTGACCTTTTTCGACCGTGACTCCTCCGTTTATGCAGCCAGCAATGGGAGTAGTCAACTCTGCAAATATATATACACACACACAGATATATATACACATTAGTTTATCAAGATGAGGAAAACTTGCTCATGCGTGGTTCGTCTATCATCAGCTTTTTTCCGGAAAGAAACAATCTTTATCAATTGTAATCATCACTGAAGCATGAGTGTCACATCTGCTTTTTTAAGCAATCAATTGGGAGGAACGATGAATGTAAAGATGGGAGGATGGCGCGTGGGTGTGTGCGGGAGTGCGAGCGCCACCTGACGGCCGCTTTGTCTTTGATGTGACCGCGGGACTGAGAGACTCGGCCAGGATACATTGTCAAGATGATGGATGCGGAAGGGATGATTTTTATGCTGTTTTTGTGTTTTGTTCTGGAGTATTGGTGGTTTTCCTCGGCTTTCTGGGAAGTGAGTTTACACCTGACGACGGCCGCAAATCACTTCTGTGCCGACGAGAAATCACGACTACCACAATATCGTATTCTCCCCTTCTGATGTCATCAAAAGCCTCAGCCATTGGGAAAGGCTCAAGCAGCTGTTAATAAGGCCTAGTTTCACGAAATGATGTTGTGATCACTTTTTAAACAGGAAGAAAATGTAAACAACACCTTGTTATGAAACTGTTCTTTATGTCAGTAAATAGGAAGTCATCAAATATCTTTGGTTTATACAATACAACTTTATTGTTCCCCAGGGGTAATTTAAGATATAATATATACATATACACGATATAAAAATATAATATAAATGTACATGCTGAAATAGTGTCTTTCTCACATTCTCTTCTCTTCCCCCCCCCCCCTCACACACACACTTTCCCAACAACAACAGATACAGTTGTGACCTCAGGCCACCTCAGCCTAGTACAAGATGATGACCAGTATAGTTTACCAAGTGAATGGTGCGTGGAATGAATGAGTTAAGGTGAGCATTAGTTCTGCATACAGACATCGTGTACCGACAGCCAGACCGCAAGAGTGAAACACACATGCCAACACATGATCAACACTAGGATGCGTGATGTCTTCATGAGGATTTGCTGATGATATAAGGCTGCCAAATCCCCCGGCCTGGTTATTATTAACTTTAATGTAAAAGAGTTCATTATATATACATATAAATCGTCTAAAGATATCTTTGAAAGCGTATTTTCTGGTCTCTAGTAAAAGCAAACAAAAATAAATGCCAACAAACGTAAGAGTGCGACAGCATTCAAAAATGCCGAGGACTAAATGAGTTCAGTGTATGAAAAGATCCAATGTGGTCCAGAAACCCTGCAAACTTCACTCGTAAAGCTTTATTTCTTAATTATTGACCAGAGACCTCTGCCATTTTCATGTTGTATAAACAGAATGTTTATTTTTCTCATTATTGTGTATGTCTGTGGCAGGACAGAACTCGTGGAGTTAAGGTGAGAACTGCTGACGAACAGCAGAGACTGTGACATGACTTGAAGCCAAAGAATTCTTAGCGAATGAAGCTGAGACTGGAGGGGACTAAGGTGTGACATGGATGCTGGGTGGTGTGGAGCAGGCCTCATACGAACACATGGCCACACCATAGCCCAAGCAACTGCATTGTTTGCAACCACCTTCGAATGACATCCCCGGCGCAATTCTCGAACCATCGTAAAGACAACCTACAGGCGCTGAATAAAAACACGGGCGAGGTTTGAGTGTCATTGCAAATTACGGAGCAGCTACACGTGTGATAAACAATCAAATTAAATGTTTTGGTAACGGAAAGTTTGATTTTAAAAATATTACAATCTTGAGTTATATAAATACATTTACTTTAACTTTGTTAACAATTTCATGTACCACACGCCCAATAAATTTTAATAAAACCACCTGAAATGTTTACTTCAGAGATTGTACAATCAAAGTAATCTCTTTTATTGACAAACACTAGTGAAAGCAAACTAATCAAGTTTCTTTACAAAATTTACAGAAAGAAGGCAATTGCAAAGGAATGCAACAGACATAGAAGCTTTGTATCCGAGTTTGTTATTTCCTGTCTTACCTGTGAAAACGCCAGGTGCACACAAGGCTGCCACTGTTATTATCAGCATGAGCTTCATCGTCATCGTCGTCTCCTTCCTTTTTCAATCAACCTTTGTCCGTTTCGTGAATCTCTTTGCCTGTTCTGCCTATCTCTCACTCTTTATATACTACATACACGCTTTCAATAAATCTCTCGTGCCAATCTCAGGTGAGGCTTTTCGGACCAGACTCGGCTGTTATTAATTTGTTTGTCGGACAGCTTCATTATCAGATGAATATTATACTAAAATATTGGTTATTTTATTAGCAGGGCACGCAGTACTTCGTAACGGAACACCGCCATATTGGATGCAATTCGATGTTCCTATCTTGGATGCTGTTACAACTGTCAGAATAGATTGTAGTATCATTCAGGTACTTGGAATGGAGTATTGTATTTGACTTTCCAGTCACATATTAATCTTTGTGACACAATCAGACCAGGATCTGGAAGGCCGTCCCTCAGGCAGACAGGACGAGACGGGATACAAATGAGGAGAGCAAAATTGCTATTTGTTTTATGTTTGAGTATCTGTGTGCACATATGGAAACAAGAAAACCATAAATTGTTGTGCATCACGCAGCAGGTTGCTTGCTGCAATTTCCACCTGCATCTGTTCTCGTCGATCTTGACGAGATTTTATCGAGATCGTCCATTGTTCCTGCATCCTGCAGACAAATATTAAGTCATTTACTTACTCGTTGTGTGGCCTCCAAAATAAAACCTACACCAAATAAACAACTCTAAAAACTTGAGCTTTTATGAGTTTTTTTATTTTGAGATAAGCTATCAATATGTCTCAACAACACTGATAAAAGATCTTCTTTGTTCCCTCCCATCCTTCCCGTTGGTACGAATGCTTATTTCGTAAGTTATGCAAAAAATGTATTTTCCTGAATGTGGACAAGAGTATCGTCAGCGGTTAAATATTATTGTTGTAGACGCAGATCATAAACATAAATCAACAAACCTTACTGCGGAAACAGGGGATGAGCACCATGCAAAGATGACTGATACATGTTATCACAGGTTGCAGGACCTCCCCCGTAATACATCATTGACGAAGCTTATGACGATGGTGATGTTGATAGTGTTGTTTTGTTGTTGTTATTGCTGATGGCACTGGTGGTGGTATGGGGGATGGTGAAGGATTAACTGTTGTTCTTGACAAAATTAAAAGTTTGTGTAGTTATTTGTCAAGCTCTTCTAGGGGTCGGTTCACCGTTATTGGAAAGGTCTCGTTAATCAGAGAAGGCAAAATTTTAAAAAAAAATGAATGTACAAAGGACAACTCAGCGGGGAAAATTAAAACTTTTGAAGATCCTTATCAATTTTTAAGGTGAACAGAAGAAGACAAGCCTAGTTGGCGGGCCTTGTCACACCTTGGGTGTAGCTTGGTCTCACCGACGACCAGTTCTGTCGGAGCAGCTTACCTGGCGGTCACCTGATATCAGTCAAGGGATGTAATAAGTGAAATGTTTTTGTGAGAAATAAAGGCTGTACTTCTCTCCTATGCTTTGCTGAGGAATCCTACCTTTTCACTTAAAAAATGACAAGCAGACAACATCATCTAAGATCTGTTACATAATTATGCTTAATTTTCAAGATATGTCTTCAATAGTCAGTATTCTCACCTGGTAGTAGACAATCAGAAGAAAAACACCAGCTGTGCAAGAGAGTTCCGTTGCATATAAATAGTAATTATAACAGAGACTTCAACAACTCTATGCAGTCTTTGACACACATGAAGAAACATCGAGCTGTGGGGTAACCTGATGCGAAAAAAATAAAACGCCTCACGCACCCCGAAAGGAAAATATGATCAGTCTGTCCTGTGAATTTTTCACTTCAATCAAAATTCCTTTTTACACCTGACGGTCAGAGCGATGTTTTTTTTTTTCTTGTTTGTTTATTAAACAACAAAAACAAAGATAAGCAAAATATTTACAGTTATGACCCGCAAGGAATTATCTGGAAGCATTCATCCTGTGAATGCCAGGTCCTCGGCTCTCCTGTCGATCTTTAACTGCACCTGCAGGAGAAGATTTATGCTTCGTGTCACTGCAATGTTCCTGCGCTCACAGTTAAAGCCACCTGCTTCGATTCTGCCCACAACAAGAGCCTCTTTATGCTGCTGCTGCAGCAGGCGTCATCTCGCCTTATCTCGTTTGTTTCTCGTTTCCTAAACGAGAAAGCACGGCGCTGCCTCGCCTGAGCAGCTTTGAGTCATTTGACTTTGAAATACGAGATGCCAGACGATAGACCTGCAACAACGAGCTGCAGTACATTCACACTTTCATCCTCGCTTGTGATTTAAAGAACTTCTAGTGTTTATTTTCTTCGTGATAGCCCTGCCTGGTGGAGGGTGACAGGGTTAGCGGTAATAGGTCTTATATACCCGTTAACCTCATGTAATTAAAACACTTCGACTTTAAAGGAATAGTTTGTGGAATTCACCCCGAGTACTCCGCCAAGAAAAGTTAACCCACCAGGTACAACGATGTCCAGGTGCACAGTTCAGTCCCTTTTTGTAGCTGCGGGGAGAGCAAGTGCTAGGGTCCTCTCCCATGGGAGGGCTTTCTGAGTAATCCATCACTTCGTTCCGTCGTTCCTACAAAGGGGGAAGTCCTGCAGATGCGCTTTCTAATAAGCAGGCACCTACTAATTTGTGATAAACTATGGGCAATGGCCTAGCAAGAAGCCGGAGTTTGTAATTTGTAATGCCGGTTTGCGAGCAGCAGGCTCGTGTAAGACAGTCTCCCCCTAAAGAGCTTGGTGAAGCACCCACCTAATTTCGCTACTAATAATAGGTTAGATGAAAGAGGGAAGAAATGTATAAAACACGTTACCGTCTTCCAAACGTGACAGGCCTAGGGCATTGAAGCTCCAGTTCACACAAGTTGCACCTGAACACAAAAATATATTGTATACTACGTGCATCTCTCGAGTTCTCTTTCTACACATTCAATTATCCCAGAACAAAGCATGGAGAGCACGGTGCTAAGTACACGGGGCTGCAGAAAAATAAATGGGCAAAAACTTTGTTGCTGATGGGCTATGCAAGGAATGTGACAAGTCAGTCTAGATTTCTGTCCATCTCCATTGAAAATGTAGACCGTGCTTAAACATTTTGTCAACATTATTTTGTAGTTGTATGCAGAGCAACGATTTTAGACGGTGTTCAAATGAAAAGGACGATTGGTGAACCAGGGTCACACAACTCCACCGACAAATGCTCATCCGTCGTCCTTTCTTTTTACGTGTTTTACTTACAGATAATTATTGTATGGAAATTATTATTATTTAATAATAAAACAGATAATATGATTTTATAACAAACTTAAGAAAGGTTAATGCTAGCACCAGCTGCGCGTGCAGCGCTTTACTTCAGAAGAAAAAATGGCTGCGTGGAGTAAATTTTTGAATAACCACTTCAAAGTTAACGCTTGCGTTTTCTTCTGATAATATACGAGGCAGTTCACATTCCCCCTTAGGTCAGGTGCACTTTAAAGCACCTGATTAATCTGATTAAACCAGGTACGTGCGCAGTCCCAGGTGAGAGTGCCAAGAGACACGTCGATGGCGGGGATGATTGTGGAGCTTTTGGATTAACATTGTTACTTGTCTTTTTTTTCTAACAACCCAACAAACACTGGGTTAATATTGGCCCAGGCTTGGAAATTTCTCGTAATCTTGGCGTTATCTTTGTTAAAGACTAATACTTCTTTCTGTGTCTGCAAATGTTGACTGCCCTTAGAATGGATACTTGCTAACCGCTCGTGTAATCATCAGCGGAAATGCAGGCTGTCAGATAACCGTTTATTCTCTTCACACGAAGCATGCAGTTCCTCAAGATTATTATTTATTCAGCTTTGCAAGGAAGCAGACCTGCTTGATGTGTTGTCGGACTCCAAAAAGTAAAATTATAAAGCATTGGGTAAAGTAAACAGCAAAGGCCTCTCTTCTTGCTGGCTTTCCACAATACCTCATCCACAAGCCAGAACTCAGCTACTCGTCTCGATTTCGGAACTCGTAAATGTGAACATGTCACACCACTTCTTCACTCTCTTCTTTGGCTATCGTGGACAGAGCAAGAAAAAACCGGAGACATCAAAAAGCAAAGATGCAAAGAGGCGGTGGACACACACGCCAGATGCCAGATTGACACGTACTTAGACAAACAGATAAACAGACTCACCTACATGCAGATTAGCAGACAGAATGACAGCCAGTATAGAGATGCCAGGAACCAAGAACAAATCCTCTAAGTGCAGTGTATCAATCACTGCAGAAAGCAGGAGACGCACCTGGAATCCAACCCAAAGGCCGATGACAGTTCTTTGTGCCAAGTATTTGATAAACGAATGCTAAGACCTGAATGGAATCCATTCTGACAAAAGAAAGATACAGCAAGAAAACAGAAAAGCATTCTTGGATATAATGTCACCCAGTATCTGGCACCATCAGGCGAGTGTTTTAAACGCGGTATGCCTTGGCTCCAGAACCGCAATGTGGAAGAATGCGCACTTTGTAATTGCAGTCACGAGACACTGATAAGACCGAGCTTAATTAATTCTGCAGGTAGACAAACGAAGATTTCTAACAGCAGTGCCAGGGGAAATAATCCACAAGCCATGATGCGTGCGTGCATGCGAGTGTGTATGCGAGTGTGTATGCGTGTATACTCAGTGTGTGTGTGTTAGGGACAGGCTAGCAAGTTCTGTACATCGTTTCACGAAGAAACTGCAGCGTTTACTAAGTGGACAAAAATTTACTAAGTGGACCAAAAAAAAAAAAAAAAGCAGGGGCTGGTGTTAAAACCACTTAACCCACTAGGCGTGGTGTTCCTGTTATTAGTAGGATGCATTAATAAATTGTCAGAAAAAATTGTGTCTCCTGAAACTGCTTGACTTTCTCCCTCAGCTACATGTTAAAATTTAACCCCTTGTGTTCTGCAACTGCACGCTTCTTGCACATTTCGTACATCCGGGATCTATTCGACACGTGACGGAAATGAAAGCTCGCCGTTCATCGAAGATGCCTGCCACTAATTTGCGGTTGGCGTTTTCCGACCAGTGAAGCTAAAAGTAAATCGGTGTGTTTAATTTTAGAACAGGTCTCGAGTTTCAAAGAGATCCTGAGCCTCTTGCGTGTTGAAGGAAAGAAAAAAGAAGGCTCGTTAGCAGGCGGAAACCTTGCTTGTTTGTGCTCTTTCTTTAGCCTCTGAACTTGCGGTGCCATTTCCGCACATTTGCCTTGAGATGACCGCTGTGCTTGCATATTTTTCATCAAAGCCTAATGATCCTTCAGTTACAGAAGTAAACAGACTTCGTTCCGCGGAAGCTGACTTTTGAACTAAGATGGCGGTCTGTTGTTGTAGGAGGGGAAGTAATCCGTTACATGCCGCAACTTTCTCTGTTTCGTTGTTCTGGCACTATAGATGCGAACTTTATTCTCATTATTATTATTTATTTGTAAATATCAGGAGTTATTTCTTAGAAAAATGCTGCGTGATGTACTATGGCTAACGTACTCTGCGGGCCCCAAATTATTATGTAAGAAAAAGGACTCGCTCATATGGTCTCTGATTGCTATCCCACGGTCCTGACGATTTTCGAGAATTATGCATGCATGTGACCTTCTCCCCAAGCTGAGGGTCCACTTCTAGTTCGATGTCGGCTGTTGATAGTAGTGTTCTTGGATCATGTCTGCTCATACAATAATAGTAAAAAAAAAATCATCGTCGACATTATTGTGTACCTTACCATACAGTTCCCCCCCCCCCTCCCCCAAGTATCCAAATCTATACTTTCATGGATTTCCAAGGGATGGACAAATGAAAAAGATTTTGGCTGGTAAAAAATTAGTTTAAGATTACGAGTTTATGTGTGCATATGCAAGCATGTCTGTGTTTATTAGCATTTGTGTAGACACCATTTAAATGCCATGTATCCTACTACATGTATCAGAAAGAGGTATGTGTGTACTAGACATTCTTCTTCTTAATGCACTTTCACTGCACAACCAAAAACATAAAATTCTGCATTAGGAAAAAAGTTTTGTTAATATATGCTCCTCCTCTAGGAACTTTTTAATTATTAACATAATAATTATGACCCAAACAGTTATTTCGCTATTCACAGTGGAAGAGTATAATAATACCTAAATATGAAAAGGTGGATTGTGACGACTCAGAGGACAGCAGTATCAGGTATATTGGGATTGTATACCTTGGAAAAGTGTTTAATATATTGTGGACAAACGACAGCTTGACCAAACCAGCAGGCTCATTTCTAGGTAGATAATTTTGTACGGCCCGCGAATAGCTTTATAAATTCAAAAATGGCCTTTGGAGGAAAAAAAATTCCCTACCCATGATCTATACCCATCAAACAACACACTTTTCCAGTGATCTCTCTAATATCTATCACATTATATTTATATTCACTGACTTATATTCTATTAACCTCTTTATTTTAATCAGGGCTGCCGAAAGCCAGAAAGGGCTCTGAAGCAGGCGATCTCTCCGGGCTCCCTGCATTAATCATTATAGCAGTGGTTCTCAACCTTTTACATGTGACGACCCCCCTGACGAACACCGGTACGTCCGCGACCCCCCTTAGCCAGCTAGGTCGGTGGAAGAGCGGGGGGGGGGAAGCCTTAGCTAAGCTCGAATTAACGCCGCGTCGAGGAAATCAGTGCAATTCAACAACGGAAGAACAAAGTTCGTATCTGCAAGAAGTATAACTGTTAATGAAATTTTACTAAAGCAAATTCTGTGGTGCTAATAAATATTATTTTATTGGACACTCACTTTGATTAATGAGAAGGTTGAGCCTGCTTGCTGTTGCATAGAGAAGCGAACCTGGGTGCGATGTTTTATACGACTGATCAACTGATCAGACACGTCTTCAGATATCTCAGTTATTATTCGGCGAACTGTGTCATTTGACAAAGGAATGGCTTGCTGTTGCGTAGCAGCATCTTCTCCTATCATGGTCCGTACAATGTCCATTGCTGCAGGCAGTATTACTGACTCTCCGATCGTATGTGCTTTTTTGTTTTGAGCAATGCGATAGGAAACTTGATACGAAGCCATCAAAGCTTTCTTAGGAATTGATGTATGTTAGACAAATATGTTTTTTGTCTTTTGTATTTCTTGCAATTTTCGTTCAAAAAATTCGAGAGGTTTGCAAGCTAACTCCGCATGCCGAGTTTCCAAATTGCGCCGTAGTTTGTTTGGCTTCATACTCTCTGGAGCTAATATTGCGAGGCAAACAACACACTGTGGCCGTTCTTTTACATCAATAATGTTTGTAAAACCAGTTTTTCAAGTATTCATTGTCATACTTTCTTACTTTCGTAGCAGGCCTTTCTGGTTTTTCATGGCTCCAGCACCCAAAACTTGCACATCGCTCGTTTCTTCACTTTTCTTTTCAAAAACCACCGCAATCAGTTTCCTTTTCGCAGCACAAATTTATCCATGGCTATCTTCTTCAGAACAAACACGTGTACTTGCATCCAAAATTTGGATTAAAACTTCTTTCTTTATCCAGTCGCAGCGCATTGTCTGGTCATGGCCTTCTGTCAGGGACCTATAGAGTACTAGGACTGAGCACGTGAAAGGGTGTGAATGATGGACGTTTCCTGAATGCGTGCCTTTTAGATGTTTAAAAAAAAGAGAGGTGTGACTGGAGATGGAGAGGGGAGTCAGCGATGAGAGATTGGGGAAGAGAGAGGGCAAAAGGTGAGAGGAGGGAGATTGGAGGCTTAATTGTTGAGAGGGGGATTGTGTTTTGAGTTTGGAAGTGAGAAGTCACTGCATGCCGAGACAGTGTACTTGAATAGGGAGAAGAGATTTGGAGTTTGATCGCCCTCACCACTCGGTTACACAATCTAAGCTAATTTCACTAATACCAGTATAAGAAACTTTTTTTTAAAAATGACCACCCTCGCGACCCCCTTGTAGGCACGTCGCGACCCCCCAGGGGGTCGCGCCCCACAGGTTGAGAACCGCTGCATTATAGCAAGAGTGATGAGCTTGAGGCGTGGGTACAACTTTGACTACAAAGGGTACTTATTGGCTTTTACTGAAAAATGGCTCCTTGCAAGCGACTCTGATATTAGACATTACCGGCTTCTGTGGTCCATTTACATCAGACAGAACTGCTACAATTACCGGTGGGCGCGTGGCGGAGTCTGGAGTCAGCAAGTACTGTAAGATGGGAATTCTCCGAGAAAGGATGTGTACTCACGACCTTGAACTACTCACAATTTCGCTAGGAAAAAAAATGAAACAACTTTTTACACGCTGCATCACTCCGTTCACATCAACTGCATCACGTTGCACACACATACATTCCTCTTCACTGTCAATGCGGAACTGCGTGCAGACCTTTCCTTAGAGCATAAACACAGCCATATCCATGCTTTGACGCATAAACATACTTCTAGACTGTCAAGCAAAGCGTTATCCAGCTACCTTCCAACACCAAGCGCGACTAGTGACTGCACCTCTCTCCCCATCCCGTGCACTGGCAGACCCACCTCACTATACTTCATTAGGCCCAGGAATAGTATATTGCAAACTTAAAATTCGATTTTCCATGGATACTGATTCTGTATTCTTTTCTCATTTTTTTATAAGAAAAAGAAAACGAAAAAAAAAATTACTGACCAAGACCGGGTCCCCATCTACAACCACGGGACCAGGTACACATTCCCTCCCCTTCTCTTCAGGCCTGATCTGATTTCTGATGGTTCTCATTGCCCCTCCGGCCGCTGTGTTTCTTTCCCTTTTTGGCAGGGACTGCTCACGCATTGACTTCATATTCTGTCAGTTCATTCTTACACTGCCTAATTATGAACAATAACACTTGCAAAATCGTCTCTAAAATAAAACCCGCGCACACAATCACTTCAGTCATGAACGGGACCTAATCCTCCGGCACTCTTGTTAGAGTTTTGCGGAAGTTATTTCCCTTGGACGGTTTCTAAGACAGTATAATATTATAATCATGTCTATAATTGCCTGTCGCTCACACCAATGCCCCCATCCTCCCACAGTGTGAAATCGCACTTTCCCTCTCCAAATTCAACAACAACTCACACCAACCATTTTTCAGTCGCACTCGGTGCATGCTTAATATCTACCGTTTACATGTAAACGCAACAGCTAACGAAGCAGTCAACACGGAAGTTAATATAAGTCTTAACAAGATATGGTTTGATTTTGTTTCTAGAAAAGAGACAGAAAAATTAGTAAGTGTATCTATATGCTCTGTGCTTAGTATCCTCGCGGCGAGAGCAAACAATGGGCAGTCATTTCGCCCAAGACCAATTCGCCCCAGCTGTATCCATTTCGTCTTAAGACAAAAGTCAAATCGACTCAAGCCCTATCAGCCACGTCTCTGAATACAATAATAGTAAAAATGCAAGTTCACAATAAACTGATGATAAAATCCTTAATTTTAAAGATTGTTTAAAGAGAAAAATCACATTTATTCGCTATTGCAAGATGTTGGCTAAACCCACTCGATCGCACAGACAGCTCAGCTTGCGTATCTATATTGCTCCAACGTGTGGCTCTTTTGATGACATAACAGCTTGTTGTGTCATCGGTGATCGATTCGTCTTTTAGGCCTGGGACGATTTGATTTTTCGGTCTTGGCACGAAATGGACACAGCTGGGACGAATTGACTTGTATTACACGTCCATGTGTGGCTGTGGGGCGAGATGTCCGGTGACCGAGATAAGCTCGGTTTAGTTTCGGTCTTGTGTTTGAAGGCTAGCCGAAACAACCCGGAACTTAGTGACTATTCTATGTTGCATGAGATATTTCAGAAAAAGCTCTTGTACACATCTTAGTTCCTCGATCTTCAATAAATCGTACACGAAACAGGACAGGAAAAGAGTGAGTACTTTCACTTTACGATGTTTCTGACATTTTATTTTCGTTAACCTCGATGTTCTAGTAATGAAATAAAAGCGCGAATACAAAGTCCGTCAACATCCGCTTACTAGAACAACTCTTTCCTAGTCAAGTGGAAACAAATCCACAATCAATACATGGGTGTGGTGAGTTTTGTTGACAGTGTGGCATGATCGAAACATTTCACATTCTTGCTGAAGAGGAAAGCGATGTGGAAAAAGTAAGTACGGGCTGTAATCGTTATCATTCTACTTTCGTTTCACGCTTAAAAAGAAATCAGATTTCTCAGAAACACTTAGATTCTTTTTGAAGCCAGTTGCTGGATTGTACACGGACACAGTTGTAGCTCACCTTGCTAACCAACAATGTTGACGATGAAAGATTTAATCGCAAATTTGCTCTGTCTCGCTGATACACAGGAACATCCCCAAGGCGTAAGTGGACAGCATTTTGTTTCAGATTCAAAGACAAATAGTAGCTAAGTAGATTTTCACTGAGGGTGGTGTCATTTTTACAGGTATATAGCATCCTGGACTTCATTTTCGTTTTTAACGTTAACATAGGAAAGTTATGAAAATGGGGTTAACTGTATGTGGATTGCAGTACAACCATGTACACCGACTAAAGAAGCCACATTTGGTCTGCAGCCACGAACACCCAGAAATAAAAATTTTGCTTTATCTTCGCCTCACCCTTTCTCATTTCTGATAAATGATTTTATAATTAAAGACTTTTTATAATTATTTTTTATTTGGATTGGGAGAGGTTTTTGCACAACTTGTACTATAAAGCTTGTGTGTACATCCACATTTGGAATATGCCAATGTGATCTGATGTCTGTTCCTAAAAATGAAGTGGATGAAAAGACATGCCACTATAAATTGTTAGTAGAATGTAGAGATATATCTTATTTTGGTAGATTGAAATACTTAAGACTCCACTTTGTGAAGGGAGGAAGAATCAGTAGAGGCCCTATTCATATTTTTAAGATATTTTATGGGTGTGCTGGCATTGATGTGCATGCATTTTTCTCCTCACCACAAACTAATATTACCAGAAATTTAGAAGAAAAAGTTTTATCAAGTGCTGTATTACTACTAAATGCAAGTGTTATTTTTCACAAAGTTGCTGCTAATTGGAACTCACTCCCGGCTTATGTTAAATAAGCACCTAACTTGAACTACAAAATCTGTCTTTGCAACATTCCAAAATTTATAGATCTCCTTACAGTTTTGATGGATATAAAATATGTAGGTGAAATTCAGGCCCAGACAGTAGCATGTAAGAGGGAACATTAAAGAGGCCACAAAGTCTTGGCAATGATAGCCAGTGCCTGGTATTACCACTACTACAAGGCATTTCATTTTCAGTTTTAAAATGCAGAGTACAAAATTACAAAGTGCTGTTAATGGTGTTATTCTAGTGTGTATTTTGAATCTCTTTTTTTTTGCATGTTTGATTACTTATTAATTAATAATGGCACGACCATTCAATGCTTGCATATTTCTAAAGGCAGCATTACTGAAACAGTTGTCTGGAGGAATCTTAACTGTTTGATGATACTGAAGCAGGATAGGCCTGAAAGCAGCTAATACTGTTAAAAGGATACTGTGATTCATTTTCTGATGAAACTGGTCTGATGCATCAGGAAGGTCCTCTAAACAATGACGCCTTGTAAAATGTGCACATTTACAAAGATTGATTACTGTGACACTTAACAATTAGTCTTTGTTGGTAGAGCTTGTTTAAAGTCAGATAGCACAGTGTATGAAGATGCTAGTGCCCACTGAAACCTTATGTACCAACGTACCACAAAAGTTTGGCTGGTTACCTTAATGGGATTGTGAACTGCAGTTGGTATTTTTTAATGCAATAAAATGTGAGAGTAGTACGGGGAAGGAAGTGAAAAAGACATGAACTTTCTCTGCAGAACAGCCTTATTGAAACTGTCTTTCTGCTGTTGAGACATCATAGTATCTATGACCTCTTGCATCAGAAAAAACTTTTTATATTTTATGGGTAGTTCAACAACTCCCTTTCAAAGGGTTTGCCAGTTTAGATGTATAGATCTGCTCAGTTACATTCAGAGAAGAAGCCCACACTTGTGCAAAATTCTGCTATATGTAAAATTCTAAAAATATAATAAAATCTTTGTAATGGTCCTAGTGAAGAAGTTTCTTTTGTTATCTCACCCAAATGCTATGATAGCATGGAAAGAAATCCAGATGTCACACCACTGTCATTTCAGTGCCAGTGATTGTTTACAGCTGATAAAACCTTACCAAGGTTTGTATGAGTAACTGAACATTTGAAGCTTTATCAAATATACTGTTAACTGTTTATCAAGAGAGAAAAAGAGAGATAGCTTTTTGTTTATTTTGCAACACAGGTTATTGTAAAAACAGATCCATGCATAATATGCAGAATTTATCCTTGAGCTGCATTTGTTTACAAGTGCCAACAACAACGACAAAAAAAATGCAGGAAACGGCTATTATTGCAAGGGGAAAAAAAGGGAGACAAGACTTTCAAAGATGATTTCATTGTCTGGCTTTTATTTATCACTTTTCATTAAGCTGCAGATTAAATATTAAACACATTAAGTATAATTTATTTTTTGATTTTGATAGGTAGCTATATAAATTAAAGGTGAAATTTTAAAAATAAATGAGGAAAATTAAAATCATTTTACACTTTTAAGTTCTACAGTTTTGTTCTCAATCAGTTTACTTTGGAGGGGTTTCACCATGAGGTAGTTTGAAAGGATTGTGAGATCATTTTGGTAGTCTAGCTGTCTAAAGTATGTGATTAACATACCAATAAAATGTATTTATGCTTAGTTTCTTAAGCATACCCAATCCCTAGAGCCTAAAGTCATTAGAATACAGTGAGGGAAATTTCATCTTAAGTGATTAGGTGCTGAAAGTGGCATCAGCTGTCGAGATAGCATTGTGGTGCTCCTTACTTTGGTAAACACACTATATGAACTGAAACCCCTCTATGTATATATCAACAACATATAAAATGAGAAAAAAATAAAAAGACCTTTCTATTTTGAGCATGCCTGCCACTTAAAGAGTCTTCCTTCTCCAACACCTTTACATGTGTTTGTGGCTGTTTCATTATCATGGTTTAGTTTTGGTAGTGGTACATGCAGGATCATTGTTTTTGTTTAGTTTTTTTTATATAAAATGCAATCATTGGCCTTTACTGTATACTGTAATATGCTGAAACCAAGAAAATGTTTCTATTCCTTTGATTTTTGTTGACACAGAGATAGTAGCAACTTTTAGATGATATCACCTGTTGGTTGTTTTATGAGAGGAACAGTGGTAGTAATGGCAAAAAACCTGGTGCTTTGGATGATGAGATCAACAGTAGTGGTTGCAGTAGTTTGTTGGCATTGAGCTTTTTGACAATTCTTATGATCTCAGGAAATGCTGGGAGCTATTGCTGGAGTGCCTGTAGGGCCTGGCCTTGTCATCCACTTTTATGGCAAGAAAAGATTCGAAACAAAGCCACTCTTCATCGCAGCAGATAGCTTCCCAATCTGCGCTGAAGATGTATGCAAGCGATGTGCCGTGCATCTGACAGAGAGTCTTGGCCGCTTCTATCCACAAAACAAGAATGTCATTGGGCCGGCATGGCTGCCAATCTTTGGACTTTATGGGGCCAACCACCAGCAGCAACTTTGGGTGCCAGAGTATCATATCTTTGAACCATCAGCCAGCCCTGGTCAAGAGTCATTCTATTTTCGCATCAAAGTACGCTTTTCCAAGGACAAGCTGAAATATTACTTTGGAATCATCAGTGATTATCTTTATCTGCAGGTATGATATAAATAGTCAGAAAAAATGTTTTGCATAAGACAGGCATTGTGATATAGCCATTCAAGATTTTTAAAGGAGAATCTCATTTTTCGTTAAGTAGATGTGAATTTTGTTTTAAATAAAGGTGGTATACAAAATTTTTGTCTTGAAGAAGCTACTATCTATAGTTTATTAAGATGAATGACGTCAGTGATGTACCCTGATTTACATAGGTAATTGTGTCATAAATATTTGAAGTTCTTACATCTTTATATATCATTGACAATATGAAAATAAAGAACAGAGTGTTGTTAGCAAAATTTGTAAGGGGACTAGTTTTGCAATTGCTGAATAATGAGAAAGGAAAGATAACGGAAGAATTGTGTTCATTCACTAGACTAAAGGAATCAACCATGTAAAATTTATATGACTATATCAACGCATTAACTCATTCAATATGGATGTATCAATGCAATTGAGCTGTAGCTATGAAGACTTTAGCCTTTGTGGGTGTGAACTGTATAGTAAGAGAATGATAGGAGGAAACATTTGTGCTTCATCTTTTATTACAAGTCCTTATCTTTTATGTTACACGGGTTTGAATCTTTCCATTCGTAAGACAACTTGTGTAATGGATCTGTCATAGTGATCAGATGGATTTGTATAGAAACAATACCCAGTACTGTACTATGAAGAATACAGCTAGGAGGCATTTTCACTGTCTTAGCAGTTCTGTTGCAAAGTACTGTTTTTGCTCTTTTCATGCTTTTGTAAAAACCACATATATTCATTCTGTTCCCTGGATATCTTGTTAGGTTGCAGATGACTTTAGAAATGGAAGGCTGTGGTCACACTTTGATGCTGAGATAAACGATGTGAGCAGCCTGAGCAGAAATGTTGTCCTTGAACTGATTTCCTCTGCAGGATATAGTGTGATGGTAAGGTTTTGCAATTTCTTAGGAAAATATTTGTAGTTAAGTGGATTTTAAGGGGCATTTCTTTAAATAACAAACTTGTATTCACTTAATCAGCATTATGCAAAGGTCTGACATTGCTATTATGGAGCAGTTGATGAACAATGGAAAAATGTAAGAAAGGAAACCTGTAGTATATGTGGGAAAAGGTCACCTGTAACACGTGCATCTGCAAACCCATGCACAAATGATTGCCTGACTGTGCAGGCTTAACATTGGGCACTTGCCTAGACAGTCCAGTAGGAATCAATCCATTAGCCTTCAAGCCTCAAGAGCTTCTGATGCATTCATGGTCTCAGCCACTCCCATAATCCAAATCATGATGATGGCATTAGCTTGCATGCAAGTTTTGATGGAAACACAAAACACTTCACATGTCATAGCCATTCTTTGTTGTGTGTAGAGGGGAGGGGTATGAGGAATAAAGCATGTCAGTGGTTCTGACAGCTTACTTTTTGAAGATGAAATGTTTGCTTTTCTGTATCATGTTTAAGTACTCACAAATGTGGACCATACAAGGTGATTTGCTTTGAATGCCCAACACCCACACAAACCTATGCGCTTTACTATGCATTTAAGAATCAGTTCATGTGGGGTTTGTCTTTTTAGACTCTATGACAATTAACATTTGTTAATGCAATAAGAGTGCAGTCTAGTTAGTAAATACTTGCATGATGTGTGTGCGTGCGTATACATGAGTGCATAAGTAGACAATATTTGTGTGCAAACAGATCTGGAAGATGAAGTTTTCAAAATAGTCTTAATTCCTCTTCATTTGTTTTGCTTTTATTTTAGATTCCAGATGAGACAAAGATCTTAACAGCAGAGCTAAAGCAAATAGTCAAACTACAGAACATCAAATCAAAGATTAAATTTGTTTGCTTCTGGAAAAATGTTCCTAAAAACATGCCACCAAAATTGCAAGAAGAGTTTCGTCTGGACCCTTTGATGAGATACTTGATGTTTGAACATCTTAAAAGAGGTCTGGGTGAACTTTTTGAACTCTGGAAAACTTCAAACCTGGCTGCCATGAGACAACAGTTTTTGGAAGACATTTTCACTACCTATGCCAAAAACTATGGCCTGGAGCACTATTCAGCCAAGAAAGTTTTAGGGGGTAAGCCAATTATGAAAATGAAGGGTGTTCATTATTAATTTTAAATGTAACTGATCATACAGTCCTTACAGCTTTTTCAAAGGCTTTTTTCGACTTACAGGAAATATAGTCAGCCATTATTGCATGGATGGAAGTGAATGCCTAAGGAGTTTTGTTAATATATATATATTTTTTTTTGCTGATTTAGAAAATATTAGAAAAGGCATTTCCATCAAATATGATTAGGTTTTATATAGACACTAAAGTTTAGGCTATGTGACTTTGCAGACCGAGTACAGGAAGTGGATGTCATTATCCGACCATATGCAGTAGGTTGTCGTCCTGGACTTCACTTTGCAGAGGTAGGTCACCTTTCTTTTATCATTATATTATCTCAAGAAGTACCATTCATACTATAGAACAGTTGTGCAGATTTCAAATTCAGTGTTCATGCACATTATTGTCTGTAAAGTCTTACTTCATCTATAAACTATTTCTAGAAGATCAGCTTGAAGGTCCATTTTGACATGTCCAGATGTCTTCTTAAGACCAAAGTTCAAAGAGACCATATCTTTTTCAATAAGTAGTCCTTCTGGCTTGCATTATTATATCTTTTAGTTTGATTATAATTGTCTATGGTGATATCTTTTGCAGCTGCAAAAAGCCTTGCACTTATTCATTATGTAAATTGTTTTATTGATAAATTGTATAAAAATTGTCTTCTTTTGTATTTGATAATTAAAATTTCTCACATTTTCTTTACAGACTCATGTATGCTCCCTTCAAGATATCAATGACATCAGAATCTTGGAGAATGAAAGTAGTGCAAGGACACAAAGTCGACAAGTTTTAATCTATCGATCAAACATGTTACCTTTGGTATGAAACCTTTGTTAATCGAGAAGTATATTTGGAAGATATTTAGTTACTGCTGTTTAGAAGTGATTTAGTGAAATGTAGATTTAGTAGAATGTAATTTAACCTGTTTTTAAATGGATTCACACACATACATGCCCTGACTCACTCTAGCTCTCACATAATCTTTACAAAAAACAGGATATGACAACTGACTGAAGACAATATTTCTCTTCTGTTCCGTGAGTTTGATGGAGCATACATGAACATTTTCTTTTTATCCTAGTTGCTGGAGTTTGACACTCGACAAGCTGCAGAGTCTTTTGTGTCTGTTCTTGAGACCTACCGCGGCTGCTGGTTAATTATTATGATTTCCTTAGCGTTCAGCAAGTCACTGTTCCCAGCGTGGAGGTCATCAAAGTGTTGCGCAGCTTTGGGCCTCTCAGGTAATTTCTGTAAAGGTCTTTCAGAGTGATTTTTTTCAAGCGACTTGTCTGAGTGTAATATAAAATTGTATTTCCCAAACCATAGAATAAGTGAAGAACTTTTCACTCTCAGTTGATCCAAATCTTGCAAACCACACGTACAGAAAGAGTTAAAGAAAAGCTAAGACCTCATTAACGTATATGAATGCCCCTATATCATTAGGGCCACACCCTATGGGAGATCTTGTGAGTAAAGGGGGTTATTAAGTTGGGTATTTAGAAATATCTTTTACTCAGCTCGTCCACGTGATTTAAAAAAATACACCAGCACATCTTGTAGTAGGAACTGCGATATATACTCTGATAATATATAACAAATGGACAAAGATACATTAATATGGCAATGTAAGCAGAAATGCTAGTTTAAAAGTGTGGAAGCTTTAGTAGTAATTTTAGTGGTATACTGATACCTTATACTGATACCTTTACATGAGGCAACTGCTTTGAAAGGTCAATATTCTTTATAAGATGTTTGTTTTTGTACATTCTATGATGCAAGCAGAGATTAAAGGTAAAAAAAAAACAGATCCATGATTATTTTAGTGTCTGGTTTCAGAAAAGAAGAAGCCATTGTGAAGGTTGACCAAGGGGGTGCTGAGATCAGTCACTCAAGTGCTGGCAACTACCTCATCTATCAAGACCAAGAGAAATTTGACCTCTTTCATGTGCTGGGGTCTACTAGCACTAGCAACTATGGAGAACATACAGAATATGATCTTAGCATAGCCAAAGAAGACGGCAAAACTGTATTCAAACTAACTCAAGACAATGGGTTTTCTGCAGAATATAGCCAAGCAAGTGAATTGCGCATTGATTTGAGCAGAACCCTGGGGAAGCAGATTCATCCATCTGGTTTGTTGTCTGTTTACTTTCTCTTCAATACATCTATCACTAATTTTTGTCAATAAAAAACTGTCTTTAGGTCAAGAAGTAAACTGTGACAGACAGTTTACATACTTAGTAAAAATATAGCTGGAAAAAAAATGGGAGGGTTTTTTGTTTCTGATTTATTATCAAAGAGTTTTTAGATTGTTTTGACTTTAGACATAAGACACAAATAATTATGAAATTTTCTCTCCTTTTTTTTGTAATAAAATGGAAGTAGTGTATTTATTGTATGGATTGTCTGTTTCTAGATGAGCCTTGTGGTGCAATGACCTTTCTGAAAGACGAGGGAGAAATTGATCCTTATGATTATTCAGATACACCTCAGTTTAAAAAGAATCCTGATCAGCCAATACTTTTTGAGGACAGCATGATTCCAAATCAGGAACATTTAGGTAAAGCATTGTTTAAGAAAGAACTTGGTTTGCAGTAGCATACATCTTGAAACAAGTGATAGCTGTTGGATTTATTTTGTTCATGTTTTGCTCATCATCTTGCATGAATTTATATCAGTTTTCACATTGTTTGTTAAGCATGATTATTAGAACTGAAGCAGATGACATCAAAGATGTGTATCTTTTGGTGCCAGGCACACATATATATATTTGAAGCTCTTGTATCAAACATGTAATGTTTAAGGGTTGGCATTCAGTTAAATGTGATTGTAAGGCTTATTAGAAGAGGCCATTTGTGAAGTCCTCTTTAGGTT